>NC_062559.1:22001124-24791957 GCF_016906955.1 Phacochoerus africanus | reverse complement strand
GGTAAAAGAGATCGCCTACAGAGCAGAGGAGACCACCAGCTTTTGGTGAATTCATGATCTCTCCTGCTACAGAAGAACTTCCTTCAGATTTCTCTAATCCAGCTAAGACTGTTTTTTTTTTTTTTTTTTTTTTAGGGCTGCACATGTGGCTCATGGAAGTTTCCAGGCTAAGGATTGAATTGGAGCTATAGCTGCCGGCCTCCACCACAGCCACAGCAACACGGGATCCCTGACCCCACTGAGAGAGGCCAGGGATGGAACCTGTATCCCCTTGAATACTAGTCGGATTCACTTCCACTGTGCCACAACAGGAACTCCAAGAAACTTTTTCTTTTTTTTTTAATTGAAAAAGTAAGTTGTGGTGCAGTGGAAATAAATCCAACTAGTATCCATGAGGATGTAGGTTCCATCCCTGGCCTCAATTAGTAGGTTAAGGAGCCAGCATTGCCATGAGCTGTGGTGTAGGTTGTAGATGTGGCTCAGATCCTGTGTTGCTGTGGCTGTGGTGTGGGCTCGCAGCTGTAGCTCCCCCTACAGATTCAACCCCTAGCTTGGGAACTTTCATATGCTGCGAGTTCAGCCCTAAAAAGCAAAAAAAAAAAAAAAAGTAAATTTAACATGTAGATTTTTTTTCCCTTGGCTAAATTAAAAATATAATTGTAATAACTGAGTATAATTTTTTCTTTTTTAAAAATTTGAGTTGCTGTACAATATTACATAAGTTACAGATGTACAATATAGTGATTTAAAAATTTTAAAGGTTATATTCCATTTATAGCTATAAAATATTGTTGTACAATATAAGAGACAAGAATATATTGTGCAGGTGTAGGTCTCAGATGAGGCTCAGATCTGGTGTTGCTGTGGCTGTAGCGTAAGCTGGCAGCTGTAGCTCCCATTAGACCCCTAGCCTGGGAACCTCCATATGCCATGGGCGTGGCCCTAGAAAGCAAAAAAAAAAAAAAATATATATATATATATATATATAGTGCAACATGGAGAATATCATATTAACACAGATTTTTAAATTTAGCATGTGTACCACTGATGACCACTCGACAGGCAAAGATAGCTTCTGTTTAAGATATGCTGGTTACCCAGGAGACTTAACACGAATACAGGATGTATGTGTTCCAACTACTTTTCTAAATGTAGGGTTCAGAACCCCGGTGGTAGAGATATAGAAAGTAGAACGGCACAGCTGTTCTTTTTGTTTGTTTGTTTGTTTTTCAGGGCTACACCCCACGGCATATGGAAGCTTTCAGGCTAGGGGTGGAATGGGAGCTGTAGCTGCCGGTCTACACCACAGCCACAGCTACGCAGGATCTGAGCCGCATCTGCAACCTGTCTCACAGCTCCCGGCAACCCTGGATTCTTAATCCACTGAGCAAGGCCAGGGATCTTTGGAACCCATATGCTCATGGATCCTAGTCAGGTTCATTAACCGCTGAGCCGTGAAGGGAACTCCCACCGTTGTTCTTTTATATAGAACCTCTTTTCTAGTTCCCTACTATGCTTGCTACTGCATCTTGAGGGGGATACGCTGCTTTTACCTGGCCATCACAAAACAAGCTTAAGAATTGCTTGCTGCTCTGAGGTGCAAGACTCTGCATGCAGCTGACCCAGTAAGTAACTTTTGTTGCCACTGCTAAAATGAAAGCTAATTTGTTGGTTCAGAATCTGGAGTTCTAGAGGAACTCCTTCAGTGTATCTGTACTCCCCCCTACGCAGTTGCCAACAGGGGCCACAACTTCTTGACGCTCACGCGTACAATTAACAGCAGACCTGTGGCTGGGCCTCAGGGTTCTGGATTTCTGGTTCGACTCTCTTCCTACAAACACGTTGGTTCCACCATTTCAAATTGTGTACGTCTGAAGGATGGTAGACATAGCATGGGCTTTGAAAGTAGAGACACACAACTTCAAAGTCTGATTTAACCCTCAGTCCTTTATCATCTCTGGGTGGGAGATTCCTTAACCTGAAAATAAAGCTAAAATGGGGACGATGGCATCTACCCAGAAGGTTAGAAATGGTAACGGTCAGGTACGTAGCACAGTTCCTGGTACATGGAGGTGTCCCAGGAATGGTAGTGGTGACAGCTGAGGCTATTATTATAATTTTGACACTTTGAAAAGATTAGGGACGTCCCTATTAATCAAACTTAGCACCTTCTATTAACAGGGGAAATGCCATCATTTACTTACACATCTTTGAAGTTATTTCTGTCTTAAGCAGAAGGTGTTTTATGGTTTTAACCACTTATGGGGTAAAGGAGAATGTGTCGATTATTTATCCTAATATTAACGGCTTTGCTCTTCAAGTGACGCTTTTAGTTTTAATATTTTAAGATTTGATGTAAAAGTCTAAGATTACCCTACATCTGGCTTTAAGATAATACAGATTTAGTCACCCCCCTCTTTAACACATTGAAGAAACAAAAAAAGTTCCCACAGAGGCTAGAAGAATAACAATAGCAGTGTGGGATGCAGGGAGCAGGGGGATGGCATGTGGCTGCAGGGGCTGTACGTGGACCACCGTAGGAGGTCTTTTTTACAGGTACATGCCAAAACAATGGACAGCAATCTAGGGCAATGGTCATTTTTTTGAACCTTAGTCACTGGTGCAATTATTTAATATGAAACCCTAAGCATTCAGCTACAAATATTAGGAACTATTAAGATGCTTAACTGATCAAAAAGTTTTTGAGGCCAGAAACGGCACAAGTAATTAACTACTACCCTCAGGGAAAGTTTCACAGAATTTCCAGTAGTCTCTTCCATGCATAGGGAATCATGCAGAAAAAGATGAGTTAGTAAAACACATGAGCTCTTTTGTTAAAGTGCTAGTATTGGAGGCAGGATGGGTGTTCTGCAGAATAATTTGTTTTTATATGGAAATAATTCTATTTGTCCCCAAATTAAGTGAATTTCATCTAGGCAAAAGCATATCCTTTGTAAGCAGTTAAGCGCTCACATTGTATGATCAGAAACTGGAGCCCCTGTTCTCTTATCTGGTTTGGTTAAAACCACTTGGTTAAAACCAGGTATTGACTCACTGCAGTGTGCTCGCCCGTGTGTGTGCTTGTGTGTATGTGTGTGCATTTTCCCCTGCATCTGAAGGTAGGAGGTGTCCATTTCTTACTTGGGAAACACTTTAATTGGAATAGCAAAAGTTTGTCATGATGCCTGAATAAAACTGTTCTCTTCAATCTTTTATCTGTAATAGACAAGGTTGCTAACAGTATTTATAGGGTCATTATTTTCAACAGTTTCTTGACACCTAACAATATTATTTTAAGCTCCAGCCAAGTGGATTTCCAATAATTATATAATGTCTCTCAGTAATGATCTGTTGCTTAAGATACACATTCTGCTTTACCTTTCAACACATACTTGATAACCTCTCATTTACCAACTATAATTGAGGCACATTCAGTCCTGGCTAATTAGGGGCTCTTAGTACCCCCTCATCTGTGTTATGCTGGATGACATCTCAATAGCATCAGAGTCTAGTTTTTATTTTTAATTACAGCAATAAAAAATGTGCAACTTAAAAATATTAGAATGTTTAAGGACACTATAACTATTTTACAAATAACGAGTCCCATGTTCCGCTGGGGATATGCAAAATGACACAACTTTCACAGCGCAAGCAGAATGGTTGCTTGTCAAGGGTTCCTTTTGGAAGCAAACCCACAGCCATGTCTGATGCTTAGACATCGAAAGGAAAGTATATCTCTATCGCCAGGACTATTAAACTAGCACACCATCTTAACGTTGGCCTCCTGGCATCTACTTTAGTCAGCTCCCTTTGTTAGTGTTGCCCTAAATGGGGTCTTCAGAAGTCTGGTGAATGAAGGGGAGTTGAAGTGGGAAATAACTTGATGAAGAATAAAAAAAGTCTACCTCTGTTAGGAACTGATGGCAAGCTTTGTAGCGAATAGGTCACCGAGACAAAAGACAGAAGATGTTAAGAAACACGCGGACACACAGACCCTCCCATCTACAGGGGCCTATTTCCTGAACAACTACCACTGTCTCATGACAGAGGATGTGCTTTAACTCTTCTAGGAAGAAACATAATGGGAATAAGATCCACACAACTTTCCTTCTCTGCTCAACATTTTTGAAAATGACCACATAAGCAAAAAAAGTCAGAGAGAACTTGGAAGTGAAACACACGCTTGTAAATTCAGAGCAATACCAAATGGAAGCAAAAGTTGCTAATACCGTTTCCGTATTTTGTAAAAGAGCCAGCTGGAAGGATGATAATTTTTCTACCCCTGCAGGGCATCAAAGCTTTTAGGAAATCATTCTTTTCACACATATTAACACTTAGCTTATTAAAACAGATGATACTTTTATTGTAAAACAGCCCGGGTAGAGGCTAGAAACATAAAGTAGGAAAGATAAGGCTCTTTTTGACCACCCAGCCTGACAATCAGCAAACACGGACACGACAGAGCAGGGGGGGGATGACGTAGGAGGACCTTCGGTAACTGCCACAGCTGAAGTGCCACCATGAAGCCCGTGAATTGCTGTTATGAAAACATTTGGAGTAACTTGCATAATTAAATGAAACTGCCAGAAAAGCATTTCTAAAATGCAGAGAAGATGTACATAAATAAATACAGTTCAAAGCAAATATTACATTTCAGAATTAGCATAGTAGTGAATTATGCAAAGTTATGTCACAAGCAAAGTACCATTTCCTTTGAACCGACGGCTGAATAATTACAAATGAGTGACAACATTGTTATTGAAATGGACTGCTCTCTTAGTCTCTTTTACAGACAGTCTATGAATGAAACTTGCTGAGCATGGCATCTAAAACCACATCGTCCCACTTCTAGGAGCTGCCATGCTTCAGGAAAGACCTTTGCGACACTGCCGGGGTATTCTATCTGTTAGCAAGCGTCAGCACTGGAAATCAAGATGAAAATGCACACTAACTCCTAGTACAGTGGCAGATATTTGGCTTTATTGAAGTTTCTTTCTTTATTTAATTGAAGAATATTACGTTAGCTTAAAAAACGTATGGTAGGGGCCAAATCCAGGGCCAAATCCACTGTACCGTAATTCTGTTTATGGACTGCGGCAAAGGCAAATGTTATGATGCTGTACACGACGGTCAACTGGTTATCCTCTCGCTTGTTAAAACTAACCTTAGAAGGATCTTGAGACTCTCATTCTAACAGTGACAGTTTTCAAGTATAAAAAAGAAGCCAATTAAGGCTTCTGTCACCAGTCGAAGAAATAAAACTATCACCTCTATTAGCTGCATAAAAGAAAAAGAGTTAAAAGAGGAGCGTGCTTTGCAGACATACCATTAAAATGCAGCTTTTCCCTTCACACTGTGCCTACAACGTGAGCCTGCGTTGCAAGGGTTGTTACTTACATCAAACAACTTTTCTATATACATTTCCTCATTGACCTTTTCTCGAAGAATATCCTGGTTTTGCCGAACAAACATAATATAGGTGTCTGCCAGATCCATTCCTGGTTTCTGTGGTGAGGAAAAAACATGGGGAATAAAACGGTATCAGGTCTGGGTTGTGAAAATATTCTTTAATCACGACCCTAAAAAAATCATTCATTGTATCACTTCAAAAGTTACACTAGTAAAATATGCCTCAGATCGAGTCAGAAATGGGTCCCTTCAAATTCTATCATTAAATAAAAGTTTATTATTGAGCTCTATAACTTGAGCTCACAGTCATCATTATTCAAATGACTAGAAATATGTGGTTGTAAGCTAGTAGATATTTTTTAAAAAATAGCTATCTTGCAAGGTCAATATGCCAAGCAGTATAAATGCATACATTTCCCCAAGAAATTCCCACATACAACAATCATTTCCTATTTGCAAACACAATTTCCTTTTCACCATTTCTGACTGGTTTATCCACATACACTTATTTATTTATTTATTTATTTAGTCTTTTTAGGGCTAAACCCACGGCATATGGAGGTTCCCCGGCTAGGGTCAAACTGGAGCTACAGCTGCCGGCCTACGCCACAGCCACAGCCACGCCAGATCTGAGCCATGTCTGCGACCTACACCATCGCTCATGGCAATGCCGGATCTTTAACCTACTGAGCGAGGCCAGGGATCGAACATGTGTCCTCACGGTTGCTGGTCAGATTCATTTCTGCTGAGCTACAACAGGAACTCCCACATACCCTTTTTTAAAAAGTTAGCTTTTTTGCCTTCCTTAACTACTATGGATGCTCAAGGAATACAAAATAAATTTTCTCATTAGGAAGATACTGAGCAAAAAAAAAACACTGAATGCATTACAAAGTGAAATGTAAATCAGAATTCTGTGGATATCCATTGCTTCTACTCACACATATTTATCAATACCATCTCAAGGAGTACACTGTCTTAGAGAGGCAACGTCAATGAACTAGTCTCCTATGAAGAGCCAAAGATGAGGATGAGAGAACTCTCCAGAGTTCTCTGGCATCTGGTGTCTTCTCATGTGAGAGGAATGGGGCAGTTACGCTAATTCCTCCTTGCTACAGAGTCTACCAAATCAGCACTAGGAAGGGACAGAAACCCGAATGGCTCCTAAAGAGTTGTCCTTCTAAACGACTCTTTGGTTCCTGAGTTTCACATAACTGGACTCTATTGTTTGTGCAGTCTATACCAGGGATTGGTTCATAATCTGTCTCGAGTTATCCATTTAACTAGAATACGGCATTAATAATGATGAAATGGTAGAAGGCATGCCCCAGGTAGTCAGTTGGCTGTGCATCATTTCAATCTATGGGAGACTTTTATAAACCCCGTTATATGGACTCTCTGCAAAAGTAAACAATGTAAGGAAATCGGGTGAAAGAGGATATGGATCATTTAACTATTGCTACTGCAGGAAAGACAAGAGATCCCTCTGAGTGATGCTGAGACAGTAGTAGTGCTTTTTCCTTCAATGAAGGACAGAAAGCGATCATTTGCTTGGGAGGGGAGGGGATTATATTTTATGTACAATGATAAAACTGCCCATCTCTTAACCAGCACACAGTACAGGCACTGGGCATATCTCATTCATAATGTGATTTGATTTTTCGGTAACAAAGTTATTTCTGGGCAATAAAAATCACAGAAAGTTCCTACTGTTCTTATACTTAGCCTAAAGGGAACTTTATACCACATAAATTCAAGAATCCTTTCAAACATGACCTTGACATAACAAAATTCATGATTAGTTTTAGTAATGATTAGTAATTTGAAACAACTACTTATATAAATGTCTTCACGGGTCTTTCCTTTAAGAGGATCCATACATGATGTAGGACACATATTCCAAACTCAATGGAGACAACTTACCGAGTTCATGCCTTCACTATTTTTCTACATAATTACAAGACTACTCAAGAGAAACCTAGGTTCTCTGGGGGCGAGGGGTGTATGCTATACCTACGTTTTTCCAGTGAAAAGGCAGGGTCATTTACTAACATCCTATTAGCACTTGAGGACAACTAAGCCATAAGCTAAGGATTTCTCTCCGTGCCTCTCAAATTTTGTCAAAACACCGAAAATGAGAACATTCAGAACACATACTGCTGCGGAACGAAAATGACAGGAGGTCAATTTTCTATACATGATAACAAGCCAGTTCCACCTTTGAGTTTCAGTCAGGTGCTTGAAAACAAAATGCTAAGATACATATGATACCAAGGCAGTTGGGCACAGCTCAGCTAAACGGAGAGTTAAAGAATAGACATATGAGAGGCTTGACTCCTCCACTATTTCTCCCCACCCCAACCTTATTTTTATTTTTGCCTTTCAAAAGAAGAGTATGCTTACAAGTGTAATTTTGTCAGTCACTTGACCCATGACACTCCCTGGAAACTGAGTTGCAGCCAGGAGGAATGGAGAATCCTGTCTTTAAACACTTGCAATAGACTCTAAGGTAGTAGTTTTTTTTCCTGATTCCTTGATCACTTTTAAGATAACACTAGACATCATGAAACACTGTCTCGGAAGAGTTTATCTTTCCCCTGTCTAAAACTAACAAATACTTTACAATTTAAGCCTAAAAGAAAACTCGATGTTGTTTCCTTTGGCAGACCCAAGGGATAAAACCCTGAAATCTGTAAAGCGAGACGGCTCACCAACTCTCCAAGAAAATAAGAATTTCTGGCTGAGAGTATGAAGTAAAACTCATTTAAAAGCTTATTTCAACAAATTGTTTATTTATTTTTTTTCCTTTTGGAAATTACATTTTCTCCCTTTTAGCAAATTAAGATCTGCTTGCCTAGAAAACAAAACCTCCAAGTCTTACATTCCTCATTAGCATTATTTCTTCTGTTATCTTTGAGCTGTTTATTTATTCTTGAAATTGTGACATACGGGAATTTCACACCTAGTGAATATATTTTCATGCAGCTTGTGGCATGAGACTATAATCATTAAAAGAATATACACAAGTAAGAATAACTGCAACAGCTGGTGACATTTACCAATTAGAATTATCATTCTTTAAAACACTTTATCCTTCCTTTGGTGTATGAAGGGTAATTATCTCTGATAAATTGCTGAAAAAGATGTAATTTTCCTTTTAAACAGTTTCTACTTATAGTACAAATGTGTTTGGATAGAAGACATTATCGCTGGTTCAGTGATCCTTCGTGCAAAGACTCTTGTTTTATGGCAGTAAAATTTACATACATCTAATTCCATTATTACATGTTATCTGATTAGGAAATAAAGTTTGGCTAAAAAAACAAAAACCTGAATGCGCTCGGTTAACTTTTTGCTTTCTGGTGTGTAAATGGAAAGAATGCATGTGCTCGTGTCACCCAGATAGAATATTGCTACACTTTCTGGTGCAAGTGGCTGTCCCCAGCCTTACCAGTGGAACAGTCTGTTAAACTTGGAGCTGGATGAGTTTCTATGAAGAATATCATGTTCTAGAGAACTACATTTACTTTTTAAATTTTTAAATTTTTTGGTGGTGCTTGAGGCACGTGGAATTGCCCCGGCCGGGGACAGAATCCACGCCACAGCAGTGACTTGAGCCACAGCAGTGACAACACTGGATCCTTAACTTGCTGAGCCACCAGGAAACTCTGAGAAATTTTTCTGGGTTTGTAATTAAATGACAGTTTTCTGAATGCACAAGAAAATAACAATTAACAACCAAATAGCAAGCACAGGATATATTCACCACCGCTAAGAGAGAGTAAAGGCTGTTTTTCATTCTCCCGTTTAAACCTTTGGGATCCTGAGTTCCCCAAGCACTAACTTTCCCCTCTTGTTTCATAGGGGAGTAATCTCTAAATCACAGTAAGATTTCCTGGGTCACTTCTAAATTTGATTCAGAAAAGAGCATACTTTAGCTTGAAGACGTTCGAGTGAAAGGATACAAGCTCTAAAAAATCCCCCCATGACCATTAAAGAAAGCAGTAACTATGGAAAGGAATGGCGTAGGGGAAGGCCACGTTCCTCTGACTTTGGCTGCAACAGTAATAGAATACACCAGCGAGTGAATGAGTTTAAGGAAGGGTGCAGACCGCAGCAAGTTTTTTTTTTCAAGCGTTAATCACTAGTTAACCTAGTGAGATGAACACGCCATTTAAAAAAAGAAAAAGAAAATTCCTTGTTAATTATACACGGCAAGTGCTCTTACTTCCTGCTGCTGCACCTAATCCCACAGGTGCAAGTCTTCGCTCTCCCCATTCATGGGTAGGTGGGTGCAACGCTGCAGACATTTTTCACAGCTACACATTTAGATACAGAAGAAGCCGCTTAACCTCCCAAGGGAGGTTAACAATACACAATGCAAACACTGTCATGGTGTCTATTTAACAAGGAGACAAATTTTTATATATAAAGATGAACAGAAGTGACAGTATAATTGACTTAATTTGAAAATACGCTTCTCATAACCTAGAAAAGCTTGCCTTGAAGAAACAATCAAGAGTGGAACTGTGATTTATGAAAATCTGCATGCTTTGTAAATGAAATACCTGCACCTGTTCATTACTACCATGGGGAAAAAAATGGATCTTGTAAGATTTAAAGCAATAGCATGTCTCCTTAATTTGAAATCATGATAGGAACAATTTACAGTTCAACTCTGGCTTTGCAGGTCAAGAACAGTCTATAACTGATCATGAGGGAACATGGGACATAATTCTACAAACATGAAACTTATCCCAAGTACTGTTAACAATATATTTTTTTCTTTTATGGTCTAATATACTCCTTATTACTTTGGCATTTATGCAGCAATTTCTATATTTTTTATCTGAGGGAAAATGGTCTTAAAATTAAGCTCCTTAAAGTTATTTCAAGTAGTTTAAGTTTATGTTCTCAAATATTTTTAAAAAGGCGGCTTTTGTAGCTATGATGATTATGATGTAAAACATACATATGTACTTTTTAACCAAATTTTCTACCAAGTGGAATAATTACGTTGTATTCATATATAAAAGCAAAAGGAAATAAATAGAACTAAACCCTTCAAATTAGATTTATTCCAGCTTAAATATTATATAAGCCCAGGCAGAAGAGTAATTCATAAAAAGAGGAAGGGGGAAGAAATGTAAACAATGAAAAAGTCACAAGGATATAAAATTTTCAAGATTTTCTAATAATGGCTTATATAATTTTTTTTTAAAACCACCAATGAAAAAATTCTCATTGTTCTTTAGAAAAACTCCAAATTATTCTTTCAAGCAGTGAAACGGGCCACGGTCACCTTTCCCTTCGTTAAATGTGACAGTATTCAAAATCCCATCAACTTATACTTTTATGCATTTCGACTCCAAATTAGGAAGTAGAAAAATTCTGAATTAGATAACGGGGATGGACCTAGAAATTATCATGCTAAGTGAAGTCAGTCAGAAAGTTAGACACCAACATCAAATGCTATCACTTACATGTGGAATCTAAAAAAAGGACACAATGAACTTTGCAGAACAGATACTGACTCACAGACTTTGAAAAACTTGGTTTCCAAATGAGACAGGTCTGGGGGTAGGGGGATGCGCTGGGGGTTTGGGATGGAAAAGCTATAAAATTTGGCTGTGATGACTGTTGTACAACTATAAATGTAATAAAATTCACTGAGTACTCAAAAAAAAAAATAAAGATAACGGCATCCACATCCATCTGAAAACACCTTTCAGACGTGGAACATGTAACACGTGTGTTTTAAGTGTGTAATCTCATTCGGTCCCACGTTCCCAGGGAGAGGGTCACATTACTGCAGATTTCTTGCTCTGGATAAGGGTCTTCTGTCTGCTGCCTGTGAGCACAGTCAGTAAAAAGCAGATTCCTACCACAATGCTACCAGAGTGTTTACTTCAGAATCTGCTGTAATTAATGCTCCTGTACCTTATGTAGTCATGTTGTTTTCATTCTTAAAATCCACACGAATGCTTCACATTCTTCCTTCTAAGTAGTGATATATGTTATGTATTCATAGATTTAAGCAATAATACGTTCAAACATTTTTGTTGCGTCCGTGGGGAAAACCTTGCAAAGAGGAGGTTATTTTAAATATTAAAAGGAATACTGGATAATAGTTTAAGAAATTAGCCTGAAATACTTCCGGAAAAGAGGTTGATTTTCAACTGAGATATATGGGCCTAATTTTCATCTCGCTATGGTCTCCCATTTGTGACCATAGGCATCTAGGATCTCTCTTGCTCTTGCTAATCTATAAAAATCACTAACATCTCAGAAACTAGAGGAAGAGCTGCTCGCACAGGAGGAGCAGACAAGGAAAGTGCTACTATGTGTATCACACATTGGCTTTATACTATTTTATACTTTCACACTATTTTCACGTGTAATAATTATGATGATGATGTGGTATTCAATCTCTCAGTTTCTAATATGTTCAGTTACCTTTCCCTCATCCGTGTATAGATGATATGGTGTCAACTACAGAGGCTACACTGAGGACTCAAAGAAGTGAAATTAAAGTGCTGTGGGTATTACTTTATTTAGCTTTTACAATTTGTTTACTTTTTTCTTTATGGTCGTACCTGGAAGTTCCTGGGCTAGGTATCAAATTGGAGCTGCAGCTGCCGGTCTACAACAGAGCCACAGCAACATGGGATCCGAGCAGCATCTGGGACCTACAGTGAAGCTTGCAGCAATGATGGATTCTTAACCCACTGAGCTAGGCCAGGGATCAAACCCACATCCTCACGGACACTATGTCATGTTGGGCTTGTGACCTGATGAGCCTCAATGGGAAATCCCTTGCTTTTATTATTTAGACTGAGGAGTTCCCGTGTGGCTCAGCAGGTTGAGGATTAAGCATTGCCACTTCAGTGACTCAGGTCATTGCTGAGACATGAGTTTGATCCCTGGCCCAGGAATTTCTGTATGCTGTGGGCATGGCCAAAATAAATAAATAAAATGAAATAAAATAAAATTTAGATGGACTGGGATTGAGTTAGCCCCAATTTGGAACCTTCCCATTTTGGCTTAAAGGAGACCTGAGGATGCTAGAGTGTCAGGGTTCAGAGGCAGTTCATGCATTCACCTTCTACGAGAAGAACTCAACAAGAGAACCAAAGGAAGAAAGATGCGAGAAGCCAAGCATTCATCTACAAAGCGCAAAAGGCAACCTCCCCTGCTCCCAGACCAGTGAGACTCTCAACCCCGTCCCGGCGTGGATCTGCCTCGCCAGGCCAACGTGTCCCAGTGGGCAGGCGCTCCACTCCCTATGTTCTGCCGTAAAGCTCTGAGTTTCCAAGTGGCCTCATCTAAGTCGTACACAATTATCGGAAAAAAAAGGAAGGAGGGAAAACACCACCGTCACCGAACGGAGGGGCTGCACATTTAAAAGTCACCAGCGACATATGCAAGAGGCTTGATATTCAAAAATAAAGGAAAATAAATGAAAACAAATGGTTTTCCTTTTGGAAAATGGCCACGTGCTGAAGCAGGGGGTGGAGACTGCAGAGAAGAAATCGTTCCGCGAAGAAACAATGGCAATCCCATTTCTTTCAATGGTGCTTTACCTTCCCTCAGCACTTCCCCAAGCGCATGCACGCTGAAGCCTCACGGGAACCTCGTGAAAAGGGGACAGCTCAGGGATCCCACCCTTGTCTGCCCGGCACAGCTGGGAAAATGGAAGCCCGGGGGGGCAGACTGCCAGAAGGGGGCAAAGGTGGGACTTGAACGGAGACCCTGGACTCCACACCAAGCCTCTACAGCACAGACCTGAATTCAAGCCACACTGTGGGGAGGTGGAAAATGAGCAATCTTCGGCAAGGGTCATAACAAAGAGGGTGACTGAGAGAATTATTTAGGACAAGAGAAAGTTAAGCCATCTCTGTCGTCTCAGGACAGACAACCAGGATCTGGCACCAGCACTAAGAAGCCCATCAATGGGGAATTTCCTTCTTCTAGGTCTCTCGAGCTGTGTCACCTCACTGTCCAGCACAGAGACATATGCAGTGTGTGTACTGATGTCAACAGGACAATTTTCAACAGGCATTGTACACCTAACACACCCACCTAAAAATGCCCTATAACTTACACAATCTATAGCACAAAATTTTGGAATTAGTGTTGGAAAGGGCTTTTCATCCTTTTATTTATTTTTAAAATTGTTTTTATTGGGAGTTCCCGTCGTGGCGCAGTGGTTAACGAATCTGACTAGGAACCATGAGGTTGCGGGTTCGGTCCCTGCCCTTGCTCAGTGGGTTAACGATCCGGCGTTGCCGTGAGCTGTGGTGTAGGTCGCAGACGCGGCTCGGATCCCGCGTTGCTGTGGCTCTGGCGTAGGCCGGTGGCTACAGCTCCGATTCAACCCCTAGCCTGGGAACCTCCATATGCAGCGGGAGCGGCCCAAGAAATAGCAAAAAAAAAAAAAAAAAAAAAAAGACAAAAAAAAATTGTTTTTATTACTTAATGAATTTATTACATTTATAGTTGTACAATGATTATCACAATCCAATTTTATATCGTTTCCATCCCATACCCCCCACCTCCCCAAACTGTCTCCTTTGGAGACCATAAGTTTTTCAAAGTCTGTGAGTCAGTGGCTGTTCTGCAAAGAAGTTCATTGTGTCCTTTTTTCAGATTCCAACATGTCAGTGATAGCATTTGATGTTGGTGTCTCATTGTCTGACTGACTTCACTTAGCACGATAATTTCTAGGTCCAACCATGTTGCTAAAAATGCCAGTATTTCTTTCCTTTTAATGGCTGAGTAATATTCCATTGTGTATACGTATCTTTATCCACTGGGCTTTTCATCCTTTTAAATGTTAAATGTCATCTGGTCATACTTCCTACGTAATGCAGAAATCTTCGGTACCACATCTGGCAAATAATGGTGTAACTACTAACATCCTTGTAAACAATTTTTTTTTAAGTTTTTTTTTTTTCCTTACACTGATTTCAGTTCTGCCTCCCACTAGTTTTTAGTCACTGTTCCTAGTTCTATCCTCTTGGCTGATACAGAATTAAGCTTCTTTTTCTTCCAAATAGGAGCTCCATACTTTAAACAGGACTCTTTTGTCTCAGGTTTTTCCTCCCTCAAGGGTAACATTCCAACTTCCTTTTTTTTTTTTTTTTTTTAATCATAAGCCATTATTTCCAGATCCCTTTAACTATGCTGGCTGCTCTCTACTATAAGAGGTAAAATACAAAGTATATTTTGTTTTAAAAAGACTTTAGGTGGATTGGCCCACAATAACACAGATGTGAATAAGACAGTATAGAGCAGGACAATTACTTTTTAGAATCTGGACATTAGATTTATCATGATCAGGGATAATGTATGATAACAACGGATATTTATTAATGACTCATTTCATTCCAGGAATCCTGAAAAGTGCTTAGTATATAGTATATTTAGAATAAGTCCAGAGTGGTATAATTCTTCTTCTTTTTTTTTTTTTTTGCTTTTTAGGGCTGCATTTATGGCATATGGAAGTTCCCAGGCTAGGGGCTGAATTGGAGCTACAGCTGCCAGCCCACGCCACAGCCACAGCAATGCATCCAAACTGCGTCTATGACCTACATCACAGCTCACGGCAATGCCAGATCCCTGACCCAATGAGTGAGGCCAGGATCGAACCTGCACTCTCATGGATACTAGTTGGATTCCTTTTCCTCTGCGTCACAGTAGGAACTCCCAGAAGTGGTATAATTCTATTTCCACTTGATAAAGTCACTGGTGTCCACAGAGGTATTTGCATATGTCCAAACTCAGCTAACTGAATGCACATTTTTTAATATGTCAACTATATCTTAACAACAAAAAAGAAGAAACTGGTGGCCAAGATCATACAGATATTAAGCTAAGTCATGGAGTAAGGGTTCAAATCCAGGCCGTCTAGCTCTTGAGTTTTGGTTTTTAATTTATCTGTTGTGCTGCCTCCACAGGTTCCTGCTACCTTGTGGTTTTGTTTTAGCAGCTACCTTACATTATGGTCTCACATAATTTTTTCTACAATTTATTTTATTGAAATATAGTTGATTTACAATATTGTATTAACTTCTACTGTATAGCAAAGTTGTATTTGTATACATCTCTTTTCATATTCTTTCTCATTATGGCTTATCACAGGATATTAAATACAGTTCCTTATGCTATACAGTAGACCTTGTTGTTTACAAACCTTTTTTTTTTTTTTTTTTTTTCTTTTTAGGGCCCCACCCGTGGCATGTGGATGTTCCAGGCTAAGGGTCAAATTAGAGCTACAGCTGCTGGCTTAACGCCACAGCCACAGCAATGCCAGATCCGACCCTGAGTCTGCAACCTACACCAGAACTCATGGCAATGCCAGGTCCTTAACCCACTGAGCGAGGCCAGGGCTCGAACCTGCAACCTCATGGCTCCTAGTTGGATTCGTTTCCACTGTGCCACAATGGGAACTCCTATAATGTTTTTCTTTCATGGATGTTTTTCGCGTTGCATCGCAAAACTTACAATCAAACTTAATTTAAGGCCACAGATCTTTTTTTTAATTTTCTTTTAGAAGTTTTATCATTTATATTTTATAGGTAAGGTTTTGATCAGTGCTCCTTTTGTGAAAGGTGAGGCAGTGTTCTTTTTCTCTCATGTAGCTCTCCTTAAAATATTGCTTCAGAGAGTTACCTTGCTGGAACTTTAGCATAAAAAACAGTAACAGCTAACAGCACCTCATAGCTTTTGAAGTTAATGTTTACAGGCATCAATAGCAGATCTGTACTGTCTGGATCCTAGAGAGAAATGCTTCTAGCACTCTCCCATGGCCAGATCACATGTATGGTTTGGTATGCTCTGCTCTGGGTGCCAACTTGATTTGATAGTGACACGGGTAAGCTGGAATTCATCTAGAGAATGACTGGCATGATACAGAATTTGGGTACAATCGCTATGGCTGTTTTCACCATATGTCTATTTCCCTCTCTCTCTCTCTTTGGCCGCACCCACCGCATATGCAATTTCCCGGGCTGGGGATTGAATCTGAGCCACAGTTGAGACCTATGCCACAGCAACACCTATTTTCCTACCTCTTTAATCTCTAGACACTGAACAGCCTGTGGGCAGGACATGTTTATTTTCATCATACAGGCCCAGAGCCTAGCACCTCATATGTATTAAATGAGAATTTAATTCTTGAATTCAGTGAAGAAGTTGAGGACATTTAAAATAGAAAAAAATAAAAATTCCTGAGACAATATATCCCTTTGAATAGCCACCATATCCCTTGGGAAGAGGACACATAATGATAATTATCATAAAATATGTGAAGGGCTCTCATGCAGAAGAGGGATTAGAACCAAGATAGAATTTAAAGAGAAACAGAACCTCAACTCATTACATAGAAAAGGAGGCTGCCTTACGGTGAGCCCGCAATCACTGAAAAAATTAAAAGTGCCTGACGGAATCTTTGTGAGGGATGAAGAGGGGCCTTATGCATTAGGAAGGAGAGAGAATAAACCCCTTTCTGTATCTTTCCACTCTGAAGCTCTATAGGTTCTAGCTGATCCAGTAAAACGTTAAATTAAGAATTTCAAAAGCTCTAAGAACAGAAATAATTATGGTGCCCCATTCCATTTGTAATTCAAAATTAAAAACAATCTACATTTATGTTACCTCAACTATACTTCAATAAAGCTTTAAAAAAATAAAATGTGCTAAGAATTCCAATGGCGTTCACGTGTTCCCACGAGTACCTGTCCTTTTCTTTTTCAGAGAGCAAACAGAAATGATTTCCCTTCATTCTCCCTGCTCGCTCTTGTGCTGCTCCCTTGTAGAACCATGTATGTGTGACTATTTCTGCTTATCCCCCAGCACTGATTTTCTGATTCTAGGTACAAGTTCAAGACTTCTTTGAGAATCACTTGTAAAATAAAATAAAATGTCTTTCCCTCCAAAGAAACCCAGAGAAAGGCAGAAAAGTCCATACACAGTCTTTTCATTTAAAACGTTCATTTCTAACAAGCATAGCAGCAACAAATCCAGGAACTACCTGGTCCAAAGTATAAAATGCAGTTATGCATTTTAAAAATAATGTACTTTTAAATAATAATGTAGCCATCTATCAGCGGAAACGCATCTGACTAGCATCCATGAGGATGCAGGTTCAAGCCCTGGCCTCACTCAGTGGGTTAAGGATCCAGCGTTGCTGTGAGTTGTGGTGCCGGTTGCAGACGCAACTTGGATCCTGTGTTACTATGGCTGTGGTGTAGGCCGGTGGCTACAGCTCCAATTCGACCCCTAACCTGGGAACTTCCATATGCTGTGGGTGCAGCCCTAAACAAACAAACAAGCAAACAAGCAAGCAAGCAAGCAAACAAACAAACAAGCCACCTACCAGTAACATGCACAACTTGCCGGCACTCAAACCACTCACACTCATGATGATCTAGAGAGGCGATGCCATTTGAGCCCAGCCTCAATCGAAGAGGAGATGACTTGTATTTCATTTCGTTTTAAATTTTAAGTTCTTTCAAACTGTGCTCTACTTCTTTGAAAACTGATACACGTGCCAAGATACATAGTTAAAAACAGAACATCTTAGGCCTTGATCATATATATGTGATAACAGAATTTAAGGCAAAAACTAACTTGTTATGATTATCAACTTAAAAATGCTGTCCTAGTGGATTATGATGTGAATTTTTTTCATCGTAGCTAAGTAAGTTTCATTATTTCCTCTCCTGGTATCTTAATATTTGTCCAAATGTGCAGGCTATGCATGATTACCCAAGAATTCTGTGAAAAACCAAGAAGAGTACGTGAATGGTGACGGACTTGGAACACTTTTGTATACACTTTGGTGTCACAGGTTCGTCTTTACTGTTACTTTAACTCCTCTAAGAAACCTGTTAGGGTTTTCCTGAAAAGGGAAGAAGAGTGAACATTTTCCTATAAATGGTGTGAGGCATTTGCTACCTCATCCTAGAGCTGCCACTGAGCTGATCCGTTCTCGGGATGCGCTGACCTCTGTCACAGTCCCCAAGTTAAACAGAAAACAGACACTGAAATAACCTTGCCAGGCCTTGTTATGAGGCTGAGTGCTCGCTTAAGAAAAATAAACGGCTCCCCAAGGAAATGACACTAGTTTAAAGATTTGAAAAAACAAAAAAAACCAAAAAAACAAAAAAACCCCTGCCGCACCATAATTATTTTTTAAAGAAAGAATTATATATAGTTTTCAAAAGCCAATCAAAAGTACTTACTGGAACATCAACATATTTTGCAGCTGCTTTCACCTTAAGTGGAAAAGAGATAATGATGAGAATTATTTCCTTAACTGTTTGCTAAGTACTGTGACAGCAGTCAAAAGACAGCAGAGGAGAACTCATTCAAATACTCACAGTGAATGACAGAATGGAGGAGAAGAAAGTGCCTTCGTCATACCGTGACAGCTTCGACAGCACCCCTTCCAACACTGAAACAAACTAGAACACAGTTTACAGTGAGTGCTTAGGCTGCGACTGTGCATCCAAACAAATAGCAGGGCAAACAATTCCTGGACCATCCTCTCCCACAGCACGAAAACGCGGAAGGGTACAAACTGACGCCTTTGGGGCTGCCTCGTAATCTTTACTTTCATTCCGAAGAGGTTCAAGATGTGTGGTTGCCAAGGGGGAGCAGGAGGGAGTGGGAGGGATTGGGAATTTGGGGTTCACAGATGCAACCTATTGCCTTTGGAATGGATAAGCAATGAGATCCTGCTGTATAGTGCTGGGAACTCTATCTAGTCACTTATGACGGAGCATGATAATGTGAGAAAAAAGAATGTATATATGTATGTGTGACTGGGTCACCTTGCTGCACAGTAGAAAATTGACAGAACACTGTAAACCAGCTATAGTGGAAAAAAATAAAAATCCTTTAACAAAAAGATGTTCAAATGAACATCTAAGGATGAACTTTTACACTGCTGGAAATAATATGCACACTGTGTTCTAAGATAAAATAATGTCTAATAGGAGTCTGGTTACTACACGTAGGAAAATTTAAATCACTAGTCAATAACTTTAAATTCCTGATACTACTCCTTCAAATAATTTTCAACTCCAATATCGATGTTGCTAAGTCCTCATCGCAAGAAAAAAAAAATTGTAACCATGTGCGGGATGGATGATGTTCACCAGACTTATTCTGGTGATCGTTTTGCAGTTTATACAGATATCAGATCATTACGTTGTACACCCGAAACTAACATAAATGTTATATGTCAATTACATCTCAATAAAAAATTGAGATGTATTTAGAAGCAATGATGGTCAAGCTTTATCAAATTCCTTTCTATCACATGTCACGTGACCATTCCCTCACTTTTTCTATGTACAGAAGCTGAATGAAAAGGAATAGATAATGAAAGGGAGGTGTGAAACAATGGGGCCCTTGCAACAGACTTTGAAATGAAGTCTGACGTGTTAGCTAACAGGTGTTCACCAAGGAGTTCTAATCGGGACATGCAAGGATCACCCCTGCTTTCGGAAACTTTCAAAATAGCTGGGAAGCTTGGACAGACAAACTGAAATGCAAAGAGCACTGGACTGAGAATATTCTGCCACTGGCTGCTGTGTGGACTCAAGCCAAGCACTGCACCAATTCTTCCCTCCATCAGCTAAATAGTTTTGTGTCTGTGTTGCGGGTGGGTATGGAACTAACACTGTCTCGAAACTTTTACATTTCTAAAATTTTATTATCTCCATGAAAGTTAAGACATGAGGAGTTCCTGTTGTGTTTCAGGGGAAATGAATAGTATCCATGAGGACACAGGCTCAATTCTTGGCCTTGCTCAGTGGGTTAAGGATCCGGTGATGCCATCAGCTGTGGTGTAGGTCACAGATGCGGCTCGGATCTGGTGTTGCTGTAGCTGTGGCCAGCAGCTATAGCTCTGATTCAACCCCTAGCCTGGGAACTTCCATATGCCATGGGTGTGGCGCTAAAAAGACCGGAAAAAAAAAAAAAGAAAAGAAAGAAAAAGACATGGGTCCTGTAGAGTAATTAAAAACATGGAAAATTTTATTTTCTTGAGCAGAAACCTTAAGATCTGGCACGAAGATAAATAAGAGATATTATTAAGGATCTACTGCCTACATCTTTCCTCTTTAGAACTAAAATAATATGCACTATTGACAAATTATATGTTCCCAAAGGAAAAGTACTGACAAGGTTTTTTAAATACGAAAAGGGAAATTAATGAAGGCTGGTTTTTGTTCACATAGCTGCTTCTTCAACCAAGTGATAATAGTTCTAGGGATGCAGCTTATTGGTCTCTGGTGACCAGAGAACTCGCTTCGAGGGCACAGGAGATAATCTTTTCTCTATGGCTGGTCAATTACCACGAAATAGTTTATGCAAAAGAAACAAAAACTTCCCTACAGGTTTCTCCATCACATCATTTGCGACATGATGTAAGAGCACAGAAACAAATTCATGCAAACTGCTGACTAAAACTTTTATCTTTAAAGGATGAGGATCATGTACGGCTGCTTAGTTATCCTAGGAGGTACGAATGGCACAAAACCCTACCAAATTACAAATTGCTCACAACTCCAAGTCCATTTAGCACTTTCCTTCTGCCCGTTAAGATTTCTTCCCAGTCGCAGCTGGCTAACTCAGCTTGATGGGGTTGGCAAAGAGCCAGAAGACCAATACTCCAGGGCTCTGTCAGACCAGGGGAAGGGAATTCCAAACTTAATGGCCCTCTGTGGAAAATGCCTCGTCTCTTGTAACTCAAATCTTGAGAGCCAGTGTGTGCTGGGTGATCTCATTTGCCACGAAGAGAGCGACGATTGCTATGGTTACCAGACAACCTGAACCACTGAAGGCTCTGGCACAACACCTGGTTCTTGGTGCCTCTGCGTGAGTATTTGTTTACAGAGGTGAGAGCGGCGGCGGAGGGACGAGGCACGGTAGAGGCAGAACCCTGTGGGTGGACGTAGAGGATCTGAGCGCTCATTGTAGCTCTGCCACTCTCTGGCCATGAGACATCAGTCTGGACAGCCAGCTTCTCTAGCCTGGGTGGTCTCATCAGCCAAAAAAAAAAAAGGGAGAACGACACTGCCCTGCCCATAGCAAGGATGGCGTGGAGATCAGCAGAGATGATTCAGTGGGAGCGACTGTGCAAATGGCAACGTATTAAGACATGTAAAGAATTAATGTTATTGTTACAATTAGCTAAATCACTAGTGATTATATGCCTAAAAACCTACAGATAAGTCACAGGTTAATGAGGATAGTAGCCTCGGGATTGTTTAGTGATCAGGAGAAAGAATAAATCTAGTTACCAGCAAATGGGTCTCATTCAGTTAAATGATATCCATGGAGGTGGGACAGAGTGGACGCTCTAAGTCAGAAGACCCAGGGCGTCATCCCATCTGTTTCAAGGTCCTCTGGCTGACAGCAGAAGAGGGCGGCCTTGGACACAGGTGGATTGGCTCTAGAGCCCACGCTCTTCACCATCATGTTCCAGAGGCGTAAGCCTTAAATGAGGCAACCTCCGTAAGGTGCCTGGCTTACAATACGGGCTCAGGCAATTTTGTTCTTATTACTGAGCACCTAATACGGGAAATACAAAATTATGACTCTTTGACCCTTCCCTCCAAGAACAAACAAACGAACAGGACAGACAGACATGTATACAGTTGGTCATGACCCAAGGCATGAGGTATTGAGGGACACTCCACGTGTAACCTGAACTAGAAGAAGAAAGAATAACTTCCACTGGAGGAGACTGGGTAAGCATCGTTGCAAGCTGGCACTGGAGCCGAGCTGCAGGACAGCAGACACAGAGTGGCTAAAATGACACGTGGGGAAGTGCGAGCAGCTGAACTTTGAGCAGCTGTCTCCCCACTATGGCATCTGGCAGCCTGTCTGGCTTGGCTTGTCCTTGAGAGTCTAAAGCAGCACTGGGCTATATCCCCCCAAGTTCAAGGCGTGGACCTATGCTCTGCGGCAGCCACATCCCAGCCATCTTTGCTCCATTTTAACAAGAGTGCAGAGCCTCTCCTTGGGATCCTCGCCACCCCAAATTGTCCCTGGGGAGACTAAATGCAAAGGAGCCTCTAAGTGCTTACAAGGCAGTGAACAGCGAGGACACCCCTGGGAGCAACCAGTGAGCCATACGGTTCCTCCAGGAAGGTTTTCTTTGTGAGATTTTTGTCAACGCACACATGGTAGAAGAGCTACCTTAAAACCCAAAGTCTATTAATATCAAGATTGGCTAGTGATGATATAGTTTCCATCTGGCTTTTAATTGCATAAAACAGCAAGATTCCAAAGAAATCCAGTGAAATGCTGGGTTTGGTTGCTATGTCTTTAACTGCTTCCTGTGAACTTTCTTCGTACAGCTCAGGGAGTATATAAACACTTAGCAGTTTGCCTTGTGCTCTCTGTTCTCCTGAGGGTTTTGAGTTGGAATGAAACCCTGTAATCTCTTTGTTTCTCTGCTCTTTATTGGGGATGTCATTTACTGGGTTTGTTGGAATAATATTGAACACCTAGAGTCTGTCTGGGTCATTACCAACATTGCCTCATCATGCACACTCTCGGGGAAATTAAAGATGAAAGCACGCTGCAATGACTGGTGGAGTGAAACCTAAAGTATGCCACAAGGCATGTTGGTTTAAATTTCCTGTTGGATTTTAACAAGGTATAAGATTCATTTTCCTCCATACATGGGAAAGTTGAACCACAAATTCTAAGAGGTGCTAGGAAGGATTCCAGCTATAGATTGGTGGATTCAAAACACGCCGTTCTCGCCTTTTCAGCTGTGAAATGTTAGGAAACAGACATTTACATGCAGGTTATTAAATCTTCTGCAGAAAAAAGATTCACCCATAAATAAGACTAATCATGAAAAACTACGTGTATTTTGGGGGGGGTGGGCGGTTAATAGGGCTGGAGATATCTATTAGCAGGTGTTCTCTTCTGTGTGGTATCATCGTTAAAAACCCACATGGAACCAGAATATCATGGACTGGAAGAAAACCAGTTTCCTTCCCTGAATTGGAATGTTAATGTTATAAAGGGAAACAATTCTCTTTTCTCTCACTGTGACTCTACTTCCGCTTTGAACCTTCATTCCAAGAGACTCCAAAAAATTCTTTCCAGATTATCCATATCTGCATTGAAGACAGCACATCTGTATATAGCACACCTCGTTATGCAAAGTTTCTCGGACAACTTCCGAAACAGCACACCTGGCCCCGATGTTGGTGAATCCTCCACATTTCTCTCATTGTTCCTTTCGCCCTTGCTCTCCGTCCCGAGACTGAACCACCTTAATTTGCGTGTCCTCTTTTCTAGTGCCTGTTACTCCTTTCAAGCAGGTGCTTAGATTTGAGCACTTGTCTTCTGAATACATAGCCTTGATCCAAACAAGTAAATTCAATCAAACCAGCCTCATCAGGTTGAGCTGGGGGAGATATTTTAACTATATCATCTAGACAGTCTGGGCAGACCTGTCCTCTGTCCCTTCTTAAACTAGAGTATTTCCCCCTGAATTTCTCTTATAAAGAACACGTGTGTGTATGTATGTGTATTCACACCTACTTACCTATCTATCTATATATGTACTGAAAAAGTGTGTACTCTTTTTTTTTTTTTTTTTTTTTTTTTTTTTTTTTACGGCTGCACCTCTGGCACATAGAAGTTCCCAGAAGGAGGGTGGAAGTGGAGCTGTAGCTGCTGGTCTACACCACAGCCACAGCATCGCCAGGTCTGAGCTGCATCTGCTACCTATGCTACAGCCTGTGGCGATGCTGGGTCCTTACCCCACTGGGTGAGGCCAAGGATGGAACCTCGCATCCTCGTGGATACTAGTCAGATTCTTAACCTGCCGAGCCAAACAGGAACTTCCCAAAGTGTATACTCTTTTTTAAGTTGAATATATGGCATGATCTTTTAATTTATACCCAGAATTTGCTGAGCCCCTATTACTGGAGTGAATCGTGAAAGTGACTGCTCATTCTTAGCTCTGCTGGCCATTTCCCCCAGTTCTTCCCCACAGCCCTTCCAGTTTTCCCTCAGCATCCTCATGTTGCACACACTGAATTCTGCTCTCACCTACCTGACTCACAGCTACCTGCCCAAGCTGGTCCACAGTGTGTATGCCTGTGTGCAACAAATATCAAAGGAAATAGCCACTCAGCCTGGACATATATAAAAGGGACATGAGAAGACAGGGCAGTGAAGCTCCCACTGTTTTCTTCTCGGGTCTTGCTGAGTTCTATGTGGTGAAATGGAAAGACTGAAGGCTTAGGGCCACAGGCTCACGTCCTGGCCCACAGGCCATCGCATTGTATGACCCTGGGTCTTGGTTTCCTCATCTGTGAACAAGGATTCTGGCCTCTGGGTGGATCAGACATGCCTCAGGGGATGGGGCCCCACAGGTAGGCTTGAGGCCTCCTTCCCCTCCTCAATGAGAACTGCTTTGCTGCCATCAGCGTTGTATCTGGGGTGCTACCCAAGATATATTTGAAGATGTTACATCTCATAAACTTGGCAGAACACTATAAACCAGCTCTAACGGAAAAAATTAAAAAATCATAAAAATATACAGAAACATGTCTTCTAAGCATAAAAACGTCTGAAAAGTCCCTGCTTGATGATCTCAGGATTCTCTTCCAGCTCTAGCACTGTGTGTGCTATGGGGCTTCAGCGCCTGCGGCAAAAAGACACGGATCCCTGGAAGCCCCCACACAAATGTACGTCAGGATCTTCACTTTAGACTGAGAAAGGGCTCTAGGCATTTTTCTCATCTAATACTCCTGCTCTTTTGATGAGGAAACTGAGTCATGCAAGAAGACTCAGTTGGTAACATGAAGACATGGGAACAGAGTCCAGCTCTCCCTCAGTTCAACTGATTTAATTAATTCTAATATAAGGTGGCAATAAATATGTCATTTATTGCATCCTCTCCTTGGCAAGATTTAATGTTCCTGCCTTCAGCTTTTTTCTTGGTAAAATAACCTATTAATTATCTATTAATTAATCTAATATTAATTATCTTTCTGGCTAGAAGCTTCTTTGGGCTTTTTAGTTTTTTGCTTTAAGGTGGTTTTCATTTCTTCGTTTCCTCCACTGGGGTTCCAGTTATAACACAACCACATGAGAAGAGCAGTCACCGAGAGAACCACTTCTCTCTCTCCTTTTTTCTGCTTTTTTAGGTCTGCACCTGCGGCACATGCAGGTTCCCAGGCCAGGGGTCCAATCACAGCAACGTGGGATCCGAGCCGTGTCTGCAACCTACACCACAGATCATGGCTACACCAGATCCCCAACCCACTGAGTGAGGCCAGGGATTGAACCCTCAACCCTATGGCCCCCAGTTGGACTCACCTCTGCTGTGCCACGATGGGAATCCCAAGAGAACCATTTCTATTGGCTGAGATCTTATGCTCACCTTTGGATTTTGATCCCATATCCTTCGTCTCAACTTTAGCCCCAAATATCTAAATATCTGAATGTCTCCTTGGTATCTCCCCCTGCAGGTATCTCCGAGGCAGCTCAATCCCAGCATGTCCCATACTGACCTCATGGTCTTTCCTTCCAAACCTGTACTTCTTCCAGGGTACCTGCATCACTGAATGGCATCAGCTTCCATCCCATGCTTCAGGGCATAAACCCAGAAGTAACCCTTAATGTTTCCCTTTCTCTCCCCATTACTGACCCTCTGTCTTCTGCTGCTCAAGCTGCTAAAACAGAATGCCACGGACCAGGTGGCTTAGAAACAACAACCATCATCCCTCACAGTCTGGGCGCTGAAAAGTCCACAACTGAGGTGCTAGAAAACTCAGTGTCTGGTGAGGACTCACTTCCTGGTTCACAGATGATGTCTTCTGGCTGTTTTCACATGGCAAAGGAGCTCTGTGGGGTATTTTGTTTTTTATTTTTTAATGGGCACTAATTCCACTTACAAGGACTCCAACTCATGACCTTATCATTTCTCAAAGGTCCTACCTCCAAATACTCTCACTTTGGGGATTAGGTTTCAACATATGAATCTCTGGGAGGACACAAAACATTCAATCTATAGCACCTTCCCACTGTATATCTTAAATGTTTTTGGGTTAATCCAGCAGAGACGGATGTTACAGCCTCCTTACTATCTGTTTGCTGCAGGTAATCCAGTGAGTCCTCTGACAGTGCAAATAGGACTCATTCTCTACCCCTACTCCCTGCCTCTCCAACACTTCCGTGACTTCTCATTGCTTTTGTGATGAAGGCATTAAACTCCTCAGGACTGTAGTTGGGCATTTAACCTTGCTACATTTCAGCACAGAGTTGGGAGCCATCAGCATGGAGGTAAAGCCAGAAGTGTGAAAGTCACAGAAATCTGAGGAATGAGTTCAAGACTAAAGACGGAAACCAAGAATACTACCATTTAGCAGCTAGGTAGAGAAAGCACACAGAGATGGAACGCCAAGATCTTTTTGAGGCATGTAAAATGTATGTGCAGTTGGGACACATCCTCTTCAGTGTTATGTGTGATTAACAGCCCTAGAACATTCTTAAATTATCTGAGAGAATAGCTAAGACACGGAAACAATCTAAATGTCCACCGACAGAAGAATAGATTAAGAAGATGTGGTGTATATACACAATGGAATACTACTCAGCCATAAAAAAGAACAAAATAATGCCATTTGCAGCAACATGGATGGAACTAGAGACTCTCATAAGTGAAATAAGTCAGAAAGAGAAAGACAAATACCACATGATATCACTTACATCTGGACTCTAATATACGGCGCAAATGAACCTTTCCACAGAAAAGAAAATCATGGACTTGGAGAAGAGACTTGTAGATGCCAAGGGGGAGGGGGAGGGAGTGGGATGGACTGGGATTTGGGGGTTAACAGATGCCAACTATTGCTTTTGGAATGGATAAGCAATGCGATCCTGCTGTACAGCGCTGGGAACTATATCTGGTCACTTATGATGGAGCAGGAAGGGGGATAATGTGAGAAAAAGAATGTATATATGTACGTGTGACTGAGTCACCTTGCTGTATAGCAGAAAATTGACAGAACACTGTAAAGCAGCTATGATGGAAATAATAAAAATCATTTAAAATTAAAAAATTACATAAAGAAATAATTTGTGAGGACGTGGATGAGAGGAGGATACGGAAGGGAACTGAAGAGATAAAAAGAAGGAAGTGTTCCTCCTTATTAATTCAGAATTAAAATATGGGAAGAAGCATTTGGGATACAATATAAGGACTTCACTATTTTATTCACTGTTTTATACTGAATTAATTAACATGCTATAAAATATCTAGGACATACCTCTTGGAATTTGACAGACTAAAGACAGTTAATGCAGAAGTTACATATTTTAATTTTTACTGTCTTTGTTTTTTTTACTGATTTCCTGGAGACCTAGAATCGGTGCAATAGATTAGGAATCTGAAACTCAAGAGATTTGAATCCTGACTCCTGCACTTCTCAAGTGTGTGACTCTGGTTCAGTTACTACATTGAGGTTTACGTCCCTTTTTGCGAAAGATGCTAAGTCCACCCATTTCCGAGGTGCTATGCGGTTTGAATGAAATAACCTATGCAGTGGCTGCGTCACAGGAAGTACCTCAGAAATACCTCCTTTAAAAAGAATAACTTCTTTGGTGAAAACAAATGGGCACACTCTATCTTAGGAGTTGTCTTGTTTTTAAACACATCGAAATTTTAAGGTAGTTTATATGACCCTAGAAGGAGGGTCTTCAGAGCGATGGTTCTCAAAGTCTGGCTCAAGGAGCCCCTACATTAAAATCACCATGGTGACTAGTTAAACATGCACATTTCTGCCCCTCTTCCAAAACTTCTGGAAAGCAGGGCTTGGGCAAGCACATTTCAGAACGCTCTCAGGCAATGTTTTGGCAGGCTAATATTTAAGGACTGTATTAACAGAATCATATTTATCTTGGCTTAATGAAATAAAACCCATCATTTACCAACATCTTCTCCGGAAGCTTAAGATGGTTGTCCAAGCTACCAAATTAATTTCATACTTTTCAGCCAAAGATGATTATTTTAAAAAGAATTTTAAAAAATTATAGTTGATTTACAACATTGTGCCAATTTCTGCTGTACTGCAAAGTGACCCAGTCATTCGTGTATACATACATATATACACATATACATATGTATATATACACACACATTCCCTTTCTTATATTATCTTCCATCATGGTCTACCACAGGTGATTGGATATAGTTCCCTGTGCTACACAGAAGGACCTCATTGCTTATCCATTCTAAATGTAATGGTTTGCATCTACTCACCCCAGATGCCCAGTTCATTCCATTCCTTCCCCCTGCAACTAAAGATTATTAAAAAGTGCTATTTGACTGTGAAGAGAAAGGATTCACAGAGAAAAACTATAATCCAGACCTGATTTCTAAATATAATATCTAGTTCCATTAGGCTGTTTCAGTTAAAATTGAATAAAATGAAAATTTCAAGGAGTTCCCATTGTGGCTCCACAGATGATGAACCCAACCAGTGTCTATGAGGATGTGGGTCTGATCCCTGGGCTCACTAGTGGGTTAAGGATCTGGCATTGCCACGAGCTGTGGTGTAGGTCACAGACACGGCTTGGATCCCATGTTGCTGTGGCTGTGGTGTAGGCCGGCAACTGTTCCCTAGCCTGGGAATGTCCATATACACAGCTATGCCAGTCCCCCTGCCCCTGAAAAAAAGCAAAAAAAGCAAAAAAAAAAAAATTTTTTTTTTCAGTTGCACTAGCCACATTTCAAGTGCTCCACAGCCGTGTGTGGCATACTGGATGGTGCAGGATAAACATTCTATCATCACAGACACTTATACTGGACAGTGTTGATCTCTAGAACACTATTTCCCAACTTGCCTCTAGGATACTATATTTTCAATTAACCGGATGCATGTGGTACAGAAAACTGTACACTTGTTACTTTGTCAGAAACAAATGCACAGAGGATGTGCAGTGCTGCCTGCCTCTTCTGCAACCCTTCCTCCCATCCCTTCAAATCAACTACTTACAGCCCTTTTGCCTTGTTGCCTCTTTAACCCTTCATCAATTGCATGCTAGCTTGTAATTCAGTGGTTTCCTTTATGTACCTTTATGTACCTTCCCCACAAAAGGCAACTTCCACCGGAGGACCGTGCTGATGGGGAGGCTCCAGCTGAATAAAATTTCCCCAGACTGCACTGGGATAATGTAGGTGCAGGGTTAACTATGTCGCTTTGGTGGGCTGACGGTACATCACTGTAAGCTGCTAGGCTGAGCTCCTGGGAGGGTGAGAATCTCATGGTCCTTCCTCTGAGAACTTCATTCTCTACTGGTTCACCTCTCCCTGTACCTGCCAGATGGTTCTCCTGGTAACCCTTCCCTTTACCCCTGTTGGTGTCTGTCTGTTGCAGGTGTAGGTATTTGGTGCTGTGGGAGGAATCAGGTAGCACCATCCTAAACTCACTTTTTTTTTTTTTTGCTATACCCATGACATATGGAAGTTTCCAGGCAAGGAGTCCAATTGGAGCTGTAGGCCCTGGCTCGTGCCACAGCAACGCCAGATCTGAGCTGCATCTGTAACCTATACCACAGCAACACGGGATCCTTAACCCACGGAGCAAGACCAGGGATCAAACCAGTGTCCTCATGGATACTAGTCAGGTTTGCTTCCTCTGAGCCACGACAGGAATTCTCCTAAAATCACCTTTCTTTGTGATTATTTTCTACCTCAATACCTGCTATCAGAGAATTTGGAAAACACAAAAAATTTGAAGAAACCTCCCCAAATCCAACTATAATCTCACCACCCAGATAAAAGCTCTGTTGACGTTCCGGTGTTCATCTGTCTTTTTTCTATGTGATGCTAATTCAGACCATGGTTTACACTTATAAATATTCACTTAACACTGTATTATGAAACTTTTCCTTTAACAGGATAGTCTTTGAAGGCAAACTTCCTTAACACGGATAAGGAAGTCCCATAATCTACTTGACCATTGCCCTCATGTTAAAATTGATCCCAATTTTTCATAAGAAACATTGTGGCAAGTATCAATGAATATGTATCTATATCTATGTATCTATATCTGTGTATATAAATCTGTATATATATATATATATATATATAATGCATCTCTTTGAGGAGTGAGAAAAAAGTGCAAAAGGAATTTACAGTGAAAGGGAATTAATGTGTACTTGATAACAGTTCCAAACTCTCTTCTAGAAAGGTTGTAGCAATTTATACACACATATACAGACAATGTGAGTGTCCCGCCTCACCTGTTCTAAACCTGGGTATTCGCTTAAAAATATCCATACTAATTTGCTAGAAAAAATACTATATAACTTATAGTTTTTTGGTATTCCTTCAATTATTGAGGCTTAGCATTTTTCATGCATATTTGGGCATCTCTATTGTTTCTTTTCTGAACAACATGTCCTTTGTCTGCTTGTTAAATTGAGGGTGGCTTCTCCTTTGCATTTGGGGCATTCTTTCAATAGTTTTATGAAGCCTGATCTGGGGTTCTTTGATGGAGTATCTGCTCTTATCAAAGTGTCCCTTGGGGGCACGCCCACTTCTCCCCTCACCTTTCAGCTCCCTGTGTTCTCAGGTTGTTCATCTCTTTTCCTATCAGACTTCGATCTAATGCCACCTAAGGCAGTCTGTTCTACTCTAGTGTGAAACCATCTGATCATTCAGTGCAATGCTCATTTATGGTTCATCTCTACTTATACCGTGAAAGGGCATAGCTTTTGTCAAAGATATCTGAAGCATCAGACAGGAAATAATAGTGGGAGACCTCTGGGAGGGGAGAACCTCAGACACCACCCTGCCAGCCTGCTTCGTCCGCCCGTGAGACCAGTTCTAGAGTCCCAGGGCTGTCACCACAATAAATGGGCTAAATTCCAGGACTGGCGACTACTTGCCTCATCCTTGGAGATAAGGCAAACATAAGAGAACATGAATGTGAAAGAATAAGGTCTTACTGGAAGATAGAGTTATTTTTAAAAGGACAACAATTTTAGGGAAAGCCAAAATTCATGATAAACCCCCAAACCAAAAGTTGCTGCCAAAGAGTATTCACAATTTGCTCATAACTTTTCTTAAAATTTGAACTTTCCTTGCACTTATTTATTTATTTATTTGCTGTGCTAGTCCCATGTGGATGTTCCCAGGCTGGGAATCAAACCTGTGCCACAGCTGCAACAGTACTGCATCCTTAACCCACTGTGCCACCAGGGAACTCCTCTTGCATCTGTTTTTGTTTTTGTTTTGCTTTTTAGGCCCGCACCCAAGGCATATGGAGGTTTCCAGGTCAGGGGGCTGAATCAGAGTTGCAGCTGCTGGCCTACACCACAGCCGCAGCAATGCGGGATCCAAGCCGCATCTGGGACCTACACCATAGCTCAAGGCAACACTGGATCATTAACCCACCGAGCGAGGCCAGGGATGGAACCCGCATTCTCATGGATATTAGGTGGGTACATTAGCACTGAACCTCAACAGGAACTCCTTGCATGTGTTTTTAAATCTACTGTTTCTCATTTAAGTATTTAGAAACATGAGGCAGATATTTCTAAAAATTCTCGGTGGAAAATAATTTGATTTCAAAAGGTAAATGAAGAATACCTTACCTTTGAAACTAGAAGTGAAATGATTTCTTTTACGGTGTTGTCAATCAAATCATCTATTTTGGAATGGTACTGCTGCTAGATATGAAAAGACAATGATGTGTTAGTTGAGGTAGACACAAAACTTGTCTTAAGTCATAAATGTTTTTAAAGCTACTAGTTATGACATATCAGATTTACATAAAGTGACCATTTTGCACATTAGAAGCAGAACAAAACCTTGAAAACGATCCACTCAATCAACACTTTTTGCATTGTGGTTTGAAAATTTTCCCATGTGTGCTGCTGAGTTAAGCAGCTAATGGGGTTATTATATAGGTGAATTGAGTTCTCACTCTTATTCAGGCAGAGGAATGTGAAGGATACTTTTTGTCTTCTCCTCTATAATTAAGGTGGCCGTGTATTTTTCTAAAGGGTTGGTTTAGCCGGAGAAGCAAAAAGACTAGAAAAGGGTTTAATTAATACAGCAGTTCATGTCTGACAACTCTCATTCATAAGTTATTCTAAATGTGCTCTAGAAATAAAATGAGCTCCCAATTGTTCCCTCTGAAAAGACCTTTTTGTCAGCGCAGGGAGCTGCAGTTTATACAATTCTTACAATATGCTCAAGCAAGGGCAAAATTAAAATTTCATCAACAAAGGTGATAGATGGTAACAAATTAATAGGCCATAAAAGGTATAATGAAACGGCACTCACTCCCCATAGTCTGATTACTGCCTCCTCATGAAAAAGACGCCTAAAGTAAATACAAAAAAGATGCATTTAAAATAAACCTGAAAGACTCTTTTTTTGCTTTCTTCAGAGAATACTAGAGAGTCCCATTCTTAAAGTAGCAGGAGCTTTGGCTTCGATGGCGTGCGATGGCACATTCATTTAAACAGTAATTCTTCCTTTAGAAGCATTTATCTGACGGCTGATTGTCCCCAATAGCCACTTCACAGAAAATGTGACTTGTAAAGACTAACCCTATCTTGATGGTTCAAGGCTTCTTGGAACAGCTAACATAATGCATAGAGTAAAAGTACTCAGGTCAGTATAAACATTAGACCAACTTAACAGCTGCTGGTTGAATGGTTTCCAAAGATGTAAGTTTTTGAAAGCTATTTTTTCCTTCTGAAAACATGTCTCAAAGTTTCCACACAGAACAAAACATCGACTTAGGTCTGCTTTGGAATACTCAGGAATGAGTTCTCCCCCCCAGCCACCACCTACCTGCATAAATAATGAAGAAAGAAGGTGTAATTTTGGACCTTGTGAATTATTTTCTTTTCCTGCTTCTGTGTGTGTGTGTGTATCCTCAAATATTTCTCTTTGCCGTAAATTTCATTTTTTAACTCAAAAATAATGAAAGCCCATCAGAAGGTTAGAGGATATAAAATAGTGGAGCTTCAACTATTTTAAACTGTTAAACTTTTGGGTTGGGCTGATATTGGCAATTCTTCAAATCAAGAGATGAGCCACCAAAGTGGTCATTTATAGCCTTTCAATGAAAGGCAGGGAAAGCCACAGAGCCTAGGAGCCATCAAAGTCTCTTATAATATACACCATCAGACTGTTTTTTCATAACTGAGCTACTAGCCAAAAGTAGAGAGGGAGGGAAGGGGAGAGGGATGGAAAGGGAGAGAGATTAGGAAGCGAAGAAGAAAGAAAAGTGTGCATCTTGAATATGTTATCCAGGGGCAAATCCAAATAGTATAAAAGTTGCTAGGCTTTTATACTATGAGATTCTGCTGGTGTAAATTGACGTGGTTAGCTCTGATTTACACTAACATGAAATCTAAAAGCTGTTGGGGACGTCCAGGGTCTGCTCTGGCTGCATGGGTGGCAGAGGTGGTCTAGGAGCACTGTGGGTGGAAATGGGGAGGTGGCCTCAGAAGTCGCATTTTACATATCTATTGTGCAAACAGAATACCCCAGAAATGCCACAAATAGATAAGAGAAAATGATGGAGAAGAAGTCACTCATTAGGGTATCCAGGTAGCTTCCAAAGACAGGTATGCACACACATGACGAGATCAAAACAGAGAGGAACAGAATTTATCTGGAAACATTCACATTTCCTAAGCCAAAACAGATAGGTTTTTCATTTAGATTAGCAGACCAAAGTTTTGCTAAAAATCTGCCAAGTTTTTGTCTGCAACAATAAAAGCCTGTAAAATTCCCATCAGAATATTTCCAGTTTGATCAATGATCCTACATGCCAGAATTTTGGTACTTTCCAGATCACTCAGACTCTCCCCACAGCTGCCCTCAAAAGTAACCATTCCTTGGTGCCTTGCTTCTCTAGTAGAGGACTCTGAGCTTGGATTAAGACAACCCTTGAGAAGCTTTTACTTCGTGGAGCCCAGGGAATTCAGATCAGGCATGGCTCTGAGATCCTGGTCCCCCCACACTGGGGTAAATATCCACGTTTCACTTGACTGTTTGCATGTGGACATGCAAGAAATGGAGACGAAGCAAATGCCAGTGCAAAACAGCCTCCTTAAAAGACTTTGGTCCTTCTGTTGGGATGAGTTTAAAGGAACTGGATTGTTAGTTCTGGAAATGGAAGTATTCTACTCCAGTTGAGCACAAACCCCACATAAGGACGACCTCCCCCCACCCCGCAACCTGCTCCATTAAAGTGCTTTCATCCTCAGCGGATGGACCATGAGATACAGTGGTTCTGACAGCACAGGACTGCCTAAGGCCTGTGCAGTCATCTGCTTTTCTACAGGGATGGATAACAAGGATGTCTAAACACTGGTGGTTTCCTGATCTTAACATCTGTCCCTGAGGGACAGGCCTGAGATTGCTGACTCATTACACGCAGCTGTCACAAGAGCAGATCATTCACTCACTAATCACTCCATTAAATGCTGTTCTGGGCTGTGGCCAAGGGTGTCTGCATCATTCTGTGCCATATAAGAACACAGAATCTTCATTTAGGAGCCCAGAAGGGGCTCCACTGTGGGTAAGGAGTTGGGAAGGTTTTATCCCAGCAATGATAACATAACAAGTTTACTAGAGATTCTACAGCGGTAATTCCCTTACATACATGGAGTATACAGTTTATATTTTTATAAAGTTCCAAAATGTGTAACAATCTAGCTTTTTCAGCAACTTTATTTGCAGCTTGCTAGAAAAGGGGGACCCCTGGCTCACCTATGCATGCAATGTTTTCACTCCTCTGCAACAATTCCAAGACTTGAGCATGTACAGAGAGGAAAAGCCTGTGCAATTATGTGGGTATATTTACTGGAGATTAAAAGCAAAGTATTAAATACTTTTTTTGCACTGAAATTCTCATTTACTACTTTTCAGGGTTGCTAATGGGTTTTACACCTGCACATTCTGAACTACGTTAATTGTGTGAAAGTTGTGGGGAACTAATTGTCTCTGGTGAGAAGGTACAGGTGCAGACATAATGAACAGTAGCAGATTACTCTTCAAAGCCATCCACCTATTAATGTAAAGCATCATTTGACAATGCAACAATGTTTTGTCATTTGTGTGGGTGCTGCTTTTCTTTTAAAGTACCAAAATGAATTGTTTCTTACAGGGAAGGACTTTTAAAGCAGTGACAAAAAAAAAAAAAATCAGTCTGTTCATTCAACAAATATTTACTGTATTGTGTATCAGATATTGCAATGTATATAACAGTAAGAACAAACGGATAAATCCAGTATTAATGGAAGAGGCAAGAGGATTCTATAAACCTGATGAGAAATGGCTGTGTGTATACAGAGACTTAAGGCAATATTCTCAGGCAGACGATCAAAGGCTTACATCTGGCTATTGAAAAGCAAGAGAAAGTGGTTATGAGCGACTGATATCCAAGCCAGCTGCCTACTCATTCAGATGATTAGAGTTAATCAATCGTGTTGTAAGAGATCAGAGAGTGATAATTACTGAACACTCTATATAACACGTATCAGTTGCTTACTGTATCTGTAAGGTTGTACACTGTGGTATCAGAAATATATCTTTTGTATAGCACAGGGAACTATTTCCAGTCACTTGTGATAGGACACGATGGAAGATAATATGAGAAAGAAAATGTATATATATGCATGACTGGGGTCCCTTTGCTGTACAGCAGAAATTGACAGAACATTGTAAATCAACTATAATAATAAAAGGGAAAAAAAGAAATATATCTTTCCCTTCTGAATTGCTCCAAGAATGAAATACATGCACACACACAAATATTATGGCCAAAGAGCTAATATCTATCTCTGGGTTAAGTAAGTTTGTTCACAAATAGCAGGCCTTCTCAGCCTCTTTGGCAGTTATCTAGGTCCTTCTGCTTGGGTGAGAATTATTAGCCTAGTGAAGAGTTAGTTCTGAGTTTACTCCCAAGTGTCAACTGTAAGAATTGTAAGACTTAACATATCCATAAAGAACAAAAACATTTGACTTATGAAAAACCAACCCATCAGTCAATGAATTAAATCTAGTCCATCTTGTAGGCCCAAAGGGTTTTCAAACTGTGTTCCTCTGAGTTTCCGGGTGCTACCTCAAGACAATCTTATGCTGGGGAGGGGGACCCACCTCTTCCCTGCCTCTGCTGACAGTTACACCCTAGACTAGGAATGGGAGGAGAGGCTGTTATCACAGTGTGGGCATGTCCCCCATTGCAACCCCCAACTGAGTGATTCTGTACAAAGTGACCTTACAGTGTGTGGCCTCCTGGTCCTCAAATTTAGAGGTTACTCTGATATATACTATTTGTCAGCTAAAGCCCCAAACTCTAAATTCTTCTGGTATTAGTAAAAGTATATACTACAGATACATGCATTTGAAAATATTAGCAATCACTCTGCTTCTGAATTTATTCAGACTTTAAAGGAGGGTGAATACATTAGATTTGAAATAATTTTATCTTTAAAATTAAGAGTAGTTTGTTGATTCTGCAGCTTAACAGGGAAGAAACATTCCCCTTGGCATTAATATTTAAGTATTTACATGTGGGTTTTTTGGTTTTTTTGTTTGTCTTTTGTCTTTTTAGGGCTGCACCTGTGGCAAACGGAGGTTCCTAGCCTAGGGGCTGAATCGGAGCAACAGCTGTCAGCCTACAGTACAGCAATGCCAGATTTGAGCCACGTCTGTGACCTATACCTCAGCTCACAGCAGCACTGGATCCTTAACCCACTGACTGAAGTCAGGGATCAAACTTGCATCCTCATGGATACTACTCAGGTTCTTGAACTACTGAGCCACGAGGGAAACTCCTACATGTGTTTTAATGTGTCTTTGGGTATTGCTACGTAGTGTGTTAGGCATATAGACAGAAACCGAAAACCTGAAAATGAATGAATTACCCAAAATAAATTTGAACAGATGAAAATAAAAATGCAGACTTACAAAAATAATAATTCAAGTGAAATGTGCTTTAAAAAAAAATGAAACTTACCCACTGATTACCAAACTGGATCATGCCATGGGAAAAAAAAAAAGACGATGAAGGAGAACATAAGGGAAAAATAGAGAGATGATAAAACGTAATTACAATGGGAAAAGATAAAACGAAATATACAACTTAAACAGAAAATCTAAGAAAAAGAGATCCATTTTCACCCAATCGTCACTCTCAACAAAAATAAATCGTGGGGTAAAATAAACTGTATTTCTGAATATAGAACCAAACAAAATAGAAATCAAATTGAAACAAATCAAATAAATGGGAGTATTTATTAAAAAAAAAAAAAAAGAAGCAAAGCCCAAATCTTAAGTACTTTCTACTTGATCTTTAAAAAATGGAAACTTTTGTGTAAATAAAATAATTCATGGGCTATTTCTATAGCCTGTTCTTTGGATGCAAAGTCTGGATACTCTATATTTGTATAAACAAAGCAAGCAGCTTCTTAGTTTTCTCATTTGCTTGTAAGAAGCAAGGTTTATGTAAATATACAACACCTAAGCTGTTAAAAGGTCTATCTGAAATTCAACGGCTACTGTAGAATTTTAGGCAGTCTTCATATATTAAAAAAGACGACATTAACATGAGCAAAGGATAAAGGGATATTCCATTATTATAGTAAAGCAAAGATGAAACAGTTTTAAGACAGGAACCTGGTCTTTTTAATCTAATCAAGTGAGAGACTTCTAGAAATAGCATCCTCCTCTGCCAGGGCACCCTGTGCTGCATTTCCACATGCGACATTCGATCCACCTACCTCCTGTCCTCCATCCAGGGCACAGAGTTTGGTGCTTTGCTTTTTGGCATCAACTAATACATTAAACATTGTACACACGGAAGCTGGGATGCGCAAGTCAGTCGTTTTGCTTGCCTTTTGCAGCTTGAGTTCGAATGCAGTTCTTGTTCTATTCATTAAAACATGAATTCAGAGTAAGAAATTCTGACATATGTCCCACCTGTTTTGTAAAAGTGAAATCAACACGACAAGATGCTAATTTAAAACATGCAAATAGGGATTGTGGCATTGCCTGGGAGCTAGGAGGCGGGATGCTCTTCTTTTCAGGTGTCTTGTATGAAAGATCAGACTGTGATATTTTACATTAAACAGAGCTTTTGCACTTGCTCAGACAGTATTTCTACCCAAATGAAGCTACCTGGTACATCTAGTCTGTACTTTTAAGTGAAAAACCTTGTAGTTTCACTGAACTACCTGAATGACTATCCAAGTAGAAAAATCACTTGCTTCCCTATATTAAAGCAGAACAAATCCTCTGTGTGAGGTTTACCAAATCAAAAGGACAAATCTGGAAAACTCTAAAACACAGGATAAATGGGTAACAGAGAATGCGTAACTTTTTTTTTTTTTTTTTGGCTTTTTTAGGGCCGCATTTGTGGCATATGGAAGTTCCCAGTCTAGGGGTGAAATTGGAACTGTAGCTGCCGGCCGACACACCACAGCCACAGCAATGTGAGATCCGAGCTGCACCGCAGTTCACAGCAACGCTGGATCCTTAACCCACTGAGCCGGGCCAGGATGGAACCCTCATCCTCATGGATATTAGTCAGCTTCTTAACCTGCTGAGCCACAAGAGGAATTCCAGAACGTGTAATTCTTTTATGTCACTTAGTTTCTCTTTCAAATACCTAAAGTTGCATGTAGGTTTTGTGTGTGTGTGTGTCTTTTTAGGGTCACACCCATGGCATATGGAAGTTCCCAGGCTAGGGGTCAAATTGGAGCTGTAGCTGCCAGCCTACACCACAGCCACAGCAATGCCGGATCTGAGCCTCGTCTGCGACCTATACCACAGCTCACGGCAACACCAGATGCTAAATACACTGCGTGAGGCTGGGATTGAACCTGCGTCCTCATGGATGCTAGTCAGATTCATTTCTGCCGAGCCACAATGGGAACTCCTTTTTCTTTTCTTTCTTTCTTTCTCTTTTTTTTTTTTTTAAAGAAACTGCATAACAGGTGATTTGGAAACGGTTTTGCTAAAGTATCCAAGGAAAATCCCACAGATTTTATACATCAGTCAGAGATGATGAACATGATTTTTTAAAAAACATTAAATAATCTACTTCATGGCCTTCCTTTAGGAAGCTGTTAAGCATTATTCTAAAAACAGGATTTTTCTTGCTTTCAAGAATTCAGAATTACTCAATTGCTACAACTAATATTTGTTATTCTAGTACGCTGCCCGCCTTGGTGCTGTAAATATCTTGAACAAGGACAATGGGGAAAACAATGCTCATCAGGATTCAATGCTGATTTTCTAAGAACTATTAAAAAATGAATGTACATGGGGAAGAATCCCAAGCCTTATCACTTATTTCTGGTTAAGTTCTGAAGAATGAAAATGGATACTTGGAACTCACCTGATGGAGATAAAGAATACCAGAAAACATGCCATTTCGCAGCACACAGACACAGTACGTAATGCACAAAGTATTTAACAGACTGCTTCCATATGTCTTGGGAAGTATTGACTTGGGAATTTAAAGCACAGTATTCCCAGAGAGATGACAATAAGCACAACAGAAAGGATTAATATGGTAAAGGTGCTACGGATGAGGGCAATGGTTAAGAGACCTGAAAAACAGCAGCAGGCCAATTTTATCAATTCCATGGGCCCCCAGAATTTAGGGCAAAGGACCTCGTGTCCTTCAAATTTTGGAAAAGGAGTACATGCACAGGGAAACCTTTTGTGTGACAGTTATATAAAAGGTACTTGGTAACATGTGGTATTTGGGGGGCTGGCATAGGAAGCAGCAACTTGAAAAATACACATCTACCTTTTGACACAGGCCTCAATCATATCACTGGCCATTAGTTTAAGTCTTTGCTCTAAGTGATGGGCAAATTCTTGTTCTGGCCAGTGTAGATCAAAGACAAACATTTGCAGTGCATCAAGCTTCCAAAAAAGGTCTTCCGATGTTGCTGAGCCATTGCTACAAGAAAAAGGAAACATGAAGAACATTGTGAATGCTCACGGTCAGCTACGCGGGTCCCCAGCCATTGTTTTTTCTTTTCTGTATCAACCGCCATCGGTGAAAAAAAAAAAAATACTGCATAACAACCTCTAATGTTCAGTCTTCTAATTTTTCCTTTTCACTTCTTAATAAGGCAAGGCAAGGAGAACAACATAGAAACAGTTATAAAGTTTCACATAAAGGGGTAAAATGGATAGTGATTCTTTAACTAAGGGAAAGAAATCAAATACATACATAAGGGCAAACATCTTAAATGTTTTGTTTTTTTAAACCAATCTCTAGGATAAAGATAAAATACATTATTTCCCCCCAGAAATTTAGAAAAGTATGTTTTGTACAAGAAAACCCATATGACAGCAACTAGGAGCTCTACATAACTCAAGCATATGTGGCTTCTATCACCTTGATGGCCTCTGTTTGTCTACAGGTGTGTGGCCTCCAGGGATTTCTTTCTTTTTTTATTTTTATTTTTTGCTTTTTAGGGCCACACCCCCAGCATATGGAAGTTCCCAGGCTAGGGGTCCAATCAGAGCTACAGCTTCGGGCCTACACCACAGCCACAGCAACTCTGGATATGAGCCGAGTCTGTGGCCTACACCACGGCTCACCACCACACCAGATCCTTAACCCACTGAGAGAAGCCAGGACTGAACCCACAACCTCATGGTTCCTAGTTGGGTTCGTTTCCGCTGTGCCATGATGGGAACTCCCTTCAGGGTTCTAACTTGCTCAACTGCAAGTAAAGGTGAAACAGGTACTGGGAAAGGGATAACAGGCTGGGTAGGGAAGCAAACCTCCCACTTGGAAATACTTTGTGCCTTTTCTTGCTCATAATTAAACCTAACTTAGTACGAGGCGTGGCCTAACTGAGAAATGATATTCAAGGTGCTCTCAAGTTGAGCAGCATCACATATCTTAGGGTCCTTCCATCAACCCAACTGCGGGGCCAAGGTCTGCCACGCACTCACTACTGTGGTAAAGTTACTCTAGGGACCAAATTTTTACACCATGCGTGAAAGCAATTTCTGCCAGAGTAGGTAACAGTTGGGTGAAGGGGACTAGTACTACTTTCCATTAAGCAAGTACACAGCTTTGCCATAGAGGAAGGAGACAGGAAAACAGAGGATTTCAAAGTAAAACATTTCCATGTACATGGAAACAATTCTAAAAGAGCACAAAAGAAAGAAACCAAAAGCTGCTTTATGATTCATTTCTGCTTAGCTTTCCAACAATTGTTTCACATGTACTAACCGAAACTTCATATAGTTTAGCTTTGTAAAAAAATTTTTTTTTAAATAAAATATTTGATCACAAGGGCATGGTCGAAACATTTCATGGAAAATAAAATCCTTTTAAATCACCACACTGTTTAGCTAAATGTATCTTAATTAGCCAGCTTAAAAACAATCACGTCCTGCTCTGGCTAATTAAAAGCTTATTTCTGCCCCCCGCCCCCCTCAGCATCTTAGCTCCATTACCAATCTACTTTGCCTTCCTTCTCCCATTCTGCCAGTAATTCCTCCTGATCTTCTTATCTAGCCAAGACGTCCTCAGAGTTAAATTCTCAAGGGAACAATCACAGCAAAGCAGTGAACATGACCCACAGCACTTTCCTCACTTAATATCTCTGCAGCTTAATATTCAGAGCCCCCCAAGTATCGTTAAACAAAAGAACCAGGCTACCATGCTGACACGGCTGTTAAAAAAAAAAAAAAAAGAAAAAAGTTTGAAAAAACAACCATATTTAATTCTCGCTTTTGCTATTTATATAATAAAAATAAGAGAACAAAATGGTGACGCAGTATCTTCTCATACATCTAACAGTGCACAGTTTGGTAGGCTGGAGGAACTCCGTTTCAAGAAAAATTGAATAAAGTACGTTTGCAAAGAAGCAAACGTACTTATAATTTTTTACTTTCGAGAAACGTAGGGAATAGCACAAAAAAACAACAGCAACAAAAACCACCATTAAAACAAAATCCCAAATAGTAAAGGTAGAATTCTACTAAAAAATGGCCTTTCTCATAATATGTGACAGTTCAATCTTTACAGGGAATACAGATATATGTTTTTTCTGTTCTTTGATATTATGGTAAGATTCTGAGCCATACATGTGCTTAATTGGGAATGTAATTAAGATAACGAGTGTTGGTTATAATTAAATCGACAGATAAAAAAATGTAAATAGGGTTTCTCTCAAGCTGGCATGTATAACCTACAATTTTTTCCAGAACTTTTCATTTTAAAATTATCTCCAATCAGTGACCTATTCCTAAAAGTATTATTAACAGATGAAAGAATTACTATGTGAATAAAGGAATCTGAGATAACTTCCTAAAAATGCCAGGAATAAACTTACCTTACTGGTATTCACTTCTAGAGCTAAAAAACCCAGAATGAGGACGTTATATACAGGGAGCAATTTGAAGGAGCAACTCTTAAGGTGATTTATACACTAGTAGGGAGAGATAATATCTTTAAACTCATTGACATTTTGGTATCTCTTCTCTTTATCAGTAGTTTCATTTTTAATTTCTTACATACGTAAAATGGGAAACTCTTCTTGCTATTTCATGCTTTCTAAGAAAAGCTAAAACAACGATGCAAGGACATCGGAACATTATGAGTAATGCTGGCCATTCTGACAAAGAGCCTTATGTTGACAGCCTTGGCAGATAAAGATAATGATGACTAACTTGTAAACCATATTTTTATTTGTCCAGAATGATGGACGTATAAGCTCTTTATTTACAAAGTCACACTCTGTTACAAAGACAGGACATTGCTGTCCTGAAACACAGGTCATTTTAAAAAAGGAGCTGCCAATAATGAGATTTAGGGTTCAAAGCCAAGAGAGTAATGACCAAAACAAACAAACAAAAAAGCAACCCAGTAAATTTCACAAGGCAGTGCCCATTATATTTTCCTTCATTAAAATCAAGGATGCTAAACAGATGGGACACGAGGAAGAAGAGTAGAATTATAAAACAGTATAGAGAAGTACAAAAAAAAATCACGAAGTTCATAAATAATTCTTGAGCACATAACGGACAATCTACACACCATAATAGCCCAAAGCATTTGCCTGAAAAAGATTCACATGTAACCTAATATCCTAATAATTATTATGAGTAGGGTGATTATATCAATTTAAAGAAACACTGCCGAACTAATCTGTTTTTTTATCTTTTAAGTTTTTTTTTTTGCTTTTTAGGGCCGCTCTTGCAGCATATGGAAGTTCCCAGGCTAGGGGTTGACTCGGAGCTACAGCTGCCGGCCTACACCACAGCCACAGCCATAGCCATGTGGGATCCGAGCTGTTTCTGTGACCTCCACCACAGCTCACAGCAATGCTGGATCCTTAACCCATGGAGCGAGGTCAAGGATCAAACCCGCATCTTTACGGAAACTAGTTGGATTCATTTCCACTGCGCCACAATAGGAACTCCTATTTTGTAGGTTTTCATTCTTTCTCTTGGTCTCTTCTTCTCTCTTTTTTCAACTGTATGCAGACTGCACCGGGAACAGATCTGACATATGGTAGGACAGGTAGGAAAGACACTGGACAAGTTCTAGCATCAATACATTCTGTGGAAGCACCACATATTAACACAGGAGTGAGGGCTTGGAGTTGAGCAAACCTGGGTTCACTTACTGTGAGACATGGACAAGTTCTGCTTCTTAACTTCTTTGTGACTTAGTGTCCTTAATGGTAAAATGGGGAAAAATGACATTTACCTCAAAGGACTATCATAAGACTTAACTGAGATATAGAATTTGGCTCTGTAATTCTCAATAAATGGTTGCTCTTTTTCTTTGAATTATTCTTCTTTCTATTAGCTGACTTCATAAGAGACTTTGTACAAAGCATTGGCTATTACTGAGTTCATCTGATTGCTGGGAGGCTCACACTTTTGAAAACCATACAGTTATGAATAATAATGATGAAGGTGGATGGGAGTAATAATTACAGTTACAGTCATAGTGTAGAGTAGGAGAAGATATCATTTATTGAAAGCCTAGGCTGTGCCAGGCACTTTTTTACAATTTTTAAATTTAATTTATGAATTTATTTATTTTTGCTTTTTCAGGGCCACACCTGCGGCATACGGAAGTTCCCAGGCTAGGGGTTGAATGGGAGCTACAGCTGCAGGCCTACGCCACAGCCATCAGAATGCCAGATCTGAGCCGCATCTGCAATCTACACCCCAGCTCATGGCAACACCAGATCCTTAACCTACTGAGTGAGGCCAGGAATCGAACCCTTGTCCTCATGGATACCAGTCAGGTTCGTTACTGCTGAGCCACAGCATAACTCCCACAGTTTTATAAATTCCTCACAAAAACATCTTTAAATTAGGTGTCATAGCCATTTTAGAGTTGAGGAAACAGGTTAAGAAATATTTAACGGTTAATAAATCAGGATCTAAATTTGGAGCTGCTCGATTTCAAAGCCCATGTCCTTTTCACTTTAGTGAGTCTTGGCAACTGAATCTTTGATAGGTAGGCTCAACACAATGTGCAGTTAATAAATATAGCTTATGATGATATAAAGATTATTTAAAAATAACAAGGTGCAATAGATGATATACGAAAGGACAAAAGAACTTGCTGGTACTGAGAACAAAAGACAGGCTCTTCTCTGCAATCTGAACTCCTGTTTCTTTAAAGACGAAGAAAAAAAGTAGAAAAAGATTATGTTCTTGACACTCTTCTTACAACGGTTTTCTATGTACACAAGAGGAATCGCGTGGGCAGTAATAAAGCTGGAGCCAACTGAGGATCCTGGACAGACATACTGTTAACCACACAACTTGTGTGAATATGGAGAACCCTGGTTACATCACTTAGACTAGAGGCCACAGCCTGGGTCACACAATGACCTCAGCCCTGCAGATCACATATGAACGACATGAAACAGGTGAGTATTTTTTTAAAAAATGGGTATCATTTATCATCGATATGCTAAGCTTAGCTTAATAGCTGAAAAAGCTCAAACAAATAAAACCAAAACGTCGTAGTCCTCAACCAACAATGATAAATGCCATGCAATCTAAACACATCTGCACAGAACACAGCCCAGGCCATGCACCAGCTAACACACCACCAGGAAATAAGTGAGGGATACACACGTGGACTCATATAAAGAAGCCATCCACGAAGGAGTAGAAAAGCTAGGAATCTGTGGAAGATTAAGAGGCAGACTTGGAACTTTTGGAAGAGCTACATTGGGAAGACTGTTGGCGATATTCCTGTAAAGAAACAAACAACGTGGGAAGGGACCACCATAAGCAATAACTACAGATGGCCATGTGTAAAGTCATAAGGTCAGGACAGAAGAGACAGGGGCTCTAGCATCACTGGACAAGATACCTACTTGACAGGCTGCCATGTCTCCTGCTCAAAACCTCTGTGAATCGACTGGGCGATGGAGGACTCCATGAGATCCACGTAGCGGACAACCAAGGGCACAAAGAGTTCTTGCAAGTGTTTATGAAATTTTCCATTACATAAAAGTGCTGAAAGAGTCAAGCAGAAACAGTGTTTGTCAGAGGATAATATCAGGTATTTGGAAAATATGGATGAAAACTTTTCCTGAAGGAGTCTGACACAGAAATGATAAAAACACAGAGAAAAATGGATCTTGCTTCTCATGCTGGCTATCTTACCACGAAAACTGATCAAGAAGTATAACTGACCTTCCATACGTGGCTGTCAAAACCACAAATAGATTCTCTCTCTATAAAACATCCCTGGGCAGGCGGTATGTTTTTATTTTCTAAGAGGTTTAGTGCACGAGGCATTTGACCACTTGCTGAAGATTCAAGGGAGCCGCTGAATGCCCTGAGGGCCTTGACTTGGGTAAATACAGCAAGTAGAGTTATAATCCCTGTGGTATGCTGTATATTGCAGAAGAGCTAAACCTCATCAGTTCTAAGAGATAATGTTTGACTATTTCTAAGAGATACACTAGTTTAAGTCACCAGGAGAGTGACTGTGGCCTTGAAAATGTCTATTTGGCTTCATGCACTTTTTAGTTATTTGCGCATTTTTTTAGTCATTCGTTTTTCCACATGCGTACTTAAAAACAGCCAGCACATATCACGTGCATTTTCAGTTGTCCATTAGGCTTTAATGACTTGTGCTACAGATCATCCTACCTAAAGCAGTTGCAGAAGCCTGAGAATTTGTGTTATTTGGACAGGACTGCTGGATAGGATGCACTTACCTCCACTAGAATATGGATGCTTTCTATGCGCAGGTCATAATTTCATTAGGACACAGGTCAGTGCTGTAGACTGAATGTCTGAGTCTCTCCCAAATTCCTACGCTGAAATCCTAACTCCCGACATGATGGTGTTAGATGGGATCTTTGGGAGATGATCAGGTCATGAGGGCTGCGTCCTCAAGATTAGGACTAGGAATGGTATCAGAGAGACCCCAGAGAGATTTCCCCTGACCCTTTCACCATGTGGAGACACAGCGAGAGGATGCCTGGCTGTGAGCCAGGAAATCGAGCTCTGGCCAGACACCAAATCTGCTAGTGCTTTGATCTGAGATGCCCCAGCTTCCAGAACTGTGAGAAATAAAACGTGTTGTTCATAAGCCACCCAGTCTCCGATATTCTGTTGCAGCCGCCTGAACTAAGAAAGACAGGATGTTTCCTGAGTTGCACCGGGAAAGAACAGAGACTCTATAGGAAAATACTAAGTAATGCTAAGCCATTGTCAACAAAGAATTTGTAATTTTTCAGATGGATGGTACCTATTTTTCAAGTGAACATATCCTAAACATATCCCGAAGTCCAGCTGTGACTTCTTTTGATAACCCTCAAAGCGAAAACGTGTTCATTAAAAAATACACTCTGTGGTTGGGAAAGGGATTTCCGAAGAGATGGTATTTTAATTGAGCCCTCCGTGGAAGATCTGGAGGGAAGGTTTCCGGGTACAGGGAAGAGCTAGCACAAATGTCCTAAGGAAGGAATGCGCGGGTGTGCTTCCGGAAAAATGAGGACGCCCATGCAGCAGGGGAGGGAGAGAGGGGAAAGAACAGTCCAAGGTGATGTCTAGATGGCAGGGCACTGTGAGAAAGAAGGATTTTATTGGGGACAATGGGACACGTTATTATTGTAACTGTTATTAAGAAAGCGTGACTGGATATGGTTTCGCTGGCTGCTTTGTGGAGATGGTGTAGGTGGTGAAGGGTGGAAGAAGCAGAGAAGGAGGTTAGCACTTAACTCTTTTCTGCAATAGACCAGATGAAGGATGACTGATGATGGCGGAGGTGGCCTGGCTTAGAGTGGCAGAGGTGGAAGCTGGGGAGAAGCCTCTCAGTAATCCCCTTTATTATTTTTTTAGCGTGATGAAAATGGTTAACGATCCTGGCCTATACAACTGAAAGTTGCCAAAAGAGTAGGTCTCACATGTTACTACACTCCTCCCAAAAAATCACAGCCCTGTGAAAGGAAGGTATGTCAACAAACCTTCTTGCATTAATCACATCGCAATACCTAAGTATATATATCACCGCACGGTACACTTTAAACTTACACAGTGTTGTGTGTCAATTATAGCTGCACACTTTTATGAATTTGAAAAGCTGTATATGCTCTAAATTACTAGCACATTTTAATAGTATTGTCTTTATAAAATGTTCAACTAAATATGCTAATTTCCACATAATCTTCTTTGGGGCAAAATACCTCAAAAATCTAAATAATATTTTATGTCTGTCTATCTGGACCCATGGCATATGGAAGTTCCCAGGCAAGGGTCAAATCAGAGCTGTAGCTGCTGGCCTATGCCACAGCCACAGCAACATGGGATCCGAGCATCTGTGACCTACATCATAGCTCACAGCCACGCCAGATCCTTTAAACCATTGAGCAAGGCCAGGGATCAACCCCATGTCCTCATGGACACCAGTTGGGTATGATACCGCTGAGCCACGATGGGAACTCCCTAAATCGTATTTTAAAACTTGGGCAAAGTATGTGACACTTACTGTGGTGGTATGACTATGAAAATGCTCACTTTCACTTCAGTTTAGTGATTCTGAAATTTGTCAGATGGTGGAAAGCTACAGCGGGGTATAGTAGAGTAGCAAGTAATTCTAAGTACGGAAGTTAATACAACACAATTCCCTCCCATCTCTAATTGATACAGTTTAGCACGTTTTTGTTGTTAAATAATCTTTTCTGGATTATCTATATACCAAAAGGCATCTCATTAAAGTGAGAATGATAATTATACTTAATGACAAATATCTTATTTAGGAGACTAATGTTATCTTAATGATGCTTTCATTAGCACACTGAAAGGAGCCTTATCTATTCCTGGAGATTCCATCATAAAGCTAGAAGGTATCATAGATCATATAATTCCATTCCTTTTATCAAAGGTCACCTACGTAAGACCATTAAGCTGAAGTATTCTTATTCGAGTCATCTAAATCACTGTGGTTAAAAAATATTAAAACACACCCCCATCTGCATTTACTGGATTTTCCCTTCAGAACTCTCCTTTTCTTCTTCACCTGCTCCTTCTCTCCCTCCTCCTCACTAGCATGTCTGGAGTGTCAAGCACTGTACGAAGGCCTTTGTATGCATGCTTTCATTTAATCATGCCCTCTGTAACGGAAGCACTATTAATTTTTTAATTTCATCAATAAGGAAACTGAAACACCGATGATTTAGGACATTTGGCTAAGTCCTTTAGTCATTAGAAAGTAGAACCAGGATTTGATACCAGAGCCTCTCTCAACGTCCACAGATTATTCGACTATCCCCCCTCGATTTTAGTTACCATCAACTCTCATCAGTCCATCTATTCATTCACACATCTGTTAAACCTACCATCACTGTATTAAGACCTAGAAATAAATTTTTTGAGGTTAAAAAAAGTCTTGCAAATGACGAACACACCACACCATATCTTAGAGGAATTACATGTTTTCAGAATCAGAATTTTTGAAAACTTAGTTCAAATGAAAACGCGAAAAGGTTGAGCAAGACTATTACATTCAATGAATTGAAAAGTGAACCAAAGTCAGGAAGTGTGATTCCTCCAGTGCTGTTCTTCTTCCTCATGATTGTTATGGCTATTCTGGGTCTTTGAGCAATTCCAGTCCTGGGTTTATATCTGAAAAAAACCTAAAATGCTCAGTCAAAAAGATAATACATCCCAGTGTTCACAGCAGCACTATTTACAACCATCAAGATGTGGAAGCAACCTAAATCTCTCAACAGATGAATGGATAAAGAAGCTGTGGTATCTATCTATCTATCTATCTATCTATCTATCTATCTATCTATCTACCTACCTACCTACCTACCTACCTACCTACCTACCTACAATGGAATACTACTCAGCCATAAGAATGAAATTTTGCCATTTGCAGCTATATGGATGGACTTGGAAGACATTATGCTAAGTGAAATAAGTCTAACAGGGAAGGACAAATACTGTATGATATCACTTATATGTGGAATCTAAAAATACAACAAACTAGTGAATAAAACAACAAAGAAGCAGACTCACAGAGAACAAGCTAGTGGTTGCTGGCGGGGAGGAAGAATGGGTAAAGGGTGATATATGGGGAAGGGAGAACGGGGTATAAACTACTGGGTATAAAATAAACAAGGATAAACACACAGGTAATATAGTCAATATCTTATAATAACTATAAATGGAGTACGACCTTTAAAAATTGTGAATCATGGAGTTCCTGCTGTGGCTCAGTGGTTAACGAATCCGACTAGGAACCATGAGGTTGTGGGTTTGATCCCTGGCCTTGCTCAGTGGGTTAAAGATCCGGTGTTGCCGTGAGCTCTGGTGTAAGTCGCAGACGTGGCTCAGATCCCGAGTTGCTGTGGCTCTGGCATAGGCTGGTGGCTACAGCTCTGATTCCACTCCTAGCCTGGGAACTTCAATATGCTGCAGGAGCGGCCCAAGAAATGGCAAAAAGACAAAAAAAAATGTGAATCACTATATTGTACACCTGTAACTTACACGTCAACTATACTTTAATAAAAAGAGTGAACACTGTAAACATACTCAATGTGCTTATAATACACATTAAAAGCTGGACAATTTTATATTGCTATATAGCTAGACTAAGCCTGAATTTATGTAGCCTACTAATAAAAAATATATAAAGAAGCTTAGACTCTAGATCTTGATAGGTAGTTAAACATTGTCATTATTTTTAACCACACCAAAGATCAAATACATGCTAATGTAACAAATCATGACATCTGCAAATGAGCACTCTACCTCATCAATTCAAAAGCTACTTTATCATACATTTAGAGTTTAGGTATGTTGGCTATTAAGTCATACTTGGTTTGTTAAGATGAAGGAGCACATAAGGAGAATCACACTCAAGTTATTACTAAATGTTATTATAATGATTCGAAGATTAAGTAGCAATTGACTCAAACATATTTCTAGCAAGAGCGCTCTTTTATGTAACAAATTAGCACATCTGCAAATGAGCACTCTGCCTCATCAATTCAAACGCTACTTTACTGTACATGTAGAGATTAGGTATGTCGGCTATGAAGTCATACTTAGTTCATTAAAATGAAGCACATAGGAATCATACTCAGTTATTATTAAATGTTATAATGACTCGAAGATTAAGTAGCAGTTGACTCAAATGTGTTTCTAGCAAGAGCTCTCTTTCTGATACACTTGATAAGCACTGAATTCATTATCTTTTTACATAACTCTGATTATCTTCAATTCCCATCCTAGGAGTGAAAATAGAGATTTTTACCTACACCAGCAACCTGTAAGCTGTACCAGAGACTTTTCTATCACTTCCGACATTCAATTAGTCATCAATTCCTGCATGTTTTATATCCTTATTATCTTTTTAACACATCGCATTCCTCTCTTCATCATCACGACCACTGTTGTACTAGTCCAAGCCTTCTCATCTCCTGCCTTGGCTAATGCAAAAATCTCCTAACTGGTCTTACACTCTTCATTTTTCAACTGCCAATCCACCTCCTTGAAAATCTCAAGCAGAGGGGTTTGCTAAAATATAAAACTAGTAATGCACCTTCTGAAGATATTAATTCTTTAATGGATCCTTAAGACAAACTCCAAAAGCCTTAGCATGGTATGAAAGCCATATATGGAGTGTCTTTTTTTTTTTTTTTTACAGTAATTACTATGATTTATTGAGAACACAGGTACCATATTAAACACTTTATGAGTTTATTTTTTTTTGCAAATTTTTTTTGCAAAATTTTAAAATTGTTATTTCCCCAATACAATTATTTTTTCTACTGTACAGCACGGTGACCCAGTCACATGTACATGTATACATTCTTTTTTCTCACATTACATGTCCCATCATAAGTGATTAGACAGAGTTCCCAGTGCTACACAGCAGGATCTCATCGCTAATCAATTCCAAAGGCAATAGTCTGCATCTATTAACCCCAAGCTCCCAATCCATCCCACTCCCTCCCCCTCCTCCTTATGGGGTGTCTTAATATGACTTTCTCTGGCTCATTTTGGTTGCCTGACCCCTTCTACCCAAGGTCCAGCCATAATGATTTTCATGGTTCAGTTCAAGTGCACACTTTCCAAACTTTTCTTGAAATGCTTCATTCTGCTGTTGCTTTGCCTAATTAACTGGTTTCCCCTGCTTATTCTCCACCTTGCATAGGCTTCCACTGCTGTCCATGTTGTACTTCTGCACTTGTCGACGTAACTCTTTCTTCCTATGAGGTGAAAAGTCCTTGAGGAAGGGACCATGTCTGTATTCCTAGGACCCAACAAAGTCCTGGGCTCAGAGCAAGGGGTCAAAGTTTGTGGAATGAATGTCTATTCGGATACAATACTAAGATTAGATTACTATATGGTTACTACATTATTATTCTGTAAAAGAACCTATTGAGGCCTGTGTATCTTTCCATATTTTTTAAATAAAATATATGGTATTAAATATTTTCATGAGAAATTCTATGTTTAGACCCCTATGTCCAAGATCAGTCTGCTAAAAATTCTCCTGGATATGAATTTTGGCTATTTTATGTCTCTAATTTTAATGAATGTAGCAAAGGGAAGATTATCTCTGTTCAGGCACCATTAGATATGAAACTATTAAATTCTGCAGAATTAGGAGACAATGGAGACTTTCTGTATTTCCTGAGAACTATCACAAATGTTGAATTCTGGCCAAAAGTGTGCTCATGTTTCAACAGTGTTTCTTGTTTAAAAAAAAAAATCAAATTTAAACTCATGTTCCAAAGTTTCAGAGAACTGGCAATTGGTAGTATTATTTCTCTGGCAACTAGATTCAGAAAAGGCAAGAAAGGATGGAGGGAGAAATGGGGCGGAGGGGGGAAAAAAGAGGAGGAAAAATGAGGAGAAATGAAGAGAAAATACACACAGAAAGGGAAAGAAAGGGAAAAGAGAAAATTCCGTTCCAAAGGGCAAGACTCCTAGCATAAAGACAACACTATACTTGTGTATGTAAATGTATGCTTCTTTTCTCAGTTGCCCATATGCCAGTTTGCATCCCACTCTTATCAGACACTGTCAAGAGCCCCCTTAAGATGTCGCCCCAGGCATCAGAATGAGTGTTTCTATCTTCTCCATATGGTTTAATAAGGATAGGTTAGGACTTGGGGCTGCCACCTGTCCAAATCAAGCCTTTACAAGCTACCACTGCAACGTCTCACTGGAACAGGCTAGTTTTCAACGTGGCCTCATCCAAGAGCGCTTCTGACATTATACCTGAGGTGGGGAAGGATAAAGAGCTGCTCAGGAGGAGCCTCAAACGGGGCTAGGAGAACACGAGTGGAGGATCATATCTACTCTGTTGATAAAAACACTGTTTCCCCCCAAAGGTTCCATGTTTCCCAATATCACCTTGTCAGAACATAATGAAGCATCAATGACATCAAGCCCATCGGTACAATTAGAAACGGCAAAAAGCAAGCAAAAGGCTTAAATAAGAGGTAAACTGGGGGTGCAGATGTGCCCAATTATTTTGAGCATCCCAATAATTAATAAATTAGTGTTGATTATTTACATACCAAAAAGAGTCTTACATTTACCAAAGTACTTGTCATAGGCTTTTAATAGCAAGATTTCAACAGAGACTTTAAACCACAATCCAATTAATAACAATTACTGAGACAATAATCACTGGATAAATTAAGATAAGCAGATAAAAGAGTTCATGTATTGTGTTTAGGGTAAAACTATGCTGTTGACTCCTGAGCCCACATAATCCAATTTTATACTGCAGCCTCCTTCCAATTAGTCACCATTAGCGGATTACTAGGAAGAATGATTCCCCCTAAAATGCTAATTAGGCATTTCAGAAGGGAAAGTGTAATTTACGATCAGCAACCCCACTGCCCAAAAAAACCCCCAACCAACCCAAACAACAATCAAAACAACAGACTTTGCCATAAAACAACCATTATTCAAAGGGCTACAAATTGTATCAATCCTCAACAATGCAAGCACCATGGCCTAAGATTTAGAAGTAACAGGTCACTCTCCACGTTGACAAATGCATATAATGAGGACCTGTCACAGGACATATGAATCTGGGCTTCAGGAGCAAAGTCAAGAGAACTGCAGCCTAGAATAGCATTTTGTAAAATGAAAACACACACACACACACCAAACAAACCCCCTCTCCCCACTCGGATCTCAGAATGACACCCAGTCTAGAATCTAGCACATTAAGGCGGCACTCAGTAAATGTCTGTTTATTGAATAAACATCAATAAAGACCCACCCTCTGAAGGAAACTCTGAGAGCACCCCACTGAAGTTTAAGTAAAATAGAAAACTCTTCAGGTGTAACTCTCCTTTTTATTAAAATTCGATAAGTAATTTTAAGTTTAGTAATATTTAATTTATACTATACTACATGATAATCTCCTAAAGCCACACCCAACTCTTCCTTCCTTCTCAAGACACTTGTTAAAAATACTACAGCATATTATATATTCATCCATCTATCTATCTATCAGGCGCTAAAAGGTAATAAGGAGTGAGGGCACCGATGTTCTACTTTCTCTTAGGTTTCTTATTTTGGGGGCAACAAGTCCAAATGCAACAAATCCGAGCGTAAAACTGTCATTAAAAATGTCAGGAGGTCCCTTCAAGGCTCAACAGAAACGAATCTGACCAGCAACCAGGAGGACGCAGGTTTGATCCCTGGCCTTGCTCAGTGGGTTACGGATATGGCATTGCTGTGGCTGTGGTACGTAAGTCAGTGGCTACAGCTCCGATTGGACTCCTAGCCTAGGAACCTCCATATGCTGCAGACATGGCTCTAAAAAGACAAAAATAAAATAAAATAAAAGTCATAGCACACAGTCCACATAATTGAATTATAATTCTACAGTCTGTTGCATTATATTAGTAGTGCATATATGTCCATATCCTCCATTAGATTATATGTTTTTAAGGGCAGGAATTGTTTTTTATCCAAGTATCTATAAGGGGACTGGGTTTGGTAAATTGTAGGCTTCTGTTTCTTGCAGAATTAATTCAGGAAAAAAAATAAATATATATACTAATCAAGACTTAGGGCAACCATAACAAAGAAGTCTCATGATCTTGCAGTTTTCATGCAGTCTTTTATGAGATTAAAGCCAAATGGAAAAGTGTAATGTCACTCCAGTTGCACACACACTTTCTCATCTTTGGGGGGGTATGTCCTACAACACTGTCCTGGTACTGCAAACAACTGAGTGCAGCTCTAACGGGACCATCAGCTCTCAGGTGTGGGGTTCTTGATGCTCACGGCCTTCAGGAGTTAAAGATGTTCCTGCAGATCTACAGGGAAGGACACTTCGAGAGCAGTTCAGAACAGATTATTTTCTCTAAGGCACTAACGTCTACGAGAATATACAACCAGATTAAATTGTGAGGATGTCTACCTGCGATAAATAAGTTACGAGAGCAGCACTGTGAAACTCAAAAAAAAAAAGTCACTGATTTTTTGCTTTTAGATTTCTGTTATAGTTTTGGTTGGTAAAACAAGTTCTAACCCACAATTTGGAATCCAATCAACTCTTGGGATTGGAGTTAAATATTTTTCACACGTTAGTGGTCATTTTATCGCTTGTAAAAGCTATAAAACTAAGCTGGCACAAAGTCCTGCTATAATCTAGAGGTTATATCCGTTCTGCATTGTTCCTAGTATTTGTATGTCCAGATATATCTACAAACACCAATCTGTGAATTTCAGATGTACAGCTCATTTAAGCACTTGAGAGAGAGTGACATGAAGGTGTCAGCCCTCCATATTTCAAAGCTGGAAGATTAACCTAATATACAATATGGTGACCTAACAGTTCTTCATTTGAAAGAAATCTGAAAAATAATCTCTGATACAGCTGAAGTGTGAGAATAACCCAGCGGGATTTCCACCTCTTCATTTCTTAATGAGTTTTTTGATAATGAGAGGTGACTTTGCCAGTCACTCTGGGCTCTATTATGGCTAATTTGACTCCACTTCACTCTCCTTGTTAATTATTAACACTAGCCTTTTTATCCTCATGAGACCACATTCCAATTTTTCTTTTTTCGATTTTTATGAGCCCATCTTTATGAAGGTGAAAGTCTTGGAGGATAGGTTTTCACTTAGTGTAGAGCCCGAACATTTATTATTCGTTTAGGCAGAGATGCTGTGACATTGATTGTATAAGCACGGGTGTTCTTCAGTGTGGCTTTAATGTGCTAGCAATGTGAAAAGGCTGTTAATTAAAGAAGCAGCGCCGTGGTATTTTTCACTTGGGAATCTGTTCCCAGTAGAATGGTCATTTGCCACTTGCTAGCATATCCACAGATTAAAAGGTGACTAGCTTCTAAGGGCGTGCCTTTCGGTAGCCCTGAAAGAAATGATGTGTGCCGTTTGCAGATGGCTTTCATTTGTCCGCAGCCGTCACCTGCCACTCCTGCTATCGACAGGAGGACTGTGGAAAACAGCGTGCAAGGGCAGAGTCTATTTGTCCCTGCTTCGCAGTTATTCAGGATCATTCAACTATCATGCTAATTGCTTCGTTATGAAAACATGTATTTTCCCTTGATTTTAATACACCTCTTTTTCAAAACTGTTTCGTTATCATTATCATTTGAAGTGATTACCCATCTAATTAAATCTTGAGTTGGGGGGGGCATGGATCGGTGGTGGATGGATGCAGAGTGGAGAGGCAAGCTGGAGTTGTCTTTTTTTGGACAGTAATGAAGGAGCTGGAGTTTGTTTTCTTCATCAGTCCTGCTCTGGGAATCAGTGGGTGAGGCTGTGAGGGGCGGGAGATTAGGGACAGTTGCTAAAAGTGTGGTGCAGCTGGTCCTCGTCCCTTAAGGAAAACCACACTTCATCTCCAGGGCTTCTTACGGCTAAGGCTTTCCCTAAGCATGCCTAGCTGGAAGGAAACACACACGCCCTCCAGACAGAACTCTTTTCTCCCCTCCATAACACCGTGACCGAATTCTCTGCCTCGAATCTTTTGCTCCACCAATGAGTTCAGTCCTGGAATGCTTGTCATGGATGCTTCAAAATGCACATGCTAGGACAATACTTTGTTGGGTTCTTTCTGTACCCTTTAAGCAACCTGCTTCCTCTGCCTGTACAATTTGAGGCCCTTATAAATATTTTATGAGGTAAAAGTGAAAGTTCAAGGAATCTCTTACCCCCCCCCCCCGCCTTTTTTTTTTTCTCATTAGGGCCACACCTGAGGTATATGGAAGTTCCCAGGCTAGGGGATGAATCCGGGCTGCAGCTGCAGCCTACACCACAGCAACACTGGATCCGAGGCACATCTGTGACCTCCATCGCAGCTTTTGGCAATGCCAGATTCGTAACCCACTGAGCTAGGCCAGTTATCTAACCCGCATCCTCATGGATACTAGTCATATTCTTTTTTTTTTTTTGTCTTTTTTGCTATTTCTTGGGCTGCTCCCGCGGCATATGGAGGTTCCTAGGCTAGGGGTCCAATCGGAGCTGTAGCCACCGGCCTACACCAGAGCCACAGCAACGCGGGATCCGAGCCGCGTCTGCAACCTACACCACAGCTCACGGCAACGCCGGATCATCAACCCACTGAGCAAGGGCAGGGACCGAACCCGCAACCTCATGGTTCCTAGTCGGATTCGTCAACCACTGTGCCACGATGGGAACTCCTATATTCTTAACCCACTGAGCCGCAACAGGAACTCCATCCTATCTTCTTTAAAAATATTATTTTGGAGTTCCTGTCCTGGCTCAGTGGTTAATGAACCCAACTAGTATCCATGAGGATGTGGGTTTGATCCCTGGCCTTGCTCAGTGGGTTAAGGATCCAGCATTGCTGTGAGCTATGGTGTAGGCTCAGGTCCCGAGTTGCTGTGGCTGTGGTGTAGGCTGGCAGCTACAGCTCCAATTGGACCCCCAGCCTGGGAACCTTCATATGCCATGGGTACAGCCCTAAAAAGACAGAAACCAAAAAAAAAAAAATTTATTTTATAAATGCCCTCCAGAACCTGCTTTTGCCATTGGCGATGGAGGCACACTGAAGACCAAGTGATGAGGTTTGTGTTGGCCTGGTTTCCTGCAGAAGGCCCCGCCCAGGCACCTCCCCTCTTTGGGGTTTAGTTTCTTCAGCTGGAAAATGAAGATGCTTGTCTAAGGTCCTGTCTACTCCCCCAAAGATAAGCACCTATTTTTAAATATTGAAGTATAAATATTTTAACAGAAGAAAGATGGTAAACATCCAGGGGGAACATCTAAATTATTCACTGAAAAACCAAACCCACCACTTGGCTCTAAAGCTTTCCAGACGCAAATAAAGTACAAATTCTAACTAATATCTCTATTAGTGTTAGTAATTTTTATTTTGGAACAGCAGACATTAGTATGTGACATTATTAGTAATAAATCACAACTATTTAAAATCTCTACATAATTAGTGGTATACCACTTGTGGGTAACAACAAGCACTGTTATTCAGCAAATTATCTTCCTTAACAAGATTGGACATTTCAGAGCAATCTGTTCCTATTTTACCTCTGGCTAGTTAAAGTTTAAATTAATTAGGGTTTGTACTATAACTCTAATTGGGTCAAAATGACAAAAACTGTCATGCCATGGCAGTGATGTAAGAATCTTTTGTAGAAGGGGTGGTGGTGGAAAAAGAACAGGAAGTTTTATATTGTCCCATGAGCTTCCCAAAAGGACAGTTTAGGGGCAGCTTATACGTTGAAATTTAGCATTTGAATTGAATTCATTAAATCATCACCTGACTATTTCAGGAATTTAATAAAACCCAGACTTATCAATAATAGTCTTCATTCCTATCACATATAATATTAATGGCAAAAACATGTATGTCTTACCATCTACTGAGATATCAGTAAGTGGTCTTGGCATTGGAGAGGAACTTGTGAGTTCGAGTTGAAAGTTACTGCATTCTATTTCAATTCCCCAGACCACACCAAACTCCCAACCAAAAGGAAATCATGGCACCAGGCAACATTTCTATTTACCTCACTCCATAAAGGGGCTGTTTTTCTCTGATATAACTGATGTTTTCCAAAATAAGTTAATCACTGCAAAATCAACACCTAGGTCTAGATTTACCCCCCAGAGTGACAGCCCTCAAAGGATATCATCAGTAAATGCTTCTGTGTTTTTAAGTAATATATAACAAGATGATATAACATAATACTTTATCCATATAATATAGCCAATGGAAGTAGAAATGCTTTTAAGACAGGGGAGGGATATGTCATTCTTTTGAATTAAATATTCCCAAAAAATCACACTTCTGTTATTTTATTTTAGTGTTATTATAATTTTTTCTTTAGGTCTGCAGGTGCAGCATATGGAAGTTCCTGGGCTAGGGGTTGAATCGGAGCTGCAGCTACTGGCCTACAACAGTCACAACAACACGGGATCCAAGTCAAGCCTGCAACCTACACCTGGGCTCACAGCATTGCCGGGTCCTTAATCCACTGCATGAGGCCAGTGAGCAAACCTGCATCCTCTTGGTTACTAGTCGGGTTTGTTTCTGCTGAGCCATAACAGGAAATCTTAGTGTTATTTTTGATATAACTCTCATAAAATTACACTTGCAATGTAAGAGCTTTTAAAAATAAATTTTAAGAGATGTTAATTAGTTGGAATTGCAGTAGAGGTTGCCCCCAAATTTCTAAGAAAACTAGAAAATGTTTTTGTTTATAATAAATTCTAATATATTGAATAAGTTAAATGAGTCATCATTTTGACTCTTTGATGGTGATCATTAATAAATACCATTATCTTTGAATAACCCCCCAAATAAATCTACATATAGTCAATTCTCGAGTTTTCACGAAGTAGAGAAAAGCAGTATTAGAAATAATCCTATATTTTTTCTCTTTAGGGACCTAAAGTACAATGTACATATTTGTTTTTCACAGCGGGTTTACCGTTACACACTCTTCTTAAGACAATATTAAACCTGACTTGTATTTCTCTAATACTTAGTGATATTGAGCATTGTTTCAAGTGCTTGTTGGCCATCTGTATATCTTCCCTGGAGAAATGTCTATTCAGGTCTTTTGCCCATTTTTCAATTGGGTTGTTAGCTTTTTTGCTGGTGAGTTGTATAAATTGTTTGTATATTTTAGAGATTAGGCCCTTGTCAGCTGCATCATTTGAAACTATTTTCTCCCATTCTGTAAGTTGTCTTTTTGTTTTCTTTTTGGTTTCCTTTGCTGTGCAAAAGCTTGTCAGTTTGATTAGGTCCCACTAGTTTATTTTTGCTTTTGTTTCTGTTGCTTTGGGAGACTGACCTGAGAAAACATTTGTAAGGTTGATGTCAGAGAATGTTTTGCTTATGTTCTCTTCCAGGAGTTTGATGGAACATGTAATGTGAGTAAAACGAATGTATACATGTAACTGGGCCACCATGCTGTACAGTAGAAAAATATATACATAAATAAAAGATTTAAAAAAACCCCTGACTTGTAATTCTTTAGCAGAAAAAAATGGTGATAAGAGACTAGGAAAGGAAGAAGGTCTTTTGAAGTCTGTTAGCTGCAAGAAGGAACCAAACTGGAACTTAAAATCTCACTGACGATAATTTGCAGAATCAGTGTCCACATACAGATACTGTGGGTGTAGCAACTCCTGAGAGCAGATGCTGCTGTTGAGTCTGAAGTAGGAATTAAAGTTTAGTATTTTTGGCTTTCTAACATCATCTCATAGAAGTGAAGTTGGGTAAGAGGATGAACAGGGTGGCGAAAAGAATCAAGATTTAAATGTTAACAGATCAATATCTATAATATTTATTTAGCATCACATATATGAGCTATCACCTTCTTTCATCTTCACTGCCAGTGACACTGTAGGCACTATTATTTCTCTCTTTTATAGATGAAGAACCTAAAGTTGATCAAGGTAAAGCTACTGTCAAAGGTCAAGTAGCAAGTGGCAGAGACAGATGTTTATCCCCGAGGCCCATATTATTAATTAGTATAACATGATGCCTCTCTTACTATAACAGGTTCTTCACTTGGTGTACAAAATCCGGACATGGGGAGGAGTCACTATGACGCACAATTTCATATTTATGTGGATGCTTTTCTCAGGCGAACAGTTGTAGTTTGATCACAGATCCAAAGGGATGAATAACCAAAGGAAGGTAAGAAATGATGGACCACCATGATGAACAAAGCCAAAAATTTAAAAAAAAAAAACAAAGATAAATGTTGAAAAAAGGACTGAGGTTGAAACCTAGAACTATAGAGTAGTGATATCCTGGTAAGAGAGAAGCAAAAAGACCTGTCGTTTTAAAATACAGCAAGTGTGAACTGTATTGGGTAACTAAGTTCCTGGGAGAGCTGGCAGCCCTTCACTGCAGGAAGACGGGGCAGAGGGCAGGCAGCTCTCCGCGGGGTCTAGGTTCCTCAGGTCATGCCGTGGGCGCTGTGTTCTCAGCATCACGCTCCAGAGCAATACTGAAAGATGGAGTGATGTCTCTTCAGAGAAATGTGATAAGAATGATAATGGGTATGACACGAGGAAGAGCTAAATGATGGGGAATAATGGCTGCGAGAAACCGTATGCAACAGAAGAAGGCCGTTCCACGGATCAAGTAGGACAAGTCAGAACCAGAGGTTAGGAGGAAGCAGAATTCAACCTGGTTTATGATGAGAGTAACACTAAGAATAGGGGGTTAATGACCCCAAGACCTCTGCGAGTTGAAGTAAAGGCCTTCAGTAGAGACCAAACTTGGATTGAAGGGAAAGGTTAAAGAGAATCATCATGGGAAAGGCCCACAGGAATCTGTGCACGAAGAAATGCCTCCACAAAATCCTGATGAAAAACTAGGTTTCTACTGGCTGCCAGAAGACCATCTGCCCGAATAATTATGAAAGTTATCACTGCATTGGAAAAAATGTCTCAGCAGAGAACCTCTGATTCTCTTTAATTTCTAAATACTGAGAGAGCAAGTGTACCACAGGGCAATGTCGCTATCATCTGTAGAATCGAATCCCTTCAGACAAACAGCATTAGCACACTGCCTATTAGCAGAAGCCTTAACATAGCTCGGTGTCTAGAATAACACATTTCTAACGTTTCTTTCAGAATGTTCATATTCTCGAGTACTTCAGAAATGTTAATCTCGGAAGATTTTCTGATTCACGAGGTACCATGAGAAGGTGCCTATGTCATCAGGGCTTGAGGAAGGCAGGGTGGGTGGGAATGACAGCCACTTTGGAGGCCAGCGGAACAATGCGAGAGTGTTGCTGGTACCCCCCCAGACCCTGGCTGGATATACCTTGGAAGGCTGAGCAAAGGTGACTGTCACCCGTCTTGATCCTGCCAGGTGAGTGCTAGCGCTCTGTAAATAGACGCTCAGGCACACAGCGTTCCGTCCCTTCCCCCGTTTCCTATAATACAAAAGAAAATGCACATGCTTACCGTCATTTCTGAGGAAATTATTAAGTAGTTGGAAAAGAGGAAAACTGTCCCAGGAGTCTTGGGGTTGAGCCTCTAGTGCAGTATCCATATCCACTGTGAATAAAGCCCAAAATTTCTCTGCATGCTCTGCCAATAAATCAGGCCACCAGGCAAATGCCTGCGAAGAAATAAAGAAATAATGTAAACAGAGATTACCTGTTGAAAGATACACAAATGCTGTGCCGCCTGAAAACGTGTTCTTAGAAGTGAAATTGTAGAGCAACATTGTAGAATATGGTATAAAATGTTTTAATATCTCTAGTCAGGGAAAAATATTGGAAATAAATACAAACATTTGTAGCAGTTATGTTTAAATTATGAGCTATAAGGAAATTTTCTTTTAGTCTTGTTTTATATATTTTTCAAACCATTTAAATTAAAACTGTATTAAAAAGCAATATCATTTTACATTTTAAGTCAACTTTAGATTTTATATTTTATTTATCAATGCCAAATTTGTTTACTATTTAAATACATGCATTTATAAAATTTCCATAAATAAGCTTTTTGCCCCTGTACAGCAGAAACTGACATAACATTGCAAATCAACTATAATAGAAAAAATAAAAATCTTAAAAAAAAAAAGAAAGAATGACTTATGTCCCTAATCTGGGGTGATAAATGAACATACACATTCGTGAAACCCAAAGGACCCCAAATGGATTGGCCTAAAGAGCTCTGTCCTGAGACACATCATAATTAAAATGTCAAAAGTCAAAAACAAAGAGAGGACTTTGAAAGCTGCAAGAGGGACTCATCAGACACAAGGAACCTCCCAAAAGGCTAACGGCCAGCAGATTTATCAGCAGAAGTTCGTTCATGGACATAGAGTATAGAAGAGGTAATATTTGACATCAATAACAAAGCGTGTGCGGAGAAAGTAAAAGTGCAGGGTTTTTGCATGTGATTGGAGTTATCATAAGTTTACCTGGTTAAAAACTCTGGAGTCCAGTTGAGAGGTGTGTCTTTGCCCATTAATAGTTACTTTAAATGTAAATGGATTAAACTCTTGGATCAAAAGATAGTGGCTAAAAGGGTAAACAAGATACAACTATATGCTTGCTGCCTATGAGAGACTCACTTTAAAATGAAGGCCACACACAGGCTGAAGGTGAAGGGATGGAAAAAGATGGACAAAGTTATCATTCTATGCAAATGGTAACTGAAAGCAAGTAGGGGTGACTACACTTAGAAAAAATACATTAAAGGTCAAAAACTGCCACAGAAACAAAGAAGGCTATATAATGGGAAAGGGTCAATTTGCCAGAAAGCTAGAACAATGAGGAATACATAAGCATCAAACATCAGAGCACCTAAATACATAAAGCAAACACTGACTGTGAAGGGAGAAATAGATGACTTACAAAAGGAGACTTCAATACTGCACTTTGAAAAATAGAGAGATTATTCAGACGGGAAATCAATTAGCAAACAGTGGCCTTGAACAACACCAAATCAGCCCAACAGACATACACAGATCATTCCACACAATGGGAGTACACTACATATTCTTGTCAAGTACACATGGAACATTCTTCTTTATGTTTGGTCACAAAAAATTCTTATAAATTTAAGAAGATTGAAATCATCCCCAGTATCTTTTCCAACAGTAGGAAAATGAATAAGAAACAGAAATGAATAAGAAACAGAAAAGAGAAAATTTTCACAAATACATGGAGATTAAACAAGACACTCTTGAACACACATTCACTCAAATAAATCAAAATAGAAAATATCTTGAGACAAATAAAAACTATAACATACCAAAACTTATGGGATGCAGCGAGGGCGGTACTAGGAAGGAATTTTATAGCAATGAATACTTACCTTAACAAATCTTTCGTTAGATTAACAAAGAAGAAAACAAAGAAGATGCTAATAAAATCATAAATGGAAGGGAGACATTACAACTGATGCCAGAGAAATAAAAAGACCATAAGAGACTATTATGAACAATTATATGACAAGTTGGACAACCTAGAAGAAATGGATAAATTCCTAGACACACATAACCTGTCAACACTGAATTAAGAAGAACAAGAAAAGTTAAACAAACTCAAAACAAATAAGGAATTTGAATCAGTTAACAACCTTTCAACAAGAAAAGCCTAGGAACAGATGGTTTCATAGGTGAATTTTATCACCAAGCTGCCTCCAAAAAACAGAACGGGAGGGAAATTACCAAACATATCTTATGAGGAGTGTTATCACCCTGATATCAAAAGCAGAAAAAAGACACCACATGAAGAGAAAAACACAGGCCAATATCCCTGACGGACACGGATGAAAAAATCCTCAAAAAAAATATTAGCACATAAATTTCAACAGCATATTAAAATGACCATGTACTATGACAAAGTGGGATTTATCCGTAGGATGTAAAGTTGATTTGACACACACAAATCAATGTAATAGATCAAATTAACAGAGAAAATGATAAAAATCACATGGTCATCTCAGTATATGCAGAGAAAGGATCTGACAAAATTCAAAAGCCTTTCATGATAAAACTTCTCACAAATTAGATACAGAAGGAACTTAACATGAAAAAGACTGTATATGAAGGGCCCATAGCTAATCTTACACCCTACGGTAAAAAACTTTCCTTTAAGATCCAGAATACAGCAAGAATGCCCACTCTCACCATTTTTTTTTTCTCAACATGTTAATAGAAATCTGTGCTAGAGCAATCAGGTAAGCAAAAGAAATAATAAGCATCAAAATTAGAAAGGTAAAATTATCTTTGCAAATGATATAATCTGATAAGTAGAAAAAACTGAATATTCTATAAAAAAACTGTTGGAACTCATGAATATATTTAGCAAAGATGCAGGATATAAAATCAACATCCAAAAATCAGTTGTATTTCTATATACTAATGATGAACCACCTGAAAAAGAAATCAAGAAATAATCTTATTTACAATGATATAAAAGAGAAAGTAAAAATTTTTAGAAATAAATAAAACCAAGCAGGTGAAAGACTTGTAAACTGTGAAGTATAAAACACTGACAAAAGAAATTAAAGTAGTCACAAATAAAGGGACAGATATCTGGTGTTCATGGATTGGAAGGATTCATATTGGTAAAATGTCCTTACTACCCAAATGATTTACAGACTCAATACAATCCCTAACAGAATCCCACTGAATTTTTATAGGAATAGAAATAAACAACTCAAATTCCAAATTCATATGGAATCACAAAAGACCCCCCAGATAGCTAAAGAAGTCTTGAGAAAGAAGAACAAAGCTGGAGGCATCACACTTTCTGATAACAAAAAAAGTATACTGCTAAGCTGTGGTAATTAGATAAATCTGGCACTGACATAAAAACAGATACATAGCCCAATGAAACAGAATAGAGATCCCAGGAATAAACTCACACACACATGGTCAACTAATCTTCAATGAGGGTACCAAGAATACACAATGAGGAAAGGACAGTTTCTTCAATAAATGTGCTAGGAAAACTGGAAATCCACAAAGCAAAAGAATGAAATTGGATCCTTAATTTACACCATGCACAAAAATAAACTCAAAATGCATTAGAGACTTAAACTTAAGAATCTGTGAAACACTTAGAAGGAAATAGAGAAGAAAAAGCTTAACTTTTTCTGTGGCAATGGTTTCTTAGATATGACACCCAAAGCATAGGCAACAGAAGCAAAAATATGTAATTTATCAAACTAAAAATCTAATGTGGAGCTCTCCTGGTGGCTCACTGAGTCAAGAACCTGACATGGTGTCTGTGATGATTCAGGTTTGATCCCTGGCCTTGCTCAGTGGGTTAAGGATCTGGTGTTGCTGCAAGCTGTAATGCAGGTTGCAGTGCAGCTCGGATCAGGTGTTGCTGTGGCTGTGATTTCCTCATAAGCCTGTAGCTGCAGCTCAGATTTGACACTTAGCCCAGGAACTTCATATGCTGCAGATACAGTTGTAAAGAGAAAGAAAAAACAGCTCATGTCCTGTAGAGAAAATAATCAACAAAGGGAAAAGGTAACCTATACAATGGGAGAAGCCCATACCTGATAAAGGGTTAATATCCAAAATATATAATATGCTCCTACAACTCAAATCAAAAAACCCCAACTGATTAAAAGATGGACATGGGGAGTTCCCGTTGTGGCGCAGCGGTTAATGAATCCGACTAGGAACCATGGGTTTGATCCCTGGCCTTACTCGGTGGGTTGAAGATCTGGCGTTGCTGTGAGCTGTGGTGTAGGTTGCAGACGCGGCTCGGATCCCACGTTGCTGTGGCTCTGGTGTAGGCTGGAGGCTACAGCTCCGATTCGACCCCTAGCCTGGGAAACTCCATATGCCATGGGAAGTGGCCCTAGAAAAGGCAAAAAGACAAAAAAAAATAGATTGACATGGGATGGAAAAAAAAAAAAACAGACTTTTCTCTGAAGAAGACTAACAAATGGGCGACAGGTATATAAAAAGGCCTTCAACATCACTTACCATTGTTTGATATTTCAAATGCCAACCAAAACTACAATGAGATCTTTATTTCTGTTTTTGTGCCAGTACCACATTGTTTTGATGACTGTAGCTTTGTAGTATAGTCTGAGGTCAGGGAGCCTGATTCCTCCAGTTCTGTTTTTCTCTTTCAATATTGCTTTGGCTATTCAGAGTCTTTTGTGTTTTAACTTGCATTTTTCTAATCTTGAATGAGTTTGAACATGTTTTCATATGTTTCAGGGTCCTCTCTCTCTCTCTCTTTTTTTTTTTTTGGCCATGCCTGAAGTATGTGAAAGTTCCCAGCCTCAGGATCGAACCCATGCCACAGCAGTGACAAGAGCAGCTGCAGTGACAAAACTGGATCCTTAACCCACCGCACCACAAGAGAACTCCTTATACTGCTTTTAGTGAAATGTCTCTCAAGTCTTTTCCTCTTTTTTCTGTTCAGTTTTTGACAGTGTTATAAATTTTTAACTAAATAACTGTCAAAAATACACATTTCTGTGATAGATATTTTTGTGATTCTTCCAATTAAAATTAGTTTTTACAAAATGATTCATCATAGTATACTCAGAGAAGTCCGTATCTACTTTCAAGAACTTTCTAAGAATATGTGAGATTTGTGGTTGCAAAACTCCATTTAATTTCTTGCAATGTGATTTAGATTATAGCAAAAAGAGTCAAACCATAAAAGGAACCAAAGGGAAAAAAAAAGGTGGCCTATAAAATACTGACATACTGAGCATTTTCTTAAAAACTGTTATCCCCAAAATAATATTCAATATATTTATAGAAACATTCAATATATGTAACTAATTAGCAGGTGGTAAATAGAAGAAAATATTGCCTGAAGAAAGCACGGTGCAGTACAAGCATCAGACTCTAGAGTGAGGAACATTTTAACGGCTGGCTCCATACTTCTAACTTTGACTTCGCTGTTACAAACATATGAATGTGAAAGCCTGTTAGAAAAGGTATGTTCTATGGTACACTGAGCTGTTGTTCTTTGAAAATGTTATATTTGTATACTTTTTTGTTTAAATCTCCACTAGAATGGGTCTATGACAATAACGTAAAGGTTAACAAAAATAAAACAGCAAACACCACTGCACTGCATATACCTCGCTTCCTGTCTTTGAGAGCCATGGCAGAGAAGCAGAGATTCCTTACTCTGAGCAGAGCAGGATCGAAATGCTAGTAAAAATGCAGTACTGCAAAGAGACATTTTCAATGTCTCACTTCCAGTTCATAACCAATACACCTCTGCGAAAGGTTAAAATTAAGAAAACAACAGTCATGTTAGGTCAAGATTGTCTCGAGTCTCTGAGAAAAATTTCCAAAGCACTTTCAAAAGTTAACTTGGAAGACAAAGCCATGGTGGGGAATGAAATGCAATGGAATATAAATTTTCTTAAAAAAAAACCAAAAAACAAACAAACAAAAAAAAAACAAAGCAGCTTCAGGTTGGCAAGACTTTGATATTAATTCAAAATTTTCATCATGTTTTACATTAAGTACATATAAAGTTTCGAACTGTATTTCTGATATTATTATTCCTGATAACCTGTGATGAATGCTTATTGTTCTAATGATGACCAGAGAAAGATTTAAGCAACCACTGTCTTTGAAAATGAAAATCGAGGGTTGCAGGCTATATGTCAAGAACACAAGGTCAGTACTACCACCTGTCCCCTCCCTCTTTCTGCCATCCCTCTGAGTGTCAGTGCTCCCACCCTGGGTTGGTAGGAAGAAGAAAGGCTGTGTAATTTCCTGCCCAGAGCACCACTTCTTGAGATGGCTGAGGCTCCACAGTGTGTGAGGCTCCACCAAGGGAGGAAAAAACCTTTCTTAGAAAAGCATCCATCTGTAGAACACCAATCGAATGTCATGATTATCTGGGTTAGGGTTATCCTGGCTCTAAAGCTAAGCTGCTAATTAGTGTAAACAAGACGGCAGACGTAAAAGAATTTAATTAAGAAGAAAATACAAAACTTGATTGTAATCCTTTAGCCATTCTAGTCTATCAAAGTTCTAACAAATAATAAATCGTGTATAGTGAGAACAAACTATGTGGCAGGCTGAAGATACTTTGAAGGCCAAGGCTGTGTGTTTGTTCAACGTAGTTGACAAGAGTGGCAGGGAAGGCTATCCCTGGAACTGCTATCCCCAGAGCCCTGGGCTTTTGAACTTGGTGAGGTTGACTGAGGGTGGGCAAGTCAGTTCCTCGGGTGGATTTCCATTTCTTTACCTGCAAATTAGCAATGGCAATACTTGCCCTCACCTCCTCCAGGGTTGTTTGGAAAAGTCAGTGAGTATGAAAAGCTCTTGCTTTACAAAAGTAAAAACTAATCATTACCGCACACAAAAATGAAGTGAAATTCACACAAATCTTATAACTTGAGTTTAGATGTTTTACCAATAATAATGTCCAACAGGAGTGTAATAGTTTCTATGTGCCAAGTATGGTTCTAAAGGCTTTTTGGACATCATCTTACTTAATCCTTTCAGGAAGACGGTATAATTATCTTTATTTTATAGGTTAGCATGTTCTGAGAGATTAAAGAATTTGCCCCAAGTCATAAAGTTGGTGGGTAACAGGACAATAATTTGAAGCCAGGTCAGGTGGAGTATAGAGACCAAGCTCGTACACTTCCAGCTTCTTTTTAATTAACTGTATATGGCACATTGCCTGTCCATCTGTCTACCTAGTTTTGCAGATCAGACCAAACTTAAGATCCTCTGATTAGTCTTCTTGCCAGAGCGTCTCTTACTGTCTGATTTCTTTATATCTTTTCTAATTCCTTTGAGGTCTTAGGCTTTTCATTACGTTTACCCTCAAAATATGGTAAATATTTGATAATTTACAACAACAACAGAAAGCATAAATGAACAAAAACAAGGCATCTGACTTCGGAATGTATTATGTGCTTCCCCCCCCTGCCCCCATGCCACCCCCAAGAAAAGATCAGTTTGCAATCCTGTGTTTTGTAGATGATCTTAAAAGCTCTGGCGACAATCCAGTGTCTGGGGTATCACTCTGTTCCCCTCCCCCAGTGTACACACACAGCAACACGTGCTGAAGGATCATATTCTAGAAATATTTAAGCTCTTTTGAGGAGCCAACACAATGGACTGGAACCTTCAGGGCAATACTTAAACAACTGTCAAATAAATCATAAGTGTTCTATAACTCTTCATTCACAAAAATCTGTGTTCACAGATGAATATAAATATTGAGATAACCAAGTGAGACGAGGGGCCAAAAATACTTTAAAACATAGGTCAGGGTAAAGTGCTATTCTTGTTAGTCTATATTTTTAAATTCATGAATGATAATATTTTGGTAGGTTATCTGTGCCCGTGCAGTTTCCTTTGAGAGTCACTGCTGCAAGTGGAATTCTGCCTTTATAACTCACCCATATGGAAGCCATTTGCTGGTCATCCTCCAAAAGGAGGGGCATTTGTTGGGTCATAGGCTAATCTAGCCCTAAACCTAAACCCATCCTAAAAAAAAAAGGTCAATTTACCTCGCTGGCTATCTGGATATAAATAACTATGTAACTACAATTAACTCAACACTTGAGATAACTGCAATTCAGTTAGTACTGTGTAGTAAACAGATCTTGCTCAGAATAAGTTTTTGTATAATCACAGCTTACTATGTTCCTTAACGTGCATGGCAGGAGACAGCAATAAGGATACAAAGGAGTAAAAGCAATGGAAAACACTCAGATGTCCTTTCTCTGTGTTAGAATCCACCCAGACACAGCATCTGGTTGAGACGCCAATGTTCACGAGAATGACCATAAACACAAATATGTGTGTCCATGGCTGAACCCCTCTCCCTGCCCTGGCTCTGCTGCCAGAGCAGCCTAGGATGCAGCCAGCTGGGGTGCAGGATGCATCAACCATTTCCAGTGAACTGAGAGCTAAGGTGCAAACAGCAAACACTGAATTACTGTGAGACATCCTCCTTGTCTACAGCGTCGCCGATGTGGTGGACAATATGATACTTAAAATACTTTCGGGACTTTCAATCAAGATTCTGCTGTAACAATGAATAGCAGAGTAACAACCTAAGCTGTGCTCAGGTTGCTTGTAGTGCCTCTCTCTCTGCCCCTTCCTCAGGGCGTATTTGCAGCCCTCCATCCCCATAGCAGAGTCCCAGGATATGCCAGGAGAGGAAGGCCTGACAGAATGGAAAGGGACATCTCCAGGCTTGTGCTGTCATCATTCTCTCGCCATTAAATCCCTGCTATGACGCTGGGGTCAGATCTGCCAGCAGAACCAGGACAAGACACCCATTCAGGTCATTCTATTCGAACCAAGAAATAACAGTGCGGTTCCCTGGAAAGGGCAGAGTCTAGAGTCGGCCCGAGTCTTCACCTGGTCACTAACCAGCCGTGCATCTCTGGCAAGCTTTCTTACCCGGAACGTGGTGCATGTGTGTGGAGATGGTGGGCTGGTGAGCCCACCTAAGGCTTTCCAGCTGGCATCCGGGACTTGCTGCCTTTGTCTCAGATGAGTGAGTGGCCTTGGATGGACAGCTGTCAGACCAGTTTGCCTAAATTTCTGGGCAGACACAATCTCATCACGGGAGTGTGGAAGTGAGCCTTAAAGATTTTCTGGAAAGGAACTTAAATGATCTTTCTCAAGAGAAAGCACAAAAACTTGGAAGAAAAGCCTGAGAGGAGAGGTCGAGAGACCTTCAGAGAAAAGGGAGGACTGCCTGATGTGTAAGATACTGCTGAAGATCTGGAGGACGTGACACCTGCTTAACTGAGAAATTGCTGGAGGACAGAAACCACCCCTTGGCTCTGTGCTGTGAACCGCTGCAGTGGTGGGAAGGAGAAGGAAAACGAGAAGAGTGACACATGGCCACTTGAAGGTCCCTGAGACAGACGCATTAACCTCCACCAAGGGAGATGGGCTGGAGTTCTTTCAGGCAGGAAAGAACGTCTAGCCTGGACGTCCAGCAAAATCAAGATCAGCGCACAGTGCAGTCCACGAAGTCATTCTGGAAATGCCTTTGGGATCAAACCCATTCACCCCCAATATCATTCCGAGAAAAAGCAGGATCTTCTGGTTTCAAAAAAGGCACCAAAAAACCCCACTAAAAGATAAAGCCAACACCAAAATGACAAAATCCTCTCAGCTGGCCTTTACTTAGATGGCCAGTAGTAACTATGCATGTAATTAGGAACGAGTCACCTTGACCCCAACAGGACAACAAAGATTAGCCTATCCAAAGAAATACAGTCCCTAATTCCAAGGAGAGGAGCTAGGTTGGCTTTAAACCTATAACCAGAGTGGGTTTTCCCTTATCTTCACATAAAAGTTCTTCCATGCTAGAAAAACGGGGAAAGCGATTTTACTCACCTCTCTTCCCTGAGGAATTCCAGGAATTTGGAAGCATTGTGGAATGAAGACATGCCACAGCGTTACAAAGCATTTAAAAAAGAGGTCCTTATAACAAGTCTCTATTTTGGCATCCAGTTCAGTGATATTTATGAGTTTTGATTATCGTTTTTCAATACAGTCAACTCTATCTTTATGGAGTAGAAAATAAGTAATACTTACATTTTAATTATATTTGGACACATTGTACTTAACAAACATGTAGTGGTTGTGTGGGGTATATAACACTTACTAATTACACTTAGAAGACAGGAGAGTTATTATTGTCCTTATTAGTGCAGAGAAATCAAACATATTTTTTGTGAAATGTATAGGAATATTAGATGTACCTGTTTAGGTGAAATTGGATATCCAATTGGAAATTTTTTTTTTTTAATTTGAAAAGGTCTAATACTCTGATGATAATGGCTTTTAACAAAAGACAAAGACAACACATACATGCATTTTTATCATATAATAATTTTCATTGTAACATTGCGGTAGTACTAGCCTAGAAAAGCTCCTCCTGGGAATTCATTTCAAATTATTGAAGCAGCTGTTTCTTCAGTTTAAAATAAAATATCCATAACAAGTTCACACATGACAGATGCAAGGTAAAAACTAGATTCCACAGTGTGAGCTAAAAGCAGATGTTTTGAATGATCATATTTATAACCAGATACAATAAATCTTAGTTACCTATAGTAAGGTTTCACGAATATTCTTTTCTGAGAAAATGTGCTTAAAATGTACTTCCTGTAGTTTCTCCTGTTTTTGAGAACTAGGCTTCATTAAATACAAATATTCCATAAATTCTTCCGTATCTGGTCTTTTTCATTCTTGCTCATTTCATGTGCTTCCCCAGGAATAAAAGCACTGCTGGGACACTGACATTGATGACATTTCTTTGATTCTACACATTTTCTCTACAGAATTCAAAGTCAGAAGACCTTTAAAACATAAGCTCATGGCTACTAGAAGCAATGACACTTTTACGTCTCAGAAGAAGCAGTTTGCCTGATGAAATACCATTCTCTATCTTTAGTGAATGTTAATATATCATTAGAACTAGAATTTGTAGAAACTCTTAAAAAAATGCAGGTTTAATGAAAATGTAAAGAAAAGTTGGATGGAAAGAGTGAATGACTAGAGGTATCAACCACATAGTTATGAATGTCTTCTATTCGACTGTGTTATCATACGGTTTATCACTACTTTTCCTTTTGCATATTGATGAGTTGACATTTCTAAACGAAAGCAATCAGGGTGGTGGTGGGGGAGCAAGTGATCTGGCAGCACAAGATGGGGTCTGTGTTTCACCTTTGCTGCTTACTAGCTGTTCACCTTCGGCAGAGCCTGTAAGCTCGCCCATGCCTCTCACAGCAAGGCTGTTGTCAGGAATAGACACTAAATTGCAGACATATCCAATTCCTTTGTAACATATAGGAGTTACAGTTCCAAGAAATGCATGGGATCTCAGTGTTCTATAGATAAATGGCCCGATGTGTACCAAAGGCTATGGGCAGACCACTTCTTCACTGTTGTCCCCACTAGGGCAAAGCATTGTGTGCATCTGTGACAGTTAAAACAAGTCATCACCTCTGCGTGATGCTCTTCGTTCTGCTGCAAGACTTCTATGCAGAGCTCTGCCAGATGAAGAACCTCTTCCAGCTTCCTAGCAGGAGTCGCCTGGTTCATGGTCTCTATATTAAAAACAAATCATAATAATATGTTACCTTGAAAATAAAAAGCCAAGCAGAATCTAAGATGTAATGATGAGACCAGGGTGTCGAAACAGAATGAGAAAGCATATCTTTTGAGAAAGAAGAGAGACAAGAAATATAAATGAATGCATTCTTTAAAAAAAAAAAAAGTCAGTTCACCAGTTTGCAGAAAATATTTGCTACTCACAAAGCAATCATAGAAAACCGCAAGTGCTTTGCCATTTAACATATAAGAATGAACAGGTGCATCAGCACATTAGATGCTCAACTTCTGCAACAAACAAGTTGTAATTCTCCTCAAGGTCAGAAATAAAAAGAAAAGCAGATACCACAGTCTCTTCCTTCTCTCTGTATTGTATTATTAATACAATACCATTCTCACCAGATGAGTCATTCCTGGCATTAGTGAAACCCATGCTTTTCTTTGTTGCTATTTAAATTTCCAGGCTGAAATGTGTAAGGTTCATGTCGATCTTAAATTGAAGAAGTACAAAGTCACCTAAAACAACTCTGACAAGCTGCAATTAACTGATTTCCTCCCCTCTTTCCCTGCCTACCATCCCCTTCTCCAACAGGGGAGGGGTGAGGAGCCATTCTTTAGAGCTGAAGGTTCTTTTAGCACTACGGCAAACCGAGATAAAAAGGCCAGGCCACAAGAAGATTAAGTGCAGCTACCTGAAATTCAGCAACAGAGAAGGCAAAGCAGTTGATTTCAGAAATAAAATGAAGTGGCAAAAATTAGGGCTGCTCCATGTAATGAAGCTGTTTCAAAACTGAATGTGAAGAACAGTTTCCAATAAGGATATTAAAGATACAAGCTGTCTTAAATTTATGGATGCTCTCTTTGCCCCTGGAGGTTGTAAGGAAGAGAAAGAAAATCTTTGGATCAAGAGCTTTTTCTGTGGAACTGAAAAAGTCTTTTTTTTTTTTTTTGCCATTTAATATCTAATACCTTTAATATCTCCCTAAAACTTCCACCTTTGCTCTGAATTTGTTCCCAAGGGATATACGATGATGCACTGAAACACAGCTTACGGTTGGTAATTGTTCATCGAACATTTATTATAAGCTTACTAGGGGTCACCATGAGATGCATGTGGAGGTGCCACCCCCCCACCCCCCACTACACAGACGCCTAAATTCCCCCGGAGGATGAAAGCCACTGCTTGTCTGTGACAGGGAACAAAGAGTAGGATCCTTCAGGAAAATAGTTTGCTAAACGCCACAGAGTTGAGTGTGCCTGCAGTGAAGGATCTTGGCTGTGGGACGCAGGAGGAAGCAAGACTTGTCCCTGCTCTTAAACAACTCAGACTCCAAAAGTCACTACTGCGAGGATCCTCAGATCGCACTATCCAATCCTTCCACCGGTTTCATGATCACGTCAACCTCCTCAAACCAGGCTGAAGTCAAGGAGGTGCATGACTTTGCACGACGTCTACGCCATCGGGGGCAGCTCAGGTATTTCAGCCTGGTGAGGAAACTAAGAAAAGCTTGGAAACAATGCAAAGCAGACAGAGGTGATGCAGGGGGATGAGAGGAGAGACGGCTGAGAGCGGTGTCTGTGTGTGTGTTGGGGGGCAGCAGTGGGAAGATAAACAGGACCCAAAGGAGGTCCTCCTGGGTAAGAGGAGGAAGGGTTTCTAGAAATGGTTGCATGACAGACGTGGTGCATTTCAGAGGAAGGTGATTACAAATGCTACCATTTATTGAGAGCCAATTATGTGTCAGGCACAGACCTGGGCACTTCCCACGTGTCATCGTGCTCATTTTCCTAATAATTTTAAGCCATTTGGTTATTTATTCATGTAAGTCATAGATAAGGAGACAAACTTGGAGGGATAAAATGCAACTAACAGGAGGTACAGGTGAGATCTGACTCACTCTCTCTGCTCTGCACTTGCCTGGCTACAGTATAAAAGTGCTACAGAATGATTGGCCATGAGCCTGAGGTCAGATCGTGGCAGGCTTTAAGTAGATAATAAGTAGACTGTGTAACTATATCCTACAGATAACTTGGAGCAAATGTTTCTTAGCTTGGCTTCATAATAAATTAATTTTTTGAAAATGTATTTGTAGCTGTGTAGGAGGAGGACTGGTGAGGGCCAGGTCTAGTAGCATGAGAACTTCAGGAAGATGGTAACGGAGACAGAAAAGGAAGGTACAGGGACATTTTGCAGAAAGGATCTGCAAGCCTTTGTGAGTGACCAGAAATTGCAGGTGAATGACCCGGAGGTGTGGAGACTATGTAGCTCAGAGAACAAACATGCATGGCTGATGGAACTAACAAATGGGTCTTCAATGAGCCAGCCCATATATATTAGGACTAATTACCATGTATGTATAATTCAAATAAACAAATTATTCTAAACTAAAAAGAAAGCTGTGTATTGTAAAATTTGTGTGCACAGGAAATTAGGCTATCTGGATCTTTAGCCTGGCAAGCTTCTACGCATCACCAACACAACTAACAAAACTACACACTGCCTTAGGCGTGGGACCTTCTCAAAGTTCTGGGGCTGAAGTTGCTCCTCTCTGAGTTCTCCTATTACTGGCTCACTGGCCTGTTATTAGTGTGTGACCAGATCAGTCAGAAACTGAGTCTCATTGTCTTGTGTTCTCACTGTCTTGAACAGGCTTCAGACCATGACGGGTACTTAATGAATATTTACTGAGAATGCAGGTAGTATAATTTTGGGGGAAAAGCATGTTAAAAATAGAGTCAATACCCAAATTACTTCATTTAACTTTGCATAGGATTGCAAATAGCTCTTCTGTTACTCGCACACCAAGAGTGGACTAGATGGCAAAGTCTACCTGTGAAATGCAGCTGGAATCTAAGGACACTGTTCAAATAATTAATGGAAGTTGTGTTCTTAAATTATTAGACAATGGTTTTGAGGGAAGAATTTTCAAAATAAATTTTAATTCTCAAGAACTTATATTCCTTAACTTTTCCATCTTTAGAGTGAGGGTGTTGAGTATTCTTAAACCAAGGGTTAGGAATAGATTTTATGGAGTCTTTCAACCCCTTAAAATATGTGCTAATTTTTGCGTATAAAGGCTTCTTTTGAGGAGTGAAGGACTATAACTTTCAGGTTCTCAAAGTAGTCTGTGAGCCAAACAAATGGTAAGAATCACTGCATATACTCTCTAAGATTCTAGCTATGAGATTCTATGCTTCCTGTAAATATTGGGCTTTACCTGTCTTGGATTATATTATTTCAACTTGAAGAGGAAAGGGAAAGGCAACAAAATTTAATCATTTTTATCACAGAAGAGGAACTCATTTTTCTCTATACTTTAGTATATTATTTACTGAATCCTTAAAACCATTCTGCAAGTTAAGGAATTGGAATCCCCCCATCCCCGCTCCATTTCCAGATTAGGAAAAAGAATCTTGGTGAGGTTAAAAAAGTATCCAAGGTCATACAGATGCTAGTTGAGAAGGGATTAAAATTTTACTACTGATGTCATATAAGAAGCGATAATACAACATTTGAATTCTCTTCCATTTTCCATTCTCTGAATAGGATTAATACACACACACACTCAACTGAAAATATATATATATATATATATATTCAATACGAACTTCTGAAATAGCTGAAAGTTTGAGTTTACACAGTCACCATATCCTTGGCCATAAGTATGCAATAATGGAAAAGAAACACACAAGCAACCTGAAAACGTATTTCTCTTTACGTGTGAATATGTCAAAATCAGCTTTTACAATTGACACTCTCTTAGGGAAAAACTCACAGAGTACCCTGTGTCCTACTGAAACTTAAAAACAGTCTGAAACATTTTATTCTTTCTAGATTAAATTTACTGAGAGGATCAAAACTTTGTACTTGAACATAATGGCCACTCTCATACTTTAAATAAATAGCATTTTTATCAAGTACACCATGTATGCCATCTCTAGCTGTCACTCATTTGACTATAGCCAAGAAGTTTAATGCATTTCAGTCAGAACTCTATCAGACAATGAGGTTACCGACAGCTCCATTAAAATTCTGAACACTGTGAATATTTGAAAACTCCTCTTTAAAATGTCCACTTTCCCTCTTTTTCTAACATTTCTACAGCATTACAGATGTCTCTGTATTCTTTACACTTCACCCATTTTCTTCTGGGGACTTTTAAAATAAATAGGCCCACAGTGGCAAGCTTTCTTGACGAATTTCAATGTATTACTCTTGGTTAAGATATTTCTTCATTTTGGAACACTTTCACTTTTCTAGGATAACACCTCTTGTCTCCTCAAAGCAATTCCTTTTAATTATACCTCTGTGCATGTAAGGAGAGATTTCAGTGGCAGAAAGGCCGGGAGGTGGGGAGACAGAAGAAGCCAGCTTGACCACTGTGCATTAGTAGGTGTTAACTCTGCTGCCCCACATCAAAGAGGATGTGTACTCCCAGCAAACTCCCCTTGGCTGACCCCTTCCTCCCACTGCCTGTCAAAGTCCTTTGTGGTAGATACACAACGATGCTCATTGTGAAGGCTGTAAGGGGACATTGGGAGAAGACCAGTAAGATCATTTCAGTCCATTTTCCTCTATGTATATAAGATACATAGACATTTGAAATGTATTTGACCTTAACATTTTCCAGACTGATTGTATCTGTACTTGCTGCTCAATGAGAAATAGAATTCAAGATGGTGCTGGATTGAAGGGCTATGGCAATAATCCCACTGTAATAAGGACTTCTCTCCTTTACACACGGGTTAGGATAACCTACTAGGGTGCACCAACAATAATTCATATATATGCACTAAGATTTCTTACCAGTTCTTTAACATCCCTAGATTCTGTGGCTCTGAATTTGATTTGTCAAACATAAACTGCATGTAAGATACTATACGAATAACGGAAGGGCTATCACGATGGAAAAAAAAATGATGCCTGCCTTCAAAGAATTTATGTATTTCTCTCCCTAACTGGTTTACAAGGTAGAGGATAACTACACCCCACCCATTTTTGATCAATAGGAAGTTCTATAACAGAGCTCTTACAGAGTGAATTAAATGCACTCAATATGCAAGAACAGAGTTACTGGCTTTCAAGAAACAAGATTAAAGATATAGAAACAGGATGGCTTTAAATTGTTTGTGGATAATACATGGAGTTCTTCCAAAAACAAATTATTCTTTTAATGGGTGTGTGTGTGAGTTCAGAAACGTCAGATCAGAGAAAGTTAGCAGCAGTCTGACACAGAAATCTCTCATCTTTTTCCTCCTCCCATCTGAAGAAAAAGAACTCACTCACCCTCCTTCTGCTTCTCCCTCCTTCTCAAGGATACAATCAGATGAATGGGGAGAAAGCCCTGACATTCAGGAGGTAACGGAGGTGAGAAACTTGTAAGACTGAAGAAGGAATTATAAGGATATATGCAGGTCCTGGGGGAAAAAAGAAAGACAGAGGCCGGGATAAAAGAGGAGAACGAACAGGGAAAATGATCACTGTCTTGACAAAGGAGTTAAAGGAACGCCTTCTGCTTGAAAGGAGAAGAGGATGGACAACATGGAAGCACTGACCTGGGGCTCCGTGCAGGCTTTGCCTTGTGAGGTTTAACTAAACATGGATGTTGGGCCAATGGTACAACATCTAAGTTCTTCTACCTGAAACCCCAAAGGTCATTCAGTGGCAAGGGCTGCTGATGGGAAAAACTTATCCATCCTTAAACCCACTGAGAAATGATGGGTACTTCCTTGTGCCTCTCTTCCACCAAAGTAGATGGTGACTGCTCCCTCCAGCCTCCTCACCCTACAAAAACATATGGCACACAAACGCTGTATGCTGCTATAGGCCCATAAATGACTTGTACCAATCAGAGAGATTAGGAATGGTTCCATCTGAGTGACCGCCTCCATGTCCAATGCCTTTTCCCATCCTTACACTCCTATAGGCCAGCCCAGCTGGCATGGGGGGATTTCTGCCAGCTCCCTAGCCTGTCTTCATTTGAACCTTAATTCTCATCTGCTGTCAATGTTCTCCCTCTTTGCATGATCCATACTGATGACTCAGTTGGAAGAGTGTATATTTTATTGCAATTTTCTGACCCCTCCTCTAGCTCCAGGCACAGCAACCTATGGAAAGTGATACAGTACCAGAGCCTAGTACAGCGAGGCTCCTGGGAGTCCTAAACCTGGGCCAGATCTCAAAACGGATGGGCTTTCTCATCCCAAGAGGGAAGGAGGGCAGGAGATCAAATACTTCCCATTAAACAAAACAACCCCTTCCCTTCAAACCTGTCAGCCACTTTCTTTAGAGCTTGTGACTAGATTAGATGATTCTGGGAGTAATTCCCTCAACTTAGTTCCTAGAAGAAACAGCATCAACGTGCTGGCTAAGAAGACCATCTCAGAATCCAGGGGGGGGGCAGTTTCAAAAACTAAAGCCCACTTCCCCAACCTGAGCTATACTTTGTTCAGTATCTGACTCCTAACACATGGGGAATGATGCAAAAGCTTGGTGTATCATTAACTCTTTTGGCCTGATGTAGCCTATTTTGGTTTTATGAGTGCCAGACATAAATAGACATACATTGCTCTAATCAAGGAATATCTTCAGGATAGACCTGTGGTTCTTAACCTCATCATGCACCAGAATCACCCAGAGGGCTGGTTAAAACACAGATTGATGGCACTACTCCAGAGTTTTAGATTCAGAAGGTCTTGTGTAGGGCCAAAGAATTCATATTTCTAACAAGTTCCCAGGAGATGCTGAAATCAAGCTACAGCTTTACATAAACTTGTTACTGAAAAGAGGTGACTTTTCTATAGAATCAGAACACATTTTTACCTTTCTGTAATGTTATCCCAGGTACATATTTGGACAATCTTTGGATGAGTGAAAATAATCTAGGATGGGATACATATCTGGATAATCTCTGAATGAATGAAAATCATCTAGGATGTTATGGCCTCCCCACAGCTGTTTGAAATCCATGAGAATACCAGGGCCACAATGTTCGAAAACAAGAGGTCTATGGCCTCCTAATTCCAAGACTCCCTTTGGGGCCAACTTGTTTAATGACCCTGCCATTTAAAGCAACAGTTCCAGTAAATACCTTCTTGGCATTAACCATGCTAATGATACAGTGCTTTCGAGTAATTGTCCTGCAGTCCCAAACACTTTAACTACTTTACCTGGATTATCTTTCAAACCGATAAGTTCATTTTTAAGCTATGGACCAAAGCTGGACACTGTACTATAGGCAACAGCGGCCTAATTGGATCCAAACTGGGCAGTCTTCACCAGCCAATGGCAAATGATGATCCATGAGTGACGGACCATAAAAAGTCAGCTATACGTGGAGGTCAACGTCAGGGATACTTGGTGAACCTTGAGGAGGAATATGGTGGCACAGTCCCCTCTTAAGATCTTAAAATAAGGCACAGTGGTGATGGAATTACAGAGAGAGGATTATCGGGAGGCACGCAATTTAATATTATGTGGTTTAACATCTGTCACAGCCTTCTATAATTATGTGATTTATAAGAGTGAAGAAAGACACGTTAGTTTGAGTTTTACTCAAGTTTTAACAATCCTTTTACAAACTGAAACTCCAGCTCTCTCTAAATTTGTGAAACAGGAAGATCTAAGATCTCCTGGGGAAAAAAAAAAAAAAAAACCCTGCATGGTGTTGCTGATGGCAGAGCCTGTGAAGGCATGAAAGAGAAGAGAATTTTCTTATAAGGCATATTGACTTTGCTTTGCTTAGCTCTGGCTACAGCTATGTTGTAGGATTCTAATGTCAGCAGAAATTCTTTCCACTAGCAGTTTTGGCAGCTATTTGTATAACAGGGGCTTTTCCAAAGACTGGTCTTTAGCCATGCTATCTGTATTTGTGTCGCACATACAGGAGATACAGATTCAGCAGCTAAAACTGAGAAATGGTTCCCTCCCCGGTTTTATTGCTCTTCATATATAGATACACCATATTTATTTCTCCTCAATATCATTCAGATTCAGAAATGGAAAACCATCTGAGTAATTGCAAGTCTGATAAGTGCCATGCCAGTATGAAATGATCACATAATGAAGGCCTAGAGAGAGCATGTTGTTTTATGCTTAGTCCTGTCTGTATTCTAATTACATTATTCTGTATTCTGTCTGTATTCTCCCGGCATATTCGTTATCTTCTTACATACAGGGAGTCCCCTCACAGCTCCACACTCATCCATTTCCTGCCCCTTAAACTCTTTTCTCCATTTTCAAGGAGAGAGTCTGTCCCTGAAGAATGGAGGGCTAGGCAAGCAGGACTCAGTGAGGCGGTGGGGGTGAAGGCAGTCTGTGCAGGGATGGGTGAGGGGAAAGGCACTCCAGAGGCTTGCCAGCTGGGAGGCAGGCTGAAGGAGAAGGGACACAGCAACCACAATATGAAAGTGGCAATTTGCAGATGTCTCAGCCTTGGGTGCTAAGAAATTAGTCAAAAGCTCTTGATGTCTATATGTCTTTGTGTCCTTTGACTCATAACCGAGCTCTCTTAGGGCAGACGGCGTGTGCATGAGTGGTGATAATCTATTTGATGCCAGGATTTGGAGGACGTCTCCTAGTTGGACAAGTGTAAAGACTGAGTGCAGAGACTAGGGCTGGACTTGGTGACATCCTGAGTAATCCTGCTGTTTTAACATCCTGGGTCTGCCTGTCACCATGCATGTGTGCATCTGCATTGATGCCTCAGGATATTTTATAAGTTTTCTTTTTGGGAAAAAAAAAAATCTAACATTACAAATTCTTCGATTAAGTCTTTTAATGGAGTGCTTGAAGCTCTATGGCCACTTAGCTATAGGTTACCAGCAATGAAATCTCCCAAATTTCCCAACCTATTCATCCATCCAGGCTCTGAGTCCTCACAAACTCTGTCTAGAAATAAAGAGGTGAAATCTGTCAGGTTGCATTACTCTGGTTTTGTCCAATTGAAAAGACTTTTTAATATATCTAAACTCGGATTAACAAGGTGCTGCAGGAGCCACACTGCTGTGTGTCACTTGGCTTACCTGTTGACATGTGTTAGTAAATAAACAGAAGGGTCATCACTCAGTTGGTTTCAAACCCTGGCTTTGGAGGATGATAAATTCTACAGAATTGCTCAGGGAAGGAAGAAAGCTTGCTGTGTTGCCAAGACTGCATTTATCTGTGAATCACATTACATATGAAAGTAAATATATAACAAAAACTACATGGCATGCTGTCAAGTGAGCTGAATAAACTGACATCTTTTCTGAGACCTTTTAGGGAACAGGTGTTGAACACTTGTAATGAGATTTCCATGTTATCTTCAGAGGAAGGAGATAAGACTCCAGCAAGAGCTGTTCAGAGTGTTACAGATCGTGGCCAAGGGACTAGTTCTCAGGAAGGAGTGAACGGAAGGAGATATTACACAGACATTTTATATTCTCAGGAGGTGCTTATGTTCTAAGAATTTTTACAGAAAGCAAATATTCACCCAAGAGAAGCTTTTGGAAAAAAAATTTTTTTCAGATCCTGAAGAATCTGGGATATATTCAATTAAGTACTCCTGATGCATCACCTTGTGCATTTCCCTCCTATTATTTTACGAATCTCCTGAAAGTTTGAGAGTATCATTCATGAGGCTTTCATGGCCTCACTTCAGCGTGTGTGAAGTATTTTTTTTTTTTTTCACGTATAAATGGTTGGCTGACAATTCTGTGCAGAAAATGAAGGAACTAACTTGGAACTTGCTATGTTTTATAAGACAGTTAAAACAATACTATTTCAGCTCAAACAGATGTGTGAGCTGGAAACTGGGAAAACCGAGGGAGTGAAAAGGTAAAAATATTAGTTGAGAACAGGTACAATGAAGAGAAAGGATATATGTATAGTGACAGACATTTTCTTCAATACTGGAGAGGTCTCTAGTCTCTCTAGAAGCCGGTTCAGTTTATTTTAATCAGTTCAGTGAGCCCTGCTTTCTGACACCATCTCTGAAATAGCCCATCCTTCCGTAGTGATTCGTGATCTCACTTTATTCTGGATGAAGCAGATCAGTGTCTCCACTCCTACTTGGAGTATCTGCCTGACCATGACATTTTGGTGACAATTTTGTCTTTTTTTTTTTTTTTTTTTTGTCTTTTTGCTATTTCTTTGGGCTGCTCCCTCGGCATATGGAGGTTCCCAGGCTAGGGGTCAAACCAGAGCTGTAGCCACCGGCTTACACCAGAGCCACAGCAACACGGGATCCAAGCTGCGCCTGTGACCTACACCACAGCTCACGGCAATGCCGGATCCTTAACCCACCGAGCAAGGGCAGGGACCGAACTCGCAACCTCATGGTTCCTAGTCGGATTCGTTAACTACCGTGCCACGACAGGAACTACTTGGTGACGATTTTGAAATTTGTCTTAGTATCTGGCAAGGCAAGTCTACATACTGTTTTCTTTTCTCCTTACTCAGTATCCTTATTTTTCAATTTAAACTTTGAAGTAGTTTTATCAACTTAAAAAAAAAAAAAAAAACCCAAACAACAAAAACACACCACCCTGGAATTCTGGTGGACACTGCAGTGAATATACAGATAAATTTGGGGGGACAGTTGACATTTTAGTAAGTCCTCTCTCTTAATTAAGCACATGAATTGTCTCTTCTTCTATTTAGATTCCTCTCTGTGACCTTTATTTGAACGTCAGAATTTTCCTTATACAGGTCTAGGAAGTTTTGTATAATTTGGCCAACTCACGGAAGTCTTAGAGTTTGGTGTTTACTGTGAAAGATCTCTTGATCCACCCACCGACCTACCAGTTGAGAGATGGTACACAGCAGTGTTTCCGAGTGTGGTCCATGAACCACTGTGAGTCCTTCAGATCTTTTGGGGGCCTGCAAGGTCCAAAGTACTTTCAGAATAAGATATTTCACCTTTTAAATTCTGTTGACATTTACACTAATGGTGCAAAAGCAACAGTGGGTAAAACCGCTGTTGCCTCAGCATGAATCAAGGCTATGGTGCTAAATTATATTCTTTATCACAATGCACTCACGAAAAAAGCTTGTTTTATATAGGAATGTCCTTGATGAAAGGGCTAAAATTAATTTTATTGAATCTCTACCCTTGAATATACATTAAAAAATATCATCTGTGACAAAATGAGAAGTTCGCATAAAGTGCCTTTGTATGCTGAAGTACAATGACTTTCTCAAGGAAAAGTGTTTGTGTGACTGAGTCCAGAGCTGAGCTAATTGCCTTTTTTTCTTTCATAGAGAACCATTTTTAGTTGAAAAGACTACCTTCAAAGTAGGGTTATTCAGACTTGGAAATTTGGTAGACATTTTCTGAAAAAAGTGAAGTAAACCTGTCACTTTAAGGAAACAACAGATAGTATTTTTTTGGCCAATGATAAAATGGGAGATTTCAAGGAAAAGTGGAATTTTAGAAAACTTGTATCTGTCATGAGCTTGACAGCTTCCCAATGCTTTAAGATTTCCTGATGAGTTGGGGTGATATTAACAAGGATTTTTTTTGGTATCACATAATATTTGTTAACATTAAGATCACAGCTAATATTTTCTCAAATGATGTTGAAAAATCACGCACAGTGAAAGAGCTATTCAAAATACTTGATAAACCAACAGAATTTAATGTAATAGCATGAAAAGTTCATTGACATACTTTCAGACTCCACATTTCAATTAACCTGTAAGAAACTACTACTTCCCAGGTTTTAGTGTAACATCAAAAATCCACAATTATCTGAAAAGTCTAGTATAATAGCCCTTCCTTTCCAACTACCTATCAGTATGAGCCCAGATTTTTTTTCCTATCTTTTTTTTTAATGTAGCATACGGAAGTTCTTGGGCCAAGGACTGAAACCGAGCCACAGGTGCTACCCATGCCTTAGTTGTAGCAATAGTAGATCCTTTAAACAACTGTGCCAGGGCAGGGATGGGTGGCTCCACAGTGCCCTGAGCCACTGCCATCAGATTCTTAACCAACTGAGCCATGGCAAGAATTCCTTTTTTTCATATCTTAACCAAAATAATACATGGTAATAGACTGGATGCAGAAGCAGGCATGAAGATCTAGCTGTTTTCTATTAGGGAAGCTCTTAAAGATATGTACAAAAAGGTAAAACACTGTTAATACTTATTACTGTTTTTTGTCCTGGAAATGTTTTCTTTTCATAATCAAGAAATTGAAATAGTTGTCAAAGATCTCTCATCCCCAGATCCCTAAGCCCAGTTGTTGTGGGCAGGAAAGTTCTACCAATCTTTTAAAGAATATATAATTCCTGTCCAAAATAAGTTCCCCTTGTGACCAGCCATACTCCTGGATAGTGTAACTCCCCACCAGACAGACTGGTGACCCTGGAAGTCAAAATACTTTGGGCAAAGTGAAATGAGGGTAAGGCGACGGCGAGAACATGCCCTACCCTTGGGTGGCAGATGAAAAGAGGTGCAGAGCTCAGGGTAAGGTAGTTCTGGGGGAGATACCATGGTTATAAATGGAATGGGAAGATGCAGAAAGAAGACTGAGGTACAAACCCCAGGAGAAAGCAGAGATACACAATGGAGTAAAATATATCCAGAAAGAGCTAAGTGGAATTGGGGTCAATGAGTTGGCCTTGAGGCAGCAGCTACCTCATTCCTTGGCTGTGAAGAATAGAAGACACGGGTGGGTATAAATAATGGGATGTTTGTAGGTACAGAGCTAGAAAGCTGAGGCTTCTCACTCAAAACTGAAAGGAAGCGACTGCCCTCAAATAACCTTAAACTTAGGTGTCATTTAAACTTAAAGTCAAGTCCCTATCATAAGCTGGTTTAGAAAGAGAACACTGTTCAAGACTGAAATGTGTTTTCATTTTTCGTAGATGGAATTAGCTACCACCACTGCTGACTGAGGTCGTCCTTATCCTATTAGGTCACACTCAAGACAAAGTAGAAGAGGAGAGAAAGGATGGATGACTCACTGACAAAGAGACTGTGGATCAAGGGAAGGTTCTGCTCATTTAGGTCACACCAGACCAGGGCAGAGGCGTGACAAATCATCCAGCGTTGGCAACACGAACTCCAATACAAGAGGCGCAAGGCCAGAAGCAGAGGGCGGCGTGATGGTGCGGCCAGCAGTGAGCTGTTTCAGATGGAGTACCTCATACTAACGTCGTCCCAGAATTAAACAAGGATCCACCAGGAGGCATGTTGGAGGAGTGCAGACTCAGGACTAATTTTAGAGGAGAGCGAGCTAAGGGTCCTTAAATGTCCGCGTGCTTTGTCTGGAGCCGACAGACCCTTGTGCTTTGGTCACTAAAGCTCTGGGTAAATAGTGAGTACAGAGGTCCTGCCAGGAGGTGGCTACTGACAAACACGGGTGCACCTCGTGTCTCCGTTTGGCTTGTCGCTTAGGTGGTTAGTGACCCGGGCAAGCAGAGAACTACACCTCACTCTTGTCCTCTGTCCTAAGATAACGGAAGGTACACAAAGAGCTTTAAAGCTGTCAGACATAAGCAAATAACGCCTTCATCTGCCTCTTCTCGTCAACGACCCCTGCCATTCCTACTTGTTATGTTCCCCCAAACAGCTTTTGATACTTAGGAATTAAGCTGCCAACAATGTCATGAGCTGACCAGCGGACATGAACACGAATCATGTTGCGTGGGGTTGCTATCTTGAGCGGCTTAGCGAGGTGCTGGGAGAATAGTTGAGGCAAATAAACGTACTAGAAATCCTCATTCATTCCAGACTGGATGAGGAAACGGCCAAAGTGCGTTCGTACTACTCACATGGTGTTTAAAAGAAACTGGGATCCTAATGCTTTCTGGCACACACGCTACATAGACTAAGGCTAAGGGTGGGGCAGAGGTGTTAAAGACGTCATTCAGTATACTGACAAGAACTACACTGATAACAATAGCGAAACATTTCGATGGTGTCATGCTAGGTGATAGAATCAAAGTAATGTATGGCTATCAGAACAATGTATCTTCTTAGGTAATTTAAATAGTTCACTGACCATCTGAAAGATATCCACAGCTTTTCTTTACACACAGTGCCAAAATAAATTTTAATTTGACCCGTGTCCAGATGATCACAGATGCTAACTCAGGGTAGCTCAAGCAGTGCATTTTTACTAGATATACATATATTGCCTTAGGAACTAAAAAAATCTTTGGAGATTTTATGATTTTTATCAAAATTTTAAAATAAAAATAGGTCACTGTGTTTGTTTCAGAGCCAGAAATTGTATCGATCAATTTGTCCCTAAATCTTCAGGTGAAATGAATAAAAGCAGAAATGGTCACAGAAGTTTTACATTCAGGCCGATGGAGTCTAAGCCACATTGTCCAAATAGGCTGGACAGAAACTCTTTAATTTCCTTATTTTTAAGGTGAGGATTCTGTTCATTTTAATATACAGATTAACTCATGTAAAGTGTTGTCAAGGTTTATGGGCCTGCAAAATTTCAGGTCTATTATTTAGATACCAATAAACTGACTTCATGGTAACACACAATACTCAACAATTTTTTAAAACCAAATTCATAAGGAAACTCAAAAAACTTTGAGAGTAACTGGGTCACTCTGCTTACAGCAGAAATTGGCATAACACTGTAAACCAACTATAGTTTAATAAAAAAAAACTCAAAAAAACTTTGAAAGTGTTATCATAGAAATATTAGTAAGAAATTACTAATCAAAAATTTCATCAACTGTGCAGTTCATATACTCACTTCTGTACCACGCTGCCTTAGGCAGAACAGATTTTATTTATTTTTTATCGCTACATGCTGCCAATGGAGTGCTAAATTAAAATGCCACCCAGATGGCAAACACATCCCAATGACGTAAGGATGGCCACAGTGCGACTTCTCTCAAAGCAAGCAAGCAGCCTGGCCCTCTGGGAAAGCAGCTCCATCCTGTTCAACTGAGACTTTGAAAATGAGAGCACTGGGGCTTAGACCTGGGAACCTGGCAACCATAGGGCCCAGACAGATTCTCACCGCACAAAGCCTCTGCCTGTTCATTCCTTGCTACCTTTTGTTTAGGGTACCTCCACGCTTTGAGTCACAAGAAGCTTAGGTACCAAATTAATGTAAGAATCGCTCTGAGGTCAAGGCAAGCTCCCTCTTTTATTGAAAGTCAAAGTGTGATATGTGGTTTTCAGGAGAAAGCAGGACTATCACCAGATGGTTTATAGCTATCCTTGTCTGTAAGAAAATTCCTTGAATTTAAGAACAAATGGATTGTTCTTTAAAAATAATAGCTAATTTGCATCAACAAGGCATGTGATTAAAAAAAATTAAAAAATAAAGTTTTGCTATCATTTTGAACCCTGGAATACAAATAAAAATGATCTAGTACACAAAAAGTTGGTGATAAAATTAAACCAAAGAAGAAAACTAGTTGAATTTGCCATAGGGTAAATCTCAAACACTTGTTAAAATTTTTTTGAAAAATTGCTTTTGAGAAATTTCAAGTTCTTAAAATGAACTAACTCTTCTCAAAAACTGCATGTAAATAATGCCCAAGAAGGAAAGAAGGCACTTAGAGAGAGGTCATTTGTTTTATTTCTTCTATTACAGAGCTGTCAAATCCCTTTATTCTGCAAATTTGGGCTGCCCATTTGAAGAATTCCCAAGGATGGAAGAGAACTATGAGTCAAACTGAGTATGCTGAATTTTAGAGGCAACTGAAACAGGTCAGATTACTAGATGTTATTAATGCAATTTGTTATCTATAACTTCTGGCTTCTGTGATCCAGAGTTAGTGCCTCCTCACCCCCACACCCCTTTATAAAGGGCATGAAATTCTGGCTTAATTTTTTCTAACCTCGGTATTTTTAAGGGGGTGGTTTTTCTCTATGTTGTTAACTATTCAGTGATCGGCTTGAATGACCTCTTGCAAGGCAGCTTGATGGTTTACAGACTTCGCTCAGCTGTAAATAGCCCGGTCACTTTCTGGGCCAGAAATTCATTTGTCGATTCAATGATTCAAGGAGGTATTTATCAAGTAGCAACGCCCTAGACACCTTTCCTGGCACTGGAGATAGAGCATTTTTGAAATACACAAGCCCTGCCCTTGTGGGGCTGATATTCTAGGACAACCATGGGATGAAAGAACTATTTTGTGTGTTAGAGCATAAGGGCTGGAGAGAAAGATAAAGCTGGGAAGGGGAAGAGACACTCTGGGTTGCTGGGTGGCAGGGGAGGCTGCACGTGTGAATCGTGTTCAACACCTGACATTTAAGATGTGCAGGGGAAATAGAATCAGCTTCTGGAGTTCAGCTCTTAGCCCTCCACCCGAGACCTGTGCTGTCCCACCAGCCACATGTGGTAGATGAATACTCAAAACAGGGCTACTTTTAATTGAGATGTGCTGGGAGAGGAAAATGCCCATCGGGTTTCAAAGAAGTTGTAGGAAAAAATAATGTAAACGATCTCAGTGGTTGTGTATACGGAATACACTTTAATGAGATACTATTTTGGACATACTGGGTTAAATAAGCGATATCCTTAAAATTAATTTCACCTGTTTCTTTTAACCTCTTTAATACAACTACTAAACATTTTTAAGTAACATTTATGGTTTTGATCATATCTCTGGGGGCAGCACTGTTCCAGACTATTTTTCAGATGTCCATGCATTTTGACTGAGTGCAAATTTAACCATGCAAGCTTGCCAAGAATGCGGAGGAAGGAAGGCACGAGAAAATATACAGATAACTTAAAGAGCTAGACAGTGGATTCTAATTTCTTACTTACTAGCCACGTGACCAGAAGCTGACTGGTAGATAATAACCTCTCTGCTTCATTCAATAGTATTTATTGTAAAGCGTTGTTGTAAAGACCACATGGACGCATGCAAAGTGCTTAGAACAGTGTCTGGTATGAGCTTACTCTTAAGTAAATATCATCCTTTTTGGAAAAAATGACACTACAAATGTTAACCCTTGGCTTTTGTGATGCGTGTGAGAAGTCTGTCCGAAAATGCCATTGCTCTGGATGAGAGAGCCTTAGGGGCTGGGCAGCCAGTGGGAAGGGCACAAAGGAGGCTCTGGTGTGGTGTCTGAGAAACCATACGTGCAAATCTCAGGTCTGCTGGATTTTTTTTTTGCTTTTCAGAACTGTGCCCACAGCATATGGAGGTTCCCAGGGTAGGGGTTAAACTGGAGCTACAGCTGCCGGCCTACACCACAGCTCACACCAACGCCGGATCCTTAACCCACTGAACAAGGCCAGAGATTGAACCCGCAACCTCATGGTTCCTAGTCGGATTCGTTTCCGTGGAGCCACGACAGGAACTCCAGGTCTGCTGGATTTTAATAGCAGCAGCACGACCTTGTGCAAGTTACCAATGTTTTCTGAAGTCTCAGTTACCTCTTCTGTAAAATACCTGTTTTGAATAGTTGCTTAAGGAACTCTGAGGCAGGGTAAATGAAAAACCTCTGGGGCAACAGGCAGGTTATTAGATGACACAATTATGACAACCCTGGAGCAGAATTTTACTCTTCTCCGTGTGATACAAACTAACCGAGGATGATGATTATAAGGCTCAAGAGAGGATTGTTTCAAAGTCTTATCAAGCACTTAAGCTCTTAATCACGCAACTGATACTCTAATTTTTATTCACTTTTAAAAGCATCTCCAAGGGTCACTCTGCTGTACAGTAGAAATTGACATAATGCTATAAATCAACCATAATGGAAAAAATAAAAATCATAAAAAAAGTTGGAAAAAAAATCACATTTTTAAAATCACCTAAAAAAAAAAAAGCATCTCCAAAAACCCTTATTAGGTAACCCTGTTACCTTGCAACCAGACGCAATTAAAGGAATGTAACTACATTTCTTAAAAGCCTCTCTTCTGTTACTTTAGAGCAGTCTTTAACTGAGAGCAGCTTTCCCTTCAGTTCACTTAAATTACTGAGACTGTACTCATTTCCCCCTCTTTTCTATGCAAGCATTTACTTTTTAAAAAGTAGTTTTCCCAGAGTCTGCAGCTTTGACACTTGAGCAACGATCTGGAGGGTAAATATACTAGATTAGGAGTTTGGGAGTAACATGCACCCATGACTATCTAGAAAATAGTTAATTGGTGAGGACCTACTGCACAGCCCAAGGAACTCTGCTCAATATACTGTGATAACCTGTGTGGTAAAAGAATCTGAACAAGAATGGATATGTGTATGTGTATAGCCTTTTCACTTTTCTATACACCTGAAATTAACACAACATAGTGGTCAACTATATTCCCAATAAAATTTAAAAACTATGTAAGAAAAAGGAGGACTTGGCTCTGGTGGAAGTGGAGACCAGGTGACAGCAACTTTCAGAAGCAGGGCCACTGTCTTCGCTCCATGATGAAGCCACACCAGGACCCCTTCCTATTTCACGGGGGAAGGAGGGTCGCCCTTGTCGGCTGGGGATCCGGACACCTGACTGCAGTCCCAGCTGGCTGACTCTTACTTTACGGCAAGTGGGAAAACCACTAACCATCCTGGACTTACTGTCTGCAAACTACATAAAAACTATTTTCGCAACAGAAATGTGGGGGATAAAATGCTGTGAGAGGTTTTCAAAAGGTCCGTGGTGAAAGAGCATGGGCTGCTGCCACCACCCTGGGCTGTCTGAAGAGGGGATGGCAGTCTCGTTATTTTTTTCCAATTCACTTTCCCTAAAGTGCACTCCAGCAACCGTCGTAGGTATGTTCTTTCCCTTTTCTCTGGCTCTGAGCGTTTTGTTTCTGACCCTTCTGGGGGGTCAAATACCCTCAAAGAGCCGAAGACAGCACCCTTAATGGAAGATTTCTGTGAAAAATGACCCAAGCAAACTTGTCTACAGTACTGCATGAAAAATTTGATGAAGATGAGAAAGCTAGGTCTAGAAAAGCTTATCACTTGTCTCTGGTGCCAAAGTTTGTCGATGGAACTAAGGGACTTCCTGTGTCTCTCCAAGTATTGAGTACCTACTCTGTGTCACGGGCACAGTGCTGCGGGCTGGGGAGACAACAGTGAAGAATTTTAGTTAAGACCCTGCCAGCAAGAGGATGAAGAGGAGATGGGCAGGATACACGGATAATGGCACAAGTAATTAGATTAATTACAACTGTGACAAGTGGCATGTACACACAAAAAAGTAACAGAAGCTTTGAAATTCAGAGACCCAGAGAAGAACTCTTTCCTAGCGATTTCTTGAGAACAAGATTTCAACCTCTGCTCATTCCTATGACTAACAACTTTCAAAGTTAAGAGCTGCTAACTTTTTGTTTAATAGCATCTATGTTTTACTCTTAGGTTATTTTCCTGGAGTGGTAAAAGAAAGATAGTCCTCTTTTCTCGTTTTAAGAGTCCTTCAAATGTTGGCGACCGCTTCCAAGTAAGATTTAGTGTACACGCTTAAAACCTAAGGCATAACATTAACATGGCCTCAGGTGTTTTGCTTTGCATTCATATAAAAAATACTGCAGAGCTTTTGCAGAGATAAATGGCCCGTGTTTTCCTTACAAAGCATCAGCAATAGGTCCAATAAAATCAAAGTCTTTTAGTATCTTTGTCAAAGCGATCTAATAGAAGACCTTAAAAAGAGAGAGCTTTTCACCAATATCAAAACACAACACCACCACATTGGAAATAATGGCACATACATGCACAAGCATTAATTACCTGTGTCCTTTTCTGCCGGGCCTAAAACATAAGAGAAGAGAATTTAGGAGAAAAGCAAACTCAATTAGGTTGCTCACTCACATAATGCAAGAGACCATCAGGTAACGAAAAGTAGCCCTCTTCCTGTTTCTAACTCAAAGTGTATTTTGTTCTTTGTCTGACCCTGAGCATCAAACAAAGCTCTTTATTTTCTAAGATACAAAAAAAAGGGGGGAGAAGGAAGAACATGAGAAGCATACAAGTTTTTCTGGTCTAATACGCACGCCCTTTGCTTCTGTGAAGGAGACAGCTCAGCAGTCCTACCCGACCAGATTTCCAGACCCCTTTTTCTAGACTGTTCTCACACTGGACTTGAGATAAGAGAGTGGTGACTCCAGAGAGGAAGAGGTGGGAGAGTTCCCCGCTCATTCTCCACTGGGTCCAGGCTTTTCTCTGACATAGACTTGTTCTTCTGTGGGATCCAGAAGAAGGTTCCTTTCTGATTATTAACAAGTTTATCTAGCTGATGAGTGAAAGAAGCCCAGGGCTGTGTACACAAGTGCTTTACCTGTTCATATTAAAATGGACTCTATAACGAGAAAACAAATACAGAGGTAAAACGAAAAATATACTGCATATCTTTTCAGTAGCATTGGACAAGGGAATGGTCAAAAATATTAACTAAAAGAGTTACAAACAAAAGGATCCGCAGTGTTTTGCACAGGGTTCATAATACTTGGATAAATAATACTGCGTTTACTCGGATTATCAACAAATTTGTCCCTTTGCAAGATTTGAAAGGTTTTAATATGTCTATTTTTATGTTAATTCTTTCAATCTGTGTTTCCAATATTCTCAAAGCCTGAAAATTGAATGAGTATTCAAAATGTGAAAACCAACCTGTTTATCTTCCACTTTCCCCAAATGATCTAATATTCGTTGCTTTTGCTTTAACACAACATGATATCATAATTAATGATGTTAAACTGGTAACTAAGGAGGTTTCATGTTGTTACTCTCGTGATATAATATTGGTTGCTATAGTGATGGGATGGCTTTTTTGTTAATCACTCAGGAGGTTGGTTATCATGTGCTTGTTAGAAAGCTTGATCAGATTTGGAAAGAAAAAAAAGATCTAACACGGCCAATTATAACCATCTTTTTCACTGTCCCAATTTTGATGAAACTATCCTAATACCAACAAATTAATACATTTATAATTCATTAAACACAATTTTATATTAACAGTTGCTAAAGTTTTTCTAATGGATGATTTACTTTTTATTTTTAGAGATGAGTATTTAACACTGTAACTCTTTCCTCCCTAAATTAATGCTACATGTATTACACAAGCTAGTTGTTTTATGATAAAGAATCTGAGGTCATTTCTATTTTAATTATTTCAGTCAAAAGATTGTTGGATAAAAGCTGATTGTGTGACTTTGCCACAAATTTCAATCTATGTATTTCTAAACATCTGAAACTTTAATGAACAAAAATGAATTATCCTTAATGAATAAAACCTGAAGAAAGAGAAAAAATGCAGAGTCCTCTCAAGAGATCTAATCTTTCAAATGCTTCAATATATTGTAAGCAAGTAAAAGTTGCAGGAAATTCTATCAGTTTATTTCAGCCCTCACGATAATCAACAAGTTTCCTCTTTTTTTCTGAGAGATGCTGCAGAACTGAAAATAAAATAATGTAATACTACGCTACACTATCACTGATCAGGAAAGAATACTCTGCCCAGAGTTTAAATGTTAGACATGCTTACAGTAATGTCAAAAAATACAACCCATGAAAACACGTTTAGGTTTCTTCAAAACTCAAAATAAGAACAAAGGACAACTTAAGCACGGATCCTGGGTCTTTCATTCAAGCAGAGTCCCAGGAGGCATATTAAAGCAATGAATAGGAAAAAGCTCTTCAGTTCACCAGCTGAGATTTTAATGAGACATTTCCCTTTGCCGTGGCACAGGTTTGTTCAGGAAAGGAAAGGACTTCTCACAGAAAAGGCAGTTAATAGGCATTGTTGGCGCCCAGGGCCACTTCGGCAATTGCTCACTGCACTGACCTTCTATTTTGGCATATTCTGTGAGTCTCGTGTAATTGATCAAGGCAGCTTTCTCAAGACATTTTCTGACCACTTTTTTCACCTCTTCTGCTGGTATGGGAGTGGCAATGTCTTTCATTAAAACCTAGAGAGAGAGAGAGAGAGAGAGAGAGAGAGAGAGAGAGAGAGAGAGAGAGAGAGAGAGAGAGAGGAAGAGCATAAAATACTAAAAACAAGTACACAAATGGTCCTAGACCTGACTACTTCGTAGGAAGGGGTCCCTAAGCAACTTTGGGGGAGAAAATGAGTCGGCACTTCACAACTGGGAAGCAATCTCTCGTTCTTGGCTCCTCCTGGCTAAGCCTCATTTATGCACATCAAAACCTCCCATAGGCCAGGCCACCATTCAGTGTGACTGTCACTTTTCCTCCAGGGACCCACAACACCACTAGAGCAGCTGTTTCAGGGGAGGATTACAGTCCTTAGGATAAGTAATAAACAAAGTTTATCTTGTATATCCCTGATTTAAAAGCTTTAAATCTCTTGAGCAATATACATGAAAACAAAAATTCATTAAAATATGCATCATTTAGGAGCTCTGCAAAAATTGAGATCTCTACTCTCACTAATGAAACTTTAATCATTGTGATCTGCTGGGGGGGATGGGAACTTCTTTGTCTTAGTGAAATGAATGGAACATCAAATGTTAAAACACAAGGAAACTTTCTGGAATAAAAAAAAAAAATAAAACAAAAACATAATTCTTCTCTGTTGGGTCCCTAAATTGTGTTTTTGGATTTTTCTTTTAAAAGTATGACTACCAGTAAATGGAAAATACAATTATGTCCAGAATGCAAAATATAATACATTTATGCACTTTCATAATAACTCATTGGTAATTTTCCTTACAACTTTCCTAGTGATAAACGTGCTCACAGTAAATTTTGCTTGTACTATTAGTCAAACTCTATTGTCCATATAATTGATGTAGTTTTCTTGCTTTGCTTATGTTCAAATTATAAAATATAGCAAAATCTTACCATAAAGACAATACTTTTGTAAGCGTTCTTACTATCCTATTCGTCTTTTACTTTGAAAGAAATACTGAAAGAACATGAAGACAATCATTTCATGCTTCGTTATTTCATTCTCTTTTGATCAGCCTCAGCTTAAGGATTTTATAATCTCAAATTTTTTTCAATCATTCTAGCACTGGTGATCCTTCAGAACATATTTTCATTTTAATCAGAACAGGTTTCCCTTTGAAAACAAACTTTATCACTTAAAAACTTCCCCCTGTCAAAATTTTCACCATTTCTCATAGTAAAAATCTTTTAACCCACTGCTACATACTTGGCACTTTAATTAGAACTGCGTATCAGACTATTGCCAGAGAGATCCTTCTGTTTAGAGTAAAAAATATATAAGCATTAACAGGCACTATTATTTTTAATGTGATTATCATTAAAATTTAAGATTAATTTTGTTCTATATACAGAACCATGAATTTTACTATTAGGCTTTCCCACGGTGACTAACTTTCAAATAATACAAAGAGCTGTTAAAATTAGAATATGTACATCTATTACAGAAGTGAGCCCAGAGGTTAAAATCAGGCAACGTTTCATAATATTTAGGAGCCACTTTGTTTGGAGTGAGCAGGGAGGGACTGAATCCTCTTTCCCGGTGAAGTGCAGATAAAGGGCTGGTAAGTGCAAAAAAGTGAGACACAACCTCTGTTTGATGCTTCCTCCCCACATTCTTCCAAGACATCCTAAGTATCAAGAATTCACATGTAGATTTTATTTTATTTTTCTAAGATGTCAGGAAGTATAGAGATATGAAAATGAAGAAATAGTCCCTACCATTTCTCTTTCAACCCAGCAAGAGACATGATTAGTGACTATAACTGGAATAAAGGTCACTGTTCATCCTGCGACCTGTCAGTGCAGGACATGAGGGCATCTCTGCTATTACTAACTCTTCCCGGAGCTCGGGGGAGGAGGGGAGCTCTGTCATGGAAACCAGCATAGAGAGGCTGCACTGGGTACCCAGGATGGGATGCTATTCCAAAATGCAAAGCTGCCTTTAAGGATTTTATCTCACTGATGATACCTTAACGGATAGGATGAAATAAAAAGCCTGAACAGCCTGGGTTACAGGCAGCTTTTAATATTATAACAAATCTAATAAAACAGACAACTGGGACAATAATACTTCTATCATACAATTCATGTTAATCAAGGATAAGACAGGGATATACAGATGAATCCAGGCTGTAATCCAAAGATCTCATTTTAGTCATCAGTTCTAGCCCTCAGCTCCCAAATCCTGAAATCACCGAAGAATGTCTCTCCCTTCTGTTTTTCAGAAGTGTGAATGCACAAGGTATTATCTGGAACTGCTTGGGCAGAGAAATCGACAAGACCAAGTGCTCGAATTCCACAAATCAGGTCCAGAATACCTATTATGAGATATGGAAGATCCCTAGATATTCTTTTTATTTACTTTTAATTTTTATTATTTATTTGTCCTTTTAGGGCTGCACCCTTGGCATATGGAAGTTCCCAGGCTATGGGGTCGAATTGGAGCTGCAGCTGCATGCCTATGCCTATGCCACAGCAACGTGGGATCCGAGCCGCATCTATGATCTATACCACAGCTCACAGCAACACCATCTTAACCCACTGAGCGGGGCCAGGGATTGAACCTGTATCCTCACGGATACTAGTCGGGTTCATTACCATTGAGCCACTATGGGAACTCTGACATTCTTTTTAATGCTGTTAAGAAATAGGACTCGTCCACATTACTGAACTGTTGGTGCCCACCTAGAAAGTGAATAGTTTTATAGACAGATGAAATGATACTTCCTTTTCACACCTCATGTGCCACAAAAACAGCAGTGGAGAATACACTGTCATTAATTAATGACTTTCAGCATGGATATAAAACTTCATTTGCTATTGACTTCTTGTACATTTCTATAATTTCATGACTTCCACAATCATCAGTTTCTGTTACGTCATGAATTCATTCAAAGTAACATGCAAAGTGAACTGAAATAAATTCTGAGATAAATTTAGGATAAAAGAAATGATAGGTTTGTGACTTAAATGTTAAACTCATATGGGGATGAGGACTATGACAGACAGAAGTACAGATAAGTCAGGGGGGTAACAGAAGACAACTGTACAGTCCGCAAAACCAGTGATCAGACATAACTGAAATAATGACTATTTCATGCGGGGAAAAGAGGTGGGAAAAATGGAGACTTCCAAAAAGATGCTATAAACTCGGCACAGGATGGCAGTGGTAGACTTCAGAAAGGCTTTTGGGAGGAAACGCAGGCTACAGAAGAATTTGAATGTAGCCAGAAAAGATGAGAAATTGATGAAATGCAACAGACCCAGAAGACACGGCCCTCGTGGAGGAATGGGACCGCCTGCCTAGTTCAATAACTAAAACACACAGCCAACAAGAACACAAACAGTACTTACAAAGTAATGTGCAAACATACCCTTTCAAGTAGTGAAAGTGTAGCTTTCAGCGCACCTTCGGGGCGTCCAAAGGGAAAACAGTATCTTTAAAAAAAAAAAAAAGTTAAACATTTAATATCCAAGACTGCTAGGCAATTCCCTCTTCTATTACTTGGCATTATTGGAGAACAGTAAAAAGTGGTTAAAAGGGCATCAACCCACCTGGGGAAATTTTAGCTGCTGACATGTACCTAGTCCCATGATTTAAATGTCTCAAGCAGTAAAGGTGTACAGTGTGATGAAAAAGGTTCTAAAGTTTCGATGATATGTGTCCAAAAATACAGTAATCAACAGGGATCTCCAGGGTCTTATAAGTGAAGAGAAACTGAACTTGCATTTCCGAATACTTTCCTGTTTAAGGTGTTGTTATTCGGGCTCTGTGATAAAGTGAAATGACTTTGCCCATTTCCTCCTGTATTTCTGCCCGACGGAAGATGGAAATCTCCACCGCAGACCCTTTCGGCTTGGCTCCTCCCCTCGCCTCCTCCCCACCCAAACCTTCCGCAGCTCTTTCGCGGGCAGTCATTCAGCCCAAACACTTCTGGTCCCAGGTTTTGCTAATGCACATCAACAAGTGGAGGGCAGGTTATATGGGTATTCTGAAATCAGCGTCAGGGCTGGCAGGGGAAGTGGGCTCTACGTGGTGGTGACAAGCTTCCTGCTCTTTACAAGGGGGTCCCTCTTCAGGTCCCCTTTCGCCGGGAGAGAACAGAATGCCAGGGCTCCTTCGACCTGCTGGAGCGCCTCCCTGCTCACTCCACCCCCAGCCCACCTCAAGATCAAGTGCTACAGGCAGCTGGGCTGTTGGGGACTGCCATCTGGCTCTGACTTCGACATCTTCAAATGAATAACCTGAAAAGGTTACTTATTTCCGTGTCTTTTACCACCATCCGAGGACTTAGAAGACATATATATTCTAAGACATAATTAACAAGACAATTATTTTTGTTTTCACACTGTAACTTTAAGAGGTTTAGCTCAAAAATACGTATGTTTTAAGCTCAAGTTTGTTTTACCGGGCCAAATTTTAAAAAGAAAGATTGATTCCTCACAAAGAAGTTAAATTTATATTTGGACTGGGTTTTAGTCTGAGGAAACTTTCATTCACGTCGCATAAATGCAAGTGGCATAGGAATCTAGCCACTCACATTTTTCCTCGGAATACGGTTTACCATTTCCTTTACTATTAAAAATTTCCTTCACTTAATCGGGCCTCCATGCATCCTCCTACCCTCCCCAATGCATAAAATGCCACGGCCGATTTATCCTGATGAGAGTTTTTCCCGTGCAGGGGTGCTTTTCAGAGCATTAGCAAATTTGTAAAGTCGCTTTAATCATTTTGTATACCATAAACCTTAATCCACATTTAAATAAAACACAAATTGGGTCCTTGTAGTCCCCTCCTCCTGCTTAAATCTTTTCAGGGTATTTACATAATCCACCAATTGTCTTTCCTATTGTTTATTTCCATTAACCTGTGGGTGACACATTTTATGAATGGAATGTTACTGATCCCCAGATTACATTTAGCATTTCAGGGCTCTGAGGTCCCACTGGGTATGTTCTGAATTAGCATTAGCTGCCCATGATGTGTAAATAATTCAGCACATTTACAGAGTAAAAGTAATCCTTAATCAATAAAGTACAGAAAATAACTACACAGAAGCTTAATTAATCTTCACAAAACAAGTTTTCAAAGAAGGGGACCATTTTTGTTCTGCCTTTCGGGATAAATATTTTGGGTTTTTACCAATTTGATAGCTGAACGAAGTGGAAAACACTCAATTATCAGACGAAATTCAACCAAGTTTAATACCGAATCTGAATAAATTAAAGTCACCCTGATTTTCATTTTAGTAAATTAATTACAGAGATAAATGAGCCTGAATAGAGCTATCCAATGATTAAACTGTTTAAATTTTAAATTAAGACTTTAAATATGGTATTTTTTTGTAATCCAAGTTATATGTGCACATAGTCTAGGAGGGAACTTCTAAGGGGATTTTTATGAAAAACATTAAGTCCTTCATGTCAATTCCATCCCATGTCTCATGTAAGTTCTCTAGAAAATTTTTTGTGACTTTTAGAACCTAAATGTCTCTCTCTAACCTATATGATAATATTTCAAATTCTTGATTTTCCAGTTCTAGATATCACACTAACTTCCTACAACGGAAGAGAAGTACTTAGCCTTTTTTTTTTTTTTAAATAGATTTAGAGGTGAGACATATAGTGAACTGAACATATTTAAAGGACACAATTTGCTAAGTTTTGACATACGTATACACTTGTGAAACCATCTCTATAATCAATGTATTATATGCATATTCATGACCCCCAAATGTTTCCTCCCCACTTCTGGAGCCCAGTCCCCATTTACTTTCCGTCATTAAGATTAGTTTGCATATACTATAATATGTAAAAGAAATCGAGCAGTATGAACTCTTTGGGGTCTGATTTCTCTCTCTCAGCATAGTTGTTCTGATAGTCATGCATGCTACTGCAGTGTATCAACGGTTCACTCCTTTTCATTGCTCAGAAGTACTCCCAGACATTTTTCACCCGTTCCTTGTTGATAGTCATCAGACTTGTCATATTTTGGCTATTACGAACAATGCTGGTATGAATATTCACACTAAAGTGTCTGTGTGGACAGATGCTTTCGTTTCTCTTGGGGAAATACCTAAGAGTGGAATAGCTGAGTTATACGTTAGGTGTTTACGTTCTTTAAAACTGCAAACTATTTTTTTTTTCCAGGAGACAACTAGCACATTTTCTAAACTATTCATATTGATGTAATTTCACACATGCACAAATACTGCAAATAACAGTACAGAGAACTCCTCCGTGCCTTCACTGAGACTCACCAGTTATTTACATTTTATGCTATGAAATCTTTTTTTTAAATTGGAGTATAGCTGCTTTACAATCTGTTAGTTTCAGGTGTATGGCAAAGTGATTTAGTTATACATATTCATTCCTTTTCAGATATGTTTCCTGTATAGGTCTGTATAGAATATCGAGCGGATTTCCCTAAGCCATATAGTAGGTCCTTGTTGGTTATCTGTTTTATATACAGTGGTGTGTGTATGCTAATAACCACCTCCTAATTTACCCCTCCTCCTAATGTTTCCCTTTTGGTAAGTTTGTTTTTAAAATCTGTGAGTCCATTTGTTTTGTAAATAAGTTCATTTGCATTTTTTTTAGATCCTATATATGTGATATCATATAATACTTGTCTTTCTCTGACTTACTTCGCTTAGTATGATAATCTTCAGGTCCACCTATATTGCTTCAAATGGCATTATTTCATTCTTTTTTATGGCTAATATTCCATTGTATGTAGATACTGGATCTTCTTTATCCATTCCTCTGTGGATGGACATAGAGGTTGCTTCCCTGTCTTGGCTGTTGTAAATGGTGCTGCTATGACCATTGGGGTACATGTATCTTTTTGAATTATAGCTTTGTCTGGGTATATGGCCAGGAGTGGGGTCACTGGATCATATGGTAGTTCTATTTTTAGTTTTCTGAGGACTCCCCATACTGTTTATAGGGGTTGTACCAACTTACATTCCCACTAACACGTAAGAAGTTTCGCTTTTCTTCACACCCTCTCCAGCATTTACTGTTTGTAAACTTTTTGATGACAGGAGTTCTGACTGGTGTGAGGTGATAGCTCACCGTAGTTTTTATTTGCATTTCTCTAAATATTAGCGATGTTAAACACCTCTTCATGTGCTTTCTGGCCATCTGGATATCTTCTTTGGAGAAATGTCTGTTTAGATTTTCGCCCATTTTTTAGTAGGGTTGGTTGTTTTTAGAGGGAAATCATTTAAGTTTTATGGTAGTTGATTAACAATGTTGTTTTCATTTCGGCTGCACAATAAAGCGATTCAATTATACACACACACATCCCCATCAACAGTGTATCTGCGGATACTCAAGGTCCTTATCAAAAATGATGTTGGCCCTGTACATCTGTCTGCAGATTCAACCAATCCAAATCGATCTGGCCAGGGATGTGAAATCTAACGGTAAGAAGGACCCACTGTACTCCTATTTTCTTTCCATTTCCCCCCTCCCCCCGATTCTGGAAGATTTCATTAACCGAACTCTTTCAATAGTATGCATATATTTATGTGTCATTTGCATCAATTTCTAAGAGCTCTTATTCCCTAAAGTTTTTTTTTTTTAACATCTTATTTTTTAACAGATGCTCCATCTTCTCAAATCTCTCCAAGGATATCAGTAATAGATTCCCACCACCCCTTCCACCATTTCCCTCTTCCCATGTAATCCAAGTTGCCTTTATATTATTTGTTTGGGCTTTGTCTCCCACAGTAAAGACGTTCCTTAAATATCTGATGATCTTTCCTTGGCCGTCTGGTCGTTTTTGCAATTAAAAAACTGAGCAGAGGCCGTGTGCACTTCAGCGGTACATGGAGACTATGGTCTTTGCTGAAGGGGAACTGAACTGAGCTCTCTCAGTGGGACTCTTAACTACCCACAGCTTTAGGTCTTTTCTCTGGGGCTAGTCAAGAGTCCCATGGGAAGACACCTGTCACACGCATGGGAGGTCTAAGGCTGCCTGTACGCCTGCCCACCAGCATTTTGGGTGTCAAGGGTGTGGGTTGGAGGGAGAAGGCTGTGACTTTTTTTTTTTTGTCTTTTAGGGCCGCATGAGCGGCATATGGAGGTTCCCAGGCTAGGAGTCAAATCAGAGCTGTAGCCGCTGGCCTACACCACAGCCACAGCAATGCCAGATCGGAGCCACGTCTGTGACCTACACCACCGCTCACAGCAACACCGGATTTCAGAATGAACATTTATTTAATGCCCGTGTGTCTATAATCCTTAACTCCAACTGTGCCCGATGTTTCCTCCCTTCTTCCACCTCTGTCCAGAATTTTACTCTCTCCGGGGAATAAACCTGCAGTGCTCTGCCACGGAATGGGGTCGGGGGTGGGGGCAGCGGCCCGGCTGCTGAGTTGGAAGAGAGATTTTGGGATCCGAGTGTGTCTTAAGCAGATTTATAACAAATCATCCTTTACTCTTAATTTTCAGAAGGGCTTAAAACTGGCTGTCCCTAAGCGTTTTGCTGAGTGTATGACATAAATCAGATCGTGTCTCTTTTCCCTACTGCCAGATTACGATCTAGTTTTTCATGGGTGGCTAAATCAGGTACCATCTATCCTTCTGACTTTCAGGCTTTTAATTCATTTTTTTCCATTTTTCCCTCTCTTATTCTTGTTGTCCTTATGGATTTATGTCTTTTGAAAAATACTGTTCTTTTACATTCTGTGAGGAAGCTGAGCCAGACATGCATTCAAACTGCTGTCTTTAACCAGAAGTTCCTCATTTATGTTTAATTTAGTTTGCCCCATTATTTTATGTGTTTTGTGTCTGAATAAAAACCTTTATGTATAAGTGTTATTAATATTCTGGTTACTTCTTCGGTGTGTGTTGATGAGAAATTTATGTTCTTTCTAAATTTTAACATAAGCAGTTTAATGTAAGTGGCTAAAGGAAGATCATTTGGTAGAATCCTTAGGAAAATCTTCACGAACAATTTAAACTTTTTTCTAAATTTCCCTAAATGGATTCCTAGTTTCCTGTTTTATTTTAATCCTATTTCCTTTTACCCAGTTGTCCCATGGATTTCGCAAAAACAAAAGTGGTAAAATTAATACAAACTCTACAAACATCCAAAGGGAATATAAAAGTCGGCCCTAAGTGCCTAGACCAGTTTATTTTAGGTTTTTTTTTTTTTTTTTGTCTTTTAGGGCCGCATGAGCGGCATATGGAGGTTCCCAGGCTAGGAGTCAAATCAGAGCTGTAGCCGCTGGCCTACACCACAGCCACAGCAATGCCAGATCGGAGCCACGTCTGTGACCTACACCACAGCTCACAGCAACACCGGATCCTTAACCCGCTGAGCGAGGCAGGGATTGAATCTGAGTCCTCATACATGCTAGTCGGGTTTGTTAACCATTGAGCCACAATGGGAACTCCTATTTTAGTTCTTATCTTCAGTACAAAGAGGTAAAAAACTGACTCTAGAGAAAAAGAATTCTAGAGTACATGTTGACCAATTATTAAGAGAAATAGAGAAACAAAACTAAGACGGAGGAGACTAAATAGATGATGCAGACAACTGTCATTCCTTGCATCCTACTGTCTCCTTGTGAGCACTGTGGGGGCCAGGCCTCCCGCTGTGGCTGGCTCTGCCAGGGTGGTCCCACTGCTTGTCAGTGACTGAGGATCTAGTGTATGGGCTTCCTCTGGCCCTTGGGTTTGGTTCAGGGCTGGGCCTACAACATATTTCGGGCAAAAGATACAGGCGGGAATCTCCTAAGGAAACTTTTCATCTTAAGGGAGAATCGCAGAAGAGATAGCTGCCACTACCTTCCAACTCTGGCATGTAGGGATGTGAGGCCAGGGAATTTTGTGGTCTTGCTACCAATCTGGGGAAAACGTCATCCCAAGAAGGAGGGAAGCCCTGTGAGAATCACAAGGAAATGGAGCTCTGGCTACTAAGTTCAGCCTGTCCTGAAGGTCACCCTACCTGGGGCCTGCATGTAAGTGAACATAGGCATTTATTTGTTTAAGCCAGTTTGAGGTAGGATTTTGTTTCCTGCAGATGAAAGCACTGCTACAAATAACCATGGACACTTGGAGGGCTACTGATGCAGATGCTCAGCTGAATTGATGTCTCCACCACATCAGAAACAGGAAAACTGTGTACTGATTTTCATTAAATGACATACACAATAAATTTCAAGGTCTCTAACACAACCTAAAAGACAATATTCCTAACAGCAAATGCAGAGACATCCCCTGCAAATGCAAGAGCCATCTTTGTGTCTCTGTTTTATTTATAAACTGAAGAAACAAAAAACAAAACAAAAATCTTAACTCTAAGTTGAATTCTGTTATGCTCTTGAAAGCAGTGTTTCCTATGGTGAATGTATTGGCCTTTGGAGCAGAGTAATTCTCTAGTGTGAGGCAGTCCCACACATCATCTCTAAACCCAGCACCAGACGACTGCCTCCACGCACAGTTACCAGGACACTTACCTTAAGGTGGTGGGACCAGCCCTGGCTGAGATCACTAATGAAGGGAAACAGATGAATAACACATCCTAGGAGAAGTTCTCCCCTCAGTATCATTTTAAAAATCAGAGCCTAAACATTTCATATTGCAAACAAGGAAACTGAGGCCCAGCGCAGCCATACACTGTTCACATGGTTAAATAACAGTGACTTCAAACTCTTAAGGGGGAAGAGGAACTAAATTTTTTTTTTTTTCACTAAGTTCATGAGAAATGATTCCAAATCACGTACCTGCAACATGACAGACATGCGGTACGATATAATACATTTACATGGCAACATGTCACAGGATCTAATGATGAGAGTGAAAGAAAAAGGCAGATTTCTAACTATTAGAGTTTATTAAACTATAATCAGGGAGAAAGGATATTATCAAGATATTTATCCTTTACCCTGCAAAGGATTCTTAGTATCAATACTATTTTTGAGCAAGAAACCAGTGCTAGATGCAGTGTGGTCCTTGTTCTCATAGCGTGTAAATGAAAGCATAATTAAGGACTTGGGGAGTTTATGTCATTACTTTGTGGTCAGTGAATAGGGAACAGTATAGCTGATGAAGACTCAAAGACTTCAGCTTTTCCACTTTCTGCTGCAGTGACTGAGAAAGGCTCCACTGTGAAGGTGGGACTTGATGCAGGGGGAGGAGCAGTCCCCAGGGCCGGGGGAAGAGGCTGTACAAGGATGAGACAGGCAGAGGTTCAGTGGAATGGACGCTGAAGAGGATGGGGTCTACCTAACGGGTAGCGGGAAAGGAGGGCAGGCTGAAAGCAGACCGTGGACTGAGCGACGTGGGCCAGACCTCAAGGCCCGGGAAGAGAAGCTACTGATCATTCCTGAGCAGTAGCAGAAAGACAGAGTAAATATTCGTCGGGGGTTAGAGGGTTGAGTGAATTAAGAAGGCAAATACTTAAATTTATGGAGGATATACCTGAAATGGCTTATCTGATTCTCTAACAGGGAAGAGAGTCTTTCCTTTATCTCCTCAAACCTCTCTTTTTCTTCCATTGAGACGGTTCCAATCCCATCAGGCCTGAAAAAAAAAAAAAAAAAAAGAGAGACAACCAGTAATTAGTAGTGACAGAACATTGACTGTTATGTATTTTGTATCTTTCTATTTCCCTGAAAAATCCAAATAATTAAGACAAATGTGTATCAGACCACAATGTACACATTACTTGTGTCCACAGTGGAAATTTATTGGAGATATTTGTAGCCATTTGCTTCATATTTTGGCCTGGGATGAATGGAACAGAATTATTCTCTTTAGACAGCCTTCAAGGTAAAGGATTACAATAAATATTTTTCAGATCTACAGAAAACAATGACTAGTCCTTGAGAAGAGCAGTGAAGAGAGTTTTATATAGTGATACCAAACACCTGACCAATTAAGTACCCTGAATGGAAATATATATACATAAAAAATAGACTGAACACAAGCTAAATGTCAGAACTGCTTCGCTTCCGAATAAAAATTAAGCTAATGTGAAATTCGAGATTTAATTTTTTTTTAATTTAAAATTTCTGTCCATACCCATGGCATTTGAAAGTTCCTGGCTGATTGTGAGCCACAGCTGTGGCAATGCTGAATCCTTTACCCCACTGTGCCGGCCCAGGCATTGAGCCTGCACCTCTGCAGCGACTGGAGCTCTGGAGTCAGATTCTTAACCCACTGTGCCACAGCAAGAACTTCTTGAGATTTCGTTTTAGATGTTATAAGGAACAGAAATTTTGGATTCATGGAGTGCTTTACTGTTCTATTTTTTATTTACATATAAATCAAATATAAAAATATGAATAAAACATATAGAAAAGAAAGGCCAACTATGTTTCAAGACTTTTGCGCCTAACCAAATATGCCTATAAACAAAGGCAAATTTTCAGCAGGATTTTTAAAAGTAGCAACAAAGACTGAACAGAAACCTTCTTTTAGTAAGACTAGGATTGAAAATATAAAATCTAATAGCAGGGATTCAGAATTTATTCTGTATCAATTTAAGTATCTGGTAGTATAGCAATCATCTAAATTTTTGAGTATAGGAATTTTAACTGTCTGTTAAAACAGAAGAAAAGATATATTAATCTCATATTCACTTTAAATATATATTTCAACAAAATGAATCTTTTGCATTTCTTAATACTAATCATTTCTTCCCTTTTATTTTTCTAAAAATTATATTCCAGTTTCCAAAGACATTTGAACCTACTAATTTTCAATGTTTATGTATAAAACAGGTAGAATTGAGGATTATGAAAAATGGATATTTACATTTCCCAATAAGATTTTTATTTGCTGTTCTGTTTTTTAGACATCTATAAAGTGTGTGTGTGTATTTTTGATGCTTATAAACTACACAATTAGAATAAAGGCAACAAATTTTAAAGTTATACCTGAATCATACTGTCATAAAGACCTTTTATTCATGACAAAGAATCTTTTTTTTTCCCATAAAAAGCATCAGTGAAATCTGATAATTTTTTTCTAATATAGAATATTATTTTAGAAAATGGCATGGTGCTTGAATTTATGCTTTGAAAATATTATTATACTTTTATACTTCACTCTAATCCACCAAAATGCTGTTGGAATGTTAAAGAAAAACGAATGGCAAAATATTGGTCTTTCAAATATTATCTTTTAGGAAGGAAAAAGAAAGATTTTAAGTCATAAGCTAACCCTAATGTTTTGTAATAACTTGATGGTGGATTTTTTTCACATATTACTTCAAAGTCAATTCCTACCCAGCAAATAATAGCACAAAACCCAGACAGTAACCTAAGAATAACTGTTGCCAGTGATCACAAAAGTTGGAGAGTTCTATATCGTATTAGCGTGGGAAACTGTGGGCATTCAGACAAAAACTCTAACTACATATTGTTATTACATAAAATAACATATTGTTATTACATAAAACCCCACAGCACAAGGTTGTAGGTGGTTATTTCACTAAACACTCCCATACAAACCTGATGAAAAAGAGCAAAGAACTCGTCTTTATTGTTCCGACGACTGACCCAGTCCTTTTGCCTTGCTCTCTGATGGATGCATGTGGTTAAATTTGAGCGGATTTTACTATTTGTTTCAACTGTCAAAGGAGACTGTCACCCACAGTGATAGAGTATGTCGTCCTGTCATATTAAACTTCACTGGGGCACGTTGCCCACCTGAGGGAACGAAGCCAGGGGTTCAGTGGATGAAGAGAAAAGTCAGTCAGGGGAATGGCACGTGTGTCGCCTTCACTAAGATACAGATGGTTATATACGGTGAAGGGCCATCACTTTACTGAGCTTATTGTTAAATGAGGGACACATCTGACACGTTAAACACATTTTATAGTTTGGACCTACCCTTAGTCACATGTCCTTATTTTAATGTGTACACTAGACTGTGCTCTATATATTAGGTCTATGAAGTGGCCTTCTCTATCTAAATGATTGGAAGTAAATAGCAACTTTACTTCAGCCAAGCCTAAAAGGCACAGTCCTTCTAAAATTATCCTTCCCAGGGAATACAAATACTTCCTGTGTTGTTAATATCTTCCTGTCACAGTCATTATGAAAGCAAACATAACAGGAGTTCCCGTCGTGGCTCAGTGGTTAACGAATCTGACTAGGAACCATGAGGTTGTGGGTTCGATCCTTGGCCTTACTCAGTGGGTTAAGGATCCGGTGTTGCCATGAGCTGTGGTGTGGGTCGCAGACGCGGCTTGGATCCCGTGTTGCTGTGGCTCTGGCGTAGGCTGGCGACTACAGCTCCGATTTGACCCCTAGCCTGGGAACCTCCATGTGCCACGGGAGCAGCCCTAGAAATGGTAAAAAGACAAAAAAAAAAAAAAAAAAAAAGACAAAAAAAGAAAGCAAACAACAATTATCAATGACAAAAATTTTAAATGTGCCAGATACTGTGCTGTTTTATATGTATAACAACATAAGGTGCTCACAGCAGTCTTTTCTCTAGTCCCCAAGAAGGGAGGTTGTTGAGGCTCAGGGAGGTGAGGTGACTTCACCAAGGTCACCCAGCTTGTAGGAATAGGAGCCTGGCCTTGAAGCTAGGTCTCCTGTGTTCCAAATCCAGGGCTCTTACTGCCCATGCCTTATTGTCTTTCATCTATGTTTTAACAAAAATAAACAGCAATTTAAAAACTCTATTTAGAAAATGAAGCTATAAATGAGAAGCTATAATGGTGGAACTATTTTAAATGCATTTATTTATATCAGACATTTTCTGTATTGTGTATACAGCAGAGAGTTTAAGTATCAATACAGTTTAAAATACCTACCACTGAATCAGTGATTTCCTTAAAAAAAAATCTTAACAAAGGAAACTCTAAAATGTGTTCTTTCATACATTACAACATAGGTACTTGCAGAGACCTTGAGAGAGAAGTTAAACCAGTTATAGTATATGAACAAGTACCTAGTAGACTCAGGGGAACAAAGATTTAAAATAGGACAGCTGGGAGTTCCCTCTGTGGTGCAATGGGTTAAGATGACTGCAGGCGCTTGGGTCTCTGTGGAGGTGTGGGTTCGATCCCTGGCCTGGTGCAGGGGGTTAAAGGGTCTAGTGTTGCTGCAGCAGAGTTTGCAGCTGTGGCTTGGATTCAATCCCTGGTGGAGGAACTTCCATATGCTGTGCATGCAGCCATAAAAAATAAAAGTTTTATAAGTTCAGTTTATAAGTTAATTTGGCAGCTGTATATTTCAAACATGTCCAGAAGTTGACCCCCCCTGGCTACCTCTGTTCTCTCCTGATTCCGGTCATTATCAGCTCTCCCCCACGCATGGCTGTAACCAACTTGGTCTCTCTCTCCCCGTCTTTTGTCGGAGCAGTGGCTACACACTACTGTGGGCATTTAAAAGCATGAGTCATGTGCCTGTAGCAGGAACACTCACGGTAAAAGCCCAAGGCCATGCCGATCTCCTCCACGCCCTCACTCCGGGGCAAGGCCCTCCACTCCAGGCTTGCGGGCCTCCTAGCTAGTCCTCCCATGTGCTGCTTCAGGCCTTTGCATGTGTAGCTTCCACTGCCCAGAAGCCTTTCCCTAGGCACACGCACGGCTTGCTCACTCCCTTCCCTCTCAGCTCTATCCGACATGACTCAGGGTGAGCAAGGTTATCTCTAACCAGCGATGTAAGAGTGTACATTTCCACAGGCCTCCTTATTGCTTGCCATTGTATACATTGCTGTCATCCAACATGTGATATATTCATTTATTAGCTCCCTTGTGCTATACTCCTCGTGCTTGGGATGGTAGCTAGCATATAGTTAATGTTCAATACATAAATGCTAAGAAATGAATGAATGCTATATAAACTACAAAATATCATTCTTACATAAGAATTTATGAATTAGTAATACCACCGATATTATCATTTTTGTTACTTATAGGTATTTGGAATGTTTTTATTATATAGCTGTAGGTAAAACAGGAAAAGTTTTGAAAAGCAAACAGGAGCAGGAATTATTAAGAATTCTGGGTAAAAAGATCTCTAACAAAAGTTAGCATGTATTTATACCCAGCAGAAAAATTTCACTGTTTAGTGTTTTGGTCTTTTTAGAGCCGTATCTGCAGCACATGGAGGTTCCCAGGCTAGGGGTTGAAGTGAAGCTGCAGCGGCTGGCCTACGCCACAGCTTCAGCAATGGGAGATCTGAGCTGCGTCTGCGACCTACACCACAGCTCAGGGCAGCCCAGGATCCTTAACCCCTGAGTAAGGCCAGGAATAGAACCCGAGTCCTCACGGATGCTAGTCAGGTTCATTACCGCTGCTCCACATGGGGACTCCATCTGCCACTTTAATTACTATTGAAATGAACTGCTTTAAGTCTCAAGAACAGAATTCTTTTACTGAGCTAATAAAAGTAAAAATGATCATGCCTCTTTGACATTGCCAAAAACATGATGTTAAAATATGGTCATTTAGAATGCTGACACAGAAAGACCAGTTTTTTGACTTGAATGTTAACTGGGGCTTAACTCTATGCCTAATAATATTAAAGGAGTTCCCATGAGAAGGAAACATATGCTGATACCAAGAATGAATATTTTCATTTTTTTCTGAGGCCTGTAGTTATTGAAGTCACATGATTTTAATAAAAATGGTGTTCTCTGAAATAATTTTAAGATAGGAACAAATTATAAAGCACAGTTCAATAGTAGATACACTTCTTTTAATTACAGATGACTGTCAAACTAGCTATGGCATAGAACTTCCTTCTGGTATTACATAAAAAGCAACTGAATGGCACATACAATTGTGTCTATGTTATACTTGAAAAATTCTAAAAAAAACCAGAATCATACAACAGAACTTTCTGTCACTGATTCTAATAGACTGATCTTACATCTGCCACCTTTTCTGAAAGGTAGATTCACCCAAAACATAGTTCCTATACCTATTAAGGCCTGCACAAGTTAATTTGACTCAATTTCTCCATAAACTAAGGGATTGTATAATTTGTGCTACTCATCATCTGGCAGGTTAAGCGTTTTAAAAGCAAACAGAATCCTTTCTATACGTTTGACACCTTGTCATGATGACCCATTTCTTCTGTAACAAGAACATAAGCTCTAAAAAAACAAAACAAAACAAAACAAACAAACCCAAACCTGTTCTGGAAAGACAACTCCAGAACAAGAGGGATCCACACTATCACCCATCCATTTTCTATGATCTCTGGTGGCTTTGGGGGTAGTTCAAATAATACATTAGTTTCTACAAAGGGGATGGATGATTACACTGTTATTTCAAGAAAGACCTGAGAGGAGGAAAAGAGTGAATGCCCTGGACTGCCGAGTCAGCTATGTGAACACCAGGGAGAATACCAACAAAGGGATCTGCTTAAAGGTTCAGATAAAGGCTACCCTGGTCGCCCGCCCGGACTGGGCCATCCCCAGTTCCCACGTTCTGCAGTCCTTACTTTTTCCCCCAGTGTAATGCATATCAACGGCCTGTAAGACCAACACAGACTAATTCCGGCATGTTTATCACCCATGTCATCTGGGTGAATTTGAGTCAAGGACTATCTACTGGTGGTCAACATATTTTAAGTAGCAATGGTTCTGTGATGACCTCCAACCAAAAGGGTGAAACAGCCCATGTGTTTTTTTTTGTTTCTTTTTTTTTAAACAACACAAATCATGAGACCTGGTTGGAAGTTCACAGTGCAACCATGAAGTCTGAGAAAGCTGATAGTAAAGAAATCTGTTTACATTTGTTTTAATTTAATAGCACATTCCAGAATTACTTATTCATGGTAACTCCCCACAATTTCCACTTAAAAAGCACCACTGAGTATTGATGGAGCGTTTGTCTTCTTACTCAAAGAAAATGCTAACGTTCTATGGTTATTTTCTTAATCACGTTTATCAGTGGGACAGCACTTAAATACTTGGAGAGAAATGTGCCCTTTGCTTTATGATCTCTAGGAGTTGGCATATTGCTGAGGAGGCCTGTGGGAAGACATACAGCAGGTGTTAACACTGCGTGGAAAAGTCTGGTAAACCGATGAGAGAGATTTCCTTTACCCCACACTTACCCTCCCTCCCCAACTTCTCAGCTAAGTTAGCTTGTCCCGGCTGTTTGGTGGTTTGTGGTAAAAGATGTTTTGCAAGCAACAAGTGGGCAGATGCCAAAGTTCGTGGTGCTTTTGAGTTCCTTATAGGCTTCTTTTCACCTGCCCTCTCTGATGAGGAATGTATGATATCTTAGCCTCCTCCAGAGAGAGTGAGAAGGGGAGGGACACCTAGAGGGTGGTATTTCTGAATTGTCAATTCTGCCTGCAGCACAGCAGGTAAAAGTCACTTTGCACTTCGTGTACTTCCCACCAATATCCATTTGTGAACGGAATAAAAAAAGAGGAGGACACAGCACGAGAATAAGAAACGATGGAAGATGAGGGAGAAAACAGTACTCTCTCATTTTTCCTACCTGGACTATAACATCGCCTAGCGTTTCAAACACAATGATGTATCATGCGGATGGTCATATAACACATCATCAGTGTCTTTTACTTCCCCTGAAACATTTAAGTATCCAGAGGGAGAAATTAATTCTATCTCCATACAGTCACTGAAATAGAAGAAATGGATTTTCTATGAGAAAATATCTTGGAAATGAAATTTAAGGATCAAATTTTTCTCTTTTCCTAAACCTTCCTTCCTCCTAAATATTTCCATATTTGAATTTCCTACGGCATTATATTTTTTGGGGGGGGAGGTTTTCTACAAAAAAAAAAGAAAAAAAAGCGGGAATCTGATACTATGAAGACATGTGATCTTGTGACCTAGTGTTTGTGGTAAAATAGTGATGGACAGACAGGTCAAGGACAGCTATCGAGGTGTGTCATAACTGCCCTCTGGAACCTAACTAAAATCACTGCTGCGCACAATTCTAGAATTCAAGTCAAATAAAATATCAAGAGGATTTTAAAATAGAATTAAGGTTGACAGTGTTCTCTGGTATAAGTGCCATCTCTGCCTAATACTAAATATTACTTAAGATAACTTTTTTTTTTATTATTAAAGGGCCACATACACACCATTGCTTGGGAGGAGAATTTGCAAAAACACAAAGGCAATTTTCTTAAATGCCTCGATCAGAAATAACTGGTAATAGCATCTTGTAAATACCATTCTGCTTTCTATACATCTCTACATATATTACGCATTCTGATTTATAATTATGATTCTTTTAATGAAGCATAAACATTTTCTCACATCATTTAAATATTCTAATATATGCTTTTTAATGGAAGTATATTTCACTATACAGACGTACTATAATTACTCCGATATTCCATTAGTAGAAATTTAGACTTTTTCCATTTTTTTCCCTACCATAAATACTGCTGTAAGAACTAATCTTACATATTTTTAATCTTCCTCTGATTGTTTCCTTGGGATAAATTCCTAAAAATACATTGTTAGGGGATGTTCCCATTGTGGCTCAGTTGTCATGAGCCTGGCTAGTATGCATAAGGACTCAGGTTCAAACCCTGTTCCTTCTCAGTGGGTTAAGGATCTGGCAATGCTGTGAGCTGTGGTATAAGCTGCAGACATGGCTCGGATCCTGTGTTGCTGAGGCTGTGGCTGGCAGCTATAGCTTCAATTCAATCCCTAGCCTAGGAACTTCCATATGCTGCACTTGTGGCCTTAAAAATAAAAAATAAAAAGCACATCATTAGCTTAAATGATGCTATGGACTGAAATGTGTTTCCCTAAAACTCATACGATGAAGTCCCAACACCCAATATTACTGTACTTGGAGACAAGGCTTTTGAGAAATAATTAGAGTTGAATGAGGTCATAGGGCTGGGGCACCAATCTAACAGGATTGGTGGCTTTATCAGAAGAGGAAGATTGTGATCTCTCTTTCTCTTTTCTTGAGAACAAAGAGAGGAGGCAGCCACCTACAAACCAGGATGAGGGTCCTCCCCAAAACCCAACAACACTGACACCCTGAACTCAGGCCGATGGTGTCCAAAACTATTTAAGCCATCTGCTGTTGAAGCCATCCAGTGCACAGCATTTTGTCATGACAGCCTAAGCTAAGACAAATATGATAGTATTTTCAGGCATTTGACACATATTGCAAAAACCGCTTCTGAAGAAAGCACTTTCCAATTTAGACTCTGACCCACAGGGCATGAAATTATTCCTCTCCCTCTGACCTGACCAACTGGGGTCTTTATCGTTTGTTATGATCATTTTCAATTTTATACAGAAAAAGGGTATTTCATTGCCTTAATTTATTAATTGCGATGCTGTAAAATGACACCACCTTTCAGGTTTCATGGAGTCTTTCTACAGGCCGTAAAACACACTGCATCTGCTCAAGGACATTTCACTGTAGGCTCTATTTATGAAGTGCCCCAGCACAGCACCTACAAAGTTTGTAAAGGGACAGTCCGGTATCATTCATTTACTTATGCAACAAACATTTACTGATTTCTGGCCAGGTCCTGGGGGTACATTATCAGCACAAAAGAAATAACTCTGGCCCTCAGAGTTTATAATAGGGAAAGGCATAAGAAAAAGCAGACAATAAGCATAAGCATACATTACATTTAAGAAGGGCAAAAGTATAAAAGCTCTGACAGTTTGGATTTGAGGCAAGGATTCCCTTTGGGAATGATAGTTAAGCTGAGAAGTGGTTGATGAGCAGAAGTTAATCAAGTGGCCCCTGAAGCACAGCAGTTACGCAGAGGGTGCCAGGCAGCTGTCCTTAGAGATGTCCAAATGTCTTTTTACAAAATGTTAATTTCTATCATGTGACTTCCACTCCTAGTATAGCAAGACTAGCTTGATACTCCAAAAATCTCTCTTCACTACAAAACACCTAAATACTAAATAAACTGTAACAAATATACTATTAAATGCTACACTGTGCTGTACTTATAAGAAAGTTAAAAAAAAAAAAGAAACAAAAAAACAAAAACCCAAAACACAATTCTCCCAAGGGAAGGGAAGTACAAATAAACTAGAAGCTGAACCCAAAGCAGGAACAAATGTGAATGCCAGGACTGCCTTTGGGGCTCATGTTGATTCCAAGGAAGCTCTATCGCTATGTTCCAAGGAATGTACCACAGGATCAGAGACCTGACCTGCATGGGCCAAAAAGCAATGCCAAAATAAAATGGTAGAAATGAGTTTACTTATATCAATACACATGATAACTAGATGGACTAAACTGCTGAAAAAAACACAAATGTCATATTCTGATCATTAAATCAGAGTCAGTTTGCTATTTATGAGACACAAGAATACAGAAACGCTAAGAGAATAAACATGTATCAGGTAAATACCAAAAGAGGGCTATGCTAATAACCATCTAAATAAACTTTAATGAAAAATATGTTATTAATTATGAAAAGGGTTGCTAAATCACGATAATAATTTCCATTCATCAGGAAGATTTAATACTTTTTAAACTTGAATGTGCTTAATGAACAGCCTCGAAATACACAAAGCAAAAACTGGCAGAAGTAGAGGAAGAAACACCACTGGAGTAGCAGATTTTCACTCATCTTGGACATAAACCCCCTCCATCAAGCAGGTAAGACAGTACTAAGAGTTCAGAAGACCTGAACCACACAACTCCTGCTTGCTTTATCCAGCTACGGAATATACACATTTGAATATGTACATGAAACATTTAACAACTAGCACATAACTGTCCATAAAGAAGTCTCGACTTATGAAGAACCAGTATCATAAGATTACATTCTCTAAACACAAGGAAATTAGGTTAGAAATTGATTTTCAAGTAAATAACCAAAAAGGATTCAATTTCCTAGAAATTCTAAAATAACTCTTCATCGAAAAAGAAAATTAGAGTTCCTTTGAGCGAATTTTAATATCTAAACATGACTGATTACGTTAGTTAGCATCATGTCCACAGACCAATCGATCTATTTTTTGTCTTTTTAGGGCTGCCCCCACAGTATACAGAGGTTCCCAGGTTAGGAGTCAAATCAGAGCTATAGCTGCTGGCCTATGCCACAGCCACACCTGCAACCTACACCACAGCTCATGGCAACGCTGGATCCTTAACCCACTGAGCGAGGCCAGGGATCAAACCCACGTCCTCATGGATGCTAGTCGGGTTCCATAACAGCTGAGCCACGATGGGAACTCCTATACATACCTTTTTGATATTATCTTCCATCATGGTCTATCTCAAGAAGATTCCTGTGCTATGCAGTAGGACCTGACTGTTAATCCATCCTAAATGTAGCAGTTTACATACTCACCCCAAACCCCACTCCCTTCCTACTTCCTCCCCGGCTCCCTTGGCAACCACAGGTCTGTTCTTCATGTCTGTGAGTCTGTTTCTGTTTTGTAGATAGGTTCAGTTATGCCCATCGCTCCTTCTAATGAAAACAATGGCAGATGAACTGACGCATCTACTCAATGGTTTTCTAGTCTCACCTTCCTGCTTCAAATCTGCCCAGTCGGCTGCTATAAGACCACTATCAAAGCTCACCTTTACAAGAGTCCACTCTCCTTACAGAGCAATGCCCCAAAGCTTATTTAACTACCATACGCACATAAAACATCATCACTTGATATGTAAGTGATATTTTATCACTTACAAAATGTCTAGATAATCATATTTGACCTACTCAGGAACTGTATCAGGTAGGCAGCATTGATATTATCTACAAGAAAGAGATGGGGAAACTGAGGCTCAGACAAGACCAGTTGCTCCACATAAAACAGCTCACAAGTGTTGGAGCCTGGACAGGAAGACGGATGTTCTGACTCCAAGCTCAGTGCCATTTCCAACATACTAAGTCTCTCCCCACGTCGCTCACTTTGTTTTTGTCTTACTGTAAAAGTCATGGTTATCTTAAGTCCTGAACTCCAAGTTGGGTGGGGGTAGATAGTTTGACTGAGGCAGATTTGGGCTGTTCTATAGTTTCTGAAAAAGTCAAAGCCGATTCCTCAGTGTGTATTTAAAAGACATTCATTGACAACTGTCCTTTTTACCTCTAAAACACGTGGCACACAGGATAAAATCCATCAGATCAGCCACGCTCTAAGTTTAACCCTGCTGTGCCACTATCCAGTTGCTCCTTTGTCCCAGAAGTAAGTCTTTAGATTCACAGTGGGTGTGGCATTTATACTCACTTCCTCTAAGTTCTATGTCAAAAGACCAGAGTTAAGAAGTGGTAAGGAAAATTCTTGATGAGCCTAATGTGATGCACTGTTGTACGCTTTTACTCAAAAGCGCATCCTTGTCTCCAAGAGCAGAGGTGAGACGGTGTGTGATTTGTGAAGTGACAGGCAAGAGGAAACGCCCTCATCTATCAAGACGGAGGCAGGTGATTCAGTGAGGTGACTAGTGCCCACAAAGGTTGCTTATGACTCTATGAGATGGTCTGGAACTCACGGAACAGAGGAGGCCTTTACACATAAACCACAGTCATCTCGTGATCCCTGGCCCTGGTTCTTGAAAGCGAGCCTGGCTGAGCAGCCTCTGTGGGATAGAGAGCAGCTCGAAGAGAAGAACGCCCTACTGAATCGTGCAAGAGTCAGCGTCTACACTGCTATCTTACATTCAGCAGGGCCAAAAAAGCCACTTTGTGTTTCAGCTTTAGTTTCGCCACCTGCAGCGTGACTCACAAACCTGGCGTGTGTTAAGCACATACATCATCCTAGAACTCTGCCCCGCAGGCACTGTCTCTTTTCGCCTCCCCGCCACCCCGAGCACACCGATGATGCCGAGCCGCCGCGCTCTCCGAGGCGCCGAGCGGGGCTGGCGCCCTGCAGGAGTGTCTCGGTTTCCGTCCTTGACTCATTTTTCTCTTTCTTCTTTTCTTTTTCTCTCTTCCTCAGTCGTAGTACCAGCCAGACCTCTTCTGTTTAACTCGATTCTTTTATTCCTGAAACACTCAGGGTGCTATTCAGAGATGCTGTGTCTGCACAGAAGGGACACACCTAGAGCACTCCAAGCTGTGTGACGGGATGGGCTCCTGCAGACGTTTCCCATCCCTGCTGTCCTTCGCCGCCGGCAGTAACAAAAGGCGGTCTTCTGGTCTTTTGAATTCTTGACAGAGGCAGTTCAGGTAATGAGTAAAACGACTCTTTGAGTGTGTGTCTTGACAGATGGAAAAATGGTCATAAAAAGAGAATACGGCAAACACCATAGAAAAGGCAGACTTGACATGGACAGCATTTTTAACGGAAGTCTGCATAAATATCAGATGCCACAGACATGGAAGAGAGAAGCTTCTTTTCACAAGGGGGCACTTGCTAAAACCCAGAATGTTCTATGAACAAGGAAATTCAGAGTATAATTACACACATGCTGAAATATTCCCACTTAGCATGAGTCTAACAGCTGTAACGACCTAGTTTCATGTTTTCCTCCCCTCAAAATTCACATTCTTGTGGCTGGCTGACAAAAGGAAAATATGAGGATAATGACCAACCAACAGTGACACGTTATTTTATAATTATCCAGTACCTTCGCCTTAGTATTCCCCTTTACCATATGAGAAGGCCCAGTGCCAGAGAGGTTAGGTGATTTACCCAACTTGGATCATATTGCAAATTTCCAAGCCAAGAATCAAGTAGACATCTTTGGCCTCTTGTAATTCTTTCATTGTGAACCGTACATTTCTGAATGTCATTATAGGAAACATGACATCTTTCGGGTTATGTTGGATGGAGCATTTCAACAGGAGTTCCCACTGTAGCTCAGTGATAACAAACCTGACTAGTATCCGTGAGGATGCAGGTTCAATCCCTGGCCTCACTCAGTGGGTTAAGGATCCAGCACTGCTGCCAGCTACAGTGTAGGTCACAGATGCAGCTGGGATCTGGCAATGCTGTGGCTGTGATGTAGGCTGGCAGCTGCAGCTCCTACTCGACCCCTAGGCCTGGGAACTTCCATATGCCACAGGTGCAGCTCTAAAAAAAATAATAATAAATAAATAAATAAAAATAAAAATTCTACCCTAAACTGAGGTTCAAATTTCCCTAAAACTTACACTCCTTCCTTTCTTTTTCTTAAGCTACATGTGACCTAAATGTTGAATTAGACCCTGACTCCAAATTCAGTTCTAAAACACCACACAGAGAAACCTGAATATGCACGTATTTTAACCTGGAAAATAGATTTCATGTGTCCTATTAAGTATAACATATGCATGGCTATATAAACATACCATCCATTGCACTTCACAGTGTACCATCATAAGGAAAACAATAGTTTAGAGGATGGAAGTAACTATGGCAACCTGTAGATTCAAATCAGGTTGCCTCCCAGGCAGTGGCAGCAGCTCCCAGTTGCCTCAGTAACTTTCCATTAAAATGTGTCTCAAACACATACATTTTAGGGGCATGTTAGCTGAATTTTCCACTTTATATTCTCAATTTAATTGTACCTTTCTGTGTTAAGGACTAGAATCATCTGATCATCCAGTGCTCTCTGGGTGTATCTGTTTCCCTGCAACCTTGCGCTAACATTGGGAGGCCTAGATGTTGATAACCTTTGGTCAGGAGGAAATATGATGGAGCCTGGAGAGAGAAGAGACAGCTTTTACTACAACGGTCCCTCACTTTGACTATCAAAGATTAGCCATCCTGGTATCCTAACTGTCCCCTCCTGCTCCTCCGTCACCTCACCTAAACTCGCCCAAAGTTTGTGGAGTGCAGAGGGATTAGTTTGGGGTAACAGGAAAAGCGACTACACTCTGTCACCCTCCCCTAATTTCCAAGTAAAGCTGGGTTCTGTAATGAGGAAAAAGCCTGAACAGATTCTGAGATTAGGATCAGTCTTGTTTTATTGTGGGATGAGGAAAGGCAACCGTGGGGACTTGAGCAAGTGCTTCCTCTGTACCTGCAACGTGCGAGGCTCTGTGGTAAGGCATACAGAGGCCAAGAGGTGAGCGAGAAGTAGTTTTTACCTTCAGAACATGATCTAGTGCAGTAGAAGCAGGTGTAGGGGTGTGTGTGTGTGTATTTAGTAGACAGGTACACATGATACAAAGTTTATAACTACAGATAAAAGGTTTGTACCATTTGCTTGCGTTAACACAAGTTTTCAGAGAAATTTTGTGATACTGACCGCTGAAAACCTGGAAAAAGAGAAACTTTCAGGGAGGGTAAACAGGTTGTCTGGGATAAAGGTTATGTAGAGAAGAACAGCACACTTCCAACTGGGTAGATACAACATGATGATGTTGGGAAAACCCTGACACTCTGGCTTGTAATTTATTTTTATTTTATTAATGAAATGAGAATCACGGAAGGTTTTTCAAAAGGAGTACAGTAGTGGTTCATCTTTAATTTTGAAGGTGATTGCTAATCTGTGGGGAGGAAAAGCAGTAGAGAGATAAATAAAAATAGAAGCATAAAAAAAATGAAGGCTAGAATTAGGATGGATACAATACAAAAGGTAAAAGAGAGACAAATCCTAGCAATACGGTAAAGACAGAATACTGACACTGGCAAGAAAATGGGGTTGGGGTAAAAGGAAAAAATAAATGAAAAACGAATGGGTCATTATTGGAAGCAATAGTAACACAATAAAGTCATTCGTTCATTCATTCATTCATTCATCAAATATTTACTGAACACTTACTTTGTGCCAGGAGTGTTACTTCTTGTCAGGCACTCTACTAGGAGCTCAAAGAGGTATAGACACTGGTTTCATGAGATCATGGATTTCATTTTAAACATGGAGAGTTTAAAGTGTCAGGAGAACATTCAAGCTGCTGGCTGTAGACAGAGATCTGTAGTTTAGGAGAATAATTGGGTTGGAATTATCTGTATAAAGAGAGGTCACAGTTGAAGTTGTGGAAAGTGGCAAGATCACTGAAGTAGAATTTTTCACTGAAGTAGAAAAACTCTCAGCAAGAAGAGAGCAAGTTCAAGAACAGCAGTGAGAAAAAAATGTTATGCTGTATGCGGGGTCTGGAGAAACAAGAACTATTCGCAAAGAGATGGCCCAAGGTTTTTTTACAATGATAAAATAAAAAAGAGGAGAACGGGATAGCTGCGCCAGGGAAGAAGAGCAGCATTTGCAAGAGCACAGGGTCTTGGACAGTCCAGAGGACCAACTTCCCCATGAGAAAAAGGAGGGTGCAGCTGGAGAAGACAACCCACTTCTTGCAGCCTCACCAGCAAGTGAGGAGCTGGGAGTCGAACCCGGGAAATGGAGAGAGGAGTTTGCCTGGGAAGATGAAGAGAACAATGGAAAGGTAGCTTGACAGGATAATAATATCTAAGTGTCAGTGTGAACTATCCCTTTGCATGCTTTCGACCACTCCAAGCCAGGCATTGTTCTAAGTGCTTGATGCACATTAAAGCATTTAATCCTTATCACAACTTAAGATTTCTGAAAGAAACTATCTTAGGTCTTACTCACAGGCACGGAAGTAGAGACACAACTAGCCTCAGAAGCTTGCCCTACCACATGTAGGTAATAAGTATTACCACTCTGTTAGGTCGTGAGGCTAAGTGAAGCTTAGGCTTGTGGGAAGAAAGGAAATATAGAGAGAGGGAGGCGGAATAATGGCTGAAACACGGTAAAAAGGGGATGAGATGAATAAACACGAGGACGTTTCTAAGATACCCTCAGATAAAAGGTTTGTAGTGTTTGCTTGAGTTAGCTCCTTTATGGGAGGAGCCCTAGGTAGCAAAGTTTCCCTGGGACAAGATTAAAGAGAGGAAGTGACACAGAAAGATTTTTAAGTTCAGAGGTGCATAGATGTGGGGGCCTGCATTAGGCGATTTTTTTTTTTGGCCCTTTTGGTAAAGCCAGAGGTGAGCTCAGAGGGCTAAAACGGGACCCTAAAGTGTTCCTAAAGCGTAGGTTAGGGAAGGAACTAGGAGACTCTACGGAAGTCCATTATTTATCTCACTTTATCCACAGCAGCTTCTTCCACAGAGGAAAAGCAAGCAGCATCAGGTTTACACAAACGTATCAACAAACCCCACCCAGCCACACATATGCATTACAACAGAAACAGAGAGGACCCTTGAGCTGTGTGAACCCTAGTACCAGGTGGGCCATAAGAACTAAAAGGCAACTTTTAATCTCATATTCTGTTTCGAGAGGCTTTGATGGCAAAAAGAAACATAAAGTGCAGCCCACCTAAATCAACAGCAGATTGATGTACATTTTTCCTTTGTGGGTTTTTTTTTTTTCTTTTTCTCTTACAACAAGTGTTTGCTATTTAAAATCTGTTACCAGGTGATAATGGCAAAGTACATTTTTCTCTCTTCCCAAGTCAACCCTTCCACATTTCACTGTGTGTTTGCAAGTAAAAATACCTGTTGCCGTGCACATGAGAAGCGCAGAATGCAAAGCTGTAATGGAGCAGGGTTGGGTCAATGACAGCACCATTTTCTGAATGTTCCATCAGTTCTGTAAGGTAGCAGAGATGTCTGTGACAGCCCCTCACGCCGTAACGGGCACAGTACTCGTCTAACACGAAGACTTGGCCAGGGCTAAACCAACCCTGCAAAAAGAAGAACAGAGAAAAAGATGTTTTTCTTTTCCGTACTAGGTTTTGCTTTTCTGGAGGCATTGTTAGGCTTTATGAGCAGAAGCTGCATTACAGTGTCTTCTGACAATATTTTTTCTTCATAGTATGTGTGTTTCATGTTGTTTTCAAAAGAGTGAATGTCATCAGTTCTGGAACTTGATTTGAGCCACTGACAGCCTCACACTATCCTTATTGCCACAGTGAGGCATGGGCAACCTGGCCTTCTCCAGTGTCACTCAAAATCAGTCTGATTTATTCACAGGATCTAAACTGTCAGTCACAAAGAATGACATTCCAAAAAACCTGAAACTCTGTATGAATCAATTGAAAAGAGAATGGCAAAGGCGTCACGGTGATAACTGAAACTGCCTCATTTCCAAAAGTATTTTATAAGATGAACTAAGAGAATTTCAGTAAGTCGAGCAGTGATAAACATGTCCTATTTTGGTATATAAATATTAGTGGTATTGTTCTCATTCCATTGTCTTTCTATGACCAATATGAAAAAGCAGTGGCTCTGGTTCTCTCGAAATGATCTGCTGGGGGTGTGTGAGTGCTGACTAAACCATCAGGCAGCCAGCTTGGCTAACAAAAGAGGGCAAGGTTAGGTAGAGCTGGTTTCTAAAATATTTCTGTGGATTATACGGTTTAATTTAGATACAAAAGAGAAAGAAGGGGGAATGGAGGTTTTCAAAGGAGGGGCAGCATAATCTTGCAAGAGAAGGAAAAGAATACCGAGACATGCCGAAAGATGAGGCTGCAATAAACAAAACAAACAAAAAGGAAGGGGAAAAAACGGTGGTGGTGGTACAGGCACTGTCCTGGACATGCGCTGTATAGCCTCACTAGTTAGAACCCTCACGCGGGGCAGTCGTGATGATCTCTGTGCTACCGATTTAAAAGCTAAAATCAGAGGTGTTCAGTGAACTGCTCAAGACCACAGGGCAGACCAGCGGCTGACTCATGATTTACATCAAGGTCATCCTGCCCTGAAACACGTTCCAATCACACCTACCGTCTAGGTGCAGCTGAAGGCACACGGCAGTGTTCTCCTCACACTCCCTGTGACCCTTGGATCATCCGTATAATCAAAACAACTCTTGACAATTCAGGAACCCCATGGAGGGGAATCCAAGAGAAAAAAGCATGCCTTAATGATGACTGTTCAATGTGTGCTTGTCCCCGGAGAGAGGCGCTAGAGTTCTATAATGAATTGTTTTACCCTCCATGTAATTGTAAAGTTTGGGCTGGATCAAGTTTAAACTACGTAATCACAGGTTGAGTAACAGGTACTTAACAAAGAGTCTATAAATGAATTATATGATCAGAATGATCATAGCTGTAAGGTGTTTCATTTCTTCCAGAAACACCTCTGATAAGCTGAGAGTACATCCTGTCTAAAATTTCATTCATTCATTTATTCATTGGCCATGTCCCTGGCATGCAGAAATTCCTGGGCTAGGGGTGACCCGAGCTGTAGCAATGACAACACTGGATCCTCAATCTGCGGAGCCACTAGGGAACTCCCTAAAATTTTAAAGAGAGTGTTACTTCATCGAATGCAGCTACTGTGATCAGTAGCCAAGAAACCTAGTGGTGATAGAAGTTGGGATATTTTGCCTGGAGAAATTCTGAGGAATTGTCAAAAATAAAAGAAATCCTTGGATTTAAAGGCACGTATGATTCTTCGGCTCTAGTCTAATGCTCACATTCTAAGGAGTCAAGCATTCCTTCTAAATGTAAATTTTACTTTGTATCCCCAAATTTGGCTGGTTTAAAGTAGCAGTTTAACTACCTAATTCTTTTTTTTTTTTTTTTTTAAAGGAATTCAAGTTATCTTTGGAGGGTTAGATGAAACTCAAGTTCCCTTTGTTATATACAGCCCTTGTTTTTATCCCAGTGTTTCTTTCTCTTGTCACTTAGGTTATCTTTCTGGGAACGAGAGACAGGAATGGTATCACCATTTGGTGAGCAGAATTTAAGCCTTATAATGTCTGTATAGGTGTTAGTAAATCCTATCATGGAGGTGTTTTGTTTGGGGTTTTTTTTTTTTTAACCTTTATTAAAGCCTTCTATTTTCATCCCACCTTCTCCAGAGGGACTGAGAAACTACAGTTCAGTGTCTGTTCGAGTCCATTCTCCTGTCTATTGAGTGGCACAGCAGTGGTCTTCAAGTGTATAATTTTCAAATTGGGAAGCAATCGATTGGAATCCTTTATCCCTAACTCCAACTATAGTTATTAAATGAGTCAGGGATAAAAGGCCGATTCCTAGCAAGTATGTCTCATTTTTAAAAATCTTTCACTCTAACCTATAGGGACAAGATAGACAGATTTGTACTAACCAAGCAAGAATAGGAATCATTCAGTCTGTGATCCAAAGTCTGCCTCTGGAGGATTCTAAAAAGGAAGGCGTGGTCAAGCTTGCAGGGATTCGCAGAAATAAACTCATCCATACCATGTTTCTGAAAACGATCTGCATCTGTAAATTCAGAAAAGCATGTGCAATACATTTATTTTTCTGGTTTAATCACAAGCAAGTGTGGTTTTTCAACAACACAAAATTCATGCCTCATGAGAACAGATGACTTCTTTCCATTACATAAAATATGATGCCAAGAATTCAGTGTATTTAACATAAACTGCAGCATTTTTTTTGGAGCCTAAATAAAAGTGACAGGGAAAAATCTTCCAGCCAATCACTTGGAGTGAGGAAATTTTATTTTCATTCAGAACTATTTCAAATATCCATCACAGAAACGGATTTTTCCCCTCAATTTTACGAAAAGTTGATATATTTTAAGTATATATTTACTGAAGGAACTGCCTGGAAAAGAACCCAGGCCTATTCATAACAAATCCACAACGATGGCTAGAGGCCTGCTTTCCAAATGGCAAACTAGGGCACAAATGAACACACTGACTTTAGCTGGATCACTTCCAGTCTTTTTTTTTTGTAGGGAGCTTTTAGCTGGACCAACTTTAATGTAGAAATGGCAATGAATGCTCTCAGGCTTCAAGTTTAAGAGGCAGGAAAAAGGGCGCATCATGTTTGTGCAAATATGCAGACAAAGCATAATGTCCCAAATGGCGCTTCAATCAAAGACCCAAATTTATTGTTCTTTACAGATTGCATCTTTCAACGCCTGTAGACCCTGCGGGTTTATCAAAAGGCAAGCTTTTATGATTGCTTTCATTAATGGTATGTTTTGTCAAAGTCTTCAATGTGAGTTATTTACGAAGGATAGAGAGAGAGAGCCACACACCACCCCAAAGGAGTGCTGGGGTGTTACTACATTAGCTCTGATAGAGAGGTAGTGCATATTGGGCAGGCAATCAGTTATCAAGATAAAAGTGGGCTCTCTTCACAATGGTAGAGCTGAGGCTCCATTGTTCCTTAAAATTCACAGACAGATCTCATCTCTGGTCATCATAAGGAGCAGAGTCCTAAATGTAAGCTAAATGTAGTTTTTAAAAACCTGTATGGTACAACCCTAAAATTGCAAAGGAAAGGAGACAAAAGTTTATTGATTAAACCCAATTATAGAGTCAGGCTTATAAAAAAACTCAATATTGATCTGTGGACATGATGCTAACATAATCAGTCACATTTAGATATTTAGCCCAGATCATATTGATCCATGTCAAGTTCAACTTTCAGCCATATTTGTGGATGGAAGAACTATGTAATTCAAGCTGAAGGGTCTTCAGAATCACAAGTCAAAAAAAAAAAAAAAAAAGATAGATACACAAACTAATCTCTCCCTCACATCAATGACAGATACCCAAACGGTGAATACAGCAAGCAAGCAGGGAATGGTCATTCATCAATGATGTAAGATATGAGGTTATGATCCATGGAGAGAGTAGCATATGTATTCTTTTGCATTTATTACTTACCAGAATGACTAAATACATTACATGTGGTAAATTAGTATTAACTGGATGAACAATAAATTGCTCTTCCTGAACTGAGAAATAAGGCAATTCAACTTCTCCTGTATTTTACTATGTCTGATAGCCTTTTAATACAGTTAAATATATAATAATGTGAAATAATAATCAAATGAGGCAGAATGTTGAAAAATGCAAGGTACACATATTATAAAATCAGATTTTGTATTTCAAAGAATTTGTCTTAGAATCTTCATCTCTCCATTTATCTTGGTAAAAGAAAATCTTTTAGTATCACCTTTATGAAATTAAATTACTAATTTTATAAAGCATCTGCTGAATTTTATTCATTATTTCTTTTACAGAGAAGGTCATAACTAGAAGTTAAAAATAACGCCCATTAATGGTTTATCTGCTGAGAACAGGAGATGTAATAAATTTCAGAGAAAAAAAATCCATAATTCTTTTACTATAAAGGTTTGTAAAAGCAAATTCTTTTTTAAAATAATGGGCGTACAAACTTGAAATATACAAGTTCCTGAAAAAAAAAAAAAAGTCTATAGCTCATTTCTGTAATTACAACATATTGCAAAAATGAATTTACCTTATGAACTATTTTCCTTATGAAATATAACTCTAAACCATATATTCACTAATGTAATAAGTCTTTCTGAATCACATGAATGGAAAAGTACTTTTCCAGTAATTACTATAATGATAAAAAATAATATTCATGATAGTCCTTTAAATCACAAACATGTATATTGACAATGAAAAAATTATAGGCAAATGAACTAAAATTTTTATGAAAAAAATACCCCCCCCCCAGCAACAAAAACCCCCAACAACCTACAATCTCTCCAGGGCTGTAATTCTACAAAAGCAAAATGTACTCTTGAGGATTAGCCCAAGAGCCCAGCCTTTTTACCTCTTCCTTTCTAATGTCCAATCAGCACAATTTAAAATATTTCATGTCAATATATTTCACCAGGCACTATTTTACCATCAGTGTCCATGAATTTATGAGAAAAAATAAATTAGAAAGGCAGTAGTTTTGATCTCCCTGCATAAAAAAGCTTTCATTTTAAAATTCTCTCATGACCTAAAAGTAGGAAATAGCTATCATCAAAAATACCAAGTTTCTCATTTTTATAAAAGAATATTTTCATACAGTTTTCTCTTAGCATAATATAATCCTCACTTAACTGTGAGGGTAACACAGAGATACCATCTAGATCAAATGGAAAACATCTTTCAATCTATCACAGAACCAAATCCAAGGCTTGAAGATTTGAGTTATACTTGATTATCTTCAATTAATGGTCACCTTAACACAAAATTATGGTGACTAGTGTTAAATGGAACATTATTCATGGCACTAATCAAATGTTCCATGACAACTTCGTTCAGTTTGTCTTCTGAAACAATGGGAGAAAATCATCAAAAGAAATCAATAAGATATGAGCTGGAACAATGTACTATGAAACTGTCATACATGGTGATGATTAGCTTGTGGACTAAGTACAGATGTGGGACATGGTAATTGAGGATGCTGGGGGAGAGTTTCTATGGTAACAGCTGGATATTTGTTCCAGCGTCTTTAGGTGATACTGTCACCAGGTGTGGTGAAAGTGGATGGAATAAAAGCCGAAGTGAGAAAGATTACTATCTGCTATAGATTTAGGAAATCATGGAGTGTTTATTCAAATGAAAGCTGAAAAATTTAAATTTTCATAAAGGTAATAGCTGTTGGAAGTCCAGACAAAAGAAGAATAAATAGGCTCATGGTATCCATTTAAACAGTTAACAGTGGCTTGAAAATAGCTAGACTATAAAACCATGTGAGGTCTATTAGCAAGCTGGCAGGTCCCACTGTGGTGGGAGGCCAGCTCCTATGTGCTCAGGCACTGGTGGGCATTGACCACTGCCAGCTCCTATGTGCTCAGGCACTTGTCCCAGGAAGGGCACCTAAGTCAGAGTTCAGACTGTGAGAAGGGGAAAAAAATTAACTGAAGTGTTTCTCTTCCCTTCGCAACTAATTCCAAAGATGCTGCCTTCCCCCCGCCCCCCACCCCCCGTGCTGCTCCTGGTGGTGTGGGAGATTAGGGATATAAAAGGGCAAGGGGAAGAAAAGCGCTGGGGGAGGGGTCCCTGCAGAGAGGGGGCCTTCCACCAGCCTTTTGAGACCACTCAGGTGCTCAGGTGTCTAGACCTGGGATGCGAGGATCAAAAGGACAAAGAAGAGGGTGCTGCTCCCTAAGAGCTTGTCTCCTCTGCAAAACTGTGGGCTAACTACGCAGCAAGAGAACCTTTTGAAATACAGTCACTTGTTTTAAAATTATTCTATGGGGACTTCCTGGTCGTGGCACAGTGAAAAACGATCCCGACGAGGAACCACGAGGTTGCAGGTTCCATCCTTGGCCTCGCTCCGCTCCGTGGGTTAAGGAGCCGGCGCTGCTGTGAGCTGTGGTGTAGGTTGCAGACGCCGCTTGGATCTGGCGTTGCTGCGGCTGTGGCGTGGGCCGGCGGCAACAGCTCCCATTAGACCCCCAGCCTGGGACCTCCATATGCCGCGGGTGCGGCCCTCAAAAGATAAACCAAACCAAACCAAACCAACAACAAAAAAAAATAAATAAAAAAAATAAATAAAATTATCCTATGGTTAGAGTTTGCCCTAGCTGCATTTACCACCACTCACCCCTGACTGGATTTTCCTTTTAGCTCCAACTCTCGTTGAGCCTGAAAACTTACAGCAAGTTAAAAGTGGCACAGAGAAGTACCCCTGCTCTCTTTATAGCACCCACATAGCCTTTGACAAGAAGAATTTAACGTTTTAAAATTTTATGTCCATTATCTGGCTGGTATGTTCATGTACCTGTTTTATGATGAAGACCTAAGAGGAAAGGTTGGCCGGTAGATGCATGAGGGGTTTGTTCACACCTCTATTACGGACCCAAATAATTTCCTGGCTTGTTTGGTAAATTCATTAAAAACAGGTGTATGGATTTATACATCTTACTTTCTGCAGCAAAGAATAAGTAATACTTTTGTGTGTGTGTGTGTCTTTTTGCGTTTTCTAGGGCTGCTTCCCAGGGCATATGGAGGTTCCAAGGCTAGGGGTCTAATTGGAGCTGTAGCCACCAGCCTGCGCCAGAGCCACAGCAGCGCAGGATCCGAGCCGCGTCTGCAACCTACACCACAGCTCGTGGCAACACCGGATCCTTAACCCACTGAGCAAGGCCAGGGATCGAACCCGCAACCTCATGGTTCCTAGTCAGATACGTTAACCACTGCGCCACGACGGGAACTCCCCAATAAGTAATACTTTTACACGATGACAATTTTAAAAAACACATACAGACCTATAATATATCCCATATAAAAAGTAGGACATACTTTGCCTATGAAGGGTGAAATTTAACTTGTTAGCTCAATCAGGAGAATCAGCTTATAAAATTAAATGTAAGTTTATACTCTGACTTAAGAATTTCTAAAAAACTTAGCTGAAGATTGAAAAGACGATAACTACTCTGGTTCATTTTTGACATTAGTTTATTATGAAATTCAACTAGTACCGTGGTATATTATGTAACATACATATTACATGTCCAAGTGAGAGAAAAATGAGGGAAAAAAAAAGGTGCTGCATAATATTTTGTTTGGGGACAGCAAAGAAGGAGAGTTTAACCAAACGATGTCTATCAGTCCAGCTAAAGCCTTGTTTGAAGCAGAAAAATTGGAGAGCGCTCTACCCATTTACTTAGCGTTTCTTTATATATTGAAAGTCAAAGAAATTGGGAAGGAGAATAGATCTACTTATTGGATAAATACATAGTATTATTTATACTTTTAAAAGATAACAAGGTTGTCTCCTAATAAATTAGATTTTATAACTGCATTATTTTGTTCTGACTATCCCTAACCATTCAGGATGCTAGTTTAAAAATGAGCTTTTCTTTTTAGTTATAAAAATGACACTTTAAAGAAAATTCAGGAAACAGAGGCAGTGAATCAGCAACCCTCCGATTAAACTCATACACTGTAAGTATTTTAGGTCTATTTCTTCCAATATTTTTAAATCTTATTTTTTTTAGCAGAGTGGAAATAATTATCACATACATAATTTGACATTTTCCCACTTAACAGTATAGAGCAGTTTCTGCATGTTATTATAACATCTCCATTGCCATGTCCTGTATATGCCCACACGAATGATAGGTATTAGGTTACTAGGTTGTTTCTACTTTCCTGCTGTGGCAAAAGGAAGCATTTCTGTTGATAAATGGTGAAGTTAATGTAAATATCCTGGGTTTGTCCAGAAAGCAGGAGACTGATAATTTAAACGAGATTATATTACTTCAAAAAGAATCCTATCATTATGAAAATTTTAATACAGTGAAGCAAAAAAAAGAAAAAAAGAAGAAAAAAAAGAAAAAAAAAGAAAGAATATACTTACCCTTACCAGCTATAGGTCAGCAAAGAAATAAAAAACATATTTAAATGGGTTAGAAATATCTATTTCTAGTTATCTTGTTTTCTTCTGGCTGTACCTGTGGCATATGGAAGTTTCTGGGCCAGGGATTGAATCTGTATTGCAGCTGTGACCTACGCCACAGCTGCAGCAATGATGGCTCCTTGACCCACCGCACTGGGATGGGGACTGAATCCACGCCACCTCAAGGACACCACCAGATCCTTAACCCGTTGCACCAGAGTGGGAACCCCTCCAGTCATTTCAATTTCATGTTATTTCCTCAGTTTCTACTGACTTTAAAAGTTGTCCTCCCAAGAGATGATCAAGGCAAAGAGACGGAAGTCAAGGAAGGGAGGAAAATACTAACGGCAAAACCACTCTCTGAAGTAGCCCAACGGCGCCTCTGGTGAAGGTCAGGGTCAGTGTTCTCACTCAGGTGAGGGAGACGCACAGGCTTATTTTTATTTTTTCTTTCCTCTTTTTTTTTTTTTTTTTTAAATAAAGATGAAATAGCAGGGTCTGCTCTGTCGAAAACTTTACTAACACCCTGGAATACAAGAAAGAGCTTAACATGACTGGAACACATCTAGCTTTTCAAAATAAATTAATCGAGGAGTGGAAAATTCAGTTCCCCTAAGCCTGATCAATACTGCCTTGAAACTTCATTGTTATCTCATGGAAAGGTTTTGTTAGAAATTCAGCGCTTATCTGAATCAACCGATTGTGAGATCCTTTATTCATTCTGTAGTGTGCAGTCATGATTTTCATGTTCTGGCCCCGGGGTTCCTGATCACTTTTTTTTGCCATTATGTGTAAGATGGAGCACTCCCTTTATGATTTAAGCACACTCTGTGAGTACTCCTTACCCTTGGGATGCAAAGAAGAAAAAAATGCTGGGGTGCAAGTGGGTAAGCGAGACATCTTCACAAGAAGAATTTTCAGGTCACTGTAACTCAGCCGTGATCAAATGGGGGTTAATATTCCCCAGTTTCGTCCCTGTCCCCTGGAACATTTGGAGATATTTTTGTCAGACTCAGGATGGGGGGTTTGGGAATGGAGTGGGTTGCTCCTGGCATCTAGTGGATAGAAGCCAGGCATGATGTCAAACACTCTACAACACACAGGACAGCCCTCCCCACAACCCCCTAAAACGAAGAATTAAACGAAGAATTGGCTCAGAATGATAGTCCTGCTGAGGCTGAGAAATAGTGCTCTAACTTAGAAAGAAAACCATTATTCTATTTCTGGTCAAGATGGTAGAATTAAAAAAAAAAAATAGATGGCAGAATTAAAAACAGATTAACCCCTGTACCTGAAACAACTAAAAATTCACGAAAAAATATCACATAGGAGTTGCTGTTGTAGCTCAGTGGGTTAAGAACCCGACTAATATCCATGAAGATGCAGGTGTGATCCCTGATCTCACTCAATGGGTTAAGGATCCAGTGTTGTCACAAGCTGTGCCATAGGCCGCAGATATGGCTCAGATCCCTGGCCTAAGAACTTCCATATGGTGCGGCCATAAAAGAGGGGAAAAAAAAAAAAGGTTAAAAATATCATACACAGAAGTTCTCAACATTTTGGATATCATGCAACATAAGAGAGTGGTTCCTAGGAGGCAGGGAAACAGATGAGTCTTAGCGTTCATATATTCTTATATATTCTTATATTCACATCTATTCATATATTCTTGTAGTTGACCCAGGTTCGTGCCAAGAGGAAACGTCATAGCTGTAGTTCGGGGAAGAACCCCGGGAGAACTGGTGGTCTCCCTGTGTTGAGAAGATAGAGCTGACAGTGCAGGAAGGCCAAGCTGCTAGAGTGGGCAGGAAAGAGTGCTGCTCCCTCCTCCACCCCCTTTTGTGTTCAATTAATATGGACCACCTGGTCCTCGGGCAGGTGACGCAACAATCTGAGGATGGAGAAAGAACTATACCCCAAAGGACTAGAGGGGACAGTGCCTCAAACTCACACAGGGCCTGGAAGAATGCTTGCTCCCAACAGCCGGAAGACAGAACCTCAAATTTCGCTGGTCATCAAGTTGGGACCCTGAAGAAGACCGCTAACCCTAAACTAGACGCAATTTGGTCCCACCTAACAAACCTTACAAGCAAAACCTGAAAGGATCACACTTCTTTTCAAGTAATTCAACTGAGTCTTAGAATAAAGCTCAAGAATATTTTTTTGTGAGGAAAACTACACCAAGGCACATCATGATCAAAGCGCTCACAACCAAAGTTTAAGAGAAAAGCTTTAAAACAGCCTGAGGGAAAACACACACGCACATATATGTATGGAGGAAGAAGAAGAAATGATGGCACATTTCTCACCGAGAAACAAAAAAGCAAAGAGAGAGTGGAGCAAAGTCTTTAAAGTACTGAAAGAAAAATATCAAAATGAAGGTAAAATAAAGACATTTTCATACATAAAGCTAGAAGCTGAACATACTCCAAGAAAAGGCAAAGGAAGCCTGCAAGAAGTAAAATCTCTCTACAGGAGAATAAAGAGCGCCAGGAATGGTAACTACACAGTTGAGTATATAATGTTTTCTCTTATTTAAATTCCTTTAAAAGGTAATTGGCAGAGTTCCCGTCGTGGCTCAGTGGTTAAGGAATCTGACTAGGAACCACAAGGTTGCGGGTTTGATCCCTGGCCTCGCTCAGTGAGTTAAGGATCCGGCATTGCCGTGAGCTGTGGTGTAGGTTGCAGACGCGGCTCAGATCCCGCGTTGCTGTGGCTCTGGCATAGGCCGGTGGCTACAGCTCTGATTCGACCCCTAGCCTGGGAACCTCCATATGCCACAGGTGCAGCCCTGGAAAAGCTGCCCCCCCCCCCCAAAAAAAAGGTAATTGGCTGCTCAAGGTATAATGATATAAATGTACTGTGAGATTTATGAATCTTGAGAGTAAAGGGTGTTGAATGGAGAGTCACGATTTGAGCTTACAGTTAGAGACAAACTGATTGATTACATTTTAGGAGGAAGCAGAGAAGGTATGAGCAGACTGGTACAGGGGCCGGAAGGGAGCTATGTAAGTACACAATTGTGAGGTGCATATACTATTCTGGAAGCGACATAATCACTAGAAGATGGATCATGGTAAGTTTAACAGTGTACACGCTGAAGCCTAAAGCACACAGGAGACTGGGGGTGCGCTCATCTTCCATCTTTATTTGGCCGAAAGTGACTTTAAGATGCCTAAATGTAAAACACATGCCAAAATGCTACCCTCCTGAAGAATCTCGGGAGTAAAGGGTGCTGAATGGAAAGTCACAACTTGAGCTTATAGTTTGTGACACACGCTGATTTATTACACATAGGAGGAAGCAGAGAAGGTTTGCAGAGGAGCTTAACAAGTTAAAACATCTGATTTAATGATGATTAAAGCTATGTCTGAAAATGTTTCTAGCAATATTATATAACTTGTTATTAATTACTTGCAAATTAAAATGAAAAACTTAGTTCTTAATGATTTAAACTAGCATACAGAAAAAATGCCATCAATATTAAGGTATTTAGAAAAAGAAAGTTGCCTTGATGACTTTTTTTTTTTTCTTTTTTCAGTCTACCACAGAGAATGGGCCTCTTATCCTTTCTCCTATTCTTTGGGTTTATGAAGAACAACTCTAGAAAATTGATAGTTCATCATTGTGGTATTCTGGAATCTTACCAATGCCAGCTTGATTTGGCAGTATTTCTCATTTCTACAAAACACATAAGTTATAATTACAATAAATTAAAACAAATTTTCTTTCCTGTTCTTGAGATTCCCAGAGACACCCCAATGCTTAGCAAATTCATGACTGGAAACCACGGGCACCATTTATTCCAGGTTCGTGTGAAAAATTAGATAACTGATTCTATGACTACTAAAATGAACTATTTTTATTCAATTAGGAATCAGTTAATGATGTAAACTATAATACTGAACAAATGTGCCTCAGACAATTTTATATCTTATTAAGGCTATTAATGGATAATCAAATTATTTTTCAACAAAACTTACAAAGCTGAGCATCTGCATGGAGAGGTCCTCCTTTAGGATTCAGCTTCTGGGTCTGAATTGCAGGAATGGGTTTATATGACTGACCTGTGGCCCTATACATCGCTTGAACCCACAATATTCTATCCTGTTCATCATCACTGGCGAATATCACAGTGTCTCCTTCTTTAACTGCATTGAAGAACATCTGACCACCCTGAAGGCCTGTGGAGGAAAAAAGACACCATCATTAACAACTTATGGGATCAACAGTTTTTAATCTCATTCACTAAAACATCTCTTGGAAACAAAGTGATCTGATATTTTCAGCTCAAGGCCTTGAATCATTTTTAGTTGAGGATCAAATCCACAATCCAAGGATGGAAGGGAAACAACAGGAGGAAGATTTACACTTCCATGTCACTTGGGAAACTAAAAATAACCTAGGGAACAATTCGAAACACAGCAGCATTTTGCAAGATATACCAACCTACCCCATAGGAATGCATAGCAAAGTCTGATATTTCGTGGACGAGAAGAAAGTCCTTCTCTGTCGACATATTTCTCAGTCTATGCAGGAGATTTATATGACCAGTTTAGCAGAAAAAAATATAGGTAAGACAAAAGTGATACATTATATGGTATTTCACTTTTGCAAAATTCTTTCAGAGAAGACATTTTGCATTTTACCTGACTGATTAATGATTAACAAACTTCTACTTTTAATCTATATGCTAATTTCTTAGTCTATTTGTTGGTATCTATGTACTTATTAACCCTACTTTATTAATTTTATTAATCTCTATATATTCATTCATTCAATCCTTTATTCACCCAAATTCACTAATCTTAGACCTCCAGTGTCCAGTATTATACCCAGTAGTAATATATTAGAAGGGGGAGAGAGAAGTGCAAGAATATGTTGCTGGGGAGAAAATTAGTAAAATATATGTACAGTAATGCATTAGTCATTTATTTCCCTCTTTCTCTGCACCTTTTTGCTTTTCAGTAAAGAAGTTTCTATAACTACTGCTGACATTTCTCATCTAATTTTCCTGTTACAGCAACTCTCACATATTCCATCCTGTACTAAGATAACAGAGATGATGAGTTATGGCTAAAACTAGCCCTCATAAAGATATAATTTAAGTCCATTATGTCTTATACATGAAATATGTACCATTCACTGAATGAAGTGCAGAACCAACACAGGATATTTATGAGAATTTCATGAATACAGGAAAGGCAGGGAAAGTGATTCAACTAAGGTTTACCTGGGTGAGGATCTGTGTAATCCACAGTGTATCCTTCAAGCTGCATTAATTCTTGTGGTTCAGACTTTTTCTCTCTATAACTGCACATAGCAAAGGTGTACTGGCTAACCTGTGTGAGAAAAAAGTTTACATATCGGTTGCATTAAGTTTATCTTTTAGTTTTTTCCTTTCTCAGCAGACTCTTCACCCAAATGTTTAAAAAAAGTATATCATTTGCATATAGTTTTAAAATGTTAACATTTTCAAAATATTGCTCAGAGATTAAAGCAAATGTCATTTATCTGTTTACAGTTAGGCCTTTGATGCCCATGTCCCAGCATTTTCCAAACTGGTGATCTGGGGGCAAGGATCCTATGAATTGTTAACAGAAGAGCCATAAAAAAGGAGTCACGTTAAAAATAAGTTTGGGACCATAAAACTCCTAGAGGAAAACAGAGGCAGAACACTCTTTGACATAAATCGTAGCAATACATGTATATTTTTTCTATCTATCTCCTAAAGCAAGAGAAGCAAAAACAAACAAATGGGACTAAATTAAAAGCTTTTTCACAGCAAAGGAAACCATTAAGGAAACAAAAGGACAACCTACTGACTGGGAGAAAGTATTTACAAATGATATGACCGGTTAAAGGTTAATATCCAATGTATATAAACAGCTCATACAACTGAACATCGAATAACTTGATTAAAAAATAGGCAGAAGAGCTGAAGAGACATTTTTCCAAAGAATAAATGCAGATGGTCAAAAGGCACATGAAAAGATGTTCAAGATCACCAACCATCGGGAAAATGCAAATCCAAACCGCAATGGGTATGACAACACACCTGTCAGAATGGCTGTCATCAGTGAAAAAACAGACAACAAATGCTGGTGGGGATGTGGAGAAGAACTGGTGGGAATGTAACTTGGTGCAGTCACTGTGCTCAAAAAATTGAAAACAGAACAACCATATGACCCAGCAATTCCAATCCTGTGTATATGTCCAAAAGAAACAAAACAATAATTCAAAAAGATATCTGCACCCCAATGTTCATAGCAGCATTATTTATAATTATCAAGATACAGAAGCAACCTAAATGTCCATTAATTAATTGATGAAGGGATAAAGAAGATATGGTGTACATATATTTACATATACACAATGGAATACTACTCAGCCACAAAAAATGATGAAATTTTGCCATTTGCAGCAGCATGGATGGACCTGCGCTCAGTGAAATAAATCGGAGAAAGACAAATACTGTGTATCACTTATATATGGAATCTAAAAAAATACAACTAGTGAATATAACAAAAAAGAGCCGGGCTCACAGATATAGAGAACGAATTAGTGGTTACCAGTGGGGCAAGAGGTACAAACTATTAGGCCTAAAATAAGCTACAAGGATATGTTGCACAACACAGGGAAGATGGCCAATGTTTTATAATAAGTGGAATATAACTTTTAAAACTATAAATCACTATACTGTATACCTCTAATTTACATAATATTGTATATCAACTATACGTCAATAAAAAAAGTTTAGGAATTGGAGTTCCTGTTGTGGAGCAGTGGTTAACGAATCCGACTAGGAACCATGAGGTTGCGGGTTCGGTCCCTGGCCTCGCTCAGTGGGTTAAGGATCTGGCGTTGCCGTGAGCTGTGGTGTAGGTTGCAGACGCGGCTCGGATCCCGTGTTGCTGTGGCTCTGGAGTAGGCTAGTGGCTACAGCTCCAATTAAACCCCTAGCCTGGGAACCTCCATATGCCGCAGCAGTGGCCCTAGAACAGCCAAAAAGACAAAAAGTTGAGGAATCATCAGGGTAAATAAAGGCAAACAGGCTTCTTTTACTGTAGGTTTATGGCCTTTAATGTGCCAGCATACATTATGAATCTCCGAAAATGAGACATATTAGGAGCGTTATTATACATGCAAGCATGGAACATTTTCAAGCACACATATTTCAAGACTTATTAACCAAAGTGAAAGATCTCAATAAATGTTGGGCCACATAAACCCAAAAGAAGGTCCAGAGTGGATTTAAGTTTTCAGCAGCCAGTGGCTCAACCTGGCCAAGATCTGTGGTCTTTCCGCTCTGCTTCTCTTGTCTTCATGTTCTTGTCCTGAAGTCTCGCTGGGATAAAACCACAGCTGCCAACATCTCTGAGGCCTCCTCTCTGGTTGTCGCAGCTTAGGTGTAAGGTCACATATGAACTAATCACTGTGGCCAAGGGGCAAAAGTACCATTGTTAGTTAGCCCAGTGTGGGTCAAGAGCTCCTATCTATGGACAAGAATACTGAATGGTGTAACAGGCAGGCTCTTAAAAGTTCCCCTAAAATAGGGGGTTGGGAGGTGCTATTCCCAGCAGGAGAAAATGGGGTTTGGTGGACTGATAAATACCTAAATTGCAAAATATCCTACAACACAGGATTCCAGGGAAAACAGTTTGCTTATTGAGATGTCCCTTTCCCACTTTCATCCATCCATCCACCTACCTACCTACTTTAGTATTTTGTCATTTTAGGGCTGAGCCCACAGCATAGGGAGGTTCCCAGGCTAGGGGTCAGATTGGAGCTGTAACCACTGGCCTATACCACAGCCAAAGCAACGCGGGATCCGAGCTGCATCTGAGATCTATACCACAGCTCACGGCAATGCCGGATCCTTTAGCCCACCAAGCAAGGCCAGGGATTGAACCTGTATCCTCACGGATACTAGTCAGATTTGTTTCTGCTGAGCCACAACGGGAACTCCCCCTTTCCCACTTTTAAAAAGAAACTGAAACTAAGGAAATATAAGCATAACTTTCAGTAGACAAAGATTAAAGAGGACTCAAAAAGGAGCTAATTATGGGAGAAAAGAGATTACATGACAATCTTAAAATTAAGACTTCTCATTAAAGGTACCACAAAGAAAGTAAAAGGCAACTCCTGAGTTTCTAGCTGGCTGTCCTTTTCTGGAGAACCCTGACTGATAACCCTTTGCTCTAGCCAATCTCCTTTTAGGAACTTACTCAAGGAAGCAAATGGACAAGTACGCATAGATGCACATGGAGTGTGTTCACTGAAGCACTGCATATAAGAAAAACCAACAGTGGTTTAAACACATTACAGCATGACCATACAGTAGTGTAATGCTATACAGCCATTCAAAGAGATAGGATGGATTCTTTTTCTGGACATAAAATGATTTCTAAGATATGTTATAACATAAAGAGCAGATTAAAAACAAAAATATAGACTGTGTTTTGGATAAACACTACACATACATATGAATAGAATCATATACACTAAAACATTTATGGTGATTATTGGGTAGTACAATTATACCTTACTTTAGATTTTTTTTTAGTATTTGAGGGTTTTTTCCCCCCAAAGAACATGAATTACTTTTATAATGGGATTTTTTTTTGGGGGGGGGGGAGACCCATAGTGCTGTTTGGGAACAGTGAGGCCAATAACTTGAGACACCTGTGGTTCTTGCTGCTCTTAGGTTTTCCTTTTCTTTTCCTTTCCTTATCTGATACATGGTCAATGAATTTACTTTTTTACCTGCACACATCTAAGGCTTAAAGATGAAACCTAGTGACTCCCATAGGAGCTTCAGTTTCCTTATGTATAAAGGGTGGGTGCTTTTTAAGAGCCTAGTGATAAGGGGTAAACAATAACATATTTCTACTATTTATTCTAAAAAATACAGTAACATTACATTTATTCTCATACTTAAGTCCAAAATCCCACCATTCTTCCATGAAACGATTTAACATGTTATCTTCAAAATACTACGAAACATCTCAGGCATAAAAAAAGTATGATCATGGAGTTCCTGCTGTGGTGCAGGTGGTTCAGAACCTGATGGCAGCAGCTGGGGGCACTGTGGAGGCTCGGATTTTGATCCAAGGCCCAGTGCAGTGGGTTAAAGGATCCAGTGTAGGTCACAGCTGTGACTCGGATTTAATCTCTGGTCCGGAACTTCCATGTAGCCATTAAAAAAAAAGGGGGGGGGGTATGATCGTATTCTTATATATATATACACCCACCAGCCAGCTTTGCTGAATCACAACTCCTTATATATATATACATGGAGTTTATATACTTTATGTCACCCTCCCCCTTTGGACAGATACAGTTATTGCCTATATACCTACTCAAGCCCATTTCCTTTTCTCTTGCCAGAGGCAATTATTATGCCGAATTTAGTATTTATCTCCATGCATGTTTTAACACTTTTATTACATGTAAATTCTTTCAGGTTCCTGAACCCAGTTCCAACGCACCTGTGGGGAGCGGGTGGGGGGTAGTTTCAGCACCACCAATAAACAATGCTCTGTACAAGCTGGCTTTCCTACAATTTAACCTAATTCTGACACCGGCTCCAGGGAGAGAACATCAGATTCCACAGGTGAAGGATTCAGTTCTACAAGCCTGCCCTCTCCCTCCCCGACTTGAGACGCAAGTTGCAAGCCAAGGTTGTTTTGTGTTTCTGGGCCGCTGCTTATAACCCTGTGCTTCAGAGCCCAGTCGCAAATCCAAGTTGTTAACCTGTGCCTGCGATCATCTGGCTGTGGATCAGAGATGCCCACAATTCTTCTCCCACGACCCCTCACTCCGCCTTGGGTTCAATTCATTTGCTAGGGAGATTCAAAACACTCAAGAAACCAATTTACTCACTAGATCACAGGCTTCCCATGAAAGAATATAAATCAAGAAGGGTCAGATCGAAGAGATGGGGGGGGGGTCAAGGCTTGGGGAAGATTGAGGAGCATCTGTGCTTGCTCGGTTCTCCACTCTTCCCAAATCTCCATGTGTTCACCTGCGTGGAAACCCTCGGAACCCCCTCCTTTTGGTTTTTATGGAGGCTTCATTACATGACTGATTAAGTCACTACCCCTGGGGATCTATTCATCCTCCAGCCCCTCTCCCTTCCCCAGAAGTCAGGGACCTTTCTGTCCCACCCTCTAATCACGTAGCCCCTAGCCTAAGGTTTCATTCCAAAAGTCTCTGCATCAACAGAAGACTTTTATCACTCTCATTACTTAGGAAATTCTCGAGGTTTTAAAAGCTCTGTGTGAGAATGGGGATGATAGCCAAATATATGCGCCTAAATACAGGAAACTGAGTGCTCTGCAGAAAACTAAATACGGAAAACTCTGAAGTGCTCTTTAAGTTTTTTCTATCTTTATTAATATTTAGTACATTGACATTGTCACAGAAAATATTAAATGTTATACAGCTAGTATTTATCTGCCCCTATCTTTACCCATTTTTTGGTGAACATTATTTCTTGAATTATATTCTATCATTCTGAGTTAAATTTCTTCCCTTTCTCCCCTCTTTCCTTCCCATAAAAGTTGTCTGAATCAATTTCTTTTTCTTTTAAAATGTCTTTAGTGCTCCCTCATTATTATTTGCTTTATAGGGCCACACGCATGGCATATGGAAGTTCCGAGGCTAGGGGTCAAAATGGAGTTGTAGCTGCTGGTCTACACCACAGCCACAGTAACGTGGGATCCGAGCCACATCTGCCACCTACACCACAGCTCTCGGCAACACTGCATCCTTAACCCACTGAGCAAGGCCAGGGATCGAACCCGCAACCTCATGGATACTAACTGGATTTGTCTCCACTGTGCCACAATGGGAACTCCAGTTCGCCCTTATGTGGGATAATTTAGTTGGTTATATATAGCATTTTGGGCTAGTCATCTTTCAGCACTTTGACAAGATTCTTCCATTCTCAGGCGGCCTTTAAACAGCTGCACTGAAAAGTCTGACAGAAGTACAAATGTGGTTCCCCTGCAATTTTCCTTTTCTCTCTGGTGTCTCTTAATCTTTGTTATCCTGTAGTTTCATTGTGAAATTTCTAGTTTTATATTTATTCTGGTTAATATTTGTTATATGTCACGTTTGATAATACATGGGTTTTTTTTTTTTTAATCAATTTCAGATTCTTATTCACTACCTTTTCAAAGGTTGAGTCTGTCTTATTTTCCCCTTTATATTGTCTTTCTTCAAATCCTATCAGGAGTATCTTGAAACTTTAGATTATTTCCTCCATAGCTTTTACCCTCTTTACATGTTTCATGTTTCTGCATTTCTGTATGCTGAGTTCTGAGTAATTTCTTCAGACTATGATATCTTTTTTTTTTTTTTTTTGTCTTTTTGCCATTTCTTGGGCCACTCCCGCGGCATATGGAGGTTCCCAGGCTAGGGGTCGAATGAGAGCTGTAGCTGCCGGCCTACAGCAGAGCCACAGCAACGCGGGATCCGAGCCGCATCTGTGGCCTACACCACAGCCCACAGCAATGCCGGATCCTTAACCCACTGAGCAAGGCCAGGGATCGAACCCGCCACCTCATGGTTCCTAGTCGGATTCGTTAACCACTGCGCCACGACGGGAACTCCAGACTATAATATCCTATCATTAATTACATCACTAATTTTCTCTTTGGATGCGTCTATCTAACCTGTCCACTAAGGGTATAATTTGTGACTGTTTTAAATTTTTAGTGAGTAGCTCTATATAATCCAGTTTCAAATCTGCTTGTTCATTTTATTTCAAAATGTTCTTTCTTGATGTTCTTACACTTTGACCCTACCTATAAATTTCACTGCCCTAAATACAATTATTTTATAATGTATATATGTGACGGTTCTATTACTAAAATTCTTGGGAGGTATAAATTATTATTATTCTGTAATTTTAGATTGTGAGCTCATATTCAGCATCGTTTTATCTATAGGTATCTTATAAAAGCCTGGGCTCATGGCTCCTCTCCCCTCCAATTTTTTTTTAATGCCAGATGCCTCAGATACATTAGTTACTTTTTATCCAGAGGTACTTTTTATGTTAATTTCTTAGCTTAAGTGTTTCTCTTATATTTGCATAACATAAATTAGAGCTTCCAACACTCTGAGCAAAGACTCACAGTTACATTCTTAGGAATCTATTTTACTCCACATTCAGGGCCTAAGGCCAAACATAAATTTACCAGCCTGAGGGCAGGCTTTTTTCTAGTCCACCATTTCGCTGAAATCTAGCTTTTTTAAGTTCTTTATGAGAAAGTCTCTGTTCTAAATTCCCATTTTAAGAACGCCTCAGAGTGTGCTTACTTTCTTTTTTTTTTTTTGTGCATGAACAATGAAACTCCCAGCCCCTGACCAGGCAACATCAATCACCCTTTGTCCACACTCCAGCCCCAGTGCAGCTACAATGTCAACTTACAAGCTTTACTATTTGGTCCCTGAGGTTTTCCTTTCTTCTTGCAGTTATGTATTTAAAAAGACTTGTATTATATGTTTTCATTTCTAGATGTTTGCCATAAAAGAATTCTTAGTATTATTTTTAGGACTAGCCAAGACCACCAATTTAAACCCTTTGGCTAATCTTTCGATTCTAATTTTGTTTTATGGAGTTTCTGAACAGTGGGATTAACTTTTATATGCAAGAGAGAGACTACACAGGTCCTTTTCACCACATTCCAGAAAAAAAAAACAAAACTATGATGGTTAGTATATAAAATCAAATGTATGCTCCAATTTTTCTTATAATGAGAAAAAATTATTAGACACCAGAGACTACTACAAAGAAATTGTTTTGTGATCAACTATTATTAGAATAGAAATAGATTATTAAGCACATCCTTCCTGTTTTCCACTTCTTTCTTTTGGAGAATCTTAAAAACCTGACCAAAAGTCTCCTGACGCATCACCACAAGAACAGTCTGGAACCTGCTGGGAGAGAGATGAAAAGCCCAGAAGGTCTGCCTTCCTTGCAGGCTAGCGACAATCGCCAGCGTTTACTGGCTGGGGTAGGTACTAGGTCTGGTGCTCCAGACAGACTATCCAGCAAGACTTGCCTGCTTTTATTCACTTCTCCACCTAAACTCCCAAACAGGAAATTACTACCTTCGCCTTTTTAAATTTTTATTTATTTATTTATTTTGTGCTTCTTAGGGCTGCAGGTGCAGCATATGAAAGTTTCTAGGCTAGGGGTGGAATTGGAGCTGCAGCTGCAAGCCTAGACCACAGCCACACCAGATCTGAGCCATGTCTGTGACCTACCCTGCTGCTCATAGCGTCGCTGGATCCTTAATCCAGAGAGCGGCCAGGCATCAAACCTGCATTCTCATGGATACTAGTCAGGTTCGTTACCGGTGAACCACAATGGGAACTACACTACCTTCACCTTGAAAATCTCATTTTCTGTTTCTTTTTCTAGGAAAACTCTACTCCTTCCAAGACCCTGACACACTTGTCCTCTTTACCTTTCTAGCTGCATTTCCTCTGTGTTTTCCCTTGGTTTTGCCTCTGTGGCTTCTATGCTGCCTGCTGTACACTCCCTGCCTTTTAATTTCTCCATGAAATTCAGCTCATTTCAATTCTCTACTGAGCCACATTTGAAAAGCTATTAAAAATACAAATCACATGCTCATCTTGTTTTTTTAAAAAGAGTCTAGCAGCCCAAATTACCTGGCTTGTACTCTTAAATGAGTCCTCTTCCACTTGCGATACAAGCAATAATTGTGTTTTAAAATGCTAAACACTCCACTAAATAGGTTTAGGAAACAATACACACGAAGCCAAATTCACTCCTTTGTCCAACGAGCCTGTCTTGTGCACCTTTTATGTGATGGGCACAGCTGTGAGAGCCATGCGGGGCACCAGGTCTTACTCCTTCAAAACACACAGCTCCTGGATTTTTCCTGTCATGGCTCAGTGGTTAATGAATCTGACTAGCATCTGTGAGGACACAGGTTCAATCCTTGGCCTTACTCAGTAGGTTAAGGATCCAGCGTCGCGAGCTGTAGTATAGGTTGCAGACACAGCTCGGATCCCACATTGCTGTGGCTGTGGTATAGGCTGGTGGCTACAGCTCTGATTCTACCCCTAGCCTGTAAACCTCCATGTGCCTCAGGTGCAGCCATAAAAAGCCAAAAAAAAAAAACCCAAAACCAAAAACCAAACCAAGAAAACCAAAACCCACACAGCTACAACGTGATCAGTCAGAAAGCCATTAAAATGCTAAGATGATGCAGGAAAAACAAAATGAAACAATAAGTCAAAATATAACTTGGGAAAATAATTACGGAATGGTTATTCCTATTAAAAATAAATTCTTACCTTCTCAAAGACATCTGATTCATGTAAGCAATGAGATCATTCTATTTTTTATATAGAGAAAAAGACAAGACCAAAATAATGGAATTCATTGCAAACTGAAAATAGAATGCATTGTAAATTGAAAGTTGACCAGTAAAAGACAATAAGCAATTTCAAAACTGTGAAACATAATAAAATGTATAATTCCATTCTGAATCCCATATCTTACTTATACATATGTTAGACACATATAATAATGCACATGGGTTTGAACTTCTCAACATTATAGATTTACTTTTTGATAGTATTGTTTTAACGCTCTGCAAAGTATTTATTTAACCAGTAAAAATTAGCCAATGGGATGAAATATTGTCACCTTTGCTAGCATTACAGATGTTGATTATGTGCTCAGGATTTTAAGAGGATACACTGGAAACTAGGGATTACGACATCCAGATGACTCAAGTCTCACTAAATCACACACAGTTACTCCCAGAGCTAAGCTTCACTGAAAAGAACACACAAGATTATTCTCTGAAACATGCTGGTATAGAGACGAGGATTCTGGACCATTGAGAAGATGTGGAAATTGACTTTCTCAAGGTCACCCAGAAGGAAACGGTCATTTTGAATCTAGAACATAAGTCTCTTTAATCCAGTAGAATATTCCTTCCAATGTACCACATTATAATTCACATTCTGAAACAAAAAGTATCCCCAAATAACAAGCCAATTGCCTCTTAATTTCTGGCAAAGATATTATTTAAGATAGCAGTAAGATATTTCCTGAGATATCTATAAGAATCTGTGAGCAAAGGCTACTGAGGGTGTAGGAGAGAAAAAAAAAAAAAGTGAACTGAAGAGCAAGCCAGTTAAGGCATTATCCATTTATCTTCTCTCACATTTAATAATTTGTTTTATACGAATTGTTTATTATATCTTTAATATAAAATTATAATCCTTTTATATATGTAACACTTCTCTTGAATTTTACTTGATCTGATTTGTTTTTGTCTTTTGAGGGCCGCACCTGTGGAATATGGAGGTTCCCAGGCTAGGGGTCGAATCGGAGCTGTAGGTGCCAGCCTACACCAGAGCCACAGCAACGCAGGATCTTAGTCGCATCTGCGACCTACGCCACAGCTCACAGCAACGCTGGATCCTCAACCCACTGAGCGAGGCCAGGGATCAAACCCGCAACCTCATGGTTCCTGGTCGGATTCGTTTCCGCTGTGCCACAACAGGAACTCCTTGATGTGATTTTAATACTGCCATCCTAGTTTCCGTGTTTTTGCCTTTTGTTTGTGGTATATGTCACACGTGAATTTTGGTTTTTATCCCATTCTGAGAATCTGTTAATAGGTCCATTTAACTCATGTATAGTAAAAAATCACATATACATACATATACACACATTCTACTGTGTTCCATTATATGGTTACTAAAATTTCCCTGGCATCCCGTTTTTAACCTACACTACTAAAATTTTTCAAAAACATAACCGACCCTGTATTTTCTCTATTTACTGAAAGATAAATCATTTTTTACTGTCCTGTATATAACTTGAGAAATGTAGCATAATTTTATCTCCCCATTAATTTTCACAAAGTCTGGAGTTCAGGTTTCACATGTTGTCAAAATCACTTATTTCATATGCCTCTAACTTACTTCAGGATTTTTTTCATATTCATGAGTCAAAATACTTTATAATAGCAATTTAGATTTAGCTCTGTTTCATCATTACATGCTTTAACTCTTCTGTATTTTAAGGTTGATACTTCTGAGGTACTATACTCATTCCCCTTTCAAGTATCAGGAATTCTTTCAAAATTTTCAGGAGGGTGAATTGTCTGTTTTCTGAATCTCCACCTGTATTACACTATTTTTTTCCAGTACTTTTATTCATGAACAACTTCTTGGATGTCTACTAAATCCTCAAGTCACACAATGTGTAGATACATAACTCTACTGATTTTGTGGCTGAGTGTTAAGGAGGTATCTCAGGTAACATGTGCATCTTTAATTGAAAAAGTATTTTGAAAGAAACGTTTGGACAAAGATCTCCTCTCACTAAATTTCCTGAAATGTGAGAAGTCTGTTTACCCCCAGGATAATTTAAATATCAGAGAAAAGCAGAGACTTTTGTTATACTGGATATTTGCTTTCTTTCCTTAGTATTTGCCATTGTGCATAGTTTTCATTTCGGACATTCAGAGCTTCTCCATCGTCTTCTACAGAACTGATTGCATTTTATACGGTGTTTGTTGTCTGCATTACTGCCTAAAATGTACACATCAATTAGCTGCACTTTTACTGCCTTCTGATTTCTACTAGACCTCTTTTGTTAACCTGTCAATTCATCTCATTTGCACACACTTTTTAATAGAGCCCATTCCTCAGCAATTTAAAACATAAAATATATTTGGTTTCGATACGATAGAATCTCTTCATAGGTCTCCATCAGCCCCTCTCCTCCCTTTCATGTCATTGAACAGTGATTTTCAAGGCCTGATATTTTCTAAATGATAGGAAATCCTCATTGATTCCCTGAAGTCTCTCACTGGAGTATGGTCACAATCCCCCTCTTCAATCTCAAGAGCAAGTAGAAATGAACAGTTCTCTCTAATCCAATTTCCATTCTCCAGCAGGCATTTATGTGGTGAAGTTTTGATAGGTATTCATGCTGCAACTGTATGATTCTTTACACTCAGAAGCAAAACAAAATATTCAGAAAGATTTGCTTTTAGCAAGATGATGGAAAGATCGTTGTAAAATGACCAAATATTAAAAAGAAGAAGATATATCACTATGCATTTGGGCCATATAACTTGGATTTTTTTTTTTTTGAGATGCTGAATACTACTACTGTGACAAAGGTTCTGTTTCCCTCTACTTATTTAAGTGAGCCAGGCTTCCTCGTGCTTACATCTTTCAAAAATTATATAAACAAGAAAGGAATGAACACGAAACCCTTTCTCATTATAGAATAAAGATCCATTCACAGATAGATTGGAAGGGAAACCATATCCTGCTCTTTAAGACAGGCATTTCCAAGAAAATTTAACTTTAATAATTGTTCTTCAAAATGTGTCAGCTGTGTGCTACTTATAATTGCAATTATACCTTAATATAAATCTTTAATACTTAGAGCCTTCCAGTTACAGGAGGTTTTGTCTATCTGCTTCCTTTTGACTGTTTTATTTTCTTCAGGTGAGGTAGTTTGACTGACTTGGTTTGTTCAGAGGGACAAGGGGAAATAATTATGGGTGTTTACAATAAAAAAGCTAATGATCAAAATTCTTTAGGGAAAGGGGCTTGTTGGCCTTCCTGTGTTATTCTTTATATCTAAAATCTCTGTTCTCTGGATCTTTATTTTGGCTTAAACAAGAGAAATTTAATGTTCGGCAGTGCTGGAGGCTATGAGTTTAATATTGAAGTGTCTGCAGGTAGGTCCCTTCTAAGGGCTGCGAGGGATAATCTGTTCCCTTTTTCTCCCTTCACTTGTAGCGGGTTGCTGGCAATTTTTGGCATCTCTTGGCTGTGGAAGTATCATATCCATCTCTGCCTTCATCTTCACCTGGCATTCTCCTTGTATGCATGTCTGCTCCCAAACTCCCTTTATTTATAAGGACACAACTCATACTGGATTAGGGGCGCACTATTCTCAAGTATGATTTCATCTTAATTACACATAACAATTTTGGATCTTCAAATAAGGTTACATTCTGAGGTACTCGTGGGTTAGGACTTCAACACAGGAAGGTTTTTTTTTTTTTCTTTTAAATCCAAGTTTTAATTGCAGCAGACAAGAGAGTGATCATGAAGATTTTGATGTATACTTATTTCCTACGAATAAAATTCTGTGGGGGAAAAGCCATGGAATTAAGAATTCAAGGACAGACTTATGGTTGTCAAGGGGAAGGGGGATGAAGGGGGATGGAGTGGGATGTCTGGGAGTCTGGGGTTAATACATGCAGACTATTGCATTTGGAGTGGATAAGCAATGAGAGCCGGCTGTATAGCACAGGGAACTACATCTAGTTCCTTGTGATGGAACATGATGAGGATAATGTGAGAAAAAGAATGTGTATATATATATATATGTGTGTGTGTGAATGGGTCACTTTGCTGTTCCGTAGAAATTGACAGAACAGTGTAAATCAAATATAATACAAAAAATAAAAATTAGAAAAAGAATTCAAGGAGAAAAACCTAACATTTTTGCAATAACTATAGAGGTAAAAGAATCACAACAGTATTTAAATTCTATTGAGCATGTTTATGATTGATTTAACGGTTTTTAGAAACCACATCCATTGCAATTAAACTTATGAAAAGTTTACAATGATCTATAGTTGTAAAAAATTAACTTAAATGACATACCAGTAAACAGTTTGATGAATGATGTGAGTGCCTCTTTCTACCTGGTCTTTTTCAAGGAAGACATATCTGGCCCTTCACGATTTTTAGAGATATGAGAATTAGTCTTTCATTGGCTACTAGTTGGAATGGTAAACAACTAACTATAGTTTCATGTATAGCTACAATTTTCGTTATCTTCTTCCATGTTCTTATAAGTAGTTTCCCCATTATTCATTTATTCAACAAATATTTATTGGGTATCTACAGTGGATTTTTCTAGGCCTTGATGATACAACAATATCCCTAGCATCAGAATCAAAAATAAAAAAAATCAAAAAACAAAATTGATCTCATACAGTGAGATGGAAAAGGCCAAATTACAAATAAATAGAAATACCTACAACAGCTTGGGGTGGTGAATTGTTTTGAAGAAAAATAAAGCAGAGTAGAGTATGCCATTGAAGGGAGTCTAGTTTTGATAAGTGGCCAAAAAAGGGGCTCTCTGAAGACAGTCGTATTAAGATACTTTAATTGCAAGTGACGTGGGATAAGCCAGCTTTAACACGTGGGTTGAAGTCCCACTTTCCCATCCCCCTCTACTGCTTATTCTTTCCAACTTATCTTTGGCAAGACCTTGGACAGATCACCTTAACCGCTGTGGAGCTCAGCTTGATATTCGGAAGAGCAGAGACAACAATGCATGTTACGTGGCTCTGAGGAAACTGGAGATAAGTGACAAAGGGCACCCAGCCCCAAGCTTGCCTGTTACATGTTAGTCACTCAATAAATCAAGCCCATTGTCAGAGAACCATCCCCATCTTCCTCCTCTACCTCTCTGGTGTCTTTCTACAGTCATTTCATTTGGGTTAGAGATGCAGCTTGGAATGACCAAGGACTGGCAAGGACTGGCGACCACTAGGTCCCAGCTTTCTGCTTCCCAGCCTCAATTGCTTCTGTCCCTCTTGATCCTTCTACTTCTCCCCAGTCTCATGGGTTGTTTCTTTTCATTAAGGATATAGTGACTATGTTGCTGAAGATACTTGTTGAACAAATAGGTAAATGGGCAAGAAACGGAGGAAGAGAAGAAAAAGTGGAGATGCCTCTAAATACAGTTTTAGATATTACTGCCTCCATTTCTAATGGACATTATCTTGAATATATACTTCAATGGGTATTTTAAAAATTATTCTCTTAAAAAAGATTAATCTCTAAAGCTCTTTCCGTAAATTACGTTCATGTTGCCATGCATTAAAGAGTCCAGACTTGATAGGCATAATGCACCTGAAATGCTAAAAATCTGCCTAGCCACTTAAGATCTAGCTTTAAAAACTATCAAAAGGCTACTTGTCTTTTACATGCAATGATGTACTAATGCAATGATGTACTAATTCTAAAATCTTTAGAGATCCTAAATAAAAACCCCAAGCAAAAAACCATCCAGCTGTTACAGAAATCATCTACTTTCCCAAGCCATGGTGATTTTTAACGATAAAGTATGAAATATGTTTTATTTTGTATTTTAAAAAATATTTATTATAATATCTCAAAAGAGACCTGGAGTCTAGCATAGATAATTGGGCCCAGACTTCTAATGAAGAGTACAGATGGAAGAGTAACAAAATACCAACGTCTAACCAAGCTGTTATTGACAATTAAGAAATCTGACCCAAGGGACAACGGAAAATAGTGCAGTCTGGCTTTCAAATACTTTGGCTCAGGAAGCAACTAACTACCAACACCATCCTTTTGACTCTCTGGCTCCTGATTCTATTTCCATAAAATGATGCATTTAAACTTTAAAAATTTTTTTTATTTATTTTTAAAGTATAGTTGATATATAATGTTGTGCCAATTTCCGCTGTAGAGCAAACTGACCCAGTCGTGTATACATACACACACACACACACACACACACACACTCCCTTTCTTAAATTATCTCCCATCATGGTCTATCCCAAGAGAATGGATATAGTTCCGTGTGCTGTACAGTAGGACCTCACTGCTTATCCACTCCAAATGTAACAGTTTGCATCTACTAACCCCAATCTCCCGGTCCATGCTACTCCCCCCGACCCCCCCCACCCCCGGCAACTACAAGTCTGTTCTCTATGTCTGATGTTGCATTTTATGATTTTTTTTTGTGTGTGTCTGTCTTTTCGAGGACTGCACTTGTGGTATGTGGAGGTTCCCAGGCTAGGGGTCTAATTGGAGCTGTAGCTATGGACCTACACCAGAGCCACAGCAATGCCAGATCTGAGCTGTGTCTGAGACCTACACCACAGCTCACAGAAACTCCGGATCCTTAACCCACTGAGCAAGGCCAGGGATCAAACCCGCAACCTCATGGTTCCTAGTCGGGTTCGTTAACCACTGTGCCATGGGAACTCCTCTGGTATAAATTCAAGTGAATCCTTGAAGCAACTTGTAGCAATTGGTTTGCTAGCCATTATCTAGACTGAGGGTCATCTGGAAAAGCTGCACTCTGAAAGAACTGTCATTATCAGGCGGCACTAACAGTTAAAATATGCTGCTCAAAGATACAACACAGGGGCCATGGGTTCACTAGGCTCCCCGTGCTTCCAGATGGAGGCAGTCTTACAGCCTCCACTCTGCCTCATCTCTACATGGCAGGGAATTAGACAGGAACAGGTGGTCTGACCTATTCTGATCTAGTATTTGTTTTCATTTATAAGCTTAGGTATAATCTTATACTACATTGCAAGGGAAAATCCAGTCAGTACAAAGACATAGCAGTGATAAAAATCCAATATTCTTAACCCAATCCACTCTTAATATCTCCATACAGAATGGATTTGTTGAGAATTGGGAGATACAAACTGACTTTAATCTGAGGACAGATTTAAATCAGGTCTTGGCATCACTACCTCCAACGGGGCACCTTCAGTTGCTGAGGTCCCACAAGGCACCTGCATCTGCTCCAGGAAACCTCCCAGTTTACTTGCGACTGCCAACCTGTTCAGCACCTGTCCTGTCCACACGTGTAGGGGCCACTGATGAGTTCTCAGACCACAGCTTTCAGGTTTGTATGTTGTACTCTGACTGCAGGGATCATGTTAACAGCTGGCAGCTTAGCAACTGCCACCATCTAATTTCAGTAGAGATTAAGGCTTAAAAAATCCTTAGCTGGAAATGTTCTTGGCAGAGGCCAAAGGTGCTGCTAGAGTTATTAAAAAAAAAAAAAAAAACCCAGCGCTTAATCAAGAAAAATGAATATATCTTCAAGATCATGATGGATTTGAAAGGAATATATATTTAGTGTTTTGACCAAATGGCACATAAAAGACTTAGCAAATCAGTGTATAAAAAAGAAAGGCAGTCTTTTTAAAACAATACTCAGAGCAATGAACACTTATTCACTTATTTAACACATATTTAGGTAGTTTCTACTCACAGTAGCTTATAAGACAGACAAGATCCTTATTTTCCAGGAGCACATATTCTAGAAGGGGTAAAGAGAAACTTAAAAATACATAAATAAAAATGACAACTTTGGTTAGAAATAAAATGCTCTGAAAAATACAAAACAGGGAGTCACTTCAGATTGAGTCTTTTCTGACCTAATTAAGGTGACATCTGACCTGATACCTAAATGGGCAGGTAGAACACGCCAGTCACAGGGAAAACGTAAGCAGTAGAATGAATGTTCCGAATTTCTTTAGCTGACTTTAGGGGTAGCCGAGAAACAAATGAGTGGTAGAAAGGTAGGGGGACTTAATTCAAAGGCACATCTGCATAGAAGTAACACTTCAAAAATAAACTCAGATTATTATATATTTATTGGAGAGAGGGGGCTGGTGAGCTGGAGGTGTTAAAACTCCAATTCTTGGCACTGTGATTAATCTGGGAGCAGGGCATTACAGGTCAAGGTGCTGCTCAGTGACAGGCAGGGACTCATCAAAGAGGAAGCCAGAGGCCACAACATGCACAATATGCAGGACCTTCTCCAGGTGATGGTCAGAAGTTATTCTAAGAGTACTGGGAAGTCAGGGAAGGATTTAAGCAGAAAATTGGCAAAATTGGAGTTATGCTTCAAATAGATTATTCTGGCAATGTGAAGAATGGATTGTAAGGAGACTGGTGGAAAGCTGAAGCAGAAAAAACAGCTGGGATTCTATTGCAAAAGTCCACATGAAGATAATAGTGGTTTCAAGTAGAATGGTGGCAGAGAAGATGGAGAGAATTGAATGCAAGCGGGATACTGTTCTGGCTGCAGATGAAATAGTATTTTCTGACTGACATGGGGCTAATGACAAAAGAGGGATCAAAGACAACATCAAGGTTTTGGTTCAAGTATGCTCAAATATAAGTCAATTTTATGTTCCATACAGAGGTTTGAGAAGGAACTCAAATGAAAGGAGATATTCATTTAGTTTACACTTACCAAGTCTTTACCGTGAACAGAACACTGCACACGTACGTGTAAAGATATATACGCATATGAATGCACACATACACATAAAGATACACACATACAGCATGTTTAAACTGAGTCTCATGAAACAATTTTTAAAAATTAAGCCCATTAAAATTGAATGTACATTTCTCATTCATAGGTCCTCTACTCTTGCAGGTAGGGGTGAGGTATAAAGGAGACACAGACATTTCTCTGCAATCTAAACATGAAAATAACACATTTTAAGGGAAGACAGGGTGCATGTAAAAGAAGAATTTTTGCATCAGGATCACTTCCTGACCCGTATGAGATTTTCTTTACCAAATCTAGCCCTACTCTCATTCCACTGTCTCTTGTTTAACATCAGATCTTGAAACACAATCCTTTTCAGGTCTTTTAGAACTCTTTTGAAGAGTAAACGTAGTAAGCTTGTTAACGACCAAGGGTAAATTGTATAAATCAACATGGCCATTTCCTTGATTCTGGGCTACGGAAAATTCAAAGAGCACAAAGCAGAAGTTATGTAAAAGATGAAACTTAGAAGAAAAAACTCTTTTCCTCTGAGATTTTTTTTCCAAATAAGCTCAACAAAAGAATTTTCAATTTTTTTCTTATGTGCGTTTTGAAAGATAAAATAATACAATGCAACTTGACCCATAATGACCTTTAACTACAAAAAAAGACAGAACCCCACAAAGTTTTGGTGAATATTAAGTGTTTATGAGTCATCTAGAGCTTTATAAATCTTACTGCATATCATAGGTATCTTGTGCCCTTTGGTCCAGAAATTTTGTTTTTTATAAGAATACTCCTACATACATCCAAAGATAAATATGCAAGAATTGCATATATACTAATTCCAGCATTGCTTGTTGATTTCATAAAAAAACAAAAGGAATTTAAATGTCCAAAAAGGGAGATCTGTTACATAAATTATCTTCATCTACATTATGGAATTCAATCCATTAAAAAAATAAAGTGGATTTTTATATATTGACATGGCAACTTGTCTGTGATGTAATTTTAAAGAGGATCCAAACAATTCACAAACTAATTTATATATGGGATGATTCTATTGAGGATGGATTAAACTGATACAAGTTTAGAAGGTCAAACTACTAGCAATGGTTACTTGGCTGTTTGGGGATAGAGACTGGAATAAACTGGCAATGCTGGTAGAAGTATTGATGGGGGCCTTTCACTTACTGCCATAAATACTTGTGTAGGGTCTGATTTTATTCTTTTTTTTTTTGTCTTTTTGCCATTTCTTGGGCCACTCCCATGGCATATGGAGGTTCCCAGGCTAGGGGTTGAATCAGAGCTGTAGCCACCAGCCTACGCTAGAGCCACAGCAACATGGGATCCACGCCTCATCTGTGACCTACACCACAGCTCACAGCAACGCCAGATCCTTAACCCACTGAGCAAGGCCAGGGATCGAACCCGCAACTTCATGGTTCCTAGTCGGGTTCGTTAACCACTGAGCCATCATGGGAACTCCCTGATTTTATTCTATACTGACCATGTCTTGGGTTTGTAAATTTTAAATCAATTTAAAACATAAAGCCAGGAGTGCCCATTGTGGCTCAGCGGGTTAAGGACCCAAAACAGCATTCATGAGGATGCAGATTTGATTCCTGGCCTCGCTCAGTGGATTAAGGATCTGGTATTGCCACAACCTGTGGTGGCGGTCATAGATACAGCCTGGATCTGGTGCTGCTGTGGCTGTGGCCAGCAGCTGCAGCTCCCATTTGACCCCTGGCCTGGGAACTTCCATATGCTGTAAGTGAAGCTATAAAAAAAAAAAAAATTAACTAAAGCCAGTGGGCCACTACCCCATGACTTTCCTTATTTGACAGCAATATATTTGCTCACTTTGCATTACTACAGGCAAACACCAGCTGATGTTCTAAGGCTGAACCTAGATGATGTAATTTCCTGCAGTAGTGACATTCTCAAATGTGTGACAGCAGCCTGCTGCAGCGCAGCTCCACGTGTGCTGAATCTTTCAGATATCAATAGGCTGGGGCAGCCACTTCTTGAAATTGATGGCACATTTTGATGGCAGCTCACTAACAGAGTGGTCCTGTTTGCAGCAGGTACAGTTACTCAGTGGCATGGCTGTTTACAGCCTGTGCCAACTCAGCTGATAGGTAATTAACATTATGTCTTGGTAGCCTGCTGTTGTTTGCAGCAACTTCAAGTCATGATTCTGACACATTGACAACGAGTAGGGAACACTTTGATACAGGGCCAAAACACAGACGTCTATCGACTTCAGTTTTCAGCAGTGTCACAGAGTAGGTGGGCTCCATGAGCATGGGACTCTTTATGCCACCACTGACTGGCCATTTCTTTAACGTAGTAACACTGTTTTGTACCTCATGAAATGAGTGATCCACAGTGATTATTCAGATTATCTGTTGATCTTCAGATCAGCTACAGCCCTGTGCATTAATTTAATCTTAGGAAAAGAGCTTGGCCTCTAGAGACTGACAGAACTGTATTTGATCACTTGAGTCTATCGCACACTAACTGCATAATTCTGCAAAAATATAATAACCCCTTTGTACATCAATTTAGTCTATGCAATGAGGATAATAATACCTACCCTAAAACACAACTTATTCTGGAGAGGTAAAGCAAGAATGTGGTTTACATAATAAATGCCTGCCACATTTGCTTAATAAATATTAGATTAAATATAGCAATAATTTTATTAATAGCTGAGTGGCTTCAGGAATTTTTGGACTACCATGGAATATGAAATACCTGGGGACATAGAGTTACTTGAATAGGTATTAGCTGAATAGAGAATTACAAAATAATTCGATTTGTTTAAATCATAAATACAGATATAGTATTTTAAAGCTATTAAATGGTTTATTATAATGAACTAAAATATATTAGTGTCATAAGTACTTCTCACCAAGGATATCCTTTAATACTAAAACACTGAATAAGCATAAGAAAAACGAGTAAGAAACACACATAAGTTTTGGTAAGATTTTAAACATTTTCCTCAAAATAACTCTTCTTTTAGTTTAGCCTGACCCTAAATTTGCCTTCATTTGAAAAATGCAGCCTCTTGGAGTTTCCTTTGTGGCTCAGCAGTTAACAAACCCAACTAGCATCCATGATGATGCAGATTTGATCCCCGGCCTCACTCAGGGGGTTAAAGATCTGGCGTTGCTCTGGTGTGGGTTACAGACATGGCTCAGATCCTGCGTGGCTGTGGCTGTGGTGTAGGCTGGCAGCTGTAATTCCGATTTGACCCCTAGACTGGGAACCTCTATATGCCATGGGTGTGGCCCTAAAAAGCAAAAAAATAAAAATAAGAAAATAAAAATGCAGCCTCTTTAAAAAACATGAAAATTGAGAGGTTCCCATTGTGGCTCAGTGGAAAAGAACCCGACTAGTCTCCATGAGGACGCAGGTTCAATCCTTGGCCCTGTTCAATAGGTTAAGGATCGGGTGTTGCCATGAGCCGTGGTGTAGGTCACAGACATGGCTTGGATCTGCCGCTGCTGTGGCTGTGGTGTAGGTCGGCAGCCGAAGCTCTGATTCAACTCCTAGGCTGGGTGGGAACTTTCATACGCCACACGAGCAGCCCTGAAAACAAAGAAACCAACCAAACAAAATCTGTTTAATACTCTAACTATACCGGCTACAGAATCTAAATGGGATCCAACAATACTCTTACTTGGAAGTCAAATAAATATCCTATATTGATAAATAATTTATTTTACCATTTTAAACTCTGATTTAAATGCTTATACCAGAGTCCTTGAAAAGTCTCTTCACCTCAGGGGCTCCGCGAGTGCTCACCTTGAACAATGACTTTGCAGCTGACCAAACCTGACTCTCCATCAATCTTTATGAGTACAAATTCTTGGCCTGATAGCTGGATCGCCAGCTCTCTCGCTCTCATATAATACACACTCACAAGTGGTGATGAGATTCACATTATCACTGGAGCACCATTCTGCCCACGGTGGCAGCAGACACAGCAGGGGGATACTGTCCTCCCTAGAAATTGACTCCTTCACCTTTCAATAATGCAGCCTGCAGGTATGGCCCTACAAGTTATGTGCTGGCAGAATGAGAGATGTCTTTAAAAACACTAATAAAAACTACCCAGTTCCTCCTAATGAGTCATTCTTGGTGAACCTCCATATATATCCAGCTTGATGCTGAAGTGTGTATATTCTGTTTGTCTTCTCAGGACATTTGTATTTAAATTTTCAAAAAGTTGCCAGCATACTAGCATGTAAATCTTAGTACTTGCGGGTGTGGGATTCTCTGTGTGAGTGCGTTATGTACACACATTTGTATAAAGATACAATGCTTAAATAGGTCTTCAAATTTTAAGATAATATCTCAGGTAGACTAAATCTGAATTCATTATAATTTGGTGGCATTTTTCCTAAGTTTTAATTATGGAGTAGAGAGGTTTACCTCCTTTGGTTTAAATTGGATTTTGCCTTTTAAAAATATTTGTTACACAGAGAACATTCTAGCTCCCTAAAGAGATGGTTCATGTTCCTTAAAGATATATCAACTAATGATCTAAAAGTATTAAAAATCCTTCTTTCATTTCTAAGCTTTCTTAAGAGGTAAAAATCAAAGTATACATTTTGCTCTTTTAATTCTTACGATCATACACCAGTAAATAAGGGACAGAGCAAAGGATCACCTTGAACTTTACTTGACTAAAGGCATGAGGTGTCTCTTTGACCTCTCAAGACAGATCTACTAAGGCCTAATTTTCATATTAAGACAAAAGTATATCAGAAACTCTTTTAGCCTATGGATACTTCACTGAACCTCTCTCTACACAATGAACACTCTCTGATTCATTTTTAAAAAATAGTGAATATGATCCAGCAATCATGCTCCTTAGTTTTACCCTAGGGAGCTGGAACGTTATGTCTACACAAAAACCTGCACACAAATGTGTACAGTAGTTTGATTCATAATTGCCAATATTTGGAAGCAACCAAGCTGTCCTTCAGCAGGTGAACAGATAAATACACTGTGGTTCATCCAGATAATGGAATGTTATTTGGTGCTAAAAAGAAGTGAGCATTCAAGCCATGAAAAAACACGGTAAAATCCTAAATGCATATCACATACTACATGATTCCAACTCTATGACATTCTGGAAAGGGCACAACTATGAACACAGTAAAATGATCACGGGTTGCCAAAAGTACTGGGTTGCATCCTTATGTGCTGTCATAACATTTCCACCAGTTAAATTCTATGTTTACTATGAGTTCAGTAAGGGAGTTCCCGTCGTGGCTCAGTGGTTAACAAATCCGACTAGGAACCATGAGGTTGTGGGATTGATCCCTGGCCTTGCTCAGTGGGTTAAGGATCCAGCATTGCCATGAGCTGTGGTGTAGGTCACAGATGCGGCTTGGATCCCGTGTTGCTGTGGCTCTGGCGTAGGCTGGTGGCTACAGCTCTAATTGGACCCCTAGCCTGTGAACCTCCACATGCTGCGGGAGCGGTCCAAGAAATGGCAAAAAGACAAAAAAAAAAAAAAAGAGTTCATTAAGTAGGCTTTGTTCAGGCCAAAAACACTAGCTCCTGAACTTAGGGGATAGGAACATATATTTTTACATAAATGCATGAATCATGACTATGAAAAAGAAGCTGCAGCGTCTGTGAAAAATTAGTAGAATGCTTTAGAAAAATTTGGTAGAGATAAATCATTAACACAAACTTTTCAAATTAGATGTGGGTGAGACAGCTCTTACTGGGAATAAAATCAAAATGCACAGAAAGAGCTGCACTCTAACCACCTAGTAAATGCATTTAAGTTCTCCTGACAAAGTAAATAAATTAAACCTGGAAAAGAGAGATGATGCCTTATTGGTAGTTTTTGGAGGACAGATGACTCAGAAACCCCAACAGAGAGCCCTTCCTCAAAGCAATTGCCTGGGTTTTATATAAAAAGACTGCCAATGTGTGTGCACATCTTTTTTAAAACTGGTTCTAATTACCTAAGAAAAAATTACATTTTTACCTGGGGGTTGGGAGGAACTACTTTTCACTAAAAGTTTGCATTTTCCATGAAGTTACCATGCCATGATGGCACATCAATAAAATAATATTCTCCAGCTATTGACAGATGGCTTTATTTCCGGATGGTAAATAATTTTTCTTCCTTGGAATTTCACCATGTTAGTCTGATCTAACCTATTGAAATTTGCTTACTGTGTAGGTAGGAATTCATGAGATTTTATAGACTGTTTTACGTTAAGAATCCCAAGACAGCTTCTCTTCCCATATGTATTCATTGGGAATAACACGGCTTGGATTTGCTTTATTATACTCTATGAGCAAAAGCTGTCCATTACTCAAAAACAAAACAGTCATCCACAGTGTGTATTCCAATATCTGTCTACACTCAGAATCCTATCACAGAACTACCAGTCAAGGTAATTTAAAGACATATATATGCGAATAACTGATAAATATATGGCACATTTTTTTACAAAAAGGCACATTTTTGTGTATTGAGTTTTATCTATAAAATACCAGTACAGTGCAGTGGTTCTCAAGGTATGGTCTAGGCATCCTCTAAAGACACTTTTAGGGGACTTGTGAGGTCACTACCACTTTTACAACAACATTCAAACATCCTTGCCCTTTTCACATTTACTCTCTCATGAGTGTACAGTGGAGTTTTCCAAAGGCTAAATTTCATCTGAGTTGCAACAGAACAAAGGCAATAACTGATATGAAAACACAGCTGCATTTTATTGTATTAAGCTAGGCATTAAGACATGAGCAAAATCATAACATACTACTACTTATTTCACTAAAATGTTTGGCTTGAAAAATCATTATTTAAAATAAAAAGGCTATTTGCACTGACATGTAATGGGTTTTACTATTTTTATTTTTATATTTTTTCTTTTTACGGCCATACCTATGGCATATGGAAGTTTCTGGGCCAGGGGTCGAATGGGAGCTGCAGCTGCAGGCCTTCACTAGGGCCATGGCAACACCAGATCCGAGCTGCATCTGTGACCTACCCTACATCGCAGCTTGCAGCAAACTTGGGTCCTTAACCTACTTAAGCAAAATCAGGGACTGAACCTGAAATTTCACAAAGTTGAGTTCTTAACCTGCCAAGCCACATCAGGAACTCCTTTTAGTTTTAAGCGATTTAAAATTTTTCTCAGTCTTAATTTCTAATAGAGTGAATATTGATAGACATAGCCCCCACAAAAGTTTGAGAATGGCTTAGAGTCATTGTGTAACAGAAAAAAAAAAAAACTTACTTGAACAAGGACAAAATAACGTTTTTTCCATCTTTTCCAAACCTTCTGTCCAAGGGCATATAGATATCTGGTAAGAAAAACAAGAATACATGAATACTGAGTAAATTTATTTCTTACATAGGTATTTATTCTTGAGACCAACCTGCTAAAGGCGAAGTTTAGCTCATTTGGAATCTGTGACAGCATGCAGCTTCTGTGTTACAAAATGACTAAGCCTGTCCCAAGACTCTTGAAAGGGAATTGATTTATATGGCTTATCAATTTGTCAGTTCTTTCCACCAACTGAGCAAAGCTGGACTTAGGATCATCAAAGAAGCAGTAGGAATTTTATTCTTACACATACTTCTTAGGAGAGACAAAGGCTATGAATTGAGGGTATGCTACTGAATGTTTCAGCTCTCAGATGACCAGGGCTGAGGAGTGTGGCCTGCCAGGGACCTGGCTGTACTGTCCAGAGCCCAGGGTGAAGGGTCCCTGTCTAGAGGAGTGTCCCCGAGTTGTGCTTGCGCCAATCTCAGGTTCCATTTCCTCAACTGTCAATAGAAGAAGGGCTGAATGCTCCTGCCAGCCCCATCCTTTGGAGACTTACCTGACCTACCGAAGCTTCTTACTGCAAATTTTCCTAACTATGAAATTCAGGTAAAAATGAGGACAGCATTGTATAATTTAAGATAGTTTTTTATTTAAGCAAGGCTTTTGTTTAACTTTGCATCGCCATTCGTAATTGAAATAGAATGATTAAAGTAGTCCCATCACTTGGGAACAGAACTTTTGTTCTTACTGGGTAGACAGATGAAAGCTTAGGAGGAAAAGGAAGAAATTACAGATTAATCAGGTGTGAGTGTGTCATGGAGAGCTATTTAAAATTATACCACATACCTCCTACAAAAGTGGAAAACAGTGTTAGAAGTTTAAAATACGACAAATAGAGACTATGCTTTTAAATTAAAATAAGGTTTTTCAATATTTTATCACAAACCCTTTTTCTGAGGTCAAGTTTAACATTGCAGAGGCTATGCAAACTAACGTACATATGATTCTGAGCGATAAATGAAAGCACTAGAGATAAGTTTATTTAGAAGCCAAAAGTCTCAGGCTTCCAATTTTTAAAACTGAAATCTTAACTTGAATTTTTAGTATCTGTCTTCACAAAAATAATTCTCTTTTGCAAAATGAAGCAAATATAGTTTTTACCCCCTTTACAAAAAGAACTATGGGGTCTGTTAGCTAAGATGCTCTGAAATGATGAACTCTCTTATTCACAGCTAGTGGAGTGTAACAGAAGACACCTTTCTGTGGGTTAACACGGCAATATGGAGAAACAAGCCTCACCTTTTCAGCCTGGAATTAGATAATTAGAGAAGCATACAAATTTGTAGGCTACATGGATACATAGAACAGTGTTGTTTGTATTATGGGAAAGGTAACAAATGCCCAAAACTAAGGTGAATTGTTTTATGCTGCCACTCAAAAAATTTTTTTTTTTTTTTTTTTTTGCTTTTTAAGGCAGCATATGTGGGCTATGGAAGCTTCCAGGCTAGGGGTCAAATCAGAGCTGTAGCCTCCAGCCAAAGTCACAGCCACAGGAACACCAGATATGAGCCACGTCTGCAACCTACACCACAGCTCATGGCCACGCCAGATCCTTAACCCACTGAGCAATGCCAGGGATGGAACCCGCATCCTCATGGATTCTAGGCAGTTTCGTAACCCACTGGGCCACAACAGAAACTGCCTGAAAAAAAGTTATATATATATACACACACACACATATATATAACACACACACACATATATATATATATATTTTTTTTCTTTTTGCCTTTTTAGGGCCACACCTGCAGCATATGGAGGTTCGACCAGGCTAGGGGTCGAATCAGAGCTGTAGCCTCCAGCCTACGCCAGAGCCACGGCAACGCCAGATCCAAGCTGCGTCTGCGACCTACACCACAGCTCACGGCAACACCAGATCCTTAACCCACTGAGCGAGGTCAGGGATCAAACCCGCAACCTCATGGTTCCCAGTAGGATTCATTTCCACTGAGCCATGACAGGAACTCCCAAAAATATTTTTGATAAAATTAATAACAGAAAATATATGTTATGTAAAAAGAAAATCCAAAACTACATATATACTGAATGACTTGAAATCTGTAAAAAAAAAATATATGAAATAATCCAAAATTTTAGTAACAGAATCTCTGAGTGGTGAAATTACGGAGGATTTAGGTTTCCTTCTTCCTTGCATTTCTAAAATTTTAGAATAAACACACACACACACAAACATGGAGTTACTAAAAGTCAAAAGCAATACTAGACTCTTGTATGGAAAGCATCAGCAATACTGCCCAAATCAACTATATATTTTCTTTCTTTCAGACACATTAGCCTGCTGAAGTGCTTGGCTGCCGTATGTTTGGCTCTCCCAATACCCTTGATGCCATTCCGTCTGCACTTGTGGATGCAATGCGAATTCATTTAGAGACTGGCAGGAGCAGCCTCTGCTACTGTTCTCACCTGTTCACCATCCCCTCCTGAGGGCCCCTGGAAACCCTTTGCCCCACCTTCGCTCTAGCCTCTAATTTCTCTTCTGTGGTTCTGGTGATAGGTGTTTCGCTGCTCTCTTTCTGTCTTTCCTATATAATTTCCCTCTCTGGAAAGGCACGTATCCAAGCTCCTATTACAGGGTTAACAGCAATGACCTCAGGAGCTATATACTGTGGACACAACAGATGTTCTCTATGCAAGTTCACAAGCAAGATGTGCATCCAATAGCTGCCTAGGAGCCAAGAGGGCACTTGGAATAACCTCTCCCTGTGACCACAGGCTGCTTCTCCAACGTGTCTCACTTAGCATGCTGTTGGGCCACTGGGTCAGACATCAGTGAAGGTGAACAGTGATACACAGACCATCAACACCACAAGCAAGTGTAAGTCTTGCTGACAGTGAAGGTTCTGCATAAGGAACAATGTCAGCTGCAGCTTCTTTCAAAAATCATGGATCAACACATTTGGAATGAAAATGTACGGTTCCTGTGAAGACAGAAAGCAGAGGAGTGGGTGGATGCACACATGTGTATAGTGAGAGATGTCTGAAGAAATAGAATAAAAGACAATTCAAGACTGCAACCAAAGCAAGCATTTGAATGTTGGGCCTTGAGGTCTTTTGAGCTATTGCACTCTAAGCATTGAATAAAATGTATACAGAAGCAGTCGCAATTGATCAAATGTTTCTAGGAAGGAAACACTCATAAGAGTTTTCCTCTCTATGTGAGAAAAAAAATTTACATTCAACGAAGTTTGTCAGCATAAAGGAAATGTTACAGTTGCTACGTAGGAAAAATGATAATTTCTGCCCTCTAGTTCTTCTATTAGCCAAACAAAAATTTTACATAAAAAATGAACACAAATGAAAGCTATCGTAAAAGCCATCAATACTGAATAAGAACACTTTAATCTTAATTTCAATAAATCTGAGTTTCTTCACTTTAATCTTAATTTCAATAAATCTGAGTTTCTTCACTTCTCCAAAATCATGAGTTTTGGAATTAGGTACCAATATTGCTATTCAGTCACTTTTTTTTTTCTTCTGTCTTTTTGCACCCGAGGCATATAGAGGTTTCCAGGCTAGGTGTCTAATCGGAGCTACAGCTGCCAGCCTACACCAGAGCCATAGCAACGCGGGATCCGAGCCATGTCTGCAACCTACACCACAGCTCACAGCAACGCTGGATCCTTAACCCACTGAGTGAAGTCAGGGATCAAACCTGCAACCTCATGGTTCCTAATAGGATTCGTTAACCACTGAGCCACGACAGGAACTCCTGTTTAGCCACTTTTTCACTGGTATAAAAGCAGATTCTTTGCATAGGAGACACAACTAAAATTGAAGAGAGAATGAAGAAAAATGTTCATCAATATTGTCTAAGACCATCCAAGAGCAAAAACTCAAGAACCACATAAGGATCAAGAAGTTAAAATGATTGCGTTGCCAATGAGGAATGATGTCACAAAGAATGATTTGGAAAACTGTAATATCATTAAGAAAAAGCTGTCACACGAGCTTATCATGTATGTATGGGAAAAAAAATCCAGAAAGCTGTGCCAACATGTTAAAGATGTGTCAAAATGTTAATATCTGGTTGGTGGGATTTTCTTCTTCATGCCTTTCTGAATATCCCCAATTTCTACATTGAGCATGTCTTTCATTTTTTTAATAAGTAATAGGTTAACTGGTATAGTTGATCTAAAGTAAAATTCACCCATTTTAGGCATATAATTTGAATAGCGCTGATACAGGAGGAATGTAACCACAACAAACTTCAAACAACATTTCCATTCCCACCCCCTCAAAGGTTTCTTCGTGCCCTTTTATGACCAACCCCCTCTGCAATCACTGATTTTTGACCTTATAATTTTTGTTTCCCAGAATGTCATGTAAGTAGAATTATACAATACATACGTAGCCTTTAGTGTCTGGCTTCTTTCACTCAGTATAAAGCTTTTGAGATTCAGCTTTTGTCTATATCAGGCTCATTCCTTTTTATTTCTGAATATTTTATCTCAATGTATGACTTCAATGTGTTTATCCTTTGACAAGGTGATGACATTTGAGTTGTACTCACCTTTTTTGGCTATCATAAATAAGGTGGCTATAGCCATTCATCTACTAGTCTTTGTGTGGGCACATGTTTTCATTTCTCCCGGGTAAATATCTAGAAGTGGGACTACTGAGTTACAGCGGAAAGTGTGTTTAAAAGAAACTGCCAAACTCTTTTTGTGTTACCATTAGCAATGATGAGCACTCATCTTACTTTTATAATGAGAAGAAATGATTATCATTAAGGAGTTGAAGGATGTGGGCATTAGAGCTCCATAAATAATACTTCCGTCATGACTAAGTGGAACACTTATAGACCAAAGATGAGAATCTTTGTCACTTTATCTTGAGTACAGTGGAGAATTCCTATAGACTTTAATGGTTAAATGGGTTTTCCAGTTTTTAAGACTATTTTCAAGTTCTGGTATTTAAAGCAGTCCAAATTCTTTGTAGGTGGGTGGTCTTACCATGGGACGATTAAAGTGTAGAGAGAGTAAGGAAAAAGGAGCCAAAATCATTTGGATATTTGATTATAATCAGCTAATTCATTGATTAGAAAGCATCTGTAAAAAAAAAGTACAGTCTCTCCTAACTCACCTTTATGCCTAATGCTGCTGTTGAATTCAGAGTTCTGTTTTTTGTTTTTAATGTTAAGCGTTGTTGTCATTTATCTCTTTATGGATAAAAATCTAAGATTTTTTTGATTTCCAAAAAGTTATACTAAAGTTATAGTGATTATAACTAAATTTATAACATATCACGTTATACTAGGCAATGGATTCATTTCATTCCATTTACGCAGCAATACCTGAGTATTCTTCATTATTGTGAAATGAGTTATTCTATGTAGAGACTCTGTATATTACTCATCCATACTGAACTTTTAAAGAATTTGTATATAATAGGTTGACTTGACTTCAGTCACAAAATATAATTTGATCGTTCTTTAATGACTTGGAAGGGGTGCTATTGCATTCCCAGGGTCATTACCATGATCAATTTTAACCGCACAGTTCTGTAAAAGGAGAAGGGCTGACAGGACTCAGTTTACCATTTGATATATAATGACAACAGTGTTAGCTGAATGGATCTTTGAGGGCTATTTACTTGTCACTTATTTCTCTTTCATAAAAATGAGAATTAAAATATATATTAATATTTCTTGCTGTCTGAACTCTAGAAAAATTCATTTTTTAATGCTTTATGAAATCTGATTCTATCTCATTAAAGTGTGGAGAACATAACCCCAAAAGTGTATTTGTCATCGGGGGGCGAGACAGGGAACCTTGGCTAGTTTACTGCAGGTATGTGGAGGGGTCTGCTCTGCTGCTGTGTTCTTCTTGAATGTATTGTAACTGCTGAGTCACTACTAGCTTCTTGTCAATTGCATGCTTCCCTCAAATAAAAAAAGTTTTTTAACAAGAGTATGTTAAGTCAGACATGCCAGATACCAGGCAAACTGGGAACACACATTTAACTGGGTTTTATGTGACGATTTATAACGTTACTCAATAAAATAAATATTTCTCACACAGCATGAGAGCAACATTCTCTAATGAGTGAATTTTTTCCACCTTAAAGAAGTTTTAAAGAGCAAAGCAAGTCTTTTGTTTCATTTTAGGTGGGGTATTCAACATTATTTTCATCAACCTACAGAATTTGGTTTTAAACAAAAGGTGTTTTCTTTCCTTTTTAAATTATCTCAACTAAGTCAGAAAAGCAACACCATAAAATTAGCAGTAGTTTTCACAGTCTTAATACATTCTCCAGTACTCTACATTAGAGTATGACCCTAGGAAAAAGATTCCTTAAGCAAAGTTATATTTGATTCAAGATTATCATTTAAATAGAGGTAAAAGATATTCCATTGTATGTATTTCAAAAGTACATATTTCCAATGTTAATTTATATTAAATATAGCATTTTTTCCATGTAAGTATTTCCAATGCATTACAATACTCATGTCACTAGAGTATGTTGGAGTATTTTAAGATAACTGCATATATGGGAAAAAAATGGATATATTTATATGCCAAACTGACTCATTTTGCCGTACACCTGAAACTAATACAACATTGGAAGTCAACTCTTCTCCAATAAAAAAATTTTTTTTTAAAATTAAGTGCTCAGATACTATTTTAAAGTGTTTGCTTTTTTCAAACCCAACTTAAGGTATTAAGAAGTTGTTCTCTTTGAACAAAAAACTGCCTGCTTAACTTTAAAATCTTCTCTTCTTACACGGGATTAGGTAACAAAGAAATTAGCAGCACTGACACAAAGCTTGGATTTAACACATAAGAGTAAAGCCTTGAAGCATTTGGTTCTATAAATCGGTATAAATACAGCAATAATCTTAAAGCAGTAATCTCTCTTTTAGGGCTGTTTTTAATGGACAGTATATTTGCTCCTAAGAAACAGGAATCAGCGAGGAAAAAAGACACGAAATGAACTAAATGTGTATCAATGCTCCCTTTGCTATAACTTTTTTTTTTTTTTTTGGTATTTCTAACAATTTTCAGGTCATACTCTCTCCTCAAATATCAAAGCTAAGTGACAGGGAACTTTAAGATTTTTGGCTGGTGTATTTAAAATTTGGTATGAATATACAGATTACGTACCATGCTGTTAGGAAAAACCTCAAGAAAAGAGAAAAAAGTAAGAGAAAAGAACTTTGGTATGGCCAAACCTTCAGTCAACATAGTTACTACCAACAAGGTAAACGGGTCACTATTTTTCACCATGTCATAGCTGTAAATGGTCATTAGAGAACCTCAAAACTTAATGCTAAAAATTATACAAGCTCTATGATCTCAACACAATCCTAAAAGAGTTATCAGTTAAGAAGCCAACTGGTATGAACATACACCACTGTTGCTTCCGTACGTTTTCATCTGGGGACAAACAACAGCCAAGTCGTCATGAAATCCATCAGAATGTCCTGAGACAACGGGAATAAGACCTTTTCTGTAGAGATATGCTGATCATCAACAACCTCTATTGCCCTATTACCAATAAAATGGGCTCAACAATGGATTTACTGAGTAATATGAAGTTTGGTAAAAAATAATGTTTAAGCAAAACCAAAATCAGTACATTAAGGCGCTTATTTTTGTTACATTTTTAAATACATAGTTACATTTCAACACGTGTACATTTCATTACATTCACACTACAATGCTTCTAAAATAAAATGATTTTAAATGCTTATTTTTCACAGGACCCCTTTAGACTATTTAAAAAAAACAGATTCACACATAGCATTGTGATTTATCTTCCTTTAAGTCAAAAAACTTCTGAAATTAGTTTTACTAATAAATTAAGCCATTTTCTATCAATGCTATATATCACCTGCTAATATATATAATCACAAAAGTTAATGAAAACTCAAGAGCTCAGTTTCTGATTAGTTTTAAAAATTGAGATTTAACTCATCTTCATAACACAGTATGTCTGAACTACATTATACTCTATATTATCCTAGTGAAGAAACAGCTCATAGTCTCTAAGCTGAATTTGAAATAGAAAATGGTGACGTGAAATAAAGAACTCATTTATCCAAACACTTTAAAAAGCACTTTACACAACCTTTCTAACTTGAAGATTGTTCAAACAACACTTCAACACACACAAATTTCCCAGACATATTACTAAATATTGTAGTTTAGTTTCAATTAGAGTGGTGGTATTCAGTTCTAATAGAAAGGAGAAAATGACGATTTATTTTCACGGAGTCCATGCTGTGGGAGTTCATGGTCTTACTTTACGATGAAAAATCACTAATGAATATTTGAAAAGCATAATTGTATACAGAATATGGGAATTGTTCACTGCTGAAAAAAAAAAGATTATTACTTTTGGCACATCACTTATGAGTTGAGCTTTTTATTCAAAGGAATGGGACAATCCATCTACATGTTGAATGATAAAGCCTATTCTTCTACAAGCCTTCATTTTTCAAGGCAAAATACAGAAAGAAAAAAAATCAATATATAGAGTAGTTTAGTCCTGGAAAGGGCTTTCTTAAAGAGAAACCTCAGTCAAGGTTGAAAGAGCAATTAATGCAGGCTCAAAAATCTGGGCCATTCTGATAGAGTTCGGTTAACATGTGGCAGAAGTAATCATCCACTTGTGAAAATGATTTTCGGTTCATTCTCAAACACCTTTCAGACACTCATGATCCCATTTAACTGACAACAATACAGGCTATCCGTGGGCACCACTGCATTTGATGTGAAAACCAATAGGGACCAAATGCCCTCAGGCACTTTCAGTCATCCCAGCGCTGCGGTCTCTGCTCCACCGTGCACATAAAAGGAGTCTTCCTTCTTTCACTACATTCTTCCTTTATTTAACCCCACAAGATTAAGCCTTTTTTTTTTTTTTTTGGTTTTGTTTTCAGCTAAGGATGAGAAGAAAAAACTGCCTCAAAACAACAGTGTGACCTGGGCATTAAGAAACCTAGAAGTAAATACTTTCCAGTTGGCTTTTATACGTCCTGAATCCTTAAGGGAAAGAGAACAAGAGGGGAGAAAGCAAGGATGGTCACCAAACAAAATTACAGAACATTTTGAAAGAAACGGTTGATTGAGGAAAAATCAGAAACCCCTATTGTTGAGCAAGAAGTTAAAATGTGCCTATGTCAATAGGACAGGAGACTTAGAAGAGCAAAGGCGCAAAATGTAGTTTTTCCTTTCCCGTGTTACATTTTGTAGAGTCAGGAACATAAAATGCCACCTCCCTTCCTTTTCCTGAGAAGTCCCATCTTCTGCTCATTTAATCTGTTAAATCTGAGCTTACACCGGCATTATCAGAGTAAATCTAAGAGCCTAAGCTATAAAAGCTGTCTTTTAAAAACTAGCTTGCTGTTGCACAAGCTACACTATGAATATAGGCAAACTGCCAGGATGAGAAGATGGTAAAACCCTACTCCCCCTCAGATGAGACATCAAGGTCTTCAACGGACCACTCTTAGAGGAGGCATTCTACAGTGAAGGGCAACGCACTGGCACCTAGAAACAAAACAGAACTACGGAAATTATATACGCAGCTTTACAAGAAGTGGTTTTAAAAAGCTAGACACAAGCCAAACCATAGGGCAAATCAAACTGTACAGAGAAATCTTTTATTATTAAGGCAGTTTTTCCTTTATTTTTGATAATTCATCATTAGCACCCTTTCATAGCTTAATTAGCAGAAAAAGTGGCCTAAAACATCTTTTTCAGTGGTTCATCGTATTACCAATAGTGAATATTTTAAAATTATACAAATTTGTCAGGGTCTTATTCTAATATGCTCTATTACAGAGTGCATATTTTGTAGGCACACTTTCATGTTTTTCCCAGTTTAAACGTCCTCCAAAATACAATAATACTCTTCTGCATGTGCAGAAACTTTACTGCTTTGTTAAAAATTCAAGAAAATTCATGAGCTTTCCAAGTTGGTCTACCCTAACCAGGCACACCTGCTTAGAGTAGAGCCTGTGCCTCCATCCCCTGGAAGGAGGTGGAGGGTCGAAGCGGTGAAGATGTGACTCTAGGCGTCAGGCTATGACACATTCCAAAGGGAAGGATGCTGTGCACTGCTTAGCAAACAAACACCACCACAAACAAACACTGGAGCACTTAGCGATGAAAATGAAATAATTCACTTGGGCAATCCCAGATATTTTTATGGTCCAATCCACTAAGCTTCCCTCTCCCTGAAAATGCACACGGTTTGGTGATAATGAACCAAAAGTTTCAGCAAAGGCTTTTACGCATGCTTCATACTACATCTTACTTACTAGTGGAAATACCCATTTGGGGGCACACTGTTCCTAGTGCCAAGCAAACATTATGCAATATGGGTCATCCTGAGTTAGCACAGCTACTGTAGGTTTCCCTTTTCTCTTCTGTTAAGTAGATATATCTGTTCTCTCTTCTTCATATTTAGGAAATGTTCAAGCAAAACATGGATTTTGTTTGACTCCCAAAAGGTCTCCAATTCTATGACGTTTACTCTCTGATCTCAGTTAATGAGGATATATTTGAAGGTTCTGACATTTAGAAAACAGTCTACGTCCATCTTTAAAGTAACATATCTTTGTGTTATTTGCAAAGGTATTTGAATTCCTCCTGACATACCACACATTTCACAGACTCCCTTCCCCAGCAGCCTTGGTCTACCTAAACCGTGTCACTTGAACTTCACTTTAGTGCTTTATGACCAATATTCTCTGTCCTCAAGGAGGTCTGGGGTTCTGGATCGACACTTGAGGGACTGAGCAGTGAGATACCCTTGCTGTCCTGCCAGCTCTGAGGTTGTACCTTGGCGTCAGTGTCCTGTCCCTGTCCTGTTCCCTTGAGCTCAAGTGGTTGTTTGGATAAGCCACCCAAGACTCCAGGCTGGGGGCCCAGCTGTGCTCTTTTTCTTGCTAATTTTTCTCTGATACGCTGCTCTTGAATTCTGGACTTGTTAGTTGGTCAAAGACATTTCCATGATTGCTCATATCTGTGAACATTCCTGTGCCTCAGCATGAGATCCTTTGATACTTTTTTTTTTTTTTTGGATACCAAGTACTCCTTCGTCTCAATACTCTGAGTTCTTGCTGCTTCTCTGATTGCCTGTTACCTGTCTTACCCCATCAGTCCCACACATCTTAATATTCCATCCATTTCCAACAATTTAAATTCATTGGTTCTTGCCTCTCATGTTTCCAGTTTCCTCCCACCCCTCAGAGGTTAACGATTACTGGCTCAGAGAAGCCCTCCCTGACACCCCAAACGAGGTCATACTCTCTTCTCACATGTATTTGGCGAGATGTGGACATTTCTCCCATAGCCCTGCGACAGCACATGGCACAGCATATCGGCACGGATGTCTATTTCCGACACACACAGCATGCTCTGTCAGGGTTAGGACTACATCAGTTACCACTCACCTCCCTGTCCCAGCACCATGCCTTCATCCAGCACATATTCCATAAACATTTCTGAAGTGAATGAACGGCTGTTTCTAGTCTTGGCATTCATTAGGAAGGCTTATCAGAAGGACAGAATGAAGAAAGTAAATCTCCAGCAAAAATGTATTTAATATATACTAAAGGAAAAGCCTTGGCTAGACTTTGGATTTTCCATAAAGGTTGTATTTTTATATGTTTTTAATCAAGAATATTCAAATGGTTTTAGCAGAATTTCATCCTGATATTTAACTTAATATGGAAGATCACGAGTCCAGTTTGCCTACATGCTCACGATTTAAGAACAGATTCCCAGGGCTTCCGCCAATGGTTTGAGCCACAGGTGAAAATGGCCCAAGGTCACATTTTCACAGAGGCATGCGACAGAATATATTCTATTCTAGAGATCTCGAAATGCCAACAGATTTCTACTTCCTACACACACACACACAGGTATACATGCTTTAACTTTTTGATATGTGAATGTTGTTGGAATCTCTGAGGAGGCCCAATAACTTAGTACCTCTTTCCTTTGCCTCAGTTCTGAATAAACTGGCTCAAGACAAAAGAGCTGTTAACAAGAAGCTAAAAGACCACTGATAAATACTGAAGAATGTGGCTTATTTCTGTGAGAGGAGGGCTTCCTTATGAGGTCCCCTATCCTCAGACACTGCTGGTCAGGCTAAGTCTGTCCATGTGGAGATCCTGCTCCTGGCCGACTCATAGTGGGAGCAGCAGTGAACAGGTGCTCGAACAGGTGCTCAAGGGACAAATGGAGTGGGAAGGGCTGAGCTCTGCATGCCCAGGTCCTGCTCTCAAGCTAACTAATCAGATGCTGCAAAGAAAGTGGGGGTGGGGTTTCAGTGGAGAGAGGCCAGGAGTATTACTGTCAATGGATATTCCTCCACATGGAAGCAAATATGAGGGGTGCAGAATAAGGGCTTTTTCAAAATAGAGATGAAAGAGTAAAAATGAGAGAAAGAGGAGGGATGGGGGGAGAGAGAGGGAGGGGGAAAGAGAGAGAGAGAGAAAGGGAGAAAGAGACACACAGAAACAGAAAATGAAGTCAGAGAAATAGATGAAGAAAACAAATGATTCTCTTAAGTCTATCTTTTAACTGGTATGTGCGTGGTGTGATTTTCACTATCTTTCATCTGTAAAACAGAAAAAGCAATATTTGCACCCTACGAAAAATAGTGTCATTACAAAAATTTGGTTGAATAATGAATGTAAAGGGGCCTTTGCAATTACAAAGCACAACTTCAATCAAGGCATTATCAATAACATCATTATCTTAGCGGTAACGTATGTACTGAAAAAATACTTCAATGTAACTCTTTAAAAAGACATTGGAAAGCTTGGGAAGAGTGGCAATAAATTTTTCAACTTGAGGGAAAAAAACTTGAATGTGGCAAAAATTTAAGTATATATTTTTCTGCAAATGAAGTATAACTATGAAATCACAGATTACAACAAAACAACCAGTTCTCATTCATCAGATAAAAGTACTATTTCTATAGAGTGCATGTATTGTATTTCCCAGCTCCTCAATTCCTTAGGGTCTTAAGAAACTGCTACTATTTTAGAGTTCAGGCTGTGCTGCAACAGGACTGTCTCCATTTCAGCAGTGCTGGGACACAGGTTCCATCCCTGTTTTGGGTTGCAACTGTGGCTTGTATCTGATCCCTGGCCAGGGAATTCCACATATGTCACGGGGCGACCAAAAAAAAAAAAAAAAAAGGCTATGGTTTAGTAATAATCTATGAGGGAAAACCATGTGAAAAAGAATATATATATGTATATAAAATCTAATAATAGATATATATCACTGTGCTGTATACCTGAAACTAACAAGACATTATAAATCAACTAAACTTCAATAAAAACTAAAAGGAAAAAAGAAACTCCTTATCAACCTATTAAAAGACTACTATGGAAAAGTATACTTTTTTTTTTTTGGTCTTTTCTAGGGCCGCACCCATGGCATATGGAGGTTCCCAGGCTAGGGGTCAAATCGGAGCTGTAGCCGCCGACCTATGCCAGAGCCACAGCAACACGGGATCTGAGCCGCATCTGCAACCTACATCACAGCTCACGGCAATGCCGGATCCTTAACCCACTGAGCAAGGCCAGGGATGGAACCCGCAACCTCATGGTTCCTAGTCGGATTCATTAACCACTGAGCCACGATGGGAACTCCAAGAAAAAGTATACTTTGATGATCCCTTTCTCGCTCACACATTTGGAGGAAAATCACTAACAAAATACAGGCAACAGCAGCAAGAGGGTTACATACAATCAGGTTGGGATTCACTGGCTAGGTTTGTAAAATGTTTCTCTTTCTCCTGTAGACTGAAGCTTAAGAATTCCATTTATTTATTTACTTGGTTATTAAACTGTAGTCACAATGTTTCTGCCTATGAATGCAAGATACAAAGAAAAATTTAATCAAGATAGTCAATAAAAAAAAAATCACCCTTGACATTTATAAAACATAGTCACAAAAAGTCTCAGATATTTTTGGTTAAAACTGACCTGAGTGGTACCTTTGATTATTCATATACTGTTGAACACTACAAGTTTTTCTGTATTAATTTTATAAAATGTCTTGACAAGTTTGATATGTCCAAAGTGAATTGCCACTTCACCTTCTAACATTTTCTTCTTACATTTTTTTTTTTAAAGAAAATGACTTGAAGATTACTTAATACTACTTTAAAAGTGCCACTTGTGTTTCCAAGTTCTCTACTTCAACAGGAAAAAAAAAAAAAATTTCTTTTGGGGGATGCTTGCGCCATCTACTGGAGAAATATATCACTACTTTTGCCAAATGAGAACCGTTAGCATTTCCAAAGACACTTGTGAGGTACTTCCCTCTAAAATGCAACACTGGGCCAAAATCTGGTCCTTTCCTTTCTTCTGTTTCAAGGTATGTGTTAGTACAGGCAATTAGCAGCTTCTCCCACAAAACAACACAAGTGTACATTAGTTCAAGTAATTCAATATTCCCATCTTAATTTGACAGAATAATTCATTCACAGGCAAAAGTAGATATGGAAGAGAGAAACACTGATGGAAGAAAGGAGATTATGTAACCGTTTTACTGTTTATTTAAAAAGTATACAAATACCTAACTTTAAAATAAATATAAGCATAGGCTTTCTCTCCCATCTAGCTACACAGCTAGGAATAAAGACAGAATTGTTAGAATTTGTAGACTGTCAAAACTACTTCGCAGAAAAGAACTGAAACCATTCCAAAGCTATCCCTGGGTTTTTCTTAATAAATAACCACAATCACAATAAAATAGAGTGTAAAAAAAAATAAGTACACATAAGACATGATCTCTAACTAGCTTCCCCCTCCCCCACCTTCCCTGTACGATGGCACCACCTAAAGCAGAAGAACTAAGAAGGAATTTAAACTCTATTCATTTTTCACTAAGACATTGTTATTTTTTCCCAGCAAAAGAAGTGAGAATCATATTTGACGATCCACATCATAATTATATCTCTGGGTGTGGGGTGCAATTCATTTGCAGGTATATATACATCTTCTCTTTAGTGGGATGCATGGATTATTTCTTAGAAAGTTAACAAATTACACTGTAACTGCAAGTGATTAGAATCCAAATAATTTTCAATTTATGGGTGCTTTCTCTACCTTCCTCTTTCCACAATTAGAGGAAAACAGACTAAAACAAAACAACTAACCAAACAAAAAACTCACTGCAGAGACTATAAAACATATTCTGGAGTTGGTGCTCTTGAGTGATCACTGACCTAATATTTACTTTGTGCATTTTAGGACAGAAGATACACTTACTGTAATCATTAACAACAGTGTTTGAAGATACTATGAAAAATGAAAGAAAATATTATGAAAATGAAGATAAACTACCATGGGAGTCCCTGTAAATCAGAGATTCTTAGATGACCTTAAATGAATAAATGATCCTTAATCATCAAATAAAATTAACTCTAAAGAGAAATACAGAATTCTAATAATTAAGGGAATAGCAAACAATAAAGTTTATGACCTAGGTTTCCAGTTAGATTTATTTTGCTAGGATTCAAGTGAATCTTTTAAATCAATCTGAAATTTAAAAAAATCAAAAAAGTAAATTGACTACAATTTACAGTAGAATATATTGTCAGAGCACACATCCTATACTGATATTCTTTGAATCAAGTAACTATTTCCAATGCATTTCATCATTGTTTTCTTTATGAACAGGTTACATTTTTTGTAAACATTTACTGAATTCCAGGCATTATGCTTTGTATTTTAACATATTATCTTGGCTAATACCCACTAAGAATCACAATCACTATTAGATAGTATAGTTATTGTTACAAACGATAACACACACACAGCTTACCACCAACTTCTGAGACTTTCAGTGCTATAAAAATGACATTAAGCACTACCTTTAAGTTTTCATTAGCAATGCTCCCCGAATATACTTTCTAATTTTGCTACAAGATTCACTTTGCAGTTGTCAGTTGTGAGGGCACAGGCCCCGGCTTCTATATATGAAAGGCACTTCTTTCTCTTCCTGGATGGAGACGTCTCTACATGGAGACGGTCTTGATCTCAGAACAGTGATGTCCAGACCACCGCCTGTACACTGCATAAGACAGGGCCCGGACTGGTTGCTGATGGGAAGGGTTTACTTACTTAAACAGGGGGCCACCCCCGGGTGCTGGCTAGGTGTTAAGGCAGGAGTCTTCGTTTGGAGAAAAGACAAAGAACGTAATAGCAGGGGGCCCTCTTGAGGTGCCAGCTAACTCAGGCTGGCTTTTTGGACAGACCACACGGTTCGCAATGAGAGTCATAAACGGGTCAGAATCCACAGAACGAAAGCAAGCTTTACTGAGAGTTCCTTATATTCTCTGTGGATTCTCTTGCTCTCCGTTAGCAGCATGGTTTGGGCAGCTCTACCCTGCTCTAATGAACCAAAGGCAAACGAGGAAGGCCAGTCCACCGTGGAAGAGGAAGGACAGGAGCTGGAGGCAGGGCGCATGTGAAGCTAGCACAGGACGGAGGAAGGAGGTGAAGAACCGTCCCAGGAGGGGACACTCAGTCCCTTCTGAGGCCAGTCACCTGCATCTCCAGAAGAGTCCCCTTTCTGAGTACAACACTGGAGGTTTGGAGTTGTTCTTGGCACAGAGGCCTTTCCTCCCAGTAGTTTCCATGAACTCTCAGGAACAAAGGAACAAAATTAACTTATTAAAGAGAGAATGAGCACAGTCCCTACAGGAACAGCCCACCACTTTGCTACGATTTCTGAAACTGGTCTCAGTTGAGCCTCAGTTTTTTCTAACTGGAAATAGAGCTAAGAATTGGTTTCTTAGTTGCCTTAAAGGGTCACCTTGAGGCTCAAATGACCCAATAGATATAACAGCTCTGATAATAAATGTAAAGATACTGGAATTCCCGTCGTGGCGCAGTGGTTAACGAATCCGACTAGGAACCATGAGGTTGCGGGTTCGGTCCCTGCCCTTGCTCAGTGGGTTAACGATCCGGCGTTGCCGTGAGCTGTGGTGTAGGTTGCAGACGCGGCTCGGATCCCGCGTTGCTGTGGCTCTGGCGTGGGCTGGTGGCTACAGCTCCGATTCGACCCCTAGCCTGGGAACGGCCCAAGAAATAGCAACAACAACAATAACAACAACAACAACAAAAGACCAAAAAATAAATAAATAAATAAATAAGTAGAACAAATACTCATGGATAATAAATAGAATAAATGCCTAAACGATTTTGAATATAAATTTGAAAAGGAAAAGCATAGACTACTGAAAAAAGGGAACTGAGGTACATGATGGGGAAAGAGGTTATAAGAGAGAATCTAGCTTTTCTAAATGACTTCATGTTCCCAGGTATAGGTACCCCGTATTTCAGCGCACTGAAATAATTTACCAATAAAATGCCATTGGGAGTTCCTGTCGTGGCTCAGTGGTTAACAAATCTGACTAGGAACCATGAGGGTGCAGGTTCAATCCCTGGCCTTGCTCAGTGGCTTAAGGATCCGGCGTCGCCGTGAACTGTGGTGTAGGTTGCAGACGCGGCTCGGATCCCGCATTGCTGTGGCTCTGGCGTAGGCTGGTGGCTACAGCTCCAGTTAGACCCCTAGCCTGGGAACCTCCATATGCCACAGGAGTGGCCCAAGAAATAGCAAAAAGACAAAATAAATAAATAAATAAATAAATAAATGTAAAGATACTATAAAGATGTAAAGAAATGCTCTTAGCAGTATTTTGTTAAAATCCAGGTAAGGTCGTACTACCATTACAAGAAATTAAATTTGAGAAATGTTATTGGGCTTATTTATCTACATAATACAAAGCAAATGATTAAAACTGGTTTCTTTTTTGGGAGTGGGGGATGAGAGTGACGATTCTGACTCATGTGGACCTAGTTGTACAATCATGAATGCAAAAATTCTTTACACTAATTTTTTTGGTTCATGTAGGAGAGAAAACTTCCCTAAGAAACACATTTTCACAACATTTTAAGCACATCAGATGAGTTAATTTCTAACGTAGTAATTTCTAACAGAAATGTTTAAAGTATATCAAAATTCACTTATTCGAATTCAGCGCTTCTCGGATGTTATGAGCAAGTAATGAAATCATGCACAGAACGCTAGTGAAAACACACACTGCTGGGCCTGAGTTTCTAGTGCCCTGCAGCTGGCCTAAGAATCTGTATTTCTAACAGGTTCTCAGGTGAGGCTGATGCTTCTGGCCCAGACAACATATATTAGCCACTGGTTAATCTACACCTCTTCTGAAACCTCAGCCACCTTGAGTATATATTTAAAAGGCATTTTACCTAAAAGTATATAATTACTTAAGCTTTCCTCAGAGTAGCACTATGAACAATTTTTCTAACTGAAATAAAACATTTTTTCCCCTTTCTTCTTAAATTTGATCATAGTGCCCCCAAGTGGATAAAAACGCTACTAACAAGAAAGGAAAACAATTACGTCAATTTTTACCTGTATCTGACAGAAGAGCCAACTGAGTGTTTTTCCCAGGACACAGCACAGGTTAACCGAAAAACTACCCACACATGTCTTGGGAAAGCTTACCACTCTTGCTCTCAGGGTTTTATTTATAACACTAACGTTGGGTCAATTAATTCCCAATCTCTTGCCGCTCTTAAATTCTACACTGGCATGAAGTAACCACAAAAACCTATTCAGAATCAAGTGTAACATCAAGAAATAGCAAAAAAGCTGTATTATTCTATAGTCTCCATCCTTACCATCCCATAGCTCCTCAAAGCTGTGATGGGACTGCAATATGCACTCGTGTAGGGTTAAGAAAGAAAGTATTTGGGCTTAAATGACTGATTAGAATGCAGGGTGGTTAAACAGGCTCTGGCTAAAACACTTGCCTCCCCAGTGTGGTTATTTCTGCCACATCCTGGAGGAATTCTCTGGAACAAAGCAAACCATTCTTTCTGGGTATAATTAATATCAGTACACTCCATAGAAATTTGTATGTCATTTTGCAGCACTATAATTCAGCTGAATTAGTTTTTTTTTTTTTTAGTTCAGTGGTCATATATGGAATCAATAAATTAAGGGCTTCTAGTCAATGTCACAAAAGCAATATTGCTGATAGGTAAAAATGGTATCATAAAACACTGGTGAAGAGGCTTGTGGCTTACAGGCTTAATGACTAAACCTTTCTTAAAAATTAAAAATATTATAGTTGATTTATAAGGTTCTGTCAATTTCTGCTGTACAGCAAAGTCACCCAGTTTTACATACATACATACATCTATCTATCTACAAATATATCTTTTTATCACATTATTATCCTCCATCACGCTCCATCACAAGTGATCAGATATAGTTCCTTGGGCTGTATAGCAGAATCTCATTGCTTATCCACTCCAAATGCAATGTTTTTACCTACTAACCCCAAACTCTCCATCCATCCCACTCCTTTCCCCCTCCCTCTTGGCAACCACAAGTCTGTTCCCCATGTCCATGAGTTTGTTTCCTTTCTGTAGACAGGTTCACTTGTGCTGTATATTAGATTCCAGATATAAGTGATATTATACGGTATTTGTCTTTCTTTATATACATGTATCTATCTTCCTCCCACGTATGTGTGTATATGTGTATCTCTTCACTTTTCATCACTCTCTTAACTTTAAAAAAGGCTCTTCTATTTCAAATGTATATCCATGGTCTCAAACTTTTGTCAACTGCTCATATAACCTCATTCTGCCTAAGAGAAGGATAGAAATGCAAAGGGGAGGACCACAGGCTTTAGTGGCACATACAGTGACACTGGTGCATGCTATAAGGGGATAATGTATACACTGACCTCTGGATTTCCCCTGGCTTCCTTAAGCACATGTATTTCTCATATGAAATACCCCAAAGAGAGTCTCATGTTATTTCATGCCAATTAACAAACTGCTAACATGTCATGTTAATAAAAAAGCAATTGACCTAAGTAGAAGGGCTAATTAAATGGAGTAAGGTAATTAAACGATTCTTAATATGTAATCAAAAGATATGGCTGGAAGTGTTTCACAATGTTGTCTCTTTGTTTTCAAGTATCTGCCTATCTGCAAAATTCTAATCAGTGTAACCATATGCATAAAAGACAGATCCAGTGCAGATGTTAATTTGTTGCATGATAGAAATCAGGTGTTCAATTACAAATAATGGGGTGTATGAGAGAACGTCCAAGATTTCCATTTAGCTGAACACATGCATCTCAACCGGCAAATGATTGCAAAGCATTTATATTGGAATTAGCTACTAGCATGCACCCAAGGCACATCACATTCAAGTCCTTTATTATCTTCATTATATAATATTCACATCCCCAGCCCTATGTGTTACCTAATTTGCCACTGATTTAGGAGTTTGAATATTTGATCGTCTAAATTCTATTTATTGCATCTGAATTTCTAAAAGGATGTTTTCGATTTTGAGCCAAATTCTAGAGCACTTTAACATGAGCAATTTTATTTCCAAATATTATTTTTTAAATAAGCAAAACCATTTGCTTTTGTACTAAGGCAAATTCCTCAAACTAAGAATATGCAAAGCTTTTAATACGTAAAGCCTATCTCAGCAAAGCCCTCCCAACATGGTACCTAAATGTATTTTAGCAAAGCAACCACAGAGAGGGCCAAATATATTCACGTGGTTAAAAGACATTATGCAGATTTTCTTTTTAAATATAATTTACAATAAAGACAAAGGCTTACAACTTACTTGAGATACACACCACACCAAGCTTATAGACTGATACAATTCTGAAAAGATGAAGAAATACCAGACTGATGCTGAATTATGTCCCAAATCAAGACACTAATATTGAGAGTCTGCAATTTAGTTATTCAATAACTAGTAAACCATATGTCTAAACCATAATATCAGATAATCACGGAGGTGACAATGAAAAGAATCATCTGATTAGATGCAAGAATACTAGCAACATACATCAATGAGGAGGGCTTCATTATTTTAAAAGAACATAGGAAGGACGTTTAAAAAAAGTGCATTAACTTTTCAAATTCAAAATATGTGACTGTCTAAGGTCCCTTACTCATTTAGAAAATAAATAAATGTGATTGCTGAGTATGTGGCAACTTGCAAAACCTCAACAATTATTCAAAGGTAAGAATGGTGAGGGATAATTCCTGTAACCAGGAGACACAACATGGTGACATTATGGGCCCAATCGGACCTACAGATATGCTTTGAAAGCCAAGTATCACAAAATATCATTCTGAACTTCTTTCTGTAAGGCGTGTTCTCTTGAGTCCCCTAATGCTGACTGTTTCACTCTTCATGATCTTATACTTAATTGCTTCACACTTCTGTTTGGCTTGCCTGGCCTATGATGGCATTCCGATATTGTGAATTCCTGGCGATCCCTTGAGACACGGATTGCATATTATTAGGCAGTGTTGCCTGGTGGTTTAGAGAATAAGCTTTGGAATGAGACAAACTTGGATTTAAATCATGGTCACTTACTAGTCTGTAAGACTTTGGTCAACTTCTTTGACCTCTTTATGCCTCAGTAATCTCTGTAAATTGACATAACAGTGACATCAATTATATCATATAAATCATGTATATATATATATAAATTACATAAATCAGAGTTGCAAAAAATAATATATAATCAACCAAGAATATATATTATAAACAAGGTTTTTTAAAATTTGATTTTTAAAGAGTTTTAGGTTCACAAAAAATTAAAATGTAGGTATGGAAAATTTCTCACATTCTCTGCAAATTCTCCTCAGTACTGACATGCTACACCAGAATGATAGGTACATTTGTGACAATTGATGACCCTATAATTAACACATCATAATCACCCAAAGTCCAGAGTTTAGGTCATGGTTCACTCTTGGTGTTGTTCATTACAAGTATTTGGGCCTATGTGTAATGATACATATTCACCATTATAATATACAGAATATTTTCACTGCCCTAAAAATTCTGTGTTCTGCCTATTCATCCACTTCCTACCCCTCAACCCTTGGCAATCACTGACCTTTTTATTCGCCATAATATTGCTGTTCTAGAAGGTCATATAGACGGAATTGCACAGCCTTTTCAGAGTTTCTTTCACTTAAGATTTCCTCCACATCTTCATATTTTGATGGCTCATTTCTCTTTAGCACAGAATAATATACTATTGCTGGATGTATCACAATTTATCCATACACCTAATGAAAGACATATTGGTTGTTTCCAAGTTTTGGCCATTCTGAGCAAAGCTGCTACATCCATGTTCAGGTTTAGTGTGGACAAAGCTTTCAACTTCTTTGGGTGATACCAAGGGCCATGACTGCTGGATCATACGGTAAGATTATGTTTAGTTTTGTAAGAAACTGCCAAACTGCCTTCCAGTGTAACTGTACCATTCTGCAAGCCCAATTAATGACAGTTTCTGCTATTCCACACACTGTCTCCATTTGGTATTGGCAGTGTTCCACAATTCTGCCATTCTAATTGGTACTTTGCAAGATAGGTAGGTTGTTGGTTGGTTGCTTTTTTTTTTTTTTAAACACAATTCCAGTGACAGAAAATCTCTCTTAAATTATTTTAATAAAAAGGAAAGGGGGGGGGAGAGAAAAAACTCCACAAGCGGTTTAATGAGAGTAATATAACTGATTCTCCAAATTAAAACTGAAATGAAAACATTACAAGAAAAAAATTGTAGGCCAATTTTATCTATTAACAGAGCTGAGAAATTTGGCAGTGAAGAGGAATGTTTGAATTACAGAAAAGAAGCTTGACTAGTTCAAAAACCAAATGAAAATTTACTCTAACTCATCAGCAGTCAGATAAATTGAAGAGACTATTTGTCATTTAATTTTAAATAGTTCTGATAATTTTAAATAGTTTTAATAAAACTATTTCAACTATTCATGTGTTCCATGAATGTAGGGATGGATGGTTTAATATCAGTAAAACCACCAATGTAAATCACTATGTTGATGACTTAATGGAGAAAAATAATATTACTACCTTAATAGACACACAAAAAGCATCTGATGAAGTTCAAAAATTGATGCTTTAACAAACAATTTAGTAAAGCTGTATATCAGGGGTATAAAGCAACTATGCTCAACAAAAGAAATTTTAGATATTATGATGGTTAATTTACACATCAATTTGTTTGGGCCATGGGTCCCTAGATATTTGGTCAAAGATTATTTTAGGTGTTTCTGTGGAGAGACACCTAAAATTTAGTTCTTTTAAAACTGAGAAAAGACAGGTTTGCCTGCTGTCATTTCTAAATAATATAGCATTCAAAGCCTAGGCCCACTGTATATGACAAGAAAAAGAATGAGATAAAGATAGCAAATTCAGAGGAAAAAACTGCCATTATTTGCAGATGACAATCACCTACAGAAAAAAATATGACAAACTGTTAGCTCAAGTTAGCTTTCTACTATCAATACTATGCTTCTATACCAAAAAAGCAAAGATGGATGGATGGATGGCCTTCCACACAATAGTGTGGGAAAACTGACTTTTTGAAAAAGTTCGAGTGCTTCCTTATTACACCTTATCCAAAAGGGAGCTCTATGTGGGTTAAACACCTAAAAGAATAAGTATAAAAAACCTAAAAGAGGAAAATGAAGATTATTTCTGTGACTTATGGGTAAATGATACTTTTAAAATGATTCCAAAGGCATAAATACACAGAAAGAAAATAAATGTTTTTGATTATCCAGCAGATAACAGATTGGGAGGATATATGTCATAACTAAAACCAATAAAAGATAATTATCTATGACTTCTCTGTCCAACAATAGTAGATAAATGTGGCTACTTAAATTGATAGAAATTGAAAAGAATAAAGCCACATTTTTCAAGTGCTCAAAAGTCATATGTGGTCCCTATATCATGATAATACTGAAGCAAAATAAAGGAAAACCATCAATACTCCAGCAACCTGAAAGCAACCTAGGAATTCAAATTGCCAAAGAAATGAACCTACAAATCACAAAAGCAGCAGCCTAGAAAAAATGTATGGGAAAGAAAGATATTCAAACTTCTTTTTTTTTTTTTTTTGGTCTTTTCAGGGCCACACCAGCAGCACATGGAGGTTCCCAGGCTAGGGGTCGAATCAGAGTTGTAGCCACTGGCCAACACCACAGCCACAGTAATGTGGGGTCTGAGCTGCGTCTGTGGCCTACACCACAGCTCCTGGCAATACCAGATCCTTAACCCACAGAGCTAGGACAGGGACTGAATGTGTGTCCTCATGGATGCTAGTCAGATTCATTTCCACAATGGGAACTCCAAGTAAGCCAAACTTTTTAACCCCATGAAACACTGCTTCTCATTAATCAGAAAAAAACAAAATTTTGAAATTACCTAATTTACTAATTCTAGGTAAGCATATAGGGTAGTAAGACTGTAAATAGTGACAATCTAGAAAGCAATTCTTGGGACATTTACTGAAACGAAGTATATGTATGTCTGATTCTTGTTTACATATGGTGGAGAAATTCTTACATAGGCTTACTAGGATGCATACGGACAATCAAGGGGGAACTATGTATACCGAAGGACAGAGACAATGTGGGTGTTCACCATAAGAGGACTCCATAGGTCAAGTGGGATAGAGACTATGGAATGTACAGAACATCAAGAAGCAATGACCTTAAAGAATGTATGTACAGTTACATACGTAGGTCTTAAAGTAATGATTCATAAAAACATAAGTCAAATATCTTTAGCACAAAATATATAAATCTAAAACACATATGCACACAAAACATTACATATATTATAAGGTTACCTAACATTCAAAGATACACTGCCCACTACAGAATGGATACCTATGCATGTAGGAGCAGAATAAGAGATGGGATCGGGAATCAAAGAGCCAAAATGTAAAACAAAGAAGGGGCTGGTGATGGGGTGCCATGAAATGAGGAATATGAGCATTTGAATTTCAGTGCCTCAAATTCTAAAGGGATAAGTAACTGCTTTAATTCTTCAAGTACATGTCCTTTTAGGTGTATTTATTTTAACCTGAAAATTTTAAGGTATTATCTATAATTTTTAAAGTCCATTGAATATGAGATGTATAAGTTGCTATGCAGTGTTACCAGAATGTGTAATTCATACATTATAATACTGACATCATTATTTATTAAAGATTTTTTTCCCAGATGGTGATGAATGCTCAAACTAAAAAAATGAAAAACACATTAATATTCAAGAAATCTGAAAGCAATTTAGGAACTCAACTTAGCACTACAACAATTTAAAAAAACAAATGAAGATTTAAAATATAAACTCCATTTGTTCAAATTCAATAACAAATCCAATAAAAATTAAGTTGTACTAAATTAAAGAAACATCTAAAATTTTATGGTTGTTAAACTTTCCTAACCATATATCACTTTAACAAAGTCTGTTGTAGGTATGCTCTTGAATTTGGAACTAAATATATATCTCAGCTCTTACAAATATTCTAACTAATTATTTCAGAATGAATGTAGAATGACACTTTAATTAGCAATGCATCTCCTGGCAATTAAGATTCTCTTGCTTTTCTAAGCAATTAAAATGGCAAGGCATATTATTAAGGTCCCACAATTTCTCATACCTCTTCCTGACAATTACCGTGAGAAATATTAAAGGCAAGATCACAGCTATAATCCATTCACTGAATATTCAGTAGCAGGATAAACACTTTCTCCACCTTGCCTAGTAGTTTTTCATTTCACTCATTACCCATCAATCATTAGTCCAATTTGTGCTCTATCTCAAAGTTCAATTTTTCATTTTACACAATTTATTACAACCAACTGATTTTGTAGGAATGCACGTTGTAAGGATAATTTTAATTAATAATTTTTAACCCATGTATTCATGACATAACTTTAACAGTCAGAACATGAAGTACCATAGAGTGGCTGATGCTGGCAGAAAATATCAGTGCTGGAATATGACACCTAAAATTACTGCCTATTGAATATATTGATATAACAAAGGCACAAGCACAAAATTGTAGATAACTACTGGTAAGGTCAGAGAATAAGGAGAAATAATTTAAAAATTTTAAATACCTAAGGTTTTTTTTTTAAGTGGTATTATAACACCTTTTATGTTCTTTTTGATTCTCTTATAATTCTAGTTTCTTATATTAAATATATATTATTACTGGAATAGGAAAGTGAAGTTACATTAATTTTTATACTACATAATGGTATATCATAAAAGTAAAACATGGCATTCACATAGGTATGAAACTGTTGAAAATTGTAAAGCACTATAGAATTTAAGAATCTCAATTATTTACTTGTAAATCATAATTTGATTCAACTTATTAATAACAACTAAAATGTATTGAATGTTAATTATGTGCCAGGCACCTTAGTGATCTTACCTATTTCAAAGGGACAGTGTGAAAATTGATTATCATTATTCTACTTAACAACAGAATAGTGAAGGCACAGGGAAGTTAAGAAATTTAGTCAGGAGTACCCAGTGATGGGGCTACAACCAGGCACATGGGCTGCCGGCTAATCCAGTCACTCCGACGAAGCTATACAGCTATGCTATACGTTGGTCCTTTAGCAGTTTTCCTTGTGCCGTTCCAACAGTTCATCAGTAATTCATATCTTCCACTATAAATAAATGTAACATTGTCAACCTCTCAGATATACTTCATATATCCAATGGTTGAACCACTGGAGCGAATAACACATAGCTGTCTCTAAGTACAAGTTTTGGCAGGTGTAAGCAGATCTTGGCGCATGTCCATAACTGTGTCTTGCTTAATGTCAAGGCAAAAGAGGAAACACAGGCAATCATAACTTGCTTTGAGTAAAAAAGGAATGTTTGTGTCCAATGCAAAAAGAGGCAGTGCAGGGCATGATAACCTCAGCCAGGTACTCAGCAGTAGTATTTGCGATTGTAACATGACTTACCCATTTTTTTTCCTTTTTTTTTTTTTTGGTAGCCATCTTACTCAGTTTTACTCATTTCAGATCTGACTCTTACTCATTTCATTCAGTGATTTCTTCTGCCTTGATCATCATGGTCTATGTCAATCTAGAAATCTAGCTGATCACTCAGTTTGATCAACTTTCCTCCTAAGGATTTTCACATTTCGTTAGAAGAGTTGAGCCCTCTCCTCCTTAAATATGCACCATGTTCCTTTCGTTTAATAAATACTCATAAACACACAGTTCTAACAATCACTACCTACGCAGACAATATTGTTCAGTTAACACACTGTTCTCACATAATCATTATATGCTCGTTCTTTCACTGACGGGAGTGACCCAAGAAAACTATACTCACTCAGTTTGGGCAACATCTTCAAAGAAAAATTTTTTAAAAAGCTATTTTTAAAATTGTTTTTGAATTATGATATAAGGGGTGTTGCAAATAGTTTCAAACCATCAGGTAAAATAGATCCTGTAAACTAATTATTTATGATACGTTTTCAGCTAGGATGTTAAGGCATGGAAGAAGCAATTGATATCTGATAGCCCATCACATTCTGTACATATAACTGTATCTCGCCAGCTTAGTTTTTCAATTTAGTTTTATTCCTAGCCTATGTTATAGGTTAACAGCTGTTCTATTTCAGTGGGAAAAGTAACAGCAATTACTTCCACTGAATCTAATGCATCTTTTGTGTTGATTAATGTCTTTTTTTAAGCATTACTACTTTTATAGCATATTTAGCCTTTCCATTCACTCCTTCATTCAGAGTTTGGCCCATAGTAATTAAAAAAATCTGTGTTGAATGACTGATTCAATGAAACCATGCATGTATTCAGTGCCTGGTCAAACAATGGTAAATAATAAGCTTCTTTCTACAAGGAATTAACCTTAGCTGGATGGACAAACCAGAAGGTGGACAATTTTAATTCTGTAACAGTGCATGTTCAGTGTCTCTGGGAGCACAGACTTAGGAGCCTGAATTGAAGAGAGGAGGAGTATCCAGGAACTTTCATATTGTGTCTCTGTCTGAAAGTACATAAAAATCAACCAATTATCAGCATTTCATGTATATCACACTATATTATGAATCCTATGAGCAAAGTAATGAAGAGTCGGGATCCCTGCCTCAGGAGACAAAGATACAGTGACAGACTTAAGACAAACATATACGAATATAAGTATCAAAATAAGGGAATAAGTGGTAAAAGCCAAAAAAAAAAAAAAAAGGATCTCACATATAGCTAGAGAAAATGTATACCAGTACAATTAATAATACAATTTGAAGTATTATCTTGTACATTCTCATTAATTCAGCAATTTCACTCTTAGGTACACACTCAAGAGAAACCACAAACATGCCCCAGGTGACACACAAGGAACTGTCTGAAATAGCACAAATCTGGAAATCAGTCAAATCTTCCTTTTGATAAAGTGGATAAATTATATTTATAGAAAGGCATATCATACAGAAGGTCACACATATAATTAAATATATAGATCAATGTAGCATATAGCATGGGCCAAGGATTATGACTAATCTAACACTGAGTATCTAATGTATAACCCAAGAGAGAAAAAAGTCAACAGGATTTCATAGCAAGACAATAGTGCACAGTATGTTAGCCTTTTCTGTGCAACTTCATAACTTAAATCAATTATTTCTTAAGAACACAGCTATTTCTTTAAAAAAAATTTTTTTTTTGCCTTTTTCTAGGGCTGCACCCACGGCATATGGAGGTTTCCAGGCTAGGGGTCTAAGCGGAGCCCTAGCCCTGTTGCTGCCAGCCTGTGCCCAGCACCACAGCAATGACAGATCCAAGCCACATCTGTGACTTACGCCACAGCTTACAGCAACGCTGGATCTTTAACCCACTGAGCGAGGCCAGGGATCGAACCTGCAACCTCACAGTTCCTAGTCGGATTCGTTAACCATTGCACCATGACGGGAACACCTAAAACACAGCCATTATTTCTTACAGTTTCCTGAATAGTTCTACTGACCTGATCTGAGCTCAGCCTGACACAAACATGGGTGTGTAGTCAACTGCAGGTTGGTTAGCTGGCCTTGTTCATTTTATCTGGGCTCAATTACATGCCTGACCTCTTGGTCAGGACAACTGGGTTGATTCAACTCCATTCCTCTACTGGTTTAGCCCACACATGTCCTTTTGGCAAAGTCAGGGAGCAAGAAACAAAGTAAAAATGCACAAATACCTTTTTAAGCCTCTGCTTATACCAAGTTTGCTATTGTCTCAAAGGCCAAAGCAAGTCACATGGCCAAGCCCAAAGTTGGAGGGGCCAACCTAAATACAGGGCAAGAGGTGTGAATTTAGGGAGTTCATCTGTTGGGTCCATTTATGCAGTCAACCCACTGCATACACAAAGAATGAATTTTCTACACAACCTTCTCTCTTCCACCAACATAGCAAAGCTCAGGCCTGGCTGACGTGATTTTATGTAAGGACAGTCCTAGGCAGAGGAAGGAGGCTCGCCCTCCTGGGGCCTGGGGTGAAAAGAAAGACAGAAAGAAGGCAGGCAGGTTGTGGGAGGCGCACCACAGACTTGAGGAAAACGCTAGCGTGGAAGGGTTTCTGCCCCAAGTCTCACTTCATATTCTGTCCTGGACGCTGTGGCAGAAGCCAGCAAGAGTGATCCTGATGAAGCGGAGAGCGCCGGAGCCGCTTTAGGGTAAAAAGCATTCAATGGTTCCCTCAAAATCAGGGGCGTGGCGATGAAGTGATGTGGGTTAGCCGAGTTTCTGCTCGAGAGGCAGTCTGTTCCTTTCCGGACCAAAATAATGCCATTTGCAGCAACATGGATGGAACTATAGACTCTCACACTAAGTGCAGTCAAAGTGAAAGACAAGTACCATATCACTTATATCTGGAATCTAATATACGGTACAAACGAACCTTTCCACAGAAAAGAAACTCATGGACTTGGAGAAAGATTTTCGTTTGCCAAGGGCTGGGGAGAGGGAGAGGGATGGACTGGGAGTCTGGGGTTAATAGATGCAAACTATTGTATTTGGAGTGGATAAGCAGTGAGATCCTGCTGTATAGCACGGGGAACGATACCTCGTCACTTATGATGGAGCATGATGGAGGATGACGTGAGAAAAAGAATGTATATATATGTGCGACTGGGTCACAATGCAGTATAATAGAAATTGATGGAACACTGTAACCAACTATAATGGAAAAAATAAAGATCATTAGAAGACCTTAAAAAATTACTTTCCTTTCTGTGCACTTCTGTATTAGTGACAGAAAACGTGTAACCCAGTATCAGACTGGTATGGTTTGGTTAGGCAAAAAAGTAGAAAAAATAGGCTTGGCTAAGTAAAAGCATGTTCGGGGTATATCAACTGATCTGGTTGAAGTTGGGGGTTTGCTTGGGTATCGAAAGGGCAAAAAGTTGCAAAGACTAGATGGGATAGGTTTTAGAAGAACTTGAATACTAGGCTAAAAATGTGAATATAAACCCACAGCAATGGGGAAGCACTAGAAGTTCTTTAGTAGAGATAATAAATAGTATTCCTAAATTCTTGAATGGCTTGCAAGTCAGGTTAAACAAGAAAACTAGTACAAAAGTCGCGGAACTTTATTTCTTTGTTGCTGCTGCTGTTAGAAGAGACTGAGACTTGGGGTTGGCAGAAGGAATAGCAAGGGATTCATCTGTGGGAAACAAGACAGAGGGAGGGATTAACTACAAGAGGTGAAGAGGAAGGGGTTAAAGGCGAATATAAAGATCAACCTAATTGGCAGAAGGGATAAGGCTGCCAATTTCACAAAGCTGAATATAGATGACATTCAAATTTTCTCTGACTTTTGGTCTACTGCTATGCCTTTCTCATCTACTGTTAAAGACTTTTTTTTTTCCAGAAGTACTGACATATGAAATAAAGGTACTAAAATATTCGTATTTTTATTAAGACAATAGACATTTCTTTTTTAAAATCATGAAAATAAGGTGGATGTGCTTTTTCCTATATTTGAATATTAATGTACTATCCTTAAGAATATAAATGACTTCAAGATGATTAGAAATTTTAATACTTGCAGACCCTTTGCTCTTCATTCATATCATCACCACCACTATTAATTAACATTTAAACTGTGGTGGTGATACTTGTTATAATCAGAACATGCTTCCATCTGGCTAAAACAAATTCATTTGCTATCTCCCCTATTGTCATGAATTTAGAATGATTTTCAGGCATTTCAAATACAGGTGAGATGCGTAACTGTGGCTGTGATGTTACTTCCTGTCATCAATGTCTAATCCTGCTAAACTCCAGCTCTGATCAGAGAGAGACGAGGAAATACTCCTTATGACTATATGCTATTTACACAAAGACTTACAGAATTAAATGCACTAGTCGTCAAGTTGGGACTACTACTAAAGAGATTCTTTCTAACCATTTCTGTATTTTCAGACACTATCCTACTCCATCCCTACTTCCCACTAACATTCATTTTCTCCCTTCTGGACCTCTCTTATGTCCCTCAGTTATTTTACTCCTCCTTTTACCTGGGGCTTCCAAAAGAGGCCAGCTTTGCTGTACCATCTGTTGATCGAGCTTTTTTTGTCTTTTTGCCTTTTCTAGGGCCACTCCCACAGCATATGGAGGTTCCCAGGCTAGGGGTTGAATCGGAGCTGTAGCTGCTGGCCTACACCACAGCCATAGCAAAGCAGGATCCGAGCCGCGTCTGCGACCTACACCACGGCTCACAGCAATGTCGGATCCTCAACCCACTAAGCAAGGCCAGGGATCGAACCCGCAACCTCATGGTTCCTAGTCAGATTCGTTAACCACTGAGCCACGATGGGAACTCCCGATCAAGTTCTTTTAGTGTTGTTGCCCTTCACTGATGCCATACTTCATCCCGCTAATTTATGCACTCTTCAGGTGCCTATTTTTCTTGCTCATTTTCACCCACAGCCATACTATGACTGTTCGAAATCTTTACAAGTGGTTTTTGTTTTTTGCTTTTTAGGGCCTCACACGGGGCATATGGAGGTTCCCAGGCTAGGGGTCGAATCAGAGCTGTAGGTGACGGCCTATACCACAGTAACACCGGATCCGAGCCACGTCTGCAACCTACACCACACAGCTCACAGCAACGCTGGATCCTTAACCCACTGAGCAAGGCCAGGGATTGGACATGCATCCTCATGGATGCTAGTCAGATTCGTTTCCGAAATCCTTTCAAGTCTTGGTAGCAGTCAGCCCTTTCTCTTGCCTATACCCTCAACTCGGCACCCATGCAACAGGTAGAAGACCCTTCCTGTCTCTCTGGCTGATGATCAAAGTGCTGGTTCCTTTTTAGTTTCTCTTCATCCTTCTTTGGCAGTTGTTGGGAAGAACGTTTTCAGAAGTATTTTTGAGCTTATCTAAATGGAGTAAAAGTGTTCACTAAATAGAACTGTTGGAACAATTTTTGAAATAAAAATGACTACTTCAAATCAGGAGCCACTGTAGGGGAAAGAAATCGAATGACTTATTGATTCCACGAGTATGAACAAAAATCTAGTTTTTTTTTTTTGCCCTTAATGAGTATATAACACATCATTCTTATATATGAACCCTGAGGTACAATCCTACCCAGAGAAAATGTTGCTAAAACTTCCTCCTACAGTTCTAACCACATATCACAGGAAGGGTCTGAATATAAATGTTGACAGATAATAGATACCAGTAATTTACCTTATTGTGTTTAAGCAAAAAGTCATTTAAAAAACAAGCCTCACTACAGAGAACAACTTAAAAGTTTTTGGATAAGAATACATTTTTTTTTTCCATACTACAGCTGTTAGATTTCCAGTCATATGGAAATCTGCGGACTAATGAAACTTCCTGTAATTATTCTGGGGCAATATTTTGAAGCACCCTTCAAAATAAATTTATATTATAGTAGCACCAATTAGACAGTATTATAATTTGAAGTTTATGTCTAATATAGCTGAACAACCAATCCAAAACTTACTTTGAATATAAAAGAACTGTGAACATAAGTTCTGCATTATTTTCTCTTTGGGAAAAAAACATTCATTCATTCATGCAACAAATTTAATTAGCTCCTGTTAAACAGTAGGAAATTTTCTGAAAGCTGGGTTTAAAAATAGCAAGGAATAAGGCAAGGTGCTTATAGAAATTAGATTTGGCTGGGGATTAGTCAACAGCAAATCACTCAAATGGAGATAACATTCTAGTTGGTGAGACAGTTAATAAACAAGTGTCGATAAGTATAATGTTGAATAATAGGAGCTTAAAGAATGAAGCAGGTCAAATGAGAGTTGGCAGTGAGGAAAGAAGAGCACTATTCAATGTAGGGTGATTACAATGAGCCTCACCAAGGAGACGATATCTGATCAGAAAACTGGCACAAGAGGGGTAGGGTAGATGTGGGGTCAGAGAATTCTGTAACAGCGTCAGCAACTGCTATGGTTCTACGTCAGCAATCAGCCGAGAGTGTTCAAGAAGCAGCTTTAGAACTCGAATCTCAAAGATACCAAACACTCTCAGTGATTATTTTTATTAAACTTTAGCATATATGGTAATCTATTCAATTAAATGAATGTCTTTGGTGCTAGGGTAACTACAAAATAGTCTTTTAGTAAGAACTGGGTAAGCTATTCAGGCTTATCGATCCCTCCTTAAATGAAACACAAATAAAACTATAATTAAAAAAAAAAACGCAAAATACCTGAGGTGAAATTAAAGTTAACTTATTTGGTATGTACAAACTGAGATCAACAACTCATTGATAGGTGAGCAAATTTTAATACCACAAAAGCAAGATGTGATAAGACTGCTTAGAGCTATGGCATATAAGTCCTACTTCTCTAATGATTTAAGAAAATTAAAACTAGCAATTGCACTAACATGCAAAAGGCACCACACCAGTTATTTAAAATCCAATGCTTTGAAAGTATTTGCCATTTTTAAAATAAGACTGCACTGGAGAAAACAGAAGCTCTATCAGATTCTTCTCCCTTGCTATGAAATAATCTCCAAGTGTACTTTCTTAGAACTTGAGCTTATTTCTTAGATAAATCATTCAGTTTAGTTGCTCAGACATGGCTGAAAGCTCTTACGCAGTACAGTTGACCTTTGAACGACGTGGAGGTTAGGGATGCTGAACCTCCACTCTGCAGAAAGGTCCTCTGTGACTTTAGCTCTCTGTATAGGCAGCACCTCTGCATCCTCAGATTCTACCAACACAGGATAGTGCATATTTACTACTCAACAAACAAAAGCAAAACCAAGTATAAGTGGCCATGCACTGTTCCAATCTACGTTGTTCAAGAACCAACTGTGTTTTTTTCTTCCTTTGTACAGAGAAAAGACAAAATGAGGAGCAAAATGAAGAGAAATAAACCACCACTGCCACCTACATCCATAACAGCTATTAAATATATAAATTAAAGCTTAACAAGAAAGCCCTCATGAGAGAGAGAACTTTTATACTCTCGAGAAATTAGTGAGGATTTGTGCATTGTTATTTTCCCAACTGTCTTTGATCATCTTCTTCCAAATAAAGTCAAATGATGTAGTTAAAACTAGAAGGTCTAATCATATTTCAAGGAGCAATTTTTTAAAAATATTTCAATGACTGCCACTAGTTAATTGAGCACTTACTATGTAACAGGCACTGTGCTGCATGCCTTATGAGTATATCTCATTTCATGCCCAAGACAATCCAACTTTATGGCTGAGAAAAGTGAGGCTATGAGAAGATTTGACCAAGCTTGCTTAAAAAATATGACAGGGCTAGCATTCAAACCCAGGTCTAACTTCACAACCTGTGTTCTTTATCACTCTCTACCCAGCTTCCTTGTAGATGGAAATGTCCTCAAAGAGAATAATGTGCTTTAAAAATCATTTGACCCTTTCCATCCTGCCCAGGAATTTGAACAATTCCATTTTACTTTCCCTTGAGAGACCCAACTTTAAGACTAAAGAATTAAGAAAAAGATTCCAGAGCTGGAAGAAACCTAAAGATCATTTAGTGAGTTCAGTATCTTGTTTAAAGATAAAGATGACGAAACCAAGGAGGTACTGACTGTGGACCTGGAACGGCCAGAAGGCAGAGCTAGGTGGACCCTGGGTCTCCCAGTCCAGGCCCCCTATGCCTGGCTGCAGCCCTCCTGAGTGCTGACAAAGAGCAGAGCCAGGGGTCAAATGTGGAGGGTGAAATGGAAATCATGCCTTATTTCTTAAAGTGTTTTGGTCTGTTTCATATTTTAAATATTGTATGTTTATTTGTCCTTCTTTTATTAATAGCTGAACTCAAAGATATACCTGCCTTAGGGTTTTATTAATAGCTAAACATATTAAGTATGACTGTGTGCTAGCCAGCTGGGCGGTAGGGAGCCTAGACTGGGAGACAAGCTAATGCCCCTTTGACAAAAATAAGATTTTGTTCCCTTTGGCCTTCAGACTGTCCCCTAAACTACTTGAAGATGATATACCTTTTTTTTTTTTTTTTTTGGCTGCCCCCGTGGCATATGGAGCTCCCAGGCCAGGGGTCAGATCTGAGCCACAGCTGTGGCAACACCGGATCCCTAACCCACTGTGCTGGGCTAGAGATTGAACCCGAGTCCCAGGGCTCCCAAGATGCTGCCAATTCTGTTGCTCCACAGCAGGAGCTCTAAAGATCATAAACCTTAAATCATAAACAAAATAATGCAACTTATTTTGCATTATTGAAGTTATTTCCCTTTAGGAGCAAAGGCCACACTTGAGTATTAGCAATAAGACTGAATGGTTCTACAGGTTGTCACACTGCAGTCCCTCAATGCCAGACTTCACTGGAAAGCAGGGAAAACAAGAATGCAGCCAGTTTGGTGTTTATCCTCTTCTTTCTGCTGGAAGCTCAACTACTATCTCACTCTTGCAGCAGGAGATGGGCTCAGTGAGTTTTATACCTTTATGATGGAAATTAAATGGAGTTTTATATAGGATAACTTCAAAGTATTTCAATACTTCTATTCATTCAATAAATGTTCAAACTGCCAAACATGACTCTACAGATTTATGAGATTTATATGGCAGTGATTTGGTTAAAATTTTATCTTACTGATTTTAACAGTGACAAAATTCTTCTATAGTTATATACTCATGAAGTTTTATTTAATTTTTACTATAAAAAGTAATCACAAAAGTTGCACACAAGACTTTTTGTTTGTTTTCGTTTTTTTTTTTTTTTTTTTGCCCTTTCTTGGGCTGCTCCTGCGGCATATGGAGGTTCCCAGGCTAGGGGTCTAACTGGAGCTGTAGCTGCGGGCCTACACCAGAGCCACAGCAACGCGGGATCCGAGCTGCGTCTGTGATCTACACCACAGCTCACGGCAACGCCAGATCCTTAACCCACTGAGCAAGGGCAGGGATCGAACCCGCAACCTCATGGTTCCTAGTCAGATTCATTAACCACTGCACCACGATGGGAACTCCGCACACCAAGACTTTTGGTAGATCCCGATCATAATGCTTCTACGTATTTGTGATAATTTTCTTTTTTCTCCTTTTTAGGTTATAGATTTGTCATACTAGTCATTTGCTTTATAAGTCCCATTTTATTTTGCCTTTCTTTTAGCTGAGAAAATAACATTTGGATTAAGAAAATATGATTTAACAGACAGGGGAACAGTAGTTTGAGATTTAAGCTATAGTACTCCTACTCAGCCACTAGGCTATGCTAAAGGATAGTCCATTTCTTCAACACACTTCTGTCTTGCAGCTACCCGAAAAAGCAGGAAGACAAATTCAAAAACTGGATACGAATTATTTAACCACTCGAAATCCAGCTGGAAGTTCACTTAACAGATTTATATAAGAGCTGGCTTACGTAATTAGTTTATATGACATACCTCAAAGAATAAATGAATTCAAATTTTTACCAAATAGATATCACTTAGTAATGTTCGGTTTCATTTTTGAAGAACGAAATCATTATGCTTATGTAAATATCCATCTTCATTTGCATCTAGTCAGTTCTATTTAGAAACTATAATATATAGTTACAAGAAACATGATCTTTGGATCAGACATATTTTTCTTTCTCCTTCAAGAACAAAGGTCATTTTGAAATGCAACGATTGAGATTCAAACACCATTTATTTCATTTATTTTAGGTATTTTTCTCCACAAAATTATACTCTACCCTCTATGAATCATTTTAAACCTTCTAAACCTGTAAGGTTCTTCAGCTTAAGAATGCACATTACCGAATTACTTTGTCCCTAAAACTCTAAGGAGCACGCTATTATTTTCATCATTATTCATATAAACACATACCTTGTTTACACATGGCGGAGGCATGAAGGATTCAGACAGGTCTAAGGAACTTACAGTGTTGTTGGGAACACACGCAAATACAGACAACATGAATGAAAGTATTTACTTAGGGAGGATATAGGGGCTATAGACGCACAATAAACGAAAGAGAATACATGTTAAAATTGTTCACATAAGAGAGAGAAATGTGTTGCCCACATTATTAAAGCAGAGAATAGGTTTTTATGACTCAGGTCCCAAAGGATTTCAAAGTTAGATCTGGAAAGTGCTGAGGACAAAAGATCCACAACCCTCCTATTTATTGTGTAACCACCTTTGACACCACAATCTGTAAGAGTTTCCCACATTTCAAAGATCAATTTTTAAACTCTTTTTCAATTATCCATTATTCGTCTGTCAATCATTCATTATAGGATGAATTACCGACAGAACATAATCCTGCCTGAGAGCAAAACGCTATTAATCTACTACTCCTATTATACTACTGCTTTGGCATATGACAGAGCACTCGGAGGAGAAAGGCTGGTTGATTTTCTTTTCTTAAATGCAGTTAAGTCCAGTGAAATCCATTTGTGAAGCACCACAGAAAAGACGAATGTAGTCATGATAGTTACGATGTGGGTCAACTCAGGGTTTCCCATGTACATTTAAACACAGGGGTGATATCCAAAATGTTTAAACCTGTTACCACGCAGGCACGGAGAAACCTGGACAGGTGCTAGTGGTCCCTGCCCATGGTGATACATTGCTATTGCAACAATGCTGACGTTCTGGCTATTATTATGTCCAAAACTGGTATTGATTTATTATGTTCCATACTGTTACTGGTTTTTTTTTGATCACCATTAGGAAATACGATATATTTTTTTGTCTTTTTTTGCCTTTCCTAGGGCCTCTCCCTTGGCATATGGAGTTCCCAGGCTAGGGGTCTAATTGGAGCTGTAGCCACTGGCCCACACCAGAGCCACAGCAACGCAGGATCCAAGCCGTGTCTGCAACCTACATCATGGCTCACGGCAACGCCGGATCCTTAACCTACTGAGCAAGGCCAGGGATCGAACCCGCAACCTCATGGGTTCCTAGTCGGATTCATTAACCACTGCGCCATGATGGGAACTCCAAATATGATATTTTTAACTATGCTCCATAATATACCAGCTAGCAGAATAGCACCACAGATATTTTTAATTCTAGAGTTTCTTTCTTTTGCATATCATAAACTGCAGTTACCTGAATGTCTGGAGCCACCTGCTAGTATCTTTTGGCAAAGGCAGGTCACAAGAGTTCTTGAGCTTTCCAGATTAAATTCAGAGACTAGGATATATTCTCGTGAGTTGTCTCCTTCACTCATAGTTTTGGAGAGAAGTCAACTACAGAACTGTTCTGGGGGGTCCTAATCAAGTCCTGGAAGGCAGCTGGATTGTACCACCTGCCCCAGAGCCTTCTAGAGCAAGAAAATGCCAGGGTTGAGAGTGGAGCTTTCTTCCCACAGAAGCTGAAGGCTTCAGAACTTGCTAGGTGCCCAGCTTCATATTCAATCTTGGTTCTTGGGACAACCTGAAGGCTCTAGGGTATTCATCATGGTACTGTCCACGTGTGAACCAGCAGCTCCCTTCGCATTATGGTACATAGGTTTCCGCTTCTTGTTGTGCCATTTATCAAGACAAAGAGACTGAGTTCAAGGTAGCTGAGAAGTAACTACAATGCCTGGAACACAATTTTTTTTTTTTTAATCTCCCTCTGGTTTCTACTAGTCTCTAAGGATTTTAGAGTGGCAGTACTCTAAGTCTCTAGTCTTAAGGCACTCTGACAGCTATACCAACATTGTCATGGTTGGCTAACAGTCCTTCTAGATCTCCTGTGTATCTGCTACGTCATGTGTCTGGACTACCCTTCCTCCCCACTGTCCAGCTGCTCAATTCATCCTTTGGCTTCATCTCCAAGGTCAGCTGTCTTGTGAGGCTTTGACTAACTCCAGCTAGAATCCGATGTTATTTCCACCAGTTCACATTCTTATCACTATACTACTTATTACACAGTATTATAATTATTTGTACACAAGCCTGAATCCTTGGCTAGCTGGTTCCTTCAGGTCTGGGATGGTATCTCATTGAGGTTTGCGCTAGTTCGAACAGAGGATGTGCTCAATACACATCTGCTGCATAAATCAACAGTGAGCAGGTAGATGGACGGTAAAGAAACAACTCTAAATATCAAATCCCAGGAGCTCCATCAGCTTCATGCATCATCATCAGACTCTGCATCACTCCATCAAAGGTGCCGTAATATGGGATATCCAAATTACTGCTCTCTTTCTAGGAGCCTGCACCCTGAGGTATTCCTCCCCTGAGTGAGACTCATTCTAACACTGCATACACTACTGCCCACCTAAACAAAGCAGCTCTGTGGCCTTGGAGCCTCATCCCAGCTGCAGGAGATACATCCAGGCTGCCTTCTGCTCAGAGCCTAGCTTTGTTTTCCCTGACGGTCCTCCAAAGAATCCCTATCTTGCTGACTTCTCAGCTGACTGCCACAGTGCCAGAGGTTTGGCTCCAACACCAGCAGAAATGCCTCTCTGGTTAGGAAGGCCCATAGAATGTCATGTCTTCTGCTGAACTTAGGGTGGGTCACTTAAACTACTGCTTCTCTCCAATTTAAGAAAAATCGTCACATTCTTTCCTAATGGCTAACACCTCTATGCTGGGATTTAGCCGTAGTGAGCAGTAAACTTAAACTGTTAATCTGAGAAAGACCTGGGCTTTTTTTTTTTTTTTTTGTATTTTTGTCCTTTTTAGGGCCGTGCCCACGGCATATGGAAGTTCCCAGGCTAGGGGTCTAATTGGAGCTACAGCTGCCAGCCTACACCACAGCCAAAGCAACGTGGGATCCGAGCTGTGTCTGCAACCTACACCACAGCTCACGGCAACGCTGGATCCTTAACCCACTGAGCGAGGCCAGATTGAACCTACAGCCTCATGGTTCCTAGTCGGATTTGTCTCTGCTGCGCCACGATGGGAACTCCGACCTGGGCTTTTTCAAAACGTATTTTGTCATACTCATGAGTTCAGACCTGTTTCCTCATCAGCTACAAGGGGAAAAGAACCCTGGAGATGGAAACTGACTCTGACCCACATCCCCTGGGGACAGTCCCTGCACTTCTGGTTATCTGCCAGCATTCGTCTTCTCTGGTATTGACTTCGTTTCTCACTCACGTATTGAATGAATACTCATGGCCCTCCCGTCAAAACTTGTGTGGCCTCCTGGGTTCTACCTGCACCGCCATTTAGCTTTAACGTATGCTGTATATGCTTAACTATTTCTGGGGATCCAAACCCTAGGCTTGTTTCACCTATTACTGTATTTTGAAACAGTATTTCCTGGAAGTTATCTCCATACATCACGGTTCTTTATCAATGTAACGATGTATATAAAACCAATGCAATCAAGCACCAATATTACGTTAGCATGCGAACAATTACATTAACTGATACCCATGTGTTTAGCTATAAAGATGTCTAGAGATTAAAAAATAAGTTATGAAAGTCATTTTGGGGAGAAAAGTTCCATGTGAATGCCTGATATTCTGGCTCTGAGTAAAATGACAAAAAGGAGACAACGAAATGAAACCCAGTAACTCAGAAGAAAAGCATCTTCAAGTACCCACTCACCCACTATGTTTCATATGTGGTGGTTTATCCATTCGCACTGCCAATTTGATTTTTAAGTCAGAGTCCTGGCTATTTTTTGGAACTATCATTCGGTGCAACTCAGCTGACTTGGAGCTGTTAGAAGTTGGGTATAATATCACCTGTAAGGGACAAAAAAGAAAAAAAGAAAACATTCAGGTGCATAATACAGAATGTCCAAGGAGTAGAAGTGAAATCCTTCCTATATATTTTCCTTTTCAAGAGGTGATGTCATGCCTAAACATGCCTAACAAACCATTTCACTCCCACCACAGCAGATGGGTTTTCAATACAGATTCGTTTATTTATTTGTTGACAAATGCATATCATCACATAACGAGTTTTCTTCCTGTGTCACTTCATAATGAATTAATAGCACAGCAGCTACCGCTGAATTGACAGTTGAAAAATACTTAATAGACACCTATAATTTCAAGACCACTCTAAAACTCCTCAGGGCAAAAAAGTTCAGAAAGAAATATGCTTTGAAATTACAGATAGCATGCTTAAAAAGCCAAACCAATTATTTGAAGCAGCAAAAATATACCTCATGTTTTAATATTTTCAGTGTAAAACAATATTAAGGGAAATCAACTCAATTAGAAATGGAAAAGACGGATCATAGCACATTTTCTGCTCTGGATCAATACCAAAGAAGGACTTTTTTCCTAACTATATACTTTTAAAACTATAAAGACGATGTTATGTTGACTGAAACAAAGTTAATTATTTTTGATAAAACATACCACCACAGCTCCACAGAGCCAACACAGGGGCCAAAGCTTACCCTTTGGATGGTTAAGTACCATGTACATAAAAAATATTTTCTTTTAGTATAAAAAAAGTATTTATTTTCTCTCTTTTAGTCAGTCCTGACACTATTTAGACAGATAATTTTTAAGCCTTAATGACTATTTTAAAATAGGAGAACTATGTTCTGAGGTTAACGTATGAAATGCAGTACATTCTATTTTAAGCAATTCTTGTTTTATTTCACTATTATTTTTCCTTTTTAGGGCTGCAGCATATGGAAGTTCCCAGGATAGGGGTCGAATGTGAGCTACAGCTGCCAGCCTATACCTCAGCCACAGCAACGTGGGAGCCAAGCCGAATTTGCAACCTGCACCACAGCTCATGGCAATGCCAGATCCCCGATCCACTGAGCAGGGCCAAGGATGGAACCTGCATCCTCATGGATAGTTGGATTTGTTTCTACTGTGCCACAACAGGAATTTCCAGGCCACTTATTTTAAACCAGTGTGAAAAGTAAATAAACTTAAAAGTTTCTAAGTAGCAATACTGAGTATTTATGTTGTGAGCCACACAGGAGGTCCAAACGTTTCTAAGTAAATGGAAGAATTATAAACATACGGAGGTATGCTAAAATGTCTTTAAAGCACAACCTGGCAAATGAATTTGGCATGTTCTGCCGAAAATAAAAAAACATCCATTTCTTTATATAAACAGAAAGAGTTACCGAGCAATCTTCAAGCAAGGCTCCTTCTCTCTCTAGGAAAGACAACAGAGTCACAAAAGCTTCTCCAACTATTCTCAACTTTCAAGTTGTTAAATATGTCTATTTTGAGACTCTGCTCAAGCCTACCCTAAAAGCCATAGCTAAATTCAATCTAGCATATTTATACATGTAAGCACATAAAGGCTCATCCAAGAGCAGATTAAATGGCATTTGTGATGTTTTCAACAATGATGATCAGATTCTGGAATGAATTCTTTTGACTGCTGAGACAGCCAATGGCCTATTTCACAGACTCTTTCTTAAACAATAGTAAAGGAAAATACGTTGATAATTTCTGGCTCAAACCAACTGACAAAGGAATGTCATTTTCAACTCCGGTGACTCCAAAACAGAAAAACTAAGTCAGGGCTATACATTCTCTGCAGCTATGGCTGTTGTTTCCCTAGCAAGTCTGGAAAGCTTTTTCTATTTTTCCCTACCCCTTCCTCAAAAAAAAAAAAAATTTTTTTTTGGCATGAGTTGCCTACAAACATTATTCCTTTTTAATTCTTCTATGTTTATATGAGAATTGGTATTGCTCCAAATTTGAAGCATCTTAAACAGGAAGAGAATATTTAAATTAAAACTTCTGACAATTTCTCTCTAAATGCCAGTGACGGGTTACAAAAAAAAGGTCCCCAATAACTAACCGCAGGTGTTCCTCAACTTAAGGAGCATCCCTGCCCTCATCTCTGCCACATTTTAATTTTCCAACAGGAACCTCTAACTAAGGTCCGTGGAAGGATTTAGTGCTCACCTCTGTCAGTTAAACATCTGAGTGCTTACTATGTGGGGTCACAGAAAGATGAAAGAATATCAACGAGTCCTCAAGCAGCAAGGAGCTTATGGTCTGTTGCTATCAGAGCTAAAAACACCCAGAGACTACCGAGTAATACCACTCCTTTCTACTGGCTATCCCCGGGGTGGGCAGCAGTTTCCCAGTTTTGTCCGTCACTGGATTTATTCGCCATCATTTGTTTGGCTCCTCTGTCCTATCGGACATGGAGCTAATTCCCTGTGTTAAATTTCCTCCATTGCAGTGACCGGGAATTGTCTGTTTTTCTGGACAGACTCAAAGGTGTGAACACTGGCATATGTAACAAATGGAGGCCTAGAGATATGAAATGTATTGCTTCTAAAAACGGTATCCCTCTTCTAGGCTTTAGCCATGGATGACGACAGACAAGGAAGCAACTCTCAGATATGTGAGCCCAAAGGGCCAGGGAGAATAAAAGACAAAGCAAGTATTTCTACATGTATAATAAGGATCTAATCAAGAAATCCTGAGCACTACCAGGCAGGGTGTCTTCACAGTACCTGCCACGACAGAATGCCACTATTCTCATTGTACGAAGACTGCTCTGTATTTCCCAGTTCCCCTTTTTTTCCGAATGGGAGGCTTAACTATACCTTTTCTGCCCTGTTCCATTGCTATATATCGGATTTGTGCTTGAGCAGTGTGGGGAGGGCAGGTGGACAGGGGGCAGTTAACACGAACCTTAGCTCATCGGTCACCAGGCTGCAAAGAGCCGAAGCTGGACTGACTGAAATGCTGGACTTTGGCCTGGAAATCAGGACAGGCTGAAACTTTGGGGCTGTTTCGCTTTGTGATAATGAGGAAGGGTCACAGAATTGCATCCTTGGCTATCGGTGTGAGCCATGGCAGCTCACCTAACCGTCCACCAGGATTCATGCTTTCACTGTATAGAATTGGGGCCACGAAGCAGCTAGCCAGCCATATTTTCTAGTTCCCCTTGCATCTAAGTAGGGATATATAAAAATTCTAGCTAATGGAAGCAAAGTGGTTTAAGTCGTTTTAGGGAATGATAATTAAGACAGAAGTATGCATTCTTCATTGACAGGCAGCCAAATGCAGAGGACTCCAATGCTCTAGGAAATGAGAAGGTCATAAAACAGAAAAAACCAGGGCCCTGAATCACCACATGGAGGAAATCTACACACATCCACGAGGAACATTCACAGTGAACTGCTACACTGGTACCATTTAAAATCCTAAAATGCTACTATTTGTTTGTTACAGCATTTAGCAGTATACTAACTGGCACGTTAACACAGAGAGCAGCATAATACTCTCACAGGTAGTAAGTGCTTGAAGTATTTTATGTCATGAGAAGCAGATAAATAATTCTACTTCAATAGTTCAAGTCCAGAGGAGGATGTCTGATGTTGAAGGTACAATAATTAAAATCCTAAAGATATAACAATTTACTAACGATTCTTCTTGTATTTTAGGTTCACATAAAAATTAAATCATAGCTCTGTAGAAAAGTTAGCTTCTTACATTATTTAGCAAAGTAGTTTATTCTTTGTTTTTTATTTCTCTGAACTTTTCTCCACACATTTCTGCTTCTTCTAGTTTATTTTTGTCACCAACTTTAAATGCCTTGTCACTTAGCATAACAACACATTTTATGATTTCTTATCTTAAATATAAATCCAGTGTATCTTCTTCATAATAAAATGTCAACATCACTTTCCATTTTTGCTAAGGTGTAATGGAAAACAAATTTTTTTTTCAGGCTTCATTTAAAATTCTAATTTTAAAAAACAAAGCAAAAAAAAGGAGTTCCCGTCATGGCACAGTGGATGCAAATCCAACTAGGAACCATGAGGTTGTGGGTTCAATCCCTGGTCTTGCTCAGTGGGTTAAGGATCCAGCGTTGTCGTGAGCTGTGGTGTGGGTCGCAGACAGAGCTCGGATCCCGCGTTGCTGTGGCTCTGGCGTAGGCCGGCGGCTACAGCTCCGATTGGACCCCTAGCCTGAGAATCTCCACATGCCAAAGGTGCAGCCCCGAAAAGACCAAAAAAGTAAAATTCTGTCCAACATAGAGGAAAAAACTTTAAAATGAAGTGCAAACACACATATGTACATAATATTTAGAGTAATATGGGGTTCAGAAGGATCTTTCTCTTAAAAAACAATTGTGTAGCTGATACTTCTACACCATTTCCCTTCTAATAAGATACATTAATTAAGGCCAAGACATGTGCATCTGGACACACACCATGATGGTTGAACTTTGGGACTTATGAGTTCATGAATTTTTAAATTTCTAAACCATTTCCATATCTGAAAAACTAAAAACTGGTGGAGGGAAAATCCAGAAGAACTGGGAGGGAGCTAGACAGATTCTGGAGTGAAGTAATCAATTCACTGCCTCTTCTCATAAATCTCTCTTAGCCTAGAGGAATTTAAAAAAAAAAAAGACCACATGACCACGATAATTGCACCATGGTCTTCAAGTAAAACAATAGTGCTACCTATCTGGTATGAAGCTAGCTCAAAGATGGGGCAATGAAAAATTCTTGAAAATTCTTGAAGGAATCAAAGTCCCTGTTATGGCTCAGTGGTAAGAGCCCGGCTAGGATCCATGAGAACGTGAGTTCGACCCCTGGCCTCGCTCAGTGTGTTAAGGCTCCAGCGTTGCCGTGAGGTATTGTATAGGTCAAAGATCTGGCTCGGACCCCCTGTGGCATAGGCTGGCAGATGTAGCTCCAATTCGACTCCTAGCCTGGGCATTTCCATATGCCGCAGGTTCGGCCCTAAAAAAGTAAAAAAATTCTTGAAGGAATCAAGACCGACTTCATTGAAGAATCATTTCATTTTGGAGTCTAAAAGAACACAAAAGATTTCCAAGTTAAAAGACACAGACATGACGAGGCTGTTGGACCTGAACCACCCTTAGAGCAGTAGCCTAAAAAAAGGCACGCAATCCTGATGCTGACATTCTTATCACACCTTTGGTTCTCAAACCCTTCCCCAAGGTTTGATTGGTCTGCTCTTTCTTGGTTCCCTGAGACCTAGACTCAGTTCCTGTTGCTTGCCACTAAAAAACTCTGACCACTACAAATGTCCATTACATTTTCCGCCATGTCAGTTGTCTACATCATCTAAAGGTAAGGCAAGAACACTAACTTTTAAGGATTAGGAAAAAGAAGAGAACTCTATACTTGAGCCCAGAGACCAAGGAGGCAGAAAGAAAAGCAAAAGGGTGGGATGCACTACATTCAAGGCAGTGTTTCATGGAACAGGAAATAGCTATCAGTGCTAAGTGACAATCAAGAGGTCAAGTCAAGGACAGAAAGCCTACTGTTTGGTTTAACAGCAGAAGTCACTAGAGATCTTAGCAAGAAAAAGTCTAGGTGAGGCCAGACTGCGACACGGTGAGATAAGCAAGTTCACTTTGTCTAGAAGGGACATCATGTCCAAAGCCAGGGAGAGTGAGGATATGGCCAGGAAGGTTTTGCTGAGAGGTGAAATCAGAGAGGAAGACCAAGAATAGACTGTAAAAGCACGTTTCCCTAAGGAATTTGTATGTTATCCCATAACGCGTATGGAAAGATGCTTCTACACTAGAGAACAACATCATCAAGATACTCTACTCTTGGAAAGAATTATCCCTGTTTATTCAGCTGTACAGCTCCTGGAGAGGAGTCATGTGTGGTTAAGTGTCCAGCATCTGATAAGGAAATGAAATGGCCTTAGAAATACATCTTTAAAACAGTGGAAGATGGGACTGAAAATAGCTTTAGCTGAAATGTTTCAATTTGTGATAATTTTTTTTTTTTTTTTTGTTTTGCTGACAATCCAATGTTCTTGAAATACAGGGTATTTTAAAGAAATGTCCAAAGGAACCCCACTCCAGATAAGTAGAACTATCTGTATGAGAAGCCTTGACTTTGGGGGTTCTGTTGACAGTTTTCCTTCTCATTCACCTGACAATAAATTTTACAGTTTTGCAAAGAATCACAACTGTTCCTTATGGACATTTCAAGACCTACTTGAGAGGTCAGAACCTTGAGAAAGTATGTGCTGTGAAAGAAATAATTGAATTTACTTCATTTCAATACATTTTTATTTAGCACATGTTAAAAACCTAGCACATATATTCTCTAATGTCAGAGCCCTGTATTCTCAGTGTGTGAAGATGATGAACTGGCTGATTTTTCTGAGAGAAATTTACATCCTTCTGAGTAACATTTTCCAGTGTTTTAATACTCTTGAGGCTGCTTCGTCTAAATTGTTTCTCCTTTCATTTAATATCACCAGTTCCTGTCCTACTTAGTTGAAGTGAAGAACACCTGCTCACTCTCACCAACACGAGGCTCTTTTGTAAACTGAAAGATTAGCACTGTGTCTTCTGTCAACCTTACTGTCTGTGGGTAAAGCCAGTTCCCTTCATTTTCAAAGCTGGAAAGAATCCTGGAATTTACAATACAGAATTGATCCAACCCCCAACCCCTTACAAAGTTTGTACTTGGCCTGACAGAATTACACATCTCCTTCCTTTTATATAGTGTTTATTTATTTATTCATTGACTTAGTTTTTGTCTTTTTAGGGCTGGCCGAACCTGTGGTGTATGGAAGTTCCCAGGCTAGGGGTCAAATGGAGCTGTAGTGGCCAACCTACACCACAGTTCATGGCAACACCAGATCCTTAACCCACTAAGCAAGACCAGGGATCGAACCTACATCCTTATGGATACTAGAGTTGGGTTTGTTACCACTGAGCCACAACGGTAAATTATTTTTAAAAGTAAGATAGGCCTTTTTTAAAAATAAAGAATATAAATAAAGAAAAATATTATCTTCACATATTTTTCTTGGCATTAGCCTGTTAAAAAAAAATCGAGATTGTAAGCTTTGCTATTTGCATGATGGGAGCTTGAGAGCGAGCATGAAAAAGACACCAAGGTAGGTAAACTACACCCAAGTCTTTCATTCCATCTCTACTTAATAACAAACCATCTCATGAAGGGCTTTGTGGAATGCATTTAGCAGAGAACAGTCTTTGAGGGCAGGAGCTACTGTATGATACACAGAGTAAATCACCTGCGGCTCATAGGGTAATTGAAGGCAGTATCTTTCATTAAGCCATTCTTTTGACTTTTACATTGAAGTACAGTGAGGGTTTACAACATGGTGTTAGTTTCAGATGTACAGCACCGTAATAGCTTATTACAAAATAATGGCTACAATTCTCTATGCTGTACGGTGTATCCCTGTTGCTGATCTCTCTTAAATAATTTGTATCTTAATCCAATGCCCCTATTTTGTCCCTACCCCTCCCCTCTGGTAACCACTAGTACATTTTCTATATTGTCAGTCAGTTTGTTTTGTATATACCCTTACTGTTATTTTTTTAGATTCCATATATAAATGATATCACACAGTATTTGTCTTCCTCTGACTTATTTCATGAAGCATAATGCTGTCCATCCATGTTGTTTCACATCCTAGACACTTACCACGTGTCTGTTGGCTGACCAGTTGCTTGGTTGACTGGGTAGATGGGTGGATGCTTCAAGAAATTAGAAATAAAAATGCAAACTGAAAATTGATACTCCATTGAGGTGAAAAAAGATAAAGGCGTGGTAATCAAGTAGTGCCTAAGTCTGATAAGAGAAAATGACAGTAGTAAATGCCAGAACATGGACGTACTTGCCAGTCTCTAAACTTTCCATTTATGGACTGCAAGAGGGAGAATCATAACCTCCCAAAGATGCTAATCCTAATCCACAAGACCTGTGACTATGTTACATCCATGACAAAGGGGAACTGATGTAGCTGGCGGAATTAAGTTAAGTGATTAGCTGGCTTGAAAAAAGGGAGATGATTCAGGTGGGCCAATGCAAACACATGGATGCTCAGATGTGGAAGAGGAAGGACCAGGAATGATGAAGTCATGCGATGTAAGAAAGAAACACTTGACTAGCCATCAATGGTTTTGGAAATGGAAGAAGGCCATGCCTGGGCCAAACACAGGCAGTCTCTAGAAAACGGAAAAGGTAAAATCTGAATTCTCCCTCACATCTAGAAAGGAACACAGCTCTGCCACTCCTTTAATTTTAGCCCACCAAGATTCACTTTGGACCTCTGGCTACCTCAACTGTCAGATAATAAATCTGTGTTGTTTCAAGCCACTAAATCATTGGCAATTTGTTAAAGTTGAAATAGGAAACACATAGATACTAAAAACTGAGATTTGATTATAAAAGAATATCAACCTTACCTTAAAATTTCTTCTGCTAATTGTGATTTGAAGATTTTTTTTTACATACAGATTTCTATCATTATCATCTCTGATTAAACAAGATGTTTTTGTGTGTGTGATTATTTCTCACATTCCAAATTATTCTGCTTTTATGAAATTTTTCAAAACATTGTTTTATCACTTTTTGTTAATTAACTTGAAGTTTGACTTTCCTTATCATAAATTAAAAAAAAAGGATTCACAAGACAGATTATTTTGATTACCAGAACGAAGACCATCACACATACAGTTCCAACAAATTTCAAATTCCACACACCCAAATGATCAGGGATTGTATCTTCTAAGACCGACCTTGAAAATGTAAAGTTTTTCACAATATTTTCCATGGCTCATTTAAAGTACTTGGCCCTTATTCATCTACCTGTATCACTTCTATTGCCTGAAAGGTCTCGACTGCATGCTTCTCCTTGAATAGAGCAATATATTCCATCACAGTTACATCTGTGTCTTTAAGACTTTTATAGGCAGAAAAGCATTATTATTCTTGATCTATTCCCCCTCAGCCATGAATTATGAATAGCAGTAACATTTATATTTCCATACCAATTCAGTTTCTATTAGAGGACACTGCATGAGTAGCTTTATCGTGTTTCTTTTTACTAGTCTGGTTATAATAATGCCTGGCATTTATAAGGAACCTTTCAACTCAGCGTCTCAAAGTGCTTTGTGAAATTTAAATTAGTTTTCACATAACCCTTAAAAGATAGGCACTGCTTTGTTATGTAAATAACTTGACACTGAAGTTAAATGAATACCTAAGGAAAATTATTTCAAAACAATAGACACTTTCAATTTTATATCCCCTCCCCAAGACATTCTCTTGATTATTTCACAAATATAATAACTGATGTATCTGTTCTTACACTTTGAGTATTAAATATTGGAATTCGTAGACCTAAGCAATTTTATTTCTGTCAAACCATACATATATATGATGGTGGGATGGAAAGGAAGTTATACAGTAAGTCTAAACTTGCATTACTTCAGCTGCATCATTAAACTGACGATAATCATTGCAAAATGTTTGGGGACTGATTAACTTACAGATAAATGTTGGTATATATATTAAAAACCAACTAACATTCTGAAGAGAGAGGTGAATTATTATTCTTCATTCAACAAGAACTAAAGTAAGGTCTAATAATTGAAACCTAACAATTTGCCAAAATGATAAGATTCATGAAAACCTTTGGAATTTGTCATTCTATCTGTATGCGAACAGTCAGAAGTCATTTAAATAATGGAAGCGGAAGATAGGGGAGTACAACGTTAAGAAATGCTGGTGTTACATTTTCACGTGCTCCAAAGAACTGAATGAGTTCAGAGAAATACGGTAAGATGGAAGGGTGGTAGGGAAGAAAAGTCAAGGCAGAGGGCGAGAGGGTAAGCGACTTGTTCATGACCTCGTTGAGGCAGAGCCAAGACTAGAATCATCATCTTCTGGAGGCAGGCTTCAAGCGTTTCGGTCTGTGATATTCAACAACCAACTGATTTGAATATTGGTACTTTGACCTAAAGACTTGAGTTTCGACTCATACAATACATATAAATACTAGCAGCAAATAAAACTTGGCTTTTCAGTATCAGTGTTAGAGACAATGAAGGTGGGTATTATTAAGAGGCTTTGGATAGGTCCCAGATGCACAGGGACTTCGTAATGCAGTAACTAAGAGATTAGTAATGGACTTGAAGATGTTCCACGTGCCTCTTCTGTGTATTACAAGTAAGAGAGGGGCTGGACATGCTAGAACCTCACTCTTACTATAGGATCTAACAAACTATATTATCATCCTGTAATTGCTCTTTCAGCTTACCACTTGTTTAGGGGGCTCAGACATTCAAACAAAAGTGACTCATTCTACTGCATACTGTAAATTTGCAAAGGAGGAATGAAACAGAATCAAACCTCAGGAGATTTATTTGTTCATTCATCCTTTCAGCAATAGTTGGATGTATTATTGTGTGTTGCAAACTGTTAGACAGATGGTGTTACTGAAATAATATATCCTAGGCCTTACCTTTGAGGGCAAATGGAGGTATAATAATATTGTAGGGCTCATAAACTACACCATGAAGTGTATTATTACTGTGATGAGTTAAAATAACACTTAAAATAACCGTTATCAATAACAAGCCAACAAAGATGGAAAAACAGAACCATAAAAATTTCATTTAGTCTTAAGAAGAAGAAAAAAGGAAAAAAAGGAAATAAAGAATATATAAGGGGAGTTCCCGTCGTGGTGCAGTGGTTAACGAATCCGACTAGGAACCATGAGGTTGTGGGTTCGGTCCCTGCCCTTGCTCAGTGGGTTAACGATCTGGCGTTGCCGTGAGCTGTGGTGTAGGCTGCAGACGCGGCTCGGATCCCGCGTGGCTGTGGCTCTGGCGTAGGCCGGTGGCTACAGCTCTGATTAGACCCCTAACCTGGGAACCTCCATATGCCGTGGGAGTGGCCCAAATAAATAGCAAAAAGACAAAAAAAAAAAAAAAGAATATATAAGGGAAAAAAACAGCTAAATAATCAACTTAATCTTAATATTAAAATATAGTTTAAATACTGATTGAAAGGCAGAGACTATTAGATTGAATAAAAAATAAAGACCCAAGCCATATGTTGCTTCAATCAACATATTTTAAATGTAAAGACACAAATAGATTAAAGGGTGTAAAAAGATATAATACACCAACACTAGTTAAAAGAAAGCTGGGTTAGCTAAGAAAAAGACTTTATTTTACTTTAGTTTACTTTTTTTTCCCATTTATTTATTTATTTATTTTTTGGGGGCTTCACCCATGGCATATGAAAGTTCCCTAGCTAGGGGTTGAATTGGAACTGTAGCTGCTGGCCTACACCACAGCCAAGAAGGATCCGAGCTGTGTCTGAGACCTACACCACAGCTCACAGCAATGCCAGATCCTTAACCCACTAAGCAAGGCCAGGGATTGAACCCACATCCTCATGGATAATAGGTTTGTTACTGCTGAACCACAACAGGAACTCCAGGATATTAAATCGAAGTATATTAACAGGGACAAGGAAATCATTTCATGGTGACAAAGTGGTCAATTAATGAAGAGAGAATAGCAATCTTAAATACTTATGCACCTAATATATCTTCAAAATACAAGCAAAAAATGATAGAAAAAAATTGAAATTATAATCAGATATCAAACTCTCAAAAATTGATCTTTAAAAAGGTACAAAATAAGGATATATAAATCTGAACAAGAACTTGTGATTTGACATTTATAAAACTACTGAACAGAAGAATTTGCAGTCTTTTCTACTGTGAATGTGGAACACGCACTAGATGGACCATATTATGGGCTACAAACTAAGCCTCAATAAATTTAAAAAGGAACAAGCCATAAAATATATCTTTAAGCAAAACAGACTTCAATTAGAAATCTATAAGAGAGCGAGCTAAGAAAAACTCTTGCATATGTGGAAACAACACAATTTTAATAACCCATGGGTCAAAGAAATCAAAATAAAACTTAGAGAGTACTTTAAACATGATGAAAATGAGAAAAACATAAAAATTTGGGATGCCACTAAAGCAATTTTAGGGAGTGAGCACTTATAGCACTAAATGTCTACATTAGAAAAAACTGATTTTTCTCAAATTAATGGCTTCAGTTTAATAAGAAAAGTATCATGGAGTTCCTGCTGTGGCACAATGGGATCAGCAGTGTCTCTGGAGTGCTAGGACGAACACTGGCCCAGGCTGGGCACAATGGGTTAAAAGATCTGGGGTTGCTACAGCTGTGGTGTAGGTTGCAAGTGAGGCTTAGATCTGATCCTTGGCCCACAAATTTCATACGCCAGGGGGTGGTGAAAATCGAAAAAAGCATAGTGAATTAAACTTAAACTAATAGAAGAAATAATAAATATTCAAGCCAAATATATTACACAAAAATTTAGCAAAAGGAGAGGTACTGTTTTGGCTTAGCAGTAATGACTTCAACTAGCATCCATGCGGATGTGGGTTGATCCCTGGCCTTGTTCAGTGGGTTAAGGATCTGGTGTTGCCATGAGCTGCAGCGTAGGATGCAGACATGGCTCAGATCTGGCATTACTCTGGCTGTGGTATGCTCCAGCAGCTGCAGCTCCAGTTCTACCCTTGGCCTGGGAACTTCCATAAGCTGCAGGTGCGGCCCTAAAAAAAAAAAAAAAAAAAAAATAGCAGAAGGAACTTCATCGACCTGAAGAAGGAGATCTACAAAAACCCTACAATTAATGTTATAATTAATGTTGAAAGACTGAATGCTTTTCCCTAAGATAAAGACTAGGATGTGTCCATTTTCACGACTTCCATTCAACACTGTTTTAGAGGTTCTAGGAAGAATAATAAGACAACCAAAATTAAAAATTTAAGCACCTAGATTGGAAAGAACTAAAACTATATTTGTAGACAACAATATTGTTTTTCTATAGACCACCAAGACAAAACTAGAACTAGTGAGTTTAGCAAGGTTATAGGATGTAAAAGGAATAAAGAAAAGTCAATTACATTTCAATGTACCAACAATATCTAAATTAAAAAATTAAAATGATGCCATTTAAAATAGCAACAAAAATATGAAATACTCAGTGATAGATGGGACAAAAGAAATGCAAGACCTGTACATTGAAAACTATTAAGATACTGTTATGAGGAATGAAATAAGACTTAAATAGAGGGATATACTGTGCTCATGGGTCAGAAGACTCAACACTGTTGATCAATTCCCTAAGTGATCTACAGATTCAATGCAATCACAATCAAAATCACAATGGATTTTTTTTTGGTAGAAATCCACTAAATGATTTTAAAATTCACAAGGCATATCAAAGGACCTAGAATAGCCAAAACAATGGAATATTGAGGAGAGAAAATAACAAAACAGAGTTAGAGAACCATCACTACTTATGAAAAGGCCAAATCATTACAGCAGTGTGCCATGCACATCAAGATAGGAAAACAGGGAGTTCCCATTGTGGTGCAGCAGAAACGAATCCAACTACTATTCACGAGGATGTGGGTTCAATCCCTGGACTTGCTCAATGGGTTAAGGATCTGGTTTTGCCATGAGCTGTGGTGTAGGTTGCAGACATGGCTCAGATATGGGATTGCTGTGGCTGTGGTGTAGGCTGGTGGCTACAGCTCTGATTTGACCCTTAGCCTGGGAACTTCCATATGCTGCAGGTGTGGCCTTAAAAAGCAAAAAAAAAAAAAAAAAAAAAAGGAAAAAGATAGGAAAACAGATGAATGGAACAGAATAGAGTCCAGAAGTAGACCAACAAACATGTGGACTAATTTCAACACAGGTGCTAGGAAATTAAATGAAGAAAGTCTTTTCAATAAATGGTACTAGAACAACTCAATATTCATACACAAAAACGTTAACATTTTTTGGCCATGTCTGCAGCATGTGGAAATTCCTGGGCCAGGGACTGAACTTGCACCACAGCAGCAACAATGCAAGTTCCTTAACTGCCAAGCCACCAGGGAACTCCATGAAATTTGATTTATATGAAGTTCTAGATATAAAAATTATCTAAAAAGGGATCAAAGACCTAAATCTAAAACTGTAAAATTACTAGAAGGGAAGTATTAGAGAATTCTGACCTTAGATCAGGCAAAGATTTCTTTTTTATTTTTTTTAGGGCTGTACTGCTGCAGCTGCCAGCCTGCACCACAGCCACAGCAATGCCAGATCTGAGCTGCATCTGCAACCTATACTGCAGCTCACTGCAATGCCAGATCCTTAACCCATTGAGGAGGCCAGGAATGGAACCTGTGTCCTCATGGATGCTAGCTGGGTTCTGCTGAGCCACAATGGGAACTCCAGGTAAAGATTTCTTAAATATGGCACCAAAAGCCCAAGCCAGAAAAACAAAATAATTGGATTTCATCAAAATTAAAACCTTCTGCTTTCTGAAATACTTCTAAGAGAATGAAAAGAGACAAGCCAAATTCTGGGAGAAAAATATTTACAAATCATAAATCTGATAAAAGACATGTAAATAATACGCGGTTTTCCAAACTTAAGAAGAAAACAAGCAACACAACTAAAAATTGGGTATATCTGCTGCATACCTGAACATATTCTTCATCAAAGAAGGTGTACAAATGGCAAGTAAGCACGCAAAGAATGTTCAACATGATTAGTATTAGATGTTATAGAAATACAAATTAAAACCATAATGAAATAACAATAGAAATAAGAAATTTGTACAGTGTAAATGTTGCACACTTATTCTCTCTGGGACCACGGCAGGCCTCTATTTTCCTGAGGAAACTGAAATGTCAACTTCTGCTACTACAATCACCCACATGGACCCACCATGGAGGACGCCTATTTATAACTTGCTCTTTTAGTGATGAGAATGTCAGGAAACGCTCTCCTCTGCCTCTACAGTGAGGATGCCAGCCAACTCCTGCGAGGAGATCCGAGGTAGACCCACTGAGGAACCACTGATGCACTCAGGATGCCAAGTGGTCTCCTCCGACCCTCCCCGGCACGTGATTAATGACCCAGACACAGATAACTGCTGCTAGAAAAAAATATTTAGAAAGACTTCACATCATAATATGAATGATCTCTGGCCCTTCACCTGTTTGTGGTCCTGCTTCTTGTCACTGGTGTGGCTTCTGAGATATGACAACAAAGTCTTGTGACAAATGGCTATGTGAAGGGATTAAAAGAGGAAGGAGAGCTTTTCTGGGATTTTAGTTTCAGAAAAAGAACACCACTCGTTAGAACTACAAAGATAATAAAAGTTTACTCTGCAAAGTGAGTTGAATTAGACATATATGAAATGCAAATGAATTCCCATTCCATTTTGCAGCAAGTGGTATTAATTTGCAGGCTAAAATAGCAGTCATCTAGGGCTGGCTATTTCAATAAAATTGGATATTAAATCTGCTTTCAAATTGAAGAAAAATGCCTATGATTATGATTTCACTAGCAGCTTCTCTAGTGCTTTTTTGATTCATATGTAGATGAATCAAATTTATATAATGCTGGAAAGTGATTCTCAGCTATAAATTTTGTCTGAGTGAAGGGAAGACAAAGTGATTTTTATGAATTTAATTGTATAATTATTTGTGAAAAATTAGGATTGTTAATTATTCAATAAGGCATCTGCCTATTCCTGCCCTATTACCTTGTAAGTTGAAATAAGTTTTACGATGACTGTCTTTAAAACAAGCAATTAGAGACATGTTTTAAACTCTACCGGTTAATGATCAGTTATATATATGAGAGATACCATTAAATAGCCTGAATTTGTCTAAAATAATGTTAAAGCCTAAACATTTTAATATAAATGAGAAATAAACAGGTTAACATAAGTGAGGAATATATATGGGATATACCATTCCATATCCTGAATTTGGCTAACATAAGGTTAGCTCCTAAACATTTTAACATAAATGAGGAACTTAAACGGAACTATATAAATGAGAAAACCTAAAAAGGATATACTCCAGAAAAACAAGAGGCCAAAAAAAAAAAGAGAGAGAGAGAAAATCAGTGAATTAAGAGTTCCTAAGATACTATTTATCTCCCAAGAAGACAGATGTTGAACACATTTCTACAAATTAAGACATGTTGAATAGCAGTGCAGATATCAAATTATTATTTAAACAACGAGGAAAAAGAGATGATGTTCTAGGTCCACTGCTCCAGAAAGGAAAACAGATCTTCTGACATACATGCTTCTCCATCCTAAGGGAGGTAGAAGAACTAGCCGTCTCCTGTGTATGCCGACGATGTGGTACAAGAGCCATGAACTCAAGGTGTATGAACAGACAATAGGTTCTTTTTCTAGCAACTGTCAGAAAGAATATCTTTATAGTAACACTTCTGAAACTAAAAATTTGGTAAGAGACTTCAAAACTATTTTGGACTCAAGAATACCATTCGACAAGTTACATAGTACCCAGGGGTACAACAATTCATTCTGAAAGACTCCATGGAAACTGCATTGCCCACAGATAGATGCCTCGTGGGATCACTCCTTAGATCTTTATATGGCTGTATTACGTAAGCCTTGTTTTTAAATTTTTCAGGACAATTGCTTGATTATGATGAACTATATATTTTGGGGTACTTAACTGGTCCACTATTTACCTGCTGGTACATACACATAATGAGAAAAACTCCCTGTTCTGCCTCCAGGTATTCCTTTAGCACCTGGTGGAGGGCTGGCCACTAATTCAGATGAAAAATCTCCATATGCCATCTCTGTTTCCATAAATAGGTATTTGCATCTGCCATCTACAAACACAATCTGCACGCCAAGCATCTGTCAAAGATCATAATCTTCAACTGCCCAATGCCTATTTAAATTTGAGCTATCGTTTCAAAAACTATGTGCTATAATAGGTTTTTCTTTCCTATCCTTATGAGTTCTCAATCCTAGCTGTATATTAGTGTCAGTGATACTATTTTTAAGCCAGTGATTCTCAACTCTTGATGCACATTAGGACATCTGTGAAATGCTTAAAATGCTCCTTCCTGGGCTCACCTTAAACCACCCAAAAGCGTGAGCCCAGAACCTGAGTCTTTTAAAACACTCCCCCAAGCAGTTCTTAGGTGAATACAGAGTAGAGATGCACCATCACAAATGAAAATAATAAAAGCGGCCGGAGAGTACCATAATAAGATTCAAATCACTGTATAAAATGATATAAAATGACTAGGCATGAAATGGCTTCAGCTTGAATAATATTCAGTTCCTGCTTTAACTCATGAAACTAAACTGGTTCACACCAACACCATGATTTGTAAAACAGTCACATTTCCTCATTCTATCAAACGTAGTATTTAAAGATCGTTTTAGGTCAGAAAGCTCAAGTTCAAATTCTGACTCCTGCAACTGCTAACAAAGTGGTCTTCACCTTGATTCTCACTCTTTAAACATGGCCTGTTACTATCACCTTCAAAGAACATTAAATGGAATATTTAAATAGTAAGCAGTAACAGCAACCAGTAAACCAATATAGCCATAGAGAAAGAACTAGAAATGACAACAGAGATTTATTTCACCTAGCTCAATTTACAGACAAGGGGTCAGAAAACCAGAGAGTAAATGCCTCCAGATCACATTCAATACAAGGTCAGTGGAGTTAAGCCTACTTTATATGGCAAAATGGATCTAATAAACCCTTTAGTGAGTTGCTTGCGTAACAACTATTACCTGATAGATCTGCTGAAGGACATCTTCATAATGACTGAACCTGAAATATTTGCAGTAATATTTACCATTTGGAATATAAAGAAGTTTCATCTTCTAGTCCACTGGGTTTATTTTTAAATGAAATAATCAGACACACACTGTGACTAGAATATATTCTAAGGACCAAAAGAACTGCAAAGAAATACTATTACTTTGTAAGTGTGTTGTTGGTTGTGACACTGGTATAGTATTTCTGGAACCATTTTATATGTATTATAAGACAGAAAATAAGTATATACATGGATGCTGCAGGGAACCTATAAACTCATGATTAAAAAAATATATATATATCCCTTAACCAGAAGTGATGATACATAGAATGTTGGTCTCTAAATTCCATTATCACTAAAAAGACCCAGTGCTGATTATAGGCCTGGGACAAGGAGAGAACGAGCTGAGTTGATTAACACCTCAAGCACCAAAAAACAAAGACTGATGGGCTCAAACTTAATATCACCATTATCAAGAAAATCTGCTCCTGTATGACTCCTGATATGATGCAAAGGGAATCACAAAACATCACCTACCGTGGGGTTCTTACACAAAGTGTTCACCTAAATCCAATCATGAAAAAGTAGTTAAGAAGGTAGTTAAGACAAATCCAGAAAGAAAAACCTTTTTTTTTTTTTTTTTTTTTAAGGCCATATTCACAGCACATGGAGGTTCCTAGGCCAGGGTTCAAATCGGAGCTACAGCTGCCAGCCTAGGCCAAAGCTACAGCCATGCAGGACCCAAGCCATGTCTGTGACCTACACCACAGCTCACAGCTATGCAGGATCCTTAACCCACTGCATTGAGGCCAGGGATTGAACCTGCAACCTAACAGTTCCTGGTCGGATTCTTTCCACTGTGCCATAACGGGAACTCCCAGAAAGAGAAATATTCTACACAATTAAACTTATAAGAAATGTCATCATGTACCACCTCATACCAGTCAGATTGGCCATCATTAATAAGTCCACAAATAACAAGTGATGGGGGGTATGGAGAAAAAGGAACCCTCCTGCGTTGTTGGTGGGAATGTAAGTTGGTACAAGCACTATGAAGAACAGTATGGAAATATATTAGGAAACTATACATAGAACTTCCATATGACGCAGCAATCCCACTCTTGGGCATATATCCGGACAAAACTTTCCTTAAAAAAAGACACATGCACCTGCATGTTCATTGCAGCTCTATTCACAATAGCCAGGACATGGAAACAACCCAAATGTCCATCGACAGACGATTGGATTAGAAAGATGTTGTGTATATACACAATGGAATGCTACTCAGCCATAAAAAAGAACAAAATAATGCCACCATTATAAAGGGGGCAGGCACTGTAGTGCTCCTAACAACTAAGAATTATCCTGTTCACAATATCAATTGTGCTGAGGTTAAGAAACTCTAACGGGAGTTCCCGTCGTGGCGCAGTGGTTAACGAATCCGACTAAGAACCATGAGGTTGTGGGTTCGGTCCCCGCCCTTGCTCAGTGGGTTAACGATCCGGCGTTGCTGTGAGCTGTGGTGTAGGTTGCAGACGCGGCTCGGATCCCGCATTGCTGTGGCTCTGGCGTAGGCTGGTGGCTACAGCTCCGATTCAACCCCTAGCCTGGGAACCTCCATATGCCGCGGGAGCGGCCCAATAAATAGCAACAACAACAACAACAAAAAAGACAAAAGAGACAAAAAAAAAAAAAAAACTCTAACGGAGGTTAAAAAAAAGAAAACAAAAAAACCCCCAAAAAACTGTCTTATGTATCAGGAACAAGCGAGCACGAGGCATTTCTCATATATACAAGTGACTGGAAAATATACCACTCATGCACACAAATAAAGACTGAATATATAAATGCATATATATACTATATATATGTGGCCAGCTGAAAAATTAACTGAAAATATATCAAATTAGATTACAGCATTAGACTTAAAATGGCTATTACACAGTGAAAAAATAGCTATAGTAAGGAAATAAAGTAAAATGAAAGCAATGATCACTTAAGTGAAAAAACTGACTCACAAATCCATCAAACCATATGTAGTTTCTAGGGTTATCCTGTTAGATTATGCCACCTGAACACTTTTGTTAAATGAATAAATGCATAAATATGAGCATATGAATGAATAAAAATTATGGCTTAGCTCTCTTGGGTAGTAAGAAATATATATAACAGGGAAACAGAAGAGGAAATCTGGAATATGACAGCAGACTCACAAAATCGTTTGAAATGAAATAACTTCATGAGTCCCCACTGTGGCTCAGCAGGAACAAAACTGACTATTATCCGCGAGGATGCAGGTTTGACCCCTGGCCTTGCCAGTGGGTTAAGGATCTGGCATTGCTGTGAGCTGTGGTGTAGGTCACAGCTGTGGTTTGGACCTGGCTGTGGTGTAGACTGAGAGCTGTAGCTCTGATTAGACCCCTACCCTGGGAACTTCCACATGTTGCAACTGCCGCCCTGAAAATCAAAAAATAAATAAAATAAAGGAAAAGAAAAAACTTCAGAGGTGTAAGAGACATGAAGAGGAATATTTGAAATGAAAAGAAATCCTACTTTCAGGGGGAAAAATCGAATACACACACTAATCCCAGTGTCCTTCAACCTCTAGCATCACACAAGCTGTCCACCATCACTAGAAATTGTCAAGATTTCTGAAGGCTTTATTCTCTGGAAAATATCTGTGCATGCCGTGTTCAGGTCTGGGTAAAACAGAGCCACGCTACAGAAGATAACTTTACAGCCTACTCATTGGAACACATCTACTTCGTAAACAAGACTTCAGGTAATCTTTCACACAGAGAGGTGTTAAGGGCACAAAGCCACCCTAATGTTGATTCTTTTACTGTCAGAAGAAGCCAAGTACAGATCAGAGTACTGGAATTATAGGATAAATATATTATAGGTATGAGGAAGTGACTACAGAAAAAAAATTCATTGTTAAAATGTGTGAGGAAAACCTTCTCACAGGGAAAATGAGAGAGGTACAACAAAAATATATGTAAAAGATATTCTGTAATTAGTCTAATCATAATGAATGTGAAGAGGAGATGGTTTCATATATGAAGAGGATGCTTTTATTTTTTTAAATTCTTTGTCTTTTTAGGGCTACACCTGCAGCGTATGAAAGCTCCCAGGCTAGGGGTCCATTCTGACCTGTAGTGCCTGGCCTATGCCACAGCTACAGCAATGCCAGATCCAAGCTGCATCTGTGATCTAAGCCACGGCTCATAGCAATGCCAGATCCTTAACCCACTGAGTGAGGTCAGGGATCGAACTTGTGACCTCATGGATACTAGTCAGGTTTGCTGCCGCTGAACCACAACAGGAACTCCTAAATATGATGTTTTTCATCTATGGACAGGAATGTTTAAATGAGGGTAATCTTTCACTGAAAGACAAGGTGACCTGAACCACTCACACAGTGGCTGGTGGAGAAAATGTTTGACAGGAACATCTTATGTGTTCCTTTTATACACCCAAGGCCTACGGCAATACTTTCTACCACGTTATGTTACGACACCTTCATTTAGTAAATGAGAGCTGTAAGCTGGGCTCATGGGGAATTTCAAATAAACTATTAATTTATGAAGAGAAGGTTCACACATTACACGCTGGTCCATCTTAACTCTCAGTCAAGAGAAGTTAAAATTGTGCAGCTTTGCACACATGGGGTTGACCATAACTCACCCGTCCTAACTCTTTATCTTCAAGGGCCAGGACTCCAGTGCTCTCCGTGAAGAGCTTAACTTTGACCACAGGCCGTGGATGGGTAGTGGTAAAATCTCCTTGGGTTCCCCATCTGCAATGAAGTAACAAAGATTCTTTTTAAAATGCAGCATTATTATTTTTTTTTTCTCTCGGAAGAGATGTGTCTCTTTAGAAGGCATGATAAGCAATAGAGAATCGTCTCTGGCTCAGTAAGGTTTTTTTATCTTTCCTTTTGTTTCTGACAGATGGCACAGTCAAGAAGGAAAATAATAAGTTTTGCAGCTTGTAATAATTATTCAGCTGTTCCAAAAATTAGCACATTAGAGTAAAAAACAGAGTGTGCAAGAAGAATTTAGGTTAAGATAAAGCTTTAAAGATGTAGCTATTGAAACCTATTTTCTTAATTCAAATCCAAATTGTAGCACCATTTTTATGGATGTTTGGGGGAAACTGCTAAGGGTTTATGTATGTAAGAGATAGTTTCTTAGAAACTATTTTTGCATGCTGAAGATTTCGCCCCATCTCTTTTTGCAGCCTTTAGATATTTTATTTATATTTTTAAAAGTGGAGGTAACTATCTCCTCTCTTACTGTATATGATTTTTGTAATGTTACTGTCAAAAGGAAAAAATAAGCATCATAAAAACAGGAGTGCTTGCCATTAATTTCCCAATATGCTCTCCTAAGAATGGAGTTAAGTCAGCCGATATCTGGCTTTTCAAATCATCATAACAAAATAACATGATTCCTTGGCTTATCTTTTAATTAATAGCATCTTATCTTTATCACAGAGCAACTCATTTTAGTTTACAAACTTAATTGGCACATCTGATATTAAAAAAAATCTTATCAATATTACTCATAATTCTGAGAAATCAGACATGAGATATCAGCACAGTGTGAAGAAAATGCCACTGAGAAAAACAGACACAGGAGGAAGAAAAGACTTAATGCAATAAAGATTCCTATTAAAAATAAGTCGAGCCAAATAAAAACAACAATTTCTTACATTATTTAAAAAAATAGTTTACCATTTTCATGGCACCATCTAAACTTTATTTTATAAACCTACAGAAAGCTGAAACAACAACTTAATCTACAACTTAAAAGAACCAGAAGAAGAAGAAAAAAGACCTAAAGTCAGCAAAAGAAAATCATAAAGATCAGAGAGGAGATCAATAAAATAGAGATTCAAACAACAATGGAAAAAAAAAAATAAAACCAAAAGCTGGTTCTTTAAAAGGGTAAATAAAGTTGACAAACCTCTCGCAAGACTCACCAAGACGACGACAGAGAGAGAACCCAAATAAGCAAAACAAGACATGAAAAAGGAAATATCTCAATGAATACTGCAAAAATACAAAAAACCATAGGAGAATACTATGAACAATTATATGCCAACACATTTGACAATCTAGAATGGGCAACTTTCTAGAGACACACAGCCTGACAAGACTAAACAAGAAGAAATAGATCATTTAAACAGACCCATTGCTAGAAATGAAATTGAATATTTAATAAAAAACACTCCCCCAAAACAAAAGTTCAGGACCAAATGGCTTCACAGGTGAATTCTACTAAATACACAGAGAAGAACTTATGCTCGTAATAATCCCCAAAACATTCTATGAAGCCACCATCACCCTAATACCAAAACCAAAGATACTCCAAAAAAAGAATATTATGGGCCAATAACTTCAATGACCATAGGCGCAAAAATTCTCAACAAAATTTTAGCCAATGGAATCTAACAACAATAAAAAAGATAATACACCACAACCAAGTGGGATTCAATCCAAGTTCACAAGGATGGTTCAACATATGCAAATCAACAAACATCATACACCACATTATCAAAAGGAAAGTCAAAAGCCACATGATCATCTCAATAGATGAAGAAAAAGCATTTGGCAAAATACAACATCCATTCACGAAAAAAACTTTTAACAAAGTGGGTATAGAGGGAACATACCTTAGCATAATAAAAGCCATTTATGACAAACCCACAGCCAACATAATATTCAATGGAGAAAAGCTGAAAGCCTTCCCACTAAAATCTAGAACAAGACAAGCATGCCCACTCTCACTACTTTTATTCAACACAGTATTGGAAGTCCTAGCCACAGAAATCAAACAAAAGAAATAAAAGGTATCCAAATTGGAAGAGAAGTGGTAAAACTGTCATGCTCCGTAGATAACATGATACTATATACAGAAAACCCTAAGGACTCCACACGGAAACTATTGGAACTGATCAACAAATTCAGCAAAGTAGCAGGATACAAGACTAACATCAGTAATCAGCTGCATTTCTATATACTACCAATGAAATATTAGAAAAGGAATATAAAAATAAAATACCTTTTAAAATCACACCCCCCAAAATTAAATACCTAGGAACAAACCTGACCGAGGAGGTGAAAGAATTATATGCTGAGAACTATGAAAAGTTAATTGAGGAAATTAAAGAGGATTCAAAGAAATATATTCTGTGCTCCTAGATTGGAATAATATGGTTAAAATGGTCATACTACTCAAAGCAATCTACAGATTTTTTGCAATCCCTATCAAATTACCCATGACATTTTTCACAGAACTAGAACAATAAAAAAAAAAGTTATATGGAACCATGAAAGACCCAGAATTGCCAAAGCAATCCTAAGGGGGGGGGGGGAAGATCAGGAGGAACAGCTCTCCCAGACTTCGGACAATGTTACAGTTCTACAGTAATCAAGACAGTGTGGTACTGGTAAAAAAACAAAAAAAAAACCCCCAAACACATACGGACCAATGGAACAGAATAGAGAACCCAGAAATAAACCCAAACATGGCCAATTGATCTTTGACAAAGGAGGCAAGAATATAAAATGTGAAAAAGTCTCAACAAGTGGTGCTAGGAAAATGGGACAGCTGCATGTAAATCAATGAAACTAGAACACAGCCTCAGACCATGTACAAAAATAAACTCAAAATGGCTTAAGACTTAAACATAAGGCAAGACACATAGAACTCCTAGAAAAGAAAATAGGCAAAACATACTCTGACATCAACCATACAAACGTTTTCTTAGGTCAGTCTCCCAAGTCAATAGAAATAAAAAACAAAAATGAACCAATAGGACCTAATCAAACTTATAAGCTTTTGTACAGCAAAGGAAACCATAAAAAAAAAGACAACATATGGAATGGAAGAAAATAGTTGCAAACAATGCAACTGATAAGAGCTTAATCTCCAAAATATATAAACAACTCACACAACTCAACAACAACAAAAAAATCCAATTGAAAAATGGCTAGAGACCTAAATAGACAATTCCCCAAAGAAGACATCCAGATGGCCAACAGGCACGTGAAAAAAATGCTCAACATCACTTAGGGAAATGAAAATCTAAACTACAATGAGGTACCACCTCACACCAGTCAGAATGGCTATCATTAACAAGTCTACAAGTAACATATGCTGGAGAGGGTGTGGAGAAAAGGGAACCCTCCTACACTGTTGGTGGGAATGTAAACTGGTATAACCACTATGGAAAATAGTATGGAGGTTCCTCAGAAAACTAAGTACAGAAATATGACCCAGCAATCCCACTCCTGGGCATATGTCTAGACAACATTTTCACTGAAAAAGATACATACATCCCTACATTCTTTGCAACATTATTTACAATTGCCAAGACATGGAAACAACCTAAATGTCTATCAACGGATGAATGGATTAAGGGGATGTGGTACACATACACAACGAAATACTACTCAGCCATAAAAAAAGAACAGAATAATGCCATTTGCAGCACCATGGATGGAACTAGAGATTCTCATACTAAGTGAAGTCATAAAGAGAAAGACAAATACCATATTATATCACTTAAAGGTAGAATATACAATATGTTTGTTGGTTTTTCTTTTTTGGGCTGTACCTGTGTCATATGGAAGTTCCCAAGCCAAGGGTCAAATTGGAGAGGCGTACACCACAGCCATAGCAACATGGGATCCAAAACGCATCTGTCACCTATGCCACAGCTCATGGCAACACCAAATCCTTAACCCACGGGGCAAGGCCAGGGATTGAAACCTCATCCTCATGGATAGTTGGGTTCTTAACCCAGTGAGGCACAACAGATACTCCTGGAATCTAAAATACGGTACAAATTAACCTATCTACAGAACAGAAACAAATTTATGGACATGGAGAACATATCTGTGGTTGCCGAGGGGGAGGGATTTGGGCGTTAGTAGGTGCAAAACTATTGTATTTGGAATGGATAATCAATGAGGTCCTGCTGTATAGCACAGGGAACTATATCCAATCATTTGTGATGAAAAATATGAGAAAAACAAAGTATATAAATGTATAACAGGGTCGTTTCGCTATACAGCAAAAATTGACAGAACATTGTTAATCAACTGTAATAAAAAATTTTAAAAAGCTGAAAGCTTTAAAAAAAAAAGCCAAGCAAAGTATAACAAAACTAAATAACCATGATGTCCTATCATAGCAGTTATAACATTGTGATGTATGTACAGTAAAAGCAGAGGCTATTTCAATGATCGAAGAAACTAACATGAAGATGCAATTTGTTCTTTGGAAATTAAAGTCATATTTTAGAAGGGAGAGATTCATTTAAGGTTGAAAGCAGCTTAGTTCTATTTTAGAATCCCAGAAAGGGGTTAGCAAAGATTCTTTTAGCCATTTCATAGAATTAAGATGATCTGAGAAAAAGAAGAGCTAAAATAGGAAAAAAAAAAAGCAAAAATAGATTCAAAACCAAAATAAGGAAGTGGAGAACAATTTTCAATTTAGAGTGTGGGATCCTAAGCTTCGAACACAGTCCGATCTGGATGACAACTCTGGAGTCAATCCACATGACCTACCCCTTTCTTTACTATCACGTGCTTAAGTCCGAAAAACTAACTTCTGGAGACATTTTCTTAAAACTGAAATCAAAAGATTTTTAGTAGTCATGTGAACACAGCCTAACAGTTTTCCATAGAATTTGTTCATCTTTTAAACTAAATTCTCTTCATCAAAATTCTTTTGCGTATTAAACCAATGGTGGTGTTTTTCTCCTTTAATGTCAAAAACTCCTTTGAAAGTATTTCTATGGTTTTATGTGATTATGTGAAATTCCTAATCCACTCCAATAGGCAGTTCTCCAAAGAGAAAAATACTGATGGATCCTACTAACCATGACTGAGGAACCTGGTGAGTCTTTTACCCTCATCTTCCTGTCATTTTACCTGAAGGGAAATGTGTTGCCAATTCTACCTGTTAGATAGAATAAGACAAAGAATAACACATCTGTAAAGAACTATGCTCACTCACAACCCCACCGACTTCTGGAAAACTCCCTACCACCTCACAGTCCAGCACCTCCAACAACTCTTTAATCTTTATTCACTGTGGTACATTGTTTACTCATTAAAAACATTTTATTGTGAACATCCTGTAGAAGGTGTCTAAAAATGAGATACAATGTAAACAATAATCAAAAGAAAACCGTGAGTGGAGAGTATGGAATGCTAATGCCATAAAGAAATGAGGAAAGCTTAACACACTTTCGTCAGGGAGAAGCTGAGGCACAAAGAGACACATCCTAACTGTCACAGACAAAGGACAAAGATTTACAGACATTTGACAAAAGTGTGCAGTTTCAAAGGGCTGCAAAAATATAAATTTGATGGCACTGAGTCATTATAAATCTCAACAATTCAGGATACAAAACAAACTGGTACCACCTTGGTAATGTCTCCTCTGAGACATGTACAGTTAGAAAAAATATATACAGTTAGAAAATGCTGATGCATTCTATAAGGAATGAATTAAAAACCGAAGCCTTCCTCCTCCTCCACCAAAAAAGTCAGGGAAGGAAGGAAAAAGATAATAAGCCTATCTTCAACATTCACCAAGATACTTCCCTGTTTTCTACTTAACTGGCATGTTTAAACACTTTGAGGAATTAATACCAGTTATTATCTTCTTGGTATTTTCTCCATATTACATGATGAAAGAATACAGTACCCTTGCTGTCAATTTGCTATGACTCAAAAATACACGGCATTTTTCTGCTGCTATGAATGTATTATTTATGAGGATTCAGACTTCCTATGTAAATCTTCAAATGAATAAAATATTTTCAAAGCCCCTTTATGAGGACTGCAGGACTTTGTGGCTATGAAAACACAGGGTAGTTCATACCCCAAATGAAATAACTGACGTTACTTACGTAGCACTAATAAATAAAGTATACTGGAAATTTATATCAGGAGCCCAAATATATGTTCAACCTATATATTCATTTGTAAGGCTATTTCTAGGAATTTATCATAACAAAATAATCACATAATAAAAAAGTATAAGCAGCAACATTCACTATAGCATTATGTATAATAGCAAAAACAAGCAACTTAATAGCTAATATCAGAAATAATTATGTACATCATGTGTCATTCAATAGAATATTTTGCTGCCACTGATGATGGTTATCAAGGTGATGTAAAAACATGCATGATTTATAAAATTAAAGAGGACACAAAACTGAAACAGGGCCTTTTATTCATTCATTCATTCAAAAAAAAAAAAATTGAGTACCTCATGTATACCAGGCAGTGTTATAGTGTCAACAACCAAAGTCTAGCCTCTTGAAATTTATGTTCTAATAAAAGAACGTAGACAATAAATAATACTATATTCTGTAACATACATCCTTCTCCACCCCTGCACCACATTCTTAACAGCTGGATACCTCCTATGGCCTCTTAACAGTGGCTAGAGAATTAGATTTATCTTGTGACCAGAAAGAATTATCAAACATTAATAGCCTATTTGATTTAAAGTATGTTGAAAATCATGAGCAATAAAACAGTCATGCCAAAACCCATTCAAATCCCTTAACTCAAAATTCTTATTCACTGTGAACATATAATTCACCATGATTACAGAAGCTAAGAACTTAAAAGCAGTCTCAATCTTTATTCTTCATCTATAATCAGCAGTAACGAATTAAGGATATTATGTAACTCCAGAATTCATTTCATCCATCATCTATCTCTTCATCCTTTCATCTATCCAACTATGAGACTGGCATTGGGAAAGGTAGTGGGAGTATTCAAAAAAAAAAAAAAACAAAACAAAAAACCAAAAAAAAACAAGACTAAAGACCTGTGCTAAGTGAACTCAGGCTAGCAGGGGAGACAGACATACACTCCCATTAAGAAAATAAACCATACCATGCAAAATTGAAAAGGGCTCTAAGTTGCACTTTTAAATGACTTTTGAGGTCAAGCACTTCCTCTTTACTAGTCATCTGTATTTCTGACTTGCCTTTTTATTACCATTGTCCACTTCTCTCTTTGCAGGCTTTAATTGGTGATTTTTTAAAAATGCTTTGTAGACACTATTTCCGATACATATGGCAAATACTACACTTCGTTATGTTCTATTTAACTCTTATGGCTTTTTCACATCTACAGTTTAAAAATATTAGCCAATTCTTTCAATTTGATTGATAGTTTGAGGTTGACATCCTATTCAAAAAATCTCGTTTTAACCAAAGATTATATGAATAGTAACCCATATTTCTTGTTTAAATCTTCAAGTTGTCTGAAATTTAGTAGTGATATTAAATGGCAGTTTCCTTTTTCCTTTCTGTCCCAGTTTCATTTGGTTGAGAAGTGCATATTATATAAACTGGGTTTGGTTTTTGAACTTTTTGTTCTAAAGATCTCCTGAGTATAAAATTACACTGTTTTTTAAATTGTTATGGCTTCATAATATATCTGTTAGAACAAAAAAAAAAAAGACATTTTCAACTTATATTTCTATTCAAGAAAAAGGGAGATCCCCATGAATTAAAGTCTGCTCTAGTATTTCTTGAACTCTTAAATTGTCGTCTTCGTCCATGTAGGTTTTACACATTCTTTGAACTCATTCTGTAGTATAGCTGACCCTTGAACAATGTGGGGATTAATCCCCATGGAATGAATAGTTGGCTTCTGTAACTGCAGTTCTTCCCCCTCTGCAGATTCAACCAACCACCAACCATGTAGTACTGTAGGATTTACTATTGAAAAACATCCACATATAAGTGGACCCATACAGTTCAAATCCAGGTGGTTCAAAGGTCAACTGCCTTTCTTTGAAATTCTAGGGAATCTATTTCCTTTATATTATCTGACTATTGCTATTATAGAAGAAAGTTAAACTCCTTCATGCCTACTCCCAAACTAGTGAGAGATTTTAAAATATCTTCAACAAATCACCTTCAATTCTATTGCAAAAGTGGTGTTATTAAAATAATCAATAAACAATGACAATTCTAAACAAACCACTTATTTTATAATAAAAACATTAAGGATCTAACAAAGAAATAAGTCTCTAAAGAATCACATATAATTCTTAAGACTTTCCATGCTGCAATCACTTGACCATACAATCTACCTATAAATTATCATTTTCATAATGTAGGCATTTTAAGATTAAACATGATGTAAGACTCCTCCAACAATCTTTGCCTAAATAAAAGTTTTGGTTCATAACTTAAAAATCAAAACATCAAACATTTGGTAGCACTGAGTTAGATATTTATTGGAAAGTAGAATGTATTTCCAAGTTTTCTGCAACTGATTTCAAATAGGTCTGAGGTCTCTTTCTCCTATCCTATAGGGAATTTGCTTAAGGAACTGAATTTGGATTCACCAATTCATGATGAATAGTTAGGATGGTTCTGAGTTTTTCTCAATTATTCCTATTTGGTGATAAGGTAGTTGGGCACTCCTCACAAGCTCCAAGGACCAAGAGGGAATAAAGATGCTTGAGAATAGGATGTGATGAGTTCATCAGCAAGGCCTGATGGTACGTATCCTCAAGAGTATCAAACAGTATCAGCTACAGACAATGCACAAAAAACACAGCATCACTTCCCAGGCCACAAGGATAATGTTTATTCAACAAATCACATTTTCATTTAAGATATCATGATATACTACTCTATCCTTTTAACAAAACCAAAGGGGTTATTCTTCATAGCTATCCATCAAATATAACAACTTATTAATCAAGTTAATGACAAATGATCACAACACAGTTCTAAAGAGTTTTATATAAAGATGTGTGGAGAAAAAATAGGATTACAGAAAATCAGAAACAGTAACTGAGCTCTTGCCTGAGTGGAACACCATGGAAAGGAGACAGGGCTAAAGAGTGCAGTTCCCAGAGATAGTTTGTGGGCTCAAACACCAATTCCAACGTGCAAAGGGTCTCCAGGCAAGCAACATTCTCATAACTTAATAGCGCTGCCCTCATAAAACTGTTGAAGTATAAATGAAGACAATTCCTAGTAATAACCATCACAGCCCAGCAACTTTAACATAGAAAGCGCACACAGAATGCTACTTCTTACTAATAGGACCCAGAAGCATTCCTTTACCTATTAAGCAAAATGATACTTTCTGAAAAAACTTGGTCATTTTGAACATTGTGTTACTGTTGCATAAAATGGCGACATTAAAATCCAGACAGTATCCAGAAACTAGAGAGAAAGATGAACTGATAGTGAAACACGACAAAGAAGGGGAAAAAAGGAACGGGAAGAGAGAGAGGAGGGAGAAAGGAAAAGTGGGAAAAAAAAGACCAATGGAGAAAACGAGAGGGGAGAAAAGAAGGATTAATAAAAAGACCAACTTGGAGAAGAGAGTTATCAACTCAGAAGTACTCTGAATCTTAACCCATTTTTTTGCACATTATCTGTAAGCTTCCTTTCAAAAACAATTTACAGCCTAAAATGCTGACATGATGCAAATCTTAACAGAAGAAACAAAAAATATTCTTTAAAGTTTTATCAATCTAAACTTTGGGAGGATCTTTCAAAAACTCTGCACTAAAGCTTTTTATTATGATGAAAAGATACTACAAAGTTATCTGTTTCTTCAACATGACAAAGAAAGAAGGAATCCTGGGATAACATCTTGAAATTTACGGTACGACCGTATTTGGGAATGGCTTGGGATGTGTAATCAACACTTTCATAATGAAAGGGAAATGCCATGGGCTTCACCTTCATTCTTACTCTTACTGTCTACTGGATGTTTTCCTTTTCCCTTCAAAGAGACAGCTCCATTTTGTTGCTCTCAAGATCGCTAAAGCCCCGAGAATAATAGGATAAAATTATCTCTAAAGTCTACATTTCATTTATGGAGTGTTCAATGTCATTAAACCTCCATATCCAAAGCAGAGAAATCATATTACATCTGTACCATTTTCTTCTGAACAAGTCTAGCAAGTGCATTAGCACAAAATCAGATTTCAGGAAAGACAGAAGATATAATCTCTCATAAGCATTTTCCTTTTTCTCCCTCATAGCAGGATAGTTCAGAGGCATTAGCTTGAAGCATCTAATTTTAAAGAGAACCATTTGTCATGTCTTGCATTATAATTTTACTTGGTCCAGATAGTTCAAAAAAAGAATAACTTTTCATAAGATGGAAAACAAGATTTTTAGAACTTATATACAGGAAGATAGGCTAAATAACTCATAAATTAATGTAACTTTACAGCATAAAGTCTGCATATGCATGCAAATTCCTAGAAAGAGGTTTAAATAATAAAACACAATGGTGTAAAAGTGAGCACGACATACTGCATAAACCAATAATTAGTCACCTACAGAAATTTATCAATGTATATTCATACTGTTCTCATACCCACAACTTTGAAGCTTATGTGAGAACATCAGTCTGGTTTTATCCTGGTTTTTGACATGAAAATAAAAGGTGGATGTGCTATATAAACTGGATTTAAAAACAAAAAAACGAATCCTTTCAAATGCCACAGAATTAATGCATCATCCTATAAATGTGAAAATTAGTTTATAGTGTTTCCAACCAACAGGGTACAAGGATCACTAATTAGTACAGTATATTGTTTTTAGTAAGTTGCAGTATAAATCCATGTGGGTCAACAGTCAGCTGGCACCTGCTTTACAGGATCTTGCAAGGATTAATCTCTCATTTGACAGAACTTCAAGTGGAGGCTAATGTGTTTGGGGCTAGACATAAGGGCCTGAAAATATTTTGCTTTACAGATTTTTTAAATTGGAAGGCTTTGAAATGGCTAAAGTAATATACTATTAGTGCATCCTATTCTTAATGACTTACATTTAAAAGCAAATACTCCTCAGCTGTTTCAGGCCGCTCCAAAGGTAAAAGACTTGGCTGCATCTTCCTCATACCAATCTCTCTGAGAGGAAAGCAGCCCTGGGAGGGATCTTACAGTCTGTTTTCGGGGGAAGGCAGCAGCAGGTCCATCAAATATAACAGAAGACACGCTCAGAAACACCACAGCTTTTACCCATACCAGATGCAGATGCAATTTGGGCTGACAGTTTTTTGACTTCTGGGAAGTTCATTTGTACTGAATTAGCTCCAGAAAACATAGCTACTGATGCCTGTTTTGGCTTTCTGGGCTCTTTAGTAAGTGAACGTAAGGCACAATTATTTTCACATATGCTATGGTATCCAATCTCCAGGTAGGAAGCACTTTGTGGAATGTCGCATCAAAGTCTAAGATACTTGGAATTCCTGAAATATTTGCGAAATCTTTACAGGGTCTGAAGCAAAATAAAATGAAAATTCCAGTCCTTAGAGTACTTTGTAGTAGTACAGAGCTGGTGCTTATCTTGGTCAGACCAAGTCTAGGCGGAGCTTTCCTCATCAATACACCAGTGGGAAATCTAGTCTGCAGAAGAATCACTCAAGACCACTTGGCAGGTCTCTCCCCTCTTTTGGTTGGTAAGTGCAGAGGGCAGCTTGGGATTTTTTGTTTTTTCCTTCATTCCTCCTGTTCTTGAACTACTATGGTCACCAACAGAAACTTTAATGGTGGAAAAGATGGTAAAATGTAAAGAACGGCTACAGAGATGAGTTGACTAGAATGACCAGAGCCACGAAAGAGGCTAAATCAAGTAGCAGGGATGTGGTGATACAGGCAGAGCCCCTCATGTAAAACACTGTAGGTACAGTTGACCCTCAGGATCTGGCAGGTTCTACACCTGCTGATTTAACTGCAGATCTAATTCAGTTGGCTGACTGCAAATGTGGAACCCATGGATGTGGGGGCTAACTGCACAGAGAAGGAGGCCTCAATCAGATCAGGAGCTGTGTCTCTTTAATTACTGCCCCACCGGACAACTGCACAATTTGCAGGCATGACAACTCTTGGCCAGACTTCCAGTCCTACAAATGAAAAAGTACTGAAAATATTTCAGTTACAAACACACAGTTCTACGGATAATAATTCAATCAACTCAGGCGGTAGGGGGGATACTATTAAATAAGAGTAATCACCTGAATCTGAAAACCACTTCTGAATTTTAAAATATAACATTACACACTTAAATGGTAGTTTCCGTTTGTCAAACAAGTGGTTACCTATGTATCAGAACTGTCACAGCTGATAATATATATATATACATATATATGTGTTTTTGTCTTTTTGTCTTTTTTTTAGGGCTGCACTCCCAGCACATGGAGGTTCCCAGGCTAGGGGTCTAATTGTAGCTGTAGCCACAGGTCTACGCCAGAGCCACAGCAACGCCAGATCCGAGCCGCATCTGCGACCTACACCACAGCTCACAGCAAGGCCAAGGACCGAACCCGCAACCTCATGGTTCCTAGTCAGATTCATTTCCGCTGCGCCACGACTGGAACTCCCCCATTTATATTTTAAGAGTTTACATGAGACTGCTGTTCATTTCTTACCCAATCGCTGTCTCAGTCAACCCTGAAGATGTGGAACTTTCTTTATGGAAAATTTGTTAATGAGTAACAGGTGTGTTTTTGTCATTTATTCCAGAAACATTTTTTTGAGAGTTTAAATGTACTTAAGCATTTTGATGCTTGAACAAAATGATTTTGTAGTTATTTTTTCATTTGTCTCTTTGGGTCGATGTGTCTGATCCTATCATCACTGCCCCCATGCCCTGGTTAAAGAGAAAGTTAGCATAACAATCACAAGAATTAAATGCTACATGACTGCTTAAGTAAAAGCGTAAATTTCTCTATGAAGTGACTCTGATAGAGCTTTTATTCACTAAAATGACTTCCCAGAAATAAAAAGGAAATCCTGAGGAAGATTTGTACATATTGTAATATGTATTTGCACATATTATAAAACCAAATACTAACTTAAGATTTGTAAAGACTGTCACCAATTTCCCTTTGGATACCTCACAAACATGTTAACCACTCAAGTCATATGCCTGATATAACTTCAAAAGAATCACAACACTGATTTATACTTCAAGTTAATCAGGTAAAAATACATTTGTCGTACTTTTCAATGGAAGCAAACAGAATTTGCATAAAACCTGATTTGGCACCTTATTAACCTTTTTTAAGGGAATAATACGGTCTTAGAAGATGAAATATTAGCCAAGCCCTTTGACCACCGAAATGAGATTTACAAAATGGGTGGAATTTAGCTTCCTGGTTAGATCTTCAATCACTTTGGAACTACAACTTCCTTTTTTCGTAATTATCTATATGCACACATTTTTAGCTGTTGCTTTGTTAATCCTTATTTACATATGCAAAAGTCAGAAGCAAGCAGTGTGGGTGGAACATTGAGTGAAAACAAGCACAGTTGTGTATCTGGTTAAATAAAAACATTCTACCTTTGCTACAAAAATGTCTTTTTGAAAAGTACCCAGATACTTCAAAAAGAAAGATCATTAAAACAGCTTTAAAGAACATTACAATCCCAGCTTAGATTGCAGGAGCGTTTTCTCCAAGAAACTCCATTTCGTTTATAGAGGAGATTTTAATAACATAAAACATCTCTGTCACAGCACAAATGTTCTGGATATGCAAGATGGGACATCAGTGTTGTGTTATTTGCAATTTATTCAGGTCTGGGCCACGGGAAGTGATCTGTGCAATGTCACTTAGCAGATTGTATTTCACTGAGTAGTGGGTGGAAATTAGGATGACAACTGACTCTCAGTTGCTTTGAAGTCCATTCCAACTCAGGTTTAACTTTCTAGAAGGCTGTCAATTGTATGCACATATCTAATGTCTATTAATCAGTATCCTCGTTATAGATGAATTACTCTGACGCTTAATAGATCCGAGAGAATACTGTCAGTTATTTGAGTTCAAATGCTTCATCAGATAGAGGTCCACCATTGAGCCAGGGACTGGGAATGCAGAGCTGAACAAGATCTGGCCTTTGCCTTGAAGGAGCTCCCAGTCAGGGGGCAGCAGACAGAGGCACCACCACACAGAGTGAGTTCTGAGAACAGATTGTACACGGGGGTTAAGGAAGCCTTCCGGGGAAATGAGGGTCAGGGGTTCAGGATGGCTTCACAGGAGAGCACCTTAAAACAAGCCTTCAAAGAAAAGTAAAAGGTAAGCAGCTAGGTGCAGTACGAAAGGTAGAAAGGGAGTTCCCGTCGTGGCTCGGTGGTTAACGAATCCGACCAGGAACCATGAGGTTGTGGATTCGATCCCTGGCATTGCTCAGTGCATTGAGTGAGGATCTGGTGTTGCTGTGAGCTGTGGTGTAGGTTGCAGACACGGCTCGCATCTGGCATTGCTGTGGCATAGGCCGGCAGCTGTAGCTCTGATTAGACCCCTAGCCTGGGAACCTCCAAATGCCACAGGTGCAGCCCTAGAGAGACAAAAAGAAAAAAAAAAAAAAAAGGTAGGTAGGCCCTGGGGGAGGGCAGATAGCCGTCCTTCTCAGGGACGGTGCCGCCTCCTGTTAGGGGCATTTCAAAATGGGTGTGGGCAGAAGCTAACCACCCTGTGAGAGAGGGGGTCATTCCACGGATGAAAACCATAAGATGCAACAGCACTCCTGCTTGGAAACACCGTGGCTGGCAAGACGTACGAGGTGGGAGGCAGTCAGGTGAATGTAGGGTCTTTCACGCCAGACTTCATCCTCAAGGCAAAGGGACTTGAACACGCTGAGGGAAATGACCATCAGATCTGTTTTAGAAAAAATGGATTGAAGGAGAGACAAGAACAATGGCAGGAGACCCCACAGGGGCTCCTGCAGCAAAGGTGGCGGGTTGCAAAAAAGGTGCTGGCAATGAAGACTTACTTGGCAAGAGATTCATTGGGCGTTCTGCAAGTGGAATCAATAGTATTTAGATGTGGGGATCAGAAAGGGGTCAAAATGAGCAATGCCCCCATTTCTGTAGACAGAGGTACACAGACTGAGATGGTAAACAGGAGGGGTGTGTTAGAGGTAAAAAAAGAACTGTTTCTATTTTGTTTTGTTTGTTTTTTTTGTCTTTTTGCTCCCCAGCATATGGAGGTTCCCAGGCTATAGGGGTCGAATAGGAGCTGTAGCCATTGGCCTATGCCAGAGCCACAGCAACTCGGGATCCGAACCGCGTCTGTGACCCACTCCACAGCTCACGGTGACACCGGATCCTTAACCTACTGAGCAAGGGCAGGGATCGAACCCACAACCTCATGGTTCCTGGTCAGATTCGTTAACCACTGAGCCACGACGGGAACTCCAAGAACTGTTTCTATTCTGAACATGCCGAATTTCAGGAGGTGTAAGATCCCCGACTGAAGGCGTCCAGACGCAAGAAGGATGTGCTGTCCAGTATTAACCTGGATAACTAAAAAGATGACTCTAAGACTGTAGAATTACTTTTACTACAGCCTCTGAACTTGAAAGTTTTCTCACTGTATTTCTATTACAGGGACTCAAGCATTATAAAAGTCTTTTAGAATGAACGGTACTGCACACAATATGAATTACATATTAAAGTAATACAAAATAAATTGTATCTAAGAGAGTGATTATATTCTACTGTGAAATTCTTGCTTATGCATGCCATGTGGATAAATATTCCTAGATTGGATTAATTATCCTCCTTGTAATATATCTTAATTTACATAAGTAGTGCTATAAAACTAACAATTTTGATCAATTTAGAAGAATGTGCTATTGGAGTATTACATCTTTGGACTGCTTTTAAGAAAAGAATGATTATAAAATGGATGTACATCTTTTGTCCAGGCCATCACGAGCTATATGATGGAAAGAAGACAAAGCAAACACCACATACAGTAGCTAAGTAAAGGAATCAGCCTCTTTGTGAACAGAAAGAGCAGCCCCATGGAGTCAAAGCAACAAAGCCAAGTTCAGCTTGGTGTAAACAAGCTCTGTCTTTCTAAAGATGCCACCGACTGAGAGCAAATAGAAAGGTCACTGGCTAGGTTGGGGACCTGCTCTGAAAAGCTGAGCCATGAAATATTCACAGATATGCCTGAGAAAATACTAATGATGAAGTTGTAATGTGATCGCTAATTTGATGCTGAGGGAAAACAGTCCATGTGTCCAGGTTAAGTCTCATCACAAAACTGACTAATCACATCAGATCCACAAACCTGTTCTAAGCCTCCCAGAAATAGTTACTTCCATAACTTTAATGACTTTACGGCTGAAATCCAGACCTTCTGCTCTAAGCCGTTTACCATTCTAGTGCCACTTCAAGGAGGATGCGTGCTGAAGCAAAGAGCTCAAATACCAAAGTCCACCAAATTCCTACTAAGACATGAACTGCTTGAAGCTGAACTTCAGCAGAACATACGTCTGTTTTGGCCCTAACTGCCCAAGAGTCTTACTTACTGAAGAACTAACCAGTCTTTCCCCTAAAAGTTCATTTCTTCACCTAGAATCCAGGATTTGCAGAGAAATAACATGAGGCGGCAGCAACCTGAAACACTGCCCCTTTGTAATTTGAATTTTTAGAGGGAACTTACAGGAAAAGTTTAGATATTGACAGAAATGTTGACCTTTGGCTACTGATTATTTTAAAACACAAGTTGTTACTTTAGGAACACAGTTTTTAAATGTGGAAGATACTAGGCTAAGTTTGTAACACCCTTAGGATTTTATTCATAGTAAACAGTTTAACTTCTTTTTCCTAGACATCGATCCTATTTAAATGTGAAGTAATACAGGGTATGAAAATAAGAAGAATGCTTAAGAAATTACCTCTACCACTCTGGCAGAGAGCTATGTAAAAATTGTGATTTTTTCTCCCCACATAAAAATACTAAAATTTTTGGAGATTCTTATGAGAATTTGCCAAATTCAATATAATCCAAATGTTGCCATCTGCCAGCAAAGCTATATTATGGCAAAAAGAGGAAAATTAAACATTAGAACAGAGTGAGAATTTCACAAACTTGCTTCAGGTAAAATTTTGCTATTTTATAAGTCAACAGACAGCAAATCTTTGCCAACCAAACTCATCTTGCATTTTTATAGAATAATGAAATCTGTGCCAGGATAACAAAAGTGTTATGTCTCTAAAAACTAATTCTTCAATTTTATTTCTTCTGCCAAACCAACCATCACTGTGGTTTCTTCGGTCTTAAGTCAATGAGGTCTTTTCAGAGAACTAGAGAAATTTAAAAATAGGCTTCTCTCCCCATCTTTCAAAACTCTGTAAATGATGTTATGTCAACAGTTTTGATGCAATATTTCCAGAGCCTATAGTTTTAATTAGGAGGATATAAAAGTGCAAAACAAAACCAAAAAACCCTTGAAAGTTTACATAAGACTTACTCTTTCTTTGAAACAAAAGAAAACGTAAGAACACTGTCACCTCTTCTAGATAACAGGACTCCTATATATAAAGAGTTCTTTTCGAATTTCAGAGAGAAGGAAAAACTACCATGTACAATAGGTTTCTTTCAGCAAAAGCCGTCTACTATCGTCAGTACTTTAGAAGATTTATTTAAGTGTCCACTTCCTTCTAAACAGAAAGGCTTAGAAATTACGATTAAAAAAAAAACACATTAATTTCATATAATCAGCTTGTAATTAATCTTACTAAATAAATTAGTGACAAAATATCTCAGAAGTAAAACTTAATGAGTAGAGTCACTGTCACAAGTACAGTAATAAAAGGGCCTTAGGGGGGAAAAATGTCACTTGGATGGTTTGAGCAGAAATTTCTTAAATTGACAAAGCTTTAGCTAGACTACGTAGGATAAAGACTCAAAACCAGAAAAGAGGAGATGTTACAACTGATACCACAGAAATATAACTGTGAGACTACGATGAACAATTATACACCAACACATTGTATAACCTAGAAGAAATGGATAAATTCGTAGAAACATACAACTTACCAAGACTGATTCATGAAGAAACAGGAAATCTGATCAGACTTATAACCCCGGCAAGGAGATTGAATTAGTAATCAGAAATCTCCCAACAAAAAAGCCCAGAATCGGATTGATTCACTAGTGAATTATATCACAATTTTAAGGAAGAATTAATGCTGATCACTTTTCAATCTCTTCAAAATAGTTAAAGAGAATACTTTGAAGGTCATTTTAAAAGGCCAGCATTATTCAGACACCAAAGCCAAAGACACTACAAGAGGAGAAACTACACGTATATGTCCCGAATGTACACAAACACTAAAGTCCTCAACAACATATCAGCAAAACAAATTCAATCGGATATTAAAAGGGTCATACACCATGACCAAGTGAGATTTATTCCTAGGATGCAATAATGCTTGGACATATGGAAATCAATGTGATAAACCATTCATTAACAGAATGAGGGATAAAAATCACATGATCATCACAACAGAGGCAGAAAAGGCTTTTGACAAAACTCAGCCTCCTTTTATGATAAAAGATCTTGACAAGCTAAATATAAATACAATTTAACTCCATATAATAAAGACCACATATGACAAGCCCACAGCTAACACCACACTCAATGGTAAGAAAAAAAAAAGAAAGACTTTCCTGCTAAGATCAGGAACAAGGCAATGCCCATTCTTACTACTTTCATTCAAGATACTAATGAAAATTCTAGCCAGAGCAATCAGGGGAAAAAAAAAAAAGAGTTTTAAAAGCATTAAAAAAATTAAAAAGAAGTAAACAAATTAAAAAGAAGTAAAATTATCCAGATGACATTTCTACTTATAAGATAAACACTAAAGAGTATACAAAAAACTGTTAAAACTAATAAATTCAATAAATTCACAGAATACAAAAATCAACATAAACAAAACCAGTTGCATTTCAATACAGTAACAACAAACTATCCAAAGAAGAAATTAAGAATAGTATCAAAAAGAATAAAATACTCAGGAATAAACTCAGCTAAGGATGTGAAAGGCTTCTAGAATGAAAATGAGATAAAACTAATAAAAGCATTTAAAGACAACACAAATAAATGGAAAGATATCCCATGTCCATGAGTTGGAAGAGTTAATATTGTTAAAAACGTTCATACTCCTCAAAGTAATCTACAAGTTCAATGTAATCCCCATCAAAATTCCAGGGGTATTTTTTTGAACAAAAATAGGAAAAAAAAATTCTAAATTCCAAATGGAACTGCAAAAGACCTTGAATAGCCAAAGCAATCATGAGGAAAAAAGAAAAAAGCTGGAGGCATCACCCTTTTTTACTTCAAAACACATTACAAAACTACAGTAACTCTAACAGTACAGTACTGGCACATATACAGACATATAGACCAATGGAACAGAATGGAGAGCCCAGAAATAAACTTACACATATATGGTCAACTCATCTTCCACAAGGGTGTCAAAAATATGTAATAAAGAAAAGGTAGTCTCTAACAATTTTTAGTGCTGGGAAAACTGGATGTCCACATGCAAAAGAATGAAACTGGACCTCCATCTTACACTATACACAAAAAACCCTGTGTGGAGTTCCTGTCATGGCTCAGTGGTTAACGAATCTGACTAGGAACCATGAGGTTGCAGGTTCAATCCCTGGCCTTGCTCAGTGGGTTAACGATCCGGCATTGCCATGAGCTGTGGTGTAGGTCGCAGACACCGCTCGGATCCCGCTTTGCTGTGGCTGTGCTGTTCACTGGCAGCTACAGCTCCACTTAGACCCTTAGCCTGGGAACCTCCACATGCCACGGGAGCGGCCCTAGTAAAAGACAAAAAGACAAAAAAAGAAAAAACCCAAAAACCTTGTGTGACAAAACGGATGAAACTTGAAGGCATTATATTAAGTAAAATTAGCTAGTCCCAGAAGGACAAAAAGTGCATGATTCCACTTACATAAGATATCTAATATAGTCAAATTCATACAAACAGGGAGGAGAATAATAGTTGCCAGGGACTAGAGTGAACGGGAAATGGAGGTGCTTTTCAACAGGCATACATTTTCAGTTCTCTACAAATTCCACAGATCTGCTGTACGACATTTTCCCTATAGTCAACAGTGCCATACTGCACACTCGAACATTTACTAAGTGGATAGATCATGTTTTTTTGTGTGTACTCTCACAGTAAAAAAAATAATTTTTCCTTCCAAAGACTGCCAACCTTGGTCTCATTTCAACTACAATCACATATATTTACCAAAGCACAGGTGACTTCTAATGTGCTAATTTCTGCTGCACAGCAAAGTGTACAATTATATTTCATAGTTATACAACTTAAAAAGCTCTATATAATAATGCATATACCTAAAACATATGTTATTATGGATATTACCCCCAAAGGAGTTTTTCTATGAAGTCTATACAACCAGTCATTTGAATAAATATAAAAAATACATTATAACACATTGTACTGAACTATTTTTATGCATTACACTATAGTATGTTAACATTAAAAGTGTTAATAAAGAAGAGTGTGCCAAGACTAACCTGGGTGCAGAACCTGTCCCAATGTGAATGAGTCTTGGAACATTATTCCCATTTCCTGGACAGAGTAAGGCAGGGGGCAGCACCTTGTTCTCAGGCACAGAGGGGTTTCTGACCCTGACTGCCTGCATCTCCCAGTCAGCCACCAATGCCATCTGAACACTCTGCTGAAACGACCTTCTGTATTCCCGTCTTACTAGTGGTAAGGGACTGTAAAGGGTTCCAGGATATTTTTACAAATTGTTTCAGATGTCCCTGTATTTGAGACAATTCTAGTAATATTAATCACACTGAATTTAGGATTATTCTTGTATGTTTATTTTTTAAAATTTTTTATATTAATGTATAGTTGGTTTTCACTGTTTCTTCCATTTCTGTTGTCTGGTAAAATGACCCAGTCACACACAGTTCCCTATGCTTTACGGCAGGGCCCCATTGCTCATCCATTCCAAATATAATGGTTTGCATCCCCAAACCCTGAACTGTCTGTCCATCCCACTTCCTCTCCCCTGGGAACCACAAGTCTGCTCTCCTTGACCGTGGTCTGTTTTGCAGATAGGACCATCACCTAATTTCATATTAGTGCCATATTTTAGATTCTACAAACAAGTGATATCATATGGTATTTGTTGTCTTCCTTCTGGCTGGCTTCATTTGGTATGTGAACCTCTAGTTCCATCCATGTTGCTGCAAATGACATTAGTTTATCGTTTTTTAAATGGATGAGTAGCATTCCACTGTATACATGTGCCATATCTTTTCAATCCATTCATCTGTTCATGGACATTTAGGTTGTTTCCATGTCTTGGCTATTGTGAATACCGCTGCGATAAACACAGGGGTGCAGGTATCTTTTTCAATGAAAGTTTTGTCTGGATAGATACCCAGGAGAGGGATTCCTGGATCATATGGTACTTCTATATTTAGCTTTCTGAGGAGCCTCCATACTGTCTGTCTTCCACAGTGGGTGTACCACCAACAGTGTAGGAGGGTTCCCTTTTCCCACACTCTCTCCAGCAATTTTTTAGTTGCTGACTTGTTCATGATGGCCCTTCTGACTGGTGTGAGGTGGTACCTTGTTGCAGTTTTGATTTGCATTTCTCTAATAATTAGTGATGCTGAGCTTTTTTCACATGCCTGTTTGCCATCCGTGTGTCTTTGGAGAAATGTCTATTTAGGTCTTCTGCCCATTTTTCAATCGAGTTATTTTTTGTGGTTGAGTTGTATAAGTTATTTGTATATTTTGGAGATTAGGCCCTTGTCTGTTGAATTGTTTGCAAACTTTTGTTCCACCCTGTAGGTTGTCTTATCTTCTTAATGGTTTCCTTTGCTGTGCAAAAGCTTTTGAGTTTAATTAGGTCCCATTGGTTTGTGTCTTTGTTGTCATTATATTCTAGCACGTGGATCAACTAAGATGTTGCTGTGATTTACATCAAAGAGCGTTATGCCTATGTTTTCCTTGAGAAGATTTGTAGTATCTGGCCTTATATTTATCTTTAATCCATTCTGAGTTTGTTGTATATGTAGATAGCATTCTAATTTCATTCTTGTACATGTAGCTTTCCAGTTTTCCCAGAACCATTTATTGAGGATTATCCTTTCTTTTACTGACCCACATGTCAACTGGAGTGGGGGTCCCCGGCTGCATTTCTATTCTGTGGCTCTAGCACAGGTCACGGTTGAGTGCTCCACACGTAATGTATTAACACGGTGCCAACATGGAAGACACGGCTGCAGTTACTGTCAACAGTGGCAGGACGCTCTGCTGCACAGTTCGTCACCCTTTGACAGCTGTGTTTTTCCACCGCAGATACAAATCTTCAATGACATCAGTTGAGAAACACAACCAATGCTGATAGTAAATATATGACAACCGAAGAATGCCGTTCTTTCATGACTGACACCAGGGCATTATTCATGTTGAAAACTATTCCCTTTTGATTGAAACAAACACTCAAATCTTTAAAAAAAAAAATGGTTATGGGGTTCTCACCAAATAAATACTACACGACAACAAAAATACCCAAGCCAAAAATCACAGACAGGAGTCAGGAGACAAAAGCACACTTCATATAATGTTCTTTCATGCTGTCAAGAGCATTGGGTCTTTCATCAGCTATGAGCCCCTCCTGAAGATTCTCAACTCTAAAACAGGGTGCCTAGAGAAAAGGTTTAAAGAAAGGAGGAAATGGGAGTCCCTGGTGGCCTAGCAGTTGTCAATGCTGGGGCTTGGGTTCGATACCTGGCCCAGGAACTTTTATATGCCTTGGGCGTGGTCCCCCGGAAAAGTGATTTAAAAAAAAAAAAAAAAAAGCAGAAAATGAACACAAGAGTAAAGAAACTGAACAGGGGCTAAAGCAAAGGCTAAAACGTCAGTACACAGGGCGTGGTAAAAGCAGAAAAATGTGGCCCAGTGTTCCTACATACACTATGTCAGTTAATTCAGAATACCTCCCTTGACACAGGCACTACTGTTCCCATTTTTCCAACAAGGAAACACATTCAAAGAGATGGTAAGTGACTGGCTGTGATAACATGGCTCATCTGTGGCAAAGTCGAGATGTACACTCTGAACTGTCGCATTCTTCCCCTTACAGCCATTTGGTCTGAATATAGACGCACTACCATCACCTTGATATTAGCATTTTAAAATCCTGAAATGTGAGTTTTTAAGAGATCCTACTTACTTTCCCATTTATTTCATATGCCATGTATTTCTATTTTAAGGTATTATACATTCTGGTTATTTCTGAAAACATGAACATACTTGACCAACTCACAATAAATGCTATTCAATTAGATGTGTTTCCTACTTGTTATCTTTCTTCTCATTTGCTGATTTGTCCTGGCAAACCTTTACATGTACCACTCCCCGTCTCTCTCCACAGCAGTGCTCTGAGAAGTGATTACTGTGCATGTGACTCAAGAGAACACTGGTCCTTCATTGTGCCCTTGGGCACTGATCTGGTTTGGGTGAATACCTGCACCCATGGAGGGGAGCCCCAAGCCTATCTGCTTGGCTGCTGTCTGTATATTCAAGATTTAAGTATAGGAGCAGCTAAGACTACAGGCATTTCTCCTGACAGAATGGGCTGTGCAGCCTACATGTGAAGCACTGCAAATGTCAAGTCTTCTGACCTTAGTACTTGGTCTGGCTCCAAAATCTTGCATGTCCTAGAAAAGCAGCCTTCAAACTTTTCCTCATGTACTTAAAATAATTTTGAAAAATTATGTACCCTCTTCACACGTTTTTTAATTGACATCTAGAATTTTTAAATATAAATTTAAAGAGTTGCAAAGGGTGTAATTTCTGGTGTGTTGGAAACATTGACATTTAACATAAAACAGTGATATCATCCTTAAGTGGATCCAAGGCAACTTATCATAGCAAAATGATTCCACCATCATCCATTAAAAAACAAAACAAAAAAAACTCCAAACACCTGTACAACTCCTCTTTCAGAATTTGATGTTATTCTTTTTTGCCTTGAAGGTCTACTTTGATTCTATTTACTCCTCATAAATTAGAATTTTATCCTACTATATTTTAATGCTTGACCATGTCTGATTGATGATCCTATAATTAACTGTACTATATATATGAATAAAATTTTATTTTCTCTGATCATAAGGTTCAACTGGGGGGGGGGAGGAGAGACAAGAGGGAGGGAGAAAATGAATGACTATATTTCCTTCTGGAATATACATCAACATTGTAAAAGCCACATATGATAAGCCCACAGGTATCATATGCAGCAGGGAAAAAGTGAAAGCTTTTCCTCTAAAGTCAGCAACAAGACAAGGGTGCCCACCTTTACCACTTTTATTCAACACATTACCAGAAGTCCCAGCCAGAACAATTAGGCAAGAAAAATAAAAAGTATCCACACCAGAAAGGAAAAAGTAAAACTGTCTGTTTGCACATGATATTATCTCTTTAATAAATGGTGCTGGGAAAACTGGAGAACCATATGCAGAGAGTGTATCTTCGAGCACACACAAAATCAACTAAAAATGGATTAAAGATTTAAACATAAGGCCTAAAACCATAAAACTCCTGAAAGAAAACATAGGGGAAAATCTCCTTGACATTTGTCTAGGCAATGATTTCTTGGATATTACACTAAAAGCACAAGCTACAGAAGAAAAAATAGCTAAGCAGGACTACATCAAACGGAAAAGTTTTCACACAACAAAGGAAACAATTCACACAGTGAAAAGGCAACCTATGGAGTGCGAGAAAGTATTCCCAAACTCTATTGCTGATCATAAGTGCATATCCAAAACATATAAGGAATTCAACCAATTCAACAGCAAAAAAAAAAAAAAAAATTAGAAAAATAGGCAAAGAATAAACGTTTTTCCCAAGAAGATATACAAGTGGTTAATGGATATATAAAGAGATGCCCCACATCAGTTGTCATGAGGAAAATGCAACTCAAAATCACAATGAGATATCACTTCACACATGCTAAGAATGGTTATTATCTAAATAATAAAAGATAACAAGGGCTGTTAAGGATGCGGGAAAAACTGGAACCCTAGTGACACTATTGGTATGAACAGAATATGGTTTAGTTGCTATGGAAAACAGTATTGAGGTTTGTCAAAAAATTAAAAGTAGATCTACCAAAAGATCCAGCAATTTCAGTTATGCATATGGACTCAGGGATATTAAATCTGTATCTTGAAGAGGTATCTGTACTCTTTTGTTCAGTGCAGTGTTATTCACAGTGACCAAGATAGGGTATCCATCTATAGAAAGAAAATATATATGCAAACAATAGAATATTAACACAGCCTTACAAAAGGAGGAAGTCCTGTCATTTGCAACAGATCTGGAAGACATTATGTTAAGTGAAATAAGCCAAAGACAGACAAATATCGCATGATCTCACTTATATACAGAATCTAAAAGTCAAACTCATAACAACAGAGCAGAATGGTGGTTACCAGAGCCTGGGGGTAGAGGAAAAAAAAAGAAGTTGTCAAAGAATACAAAATTTCAGTTATAAGAGGGTTAAGTTCTGGAGACCTAGTGTACACACGCACAGCATGGTTACTAATTAATAATAATGGGGTGTATACTTGAAATTTGTTAAGAGTAGATCAAGTGTTCTCAGCACACACACTAAAAGATAACTGTGGGAGCTGATGGATATGTTAATTAGTCTGATTGGGGTAATCCTTTCACAGTGCACATACATGAACAAACATGTTGTACACCTTATATGCAGTGTCTGTCAAAAATCCCAATCAAAATAAAATTCCTTCTGAATTTAGTGCTTATTACAGTCACTAGTAGTAGTCAGATGATCCAAAATGTGAGAAATGAATATCAATAAATATGAAAAGTAAAATGATTACACATTCATTCCTTAATAAAATGAATAGTGCTATTTTTCCAATTATTTCACATATCCATGGGTGACCATAGCTTAATTCTACATTGAAACAACTCAGCATCAATCTTAATCCAAGCCCTAATAAGTAGATGTGACATTATAGCAAAGTCTACCAACTTGTTTACTTCCTTCCGATTTGAGGGTCCCCAAACAATACAGTGATTGATAAGCAAAAAATATTTTTCAATTGTTCAGCAGCCAAAAACTTGAATAAATCCTTCATCAACTTTGTTGAAAGCAGCAAAATAGAAGACATCTAATTTATAGGAGGATTTATTACACCATGGCCACACTGCTTTCTCAAAACTATCAGGAACATGATAAATTTTCCCTTTGAATGGTGAAATAGAGGGTTTTTCATTCTAGAACAAATGTCATGGTAAGACCTGAGTTGAGCCAGAAGTGTATTTTTCCTTTGTCAGGTCAAAGGAGGGAGACAGAAAAGAGGGTTGAGAATGAACTTGCATTTAGCAGTCTTCCCTCGAAAGATGGACTTTAGAGAAAAGTACTTCAGAACCAGTACAATTACACACTGTTTCTATTGAAACTACACTGTGCCTTGCACCCCTCTGGAAGTCATCTTGTTTACTCCGGTGGCCCCTCATTCTCAGGGGAGCCAGGAAGCGAGAATCTGGAAGTGATCCTGAATTCCAGCTTCGAGTTAGTATACGGAAGCAGAAGAACTGACCCTTTAAAGTGAACATGTTTTCCAAGGAATTTCTAGAAAATGGGAACTTGGAGAGTGAGAATGAGGACTGGATATCCTGCTAATGTGGAGAGGTGCTGGCTCAAGTGTCATCCCCTATCAACCTACTGAAAGACAAAACTTTTAAAATTTCCCAAATAGTAGAGAAAACATTTCAATTCCATTACAGAGCACCAGTGAGTCACATTATGTGAGGCTGGTAACAGCCAGGAGGTATAATATACAGCCTTTGTCTTCCAGGAGCTTCCAATTTATCTGAGCCTCTGCTAAGAAAATTAAATTCAAGTACGAAGAGGATATGTGGGTAATATTACTTTTTTAAGGCCAAACTGGCAGCACATGGAAGTTCCCAGGCTAGGGGCTGAATCAGAACTGCAGCCGCCAGCCTACACCACAGCCACGCCAGATCTGAGCCGCATCTGTGACGTAAAACTGCAGCTCGTGGCAACACCAGATCCTTAACCCACTATGTGAGGCCAGGGATCAAATCCGCATCCTCACGGACACTATGCTGGGTTCTTAACCCTCTGAGCCACAAAGGCAGCTCCATTGATATGATTTACATAGTTGCTCAGGGAAGTGGAAGGAAGTCAGCTACAGAAGGCATCACTCTAGGAAGGAATGGCATGGAGTCAGAAGTCGCAGACAGCCTGGGGGTCTCCAAGGAACTGCACCAGAGACATTAAATGCAGACACTCCCTAAGACAGAAGGCATGGGCTAACCGAGAGAGGACTACAAAGAGCACCTACATACAAAGGTGTTTTGTCCCTTCACCTCTTCCCCTCATCGTAACTTCCACCCAGCCCCAACCTGGCAGATGGAGCACAAGCAGAACGTGAGGGACAGACGAGAGGACTGTTCCCAGGACAGGTTTCTGGGTGAGCTGGGACGAAGGAAAGGAAGAGCTTACCCTTTAGAAAGGGGTAGGTTTTGATTTAAAGTGCTCTGAAAATGTTAATACCTGAACATGTTTAACACCTGCAAATGAGCAGCAAAGCTACGGTTTCCGCCGAGATCTCCCCCAGAGGCGTGGGAGGGTGATGCCGAGGCTCGTCTGAGAGCGGTACTGAGAAGTGAGGTTGTTTGCTTCTTACCCTCTGCCATTTTCATCCCACTCAATAAACTGGTTCCACAGATCAAATAATGAGGACCACTCCAAAACACTGCTCGGGGGAAAAAAGTCGCAGATTATACGGGGAAGTTATTTATGAGCTGTAAATCCATCCTAGAGACGCTGACAATGACAGTTACACACGCTTTCTCCCAGGCCCCGTCACTGCTATTTTCCATTAGTGCTCTTCAGCGAGCATCGGGAATCTTAAGCCATCGTATTTTCCCTCTACTTCAGATGCCACTAATTATGAGGATCCGCACATGAGCTGCTTCTGCTTGCACATAAACTCGAGGAATGTAATTTCTGTTTTTGGCCAATGTTCATCTCTTTAGGACTCATTTTCTTCTGCATCAGTACTATGAATTTTAGAGAAATGTTATTTCTGGTGAATTTATATAAGAGAAAAGAATCTCATTTTTAAAGACAGAAATGAGAACAGAGGAAACTTCTGTGAGGTTTGCGTGTTTTCCTTCTGATTCATTAAAAACAGGCATACTTTTGGATAGATCATTTTAAAATGTACCCTATTTTCCCTCTCATCAGCAAGAATAGCTGGCTAATGAATTATGCTTCAAAACTAATTCTAGCATTACCAGATTAAAATGAAAACTACTGTGTTTTTAAAAAGCAGTTACTTCTCTTATGTGAAATCTGTGTTTAACCTCTTTCAGACACTTGTCCCAACAGCTTGTCATTCTGATAAGCTTTCCATTTGAAGCAGCAATATTCGTTCAATAGTTTGACAATTACAATTCTCATTCAGAATTGAAAGTTGCCAGAAATGGGTACTGAAGCCTGCACTTTCATGAGGAAGAAGAATGTTCTATCCCAATAACCATATTTCTCTAACGATGCAACTCATCAGCTTATTGCTCCTTGCTATTTTATTACTTTCTAAGTAAGGGAGGAACAGAGACCAATTAACCCTCAAATGTCTTTTTATTATTTTCATTAAAGTATAGTTGATTTACAGTGTTGTGTCAATTTCTGCTCTACAGCATAGTGACCCAGTATGAGAAAGATCTTTTTTCTCATATTATCTTCCATCATGTTCTATCCCAAGAGAAATGTCTTTAATAACACAGCACTATGGGATGATAAAACTGAGTATAGCAAACAAACAAAAAACCAGTGTTGCTCCTAAGGATCTTTTTTGTGTGCGGTAAGAACATTTAAAAAAATTTTTAAGAGGGTAGATCTCCTGTTAAGAGTACAACACAGTATTATAAATGATAGAGACAACGTGGCACAGCAGATCTCTAGAGGTGATTCATCTTGCATAACTGAAACTTTATACTCCTTGAATAGCAACTCCTTAATCTCTCCTCTCCCCAGTTCTTGATTTGCTTTTCTGGCCATACTCGTGGTATATGAGACTTCCAGAGCCAGGGATCCACGGCTGTGACCTGCGCAACAGCTGCAACAATGCCAGATCCTTAACCTGCTACACTTGGCTGGAGATGGAACCTCCACAGCGACCAGAGCCTCTGCAGTCAGATCCTTAATCCACTGTGTTGCAGTGGGAACTCGCCTGATTTTTTTTTTTTTTTAAACAATGAATTCCTTTGCTTTTTTTCCCCCAGAACCAAGGTCTACCTTGGGCTTCCACAGGGTATTATTAGCTCGTGTGTTTTTAGGCACTCAAAAGATGCTCATCATCTGGAGGGAAAGTGCTTTAAGATCACTATGTATCAGGAGACTGGTGACTACAACGCAGCCATGACAAGTCTCCCCTATCGCTTTTAGTTTCAATTTGTCGTCTGTTTATCTCTCCACTTCCTTTCAGGTTATATCATTAAGGGCATGGGCTACAACTGAAATAATGAAATGTCTCTAAATGGTAAGAAGCTATGAAAGTATAGTGGCAATACTTCTCTACCTCATTCATGAAGAACATAACTTTTCCTGGTTGACTGAGATGGCAAAACAATGACATAAAAAAAATCATGAGTAATTAAGAGTTTTCTTCATAACTAAAAATACCATTTATCTACATTCACTTCCTTTTATTAAAAAAGAAAAATTAAACACAAAACTTTAATAGATGATCTCACTATCACTGTTAATAAATCAAACTGGTCTATAAACACTGCTGTTATCAGACCCCAAGGTTCCATATCCTAAGTGATGTACCAATCACACATGCTGTTTTGCACCCAATTGCTGGCAAGAAATCCGAAACTACAGGAATGAAATAGGCAATGGTTAGAAATCATAATTACGTTTATTGAAAAAATGAACTAAATAAGGCACTTTAATTAGTATCAGACAGAAGGACGAACTGATCTCCAGCAAAGCACAAACTGTTGAAGCAATAAAATTTAGAAAACGTGTCTGAGACATAATTCACTATGACGATGGAGATCAATCTCTTTCCTCTTGTGCAAGATCAGTTCAAGATAAGAGTAACCACACTGCTGAAAAGCTGCAGTCGTTCAGCTTTCAAGACACACACTTTCACGGTGATCTAGCCCGGGGGTGTAAGGATAAACACAACTCTTTTAATTCTTTTTAAAAGTCAACTCAATCTTCATGAGGAAACACAGCTAAGATATTTTAGCCAAACCTCTCTGAGGTAAGAGTGATAAAGAGAGTACTGGAGGCTTATGGCAGTATTTTCTAACTCCCAAGTATTTTAATTCATTTAAATTGTCCCTGTATATGGTCCCTACTATAGAATCTCTATGAGGGCATTCAGAGTATACCAGAAATTAAATGAGAAGTATCCTGTGAAAACTTTTACTATTTGTGGGAAAAGTTATTGTTAAAAATAACTTTTTATATAAAAATTAACTGATTGATTGATCAAATATTTAAGTATCAAATAAAAGTCACTGTAGAGATTGTGCTAAGTGAAGAAAAGCTGGATACAAAAGACTGCATATCACATGATTTCATTTACATGAAATGCCCAGAAAAAAATTTGAGCTAGAAAGCATATGAGTGGTTTATTGGAACTGAGCAAGAGCTGGAATACACTATAAATGGGAATGAGGGAACTTTCTGAAATGACATATTTTGAAACTAAATTATGATGGTGGCACGAGTGTATAAATATACTAAAAAAATCTAAATTTTAATAAAAGAATTTTATGCTATATAAATTATACTTCTATATCAAATAAGGTCATGTACCATATTGATAGACTAAAAGGCAAATAGCACATGTTCATCTTAATAGATGCAGAGAAAGTATTTGTCAAACTCCAACACACTTCCGTGGAAAAGAAAGCCTCCTCAAACTAGGATTAGACAGGAATTCTCAAACTGATAAGGGGCATCTGTGAAAAAGGCACAGTTAACATGTTAATGATGAAAAGACTATGCTTTTCCTCTCAAATCAGGCACACACAGATGTCTATTCGTGACACATCTATTTAGCATTGTACTACAGGGGAATTAGGCAAAAAAAAAAAAATTAAAAAGCATTCAGATTGGATAGAAAGAAGTAAAATGATCACTCTTTGTAGATGACATGACTTTATATATAGAAAAGTCTAAGAAATCCAGCAAAGAAAAACCTATTAGAATAAACAGGTTCAGCAAGGGTATAGTATATGGGATTAATAAAAAATCAAATGTATTTCCATACACTTGCAATGAATAATCCAAACATTAATTTAAAAGAACTCCATTTATAACAGGATCAAAAAGAATACTAGAAATAAATTTAACCAAAGAAGTACAAAACTCGTACTTTGAAAACTACAAAACACTGTTGTAGGAAACCAAAGATCTAGATACATGGAAGGACATCCCATGTTCCTGGGGAGGAAGACATTTGCTAAAATGGTAAGACAATCCCCATCAGAATCCTAGCGTGTGATCTTTGCAAAACCTTGGCGGAATGTGAGAAACTGATCCTAAAATTCACATGGAAAATCGAAACAGCCAAAACAATCTTGAAAAAGAATACAGTTGGAAGACTCACCCATCTGAATTTAAAAGTTCATACAATTCATTGGTAATCAAGGTAAAGTGGTAGCATCATAAGGACATAGATACATCAGGGAAATGAAATTGAAAGTCCATAAATAAACCCATTTATCTATGACCAAATGATTTTCCAAAGTGTACCACAAACACTTAATGGACAAGGAATAGTTTCTTCAGTGGTGTTGGAATAACTGGACTGTCACACACCAAAGAAGGAAATTTCATCCTATATCTTACCATGTACAAAAGCTAACTTAAAATGGATCAATGACCTAAATGTAAGAGCTGAAATTATAAAAGTCTTAGGAGAAAACATAGGGATAAATCTTTGTAACCCTGGATTTGACAGTGAATTCTTAGATATGACACCAAAAGCAAAAGCAAACAAACAAAAACCAGATACACTGGACTGGAAGCTGTCAAACTTTGGGCTTCAAGAGACACTATCAATAAAGTGAAAAGAAAATGCACAGAATGGAAGAAAATATTTGCAAATCATATATATTTTTATATGTAAAAATATTTTATATCATATGAAATCATATGCATATATAATCACATAAAATATATGCTATAATATATATTCTATAATATATATTTTATGTTTTATATAATTTACAATAATTTTATTATATATTTTATATTGTAAATTTAGAATATACAAATAGCTTTTTCAACTTAACAGCCAAAAAGCAAATAATTAAAATTAAAAAACAGGCAAAAATTTGAATTTCTCTGAAGAAGATATATAAATGGCCAATACAGCATATGAAAAGATGCTTAACATCATTAGTCATCAGCAAAGTGCAAATCAAAACCACAAGATACCACTTCACTCTTACTAAGATGGCTATATGTTGACATATATTTTTAAAAAGTTAAATAATAAGCATTGGGGAGAATGTGAAGAAATTTAACTCTCAAATATTGCTGGCGGGAAAGTAAAATGGTGCACTCACTTTGGTGGATCGTAAAGAGCGGAACATAGAATTACCGATATTTTCTCACATTATCATGCTCCATCACATGTGACCAGACAAAGGTCCCAGGGCTATACAGCAAGATCCCATTGCTTAGCCATTCCAAAGACTATAGTTTGCATTTATTAACCCCAAATCCCCAGTCCCTCCTACTCCCTACCCCCCCCCCCGGCAACCACAAGTCTTTTTCTTTCAGCAATTCTACCCCTAGCTACATACCCAAAAGAACCAAAAATAGGTTCTTAGATAGGTATTTCTTTGTATACCAGCTTTAACTGCAGCACTACTCGCAGCAGCCAAAACACTGAAACAATCCAAGTGTTATCACCCTAGATGAATCAACAAAATGTGGTACATACAGAAAATGGAATATCACTCAGTCATACAAAGGAATGAAGTCCTGAACCACGCCAAAGGATGGATGAGTCTTGAAAACTTGATGCTAAGTCCAAGAAGCCAGTCACAAAAGAACACATATGATATGATTCTGTTTCTGTCAAATGTCCAGAACAGGCAAATCCAGAGACAGAAAGTAGTTGCCTTAGGGCTATGGTGATTTAAAGTTGCTAAGTAAAAGGTGGAGTTTCTTTTTGAGGTGCTAGGTATGTTCTATAATTGAGGATGACTGCGCAACACTGTGAATACAATAAAACAGTTCATTTTTTAAAACAAATCTCTCCCCTGACTCCATATTCCCTGACAGAAATGGCCCCTATTCCTTCTCACAGCCTCCTCTTAAGAGGTTTTAACCTCTTAAAAGAGCTATTTATCCTCTTCATTTTCACTTCGCTGTCTCACTGTAAACGGGTAAACACTACACCCTTAAATATGTGCTGTGACCAAGGCATACATGTGAGTTCAGGCAACTGAATTAGTGACTTCTGACTGAGCACCTAGTAGGTACTAGGATATAAGATCCAACAGGACAAGATCTCTGCCCTTTCCTCACTGGGAAAGAATTAAAAATACATAGATGAGAAGCCTATTAATCTAAAAATTATAAAGTGATGAGCCTGAAAAACGTCTGCTTAGTATTAGGTTATCTGCAGGGAAGGGCTATTCTCAGCAAGTGATGTTTAAGTTTCTCAACACCAAGGATCCAGCTATAAAGAGAAGAGGAAAAGCAACTCGGAGGCTGGTAGTAGATTGGAGGAACTGCATGAGATCCAGGTGAGTGGAATAGGAACTGATAAGAACAGAGGGGCAGGCAAGGCGAGGTCTCAGAGGTAATGAGAGACTGGGCAGGGTAGGGTTCTGTAAGGCAGTGTGCTTCTCAATCCCGTAATACTCTGCACATATCTAATATTTAATCCTTTGTAGCCTGCCCCCTTCCGCTGTCTTAGACCGCACCCATCCTAAAGTTTCTTGTTCATCTTGACCTATCTAGTGCTCCGCCAGAATCTCAACAGAGGTCAAAGTTTCCTGAATGAACAATCCATATATCAATACCATAAGGCAAAATTCCCAAGATCTATGAAGTAATTCTGAATAAAGTTTAAAGAGAAGAAAAAAATGTGGGCCCCCTCCCTTTATTTTAATGTGATCTAAAGGCAGTGTACAAATGAACAGGACACTTTCCTTGAATTCCTCCCGTCAATCTAGTTATTTCTACCAGAGATTAAGATGCTTCCCAACTTTGAAGCCATTGAAAAAGAACATCTTTCAAGCTTAAACTCACTCCCAGAATTCAAAACATAAAACTGCCAGCAAAGAACAGCTTCAGTATCTCCAATTATTGCATGGTAGTCAATAACTGGTTCTCCAATGCAAGCCTACTCACTGAAGTATCCCAAGACATCTTGCAGAATAGTGGCACCTCCCTTAGCCCCACCACAGAGCTAAAACATACAGAAATGGAAGAGCTATAGATTACATTTCTAGTAACTGAAATACAGGATTAAGCATGACCTTTTAAATAACACATAATAACAACACATGCTTTCCTTGCAAATGACTTACAAACATTTAATTGCCTAATAATTAGCTTCATATTTGCATGTTAGATTTTGTTTGTACTACACAGGGATTCTGCTATAGCTCTAATTATGGCATCATTATCCAGAAAGGCACTCACTGATTCTAGCACAGCTGAGACAAAGCTAGCCAAATAACGGTTTCAGAGTGTAAAACCAACCATACAATTCTGCAAAAAAAATAAATAAAGCATGTTTCTTTGGGAGGGGAGAACAACAACAAAAAAAAAAACCACTTTTTTTTCAACTGGCTTACTGTGGCCTTGAGGCTTCAGCCTGATCTGTCTGTAGTTTTTCTCCTCCTTCCACTTCCATTGTACAGTAAACAATTCGATTGGGAGCGACTGACTTCAAACCTTGCACTTCCATTATGACGATCTAAAGATAAGAAAAATGTTTCACTGATACACAATATTGACAGCATTTAGCAATTGAGACAACAGCATGAACTACAATTAGGAAGACCAATTGAAAAAAATTACCTGGCAATACCAAGAGTATTTTTATCTTGGGGGAAAGGGGAGGGAGTGGAATGGACTGGTTGTTTGGGGTTAATAGATGCAAACTATTGCATTTGGAGTGGATAAGCAATGAGATTCTGCTGTATAGCCCAAGGAACTATGTCTAATCACTTGTAATGGAAGATGATGAAGGATAATGTGAAAAAAAAAAGGTATACAAATGCATAACTGGGTCACTTTGCTGTACAGCAGAAATTGACACAACACTGTAAATCAACTATAATAAAATATTTTTTAAAATGGCAAATAAGAGTACTTTATATCCTTTATAATCTGTCTTTATTCAGGGAAAGCACAGAAAATAGCATTTTCAGCAAGTCTGATATCTGAAGATGCATCTCCCGCCAGTTGTTCAAGTCTCTAACATGAGCCACCATGAATTAAGTGCGATACAGACTTAAAAAAATGAATTAAGTGGAATAAGGCCTTAAAAAATTATGCTAAATCTGCAACCGGTAAAGCAGAAATATTAATAAAAATTCAGTCGAGGTGATAAAATACAGGTTGAGTTCCACAAAAAATGACTGGTAGACATTGTCACCATCACACCAATTCACTGATATTAATACAGGACATCAGGAAAGGAATATATTCACTCATTTTATATGACAATTAGCATTTATAAGAGAATGTTCTTTATGACCAAGGTACATTTTATGAAAAAATGGAAAACATAACTTGCCAAAACATAACTTGTCTTCCTACTAACCTGACAAGGGAAAACCTTTTTTTCCCCATCCATTAGAGGTATATACTAATTTGATGCCGTCCACCGGAAGTGGGTGGAAAGACTGATAATAAATTTATATATTTGTAACCCCTGGGAAAAGGGCAACGTACTTTTCAAGTGTGCTTTTGAATCTCTGGCAGCCTTTTAAATGATCTTAAAATATTATAACCTAACATTCTCAGGGGATGTATACATAAAATATGAATACTATTGAATATTATTTACTGCAGTTTTTTAAACAAAACTTGCATCTTAAAATTTCCTAAATTCTCAAAATTAAAAAAAATTCAATGGTATTTTAAAAATAAATTTTGTTGGAATATAGTTGACTTAGAAATTTGTGTTAGTCAGTGGTATTTTTATATATGCACATTTATTAATCTCATGTTGTATACATAAAAATTTTAATGCCATTCATGTCATGTAGCCACCAAAACCTTCACTAAAGCCATCATTTATTGGTCTTTTAATACCTTACTAAAACCATTACCCTTTTCAAAGAGTTGTGATATGAATCTTGAGGCATAAAGCCTCAAAAAACCAACCCATTTTAAAAAGAACTTTTCTTTTCAGCTCTGGTACAATAGCTTTGTTTGTAAATACAAATGCCTACTATTTTTGTTCTACTTTTTTTTCTCATAAAAACATATGGAAAACTGGCCACCAAAACATACAGGTGAAATTCAGAACCATTTTCCTCCCTCCACCAAGGCTTCTGTCATTTTTATCACACTGGAATGCATACCAAGACATGAAAAAAAAATGAGGACTTAACGGAAAAGAGACTATGAGAATTAACAGAGAATAGATAATAGTTGTATCTTTCACAGCTGCCCTAATACTCAAGAAGTTGAGGTGACGTATTGAACATGAAAGGGAATTGTGTACATAAGATAAATCAAAGCATCCTGACAGCACTGGTTCATCTATGGGAATATGACTGTTTGCACTGCATCTCTCTCTGTGGTGTGTTTAATAGCCAAAGTACAAGAGAGAAGAAAGGAAGCATCTGCTTAGCACTATTTCTGTCACCTCTACTACAAGCTACTATAAACAGGACCTCCGAAAACAGATGACTTGCGAAACAGTTTTTTGCTCCTGAAAACAATACTTCCATCTGTGTCGGGAATATTCTATCCTGCAGAATTGCCACTTTCAAAAGATGTAACTTCTATTATGAATCCATACATATCAGCCAACAAAGCAGAATTCTACAGATCTCCCTTCCCAAAGGAATTAGACAAGCACAGTCAGTCTCAATCATTGATGATAATGACAGCTAAGAACTCCATGGACTATCACCTAATTTGAGGTAACGGTTTCAACCAATTCCCAGCAAAATCTGATAACGACACGACAGAAAGTATAACAGATCTGCATTTCATCTTTTCTTCCCAGATTTTTATCCGCCTGAGGTAACAAGGATAAAACAGACAATGTTATTCTGGATGCATAAAGGGAAGCACGTACAAAATAGGAACTTAGACAACATGCTTCTGAATGTGCACCATCCGCCCACAGAGTTCCGTGGCACCCAGGCATGGGGAAAAATGATAGGGAACAGGGGACCCCATACGTACCTGCAGACACAGAGGAGGTTATGGGGTCTGCTAGCTCAATACCAACAAAAAGGCTCAGGGTGAAAATCCTTACACTATTCCCCTTACAACGTAACAAACTCAGAACTTCACAGATGAACATTTTCTAACCATACCTGAATATTTAATTTTATCATACCACTGTATGGCTTAGTGTTTGTGAGTTAGCTTATCTCTTGCTTGTTAATTCTATCGGAAAGCTTCGTGAATGAAGCGATCTAAAAGTGATCTTGTGAGACTAATTGCTGCTTTTTGATGCCATCCAAGTCCCTAATTCAATAAATACCAAGTTAGCTGAGTGCCAGGCACTGCTTTAGGCTCTTCGGATGGATACCTCAGTAAAGAAGAAAGATCTTAACCTCCAATAGCTTATAATCTAGGAAAGAAAGTCAGACAAGGAATAACAGAAATAATAAATAATGGAATGTTAGGTGGCAAGAGCTGTGGCAAAAACTGAGTTTGGTGAGGGAATGGGGTGTGGTGGGAGAAGGGAGGGGTGGACAGCAATTGTTTTGAAATGATAAAATTTGAGAGGTTTTTCACATGTGCACTTCCTCTTTAGACTCAGTTCAGATCTTAGGAAAACACTCCTTCTCCACTGGACCAACTCTAAGCCTGATTGATGACATGTGAAACCCCTCAACTGGATTAACTGCTTGCCTTTCAGTTTTCTTAGGCTAAAATCTGGGGCCTGAGGAGCAAGGCTTAGCTAGTGGGCTAAGGGTAATGATTCTGCTTGGCTGGGCTGCTGTCAGAGGACTTGGGGCTGGAAGAGGCACTGAGTCCTTTCCATCAGGTGCCCCCCACACAAGCATCGTGGTGTTTGCCCTCAAAGGGATTTCTTTTTGTTGTTAGACACTTCTTGTTGTTACAACTTCTACTTATAATACCGCGGGCACCACAGGACAGATTAGTATTCTGCCATGATAGGAAAATATCTATATAGACATAGCAACAGAGGACATCAAAACAATTATATAAATATAGACGCTTCTCAGACCATGGCAAAATGAAGCTTTAACTCCTATTATCCTAACACCATTTTATTGTTAACTGAGCAGCCTTGTTTAATATACTGGCAATAAAGTACAGAACAACAATTCATTGTTCCACAAAAAAACTGACTCATGAGCATAATTTTATTTTCAAAAGGGAAAAGAGAATTCATAAAAACCAATTATTTGCAGTGGTGTAAGAGTTTTAAGTAGCAGTAAAAAAAAAAGTGTTTTGAACTGTTTCGGTTCTGCATGTTGATACAGATAATAGTAAGTTTAAGCATTACAAAAATCATTTGCTTTCCAAGTTAGTTTTATCATTAATGAATTTAACCATCAAACTCCTGTAAGAAAAAGTTATACTAATTAAATAATTGATTTTGTTTCTACAAAACCTTAAGAAAAAAAGAGTTAGCACTTCGCATTTCAGTCCAGAGGAAACCTGAGGCAGGAATGATTGGGAAATTCTACACGTAAGGACACTGTCGAGTTTCAAACTAAACATCCTTGGATTAGGAGCTTAAAAAGATTGAGAAGAAACCTAGGTGCAAAGTCATTAGCTGATCCCAGAACTGAGTTTGGAGTCTGAAGAAAACCTCTTTATTTCTACTCTGGCACAAAATTTAGTCTATCAACCTACAAAGAAATTGTGAGCCTGGAAGTTAAAGAAAGAAAGGCAGGTATCTTATCCTCAAGCTTGAATTTCTCTTAAATCACTTAAGAACAGAAGCAGACATTTGCTTTTTCTGCCATAAACAAAGCAAGCCAAGTATAAGAAGTATCAACAAAGAAAGCTAGAACTGTGCCTCCCAAGACTCCAGGTACTTCACTTTGTCAATCAGCAAACTCAAAGGCAGTGCTGGGAACCAGCAGAGAGAACACAACATTTTACGGAAGGAGCTACAAGCGTCCATCTTTGAGAGAGCTATAAATTTAAGCTTGATATTGTGATATACGTGTGGGTGTTGTACATAAACCCATACACACATACGTGGATTAGCCCATTCACAGAAATTACTGGTGAAGAAATGTCATCATGAAAAATATCCACAGGGAGTGGTAAGAGGCAGTTATCAGCATCTTTGGTTTCCAGTGATTTGCATAAAAGGGATGCAACTCTGAAGTCTTAAGGAAGCACAATTTTAAACATACAACATTTGTTCTTATTTTTCCTATAATATTTACTGCACCTATAATGAAACTCTAAGTCCTAGAAAAGAAGTCTTTACTTCCCATCACCGTGCATTACAACTGATTTAGGTGATATGATCCTTGACAGATGATCTCACGGGCGAAGCAGACTAAAAACAAAGCTAACCAAAAGCCTGAAAGGAGTTTCCAAATGATAGTGAACTCAACTCTGTGTTTAAATTCTATTTCCACTTAAGTGCTTATCTTACCAATAGATTTACACTAGCCTAGCTGGCACCAAGAAAATCCGCCTCCAAATTTCCATTATTTTATTATTTAATCCTCATACTGCTATGTTTAAAGGACAATTTGCATTAATTTGCATTCACAATCTAGCTGTCCAGCAAAGACGAATTTAACATCTTCAAAATACATTGCAGTGTTTTAAATTTGCAACGTTACCACAAAGGTCAGCAGAAATGATCCTGCAACGTCGTTTTCGCTGTCAGAAGTGAACTTCGGGTAAAGTCACTTACCTCTAAGGTGAATGACAGCACCACGTCAGACTTTGACAGCTGAATCTCATTCTCATCTCCTATGTCCAAAAATGCAGAATTCTGTGAACGTTTTAATTTTTGTAACTTAAATTCTGGACCACCTTTTGAAACGGGAAGACTCTCCAAATTGGCCATTAGCAAATTCACCGAAGACCGCAGCTCTTCTATATACATAGTCTCCATTTCTTTTGCTATAAATCTGGGGAATTTTCTTTCCTTGAAAATAATTTCAAAAATAACGTTACACAAGTCATATTTCAATTTTATCATAAAAGATTAAGTGATGTATATACACTTGACTATCTTAGAAACTAACACTCAATGTAATGCATTCCCCTGATACTTGACTCTCTAGGCTTTAAAAGCCTCAGGCTTTCACAATTTTGGTTATGTTTAACCGTACCTTACATATCTTATGGAGGATCATCATGGTACAAGATGGATTAACACGATACACATTTTCACATTAACTTTATTTTTCATGATATTTACTTGAAAAACTCAGAATACATATAAAAAATTTTAGTGTACAGATGAATCTTAATGAGCCACTGTTAGCTTTGAAATACTTGGAATAACTCTATAAGAAAAATGTTCACTATATACTACTCTGATGGCTAAGAAACAAATATTTTAATAGTATGTCTCATGATAGATGCGTAGTATTGGGAGGGTATGCATTCTATAAATAGGCATTCAAATTGAAAAACCTATAATGTTAAATAGCAATAGGACCATATTTGTAAAATTAGTTAACTTTCATGTAATACAAATGTGCCAAAATCCCTTAGGGCCCAATATTCCCTTTTTAAGTAATGGTTTAGAAAAATTTAAGTTTAAAGCCTAAGACCAATTTATGATAAAAGCTTTACATACTAAAGAGTAGTAATATAAATTTAGGAGATTCAGGGTTTTTTTCTGAGTTACATGAGTGTTGCTATCCACTCCTTAGATCTCTGTAATCAGATTTTGTTTCTTTCACTCAAATTAAAAGAACATCCCAAATATTGGTACTTAAGACAGTGACACAGCTACTTCTAAACTGCCCTTAGAGAAGTTTATACTCATTTACATTCCCACAAGTAGCAAGTGAGGTTTCCTTACATTCTTGGCCCTTTCTTTAACCTCTAACAGCCTGGCACTTCTCTCTGAAAGGTGAACGGTATACAGCTTTGTGATAGGAAGTGAGATTTAATGTGATGACAGCTGGACAAAATCGGCTAGGGGATGAGAGCCTAAAGCAGCCACCATTCAAATGACTGCCTAATGCTCCAGAAAACCAATGCCGCCTTCACCACGACTTCCCCTGGCATCCTTCAAAACATAACCTAAGAAACCCGCATCTCCAGGGTGACTGGAATACACCCAGGGTGCGTTCATCAATCCGCCCCTGGTCTGACTCACTGGCACCAGTTCGTTCGTGGAATGGAAAGGACCATCTGTCACTGCCTCACCAATGAGTCCCCGAGTTTCGGGCCACCTGTTTTTCTTTTGCCCCAATATAACCTTGGCATATTTCTTTTAAAATAATTTACCTATAGTCAGTATTAAAATTGTGCATTTATTATCACAGAGTGATCAAGTAGCTACACCCATAATTAACCTCCCCGAGGAAGATTCTTAAGTATCCTTTTCACATCCCTCTAGAGTCTGAAGCAACATTCTCACACAGCAAGTTTGCGTTCTCGGGAGAAACACGTTAAGTACTCGGTTGTAGAATACTTTGGTTTCCTTTGGGCAGGGGGTATAATGTTTTGGATGGTTTTTCAACACATGCAGAAGAGAAAAAAAAAAAACATTTTTACATTGAAGACTAGTTTTAAAAGCTGTCATAAAAAACATCCAAAACTCAAAAAGTGAGGGAGCAGGTCCTTTCGACATCATATGTGACCAAAGGCTGTTGGGAACCTACTTAGTGTGACTTACTATTTACCACTGATTAGGGATCCCAGACAGTGGATGTTACCTGTTACTTTGTAGAACTCTGGCAAAGATATAAATAACTTGTGTCTGGTGAGTAAGATAATTCAGCAGTTACAGTTGAAATCCTTGTTGGATTGGCCATTTTTACAGCCAATTCTTGAGTCTTATTTTAGGTATACTGCCTAAAAAACAGCTACTTTTAAAATGCTCTTTGGATCAGTTTTAGTATCTTGTTAGTTAGGCTCATTAATTACATCTTGAGTACACTAAACACTTTATTGTGTGTTCATTTTATATTTGTATGACAGTCACAATTTTGCCTTTTAGAAATATTTTAGCAAGGCAGAAGGAAAATATACATTTTTAAAAGTTTGGATGTATGAATTTTTTTTCCCGCAAATTTTCAAAGTCTTAAATGGAAAACTTAGCATTGGCAAATGAAAAACATCTATTTTTATTTAGCTTTCGTTTTTCAAGGAGAAGACTGGCAGAAATCACCCAAAGTGACAGTCTGAGCAGCATTTTCAAACTTTCCAGGAAGCAGACTATACTAGAAATTTTTTTCTCTTGGGGAAAAAAACCCAACAAATCTGTTTTAAAGCTTTGAAGTTTATTGATATTATTTCATAAACTTTATTTATCCTGCTTGTGTTGCCTTTTTCTTGGAAATGACTATACAAGTTTACATATCGCATTGGATCTTTTAAATTAGAACAGAATCAGAATAGGGTTAATCTAGTTAACTGTCAATTGTTACTATAAACCATAGCTTTAACATCCTAGTTCAGTCCTCTGTACGACTTAGCTCATTAGCAGCCGTGACACATTATATACATAAAAACAATGCTTGCTCCATAAATTTGCCATTTTTCAAATTTAGCCACTCTTCAGTGCTCTGAACTTTCTAGCAGAGGAAGCTTGGACCTGGCGCGAAGGATGAAGATGGTGCCAACTGCGACACTGTAGAAATACTCTGTACATAAGATACAAATGGATTTCCTGGTAAATTTGGCATGAGGGGAAAAAAGGGAGCCAAAAGTGACTCCAAGATTTTGAGCCTGATGTACTGGAAAGATAGCACTGCCAAGAGCTGGCCTCCCTGGACCACTGGACTAGAAACTGTTAACACGCTCCTTCCCTCTGCCACTCCTGATTCTGCCTTCTCTGCTTTATTTTCTCGGGAGCAACAGTCAACAGTTATCTTCCACAATTACATAGCATGTTTATTGTGAGCTCCCCAAGTGCCTCGTAAGAATATTTTTTGTCTGGTTTTACCCCAAGACAACTTATATTTGTCTGGATGTATCCCAAGCACCTAAAATAGTGTCTGGTTATTTTAGGAGGTGTTTGTGAAATACTTATTCATGGGCTTTATGAATATAAAACTTCAGGCTCCAAAAGGTTAACAAGTTGCCTAGTGTTACATATATCCAGGAACGGCAATCACGGATTTGGCCTACCGGTCATTCTGGTCCAGTTTATCCAGTTTTCCTACTACTATTTCCTAATTAGGCCTTGGCTAAAATATCCAAGTCAATATTAATACCTCTTGAAACAGATTTCTGCCCTGTGGTTTCACTGTTATTATATATGCTGTGTTGTGGAGTGTGGTAGGTGTTACTAGTAGACTGCCAACTATTAATTACTAATAAAGTTCATTCCTGGATTTAGGAGACGAAGAGGCATCATAGCCTAAGAGAGCAAACCAGAGCTCTAGAGTCCAACGACCAGCACCTGAGTCTTTTGATTTGTTCAGTAATCTTGGTCAAGTCAGTAATCTTTCCTAAACCAGAAACTCCTTGTCTATAAAATAAATTTATTATTCCATCTGCCCTTGCAGGTTTATAGGATTATGGCAGATATCAAAATAACAAGGTTGTAAATTATAGTTAGCCTTATAAATATTTCATGAAGATGGCTTAAATGTGGTGAAATTGAAGTAGAAAAAAAATGAAATATGCTCTCTTCTGCTAGTCAATATATTCACCAAAAGGGGGCATCTTTGGAAGAAGTATTTTTTTTTTCCTTCCAACCCCATCAGCTTAAATTCCTTCTCCATGCTTATTCTACTTTATCAGCATCTCTGATAAAATCATCAGGATCCCCTCAAAGGGAAGGTGCTACATGTGCACCACGGACCCTTCTTCTCTGACTCACTCCAGAGGCTACACACAGTTTTGTCCACAGATATGACCTTGAGAACACATCCAAGGCTTTCCACTCTGTCCTGTAACCCTCTAGAAATTCAGCCAGGCTTTATTCTAAAGCATCACATATTTTGGCCAGCCCCCAGAAGTCCAATTTATGACAGAGTGCACAGGTAAAATCTAAATACAAGTAGGCAGCTGTATGATCCCAGGTCAGGGTCCTGCCTCCTGTGCTGGGCACGTCTCTGGAGGCTCTTAGCCTCAGGTCTTAAGAAACGCGAACGCTCTTCCAGACAGACAGCTTCCAACTCAAGTTAAAGGTTTTGGGGAAAAGCATTCTTTTCTCTAAAGCTTCCAAAAGCCTCAAGGCTACCTGATTTCTAGTCTATGCATCCCACATCCAAATCTCTAGAATAACGTCATGCTTCTCCCAATGTCCAGAGGACGGTAACCAGCGTGTTGTGCGTTCAGCCTCCGCCCTTTGGGAGAATGTGAACTCTTTGGCTCCTAATTCATACCATGATCCTCCTCATGTATCTCTTGGTTTGATTCTCACACAACTTACTGTCATCTCTCTTATCCAGATTCTCACCATTTTCTCTGTTTTTCTATTCATCTCCAATCTCTCTACTTTTTTTTTTTTTTTTTTGTCTCTTTGCCATTTCTTGGGCCGCCCCGGGGCGGCAGATGGAGGTTCCCAGGCTAGGGGTCTAATTGGAGCTGTAGCTGCCAGCCTATGCCAGAGCCTCAGCAACACAAGATCCGAGCCGCGTCTGCGACCTACACCACAGCTCATGGCAACACCGGATCCTTAACCCACTGAGTGAGGCCTGGGATCAAACCCACAACCTCATGGTTCCTAGTCGGATTCGTTAACCACTGCACCACGACGGGAACTCATCTACTTTTTAATTTAATGGACATTGAGGTGAACACAGTATTAGTGTTCTTAAAATGTACATGATCAGAAATACATTTTTCTTTGGAAAACACAAAAATCCAATTAATCAGAGCAGTATGGGATATTTCTCCTTAAGATCTGCACAAGTTCACCACCTAGGTTTGGAAGGTGGTTATAAAGGGTGTACACACATACGTCAAGATGTAAACTAAAGACCTGTGCCCTTGGTGTATACATGTTATACCAAAATTCTTTAAAATGAAGAAAAATCCCAAAGTGAGTATTTTTTAGAGACAGTGATAGATATAATGGAGAGACGGTGAAAGGGAAAGGCAGAGTCAAAGTTTTCACCCAGCAGAAGGGAAAAGGAAAAAGAATCTTATTCTCAGATAAAGAGCATTACAACCTCAAGTCTATTAGAAGGATCTAAAATTTTAATTTTTACCACTGAAGTAAATTAATGCATCCATTTACTAGAGAATGATTTAGACAAAGAGACCTCATATTAAAAAGAAACTCATGGTGGAGTTCCCGTCGTGGCGCAGTGGTTAACGAATCTGACTAGGAACCATGAGGTTGCGGGTTCTATCCCTGGCCTTGCTCAGTGGGTTAAGGATCCGGCGTTGCCGTGAGCTGTGGTGTAGCTCGCAGCTGCAGCTCCGATTCAACCCCTAGCCTGGGAACCTCCATATGCTGCAGGAGCGGCCCTAGCAAAGGCAAAGAGACCAAAAAAAAAAAAGAAAGAAAGAAACTCATGGCTTTTGTTTGAAATCTATTTCTGCTCACAGAAACAAAGTGATTGTACAAATAAAAGTAAATAAAGTATCATATTCAACATACTGTTTGAGACTCTGTACTAGAAACTTCAGATTATATTTTTCACTCATTCAAGTATTAGTCGATACCACTGTGTGCCAAGCACTGTGCTGGATACTTGGGAATATACTGTATGGTTCTGCAGGAAGGATGGTTTTCCATGATTATATTATACTTTGTGCAATATTAAAGTTCTTCTAAGTTTGGTAGATTGAGAAATTCAGGCATTAAGAATAATTTACAAAACTTATCGTTGAATTAAACATCTAAGGATGGATATGTAAAGTAGATAACATGCTCCATTTAGATAATATGCATTCAGGTATTTGGGCTTAAGAGGTATGCATAGAGATGAGAAAATGACAAAACCATGCTGGACTTACCTATACAAAGCTCACTCAGCTCACAGAAATCTAAGTACAGAAAGAAATGTGGTACAGAATATCAAAAGTTAGCAATTTACCTTTGCCATTTTCTCTGCCAATTGCAAACGACCATCAAGTTCCCTTCTGATCTGGGCTGCTTGTTCATCTGCATTATCCAGCTTAAAAATAAAACAGAAATCACACAATGTCATTATTTAATGGCGGTGACCTACAGATTAAAGCAAAGACTAAATGACTCAAAAGCTTTACAAATAAATCCTCAGCTACCTATTGAGAACAGAGAAAGTTGTTGAATGAGATTGACAGTCTAACTCTCTTGTGTGCTTTTTATTGTGGTTTGTTCACAAAAAAAAAAAGTGAATAGGTGTCTAAGGTTAATAGCTCCGTTTACCAAAAAAAAAAAAAAAATCCAATCATAGTAATTCTTTGCCCAACCTATCCACAACATCTCTAAACCAAGAAGTCCTTGTTTCCTTGAGGATACGCTCAGTCATCATTAAGCTTATTCATTCCATCCTTCTGCCCTCCTTAAGGTCCATCCTAAATAGTTCCAAAGACATAAATCTCTGGTTGGAGTCTTTCAAATTCTCAGACTGCATTTCTGGATAGTGAGATACTGAGTGATGTTTCACTTTTTTCCTTGTTCTTTCAAAAAATTTTTCCTTCATTTTTATAATAGTTTAGCCTGAATGCAAAGTTATCAAAGTACTATTTGATTGACTGCTCTAACTTGCTACTGTTTAAATCTTCATATGCTCCTCATTCTAGTACCAACAGATTCATACTGCCAAGAAATGGTTTTACAGACTGGCACCACATTAGAATTCCATTTCTTATTCTAAATCTGATTGAAAGCTAAGCATGCGATCCTCATTTTAAAAGATATTTCCACTTACATGGAAAATTTAACTTCTCCCCTGAAATAATCCTTGACTTTTTCTACAACTTCTTTTAACTTTTCCTCATGACTCCATCATTTTTTATGATCTCATTATAAAAACTCTTAAGTAGAGGTAGTCCTATGAGCCACGCACAGATGGAGGTAGGCTACAGATGTGAACCAGACCGCTGTTGCTCTTGGTTTTACTTCCTTCTCTCCTCCTACTTCCAACCTTGTTAAGAAGCCTGGACCACATAATACAACCATCCTTCAGTACAACTTCATCTAGCAGTTGGATTAGTATTGAGAACAACATTAACTATCCAGGAGAATACAGATTAACTTATTTTCAAGTAGCCTTGAAAAGAAAAAGCCTGCAAAAGATAAATAGGGGTAGAGCGGGTTAATAGGATGGTGGTATCAATGCATATGAAACATCAGGAGGAAGGGAGGATGCTTCAGGAAGAGGTGAGATGAGATAGCAGTTTAGGGAAAGGAGCTGGGAGAAGGGGAAGAAGGGACGGCTCATGGGCGACGGGGCTGGAGAGAGAGGTGGGGCTACTTTATAAGCCTACTCTTGACACATGAATTAGGGAGTTTGGGGTTGGTTCCTGCAGTACTGAGAATTCAGAGAGAGTTTCAGTAGGACTTTGCAAAGGTCATTGAGTCTATCTCCATCATAAAAAAACAGGTTGGAAGGACATAAGGAAATCTATCTGTCCATAAACCCACCCATCTATTAGTTCGACAGAAAAATCTGAGGTTACCTTTCCGAAAAAATGTTTCCAAGTTGATTTTTAAGAAGTCAATTCATTTAAAAACTGGCAAGATTTTCTTAAGCTAAATCCTCACTGTAAAGAAGTTTCTGTCATCTCAAAAATGAATATACTTTTTAATTATTATTCAAAATCAAATAGGTTTCTCTTCATTGTGTCTAAGGTCAAAATGATTTACATTAAAAACGCACACAGGAGTTCCCTGGTGGCTAAGCAGGTTAAAAATCCAATGCCATCACTGATGTGGCTTGGGTCATTGCTACGGCATGGGTTCAATCCCTGGCCTCAGAATTTTCACATGCTGTGGGCATAGCAAAAAAAAAAAAAAAAAAACCCCTAATATAATTATTAAGGAAAAGAATATATTGTAGATATCTATTACAGATAACTGAAATCAAGGTCCTAAAAACAAAAGTTATTTATAAGAACAGTGTAACTACAATACCTCAAATACATTAAATGTAATATGGGATATCTTCTAATCTTTATTTAAATGCTGCTAAATACTTTTCCACAAAAAAAATGGTTACTTGCATGTGAAGAGATACAATTTCACGAGGAAATAGCATTTAATATCTTAAAAATTTAAAAATTCTCCTTCAAACTTCACCACAAAGTACTATTTTACATCTTTAAATATTTGTGTCTTCATACGAACAGCTCTTAATTTTAAATGAAATTCTTTGAGTCACTTCTGGGGTTTGTGAGTTTCTCTTTAAGACAGTTTTCTACTACTTTTAAAACATATTAGTACCTTAACTACATTTGTTTGAAAAAATGTAGACAAAGCAGAGCACTGCTGTACTAAACTCTGTTACCTGCAATCGCTGAGACTGAAACGTTATCAACTCTGATGACTACAGTGTCATTTTGTGACACCAGAATAGCATACTTCCCAATGTTCACCAAAAAAAGAGGAAAAGTTAATAAAGACAACGAATAAAACTACCATTGTTTGGGAGTTCCCGTCATGGCTCAGTGGTTAATGAGCCCATCTAGCATACATGAGGACGTAGGTTCAATCCCTGGCTTCGCTCAGTGGGTTAAGGATCTGGCATTGCCGTGAGCTGTGGTGTAGGTCACAGATGTGGCTCAGACCTGGCATGGCTGTGGTGTAGGCCGGCAGCTACAGTTATGATCTGACCCCTAGCCTGGGAACCTCCATATGCTGCAGGTGTGGCCCTAAAAAAAAGACAAAATAATTTAAAAACCTACCATTGTTTGTCTTGTTAAACATAATGCTAGACAGAATTCAAGGAATTCAAGAATCAAATTTTAATTTACCATCCCATTTTTTTTTTTTTGTCTTTGGGTATTACCTTTGTTCTTAACATAATTTATAAAGTTTTTATGACCATTTTAAGATTGGCTTCTCCATTGAGATAATTGTAGTTCCACATGGCAGTTTTAAGAAATAACTGAGAAATATCCATGATGCACTGCCCAGCTTCCAATGGCAACATCTTACAAAACGAGACCGTCATATCACAAGCAGAATGCCGGCGGATACAGTCATCCATCTTATTCCAATTTCCTTACTTTTACACATACTCATTTGTATGTATTAATTTCTATGTAATTTATCATTTGTTTAGGTTCGTACTGTCACCACCAGTTCTAACACCATATGTTGCCCTTTTATGAGCACACCCACCTCCCCCATACAGTTCCCAGCTGGCTAGTTTTAATGATGTACTTCATTTTCAGAATGTTTAATAAATTTAATAAGGCAAGCAGATTTTCTTTCAATTTCCATTATTAAACTGGAGAAGTGCTCCCACAAGGAATGAACATTTATAAACATTAGATTAGGGTCACTGACCTCTTTCATCTACACATCCAATAAGTAGGTGCTTTCCTCAAAGCCCATGGCCATCAAGAGTATCTACTTATCAATAACTCCCAAGTATGTATCTCTAGCTCAGACTCTCACCACAGTCCCAAGACTTTTATCTTCAACTGTCTACTTCACGCCGTTTCAATTTGCATGAAGACAAGGCCCATTGCATTTAACTTGCCCAAAATGGAATCTTGATTTCCAGCTCCCACCCCAAACACTCATTCCAGAGTAATTTATGTCACTTAAATGGCACACCTATTCACCAATTGCACAGGTCCAAAAGGTTGTATCATCTTTGACATCTTTCTTCCCTTCACAGCTCACAATCAATCCAATTAGAGTCAGGTCGAGTGAAACCTGGAATCACACAGTTGAAGGCAGACCAACTGAAGACAAAATTTCTAGAGAGATGCATTGTTCTTCTTGAAGAATTATCTTAATTTCATAGTTTACCTAAAGGGGTGATGAACTCAGAAGAGGTAAAGAACTACAGCTCTAAGAGAATCTTCTTTGGAGAAGCCTGGCTGCATTTGTCCTCGAAGAGGTTGTATGGCTTTCCAAACATAAGCCATGGGAAACAGCGACCTCAGACCTGCACATCACCAACTTTACCTTTCTAGAGATTTGCTGAATTCCTTGTTCAGAGCCTGTGTCTTAGCATCCTTTTACAATGTTGACTGAATGGTCCAAGATCACTTTACCAACTCGATATTTTTTCTACACCTACTGCACAGCAAGAACTGCTGAAGGTCATTCAGCAGCTGCAGAAATAGTAGCCTTCCAGGAGTTCATACTTCATCCAGAAAAATAGTAAAAGATAGTATTTATGACAGAATAGAATAGCCACAAGTAAGCTATCAGTCAAAGACTGTGGGAATTCAGTCATGGAAGAGTATCTTCCTAATTGATATCAAGTTGGATTTGCTGAAATGGAAACAACAACAAATAGGCGTTAAGCAACAGAGAAAATGCTGATCTGATGCAACGAGTAGTCTGGACTTGCAAATTTCAAACGCTGGCCACTCCAGGCCCCAGTTCTCAAGTTCGGTGGAAACAGCTCTGAGAAAAGAAGATCTAAGGGATCAAAAAATCTCCCTTCACAAAAGTCCTTCACTGGTGGCCATCTCTACTATAGGTAACAAAATTTTAAACAGCATAAAAATAACTTTACCAAGTTTCATCCAAAAGCTTCATTTTATAACATGTGATATAATTTTTCTAATGCTTTAAAAACTACCAATATTCAAATTCATTAAATCTGCTCATATGTTAAAGGAAAAAAATGTCTTTTATAAACAGCACTTTTTTTTTGGTCTTTTTGCCATTTCTTGGGCCGCTCCCTCGGCATATGGAGGTTCCCAGGCTAGTGGTCTCATTGGAGCTGTAGCCGCTGGCCTACACCTCAGCCACAGCAACGCGGGATCCGAGCCGAGCCGCATCTGCGACCTACACCACAGCTCATGGCAACGCCAGATCCTTAACCCACTGAGTGAGGCCAGGGATCGAACCTGCCACCTCATGGTTCCTAGTCAGATTTGTTAACCACTGCGCCACGACGGAACTCCTATAAACGGCACTTTTGACAGCACTGTTTAGCCTCATTGCTGTGATTAATCTACTTTGTAGAACCAGGATAACTGTCTTCACATTAATATTGTCAATCACTAAAAAGGGGGATTAATAGCTGTGTTTTCACCCATAATGATGCCTTTCTAGTGCTAACCCTAGCCAATTGTGCCTTTTTCCTACTGAAAAAAAAAAAAATAGCTTTTCTGAGTTCCCAGTCCAATTACAGCTTATCTCTTTTCCAAGAAATTATATTCCATTATTTTCTTGTAATATTCTTCTTTATCCTTTCATATGAAAACTACAAGTAGACTAGGATGTGCACCATTATATAAATTTAATGTTTTCCCTGAGATTGATTCATTTGCTAATTATTCTATTTATGTTTTCGACAAATCTGGTGATCTAGAGATAATACATCATGAGAAGCAATTGGCCCAAACCTAACACTGATTCCAAAAGAACACTCCAACACTGTTTATAATTTTCTAGTTGCCCAGTGTTTGATTTGACAGTGCCAATATGCATGGATTGTGCAACATAGCCTAAAAACCCTGATCAAAAGCTGTATTAACAAATTCACTTACTTCATCAATAAATCTGTTAATGCTCAACCATCATTCAAACCAAATAACTTATCATAAAGACAGAGTGCAACTCAATCCTACTGATTGCTCCTGCTCTTTTCTGGGCCAGGCCCTTTCATTCTCTCCGCCCACGAGCACACCCAAGTTGGTCCTTGGCTGTTCTACATGGTGTCTGCAGTTTTTTCACAAAACAATGTCATCCTAAGTCTGCACACAGGTCTGGCCTCTCTCCAGAGTTCCAGCTCTCCATCTCCAGCTGAAGGCAAGGTCTTTCCTTTGAGGGATCCAACAAGGGCCTCCAATTAAAACTGAATTGCCCTTCTTTACAATCCACTCTATCATGGTGCCCCTACGTCTACACATGATCCTCACAACCTCTGATGAGGCAAACAGAAGAGAAGCAGTCAAGGGCGGGGTGGGGGTGGGGATGGAAAGATGGGATTAAATCAGTGAGAGGAAGTGAATGTGAATGAGAAAGAACGATGCTCAAACACCTTAGAGTTCAGGTCCACCCTATTTTGTACCAATCGAACTTTTTAACCTCTTAGGTAGTGGGTCCCCTTATCTATACAAATTAGTTTGTTCATATGGACAAACCGTATTACATTTTCCCAATCATCTATTCTGGTTGTGTTTCTCCTGCCTGGGATGCTCTTCTTTCCTACCTCACTGTCCAGATCAATCTCCATATCTTCTGAGAAGAGTACTTACCTACCTACTGAGTAACAAAGCAGGTACTATCTGGTGACATCTTTTATAACTGTATTATTCTTCAGCTTCTCAGATATTTATGACCTTTACCTCACACCGCAACATATGACCCTACCACCCTAACAAGAAGCCTAAACCAATCCATCTCCAGTGCTGCGGCTCACATAACTAGTCCCAGGTTTAACAAGTACAAAGAATATTTCCACCTGGGTTTGAAAGGTTTCTGGACCTTAATACCCTTCAGACTGACCCATCTTTCATGTGATCTCTGACAAAACCAAAAACCCCTTCCTATTTTTTTTTTTTTTGGTCTTTTTAAGGCCACACCCATGGCATAGGGAGGTTCCCAGGCTGGGGGTCCAATCAGAGCTGTAGCTGCCGGCCTACACCACAGCCACAACAACATGGGATCCAAGCCGCTTCTGTGACTTACACCAGAGCTCACGGCAATGCTGGATCCTCAACCCACTGAACGAGGCCAGGGATCAAACCCGTGTCCCTCATGGATACTAACTGGGCTCGTTCACCACCGAGCCACAAAAGGAACTCCCCTCCCGGCTATCTGACCCCTGACAACTGGCCAGTAACTATAAGGTAACTAAAACTTTTTTTGCAATTTCATGCAACAAAAAGAATATAAGTAAATGAAGCTACTCCTGTACTCTCGAGCTAACACACTGCCTGTGTGATGTTATGTAGGAATCAGGTAGCAGTCTGCTGCTGGAGGCAAAGCTTCTAAAGAATTGCCTTATATCTACTTTCTAAATTATGTATAAGAAACCTGACTCGAACAGCAGTTCTGCCACAGATTCTTGTAGATCAGGTTCTACGAGTCTTAAAAATGCATTTCCCAAACCACATTCTCCTTTGAATACTACTTAAAAGTAGGGAAAAGATGAATGAGTTAATTAAACATAAAATTGCCCTATGTGAACTGAACTATATTAAATAATGGATTAAAATGTTCAAAAGTAAGAACACAAGAAATTTAACCTCAGACATAAAAACTAGGGAATTTCGATAGCCTGGAGACTATGTATACAAAGTCTCTAAAATGGTAGGTATAACCTCGCAAATTTTTACACATCCTAAAATCTTTAGTATTCTGTTTGGTATTAACATTTTATCTTCCAGACAAAAGTAATGAGCTAACATTTTCAAGCAATTATTACTTATTTCCCTCAATAAAATAACTGAATATACATTCACATTACTGGAATAAGGATGAGACAGAGATTTCCACACTACATAGTACAGAGACTACCAGTGATTTTAGAGAACTCTGTCAGAGTAGATTAGAACTTTAGCCTCATCAGGATTAATATGAGCTAAATTTATACAGTGCTACAGTCAGGAACTGTTTTAAATTTTTATAAACATTATTGTAAACCTCAGGGCAACCATATGGAATAGTTATCATTATCCCAGTTTAGGGATGAAAAATCTGAGGCAGAGATAGGTTTAAGCAGTTTTCCAGGGTCAGGATCTTACAAGCAGGTCCAGGGTCTAACTCCTGCAGTTTGACCCCAGCATTCGATTTAACCACCTCACACGCCTTCACAATGCCTCACACTCAGCTCTCACTCTGCCACTATCTCTGAGTGTCCACAGCAGGAGAGACATTAAATACTACTGCATAATTTACGGTACAAAGATTAATTAACTATTTATCCTATGCTCATGTTGTTACAATGCAATAAAAGAGGCCTGTGTAAATATCCATAATACGAAGTAAATATCACAATGTTTGGGGTTGAGAATTATAAATTCCTCATGGATTTTTTGCCCCCCCCCAATATTTAAGAGAAAGGAGTGAAGGCAGGAGCAGGGAAGGCTTTGTGGAGGTGAATTTCTCTCCAGTCTTTAAGAATGGATTAGAAGGATTTCAAGCGAAGAGAGTAACAAATGAGGCAAAATTAAAATTCAAGAAAATACAGGGTGTGGATGAGGAACAGGAAGTGATTTCCTGTGCAAACAGGAAATAACATCATTTAAACACATTCAACAAGAAAGGCCTTTCCACCAGTTTGTAACAAATAGCTAGAATCAATCACGGCCACCCATGACACAAGGCCAAAGGTAAAAAAAAATAATACACAAGTCAAAGGAAGCAATACCAATAAAAGCTGTAAGTTGATTTAAGAATATAATAAAACTGTCTTCACAAGATTAAAAACTTCATTTTTAGAGAAGAAATTGATTCAACATTACTAATCAGATTCAAACTCATTTAACCGAAATCAGATTCTCATCTAACATATTGTGATACATTTCTTTTTAAAAGAGGTGTATATGTATACAACTATTATGGCTCAGGATTTCAAAAGTCAGGTATTAAAAGATCTCATCCGTCTTAAGGTCTTCACTTTCTCCTTGATGTTTCCTAAAACCCAACGGCTGCCATTTAATGACATTCACTTGAATCTTGTCCCCAAGCACTCTCAGATTTAAAATCACACACACAGCAAAGACATACCTAGCTAACAGTCATTTTCTCAGCTTTGTTTTCCTACTTTGAACGTGATTTTTGTTATCAAATGTAATTGGCTCTGTAGAATGTACTTTTAAATTTCTGCCAAAGTAGACAAATTGTGTTAAAATGCATTATCAACCACAAGCTACCAGTTGGGAAAAAAGATGACAGTGGTGAAAAGGCAGATACCAATTTCCTCTGAGGACTCATGTCTCTCTTTTCCCTCTGTACCCCTTGAAGGGGGTCTTTAGAAGAGACCCAGGGGAGACTCGCAGCGAGAGAGCAAGAAGCACAGGAAATGCCTCTATTTGTTGGTTTTTAAAAAAATTCCTAGACCGGAAGTACTTAATCTCCAGAGCTAAAATTCTGAGGGGAAGGGGAATCACCGCACTTTTTAACTATTCATGAATATTCCTGCTTATTCCTTACCAACAACCCAACAGTTCTGCAGGATTACTCAACACCGTTCTTATAGTCTTTAGAACAGAGGGACTTCTGGGGTTCCCGTAGTGGTGCAGCACAGACAGATCCGGCTAGGAACCATGAGGTTGCGGGTTTGATTCCTAGCCTTGCTCAGCGGGTTAAGGATCCAGTATTGCCAGGAGCCGTGGTATAGGTTTCAGACATGGCTTGGGTCTGATGTGGCTGTGGTTCCGACTGGGCCCCTATCCTGGGAACCTCCATGTGCTGTGGATGTGGCCCTAAAAAGCCAAGGGAAAAGAAAAAAAAAAAAAAAGGACTTTATTGGGTGGGGGTGTTTAGAGAGAGGAAGATTTCAGTTAACTTTGCTTTGACTCTTGAGCAAATATGGGTGAGACTTTCTTCAGTTAATGGAATGAGATTATGAAAGATTAACAGAGATTGCTTTTGGCAGAAAAGATCAGGATTTAGATGGCTCTAAAATTCAGTTAAATTAATCCTCTTAAAATACAAATAGAGGTAAAAGGAGAAGCCTGACAGAGCGTATGTGGTCCTTTGTATTCCACAAAAAAAGGAGAAGCCTGACAGAGCGTATGTGGTCCTTTGTATTCCACGGTCAGACTTGGGGTCATTGGATGGTGTGTGTCTGCAATCTACATGAGCATTCCTGGCATGGGCTCATGTCACTCAAACCACACCCCACCTTATTCTAATAGCCTAATCCCCCCACCCCCAAAGCCATGCTGCTCCACACCTCCACGTCCAGACAGGTTCACTCTCCCGCCCAGAACACTTCAGCATCTTCTCGTCCCGTGGACCTCTTTAGGACACCTCAAGTTTACACACTCCTCCACAACACTGCAGTCTCCTTGCCCTTAAGAGGATAGAGCCAGGGACTTATCACACCACGGTGGCATTTACAACAGTGCTGCTGTCCTCATCTTTTCATTCAAACTATCAAATAACGGAGTTCCCGGTGTGGCTCAGTGGTTAAAGAACCTGACTAGTATGCATGAGGATGCGGGTACGATCTGCAGCCTTGCTCAGAGGGTTAGAATCCAGCGTCGCCATGAGTTGTGATGTACGTCGAGAGACAGCTCAGATCCCGCGTTGCTGTGGCTGTGCTGCAGGCCGGCAGCTACAGCTCCAATTCAACCCCTAGCCTGGGAACCTCCATATGCTGCAGGTGCGGCCCTAAAAAGACAGACAAAACAAAACAAAAACAACTAGCAGATAACTCGGTTTCCTATCTGTGTTTCCATCTGTATTCCCTACATGATTATGGAAAATGGGTTAATTGATCCGAAAATACTGTATTACTTTGGTGTTGTATTTTAAAATAATCTTTTAAAAACATTCCTGTTTAAAGAAAGGCAGCTGATTCATTACTGGTACCACATAAGTAACAGTATTGTAATTAAAAAATAGCTGAAAACAAAAATGATTAGTATGACTACGAAACACACAGCTTTTATCTCAACTAACTTCATTTCTCTAAAATATAATTGTATTTACTTGAAATTCACTGCATTTCCTTAATGTTATTCTGAAATGAAACTTTCTACTGACAGACTGTGCTTCTTTCACCCCATTACTCTACTGTACCCTTTAATCTCCAGACTCAGGTAAATGATGGTTAAAAATTTCAGCTTCTGATATTGTTATGTTGCTCAATTTACAATGTACACTTTGTACCTTTTTCATTTTCTCTTAATATTTTGTTCTATGAATGTGCACCCATGCAGGCGCATTGTTTGCAAACCAGAGTCCAAAACCTGGCAGGCAGTTTTAATAACATAACTAATTTATGACACACAAGGGCTGTTTTCATGCGTTGTTTTTCTGAAAACACGTAAATAATTTTTCTTTCAATTTTCCCTGATTTCATAACTTCATTGTGATATGTGCTATCTTCTAAATTAGTCCTTTTAAGAGTTTCCCTGTAAACCTTAATTTTGAAGTTAATAAGTCTTGGCTCTGACTGAAAGTAATGTAAACACCTATGATTCTTCAGACGATGGCTTCCTGTTTTTCCTTCCCGATGCTAATCCTGCAGCTCTGGGACAAGGGGTGCAAAAGCCCGTGAGCCTCCTCCATCAGCTTTAGGCGGCAGCCCTGGCACTGCTCCCTTCTCATCCACTTCTCTTCCTTCCCAAGTCCCCAGGGGCTCTCTGGCCATTGCCTCCTGGCCCATCCTAGTAGAATAAAGAGCTTTCTATCCTGAGTGTCTGACCCTGAAGGGACAACACATCTTTGAGATTTCCTAGGAGAACACTGTTGGCGAAAACAAGGGGCAAGACAAGGGCAAACAAGTACAGATGTGAGAATGTTCCAAGTTAGAGAGTCTCAGAGCCTTTCCTGAGATTCAGGAAAAGTGACGTACAGGTAGCAACCCAGACCAGAACCAGGTGCCAGCAGCCTGGCTAGCTTAATCCTCTGTCTGCTGCCACAAGCCCTGTTCTACTCTATTCCTCTCTTTACACCACTTTTTCCTCCTACATACAACAGGCTATTTTCTGTGATTTCTACCACCTTTCCTTGGAGTTCCCTGATGGCCTAACAGGTTAAGGATCTGGCCCTGTCACTGCTATGGTGCAGATTTGATCCTTGACCCTGAAACTTCCATGTGTCATGAATATGGCCAAAAAACAAAAACCTATCACTTTTTCTTTTTCAAACGCTGCTGAAAAATAACAAAAGAACAAATAAAGATAGGCCCTGGAGGGGACAAAAAAGAACCTTAGCTGTTTTTGTCAACAATCATTTTCATAATTTCTGTAAAATTGTTACTCCAAAGGAAAGTTTTTCCCTCATTTCTGATTATTTCTGTCCTTTATTTTTGAGTTAATCAAAAATCTTTAAGCTTCGCTTCCAGGTCTCAGAACTGAAGAGAATTTTAGTTTCAACTCAGACATGCGAGTCATCCCCGTCCTTAAAGACCTGGACAAGCTCAACACCAATCACTTTTCTTGACTAATCAGAGCACTGAGGTTTCAGGGCAATTCGGTAACCCAGGATCTGGAGACACAGGCACAACAGAGTGCTACTGCACTTGGGACAGGAGTCAATGGAGACCATTATCTAACTAGTACTTTGTTCAAATTACTAAGAAGCTGAGTGCGGAGAGGGAGAAACGCCTACGGTTGCCATCATAAAGCAGCTTCCACACTTTGCTGGGCTTTCTTCTAGCAACCCCACCAAATTCTCATGGGAAGGATCTGCAGTGTGGACCTGGCAGCAAGAGAGAGAGAAAAGCTATTGTTGTACTTCCCAGGGTCTTCTCCCACACAAAGGAGGAACAACTTTGCAACAAGAAAATCCTGAAAACTCAGCCCATCTAGAGGAGGAAAGGGCTGCCCTCTGTGGTCCTTTGCAACCTTTCAGTCTTGCCTATTTGAAGAAAAACAATCCAACTAACCCAGAGTGATCCCAGGGTAAGATTCCAAGGAAACAAGTAGAAGATGCTTCAGCCAGGGAAGAGGGACGGGAATAAGGGACATGGGTGAGGAGAGAAGCAATACTCCCAGACAAAGGATAGAAACACTTGTGAAGCTTACTCTCTGAGATATAGGTCCCCTCAAAGACTGAGAGCTCATTGAACATGTCCTTCTCAACCCCTTGCCACAACGCCCAACAAGGCTCCAGTATAACCAGAGCTGAACATGGCTAAAAAAGCTGCAAGAAGAGGAACACATATGGAAGCCCAAAGGCAAGATAGGAAACCAAGATGAGGACACCAGAAGAACTCAAAGCTTCTTGTACCTGTGGTTACAACCAACACTACACACAGCCAGCCTTCCAGTCAGACTGATGTAAGTGTTCACACTAAAGACAAATACACCATTGCCACAGGTATGGCCACAAAGCGGGGGTGGGGGGGGGGAGACAAATATACTATAGTTTCTATTACCTGATAGAACATGTCTGTCAACAAAATTACAAAGGATGCCAAAAAGGCATTTAAAAAAGAGAAACACAGAGCACAGTCTGCAGAGATAAATCAAGCATTCAAACAAGATTTAGATGGGACAGAAACGAGGTAGTTGATAACAAGAGATGTAAGGAACTATCAACAATATGTTAAGGGCTCTACTGGAAAAAGCTGAAAACACAAGAACTGGTGGGCAACATAAGCAGGAAAACTAAGAAACTAAGAGAATCACAAGGAAATGCTAGAAATCAAAAACATTGACAGAAACAATGCCGTGGATGGGTTCATCAACAGATTTGCTGATTCTGAGGAAAGAATCAGCGAGCTGGAAGGAAGGCAGAAACTTCCCTCTCTGAAATGCAAAGAACTGAAAAACAAAAAAAATGAAAAAAACAGAACACCCCCAAACCATGAGGAGGAGCATAACAAATGTCATTAAAATACTGTGGGAGAAGATGAGACTAGGACATAAGGAATATTTGAAGTAATAATGGCTGAGGATTTTCCAAATTTAATGACAGAAGCTCAGAAAATATTCAGCAAGAGAAATATCAAAAAACTCACACCTAGGCATGAGTTTGCAAAATGGGTAGGAAGGGATAGATAATAAGCTCATACTGTGCGAGACATGAGACATGGCCTCAGATCTCTCTTCTAAATCACAGATCCAATATCAACAAACAGCAGTCAAGAGTCATTAAACATCTATTCTCTCATCAATATTCCTAAGACGTCTACATATGTGTGTGTATAACTGAATCACTTTGTTGTACAGCAGAAATTAGCACAACCTTGTTAATCACTATACTTCAATAAAATGTGTTCAATTAAAATTAGAAAAAGCAGAGGAGACAAAGAACCAAGACAAAAAAGTGACAACACTAACAAACACTGTAGAATTTGATCCAACTACATCACTGTAAATATGAATGGTCTAAATACACCCATTAAAGAGTTCTCCTGTGGCTCAGCAGGTTAAGGGTCTGGCATTGTCACTGCCACAGCTTGGGTTGCTGCTTGGCCTGAGAATTTCCACATGCCATGGACACCACCTGAGGAGAGGGCGGCGGGGGCGGGGGACCCACGCCCATTAAAAGACAGAGATTGAATTCATTTGAGTAATAAAAAAATTAAATAAAAATAAAAAAAATCATAGGAGAGACATGTGAGGTAATGGCAATATTCTTCTTAGTTTTGGTTTGGTTTAGAGGGTTATGTTCAGATTATGAAAATTCATCAAGCTGTAAACTTACTAATAGAAGTATTTTTTTTGCATGTATATCAATCAAAAATAAAAAGGAAACAAACCCTTTTTTGTTGTAAAAAAATAAATAAATAAAAGACAGAGATTGTCAGACTGGATTTAGAAACAACAAAAACCAAGAGGCAGTATGTGTTCTCCACAGGAAATTCACTTTAAACAAAAAATCAGATAGGTGAATAGTGAACAGATAAAGAAAATACCATGCCAACCCTAATCAAAAGAAAGCTGAAGTAGCTATACTAGTTTGAGACAAAGTAGACTTTAAAAAAAAGATTATCAGGGACAAAGAGGGACTTTATATAATGATAAAGGGGTTAAGTCCACAAACAGACTTAACAATGCTAAAGGCTACAACCTGTAGAACAGCATCAAGATAAATGAGGCAAATACTGATAGAAAAACCAAATCCATTATTACAGATGGAGATGTGCCTTAGGAGTATATTCCAAATCATAGAAGACAGGTCTTGATTCCCTGGTTTCTTTGCTGAAGTGATCTTAAGTAAGCAAAGATTAATTTTAAAACATTTTGGGAGTTCCCTTCATGGCTCAGTGGTTAACGAACCCGACTAGTATCCACGAGGACTTGGGTTAGATCCCTGCACTCACTCAATGGGTTTAGAATCTGGCATAGCCATGAGCTGTTGTATAGATTGCAGATGTGGCTCAGATCCCAAATTGCTGTCGCTGTGATACAGGCCGACAGCTGCAGCTCCAATTCGACCATTAGCCTGGGAACTTCCATATGCCACACCTGTGGCCCTAAAAAGACCCCCCCCCCAAAAAAAATTTTTTTTTTTAGTATTTTGAGCTATAGCTCCACAAGAATTTATCTTATGACCCTGTAACATTCAGTTACATCTTGAGTAACTTACATGTATCAGTTACTCTAATACATTTGTAATAACTCATTTTAGAGGTCTATCTGCTCTATTTAAACTTCAGTACATAACGAATATTTTGTTCAGATTGGCTTCCTCAACACCTAGCAAAATTTTTGATTTGACCAGTGAATATCTAATGAAGGTCTGAGTCTGAATTTTACTAACAAACTATGTTCAATATTTAACTATATAAGCTACTGTTCCACTAAAAATACAAAGTCCCAGTTATGTTCCTTTCACAATAGAAGATTTTCGTTTTATCGTCAGCCCCAGTATTATCAAAATAACCACCTGGTTTAATAATACTGAGAAAACAATTATAGTGAATGCATGAATTGTTCACAGGGTTATGGTTCCACATTGCTTTTCCATTAATTAATCTGTTAATTTATTCATAGGAAATGAGTCACAAATTAGTAATGCAAACTATGCAATACACATAGAATACAGAAATTGAGAAGTAGATTTTCAAAAAGATTAAAAATAAATGTACACATATGTAAACTATAGATGTGTGACTTAATGAACACATGAATTTTAAAATGTCAGAATTTTGTCAATTTACATTGTATATTGGGGCACAGGTAAGTAATTCATACCTCTAAAACAGGCAAAATACAACAAAGGAAGGAATACATTTAGACAAATGACAGGATCTAAAGACGAAAGATGTAAAACAAACATTTTATTCAGTTTTTTGTATGTATTATTTAAAATAACTGAAGAGAAAACGTATTATTTACTCTGTCACCTCTAAATTACGTAGCTTAGCCATCATCTTCAATTCATTGCTACCTGGTTGGGTTAAAGAAAAAAAATTTGAAGTTTCAGTCACTTCTAGAGAACTCTGAAGATGAGTATCACATCTTTATGAAAAATTATTTTGCACTGAGGAATACCCATTATAAATTGCCAAGCTTCTTCAGATAACAGGTGATTTTCACTCTACTATTCAGGACATGCCCCATATATGCGCAGGGCATTACACACCATTAGGAAAGCTGATGTCCTAAAAACAGGGCACAAGGGAACAATCACTGAATAAAAGGTACAGATACTCTTCTTTGCCTATCAAATAATCCTTTCAAAGCTTCTTCCATACATCATTATGGGACTTATTAAAATTCAGTTTCCCTCAACTCTCAAAATGACTTGAGAAAGCAACATCTACCTTCACAGGCCCGGGGCTCGTCCTGCTTTGTCAGATGGGGGAAGGGTAGGAACGTGAGCACTTACCTGACACGCATTGTAAAGGAGTTGGTGTTCCAGTTTTTTAATGCCCAAAATCTGCTGAAACATTTCATAGAGTTGTTCCTTGCTCAGAATAAGTTCAGAAACAGCACTAAGGGCCATTCTGTTCGGCTGTTTACACAAGTCCTCTTCGCCCCTGTAAATGGCGTCATATTTGGCTATCCACGAGCTCAGCACTGTCTCTTTGCTCAAACCATCAATTTCTGGCAAACTCCGCACACGTTTTTCTATGTTTTTCTTAAACACCTCTCTGAAGTCATTAGCAGAACATCCTCCACTCTGAACCATTCTGGCCACTCTATCACTCTTCAGAAAAACCTGGGGACAAAAAAGAAAGAAAACAAAAACCCATTTACAATTAGGCAGGGACACTAACACCAACTGATTTTGGCAACCCCAGAGTTGTGAAGTTATGATGCCAGATATTCCACAATGATTCAAATGTTTCGTAATACATGCTAACCAATGACCAAGTCAAGGCTCCAAATCATCTCTTAAAATGCTTTTTTTTTTTGTGCTTTTTAGGGCCATACCCGAGACATATGGAGGTTCCCAGACTAGGGGCCAAATTGGAGCTACAGCTGCTGCCCTGCCCTACACCACAGCAATGTGGGATCTGAGCTGCATCTGAGACCTATACCACAACTCACAGCAATGCCAGATCCTTAACCCATTGAGCAAGGCCAGGGATTAAACCGGCAACCTCATGGTTCCTAGTCAGATTCATTTCTGCTGCACCACAACAGGAACTCCAAACTGTTGAAATGTTTATGAGAGACAATAATGAGCATTGAGGAAACTGTAAGATGATCCAACCTTGACCTACATGCTCCCCACCTGAAGGTCATGGGCATCTCCCATAACTGAAACCTTTAAAGCTGGTTGAAAATGTAAATGGAGCTTGAGTGTTCTGGTTAGAGGAGAAGGGCCCTTATTGTTTAGGAATTTGAAGGCCAAAAGTGTGGTAACTCTAGTATCTAAGTCAATACCCTGAAAGTTATAACTGATAATCAAAACTACGCCACAGTTGGAGAGGGGGTAACACCTCTCCCCTTCCTGACTTCCCATACTCCCTAAGTTCTCACACTTCGCAGAGCTGAGAAGAATCAATGATGAAGAAGCAAAATCTAAAAGTTGTAACTGCCCACTAATACTGGGTAAGAAATAAAATACAAACAGTGACAATCCTGGAGAGAGATGCTTTTGAAATGGGTAGGAAGAGATAGGCAAGAAGCACATACTGTGCGAGAGACATGAGACCTGCCCTCAAATTTCTTTCTTCTAAAAACACGGAACCAAGTATCAGCCAATAGCAGTCAAGATTCATTAAACATGTATTCTGTCATCAATATCCCTCAGAATCCTCTATGGGTTATATGAGACTGCTTTTATTCCTGTTTTCTCCCTGTAACAACAACAAAAATTCTTCCAGAAGAGCCTGTAGGACTACAGCCCCACAAGTTAGAGCCATTGATATGGATTATGGAACAAAAGTTCAACTTTTTCCCTAACCCATGACACTGAGGTGCTCGCAAATGATGACCCTACTACCTGTTTTAAGCTACTGCAAGAGGGCAAGCAGCATGCGTGGTCCACACAAAGCAGCCTCACTTATCCCCATGTCCAGCATGGCAGCTCCGCTTCCAGGTCCCAAACCCTCTCCTCACCACTTGATTTCTCTCCTTTTCAGACCATTTGCACAAAATATCATTTTCTATCTTTGCTCAATGACCAGAAGGCACTGACTCTTGAATATTTTGGTTGACTAACCTACTGAGCTATGGGTTGTGAATTTTACATTAGACAAACAAGCATGACACATACACATGATGCTTCCTCACTTTACCAGCTGTGGCTCTGTCACAGTTAAAGACTCTTATTTTCCTCTGTTTTTAGGCCAAAACTACTTAAGTCACAGGTATAAGAATAGTGCCTTTAATTTATCTAGATCAAGGAAAATAAAAAATAGTCTCTTTTATCTAAAAGTGCTATTAACCACCTCCAAACACATGGCGTTGTCTCCATCTGCACTCCTCTCATTGGGCCCTAGAATTCAAGACAAAAGCTATACAGACACAATTTTTTTCTAATCTCTGTTACAGCTGTATCTTGTTAAATGGGAACATACGTAGGCTCAGTAGTCAAAGGGAGCAGAGTGCCAGCTGTCAATCTACTGCTTTCCAATGCTGCCTTCCCCTGGCCCTGCCGCTGGCTGCTGGCAGTTTTAGGGGGTGCTGCACAGACACTGGAGGGAAAGGGGCTCTTCTTATACCTGAAGGCACATGGCACCAAGCTCTGAGGCAGCTTCCCTGCAGACCCCAAGGAAGGCTTCACAGAACACCTCCCACCCTGGCAGACTGCTGGTCAGTTCTCCAGGGCAGCACCTCCCTCAGAAGGCAGACCCCCAAGAGTCCTACTGGTGTGGCCCTGAAGGGAACGTCTGCCATCCAGCAGGACACACCCCATCCTCTCCAGTGAGGTGTGGATCCCGGCCCAGGGATGAAGGGAGTAGGACCTTCTTCTAGATCTGTTCCTTCCTTGCGTTCTGCGCTCCCTGTGCCTGCTCCTCCTCTCTTCTCTAGTTTTCCTTACCTGATACAGCTAATCCCCCATTATTCATGATAAATTTTCCCTGTTCCATTAGCATGTGGTTTCTGTCTCCGGACTGCACCCTGAGACAGAATTACTGAAATACGGCGTGGAACACTATTTGTAAGGGAAGATTTGAAATGGAAACAAATAACTTTTAAAAATTTGATAACTGTATAAAACTTGGAACAGCAAGATATTTTTAAATTCACAACATAAATACCTTAAGACTGGCTTCAGAAAAACTTTTAATTACTTGATATCTAATACTAAGTTGGCAGGCATTTCATTTTTTTTTTTGTCTTCAGCCTCTTCCACCTAACACTCAGTGCCAAACTCTGCCAAGCAACCAAATAGTATTTTCAAAAGCAAGAGCACTGATGAACTTATATTTTCGGAATCTTAATTTCCCCTATAAAACCATACCTAAAGCCATACTAGCTTGATCCAATTGTATGTTATCTAATCTACGTTTACTAAGTGGGAGCAATGTGTCAGGCATTTTGCTAAGTGGTGGAGACACAAAGACAGATGAGCCAAAGACCCTGCCCTCCAATAGCTGAGAGCAGCTAAAAGAGACGGGATATACAGGAAAACAGAAGAGACTTACACAAGGAGAAGGAAAGAGAAGGAGTCATTAACTCTGCTGTCTGGGAGGCAAAGCTGGGGAGGAGGGGGGCATGGAACAGATAAGGCACCTGTGGCTTGAGTGAGAGGGAAAGGGAGAAGAAAACGTATTTCAGAAACATGAGAGAGAGAAAAAGGATAGGATCATGGAACTGCATAGCCTTTGAAGGGAAGTGTAAGAATTTTTATACTTCAGGAACATTAAACGTAAGGGTAAAGCGAGCAAAAGTTGTGCCCATCAGACCAGAGACCAGATGGCCAAATGCAATGTGTGCCAAGCAAGGAACATGAGCTCTGCCTCAGGGTCCAGAGTTGACAATGGCCAGGTCACCTAGGGGCCAAAATGCTAAGAAGCCACAAATAACTGGCAGCAGCAGCAAGGGTAGATGCCAATCAACCAGAACAGAGATCGGGATCAGTTATCAGAGACCAGGGAATTAGCAGTAAGGACCTGATGTAGGGCAAACATGTGCTAAGAAGACAGGCTGAGGGGAGAGGGAGCTGGAGATGTTAACACATCATGGAGAGTTGGAGAATGTGTAAAGCCAGGAAAAAATATGATTCAGAGTTACTGGGACGCCTGACTCCACTAACCAAAAATAATTGAGGAATACAGGTGGAACAATGTGTGTGCGTGTGTGTTATGGTGTGTTTGCAAACAGTGGTGGATACTGGGCAGCACGACCATGGATTATTGGTTTCATTTTGGTAGAGGCCAGCTTTGAAGACCAAGTAGAGTAAAAACGGAGTGAGGAGCAAAACTCCAAAAACACCTACATTTACAAAGTTGGCAGAAGAACTGGATCCAGGGAAGGCTAGTGGTGTCAGAGACGTGGAAGGAAACAGATGACATGTCAGCAATCAAGAGGGCAGACAGGTGTGACATAAAGAGAATCAAGTGCCATCAGAGAAATCCGTTCCCATCAGCAGAGATTCAGCTGTCCCTGCTACAACCAGGGCACCCGTGTCAGAGAAGATTTCGTGGAGGAGTCAAGAGTGGAAGCTGACCTGCAGGGGCGAAGAGGACCAGTTGTGACAAACTTAAGACCCAAATAGAAGCCGTCCTTCTAGGAAGCTTAAATGAAAAGGGCAATGAGAAGAAGGCAAAAAGCTAGATGGCCATGAGGGCGTCAGTAAGGGGAGGCAGCATGAGGTGTGGAGGGCAAAACACAGCGATGGCAGGTCACATCGGAGGGTCACGTCTGGCAGCCTGTGGGGCGCCCCCCCCCCCCCACCCTGGGAAAGCAAGCTGCTGTGAGGCCAGCAACTGAGGCCCTTGGTCTAACAGCCCTCCGTGAACTGAGCCGGGCCCAGAACCATGAGCTGGGCTGGAAAGCAGGTTCTTCAGGCCCAGTTGAGCCGCAAGATGTGCAGTCTCGGCAGACAGCTTGACTAGAACTTCACGAGGAACCCTAAGCAGAAACACGCTGCCAAGCTTCTCCCAGATTCCTAATTCTGAATCACTGTGAGATACCCTGTATCTGTTGTTTGAAGCTACTGTGTTCGTGGACAGACTGTTGCACAGTCATAGCCAATAGTCATACATCCACTTGGTTTACTCTCTTCATGCAGGTGTCAGTACCATCCTTTCCTCAGAGGAAGCCCTGCCCCCTCGCCTCGTTTCATCATCATACTCCCTCATCTTGCTCTGTTTCTCTACTGAGCCCATAGCACCCCCAGATACGCATTCACTGAGTCTCGCCAGAATATAAGGGTAAGGGCCACAAGAGCAGAGACTCTGTTTCCTAGTGAATCTGGTGCTGAATACAGTGACTACCCACAGTCAGAGCTCAAGAAAGTCTCACTTTTTCCAGCAAACCTATCCGCAAACACTGACTTCTCTACGGCTAAAGAGTTAGACACCTAGACCACAGGTTTCCTAAGATATGGATGTCTGTGGGAGAAGAACCAGGAGATAGAGGAACACCAAAAAATTGGAAGTATACAAAGTCGTCATTGTTGACAGGTAGGAATGTGCTCCAGAGGGCAAGAGAGTCTAAGAGAGGGAGGGAGAGCAATGATCTGGAAGCAGGAATGAGTCCTCCTGGCCCGAGATGCAGAGAAAGGAAGGCTCCTGTCACAGGAAGGCTACGCCTCCTCCCGAACCGGCCACGTCCCAGGTGGTCTGTATGCAATCGCTTTCTTTTAAGGAAACTGTGCGACTGCAATAGTTACTTGCAAATTCTATTACTACCTTTTTTTTATTACTCACTGGACAGTAAGTTTCATAAAGCCAAAGACTGTTTCATTAACCATCATATGTGTGGCACCTAGTACCAAGGCCAAGCACATAGCAGGCACTTAGAAAATGTCCACTGAGGAGTTCCCGTCATGGCGCAGTGGTTAACAAATCCGACTAGGAACCATGAGGTTGCGGGTTCGGTCCCTGTCCTTGCTCAGTGGGTTAACGATCCGGCGTTGCCGTGAGCTGTGGTGTAGGTTGCAGACGCGGCTCGGATCCTGTGTTGCTGTGGCTCTGGCGTAGGCCGGCGGCCACAGCTCCGATTAGACCCCTAGCCTGGGAATCTCCATATGCCGCAGGAGCGGCCCAAAAAATAGCAAAAAAGACCAAAAAAAAAAAAAAAAAAAGAAAGAAAAAAAAGAAAATGTCCACTGAGAGGATGAGGGAGGAATACATGGTTTGGCTGGTTAAACTAATCATTTCCCCTCCATGCAACTGCACAGGTTAATCATTAACCGGTAAGGTACACTGATTTTCAGTGACACACTTACAGAATAGCAGGACATGGACCTTGTCTCTCTGAATGGGAGAGGAAAAGGCATCTCATATGGAAGGAAGAGAGATAAGTGATGTCACAGAGAACTCATTTTGTGAGAAGAATGTGTATATCGTCTCAACATAACACTGTCTAATTATTAAACTGTGCTGTTCTTGCAGAAACGACGGTTTAATTTTTCAATTTATGAAACAGTAAAACATCTAGTCTCATAGGTATCAATTTTTTTTTTTTTTTTAAGCTATGCTCACGACATGTGGAAGTTCCCAGGTCGGGGACTGAAACCCCACCACGGCAGCCACTCAAGCTGCTGCAGGGACAATGCGGGTCTCTAACCCGCTGAGCCACAAAAGAACTATCTTAATCCTGTATCCTTTCACTGTAACAATTATCGAGTTCAAGGCAGGTAAAGTGTGACCACATGCAGAGGCCAGTCCTAGACACCGGTCTCCACACCAAGGGTACACAGACACCAGCTTTCTGCTCTAGGCCCCAGGATCCTCAGTGAAACTCTGCCTGGAGAACAGAAAACACAGGGCCACGTTGGCACAGAAGCAGCCACAGGAACTTAGCATATCAACAGGCCCACCCTTGAGCAGGCCTGCTGTCTCCCTAGAGCTCTTCACCTACTACCTTCTTTCATCCCATCACCCTGTGCCTTCTCCACTATCGCGCTCTTTGGCAGATTAAATGATTAGGTTGGGAAGTTAAGAGACCAGCCTGAGATCACAAAGTTACCGGGAGAACAGAGCCGGGATCCCGGCCTTGGGAATCCAGGAGCAACAGCCTCTCATTTCTTCTTCTTTCCCATGTTCCCCCACCACCGCCACACCCCACTCCTACCAAGAGTTCACCCCTGAGAGAGGTATATTCTGCTGGGTGCTGGCCAACACCCATGGAATTATCAATCCGTGACCTCCTTGGAAAAAGGCCACTGCACACAACCAGTTCAGGCTGGGAGGGAAATGGCATTAAGAATTGGACATCAGAAAACCTACTGCATGTGCTACATTTTTCCACATTTTAGTGGGTTTGAATTTTTACAGGGGTCCTCTGAGAACCAACAACTGCCACCCTTCCCATTCGCTTGTTCAGCTTACAGAAAATGTTACAGAATGAACTAACGACAAAATTGAAACTGTGTCTGCGAAGGGTAAGTCTGCTCAAATAGACTTTTCCACAAAAGCACTTATTGTTCACTTATCACTTCTGATCTGAAACACGCATCATTGATTCTCTGATTCAAAAGGATTGTATGGTGAGGAGCAAAACATTATCTGCTTGCCAATCATCGTGGATACCCATGAGATGGTGCCTGGGAGGGCTGCCAGCATGTGTCCAGCCAGGAAAACGTTGAGAAAGTACCAAAGCCCCACTTAGATGCATTTTTCTCCTTAATGATGCCAAATAAAATATTGTCTAATAATTCTCATAATCTATGCTGTCCATGGAGAAAGTTTTTAAAACTTTTTCTGGTGTTATAGTTCATAATTTTGTGTTAACATTGATGAATTCAATCTTCCTAGATATCAAATAATTCCTAGTTTTCTTATAAACATCAGTATTTATCAGGTCACTTTTCATGACCAAAGCCAGTCAATGGTACCCTGTTGACACCATGTTGTGTCTAAGTCTCCCTCGACCTCCCTTTCCAGCCTTCACTTCCACTGCTCCCAAGAACCTATTTTCTGCTCTAATAAAGGGAAACACTTGTTTATTAGCCTTCGACATTCTCAAGTTCCCTCCCTCACACCTTGTCCATTTGTTTCATAAATACTTATCAAAAATACTACGTGCTGTGCAATGTGCTCAGTGCTGGGGATTTACTGGCGAGCAAAATGACATGGGTTTGCTGTCTGCACAGAACTTAGAGTCGGACAAAAAACTACAAAAACTAAAATGACTGCTGCTTGATGACTACTACGGGCAATTTGTGGCTCCATGAGAGTTGTAACAAGGTTTTGAATCTATCTGAGGAAGTCACGGAGGCTTCCCTCGAGGAGATGAATGGCGGTATGAGGACCAAGCGGAGTCAGCTGGGAAGTGAAGGGAGACCAAGGGACAGTGGGGGGGCGTGGGGGTGGGAACAGCCGGTCTCAGCGGGCTCCCATGAAGGGAATGAGGCTACAGTGGTATGAGAAGAGACCGCAGAAAAGGGACAGGCTTTGTAAGCCCTGGAAAGGTGTCTGGCCTTTATCCCAAGAGCATGGAATGCCATCAAAGCATTGAAGTCAGAGAGTCATATGACAACAACCGCATTTTGAAAACAGCCAAGACGTATTCTAGGGGCTTTACAGATGTTAATTCTCAAACACATTAAGAGGGACCTCACCACCTACTCTAAGGTAAAGATAAAAGCACAGACTGGGACAGACATTTGCCCAAGCACACACAGACTGTAGAGAAGTGAAAATTTAAGCCCAGACCATTTAAATTCAATGTGATGATTTATCGAGTTACAGCTCATTCAACAAGCCGGAGAGCAAGGAGCAGAGGGAGAATGCACGCCTCTTATTCTGGCCTCCTTTGTGAGGCTTCGTGTAGTGGTGCCATGTCTTCATCCTGTGCCTTCCTAGCACTCCCCACCCTCTGTGAAGATGTGCAACATACCCGCTCCTCACGTGGAGCAAATTCTGTGCAGCTTCACCATCTCTCCCCTGCTTAGATGGGAAACTTCATTAGAGCAGCATACCTTTAGAGCCTCTGTAGGGTCTGGTATCATTTGATATCCAAATGTGAAAGGAAATCATGATTTCATCACGGATTGGAAAGTTATTAAATTTGAAAGGTGGTGTTTTGGCCAGTGTGGGATGAAGTTTTCACCGATTCAATGTAAAGAAATGAACATAATAAAGCCACATTTATTCCATATTTTAACAGCAGAAATTGTAGGTACAAGTCACTTCTCTGTAATATAATGTTAAATTGTGGGTTACTTTTTTTGTTGTAGTGATTAACGATCTTTCTTGGCAAAAAAATAAAAAGCTATATCTGACCTTGATGTTTTGTTGTTTTACATTTGTTTGTTTTGACCGATCCATGAATTACAAGGGTTTACAAACCACTGACTTAACCAATCCCATTCCCTTACCAAATGTTAAGAAATCATAATTTAAAACTGATAGCCATCTTAAAAAAATAATATAGGTAAGTGATACATCTAGACCTTTATCTGTAAACTTCAGGAAACAGGTGCTTTCAAAAAACCCTCTGCCTTATAACTTATCTAAATCCCTTATAACTAAAGCCCTTAGAACAAATCTCAACCCCCTAAACCACCAAAGACTCCTCCTGTTGTCTGAGGTAGGAACTGAAATGAGTTTATATCCCCCCCCCAAAAAAAAGTGGTTTAAAAAGTATGAAACTATGTTTTGAAAAAAAAAATATGCATCCTATTCCCATCATCAATATTAAAGTTTTTATAAAGCTTCCCCCACCCAATATCAGCTAATGGCAGATCCTTTAGTCTGTCTTTATAGGTATTTGCCAGTTCAATGATTAGCTTAAACCTCCCTAAGCTGATGGCAAATTCTCCTTAACCCTGTAACCACAGAACCTGAAACTGAAGAATTTACCAAGCCAATCACTCTGAGCACAAATATAAATGGAGAAGCAAGATCTCCGAGCTCTAGCTGGGCTTTCACTCTGTACAGACTGAAATTCATAGGGGGAAAGAAAAAAAGATCATGTTCACAGTGGAAAATGGAGCATAAGTGTCAATCCGTAAAGTCAATTTCTACATGCATACCAAGCGAAAGAAGGCATCACCCTCTCAATCCATCCCCTCATCCTCCCCCAATTTCATCCAGTGTTTCAGGATATTATAGAAAAATTATAGAAAACTCTGGAAGTTCCTGGGTTGGGCTGCCTTGTTCTGCCTATGTGATGAAGGATTTGGGGGGAATTTTTTTGCCTTCATAACATCGAAAATAAAATTTTAAAATGTAGTATATTACATTTGAAGTCTCATAATATCTAATGCTCTGTAAATCCTTAAAATCATTCATCTTTACTGTGTGGAAGAAAATGTGCTGTTTCCAGCTTTACAAGCTCCCAGCCCCAGCTGTGCATTCCCATTCACTCCCTCTCACGTCTGCTGTGCTATTCTCCTCCCAGGAAAGAAGGCTCCAGAAATCTAAAGGAAGTCAGCCCTTAGTGCTCACGTGCAACACAAGCTGGGAGACTGGCCTGTTCTGGGTCGGGTTCCTCCCTGGTTGCAAGAGGAATAACACCATGTTTTTCAAACCCAATTGTTTGAGAACCATACGAAATAATACAGGAAAATAAACTTTTAATCAGTGTTTAACCAAGTATGATCCAATGCCAGCATCTGAATTGTAACCTGCTCTTCAACAAGTGCAGAGTATGTTTTTATAAACCTGAAGTGACGTGACATTGCCATGACATCCCAATACTTAACTTTAAACCAACACTTTGTTATGAAAATGTCCAAACATACAGAAAAACTGAAGTTTGTACAGGTTTGAAAATCAGTCATGTAATGAATCCCATTCCTTTATCAAATGTGAAGTCATGAAACAGCCAACGATCTTTTTGTTCTGACATTTACCTCCTACCTACATTCTACCAATAACTTACTTTTCACCTATCTATCTGTCCCTCCATCAGTACAAATTATTTTTGTTACACATTTCAATGTAAGTCAAATCCAAGATTTTGTATTTTAAAAAATCATCCACAATGGATTGGAGAATAATCAACACTGGTCCTTTGCTACAGATACAGTATCTCAAGAAACTTTTCTTTGAGAAGGTAAGTGATGTCCTTATGTTGACACAGAAATTGGGAGAACTTATTTCTGAAAACCAAATCATATTTTCCACAACACTATCAGCATATCAGAGAATGAGATGCCCTTTCAGATGGCAGGTTTATAAAACATGAATCTTGAGGACTGCAAGTCATTTACGTCTGATAAGCCAAGAGCCAAAGCTCCAAAATGAAAAAAGAATTCTAGAAAGTAAATAAATCTTAAAAGCAAACATTCTGTTAAATCAGAAAAATGAACCCCAAACCTCTTGAACTACATTTCCCTGGCAAAGAACAACTCTCAATAAATATTTGTTGAATGAATTCTGTAGTTTATCCCTTGTAGTTATTTGGTTTTTCACCAGATGGCCACTATGTGTGGAATATATATATATATATATATATATATATATATATATATATATATTTTAATCTCAGAATGTGATTTTTAGGGTGGTGCAAGACTTTGAAAGCATAAATCCAATTAACTTCAGAGTTTGAATTCCCTCACCACCACCACCACTAAAATGACACCCAAGCCAGAGCCAACTCCTTCAGGAAGGAGTTATTTTTTTCTGGTTTTGGTCGCACCCATGGCATATGGAACTTCCCAGGCCAGGGATCAAACCCAAGAAATAGCTGTGATCTACACCACAGTTGCGGCAATGCTGGACCCTTAACCAGAGATGGGCCAGGAATCAAACCAGCAAAGCCACAGGGACAAGCCAGATCATCAACCCACTGCACCACAGCGGGAACTCCCACAAGTTACATTTTGACCACCCTCCTGTGAGCACATCCAGTGCCTTTAGATGGGGTTTTCCTTCCAAGGCCCAATCCTCGTTAAGTCCTCAAAACTTGAATTCCCTACATACTTTCTTCTTTAAAAACTAGCTTTTCAAGCCACCTGTAGTGCAGTGATTAAGACCAGGAGCTATGGAACCAGACCGGGTTCCACAGAGGCTCTGATGCAAACTGGCTGTTCAACTTTGGGCAGCTTACTTGGCCTCCCTAGTTTCCTCATCTAAAGAATGGAGAGACCAATACATGCCTGCCTCGGAGTGACTACTGGGACTCAAGGGGTTTCCACCTGTGAAGTGCATACGTATAATATCACTGTGGTACACAGTAGCTCTTTTTATCACAGCCATCCTCATCATCCCTCTCACAACCACCAGCTCCGTTCAGGCTAAGCATCGTTGGGAGAAAAAGCCATACAATCTTGTAAATGGGAGTCCTACAGAATCAGGGGATCCAAAGTAGCAACCTTAAGTTTCACATAACAGTAAATTACCACTAATGTAAAAATAGTGGGTGGGCATTCCCGTTGTGGCTCAGTGATAACTAACCCAACTGGTATTCATGAGGATATGGGTTTGATCCCTGCACTTGCTCAGTGGATTAAGGATCTGGTGTTGCTGGTCAGACATGTGGCTCAGATCCCACATTGCTTGTGGCTGTGGTGTAGGACGGCAGCTGCAGCTCTGATTTGATCCCCTAGCCTGGGAACTTTCATGTGCCACAGGCGTAGCCCTAAAAAGCAAAAAAAATAAATGGTGGGTGAATTGTCTTGTTAACAAATCACAAGTACTCACTTTGTATCATCCCTTTTGCTGTACTGTTACATTTACCTCATTTAATTAGTACAGACCAATTTTTTTTTTTTTTGGGGGGGGGGCCATACCTGTGGCACATGGAAGTTCCCAGGCTAGGAGCCAAATAAGAGCTGCAGCTGCTGGGCTACACTGCAACCAGAGCATTTCCTTATGAAACTGTTCCTTGCTTCTTCAGTTGAAACCCATTCTTTCATATTTCCAGAAGCCTTTATCAATTCCTCTCCATGAGATGTAACCCTTTATAACTTCATATTTGGATTTCTATCTATTTTTTAATTTTTTGTCCTTTTAGACCTGCACCCTCGGTACATGGAAGTTCCCAGGCTAGAGGTCCAATCAGAGCTGCAGCTGCTGGCCTAGGTCACAGCAATGCCAAATCTGGGAGTCACATCTACAACCTAGACCACAGCTCATGACGTCACCAGACCTTACCCCATGGAGCGGGACCAGGGATTGAATCCAAGTCCTCATGGATACTAGTTGGGTTTGCTACTGCTAAGCCACAATGGGAATTCCTCCACCTATGTATTTTCAAGAGATAAAAACAAGTGAATCTGAAAGAATCAGAGGATGAACCTGGGAACTTGATTAACGTAAAGGCTCTTTGGAGCAACAAGCCCTATGGCAGTAGTTCTCAATCCTGTCTGCACACTGGAACCACCTGGGTCCCAGATGCCTAAGGCCCAGCCCAGAGGTCCTGGGTACAGCCTGGGCACTGAGCATTTTAAAAGCTTTCCAGGTGATTCTGATGTGCAACCAAAGCTGCTCTATGGGGAAAATTAAAGATTAATAAAGGAGTCTTAAATAGAACTCAGGATTGGATAGAAATCAGTAGAGACAACTCAGGGTAGGCAAATGGTACTGTAGAAAAAAATCTAGAAGACAAGGGCTTCAGTGGCACTTGGCAGAGTAAAACTACAATGGTTTACAACTGGTTCTAGGCTGAGGTGGAGAAGATGAAGCAGGCTGGGAAAGGATGGTTAAGGGAACCTCTGCTTGGAAGGAAAACAACGGACCAGCGGTGGCAATGAAGTCAAGTGAATTCAGAGGGAATTCTGAAAAAGACGCCAAGTTTTAAAAATGGCAGAACTTGTGCAGCAACAATGGTGTTGCTGACTTAGGAGATGAATGTTACAGATGTAGGGAAATTTTCAAATCAGGGTTACCCTGGTCAACAAAGAGAAGGAAAATTCCTATTAGCCCAGCAGCTGAAATCAAAGAACGCGGACGTTGGAGGTCTGAATGTAGACTGATGACAGCCTAACTGTGGAGGGAGGTGTCATGAACTGTGGGGCAGCTATGAAGAAAATGGGATATTTGGTGGGAAGCTTGTGATGGAACACCTCTAACACGTGTGCCAGGAGCACATCATCTCACTCTATTCCCCGTCTCCACTTCCCCTTCTAAAAAAGTTCTTGCAGTTTAGAAAAACAGGGATGTATTTCAAGCTATTTCAGTATTGGTAACTAATAACCCATATTCCTTATTTTTTCATTATGAGGCATTAAACATTAAAAAAAAATGAAGTACAAAGCCAAATAAATTCTAACACACAAAAACCAGTTGCTCATAGTCAAGGATGGAACGAGAAACACGGAATTGCTGCTAAATTTGACTCCTTCCCAGTCTCGATGTGTGAAGGCCTCCTATCTTTTACTTCAATACTGCTTATAACTCTGATCCTTTCTCCCACCTGATTCCTGCACGCTGCTTCAAAAACCACTGAGTTTTGGAGAAGAAGAAAACATTTGGAGAAAACATTTTGTACCCTAAGCTCAAATACCATTAGAAATGCCAGTCCCTGGCTCACTAAACCTTAGAAATATGTTACTGTAAATATTATGGCATCTCTCTACAGGACAACTGCATGATGATGATTCTACAGCAAGAGACAGGGAACTATCAGTATGGTGTCTTATATGAGGAATTGTACTGTTAAATTCACCAACAGGATCACCCAGTTAGTGGCCAAGTGTCTGAGAATCATTTTTACTTCAGTTGGTATTAAATCCAATTTACTCTGGTAATAAAAAAAGATTTTAATTTTTATAAGGAGTATCAAACCCCTACTTAGCGAGGTGAGCAAGGGGAATTATCAGAGAATGCAGAGATAGACATAAGGAGAAGTGCAAGGAAAATCCATTATGACACTGGCGTTAGAGGCAAAATAATTCACATTATAGCCCCATGCCATTATGGCAAAATACATTTGCATCACTAGGTACAAGAGAAAATGGTGTACCCCACAGAAGAGGTTAAAAATTACAGTGAGTAATACCTAACATTTGACATAGCAGTGCTATTTTCAAGTTCTAGTTATTAAACCCAGAGTAAAAGTGGTTTATTGATCTGTTTACAGCGTTCTAAAGACAAGGATTAAAACTGCTGTTTGGGGCTGACATAAGAAACAGCTTTGGAAAGAATTCAGTCTGCTGCCTGTTACATGGGAGGCACTCAGCAATGTCAGTTCCCAAGGTCACTGATGTGACCTTTCCCTCCCCACCTTAAAAACAGATTCTAATGATCTTTTAGAGAACATTGGTTAAAAATTCTCCAATCAAGACAAGCACACCTTGTTAAACACTTGATGTTCCATTAAAATTATAAAAGCATACACCTGCAAATTTCTTATACACAAGGGCACATCAGGTCCAAGATTGACAATGATGAACAGAGTGGAGAGAAAGAAAGGGGAAAACAAGGAGAGTGCAGAGGAAAGATGGAAAGAACAATGTCAGTGTCACCAGAAAGAGCAAACAACAAATTCCTCAAGTGCTAGGTCTACCATCAAACACATACCCCACATACATTTGCTAAGAGTAAACAGAAGTCTAAGAATCCGAGAACCCTGGGGATGGGGGCTGCCAGCACTGCCAGGTGCACTCATTCCCACAGCTCCAATGATTCCCTCAGGCCACCAGGGGAAGGCCCTCTAACCAGTCCCTCAAAGCTTATTGTGATAGGAATCCTACCAGGAGTGGCTCCCCTGGGGTCCCCAGTGTCCTGTCTCTTCAAGGTCATCTATGGACCCTCACAAAATTCTGCTCTCCTGGGATAAACTCAAAAAGACACTCAACTCTCCCAGACTTCAAGAAATACTACAAAGCCACAGTCATCAAAACAGTGTGGTACTGGTATCAAAACAGACAGACAGACCAATGGAACAGAATAGAGAATCCAGAAATAAACCCTGACACCTATGGTCAATTAATCTTTGACAAGGGAGGCAAGAACATCAAATGGGAAAAAGAAAGTCTATTCAGCAAGCATTGCTGGGAAACCTGGACAGCTGCATGCAAAGCCATGAAACTAGAACACACCCTCACACCATGCACAAAAATAAACTCCAAATGGCTGAAAGACTTAAATATAAGACAGGACACCATCAAACTCCTAGAAAAAAACATAGGCAAAACACTCTGACATCAATCTCATGAATATTTTCTCAGGTCAGTCTCCCAAAGCAATAGAAACTAGAGCAAAAATAAACCCATGGGACCTCATCAAACTGAAAAGTTTTTGCACAGCAAAGGAAACCCAAAAGAAAACAAAAAGACAACTTTCAGAATGGGAGAAAATACTTTCAAATGATGCAACCAACAAGGGCTTAATCTCTAGAATACATAAACAATTTATACAACCCAACAGCAAAAAAACCAATCAATCAATGGAAAAACAGGCAAAAGACCTGAATAGACATTTCTCCAAAGAAGATATACAGATGGCCAGCAAACACATGAAAAAATGCTCAACATCGTTGATTTTAAGAGAAATGCAAATCAAAACCACCATGAGATACCACCTCACACCAGTCAGAATGGCCATCATTAATAAATCCACAAATAACAAGTGCTGGAGGGGGTGTGGAGAAAAGGGAACCCTCCTGCCCTGTTGGTGGGAATGTAAACTGGTACAGCCACTATGGAGAACAGTTTGGAGATACCTTAGAAATCTATACATAGAACTTCCATATGACCCCACAATCCCACTCTTGGGCATCTATCCGGACAAAACTCTACTTAAAAGAGACACGTGCACCCACATGTTCATTGCAGCACTATTCACAATAGCCAGGACATGGAAACAACCCAAATGTCCACTGACAGATGATTGGATTCGGAAGATGTGGTATCTATACACAATGGAATACTACTCAGCCATAAAAAAGAATGACATAATGCCATTTGCAGCAACATGGATGGAACTAGAGAATCTCATACTGAGTGAAATGAGCCAGGAAGACAAAAGACAAATACCATATGATATCACTTATAACTGGAATCAAATATCCAGCACAAATGAACATCTCCCTAGAAAAGAAAATCATGGACTTGGAGAAGAGACTTGTGGCTGTCTGATGGGAGGGGGAGGGAGTGGGAGGGATCAGGAGCTTGGGCTTATCAGACACAACTTAGATTTACAAGGAGATCCTGCTGAGCAGCATTGAGAACTAGATACTCATGTTGCAACAGAACAAAGGGTGGGGGAAAAAAATGTAATGTAGACATGTAAGGATAACCTGATCCCCTTGCTGTACAGTGGGAAAATAAAATTTAAAAAAAAAGTAAAAAAAAAAATTTAAAAAAAGACACTCAAAACAGTGCTCCTGCTAAATCCTTCAGTAGTTTTTTTTTTGTTTTTGTTTTTGTTTTTTTTTTTTGCGCTATACTAGCCCTTCAAAGAGTAGCTCTTGGGATTAATTTAACCAAAACACTTGTCCATGGTTGGATATTTTTTTAAAAAGAAAAAAGCCTGTGTGTACCAAGCCAGCCATCACCCTACCTGGCCATGTGCCTAATTTTTGCTGCATCTCAGTTCTCTCTGGCCTTAGAGGAATCTCCTTCCTCCCTGGCATTGTGGAGGTCAGAATCAGCTTCTGCCTTTCTGCCTGTCTCTGAATTCCAGTATTGTTAGCACTGAGCAACTCACAAAAATCTCTTACTAGAGCTCTCTTCCAGGGCTGCACAAGAATTCACACCCCTCGTCAGCTCTGAGGAGTTCAAAGCTCTTCACTGAAATTATGCATGCTTAATTATAACACTGAATTCTAGACTAACAATTGTAATTTTCCATTTTGTCAAAGTGATTTGGGATGAAAATTTTCAGGATGGAAGTTCCATTATTTTGGATGATTGGAATAAACTGTCCAGTTTCAGATTAACATATAAGAGTTACATTGTTTAAAAATCCATTTTCTGTGTCTAGCACTGTGCTAGATCCTGGGAAATACAGTGCACAAAAAAACAAGAAGTCATAATAACTTCCACATTGTGGTACTTATCTCCCAAATAATCTGACATACTTACAGTGTTTTATTTAACTGCAGAAAAATGAACTGGGGAATACGTGGGACACTGAGAAGTAAATACACTGACTAAATGTAGGAATTCATCATCATTTAAATTTTTCCATACATTATGTAACAACTATGATAAGCAATACTGGGCACTGAAATATCTGCAATTCACTTAAAGAGTGCTAGGGATTTTCCTTTAAAATTTCTATCACTATGCTCACACAGATCACATAAGCTGCCCTAATGCCTTGAACAGAACTAGTCAAAAGTAATACAAAAGTACAGTAAAATTTTCATGCCAAGAATGAAAAAAACAGCACAATGACTTCAACGTCAGTATATTGTACTATAAATATCAAAAGATAAATTTTATTCTTCCTAGCATATAAAAGGTAATTTACGGTTTTCAAATTTCATTGGTACTTTCTATGTTATGAGGAACATGCAAATATGTCAATTTTCTTACCAAAATAAAGTCCAATATATAAACAAAAAAATTCGGGGAATAAAGTTTGTCCTTGGTTTAACATTCCTGTGCACATGGAAATAAACATATATACCTCAGAGGATTAACCCACACTGAAAAAAAGTCAGTTAGCAAAGATGAAAAAAAGGAAAAAAAAAAATCCTGCTAGGACTTTTTTCTGTCTCTGAGACTTGACAAAGAATGTAGAAGATTACTGAAGTAACAAAAAAAGGACACAAAAACCACACTTCAGACAGACAAACTGCTTGTCAGTATTTAGGACCTGATTTCACAAACAGGTTTAATCCACTTCCTCGAAGGTCATGCCAGGTTGTCACGGTGGAGGATGAACATCTGCTGATACCGATTCGGCCTGGCCGGCAGTCTGAGAGGCAGGCTGGGCCTCCACCTCCACGTGGGTCACTTTATCCAACCTTCCTGCAGGAGGAGGTTCATTACCAGGGCCTTCCTCCCTAGGTGACAAGAGACCAGGCAGTTCACTCGACATGAGGATTTGCAAAGATTCTGTTCCATCTTCAACATCCACTTGAATCCCCAGAGCTTTAAGAATGTCACATTTGCACATGGGGCACGTCCCGTGGGCTAGAACCCAGGGGTCAATGCAATTCTTGTGGAAAAAGTGTTTACAAGTCAGAATACGAACGGTATCATTAGGCTTATAGAGTTCAAAGCAAACCACACAGCTATCGCCATTGGGACCGACCTCGTCGTCTCCCTCTTTCAGGACCCGAAGTTGAAGCTGGCCGAAGGCTTTCTTGAGATCAGTAGTTAACCGCTGCCATCTTCTGCTCTGAATCCTTGCTACCCAAAGTCTTCGAATATGATAAAAGATGAAATATGCTAAAGTAGCAGTTGTGACGATCACAAAAGAGACAAAATAATGACTCATCCAGATGATGTGTTTTCTTCCCACCTCAATCATGACTGTGACGTGAACTCCCTTCCGAATTAAATGCAAAATCTCCATGCCTTTTAAGTTACCAATCATGACCACAACGACGTCTTCAAAGGTCTGATGAGACATGGGAAAGACCTGATTGCCAGTTCCTGGGAAGTTGTAGATGATGACTCCACTGGCTCCCTTTTCCACGGCCACCTTGATCTTCTGTGTGAAGGTGCAACCTCCCCGTTCAACCAGTGCGAGCCACGTCTCTGAGTTCTTCGGTTTGCTGAAAACGGTACTGGGGTTGCATGCATTTTGCGTTTTTCCCTGTGGCGGCACAATAACTCCCGCCACCGTCTTCAAAGCGGAGCTTCTCCCAAATACTCCGGTCTCTCCCAACTCTGACAACATGCGATTCCCGACATGAAAAGATATGTTCATGTAAGCAGTCCAAACAGCACTGGCTCTGCAACAGTGCTGGCTAAGCAGCCAAAGAAAACTGAATGTCATGAGCCAGGAAGAGGCAACGTTGCTTCTCCAGGTGCCAGTCTTGAGGAGATTCATCATCTCTCTCTCGGCTCAGCGACTGAAGGACCAAACCAACAAAAAGATGTGGCTCCCACATCTGTTGACAATCAATTGAAGATAGTAAAATCAAAAATATCTGGGTGAAAACAAGTTCCACTGTCTTCCAGCATGTTTTTGTAAGAAATTCTTAAAGATGTCTTATGAGTTTCGGATGTTTTATTTTTTGGAGAGAGAAAAACTTTAGATTGAAAAAAAAAAAATCCCAGCCTCACTACTGTAACTCTAGATACTGCTTACTGTTGGGTGATATGATTATGACATAAGAGACAACACAGCCAATTAGGTAAGAGCTTAGAGCATGCTGCAAATTGACAGGCTTGAGTGTTTCAAATGCTGTTATGGGTGATTTCAGTGTTGTTACAGGATGGATTCGATCCTTGAGCCACATGTAATGTTAGCAGGTATCACATTAGACTAAAACACATAAAGATTATACAACGCATGCATTTAAAAACTTGAAAGAATATGCAAGAAAAGCCACACAACTAACATTTTCCTTCACGATCAGTGAAGCAAATATTCATAACAGCAAGTTTTAAAACCATGAATGACAAAAATTAGTACCACGACCAGAAATGTGATAGAAGCAGTGAAAAAGGTTTTAACTCACATTTGTTCAGAGTGCAATTTTTTTTCTATCATGTAAACTTTTGAACTGATTTTATTGAATAAAAAAGCTTGCTCAGAAGTTGGTAGGACCCGTTTGGTTTTGATTTGCTTTTTAAAAATAGGGCATATCCTGTAAATTACCTCACCTCACTACCCTCTCACATTGATTATACTTAAAGATGACAGCAGTAAAGACAGAAAAGACTAATCTCATTTCTCTGAAGACCTTGATATCTGTTACTAATCTAATGGTACCTTGACAGAAGAAGAGGATGAGTATGGGGGAAAAGATTAAAGACAGCAATATTAGTTTAGCACAATTCATTTTGAACAAAAATGTAGCTATAGATTTTAAAAAGGAAAGCTTCGAGGTCCTCACTTAGACTGAACCACTGACAACAGTGACTGATCAAGATCAGAGATGCTTTTGTAACAAAATGTTTACCAAAAATCAAGAGATATGTTCCGTGGAAGACCCCACATACACTGTCAGTTCTGCCTCTATTTTTGCTACACCTAGGCCAATGATACAATGTGACTTCATAGCTGAAGAATGACATATGAACTAACAAATACAGGCAGCCACTGGTACTGCCACACACTTTCCTGGCGGTATCCTCTCTCAGTGGTTCTTATTCACCAGCTAGGAAACCAAAGCCAGGCATTTTGACCTTGGAAAGAAATGACCTCTATGCATAGGGTACTGAGACATTTTTGGTTGGGTCTCACCAGGACTACGGGAGTTAGCATATTCTTATGAAACATTAATCAAGAAACAACATAACTCAAAGTAGGAAAGAGAAGGGAGAAAAGGTCCCTAACAGGCCCAACAAGTAGTAGCATTAAAAGAAAACACAGATGTGACCCCTACAGCTCACAGGGGTCGATTTTCTTTCCCAAAGCCCGTTAATCTGATTTCATTTCCACACGCTCGCTCTTTAAAAAAGACAGTGTAGTACACAATGCATTGACTCACAGAGTGCCGTTTGGATTAGAAAGCAATGATTTAGCATATTCTCCAGAGATTTTTATCAAAACACCACCCCCCAAATCTTTCAGCCTCTCACTGTTACATAGGTGTTTATCTACCAGAAAAAAAGGAAAAGTAAGCAAAAAGATACGATTTGGAAAGGCAATTGAACAAAATCTCAGTTTTGCCCTAGATCTATATTATCAAAATGCCCCAAATAGAGATATACACCACCTTAAGAGGAGAGCATTTACTTGAGTCAATTCTAGAAGGAACCATAGCTGATCCAATAGGCTACAATTTAAAGGGCTCTGGCAAACAAAAGTGATTTTCTTAAAATACTGTCTAAATGAAGCATATGCTAATTTAAAATATTTTTGGATATATAACCAGAAATAATTATTTAGAACACGTTACCTACAGAGTCAGTAAGCTTTGACAACCAGACTTCCTGGGTATTAATAAAATTAACCTTTGAAAATGAAATCAAGATCAGCCATACCACCCTGAACGCACCCAGTCTCATCTGAAATCAAGATCTAAACCTATAATCAAGTTTATTGAACAGAGGCATTATTAGATATCAAATTAAACATATGGAAACAAAGTATAAAAATTACTAAACTTTGAAATATTCTGTGGCATTACAATTGCTGCAATTTGAAAATCAAGATTAATTTTGCTTTTAACATACACTACTGTTCTTATTGAGACAAGGGCAAAATGCGTAACAAAACACTAGAGAAACAAGTTCAAAGAGCTGGACATGATACGGAGTTTTATTTTAAAAACACTAATTTCACCCTTTTTAGTACTTGCATAGAGAAGCTACAGTTGAATTTTCTCTCTACATCAAGTGCTAAAAGAGAATTCATCTTAATCTTTGGAAAGACTCAGATCTTCGGGAGATTCTCTGGGTTTCTTAAGGTTTCAGAATGTCACACTTGCACATGGGGCATGTCCTATGGGCTAAAAGCCAGGGGTCGATGCACGCCTTATGGAAAAAGTGTTTGCAAGTTAAAGTACGTACTACATCTTCAGGTTTGTATATGTCAAAGCAAACAACACAACTGTCTTCTTCCGGGTCCAGTTCCTTATCCCCGTCTTTGAGCACTCGCAGTGGAAGCTGACCTATAGCTCTCCTCACATCTGCCTTTATGTGTCTTCGCCTCCGGGTGGGATAACTGGGCACTCTGGGTCTCCAGGCACAGAACAGGAAAAGGTAGGCCACCGTGGCAGCCAGGAAGGTAAACAGAGACATGACATAATGGCTCAGCCAGGGCATGTGCATTCTCCCCACTTCAATGATGATCGTCACGTAGACGCCTTTCTGAATCAAGTGCAACAGTTCCATGCCTTTCAAGTTGCCTATCATCACCGCCACTGTCTTTTCCGTTCCCTGGTGAGACATGGGAAATACTTGGTTGCCCGTACCTGGATAGTTATAGATGATCACCCCATTTGCTCCTTTCTCTGCCGCCACATTGATCTTGTGTGTGAAAGTACAGCCTCCTCGTTCAATGAGGGCCAACCAAGAGTCTGCCTGCTCAGGCCTGCTGAAGTTGGTCATAGGATTACAAGCATTCTGATTCCATCCTTCAGGAAGTACCACCACACCAGACACCCTTTCCAGAGGAGAGTGATTCCCGAACACGCCACTCTCTCCTAATTCTGATATAATCCGAGTTCCCACCTGAAATGTTATATTCAGGTGGGCTGTCCAAATGGCTTTCCCCTTGGAGACAGGAAGGCTAAGTAGCAGAAAGATGCTGAGCCTCAACAGTCCAGATGAAAGAGATCTATGGATTGAAGGAGTAATTCTAAGTAGGTTCATCCCTCCATTTGCCTAGTAACTGACTAATACGAAGAACACAACAGCCGTTGTAAAAGAAAAGCTTGCTTCAAGGGCTGGCAGTAGATAATTAAAGCAGGTAAATGGAAAAAGTCTGCATGAATCAAAGATATCTTCCTCCTCCTGGCATTTTTATTTAGAATAACATTTGTTATTAGTACAATGTGATTTCAAGAAAACTGTGGCTTCCTGGTGGGGAAATTGTGACATCAGAGGTATTTAAGCCAATCCAAGAGTTTATATTAGTGCACTGCATACTGAAATCCTATTGGCCAAAGAGCTAGGCAGCAGTGACTCATGCTAAATACCAATCTGAATAAACGTATAAAGCAAAAAAAATGAAGAAAAAAAAGAAAAGGGTAAGAGTTAAAAACCAAACAAACAAAAAACAACCACCTTGAGCTTCTTTCCTGGTTCTGGATAGGCTGAAAAGCTGCCTAAAGACTCCTATACTCATTTTTCTCCTGTCTATAAGGCAAAGCAGAAATCATTCACGTGTGACTGCAAGTACCTGGAGAATCACTAGTTCTCAGGTATCATTCTGTGCCACCCAATGTGCCATTCTGAGGGAAGGAAGAACAAGTCCTTCCCACCTGCTTCCAATATTAAATGCTTACCCCAGGCCTAAAGATTCAACGTGAGGGTAATTAATATAAACCTATATTGTCCATCCTGCCAGGCAAATTCGACTTTATTCACTAAAATCACTACTGAGAATCTACTATGGGCTCAGCAAATGCTAAGCATGGGTCACACATTGAAGAAACACAAATCTACTTTGTGGAAATTATCTGGTGAAGACAGATTAATTTTTTTGGCCATGCCTGTAGTATACAGAAGTTCCAGGGCCAGGGATTGAACCTGCGCCACAGCAATGACCCAAGCTGCTTCAGTAACAACCGATCCTTAACCTGCTTGCCACAAGGGCACTCCCTGATGAGGGCAGCTTTTAAAAACACATACGTGTAACTCCCAGTTGTGATAAGGGTTCTGCAAGTAAAAACACAGAGGATCAAAAGAAAGAGTAAAGGTAAAAGGGACACAAACTGTGATTGGAGGCTCCAGGGCACTGCTAAGAAAGTGATACTTGGGAGTTCCCGTCGTGGCGCAGTGGTTAACGAATCCGACTAGGAACCATGAGGTTGCGGGTTTGGTCCCTGCCCTTGCTCAGTGGGTTAACGATCCGGCGTTGCCGTGAGCTGTGGTGTAGGTTGCAGACGAGGCTCGGATCCCGAGTTGCTGTGGTTCTGGCGTAGGCCGGTGGCTACAGCTCCGATTGGACCCCTAGCCTGGGAACCTCCGTATGCCACGGGAGTGGCCCAAAGAAATAGCAAAAAGACCAAAAAAAAATAAAAAAATAAAAAAAAAAGAAAGTGATACTTAGTCTGAGACTTGAGAGATAAATCAGAATTAGCCAAGCAAAGAATAAGCTCAGAAGACCTCAGACAGGGGAATCAGCAGTTTCAAGACCCTAAGATGAGAAGGAACTTGGCAAGTTACAGGATCTGAAGGCACCTGAGTTTGGCAAAGCCAAAGAGGCAAAAATTAAGAGTGATGAAGGAGGTAAGGCTAACAGCAGTCAGAGGTTCAGGGTCACAAACCTTAGACTATGGGAGTTCTTGTTGTGGCTCGGCGGGTAATGAACCCCAACTGGCATCCATGAGGACACAGGCTGGATCCCTGGCCTCGCTCAGTGGGTTAGGGATCCAGTGTTGCTGTGGCTGTGGTGTAGGCTAGCAGCTGTAGCTCTGATTTGACCCCCACCCTGGGAACCTCCATATGTCAAGGGTGCGACCCTAAAAGAGACAAAGAAAAAACAAAAAAACAAAAAAAAAACAACCTTAGACTAAAGGATTCCCAAAGAAGAAACACACTGAAGGGTTCCAATCTGGGGATCGTGACTTAAGTGTTTCAAAGTGTTCACTTTTTCAAAAGTGCACTTTCGCTGCCTTAAGTGGAAAGTGAACAGAAAGAAGAGGAGAATAAAGCGATGAGGGTGTTCTGGGCAAAAACTGGCTCGGACTTCTGAAATCGCCGTAAAGATGTGGAGACAGACAAATCAAGTTACTTTAAAGGTGCATTAACAGAGGAAGTAACTAGAAAGGTGGTGGTAGGCAGGGCAAAGGATGACCACAGCTATCACAAGTCACTACACCATTTTACTGTTGCAAACTACAGCAACCTTTCTGCTTTAAAGATGCCTTAATGCTTGCTTAGAGTTTAAGCAGTAACTGTATTTTAGCTCAAAACATCTCAAATCTAAAGAGTCTTCATAGAGCTGAAAAGACCAATTTGAAAAACTCACTCATGTATTGCTCTGTCAGGTGAAGTGGTTAAGGCGCTGGTAGTTAGGACTTGCCTTCTCTCTTCTGCCTGAATCTTAGGACAAATGTCCTTATATGAAACAATACTTTGTCTCTGACATAGTGGTTCCCAGGTAGGGGATAATTTTGCCTAGGGGTCTTTGGCTATTTCTGGAGCCATTTCTGACTGGTACAACACTACTGTCACCTACTAGTTCCTGGCCAGGGATACAACTAAACATTCTAAAATCCATGTAACGGCCCTGTGCAAGCAATTATCTGACCCAAAGTGTCAGTAACAACAGCCCTGGGAGAGAGGAACCATCCCCAAATTCATTTGTCCCCGACAAATCAGGTCTCTTATTATGACACTTATAATTGGCAATATTGTAATCCATTAAGGAGGATTCCTCAACCCATATCCATTTACCGTTTTCCCTGAAATAAATGCAGCAGCAGATGCCTGCCCCAGTGATCTATTAGCCTATGAAGCCTGATTAAAAACTATTTATCACGGCCAAATCCAAGAGCCTTCTATGCTGGGGCCAGAGTAGCTGAATGGGAAAGAAGGGAAGTGGGGGAGACTGGATGACTGATGTTACTCTAATCTGGGCCTTTCAGACCATTTATTCAATACACAGACTTCCTTTCTTTTTAATAGCCAAGTACTAAGGAGGTTTTCATTAGACTGCTGCAAACACCAACCAAAAGCGACTGAAATATACTAAGGTTGGAGGATCCCCTGGTTCAAAATCCCTGCCCACTCCTTCCACCTTGCCACACCACCTCTCTAGGTTGATCTTCCTCTTCGATAGACTCACTTCATTATCCCCCAAAGTGGCTACCGTCGTTCCAGGTATCAATAGGCAGAAGGGCAAGGGCAGACCACCTTCAGAAGCACAGAGACACTTTTCTTTTCCAGAAACCTACTAAACTTGCCTCAATGTCACCATGGTTAGCAGTAGATATCCATGCTTAATGGACCCACCAGAAATCACAATTGGTTCAGGTTAACCACAATTTATCCTACACCTTCCCCAATGGAGTACATGGCAAGAGGGGACGTGAAGGTCATCAGTGCCCTGCCACCAAAGGAAAAAGGTATGAGCAGAAAGGTGAGGAAGTACATGAAGTTCCTGAGGCTTCCCAAAGGAATGCTATTTAAATAACCATTAGCCACAATAAACATGTGATATTCACTCTATACAAGGTGGTGATAGGAGCCAGAGCCTGTTACCAGGGACACAGCATGGCCTTGTTCTCAGGGGTCATCATCTAGGCAGGAGAAGAGTTATACACCAATTAGCTATGTACCTTTCTATTTCCTAACTGCTGGGTTCCTATTAAAATTCAAGGTTATAATTGCCGTTAATGGGGGGGGGGGATAAATCAGCCTCTCTATTCCTTTGCTATTCAGCAACCTCTGTTGAGAATGCTCAAACATCCAGAACTCTCTATTTGATAAGAACAACAGCTCAATACATTCACACAGAATTGCCTAGATAAGATCTCTAGGAATATCAGAGAGACTTCAATATGTTACCTCACAAGTCCCTGTATTCAGGGCTACGATACTATTAGAGATGTCTAGGAATCCACAAAACACTCTGGATTTGCATTTCATCCTGAGAACAGCTGTATAGGGTTTCTGTGAGTAATGAAAGGCATCATAATGGGAGTTGGCAGGGACAGAACACTGACTCCTAAGTAGCTGCCTAAGAACAACAAAAAAAGTAATGCTCATGACAAGTATTTTCTGAACTATCTTTACTTTTAAAGAATTTTAAAGATAAAACTTACTTGAAAATGTTACTGTATTTGATTGCAAATTGGTAAGACCTTGTAAAAATTTCTCCCATATGTTAATCACTACTCTCACATGGTCTCCTGGATATACCCAATAAACGATTATTTCCCATAAACAACCATACTTTTCCCTCTTACTATTTCTGAACCCAGGAAAGAGTTCTGAACATGCTAAAATGGAATACGGTCAATTTAAAGACTAATACATAAGCTTTTTGAATTACCAACAGACCATACTATAATGGGGGCAGGTACAGATGTATAAAAGTCACAACATTTGCTCAGGCTCTTCATTCATTATTCTTTACATTAATAAATAACTTTCTACATCACCAAAAGTTCTGATAACTCCATGTACTACGGGGAAAAAAAAAAAAAAAAAAAGCCAGAGAGACATTTTAAATCACCATATCACTAGCCGTGACTTCCTCATTACGGAAGCCAAGATTCCTATTCCACTCTATTTGTCCACAGTAGAGATAACACGGATGCATGAGGAAAAGGCAACTTGTAGCAGTGTTCCAGAAGTCCAAAGCTCCAAAATCCAGTGTAACATTAAAGAGGAGGAATTTCCACTGACGTTTCTCAAAACACCTAACAGTGCCTGGCTCAAGAGAACACGTTTAAATGAATGATTAACATGGCCAGGCTTACTACACTTGGGCGAACACTTTCCACTGCTTTAGTTTGGCCTCATCATCATTCCACAGTCTACAATTTTGCAATAGCATCTCATCTGCTATCACTATTTTGCTCACCTTGAGTTCCTTCTGTTGCCAGAGCAACCTACTAAAAAAAAAAAAAAAAAGTAACGAAGTATCCAATGGCACAATGGCATGTCCGCTTGCCTAAATCCTGACATGGCTCCCACCCTCCATAGGGTAACACCCAAGCTTCTCAGAAAGGCACTATAAGCCTCTCCAGCCTGGTCCTCTTTCCTTCAATCCAGCCTCATTTGCTACTATTGTCACTCCTGAAATGTCTGTCTGCAATTCTGAGGCCTTGGAGCATCCTATGCTTCTATTTTAGCAGTCACTACGTTAGATCTTATACAGGCTTGTTCCTCCCACAAAACTGTCTCTACGGTAGGAGCACTAATTGCGAAAGTGTCCCACTTACTTCCCTCCCAGTGATGATGCCCTTTGCAATGTGACTTAGCAGGTTGTTCCATCAGGAGATGGAATTTATTTCTATAGGGCTGTTGAAATAAATCCCATCTCCTGATGGAATGGTGACTCAGGGGCCTGGTGACTCCTGCTGGCGGACAGACTGGCAGGAAAGCGATGACATGCCAGCACCAAGCCTAAGCCTGAGTGGAGGGGTGCACTCCTCCTCTGGCTCTTGGAACCCTGCTGCCCTCCAGCGAAGAAGCCTGGCCTGACAGGAGAGCACAGGTGTTCCAGCTGGGGCTACCCCAGGTCAACCTACAGATAGGCCACCATATGCGCGCCCCCAAGACGAGCAGAGATGTCTCCAAAATCCTGAGGCAGCCACAGACATGTGACTGCATCCAGCGGAGACCTGAAGAATCGCCTCACTCACCCAGACTCCTGAGCAATGACAGATACTGACCCTTTTAACAGTTCATTTAAATTAAAAAAAAAAAAAACTGCCCTGCTATACATGGAGTTTGGGAGTGGTTTATTATACAGTAGCTGATACAATTCCCTCCACAAAATGATCTACTCTACTAATCTCCAGGTCTGGGATTAAATCTTATTCTCATTTTTTGCATATTCAGCTTCTAGCACAGTATCTAGCATATCATAGGTTCTCAATGAAGATTAAGTTGACAGTGTCATTCTCTGAATACTAACCTGTAAAATTACTTATCCAATAATGCACCTACTTAATTTAATTTTCGAAAGGGTGATTATTTCAGTTAGAGCAGAGAATAGTTAGAATATCTGTAATGATTTTAACCTTTAATTCTTCTATAGATTTAAGACTCATAAAAGTGAAGTTTTTATAGTCATACCTAAACGCTAAGATAAACGACCATCTGGAATATGACCAAATCCCTTTTAAACTTTAATGGGTATAAATCAAACTCCATAAATTCTCTTTTACATTCTGAATTCAAGCCTATAAAACTAACACTAAATTGATAACTTTTTCTTCTCATTCAGTCTACCAAGTTAGAAGACAGAATAGCTATCAACAGAGTAGAAACACATCACTAGTAGTTTGGGAAGTAACAGAAAAACTTAACACTGCTTTTGCATCAAGGAGGAGAGAGAAAAGCTGAACAAACATCCTTAAGCAAACATGAGATTCAAGATTAAGTACTCTGGAGTTCCCACTGGGGCACACAGAAACGAATCTGACTAGGAATCATAAGGTTGCGGGTTCAATCCCTGGCCTTGCTCAGTGGGTTAAGGATCTGGAGTTGTGATGTAGGTCGAAGTCGCAGCTGGGATCCCTCATTGCTGTGGCTGTGGTGTAGGCCAGCAGCTGTAGCTCCAATTCAACCCCTAACCTGGGAACCTCCATATGCTGCAGGTGCAGCCCTGAAAAGAAAAAAAAAATTAAGTACTATAATTAGTGGTATTATCTTTCTTTGAGCCGAAGACAAAACACACTTTTTACCATTTAGACTGGATCTTTGTTTGAAAGGGTGAAGGGAGGCAATATAATCAAATAAAGAAAAAACATTACGCAGAATCATTTGAAGAATCACCAGAACTGGCCCTGTTCTCTTAACCGACTATTTTGCTTATGTAGTTAAGAACCACCGAGGATGAGGCGGCTGCTTTTGGAGCTCTGTCATTTCAAAGTTGTCCTAAAGCCCTAAAGTAGATTCTAGACCTCTTTAAGCTACAACTGGTCATCAAGGTTTGTACAAAGCTTTGTCTTCCCAAGACCCCTGGAGTGCAGTTAACAGAGTTCTTAGCAGTCAGAAATAGCAGGGCAGTGGCAACTAAGATTTTCCCACTTAGGAGTTTCTGTCGTGGCACAGCAGAAACGAATCCAACAAGGAACCATGACGTTGCAGGTTTGATCCCTGGCCTCCTCGCTGAGTGGATTAAGGATCCGGCATTGCCATAAGCTGTGGTGTAGGTGGCAGACATGGCTCAGATCTGGCATGGCTGTGGCCGGCAGCTGTAGCTCTGATTCAACCCCTAGCCTGGGTACCTCCATATGCTGCAGGTGCAACCCTTTAAAAAAAAAAAAAAAAGCAGGGGGATCTAAGTGGGAAAATCTTTTTCAGATTCACAGGTCACAAAAGCTTTATTCATTTATTACGTAATTTGATCTCTCCTGGGAGGCAGCAGAGAAGAAAAACAGAAATACGGAGTCCTCACACACGCAGAAACTGTCCTGAAGCCCAAGGCTATAAGACAGAGTATCTGTGAAACCCCACACACTTGCTCTGTGAAGGGAGTCACACGGAGCCTCTGTCCTCCCATTTGTAAGATGGGGAAGTGATGCCTGCTTGGTGCCTGATGACCTATTTCACATCTATTTGAAATTCACCAAGCACACTGCTAGCATAGGGGTTCAATAAAGGGACCCTGCCCCTCTTCCTAATTCTCTGAAGGCTCTTTCCTCCCTTTTCCACCCAGTAACGTTTTCTCAGCCTTCAAGACTGAGCCCCATCTCCCTTCTGTAATCGTCCCGGTCTAAACAACCTGCTCCTATGACACATTCTTTTTGCACACCTACTTGTCATTTAACTTTGCCATATATTACATAGTATAGTTACAGGTCTGTCTACACTTGTTTGATTGAGAATGTCTTGGGAGGAGCCGTGTCATCTAATTTCTATAAATCCTGTTTCTTCCTCTTGTCCCTACACTAGCACAGTAAAATCTGTTCAGGGTCCTCCAACAAATGTTTGACTTTTTGAGCACTTGTTCTTCCAAATAGTAAGACATACCAGCAGCTTTTGGCAACCTCTGCATTACAGCCATTTATTTAAAAAAAAAATTGAAGGAGCAATGATTTGACATGTCTTCCCTCAGCTAAGAATTACTTTGACAACAGTTGTCCAGAAAAAGGTTTATTGAGTATCACAGGATCAGAGGCCATCTGTCTCACATTTTCCCTCCACAAGTCAAGAATAAAAATTCCATCCACATCTCTGTTTCTGAGAAGTAAAAAAAAAAAAAAAAAAGTGGAATAATATACAGCCATAAAGCAACTATTTCTAATGCATAAGCAACTAGACTATGAAATTAAAAATGCCTATTTATATTTTTACATATAAATTATCTTTTACATATTTATTGATTTTGTTCACTTCAGAGCCTCAAGTCCTAACATCTTATCCATGCTAACAGTTACAGCAAAAAGTTCAAAATGCAACTAACTTTCTCAACAACCCAGAAGGCCTTTTATTCCAGCCCCAAATGCACTAAAACCCTGCAATCCCCAGAAACCATTGGACAAATCCAATACAAATTATGTTCCACTATGAACTTCTAATGTTATTAAAAAATTCTGCACCTAGATTTTTAATAAAAACAGTATATGTTACACATGTACATTTTTAAATAAAAATCAAAAACTAGGTACATTTTTAAGAAACACTATTTTATTCTTTTTCCTACATCCTTAGGAAATTATATACTGCCATGGTGATATTTTTCTGCAGGTGTTGAAAACATTAATATTCTTTTCCCCTCTAAAAAAGGATTTTTTGACAATTACATGCTCTTTGAGGGTAGGATTGTTATACTCCTTTGTCTTTCTACACTGATTTATGTTAAAATCAATTACTTGATTCTTCGCAAGAAAGGTGATTCTCTGACAAAAACAATCTGGCAGGTTGTGTTTTTCACATACTCTCCAGGAGGACAGCCTAAGAACTATCTAACTCAGCATCTACGCTTTTCTTTCACTCATTCATGCACACATTTATCAAGAACCTACTATGCGCATAGTTCTAGATGCCGAGTCTACAGCAGTGATTTTTAAAAAAATTTTTCTGTACTCATCAGTCTGTGTACCTGGGGATTCAAAGATGAGGCCAAGGTTGTATCTTATCCAAGAACTCTGATGTAATTTTTTAAAAAGTCATGTGAAGTAAGGGCAAAGAAGTACGAAAGGATAAAGCCTGCTACAAATGGAGCAGTTAAGTCACCCACAGTCCGGATACCCTAAGCTAGTATGTTTCCTGCAATCTGCGAGAAAGCAGCCCAAACAGCTCATTTAATCACAAAGCCTCATTAATGCAGGTTTATGAAGCTCATGGAACTGTTGAATTTTTATATTTAAAAACAAATATTTGATAAGCAGTACCAAATTTTCAAAACTCTTAGGAGGATTAAACAAATACACAGGTTCTGAAGCATTTAGAATACTATGACTCAGACACAGACCCACAGTTGTTCACCACAATATCATCATAGTCTCATTCGCTTATTATACTAGGTAAGAATGATCCCAAGGTCTCTAAGGGACTTTCTCAATCCTTTCATTCTAAGGAAGTCTCCATACTGACATAAAACATTTAGCATCATGTTTCTACATGCAACACTTTAAAAACTACTGATTACATAAGAGTCTGTGAACATCTCCAGCTAAACAACTAAGTGATTGCCCATTAGAGAAAATACTTCATGATTCATAAAGGGTACGTGAAGAGTCAGATCTTGCTGATTATGAGTATCAAATTAATGGATATGCCAACTTCAAAAAAACAGGTCTTTTTTGTTCCTTCACACCCACGAACCTCCCATAAAAACAAAAACTAAGTTAACACTTTTGATTAGGTCTCCTGGCAAGATCTCTTTCAATATGCTCACCCAGTTATTGTTAAATTAGTAATCCATGGCACACTGCAAGAAGAACATTCATGTCACCCACGACTCAAAGTTTAACTTGAGACTTAAGAGGTTATCATGTGAGAAAGCAGAAGTGTAATATCCCCACCTAAAACAAGTAGTCTGGGCAAGACCTGGAACTCCGTTACTATTGTTCTAACGTCCATTTGAGTGAGATTACACTAACAGAGATTACACAATTGGGAAAATCAAATGACTGATACTCCATATAAATCAAAAGTCATACAGTTCATCCAAAAATGCACAGGAGTGACAGCCTCTTTACCTGCAAGTATTTTAAGTGGACAATTCATTGTTCCTTTCCTCTCTACAACGTTTGAGTTGGTTCTAGATGTTTTAAATTTTTAACTTGATTTTATACATCTCATTTTAATTTCTTTGGTAATTTTTTAAAATGTTTTTCTCTTACCCATCCTTTAACAAAAATCAAACATTTATAGGGCCATAGGCAGAACAACTATAGAAAGAATCCACAGTAAACTGAAGATTGAATGCCACAAGAATCGACTTATGTCTCAACAAAAAATACATGTATGTAAAATGGGCTACTTTGTGTGAGACACAGATCGAGAGCAATCTACAACAAAACCCACTGCTAAACACAGGCGTAAACCTACTTCCAAGGTGATTAGCACAGTGTTCATAGTTGGCAGAAGATTTACACTTTGGCCAGAAGCACATAAATACTTATTCCTCCATATACTTATCAAAGTTTAATGCTGCCCAGGTTGCAAAACTGAAAGATGACAAGTGCTATTTACTTTAATCCGAATATCCTTGATCACAAGGGATATTAACCATCTCGACACTGTACTAAGTTGAACAATGACTCCCCAAAATATCTGTGGCAAATTCCTGGAGCCTGTGAATATTATCTGATTTGGAAAGTTCCTGCAGATGAAATAAAGAATCCTGACCTGAAGAAATCATCCTAAAGTATTGGGCAGGTCCAAACCCAAGGACAAGTGCCCTGGTAAGAGTGTCACAGGGTAGATTTGGCAGACAGATGAGAAGGGGGCAATGCAAACACAAAGGCAGACATCAGAGTGATGTGGCCTCAAGCACCAAGTCAAAGAACGCCAACAGGCAAGCCTGGAAGAAGCTTCAAAGGATTCTGCCCTAGATCTCCCCTAGAGGGAAGGTGGCCTTGATTTCAGAGGTCTGGCCTTCCGAACAGACTTGTTTTAAGTCACAGAGTTTGCTGCAATTTATTACAGGAGCTACATGAAACTAATTCAACAGATTGGCCATTTAGGTTTCCTATTCTCTGAATCATTTATATTCCTTTTTCATGAGTTGTTAGCCTTTTCATACAGATATACAGGAGTTCTGCATGCATTTTAGACAGCCTATGCTAAGTATAAGCACTATGATATCTCAGTCTTATTGTCTTGCTTTGTTTTGCTTGTCATATGAAATATTTCAGCTTTAATTTAGGAGAAATTCTCAATCTTTTGATTTGTGTTTTCTTTGGCTTAAAAAAATCCTGTCCTAGTCTTCATACTTTTTCTTATATTTCCTTCTAAATTTCTGCTTTTCACATTTCTCTAGTTAATATATTTAGAATACATTTGTGCAGAAGGTAAAGACAGAATCTAGTACTAACTCCATTTGGGTAGCCAATTATCCTAGTAAAGTGTATCCAGTCTACTACCCCCAAAGTTCATTATGCCACCTGTAAGACATATCGAGGTCATGTCTGTGCAAAGGTTTATTTATGACCTAATGACTTATTTACTTGCCTTCTGCTACCGGTCTATCTCAATTGCAATGACTCTGATCTCTGGTGGGGCAAATCGCCCCCCATGTCACTACTCCTCCTCCTCTATTGTGGTCTTGGCTATTGCTAACAGCCCTTTGCTTTTCCGTGTAAATTTCAGTATCATCTTGTCAAGTGACAACACAAAGCAAAACCCTATCAGGCTGTGATTGCAATGACTTACTAAATTGAGGATAATTGCTATCTTTAGGACAGAGTCTTTCTATTCAGAAACATGGTCTCTGTTTTATATTCTCCAGTAATACTTCACAATAGTCTCCCCTGGGGTCTTGTAGTATTAGGACTGGATTTGTATTTAAGTGGTACTTTATATCATGATGCTTTTAAGAACGAATTACTTTTTTTCCTATTGCTATTTTCTAATAAGTTACTTAATAAAAGTGCTATAGATTTCCGTTATGTTTGCTGGGTAAAAGCCAGACAATCTTGAAGTCATTACTTTCACTAGTGTTTCTATAGGTCCCCTTGAAATTGTCTAGGTGGAAAATACACCACCTGCAAGATACAGAGTCTCTCTCTACAAGTTTAACAACACTCTTTCTTATTCCATTACAGCACATGCATACCTTGGAGAAACTGTAGGTTTGATGCCAGGCCACCATAATAATGAAAGCCATACAAATTTGTTTTTTGGTTTCCCAGCGTATATGTTATGTTTGCATAATACTGTAGTCAAGAAGTGTGCAATGGCATTATGTCTTTAAAAAGCAATGGACATACCTCCATTTTTAAGTATTGCTAAAAAAGCTAACCATCTTCTGAGCCTTCAGCTAGTTAGCATGTGTTTGCTGACGGAGAGTCTTACGTTGCTATCGATGGCTGCTGACTGATGAGAGCGGTGGTTGCTGATGGTTGAGGCGGCTGTATCCATTTCTCTTAAATGAAGTTTGCCACATCAACTGCCTCTCTCACAAATGATGTCTTAGTGGCACACAAGGTTTGATAGCATTTACCCACAAAATTGGACTCAAATTCTTTCCCAACTTGCCACTGTTTTATCAACTAAGTTTGTGTAACATTCTAAATTCTTTGTTGTCACTTCAACAATCTTCACAGCTTCTTCAGCAGTAGATTCCATCTGAAACTGCTTCCTTTGCTCATGCATAATTTGCAAGTCCTCACCCACTAGGCTTAAGCATGAGATGGCAGCAATTCAGTCACGTCTTCAGGCTCTACTTCTAATTGCTGTTCTCATGCTACATTTTACCACATCTGCAGATATTTCCTCCACTGAAGTTTTCAACTCCTCCAACTCATCCATGAGAGTTGGAATCAACTTCTTCCAAACTCCTGAAATACAATATTCAGTCAACTATACTTCAAAAAAAAAAAAAGAAATCTCGGTTAATGTTAATATTTTGACCTCCTCCCATGAATCAATCACTAATGTTCTTGGTGGCATCCAGAATGATGAATCCTTTTTCCGAAGGTTTTCAATTGGCTCTTCCTGGATCCATCAGAATTACTATCTATTTCAGCCACAAAATTACAAACTTTGCTTTTTGTTTTTTATTTTTTTTTTTTAAATAGCCGCATCTGCAGCACATGGAAGTTCCCAGGCTAGGGACGAATCAGAGCTGCAGCTGTGACCTATGCCACAGCAACACTGAATCCTTAACTCACTGAGCAAGGCCAGGGATTGGAGATGCATCCTCAGAGAGGCAATGTTTGGTCCTTACGTCCCAGCCACAATAGGAACTTCCACAATGTGTTTCTTAAATAATAAAACCTGGAAGTCATATTTACTCCTTGATCCATGGGTGTTGTGTTAGCAGTCATGAAAACAATTTCATAGCACATCTCCATCAAAGTTCTGGGATGACCAACTGCACTGTCAATGAGCAGTAATATTTTGAAAAGAATTTTCTCAGAGTATGTCTCAAAAGCAAGCTTAAAATATTCAGTAAATCACACTGCAGGCAGATGTGATGCCATCCAGACTTTGTTGTTCCATTTATGAAGTACAAGTAGAGCAGATTTAGCATAATTCTTAAGGGCCCAGGATTGTCAGAATGGTAAGTGAACAATGGTTTTCAACAGAAAGTCACCACCTGCATTAGCTCCTAACAAGAGAGTCCCCCTGTCTTTGGAAGCCAGGCATTGACTTCTCCTCTCTAGCTATGAAAGTCCTAGATGGCCGCCATCTTCTGTTATAAAGCTGTTTTATCTACAATGAAAATCTGTTGCTTAGTGCAGCCACCTTCATGAATTATCCCAGATCTTCTGGATTAATTTGCTGCAGCTTCTCCATCAGCACTTGCTGTTTCACCGTGCACTTTCATGGAACGGCGACAGCTTCTTTCCTTAACCCTTAAGAACCAACCTTTGTCAGTTTTGAACTTTTCTTCTGCCAACTTCCTCACCTCGCCCAGCCTTCACTGAAGAGAGTTAAGCCTGTGCGCTCTGGATTGTGTTTTAGCCTTTGGAGAATGTTGGGGGTGGCTTAATCCTCTACCCAGACCACTCAAGCTTTATCAGTATCAGCAACAAAGTAGTTTCGCTTTCTTTGCACATGAATGAGTGATTCACTCGAGTAGCATTTTTTATTTCCTTTAAGAACTTTTCCTTTGGATTCACAACTTGGCTAACTGTTTGGCACGAGAGGCCTAACTGTGGGGCTGTCTTGGCTTTCAACATGCTTTCCTTTCCAAGCTTATTTCTAGCTTTCAATTTAAAGGTAAATGTGACTCTTCCCTTTACTTGAACACTTAGAAGTCTTTGCAGGGTTATTAGCTGGCCTAATTTCAATACTGTTGTCTTAAAGAATAGGGAGGCCCAAGAAGAGGGGGAAAAAAAAAAACAGGGAACAGCCAGTCAGCGAAACAGTCCACACACTTGCCCATTAAATAGTCCATCATTTTATACCTGCGTCATTTGTGCCACTCAGGACAATTACAGTATTAACAAAGTGATCACAGATGACCGTAACAAATATAATAAAATTTGAAGTACCTCCAAGAATTATCAAAATGTGAGAGACAGGAAGTGAGCAAATGATACTGGAAAAATGGTGCCGAAAGACTTACTCCATGTAAGGTTGCCACAAACCTTCAGTTTCTTAAAAAAAAAAAAATTAACATCTGCAGAGAGCAATACAGTGAAGCGCAATAAAAGGAAACCTGTCTATATTCAATGGTAAGTGACCATCATCCATGTCTTATTCCTGATTTTTCAACTTTGATCTCTTTACTCCCTATTAACTATATTGTCTGTACACTTCCGAAATTCACAAAGTTTGTAGAAAATGCTCTTTATCTTGAATAGATTTGTTTCATGCTGAACGGAGGTTCGATTTGATTAAACCCACCCTGTTATGTTAATCATGCGATTCTTCACCTCTTGATGTAGTAGGCGATACATTAATAGTTTTTCTAAGACTGAATCATTCACACACTCATGGGACAAAACATACTTCATCCTGATGTACAGAGCTGGAATTCAGTATTTTATTAAGGATTTCTGTATTCATATAAAATGAGACCAATCTTTAGTTTTCTCTTTTTACATTATCCAAATTTGGTTTGCACAAAGATATACTAGCCTCAAACAAGCTTTGTCTCCTCTAATTTCTGAGACTTTCTTAGAAATTATCTTTCCTTGAAGGTTAGGTAAAAGTATTTGTGCCTAGACTTTTTTGGTAAAACAGACTGGATTATCATTTCACTATCTTAACAGATAAGTCCATTCAACTTTTCCTTTTACTTCAGTCCAAATTATCTTTCACAAAAAGTATCACTTCCTGTAAGTTTCCTAATTTATTGGCATGACATTGTTCCAAGTAATTTCATGATTTTTAAATTATTCTATCTCTAGTTACATCTCATTTTATATTCCTAGTTGTGTTTATTTGTACATTTTTATCAGTCTTGGTAGTATCTGCTTCATAAGTCTTATGTTCCAATTATTTCTTTACACTATTTTAGGATTCCTATTTTATCATATTTATGTCCTTCCACGTCTCATACGTCTGTGACTACCCAGGCTTGGATAGCGATAATTGTTATCTCAGACAAAAGTGTATTGGGCAAAGATCACGAAGTTTAAAAAGGTAAACCAAAAGTTTTGCTTTTTAGCTTTGCCAGAATGCTAGTCAGTCCACAGGATTGTTCTAAATCTATGACCTATGAATTTAAACACTCCCATCAGGAGACTAAGTTTGGCACTAGGAATTTGCCAAGTCTGAACAGCTCAAGAATCCGTCTCTATATACAATCTCCTCTGAAATGGCCTACAACTGCACCTTCCTTCCTTGCAATGATGACCGCCCCTGCTATCCAGTTTTATTTGAGGTTCTTGATCTCTTCTGCCCAACACAAAACCTCTTAACCGTTCATGTCTCCAGGACTGAAGGACATGGGAGTTCTCTCCAGGGACGGGACATCTGCTCTTTAGTGAGTGACCATTATTGAACTGTCCACCACTTCTAGTTGGGATTGGTTGGTCCTCCTCCTCGCAACCCTGCCTCTTTGAGAAGGCTTCTTGCTCCTGAGCCAAACTGGTAGCGGGTGACTTGGACCTGTAGACAAGTCAAATAAATACAAGTGTGGCTCCTCTATAAACCACACAGGATTTCTGGTCCTTGAAGTTCAAAACAGCAGGTATTTTTCTCCCTATGGCTACACTTAAAAGACATACAACTGTGCCTAGGAAGATACCAGTATCATTCCAGCACTGTGCACCAAGGCTACTGCACGGCCCACCTGCAGTATTGAGTCCATGCTCCTTTGAGTAACGTCTGGAGTATAGTATTGGTCCTGCATCTTTTAGTTTATTTTTTTTTTTTGGGTCCTTTTTAGGGCCGCACCTGAGGCATACATAGGTTGCCATGAGCCTACACCACAGCCACGCCATATCCCAGCCGCGTCTTCGACCTACACCACTACCGCGCACAGCAACGCCAGATCCTTAACCCACTGAGCGAGGCCAGGGATCGAACCTGCAACCCTCCTGGTTCCTAGTCGGATTCATTTCTGCTGCACCACAATGGGAACTAAAAGCTGTTTAAGGACAAAGCCAGCTATACTTATCCCACCACGGTTAAAATTCTCCATACTTTAAGGTTTAAAAACTCACATAATCTGTGAGAGAAAGCAAGCTGTACAACTATAAAAACCAACCACAGTGCAAAGCTCTCACATGGTCTGCTCTAAGGTACCATCGAAGCTTAAAGTCCACGTTGGCCCTAACAGAAACATATGATTGTGCTCTCCTAGACTTTACCAAGGGCCATCCTCTTTTACGGACATTTCAACACCAAAACTCCTAAGAGTTTCTTTTTCCTAAGTTTGCAGCAATTTCACTTGGTGGGCAAAACCAGACCTGAAGTCATGTGAGTCTATTTATAGCCATTTAATGCCCAAAGTAAAAGGGAGTTCAGTTTTCACTTGGAATATGAATGTGCCTTTCATTGTACTGGAACAGAAACTAAGAGGTCAAAGGTTGACAATCCCTGTAACGTGTGTATTAAATCTGATTTTCAATATACCAGCAAAATTTGCCACTGAAGGAAACGAAGGCAAAACAAAAACTCTTCGTGCAGTGCACACCTTTCCTAATATTACCCACTCCATACATTCATACCTTTGATTTCAGGATATGACTGATGCCATCTTATCCACATATTCGGCATTATCCCTGTTTACCATTTGGTGTTAATTTCCCAAATAGGCTTGTCAGAACCAAAATTACGAAGTTTTTCTCTTCTCTGGTCCCACTAAACAAGCAAGGATGACAGATATTTAGTGGCAATGCCTGAATAGTCTAACAACTTCAAAAATGTGCAAATTGAAGGCACAAAGACAAAAGCATGGCATAGAGAGGTCTTGTTGATAAGATCTTTTTAAAAACTTTGAACAAAATATTAATGGATAAGACCACAAAGATTTTTACCAAAATTATTTGGCACACTGACTTTAAAAAAGGGGCAGAACCTTTTCCTGCCAATGAAGAGTGGCTACCAACAGCTTACAGACAACACTGTCAGATTTCCACCCGGAAATTATCCTGGAAGTGAAAAGGTGATAACTAACTTTCATAACCAAAGGTGAATAATAATGAAGTAGCTTTAAGATTAGGGAGAGAAACAACACTCTACGGCAGAAAATCATCTTACACAACACTTAGCAAATAAAGTCTTTTCAGTCTTTTCACTAACAGGCCTTAAATTTAGGCACATACCCTGAGGAGGGGGCCATAATCATTTTCCCCATGTAGCGAAATTCCCGGGAAGAAAATACGGATATGCTACTTAATTACATCAGCACAACAGTAGTATACCCTACATTCTTTATTTTTTTTTCCTTTTTTTTGCCACAACGTGCAGCAGCTTAACATTACCTCAGTTCCCAACCCAGGGATTAAACCTGGGCCACAGCAGTCAAAGTGCCAAATCCTAACCCCTAGGCCCCTAGGCAACTCCCTCTCTCATTCTTTACTTTCTCAAAAGACACTGAGTTTACTAAGTGGAAACATCACCCGCGCAGCTTATGTGCCGGTCATTATGCAGGTCAACCATGACCTTTTAACTCACTACTCAAAGCGCCTATCAACACTCTCCATCATGTTCTTACAGAGCTGGAAATGTCTTGACATGGAAAAACCACAGGAGGGAGAAAGGGGGAAAAAAGGAAGGGACGAGGGAAAGGAAGAATTGGGCAGGGGGGGCGGGGGGTGGGCGGCGAGAAGAGGATGGGGCAAGAGGGAGAAGGTGGGGGGAACTAGTGAAAGCTACCTGAAAGAGGGAACCCGTGAGCTCAGCCTCACAGCACAGGGAGAGTCCTCTGGGAAGCCAAGGGTGGCAGGAGCCTTCTAAACAGGGCACAGGATAAGGAAAGCTGTACACTGCATTCAGGCAAGCACGCTACCCCTGTGCAACCACTCATGAGCCAAGGGTATATGAGGACGATTAGCGAGACAAGGTGCTATGTGATATGGGTACTCGCAGAATCCATAGTCCAAATTGGAATTCACATCCTAACCCCCTCATGTGAGATTTAGCAGGCGGGGTCTTTGGGAGGTGCTTAAGTCACGTGAGGAGAACCCTCAGGAGTGGGACCAGTGTTCTTATAAAAGACCCGGGAGCTCCCTGGATGTTGCAGCCAGCTGGGGACACAGTGGGAGGACATCCCCTGTCAATCAGGAAGTAGGTCCATGCCAGCCACGACCATCAATCTGCCAGACCCATGTCTTGGACCTCCCAGTACCTAGAACTGTGAGAAAGCTCTGTTTGTAAGTCACCCAGGCTGGCGGTTTGTTAAAGCAGCTTGAATGCACTAGGACAGAGAGGTGTAAGAGCTGCATGTGTCATCCAAGCATCACAACACAGCACTTGAAGGAGAAAACACTGGATGGAGTGACCAGTTATATAGGCCTTCTTGGGTACAATGTGGGGCGCCCAGAACTCTGTCAGCTGGGGTAACCGCTGGCAACAATGAAATGGACCTGCTTCTCCGTCAGAAGGAAACTGGCCAGCAATCCAAGGTCATGGGAGACTCTGTCTTGCTTTCTCCCATCCTACTGCGTTTATGTTATGGTCACTATTTCAAACTTTTCAAGGACTGCCAGCTTGCCATTTAAACATCCAAAACTGTGAAAAGCCAGGTAAAGAAAGAGCCAAAATGTGAATCTCTCCTTGTTATACAGACTCCATCTCTTTTGTATTCTTGCTGATAGCCATGGAACCTAAGGGGCCGGCCTGACAGGCTGAGAGCTCTGCCAAGAGGGGCAGGGGGAGGAGGGGAAAGGAGACGGGAGTGAGAGAAAGAGAAGGGCCCAGTCTGACTGCAATGTGGGGCTATGGCATGGAGGGAGCACGTTAGAAGCCCCCAACACCGCCCTTCCTCTCTCTGCTCCTGGGCTTGTTAGAACCATCTACTTTCACTGGCTACCCTGCTAAGGAAAGAAAGGTCACCTCACACCACGGCTACCATCTGGGAGTGCAAGAGAGCACGAAACGGAGCCAAAACGGCAGCAGAAAGAGGCTACCAGGCTCAGAAAGAAAGAGGGAAGGCTGGTTACCTCTTTTCTTCCCAACATGCATGGAAGGAAGGTTAAGTATATTTAATACCTCACCTTTTAAGAGTAATCCCATCTATCTGTAATCATCACTGGTTTAACACCTTCTATCCATGCTACCCTATCTGACGTGCATGTAATTTTATAAGAAACGAAGGTAAACTGGAAAGGAATTAAATTCCTCTGTGACACAAAAATTTTTAGAATGAACTCAGCAGTTAGGCTAAAATCTCAAATCTCAGCGGTATATAAAGGATTAAACCTACTCCAAGGTAGGTGCCTCATTATCGCGGTAGGTAGTACATTGGTCTCATAAATATATTCCATGGTGACAAAAAAAATCCCACAAAAGCAGAAAATCATCACATTGCTTCATCTAAACATGTAGAGGTGACTGGGGAAAGAAAAGTTTCTTCTCCACAATTATCTGTTGTCATTTTAAAAATAAAAGCATGGACAATCCATCTCAAAAGGCAAAGAATGTGCTCAAAAAGGATTCTTGCAATAGAAAATGACAGTTACTAATTTTTTTCCTGAACATTATGCTTGAATTAAACACTTCATGATTTCCCCCTACTTCTGGAGCAACAGACTACTCCAAATCCACATAACCAGTGGACATTCAAATGTTGGCTGAATAGAAATAAAACAGTTGTAAAGACAGTAAACGTAGGCCATCCATTAACTACATTAGTGTTAATTCCTAAATGTGATTTGAGAGGTCATACCAAACTTTCAGAAACAAAATTAAAAACTCTTTAAAAACATGATTAGTGATGTTAAAAATGTATATTCCTAAACATACCTTAACAGTATACAAAGTCTAAGGTATTATGTGTCTGTTCATGACAAACCTTTGGGATCTGCTAGTATGCCCCTAAAATGTCCTATCCCCTATCATGTTCCTAAAAGTGAATCACTTAGATTTTGAGTAATAACGAGATGTTCATAAGGTTACTGCCACACCAAACCACCCAAGGGGGATAAGCAAATAGAATTAAATATGCTGCTTTGAATGATTAGGTTTATCCATAGGAAGCTGCCTTTTTTAGTACATAAAAAAACAGACTATGACAGTTGCAAAAGGTTCAAGTGAAAAGTTAACATACCTAATCTTCTCAGCTTCATGAAATCCATACAATGCTAGTTTAAACTTTAAAAGAGTGACAGAGCCTCCGTCATCCCCTACTCTAAGCCCAGAGTGTGGGCCAAGGTGACTTCATCAACTGCCTATACACATCTCTCCCAGGAGACTGTGGACTCTGAGGTCAAGGACCTTACCTTACTCATCTTTGTACTTCCTGAGCATGAGGCAGTACTGATCAACACTAAACTTTTATCAATTAGATGACTCGTTTTGACTTGATTACTGACTTTATTGTCTATGTATGTTCAGTACAGCATAACCCATCATTGTCCTGCTCTGAAAGAGCTTGTAATTATCAGAAAGCATTACATGCGACAATAGGAATTAACTGGCTTCATCAATAATCTGGGCAGGTAGGTACATTATCTGTATTACAGATGAAGAAAATGAAATATAGCAAGATTGAGTTCTGGCAGTTACACAGATGAATGGTGTTCGATCTAGAATTCCAACTCAGAATTTTTTTCTGCCTGTTTTCCTCCTGTGTTTAAATTCCATTTCCCTGTGATGAAGCTCTCACAAGTCCTTTAGGTCAGGCATGGCGAACTATTTTTGTAGCATCGATCTTTTGGCACTTTGGTAAAGTTTATGGAGCCCTTCTTAGGATAGTGCTTTTACATGCACAAAATCAAACTCAGAGGATTATGAGGAAAAGCAGTTTTACTGCAGTTATAAAAGTATTTTAAATAACAAATGCGTGTGATGGCAATTTATGTGCATCTTTTAGAACTCATTAACAAGATATAAGAAGGGATTTAAAAGTACCAGTTTCAGTGAAGTTCATGGACATAAACAGTATTTCAAGATTACGGCAATAAAATACATGATATAGAAATACACGTATTTTGATTAGTGAGAAAGCCAACGGATACTGCTAATACTACTGTTTTTTTTTTTTTTTTTGTCTACATTGATAATGTTAAGGCTAAATGTCAGCTAGAGATTAGTGAAAATAAAAAGTATAAATGTTTTCCCATCTGAGTTCACAGATTTCCTGAATGTCATCCAGATTAAGAACCTCAGCTGTACACTGCAGCTCATCAGTCTCTCTCTGAAATCATCTCCTTTCCTCTTAGAGCACGCATCTCAGTCCTTCCTCACATCCTGGCTAGACCGTTGGGGAATGCGCCTGAACCTTTAATAGGCTATCAATTCCATAGAGAAAGGGAGCATCCTTGCACCTGGAGAAACCACACAGCACCTCACACAGAATGGATGGCTGAAGGCTTCCAGGATAAATGCCCACACATGATACTACCCTTTCAGCTAGAGAGAGTAGGCACCTCATCAACAGCTTGAATTTTTAAAATACAGACGTCCTCCTTCAAGACACCCAATCTGGAGTTCCCATCATGGCTCAGCGGAAACGTATCCGACTAGTATCCCCAAGTTCGATCCCTGGCCTTGCTCGGTGGGTTAAGGATCTGGCGTTGCTGTCAACTGTGGTGTAGGACACAAATGTGGCTCGGATCCTGCGTTGCTGTGGCTGTGATGTAGGCCAGTGGCTACAGCTCCGATTCAACCCTAGCCTGGGAACCTGCATATGATGCAGCTGCAGCCCTTAAAAAAAAGACGACACCCAATCTTACCTCACTGACTCAGTAAGTAAAACTCCCATCATAAACCTGGCTTTGTAGGCAGAAGAATGCTCCTCCCAGTGGTTTATGAAAACAAGATTCTCCATCCTATGGATTTCTTCCACGACAAAACATGAGTTTTTCAACTATAAAGTGGTAAGTAGCAGGGACTGCCTTTTAGTGTGTTCTATGGGGTCCAAGTGAAGACAGGCCCTTCAACAGCATTCTGAAAACAATTAAGATAAATTATAAAAGCTAAACCAAAAATGTACTTAAGAAACAGATGATTAATGATTACCTGGGCTAGTCAAAGTCTTACGAAATTTACCTATGTTACACCAAGATGAGATAAGCTTCCATTTGGACTGTGCCAACAAGGCGACACACATGGCCCCTCTCAAGATCTTATCCTGGAATCCAAAGACAAGAAGCTCTAAAAATAGAAGCTCAATTTTTAAAAAAGGCCTATTGAGTAAATCTGACAGACAATAGCAGTAAAAATATGTGACTTAAGAGTGACATTTACTAAAGAGAAAAACTTCATGGGCTCTTTTAGTGTCATAAACAGAGAAATGCAATTAGGCATCCTTGAATGCTTTGAGAAATTGAACAACGCTCAAATTTATCAAGATAAATTTTAATTCTAAAATTAGAAGTTTGATACCAAAAAAAAAAATCCAGATAAAATATCATTTGCCTAATATAGTTTTTCCAAGAAATCTACTTAAGCTTACGGTTACAAGAAAATTTCCTTATTTTACTTTAAATTGAGCAACTTCAAGAAAGAGTTTAAAATGCATGTTCTTTGTAATGGGGAAATCTTATAAAATGTGATCTGTGTCCAAAAAGCTTACCCAGCAGGAAGCTGCTGGTGGTGCTCCTGCTCAGAGATCCTAGAAGCCATAACTTGGCATTTTCCCTAAAAGAGGATATGGCTGTGCACTAAATTTATTCAAAGAACCAAGATGATCCTGTAGGGAGTCTGATAGTTATAAACGCTCCCAGATATGTATAAACTCTTCCTGAATCATAGTGACAGGCCAAAGTACAGAAAGATTGTGGCATAGCATAAAAACAGCACCTCAGGTAGGGTAGGCCTGACGACGGCAACGTGGAGACCTGCACTTAAGCGCCCTCTCACCAGGTCTAGGGATTAGAGAATGATGCAATGAAGTTAGTCGCATGTGCTTCTGCTCTTTCCAGCTACCTGGCTTGGGTTAAACTTACCAATCGTCAGCCGAACTTGAAATCTGTACTAGGTCTACTCACCCATGACCCCCTGAGAAAAGATAAAACATCCTTTTATAAGAATGTAGATGCAGAAGAAAAGATGAAGAGTTAACAGATAAAGGACCAAACATACCCTCTGCCACAGATGTGCTACATGGGCGTGAAAAACAATCTCAGGTTCTTCTAAAAGTATGTGAACGAAGGAGAAAAATGCTCCAACAAGATTTCCTTGGCTATCGCAAGCAACCCAATTCTACAATCTCTGGATCAGGTCTTCACAAAATGGACAGCAACAAGACTGCAGGCAAGTCTACAAAACACACTGACAGGCAGCAGAAAGCGAGCTACCCTAAATAGAAACGGGAATCGCAGATAAGAAAACACATTTTCCAGATTCCTACAAAATGCTTAATTTAAAATGCCCTCCTCAGAATTTAAGGAAATGTGATGGGAAATAGAATGACTAATATCAAAAGTAACAAATACAATGTGATCTGCAGAGCGCAACGAAAATTTAAAACCTCACTTCTCATTACTGGTTACTGGACTTCATCTATGAATGTGTTGACCTTTTTTCAAACCCTCCTGCCACAGGATGCCAATCTTGGTTTACTTAGCGATCATCAATTCACTAGGGGAAAAAATAGGCCTTTTCCATGGTATTATTTCAAAGTTTACGAGAGATTTTGACAGAACAAACATCCCTTGGAATATAAAAAGTAAATCCTTCCATCCCAGAGTAAAGTGATACCAAGAAACTGACATCAAAATATTTAAATACATATCTGCCTCTCACTCTAGCTTGCATACGACAAGACTAAGCAGCACTTGGGTGGTACATATAAATCCTAGAAAAGGTAATCACAAAAAAAGAAAAAAGCCTTAAAAGGCTCTCGGTTTTCAAAACCAACCATTAAACCACTGCACTTCTTTTTTTAATCAAAGGTTGGTGTATAACGTCAGGGGAAAGAAGCAGGTAGAAGAAAAGTTACGACACCAAACCGAATGTTCATGGTGGGAAGCTGGGGCAGAAATTCCCCATTTCCTTGGGAAGAAGCTGAGAGCTAAAGTCAAGGTCATTGGTGCTCTGGACTAGGATGTAAGATATACAGATTTTAATTTTTTCCCAAAATAAGTGTACAAAATTCTTGGGGCTATAGGATCAAGCCATGCTTTTTGTTGTTGTTGTTGATGTTCTTTACATTTTAGGGCAAGGGAAAGACAACATACAAAGCAACAAATTAACTCTCAGAGGTTTGTACAACAGGAGGGAGCTTCAGAAATCATCTTCCCCCATAAACAGATGGGGAAATAGGTCCACATCAAAGACTTGCGTTACCCTAATATTCTCGCAGAGCTACTAACCCAAGAACGGTGGTAGCTGGAATGAGGAGGGAAGGAAATAACTTACAAACAAGAAAATAAAATCCAAAGGAAATAAAATGTAGTACAGTCTTTTTTTACTTGGAATGTGACTAGGTCTCTCATTCTACCAGAAGAGGAAAATAACTGCAGCACGAAAAACAGTTACAGTCATCTTAGGGTATAAAGAATACTTATCAACAGTATTTAAGAGATGAAGATCCAAAGGGGAAAATGAACGAAGGACATGAACAGGTTAACTCACAAAGAATGAAACAGGAGTGATCAATACGGAAATGTTAAACTTCGCTAACAGGAAAAGAGATACAAGTGAACCTATCAGTTGGCATTTATTTTGTGCTAATACCAAGTGTGAAGAAAAAAAAAGGGCACTCTCATATTGTTACGGCAGCATAAAATGTTCCTACTTTTGAGGGCGATTTGGTCATCTGCATAAAGCGCTTAAAGAATGTTTATCTTCTATGATCGAATAGTATCACTTGAGAAAACTTAAACCTATGTAAGAATACAAATGATCACCTCAGCATTTAACAGCTAAAAATGGAGACAACTTTAAGTGTCTAAAAACAAGACGGAAATTGCATAAAATGTAGATGTACACAATGGTCTATTACACAGCTACTTAAAACTATTTATGGAGAAGATTCAATATTCAAGAGTGATCACGACATGAAAATTAAATGATTGTTTCATACATGCAAAAGAGAAACACCAAACTTAGAACTGTCTATAGATATTGGGATTATAGAGGATATTTATCTTCCTAATACTTTAACAGAAGTTTTTAAGAGGACAGAAATCTTTCCTCTTTGTTTTTCAACTAAGAGTCACACAATACTTCTATAAAAGTGTTCTTAAAGTAGTATCAAAGTAGAAAACTTCTGAATCCCAGAATAATGCATTTTAAATAAGTACACAATAAAAGGGCCAAAATGAGCGCTTAGTATTTTGAGATGAAAATATTTTTCTTTTAATGCGAAATTTGTAAATGCTGAAAACAATTTTTTTCTTTATTGAAAGAATTCTCATTTGTATCATTATACAACTAGAAACTCTAAGAAGCAAATGGTAATGGTGGGGGCAAGACTTATGTTAATACTTCTTTGATCATTTTTAAGGATTAAAAACCTCTAACTCTCATTCATTCTCTGGAACCAAAAGAACATAAATATATGCAAGTACTAAGAAAAATACACATCCTTTCCAAAAAGTTTGTGAACAAAGCCAACCCACAAAGAAAAAGACACCAACATCCATTTTTTGCACAATAACAAAACTTGGATGTTTGCTACATTGAAAGCAGCTAGAAAGCAATTCTATGCTGTCGTTTGGAAATCTCCAAAAGAAAGGCCATTTACTTCTCCACATATCTGTTATAAATCACACTGTCACTGGTCTTATTTGGATGAAGTCCACATAATTTTGTGAACAGAAGCCAATAGCTGATGAGAAGAAAAGCTTGGAAGGTAACATACAATAAAGTTATGTATCAAAATCAGCTGAAATCTCCTAACTGAAAAAACAAGCAAGAAGTTCCCACTATGGTTCAGCAGAAACAAATCCTACTAGTATCCATGAGGATGCAGACTTCCATTCCTGGCCTCACTCAGTAGGTTAACGATCCTGTGTTGCTGCGAGCTGTGGTACAGGTCGCAGACCTGGCTTGGGTCTGTGACTGTGGCTTCTCTATGTCACACCTTCGGCCCTAAGAAGGCAAAACATGACAAAAAAAGAGAAATGGCTAGAAAGGAAAAGCAAATACTAGTATAATTACTGTCGATTTTGTCTTCTTCCAGACAATGAGTTACTGAGGTGGGGGGGGGGGATGTTTGAGGGGGTAAAAAGAAAACTTCAAGGGAAAAAAAAAAAAGATGAAGGTACTACAGAATCTAATAGCAACTAGCAACCATAAAATTATCAATATTTTCACTGCTATCTTTTATTAAATAGCTGTGTATGTACCTGCCATTTCTTCTTTTCCTGTTCTGGTTCTTTTCTAGCATGTCTGCCTAGTTAGGTGGCGGGGGGGGGGGGGGGGGGGGGGGGGGAAATGGACCCAAGTATGGAAACCACCTAATTATGCTAACCTTATCAGAGAAAAGACTGATGGAATTTCAAGAATAGATTTCTTTTTCATTATTATTTTAAAGGCCCATAATTAAACCAAAGTTAAGACATCTTGAATAAAGGATGAGCTAGAAATTGAACTGTCATATAAAAATTCTTAGTAGTATATGCTGCCATACATATAACATTGAATAGTATCCATGGTAAATATTTAACACTTTCATACACACACAAGGATGCATGGATGCACACCCAAGAGGGCACTGCATAATGAAATCCAAGGTTCAATTCTGTCTCAATCTAGTTGAAAGACATTATTTACTTTTTAAAATAATGAATGTAACTTGAAGAAATGCTTTTGATCAAATAATGGGGAGAAAGAGAAATATCTTGAGTAGCATACCTCTATCCTAGATATTGAAGAGAGCTAATGAAAACCAAATATACAAAAGTACAACCAACCTAAACAGATAACTCTTAATTGTCTATGGAAAATACAGACACATAACTAGGACAGAAAAAACTATTCATAAAAATTAAAGGAATAGCATTTATGAAGCTAAAAAATAACAAACTGACTTTGGGGAATTTGTCACCCTGAGTATGAAGACATTTTCTGTTTAACTGGCGACACACATTTACTAGGGATATATAGAGAGAACAAGCAAGCCATCACAGCCAAAGGCTATTAAAAATTCAAATTAGAAACTCACCACTGATGGATTGTTGAAAACAGCGGTATACAGCAAACAACACGTAACATCTCTGAAAAGACAGCCTTTGAAATACATAGGCCAAAAAGGATCATAAAATCATGGAACACTAGGTTAGAAAGAACATAAAGCCCAGACATGCTTCTGAAGCATCCGCCATCCTCAAGCACTCACAAAACCATAAAATCGTGATAATTAAAAAAAATCCATAGAAATATTGAAATGATACTTTATTATAAATTGTGTATTTATTACTGAATAATTTTTAAAGTAGTAAGTGTTACATATTCATCCACTTAGTCAACAAGCATTTGTTGAAAGCAATTGTGTGCCACAAAATATGTGCTGTATTTGTGGAATGAGATGATAATCAGGACAGAAATGGCTCCTTCGTGGAACATACATTACAGAAGTCATGAGACCTAGGTCAAAATGTCTCTCAAAAATATATAGTGAATCAAAATCATCCAGGCCCAAGTTCAAAATTCAGATGCTCTACCCGCAGGATTTCTGATTCAAGAGGTATTGGATAGAACCCAACATCTGTTTGCAATAAGCTTTAGTGGAAAGAATGAGGTTTTAGCTCTGCTAATAATTAGCTAAGCAGCTTTGGGCACCAGTCACTTAACCTTGAGTCTAAGACGGGAATAATTCTGTTTAAAAGGTTTATTCTGAAGAATGAAAACATTTTTGCACTGTTTTGCACAGTACTTGGTACAGGTATATTCAAAACGGCAACTGTGAAAGTTAGAAAATCTGGATTCACCTTGAAGTTGGACACTTCCCAAATATGTAACATTGGATAAGTCACTGAACCTCTGTGAGCTTCCATTTGTTTCTATGTAATTTGTGGGTAGCAATATTTTCACTGTTTACCACAAAGACACTGGAAGAAAAACACAGATGTTTTTGGTAAGCTATACAAAATTCTACATGGAGATAATAGTTGTAAAGACTACTAGGCCTGTTGGTCATAGCAGAGTATACAAACATATAATACTAAAAAAAGAAAAAGATTGGTGTGGGAAAAATTGAAAGCCAAAGTTTTTTACCTCATTTTTCCAACAAAATGTACTTATCCACTCAACAGTTTGAGTACTGAATGTGCGCCACCTGGGAAATGGTAACTCCTCAAACGTAAATCAGGAAATATAGACTCCATACATATTAATACCATAAATCTTAACACCTTTGAGGGGGGCACAAGGACAAGGTGGATGCAGTCTCACAAACCATCAATTGCTGAAAATACTACCCAAAGAACAGAAAACTCTTGGTCATCTAGTCTACCACTTAGATATTACTAACTGCCAATTACAGAAGTAAAAGCACTGAAGTTCACAGAGCTTCAGTGACTTGTCTGGTGTTATGCTGCTACACATCTGGTAAGCATGTGAATCCACATTTTCTTTCTCTTTCTGCCTGCATTCATGGCACGCAGAAGTTCCTAGACCAAAGATCTAACCTGAGCCACTGCAGAGGCCAGATCCTTCATCAAACTGAGCCACAAGGAAACTCCAGAGTCCCCGTCTTCTGACTCCTTCTAGTAAGACAGTTGTTTCCCACCTGCCATTTAGAATACAGCTTTTCAATACTTGCATCTCTTTCTGTGGCAATTCCAGCAAGCAATCATCTAATTCCATTGGACAAGTCTACCAGCTGTAAGCAAATCACCTGAAAGCTTTTAAAGGGTATAGATTCATAAAGAGTGATTCAGTAAGCTCAGGGCAGAGCTCTAGCACCTGGTTTGCACAAAACGCCTCTCGAGTGATTGTGAAGTGAGCTGGAATGTGGTCGCCAGTGGCATTGCTCTCAGCTCACTCTGCGCTTGGGCAGTACAGCCCAACTCCAGCGACACTAGATTGAAATCCTCCCCACTTCAGCTTCCATGTTAGTCACAGTTCTACTCTTGGGACCAACACAATGCAAGCCTAATCTGTCTCCAGGCTAAATTATCTCCAGTTCCTTTAAGTGACCCCATTATGACGTTTCAAACTGGAAAACCTTAAATGGATCCACATCCTTTCATTTACATGTGGTAGGGAGGGTGCCACCATCATTCAGAAACCAGTGGCAACATTCCTTCATTTGAAAAACAGTGTTCTCATTCTCACCGCTCAAGCAAACTTAATAAAAGCACCTATTTTGGAATATACTTACTCAAATAATTTTAGGTTTACACAAATGTTGCATATGTAATACAAATAGCCCCCATATCCCCTCACCCAGTTTTCCTAGTGTTAACACGTACAGCACCATAGGACATTTACCTGAACCAAGAAGATTTCATTATATCTTTTTATACAAAGTACTTTTCTAAACACATGTCCTTCATCCTGAACACACACTTCTGGCTCTTGTTTTATTATGCAAGTTATAGGCCCTTACATCTCATCTGTTAAGATTCAGGGCAAGATTTCATCTTGCAAGACTCTGACCCAAAGACTCAAGCTTTGGGTTTTACAAGATGAAAGGTAATGCCCTCTACTGGGTAAGATATTCCGAGTCAAGATCCAGTTGGACAGCATCCACCGTTGCCACTACATTCACACCGCATCTGTATCTGGTAAGTAAGACCCCTATACTTTCATCTTGTTCAACAGGCCTAGGCTTGGAGTAACATAAACCTCCCTGGGCTGCACTAAGCAACTTCCGATGCATACATACAATCGACTAATTACAAATCGAACCCATCATGTGTACATCCAGTTACTTTGCTATTCTTACAAACTTATTCCCTACCTCAGAAAAGTTCAGACACACTGCATCTCTCCTTTTTATTAGTCTACCTTTGCAAGTTGTTCTTCAGCTGAGAGGTATAGAGTATCTGCACCATGGAAGGAATCCATCCCCCAAATGACTCTAAAGTCCTTAAGACAAAAAGAAATTCTCTCAATTTAACAGCTACTGGCCACCCACTGAAGCCGCTAATGACCCTGTGTGAAAACGGGTGCTCAGAGGAAATCCATAGACAATTCCGGATGAGCACAAACTAAAATCACAAGGTGGTGTTGGTAGTAGTATTCCTCCAGGAAGAAAAGAATTCAATTTATTCTTGTGAAATTAGTTACTGGCCTTAATTATTATAAAGTTTAGTGAACAAAGTGGCACAAGATAGCCATTTACTATTGAAATCCTGATTAAAAGGGATAAGTTAGACATGTGGACCCACAGATAGCTACACTCAGCTCTATCAATCACTGCCAGAAGATTTTTCTAAACAGCTTACTTCTCCTCAAAAGATGTGAATAATTTCCAATTCTGTTTATCTCTCAAAACCAGACTGTGGAATTAGTTTTTAAATGGCAAAAGAGAATTGACAATGCTTTTAAGAAAGGTTGCAAACTCACAGCCTTCCAATCGTACCAGTGAGCTTCTCAAAATGGGAAAGCCATTAAAAACAAAACAAACTTTCAAGAGACATCAGAATGCCCAAAACAAAGCTCTTCAAACCTACCTCATAGTAACTCCGAACTGCATTGCAAAATGCTTCATCAGCTACGATTTGGGTTTCCCCGTTGAGGAAGGCCTGGAACCGTTCTTTCAGTAACTGCAATTGTTGCTTGTTAAGCTATAAGAAAAAAATCAGGACAAAAATTAGCCAATCCATGAAATGCAATGACTTTTAAAAGCTATTTCCCATCCTGGATCAGTGGAAAGGAATCTGACTAGTATTCATGAGGATACGGGTTCGATACGTAGCCTCGCTCAGTGGGTTAAGGATCTAGCATCGCCGTGAGCTGTGGTGTAGGCCACAGATGTGGCTAGGGAGCCTGTGTGGCTGTGGCAGAGGCCAGCAGCTACAGCTCCAATTCAACCCCTAGCTTGGGAACCTCCATATGCTGTGAGTGTGGCCCTAAGAAGACAAAAAAAGTTATATTTGCCACATGTGTCTAAGATTTGATACCCAGAATTAACTTATGAGTCAATTTTACAATGTTTCTAAGTCACTGCCCAACATACTATGGATTACCCAATATTAATTACCAGAGTCCACGTTTCTGCCCCAAAAAGAACCCCCATGATTACTACACTCCAGTCTCTTTTGCAGAGATGGGGGAAAAAAACCTGAAACTCTGAATAAGAAATGAACTGTTGTACAAAAAACTGCCAGCTGTCCTGAACAGAGAGGGCCGAAAGGCCAGGCACCCTTGCAGGTGAGTGGACAACCACAGGCTTTGGACAAAGAGTAATAGGCAAGACAGAGGGACCCTGAGAAAGAACCCTCTGGAAAGGGTATCTGTTGGATGCCCAAAGCTTGAATTCCATGCACACACACACACCTCAGTGCCTGAGCTGAGATGAAGGAATGATGGAGAACAGAGAGGCAGTGGGAGTGGGGTGGCGGCCAGCGGGTGCACCTTTACGCAGGTTGGAGGAAGGCTGTGACTCAAGGTTTACAGCCAGATTTCCTCACCTAGGTCTCCCCGCCAGAGTTACTGAGCAGGGTTAGACACCAACCACGACTTACTAACCACATCTTCTAGTCTTCAACTACCACCAGAGGCAGCTGCTTCATTTTGCTGGGCTCACTGTAAAATGAGAACGAGGACCTCCTTGCTGAAAAATTTCAAGACTGCTGCAGCAAAAGAGCATTAAACCAAGCTGGTGCCTGGTGTGGCCACGCAGGCTCGGGCCACGAAGCCAGCCCAGACCACAGAGGCCTGCACTTCACTAGATGCAGGGCACATTCAGTCAAGCAAAAACATTTTTTTGTTCTTTAATGCTTAACTAGAGAAAGACCATAATCTTTCAGATAAAACCACAAATCCTGAGCTACATAAGCAACAGGAAGGGGCTGATCTTTCCATCATTTCAGTCATCCTCATCAGACTCAGAGAGCCCAGCCCAGTTCTGGATGCTACAGAGAGATGTGAAGCATTTGGAAACATGCCCAGGATAAAATGATTAAAGGATTAGAAAAACTAAACAAACTGGTATGATTTGGCTTCAAAAAGAAGGCTGATATGAAGCAAGTTTAAAACTATTCAAAAGGCTTATTAAAATGCCATTCAAAGATGAGAGACAAGCTCTTTCAAAATATGGGTTTTATTTAGGAGACTAGCAAACAAGACGGCTTGTCAAGGAACTGCTGCTGGTACCAATGGACTGATAAAAAAAAAAAAAATGTCCTGTTGCGTCTCAGGGTAAAAAACCTTTGTCCTGAGCAGGAGAGAGAGAGGATGGGTCCAATTCTTTTCTAAGGTTATTTTCTCCACTTTAGGGAAAACCACACCAGGCCGATAAGCAGAACATCACCGCTATATTACATTCTCCATTTCTGTAACACAAAGCAAATGAAAGCAGAGGGGGGTGTGCGTGTGTGTACCAGCAAGGCAAATGAAGCCTATGCCTTTAGCTCTCTCAACATGGTTCACACAAGACACCAGATGAAACTAGGACAGCAACTTCTGAGTGAGCCAGCTCAGAGCACTTTAGCTGACAAGCCCTGGGGACCACCAAGAAAGGCTTCAACTTGGAAACCACGTGTCCAGGCGAAAGAATGGAAATGTGGGGAATGATGATGAACTGGGTGGGGGGGGGGGACCTTATGACCATTTGTTCCAACTCCTCCATTATTTCATAAATAAATACTGTTCAACAACTAGAACCTGGAGATATCTTCATTCCCTTTTCTTCTACCAGAGGCATTTGTTCTTTCAAGAATTCCTCTAAATCTTCGTAATTTCTACTTTGCCGGTGTTTAAGTTTAGCCATCGTACCAGTGACTTATGTTCTGGTGATCACGGTGTGGAAAATTCATGAATATGAATCAAGGAGAGGAGATGTGCACAAACCATCTTCTTAGGAACTATCAATGCTGGTGCAGTTCTCAGAACATGCTGAAGGCACCTGGCTAAGTATCAGGCTTCAATTTGTTATGAATAAAAATTACTGCTGTCATATTGAAGACATAAAATGACAACTGTATTATAACAATATACAAACAGTTAAAAAATACTTCAGGGAGTTCCCGTCGTGGTGCAGTGGTTAACGAATCCGACTAGGAACCATGAGGTTGTGGGTTTGATCCCTGCCCTTGCTCAGTGGGTTAAGGATCCGGCGTTGCTGTGAGCTGTGGTGTAGGTTGCAGACGCGGCTCGGATCCAGCGTTGCTGTGCCTCTGGTGTAGACTGGCAGCTACAGCTCTGATTCGACCCCTAGCCTGGGAACCTCCATATGCCGCGGGAGCGGCCAAAGAAATGGCAAAAAGACCAAAAAAAAAAAAAAAACCTTCAGCATAGAGAAAAGGTCTACGTTTCCAGGGAGGGAAAAAGGCAAATTTAAAATATCGCCATTGGAATAGCCGTCAGAAAGCAGATTTTCCTAAAAACCTGTATTATCAAAATAAACTATATTAAACATCAATGGATTGAGACCAATGTAATGGACCCAAGAAATAGATCAAAGACCACCAGATATGTACTATAAAGTAAAAGATGGTCTATTCAATCAATGGTGTTGGAATAACTGGGTAGCCATGCAGAAAAAAATTAAATTGGGCCATAACACAGTTACAGTCCAAATGAATTAAAACTTTTAACATAAAAAGATGAAATCATAAAGACATTAGAGGAAATGGAAGAATTCTTTTAAACACTAGTATGAAAAAGAGCTTTTTAACCGTGAATCAAATCCAGCAGTCATAAATTTAACTACATAAACATAAAAAATAAATTTAGCATGGCATGAACTACTATAAACAAAATCATTGGAAAAGAGACCAGGGGAAAAAAAAAAAAAAACGAAAAAACAAACTTGCAAGAGCTAATTTTCAAACACAGGGATTCTAGAAATTGATCAGTCTGACCAGTAAGCCCAAAGAAAAATAGACAAAATGGATACACTGCGAAATGACTCAAGCTATGAAAGCCTGTCTGACTTAATTTACATCTTTTCACGAATGAGGTCTGAGGTCTACATGAGAGCAGAAAGATTCTGGGACAATCAATGGTGGAGTAAAGGTACCAGAAATCTGTCTCCCACCTAGACAACAACTGCACTGGCAGTATCTGTCTGATGTAAGTATTTTGGAACTCTGGAGCTTATTAAAGGTTTACAACATGAAGGGGAAGGCTCGACTGGAAACTGTAGTTAATTTTAATCATTTTAAAATTCTGTACAGTAGCAGCTACCCATCCCCCACCCCTCAAGCCCCACTGCAGCAAGGGAAAAAGAGCCAACAATCTAACTTTTCAAAGAGTAAATAAATATTACATCCAAAGAGTGGTGATATAGTATTAGCTTTATAAAAGGCATGACAAAGTTCTCTTACATACTAATATGAAAAGATCTTCAAAATATCTTGGGGAAGGAACCAATATAAAACAGCATGTAAAATAAGCCATCACTCATATAGAAGAGAGACAAAAATTAGAATATGTATTTGCCTCCATATGCAGATGAAGAAGAATGACCTAGGACACAAGACAGAGAGAAAATAAGGATGAAAAAGATTTTTCAACCTATATTGCTTCATTTTAAGTTTCAAAGAATCTATACATGTATGTATAACTGGGTCACCATGCTATACAGCAGAAAACTGACAGAACACTGTAAACCAGCTATAATGAAAAAAAATATATAAAAAAGTCTCAAATCACAGCACTCTACATATTCAAATTTTAATCAATTTACATTTAAATGATAATAGCCACTTCACACATTTTTTAATTCTGAACAATCATGATCCATTGCACACAGTTTAAATCTGATCATCCTGCAAAAAAAACTGCACCAATTGACTAATTTCTTCTTTCAGGTAGAAGTTTTGAATTTGACTGCATCTTTTTTTAATATTTTAAGGTTGAACATTCCAAACAAAAAAAACAAAAAGTCAAAAAAGCAGCGTAGTAATCATAGTAATCAACATTCTAATCAAGGCATTAATCTTTAGGAAATCCATACCAAGTGGTCTCCTGGCCTTCATTTAAAAGCTGATTAAAACTGAAACACACACACCGTAACTTTATCACATCACAATGAAGCCTATTATAATCTTAGAAAGTTATGAAGGATTGAAACCTGTTTCCCTATACTTTCCAAAATCCTAATGCAATTATCTCAGACCCAACCAACTAAACATTACTTTTCTTCTTCAACACAGCAGTTCAGGAACTTAGAGACTGGTACTAGATTAAGTTTTCTCTTTCCTAAAAGAAACTTTACCCAGTTCCCTCAACATCCTAAGCATGCTCTACAGTTTGTCCTTAAATAAAACTACATCGTTTTATGCAAATAGGTTGTATGTTTTTTGCTTGTTAGGGCCACACCTGCAGCACATGGAAGTTCCCAAGCTAAGGGCTGAATCTGAGCTGTAGCTGCCAGCCTACGCCACGGCCACACCTGTGACCCACAGCACAGCTCATGGCAAGGCCAGATTCTTAATCCACTGGGATAGAACCCACATCCTCAGGGATACTAGTCAGGTTCACTACCGCTGAGTCATGACAGGAACTTCCAAATAGGTTTTATTTAAGTACAAAAAAAAAAATGTACTTTGAAAGTTATGCCATAAAATGAAACTCATAAACTCATACAACAGCAATGTCCCTTCTAAAACATACTGTATAGACTGATCATGATCCCCCTAGGATGGTGAGGCCAACAAAGGCAAGTGGAAGAGCCCCTTCCCACATCTGAAGCACTATGTCTATTAGTTCAAACTAAAAGCAAATTAACTCTTCTTGGCAGTCGCATCAACTGACTCACATCGTGCTTATAATCAACAAAAATTCTAAAACATTCTTACATGAGCTTCATTAAGCCATATTTCACCCTGGCTAGCTTCAGATTAGGTTCATTGTTCCAGGAGATTTTTCTTTAAAATTCTGATTCCTTCAACCCCATGACCAAAGAACACTCCTAGTTCTGTTACACCGCTAACATTGTAAGGTACTGTCCAAACTTCATCCAGGTCATTATAAAAAAAATATCCACCAGTTCAGGATTATGCTAAAAGAGGGAAACCTGTCACAGGACTTCTTCCTGTTTGACACAATCAACATGTGGGAGGAGAGTTGGTTTTATTTTTCAGGCTTTATATTAGCTTCACCCACATATTGTCTTCCTACCAGGGTGTTAACTAATGCATGAGTAAAGTATTTTTTAAGAATAAAAAAACTGACGACCAAAAATTATCTGGTGGGAATTTTAGAAGAGCTTTTTACATGAAACTAAACAGCAGAAACTAGTACATATATATCCTTGCAAACATCTAAATCCAACCCAGAGCCTTATAAAAAGAACACTTCAAATACTGACAGTAAAAGCTAAATTTTATAAATCTTGGCTGGCAGTGATAGTTTATCCATAATAGTGGTCTCGGAAAAAAAATACTTAACTTTCCAAGTTCATGGACGTCTTATGTCTCTTCTTTTTGTCCTCGAATTATATTCTAGCCTTTTCATTCTAAGACACGATCAACTGAAGCCTTATGCCAAGATCTTGATCGCAGCAGGAGACCAGCCATTATGCTACTCGGGAACCTAGCAACCACTGCTGTACGGAGCCTGCCCTGACCTGTGGTCCCCATCATGAGTCTTAACGCTCATGATAGGGTCTGCACGACCTCCTGGTGAGTAATGGGGACCACAGTCAGATTCTACAGCAGAGTGGCAGGTGACCAGAGAGTACTGTACCTCCAGGAAGGGGAGGTGTTGGCGTGCACACATACCTTAGAGTAGAAAGACAAATATTTTTCAAGGAGGTAAAAAGGACTTAATCCAAGCACAGAAGTTGCTGAAATGCACAAAAGCATAGCTTCATCATTTGTTAATGAGATGTAGTAAAAGATATTAACAGGAAAAAGACTATGACATAGGGACCGTTTTCTTTTTTCCCTTCCTGTGGACACCACTGCCAAAAAGATCTATATAAAACTACTGGGGCAAAATGAGTAGTCTCCTACATTTTCTGAAACAGACCTTCCCAAACTCCATGTCAGAAGAGAATCAAGGGGTTCCAGCCCATCTCATATATTATAAAATCCCATGAGAGGCATTGTTATTAATAACTTCCTATCCCAGTAACTTACTTCACCCTCTTTTATAGATGCAGCTATTTGGGACAATGAATACGTCCATCTAGGACTACAAATGCCAGCCTCACATGACCATGGAAATGGTCAAGAGACTAAGTTAAAGCCAATGAGATGTAGGCAAAAGGGCACATGACTTGCAAGAAACCATAAAAAGGAGCTAAAGCAAGTACTTCTTGCCTCTTTCTCTTCCCACTGGCTAGAACTGCATTTGCTAATTTGAACTGTCAGCTTAGCCCATGAAGATGATGGAAAAAACAAAGTAACAAGAGCCTAAAACTCTCCCAAATGTGGAGCAGCCCCTGTATCCCTAGACCACCACCTCCCAACTTCCTTTATGTGAGAGAGGAGAAACATCTCCATGTACAAGCCACTCCGGGGACGGGGATGTCCACGGGTAATGCGACTGAACCAAATCATAACTGACAGAAATCCCAGTGACATACCCAACAGGGAGAAAATGCTATAGCACCACCTTCCCTGGCTACTAAGGTTTGTCTCGTTTTATTCTAAAACAAAAAATTCCGTAGGTTATCTTATATGAAAACTTCCTTATCCAGGGAACTTGCCCTCAATGAACAGTGAACACCAGATTCTAAATGCCCGAGGGAGCCTAAAAATAGTTACTTTGACAGACTGAGTTCCAAGGTCCCACATCGTTGAAACGGAGACACTGAAAAGCTCCTGACTTGCAAATGCTGCTTTGACATAAAATGCATGCTAAGTGATGAGAACAGAGCAGAAAAACCCCATTGCACCATGGATAAACAGGCCCCGTGCTAGGCTTACCTAGTGCTAGGTATGATTGAATCCACACGCTCCCTGACCTCCTTGTCAAATTTAAGCCTCAGCACAATTATATGTCATTACGGGGGACTGTCTTGGAGGACGGGAGCTGCCAGCAAACACACCCTAGAAAAGGTAAACCCATGATCTATGACTTTCCCTGCTGCACTAAGTACATTTCATGCCAGTCTCATTAAATCTTCCTAAACCTCTTGCAATGTTTATCCTCATTTCACAAATGCTGAAGTTAAGCTCCAAGTGGTTAGGCATCTTGCCTAACTTCACATCTAGAAGAGATGGGACAGAGTCTCAACCAGTATCCTGGATCTAAAGCCTATATTCTTTCCAATGTTCACGTCATTCTGTTTCCCTCATAGTCACATTTTTTTTCTTCCCAGTAAGAGGTGTTTAATTCCTCTACATTTTTAAGTTCCTCCCCCCACTACAATAAAAATCAAACTTTAGGATGAGAACTTGATTGTACCTCACCAGCCCTAATCCCACTCTCAATGCCTCAAATTCCACAACGGATGAGAAAACAGCCCGTCATACATACCTCCACTTATTAGTTAGTAAGGCTATCTATGTAAGACTAATAGGGCAACAGAGTGACAGGCTCTGAGTGAGGACTACCGTCTGTGGGGCGTTTTGGGTACAATCTACAGGCTCTTCAACGGGTCACTTAACCTTGGTGCCTCGAGTTCCTCATCTCAACGATGAGGACAGTACAAATGCCATTTTAATAGGGCTGTTAGATACATATGGTGGTATTATTTCAACCACTGCAGAAGCAGTGAACTGGCATGTTCGACTCTCAGATCTTCATTCAGCCTAGTCTGACGAGACACCCGCGCTAAGTGCTGGGGACTGTGCCATGTTCCTAAGCATCGCCCCAGGTAGAGAAAAGGGGCAGATCCTGATGACCCGCCCTCCCCAAACTTGCTTTTTCCAGTAGCATGTTTCACCCACCAGAGTCAAACAGGCCCTATGACCATAATTTTTAGTGGTTGGGCCCCACTAATAACATAAGCTCATCAAAAGCAAAACCAATTGCAACCGTTAATTTTATGTGTCAACTTGATACATAAAAGGGATGCCCAGATAGCCGGTAATAAATTATTTGAGTGTCTATCATGGTGTTTTTAGAAGAGACTAGCATGTGGATTCAGCAGAGCAAGTAAAGAGATCTGCCCTCACCAAGGTGGGCGAGCACTCTGCCATTCATTGATGGCTGACTGCAACAAAAAGTGCTGAGGTAGAGCGAATTCCCTGAGCTGGGAAGTCCATCTTTTCTGGCCCCTGCACATCAGAGCTTCTGCTTCTTGGGACCTTTAGACTCCGACTGGATTATACCACCAGCTTTCCTGGTTTCTCCAGAGGGCAGACTGTGGGACTTTTCAGCCTCTTTAACTGCAGGAGCCAATTCCTATTTAAAAAAAAATCCTATTTTTATATATGAATATATATGTATGTGTACATATAAATACATGTGCTTGTATATATAATGAATACAAAGTATGTATTTATAAGACAATATATATTTTCTCCTACTGGGTCTGTTTTCTCTAGAGAACCCTAATATGTCAATCACTGTAAATAATAAAAGCCTTAGCAATCTGTTGCAATCAAGCAATTCGGAGACGACTGAGGGCCAGGAGGGGATAGAAGATTCAAAGAGCAACAGAAACCCTCGGAGCCATCCTGAGAAGTCCGTTCTACAATGGTCACTCTCTCCCCCATTACGGTCTGACAGAAATCAAGAAGGGCTCCTCAAACAAGTCGTCTTGGAGGTTTACTGCAGAAACAAGGCAGGAATGGGAAGTGGTCCTGGACAAGCTTTGCTGAAGTCAGAAGAGTCTGTCAACAGCCACCTTTGCAACTTCCTCGTCAATGGTTTCCCACAAGTCATTCTGGTGAATTATGCGAGCACTGCTCTTTTGAGAAAATATGATTTCCCCTTTACCACTCGTATAATTTAACACCCAGTAAGAATAGCTAATACTAATTGACTACTTACCACAAAATAAGCACATTTCTAACCTTATTACAAGGATTTTTAAACTTCTTATAAGTAGGTTCCTTGTTTCAAATAGGAGGAAGCTAAGACCCGAGAAGTTAATAAAGTGGTCCAGTTCATACATTTTAGGGGCAGAGCCAATACATCTACTGGCGTGCTTGTGGCCACTGGCTATCCCTGAAGTTTCTCCTTGAATTCCCAAACTCACATTCTCCACACCCAGGTCAAGGGACAGGGCCACCAGAGCCTAACAAACACAACTGTGTGATTCGATCAGACTAAAGAGGCAAGTAAAAGCTCCCCTTCTTGCCATTTACCTTCAAAACATCTCATCATTCTCGCCCTGAGTCTGTGTACATGCCAAGTTCCCTCTGCCTGGACTATCCTTTAGAAACATAACTTGGACGGAACCTTTTTGAAATCATCTTTCTGCTCCCCCCATCCTCTGTCAGTTATGCACCCCCCCCACCACACATCATTTGTTTCACGTGGCTTTCTCCTTACTATGGTGCAGACTCCTTAAACAGCAAGGCCAGTCATCTCTATATCCCCTTCCCCAGGAAGTACAAAGTGTGTTCATTATGAATTCATTTGCAGGGGAAGAAAACCCAGAGAGTAAGAGGGTATCACCATTCGCTACTGCTTTTCTGGGAATGTATCATGTCACCAAAGACTTATATCTAGCAGTGACATATGTGAGTAAGAAACAAGCAGTCTTAGAAAGAATACCAAGACCGCTTATATGTTCTACAAATAAATTCATGCTCAGACTCAGGCCTGAAGAAAAAGCAAAGGATTTCTTTGATGAACTACAGTATGAGTGGTTCTGTTTTGCAGATGATACTGTTCTCAGGCAGGAAGCACTTTGTGCCTCAGAACCATCTGGTGTTTCACGGCAAAGTTCCGCATGCTGAAGCCGTATTTGAAAGAAACAGTGATTTTATATCCATTACAAAGAATTCGGACAGGATCAGCATCAGACATAGACTGGCCTAAAAGCTCAAACAATGACCAGCTCCAAGCCACACAATGGCCTTTTCCAGTAGAAAGTAGTTGGAGATAGCAGCTTTTGAAAGATGATTAAAAATATGCTTTCCCAAGAAGTAATCTAAATTTTTTTACTTTCTAAGTATGTCATGGATAAAAAATGGCTCTCTGTAAAGGAAGGAAGAAGAGGAAGGTAAGGAACTCTCAGCTTGGATCTTTGTGGAACCATCCTTCTAACATATGCAGTGGCAGAATTAGCTAAGCATTAGGGATTAACTTACTGCTTTAATTTAGTGAGGCTGCATTTGACTGAAAGCTGCAGAAGCCCCAACTCAAGATAACATGTTTTAAAAAAAAGAAAAAAAAAGGCGTATTGTCATACTTAGTTAATTCACTCAGTGAAGTCACCAAGGACCTGAGCCTTTTCTGTATGTCTATATCCTCCGAATGTTGGCTTGTCCTCAGATTTATTGTCTCCAAAAAAGTCCACATTAACTCTATGCAAGGCATCCCCACACAATAACCAAAGGTTGAAGAAAATATTTTCATTCTGGAAAAGGGATAGAGGGAGAAGAAAACTTTCCCTCCAGCAGATATTCCCCGACAGGTCACTGGCCAGAAATGATTCCTGCATCCCTTCCTAAAGAAATCATAGAGGGAGAGTAAAAAGCATCTCATGGAGTTCCCATCGTGGTGCAGTGGAAATGAATCCGACTAGGAACCATGAGGTTGCATGAGATCCCTGGCCTTGCTCAGTGGGTCAAGGATTCTGTGTTGCTGTGGCACAGGCCAGCAGCTATAGCTCTGATTAGACCCCTAGCCTGGGAACCTCCATATGCTGTGGGTGTGGCCCTAAAAAAAAAAAAAAAAAGACAAAAAAGAATCTGATGAACAACCAAAGAAAAGTCATCCAGAGACTAGAAGAATTTAGCCACTCCTGTATAAAAATAGGGACCCGATAGCTGAATAAAACCAAAGGTCAGTTCAGAAAAAAGGATAGCTAGAGGATGGCTACTGTTTGGGCAACTAGCACTGCTGCTCTGTTATGACTTCTCCAATAAGAAGGGCTGAACTGGAAAACCACACACAAAATATCAAGACCAACATCTCCTAATGTCTAACAATATTTCCCTAAGAAATAACAAAATTCTACTTGTACCTAAAACAAATCTTAGCTGTAACAACTTGAAAATTTTCAGATAAATGCAACAACCACTACGTTTTAATTTATCTATGTACTTAGGTGAAAAAATTCAAAGATCATATCATTCCCTTAACAATGAAAATTATTCCCTATTTATTTCCTTCTTAAATTTTATAAAATTTCACCAGAAAAAATAATGCTATATCACCTCTAAGACATCATGGCAAATGTGTGTACATATATCAGCAAATTCAAGGATCTGTGAACATTAAACAGATAAAATCCTCTTCATAATCAACATTAAAAGAACTGAATACCTAGACTAGTATGATATAAGCATTTGCTTTAGAATTTTGGATTCTAAAAGCAATTCTGAATTTAAGTACAAAAGATTGTTTACAAGTAAAAGCAAATGTTTAGCATATTTGTTCACCAAGTGATGTCAAAAAAGAATAATGATTTTCCCATTAAGAGGGAAAAACAAAATGAGTGTATACTTAAACTAGCTTTGTCAGTGATAGAATAATTAACAAGAAAACAAAAAATTTTTGGAGTTCCAAGGATGGCAGAGTAGGAACAGCAGAAACTCACCTCCTCTCACACCAAAATTACAACTGTTTGCAGAACAACTATCAAGAAAAAGAATGAAACCTAACCAGGAGGATCTTCTACAACTAAAGATATAAAGAAGGAACCACGATGACATGGGCAGGAGGATGGAGTCGCAGTAATCAAGACCCACGTGCCTGGGTAGGAGACCCACACATGGGAGAATAATTACAAGTGCAGAGGTTCTGCCCAAGGAGGAAGGAATCTGGGCCCCACATCAAGCTCTGCAGCCAGAGGCTCCTAAGGCAGAGGATGAGCCCCTAGAACATTTGACTTTGAAGGTCAATAAGACTTCACTTTCAGTAAAACAAGAAAGCTTTGGGAGATAGAGATAGGGCACACACAAAATCTCACACACACTGAGACAGAAGAAAAATAATCTGAAAGGAGCCTGGGTCAGACCCACTTTCTGATTTTGGAGAGTCTCCTGGAGAGAAAGGAGGCAACTGACTGAGGACACAGACCTTGAGAGCAGAAATTTGGGGGAGCTTAACCCACCAGGAGGTCACTATTAACAGGCAAAAGGGAGGGATCAACAGTAACACAGTAATACCAGGGGATTTTAACATCCCACTGACATCAATTGACTGACCTTCAGACAAGGTCCCTAAGGAAATACTGGCCTTAAATGACAGGTTACATCAAACGGACTTAACATATATTTAGAACACTGTTTCCAAAAATAGAATAACATTCTTTTAAGTGCACACATTCTTCAGGACAGATCACATGCCAGGCCAAACTTATATGAATTTTAAGAAAATTAAAATCAAGTATCTTTTCCAACCACACCACTATGAGACTAGAAATCAACTACAAGGGGAAAAAAATGTAAAAAAAAACCCCAGTACCCACTACATGTGGAGACTGAACAACATGGTACTCAACAAGCAATGGGTCACTGAAGAATAAATCAAAACTACCTTGAGACAAATAAAAAGGTAATACAATGATCCAAAATCTATGAGGCACAACTAAAGGAGTTCTAAGGGGGCAGCTTATAATATACAAGCTCACCTCACTAGTAAAACCTCAAACAACCTAACCTATACCTAAAAAACTGGAGGTGGGGGAGACCTAAAAGTAGTCGTCAAAGATTAGGGCAGAAATAGATAAACTGGAGACAAAAAGAACAGATGAATGAAACTAAGAGCTGATTCTTTGAAGATATAATCAAAATTGATAAACCTTTAGCCAAACTCATCAAGGAAAAAAAGGTAAAGGGCCCAAATCAAAACTGGAAATGAAAAATGCAAAAATCCTCAATAAAATATTAAGAAACCAAATACAACCATACATTAAAAGGATCATACAGTACACTGAATTGGAATTTATCCTAGGGATGCAAGAATGGCTCAATATCTACCAAAATCTATGTGATACATCATATTAACAAATTGAAAAGTAAAAATCATATGATCATCTCAAAGCGTACGGATAAAGCTTTTGGCAAAAATCAACACCAATATGATAAAAGTCTTAAAGTGGATATTGAAGGAATACACCTGAACATAATAAAGGCTACAAATGACACACCTAAAGCTAACATCATATTCAATGGTCAAAAGCTGAAAGCACTTTCTATAAAATCAGGAACAAAACAAGGGATGCCAACTCTAGCTACTTTTATTCAACATAGTACTGCAAGTCTTAGCCACAGCAATCTGATAAGTAAATAAAAGGAATCCAAACTGAGAAGGAGGAAGTAAAACTATCACTAAAGATGACATGATACAATGTATAGAAAATCCCAAAGACACCACCAGAAAATTATCGGAGCTCATCACTATATTCAGCAAAGATGTAGGATTCAAATTAATATAGAAATGTTACATTTCTATACACGAATAACAAACTATCAGAAAGAAGGAAACAATCTTTTATAATCAAATCAAAAAAATATAATACCTAGGGCTAAACTCAAGGAGGTAGAAGACCTGTACTCAGAAAACTTACGGCAGAAATTGGAGATGACATACACATATAGAGACACCATGTTCATGGATTAAAAGAATTAGTATTGTTAAAATGGCCATATTACCCAAGGCAATCTACAGATTCAATGCAATCCCTATAAAAATATCAATGGCATTTTTCACACAACTGGAATAATTTAAAGATTTGTATGAAAGCATAACAGACGGTCCCAAATAATCAAAACCACCTTAAGAACAGATCTGGATGTATCCCTGACTTCAGACTATACTACAAAGCTATAGTAATCAAAATAATATAGTACTGGTACAAAAACAGATACAGATCAATGGAACAGATTCCAGAAATAAACCCATGTACTTAAACAAAAAAAACAAAAGAGAAAATAATATACAATGGAGAAAAGACAGTTTCTTTATTAGTGGTACCAAGAAAACTGGACAGCTACATGTAAAAGAATGTAAGGAAAATAGACTATGTTCAAAAATAAACTCAAAATGGATTGAAGATCTAAATGCAAGATTGGAAACCATAAAACTTCTGGAAGAGAACACAGGTAGAACACTCTTTGACATAAATCACAGCAATCTCTTTTTTATATCTGCGTCCTAAGGCAAAGAAATAAAAGGAAAAGAAACAGATGCAACCTAATTAAACTTAAAAGCTTTTGCACAGCAAAGGAAAGCACCTATAAGACAAAAAGGAAACCTACTTTATAGGATAAGATATTCCCAAGGGGTTATATCCAAAATACATAAACACCTCATACAACTTAATATCAAAAAAAAAAAAAAAACCAAAAATGAGAAGACCTGAATAGACATTTTTCCAAAGATGACATACAAATGGCCAACAGGCACATGAAAACTTGTTCAACATAATAAGAGCAATGTAAATTAAAACCACAATAAGATATCACCTCACATATGTCAGAATGGCTATCATCAAAAAGACCCCCAGTAACAAATGCAGACAAGGATGTGGAGAAAAGGGAATCCTTGTACACTGTTAGTAGGAATATAACTGGTGCAACCACTGTGACCAACAGTATGGAGGTTCCTCATAAAAACTAAAAACTATCAAATGACCCAGCAACTCCACTAGGGTAAATATCCAGGAAAAAAAAAAAAAAGGAAAAAATTAAAGAAACATGCACTCAAATGTATGTAGCAGTATTAACAATAACCAAGACATGGACCCGACCTGTCCATCAACATATGAATGGATAAAGAAGATGTGGTATATATAAAATGGAAAACCATTCTGCCATAAAATTAAATTTTGCCATTTCAACAACATGGATGGACCTGGAGAGTATTACACTTAGTGAAATAAGACAAATATTCTGTTATTACTTATATATGGAATTACAAAACCAAACTAGTGAATGTAACAAATACGAAACAGACTGACAGATACAGAAAACAAACTAGTAGTTACCAGTGGGCAGAGAGCAGTGGGAGGGGCAGGATAAGGGTAGCGGATTAAGAGGTACAAATTACCATTTGTAAAATAAGCTCCAACAATATATTGTTAGGCACAGAATATAGCCAACATCTGGAGTACGAAATTTAAAAATTTAGAGTCACTACGCTGTACACTCAAGTATATTAAGAACATCTCAATACATTTTTAATATTTTAGATTAAAAAACATTTTGGGGTTTCCATCACGGCTCAGCAGTTAATGAGTCTGAGTAGCATCCATGAGGATGCAGGTTCAATCCTTGGCCTTGCTCAGTGGGTTAAGGATCCGACGTTGCCCTGAGCTGTGGTGTAGGTCCCAGACACGGCTTGGATCCTCACACATTGCTGTGGCTGTGGTGTAGGCCTGCAGCTGCAGCTCCGATTAGACCCCTAGCCTGAGAACCTCCATATGCCACAGGTGCAGCCCTAAAAAGCAAAAAAAAAAAAAAAGCAAATAAACACACGCATATTTTAAAATAAAGCCTGCTCCTAGTTAAATTGAATGGCTATTTTGTGGTACACTGCTGCATCCAAGCAGAAGGTCATCCCTCTTCCACAGTAGTGGGCTTCCAAGGTGGGGCTGCCCAATTAAATATAGGATGTCCCATTAGATTTCATTCTCTGATAAACAGGTAATGATAAAATACATTAAAAATTGAGATAACTTTTACTATAATTCATGAAGTACCTGGCACATACTGGTTCTAAAAATCATTCACTATTTATCTAAAATTAAAATGTAACCAGTCATCCTGTATTTCATTTGAATTAGAGCTTTTGACCTTCATTCTAGGTCTTTAATAACATCCTTCTTTCATTCATTGGATTGTCTACATTTCTGTCCTGTTAGCTTTGCCTCTTAGGACTTGATAATGTTTCATGGTCCAACTCCTTAATCTTTTCAGTGCTGCCTGAAAAGGCAGCTCAGAGGAAATTTCCACAGCAGAGCTCAGCCTGCTGTGCAAGACTATATCCAGACAAATATATGCCACCAAGAGGCAAGTCTGATCATTTTCATCGAATGAAGAACCAGCAAGTTTCCTGGCTAATCACAAACTTTGAAAAGCTTTTTCAAACCCTAGATATCGAATACCTAACCTATCCCTACTATTTCTGAATTCTTGCCCTGGAAAGCTATTCAGTTTTCAAGTTCTTGGGGGTCTGATGTTCAGCTAGGTTAGGGATTTGCTGGACCTGGTATTCATTATAAAAAAATCTCCCCCAACTCAAAGTAAGGGAGGTTATCAATGAACTGATTTAACTTTGCACAGCATAATACTTGGCTGTAACTCTAGAATTTTAATTTTTAACCAAACCGGGATGACAGATAAACATGATACACAGGATAGGACTAAAACCAATTTTTAAATTACGCTTTGGAGTCCCCTTTGTGGCTCAGTGGTTAACGAACCCGACTAGGATCCATGAGGTTGCAGGTTCGATCCCCGGCCTTGCTCAGTGGGTTTAAGGATCTGGTGTTGCTGTGAGCTGTGGTGTAGGTTGCAAACACAGCTTGGATCCTGCATTGCTGTGGCTGTGGCACAGACCAGCGGCTGTAGCTCTGATTCGACCCCCAGCCTGGGAACTTCCATATGCCGCAGGTGTGGTTCTAAAAAGCAAATAAATAAAAATCAAATTAAAAAAATAAGTTCGGCTTTTAATCATGACAAAGAAGTAAGAGATTTATCTTCTGGTTAGTAAAAGAAATAAGAGAGATTTATCTTCTGGTTAGTATAATCACAAACCACATTTTAAGATATAAACACTGTGTTACATCTTGTCTGCATTTACATCTGAAGCAAATTTCTCATTGGGAACAACCTAATTTTAAGTTGTCTGGCCCTTACAGAAAGTGGCGAGTTTACGCCAAACCTGTTTTTTTTTTTTTTTTTAAAAGACAGAATATTGGCCATATCCTAAGAAATTAAAGCAATTCAAATAAACATGGAAAGGCTCTGGCTCCATAAACAGAACCTCCCAAGAGAACAAACACCACAGGGGTGGAGAAGGATCAATGCACAGGACCACTCACTGGTGACCAGATGTCCAACTATCGCCACATCACTGGTCTAAAGAGAAAACCTACACCACATGAAATATATACACATAAAGGCTTGTATAACAGTCAACTTCCACGTAATTCTGGCCACAGCATATGCATTGTGGTCCTAAAACGGTATACTGGTGAAAGGAGTGCCTTTGCTTCCACTCTATGTGCTGCCCACCTACTGGGGGACAACGAGCCACACCACCTTGAAAAGAGTCCTTGCTTGCTTCACTAATATTTAGAAATACTATCAGCTCCATTTTATAGGATAAAACCTAAAATTCACAAAACAGATGTCCAAGAAAAATCAAAAGGGATTCAAGATGCCAAAAACTGAAAGATAATCTAGGATGTGAATATATAGAACAGAAAACTTAAATATTTTGTGCTACAGATCTGAAAATCTTTCCATACTGAAGACATTATTCTAAAGTTAGTTTCTTTTCAGTTAATTTCTCTCACAAAAATTTTGTTAACAAACCCCACTTACCCTATACCTATTTACACTGCTAAATTGCAGAACCATCAAAAATTATTTTTGTAACAAAGAACAGCACATTTTTTACTTTCTGGAACAGTTTTCTCAAGTCCTGAATATTACAAATTCCTGAAATGTACCTGGATATCACAATGAAATCTGACTACAAGGGGAGGTAAGTAACATCAATGCAGAGATTTGAGTAATATGTTAACAATCTGAAATATAATTTAGCACCAAAATCATTAGCACAGAGCAAGGAATTACAGGACGTAGTTAAAGCGCAAAATCTCTGGGTACATTCTGCACAATTCAAAAGTTTCATGACAGGTTTTTGATTTAGCGCATCTTCCTCAACATTAGTCAGTCACACACTCTGCCTTGTCTTTACAGAAGACCAGAAGACATTTTGGCTGCCAAATTTCTAGGGCTGCAGTACTGTTTCCAGGACTCCTTCCTTGTTAAAATTCCCGCAGCAGAGGTTAGGATGTAATCCCCTCAAGTCCTTTTCAACTCAAAAGCAGCTTAACCTTAGTTGACTAAGCAGATATAACTTACTCCTAAGCAGATAGGGCACATCTAATAAAAACTGTCCCACACATTAGGAACTGAGGGAGGAAGAGGAAAAGGAGGAGGAAGAAGTAATGCAAGCGGAGGAGGTGGGGAGAGAAATGGGAGGGCATGCCCTGAGATCGGAATCTCCACTCTCTGAAAGGAGGCACCCAGGAAAAGTACCCAGTGGCTATAGCTAGAGTCAAGCAAGTCGGTCAACAGTCCTCAGAAAGAGGTTACTTGTCACTGAACTCAACTGGTACCTACAGTTTTCTGTTGGCACATCCTATAAGCATGCTTTTGAAATAAAATTCGATAGGATATAAATTAAGTCAAAGAACTCTTCCAGGAGAGAGATGTACCTTATACTACCTACAATGAAGCAGAGAAATTCATTCTCACACTGTTCATCATTTAAGCCTAAAGCCTCACTTCTGTACTCCCTTATCACCCTAGTTGTCTAAATGCATGGAAACAGGAAACTTTAAAGTATTAACCATCAACTTTTATTTACAAAGGCTATGTTGCTTTTAGAGTTTCTCCAAATCTTCAGCAAGTGAGTAATGCAACAAATATTAAGAAACCACCACCTTCCAAGTACTGCGACAGAGATGGGGCCGACAAGAAAGAAGCCTATTTTCAAGTGAGAGTTTAGAGATATTGGAAGAGGAGGGAATCCTCATTTTCCAATACTTTGTAAAATAAACTGATGCTCTGAATGGATTGTTCAAATACAATTATGGTTGAAGAAAGCAAATTTTTCTCTTCCTATTATCACTTTGGCCAACAACTATCCATGGATAGTCAAAAATAAGGAGTAATTTAAAGTGCACTTCGTTGTATATAGTTCAACGCGAATGTTTGCATGAACTTGTGGATATATAGACATACTCTCCTACCCACCTACTGGGAATAGTATTTTACAGAGAGGAGCTTCTCAAACAATGTGACAGGTCGACAACAGGAATATTTTTTTAATTTTTAACCACTATTCAAAAAATGTACAATAGTTGAATCACATGTAAAATAGTTGAATCATATGTAAACATTATTTAAATAGCTCCCTGTATAAACTTTCTTAATGAGATAATTGTCATTTTGGCAAAGACGACTTGCTGTAGAGCAGTCCCCCCCAAGGGGCTGTGCGATCCTACACAAACCTTTGGCTACATCTCTCAGTAGGATAGGGTTACTCACAAGTCATTTAGGATCAAGTTTTGTTTAGCATATATGTAAAGTACTCTGTTCTCATTCCATTTAATTTGCTTACACGTTTCACAATTTTCCCTTCCAATGACATAGAGAGCACAAGTTCCCATTACTACCATTACTATTATTTTTTGTCATTATTACCTTCTTACATCAGTATTAATAAAGTCAACATAATGAAATTCAACTTAGCAACTATATGAATATATGTACAATTGGTTAATAAAAACTAAGTGACTCTTAAAGGAATTTGGTAACTTAGCCAAAGGTTTGCTTTTAAAATAATTTGACAAAAATCCAATCCTCCAGGGGTTCTGATTAAAAACCCTCCAGAAAGTGGGCATACAGGAAACCTACCTCAACATAATAAAGGCCATATAACAAACCCACAGCTAACGTCATTCTCAATGGTGAAAAGCTGAAAGAATTCCCACTAAAATCAGCAGTAAGACAAGGATGTCCCACTCTTGTCACTTTTAGTCAAGACAGTTTTGGAAGTCCTAGCTACAGAGCTACAGCAATCAGAAGCAAAATAAAAGGAATCCAAAGAGGAAAGGAAGAAGTGAAACTATCACTGTTTACAGATGACATGCTAGTATACATAAAAAAATCCCAAAGACACTACCAGAAAACTGTTAAAGCTCATAAATGAATTTGGTAAAGTTGCAGGATACAAAATTAATACAAGAAATCTATCCCATTTCTATATCAACAATGAAAGAACGGTAAGAGAAATTAGGGAAACAATCCCATTTATCATCACATCCAAAAGAATAAAATACCTAGGAATAAACCTACCTAAAGAGACAAGACCTGTACTCTGAAAACTCTAAGACACTGATGAAAGAAATCAAAGACGACACACATGGAGATACACCATACTCTTGGATTGGAAAAATCCATGCTGTCAAAATAAGGATACTACCCCAGGCAATCTACAGATTCAACACACTCCCTAGCAAATTACCAATGGCATTTTTCACAGAACTAGAAGAATTTTAAGTTTGTATAAAATAATGCAATTTAAGTAAAATGATTAAAAGGTCTCTAGAGTTCTGAAATGTTTATCTTAAACATATTTAAATATATATTAAATTATCCTAAATATATATTTATATATCTTATTACTATAGTATTTACATCGTGCATTTCTAAATTTTAGCTGTACAATTAGATGAAATTCATACCTCAGTATTCCTAATGCCGTTTTAAATTTCTTGAATAGTTTATACTCACACATTAAGAAAAACAGGTTTGGCAGTTCCCATCGTGGCTCAGAGGAAATGAATCTGACTAGCATCCATAAGGATGCAACTTCAATCCCTGGCCTCGCTCAGTGGGTTTATGGCTCCGATGTGGCTGTGGCTGTGGTGTAGGCCAGCAGCTACAGCTCCAATTCAACCCCTCGCCTAGGGAACCTCCATATGTCACAGTTATGGCCCTAAAAAAAGACCAAAAAAGAAAAAAAAGAAACCAGTTTAATTCTTTTAGATCAAGTTTCTAAATTCCTAATAGCTCAGTCTCCCTCAGAAGTTTATCTAGATAAGTTTATATCTCTTTCCAATGTAATGCACAATTTTTTTTTCCCAATCTAGTTCTTCACATGATGGTCACAGAAAGGTTTGCCACAAATCAGCCTATCTGGTGAGGACAAATACAAAATCTATTGGTGTACTCCAGTTTTCTGCAAACCAAGTATCTCATTTCATGTAAACGTTACCAAGCTAAACAAAAGTACCAAACCAAACCATGCTAATACCTTTCCCAAATACACCCGTTCTAAGTATTAAGCTACAAATTTTAATAGCTTGAAAACTGTTTCATGAGCCAGGTTACAAGAGTCTCATACTGAACTCAAACTCATGCAACTAAGGACTTGAAACCCGAATCTCTCACCTATAAGAATCACCTATTTCATTAATGTTCATATTATCAACACTGTATTGTACATGGGACCAGTGAAGCAAAGGGATATTAGAAATAGGTCAGTTGTCAAAAATTTTAGTAGACAGACGTCAGGTGACAGATAACACTAATTTGAATTATTAAATCAAAAGAATTTCTATTACATATTAATGAATCCCTGGCTTTTAACACTATTTAAAACATTAAATCCCGGAGTTCCCATTGGTGGTGCAGCAGAAATGAATCCAACTAGTATCCATGAGGATGTGGGTTCGATCCCTAGCATCACTCAGTGGGTCAGGGATCCAGTGTTGCCGAGAGCTATGGTGTAGGTCTCACATGCGGTTCAGACCCCACGTTGCTGCGGCCGTGGTGTAGGCCGGCAGCTGCAGCTCCAATTCGACCCCTAGCTTGGGAATTCCCATATGCCACATGTGTGGCCCTAAAAAGCAAAAAAAAAATAAAATAAAATTTAAAAATAAATCCCTAGATTTATTTTGTTTTGTAGAGAAATATACAAACTTCTGGGGATGAAATATTCTGGGTGGTAGAAGGAAACCATGAAACCAGTAAGACATTCTACCATCAGGGCCCATGTTTATGTTCTGCACTGACAGGAATAAGTAAAGGCTTTGACACCAAGAGTTTATTCTGAAAACATTGCAATTAACACATCATTTTCTTCCAAAGAAGCTTCCTATAGAAGTTTGCCTGGATTCCACACTAAATTTTGTTAACAAAATAGTGAATATAATATAATCCAAGCTGCTACTATCCCATCTGTTTTCAACTTTTATGTGAAGAAACAGGATCAGAGCACCATTTATTGTTTCCTACCACAGCATACTGATGGTACAAAAAAGTTCAATAAAGACTTTAAGCTGAAAGTTTTTTGTTTAAGAAAACTATTAATTGCTTTGTTTTCACCTTGTAGATCTGTCATTGGATAGTTACTGGCTTCAAAAGGTGGCTAACTTAAATGACACTATAGCACCAGAAGGAGCTAACTGAAAATTACAAGGACTCCATAAATACCTGTTAACACATACGGACAAGGCTAATGGATTCAAACTGAAAATTCAAAGTGAAAAAGGGAAGTTAAAAACAAGTCACTAAGCCCTGTACAGCTGCTGTTACCATTTTTTATCCTAACATTGTAAAACAGCATCTAAGTATACTTAAAGAACAGAGCCACTCTGAAATCCTTTTTTCAAACAGGTGGCCACACCTGCGGCACACAGAAGCTCCCAGGCCGGGGATCAAATCAGAACCACCACAGAGAACAGAGTAGTTATGATGTGAGCCACCAGGGGAAGTCCCATTTTGAAATTCTTGATATGAGAATATTACAAAGAAATACATACACATTTGTTAAGAGATTAGAATTTAAAATATTTTGCCTTTAATATATAATTGAATTTACAGACACCTGGCTATTTTCCCATGTCATATTATCAGGTCATGAATTCTTGCCTCAGACTCCATTCAGGTGCCCCATTCCCCTCCAGTCTGTACCCCAGAAGGCACTCTAGACAGTACTGCCATTACCACATCCCTTCAGGGAGCATCCTTCACGTGGAATAAACCTGAATGGTATTTTTTGGAATCATACTGCAAGGCAGACCTCCTCCTCCCCCCCTCCTTCCTCTACATATGTGTTTATTATAAATGTCCATTTTGAGTGTATTCCATCCAGCACACTGATGGGAAAACTGACACAAGGCCAAAGGGCAATGTTTCAAAACATTGTTGTTCAGCTTCTGTTAACAGTAAGTTAAACATAACTATTTTTCAAAGTGCTCTCTCTACTCCATCAGTCTGGCCATCCCTGACCCTCTATGGCAACACAGGAGAGAGAGGACCATGCCCCTGGGTTGAGGCTCTCTTGGCCAAACTTGGCATTCCAGTTCCTGATCTAGATGCTTTGTATTAATTTATGGCACAGTTCTAGACATTCTCAACATACATGTCCCCCCAAAATGGCTGAAACTTGAAGCTACTGAATAATCATCTTACAGTAACATTCTTGTTTGGACATTTAATCTCAAACGTTTTAAAAACAACTAGCCTTTGCTGCACAGCAGAAATTGGCACAACATATAAATCAACTATAATAAAACCTACCAACAAGTACCTGGAGATTAGAAGAGATATAGAAATTATAATTGCAATTTAGAAACCCATAGGCAGCCATTACCCACAGGATACTGTTTGCACAGAACAGAAATCCACTTTAAAGCAAAGATAAAGTTATGAAAGGCTTATCTAGCCCATATCCCATTAGCTTGGCCATTTTCCCTTGTATGTTCACACAGTTCAGAGAGAGAAAATTAACAGAAGCATGAGGTAAGCAGACAAGCATAGCCATGATTCTCCAAAATAATTTTTTCCTACCCCCTACAATGCCGAATCAAGAGTTTAGGAAAAAACCACCATTTGACAAGATGACACAATATTTTCCTAATAGAGAACCATAAAATCTATTAGAGGCAAATGGAACCCAAAAAGATAAGCTTGCTTCCCTTTATACTTTGTTAATAACTTCCTTGTAGTGTTTATACCCTTGGATATTCTTTTTAGTTATAATTGATTGAAACTTATCTTTTTAAATTACTCAATGAATTTTATTACATTTATAGTTGTACAATGATCAGCACAACACAATTTTATAGCATTTCCAACCTCGGTCATTAAGGTACATGTATAACCACCCCAAGCCTATGAAATTAGGAGCTGCTTTTGGTTGAAAACGGCCAGGACTTTAAAAATTTTTTTTCTTAATGGCCGCACCCATGGTACATGCAAGTTCCCGGGCCGGGGACTGAATCTGAGCCACGTTCTCAACCTACACAGGTCACAGGTGCAGCAATGCCAGACCCACTGCGCCCAGCCAAGGATGGAATCTGTGGCTGCCACAGAGACAGCACTGGATCCTGAACCTGCCGCACCACAGGGGGATCTCCCCGGGCTTATTTTTACGGTGCTCATCAGCTCACAAATAAATGAATGTCCCACCCTATGGAGTTATACACCCAACCTCAGAAGGAAAAGGGCCAGGCTGCAAATAAAGCGAACTTTTTAAAGGATGAAGTAAAATACAACGAAATCTATCTTACATAGTTTGATGACCACAGGGGTGAAACAGTAAATTTAATCTTGCACTCAATTTGGAAAGCCTCTTCCACTGGATGTAAAGCACAATGACTGTAATATTAATTTCTGTGATGTATGCCACGCACTGAAATTAAAAGCCTGGATTTGAGTACAGATATGAATTTTATACCATGTCTCTTAAAAGAGTTTCCTACTCAAAATACAGTTAAGCTACTGCCACTTTTTCAAAAGGCACATCATATAGAACCATCTCTATTCCTTCTTAGAATGGTATATGAAAGCAGACCTGCAGGGACATGGGGCAAAAGCCTCTGAAGTTCAAAGGAAGATGTGATTTGCATGTGTTTACTGACCTTTCTCTAAGCAGTCTTCAGAGCAGATGCTAAGCTACCTTTCAAAATTAGAGTTGAGTTTAATTATTTCTTTTTCTACCATGAAAACCTTTAGGATTAAAAAAAAGTGATAGCTACAAACCATCTATGTTTCTTAAACCAATTTTTATCAACAGAGTTAAGGCAATGGGGATGGCCAGAATAAAAAGAAAAAGGCATTACGGTTAACACATTTCAGGAGTGCTTGTAGAGAAGAGAAATTTTTAGTTAAACAAAAACTCATATTTAAGGACTTCCTCTTTTGGGGCCGGGGGAGGGGGGGGGGTATCCAGGAGACTTTAAAGGAAAAGTAAGAGGCTAAGGAATACAGGTGGTTTCAGAGAAGGAGACCATGTTTCTGTGAGGACCAAAAACAAAACAAAACAAAACAAATCCAGTTTACCCACCCTATGGATTACTATAGTCTATAGTCTTTGGAGGCACTGCCTAAACCAGTGGGAATCCTGTATTTAGATTTGGTTACTGTCTGAAAATGAAGATCTGGTAACAAATTACTGTTCTGAGCAATATTTTATTGAAAAGGCATACACCCTTACGAGCGATGAGGCCAAATGTCAGTCAACAAAGATTAAAACACAAGACAAGGAGTTCCCGTCGTGGCGCAGTGGTTAACGAATCCGACTAGGAACCATGAGGTTGCGGGTTCGGTCCCTGCCCTTGCTCAGTGGGTTAACGATCCGGCATTGCTGTGAGCTGTCAGGTAGGTTGCAGACGCGGCTCGGATCCCGCGTTGCTGTGGCTCTGGCGTAGGCCGGCAGCTACAGCTCCGATTCGACCCCTAGCCTGGGAACCTCCATATGCCGCGGGAGCGGCCCAAGAAATAGCAACAACAACAACAACAAAAGACAAAAAAAAAAAAAACACACAAGACAAATGATGGACTGAAACAAAGGTTAGAAAAGAAAATGAAATACCATTTCAATAAAGTTACGTTTCTAGTTTTTTAAAAGTACAGAGAAAAGAATTACTAGCCTGATATATTTCAATATGCAGATCGCATCATAAATTAAAATATGACAGAGGTAGTGCCCCTGAATTCTCAGAAATTCGGGGTTTCACTGCAAAAAGGCTTTTGAAAATTCTGTAGTAGAGCTTAGTGTCATTAGACTACACAGTCATTAAGCTGATTTATAAGAGGACTTTATGATTTTAATGGATCAACAGTATTAGTCAGAAATGAGAATCTCTTCCTGTCTAGACCTTTGCTATTAGTCCAATTGTCATCATTTGTGAAGAATGCTACTTATCTTTGTAATGTGATTTTAGTATTATTTTGTCTAATTCTGTTCCAATCATATATCATTTAAAGCTAGCAGGAAATGAAAAATCAAAATATAAGTATCAGTTCCTTAAGTGTGCATAGAAAACAGAAAATAACTACAGATCACACCAATCTTTAGCCAACTAATTCAGAAATTCAGGCACAAGTTTGAGTTGTATGTGTATATATGTATACATTTGCCAAATATATGTATAAAAGTACATATATACAGTGAATAAGTTTATATAGAGAATACAATAGAATCAGTATGTATATGCATATTGTATATGTAGGCATTTTCAGGTGAATAGATGCTGTATATTAAATCATAATTAATCAATAGTAGATGTAAATATATTATTAAGCAGTGTATAATCATGAGCTTCAGGAAAAATCCTGAACAATCCTCAGTTGTATATGTAAAGGCAAGTGTTTCTGCATAATGTATAATCACATAGATATATTCAGACAAGGACTGCCAGAGAGAAAACCCTCTAATATAAAAGGAAAAAAACATAGAAAAAGGGAATTTGGAAGAAACAGACTATGCAGAAAAACAACAAACCCATCTTTAATACTATCTGAAAAACATCCAATGAACAAACAAAATGCTCTTGAAAAATAGGATAGCAAAAATGAAGTACTCCATAGAGGGACCAGAAGATAAAGTTCAAGAAATCTAAGAAGGAAGAGGTAAACGATATAGAATATAACCATGAAAACACAAACTTGGAGGAGTAGCTAGGCAGTCTAGTACCAGGCTAAATGGAAATCCAGAAAAAGAGCAGAGAAAACAAAAATAAATCATGGACAGATAATTCAAGAAAATCTCCTAGAAAAGAAACATGAATTTTCAGATTAGGGCTGAGTTTCCAGCACAAAGGGTGAAATTAATAGGAATCAAAGCACATTACTATAATAAAAAGAATCAGAATGGCATCAGACTCCTCACTGGCAACTCAGAAAACTAAGCAAGGGCTTCAAAAACTTGAGGAAAACCGTTTTCTACTTTATTTTTTGCCCAGTCATACTATCAATTAAGTGGTTATGTAAAAAGGACATTTTTCAATATTCAGGAATTTTAAAAATATTTCTCCCATGCACAACCAACTCTCAAGAAGTTTTTGGAGGACGTGCTTCATCAAAATGAAACACGCTCCCAAAAGAGAGGAGGACCAGGTCCTACAAAAACAGAAGCTTCAACCAGGAAGATGGAGAAACCCGTGGATAAAAGAAATGCACCAGCCACAGAAGGCAACCCTGCCCAGAATGGAGCAAAGGGATGAAACGGGAGATCTGCTAAGGCTGGTCACCCCAATGCACTTTGCCAATGTACGTTTACCTTCTTTTAGACCTGACAAAGCTCTGAGAGAACACGTCCTGCCCTAACAAAGGAGAGATGAAGGAAAAGGGGAAATCCAGGGTACAGGAAAAATGACTCCGAGAAGGCCAAGTGAATCATCTAGAAGAGCAACAAAGCAAAGTTCCAGGAAGGAAAGCCTAGAAGGCAGCTTACAGACCACCTAGTGAGTTGGAGGTCTCCAGAGAGATGAAATCACAGAAATTAAAAGATACTCTCCTGTTCATGGACCAGCCTTCTGGAGGGCTGTGTTGATATGCTTTTGGATCATGTGAGAAAATCTGCAATTGGTACAGTGAAAACTAAGCAAAGCAAAGAAGTCACCATTAGCTTCAGGAGAAAATACAATCATACTACACAATAAATCCCAGCTGTGAACAGTATTTGCACATACATAATACAGTGATCTGAAAAAAAATTCAACACAATTCTATGGGAATAATGAAGGGAGCGAAAGGAAGCAAAGGAGACAGTTGGGTAACAGCATGATAAGAAATCAGCAGATAATGGCTAAAACTCATCAATGCCCCCCAGTTCATGAACATCATGCAGAAACACAGGCATAAGTAATTGTCAGAAGAGGAAAGAACAAAGATGTTTCTTTTATGCAAATAAGTGGAGATAACACTGCAATACCACATCCATATTCAAAAAGCACTGTATCACCATGATGCAAAATGTCAACTCCATCCTGGAGAATAAGTGTTTTTGTCCATCTTTATTCACTGTGCCTGGCAGACAGGGTTGCTCTATAATGCTTATTACTCAGTGAATACACAAATGGCCCCAGCAACATCAATATGATAGGCTCTGGAGAACTTTTTTTTAGGTACCACCAAAGGGGTTTGATTTATGACAATACTAACATTGGAATATATACATTAAGCTGTTTCAAAAATTTTAAAGTAGAAAAAGAAGTACTTCCAATATATTGCTTTATAGGATATGGGATTTAGTCTAGCCAAAGAAGTCTTATAAGTATATTTATTGCATTAGTCTATCGAAACATTTACATACTTAACTTGGCCAAAAAACTTTAAGATTGCCTCATTCAGGCAGCTAACTCCTAAAATGCTCTGGGCACTCCTGCTCCTCCAGGCATTTCCATAGTTCCCTTTGCCTCCCCCAGCCCACGTCCCTCCCACACTTTCGCTTCACTCAAGCTGCTTCTAAGACTCTGTATCATTCTCTAAAATGACCTTTTCTGATCCATAAGACTGCAGACCCTATCCCTACGTGTTCCCACAGAACCCTGCTTACACCACTATCACAGAACACAAAAACTCCCTGGTTTTGCCTTTCATCCACTAGAAAATACGATCTGATTACAGTGACTGTATCCTATTTTTAATTTTATCCTCAGCAGCCAGCATGACACATGGTAATCATTAGTTGGTAAATGTCTGATTAACAAATATATAAGTTAAGGAATACTATTTAGCTCTTACTATGTGTCAGGTATTTTCTAGGCACTGAGAATAAAACTGTCAAGAGAGGGGAAAAAAAAAAAAAGAAGTCTATTGTGGGGGGACAGGATTAAGATGGTAGAATAGAAGGACTGGAGCTCAACTTCTCTCCTAAAAACAACAAAATTCACAACTAAAGGCTGAGCACTCTTCACCAAAATGGACCAGAAACCTTAAAAAAGATATCCTACTCCAGAAGAAAAAGAGGCGGCCACATCAAGAGGTAGGAGGGGTGATTTCACGATATAAACAACCCCATACCTCCCAGGTGGGAAGCCCCACAGACTGGAAACTAACTGGTTCACAGAGACTCACTTACAGGAGTGAGTGTTCTGAGCCCCACTTCAAACTCTCACCTGTAGGGGTCTGGCACAGGGAGAAAGACCCCCTGGAGCATCTGGCATTGAAGGCCAGTGGGGCTTGTGCACAGGAGCTCCACAGGACTGGGGGAAATGGAGACCCCATTCTTAAAAGGTGCACACAGACTTTCACCTGCACTGGGTCCCAGGGCAGAGCAAAGTCTCCATGGGAATCTGGGTCAAACCTGACTGCAGTTCTTGGAGGACATCCTGGGAAAACAGGGGTGAGCGTGGGTTGTTGTGAGGGAAGGACATTGAAAGTGAAGCTCTCGGGAATATTCAGCAGCAGTGCCTTTCTCTGGAGGTGGCCATTTGGGGAAAATCTGGCCCCACCCATCAGTCAGCAGCTGAGAAGCCCCAGGGCAAACAACAACCCAAGTGAGATCACAGCCCCACCCCTCAGTAAACAGGCTACCTAAAGACCCCTCAGGCACACAGCTGCCTCTAATCCCATCCAGAGACAAAGCCCCACCCACCAGAGGGATTAGAATCGGCTCTTCCTACCAGGGGGCAGGCATCAGCCCCTCCCATCAGGAAGCCTACAGCAAGCCCCCCATACCAACTCCAGCCACAGGGGGGCAGACACCAGAAATAAGAGAGGCTACAACTCTGTTATCTGTAAGGTCACCACACCTAAAACCTATAAAAATGAAAAGACAGGACTATAACTCAGATGAGGGAGAAAGGAAAAACCCCAGAAAAACAGCTAAGCCATGAGGAGATTCTCAGCCTCCAGGAAAAAGACTGTTGATGCTGAAGATGATGCAAGACATTGGAAATAAACTGGAGGCAAAGATGGATAACTTACAGGAAACACTGAGCAAAGAGATACAAGATATAAAACTGAAACAAGAAGAGATGCAAAATACAATAACTGAAATAAAAAATTCACTAGAAGCAGCTAACAGCAGAATACAGGAGGCAGAAGAACGAATAAGCGAGGTGGAGGACAGATTAGTGGAAATTACGGATGCAGAAAAGAGAAAAAAGATTGAAAACAAATGGAGAGTCTCAGAGAACTCTGGGACAACATTAAAGGCATCAACATCCGTATTATAAGGGTGCCAGAAGAAGAGAGAAAGGAGGAGACAAAAAATATTTCAAGAGATAATAGCCGAAAACTTCCCTAACATGGGGAAGGAATCACTCACTCAAATCCAGGAAGCACAACGAGTACCATATAAAATAAACCCAAGGAGGAACAGCCCGAGACACATACTAATCAAACTGACCAAAATTAAAGACAGAGAAAATCTTGAAAGCAGCTAGGGAAAAGAAACAAACAACATACAAGGGAACCCTGATAAGGCTGTTGGCAGATTTTTCAACAGAAACTCTGCAGGCCAGAAGGGAGTGGCATGATATACTCAACGTGATGAAAGGAAAAAACCTCCAACCAAGATTACTCTACCCAGCAAGGCTCTCATTCAGATTTGAAGGAGAAATCAAAACCTTCACAGATAAGCAAAAGCTGAGAGAATTCAGCAACAGTAAACCAGCCTTCCAACAAGTACTAAAGGAACTTCTCTAGGCAGAAAAGAACAAGAGAAGAAGGAAAGGAAAAAGAGCAGCAAAAACAAATCCAAAGGAATTAATAAAATGGCAATAAGAACATACAGATCAATAATTACCTTAAATGTGAATGGACTAAACGCCCCAGCCAAAAGACATAGACTGACTGAATGGATACAAAAACAAGACCCATATATATGCTGTCTTCAAGAGACTCACTTCACTTCTAGGGACACATAAAAATTGAAAGTGAGAGGATGGAAGAAAATATGTCATGCAAAGGGGGATCAAAAGAAAGCTGGAGTAGCAATACTCCTATCAGACCAAATAGACTTTAAAATGAGTATTTTAAGGGACAAAGAAGGACATTACATAATGATCAAAGGATCAATCCAAGACGACGATATAACAATTTTAAATATCTATGCACCCAACACAGGTTCACCACCATATATAAGGCAACTGCTAACAACCTTAAAAGGACAAATCGACAACAACACAATCATAGTGGGGGACTTTATCACCCCACTTACAGCAATGGACAGATCAACCAGACAGAAAATCAATAAGGAAACACAGGCCCTGAATGAAGTATTAAACCAGATGGACTTAGTAGATGTTTATAGGACATTTCATCCAAAAGCAACAGAATACACATTCTTCTCAAGTGCACATGGAACATTCTCTAAGACTGATCATATCCTGGGCCACAAATCCAACCTCAGTAACTTTAAGAAAACTGAAGTCATATCAAGAATCTTTGCCAACCACAATGCTACACGACTGGCAATCAACAACAAGAAAAAACCTGCAAAAAACACAAACACGTGGAGACTCAACAACATGCTACTAAACAACCAATGGATCACTGAAGAAATCAAAGAGGAAATTAAAAAAATACCTAGCAGCAAATGGCAACAAAGACACGACACTCCAAAACCTATGGGATGCAGCAAAAGCCATTCTAAGAAAGTTTTTTTGGAAGCACAAAAGACCCAGAATAGCCAAAGACATCCTGAAAAAAAAATGAAGCTGAAGGAATCAGGCTCCCAGACTTCAGACTATACTATAAAGCAACAAGCATCAAAACTGCATGGTACTGGCACAAAGACAGAAATATAGATCAGTGGAACAGGACAGAAAGCCCAGATTTCAACCCATGCACCTACAGCCAACTCATCTATGACAAAGGAGGCAAGAATATACAATGGAGAAAGGACAGCTTGTTCAATAAGTGGTGCTGGGAAAATGGGACAGCCACACGGAAAAGAATGAAATTAGAACACTCCCTAACACCATACACAAAAATAAACTCCAAATGGATTAAAGACCGAGATATAAGATCAGACACTCTCAAACTCCTAGAGGAAAACATAGGCCAAACACTCTGACATAAACCACAGCAACATCTTCTCAGATCCACCTCTCAGAGTATTGACTATAAAAACAAAAATAAACAAATGGGACCTAATCAAACTGAAAAGTTTCTGCACAGCAAAGGAAACCCTAAAACAACACAAAAAGACAACCCACAGAATGGGAGAACATCTTTGCAAGTGTATCAACTGACAAGGGATTTATCTCCAAAATGTATAAACAACTTCTGCAGCTCCATACCAAAAAACAAACAAGCCTACCAAAAAATGGGCAGATCATCTAAACAGACAGTTCTCCAAAGAAGACATACAGATGGCCAATAAACACATGAAAAGGATGTTCAACATCATTATTAGAGAGATGCAAATCAAAACCACTCTGAGGTACCACCTTACACCAGCCAGAATGGCCATCATCCAAAAGTGTACAAACAGTAAGTGCTGGAGAGGGTGTGGAGAAAAAGGAACACTAGCACACCGTGGGTGGGATTGTAAATTGGTGCAACCACTGTGGAAAGCAGTATGGAGATTCCTCAAAAAACTAAAAATAGAACTACCATTTGATCCAGCAATCCCACTCCTGGGCATCTATCCAGAGAAAACCACGACTCGCAAAGACACATGTACTCCAATGTTCATTGCAGCACTATTTACAATAGCCAAGACATGGAAACAACCTAAATGTCCATTGACAGAGGAGTGGATCCAGAAGATGTGGTACATATACACAATGGAATATTACTCAGCCATTAAAAGGAATGAAATACCAGCCTTTTTAGCAACATGGATGGACCTAGAAATTATCATGCTAAGTGAAGTCAGCCATACAATGAGACACCAACATCAAATGCTTTCACTGACATGTGGAATCTGAAAAAAGGACAGACGGAACTTCTTTGCAGAGCAGATGCTGACTCACAGACATTGAAAAACTTATGGTCCCTGGAGGAGACAGTTTGGGGGGTGGGGGATGTGCCTGGGCTGTGGGATGGAAATCCTGTGAAATCAGATTATTATGATCATTATACAACTACAGATGTGATAAATTCATTTGAGTAATAAAAAATGGAAAAAAAAGTCTATTGTGGAGCACACATTCTAAGCAGAGACCAAAAAAAAAAAAATATATATGCATATATGAGTGGTCCTTTGGTACCTGTGGAGAACTGGTTCCAGGAACCCCACTGATACCAAAATCAAGTTCCTTCTATAAAACGGTGTAGTGAGTCAGCCCTCCATATCCCTGAATTCAGAGGGCTGGCTGTATGTATGAAACACAATGTAAGATGGGGCTAAGTGTTATAAAGCCGGGTAAAGGCACCCAGAGAAATAGGAGAAAGTACTATTTAGAACGGAGAGAGAAGGAAGAACTCTAAGGATTAAGGTTAAAGATCTGACTAAGCGAGAGAGTCACTCAAATCAACAGAAGACTATTCCAGGGATAAGAAAGAGCCCAATTCCAAGCCCAGAAAAGGGAATGTACCAGATGCACTCAAGGCAGGCATGCCACTCTGGTTAAACAGTTTGCACGGAATCATTTCATTCTTCCAAGCCTTATTCTCCCCATCTACAAAACCTTGAGTCCTTTAAACTCAAAGCAGCACTTGCATCCCAGGCTTCCTACAACCTGGCTTCACTGCTCTTCCACCTCCTACTACAACTCAGCTTGGGGCAGATGGCTGGCCGTGTATGCTGGCTTTCTCAGACATACAGTCACCCCCCCTTCCTTCTCCCAATTTAATCCAAACAGAGGGACCCATCTGACACTGATGGATTATACCAATTGAAGGGTACATGCTCTGGCATGTAACAGTTTATGCACTCCAAAAAAATGCACTGGCCAGATCAGGATTTAGAAGGCTCACAGTTGGATTTTCACTCCCAGCAAAAAGTCAGGGCTCAAGTTAAAATCATATCAAGCAGGACTTCAACACCTATAAATCAAGATTTTCAAGCCCAACAGTATAATTCTCTCCCCTTATTAAGGACAATTCATTAAAATTCTCTGGTGACCAGAGAATTCTGGTCACCTTATACAGCTTCTTTCTGACCTGTGTTTAAATTTTTTTTTAATAAAAATTAAGAAAACCCAGCCTGGAAGCTAAGGGTGAACAGCCAACACCAAGAAGAGTGCCCAGGACATGTAAGAATCCTCATAAATATCTGATAAGCTCATGGATGAATGACTGACCAGTTACTTACTAGAACACAGCAGCAGCAGTTAGGAACTCACGGGTCACTGTGACCAGACTAACTTCCTAGAGCACCCACTTCATTGTCTACTCAAAATAAAGCTGCTGGGGTTAACAGATGCAAACTACTGCCTCTGGAGTGGATTAACAATGAGATCCTGCTGTGTAGCACTGGGAACAATGTCTAGTCACTTATGGAGCCTGATAATGTGAGAAGATAGAATGTGTGCATGTATGCATAACTGGGTCACCATGCTTTGCAGTAGAAAAAACCATTGGGGGAAATAAAAAAAATTAAAAGAAAAAAAAAAGCTGTCTGTAGTATTTCTAAAACTAAGCAGGAATACTCTTTGTTAGGGATATAGTGTGTCCTCTATGTAAAAAGAATTAAACTCAAGCTATCACAGTTTAAGGGGCAGCTATCCAGCGAGCCTAAAATGTGCTGTGCTAGCTGAAATGCAAACCCACTTGCTCAGCCAAACAAACCTATATAAGAACCCTTATTATCTCTAACTTATCCCTGAGACCTATTTCAGTTCAGTAATGTTTGCAAGGATACATACAGAGGTGGGTGGTTGCAGGTGAATCTCAGGTGTTTGATTTCTGGGCTTGTTTTCTCTAACTCTCATAAAGGTAACCAAACAATACAAAGGGTTTTGTGTTTTTTTTTTTTTAATTATTTGAGCCATTGTCATATTAAGTGCAAAAAGTAATTGTTAGCCTGCTGTAATTCAGAAAATTTTTATACTGATTTAAGAATATTCTCCTATAAGACCATTTTATCAATATGCCCTTGGCTCACTCTGCTCTAACAAACCCCACAAAGGCTATTACATGTCTTAAAGACCATGCTCGTTGGACCACGGTGGGTGGGAAGCAAGGTGAAATGTTCATTCCCCTCCCAAACACAGCTAAGAAAGACGGGCCCAAAATGCCCATCCATCCCCCCCTTTGCCCCTTGGGAACCCCAAGTCTGTTCTTCTTGTCCATGATCTGTTTCTGTTTGTTATTTTTAGATCAGATCACCTGTTCCATATTTTAGATTCCATGACAATTTTGAAAAGTTGACACCTGAGAAAAGGTGTTAGCAAGGGTATGTGCCAGTGCAAGGGACACTCAATCTCAAGGAAGGGCTATTTCAGAAAGGACTTTGCAGAACATAGAAATGTGGCAGAAACCGCATCAGCGGATGACATGAGCTAACAGGATAAGGAATGATGGGTAACAACTCAGGCCTATAGACAGAGCTGAAGTTAAACCCCAGCTCTACCATTTGCTGGAGAGTGGGAAAGTAACTCATTTTCATATTCTCCACAGCTCCCTTTCTTATCTGGAAAGTGGGGATAATATTGTATTTCACAGGACTGACATATGAAATGAATCCATATCAAGTATAAAAGCCAAATGTCTCAGAGTTCCCACTGTGGCTCAGTGGGTTAAGAACCCAACAGACTCCGTGAGGACACAGGTTCAATTCCTGGCCTCGGTCAGTGGTTAAGGATTCAGCGTTGTCCCAATCTGTGATGTAGGTCACAGATGCAGCTTGGATCTGGCCTTGCTATGGGGTGGTGTAGGCGGTAGCAGCAGCTTTGATTTGACCCCTAGCCTGAGAACATCCATATGCCACAAATGTGCCCCCCCCCCCAAATTAACTAAATAAAAATTATTCCCTGGACAACATAAGAAAAAACACAGAAGGCTGCCTGCCAAAGCAGGTTTTCTGTGCTTATCAAATGTAGTTTTCAGACACTTGGAAATTTTATTTAATGAGTTTTTAAATATGTATTTAACATCATTTTAACTTTTTCATGGCTAGTTAAGCGTTCATCCCGTATTGAATGTTTCCTAGGTTTCAACACTAAACATGTTTCTCACCTAATCTTCACTCTTGTGAGGAAGATACTATTCCCCCACTTTAAAATAAGAAAATGTGGACACAGAAATTACAGAAACTGCCCTTGAGGATAAAGGATAGAGCCGGGATTCCAAACCCACGTCTGTTGGATTCCAAAGTCTATGCTTTTAAACATCATGTTACCCTAACCCCCTATTTCCTCAGAGACCATAGTTGTGCCAACCATGGTGCTTTTCAGCAAAGTTCAGCTTCCCGGTTGGAAAGGGATTACTGTACGATTATTTCTAAAAGGAAAAGTCGATAGCTCAGAAAGCCTTCAAAAGCATGAAGTTAGAGCAACAAAGGCTTAAACTCTCCACAGCTGGCATACCCACTGTGCCTTTTTCTTATTACTTCGGCATTCTCCCTAGACAGTGTGGCGTGTAAACAATTTTAGTAACAGTAAATTAATCACTTACTGACATTCCAAACAATCTAGCTCCAAGTACCTTTAGGAAGAAATGACAGAGGAGGCTAACACTGACTGGAAGAACTCCCAGATGTTCCGTCTACTCAGGAGACCGCAGTTAGAACGGGTGAAGGAAGTATTTCATAATAGAACTTAGATAACAGGATTGCAGAGTTAAGCTTCTAGAATTCTACTATCCTTACTGTAACTGATCTGTTGCCTATGAAAGTATAGTTGATTTACAATGTTTCAACAAGTTCTGTTGTACAACAAAGTGACCCAATCACACACAGCTCCCTGTGCTGTACAGCAGGATCCCATTGCCCATCCATTCCAAATGTAACAGTTTGCATTAAAAAAAAAAAAAAAAAACCCCAAAATGCCCATCCATCCCACTCCATCCCCCCCTTTGCCCCTTGGGAACCCCAAGTCTGTTCTTGTCCATGATCTGTTTCTGTTCTTTGTTATTTTTAGATCAGATCATCTGTTCCGTATTTTAGATTCCACAAATAAGTCTTATCATATGTCTTTTTCTTTCTAGCTTACTTAGTATGAGTGTCTCTAGATCCATCCCTGTTGTTGCAAATGGCATTCGTTTGTCTTTATTTCACTGGGGAGACAGTAACTTTGCATTCCTTTTTGTTCCCAAGTCTAAAATATAAGGTTGGGTGGAAGAGATTAGCCAAAATGAGTTGCTAGTCTTATATACAGCTTTTATTATAATCTGCAGCCAGCTGTCAATCACAAATTAACAAAGGGAAATGTGGTAAATTAAAGCCAAACTTGTCTCTTAACAAAGGCAGGCTTAAAGCAGGCACCTTCAAGTGTCCGTAATCACTGACATGGCTGAGTGAGACAAGCACCTGACATATCAGTCATAGAAAAGAGTTGATACTGGCAAGCTCAAATCCAGGGTTATGACTTCCACCTGCTAGTTACTGCTTTAGCATACCTGAGTAGCTAAGGTCAAGGTAACATGAAGATTTACCCATTATCTGAAACATACAAAATCACTATAAATCCAGGTAAGGATTTATAGGAACACAGGAATTTTTTTCAATTCCTACTTTGCACCAATAATTGTTTAAAATATTTTAAAACCAAATATAGGAGCCCAATATATGGCTAGTTAAGCACAAAGAGGAACCTGAAAGGTTTCAGAAATGTCACATTAGCTTATATTCAAACAGAATCAGTCACAGAGGATGGTGATTAAGTTGAAAACAAAATGCTTAAAAAGGACACAAAGTAATGTTTTCAGTTTTGCAAAAAGAAAATATATGCTGTGTTTAAAGTTGCTGCTTAGATGTGAAGAAAATCATATTGTGCATAATTACATAATAACAGTTCCTTTGGAAGCAATATGTTTAGACTTATAAGCAAATATTTTCCCTTTTATGTCTTCTATTTCAGTACTGAGTAGCCCAAAGATCTCATGCATATAAAGTCACAAGACAGCATGAAGATGTGTTTTATTCTAAAAAGAAAACCCAAATGAGGAATGACAACCACACTGCAAAGCAGAGCTTATGATGGAAAAAATGTAGATAACCTGAAAGAAAGCATATGCTGCTAAAGTGCCACTATCAAAAAAGAAAGTCACAGCTGCCGTAAGTATGTATTTCCAGATCACAGCAAGGCTGCCACTCAAACTCTATCAAATTGAGCCATTTCTTATGAGATACAACTCCAAGAGTTGGAGACCTCAAGCAAGTAACTGATACATCTAATGTGACTTTCTGCTTTCTGATTAGCCCTGCCCTCTGGACAATTCAGCTTAGTTTTATGATTACTGGATAAATGACACTTAGCTCTATTCCTCCAACATACGGTTTCCAAAATTCATCGATAAAAATTAGCATCCAAATCTCATCTTCTCCCTTTGGCAGCATGTCTAGTCCCTTCACACTTATAACACAGGAGAGCCCCTAGGCCTTGGACAGTGGCCCTCGGATCCACAATTTGCAACAGCACAATTCTGAGGGCTCCTTGACATCTCCAAGCCACAGCATCTGTGCTATTCCTTGACCCCACCACTTTGACCATTCAAAACCCATCATACCTCTCACTGCCAATTGTTTACGAAAGCCCCTCCCTCTTCTAATTCATTCTATACTTGGAACCTGATTTTCTTGAAATGCTATTAATCTGTCCCCTAATTCTAATGTGCAGAAAGAAAATGTGCCCTGCCCATCGCCTGAATGATGGGACTGGCAGTGGCTGGAAATTCTCATGTGGTGGGCAGGGCACATTTTCTCTTTCTGCACATTAGAATTAGGGAGTTTTTCCAAGGTAACCATGCTGAGGTCCAACCCCAGGGATTAATGTAATTGGCCTAGGGCAGAACCCAGAAATCAGACTGGTTCTTTAAAGTGCTCTAGGAGATCCTTACCAAGCAGTAGGAGTTGACAACCACGGCCTTGGGTGGTTAAGGTCTGGAGAAATACTGCCTCAAGTACTTTATCACACAGGTGTTGAGTCAGCAAACGATTTACTTTGCTGGTATACAACTGGTCATCTTTTAGAAAGGACACTGGTGGCAGTGAAGAAGGAACAAAAAGACCAGAGCCTGCTGCAGCCTAGGCGATAGGGAGTCTGCATCCATCCATCCACTCAATAAATATCCGAGCTTCTATTGAATAAATAAGATGAATAAGGCCCACCAACTCTTGCTCTCAATGAGTTCCCAGTGGCGAAAGAGGCAAGAAAATTAAAATATTATGCATTAAAGCAGAACAAATGTGAAAGATACAATGGGAGGAGAGAGAACACCTCAACATAGTGTGAATAGCAGAGGTATCAGAAGACACTTCCAAGATGAAGCAGATTCCAAGCATACAAGGAAAGCTACAGCAGTCGCTAGGCCAACAAGGCAGTACATGGGAACCTCCTATCAGGCTTCTGCAGAATTAAATGAAGCAATGATGCAGCAAGGGTAACCATGGGACCTGAAGGTCATCAGAGATCGAAATGAACCAGGGTAGGAGTTTTAGCTTCGCACTGAAGACAGTGGCACCCCACTAGGTGACTTTAAAAATAAAGTTGACCTATCAGATTTGTGTTTCAGGGGAAAAATTCAGTCTGACAGCAGAGAAAGGATGGCAGAAAGGCAAATAAGACCAGTCAGGAGGCCGTACGAACAGAGCAAGGGAAGAACAGGGGGACTAGCAGAGCCCTACATACCGAGTTGGAGGTGGGGTGGGGGATGGATTCCACTTTTTAGGGATTGAACTGGTACCAAGCTGACCCACTTAGTATTGAAGGGTGACGGAAACAGGAGTTGTGACTTTCAAGTGACAATGTGAAACTGGTAGGAAAACAAGCAGAGTATGGAGCATGTGTAGTCCATGAAAATGCTGGAAAAAATATGACTGTATTAAATACTTCAGGAAATAAAGCAGTTTCAAAGGTAGAGTAATTATCTATGAAGACGAGGTCCTATTTCTTCAAGAATGGTTTAAGAAATTTGATTAATATGTCAGTTCAAAAGGTAAAACTTTTGGAAACCATACACTGATCTTAATATGTGCTAAAAAGGTATTTATCAAATTTGATATGGAGTTCCGAATTTTTTTTTTTCTTTTTATGGCCACAGCCATGGACTATGGAGGTTTCTGGGTCAGAGACTCAATCCAAGTTTCCGTGACCTATGCTGCAGCAACACCAGATCCTTTAACCCACTGCACCAGGCTGGGGATTGAACACTGCAGTCGGATTCTTAACCCACTGTGCTATATAGCAGGAGCTCCTTAAATTGATCTTAGAGATACATCACAACACCTTTATCTCAAAACAAGTAATACGCCTCTGTGAAAAACAGACAATCCCATTAAGAGTCAGAACAAAATACGAATATCACTTTACTTTGATATTATCCTATTTAGAAGACCTGAATTAACTGAGTAACTAAATTAAATAGAAAGTAAATAAGGGAGTTCAGGAAATTCACTGGGCAGAAGTCAAACTTGCCCCAACCCAAACCAAGAGCTTTCCTAATAGTAAAAATGATTTTTTAAATGTAGCAGAAAATTAGCTGGCAAATTTAAGCGCAAACTAAAAGAGGGAAATACATAAGGTTCAAAGATCTATGTAAAAAATAAGTTTTTACCTAGATATTTAAAAGAAAGCGTAAGTACCAGAAGGAGGACATGGCTACACGGAACCTTTTAAATGTTTTAGGTGAGCATGAGAACTGGCAGAGCATTTCGGAAAATGCTAGTTGGCCTAAGGCTCAGATTATTTTATTTAAGCAGCACAGCTCCTCTTTAATAATTCAAAAATCAATACTCATTTACTGAGTGCTATTAGTAACCACATTACGCCATCAGTACTCAATTGCTATTATAAAAACGAAGGCTGTTTAAACTTTAAGCCTACCAATGTTAATAAGAAAATAAAGATAAAAACATAATTTTATGACTGTGTATTAAACACCATGAAGGAAGAATGAAGAGGGTGCCTTCGACACAAAATGAAGGAACAGAATCCAGACAAGACATTTGGGAAAGGTTTTTGCTCAAAAACACATTTTTCTATGTTTACACACACACGCTAAATGCTATACAAAAAACAAGTGTTACCTTTACTGGCACTGCTTTAATACCAGCAACAAGTTGGCAAGTAAAACATTTAATTTTCTTTTCTACTTGTAGCAAAACAAACTGCTTTTCAAATTCTCTCCCACTTTTCTTACGAAGCTTTTCTTAAATTACTTTAAGGAATGAAGACAGCTAGATCTCACACCAGTCTTGCTCTGATGTTTAGCATTCAGATTTTCTGAAACCCTGTGTGCTCTGCACGCTGTGCAGACTATAAACTTAATGTCTGTTCGTTTTCTACCTAGTGTAAACCCTGCATATTATAGGTCCACTTTTTTTTTATTAGTTAAAGGCTGTATAAAAGCAGAGTGAGGAAAATTAATGTAGTTCACAGATACTGATTTAAAGTCTTAGCATTTTAAGACTTTAAAATAAAGGAGAAAATAGCTTTTCCATTTCACTTAATTTCCAGTACTGCATATTGACCTAAGAATCTCTAACAGTAGGTCTGAGTTATTGAAAGCTGTTTTTAGAACATAAAAAATTAACTTGCTAAATTTTTATCTTTCTATAAAATTTAAAAATACACGTTGGAAACATACTAACTGACAAAAAAGCAAAATCAAGCCAATTTATTTCCTTCACAGTGAAAGAGCTATATTTTTTTCTCTTTTCTAAAAATGGAACGGTGTGTGAGCACAGGCTTATATTTAGCAATAAGAACCAGAAAAACTTCCAAGGAAAAGTTAGATTCTCTGGTTTCAAGATCTGAAATCATTTACCTTCAGGTCACTCTGCTTAATAAAAGCATATGTTACGAATTTTCTACCAACCATGGTTTGTCCACTTACCATAACCTTTGCTACAGAGAGCAGACCATGTCTATTATTCGTCTAGTTTCACGTTTAACACTCTGAGTCCCATATTATGTACAAGAATGCTTAATTTGTTACAATTTTTGTTGTCCCAGATTTCTAGTTTAAATGTACTTAGACAAGCAAAGACTGAATTGTTTTCTACTCTATTTATTGAAATTTTCTTTGAAACCTACAATATTTAATGCTTTACACTGTTTCATGGATACAATTTATATTATTTTTAAAATACGGTAAATGTCTATAAATATCCTACATATACATTCACTTGACATTTGAGAGAGATAGCTCTAAAATTTTTACTTGCCTATTAACTTTTGAAAGAACTGGTTAAAGTTACTCAACTCTAACTTAAAATGCACAATAACCTACTTCTAAAAAATTTCAGCTTTATACATTCAGTTGCTATGCTGTTTTGTATCCTAGAAGTCTGATGACAATTATACTCAGTAATTTCTCAGTATTGGATGCCCTTTTATCCACGTGTGATATGAAAAATATTTAAGAAACAGTACAGCACAATGGCTGTCAAGAGTCTGAGATTTCAGGCTATTTGGAAACTGTTTTACAGATGCTGGCACAAAACAGGAGACTCCTGGATCAAAAGTAAAGGGTATTCCTGACCACAACATAGAAGGCAACATTTGCTTCGTGTTCTTGTGGGTTCTCCTTGCCCCCAAATCCCAAAGCAGTAAGGCAAGGGGGTGCATTCACGATGCTGCATACATAGTGGGTTTGTGTTACAGCTGAAAATCCTGGGAGAATCCTGTTACAGCTGAAGGCTTTAAGGATAGCCATTTTCTGTTTAAGTGCTACTAGCACATCCATCCAAGTTTTGTCCCAGGAGGAGGCAATTTATTACCCTGGTTAGGAAACAAATTTACCCTGAGCCAAGAGATACTACATGTTTTTTTTTTCAATACTTTCTTACCAGTGATCATCTTTAATTTAGCACATGTGAATCCACATTGCTTATCACCATCAAGAATTAACACTACATATGATCTCACCCTCCCCTCCCCCAATGAAAACATGACAGTAAACAAGGTTGATTTCCCTTCCAGGCCAACATCAACTTTACCGGCTTGAAATTCCTAGTGTTTTTCCCAACAGTATAGCTCTTGCATTTTGAAAATCTTTTCCTAACTGCATTAATATTCACAACCATCTTATGAACAGTTAGACTTAATCAGAAGTTTTTCACTAGTTTCAGCATCCATTCTACTTTAAAACTCAACTTTTAACTGTACAACAATCATCACAACCCAATTTTACAGCATTTCCATCCCAAACCTCCAGCACATTACTACACTCCCCAACCTGTTTCCTTTGGTAATCATAAGTTTTTCAAAGTCTCTACATCAGTTTTTGCTCTGCAAAGAATTTCATTGTATCTTTTTAGATTCCACGTATAAGTCATAGTTTATGACATTTGTGTCTCACTGTTGAACTTCACTTAGTATGATAATATCTAGGTCCATTCATGTTGCTGCAAATGCCATTATTTCATTCCTTTTTATGGCTGAGTAATATTCCATTGGGTCTATGTACCTCATCTTTATCCACTCCTGTGTCAACGGACATTTATGTTGTTTCCATGCCTTGGCTACTATATATATAGTGTTGCAATGAACTATGAGGTACATGTATCTTTTCAAGTCAGGGTTTTCTCGGGATAGATGCCCAGGGGTGTGATTGCTGGATAGAACAGTGATTTCATTTTTAGTTTTTTGGGCAATCTCCATACTATTACCCATAGTGGTTGCACCAATTTACATTTCCACCAATAGCATAAGAAGGTTCCCTTTTCTCCACACCCTCTCCCAGCATTTATTGTTTGCAGACTTTTTGATGACGGCCATTCCAGCCAGTGCAAGGTAGTACCCTCAGTTTCAATCAGCATTTCTCTAATGATTAGTGATGAACATCTTTTCATGTGTATGTTTTTTTTTTGTTTTGTTTTTTTGGCTGTTGTCTGAAAAATTATCTGTTTAGATCTTCAGCCTATTTTTTGATGGTTTTTTTTTTTTGTATTGAGCTACAGCAGGTGTTTGTATATTTTGGAGAATAATCCCTTGTCAGTCACTTCATTTGCAAGTATTTTCTCCCCATTTTGTGGGTGTCTTTTCATTTTGTTTAGGGTTTTCCTTGCTGAGCAAAAACTTTTAATTAGGTCCCATTTGTTTTTATTGTCATTACTTTAGGAGGTGGAGCTGAGAAAACAATCCTGTGACCTATGTCAGAGAGTATTTAGCCTATGTCGTCCTTTAACAGTTTTATAGCATCTGGTCTTACATTTAAGGTCTTACCAAGGCTTGATCTGTGGCCCACAATGTGATCTATCCTAGAGAATGTTCCATGTGCACTTGAGAAAAACATGTATTCTGCTTGTTTTGGATGGAATGTTCTAAAAGTATCTATTAAGTCCATCTGGTCTAATGCATCATTTAAGGCCTGTGTTTCCCCGTTGATTTTCTGTCTGGATAATCTGTCCATTGCTGTAAGTGGGGTGTTAAAGTCCCCATTATTGCATTACTATCAATTTCTCCTTTTAAGGTTGTTAGCAGTTGCTTTATATATTGAGGTGATCCTATGTTGAGTGCATATATTTTTACAATTGTTACATCTTCTAAGACTTATCCTTTGATCATTATGTTATGTCCTTGTCTCTTATACCATTCTTTAAGGTTTCTCTGATATTGAGTACTGCTACTCTAGCTTTCTTTTGATTTCCATTTGCATGGAATATTTTCTATGTTCCTTGTGATTCTTTTTTCCCCCCACTTGGATAGAAGTATGATTTCAAGTTCAAAAAATTTTTTTCCTTCTGAAGTTAGATCAGTATATAGTTCCAAGGCCTATAAAATGACAATAATTGTTCCCCTACTGGAACTGTCTCACTCAGCTACTTCTATGTGACAACTAATACCAGACTCTCAGTGCACACAGTAAGCATCTATTCTCACATTCACTGGTCTTCAGCAGGAGCAGCTCTGCTTCAGGCTACAGGCAGCCCAGGGGACTATTCCACCATCTCATTCTGTAACCAGGCTCAAGGAGCAGAAGCTACCAAGACACATTCTTCTCATGCTGGAAGTCAGCAGCTCCCAGGGAGCTGATTCCATGGCACAGGTCATGACTCTGCTCACATTACACCAATATTCCATTGGCTAAAATGCATCAAAAGCCTAAGCTTGGAGTTCCTGTCATGGGTCAGTGGTTAACAAATCCAACCAGTATCCATGAAGACTCCCAGTCTGATCCCTGGCCTCACTCAGTCTGTTAAGGATCCAGCATTGCCATGAACTGTGGTATAGGCCACAAATGTGGCTGAGATCCCATGTTGCTCTGGAGGCTGGCAGCTGCAGTTCTGATTTGACCCATAGCCTGGGAACCTCCATATGCCACAGGTGCGGCCCTAAAAAGAAAAAAGAAGGACTAAGCTTAAGCAAAGAGGTAAGATTACACTCTGTCCAGTGAGCAGGGAGGAAAGTGAGCACTTGCTAGACAATAACCTAAATTCTGACAGTCATCTACAATATACAACTGAGTATAAACTTCCCAGTTCAGTCTCCTGCCTCCCTTCCCCTGGATACAACAAATATCCCTTCAAGGCCTTTAAGATCCGAGGGTCAAGGAAACCAAAGCCCACTTCAGCAAGTCTCCTGTCTTGTGAAACGTCTTCAGTGAGCCAGGTCTGGAGTCACACATGCAGATTTCATTGATATGTGTTCAAAAGCCTTCATTTTGTCACCTTCTGTATCCCTTTCACCCCTTCCAAGATGCTCCAATTCCCTGCTACTCTGAAACTACTGGCTTATTTCAGCCTTTTAGGTGAAACCCATCCACTGCCTGGTTACTTACTAGGCAGCCCATCCATTCTGTTGACTCAAGGGCCAGTCAGCGTTACTCTTGATGGGATCTTGTCTGCTGCAGAACTGCTAGCAATTCCTCAAAATCTCAGGCTATCTGGTGGCATCCTTCCACATTTTCTAACACTATTGCCAAGTTTTTAAATTTTTACGTATTTGTTGGTCCTTTCAATATTTTTAGGAGAAAAGAGGGAAGTGTGTAGGCTCAATATCTTGACATCAGAAGTCCAAAAGAGACTATAATTTTAAAAATCTACTTCTTTGTATATTACATAAATATCACAATCTTTTTTTCTTTTCTGCTCGATTCCACAGCATTTCCTCACCAGCCTTCTCTTTATATGCGGAGTCTCAGAACCAACCACTGAACACCACTTCCATGCCACCCCAACCCTAGGTGAGAAGGATAATTTTTCCCCATACTAATGCTGCTACACATAGCTACACAACTGCTAAGTCATGGTTATTGTTTTATTTCACAAAAATGGGCAAATATATAGTTTCTGGTGACCTGCATTTCTCACTCAACTGTACCTCCAGAGAAACCTCCCCTCCTCCATGTAATCTGGCTCAGCTCTGAGCCATTCTTTTCAGGGCTGCATAACAGTACATAATATACAGCTGCACCACAATTCATAAAGGTCTTCCACTTCTAACAGTATTTACATTGTTTTCAGTTTTGTGACATTACAAATAATACATCAGAAAACACACAGAAGAATGTCTCATACATTCCTTATATAAGGGTGCTTTTACTCTATGGGGTTTATGTGGGAATGTTGAGTTAAAGGGTATGTTACTTTCAATAGATTTTGGCCGACAACTATCGACTTATGCATTAGAATATCCTCCCTCCCTTGCTGTACAGTGGGAAAATAAAAAAATTTAAAAAAAGAATATCCTCCCCGTTTCATGAGAGAAAGAATTATCTTAAAATTTTTGTTAGCCTGATAGCAACATTCTTGTCATTTTAATTTGCATTTTTTCATAGATTTGTTCAGTTTGCTCTTCTCTGAACTGCTTATTCATTTATTTACCCATTATCCTGTTGGTTTTGTCTTTTAATAAGTGATTTTTTCCATAGAATTTCTATAATTTATACCATATTTTCAAAGTGGGGAGACCTGTTGTCTTTTGAGGGCCGCTTCTGTGGCACATAGAAGTTCTCAGGTTAGGGGTTGAACCAGAGCTGCAGCCACCAGCCTACGCCACAGCCAAGCAGGAACCAAGCCAAGTCTGTAACATAGACCACAGCTCACAGCAACACCAGATCCTTAACCAACGGAGCAAGGCCAGAGATCAAACCTGCACCCTCACGGATACTAGGGTTTGTTAACTGCTGAGCCACGATGGGAACGCCCAAAGCAGGAAGACTTTTGATCTTGTTTATGGTATCTGCTGCTATTCAAAAGAGATTTACATTAAGTCAAATGTTCTTTTATAGTTTCTGTATTTCCAGTCTTGGTTAAGGTCTCTGGGCTCTTGTTTTTTATATTAATGTCTTAACCCACTTGTGTTTTAGTTTACTCTGGTATGTAAGAGAACTCATATTTGCTTCAACAATGCCAGTACCATTCAATAAAGAATCTACCTTTTTGGGAGTTCCCTTGTGGCTCAGTGGGTTAAAGATCTGTCATCACTGCTGTGGATCTGATTACAGCTTTGGTATGGGTTTGATCCCTGGCCTGGGAACTTCTGCATGCCACAGGTATGGCAAAAAAAAAAAAAAACCTACCCTTTCCTATTTTTGTAATGAACTATCACTATAAATATATTTCTAGATTTTTAATATTGTTCCACCGAGCCAACTCTTAATACCATATTGACGATAATGGATTTATGGTATTATATTTAGAGACTATTCCAATTTAAGTAGTTACTTTTCCCCCCAATAAGTTTCTATTCTCACTTATTCTTCTCTATAAACTTTATAATTAGTCCTTTTAATTAAAAAAATCAGGATGGAATCTGTAATGAAAAGGCTTTAAGTCTGTCTGACTGATTTGATATTTACATGCCACCAAACCTTCCAAGGGCAAGAAATGTCAATCTATTCAGCTTTGAAAATTAAGTTTTCCTCTCACATGTCTTCTGTTTATCTTGAACTTGTTAATACATTTTTGAAGTTTATTTGCATTTGCATTTCTAGATGTTCAGTGTAAAGAAAGCTATTATTTTGGTGCATTTACATTAATACAGCAACCTCATCAAGTTCTCATTAATTTTTTAACTAGACTCACGTTTTCTAGGTAAAAATATCAGTAAAAGGGATAATCCTCCTTCAATGCCTTGCACCAATGTGCTGCTGTAATCAATTATGTGAAGTGATTGTGTGAATCCATTTCTATTCTATTCACATCTTTGTTTTGTTTAATTTATGTTGGTGCATTTACATTTTCGTCTTCAAAGAACTTGCATTTTTACTGTCTTTGTCCTGGTCTCTTTTTCTAATATGAATACTGTCCTATTGACTTATTTTGCATTTCCTAGGATTATTTTAATGCATCTCTATACTTCAAACATTTTCGTGCACATACTAACAAAGCAATAAGCAAAGCATATAGCTGGCTTTATTTTCCTCACTCAACTTTTGATTTTATAATTTAATCTGTTCATGCTTAATGACTGATATTTTAGTCATTTTATTCTTTACATCTTAAAACACATCTTTGTGTTTTCATCTTTTCATATTGCTATTTTTGAGTAGCTGATCAATTTATTTTTCCCCCCATTAGTTAAGAATTTCGTGCTACACTCTTGTACTCCATTAGTAGTCATATTTCTTTTCCCTGTTATCATAAACATGACTATTCTTTGAAAAAGAACATTACAAGTACTCTGGTTAAGAAACTGAGTTTTCTAATTATGACCCTCTATTTACCCCCTTCTCTCCCCTAGTAAGCTCACTCTTCTATAATTTTTCTATTTCTCCTTTCCACCCTTCTGAAATTTTTTTCAGAATACTTCTACTTTTCTACCCACCACTTTCCACACTTAGGTTGTCTGGTAACTTTTCCTCTCCATTTTTAGGGAGGCTTAGTGGGTCCCTCTTTTGAACTTAGATTACAAACCCCCAGACAGCTATCTCCATCCATTTACTTTCTAAATATATATGCATCAGTAATGTTAAAGTTCACTGTGAATACTTCCTCTTTAACTTTTCCCATCTTGAGGTCTTTGTTCTAGTTCATTTACTATCTGGTGACTAAGATGGGGTACATGGGTGATGCTCTGAATTTCTGCATATCCTCAAACATCTTTTCTTTAACCTAGGCAGGTTCAACTATGTAAGCTGGAAGTAAAATTCTAGGATTGTGGTCCATTTCCTTCCATAATGTGCGGATACCTCCACCTCCTCTCTTTCTTACTTGCAAATGAGAAATTCAAGGTCAGCTAGGTCCCACCTTCCACCATTTTCTTTTTTTTTTTTCCTTCTTGGGCCTAGCTCTATGTGATTAGAGAACATAGAATTTTTCCAGAATGTATTTAGACCATGCACCTTTCTCATCAGGTGAGCCTAGACCTTACCGAGCCCTTTCAATTTAAGTTCTTCCTTCAGCTCAAGTCAGAAGGATTGTCTATTACATAATTAGCACCTTTCCTGTCTATGTCTGTAACTCACCTCACTAACTCCAATTATTTTCCTTTCAAAGTCGCTAACCTACTCTCCAGCTCTCATTTTTTTTCATGATTTCAATCTTTTCATATCTTTGCTCCATGACTAAGGTATTTTTCACACAATCCTCTAGAATGCTAAATCAGGTCTCAACAGCAACCAACCTTCCTCCCCTTTATGCAGAAACGAAATTCTTTAATTGGCCATCATGCTTACAATTTTAGGTACAATTAAATCTAAAGAGATATGCTTTTTCCCCCTCAAGTATTTAATGCATCTCTTCCAACCTTTCTACCTCCTTTCACATTTGATTTTCCTCTGTGCAGCTATAGGTCTTTTATTGCTGTCTTTGTTGGCTCCAGTCTAATGCTGGTTCTCTAATTTGCACACTTACCTGGGTGGTAGGACATTTAAAATCCCTAATGCCCAGGGCCTACTGAATGAGAACTGAAAGAAGTACTCAGGTATCAGTACTTACTTTGAGAATTTACGTAAGTCAAGCCAAGGTACTAAAGGCTTAATGCCACTCTAAATTTCACCCATCCAGTCCCTTGCAGAGACAGCAAAGGGAAGCCTCTTTGTTCTCAAGACTACCTGTCTTTGTGAGCTCAGGAGCATGGGTGACCCAATCTAGCCATTCGTCTGTCTCTTGGATTTTTTGGGAGTCAGATATCCAGAACATTTTGATACCTCCACTACCAGGATTTCTGAAAACTGGGTTTTCTCAGGATCTGCCTTCTCAGCTGCTATTTATTTTGGGGTATCAATATTCTGTTCTCCTAGCAAGGCCTACACCACTTAGAGCAAGCCCCTACCTCCATGTCCTATTTCCCTTCTTTGAAGCCCCACCTGGCAAAAGGTCTCCCTTATTAACCCAGGTGCCTATAGGTCCTTCAGGGTCAGAAGGGCCAGGTAACAAGTTTCTAGAAGAAATAAACCATACCCAGATCTTCATATTAAAACTCTTAGAAAGAATCCCACAGACTGATCTTTTATGTTTCCATGTCTATAATCAACATCTAAGTATAGTTTTTGCTCCTATAAGTAACAAATTAGCATTACTGGGGTGATAGGTGAAAGGAACAATGGTTAGTCTGCTAAAAATGAGCATTAGACTCAGAGGGGAGGAAGAAGGATAAAACAGACTGGGAGAAAAAACTGCTAATACCTGAAGCAAAGTCAACATGATTTACAGATATCGACAAATAGATAAGCAGTACATTCATAGATTAGGTTTATACAAGGATGTGCAGCTGGAGGCACATCAACAGGGAGTGACATTCTTATATCTCCAATTTGTCAGTGTCAGGGAAATTTTGCTTGTAAGAATTTCTCAAGAACTTTGTTATTCACGGATTTAACAGCAAGTATATGGTACCCACTAGGTAGGAAATACAGCACAATTTGTGAATAATTCTGCCTTCCAGTTTTGAGATATCAGCATTGTTACTCATGTTGTGAGTCCTATATTCAAGACAGGATGGCAGCTACTACTTTCAGAGCTCTCACCATTACATGAAAAGTAAAAGGCAATAAAGTATCACCAGATTCCTTTTTTTTTAAAGCAATTTTCAAACTTGTTTTGGCCATTCTTTTCTTCAAAAGAATTTAAATAAAAGCTGACACTGAAAACCAGAAGCCTGCTTAGGACCCAATCTTCCCAACCCTAAGCATCCTCCTCACTAGAAACCAAGTTCCATGCAAATGAAGACTCTGTTTCTCAAAGCTATATCCCTTCATGGCTAGAATAAGGAGGCCTTCCCTAATATTTAACAATTAAACCCCTTAGGCATATGAAGGAAAATTGGGCAAGCACCATTCCTGACTCTTTTGTGTAAGGAGTCTCTGGGTAAGTCATCCCAGTAAGAATAAAACTTTAAGCACAACAGTCAGGCTTACTCAGTTGAGTGATGGGAGACAAGGTAAATCACCTTCCTGCATGCATTTCATGAGTATTTTAGAAGGGGCTTTCTCCTCTCAAAAAAAAAAAAAAAAAAAAAAAGGAATCTGGTGATATATATACAAGGTTTGGTCACCTGTGTTTCATGCCATTTGACACCAAGTAGTTATCATGAACTCGTGCACACACTTTTTTTTTTGGGGGGGGGGCACTGCAGAAATGGCCAGAACCAGCACAGGCCTTTCAGCTATTTGCTTATTACAACAATTTCTCAATGAACCACACACTCTGGAAATTGAGTTTGACTCTCATCTCTGACTCTCAGGCACATTCCAATGTGAGGTCCAAATTCCAGATGACTGAAGACTTACCAAAGTTCTAATGGACATTTGGGAATGGGCAATTAATTAGCACCAGCTCTGGGTCTCCAGTACAGGTGGTTCATCTTTAATGGTAACCTCAGTACACTGCAACCATCTACATCCATATCCATCTCCCCCCTCAAGAGACTGGCTCCCTGAAGATGAAAAATCACATTGTATACACATTAGTAAATAATGTAAGCTGTGCACTGCACAGTTTACTTCAGGCTCCCAGTTATGTGTCTGGGACAGGCAAAAGGTAAAGCTTCAAGTAACTGCATTCCAGGAAATCTGGCACTAGCAGGTTGGACAACCTTCCGGAATATCTTTAATCACATGCAAAAATTCATGTTGCTCACAGAATGAGGCAAAGTGTTACCAAACATCTGATCCCCTACCCTCAATTAGACAGCTCCCAAGGTCCAGCCCCAACCGGAGAGATTTCCGCAGGACTTGAACATTATCAGGAGAGTCCCTGACAAACAGCACTCCAAGGCTAGAAGACATACACATCCCTCCATGTGACAGAGCATGCTACAGGAGACTGAGAAAGTAAAAAACACTCAAGGCAAAAATCCGCCCAGCCATTCATCAGGCTGGACTGACAGACACAGACAGAACCAACTTCAAATAGGAAGGTGTATGTTTTTTTCAAGGACTTCTGCTACTATGAAGTGTGATTAAAAACCTCTTTCTTTGAGCGTCTACTGTTCTACTCTCGGAGAAACCTAGTTCTCTAAAATCAGAAACTTTGCTGCTTGAAGTTAAGAGTCAGAATGAAGCGCTTCACTCTTGCCTGAAAGATGTAAGTCACTCTGACATAGAAGTGGCCTTGATTTACAGGCCAGGCGCACAGCTTCAGAAAGAGGTGTCTGGATACAACATTCCACATTGCTCTTAACTTTGTAGTTTCTAAGGAAACAGGCCCATGGTCCATGGTGCAGTGATGCTGACCAATTTATACACAGTACTATTGTACTTTCAACCTATCACGAAGCTATTCATTCAAGTTTCACCTTAACTCCCATCTTCTCCAAAATCCTATCCCAACTATTTTCCTTTCACTTGTGACAAGTCTCATGAACAGTTCCTCTGGTGTGTGGTTACCCTCAAGTCAATGAGTCAAAAAACATGATCTTTTTGAACTACAGCTCTACCCTAGATGATCTTAGACTGATTGGGCTAAGACTTTTAAGAACTCTTCTGGTAACCACCCTTTTCCATGATTCAAGGGAAGTTTAGGTTCAAGTAAAAGCCTTATGCAATAAAACCAATCTCCAGGGGTCATAAGGCTCCACTTTGTCCCCTGTATTCAGTCAGGCTCAAGTGGACTTGTCCTCTCAGGATAAGTCCTCAACCAGTCACTAGGATTGAGGAAATGCCTCTTCAGCAGTACAAACAGCTCATCACCTCCCTCTCACCAACCCTTAGTACTTTCAACACACAATACACCCTGGCTCCTATAGGATGTTGACAGAAGTACTTGCTCTCTCCAATTCTTGGTCCCACCATGCTCAGTCAGACTCCATATGTTCTCATATGTGGAAAGTGTCAGAAGGCAGAGGCAATGATAATGGTTCCTCTTGGTCCTCAGCCTGGCTGCACCAGACACTGCATGAGGGAGGAGGAAGAGTAGATCAGTATTAGGGTATCGTCCAGACTGGAAGGAACAACTAAAGCAGCCAGAGCATATTCAGGGCTTCCGTGGTTTTATAACCCCTTTCTTATCTGTCAGAAAGGAAGGGTTATTGCTCTGCTACCCTCAAGGCCCAAACATTTCAAGGAAAGTTTAGCTTCTAATGGGTCCATGGACTCCAAAGGCCCAGTAATTAGAGCTTCTATTTAATTGCCTCAACCACTTCATCTTGACTTTGGAAAACACTCTAAACAAAAAGGGTCTTGTTGCAAGGGATATCTGCTAAGGACTACAAAAAGCTCAGCTACTTACTAGAAGCATTTATCCTTAACCCCCAAACATCTTTAGTTCTCAAATCCAGGGGGCATCAATACAAACCCTTCCCCCTCCCACAGCAACAAGAGAGTCCAGACAATATGCTTTAAAAAATTAACTTATAGCTAAAACTGTCTAGAGGTAAGTGGGTACATTCAACAAATACGTTCAAAACTTATTGGCAGATAAAACCCAGAGGCCAAAAAAGGAAAACATTGATAATCTGACGCCACACAACTTTAAAACTTGTGTAAGAAGACAACAAAAATACTATTTAAAAAGGCAAAAACATGGCAGCGGGGGCGGGGGGGGGGGGGGTACCTGAAGTGCTAGGAGCTAAGGTGGTATTTTCCTTAACACAGCAGACTTGAATAAGCAGTTCACAGGAAATGACACTTAGCATTTTCTCAGAAAAACAAAGTACAGTTGAAGGTAGAGCACTGAGGGGAAGACAAATTTTACATGTTCATGTAAGAAAAAGGAATCCTACTGGGCAGGTCTGAGGAGAGAATCACAGGTCTGCGTATCTAAATTTGTAAGGATAAAAGTTGTGGATTAAAAACAGAAAAACAAACCACTGTCACCATGATGAGTTTTTCCTCAAATGGAATTTTACTAAGATTTTTATTACCCAAGGAAATACTAACTCCTCCTTGTCCAATGTAATTTTTGAAAATAAATACTGTCTAGAAATGAACTGAAAACAGGAACCACGGGACTTTAAAATATCAAAGCATATAAAGATCAGCCTAGCTCTTATGAATAAAACATCCAACTTAATCCACAGGAAATTGTTTTTTAAAATAAGGATCTAAATCTAGTATTCATATCCCTTAGTCATTCTTCATGAGCTATAGTTTTGCACACCATCCGGGGCTGAAATGTGTTTCAGGATGGCTCTTAAAGATACTCCAGTGCATGACTAGTTCTGCCTAATTGATCCAATACTTGAAAATTCACAGGCATGTAATCCAAACCAAACTCTCCCAAGAGTCCATCTTTATAACTTGTCCTTGCCATCAAGTCTTCACACTAGAAGATTTAGGAATATTAACTATAAGTACGTAAGGAAACAGTATAAAATAAGCGACCATTTTAATTCAGAGTTCAATAGGCAGTGTGCCCACAGTGTATCTACATTTGCCTCAATTCTCCCAGCTGTCTGAATTACTTTCTTAAACACTATACACCATGTGGACCAGAGCAAGGTAAGTTGTATGAGACCGTGCTCATGGGCTAAGAACACAAATGATCAATGTGTAAGGCCCGAGTTCCAGATGCCAAAGTTCTCTCACTTGTCTCACACAGATTCACATACATACATACACACAAAAATAAGTTTCGAAACCTTAACTCTTCTTGGTTCTTCTTTCAAATATTCTAGCCTTCCTTGGGTCATTCTGACACTCAATGCAAACTAAAACTGGAGTTTGTTCTGAACTGGGCAAAAGCTGAATCAAGCACGTCGTGAGATAGCAATTAATAGCAGCTGCCAGACTAACAGCAGCTTTTCAAACCATCTGAAGAAGGACTACAACAGGATGCCATTAACTAGTCAATTGTGATTTACCAACTGAAACATTTATTTCATTGCTATTTAATTATTCTAAGCCTAAAAAGTTTTACAAAAACAGTCTATCTTGGAAGTTTTTCAATTTCAGAGTCAATGTTAAAATTTTTAAAAATGTACTCAGTCTAATTATAACCCACAATCTAAAATGTTTCTTCAAAGTTAAATCCATGAATATTAAAATTACTAAGTAGGCTGATTAAATCACAAATCTATCCTTCTCGATTGTCATTAAATTGAATTAAATGATTTATATGCCTCTATTTCTTAAAATCATCACTGGTAAAGAAAATACATTTTATATGAATGTTGATGCCTAAAGGGAACTAAATCAAATGGCTAAGTCAGTCTGTAAACAAGAGACCAATTTCTCCATATCACATTTGCTTTCTGTGTTGAATACTAAAAAGGAATGAACCTAAAACAAAAGGCAGACTCAGTGTCTGTCAATCAAACCAACATATTATACCAAACAAAATGTACTTTTCAGGTATCCCTTTTGGTGAACAGAGATTATTATTCTGGTAACATACTATGGGGGGGGGGGAAGCTAGTGTAGCTCAACATACCATTTTAAACTAACAAAAATGCAAGTCTTTAGAAGAAGCACCCTTAAGATTCTCGGAAGTATTTAATAGCATGACATTCTGAATTTTAAGTCAATTAGATTTGATCTTTCAGTCTATTTTCCCACCAAAGTAAATAAATGGAACCAATTATAAGATGTGAATAGAGTGAATAAACATAGGTAGATGGCTCACCCCAGGTCAGGAAACTAGTAACGTATATGGTCTCTCAATATCAACCATTTACCTAGTAGCACCAAGTTTATGTTAACTTCTAGTCCAATATACCATGGATAGGATCTATGCAGTTCAATATGATTCATGTACAAACTAGTGTTCCTATTGGATTGTTCTTCAAAGAGTGCTGAGTGCAAATGAATATAAAAAGCTGTACCTTTCAGCCATACTAATACATGCACACTAAAGTCTTGCCTTTAAATAAAAGCACTCAAGACCTTTATAATTTCTTTAGTTTCCTCTCATTTCCACTTCCATTGATTTAAAAAGGCTCAGTCCATGCCTCCAATCCCTGACCCTTGAACGTCAATCTTTGAAGTTCAAACACAATTCTCACTTTCATAATACTGTCAAGTATGTTTATAAACGCATTCTAACACCATGGAAAAGCTCTAATGAGCTCTCTTTCTCCTCCCTTATTTTCATTACCAAAGAGAGAAAAAAAAAAAAAAAAAGGAGTTCCCTGGTAGCCTACAGGTTAAGGATCCAGCACTCTTATTGCTGTGGCTCAGTGTGCTCCCTGGCTTAGGAACTTCCACATACTGCGAGGCACAGCAAAAAAAAAAAAAAAAAAAAAGCACACAGGAAAAAAAAGGATGCTATGAAACTCCCTGAACACACTGCCTGCCCAGAGTGCAGTTCACCCAGCCCCTGAAACCAGGGTAAAATGCTACTCTCCTGGATGAAAAACTTATGAACTCCCTCACAGATTAACTAGGTCATCTAAGGTGTGAAGTATTAGTTGAAACAATGAATTCTTTAACTAGAAACAAGGCTAGCTAGAAGGTATTTCCCTTCTGTGTCTACATCAACCCATATACACGTCCTATATTATCAAGAATGATGCAAAGGCAAGCAAAGATTAGTCTTCACAAAATTTACTTTTATTTTAGTCTTAAACGTGTAATGGTCCAGAAGAACCTTTCTGACTGAAAACTTACTGAAGATCTCATTGAAATCACTACAGGAAACTCGACCATTGCGTTCCATCACAGGCCTTTTTTGTAGACTCAGTTGTAGAGAGACTTCTATAAGAAGTTCTTCATGAAATGCTTGTCCCAGGAAGAAAAGCCAAGAACTCCACTATGGACAGAAGGTTTGAGGTTTCCCGAGGTCATAAAACATATACACAACTTGCCTCATCTGCTCAGTTTTCCCAAGACAGAGAGTAGGGAGGGGGAGAAACCTCCCTTTGCAGAAGGCACTTGTTAACAGATACTTTGGAGAGCTACGTACAACCCCATGAAAAGACAGCCTCTATCCAAGGCAAGTGCAATCACCTGTCCAGGTATACCTGATATTGAGAAAATGGTCTTCCATTGTGAAAATGCTGTTCACACATTCATCGTCATCAATAAATAGGGTACATAAAAATCAAATAGCTTTACTTACAAAACCGTAAATAGATTCAAGTTTGTTATCTTCCTACCATTCAAGAATATTTTCTCTAAGTTCCCATCATGGCTCAGCAGTAAATGAACCTGACTAGTATCCATGGGGATGTGGATTCGATCCCAAGCCTCTCTCAGTGGGTTAAAGATCTGGCATTGCTGTGGCACAGGCCAGCAGCTACAGCTCCAATTCGACCCCTAGCCTGGGAACCTCCATATGCCATGGGTGTGGCCCTAAAAAAATTAAAAAGAAGCTTTAGAAAGGATTCCTCTAGCTCATCAGAAAAAGTGTAACCCCTGTCACTCAGTTATCCTGGAAGGCACACATCATCGTAAGCAAAGAGTGTTCCATAAATGGCATTTACACATAAGGTTATTATATAACCTGTCTAGTCTAGGACCTGGAAAATATTATGCGTTCAATAAATGAACAAGTGAATACACCAAGTCCTCATACTAGTTTAATTCCCACTAGACATTTGATTCACATTTATGAGAAATATTTTGATAAATGTAGTCACGTTGAAAGTTTAACACATCTCAGAATTCCCAATATAAAAAGCACAGTGTTCAACCTAACAACTTGCCAAAATAAACTGGAAAATATTACCTCACATAATACACTTCTTCCAAACACCTAGGTAACCTTTACAAACACTGATCAAGTTCCAGAGCAGCGGTTCTTGAACTTTAACATTCACAGGAGTCAACTGGGACTCTTTTTAAAATTCAGATTCTGATTCAGGAGACAGAATGGAGCCCAAGAGTCTGTATTTCTAATAAGTTCCCAGATGATAATGATGCCGCCTAAACCCACTAAGTTTTATGCCAGGAATGTACAGATGACCCAACAAGGAAGAGATGCTCCAATCATCTGTGACATTAGTAGATTAAAGGACAAAAGTCATGTGAGCATATTAATGCTTGAAAAGATTTGATCTAGATGCTTCATCACCCTCTGCTAACAAAAAGTATTAGCAAGGAATAAACAGTAGTCTAGCTTCCTCATTTAGTAAAGGGTATCAAAGCATACCAAGCAGAAATCCCCAGACATAATAGTAAAATATTAGATAGGCTCCCATTAGACCAGGAAAAAGACAAAGGTATCTATTACCACTGCTGCTATTAAGACACATACTAGACCCTTCAAATGCAGTAAAATGAAAATGCTAATCAAAAAATTTATATTGGAGAGAAAAAAAATCAGTTGTCTTTAAAGGAAACTGTACAATGGTCTACATGCAAAACCTCAGAATCAATTTTTTAATTATAACTTTGATAAACATTCTAATATAAAGCATCCAGTATTTTAAATCTCTAGAAAAATCAAATCAAAAATGCGTAAAAATTGTCACAATATGGGAAAAAATACTTTAAAAGAATTTTTTTTCTTTTTATGGCCACACCTGTGACATATGGTAGTTCCCAGGCTAGGGTTCAAATCAGAGCTGCAGCTGCCAGCCTACACCACAGCTTGTGGCAACACTGACCCTTAACCCACTGAGTTAAGACCAGGAATTGAACCAGCATCCTCAGACATTGTGTTGGGTTCTTAACCCACTGAGCCACAACAGGAACTTGAAAAAAAATTCTTGAAGGACATAAAAATAACCTGAATACATGGAGTGAAAATCTGTGTTTCTATTACATTAGAATCTATACTGTGACTATGTCAAATTTGGTATATGCCAGATTACCCTGTAAATGCAAAAAAAAAAAAAAAAAAGCCCATCTTTTTTCAAACTGACACCAAATCTACAATTAATGTTCAAAGAGGAAAAATAGGGTCAAAGCTCTTTCCCTTTCTCCACCAAGCTCAGCACATACCTGCTCTCAGGGTCTTTGCACATCCCATTCCTTCTATCTCAAATGTCACACGTCAAGTCTTTTGGGACAGGGGGCCCTGTCTCACTCACTGGACCTCAGCTTAAACTTACCTTCTGATTCTGACAGACGTATACACGCGCCCACATGCACCCCGGGTGTAAGTCTCTCATTATGTAGCTGAAACCATAACCACATCATCTCCGTCCACCTGCTTGTTTGGTACTCCCAACAGAACACATGCTCCATCAGCTCCTGCCATCATGCCCAGCCTCCAGGCTCCTTGTTCTTTAAGAATTTGAATGTGTTCCTCAAAACAGTCGCTCTTTTTCTCTATTATCAACCATCTGGACATCTAAGTGGTTGGTTGAGTAATTACATATGCAGACTATGGAATAATACACAACCATTAAAACGATGTTTATGAGTAAGGACATCTGTTAGTGAAAGTATATAAAACAATGTAGGCCCAAATTACATTTCCTTAATCAAATTCACATGTAAAAAAAACACACACAGTTCTATCAATGACTACCTCTGGTTAATAACATTAAAAATATTAAACAATTTTTTTTTTACATTTTCTAAAGTAACTGATTTTTAACAAGAAGGAGCTAATATAGGTGTGTTATTGTATACATGTATGTGTATTCTTAGGAGACAGCAGGCTGTTTTACTTCCCAACTCCCTTATGACCTTTGTCCCAATGTATATAATCGGAAAAAACAATTTAAAAAATTATACCGTGAGCTTAACTCAAAGAGCTCAGTGCTGTTTATAGAAATCCACTTACTCCTGTACCTTGCAGCTTTAAAACAAATGCAAATCTAAGTGGGGGGAAAAAAAAAGTAAATATCGCTAGTGTTTGTTCTGTAAAGGGTAGTCACAATTCCGGAGGAAGCATTTCTTCCCTTTCAAGGTTGGAACAAGAACAACAAAACCTCTTGAATTCCCGCCCTGGTAATGTAAGCAGAAGAGCAGAGGAGGAAGGGTTTTGTTATTATTTAGTCTCATTTTACGATCCGGAACAATGTTAGATTGCTACCACTGTGACACAGCATTTGTCATTCCCATGGTGCTTCTTCCTATCAGAAACATGCGTGAAAATGTGACACAAACCCCCAAGTCACAGTAGCTGTTCACCACTAGATGGTGATCTTGGGGCTTGGCCGCTCATGCTTCTGACATCACTGGTCTCTTTCACCAAAAAGAGTTTGACAAATTAGACATTCAATTCCTCTTAAAATTGTAATGGTTTGGTAACAAGTAATTTGCCACACAGCATTATACAGCTCAAACACAGCTATCAAAACACACTGAAATAACCAAAATGACACACGTAAGTCCTGGTTTTCTTAGTATACACCTGTACTCAAATTTAAGTGAGGCAGATTGATTAAAGCGAGAATTCCAACACGCAGACTTTCTAGTTTTGACCTCCAACCTGTACTGGCATTTTTTAACTCATCTTAAATGGACAGAGCCACTACCAGGTTTGCACTGAGGCTTTCGCTTCAAACAATTGACAGCCACACTTGGGTCAATACCTGGGAAAAGTAACCATTGTGGCCATTCATTCCCAGCCATCAATTCTATGGCCTCTACATAGATATTTTATTTTTGAGCTTGTAGAATATGTGTGTTCTTTTGAATGAATAAATCAACTTTGTGATGATCTCAGTTCTACACTGAAATAAAGCTGCTTGGAACTGGCAATAAAAAAATAGTTTGACTTTTTATTTATCCCTACCCCTGCACCCAAACAAAGACATCTAACAATGTTCTGGTTGGGAAATAAAGGCCAGAAATCTAGAATTTACTGCCCAATTCCTTCTCTAGTAACTTCACTATTGGCAAGCACAGTTGATATTTATAAATGCTGCTTTAACACTGACTTAAATAACTTAACATGTTTAGATAAACAAATTGCCGGATGAGCAATTTGTTTATCTGTCATCTATTAACAGCAACCCTTGTGATTCTATCTTTCTCTCACAGCTTACCATTAAGTCGCCTGAAATATTCTAATATGGTGATCTCAATAAACCCAAGATCAAACCATGAGTTACTTAGATTAGCACTAAGAATCTTTGCCAAACCTAGCGCTTATATAATCCTTCCCTCTGTGGTATTCATGACTGTATTGAAGTCTAACCACCTGTTAGTTAAGCCTATAATATGAAGACAGGTAATGTTAGAATGAAAGTCAGTTGGAATTTTTTCTTAAATGATTCCCAAATAATTTTCAAGACTATGGTCGTTTATAGGAAAGAGGGAGAATTTAACAGGCCTACAGCTATCAGCGAATCACCCCTTGGCTCCACGTCTACCCTACTTTGCCTGCTCACACTGGAGAGCTCAACACTGACCCGTGGTCCTACTCTGCAGAGGATGCTAACCTTTGTCAGCAGAAGATGCCAGAGCAACTCTGCAGGAGGAAAGGGCTTTCCTTCCCTGATTCTAATGAGCCTTTACCTGGCCCTGGTCCTGTCACCCAGCAACAAGCAGCACACAGATGGGAGGCATACAGCACTCCAGCCCACACTCCAAGTCACAGAACCTCTCAGTGGGCGCGTCACGCCCCCCTCAACCCAGTCACCACTTCACCTTCGCCTCCTGACACAGACACTGCACACCCGAGGCTCTCCTTACTTGGCCCATGATCACGGGTCCCATTGCTTACATCCACCCACAAGCCCAGATCCACCTGAATCCTTAAGATGTGTTCCCCTCTTAAGGAGTCTTAAGCTGCCTAAAACCTGGAGGGGTTTCCTGCTTGTCTGGCAACCGTGGACCAGCTCTGACCTGGACAACTCCGTAAGCCTCTGAACATCCAGCGGGTTGCAACTGCTATCTTCTACACTGAGGTCTGAATCTCCGCCTTCGCAAGGGGGCTCCCTTTCCAAGTTTGCTCTTTCCTTGGTTTATTAGTTTCCTAGGGCTGCCACAGAAACACCACCCTCGAGGTGGCTTAAATTCATTTTCTCAGTTCCAGAAGCTAGAAATTAGAGTTCAAGCTGTCAGATGGTTCAGTCCCCTCTGAGGCCTCCCACCCTGCCTTACCAATGGCTCCCTCATGTTAGGTCCTCAGTCTCTCCTCTGTGTGCACCTATCTGTGGCTCTCTCTGTCCTCATCTCCGATCATAAGGACACCAGTCAGACTGGATTTGGGCCCACCCCGACCGTCTCATTTTTAACTTCATTACCTCTTTATAGATCTTACCTCCAAATTCAGTCACATTCTGAGGTTTTGGGGATTAGGATTTAAACATATGAATCTGGGGAAGTACAAACACAATTTGGGCCCCTAACACTTGGGTGCTCTCACTCATCCAATTAAGACAGTTAACAGTTTTTACCCCTCTATGGTTAATCTCATTATAGTTGCCTTTTTTATTAATTTTATTTCAAATTACTTGGTGCTTTCTGAGTGAACCCTTTCTGATACAGTGAACGTGACGTCAGGCTGTTTCAGCTGGGAACTCTCCACATGTTCCAAGTTCACCTTTTACTTCCACATTCCTACAGTTTTGTACCTTCACTGATTCAGAATTTAAAATGCAGTTTTGCAGAACTACAGTACAAATTCTATTGACTTACTCTTAACCACGACAACTTTACTGATCAACATCATGAGGTCCTATGGTTCAACAACTAACAGCAGCTCAACATACTGCCAAACTGACACGATACATGTGACCACTTCTTGATATGAGAGAAGACCTATGCAGGTACTGAAGCGTTGCTCAAAGGCATACTAAGACTTAGATGTCACACTGTATCGCTTCTTATTTTTTTCAACAACGTAAAGCAAACAAAATTCAGATAGCTCTGAACAGAGGCAAACTATCCACCTGACATTTTTCTGAAGCTCCAGTATTGGCCACAATAATGTTCCAAATGTCAATAAAAATTAAGATATTGGATGAGTTTATGGAAAACAGTATTTCAAGACCTCAGCCTTAGCACTAGGGATACCTATTATGACTAGACTGGTCAATTTCTATGAATTTTCAGTAAAAAGAGGCAAAAACAGAAAATAGGGCTTATTTACCTTTCATGTCCCATAGGCAAGGATTATATAGAGATAGGTAGGTATGTGTACACATATGGAAGTTCATACTAGTAACTTCTATTTAAGTTCAGGACTATCATTGCTTTTCTTCTTACTAGGAGACGACACTGGCAGGTTTCTAGGTACCTAGCAAGGCCCTGTCACCTCATCGCCAAAACAAGGACATCTGCCTTCAATAACTCATTAAGTTCCGTATTTGTTTCATTCGGCTTTCTGTAGATTAAATATTATGTCATTTCATCATAAAAATGTTTTTCAACAATTAAAGTTGCAACATTAAGAAGACAGCAATACACATTTAAGGTAAAAATATGCTCCCTTACATCCTAGTATAAAGCAACCTGGTAATAAGGTATTCTAAAATATCCACAATATGAACTATCAAGCCATGAAAAGACATGGAGAAAACTTGAATGCATATTACTAAGTGGCTTTTTATATATAGCAAGATAATTTTTTCCAAGAACATTTTATTACATTACACTGTGCTAAGCAGACCTAACTACTGATTAGGGAGATAATTTGCTAAACTCATCTTTTATTTATCTACTCAATCATTTAGATCATTTGCCTTTACACATTAACTTTTTCCTCTCCTAGATTTCAGTATTCTTGGTCCCCAGTTAATTGGAGATTACACGGTTTCTTTCCCTCCTGTGTATCTCCTTGTAAGGAATTTAGTTAATGCAAGTCCCAAAAGATTACATATTCTACTTAGAAAAATACCTTGCTCAGTGGTTTCTTAAGCAAATCAATTCCTCATCTCTAAGATGGAAATAACACATGCATAGAGGTTATATATGTTGATGAACTTCAAAAACAAATAGCATTTACTCCTCGTTGGTGATAGATGTACAACTTCCAACCAGTGCTGAGAGCTACAAAGTCTGTTAGATAATAAATGTAGAAAACAAAAAAAACTAGAGTAGAATTTAACACGGGAATTACAAGTATTAAAAACACTGCATGGCTTGGGGTGAAGACAGTTTTTTGTTTTTGGCCACACCCACAGCATGCTGAAATTCCTCAGTGAGGCATCAGACCCATGGCACAGTAGGGACCCAAGCCACTGCAGTAACAATGCCTGATCCTTCACCTGCTAAGCCACAAGGGAACTCCGAGAATTGTTCTTATAAGGCATTGGTCCTATCTTCAGAATCTCTCCACAAAACTCAGCACACAGTATTTGTTTATCCAGTAAATATTTCAGTCCTTACCGTTTTCCAGGTATTACATTAGATGCGTAAAAAATACAACATAATTCTGTAACTACAGTCATTTTTTAAGTATACTGCCCTATCTGAACTTACAGAGCCGATGCTACTGTTTGCTAATGCACACTGAAAACATATTTTCAGTTGGCTCTCAATATGCTGTTTGTCATCAAGCTAGATTTCAAATTCTTTGGGGGTTATACCCATGTGGAAAGGCAGCCAGAAAAGCTATGATAAAAGGACCAATAGGCAAGGACATACTGCTGCCCATTCTTCCTCTCCACACAGATTTTAAAGCAACATAGGCCAGAAAAAAGGTTTTTTTCCTAAAGTCACTTATTATCTTAGAGAAAACTGCAGGCTAATTATGCCTTTATCTGTACCACATCCCTTTTGACCCTCCCTGCACGATGTAAATCAATACCAGCATTTATCTTCAATACCTGCATTTATCTATTCTTCTATTCTTCCCACTCCCAATTTAAAGACATACCTCAGGCAAAATCATGAAAACACCACTTTCATTTTCTATACAAGTCCAATTTTTAGACTTATATTAACATCCTATAATTATAATACTTAATTATGATAATTTGTAATGATTACATTTAAGTCTTTTTGCTAGTGTTACTGTGGAATTATATAACTCATCATTTCAAATTGCCCATTAACCATACATGGAGTATTTATTGTTCTCCAGTCAAAAAAAAAAAAAAAAAAAAAAAAAAAAAAACAAACAAGACCACTCAGAACCACCATCATTTGTAAATTACCTTATGTTCAGAGACTTATTAAGGTACAGAAATTCTCCTAAGAACTGAACTTTATCATAAAGTTGAAGTACATGTCTGCAAATGCATGGAGTCCCTAAAGAGGCATTCTGACAATATCGCTGCATTAAAACCATACAATTCTGACGAACAGCCTTGTCAATTATTTCAGTGCTTTAATTGGTAACATTTTTAGCATAGCACAAAAAAAGACAGTGGGTTTTGGGAAATACTTAAGGCATAGTGTTTCTTTTCAAGTTACACATATACTAGCTTCCCTTCCCCCCCCCCAAAGGCCTTCCCTTAAAACTAATGCTAAAAAATGAATGCAACCCATAAATACGAGAACTAGGGAGAAATGAGATCTGCAAGTTTTAAAGGTATTATTTCCTATCGATGATAGCTTTTAGCAAAGCGGTTTTAGGTTCACAACAAGACTGAGGGGAAGGTACGGAGATCTTCCACATACCCCTGCTTCACCAGCATCCTTCATCGGACTGGTAACACGTCTGTAGCAATTGGTAAACCTCCATTGCTAGGACATCCCCTCAAGTCCAATTCATCCTTGGGGTTCACTCTGGGTACGTTGTGTCTGGGTTTGGAGAATGTGTACTGTCATGGATCCATCATTATAGTATCATACAGATTTTCACTCCCCTAAAAATCCACTGTGCTCTGCCTCTTCATTTTTCCCCCTCCCTTAAGACTGCTGACAGCCACCAATCCTTTTCAGATAGGCTTTTTTCCCCCTGCTTAGTAATATGCATTTAAGGTTCCATCATGTCTTCTCATGACTTGATAGTTCATTTTTGGCACTGAATAATATTCCATGATCTGAATATACAACAATTTATCCACTCACCTACTAAGGCCATTTTGGCTGCCTCCAAGTTTCGGAAATTATGAATCAAGTTGCGATAAACATCCACAACAGGTTTCTGTGTGAACATAAGTTTCAACCACTCTGGATAAACACCACAGACAACACTTGCCGGCCCTTTATGATAAGAGTATGTTTAGTTTAAGAAACCACCAAACTGTCTTCCAAAGTGGTTAGACCATGAGACACTCCCACTGGCAATTAAATGAGGGCTTCCTGCTGCTGCACATCCTCACTGGCATTTGATGCTATCAAGTGCTGTGTTCCAAGTTTTAGCCTTTCTAAAAGGAGTGCGGCAGGATTCCGTGGTTGTTTTAATTTACGTTTCCCCCAGGTTTTGTTTATGAAATCACATTAATGTAACCAATGTGTGTACAGGGACATGGGGGCAAAGCCAGTCATGCTATTCCCATTTTAAAGCTGAATCAGATGAGGCTGAGGCAAAGCTAAATAAATGCAAACAAATCACCCAACTATCACATGGAATCTGACTTCCAAGTCTAACTACACCAAGCTGCTATTCTGCCTCCCAACTGATATCTTGCTAATATTTGGGGGGGGGGGGACAAGCAGAAAATATTTGGGGAGGTAATAACATGATGAACAAAATACACAACAGTAATGAGACCTATACTTAAGCAGATCATATAAGCAAAATGACATGAAACCTTCTCAACTTAGTGAGGCTCAAAAATAAATGTAGACTTTTGAAACATTAAGTGAAATACTCTAATAACCATCTCAAATTGCAAAACTGTAACAGTGTCAGTAAAAACTGTAAAATGTTTAACAGGGGGGTTGGCCAACAGTTATGTCCTGTGAGTTAAGAATGATATTCTCATATTTAAATGTTACAAAATCAAAGTGTCTTATTCATGACATGTCAGAATTACACAACATTAAAATTTTAGTGTAAAAGTCGTTGGCACATTGCCATGCCCATGCGAGTTATTGATACAGAGACACCATGGCCCACAAAGCCTAAAATATTTACTCTATATACATAATACAAATTGAATCTATTGTTTATTGCGTGGCTTTAAACATAGCCAGCACTCTTAAAAGAAATCACTATGACTCAAGAAGCTGTCAACCAAATAGAATTATTGTTTAAGTTTGTTATATTTTGATTAAATAGAAACCTCCTCAGACACTACTTTTGATTCAAAGTCTGTGTACTGTACAGGCAGGGTGGCAGTTCTTCCTAGGTCAGTCCCACAGCTTTCACACAAAGCTCAAAACGCAAAGTCAAAAGCATGAAGGGATGAAACAGATTGAAGCAGGCAGTTTTATAGGCAAAAGCCAAGACGCAGTTAGGATGTAAAGGAGGCTAAATAAAGAGACTGTTCTCAGCAGATTTCACAGAACTAGAAAGAAAGTGGTTTGAGTATGTTGCTCCCCCAACTCATTAAATTAATCTACTTGAAACATCTGGTTTGTTTTCCTTAATCAAAACTATGAGTCCATCTGCAAAAGCTCACCTACTAGAGATACACTCCTAACTAACCCAAAATGCTAGCTAATTCCCTTCTAGCAAGAAATGTGCTCAATGTCCCAGGTAATACTCAAAGGTGTTCAAATGATTATGCTCTGACCTCACATCTGGAAAAACTGTTAGATAGCTTCTATCACAAAGCTGTACCCCAGAAAAGTTCAACTGCAATTTGCAACACAAGATCAAAACATTAACCCTCATTTAGAAGTCAAGCAAAGTACGTGATTCTAAAACGTACGCCCAGTCTTGGGCTCCGGTAAAAAGTGGTTTAGGAAAACGGAAATGTGGAGAAATGTAACAAATAAGCCTGAAGAATAAATAGCCATTGCTGTTAATACAGATACCCCCAAGTTCATGGTCTATTCCACAAGATCACAAGACCTTGACAAGATTAATACAGAATAAGCTTGAATGAGTTCCCACATGATTATAAAACTATCAATTATTATCTCTAAACAGACAGAAAAAATGTTTCTTTTTAATTCTCAAAGCAGCTCCAAGTGAATTAACCAAGCTATTGTTAACAGAAAGAAAAGATGAAGTTCTAATTTCTCAAAGGTTAAAATTTCAATTTCTATTTTGCTTTTTAGGGACATACACACAACGTATGCAAGTCCCAGCCTAGGAATCAAATCAGAGCTGCAGCTGACGGCCTATGCCACAGCAAGGCCAGATCCCAGCCACATCTGTCCTACACTACAGCTCACTCATGGCAGATCCCTGACCCACCTAGTGAGGCCAGGGATCAAACCCTCTTCCTCATGGATACTTCCTTACTGCTGAGTCACAACAGGACCCCCGCTTTTTTTAAGGCCACACCTATGCATATGGAAGTTCCTGGCTGCAGCTGCTGGCCTGCAACACAAGATCCGTAACTCATTGAGCAAGACCAGGGACTGAACACGCATCTTCATGGATACTACTCGGATTCTTAACCCACTAAGCCAGTAACTCCTCAAATTTCAATTTTTATGAAATTTTATATCAAGGAGTAGGCTCTCAAAAATTCAATCCTTATCAAGTGAGAAACATCTGATGCTCATCTCAAATTTAATTGTACAATACCATTCCATTTTAGATGGGAAAAAAAAAACCCTTCCCCTTGCCTCAGTTTCCCCCTCCATAAAAATGGGTAGATTTGAACCTAACTCCTAGGTTTGAAGACAATGTGTATATAGTATGTAACAGAATCTTAGCATATTGGGTGTTTAATAGGTCATTTTTTATATATTCATTGAGTCTCAATACTGAGTGAAAAGGCACCCAAATCAGGTAATAAAATTTAAATTAGGTATATAGTTTGATAGCTTTACCATAGGAGTATCCATTAGACTGTGCTTTTGACGCTGATATGCATAGAAATCTAGAGACCTCGCTAAAATGCAGATTCTAATTCAGCAGGCTTGCGTAGGGCTAGAAATTCTGAATTTCTAATAAGCTTTCATGGCGCTGGTCCAGTCTGCCCACAGTCTTCGAGTAGCAGGGCTCTGTAAATGACTACGGATGGAGATTGGCTGCAATTAGGAGGGCTATTTTGGTTGTAAGGAAGAGACTCCATGGAGTCCACTCCAGAAACAAAGTATAACCTGGAATAAACCTAACTCTGGAGCCGGGTCTCTGTGGCAGTCTCTTTCCCATTTTGCCCTGGTCCGCTCTCTTCTTCCAGCCAGGTCCTTTCACCAGCTACTCTTGGTAGGTCAAAATCAGACGAAGAGTTGAGAAGGAGGTGGTGATGGTTCTCTGCGTTTTCTGGTCTACCTCTGGTGGTAGTAGCTCTCTGCGAGTTCTGCTGTACTTCCCTCAGCGGAGGGTGAAACTTGCTCAGGCAAAAGGCCTTGGTTTGCAATTGCCCATTCTCAACCTCCAAGAACCCTCTTGCTCCTTTTCCCCTTCGGCTAAATGAATTACTCTTACCTGATCCGGTCCCTTAATTATTAACATCCATCATTTAATGTAAAAGTTCGGAAAACAATGCTAACAAAGGTGACAGTGAATTCACTGTTTCCATATATCATCTCTCTCTCACAGCAATCACACCCAAGGTAAATATTTTTACCATCCCCACTTCATTAACAAGACGACCAAAATTGAGAGAGATCAAGTTTGTGCAGTAGTTCTCTCGTGGCTCAGCAGGCTAAGAATCCAGCATTGTCGCTGTTGTGGCTGTTTAGTTGTGGTGCAGGTTCAATCGCAGGCCTGGGAAGGTCTGCACGCTGCAGGGGCAGCCCGAAAACACAAAACACATTTGCGCAAAGGCCCTTCTGGTTATAATGTCCATGCTCTTAACCGCACCCTGAAACAACTTTGCCCAGACAGGCACTGAGGACTCTCACCACACAGGCAATGTCTTCAAGTACTGTTATTTTCAAAGCTTTGCCAGCAAAGAATCATTAAACTTGTGAATATTGCCACTCTGATAGGAAGAATGATCTTTTTAATTAAAGATGGAGTACACTTACTTGCATATGTTTAAGGACCATTTGCATTTTCTTTTCCCTTTAATTCTAATGTGTTTTCTTCCTTTTCAGTTGTCAGCAGCTCTATACAAATCAAGATTGAGTCCTGATTCTGTGTCTGACACTAGCAAAAACTTTGAGTATTCTGACTGCTTATGTCGCCTCTGGTCATGCAAATGTATTAAAGTCTTCTTTTAACTACTTTTAGGGCTTGAATCTTGTACTGGAACATTTTCTCCACTCCTAAGCACTTGTACTACTTCATTTTCAGTATTTAGAATTTATTCTGAATTTGGAATTTATTCTTGTATATTATGTAAAGAACAAATCTAATTTTGTATTTCCATATGGCTATCCAGTTGTTCCAATACTATTTATTAAAGCCTGTCTTTTCCTCTGATTTGATATGCCTATTACATACACTAAATTTTGACCAAAACAAAATAATGTAGATATAACCCAATAGCCAAGAATTAAATAACCCAGATGCCCTTTAATGGTTGATTTTAAAAGTTTGAGGTAGAAAAATAGTAAGCACAGCCAGAAAAAAAAAACACAGTAATTGCATAAAAGAGGAAGGTTTTCCAGCCATAAAATCTCAAGGATACTCACAAAATTACAAATTATGTTCTCACTTGATCCAAAAATCCCGTTTTATAGCATCTTCTAAAATACAATGCCAAGAACAACATATAACCCAATCACAAGGTACTGTGTCATTATTTGTAAGATCGAACAAACTATGGTTCATTCATACAATGCACTGATGAAAATCTGAGCTCTCTAGGGAAACTAGTCGATACAAAGTGATCTCAAGAGAAACTACTAAATGAAAAAAGCCTGGTGCACAATAGTTTCAATGATTCTACAAGAGTGAGCGTGGGTGGGAAGGAGGGAATACAAAAATAGAAAATGTATTTCCAAAAGAAACAACAGAAAGAAAACAATGGAGTTTATGTCATGGCTCAGCAGTTAATGAGCCTGACTAGTATCCACGAGGATATGCAGGTTTGATCCTTGGCCTTGCTGCTTCAGTGGGTTAAGGATCTAGTGTTGCCATGAGCTATGGTGTAGATCACAGGCTCAGCTCTGTGGCATAGGCTGGCAGCTACAGCTCTGACTCGATCCCAGCCTGGAACCTCCATGTGCCACGAGTGTGGCTCTGAAAAGACAAAAAACAAAAGATCAAACAAAAATTATTCACATGGTTACCTATAGAAAAGAAGGAGGGCACAGCGTTGGAAACAAGATCTCTGAATATACCTTACTGTAATACAGTAAGCTCCGGACACAAAACTTCTATTTTAAATCATTAACATTTTTACTTAAAAATTTATTGATAATCGCAGAGTCAGTCATAAATAATATAGAAATCTAAAGTTCTTTTGCCAGTTTGCTCCAACAGTAACATTTTCCAAGTGTGTATAACGGTATCACTATCACTGTTTTGACAGACACCATCCATCCATTTTATTTAATTTTGCCAGCTTTATTTGTATTCTGTGTGTGCATGTAGGATGTATAGTTTTATCACCTGTGAACTGATAAAGCAGACACAAAACTAAGGATTTATCTATCATCTTGCCCTTTTATAATATCATCCATATCCTTCCTGCCACCCTTCACCTGGCCCCTAACCCCTGACTAATATGGCAATGATTTCTAAAACTGTATCATTTTAAAAATGCTATACAGCACTTTTGCTTCTGGCAAAATTGAACATACTTTTACCTATTCCTCATATTAAGTGCAACTAAAAGCCTTGGATATCATAAGTAAAATAGCATAAGGACTGGTAAAGAGAAAAAGGTAGACAGGCTAGAAATTGTGGGAACCAAGGAATGTCCTAATAGTTGTTTCTGCCACACCTCATACATCCCTGGAGCTGAAGGTATAGGAGATCTAGAAACCAAAGGACCAAATGAACAAAACAAAAAGCCCCAGTAAAAGGTTTCTCTATCTAGCCAAAGGACCCAGAAACAGGCAACCTAACAAAAGAAAACACTTAGGCAACACTCTATTCCAATCACCACTGAAAACCTATGCCCCATCCCCTCCTCCCCACTCCCAGCAAAGGACAAGCATACACCTAGAATTCCACCCTCTTGAGATTTACCAGGTTCTGAGTACTTAGGATTACTAAAGCCCACTGGGCAGTAACGAGTCAGTGGAGGGCAGCATAGGGAGCCTGCACTTCAGCCCCCACACACATAAGGCAGCCGAGGTGGGGGTAGAGGAACCTAAGAACCTTTACCATCATCCAGTGGAAACACCATGGTGTCCATGGTGAGGGAGGAGGAGATGCAGAAACCCCACCACACCCAGCAGTAATTAAGAGCCTCTCCTCCAGGTCAACTGAGGCTGAGTGAGGAACCTGGACTTGCATTTCTACCCAGCAGTCATCAGGCAGCATCCCTTTCTCCTGCCAGAACAGCATCACCAACAGGTAGTTAAAACCAAGTTTAAGTAACAACCAAAGTTTCTCAAAACATGACACAAAAAGATCCAAGTTTCTATAGAAAAATCACCCATCATAACAAAAAACCAGGAAAGATCTCAAACTGAAAAGGATCAGCAGACACCAATACCAAAATGACAGATGTTAGATTTATCTAACAAAGACTTTTAAAGAAGCCATAAAATTACTTCAAGGAACAACTATGAATACACTTAAAACCCATGAAAAAAAACAGACCTCCTCAAAGAAATGGGAAAGTCTCAGGAGGGAAGTAGAAGATATAAAGAAAAAAAACAAATGGAAATTTTAGAAATACATAATGAAAATTAAAAACTCAGTGGACAGACTCAATGGCAGAATGCACTGGACAGAGGAAAGATGAGTGAGCTAGAAGACAATAGAAAATACCAACAAAAAAAATTTTAAAAAAATGAACATAGCACTGGCAACTTGTGGGACTGTAAAAATTAACTTTCATGTCATTGGAGTCACAGAAGGAGACAAGAAACAAGGGCAAATCTGGAAAAGTACTAAAAGAAATAATGGCTGGAAACTGTCCACATTGTTCATGAGACAAACATACAGATTCAAGAAGTTGAGATAATCCTAAACAGAATAACCCCAGATAAATCCATGTCAAGACACACAATTAAAATCCCTAAATCTGAGTAAGAAAATAATCTTTAAAGCAGCTGAGAAAAAAGACACACCTACAGAAAAGATTGATTTCTCTTCAGAAAGCAAGGAGGCCAAAAAGCCACATGACGTTATTCAAGTGCTGAAACTGTCAACCTACAATTCTACAGCCAGCAAAATATCCTCAGGAAAAAAAGGAAAATCAAGACACTCTCAAAAGAAAAGCTAGGAGAACTTTTCACAAGCAAACCTACACTAAGAGAATGGCCTGTTTTCTAAACAGGAAAAAAAAAAAGGCAAGAAAACCACCATGGAACATCAGGAAGGAAGACTAAACTAAAATGTGGATAAATACAATGAGCTTCCCTCTGTAAATTTTCTAAGTTATGTCTGATGGCTGAAGCAAAAAGTAGAACTTGGTTTCATGTGGTTCTAAATGTTTCACATGATTTAAATACCTAAAACAATATTTTAAGAGTATTAAGACCTAAAAGTAGTTTTCTATTCTTCAAATGAACTGGTAAAAGGATACCAATGGATTATGATTTTTTTTGTGCATTCAGGTAATACCTAGAGCAACTTCTTAAAAAAAAAAAAAATCTGGAGTTCCCGTCGTGGCGCAGTGGTTAACGAATCTGACTAGGAACCATGAGGTTGCTGGGTTCGGTCCCTGCCCTTGCTCAGTGGGTTAACGATCCGGCATTGCCGTGAGCTGTGGTGTAGGCTGCAGACGCGGCTTGGATCCCGCGTTGCTGTGGCTCTGGTGTAGGCCGGTGGCTACAGCTCCGATTCAACCCCTAGCCTGGGAACCTCCACATGCCGCAGGAGCGGCCCAAGAAAGAGCAACAACAACAACAACAAAATAAAAAATAAAAATAAAAAAAATAAAAAAGAGCTATACAAAGTTATACTCATTATAGAAAACTCAAATACATGAAAGCCAGCCACAGGAAGGCAGGACAAAGAAAACTAAAATGAGACTACAGAAAAGAAAAATGCTGTAGCAGACGTAAAACCTAACAGATAAATGGTTATATCAAATGTAGGTGGTTTAAATATATCAGTTAAAAGCAGACTGGCAAAGTAAATTTTAAAATGTGCTGCTTACAATAAAATCACTTCAAATACAATTACACAGGCAATTGAAAGTAAATGTAAGGAAGATTATCATGCAAATATTAATCAAAGGAAGCCAGAAGTGCTATCACAATATGATAGCAGAGAAAACTAATAGAGAGGGACATTATAGTAATCATCAATCCACCATAGGAGTTCCCGTCATGGCACAGTGGTTAACAGATCCAATTAGGAACCATGAGGTTGCAGGTTTGATCCCTGCCCTTGCTTGGTGTTGCCATGAGCTGTGATGTAGGTCGCAGACACGGCTCGGATCCCGCGTTGCTGTGGCTCTGGTGTAGGCTGGCGGCTACAACTCTGATTAGACCCTTAGCCTGGGAACCTCCATATGCCGCGAGAGTGGCCCAAGAAAATGCAAAAAGACAAAAAAAAACACAAACAAAAAAAAACAATCCACCATAACACAGCCAACCTACATGTGCAAGCATCAAAAAACAGGACTGCAAAATACATGAAGAAAAACTCATAAAACTAAGAAACATACAAACATACCTACAAATCTACATGGAGACTTTAACACTCCTCTCACAACAATTACTAGAACAAAAAGACAATTATAGGCAGGATATAGAAGAACATCATCAACTAATAGGATCTAATGCGAACACTCTGCCCAACAGCAGAACACACATTCATTTCAAATGGCATGAGACCACATATCAAGGTAGGCCACAAAACAAACACCAGGAACTTCCAAAAAACTTATCATACAGAGTATGTTCTCTCACCACAAAAAATATCAAATTGCAAGCAAAAGGAAAATCTCCAGACATCTGAAAACTAAGCACCACACTTTAAAGAGCACTGAAACAAATTAAAACATACAATATATCTAAATGTGTGGAACACAGCTAAAGTTGAGAGAAAAGTTAGGAAACTAAATGTACAGATTTTAAAAATCTAAAGTTCTCACTTCCAGAGCCTAGGAAAAAAGTCAACCCAAATTTAAGCCAAAGTACAGAAATAAAAATAAAAGCAAAAATCAATGAAATTGAAAATAGGAAATCTACAGAGGAACAAAATCAATGAAACAAAAAGCTGATTCTTGGGAGAAAAATGAAATTGATAAATTCTTAACACTAATAAAGAGAAAAAAGACAAATTACCAATGTCAAGAATAAAAGATATTACTAGAGCTTCTTCAGCCATTACAAACACAAAGGGATGCTATGAATTTTATAAGTTTGACAGCTTACCAAAAATAAAGGGCCAATTCCTAAAAAGAAACACAACCTACCACAGGTCACTAACATGAAGCAGATAATTTCAATTGCTCTGTTAACTATGAAAGAATCTGAGTATGTATTTAAGAGCATGTTTTTTTAAAAAAAAAAAAAAAAAAAAGAGGCAGTCTCCCAGCCTAGATGGTTTTGTTGCAGAATTCTAGCAAATGTTTAGGGAACTTACCACAGTTCTACACATTCTCTTCCAAAATAGATAAGGGAGTATTTCTCATTTCAAAATGAAGCTGGCATTACCTGGACCCCAATATCAAAGAACTAAAAATACCATAGATACATAAATCCCTAAAATATTAAACAGCATCCAGCAATACGTAGAAAGTAATACCATAATCAGGTGGGATAAATGTTTTAGATGTGAAGCAGTTCAACATGCAGTGGCGGCCTGTGTTGTCCACCTCTTCCCTAACCTTGTTTCGGCTCTAAGCAGTTCCGTCAGTGGCCGAGAATGGGGTGTTTACATTCCCAACCGAAACTGTAGATTTTGTCTTCCTTTCAGTTCTACCAATTTTTGCTTTACTGTGCGGCATTCTTTGGTATGTAACCATTTAGGGTAATGATGTCTTCTGGTGGATTTACTTTTCTATCATTAGGTAATGCCCCACTAATAATGTTTGCCCTAGAATCTAACCCATCAGGTACTGATAAATCATTTCTATTTATTAGTAGGGTATAATTTTTCCATCCTGTTTTCAACTCCCCTCCTGACACTGACTTGAAGTGCGTTTCTTACAAGCAGAACTTTTTCTTTCATCTACAATGCTAATCTCTGTACAGTGGCTGGTGCATTTAGAACTTATTTTTAAAGTAATTATTGATAAGTTAGTGCTTAAGTCTGTCATGGTTTTTTTTGTTTGTTTGTTTTCTTCATTCCTCTGGATTTCATCCTGTTTCTCTTTCGCCTTCCTTCAGGTTACTTCAAGGAGTTCTTTAAAAAAAAAAAAAAAAGTTGATTTCTTTAGTGTTTCAGTGTATCTCTGTATAGTTTTGTAATGGTTGCTCTGGGCATTATATATGTATGATTTATAACAATTTACTGATACCAACATTTTACCATCTCAGGGGTGGAGATCTCAGTATCATGTAGGTGCTTTTACCTCCCCCCACTTTTAAATATCAGTTTTGCATGCTGATATGTTTTACAGTTTGTTTCAAAGAATTACTTAAAGAAGTTGTGAAGAAAAGTTTAGTCTTTTGTATGCACTCATTTATGCTCTGTTCCTTCTTCCTTCCTGATGCATGATTTTCTTATTTCTTGTTTGAAGAACTTTAGCCAATCTTTGAGCAAAAGTCTGTTACGCAAGTTTTTTCATCTGCAAAAGTTTATTTCCTGCTTTCTTTCTTGAATAGTTTCATTGGATATGAAATTTGCAGTTGATAGTTTTACTACTTGAAAATATTCCATCATCAATTGTAAAAACTACTTTTATAAAAATTAACACACACTATAAATCAACTGTACTTTAATGAAATTTTAAAATCTACAGTCCAAGGCTGCAGGTCAAGAAATGCTCGGTGTGGGTGGAGAGACCCAAGAAACCTACTACTGTGCTGTTCCAATCTTGCTCACCTTATCACATTTTAGAGTTCTCCTTACTTTCATCTTATGACATTTTAGAGTTCTTCTTACTTGTCCCCTATATCATCTTTTCTAGAACTAAAGGGTACACAAGTTTTAAACAGTTTTAAGTCTCCATCTTCAAACCTCCATTTTAACAGCAGAAAGGCAACAGTGCTCTTCTTTGAAGAAGAAACGGGGCCATCACAACCTTGAGGCTCTCAGCCTGAGGTCACGGGGAGCAACACCTAGGTATTCTCTTAGTCAAAGAGCACTATCCTCAAGTCTCCACCACCTGATTGATTTTACCCACAGTCTATGGCGACATAAAATTTATACCACGTGCACTAATCAACTTTAACTTGCTTTATTTTCCTTCAAGAGTGAAGCAGAAAATCGAAAAGCAAAACAAATTGTCTTCCTTTCGTACTTTAAAGGAAGAGATACTAGATCACTTTTGTTAACAAATCTGTTTTCCAAGAGGAAATCTTCTCACATTACAAAACCAACCTCCCCGATTCCCACCCTTGCATGCCAAAGCCACATTTGAAACTTTGTCTTTTTTTAGAATTGCACCTGCAGCATATGGAAGTTACCAGGCCAGGGGTCAAATTGAAGCTGCAACTGCTGGCCTATTCCACAGCCATGCCAGATCTGAGCCACATGCACAATCTACACTGCAGCTCACAGCACCACAGGATCCTTATCCCACTGAGCGAGGCCAAGGATCAAACCCACATCCTCATGGATACTAATCGAGTTCTTAACTCACTGAGCTGCAACAGGAACTCCCTCACAGCCATTTTTTTCCATTTATTCCTATGGAATAAAAAATGATGGTTAAACTGGTAGATTATCTTGTATATATTATATGTGAAAAAAGCATTAAAGGCAAAGCTTATAATTTAGTTCAGTTATATAAATAGTCCACTTCACTCTTAAATAAACTTAAGCCATGAGCTTCCATCATTTCATGTATCAACTATATTTTTAAAGTGGTTCTGAAATACAACTTGAAAGTCAATGAGCCCAGCAGAAAAGGTCTAACTTAATGTTTTGTTTATAAAAATCTTCAACCAGAATCTTCTCTGGGGCCTCAAAGATGGCTTTATAATTCAGAAGTTGCCATTGTAATTCAATCAGGCCAAGTTTATTCAAAATAGCACAAGAACAGATACCTTTTCAAATATTGTGACATGCACTACAAATGGTTATAAATTGTAAAACAAGCAACAATTATGCTATACAACTATCCATTGTAACTTCATAGAAGAGATGATGGTATAAAACACCACAGAATTGGAATTATCATCCCTATATCCCTATTTCAACTTAATATTTTAGACACAGAAAGGTTAACTAGCTTGCCCAAGGTCACACAACCGGTGAGAGGCAGAATCACTATTCGAAATCCAGGCAGTCTCTCTTCAGAGTTCCTGGCTCTTAACCAAACACTACACTGCAGAGACACTCCAGTCCTGGGATATCAAAGGAGTATGTCTATTGCAAGATTGAAAAGGCCAAGTAAATATAAAATCTATAAGATATTCTAAGTGGGGGGAAAAAAGGACAAATAAATGGCATTCCATTCACTGACACTGCTACAGAAATAGCATGAAATCAATTAAACTTTCTTATTCTGATGCTGCTAAAATCAAAGGATACAAATCCCACTGACTTCCAAAGGCCTGCAAAGATGACAATCCAGAATATGCAACAATTTAATAAAGCAGTAAGTACCAAGACCAACAAGAAACTTAACTGCTCCCATATACAGTACATTAGCAGAGGATAAACAGAAAAGACAAGCTTAATATGTTTTCAATAATTTGCTTTATTCAATTTGTCATAACTGCAAAAAAACTGCATCCAGACACCAGGCAAAATCTTCAATTTTTATCTAATAGGTTATTCAGAAAAAATAGGAAAGGCAAAAAGATCATAAAACAATTTGTAGCCAACAGAAGTAAAAAGGTTAAAGATATTCTAAGTCCAATAACTAAATATCCCTTTAAGCTATAAAATAACTCCATTCTATTTCATTAAAAGAAGTCATTTGATGTTTTTCATTTATAAACTCCAGCTATAAAACCACGAAACTCAAAAGGTGTTCCTAAAATATCATTAAAAGAAAGCAATCTACTGAACAGGACTTAATAAAGAACATAAGAATCAGAAGATTTAAGTGGAAATAGCAAGAAAAACCCAATTATCAGAACGTTTTGTGGTTTGTTTGTTTTTTTTAAATGGAGAAATTTAACATTTGAGGGTCATTCTATTAAAGCTACTCAATGAGAAACAAAAGCTGGAGGAGTACCAGGCAAAGCTCAACATCCTACTATGAGTAGAAATTAGGCCTCCTCTTCCTTTTCCCCATTGAGTAGGAGTAACTGGAGCTGTTACTTGGCTCCTCTCCTTACTGCAAAAAGGGAAACTGAGTCCCACCTTATACCGCTAAGGTTTAAGCATCTCAGATCTATATTCCATCATCACCTCATGCAACAAAATATGATACCTCACTGGTATTATCCGGGGTAAGTAAAACAGAAATGTAACTGTCATCCATACCTGAAAACCAGAAACATTCCAGTTTTCAATTACAGATTTTCATCAGAACTTAAGATCACGTTTGTATTTCAATGGAATGTATACAGATTAAAGCTCATTTTTAAAGAAAAAGGACTTAGAATCTGGAAGCCATATGCCCAAAGGGGAAGTACTTCAAGGAGTCCTGCTGGGGTGGGGGTTGGGTGGCTGTTGGTTTATGTTGACATTAAGTCCCTGGAATTGCTAGCAATTAAATTTTATCACGAACTGCACACCTAACTTTTCATCTCAGCACAGGCCAAAGCCTGAAACTGAAGAAACTCACTCTCCCACTAAGCAATTTTGCCAAAGATTAAATATCCCTTTTTACTAATAAGGGCTGGACAAAGACATTGATAAGAGGACACCGCATGAAAGAAAGCATACACTGGGATTACCACTATAGCTCTCAAACATGAGCAACTCAAGTCTGTAATAAATGATAACCCTTCATTTATTAGTTTTCAAGGGTTATGATAACCCTTCCCTTTGAAAACTAATGAAAATCTGTCCAGCAAAAGGGAAATGCTGGCAGAGTGTAAGGAAAGCTGTATTTCATCATTTCAAAGATGAGAGGATGGATCCATTCTATTTAGACTATGAATGTAGCAAATTTATGCTATAAAATACTGTCCCTTTAAGTGTATAGAGTTGTTTATGTACATGTGTTATATTTTATTCACTCTGAAACCATTAAAAAGTAATGGACACTATGTGCCAAGCATTGTTAAAGTATGTGTATATGAAATATATGTCCTTTCCTTAATGAAATTCTAGAGTAAACTTCACTGGACTAGACATGTAAACAGATACTGCAATTCCCTCAGAAACATCAGCAAGTCACTTAATAGCTTGATTGGCAAAGCCACCATTTGCAGGATCATGGTCATAAGGAAAACTGACATAACAAGCATGTAAAGGAGTGCCCGTTGTGGTGCAGCGGAAACAAATCCAACTAGGAACCCTGAGGTTGCAGGTTCCATCCCAGGCCTCGATTAGTGGGTTAAGGATCCAGTGTTGCTGTGAGCAGATGCGGCTCAGCTCTGGCATTGCTGCGTAGGCCAGCAGCTGTAGCTCTGATTAGACCCCTAGCTAGGAACCTCCACATGCCTCGGGTGCGGCCCTAAAGAGACAAAAAAAAAAAACTACGTAAAAAATCCCGTGTGTGCATACACATGACACTAAATAAAAGTATACACATACAAAAGATTCCTGAATCACCTGCATACAGAATCTGGTTTTGCAGGTGGACTTTTGCATTACTTGTTCAAGAAACATGACATACAGATTGTCAAAGCCTATTTACCCTTAATCTTATCCTACCACGAATGTCCAGAAGTCATCTAAAGATGTAAAGGCATACTTCCGAGTCTAGTCTCCCATCTGCATTAAGGGCAAGTGTAACAGACTTCTTTGCCTTTCCAGAAATCCACCAGCATATCCACGGGCATGGACAGCAGTATTACTGTCTAGTTCCAGCTGCCATTTAAAGACAAGTAACCACCACAATACGTAAAAGAGCTAATGTTAAAATGCTGCTACACAAATATGTTAATTCAAATCTACAGCTGGCTAAGCTGTAGAATCAAAGACAACTATGGAAATTGCCCTAACAGGTCAGACCACAAAAGCACCACCCAAAGTCCCCTCTGCCATGAAACTTGGCAAATTTTGACAAGGACTCCTGGATTTTAAGAAGACTATTTGGACAATGAAAGTAGTATGACATAATGGTAGATATGTCATTACACATTTGTTCAAAACCGTAAGATGGACACCACCAAGAGAACCCTATGGTAAACTATGGACTTGAGATGATGTCAACACAGGTTCATGGGTGTAACAACTATCACTCAACAGCGAGGCACGTGTGTGGGTGGAGGGCCTGAGGGACATCCCTGTACCTCCCCCTCAGCTTGGTTGTGAACCTAATACTACTGTAAAAGAATGAAGTCTCAGAGTTCCCATCATGGCACAGAGGAAACAAATCTGACTAGGAACCATGAGATTGAGGGTTCGATCCCTAGCCTTGCTTAGTGGGTTAAGAATCCGGTGTTGCCGTGAGCTGTGGTGTAGGTCGCAGAGGGGGCTCAGATCTGGCGTTGCTGTGGCTCTTGCGAAGGCCTGTGGCTTCAGCTCCGATTAGACCCCTAGTCTGGGAACCTCCATATGCCGTGGGTGCGGTCCTGAAAAAGAAAAGGAAGTCTCAATTTTAAAAAAAGCTTAATGATACCGAAATAACATTTCTCTTTACTTCTGTCTCCCTTCTCAGTTTATGTCTATGGATTGCAGGAGTTAAAAGGATTTTAACTACAGAACAGCAACACAGTCCCTCAACATCTGTTTCCTACCCCTAAACTGGGGAAACAATCTAGGGAGCCACAAACGACCCCCCTGTCCATGCTCAGCTGCTACTAGTGACATTTTCATTTATTTCCCTCCAGCCTTTGTTCTGTCCATAATATCTTTATTTTACCTAATTGTGATCATATGGGATCCTATTTTAATAGCAAAATGACAGGACTCAATCTTTGCTAATACCTGAAGCCTAGTCATTTGCTTTGTGGTAATTCAAACTGAAATTAACCATTTTCCACCACACCAAAATTAAATTATCATAAATCAATTCAAGGAACAATTGATATATATCATGTTCTACGTTTAAATACTAAAACTGAAAAAATGGTTTGAAGTAACAAAATAGTCTTAAGGAAAAAAAAAAAGTGTATTTTCACTTCTCAATACTTATACCCAAAAACATTTCCCTTAAAAAATTTACCTCAACAGCAATAAGCATTTTTTTAATGAATAGTTCAACTTAACAATAAGTCCTTGATTAATTTGTAGAGTTAAATTTATAATTTAAGAATTGCTGTAAGAATTCAAGAAACATCAGATTAGAGTGCTCTGGAAAGATTTTCGAATGGGAAACAGATTTAAGGTGGTTTTTATAGAATAAGGGATGTTTGAACTGGTTTGGGGAAAAAAAAAAAAAAAGACATCCAGGAAGCAGAGAATAACTGAACAAACAGGTTTGGCTAAAAAACACTTATAAACTATTCAGGAAAGTGTGCTCTTGAAGATAACGACAAATAAAAGAACAGGGGTGTTGGCAAACATGACAGGAATAGGTGAGACAGTTGAGGTAGAAAAATTAAACAGGTAACTGAAAAATCAAGGTCTAACCCTTGGGAAATAACCCTAAAGAGCTGAAGAATCCAAAGCGCTAGAAGAGAGAAGAGCTATCCAAGCTTTAAGAAAGGAACTCAGGGTAGAGTGGAACTAGAGATTTAATGAGGGAGACAGTTTTAAGAAGCCAAAGAGTCAAGAAAACCACTGAGAAGATGCCAGTGGCTTTGGTGGGAAAGACACTCCAGAATTTAGTGTCAATAGGAAGGTAAGCTTGCAGATCTGCAGTTTATCTTTTCCAAAAAAGACGAGCACAAACCCAAGTTCCTCTATGAGCCAACATGGTCATGTTCAGGGAAACTGATGATCAACACATCCATTTTTCAAAGAGCAGTCACGTCAGTCTCAAAAAAAAGGGTCACACCAGAGCCAGACACTGAAGGTGGTGAGTGAGCCAGGCACAGAGAGATGAAGAGCACTCCAGGCACTGGCATGCACGAGAGGTACACACAAGCCAGGGGTAAGTTGAGAGGAACAGGGAGGAATGGGGAGGCAGATACACGATGTGAGGCCAAAGGGCTGACAGGGCCAATCCCATAGGTCGATGGAAAGATCTGGCTTTTCTGAGTTTATCAGGGAGCCACTGGAGAGTTTTTGACCATTAAGAGTGAAAAACCATCTGAGTCAGAGCCCCTAGCCAAAGAACAACCACAATTCAGTGACTGCAGTTGTTCCTAAACTGCTTTCTCTGTTGAACATCAGTCTTGAACTTGCATCCAGTGCTGGCTAAATCTGTAATGAGCTTTGCACTGAGCCTCCACGGCACACGCATCATGAACCAGAATACAGCTGGGTGCAGGGTAGGAACAATCCCCCAGGTCCTATCAACTGGAAATGAGGGTGGCCTTTCCAGCTACCTCCAAGTCCTACGCAAATACCCTTTGTCCAAGTATGCTAAGGACATAGAAAAGATTAGGAAATATTTTTCTACAGGGAGGTCAGCATTAATTATGTAAGCAAATTAAATTTTAAAGAAAAAAGAATAGAGTTTTATAAATTTTAGATTATGGGAAAAACAAACCCCTTAAGTATTAGAATACAAGTTACCTTTGATTTTACGTTTTGGCAAGACAGAAAATAAAGACAACCAACTGAAGACTTGAGTCTTTAGACAGATCTACTTGCAATGATAAGAAATGAAAATTTCATGGTGCCTCCATTTTCGTATTTGTTCAACACTTAGTAAATCATCTGAGAGATTATCTTACATCTTTAGAATTCATTTTCTGTAGAATATAGACCATTTTTCAAGCTTAAGTAATTCAGCTGTAGGTAAAGATTACTAAAAGCATCTAGTTGATACAAGTACCAAAATGTTACTAACAATTTTTTTAATTTATAATAAAGAGTACAACACTTTGTCAGCCAAGAGACTAAATATATTTGTATGTTTACATGGGTATTTATGAGCCATGCATGTCTCATTAGTCTAACATATTTACTTTAATAACTGTAGATCCACTTTCCACTTGTAATATCACCACCCCACATACTCTCCAACCATCACTAAATAAAACAATGTAAAACACTAGCATTAGCATTAAAAGGAATTTTTAATTCTGGATAAAAGACTATTAAATGATGGCCTTCTAGCATCGCATAGAATATCTAGCACCGCATTCTACAAAACATTAAAGGAAAAAAAAAAAATCCAGTCTCCAACTTCCAGATTCCCCCAGCTTTCTTTTTGTATATCAGAGAAAAGAGGGGGCCTCAAGGGTGCCAGAGTGGCACCAAAATTCAAGATAAACAGCAGAGGTGCCCAGCACAGCCCATCTGAGAGATTAGCACTAGCATACTTAGACTAATGTTACCCCAAAAAGTTACATACCACAAATTAAGGCCACATAGAGGCAGCTTCCAATTTACATGGGATTGTGTTAACGTATAAATTATCGGGGGGGGGGAAGCAGGAGGGTTTCGTTTTACATTACTTTTTCCAATTAAAACATTTTAAAAATAATAGAAGTTGATGAACATGATAAAATATGTCACACCAAAGTTAAAACATGCCTCATCAGGGAAAACTAGAGCACTTCTCTTCAAATACAATCAGCTTCAGTAAGAAGCCTATACCATCATTGTTAGTATCACTTTGGAAATTCTCAAGGCTATGATGTGAAACAGCACAGTAAGAAATACTATAAATGATTAGTCACAGACTTAACATCCACAGAAAAGATCAAGGTAAAATTAACAGTATCTAGTGAAGCCATGTACGTAATATAAGCTGCATTCTCGTATAACAGCAACTAGGTAGAAATCAACACACAAAAACCCACAAGACCAACAAAAATTATAAAATACTGAAACTGAGTAAGAGTATACAACCAACCAAATTATCTAACATTGCTATACTGTAAGAAATAACTCCAAGAAGGCATGCTCCTTTATGAAAAATCTAAACACAGCAAAAATGTGTATTAACTTAGTTGATTAATACAACAGAAAATATAAGCATTATCAATAAAAATTCATTAATAAAATAAATCAAAACTTGATTTGAAAGAATAAACTTGCCTAATATTCTAAAAGAAAGAGAAGGCTGAGGTGTAGGTCCAGATGCAGCTTGGATCAAGCATTGCTGTGGCGTAGGCCAGCAGGTGCAGCTCCAATTCAACCCCTAGCCCAGGAATTTCCATATGAGACTATGCTGACCTTTAAAACACACACACAAAAAAACACCACCACTGAAGAGTTGGGAAGTATTGCTTAACTAGATATCACCATAGATAGCCTTCCATTTAAATCTATACCTTATAGCACGAAACATGCTATAGCTACAATATATTTTAAGCCAATTTATCAAAATAGAGGTAGAAATGAACATCAAGTATTAAATTTCTGTAGGGGTGTTAATTTCCTTCAAGCTTTGCTGTAAGCAGCTGGAGAAAATAGTTGAGAAAATCCAATGATCTGATTGTGCGAGGGGAAAAGTTGAGTAACCAGTGTACACCATAAAATAGCCAAAGAAAAACTGACTGGGATTCCTAGCCATTCCCTTCTAACACCATCCTAAGAAGGAAGAAACTAAAGAACTACAGCCAGAGTCAACTAAACTCAAGAGGAACTATGCTCCTTAAGTATGGTATCCAAAGTTTTCTACTCTAAGCAAACTATCTAATGTGACCAGCACATGACATCGATGTCCACAGAAGAAAGAGACAGACTTACAGCATGAGATTACAGGAGGAGGATTTGTTTGCAAAAGGGCGATTTCCAAGGTGTGGATATAAGGGAACCAAGGATCGGTACCTTGGCATACAGTAGCGACAGCTGAGCCATTACCACTCCTAGGTTGAAAAGGAAGAGGCATAGGAGCAGTTACTGCAACCCTGAGAAATAGTCAGATGGTGACTTTGTGGGGAGCACTGAGCTTTGGCTAAGGAACACAGCCCACTCCAGATGACCTTAAAAGGGGAGACAGGGAATCAACACTTGAATTTCTTTCCTCTCTGTACCTTCTGCCAGGTTCCAACGCAACCAAAAACCCAGAGGACAAGAGTCCATACAGGCCTGTCCTTGGGGCAGAGAGCAGGGTGGAGAAGAGTAGATGGAAAGTGGGTCTAGAGGAGCAAACAGAAGAAATTAGTGCAGCTGGGAAGCCCATTCTCATGACCTCTCTTCTGCTTTAAGTTCTGGTGTGCAGCTTTATTCTTGCTACCTTCAGACCCTTCCTTGAAAGTGAAAGGCCCCTGACAATCTAAAGCCTTCCCACCTCTTCCTCTCTAACCATCTTAAACCCTGACGCTTAACACCAAAAAATATTTAAAATAATCATAACGACTAAAAATGTGACAATATGGAAAGACCCATTAAGCTATTATGTTGTCCAATGTAGACAGTGCTTATAGTATGACATGAAAAATAAAGCACATCTCTTATATTAGGGTTATAAGCACGTGAACCAATGTATTAAAAATGAAGTGAGAAAGTTGATATGGCCAAAGTGTTGCATGTTAACATATTTTAGAAACTCAAAGACCATTACACTACCAAATACAGGTTGAGGCATATAAAGGAAGGAAGAAAATGAGAAAAGGAAACATTGTCTTCATTACCCAATAAGGGCCCCGGCAATGCTTAGTTTGGAAACAATCATAATTTTGCTCTCAAGATAATTAGAGGAAATAACCTAGAGAGCCTGCTAAGCCTTTCAGTAACCACAATTCCAGGGCAGTGTTTCCAAAAGGGAACCACAATCAGGGACACAAATCAAAAACAACCATTATACCTGAAGGTAGAAGACGACACAAAAGAAAACAATGCTTTCATCTCCTATGACTAAAGCATTTACGAGATTACGTAGATTTTCAGGATCACCTGAGCTGGAAAAACAAAACACTTCATTAAAGGAACAATGCTTTCTGTGAATTCCGGATGACTCCTGTTTCTGAATGAAGGCTGGGCAAAGGCCTAGTACATGGGACAATTTTCCTTCCTACCAAAAGCACACAGAAAAAAATTTCCCCTCAACAATATATAAGGATGAGAGAGAGTGAAAGCCATGCACTTATACACACCTGCCACAACGGAAAAAGCTAGCAAAAATGGCCTAAGACATTAAGTTAGAAGAAATGTAAGCAGCCTGACAGTATGGTTATAGATTTTGAACTATGCAGTGTCACTTTCTACTGTCAAAAAGTTACAACCAAACTTTAGAATGAAGGGATATTTGCTGACAAATATAGGTGACAAACTTGATATACTATAAATTAATAGTGTCTGGGAGTTTCTCTGGTGCAGAGGGTTAAGAATCTGACTACAGTGGTGTAGGTGGCTGTGGAGGCACAGGTTCAAATGCTGGCCCAGCACAGTGTGTTAAAGGACTTGGTATTGCTACAGTGTAGGTCACAGCTGCAGCTTGGATTCAACTCTTGGCCTGGGAACTTCCATAAGATGTGGGTGCGGCCATTAAAACAAACAAAAAAAAGTTCCTGTTGTGGCTCAGTGGGTCAGGAACCTAATATTTTCCTCTGAGACTATGGTTCAATCCTTAGCCTGAGTGGGTTAGGGACTTGGCGCAGCCACAAGCTGCAGCACAGGCCACAGATGCTGCTGCCTTAGCTGCCACTCTGATTTGGCCTCCGGCCCAGGAACTTCCATGTGCTGCACAGAAAGTCCTCCCCAGGAATCTGGCGGCCAGGCAAAACAACTCAGATCTAGTGGATTACCACCTCTAACCAGATAGGATACTGTTTCAGAAGAAACAGACTACCATCTCCCTTTGAAATCCTTATCATAACTGACTACTAGCTCATGACCCTTCCTGGGGGCTTAATCTGAATCAGCCTAGACCTCAAAAGCCAGCGATTCCCATCCAAGTGCCTGGATCCCAGCGCTGTCCAACTCACCCCCGCTATTTCTATATTCCTAACCTCTTAACACAGTACCTCTTTACCTTGTCATGTGTTTACCAAGACTTTCCCATATGCTCACCCAGCCTTGTTCTCATCTATCCTTGTTTGCCCAGAAGAGTTTTTCTAAAACCTGACCTTATTTCCCTCTTTTAAACACTTCACTAGATCTCATTTTACAGAATAAAGCCTAAAGCCCTGCTAAAGGCTCTGCATATCTAATTCCTACCAATCTGCCAAGTTTCACCTTTTGTATTTGCTTAACAAATCAACAGAATTTTTATCCATCGAACCAGCACATTTGAGATGCACAGATAAGCCACAAATCTTACCAGAACATAAAAGCCTTACACTGGACAATGGGCCAGCCTAGAACTGGAGCAAGAAAAGATACCAAAGTCATCCCTCATTGTGACTGACATTGGAATCATCTAGAGAACATAGAAAAGAAAATCAATACCCAGGCCAAGCTGCAGAGTTATGATACTTGTTCTGAATGGGGCTGTTCTGAATGGGGCTTGTCTTAAAGGCTCACCAAGTGACTAATGTGCAACCACGGGTGTAACCTATGGGACTAGGGGGAAAGCCCATCTCCTTCTCTAGCCCTGCCCTTGAGGAGAAGAGGAAGCTACATCCATGTCTCACACTGACTGCATCTCAGTGTCTGAACCACACCTTATAACTTAAGAGCTAAGAGCTACTAAAAAGAAAGGTATTTTGCACCCCTTCTTGCCAGAAATATTTCAGATACCATTCTTCCTGGTTCCACTGCCAGAATGGACATTATCTTGCCACCCTCAGTCATGGGTGTTCTATAGGACAAATAAGACAGGTTGAAACAGTTGTCAGTATCCCACGATTTCACTGCTGACTTTGGCTTTGTAAATTAAGGACATGAAGCAAAAGAAAAAAGTTAACCTCTTCAGAAAAAAAAAATGCAATGCACATGAGATGGTTGTCCTTGTGAGAATGTCTTTGTCCCAGCCAGAGGCAACCCCACGTGTACATATGACCCTACTGCCACCTCTCAGCATGCTTGCCCCCTAAGCTGGGTCAGAGTTTCCCTCTCTCCTAGGCATCCAGAACCACTCTTTCTAGGCAATCTGCTGGCAGCTAGTGTAGTAACATGTCAAGTCCAAAGCTATTTAAGAGTCATATGCATGAAGAAACAGACTATCAGACTACGGTGCCAAAAATGAGACCAGAGATGGGGAGAGGCCATCCAGTCGCAGACAGAGTCTGGCCATAAGTTTCCCATTCCCTAGTCAAGGCCCTCAAGTACTTTGAAACATTTTCACTTGTAATACCACTCCCACACCTTTGTTTCTATGACTCATAGCTGAGAAAGAATCTGGACCATGACATGTTTAGCCCAACTGGATCTGATGAATGCAGTGCTTGGCAGAATCAGATTATGAATGGCCACAAGCCTAGCATAAAATCAGAGGACTGTACCCTAAAACACAAATTCTATGAATCTGGGTGTTGCAAGTTAGAAGCAGAAAAGGCTTGGATTGTTAAATGCAGCAGCATTTTGTAAGTGAATAAAGCCAAAGGCTGATATAGAATTGAGTTAGGGAGTTCCCATTGCGGCTCAGTGGGTTAAGGACCCAACATTATCTCTGTGAGGATGCAGGTTCAATCCCTGGCCTCACTTAGTGAGTTAATGATCTGGCATTGCCACAAACTGCAGTGTAGGTCACAGATGAGGCTTGGATCTGGTGGTGGTGTGGTAGAGGCCATAGCTGCAGCTCTGATTTGATCCCTAGCCGGGGAACATCCATATGCCACCTGTGTAGCCATAAAATAAAATTGTCCAATGTGTACAGGTAATTTTTTAAAAAGGGAGTTAAATGCGAAAAGAGCTGAAGACATTCTGAAGACATTAGAGAAACTTCTCATAGTTACAACTGTTAGCCAGTATTCTAACTTCAAATTTAACATTCATTCCACTATACAACATCTAGCCCATAGTAAATTCTTGCCTGGGCTTATTCAGGTCCCCGACATCTCTTGTTGTGTTATAAATCACTCTAAAACTTAAGGGCTTTAAATAAAAACTATTTCTCATAATCCTACGGGGCTCAACTCAGCTGTGACTGGGTTATTTGGTAAAATCCCATTCGTCAAGGCTAGTTAAACAGGCAAGGCCAGAGTGTGCTGCAAAAGCAACTTCCCCAGGGCATGGGCGCTGGCAGTATGATGGGGGGAGTGCGTATGCGTGTGTGTAAAGCCTCAATGTACATCCAAGTGTAAGTCAATCCACGCCTAAGAACTGACACTCACACACACCCTGTCCTGGCAACACTAGCCTTTTCCTCTTCTAAGGTCACTGCCTCACCACACGAAATTTTTACCCTAGAAATAAATGCTTCTAAAGTAACAACCTAGCTTATTCAGATTTTAGAATGAACACTAAATCTGCTACATGAAGGACAGTCCCGGGCTTCAAACATCCTCCAGGACATCCACATAGACTCAAACAGTATGTGGATTTCCTGTCTAACACCAAGTTTATATAACCAAAGTGCACAGGTTTATTAACATACAGATATACAACACTGTTTTACTAAAAAATTTATCAATGGCTATTTGCTGGTTTGGAAAATCATGTTGCTGGCCATGGTTCTGAATACATCAATAGCATCTACTTTTACCAGTCTGCACTGGTGATTGCCAGCAAAGTGATTTTATTCAAACGAGTGCATGCTATTAGGAGTTCCCGTCGTGGCTCTGTGGTTAACGAATCCGACTAGGAACCATGAGGTTGTGGGTTCGGTCCCTGCCCTTGCTCAGTGGGTTAAGGATACGGCGTTGCCCTGAGCTGTGGTGTAGGTTGCAGACGCGGCTCGGATCCCGTGTTGCTGTGGCTCTGGTGTAGGCTGGCGGCTACAGCTCCGATTCGACCCCTAGCCTGGGAACCTCCATATGCCACGGGAGCAGCTTCAAGGATTAAAAAAAAAAAAAAAAAAAGACAAAGAGCGCACGCTATTGTATATTGAATGGATGGTCAACAAGGACTTACTGTAAACCACAGGGAAGTGTATTCAATGTTCTGTGATTACCAATCTGGGAAAAGAATCTGAAAAAGAATGACTGTATATATGTATACCTGAATCACTTTGTACAGCAGAAATTATTACAATGCTGTAAGTCAACTCTATTTCGATAAAACTTTTAAAAATGATAAATGTACTGCTTGCACATATATTCAATGGAATACTGAGCCATAAAAAATGTCATTCACAGCAACATGGATAGACCTAGAGATCACATGAAGTCAGAAGGAGAAAGACAAACACCATATGCTACCACTTACATGTGGAATCTAAAACATGACACAAGTGAACTGATCTATGAAACAAATTCACAGTGAACAGACTTGTGGCTGCCAAGGAGGAGGCTGGGGTTAGCAGATGCCAACTCATATAGAGAATGGGTAAACAAGGTCTTGTTGCATAGCACAGGGAACTATATTCAATATTCTGTGATAGGACAAAGCAATGTTGAAAAAAATGGGTAACTGAAGTACTTTGCTGTGCAGTAAGAATTAACCAAGTGTAGGTCAACTATATTTCAAATTTTTAAAAAGTAAAATACAAGTGCATGCATTTTAAATGATATCTTCAGGGTAGTTATGCCCAAGTAATTAAATACTGATTTGCATATTACTTTACTAAATTATTTTTACTTAATACTATGGATTGAGCACTACACCAACTTCAATTATATATTTTACAATTATTTAATACAGATATCTAATTTATGAATTATATTTCAGGATAGAAAAGGTGATGTTAGTTTTTCTTTAAGAAGGACCACTGGTCCCTGATGATAGAAGTAATTTCAGTGTCCTCACTTAGATTTTAAGCACATGTTTTTAAAAAAAAAAAAAGTTACGTTTGCATACTAGGCCTCCAACATTTTTTTTTAATTTTCCTTGGAGATTTAGGTTTTACTCATTCACATATTTGAATTTTCTTCTAGTCTCATAGCTCAAGAAGAATTCTTATCATTTTCCTATATCCCATGGCCCCTAAGCCTCCAAACAACACTAACAGCCGAGTGGCCCAAAAAAAAAAAAAAAAGTCACTTCTCAGTCATTAAAAAAATAAAAAAAAAGCTATCATGAGAATCAGGTCTTTAGCTACAGAGACTTCCTGGGAAGCAAAAAAAAAAAAAAAAAAAAAGAGGCTAAGGAATCAAGACCATCAGCTTACCCACCAGCCCATGCTAACAAGCTCTGCATTAGCACCAAATAACCAAAAGTCATTTTCAAGAATTTTGGTTTTTATAGTTCTTCCTAGATAGGGCTACATGAATCAACAATTAGCAGGAGCTGGGACGTGTGGTCTTAGTTTCATCTCTAGTTTTCCAATATGTCCTTGGCTAAACTCTTAATAACTAAGTTCTTCAGCTATAACCTGGCACACACACACATACACCTTGGTCTGAAATCATGAGACAAGTTGTCTCAGGATAATAAAGTGTTACCTTTTGGAGAGAGTAACAATTAAGAGAGACGAAATTGGTACTTGATAAAGAAGAGTATTTTAAATTGCACAGCAAGCAAAGCATGTGAGATATCCCTAACAAAGAGTTCACTCCCTTGAGGAATTACGCTATCATGCCAGATACGTCTGACAGAGGAAAAGTAATTTCGCCATAAAATTAAGTCATCTGACAAGACAGACTACAGAAGCCTTAACTTGAAATTCCACACAGATCACAATAAAAGAGCAAGAAAAAAGAGTCAGTTAATGAAGAGAGTAAAAAGGGCCTGGGTCTAACAGCAGGTCTGAAGTAGGAACTGAGTCTACAACAAAGGGCAGGTGTCGGGGATGGGGAGTATTCAAAAGTTGAAAGTGAAAACAGAATCCAGGTGGAAGGCAAGTTGGAAGGCATTATGAACTAAGAGATACGACAAAAAGGCAAACAAGGAACTCAGGATGAGTACAGCATAGCTGAAAGGAAAGTGGGGTACCCAGCAGAGAGGCCGTCACAGGAATCCAGTTTCCAGGCAACTGGGGCACCAAGATGAGAACACGACTGAACACAAGCCCAACCCAAAGCTGAATGTATGGCCCTCTGTTCCCAGCTCCTTTTACAAAGGCCCCCAACAAGGGACAAACAAGCCTTGCCTGGGGGGCATGGCTGAATCTTCCATTTGGGGTTAAGAGTCACAGATGTAAGCAAACTAACTGAGTAGCAACACAACCCAGACTTACCTTGGATTTCACGCTGATATTAAAATTCATCTTCTAAAAATCAGTGATCAGTTTTTATGGTTTTCAAGTTAGAGCAGCCAGCCCACTTGCCCTTTACTCTAAGAGGGATACTTCAAATTAGAATCCTCATTTCAACATAACAAGTTCCTGACTGCTAATGAAGACATATCCCGATTTACTTCTAAGGGTTCCTGTGTCATAAAATCATGCCATAACAAGGCAGATGTAATCAACTGCTATGCTCAATACCACCAAGAATATTAAAATATCCTTGATATCCAGTATTATATTAATGCACAGGAAATATTTTAGAAGACTGGCTCTTAAATACTAGGTTGGAAAGTAGAAAACACTTCTTTTTGTCTCTATCTATATGACGTATCCTAGGTTACATAGTTTGTGCCCAGGAACTGGGATATAATGTATTCAAAGGTTTATCCAAAGTTACACCAAAGACTGGAAATCTTGGAAGCATAATGTGGCTACAAAGGTCAAATATTCAAGTCCAAGAGACAAAGGGGGGAAACTGACATATGGCAGTTTTGAGATTAAGCAAAGCTCCGTTGTAAATAAAGATGTGGCCTAAAGAAAGAGCTAAATCAAGAGATTTAACAAAATCATTTCTAAGCCTTGCTTACTGCGGAGTCTATATATATATATGCATGGGTGTGTGTGTGTATGTATTTTTTGTAATTTATTATTCCATAAGCTGCTACCAGGCTCAAGAACAAGGTACTTCTGAGAGATCTGAACCTTCAGGGTAAGGCTTTTTACCATTTCCCCACTGATACATCTGATTCAAATAAATATCCTCAATTCTCCCACCACAAATCTCAGGAAGGAGGAAGAGGGATTATAGTCACCAAAAGCCAGATAATGGCTTAAGCTGATAAATCTTTCTCACAAGTTCTTAGATTGGTGGCTGCAGGACATCACTGCAGAACCCGTACCACATCATCCTCCGAGATCACGTGCCAGCTCAGACCTCTCCATCGTTGTGCTGCCGTGCACACCAAGCCTCATTATCATCTTCACAAAGTCCAGGTTTTGGAGTTCCCATCATGGCTCAGCAGAAATGAATCTGACTAGTATCCATGAGGATGCAGGTTCGGTCCCTGGCCTCGCTCAGTATCCTCACTGCCATGAGCTGTGGCGCAGGTCACAGGTGCAGCTCAGATCCTGCCTTGCTGTGCACCTGTGGTCTAGACCGGCAGCTGCAGCTCTGATTCGATCCCTAGCCTGGGAATCTATATGCCATAGAGTGAGGCCCTAAAAAGACAAAAAATAAAGTCCAGGTTTCCTTGCATGGCACTCAGGAACATCCACAACTTGACTTTTCCAAGTGCACCTTTACCTCCTCCCCAACGCCCATTACACTACAAATTTCATCCGTTTACAAAACCCTCCCAACGTACCCACCACCACTCCCACTCCTTTGAACTCCTCCCCTTTCTTCTTCTCCATAAACGAGTTCATATGCCACGATCTTCTTGGTGCCTTTTCTCATCACCCCACTAAAAGCAGCCCCCTAAAGCATGGTGTCCCATACTTTTGTTCGTTTTTCACTTAAGAAGCCTCATTTGTATTTTTAAGTTAGTCTCTCCTTTGGGAGTCAGACATCAGGCCCACTGCAAAATGAGTCTAACTGCTGGGTCTGCAAGATGTCATGGTCATCCTCTTCTGAACTTCCACGAAAAATGGACCCAGCTAATGTGACTACTGATGACTATGGGGGAAAGAGACTCACCATCTCCCTAATCCAGGGTGCCAATCCCCAAGGACCCCATCAGCAAATGTCCGTGAGCACCCTGGGCTATACTGCGTAGAATGGAATAATAGGCTGACGTTTAGATACACAAGTCCCACCAGTGGGATTGTTCGGGTCCACCCCTAATGGCACTCGACATAACATGGGGTGGCAGACCTGTACTGTGACTGCTGACTCCTGGCAAGACCACCAGAATATTTCCTTTAAAGCTGGGCTTTCCCCTCCCCACAAGGGTGGCTATGGGTTTGTAAAAACCAGGGGTGGCCTTTCCTTCTGTATTGTATTTGTGGGATCTAGTAGCAATGCCCCTCTACATACCTGACCCTAGGAACATCCTGGAAGACAGGTGGGTTGAGATGGTAAGGGCTGTGCAGGGTATGTATGGGTGGGAGAGTATGGCAGGCCACTCAAGATGGCTATCCTCTTGCTCTCTGTATGTCCCCCCGACTGCTGGACCAGTGCCTGTTTCACTTATACCCTAAGCACGGTGTACTTCCTATATACTTGCCCCAGGCCCCAGCTAGTGACTGTTCGTATCAATGGGGTTGGGAGCAGGGGGATTCTGCTGGTTCTCCTGGTAACTAATGAGGCAACCTGACATCAAGTCCCCCTATAACTGACAATCTCCCCCCTTTCTCCCTGGGAGGGGAGACGACAGCTACATTGTGCCCTCCACCCAGCATATTAGGTAGGTGTCGCTCTAGGACCCTGCTTCAGACTATAAGATTCCCCCATCCATTAAACCACTGATGGCCCTGTTGCTGACACCAGTCTTTTTTCAGTCTTGAAGCTGAACAAGCACGAGCCTTGCAGGACTGCAGGAGTGCAGACCAACAAGGAGAAAGGCTTTTAAAAAGAGAAAGTGTTTGAAGAGACAGAGGAGTGCCTGTCGTGCTTAATGAATCTGACTAGGAACCATAAGGTGGCAGGTTCGATCCCTGGCCTCGCTCAGTGGGTTGAGGACCCGGTGTTGCCGTGAGCTGTGGTGTACGTCACAGACGAGGCTCGGATCCCACGTTGCTGTGGCCCTGGCATCGGCTGGCGGCTACAGGTCCAATCAGACCCCTAGCCTGGGAACCTCCATATGCTGTAGGTGCAGCCCTAGAAAAAAAAGACAAAAAAGAGAAAGTTGAGTGATGTACCATCAACACAGTAGTTAAAATATCAGAGGAGAAAAATGGAGCATATACATACTTTAAAAATTCAGGAGTAAGGAAATACGGTGAGTTCTACCTGTTTATCTTCAGGAATTTCACGATTAACTTTCAGGGACATTTATTGTAATGTAAGGTAATAAATGGCAACCATTGCCTCTTACATATTCCATTTAGTCCATATTAAAGTTAAATGCTGAGGATGTTCAAATACAAAGTGATAAAGGTACTATAAAATCTAGTAAGCAAAGTTCATTCATCCCTACTCTGAGGAATAAAAAGAGATAAAACTGATTTAACAACCTCGTAGAAGAAAAACTGCTTCATATGCCAAAAAGATTGTATACCAAATTGCTGCCTAAAGCAAAAGGTAGAAATCTCTCAAATACCAAGCAAATGACAGTAAGTATTTTATAAATGTTGAGGATCTTGATGCGTATACTTTGTAAATCTCAAAAGTAAACCAAGTTTTAGTTAGATGCAGAAGGGGTCTAACAGGAAATCTAAATGAGGCGTTTGAAAAGCCACCTCAAGGTTTTAAATGAACTATGTATATTCAGGAACTCAGCATGAGAATTATTATAGAGATAAAGGAATTGTGAAATAAGCTGTGAAATAGACTATGTGGGTAACCCTTCAAATAGGGAAGCAAAAATTTAAAGGAAGAGGCAGACCAGTGAGTTACATCTTGGTAAGGAACAGACAAAAAAAATCAAACAGGCTGAACACAGTCAAGGAGGAGGTTCCAGGAAACAAAACAAAAAATACTCAAGCTGATATAATGGTTAATTTTGTGTGTCAACTTGACTGGATGAAAGAATAGCAGGTGTCTCTTATTTCTCCGTGTGTCCTGGGAGGGTGTTTTCCAAAGAGCTTGGTACCGCAATCAGGAGATGGGTAAAGGACTGTCCTCACCCATGCTGGTGGCCACGAGCCCCGCCACCGAGGATCCAGAGAGAACAACGAAGGCGGGTAAAGAGCACATCTGCTCCGTCTGTGCTGAACTATCCATTCTTTTTCCTGCCCTTGGACATCAGAGATCCTGGACCTTCAGACTTGGACTTACACCATCAGCCTCTCAATTCTGAGACATATTTCCTGCCACATCAGAAAATAAAGGACATCACAGTCATCAGTGACTGCAGCCACCTCCAGAGGTGAGCCCTGAAGAAACTCAGGAAAGAAAAAGAATACCTGCCACCTAGCAGTCTTCAGACTGCAGCTACTCCTGACAGTCAGCCCTCAGGACATGAAAACAGAGGATTCTGGCCCCAGAGAGCTGAGGTGCCCATCAAAGGAATGATTTCAGCGAGCCCAGACCTTTCCATCTTCCCATACATAGAAAAGCACTCAATTCCTTAACTGGAAATATCTAGTTTCCTGTCAGCAGTGGTCATCTTTTGTTTCTACTACCTGCCCTTTGCTGCAAAATTCCTATGCATCCCAGCTCCCTCATCTCTCCCTGGAGCAGTTTTCTCAGGGTTCCTTGAGATGCTGCCTCCTGGGCTTAAAACCTCCTTTTTCCCAAAACATACATAGCTCTCAACTTTCAGGTTGTGTATAGATGTTTCTCAGGCCTTTGGACTGAATTACATCACCAGCTTTGCCTGGTTCTCCAGCTTTCGTGGGACTCCAGGCCTCAATCAGATGAGCGAGTTCCTGCAATAACTCTCTTGCCTTCACCCCTCACACACACACAGAGAAAGAAACAGTGTGCTACACACATATACACACTCCCATACCCAACTGGTTCTACTTCCCTGGGAATCCCAATACAGCTGCTTCCACTGCCAAGTCGACCAACGCTCCCTTCCACTTGCATGACCCTCAAAGTTGGCACCAACTTCCTTCCAGCAGTATGTCAGGCCATGCGTGACCCTGCAGCAGCCCCCACCAAAAGTAGCTTAGTGTAGCCAGTAACCATAACTGGGTGTTTATTAAAATGCAAGTTCCTGTGCCCCATCCCCTATCTGCGGCCCTGGAGTAGGCCCAGGAATGTGCATTTTAAGACTCCTCAGGTGACTAATGCGTGCTACGGTTTGAAAACCACTGCTCTAAAAAACCACAATCTACGTCTTTATTCTCCATCATTCCTCGTCTTCATTTCTTTCTCTAGTTCGCTAACCTCCTACCAGAAGGCGTCTGTCATGAACAACTTTCAAACTGATGGGTCTTTTACTTTCTTCAGTAGTTGTGTGTACAGATCCCCATCTTTCCCATTTTGAGACAGCACAGTAACTCAGGTAGGTAGTGTAGGAGCATGGGCTCCATCACATTCTTTGATATGGGTACTGATTAACCTTTGTGGCTTAAGGGCTCCAGGGAGTCACACCTCCCCAGGCCTTGTTTTACCGTAGGAAATGCGCCCTCCCCAAGACTTTGTTTACTGTAGGAAATGGGAATCTCTAGCCCACTCCTCAACTGGTTAAAAAAAAAAAAAAGAAAAAAAAAAGAGAGGAGTGGTGACAATCTAAGGAAGGAAAAGGACAAACCATAAACACTGGGGACATTTCCAACCCTAAAACCCCTATTGGACAAGAACTGATATAGGTAACTGAACAAGGCCAATAGGAGAAAACCACATCTTTCTGGACCCCACGTTGGTGCCCCTCCCCATCTTTAAGGAATAAAACCCCTCAAGGACAATAGAGGAAAGGGGTTCTTCTCCCCCCTCTCAGCTGTCCTGGGAGCTATTTGCTTTTCTTTACTAAAGACTTTGCTTGCTTGCTGCCTGTGTGTTCACGGAGCTCATTCTTCAATTGCCGTAAACAAGAACCCAGATTCTGGTACCATCTTTCCAGTATCAATATTGGGTTTACTGTTCCTACATCATTCCACTGTTCTGTTGAATAGTCAACACACACTAAGCCTTTGCTATTAATCTACTTAAGTCAGATTTTTTTCTTCTTCATGTTATCATTAACATACAGGAAAACATTATCAAAGTCTGTCTTCAGCTAACACTGCTAAAAATTAGAAAAGTTACTATTCAAACCCAAAGGGCCTTATCAGTTATTGCCCTTAATTGTTTACTTAAACTTTAACCTCCTCGAAGCAAATTTTGCTTCCCAATACAGCAAGGAAGCAAGTAAAGGTATTGCTGGCATAGAGCAGGAATGGCTGCCCTGAGTGGTCAAGGCATCAAAGCCCTGGTTAACGTCTGTGACTAAGAGGTGCCTAGATGACAGAAGCATTAGGCGGAACAGAAGGTAACCACTGCTGTAGAGCATCTATAAAGTAATTTGCCAGGATGGGAAGGTTTGAACCTTCAGTCTAATGCAATGATCCCATCAGCATATTCAATATTTGCCTATAGCTCACCTCTTGTTTTTTAAACATCCGCAATAAAAGTGATGCCTTTAACTCCCCAGCTCAGCAACCAGCATGATGGTGTCCCCGCTGAGGCAGTGTTCCAGGAGGACACACCCTTCCTGAGGAGCCCACAGATGCCAGAATAGAGAGGACAAGGGAACTGGAATCTCAATTTACATGGAAAGAGGGAAAACTCTCCCCTCCAAACGGCAAACACCTGTAGTGGCAACCATCCATCTACTGGCTACCATGCCAGATGGATGCTGTGTCTTCCCCAGAGGGGCCAGGACTCACCAAGGCTCAAGACCAGATGCAGGAAGTCGCAGAGCCGAGAGTCCAACAGACTCTAGTGCTGCTATTGCCCTTGGCTCCCCCATCGTGCTTTGTTTCACTGAAGTCACTGTGAGCTTATGTACTTCCAAGTTAGTGTGCCATATTGGTACTTTGCATCCGTGCATAAAATACAAGGCTCTGACTTCCCTCAAGAGTTTCCAGACACCAAAGCAACCCCTGCAGCTTCAAGCAACTCATGCTACATAAACTCAGAAGCAGTGGATGGTGGGGAAGAGAAACCCCATCCAGGAAACCTGGAGATTTATACACAAGTTATTGAAGGGGACAGTGTCACCCCAAAATATGTTTTGGCAGAATTATCTTGAACAGATTTTTTTAAGCAGCAGCAGACATAATAGAATCTCTGAAAACCAAGTACAAGTTAACCTTCTGAAAGACACATTTATAAGGGAAATTTCCATTTTCAAAGGCATCTCACCCCCTGATCCAGGAAAAGGGGACTAAGCTTCTAGAATCTTATCAAGGAATAAGGCAACTGACTTAAATCTGTGTTACCACCATCCCTTTGTTTACTGTGATTTACATGAAAACCTCCCCTAACTGGCTTCTCTCCCCACTGGACATCTTGTCTTTAACTGGAAATGATTAAGATGGCAGCTTGGGGAGTTCTCATCGTGGCGCAGACTATGATCCATGAGGGTTTCGAGTTCAATCCCTGGCCTCACTCAGCAGATTAAGGATCCGGCATTGCCCTGAGCTGTGGTGTAGGTCGCAGAGGCGGCTTGGACCCCGAGTTGCTGTGGCGGAGGCTGGCAGCTATAGCTCCGATTTGACCCCTAGGCCTGGGAACCTCTATATGCCACAGCTGCAGCCCTAAAGACACAAAAAGATGGCAGCTTGGGCCATTTCACGGAATTTACTCATTTTCCCTGGTCTCTGCCATGTACACAAGAAGTACACATGGTTTTAAACTTGTCTTCTATTGCATGGACTGTCTCAGCCAAGAACCTAGAAGGCAAATTTTTTCCTTCTGTACACTATCTTTCAGAAGATTTCACAAGGGGGGGGGGGACACAAAACCAAACTCTGCAGTATCTTGCACAGCTTTTCATTTTCTATTAAGAGTTTCAATGCAAGAGCGTGGAATCTGCTTTCCAAAGTCCCAGGCAGGTTAACGAATAATTAAACCTTCAGCCTTCTGCATCTACAGCTTGCATTTGAAGGCTAAGAAAAGAATTTGGTCTAAACATGGTCTCCTTACTAAGCTCTCTGGAAACAACGCAGAAATTCACATTTCTGTCAGTGATTAATAAATGCGTTAGTGACCCACTACTTTTCCTAAGCACAAATCTGAGGTCCGTTTATCCAAATTTTGAAAAGTTCTATTTACAAAGTATGTTAGCACATTCTGAAGTTCTACTCAGTCTGTAAGGTATCTGGGGGAAAACTTTTTTTCTTGGTATATTTAATCTCCTTAGGCAAAAATACTCTAAGAACAATGTTAGTTTGCATTTTACCAAGCCTCTCTTAAAAGTGTACTCAGAGCCCTGATGAGTTCTTTCTCGGGACGGCAGAAATGCCATTGCCACAGATTTCCCGGTAAAAAATCTCCGATGTCATGAACTCCTAAGTCCATCAACCTCTGCCTGCCCTCCCCAGCTGCCAGCAGCACTTTATCACCTACTCACACCCCAAGAAAAGTGAACACAGTGTCAATTAAGCAATGTCTATCCCACAAGGTTTTAGGAAGCACTTTACGTGTACTATTGGAAGTAGCTGCTACAGCTGATGTAAAAGCAGCACATGACGGCGTCCTTGCCTTCAAGGAGTTTTCAATTCAGAGAGCCAGTAACATCAGAAGCTTCGACAACTGCCATGAAGACACGTATTCAATGCTTCCCATCCACCTTGGCAGTTCCCATGAGCTCGGGGCCCGGTCACACCCAGCACTTCCACTGTTCATCTGCATTGACACAGTTGTGTTTCCCAACTCAATCATTTCAGTTTCCCTATCATTGTATATGGTTGTTATTTAAGTATTCTGTGCCTTAATTTGGGTCCAACAAGAACCAGACACTAAAAGATCAAACTGGCAACCATGTCTCAATACCTTCAGGCTGCCATAAACATATCTTAAGACTGGGTACAAGCAAGCATTTATTTCCCAATTCCAGAGGCTGGGGCATCTAGGATGGAGGCATGGGGAGATTCAATGTGATGAGAGCCCAGTTCCTGGGTCACAAATGGCTGTCTCGCTGTGTCCTCAACATGGCAGCAAGTGGCGAGAACTCCGGGATCCATTTCATAAGGGCACTAACCCCATTCATGAGGGCTCCACCCTCATGGCCTAATCACCTCCTAAAGGCCCCACCTAATATGACCGATTGCCTTGGGGGTTCAGGCTTCAGCTGAAAAATTGGGGGGAAACATAACAAGTAGGGAACAGGAGGAGACAGCATCCTCAAATGAGAGGTAGGAGAGGGAAGGAGGAAGGACTGAGCACATAACAAGGATGCAAGAAGGGTTCTACCAGGCAAACAAGGGGTCCTTGAGCTACAGTCACCTGCTGGCCCAGCCCCACAACTCTGAGTGTGTCTGTCCCACTATCCCTTCTGAGCCCAGTCACCAGCTAGAAGAGGCCCAAGGAAACCACCACCTCGTGAGGGTGACAGTGGGGCTATCAATCAATTCTGCTCCACAGGAAGAGGTTGGCAGGGTGCAAGTTTCTTGGTCATCTCAGCATGTAAACACAACTTAACAGCTGAGATTTAGTGAGCATCGACCAGGTAAAGTGTTTAATACTGACAACCACGTGGTATGGTACTATGATGCCCATACAGACACGTTAAACACTTTTGAGAGACTCATTAGGAAGTCGGTAAATCATTACCATCCTATTGAGTGCATTTAACACAACCGAAAAAGATGAAGCGAAAGAAACCTGGAAACCTAGGAAGGTTCCCCAGCCACTCATGCAACTGACAGCGTGTGCCAGACATTCTGTGGACAAAGCTGACAAGAACAGTTGCTGCCCTCAAGGAGCTGAGAGTACAGAGAGGGGAGGGGTGGATAAAGAATACAGTACACGGTATATTAGGAGATCCCTGCAACAGGGAAAAGCAGCAGGAAACTCGTAATTGAACAGAAGAGGCGATTTTAAGCAGGAAGTCAGGAAAAGCCTCACAGGGATGACAGTTAAACCAAAGTGAAGGACAGGAAGGAAGGCTGCCTGGAGGAAGAGCATTCACGGTTGCATGCTCCATGAGCAGCAAGGTGGTGAGCTGAACTAGAGTGGAAAGAGCCAGTGGGAGGAGGAGATGAAGTAGGCAGATCACGCAGGGCCTCGGGGCCCCTGAAAAGACTCTCCTCTGCACTGGGAATGCTGTGGAACCCACCGCAGGCCTTGAGCAGAGAAGCAATCCCATCTTTGTTATAAGGAAATCACTGACTCCTCATAGAGAACAGATGAGAGTTGGGGGTGGTAAGACTGGAAGCTGGACAAGGTTAGAAAGCTACTGCAGAGCCCTGCATGCAGGCTGCTTTGCAATCTCCACTCCAAGAATTCATGACTCTAAAATGGAAATTCTGGAAGTTCCCGCTGTGGTGCAGTGGGTTAAGAATCCACTGGGTCACTGCAGAGGCACAGGTTTGATCCCCAGCCCGGCACAGTAGGTTAAAGGATCCAGTGCTGTCACAGCTGTGGCTTAGATCACAGATTCAATTCCTGGGCCAGGAATTTCTATTTGCCATGGGCACAGGCTCAAATGGATAAAACAGAAATGATGGAAGGTGCGTTAGGGGTGTGCCTTATGGCAGAAAAATAAGGCATGACAACAGTCACTGGCACTGCACCTAAGGAAAAAGCCCTAATGCCAGTCCTTTGCGTGTTTGCTCCCATACCAACTCCCCACCTTCCCCTTCACATGGCTGAACCCCACCCTCTTCAGCACCCAGGCCTCCTTGACAGAGGGGTTGCTGATATCTTGGACCGGTAAGAGACTGGAGTAAGCATGGTCCTCATGAGGGGAGGCTTGGGTGTTTGCCATTCCCGGCGGCCTCTACTTTAGGCGGCACCTCCAGCACTCACCCCATCTCCTTTAGTGCTCCAGCTCCCTGTCGGCTGCTCCTGCCAGGACCCTAGAGGATCCTGGGGGGTTCTGCTCTCTCCAGGTAGCTCCCCTGATACAGCTGCGCTCCCACCAGGCAGCCCCCCTCCGTGGCTCTCGACAACACCCACAGCCTCCGGGGTCCCACAGCCCAAGGGATGACAGCAGCTTCCTTAAGGTGATCGTTTCTGCCTCACATTTGTGCTTTTGGCTTTCCAATCCCTTTACAAGTCGTTCCCTGTATTAGATTCCTTCTGTTAACCACTCTACGATAGCTGCTCTTCTACGCTAGATCCTAATACACTGCTAAGTCAGAAGATGCACGAGGGTGTGTTTCTATACTGTGTGAACAGTCTCAAGTGTACCGTGTGTGAGCCACACTGTTCACATCAAACCCTTCCCAGGGAACTCGGGCTGAAGGGACGGTAGGGGAGAAAGAAAGGGGAGGATTGGGGGCCGGGGTAGGAGTTGGAAGGCAGACACTGTGTCAGTGCTTTGCAAACGTTTTCTGAGCCCAAGGCAAAAGCCCCAGTGATGCCTCGCGGCATACAACTCTGGAAGAAAAAGCCCGTCCCAGCCCTTCTGGAGAAGCTGCTATCAGTCAGCACAACCAGGCTCCAGGCACTCCCAGGGCAAGGCAGCAGAGCTGCTGGAAATGAGGCTCTGGCCCTCACCAGCCCGTATCACAGCGCGTGATCGTCAGAAAGTCAGGAGAGGCCGCATGTGCCCAGAGTAGTCAATTGAGAGGAACTTGAGCCATGATGGCGTCAAGACCAAGACACCACCCATGTTTGCTACAGAACTTGGCCAAACAAGACACCTCACACCATGCAGCGCAGCTGTGCTGGAACAAGGCGTGCTCCACGCATGAGAATTCCCATGAGCCACCTCGGGACTACCGCCTGCTGTCACTCCGGAAAGAGTACGCGTCAACAAGGACAGAAAATTTAGCTTCGCGTGTGTGCAGAGCAACAGGCACTACAGAAAAACACTAAGACCGCATTGTGTACCGTAATTGTTTGGTAGGAAGGGACTGCTGAATTGACCCTGGGGCAGAGAGGTGCCGTCAAGAAACAGACTACAGCTTCAGCACAACAGCCTTTAGCTATCACTTAGTTTACTAATTCAAAAAGAAATCATGTCCTTGAAAATCAGAGTATAAAGGGACATCACAGTATATTTACAAAAGATCTAAGGAAATTAGAAAATGTTTACTCTCTTGTTATATATATATAACCTATAAAGCTTTGAATTACTTAAAAGCTTTCCCTGGAGAGCAAGTAGTTTGTGATAGAGTCTGAAATCTTTTCAAAGTGCAACTTTGACCCCCCATCTTCTTGCAGGAGAGGATGACTGAAGGGAAAACAAGCACGATGCTGGAGAGGGCTTGCTAATTTCAGAGGAAGAATTTCTTACTGGTATTAGTAGCACTGCCTCGCAGTATTCTGCCTGGATGCTCACCCTCTTAAATCGTGGAGAGGGAGACAGGAAGGGAACAATCAACTGGAAGAGAGACAATATCCGTATTTTATTTCGTCCTAACAATCCATTCCCTCAGATACGAAAAGGTATCTGTAGAGAGGAGTTGAGAAATGTGGTTATTGTCGTACCTGACAAGCTACAGACTGGAATTCAAATTCCAAACACGGACAAAGAACCCTACCGTTAACACTATAAGCACACCCTAGAGAACTGAGGAAACTTAATAAAATGACAGCAAACGGGACCAGAATGATGGGATGTCATGGGGACTCTGGCCCTGCAGTTGAAGGATACCTTCAGGAAGAAAAGCCTAGAAACAGGAATCTGAAGTCCTTTAGTTATAAGACTGAATATGAAGCAAATGTAGACTGCATCTACCTCTGTCTTCCAAACCCTGACAATGTCTGAAATCTGCGTGCTATCTTCCACTGCATAAAAGCCTCCTATACAAATGTGGCCAACCTTTAATGTATATTCTGCCCACTTGTTGGCATATCATCAGTGGCTTACTTCCCATTCCAAATCCCTTCTGCTTTCCTCTTGTACAGAGGCCAGTTTAAAAAAAAAAAACACACCATCCCAGCCTTACTTACAGCTAAAGATACAGGAAGAAGTCAAGGTGGGGAGGGACACCCCTTTCCAGAATAAGGTCTCTCCATGGCTCCTCCTTTCCTCCTGTTGCAACAAGTACCTGACCTGCAGGTGGTGGCAACCATAGAGGCACAAGCCACATGCCAGGGATGGAAGAGCAGCAAAGAGCAAGTGCCTGCTTTGGGTGGCATCCCTGAGTCACCACCCCAGCCAATGCATCCTGTAAAGAGAGATACACAAAAGCCCAGTGGTTGAAGCTATCGGGCTGTCTGTTCAGAGCCGACGTAATCCTCACTAGAACACACCCACATCTTTTTCACGTTGCCCATCCTGGTAATGGTTCCTCAACACACAAGTGGCACTAGCAAGATCCGAAGAATCATCTTTAAATCCTCCTCGTTCAATCGGCCCATTTGCTTCTGTCTCACACATCTCACAGCCCTTCTCTAGTTTTCCCACCACTTATCTCTACATTCACCACCTTCACGCATGCTCTTTCCTCGACCTCAGAAATGCCAAACTTCTCCATCACCAATGTACCAATCTTCTTAGGCACACAAACCTCTAATTACAGGCTTTTCAGACACAACACCACAAGTTTTTGGCTCCTAGCTTGCCTCAAGGGCCTTCACAAGATGGGGCCCAATGATGGCTAAAAACATTGACAAGTCAATACCTGAAACTTTTTAAAAGAAAACAAGATGCCACTTGTGTCAACTGTAGCAAGTTAGGAGTTCCCATCGTGACACAGCAGAAATAAATCCGACTAGGAACCATGAGGTTGCAGGGTTGACCCCTGGCCTCGCTCAGTGGGTTAAGGATCCAGCCTTGCTGTGAGCTGTGGTGTACGTCGCAGATGCAGCTCGGATCCCGTGTTGATATGGCAAAGGCCGGCAGCTGTAGCTCTGATTAGACCCCTAGGCCTGGGAACCTCCATATGCCATGGGTGTGGCCCTAAAAAGCAAAACAAACCAACCAAAAAGAATACAGCGAGTTACATTAACCATGGAGCAATAGTAAGAATTGGATGTCTGTTAAATGAAAACTTATAATGTTCAAAGTTAGCAAGGATACAGTGAGATTATACCTGTTACAAACCATTCCTAGGAATATGTATATACATTTGTTCTGGAAACAAATTATTCAATATACTACAAGTCTTAATGTGCACACATTCTTTATTCCCAGTCTAGACATATTGTGAAGTCCATCCGTCATCCTGCAAGATGTACTCAGATGCTCATCACAGCATATAAATGTTAAGTTATGTATATACGAGGTTATATATAGAGAGAGGTTATGTATATACATTAAGAAACATTAGAGTTTCTGAATAGAAATATATTCAGAATGTGGTGCTAGATTAAAAAAAAAAAAAGCCAAGGTACCAAGTTGTGTTTACAACATGATCAACAGGGGAAAACAGGAGTGGAGACCAGCAGGGTGAATTACTCAGCACTTGGGGCTGTTACCCTCTGGTCAGAGCCTATGTATCTCTCCAAGTTTCTGGACTTTATTATGAGACATTACTTCTATATTCAGAATATGTAGAATTCTGGAGACTCAGTCATAGAGGGAAAAAAAGAAAAAAAAAAGACAGTAAACAACTGGAAGAGAAGAGGAACTCCGCTTGACCTATCTTAAATGACGGTTTCCCTGGCCAGATCCAGCACTGCTTTGGGGAAGGGGAGCTCTGAGCACAGGCACCCAAGGCAGGCATTCGGAATCAAGATCAATAACCTCCTTCGCAGTGAGACTCTGACAGTCTGAGAATTCAGAATTCCAATTAGGAGGTCCTGACATTTTAAGATTTCCTGTTCAGTTTCCCATACAAACTTAACTCCCTTTTTTAAATCCACTGCTTTCTGGAAACCACAAAAATACTCCCATTACCTTAGGTCGGGCTTTAAGGAGTAATGTTTTAGGGGCACATGATTTGTCCTGCAATATACCCACATACTCCTGGACTTCAGCACCATCTAAGAAAACAATTTCAAACGAGAACTCTTACACCAGAAACAAAGTTGTTCTTATCTTGCAAGAAGGAGGAGGAAAGAAAAAAAAAAAAAAAGACATCTTGGGAAGCACCTGACGTAAAGGTCCAAGGGTTTGGAAGCACCAAGATCTGAGTGAGAACTCACACCACATCCTTTACCACCTCACTGGCCTTAAGCCATGTGCTTACATTCCCAGCCAAGGCGGGACGAGAACTAAGGTGAGCTCAAACCTCCAAGACTTAGAAATGTCATTTAATCCTCTCATTTCTTCTAAAAGCCATCTTTTCCCTTTTTAACCTTCATGCTCTGAAGGGCATCATCGCAGAACCTGGTAAACAATGTCAGGCACATTATGTAGAGTTGACATTTTAGACTATATTTGTGGGTGAAGATGTTGAGACTGTTCTGCTATGAGGCCTCTGAAGGGCAACATGCAATTCTGAAATTAATGACAATTTGGGGGCCTAGTAGACTTCCAGGTGAGAAAAAACCCAAGTAAGAAATGCAGAAACCCTGAAGAAAGCCATTATTTAATTAGAATAAAAGTTACTCAGGAATCGACAGTTCTCATTGTCAGGCACTTGGCTCGCGGGGTGGGGGACACAGAAGGTCCTTCCTACTGAAACCATTTCGTATAGACATGGGGAGAGAGCAGGGCCTGAGGGGCTTGCCCTGTACAAAGAATCATGTGACTTCTGCCAACCAGTTACTAATGGAATTCAGGTCTCTCCCAGACCCTAGCACATATCTCCCAAGTTGTATTTCTGAATACACTCCTGATTCCCATCATTTCTCCCTTACTGGTTTGCTCTTAAAACTGCTTAAAATAATCAATGTCACTGGGTTTTGCTTAGTTGAAAGTTTGTTATTTTACATTAAACATTCCAGACTCAGAATCATATGGACATAGGAGTGGTGTGTTTGTGTGTCTTTGTCTACACACACACACACGCACAGGTTGCAAAGAGTTGGATAACTAGATGAGAACATTTTATTAGCTTTACTATTATTGGCTAATGCCTGCAGGCAAAAATGAATTAGCATGTTTCTTCCAAAAATTCCTTTCTCCAGCCAGATGTTTACATTCCATCATAACAAGGTCATTTTAGGACCCATGGGCCTTATTCCAGTCATACCTTAATACACAGCAGTGTCAAACATAAAACTAAGTCATATAGAAAACTAATAGGGAATATGCACTCAATAGTTATGTTCTTTGATCCTCCTAAACCTTCCATTACTGTGTTCCCAAAGTAAAGCCAAGACGCAGATGAAAACACTTGTTAATGACAGTCAATCTGAAAATTAGAACATTTACCCAAACAGAACATTCCAAGATCTTTAAATGTGCTAATAAAGACAGTAGGATGATTTTCAAGAAGCTGTCTGTCTCTCAGCGTAAAGAAAAGCAACCACCACCCTTACCGCCCAGCACCCCTCCATTTCAAGTTCACAAAACATAAGAATTTCTCAGAGTTGAAAGACACACTCCTGGAGCCATATTGAGTGTAAATAAGTGCCGAGCACAAGTTCTTTAAAAGCCAAAAGGAGTATCGTAACATTTTAGAACCCCCTAAAGACAACAGCAAAAGCATACGAGGCAGGAGAAAAAGGGGTCATGCGAAAATGAAACTGGACTTACAACTTTTCATTAGCAGCACCTCTGGAGCAATGCCTCCGAAGTTGAGGGAGAATGATTTCAACCCCAGCGTCTACGGCCAACACACTTCTCCAACAAAAGAAAGAAAACTACAGACTTGCATGGGTTTGCAAAGTTTATCACAGTCTTACAAAGGCACATGTGTAAAGAATCGAACAGTAAGAGTGTCTCCAACTGAAAGAAATATGATGAGAAACTACAACTCAGCGCACCCGCCAAACAGAGAGAGAGAACCACTATCCTTCAGCACACTGACTCTGCAACCTAAAGCACACTGGACATCCCACGTGTTGGCAACTCCCCTTTGCCCTAAAATGCTTTTCCCCCTCTTGTCTACCCTGCTCTGGGCCTTGGGGAACTCAACACTCACAAATGCACTTCTGCTCCTCTCTGGGTTTCCCTGCTGGTGAGCGGCCAGCAGGAGACCAGGGGGAAGGAAGACAAAGACAGGGGCCAGTCACTCCCTTAGCTCCTGCCCTGCACGGTCTCCACCTGGAGCCCACAGCCTCTGTGACAGCCCAGGTCACAGCTCCCTCCGTTTGCCTTGGGAGGCCCCGGGTAGCAAGGGCCTCCCCATCCTCTCACTGGTTCCCTCAAACCTGCCTGGGCCTCTCCTTAGCAACTGCCTCCTGGAGTGCGACAGCTATTTCCCACTGGGCCCTCATTGATAAGCCCCCACAACTTTGTAGTTGTCTTTTGTAAGACAACAGAACAATTACCCTTTAGCTGTGCGTCAGTTTTTTGTTTTTGGTCTTTTTAGAGTCGCACCCCTGGCATATGGAAGCTCCCAGGCTAGGGGTCCATTCGATGCTTCAGTTGCTGGCCTACACACACCACAGCAACACAGGATCCGAGCTACGTCTGCGACCTACACCACAGCCCACAGTAACGCCGGATCCTTGACCCACTGAGCAAGGCCAGGGATTGAATTCACATCTTCATGGATTCTAGTTGGGTTCGTTACCACTGAGCCATGACGGGAACTCCTGCAGCAATGAAATTTATAGCTAGGTTATGTTATCTCCACCGTTTTAAAAATATAAGTAAACATAACATCCTGACTGGAACAGAAGCAAAGTAACTGAAATAACATCTTAGGATGTAGATGCTTAGGCATAGCTGGTCTGCAAGATGAAACAGAGAAGACACATATATCCACTTATAAAGAAGTGGGAATTTCAGAGAAGTGAGGCAATATTTAACTCAAAGTGTCAAAAACAAAGAATAGCGTTGACATTTTGAAAGTAAGGGCTAAGCAGTTTTTATATATATATCCATAAAATCAAGGCGAGTGTGACAACTGAAAATGAAGGCTTGACACAAGCATCTTGTATTCGTAACAAGCATCAGAAGCATCATTGCTGTTGATGACATTTTTCAAAATGGTGAACACTTCTCAGGAAGGTTCTTAAAATTTAAGTCTTCCTTCAACTTACCCAGAAGGTATCGTTCTAGAAAAATAAACCCATTCAAAAGGGAACGCTCCATTTACAGAAAGCAAAATATGTTCTGGGAGCAAATAATTACAGAGCAGGTTAAACTACAGAAATTTCCAAAAAGGCATTCCAATGCCATGTGTGATAGACAAGAGACGGCACACATGCTAGCATTTCTAGAAACCCCAGATCCCAACAAATACCAGCAGCAACCCCTCAAGTCACTGAGAAAACCAAAAACACCCCATACATTTTTTAAGATGTCTGCTAGGGATTACCACAATTCCGGTTGAGAAGCACCAGTTTATAACGTGGAACAATTTAAGGAAGCACTGAAGGGAAACAAGATGGGTAGGGGAAAAAAAAAAAAAAAAAAAACTCCAAGAAAATGTTTTATGAGAAAGGCAAGCAAGCATATTATGTGGTTTTGCAGTGAAAGATAGTCTTGATGTAAACTCCACTGAGTAGCTTTCAATTTTTAGAGTCAATAGAATCAACTCCTCAAAGAGCAGAGATCTTAACGATTCTTATCGCAGAAGGAAGACTGGATGCAGGTGCTACTGCTGGCAATGGTTACAGAATCAAGTGTCTGATCCAGCATCTCTGCAATTCCTTTAGTATCTTCCTTGGTCACAAATGACTGTCTCCTGTCTCATACACCAGAACTTATGTCACATGGCCACCCCAGCTGCCAGGGAAGCTGGGCTGGAAACATAGCAAGAGAGGAGGGGAAATGAATGTCAAGTAATTAACACTAATAGCACGAAGTGTCCAGCTATGAGGTCTACAAGTCGAAAGCTGAGAAGTAAAAGGGTAAGTACACTGGCTAGGTTAAAAAGCATGGTGCAGGCAGGATGAGGAGAACTCATCACTTCAAGTTGGCATAAACATGGCAGTAGTTCATTTCCCTCTCAGAGATCCAAGCTGGTGTGGCAGCGCTCTTCTGCAAAGCTACGGGAGCCCCATGCACCTTCAGATGTGTTGCTCTGCCAGCCCCAACAAGCAGCAACCACATCCAAACGGCTGCTCTCCTAACACGGCATCCCAGCCAGTGGGAAAAGGGAGGGAGGGGGGACACGTCTTTCTCTTTCCAGGGAACGGGCCACGGGGCCTGCACACGTCACTTCCATTCACACCCCACTTACCAAAACTGAGTTTTCTGGCCCCACCCAGCCACAAGAAGCTGGAACAGACAACCGCCCCCGACTGTTCTCTTGATGGCTACCCGGAACTTTGCATGGCAAACACCTGCTCCTAATCTGCCAAGACTTGCTTTCTGCTCTTCTCAGCGACCTGTGGCCTGTCCTCCTGATTTTCATGAGAGCAGAAACATTGCCTGGGCAATTCCTCATAAAGACCGATGGTCTCAGAGGACCCAGTCCTGTTCTCCTGTGGGAGAAGTAAAGCCCACATCCCCTTAGGGAGACAACACGCCCATATTCTCTGATAGTTGTGTGCAGTCCTGTGGTTAACGAGGCAGGGGGGTGGCAAGATGAGAAAAGGCAGCCATGCTCCCAACTAAAAAGTCTACTGCTTCTAAGAAAGGAAGAACACGCTGCAGTCAACGAGCAGAACCAATCATGGTGAAAAGCTATATTCCAAGTAGAAGAAAAGGAGCCAGATGCTTCTGGGTGAGCTCCAACTCCCCACACCGCCCCTTCCACAGGAAGGGACGGCTACAGTCTAAAGAGGATGGGGGAGGCGAAGTAGCATGCGCGCTTTATTTCAATTCATGAAGGATTTGCAAGAAGAATTCAAAACTTAGTGAAGACACCTGACACCAGCCAGAATGGCCATCATCAAAAAGTCTACAAACAGTAAGCGCTGAAGAGAGTGTGGAGAAAAAGGAACCCTATTCCACTGTTGGTGGGATTGTAAACTGATGCAACCACAGTATGGAGATTCCCCAGAAAATTAAAAATAGAACTACCATTTGATCCAGCAATCCCACTCCTGGGCATCTATCCAGAGAAAACCACGACTTGCGAAGATACATGTACTCTGATGTTCACTGCAGAACTATTTGCAATAGCCAAGACATGGAAACAACCTAAATGTCCATCGACAGAGGAGTGGATCAAGATGTGATACATATACTCAAAGGAATATTACTCAGCCATTAAAAGGAACAAAATACCAGCATTTTTGGCAACATGGACGGACCTAGAAATTATCATGTGAAGTCAGCCATACAATGAGACACCAAGTCAAATGCTTTCACTGACATGTGGAATCTGAAAAAAGGACAGACGGAACTTTGCAGAACAGATGCTGACTCAGAGACATTGAAAAACTTATGGTCTCCGGAGGAGACAGTTTGGGGGGTGGGGGGATGTGCCTGGTCTGTGGGATGGAAATCCTGTGAAATTGGATTGTTATGATCATTAACTACAGATGTGATAAAATCATTTGAGTAATAAAAAAATAAACAACTTCGTGAAGAGTGAGTAAGTATTCCCCTGGGGAGTGCGACGAGGGATGGGGAAGGTGGGACAGGAGAGTTACTGTGTGTTATAAGGTGAAAAATCAAGCCCTGCAGAATTTACGACTATATCTTGTTTATTAAAATAGCCGAAGTAGATTTAGCACATCATCATCTTCAAAATAAGTTACCATGTTGTCCATTATAATGCACTCAGGAACTTACATAGTGGTGGGTAAACGCTCTCTCTTAGGCTACTACCCCTTGCCAACCAGCACCACTGTCACAACCTCCCAGTTGGTCTCCGGCTCCCACTCTTGCTTTTATAGTCTAGTCTCAAGGCTGGACAACCTTGAGGCAGTGCCTTAAAATCCCCTGCAATGTAGCAGCACTGGCTATTCTCAGATAAAAACTTTCCAGAGTCCTGGGTCACTTCTCTGAACCTGCGCGATACTCACTAGCTCCCCACCCAAATTCTGACCTTACCATGGCTGAAGACCTTGCATAGGCTGGCCCATGCCTACCTCTCCAGCCTCGTGCCTTGCTAAGGCTTGCTTCAGTCCACCTCGAGGCTCTCTGCACCTGCTGTTAATGCCGTCTGGGATGTTCTTCCCCCTCACCCTCCTCACCTCTCACTCCTTTGATTCAAGCTCTGCTCAGCCACTACTGGCTCCTCAGAGGGGCTTTCCCCGACCACCTCCCCAAAACAGCTGCTGATGCCAAACGCCCTCCCTTAATGTGTATACACACGTATGTTGATTATCCATCTGCTCTGCTAGAATACAAGCCTCATGAGGGCTGTCCTGTCCCCATCTATACTGCCTACACCCAACACGGTGCCTAGCACACAATCCCTGTTCAAGTATTGCCTCAATATTTGACAACAAAGTGCAATATGCTTTACAGAACGAAAACTCCTTTCTGAATGAAAATTATGAGGAAAATAAAGGAAGCTCTGTAGATCTACTCCACGCCAGGCACCGTGCTCGGTACTCTTCAAAAATCTTGCACCCTTCGCAGCATTGTGCTGGACCAAGTAGGAGTCGTTTCACAGACGAGAAGACAGCAGTTTAGAGGGGACAAGGAAGGGCGGAACTCTGTTCTTCTCCGATAGGACCCCCGTGAACATGACAGGTCAGTGGAAGTGGGAAAGCGAAATGAAGAGGAAGGTGACAGTGGAGAGTATAATTACCATCAAGCTAAAAAATATTACCTACCTGATTTCATCCCACATTTTATGTATCCCAGCATTTGCACAAGTCCTTTGAGATTTCATTCAAAACTAAGACAGCTAAACCTCCAAGTTCCCAATTAATATCAAAGATTTAGCTAGTAGTTGTAGCATACTTCATGGTCTATGGCTCAACTGTACCCTATCTGAAATCAATGTTTATCACCAAATTTTATTTCACTTTTATAAAACACAAGCAAATACACTTATCTGTACAGGCTGTTTTGTAGGGGAACCCGTATAAAGTGTGGCACTGAAGCTTAACTATTGGGTGGCAAAGTCACCATGTTATAACTCAAGCTGTTCATCAGATGTAAGAAAGGCTGAATTCACCATGCAAAACACAGCTTAGAAATCAACGTTCGAAAAAGTGGGTTGCGAAATTCAACTTCTGAGTTGTAATGGTGTAGACATCTCCATATTGCTAAGTCCATTCATATTTTCAATCCCATCCTTCCCTGACCTCTTGGGAGCCCCTGACATCGTTTTCTACCTTTCTATTATTATTATTAACAGGTCTTCCCGGAGCTTCTGTGAGAAAGGCCACCCTATCTCTTACATACCTGGCTGTTCCTTTCTCCATTTCCTTTGCCAGTTCAACCTTCCTGTCTTTTAAATACGGAAGCGTTTTAAGATTGTCATTAAAATCTCCTCCTTGCTGGATTCTGTTTCAGCCACAGTCACACCCATGACTTCAATTACAATCTACATTGTAAAAATCCTCAGATTTTCCTCTTATACCCAAGTCTCTCCTCGGAGCTCCCAACAACTATCCTGCAACCTCTACTTATTCGAAGGACCACAAAAATCAACATCCCACCTATTAGGTTCCAGCAGTAACTGCGGTGGCTTGTCTATCTCTACAGCACTTTCCTCAAATATTCGTAAGGGAATAAAAAGGAAAAACAAAGTCTGAAGCCCAGGATTCACAGGATGTGATGCTCAAACTCTGGAAATTCTTATGGGATTTTCCACTTGAATCACATTAATTTTTCATAATTCCTCAGTCCGCCGGTCACACTTGAGGTGTACTGTTCTAACAGCAGAGTGGCCCTGGGTGATGCGAAGACAGGAGAACAAGAATGTACTTTCTCTCCATCTCCTTACCGACCGCTGCCCAAGCAGAGAGAACATACGCAAAACTTCTGGTTGAGAAAACCAGAGCCTCACAGGGGTAGGCGACGGTCACCCTGTTATACTTCAGAACCGTTCCTGATATCCAGCACTGTGTACGCCCTTCTGACGACAGCAGCATTTTGGGTTTTAGATGTTTTTCTAGAGAACCAAACAAATTAGAATCTCCAAGACTTGGAAGGTATTTCCCTAAATATGCTGTAGTAAGAATACAGCTTTCATGGCAGAATTTAATTGTCCCATCTTCCCACAAAAATACTCAGATCCATAAAAATGTTTTCAAAAGCAACACTGCACACTAAGTGTAAAACTAAAGCCGGTTTTCAAGAGGAATGTCCACTAACTTCAAAATCCATCAAGAAAATTGGAGACACAGCCTCCTAAAACCAGTGTGCTCTGCCCAGTGAATCAAAACAGCAGGCACAACCATGAGGAAGGCAAAGGAAGATTTATATCATGTCACCCTAACCTGTCCCTGGCTCCAGGATGGGAGAGCTGAAATGCCATACAACAAAGACAAAATAAAGCAAAGGAAACACAACACTAAAAATGGAAAACAGTAAGGTTAAACACATCATATTGGTGATGACTAAAAGTGTCTCAAACTCTTATAAAAGATCAGGCAAAAACTATTGTATTGGATGATTTTCAATACAAAATAACCCCCCAATAACACAGATGCAGGTAACATGTGTGTACAGTTCTATTAAACAGGTGAACAGGACTGGATAGGTATGTATGATGGAGACCATCTATCTGAAAAGTAGTTTCGATGTTAAAGTTGGACAAAGCAGAATCCTTGTTCAAAGCACACTATAGATCAGTGTTACTTGTCACTTTTAATAAAGATTCTTAAGTACACACTTATAAAGAACCTGGCATGAAAACATATGAATACTTCTAGAAATGCACAATAAATTAAATGCAGCTGACCCATGATCAAGACAGGTTAGGGGCACAGACCCTTGGCACATTTGAAAATCCACACGTATTTTTCTTCATTTTTTTAAAGTCTTATTGAAGTATAGTTGATTTACAATGTTGTGATAACTTCTGCTTTACAATGAAGTGATTCAGTTATACATGTACACACACCCATTCTTTCAGATTCTTTCTCCCACATAGATTAGCACAGAATACTGGGTAGAGTTCCCTGTGCTATGTATACAGCAGATCCCTGCTGGCCAATCATTCTATATACCTCAGTGCGCATATGCCAATCTGCCTGTAAGTTATAGCCACCATTCCAATTACCCGAGTTCCTCTGTATCTAAGGTTCTGCATGGGCAGTCAGCCAACTGCAGATCAGATAGCACCGTAGTACTTACTGTTGAAAATAAACCTGTATAGGTATGCCCTACGCAATTCTAACCCATATTATTCTTCAAGGGTCAACAGTCCATATGATTACAGTGGGATAATTCAGTGACTATAAAGATGACAAGTGGAGTTCTCATCGTGGCTCGGCGAAAACAAATCTGACTAAGGACGCAGTTCAATCCCTGGACTCACTCAATGGGTCACAGATGGAGCGTTGCCGTGAGCAGTGGTGTAGGTAGCCAGGCGCCGCTCAGATCTGGCATTGCTGTGGCTGTGGTGTAGGCCAGCAGCTACAACTCCAATTTGACCCCTAGCCTGGGACCCTCCGTATGTCATGAGTACAGCCCTAAAAAGAAAAAAAAATAAAGACAAGGTAGGAATGATTATCACAATAATGCTGATTTAAGTATAACACTTTCATCCCAAAGTCAGAAGACGTATGTATATATTAATTTATGATGTAAAAATACTAGCTACATACTATGCAATAGTTCAATGAACCACACTACTAGCACAAAAATAGAAATCCATTACTAAAAAGAAACCAAAACTTTCAAAAGTGATCCCAAACTATATCTAGAGGTAAATTCATAGCTTTGTATACTTTCATTCTCATTACAAAGAAAATAATCCTAATTAAGCCAAATGAAACTACTCAGAGTAGCCCATTTAAAAATGGTAAAAATAAGCAGAAATTAATGATTTATGATAGAATTTATGAAGTTCACATTTATACTTGTAAAAACGAATATTTGGATAAGTAATGGATTTTTACAGGATAAACTCTGAAATAAAACTTTAAGACAAAATTGAGAAATGTGTCCAACTCATATACAAAGAACCTAGAAATACCCAATTTTCCTCTAAGTATGCAATCATAACTGAATCTAAGAAAAATCTAGTGGGCGAAGGGAAAGGAAAAACACTGCAAGTAAGTTTAGGATGCAATTCATTTCACGAGTGAGTTCTTTCAAAAGTCCCAGGATCCAGTAATAGGGATAACCACAGAAATGCAAATATGGTTTAATAGGAAACCTAGAAACCTGTCACATCAGTAAAACTAGACAATCACCTCAACTGATGTAGAAAATCTAGGAACATTCAAAGTCCACTCTCACAATTTATCCCCTTAACGTAGTAAAAATAGAATGATCCTAAAATAACAAACACACCATATTCACTAGTGGAATACCAAAAGCATTCCCAGGACTGCCTGGACCAAGACAAAGGCACTGGCAACAAGTACACATAGTCTTCTGGACACTGGATTAAGACAATGCCCTGTGAAACAGGAAATACAGCTACTGAATAGGACCAGACAGAAGTTATTATGATGAGCAGATGATTCAGCTGCCTATCTAGAAAATCTAGCCGGATCAGGCAGTGATTACTAAAACAATCAGTAGTATAATAAAACCAGTTGTAACAAAGAAATTGGAGTTTATTATTTCCTAATAGGAAAGATGTCACAAAAACCAAATTAAATTATAAAATACTTAAAATAACCTTGATTATAAATGCAAGGAATCCATATAATGAAAGCCACAGAACATCTTAAAGATACAAGAGGTTTAATCTAAGAGAGCTATGCTACATTCCTAGAAGACTGAATAAAAAATCATTGTTTCCCAAACAGGATTAAGTTAAAAAAATGACAGCATCTAATTTGGAGCATATCCACACAGTAGGCACTATATCAAGCACTTTATATGCATCATCTCATTTAATGATAACAGGAACAATAAGAGGTCCCCATAGTTTGTAAAAATCCCCATTTTACAAACAAAAAAGCCAGGGCCCAGAGACATGAAATGCCTTGCTCACACAATGAATGAATAGAAAAGAACGAAGCCCAGGCCCTCTAAAGCCAAAGAGTGATTTCATCAGACATTAAAATGATAGTCATAAATTATAGGCTACTAGTAACAGGAAAAGATAGATGAGTTAGGTTAGGCAGCCCATCCTAAACAAAAGCAAAAAGAAAACATAGACATAATCTATAAATCATTGAACATTAGCCCAGGAGAAAATTTCTGCTTGTTTTATTCTCTACTATATTCTCAGAATCATCTTGTGGTTTAACTCACATACTAGGAGTTCAATAAACATTTGACCAGTGAGTTAATGAAGAAAAATGATTTGGCCTAACAGCTTAGTAATGAAAGTAGAGCTAAATCAAAAACTAGGCTGCAAGAGTTGCTTATTGGGGGAAAAAGTAAAGTCAACTCCTTGCTTCAAACTTGAATTCGAGATGGGAAATTACAGCGTACGTGAAGAAATTTTTAAGGAAAAAATCCAAGTATACCTAAAAACAAAATGGAAGGCAGACTAGAGAGACACATTCCACAAAGGAATGCTACCTTCAACATATTGATGAAGGGGTCAAATTAATAAGTAAAACCAATGTCCCAAAAGAAAAGTGGGGAAAGGACATCAGACCATATACCGACATTCATCCTCTCAAGCAATCAAAAGTGAATTAAATATCACCTTAGCTATCAGATTGAGAAAGATAGTCTTTTAATTATTCATACCCTTTGCCCCAGTAACACTTTCATTATAGAAATTCATTACTAACTTGAAAGTTACAAGATGAAAATATTCAAACCATAAAGTTTACAAAGTGATGTGATAAAATTTTAAGCAGCACAGTATAAAGATACTCTGCAATGCAGAAGGCTTTCAAACCCAAACCAAAAACCTATCAATGTGATTTTAAGGAAAACAGAGGCTTCTTACTGCCCACCAAGGTTAGAATTTTGGAAATGACAAAGTCAAGATATGACAAAATGCACATGAAATAGCATAAAACTCCAGAGGCCCACCTCACTAGCACATCATAATATATCATGAAGAAATGACAAAAAAAAATATCAAAACACTCTTAGGTAAGTTCTTGCTTCGTTTTAATTACATCACTTAAAACTACTTGAGAATACCTCCTAAGGTTTACATTTTGAAAAGCCCACATGCTGGAGGTTCCCGTCAAGGCTCAGTGGAAATGAACCTGACTAGGATCCCTGAGGACACAGGTCTAATCCCTGGCCTCACTCAGTGGGTTAAGGAGTCAGCACTGCCGCGAGCTACAGTGTAGGTCGCAGACCCATCAATGTCGACCCCTAGCCTGAGAACTTCCACATGCCGGGGCGCGGCCCTAAAGAGAGCAAGAAAAGCCCATGTGCTTTCCTAAGACACACATGGAAGAAACATTCCACCCACTGATTGTGACACTCTCTTCAGTGAGGCACTCCTCAGGGTCAACTCCAACTCTGAGGTTTTTTATTTTCCTTTCTAGTTCATTTTGTAAAGGAAATACTCAGGCTTACCCTCCTATATGTGGTGATCTGTCGAGGATTTTGTGATGAATACATTACACAATGCTAATGTAATTTAATCGCCTCCAGCATATAGCCAAATTAAATGCCTTTTAAACATATAAATATGCACCGTCTTCCCACTGTATTGATTCAACAAAGTCTGAAATATTTTGTTCCTTGCTTCGAGCATCCCTATTACCTTTTTCTTAACACATAATATGGGTTTAATTACTCAGTCATCTCACCAAATGTCACCTTACCTAGGTGAAACTAAGACACAGGCCATTTCCCTGTAGCGTCCCTTTAAAAAACAGGATGCTCAAGTTTGATTGTATATTGGAATCACCCGAGAAGCTTTAAGACTAACCCCAGAGATTGATTTAATTAGTATGGGGTACAATCTGGATAATGAGATTTTTAAAAGCTCTCCGGGTGACTCTAGTGTGACGCTAAGGCAAAGAATACAGCTTTTTAAAGAAAAAAAAAAAAAATCAAAATCCTCAGGTAACTAACACCAGTCCTAAAATAAAATGTTACAGAATCTGCAACAGGTTCCATGATTTGGTTCTTGAATAGTCCAAGCTTTGGGACAGTGTTACTCGTTCTAATGGCATTCTACTATTCATAATCACTAGGTTTTCCTAGCTTAAACCGCAAGAACAGTAACCCTTGACTATGCAACTGCAACCCACCCTCTTTCCCCAAAAAAAAGGTCTAATCTGAAATGCACATGAAATAGCATAATAACTCCAGAGGCCCACCTCACTAGCACATAATATATCATGAATCAAAGACATCATGAATCCATGATGATAGGATTTTCTATTCAGAATTCCAATCCTTTAAATAGCCTGGCAATTGTCTTTAACCTTGTTTGGAGAGTCCTTAGTGCCCGTCCAACGCTATTTATCTTGTGAGTATAAAAATAAAGGGACCCAGTTTTCCGTTTTAAACCCTGAAAACACAATTACAGTATTTTATTTCACTTCATAAGCAATATAAATCTGAACTACAGCTGATTTCATTTTTGAAAAGAGCCAAACTCCAGAATCACTTAATCCATTTGAGTTCTCATTAGCACAACTCATTCCACCAAATTAAGTGCTGCGGTCTCAGGATACCCCGTGGAGGGAAACATGAATCAGCTGCGACAGCAGTTCCCTGAGACACTGCTTAAGTCCAGCCTGAGCTTTCACTTTAATATGTGGTTTCCAACTTAGGGCCCACAGGACAATGCACTCCCTATTGTTCAAAGCAGCAAATGACATAACCCATCCCTTCTGTTTGCCCCATAAAGAACCACAGCCTGAGGAGCACAAAGCAGGAATGATCCTGACTCCCTACGAGTGGGCTTTTCAGACCAGCAGCAGATCCACTGGAAACCTGCAAGCAAGGAAGCAAAGCACATACACCCTGAGGTGTCGACCATGCCCGTCTCTCAGGTGTGGTTGTGGCCCTGGAAAAGTCTGACGTCACTGGTTCACAACCAGTAGGCACTGCCATCTCTATGGCTTTCTTTGGGGGGGGGGGGGTGAGTCCTGGATGTCTCACATCAGGTTCAGGAACATTGTTGCCACAGAGAAGTCGTCAGCGCTTTCCGTTATCCTGCCTCCATCTGACACCCAATTCTTCGAGACCTGGAATAAATCTGACACTTCCGTGAATGCGACATGCATTTACTAGGTTCCCATGCACCATGCAGCGAATACATGAGACCGCAGCTGTATCTCCAGCCCAAAGACAGCCAAACAAACCCCAGCATAAGGTGATTCTCAGCCTTTGGAAATGTAGCTCATTTTTTCAGAAAGTTGGCTCTTTCCCTGAGCTTGGGGAATCACTTCGTTTTTTTTTTTTGTTTTTTTTTTAAAGCCATTAACAAGTACTACCATTCCCAAGAAGGGATAAAAGCGGCCAATTTATTATAGTACAACATTCAGCTGGGAGAAGTATAGGCAAGACCCCACTGAATATTATTTCACTCAAGACTATTCCCCCACAATGCTCTCTTCCTGATCAGTTTTACCAAAAGATTTATTTCCTCACCATCTGCAGTCTCACATTATTTGTACACATTTTTCAAACTTAGTGTAGAGAATTATGCAAGGTGGTGGGAGTGATTATATAAAAGGTTTAATAAGGCACAGCATAGTGTGATTACAGTGGCAAGGCAGACACAAATGCAAAGAACATGGGTATATGAATCATATGGAAAGTTAGGTGGTACCATTTTAATCTTTTTAAGTTTCCTCAGCTTCTAGTTCAGGATAGTAAAAGTCAGATGTTGAAGGTAAGTTTAAACACACGATGAACAAAGCAACTACTGATTAGAAACCCATCAACTGGCTAACCCAAAACAAGTCATGCACACCTGAAGTAGTTCTACAACTGAGACCTGCAACATGTAAACCCCTATCTATGGAACGTATTTCACCTCTTCTTTGGTGGTCACTGTATTTGTCAGATTATCCTTACCTTTAACCATAAAGGACCTCTTTTTTTCCCTTTAGGGTCTCAACGTATTTTCCAAAGGATCAAAAAGTTGCCTTTACTAAGTAACAACTAACTTTCTTTACCTGCGTCACTTTCAGGTTTCAATATTGATTCTCTTTAACCAATGCTCTAGAATCATCCAAGGTTCATCATTGCCTTTGCACCACTGGATAACAGGGATAATCAAGGTAAATAAGCAGACTTAATTATTCACAACTGAAGTCATTTTTGCCAGTGGCTGTTACTTCACATTTGTATCACGTGTAAGTCACTTAGGTGGTATAACCACCTGGTACGTGGCTTCCTCACAGTGTATGATCGACCACACTCACCCCTAGAATGTTCTATAAAGCCATCACTTATCATACCGGCATAAGCTAACCACCAGTATTCTTTGGAGCCGAAATTTTCCGGTCAAAAGCATAGACAGACCGGTTTTAGTCAACTGAGTTCAATGCTATTAAAACTTTCTCAATTCATGGATGCAACTTACTAGCTTCACGGGCCAATTTGGAGGGGCGGGGGGGAACGCTGCAGCTCAGCAGGTTCATAGAAATTGACCAACCCTAAAGGTGAGAGGGCTTTGACTGCCACCAGGCTTTTTTCGTCTTTATGAGGACCCTCTGAGAGGTCAGGTTCTAGGTTTCTGAATGCTCAAAGTTGAGAGAAGTAAGCAAGCAGCAATATGCATTTCAATGACAACAACTTAAGCTATTAAATCCTTTTACTAAACGTGTGACTACTTGAAGATACAGAATAAAAATATACAATGGCTTAGCGACTTTGCAATTATCTTTTTACTTCTTTTATATAACCCAACTGTATAATTCAAGACAAAGTTTTTGGCATTAATTACTGGCTTGTGCATCAAATTCACAAGAATACAGTTAAATTCCCATTTCATTTTGTCCTAGGAGGAAACCTGACTGCCAAGAACTGCTCCAGTTCCTTTAGCAAGCAACATGTTTAAAAAAAAAAAAAGTGTAGGGCCTTTTGAATAACTTTGAATGAGGGGAATATTTAAGCTGTTTGGGGGCCTCCCCCTTGCCAATATAATAATTCACAAAACTTCAACTGACAGCATTCGATGCTCTCAATATTTAGCAAATATAGATTTCCAAGTGTTCCAAGTCTCTTTGTACAGAAAGAGTGCAATGTTTTACGTCTTTTTGCAGTTTGGAATTATTTTTTTGGTGGTGCCTGAATGAGGTTGTAACAATGGTCAGAAGTATTGTGAATGAACTTGTTTGCCAATTCAAATAATTTCTGCAAAAACATTCTATTTAAACAGAAGGAGTCAAGAGATCTGCACTACTTCAAAGTGAGAGTTTGCGGCATTTTGCTAATGAAACAAGCATGCACTATTCAGCTACCAGTGACTTTTCGCACAAGAATCTTCGATGATAATATTCCAGACAGGAATAGCCTCAGTTTCACCATGTTTTTATACTTAAACACACTGAAAAAAGTTTAAATGCAATATGAACAACAAAACTGGAGACTGGTTGAGATTAAATAGTCTTTATGACTACAAACAACATACCCATCAAAAATTAAAGAGTGATTACACAAGTTGAAAGTTGTTTGACCCATTGGGTTAAGAGACACGGGGGGGACTGCAAGACAACCCGATGCAAGCTAAGGGATGAGAGGGTACAGTACTCACCTAGGAACGTAAGACAAAGCCCACGAAAACTCCACGGGGCCTTCAGCTGAACTGGAGATGAGTAGCCTCAATCATGCTAATTGGCTAGGGAATAGAAAATGTTACTTGGAAATACTTCGCCCCTCCAAAATGAGGGGGTCTGCCTGGATCCCAAGGTACTTTGCAGCTCTAGCGTTTTGCAACTGAGTTACCTAGTGGTTAGATGCATGAAGAAGCTGTGTCATTAGCCGCCAACTGTAGACAATCATCCCAAAAGCCTGCTCAGAGAGTGAGGGATTCAAAACAGCTGCTAGGTTTAGGCCGGCTTCAAGAGATGGGGTAAATGGGGGTGGATGGGGCGATGGGAAGACTACGTTTGTGATGAAACAGCATTTTCACAAGTCAATTAGGAAGTGCTCCAGACTTCTAAGAAATACCTCAGGGGAGGTAATGCTTTAGAGCACAAACCATCTGTGTCACCAGGCATGCCTGGGGCAAATTACATTCTCTCTGGGTCTCCACATCTTGTCCCAAACCAAGGGGACTGCTGCAGGTTTCCACTGAACCTTCTAGGTTCAGCAATCTCTAAAGAACTCCTAGACGGTTCCCATTGAAAACACTTACCCAACTACAGCAATTTGAGTCATTACTTTTGTCTGTTACAGAACATTAGACCCCTGGGGTCTTATCGGCAAAGAGTTTCACCTGTTACAGACTCCTTACTTCAGGGAGGGAAAAGGAAAAAAAAAAAAAGAAAAAGTATTATGAAGTGGTTATGCACCAATCCTTTATTTTTCATCAATTGCGTTTCATCAGGCCTGTAGGGGACCAGGAATTACTGACCCACAGCAACTCTCCAAAGCTGAACACCGTTCTTAGGATTTGACGTCCAGGTTATATACTAGGACAGGAAACGTGTCAGTTTACCCTTTTCATTCACTGAGGGACATTTCTACTCCTCACCCTAGAGAAGGCTTCCCTCTAGTTAACAGTGGTGTTCTGATTCCACACTCATTCAGATCCACAGTAGAGCCCCGACTCAAGCAGACTGAGCGGACAGGAATGCACCACTGCTGTTGGAAATTAAAGTTGATATGAGTTGCGTACCGACCCGGCCGGGGCCGTCCGCCGGGTGCAAACAGCCCACCGCCGGGGCTGTCGGGTCGGTCTCTGTCCCACGGATGCCAGGCTGACAGCTTCTACCAACCGTGGGGGAGAAAATGTGTCCGCTGTAACCCGATATCCAACGGGCTAAAGCAGTGCCCCTCTCCCAAAGATTCCCTTGCCCTCCAAGGCCAACAAAAACACAGTGTCCTGCAGAAGGACAGCAGGCAGGCGCCCCAGAGCTCTCCCAGGAGAAAAGCCCGAGAAGGAAGCAGTGGGGGCAGGAGGCGCCGGGTCCTACAGGCAACTCACCTTCTGCTGCCTCCGGGCCATGTCAGTGGGCTGCTTGGCATTGAACGGATACGCGATACATCTCACCACGAAGACGTAGAGCTGCAGGCGGATCCTCCGCTCCTGCTCTTCGTCCAGCTGCCTTTCGGGCTCCTCTCGTCCCTCACTGAGCACGGAGGGGCTCGGGCTCACGGGTCTGGCCGCGCCGCTGCCGCCCGCGCGCCCCGCAGCGTCCCGCCGCCCTTCCCGAGCCGGGGCCGGCAACACTCGCTGCGAGCCGCCGGCCGCCACCAGCACATCGCGGCTCTCTTCTTCCAGCCCCTCGTCCGATTCCTCTTCGCTAGAAGACGGGTCCAGCATGGTGCTTGGGGCGCCCCGCCGCTCAGCCCGCGGCCCCCAGGAGCCTCACCCCCGGCGGCTGCGCCCGTGGGTCTGCGGGCGCCGTATGGCCAGCAAGCAGCGGCTGCAGAGCGAAAGGGAAACTGGCGGAGGCTTTCCGGACACGTCGAGCTAGACCCAGGAGTGTTTCCTACCACCAGGGCGCAAGGGGCGGGCAGGAGCCGCCGGGATTAAATAGGCGGAGTTAGCGTCGGGGGGTGAGCCCGAGCGCCTCGTGAACTGCTGGGCCGGCCCGGGGCCCGTGGGCCCCGTGGTCTTCCAACGTCCGCCGGCCGAGGCGGAGCCGCCCGAGCGTCCGGGCGCAGGTGGGGAACCTGTGGCGCCTACAACTAGCAACACGTGGAATGGAATGTTGAGGAGCGGGCACGGGGCCGCGGAGTGCGCGTGCGCGCGCCGCCGCGGCGACCAGGGCCCGGTGCTCTGATGCCCGGCGCGCAGTTTGCAAAGATGGGAAGCAGCTGAGCCTAGTGGTTCTGCGTGCGCCCACTCGGGTTTCTGGAACTACCCTGACCCCACTACCGATTCTCTTTTCGCCCGCCAGCTTCCGGAGGGGCAGGCGGACAGGGGACGAGAGACCGCCTCCCTCCACCTGCCCAGGTGAGGGGAGCGTCCAGAGTGAGTCTCGGACCCAAATCTGATACCCAGGGTTGAACCCCGGCACAGAAAAGTGGGGTCAAAACTGTTTACCTCCAAATAACGTTGGGAAGGGACTTTTTAAGTCTCTCCCTCTGCTTTATTTTTGTTTGATGCTTATGCTGAAGTCCAAATTGTGAAAGTCAGAGAGGAAATATTCTTGAAAAGAACAGCAAAATAGTACGCGAGGCTTTCTTTTTAAACTGTCTCTATTACTATAGATGCATGAGCAAGATAGGTCTTATATGTGCGAAATGGTTCTGATTCAGCTCACACATAGCTTGATTATTTTCTAGGTTGGAATGCGATTGACTCAAGACAGGTTGTGTGGTGTAAACATTTATTCAGCAAATATTTGAGCGCTCTCTCAGAGTCCAGCACGCTTAGCGTTTGGACGCGCAGCGCGCACTGAGGCACACCAAACTTGGTCACTGTTACTTCTGGCCTCAAGTGGGCGTCTCGAAGCTGCACCTGAAGCCTGTTTTATTTATCTACGCAGGTTTGTCAGTTCCAGTGTCAGACCATCTAGGAGTTTCTTTCTGTGTTTTTTCCAGTGTTCCTGATCCGGACGGAGGAGAAAATAGGGGAAACAGTGCATTCGACACGAGGTGCCGCGAGCAGTGGCCAAGCTGGCACAGAGGCGACTGAAGCTCAGTACAATTATCACCCGGCTGATAAAACTACGAGTTCTGAGCTCATCTACCCACTCCATGGCCAAATAGCAGCTGCAGCTTTTTCAACCACTTCCACAGTTAGTTAGGTACACATGAGGGGCTTTCCCCTCTTCATTACTCATATTCTCCCTAGATATAGAAAGACAAGGAGACATTTTACTCCTGCGGAGCCTTGCCTATTTATCAATTCTTCTCAGTGCCCACAGTGGTAAAAGCTGTTCACTGAGTGTGTGACTACTGGCTGATCTCCAACTTACAAGGAATACAAACCTCAAAAACTGATGTATTTAAAAATAAAATAAAACTGATGTATTTAAAGGCAATGTTTCGTTTGTGACATGGTAAACTATAAATGACAAGTTTATTCAAGTTACAGTATCTAATGTTATGTCATACACATAGCACTTTACATTTTGCAAAATTTTGTAAATGTGCTTATCTAATAATTCACCAAATCTTGAGACAGGTGGTAGTGATGATGATACTTTATATACATTTGTTTTTAGTTCCATTGCAGAGATAAGGAACCAGAGACTTAGAAAATCCTTTTTCCTACAGAACCAACAACTAGTAGAACAAGGATTCAACATATTGAATCCTTTCTGGTTTCAAAAAGTGGCTTTTGCTATTATAATTTGTCTGATTATGAATCAGTGTATTATATGTATTATGTTTGTTAAACTGATAACTAAAATAAGAATTTAATTCCTAGGCACATAAAAGAACATATATATATATATAGCAGTTTTACTGTCCTTCCTTTTCTTGCCAAGGAAAGGTATTTTTTTCAGTTTCCTTTATTAATTAGTTAAAACTGCTTCATGTGATAGCTTATTATTCTCTTCCTATTTAAAATGGTTATCAAATTAAAGATTCTGCAAGCCTAGGAAATCCCACTGGAAAACATCCAATAATTTTTAGAATAACATATACAGTGCTTCATCTATAGGGATGAAAATGGTTTAAGAGGCATAAATTAAATTGCCAAAACAACAAAGAGAATGTTTAAAGATTTCGTTAATTACACATACATTAGTTAAGAAATTAACATTGTTAAAACTGCAAAGTATATTTAGGAGAACAAGATACAGTCTCTGACCTTAAGAAGATTACAGGTTAAAGAATGACAAATGAGAAAAACTTTTAATGGAAAAAATAAAAAATATTGGTGTTGCAATCTGATGCTCGTTCTAATATCTCAGAAGATAACGGTAATGCGCACACACACACAAAAAAATACCTTATTCAACTTAGAGTAAGGGAAGGCTTCCAGGATGCTTGACATATGTTTTGAAGAATGATTCATAGCTGTTGGAGTGAGGGCATCATAGACAGAAGGAACCACATTTGCAAAGGTATGAAATTGTTTGCCACATTTGGAGAATTGCAAGTAAACTGGCATGCCTGAAATAAAGGGTACATATTAAGATGGGGAAGATGAGCCTAGAGAACAGACAAATTCAGTGCTGAGCAGAAGACCTGTGGGCAAGTGTCCATGGCCCTTGTACACCATGCTTAGGAATTGAAAGTATGTCCTGAAGAAAATGGGCACACACATAAAGGTTTAAGCAAGGTACAACTCTTAAGAGATCAATCTAGAAGAATCTGATCTGTAACTCTTAAGAGTCAATCTGGAGGAATGTTAAGGGCAGTAAAACAGATGCAAAATATCAGTGAGATGACTAAGGAGATCTGGGAGAGAAACAAGGGCTTGAATTTAAGACAGGGAACAAGCGGAGAAGGAAAACTTAAGGACAAAGGAATTAATAGACTAGGTATGAGGAGCTGAGGAAGAGGGTCAAGGATAAAATATGATTCCCAAGATAGGGTAACTTGGCATATATGAACGTCTAGAGGACGCATAGTTATGAAGAAAGTTTTGAGGAGCTTACCAGAGAGCTCCTAGACTCACTTGGAGATGCGAACCTGTTACTCTATCTGGATAAAGGAATCATGAGCATATTGGTGGTAACTGAACCTACAGATATGGATGATTAGGTCCAGAAAACACGTGTTCAGAATTAGAAGCATGCCGGTGATGGGTCTCTGAGGAGGCCTCCCTGCCTCTCCTCCAAATAAGAGATGGTTTGAAGGAGAGGAATTTTAAAAAAAGAAAACCTGATCATTAAAAATGAATTGTGCCCTAATAATTTTTAATTAACGTTTTCAATTTTGTGCTTACACGAAAGTTCTTGCCAAATTTCTACCTTAAATATTACCTCGTCAGGTAGTTCTAATATCAGTGGATGCTCTGGGATAATTGAGTAAATGATGCCCAGCCTAAGACTGTGATTAGCTTATACCATTTCATAAAAACACAAAATAACTTGAATTTATTCAATGATTCAGTTTTACTTTTGTCAAGGTGAGCATAAAAACAAATGGATGCTATACTGCTTTTTAATGAAACACCTTTAATGCTTAGGAAAGATGGATGCACAATAATAAAATAGAATATAAAATGTGTTTTAGCGATGATATTTAAGGAAACAGGTGTGTGACCTGAATAGCTGCAGGTGGTCTGTTTTCTGGTTGAGAATTGATTTGTGCGTTTGACCTGAAAGGAAGGTATTAACTCTTCCAAGTCACAGATGAAATCATCCTTTCATTGAACAGATATTTTGGGGGCACCCATCCTAGGCTATGCGCTATTCTAAGTTGATGAAAATAATAAAATGCAGTCCCTGAGGGGACGCATATAAAACAGACATGAGCAAAATAAGTTGTGGTAGTATATGCTCTTGCGGCAATAGAGAAAAAAAAATTAATTCAATATCCCTTAAGTGTTTGAGAAGTCTATTACCTTTTGAAGTTAGAGCTAAAATAATATCACAACAGAGAGAGGAATCTTTTTCAGGTCAAATGGAAGGTTCAGTTTTGCAAATATGTATGAGGAAAGTGTCAACTCACAAATCCAGCTGATAAAAGGGTATGCATTTGCAAAAGTAAGATAAAGACACATTTTTGAAACCTTAAGATGAGTATTTATGCCTTAGGAGGCTACAAACCTCCTGGCAACCTCATTTAAAACCGTCTTCTTACTTTGCTCAACGTGTTCTTTTTTACCTCGTCAGTTAGGATTTGAGTCCCAGCGAGAATTGTTCTGAGATCCCACGTTTTACAGATAATGGGTCAAAATATATGCCGATGATGAGCACAAATTGACCAGCATATGAGTAGCACACACATACACAAGATCCAAAGGATTGTGGTGAAGATTGTCTGGTATAGCGCGAAGTCTCAGTAAAAGCCAAGTATTTCATTGTCACTATAATCACTTTATCATTTAGCTCATTTTTACCTGGAAAGCTATGGAAATAAATTGCGGATAAACTAGTAAATGGATGTATGCATTTATTGATTGATTTTACACAGCTTAGAATGAGTATTTCTCAATCATTTGCCTTGAAACAACCAAGCTAAGATAACTCCCAAATATGTGGTACGGTGTTTTATTAAGGTCTTAAAGATTTCATAATTCTTTTAAGATGGTTTGACCCCACAATAAGAAACTACTTTCCTTCTGTTTTTAGTCAATCTGGCAGCATTCACCAGTGATTGATTACAGTCCCATTTTTTAATTTTGTGGAAAATCTGGAGGAGATAAGGGAAATGAGTTTGTTGTAAAGTACAGGGAGGAAAGAAAGGTAAAAGCATATTCTGACCTATAGGCCCAAAATAGCATAAGAAAAGTCTTGCATTAATTCAAGATCTATAACACATGTGATGACAATTATGGTCTCCTAGAGAAGCAGGTACTTAGCCTACAAGAACTTGTTTGTGTTTTAAATGTTAAGAGAGATACAGACGACCCTTTTTATGGGAATGGATAAAAATCCAGTAATTATGCTCATAAATATATAAAGCAATAAATAGAACTTTTTCTCCCCTCTAGCTTTCACAGCTTTTTTGCACTTTTATTGACTTTGTTGTTAAACACATTTTCTGTCCATCAATAACATTGATTGAGTGCCTAGTCTATATTAAGCACTGTACTAGGACATTGTAAAGACAGCATTGCATTGATTGACTAGGAATTCAACCAATGTCTCAAGAGATGAGAATTCTACTACTATAAAAAAAAACTTAGGAAGTTCCCCTGTGACACAGTGGGTTATGGACCCGGAGTTGCCACAGCTGTGGTGCAGTTTGCAACTGTGCGGTGGGTTCAGTCCCTGGCCTAGGAACTTCCACATGCAGCGGGTGTGGCCAAAAAAATAAAATAAAAAATAGACCATTTCAATAATAACGCTCAATAAAATTAAACTAAATTACAGTAGATTTCCAGTGGAGAAAATTATATGGGCTATTTAAAAGGGAAAATAAAGATATGTCTTCATTAATTATGTACTATTGCCTTGGTCCATAACAGCGATTAACAAACTTGTTCTCAGGACCCATTTACACTCTTTTTTTTTTTGTTGTTCTTTTTTTAGGGTCACACCCTAAGCATATGGAGGTTTCCAGGCTAGGAATCGAATCGGAGCTGTAGCTACTGGCCTACACCCCAGCCACAGCAATGCAGGATCTGAGCCAAGTCTGTGATCTACACCACAGCTCAAGGCAATGCTGGATCCTTATCCCACTGAGCAAGGCCAGGGACCAAACCTGCATCCTCACGGATACTAGTCAGGTTCATTATTTATTATTATTATTATTTATTAGTATTTCTAATAATAGAAAGATGAAACTAAGGAAATCTAGAAATGACTATTAATTCATTCAATAATAAACCTCTTATTTAACATGAGTTACATATTTTATGAAAAAACTGTATTTCCAAAGTAAAAAATTGAGTGGGAAGAGTTGCATTATTTCACACTATAAAAGTCTCTTTAATATCTAGCTTAGTAGAATTCATGTGCTTCTACAGTCTCATATCTGTTTCTACATTCAGTCTGTTGCAGTATACTGTTTTGTTTGAAACAGATGAAAAAAATCCAACCTTACATAGATATATGGTTGAAAAAGGAAGTATTTTGATAGCCTTTGTACATAACTGTGGATATTCTTCTGTGATATTAAACCAAAACTCAACAAGTGGTTATTTAATGTTTGTTGCTACATGGAATCTATAACCACATCAACAAATTTTTCTTACTCTGTGATTTTTAAAAATCCATTAGTCTATTTTGAACTTTGAATGGCGACTTTACTCATGGATAATTTCATCATGTCATTCATTGGTCATTTGGAAAAACACTGGTTCATTGGGTAATGTAGATTGTCCCAAAGTTGACATATTTATTTTATTATATAGTATCCCAAAAATTACATTTGTCAATAACTTCATCACAAAAGTCATTAAGTACTGGAAACCTATCAAGTTTACACTGCCAGATAAAGTTTTGCAAAATTCTAATTTTCACTTGAAAGCTTGAATTCCTCCCTGGCACAAAACTGTAATTCATTTTCCTTAAAGTGACAAGCCCATTTCACTCACATCTGGGAAAGTGTCTGCCAAATGTGTAAGTATGAATAACAATACTTTGTCAAATTTTTCTCTCAAATGAAAATGGTGTTCTGTGAAAAAGCGGCTAGTTCAGTTTGCAACTCAAACAATTCTCCAGACAACCATTGTACTTCATTATGCAGCGGAAGTGTTTTATATATACTCCCCATTTCTCTTCAGAATATTTTTAAAGGATTGAGATTTTTAAAGGGTTGAGATGAGCAAAACAATACTTTTTACTGCTTAATCAGAAATATTCTTAGGTGAAACTGGCTTATTTTTTCTGTGAATATATGTGATGGGGAAGAAACACAATGATTACTCATTGATTTGGGTGCCATTGTCTTGATTCATGCTAAAGTTCCAGCATGAATCCACCATTGCCACTACACTATCTATACAACGCCAACACAGTGACAAAGACAAGGAAGATCTTAATAGCCCTATGAAAACAGTTTCAACTTCACAGATCTTCCTGATAGGGTTTCAGGGCCCCCCAGGGGGTTCAATCCTTAGTTTTCAAGGTTAGGCCTCTAATTTTATTTCATTTTGTTTTTGTTTTCCTTTTATAGCCACACCTGCAGCATATGGAAGTTCTGGGCTAGGGGTCGAGTCGGAGTTACAGCTGCAGGCCTATGCCACAGCCACAGCAACTTGGGATTCAAGCTGCATCCGTGATCTGCCCTAAAGCTTGCTGCAATGCCATCAGATCCTTAACCCATTGTGCAAGACCGGGGATCAAACTCGCATCCTCACAGATACTATGTCCAGGTCTTAACCCACTGGGCCACAACGGGAACTCCCTCTACTTTTACTATTGCATCTAACTCATTTTTTTACTCAGCAAATATTAACTCTCAAATGTCCTTCTCTCCTCCCAATTTAAGGACAAAGTAGGTCTTACAATATGTAAAACAAATATATTCATGTCCTGGATCTTAATACAGTTGAAGGTATAGGTCGTAAGATGTTTTTATTCCCATCATGAATAAATATCAGATATCTAAATTTTTCATGAATTTTTATGCAATCTGCCTTTAAAAATAAAGCATCATAAGAGTTCTCTTATGACACAGCAGGTTAAGAATCCTACACTGACACTGCAATGCTTCAGGACTTTGCAGTGGCATGGGTTTGAGCCCTGGCCCAGGAATTTCCATATGCTGCTGTCATTGCTAAAAAAAAAAAAGAAAAAGTATAGAATTAAAGCATTGTATTAAATTAGCAAAGTTGTACTAGAATATTAATAAACAAAATAATTTTTACATTAAGATGATTTTGCATTGATAACATGAAAAAATTAACATCTAATATAGTATCTTGGATCTGAATTTAAATATCATACTATTATTATACATCTATTAAATTTCCCTGGATTTCTTATTCAGCTATAAAATACCTATCCACATCTAATAAGTGAACATAAAAATATGTATATGGTATGTTTAGAATCTTTCAAGCTTATGTTGTACTTTATCAATATGGACATCTAGAAATAACTTAATTTTATTAAATCAGTTACAAGTTTACATTTGAAACAAAATTGAGAAATTTACAGTCAAGTCTACACAATATAGAAAATGATTCATAATAGGACGTTATCGGAACCTGTACTGTTCTGTGAGGATGAACCCAAAAATTCTATATTATTTGTAGTCGATGTCAAATTTTTACAGTAAAGAACATGAAAATAAAATCTATCTTAAACTAATAAGAAATCTTTTACTTACACTTATGGATCATCTTTCCCATAAGAAGACTTGGCATTTTTGTACCTAAGCTGCTCCTGGCTTTTACACATCAAGTATTAGGTCCAAAAAAAATAAGTGTTTAAATAAGGAGAATACTATTTAAAATCATAGAGTATGGATGAGCTCCAGGCAGTCCAGAAGCCTTCCAAAATTGTACGCAAAAAATTTATGAACTTTTTTTTGCCCGTGGCATGTGGAAGTTCCCAGGCCAGGGAATGAACCTGTGCCACAGCAGAGACCCACACCACAGCAGTGACAATGTCAGATCCTTAACCCACTGAACCACCAGAAGCTCCCCAGACTTGCTTCTCCAAGCTGCTGCAATGACAATGCTGGATCCTTAACCCACTGTGCCACAGGAGAACTCCTTATGGACTTTTTAAATATTTTTTTGTGGGGGGTGCTGCACCCACCGTACATGGAGGTTCCCAGGCTAGGAGCTCAAATCAGAGCTGCAGCTGCCGGCCCACACAACAGCCACAGCAACATCAGATCCGAGCCACATCTGTGACCTACACCACAGCTCACCGTAACCTGGATCCTTAACCCACTGAGCAAGGCCAGGGATTGGACTGGCGTCCTCATGGATGCTAGTTGGATTCCTTAACCACTGAACCAGGATGGGAACTCCTGGACTTTTTTAAAAAGAGGGGTTCCAAAGCTTTTATCATGGAGTTCAAGACCCCAAAAAGCTAAGAACCACTGAATCTGTGTTTTTGTTAGAGTGACTCAGCGGTAACAAACCAGACTGGTATCCGTGAGATATGGGTTGGATCCCTGGCCCGGCTCAATGGATTAAGGATCAGGCATTGCTGTGGCTATGGTGTAGGCCAGCTGCTGCAGCTCCAATTTGACCCCTAGCATGGGAACTTCTATATGCCGTGCGTGCAGCCCTAAAAAGACAAAAATTAAAATAAAACAAAAGTGAACTAAGCCTTAAGGTTATGATCCATACATATGTAACTATACCTTAATAATTAATTGGGGAGTTTTATTCAACAATTTTTCTATAAGCTCCTTAAATTGGCTATGTGTTTTATATTAAAATAATGAGAAGGATTGTTAGAAAGTGTTTATCCAAAAATATCTGTATCTAAAATCTGAATGAAATAATGAGCATAAATCACTTATAAAAACATTTAAATGGTAGATAAATATAAGGAGACTTTATTACCAGTTCTATAGTATCAGAAGATAGTTAAATACATTTATTATCATACATAAATTTCTCATCACTCTAGAAAGTGTGGCTCATGTCTCACAAGAACACTTTTTTTGCTAAGTGATACTTGATGTCCTGGTGTCATTTAAAGACCGACATATTCTGAACTGCGTGTCTTATTGCACAAAATTATGAATTTGTATTGTAATAGCAGGGTTTTTGGTCTTAGAATTCTTAACTTTGAAGGCAAAAGTAATTACAAATCTCAGTTTGTACCTTTATATACTATTCCATCAAAAACACACATATTCGCATATGCGTGTACACACACACACGCACATACACATTCAAGTTATTCAATATTGCTTCATTTTTCCTTGTTAACAGTAAAATATTCTCCCGTAATTTTTTTACTGATAAAGCTTTTCTATTCCAAAACTCCAAAAGATTTTTATATTTCCAAATTTGACAAATATAGAAATATCCATAAGATGGTGCTGTATCTTTAATTTAATTTGGTCAGATACTCGAATGCTAAAATACATCTATTACATATGCGGTTAAAAGACTAGATTAGAATTTAATGTTTAAAAATCTTATCTGTAAAGAAGTATAATCAGAATCTTTACATAACTTATTTTTCCTATATCACAGATTGCTAAAGCATCTTTGTCCCAGATTTAGTTGCCAACTCTAGGTGAAAAACATAACTGAAATTCTCATTTCAACAGACATCTTTGAAGAATAGCCACTTTGTACATACCATATAAGACAAATGAAGCAGTTGAATTATATACAGTATCAATTTCTATCAAGGTTGATAATAGTCCTTAAAAGTCCTTTGAAACATCCAATTTGATGAAAATTAGAAATGACATTGCATGCAAACACTCCCTCTCAAATGTGGAAGAACTGCGGAGGAATTAACTCAATAATTTTCTCTACCTAGCAAGATTATTTACCCAGTGAGGGAAAGGTAATTTAAAATATGCTAATTATATAATGTATTTCTGATTTAGGCTGATGCAGTCAGGAGAAGTCACATTTCATATCCCATTTAATTATCACTGATAAACAGATTTAATAAAGAGTGTTCAAAATTGGCCATAGCATCTTTTATTTTTTTTAATATGAACAATCTTATGCCAAAGGAATAGAAACCACCGGTGAAAAGGGAAAATGTGTTTATGAATGGCAATATTTGGAGTCATGAGTTTGATAATATAAGTGCATGGGTGTATCTAAGGCAGGAACCGAGTTGTCATCACATAACCACATGAAAATCTTAAATAAAATATTTACTGCTATGGTTTGAGAGCATATTTAATTTTCTAGATTTGCTTCTCTATCAATGGCTCATAATTTTTTCTCCCTCTGAACAGTGCCATCTTCTGAATTATACCATCATTACATTTCTTAATCCAGTCTGATGCTATAATTTTGCAGAAAACTTTGATTAGATTAGTAGTCATTATGAAGTACAAATAAACAAAGAATTCTATATAGAGTATATTGCAAAATAGCAAAACCTAGTGACCAGTTATTATTGAGAACTTCTACATTTACAGCTTAACTTTTTGGTCAGCAAAATATCAAACTATTACTGCTATCTTTAAAAATTATAAAATAATTCTAAGAAATATGCACTACCAGATTTGCAGGGTCATTTTTACCTTCTCAAAAATTTCTTATAATTTCACTTTCTTAATTTTTCTTAATATGCATTTTTTTCATATTGAAATCAAAAGTCTAAATAATTTTGGGGTTTATGTAAATAAAATAATATCACAAAACTTATATTTGCATGATTTAAGACTAAGAAACTAGGAGTTCTCTTGTGGCACAGGAGATTAAGGATCCAGCATTGTCACTGCAGCAGCTTGGGCTGCTGCTGTGGCATGAGTTTGATCCCCGGCCCAGGCACTTCTACGTGCCACAGATATGGCTAAAAAAATAAGAAAAGAAACTAAAATCAAGTGATATTGTTGACAACCATTTTCATTACAATAGGCTATCAGCCTTTCAATCAAATATTTTTCCATTCACTTGATTATAGTGTGGGTTATATAATGATACATAATAAACATTTATGCTGATAAAACCTTCCCACAGACATTTTTCTATTATAGTATTTTTCTGTATTCAGTGGTGGGGGGATAGTATTATGATGTAAAAGAAATAGCTAATGAGCATTGAAAAGATCAAAAAGGTAAATATTACTTATGTTTTCTCTGCACATTCACTTTGAAAATAGGACCAACTGGACCTGTGGGTAAAATAACACCTGATCACATGCTTCAGAAGAAATCAAAGAAAAGAGAAAAGTCTCTATTTGGGGAGACTAAAGGCACCACAAGGCAGGAACTGCGTGCGAGAAATCTTTCGATATCAAAAAACCATGAAGAGTGTTAAGAAGGCAGCAATGAACAGGGTTTTATTATGAAAATCCGCACAGCGTAATTAATGGATATTTATTAGGAATTCACAAAAGAATGGATATATGCATATGTATAATTGATTCACTTTGCTGTACACCTGAAATGAATACAACATTGTAAGCCAACTATACTCCAATAAAAGTAAACAAAAAAAAGAATTCCTTCTGAGCCACACACTGTGGTAAGTGGGGGAGGAAGAATGATGAGCAAAAACGATATAATTTCTCCCTCATGCAACATAGAGTATAAGATGAAGGTAGACACTCACTCGAAAACCATGCACATAAATATATAATTACACACTGAAATAACATTTAAAGTAAAAGCACTGGGTGCAATGGGACCATGTGACAGGGAGGTAGGAGGGATGAGGAAAGCAAGTGGTACTTGAGCAGAGACCTTGAGGATAAGTGTGAGTTAGAAGGAGTCTTTCATTACATGTCTGGGATTTGCTCCAAAATTATCTGAGGGGGAGGTAGGGTGGGGGGTGCCATAGATGACATAAGATTGACATGTGTTATTAAATGAATGTTTGATCATTTCAATAAGAAATACTTTAAATACATATATATATAAAAGACTATAATAATATATATATTTTTATATAGTATTTCAGGCAGATCATGGGACATATTTGAAGGCCCTGGGGCAAGAGGAGTTTGGTTGGTTCTAAATCCTAGAAAGAAGGCCAGGGTGGCTGGAATGCAGAGAACTGAAGCCAGACAGAATAGGGGCCTATCGACCATCCTAAAGGCTTTGGTCTTTATCTTAAGAGCCATAAGGGGTGGCTCCTACAGTCACACATTCTATTTTTTATAATGAAAATCATCCAAGATGTACTGTAGAGATTAGAAGATGGCAAGAACAGGGGAGGGTGACAGAAATGGAGGAAAGGGAAGGATTGGAAAGAATGTAGGAGGTACAATTGTAATAACTTAAATACATGGATATTAGGTAAAAACGAGCAGAGGATATTAAGAAGGTCTCCCACATTTTGTAGTGTGCACAACACTGGGCTTAAGAAACTCTTTTAATGGAAATTGTTTTGCATTTAAAACAACACAAATTCAAAACTAACATTATTGTCTTACTATTGTTCTCTTACCATGGAATCGTATGCAATTCAATCCTTTTTGGCTCTTTTAAAAGATTTAAGCCCCTGCTATAGTGCTATAGTCTTCCCATTTAGTTTCTATTCCACATGGAATGTGGAGACCATACAATTACATAAACTCTTTTGAGTAGAGTAAAACCAGCTTTAATACCTTGGATCAAGGAATCCAAGATATCAGTTATATTTATATTTCTGATGTTTATTTCCCTGCTACTACCATTTGGCATTCACAAGTCACGAATTGCAAACCTACCGTCTTCGGCCAGATACGATACATTTTCAATAAATAAAACAAAGAAATCATTATGATGAAAATCTGCAGCAAAAATAATGAGATTGAGCTTATCATTCCTATCTTTCAATACTAGGGTTAGTCTTAGTATAACAGTGACACAGTGACACTGATAGATTTATTTACATTCCTAACACATATGGACAGGGGGCCAGAAATGGTTCAGGATCAGGAGTAGTTAGTAAAAGATTTTCACTGAGACAGGAGTTTCCCTCGAAATCCTCACTAGGGAATATCTGTCACAGGATGGAGCACTCACTACAGTGAAGGATACTTAAGTAAAATTTATTGCTTCCAGACTATTAGTTTCATGTTGGTGATGCAATACTGTTCAAATGTTCCCATTTAGTATTTTAACATGAAAGGATGGAGATGATGTTACCCTTTATCCACCCCACCCAAATTTTTTTCAGGAAATCATGGGAGAAATTTCGGGACTAAAAAAGGTAGCCTATGTTATAATAGAAAGTAGAACAAGTTAAATAACACCTCTAATCCTTGCATTTCTCTGTGATTTGATGTGAGAACCTACCTCCTCACTTGAACCCAGACTAATCATAACCCCGAGGTGAACCCTAAGTGAAACGTATTAAAAAGAAAACCTCTCATTTGGCTATATCTTGCTTTACAGTACATAGGAGAAGGAAAAAGGATAAATGAACATTTTGTTCCTATTATGGTGACCTAACTTTTGAATTCACATGCTCACTTGGTTGTTTTCTGAATTATCTGTGTTTTAATAAAAATTAAACTCTTTTTTTTTTGCCTTTTAGGGCCGCACCCCTGGCATATGGAAGTCCTCAGGCTAGGGGTGGCATCAGAGCTATAGCTGCAGGCAACAACCACAGCCATAGCAATGCCAGATCCAAGCCGAAGCTGCAACCTACACCACAGTTCACAGCAACGATGGATTCTTAACCCACTGAATGAGGCCGGGGATAGAACCTGCATCCTCATGGATACTAGTCAGATTCGCTTCCCGCTTGCGATGCAAACTCCTAAACTCAATTTTTTAAACTGCAGAAAAATGTTAAATTCAAATATTTTCTGACTGATAAAACACTCTTTGGGGCAACAAGCATCCTAGTAGATGATATCAACAACATTCTCATTAATATTAGGATTTGCAGAACATTAGTCTGAGTACTTTTAATTGGGTGGTAGAGGTAGGAAATAAACATCTCTGTGGATCCCAGAGATCCCAAGATCTACTACCTTAAGAGGAAGTGACTTCCTTGACATTTTTCCAATTCTTGTCAAGAATTGAAATTAGTTACTTCCCTAATGATAAATATGCTTTGTGCATTTGTTATTTATGAACTGAGGATACTCTTTGTAAAGAATCACTTCAACTTGTTTTAACAAATATGTATTTTGTGCCTATGACACACTAGACACTGAGATACAGCAGAACACAAAATAGACTTAAAGGAAAAATTAGAATTTCTATAATGCTTTTAATATTTTCAAAGATCTTTGCTGGTTATTACCCCATTTTTCACAACAGTTTTGTAAGGAAGGTACAGAGGGATTGAACATTTTGCCAAGTTTTCTTTTTTTTTTTTCTTTTTAGGGTCACACCTGCAGCAAATGGAAGTTCCCAGGTAGGGGTTGAATTGGAGCAACAGCTGCCGGCCTGCACCACAGCCACAGCAACGCCAGATTCAAGCCACATCTGTGACCCACACCACAGCTCATGGCAACGCCAGATCCTGAAGCCACTTAGCAAGGCCAGGGATGGAACCCGCATCCTCACAGGCACTATGTTGGGTTCTTAACCCACTGAGCCACAAAGGGAACTCCAGGTTTAGTTCTTTAATTGATAAAATAGTCTCTTAAGCCTAGACTCATTACTGCCTCCTGAGTTACAGCATTTTACTCATCCCCCAACTGATTTTCTTTACCTGGCAATCTGAAAATACCTCATCATTTCTTGAACAAGTCGCAGTGTGGTACAGACTCTGTACCCATATTGTCAGGGTGCAAATACTTTCTGCAAGTTGGTTAAGTGGCTGAATAGCAAACCATCGTAAAGCTCGATGGAATAAAAAACAATCAGCTCTTCTCTGTGAGTTACTGATCCAGGCTGGGCTGGGCTTCAAATTACAGGTTGGTTCCAGGTCCACTCCACCTGTCTTTCATCTTTGAACTTGTAGGCTATCCTAGAGTGTGTTTATCTCATAGTGATGGCAGAGGAGGCATGAGAGGAGAAGCATCTGTGCAAGCATATTTCAAGCCTCTGCTTGGGTGATGTCTGTTAGCATCCCATTGGCCAAAGCAAGTCACAGGGCCAGGCCCAATGTCTAAGACGAGGGACAGGGAAGTACGTTCTGTTCACCATGAGACCAAGCCAAGTAGCGGTGAGAGAGAAAAGTGATGGTAAGGGAAGGCGAATATTTTGGAACAATAATTTAATCTACCAGAGTGACCTTAAATCTCTTACCTTAGTCTCTCCCTCTGTGTAAAGTCTTCGAATGGCTGCAGAGAGAATTCAATAAAGCGCGTGGGATTAGCACATGGTGAACGCTAGGGAAACAGCAGACACTGCTCTTTCTGTATATGGCTTCTCATTTACTTTGACTCCCACCTCAAGTCCTCTCATAGCCATCCCATTTCCTCGCACATCCAGTCCTTTTCTTCAAGGTAGCACATTTGTTTCGTCTAAGACAAAAATTTTGCACTTAGGTACAGCTAGCGCTAGCGACCATATCCATAAATGACTCCTCCATAGGGAAGATCGGTCAGGCAAGCCATGAAGATTTCTCTTCTTTATTTAAGGCACACCTCATCATTGAGCTTTCTGCTCCAGATGAGACTGCTAACATCCAAAATACAGAGTAATGAGATAAATATATTTATAGTTTCTAAATTTGCTGTGCTGAATGTTTCTTTTTCCAAAAAAAAAAAAAATAATAAGCCAAACAGAGTTGTAATAAAGATAACCTAATTCAAGCTACACCACCTCTGTAAAGTTTTGTCTAATTTCGCCTTCCTCTGTGATGATCAATATTTTTTCTTATCTTTTACTATAGCAATAACTGGATTGTATGTGACATGTTTTTATTCCTATTTCCCAAATGAAATCTTCTGGAAACTGGTTTCTTATTCTTGTCTCTTTTCTAATACAGTACATGACTTAGGTAAATGAGCCATAATTTTCACTGAATGGAATTAGGGATAGGACAGAAATGGAACCTAGAAAAGCTCATTGATTCCACTTTCAAAAGTGATGTGTCACTAAAAGATACAGTTTGCTGTTTGTCAATTATACCTCAATAAGGTCAATTTTAAAGGAGTTTCCCAGAAGACAAAGGATAAATGTTCTTTGAGGTATTATCTTTTTACTGGTAGATAATGATCTTTATTGTAAAATAAGGATAAAATAATATTGCTGAGCACTTTTAAAAATGAGCTTTGGCTAGTACTAGAAAATCAGCACTGCGTAGAATATGGAGGTTAACACAAAAATTTGTGTTTTCAACAAATGGCGCTAGAATAACTGGATAGTCATACAAAAAATAAATATCAACCATCACCTCCTATCATACACAAGCATTAACCCAAATTGATGATAGACATAAGAGAGAAGATAAATCTATAAAGTTTCTAGAAGGAAAAATAAGAGAAAATTTTTCTGACCTTGCAAAGATTTCTTTTTTTTTTTTTTTTGTCTTTTTGCTATTTCTTGGGCCACTCCCACGGCATATGGAGGTTCCCAGGCTAGGGGTCGAATCGGAGCTGTAGCTGCCGGCCTACGCCAGAGCCACAGCAACGCGGGATCCGAGCCGCATCTGCAACCTACATCACAGCTCACGGCAACGCCGGATCCTTAACCCACTGAGCAAGGGCAGGGACCGAACCCACAACCTCATGGTTCCTAGTCGGATTCGTTAACCACTGTGCCACGACGGGAACTCCCAAAGATTTTTTAGTTCAGAAACAACAACAAAAAAAGCAAAACATAAAATAATGATAAATAGGTCTTTACCGAAATTAAAAACATTTCCCCATCAAAAGACACCATTAAGGAGTTCCCACTGTGGCGTAATGGGATTGGCAGCGTCTTTGCAGTGCTGGGATGCAGTTTTGATCTCTAGCCCGGCACAGTGGGTTAAGGATCCAGTGTTGCTGCAGCTGCAGCGGTAGGTCACAAGTAAGTCTCTGATCTGATCTCTGACCTGCGAACTCCATATGCCACTTGTAGCCAAAAAAGAGAAAAAATGAAAGAAAGAAAAAAAGACAGAGGGGGAGGGAGTGGGTGGCTGGGGAGCTTGAGGTTAACAGATACAAACTATTGCCTTTGGAATGAATTAGCAATGAGATCCTGCTGTGTAGCACTGGGAACTATGTCTAGTCAGGTATGATGCAGCATGGTAGTGTGTGAAAATACATGTATGTATAACTGGGTCACCATGCTGTATAGTAGAAAAAAAAATTGTATTGGGAAAATAACTATTAAAAAATAATAAAAGAAATTGAGAAGGCAAACTTCAGATTGGGAAAAAATGTAGCAACCACACACATATCTGATAAAAGACTAAAGGACTTGTTTCCAGAATATATACAACTCTTTAATAAAAAGTCAAATAACCCAACTTAAAGATAAGCAAGGAATTCCCTTGTGGTGCAGCTGGTTAGGGATCCAATGTTGTCACTGCTGCTGCTCCAGTCACTGCTGCTGCTCCAGTCACTGCTCTGATGCAGTTTCAATCCCTGGCCCAGGAACTTCCACATGCCATTGGTATGGCCAAAAAAAAAAAAAAAAAAAAAAAAAAGAAGAAGAAGAAAGAAAAGAAAAAAAGGCAAGACACCTGAACAGATACTTCACAGAAGAAGATATACAAGTGACAAGTAAACACTTTTATGAAAAGATGTTCAACATCATTAGCCATTAAGGAAAATGCAGATTAAAACCACAATGAGACAGTACTATCTACCCATTTGAATTAAAATTTAAAAAGACTAACAATACCAATGATTGGTGAGGATGTGGAACTAATAGAATTACACTCCACTGGTGGGAATGTAAAATTGTGCAGCCACACTTTTGAAAATTATTTGGCAGTTTCTAATACACATCTTTACTTACCATAAGACCCAGCAATTTCACTCCTAAGTATTTTGTCACCCAGGAGGAATGAAAACTTATATTCATATAAGAACTTGTGTATAAATGGTCAGTTCAGCATTATTCACAATAGCCAAAGCTTGGAAGCTATCCATGTGTTTATCAGTAGACAGATGGATTTTTTTTTAAAGTGGTGAATCAATATAATCAAAAACCAGGCAGTAATAAAAAAGAATGAACTATGATACAGGCAACATGGATCAATCTCAAAAACATCGTGATGAGTGAAAGAAGTCAGACACAAAAAGTACATATGTATCATTCTATTTCATTAAAATTTTAAAAATTGCAAACTAATATATCAGGACAGAAGGCAAATCAATGGTTGCCTGCAGCCAGGAGCAGAAAGAGAGGTGAATTGCATGGGGCCATGGGGAATATTTGGGGGGTTATGAAAACATTCCATATCTTGATTTGTAGCAGTAGTTTTTCAGGTACACACATCTGTAAAAACTCAAAAATTGTACAGTTAATAAGCAGTTCATTATTTGTAAATTATACCTCCATAAAGTTGATTTTAAAAATAGGCATGGGATGAAGTGACCTATAGAGAATTAATATTTTGTTGGCAGATCATTTATTGCAAAATAGAAAAAAAAAGTAGTACTGCTGAACACAAAAATAATTATTTAGTGCTTAAAAAATTAGCACTGCACAGTAGATGGAGGGTCACATAATCAAATACAGAATTTTTTTTTTGTCTTTTTAGGGTCACACCCATGGCATATGGAGGTTCCCAGGCTAGGGGTCTAATCGGAGCTGTAGCCGTGGCCTACACCACAGCTCATGTCAATGCCACATCCTTAACCCACTGAGTGAGGGCAGAGATGGAAACTGGGTCCTCATGCATTGTAGTCGGATTCCTTAACCACTGAGCCAGGGCAGAAACTCCTCAGATATAGAAATGTTTTTATCCTTGCTCTTGGAGTCTCTGAATTCTCCCGCCAGCCTTCCCTCTACTCTCCCCTCTTCCTTAGCTGAACAGATGGACATTGCTTTTCCTTCTTTCCTCCTCTCTCTCCCCTTCACATGTTGAAAAAAGATCTATTATTTTGGGCACTGCTGATTACACAAAATGGTAAGGGCAGTGGACAATTTGCAGGTGTAAAATTAAAATAAATAGTGGTAGTACATGTAATCCCATTAATTGGTAGTACTGACCAAAAAAAAAAAAAAAAAAAAAAAACAGAATTAAACATTTCATATGCAGTCTCCAGAATTTAGGGAAAGTACTCCCAAGGTCATGGCATCATAGAAGTACTTACAAAACTCATGAAACTCCGATCTAATTTAGTGCATCTCTGAGGAGACTGTTGCTGGTTTCTAGTTGTTCTCCCCTCACAACTGGCACATTTGAATCCACAAGTTGATCTTACTTTTTTTTTTTTTTGTCTTTCCTAGGTATGTCATTTACAAGAACAGAGCAGAGTTTATGGGCTTATTTCTAAAATAAACTCAATTTTTCTGTAGTCTAACCAAACAAACTTTTTAACAGGACAGTCTCTATATAAGTTCCGACTAATTTAATTTTTTAGCTTAATTTCAAAGAACTAATACTGAAGGGCTACGACTATGGTTAAGTGAGATTCTTTGGAATTCTAATAGAGCATTTTTTTTTTTTACCTAGAAATGTTAGGCATTCTCTCTCTCTCTCTAAATTTTATACTATATATATATATATATATATATATAGTATATATAAATGTATATATATATACATTTTTCTCCATGTATATACTATATATATAGTATATATATATACTATATATATATAAATTTTATACTATATATATAAATTTTATACTATATATATAGTATATATAAATGTATATATATATACATTTTTCTCCATGTATATATACTATATATATATATAGTGTATATATATATAAATTTTATACTATATATATATAGTATATATAAATGTATATATATATACATTTTTCTCCATCAAATATAGACCTATTCATATTTCCACCAACATTCACAAGTTGTCATGAGAAGAAACTGGGAAGAAAAACTTAAATAATACTAAATAACCAGCAATTTTGGTTAATGGTCTGTTTTCCAAATCTTTCACAATCCTGACTTCGCCACAATGATGTATCATGCAGAGAAATATGGGAAAGTTCGCAGCATTTTGGATATACGGCAAAACACTATTAGCATCCTCCCCCTGTACTGCCAACTATTTATTTGAATTTTAGAGTTTGTATAATAAGATAGCCACATGCTAATACCCTGAAGATAGCCACCAGTGAATTCAAATGATGGGTTGAAGACTGCCTGGAAATATAAAACTTGCTTTCCTGCAAACAGGCGACCTAGGAACCGTCAAAATACAATCCTGGCATGAATGTTCATTGTCGATCCTGTTGATTTTCAGTGGTAAAATGACCTGGAATTTTTCCAAAGCTAATGTAAGTTCATAGCCTTATTTCTGGTAACAAAATTTCATTATTATTTGAACTGTAATATCTAATCACACTGCAAGTGTGATTACTGTTGTTGTTAATAACAGCAGTAATAATAACAGCTAAAGTTACACTCAGAAGCATTGCCATCTATATTAGGTGAAAATGTGTATTATAAGCCAGCATTTTACTAAGACCTTTACATAAATTTTGTCTCTGAAATTTTACAAAACCCTATGAAGTCGTTTCTATTATTATATCAACTTTACAGATAAAGCAATTGAGACTTGGAGATGTTTATGTCTTCAAGGTTGTTCAGCAAGTAAACAACCGGGCTGGAATTTCAATGCAGTTAGTCTACCTCCAAAATACAGCCTCTCAACCGCTGTGAGGTGCAAACACTTGCAATATACAGAGGAGGTGAAAGGTAACTGTCTCTAACCTTTAAGTAGAACGGCCGAAACTAGGCACATTCCTTAGGACCTTAATTTCTTCAGGGCACAAGAAACATGTATTCATTGCACCTACATCATGTTTTGTGGCGGGCACTGAAGTCCCAAATTCTCTAAGACTGGAAGTCTGCTGTTGAGGATATCAAAGACTGGTGAAAGAGACAGCTATACACATAGTTAAATGGAAGAACTTTGGTAAATAATAGAGATATGAGAAGTGCTGGCAGAGCACAAGAGGAGGGAAAGCTTGAATGGTTTAGGAGAATCCATGCAGCCTTCCCAGAGGAGGTAACATCTGAAGTCAATGCTCATCAATGAATGATTTTCATAGCAAATGATATTTTACAGACACCTGTGAAGCAAGAGATAATACAAAATTACAATGGGAAAAATAATGGCTCATTAAAATAGTTAAGAATATTAGAGAAGTTTCCCAGTGGCTCAGCAGGTTAAGGATTCATCATTGTCACTGCTGTGGCTGGAGTCACTGCTGGGGCAGGCACAGATTGAATTCTTAGCCCAGGAACTTCCACATGCTGTGAGTGCAGCCAAAAACAAACAAAAAAAAGCATGTTACAGAGAAGGAAGGAAGTAGCTGCCTATTAAGTGCTGTTAAAAATAACAGTATAGCAAATAGCACAATATTAATATAAAGCTAAGAGAGAAGGTATGTCCATGTGTTAACCTACGCTTTTTAAAAAATATATGTATACATATGGAAATAACATTTGTAATAAACTACCCAAAATAAGAGAGCAAAAATTAATATGGAAGGACAGTTATAGGCACTCGTAATAGACAGAATCAAATAGATAGGGAAGAGGCATTGAATGACAGCAAACGAGTGGAAAACTGTCAGATGCCTTGCCCAAGGTCAAAAGCCAGTTGAGCAGCAGAGCTAGGATGATATCCAAGCCATTAGGTTTTGGAGATGACGTTCTTATTCTAGATTTTACCTTACTGCCTCATGGAATATTTATTTTCCTCCTAATTTTTTTTCCCCCAAGTCCACAACATGCGGAAGTTCCCACGCCAGCGATCAGACCTGTGCCACAGCAGTGACAATGCCGGATCCTAAACTGCTCGGCTAATCATTTAGCCTAGGGAACTCCAAAGCTAGTGATTTTTATTATTTTATTTCAGAATAGGGTATCCTCATTAAAGTAACTAGTTTTCTTGAAATATTACATTTGAGTATCCATGTATTTTCACAAAGGATACAAGTTTGGTCAAAGCTATAATATAATCAGATAGAGATTCTGGCTCTAAAAGTAGTGTTACCACTTTTTTGATGTGTATTTAGTCAGAGGTTAGCTTTGATGCAGCCGGAATGATGCTTTTGTTCATATGAGGAGAAAACCTCTTTCCCAAGACAAGTACAGCCATCTGTCAAAATACCGTGGTGATAAACACACCAAGTCCAGGGCAATTGTGAATGGGAATAACACTCCCTGGAGCTGTGCACATCCAACCAGAGGCCCTGGCCCCAAGAGAGACCCCATCAGTGCTCCTGTTTACATTGGTGACCTGTTTCTGACTGTACTCAGCCAGCCTGCGTAAGAACTGAAGTAATCACTCATGAGTATTTGAATTATTTGCAACTGAGAACCAGGTATGCTAAGACAGCACAAGAAAGTAATTTGATCTTTGTGATTTCATGGCATGTCAATTTCTACCGAGAGCCAGAAAATCTTGTTGTTTGGCAGAATCTTGCTGTTTATTAGTTTGAACCCAAATTTCCCCTCTAGTCTCAATGTTTGAATGTAGCATTACAGCACCCCTAAAACAATATGAAATAAAATGACATTTTAACCGCTAAATATAATTTACCTATTTAAATCACAAAATGTTATTACACTTTTTTTGAAGAACTCACATTTCTTATGATGTAATAATTTAAATATCTTACTTTAATGGAAAGCATCGTATTCTCTGTATACGATTTACTTGATTAACACTGAAAAGAGTAAGACAAAATAGATGATTAAGGCTATTATCACAAGTTCTTACATTTGAAGCATAACTAAAAATCGGCGGGATTTGTTTGGAAGTGGAGGTGGGGATATGAACATGCTTTAAATGAGATTTATGAACTACTATAGTGAAGCAAAAAGCCTGCTTAGTAAGCAACTAGGTGTAACATTGAGTGAAATAGAATATTTTTGAACAAATGAGCAACAATATTGGTAACAGTGTTTTTAAAAAACTGTAGGTAAAAAACTTCAGACATTGATCTCAATCATAGGAAGAGTACAAAATATTATGGGGAATTCAGAAAACTAAGGATAAACCATATTGTGTGTGTTTGTATGTATATGTCTATATATGTGTGCATGTGATATGTGTGGTTAGGTTCAGAAGTTTAAGCTGTATACTGAAATATATAATTACGTTTTTAACATTTACTCTCTTTCGTTCTTTCTAACTTCCATTAAAAAATATGTGGAAGGCTTTGAAAAAAGTCTATGGATTAATTATTCTTGCCATATCAAATGCTGTTTTTTTGCCTACATTTGCTGGGTTTTTTTGCCTTTGATGAATATGGCAGCCAGTGATTATATATTCTAAACATGTTGAGACTGAAGTTGGAATAAGACTTTGAGATTAGTAGCCCACTCATCTAATACTCTTTTTCTTTCAAAACATGGGAACTAGGGATGAGATTAAAGTGTAGCTAGCCACTATGTTCATAAATATTTTTAGTTTTTGGATGAAGTTGAGGTAAGTCATTGAACATTCATCTTTTGAATAATAAAACTTAGTCCACGGCAGACCACCAAAATGTATCAATCAAAATTCAAGCCAATCTCAAAAATCTAGAACTCAAAAACTAAAAGGTTTCTTCATAAACAATTTCTGAAAAGCTGGAGAGGAAGGTAATCTTGAATCAAAATTAAGTATCTCAAACTTCAAGCGGACATAAATCTCAGTGATTTTATATCTTATCAATTTATAGATGTCTAGCCTGGGTGCAGCCTGATGAAATGTATCCATGGTGTTAGCTTATACATGGTCCAGAGAGAAGCTGATATCCTGAAGATGAGCTGCTCAGAGAAAATGTGCTGGCATATTAAGAGGCTGGATGACAAAATGAACATGGGAAGAGTAAACAGAAATGTGAGCTTGTTATTAAAACTTCAAGCAAGGGAATAGGGATCCAGGTATGTTATCTGGTTAAAAGGTCAGCTCCAGATAATGAATGGTACCTTGAAATTTCCCAGAAAATTGTTTCTTTCTATATCAATACTACCTAAGCAAATAAATATTCAACAATTCTTTTCTTTTTTTTCTTCTTTTTAGGGCCACACCTGTGACATACAGAAGTTCCCAGGCTTGAGGTCGAATTTGAGCTGTAGCTGCCAGCCACAGCCACAGCCACAGCAATGCCAGATGCCACAGCAACGCCAGATCTGAGCTGCATCAGTGACCTACACTGCACTTCATAGCAATGCCAGATCCTCAACCCACTGAGCAAGGCCAGGGATCAAACCTGCATCCTCAGGGATTCTAGTCAGGTCCTTAACCCACTGAGCCACAGCAGAAACTCCAACAATCACTTTCAAAAACTAAAATTTTCTGAGCTACATACAATGTAATCTCTATAAATCATAGAGTATCAGGTTCTCCAAAGGGTGGAGTTGTTGACTTGAACAAAATGAAATTTCTACACTGTCCTGTATGAGGAGCAGTGGACCCTAATGCTAAGGTCAGAGTGAAGAGAGTTTCTTGGTGTCCTGCATCTGCTGTTACCAAGCCCTGTGTCTGGAGATGTTAGGATAGGGATACTGCAACATAAATTTGTTGTTGTTGTTTTCTTAATTCCTTAATAAAAAACCCTTTCCTCTCTACCTTGATGAATTCAGTTGTATAGCCCAGAAACAAAATTGAAGACTTCCTTATAGGTATATCTTTTTATTTATTATATTTTTTTATTTTTAATTTTTTTGTCTTTTGTCTTTTTAGGGCCACACCCACGGCATATGGAGGTTTCCAGGCTAGGGGTGGAATCAGAGCTGTAGACGCCGGCCTACACCACAGCCACAGCAATGGGAGATCGGAGCTGCATCTGCAACCTGGTATCTATTTTTAATCCAAAGCTAAGAGCAAGACCTGAACAGACAGCATTTATTTTAACTTTAGCAGTTCTTGCTAGAGAGATGTTTTTTTTTCCAGTCTAATATCTTAATTTCTCAAGAAATTTTGCATGTCTAAAGGCACTCACTAGGGAAGGCCTGTAGGCTGTTTCCAAGAGTCCTCACAGAATAACACTCATCTTGGAAATTCATCAGGAATTGGAGTTTGGGTTTCAGATTACAAACCTAAAATCTTGATAGCATATTAAAAATGGACTCTGCTTGGAGAGCCTGCTGACAATAATACAAACTCACATGTGTAATCAAATCCTTGTTATTTTATAATGAGAAGAATAATCTTGCAAATCAAAATTCTTACACATATTAAATTCAGAGTTGTTAGGGAAAACCATTTGTAATCAAGAATTTGGAATGAGCATGGAATCAAAGCAAAGGGAGTTGTGTCTGAAAAATATAATTAGAAAAAAAATCTCCTCTCAACTCAGAAAAACTCACCACGAAGGTGGAAGAGAAAGAAGACAATTTGATTATTGAATAAGCCTTAATCAGCAATGTGTTGCACATCACAGGCAATCTGCTAAAGAGATTGCAAATACAAAAAGAAATCTCACCCTTTCGTATAGCCAAGCAGGTATAATTCCTTACACACCTGTTCTCAGGATGAACAATAGCTAGTTCTTTTTTTCACTTGTTAAAATTTTATTGAAGTATAGTTAATTTACAATGCTGTGATCATTTCTGCTGTACAACAAAGTGATTCAGTTATACATGTACACATGTCCATTCTCTTTCAGATTTTTTCTTAAGTAAGAGAATTTGGCACCATTGGTTACACATAGTTCATCCTCAATTCACTTGGTAATTGGGGTGACCATCTGTGTTAGCTAATTGACTTTACCCAAAAGAAAAATAAACGTCTTATGCCTTTAGGACAGGAGGTACTTAGGCAACTTGGAGTGTGACTCCCATTGACGTTAGGCTGTGCCTCTTCCACAGAAACCAGGAGATAGGAATGCTGTCTTTCATGATTATTACTTTTCAAAGACATGGGCCCCCAGGTCCTTGAGAAAGATATTCCCGGGTCTTTAAGCTGGCAAAGGCTAATTTAACTTTTAAAAAGACTTAGGTGAGGGGAGAGATGGGGGGAAGTGGCCAAGATAGTGGAGTGAGAAGACCCTGGTCTCACCTCCTCCCCAAATTGCAGCTATTTACAGAGCAACTATCCATGGTAACAATGTGAAAACTAGCAGAAAAGACCTTCTACAACTGAAGATATAAGGAAGGAACCACAATGAGATGAAGGAGGAGGGGTGAAGACGCAGCATAGACAAGACCCATACCACCAGGTAGGAGACCTATAAACAGAAGGATAATTACAATTGTAGAGGTTCTCCCTTGGAGTGAGAGGTCCAAGCCCCACAGTGGGCTCCCCAGCCCAGGGGGTCCTATACCAAGAAGATGAGCAAAGCCAGTGGAACTTACTTTCAGGGGAGTAAGAAGACGATGGCAAATGGAGACTCTACTCTTAAAGGCCCACACAAAATCTCACACACTCTGAGACCTATGACAGAAGCAGTCGTTTGAAAGGAGCATGGTCAGACTCACCTGCTGATCTTGAGAGCCTCCTGGAGAGGCAGGAGGCAACCAAAACTCACTCTGGGGATGTAGACTCTGGCAGCATCTATTTTGGAGAGCTCATCCCACCACAAGACCATGAGCTGCTGACTGTCATTTTGAAATTCTCCCTCTAGTTTATTAGTGCCAAGACTATCTGGCCCACCAGCCTGTGCACACCTGTCCTGGGATACCCTAGGCCAGGCAGCTAGCTAGGAAGGGCATGGCCTCAACCACCAGCAGGCCAGCTGCCCCAGGACCCTATCACTCCCTAGATACTAGGGACATGGCCTCATTTACCAGCGGGCTAGCATTAACACCAGGAACCCTAGGGCTTGGCAGCTAGCCCTGACACCAGCCCTAGGATATCCTAGATCTTGGCCCTGCCCTCTTGCCAGCTGATGTCAAAACTGGGAGCCCCAGAGCCCTGCAGCCAGAGACCCTGGGACCAGCTTTGCCCACCAGTGAGCCAACATTAGCCCTGTGTCCCCCTTGGCCCCAGAGCTGCCAGGCAGTGGGCTAGGACAACAGCTCTGGAAAGCCCTCCTGCAAGGAGAAACCCCAGGACCCTGTCTTCCCATCAGTGGGCTGGCACCAGCCCCAAGACTTAGCCTTACTCACTGGTGGATGGGAAGCATCCTAGGACTCCCTGGGCCCTGGCCCTGCCCCAAAGCAGGCCAACACTGGTTCTAGAACACCTTAGACCTCTCAGCCAGCCATGTCAGGATCTGGCCCCACCCACCAGTGGGATATCACCAGCCATGGGTCACCCCAGGACACAGTTATGCTGACAAGTGATCCAGCACTAGCCCCCCAAAGTCCTGGAGCTCTAGTCACCTCATTATTTGGCCCCACTTACCTGTGGGTCTGCAGCAGGACTCAGACTTCCCTGGCCACACAACCAGCTGTAGCAGGACTCAACTCTGCTTGCTAGTGGCTAGCAAACTTCACACAAGGCAGTGTTTGAGGACAAACCAGACCAGAGGGCAGCCACACCTACAGATCTCACACAGTATTCATCCCCTCAAACCAGAAGGGCACAGGTAGTCCACATAGAGGATATCACTAGAGCACATAGTTCTGGTGAACTGTACTGGGAAAACTGATGAAAGAAATTGTAGATGACACAAATAGAAAGATGTACTGTGTTCATAGATTGGAAGAGTTTATATTGTTAAAATGACCATAGTATCCAAGGCAGTCTACAGATTCAATGCAATCCCTATCAAATTATCAATAGCATTTTTCACAGAACTAGAACACATAATTTTAAAATGTGCATGGAAACACAGAAGACCAAATAACCAAAAAACCAAAACAATCTTAAGAAAGAAGAACAGAACAGGAGGTATCAAGCTTCCTGATTTCAAACTATACTGCAAAACTGCAATAATCAAAACATACACACAGATCAATGGAACAGAATAGAGAGCCTAGAAATGAACTCACACTTACATAGGCAATGAATTTATGAGGAAAAAGAGGCAAGAATACACAATGAGAAAAAGGGAGCCTCTTTAATAAACAGTGTTGGGAAAACTGGACAGCTACATGCAAAATAATTGAATGAACTACTTTCTCAAATCATATATAAAAATAAACTTGAAATGAATTAAAGACTTAAATATAAGGCCTGAAACCATAAAATGTCTAGGAAAAAACATAGGCAGTATACTCTTTGACATTGATCTTAGCAATTTTTTTTGGATATGGCTTCTCAGGTAAAGGAAGTAATTGGACTACATCAAACTAAAAAGTTTTTGCACAGCAAAGGAAATTATCAATAAAATGAAAAGGCCACCTACTGAATGGGAGAAGATATTTCAAAACAGGGTGTTTATATCTAAATTATACAAAGAGCACATAAATTCAATATCAAAGAAAACAAACAACTTAATTATATAATGAGCAGAGAACCTGAATAGATATTTTTCCAAATAAGATGCACGCATGGCCAACAGGTACATGGAAATATGCTCAACATCACTAATCATCAGGGAAATGCAAATCAAAACCACAATGAGAGCTCACCTCACATCTGTCAGAATGACTATCATCAAAAAGACAACAAATAATGAGTATTGGTGAGGGTATGGAGAAAAGGGAGCACTTGTTCTCTGTTGGTGAGTATACAAATTGGTAACACCATTATGGAAAGCAGTATAGAGATTCCTCAAAAAACTAAAAATAGAACTATCATATGATCCAGAAGTTTCACTCTTGGGTGTTTATCCAAAGAAAATGAAAACGTAAATTCAAAAAGATATATACAACTCTATGTTAATTGAGCATTATTTACAATAGCCAAGATGTGTGGAAGTAACCCTAGAGCCCATCAATAAATGAATGGATAAAGAAGATGGTGTGTGTGTGTGTGTGTGTGTGTGCGTGCATGTGTGTGTGTGTGTGGTGTGTATACCTATATTCCATTCTTTCTTATGGCTGAGTAATATTCCCTGTGTGTGTATAAGTATATTCCATCATAAGAAAGAATGAAATCTTGCCATTTATGACAACAAGGATGTACCTAGAAGGTATAAATACCTAGAGCGTACCTAGGTGAAATGAGTAAGACAGAGAGAGAAAAATACTGCATGATTTAACCTATATGTAGAATCTGAGAAACATACGAACAAACATAACCAAACAGAAACAGAGTAAGAGGTGCAGAGAACAAACAGAAAGCAGCCAGAGGGGAGGGATGGAAAGAGGAGAGACATAGGTGAGAGAGGTACAAACTTTTAGTTACAAAATAAACGAGTCACAGGTGAAAAATGTTGAGTGTGGGAAATATAGCCAATAATTATATAATATCTTCGTATGATGACGGATGACAACTAGACTAATCACGGTGACCATTTTGAAATGTATAGAAATATCAAGTTACTATGTTATGTAATAGGGACTAACATAGTACAGGTCAACTATACTTCAAAAGCAAACAAACTCATGGATCAGATCTGTGGCTACCAGGGTGGGAGGATAAGGACGTAGGGGGAGGGAGAATTAGATGAAGGCAGTAAAAAGTACAAACTTCCAGGTAAAAGATAAATAAGTACCGGGGATGTAATGTATAACATAAAGATAATGAACACTGCTGTACGTTGTAAATGAAGATTGTCAAGGAGGTATACCTTTTTTTTTTTAAGGGCTGCACCCACGGCATACGGAGGTTTCCAGCCTAGGGGTCAAATCGGAGCTGTAGCCACCGGCCTATACCATAGCCACAGCAATGGAAGATCCAAGCCGTGTCTGTGACCCACACCACAGCTCACAGCAATGCCAGATCCTTAACCCACTGAATGAGGCCAGAGATCGAACCTGCGTCTTCATGGATTCTAGTCATGAGGCCAAGAGATCGAACCTGTGTCTTCACGGATACTAGTCAGATTCATTTCTGCTGAGCCACGATGGGAACTCCAAGGAGGTAAATCTTAAGAGTTCTCACCACAGGAAAAAAAAAAAAATTTATTGCTTCAATGTGTCTGTATGATGATGGATGTTCACTAAACCTAACGTGGTAATTATTTCATAAACATATAAGTCAAATCATTACGTTGTGTGCCTTAAACTTAAACATATACAGTGCTATGTATAATTATATATCAATAAAACTGAGAACAAAAGACGTATGCACTGTATTTTGTAACTACGCACAGTGATGGATGTCACCTAGACTTACGGTGGTGATAATTTTGCAATACAGTCATCCTTGGGTATCCTAGAGATTAGTTCCAGGAATCCTGTGGATTATTAAAACCAGGAATGTTCAAATTTCTTGTATGGTGTAGCATTTGCATATAACCCCCACACATCCTTTTGTATACTTTAAATCATTTATAGGTTACTTATAACACCTAATACAATGTAAATGCTATATAAATAGCTGTAAACATAAGTCATTGCCAAAACATGGCAAATTCAAGTTTTGCTCTTTGGGACTTCCTGGAATGTTTTTTCAAATGTTTTAAATCCTCAGTTGATTGACTCCGTGTAAGTGGAATCCCTGCATACATGGAGGGTCAACTGCATACACAAATATCAAACCTTTATGCTGTGCACCTGTCAATTATATCTAAATTTTTTAATTAAAAAAATGAAAAGACACATATTTCCAAGAGGTGAGAGAGGACTTACAAACTCTGTAGAGTAAATACTCTAAGAAAAGGGAAAGAAGAGAGAAGTTCCCTTAGTTTCAATAGGGAGAACTAAGCCTCTTCATTTTAATTTGGGTTTGTCCTCAGAGGTGCAGTATTCCAATGTTTAATTTGCATCAGACTTGTTTTGGCCAGATTCCTTTTCCTCCGGATCCCTGATTTTCACTTCCTACCTTTGCTTACCCCGCTCCCTGCCAGCAAACCGTCTTCTCCATTCCTTAATACATTCTTCCTTTAAATTCCTTGCTATTTCATTTAATCAGGTTACAAAATAGCTAGGGGAGCCATTCAATCTCTTCGAGGTAAATTTGCTTATTGCTGCTAAATACACTGATTTCAGAGTTTGGCTCTTAAAGCAAACTCATTTCCCTTTCTTCCAAGTTTCTGAGAGGTACTTGTTGTAGATTTACATAGAAAATCTGACAACTGGAGTTCACCTAAAGTTGCATCCCAGGAGCCAGGCTCAGCAACTATGGTTGATTGATTGAGAAACCTCATTAAGTGAAAGGCTAGCTTTGCTTTCATTCCAGTTCAACTGGTTTCTGTATAAAGCTGGGGACTGGCAATTACAGGAATGGTTTCCATTTCCCTTTGCTGTTAAAGAAACTGGCAGAATTAAGCAATCAATGACATTACCAAAACAATGACTACATCTAAAATGGAAACATTCCAATTGGCTTGTGAATCATTTATTCAACCTCTTGAGATTTACCTGAGTTTGCTAATCACTTTGATGTGAAAATTTAGAATAGAAAAAGATCTTAAGGTTGAACTAGGACTGGCGACCTATTCGATTTCTCTTTTCCAATATGTACATCCAGCTACTTATTAGCACGTTGGTTGCTGAGAGTTCTGTTATTGCCTTTGGCACTGTGAGGCATACTCAAATTAACATGAAACCTTTGCCTTAGTTCCCTTAGGGCTTGATGCCTCCGAAATTACCTTTGGAGGCAGTTCTGCTGATCTACGTCCACTGATCTAATAAGCAACAAACACCACTATTAAGAGTAAGAAACTTTTAGCTCCTAAGTTGGTTGTGCTTCTTGCTTCAGAGGCATCTTCCTTCAAAGAAGAGCGTTTGTTCAGGATAACATAGAAAACAAAGAGAAATTAAACTGCTATCTTTAAACAGCTCCTAAATTAGTAACCAAATGTTATATTTCTGCTAGATATTCTAGTAAGACAGTTTCTACAAGACCACTACCAACTGCACTTACGATTTAGAAACAAGAGCCAGTTCGCTCTTTTTTTATGTCAAGATTTCATAGTCTCCGCCGGAGAATAAATAACAATTTATAAAAAGCCACAACTCCTCAATATTATTTCTGCATTTTTGTAGACTTTCCCTCATTTGGTATATACTTGGCCTGAGATTCAAATGTGGCAGAGAAGTTTCATAAGAAACATAGCATTCCCTTTTCGGAGATTACAAAAAATCATGGTCTCATGAGATCCAAGAGAACTGAGAATGGATCCATTTCTGCCAATCACCAGATCTGTGAGTTTAGGTATGTTATTAATCTTCTTGGGTCCTAATCCCCTCATCACTTCCTCTCTTGTATTTATATACACTTATGTATATACTGATATACTGGTGGTCACTACATGCAACACTGTGACATGGTTTACAATAGAGTTGTGGAGAACATACAAAACAGCTGTCACATAGCAGATGTTCCATAAAGATAGCTCTTATTATCTTCCCAACCAGGGCCCAATAGCATCCTTTTTAGAGATCACTGAAAAAATGACTATTATAATTTGCTTGGCACTATTCTCCTGGACTCTAATGCATAATTTCGGTACCTCATGTTAGTGCAACATGTTTTCATAATGAGCTCTAATCTATTCCTAACACATCATCCTTTTCCTGCAAAAGCATCCAAATCATGTGTTTTCAGATCAGAAAAACAATTCCATCAGAATATGTATCCATGCTTCCAAAAAAAATTCCTTATCTATTTGTTATTGGATAGTGTAGCTTTTCCTTCCCTAGAACCCTAATTCCACATACTAAGATTATTCCCATGGCATATATCTGAATAATAATCAGAAAGCATGGCACATTAAAAATATCAGTGTCTTAAAGGGAAAAAGTAAAATGAGGTTTTGTCTAGTCAAGAATCCTAAAAGATCAAGATGCATAAAATTTGGGTAGTGATAGAGCTTTTGATACTTTGGAGCAGGTTTTATTCAAGTCTTTTACTCCTTGCCCTTCCCCCACATTTAGAAGGACAGCAACAATAAAACCTCATGTCCAGAGATAATTTTGTGAAATTGCTAAGACCAAAGCTAAGATTCCTAGCATTTTATTATATCATGATGGTTATTTTCTTCATTATATTTCCACACAGAAGTTCAAGTGGATGAAAAAAGAACTGGCAACTTTTCAAAACTTCAATCTTCATCCCCATTTTTCTATGCTTCTATCGATTTTGAAAATGAATGGTGGGGTGAATCCTTGCTGCCTTTGCCTGATCAAAAGATATCACCTTTCTTCTGATAACAGGACAGATTTTTCCTATGGGCACCCATTTCACCCCTACTCTCAGTTTATGTGATGACATGAACTGAATTGTCTCAATAAATACTAAATAAGTAGAATAATGAAATAAACCTTTTTTTATTCATCAGCCGTGCATCTACACATTTTAAAAAATGGCAATACATAGATGTTGAGGGCATATAATTTACATTGTCTAAAGATAATTTGGGGTGTGTATATGTATTTTTGGCCTCGAGTATCTCAACGATTCTCAACTGCAGTGCCATGCAAATGTTAGTTATTCTCAAGATAATAAAAAGCAGCAGAAGGCATGTTTGCAGAGCATTTTGCACAAAGTAAACAATAAGGGCTGGAAGGACTACAAATGGAACTTTGGAATCCTCTAGTGGTCTCTTGTACTGTCATATTCACTAGAATTAATGGAACCCTAGCGCATATTCATCCAGGCAGGATCATCACATGTTCACTATGCTAATGAATGAAATTTGGTTCTCCTTGCCAGTCAAAAAGTCTCAGCAAGCTGAGGTGGTGACTGAGGACAAAGGCAATGCTAAATGAATAGCGTGGAAGGAAGTCATCTACACAAACTATGGTCTAGTGATCCTTTGTGAAAAGCAAGATGGTACTTAAGGTATTAACCAAGTTTTATTCCTCCCACTTTGTCTAGTATTTTATACAGGCTTTGTGGCTGGTGGTTATTTTTATAATTTATTGATACATTATAGAATATCAAAACAGCCCTATAATTATGTAGGGTGATGGATATTAACTAGAATTATTGTGGTATTCATTAGGCAATACATACAAATATCAAATTATGATGCTGTACACCAGAAACTAATGTAACATTATATGTTAGCTGTATCTCAATTTAAAAAAAAATTAAAAGCAAAAGAAAACAAAAACCAGCATTGGGAGTAATTCAGGGGAGGAGAGCACATGACCTAGGGATACCAACATTGGACGTGGATGCAGTAACTGATAAGATTTATGGATTATTGCTTTTTAGGGAGTTTAGAGAAGTAAGAATTTTCCTCTACCCTTAAAAGTTTCTTTTAGCTGGTCTCATATCCAATTGACATGAGACAGAGTCACAATTTTAATTTTGTTTCCGGACAGAAGAATAAAACGGAGTATGTATGCCATCCTGAGCCAAGGAATGGGAAAAGGGCCTGGGGTTTCACAGGAGAGGAAGGCAATTCACAAGACAGTAAGTGATTTGATGTAATTTGAATAAATATGTACATACAATAAGTAATTTGAAGTTTTCCCTGAAATACAGATGAGTCTCACTCAGATAACATTTATCTTCAGTAATTTAAATTCTCATTTGGGGAAAGCCCTCCAAGTTATGTTCTTCTAGATAGTTAAGGGAGGAACAGAAGTTTCTCTCAGGCCCATGGGGGTCTTGATTGCCTTTAGCTCAAAATAATCCACATGCCAAAGTGGCACATTGTGGGGAGGTTCATTCTGAACCCCTTTCAGGGAGCAAATGAACATATTTCATTTTGCTCTGCTTTTACTGGAGCAGCATTCTTCTGCTGGGATGAGAGATTTAATGTGGTGGGCATCAAGGGATGGCATTTAGAGAATATTCATCAGCTGAGTTGTCCAACATCTTTAAACCTTCTTCTTATTTTTTGCTTTTTTTTTTTTTTTTTTTTTTTTTTTTTTTGCCGCACCTACAGCATATGGAATTTCCCAGGCCAGGGATTGAATCCATGCCATAGCAGCAACCTGAGCCGCTGCAGTACCAACACTGGATCCTTAAGGCACTGTGCCGCAAGAGAACTCTCTTTTTGCTAATTTCTTATATTGTAAATTAATCCCTCCCAAGAAGCAAGTAAATTCACATATCCAGACTTACTTTCATCTAGGATGCAGACATGTGGTAGAGATGTCTAGATGGAAGATATGTTTCCACAGTTTTGTGGCTTCCAGGATAATTGTCATTTTGGGGGGATCAATTTCCTTTCTCTTGCTGATTTAAAATTTTGAGTGTGTGTGTGAGGGGATGATCTTGTGTTTCACTACACTGTGTGTATTGATTTTTTTTAATCATCATTTGGATTTCTTGTGAATCTTCAAACTGAACAGTTTAATTTTTCCTCAGTTTTAGAAAATGATTAACTATTAGCTTTTCCAATATTAATTCTCCCTGATTCTCTCATTCCAACCTTCTGAAATACTATTATATATACTAACACTGGTCATTCTACCTTCTGTGTCTTTTCATCTTTCATATTTTTTTTTGATGTCATCAGAGTTTTTGTGGATCTGTCTTCCAGTCATTACATCATTCCTCACCTCTGTTTAGTTAGCTGCTTAGTCCTTCCAATCAGGTTTGCTGTAGTAAACATGATTAGATTATAACATACATTTAAAAATACACAAATCATAAGATTAGCTTCATGTGCTTTAACCATTACTAGTTATCTCAGGAGGCATCTTTATGTTCCATCCAGACCCTCTTCCCATTCCAAGGATAACCAATATCCTGACTTCATAGAATTGGTTAGTTTTGTCTGTTTTTTGACTTTCTATGAATGGAATATTAGCATACATATTTTTTGCTTATGGCTTCTTTCTTAAAACAGTGTATTTGTGCTGCTGCATGAAACTGTAGTTTAATGATTGTCATTGCTTGATAGTGTGCCTTTAAGAAATACACCATAATTTATTCATCAGTTTTACTGCAAATAGACATTTACAACTGTCCAGTTTAGGGCTATTACAACAGCACTGCTATAAATATTCTCATATATATATTTTTTTCAATAGGCAAGAAATAGATTTATTAGGATAGGACACTTGCGAGAGATGCCAGCGGGCAGGCACGTGAGCTCTGCCTTGTATATGTTTTTCTTATTAGCATTTGTATGCATTTCTGGTGGGTATATATTTAGGAATAGAAGCTTGATAATGTGTGTGTAAGGCCCACAGTAGTAGGTATTGCCAAACAATTTTTCAAAGTGATAATATCAATCAATGTAACCGTCTCAAGCAGTGTATGACAGCTCCAATTGCTCCTCATCCTTGTCATCTTTGTCTGTTCTTTTCATGTTGACATTTTCACGGCATTGGTAGTGTAAAAAAGTTGAACACGCTTTTATACACTTATTAGCCATTTCAATTTCCTCTTTTTTGTAACGGCTGCTTCAGTTTTTGGCTCCATTTTCTCTTGGGTTGTCTGTCTTTTTTTATGGATTTGTTAGAGTTCCTAAATATTGTGCATGTAAGCCCTTGACAGTTATTTAAGCTACAAATATCACTTCCCAGTAACTTTTTCATACCCTATCATGGCATCTTCAATGATTATAAGTTCTTAATTTTAATGCAGTTCAACATATTCATTTTTAATTGCTATGCTTTTTGTGTTCTGTATAAGAAATACTGGCCTAACCCAAAATACTGAAGTTGGTTTTTTGGTTTTTTTTTTTTTTCCTATTTGCTGTATTTACTTACCTTTCACATTTGCTCTTGATATATCTCAATTTAATTTGTGTGGAGTATATGAAGCAAGGAGTCAAGGTCTTTTAAAAAATTTATATAAATATTCAGTTACTGCAGAACCATTATTGAAAAGCAATTCATTTCCCACTGAGTTGCTGTGGTGCCTTGGCTATTTGATTCCTTTGTTCCAGCTACCTATCCTTGCACCAATGCCACAGTTTTAATTATTGTGACATGATGATAAATGTTGAAATATCATAGTCTAAGTTCTCCAAGCTTTTTTTTTTTTTCAAGTTTGTCTTGTCTACTGAAATTTATTTGAATTTTTTTTTTTTTTTGGTCTTTTTGCCATTTCTTGGGCCGCTCTCCCGGCATATGGAGGTTCCCAGGCTAGGAGTCGAATCGGAGCTGTAGCTGCCAGACTACTCCAGAGCCACAGCAACGCAGGATCCGAGCCGCGTCTGCGACCTACACCACAGCTTGCGGCAACGCCGGATCCTTAACCCACTGAGCGAGGGCAGGGATCAAACCCGCAACCTCATGGTTCCTAGTCGGATTCGTTAACCACTGCACCACGACGGGAACTCCAAATTTATTTGAATTTTATGTAACTCTTAGAATCATCTTGCCAGTTTACACCCGACAAACACCCTCACAACTTTCTAGGTTTTTGGTGAAGATTGGATTGAAAACGTGGTTGATTTGGGAAGAACTGAGATTGGCAATATGGACACTGTGGTATATGGGATGATGGTCATTGGAGACACGATGGGGACCCTATCCAATATTCTGTGATAATCTTCATGAGAAAAGAATCTGAAAAAGAATGCATGTATGTACATGTATAACTGAATCACTTTGTTGTACAGAAGAAATATCATTACAACATTGTAAATCAATTATACTTCAATAAAACTTGAAAAAAATGAGGTCATTAGAGTGGGCCCTAATCCAAAGTCACTAGTATCCTTATAAAAAGAGGAAACTTGGACATGGACATGGACAGTGGAAGGACATACATATGAAGACACAGACAGAAGATAGCCATCAAAAGCCAAGGAGAGAAGCCTCAAACAGATTCTTCCACATAGCCTTCAGAAGGAATCAAGCCTGCTGGTTCTTTCTTGATTCCAGACTTCTAACTTCCAAAACTATAGGAAAATAAATTTCTACTGTTTAAAAAATATTGAGGCTCCCATAAATATGATTTTTCTTAATAAAGTTGTGAAATTTTCATTGAGGGACGTTTCACATTTTTTTTTAGATGTAGTTTTAGGTATTTAATGATCTTGATGATGCTGCAAATGCTATTGATTTAAAATTTTACTTTCCCTTTTTTATGGCTGAGTAGTATTCCATTTTGTATATATACCACATCTTCCTAATCCAATTGTCTGTTGATGGACATTTAGGTTGATTCTATGTCTTGGCTACTGTGAATAGTGCTGAAATTAACATGAGGGTGCATGTACCTTTTTTAAGGAAAATTTTGTCCAGATATATGCCCAAGAGTGGGATTACTGGGTCATATGGTAGTTCTATGTATAGTTTTCTAAGGTACCTCCATACTATTCTCCTTAGTGGTTGTACCAGCTTACATTCCCACCAACAGTGCAGGAGGGTTCCCTTTTCTCCACACCCCTTCCAGCACTTGCTATTTGTGGACTTATTAATGATGACCATTCTGACTGGTGTGAGGTGGTATCTCATGGTAGTTTTGATTTGCATTTCTCTAATAATCATTAGAAACAATTGAGCATTGTTTCAAGTGCTTGAAAAAGAACAAAATAATGCCATTTGCAGCAACATGGGTAGAACCAGAAACTCTCATACTGAGTGAAGTAAGTCAGAAAGAGAAAGACAAATACCATATGATATCACTAATATCTGGAATCAAATATACGGCACAAAGGAAACTTTCCACAGAGAAGAAAATCATGGACTTGGAGAATAGACTTGTGGTTGCCAAAGGGGAAGGGAAGGGAGTGGGGTGGACTGGGAGCTTGGGGTTAATAGATGCAGATTATTGCCTTTGGAGTGGATTAGCAATGAGATCCTGCTGTGTAGCACTGGGAACTCTGTCTAGTCACTTATGATGGAACATGTAAAGTGAGAAAAAAGAATGTATACATGTATGTGTAACTGGGTCACCATGCTGTACAGCAGAAAAAAATAAAATAAAAGGTAAAAATAAAATAAAATAAAATAAAATTTTACTTTCCACTGATTCATTGCCAGAGTACAGAAACAAACAAACATACACAAAGGATTTCTGTATATTAACCTTGTTAATCCTGCAACTTTGTCAAATTCATTTATTAGTTTTAATAGTTTTCCTATTTAAAAATACATAAATACACATGCTATGTGCAAATAAACTGTTTGGGTCCCTTCTTTCTAATCTTTATGCCACTTCTTTTATTTGTCTTATTACACTTGCCAGGATCTTAAGGACAACATTGAATATAAATGGTGAGAGTGGGTATTTGAATCTTATTCCTGACTTCAGGATGAAAGCATTCTCTCTCTCTCTTTTTTATTCTTTTTTTAAGGCAGCACCTGCAGCATATGGAAGTTCCGAGTACCTGATCCTAGCCGTGTCTGTGACCTACACTGCAGCTCGAGGCAATGCCAAATCCTTAACCCACTGGGCATGGCCAGGGATCAAAACCACCCTCAGATTCTTAATCCACTGAGCCACAGTGGGAATTCCTAAAAGCATTTACTCTTTCATCACTAAATAAAATATTATCTATGGGTTTTTTAATAAACAACATTATAAGTTGAAGAACATTCTTTCTAGTCCAAGTATGTTAAGAGTTTTTTAAATCTTGAGTAAGTGTTGAATATTATCAAATAGTTTTTTTGCACCCCTTGAAATGCTCATTTTTTTCTCCTTCATTCTGGAGAAATGAAGAAATGTTAATGTAGAAATTTACAATGATTAATTTTTGATGTTTACCCGACTTTGCATTTCTGGGATAAACTCTCTTTAGTTATGGTGCATTATTTTTCTTATATGTGCCTACAATTGATTTAACAATTTTTAAAAAGATTTTTGCATCTTTATTTGCAAGAGGGTAATTTTTAACTTCTATTTCTTGTACTGCCTATGTTGGTGTAAAGTGAAATGGGAAGCATTTACCATTGCTCTACTCTTTGAAAGACTTTACCTAAGATTGGTATTATTTGTTACCTAAATATATGGAAATATTCACTAGTTAAGCTTTTGGAAAATGATTTTATTTTATAAAGATGATTGTTTCTTCAATAGAATTAGGAATATTTAATTTTTCTATTTTTCTTTACACATAAATGTGTATATTTAAGGAATACAATATGATGTATTGATATATGCCTACATGGTGAAATGATTACCACAATTAAGCCAATTAACATACCCACCACTTCATATAGTTACCACTTATTTTTGACTTTCAGTTCTTATATGCATTTTGGTACTGTCAAAATTCACTATGTTTGAACAAAAAAAGTTGCTAACTTAATTTTTCACTTTTGTTCAACTGAAACATACAAAATTGCTTCAAATTCACAACCTTAATTACTCTTAGGATAAACAAAGCTAATTAAAATACATTTTTAGTAGAAAACAGGCTGCCAAAATAGCAAATTTCCCCTGAATTGTTAATTTTTTGAGTGGTTCTTATGCTTTCTCTACAGTTTTAATATTCATTTTGAAAGTATTTTTAGACTATATATTTGGCATAACATAAAATTAAGAAGTAACATAAAATTTACTTTTATCATGTGTACTTGTAATTAAGCCATTTTCTTCCTGTTTCAGACTGACTCTTTAATATTCTGCCATGTCTTACCAGGGCTGGGACTCTGCAAACCACGTTTCTGTTTTGCCAAGTGTCTCCTTGCTGGACTCTGACGGTAGAGAATTCTAAAGGAAGCCTGGAGGTCTGGGAAGGAAAAAGGGATGTGTCCTTCCCTGTTTCTTCCTGTGACGGTCAGCATCACCTGACCAGTGATTTTTTACCTTGGGCAGTAAGTGACAGTGGTAGCTGGTTCTAGTTTTTACCTCTTTTCCCCAAATTTAAATAACCTGTCCCATTTTGCCTTCTCAGAGAGACCAGCACTGGCTGGCTGGAATCCTCTTCTTGCACAGCGGGGAGAGTCCCAGCTCCCTACAGGCTCTCCTCTGGGGCTGTGAGTTATAAGCACCAGCCAAGCAATCTGTCTTCAACTACCAGTTTTTTCTAGTATCCTCACTCTCTCCTCTTTATTATCTCAGCCATACGGGTTCTAGCTTCCTTCCGCGGTTGCTACCTTAACAATAATTCCGTGTTCCCTTTTTTTTTTTGTCTTTTCAGCTCTTCCACATCTGTTAAGTCAGTTCTTTCTGTTACAATCTCTTGTTAAAGCGGTTGATACAATTTCTGTTTTCTTAAGGGATAGGCTATTTCTTAATCTTTGCACATAACAGAAACATTTAAACTAGGTTAAGAAGAAAACACACTTTACCATAGGATAGAGGTTTCTCTTGGAATTCTGGGACAGGAAGTACAATTAGGTTGGTCAGCTTTATTTATTTATTTATTTTAGCGTTTTTCTTTCTTCTTTAATTACTCAATGAATTTACTACATTTGTAGTTTAGAGAGAATAGAGTTGTAGCCTCTCTTACTTCTGGTGTCTGCCCCCCTGTGGCTGAAGTCGGTGTGGGGGGCTTGCCATAGGCTTCCTGATGGGAGGGGCTGATGCCTGCCCCCTGGTAGGTGGAGCCGATTCTAATCCCTCTGGTGGGCGGGGCTTAGTCTCCGGAGGGGATTAGAGGCAGCTGTGTGCTGAGGGGTCTTTAGGTAGCCTGTTTACTGAGGGGCGGGGCTGTGATCCCACCTGGATTGTTGTTTGCCCTGCGGGTTCTCAGCAGTGACCGATGGGTGGGGTCAGATTTTCCCCAAATGGCCACCTCCAGAGAAAGGCACTGCTGCTGAATATTCCCGAGAGCTTCACTTTCAATGTCCTTCCCCCAAAACAACCCACGCTCACCCCTGTTTTCCCAGGATGTCCTCCAAGAACTGCAGTCAGGTTTGACCCAGATTCCCATGGAGACTTTGCTCTGCCCTGGGACCCAGTGCAGGTGAAAGTCTGTGTGCGCCTTTTAAGAATGGGGTCTCCGTTTCCCCCAGTCCTGTGGAGCTCCTGCACACAAGCCCCACTGGCCTTCAATGCCAGATGCTCCAGGGGGTCTTTCTCCCTGTGCCAGACCCCTACAGGTGAGAGTTTGAAGTGGGGCTCAGAACTCTCACTCCGGTAGGTGAGTCACTGTGAACCAGTTAGTTTCCAGTCTGTGGGGCTTCCCACCCAGGAGGTATGGGGTTGTTTATATCACGAAATCGCCCCTCCTACCTCTTTATGTGGCCTCCTCTTTTTCTTCTGGAGTAGGATATCTTTAAGGTTTCCGGTCCTTTTGGGTGAAGAATGCTCAGCCTTTAGTTGTGAATTTTGTTGTTTTTAGGAGAGAAGTTGAGCTCCAGTCCTTCTATTCCGCCATCTTAATCCCATCTCCTAAAAACCAGTCTTTAAAGCTCTAACCATAGCGGCTCACGGGTTAACAAACCCGACTAGGAACCATGAGAATGCGGGTTTGACCCCTGGCCTCGCTCAGCGGGTTAAGGAGCCAGAGTGGCCATGAGCTGTAGTGCAGGTCGCAGTCGCAGCTTGTACATCTGTAGTTTAGAAAACAGGCTGAAACTAAGCTTACTCCTTTTAGTCTTTCTGATATTCCGTGGTCTCCTATCTTCTCTTTCTTCACTTTCCTTCCGTCTCTCTTAGTAAACCTATTTTCTCTATCTTACTAGCATAACACTCCTTGGCTCTGGGGTCAATCTCAATTCTAGTTCAGAAGGGGAAGAGATCCTGAATGGCCTTGTTTTCACAAATGCCCACACTCGTCCCACCAACCTTAGCTCTTATAAATACAGCTGTGGGCCTCTACCACTGGCATGAAGAAAAACAATTGTCAGAGATAAGGATTTTGTGCTGAGTATATGGCTTAAATAATTTCTAATACACTTTCTAATTTTTTTCATTAAAAGGATCACAGCTTAAGGAGTTTTTTCTTTGGATGATATGCTTAAGGCATATTCTATTTGTCTATAGTAATTATTAGATTACTTTTAAAAACTTTACATGTTCACTGAAAAAAAAGTCATGAATATAGATCATCAAAGCAAAAAAAAAAGACATCACACAAATTCCTAGCACACAAGTATATATTCCCCAAATTATACCTATGTATATTTATATGTGCATAGATATTTATATCCTTTTCAAAAAATGGTTTTTCACATTAGCAATTATTTTAACTAATTTTGCATGTCAACAAAGATGTTTTAAGAATATCATTTTTAAAGGCTTGCCAATAATTTATGAAACATAGTTACTTGACTCAGATTATTGGACCTTTACAGCCTTTAATAACACAGTTAAATTTTTGAAGATACCATTAATTTTTCAGAACAATAATTTCTGACTTGATAGACATATATTTCAAGATATTTGGAATGCATTTTTTTTGCCTTTTTTTTTAGGGCAGCACCCATGGCATATGGAGGTTCCCAGTCTAGGCGTCTAAGCGGAGCTGTTGCTGCCAGCCTGTGCCACGGCCTCAGCAACACAAGATCCAAGCCATGTCTGTGACCTACACCACAGCTCATGGCAATGCCGGATCCTTAACCCACTGAGCGAGGCCAGGGATTGAACTTGCAACCTCATGGTTCCTAGTCAGATTCGTTTCCACTGCGCCATGGTGGGAACTCCAGAATGCATTTTTTTAATTGCCACAAAATTTGTGTACATGTCAACCAGGTGCCAAGAAGGCTATATCAATGTTACCTCCATCAATATAAAGGATTACATGTTTTTTCCTCAGTGCAATGTTATTATCAATTTTTAAGCTCATATGGCACTTATTTTGTTCAAGTACCATTGAGATTAAAGCTCATTTCTCTGCCTCCCCACCTCAATCTCCTATTTTATTAAACAAGTCAATTGCTGAAATAAGTGTTCAGGTATTACATATTAATCTGATCTAATTTGGTCAAAAGCTAAAACAGATTTTTAAATGAATCACACTAAAAATAATAAATCCTTGAAAAGAGGAATTGAATTAGTTATAAAACTTATCTACTTAAGATTCGGTGAACTATGTACACTTACTAATTTGATAACAAGATGTACTAGTGCGTATGTGATAATGACTTAAAACATCATTTCATTTATTTCAAGCATCACATTTGAATTTTGATAGGAGATTTATGGACATGAAAGATTTTAATTTTAAAAGAATGGAGAGTTCATGCAAGTAAGAAGTATTTGGGGCTCTTATATATTCTCCACAGTTCAAATGTTATCAGCAGTTAGTTACCAACCTTACTTAGATATGACAATTCAGTAGGGAAATGACTAAGCTTTAAACATAAGAGATGAAAACAAACATGAATGAAAGCAAAGTAAAATTCTATAGACGATGAAATAATAGATTTAGTTTATAGTTAAAAGAATGCAAAACACAAAGGAAACATTTAAACTCATGCAGTTACTGGAAGATCATTCCAAAGTTATTCAAATTTTCAAATAGTGTGTAGTCACTGGAATCTAATATTTAGTTTCACATCACATTACCTCCAGTAATTTAAAGCTCTTTTACCATTTCCCAAGTACATAGAGAAGAGAGGACATGAATGATAAAAATTAAAAAGAAATATTCTAGACTACCTAGGAAAAAACCACCCAGATATATTCTGATTCTTTTTTGTTATATGTCTTTCAATTCTGTGTTGTGGGAAACAACAGAAGAATTACACATATTAGTATTCAATATGTAAAAAATATCCTGATACCATTTGAAAGGAAGAACTCTAGGTCTGCACTGTCAGAGGCTCTGATTTATTTCTTATAGGGATTGGAGTAGTCTAATGAAACAACCTCAGAACTCAATGAGAATGAAAAGAAGTCTGGGAAGGCCTGAGCGTGGTATCGATTGCATGGAGACAGGTGCCCACATAACACAGGGAACAAAATACATTGCTCCGTTAGGGAGGAATCTGTGTGAGTTAAGCATACGTTAAAAGGTGATATGCTGATGTTCGGCAGCAGGGCTGAATAAGATGTCCCTTGTCCCCGCCTTCAACAACAATTTAGCATTAATCCACAGAGGGAAGCGCCTTTGTCTGTGGACTCAGCAGGGGACTGTGGACGGGCTTCAGCCCCTCTTGGCTGCAGTTTGGGAGTCGGTGGAGACCCGTGTTTTAGACAATCACCCATGGATGAGAGAGACATTGCTGGGTTTTCAGGGGAAACAGTCCACTGGAGCCCACCATGGGAGCAAAACAATACAAGTCTGGATGCATTATAGAGTGTAACCTAACACCACCCCCTGTCCCCCACCCCCCAAAATTGGCACAGTTTAGCGCCAGTCAGGAAATAATACTGCCCTACGATTTTCCCCCCTGGGTGGGGAGGGTGAGTGCAATAGTGAGAACCGAGCTTTCCCCACTGTGTGGGATGTTGCCAAGGAGGCACATCGCTCCCCGCCACTGAAAGTACTGAGTCCGGAGCTGCTGGATTGGAAGGAGGGAGGGGGGCCAAGAGGCCCCGCTGCCGCAGAGGATAGTAAAGGGCCTGGGGGTTCTACTCACTGCATCACAGACACCACTAAGAACCGCACACACGAGGCACCGGGACGCCTCACCCACCGTTGCCCCAACTGGCCCATGAGCACCCTCAGTACTCATTAAAGAAAATGTGGGAGTTCCCGTCGTGGCACAGTGGTTAACGAATCCGACTAGGAACCATGAGGTTGCGGGTTCCATCCCTGCCCTTGCTCAGTGGGTTAAGGATCCGGCGTTGCCGTGAGCCATGATGTAGGTTGCAGACGCGGCTTGGATCCCGCGTTGCTGTGGCTCTGGCGTAGACTGGTGGCTACAGCTCCGATTCAACCCCTAGCCTGGGAACCTCCATATGCCGCAGGAGCGGCCCAAGAAATAGCAGCAACAACAACAACAAAAGACAAAAGGCAAAAAAAAAAAAGAAAATGTGGTTTGCATTGTATTTACTATCCTTCTGCACCGTTTGAAGAAACACACTTATGAGACATTTATATTACTGTGTGATGTTCGCCAGTTGCCATTATTTTCAATAAACAACTCAGAAATTAAGTTGGTTCCTAAATTCCTAATGTGATCCCTATGGACTCACTGAGCACTAATGTTCAATAAACACTAGTACTAGGTAGAAGATCTGCTGAGTTTGTGAGACTCTAAATATGTCTAAGTAATGTCCTCTGCCTTCAAGATGTTATCTAAAATAGGAGACTAAAGCCAAGATTGGAATAAACTAAAATCATGTATTATAAAAAGATATTTATCCAAGATAAATACTCTGATATCCTTATATGGAAACAGACCCAAAATTATTTAAATTTAACAGATGAGACCTCTCCCTAACCTTTAATTTTAGCCCAACATACAGTAAGAAATACAAATGTGAGCACATCTTTCTTACACATCTTTTGCACACCAGTGATTGTCTCCATGCTTTATGGCCTCAAGATGGATTAAAAGACTTTCCCTAAAGCGCTTTGATTTGGAGTAACCTCATTGATTGTTTCCTTCCCGACATTACTTTGCGAAATGAGATTGGGGCACGCTTTTCCCTGAAGAGCTCTACATCCACAAATGTTTCCGATTACATGAAATCATTCAGAGTGTGAAGGGTCATCACACAGAGAAAAGCGTTCAGCGCGTCTCTCTCGCCATAAATGACAGAATAAGAGAATATGAGTTTAAATTGAAAGAGAAGGAGGGATTTGGCTTGCTTATGGGGAAGGTGTTATTATTTCAACCCTTCTGTCTTAGAGTAGCATGGATCTCCTGTTATTATTAAGAGCCAAGAGCTGCTTGAAACTTACTATGTGTTAGGCACGGTCCTAAGTCCTTCACCTAGGTTAACTCATGGACTATTTGCAGCAGTCAGTCCTGTGAATCAGATATTGTTAACATCCCTGCTTTATAGATAAGGAAGAGTTAGGATTATAAACCTGGAAGAAAAAAGACAGAGAGAGAGAGAGAGAAGATCTTTGCTTTTCCCCAATCCATTATTGGGTGCATTGTGCTGTCTTAGCTCTTACCCAACCCCAGCTTCTTTCATGAGTAGCCTTTCTGATCTGTTCTCCAGAGCCCATCTTCCCATTCTTGCCGACAGACACCGCTTCTCCAAATCCGATACACTGAATCCACTGTCCTAGGATTAAGACCCATTTCATCTTTTCAGAGGAGTTACATACAGAGGAGAGTTCATCACTATTGTCTCCTAACAAATGATTCATAAGTTTTACATTGCTACCCAGCAGCAAAGTTTCCTGGTGATGTTTCATAAACCTTTACCTAGTAAACAGAAGTGATCAATTAAAAAGCACTTCATGGAAAGCTGGGTAATGAAAATATCTAACCATCAACATAAGAAGACAAGTGATTATGTCTGAGATTTTTTTTTTTTTTTTGTCCTTTTATGGCCCTGCCTGCGGCAAATGGAAGCTCCCAAGATAGGGGTCAAATTGGAGCTGTAGCTGCCGGCCTACGTCACAGCCACAACACGGGACCCAAGCTACGTCTGGAACCTAGGGCAAAGCTGAATCCTTAACCCACTACATGGGGCCAGGGACCGAACTCAACGGTTTCATGGATACAAGTTGGGTTCATTACCGATGCGCCACAAGAGGAACTGCACATTTAAGTTCTTTATAAAGGAAATGGTCTGTTCTCGTTTGGCAAAGCTTTTATTTTCTAAAAATCTCAGAAACTTAATCCTGGAGGGTTAGACAAGCTTAGTTAAATGAACTTAATGTCTCATTAGTTAGTTAAAGATTATGATGCATTTCTGCCCAACATGCACCCTCATTTTCAGCTATCATTTAGTTGTGCTTTGCATTATTTCCCATCTGCCACTTGGCTTCGATCTCATCAAGTTTCCAGGTCCTGCTGGGTGGAGTTTTCTAATGGCCCCTGTTCTAACAGCGTCTAACAGTGTAGAAGTGATGATGATGGTGAATTTCAGTCACTTTGCACCGAATTATTTCTGATACAGCATTTTTTTCTAATTTTGATGCAATAGGTAACGTCTAAAACTGTCCTTTTTTTCTCTCAGGGCTTCCCTTCGCATTCTTGGGTATCTTGGCCCTATTTTGAAAACTTAGTGGAAAGGAGTTCTCGTCATGGCTCAGTGGTTAACGAATCCAACTAGGAACCATGAGGTTGCAGGTTCGGTCCCCGGCCTTGCTCAGTGGGTTAAGGATCTGGCGTTGTCATGAGCTGTGGTGCAGATGCGGCTTGGGTCCCGGATTGCTGTGGCTCTGGTGTAGGCCAGTGGCTACAGCTCCAATTGGACCCTATCCTGGGAACCTCCATATGCCGTGGGTGTGGCCCAAAAAAGACAAAAAGACAAAAAAAAAAAAGAGTGAGAGAAAACTTAGTGGAAAGGTATATTGCCAAATGAGATTCTGAATAACTTCAAGTGACTCTGGATAAAACAGCACACTGAGGAGTTCCCATTGTGGCTCAGCAGAAACAAACCTGACTAGTGTCTATGAGGATGCAGGTTCAATCCCTGCCCTTGCCCAGTGGGTTAAGGATCAGTGTTGCTATGAGCTATGGTGTAGGTCGCAAACATGGCTAGGATCTGGTATTGGGAACTACCATATGCTGCAGGTGCTGCCTTGAGAATCAATGTTTTGTTATTTAGACAGCACCTACCTCCAGAGGCAATGATACTAGAGAGGAATCGGGGATAAGTATGACTTTCAGAGTCTTTCTAAGGAAATGAACTTCTGTTTAATTTACCATGCTTTATGCCAGGTGCAGAAAATGAAATAGATATAGCACCCAGGGATCCAGCCATGGATAGGTGCTCTGCATAAAGTAAATTTATATGGTATGGACATAAGGTATACCATCTGCTACTGAGATAGCTTGGTGCAAAATTCTGCCCAATTGGGGTGTGTCATATTGGATATTTGTCTTACTAATGGGAGGCTGTCCCAATAAAAGGTGGGTTTCTAGTCCTCCATCTGAATATTTTGGGTGAAAACAGGGCTTTGCTCTGGTTCTTCGTGGACCTTGATGTCATAAGTTCCTTCTGACTGACTATAGCTACTGAGATGGGTTCCTGAGCTTTTTTATTTTCTAGGATATCTCTATAATAGCCTACTATCATCTAATTTGGCTTGTCTTTTCCTTGCAATCTCAGAGATCTTAGCAAAGAATCAGTATAAAAATTCACTTAATAGTTGCTATTCAGTACTAACAAAAGGAGAGAGATTATCAATAATAGAAACAAGGCAACTTTCTTTTTGCTAGAAACATTCTAGACAAAAGCAGGGTTCTACTGTATAGCACAGGGAACTATATTCAATATCTTATGGTAAAACATACTGGAAAAGAATATTTAAAAAGGATATATATATATAAAACAATCATTTAGCTGTACAGCAGAAATGAACACAACATTGTAAATCAAATTACTTCAATAAAAAATTCTAGTTTCGAATGACTTAGTTATGTTTATGTCTGCTCTCTCCTAATAGCAAAAGAGGAAAATTGCAAAACCAGAAGCCTAATTTGTGTGAAAACAAAGTCTTGATACCCCACTTGGACATCTTTCACTGAGCATGCTTCCTGATCATTTCTTTAAAAGTGTAATTTTCTTTTCCTAGGAGATGCATATAGGTCTGGGGTCAGATGTCAACTAATAGAAAGTTATTCAATGAAAGCAGCATTAGTGTAGAAGTTTGAAAAATACTGCTCCTTTTCTGCTCTCTCTTGGAATTCTTAAACAAGCTAAGGAAAATAAGTGAAAATGATAAACAAATAAACACAAGCTATGTTAAGAATATGTTGAGTTTTTGGATTGAAAGTAAGAATAATGAAGCGGAAGAAAAATGTTAGAGAAATAAAAGCTTCACTTCAGCTGGAAGTCTCTAAACTTGATTTAATCTCATAGTCTCAACTAGCAAGAGAAAAGAGCACTTCTTAAATCTTTCTATCTTTTCCAAACCTAAGATTGTACCATGTATATATATGATCTTCATATTTAAATTTGAAGGTTTATAATGTGTGGGCTTTTAAAGACTCTGTTAATGTGCTGTTAATAGTACCTTGCTATTGAACTAGAATCTGGAAAAGTATGTTTTATAATTGAGGTTACTGAGTACATAGCACAATTTAGGCCCAAAGTCATGATCAAATTTATTGTTAAATATACACTAATCCAAAATGCATGACTGTGATCAAGTACAGTACTGCACACTTGGAATGTAATTAAAACAAAAGCTTAGGAGAATGACAAGGCAAATCAAGGTGAAGCAGTACATATTTTTCTGTAGTCTTCAGCTTTCTTTCTACTCCTTCTTTCTTTACGACTAATGAGCACCCACAGTTTTGAAAATCTGCTGTTTCCCATCCATCATTTCTTTACAGACCATGCGAGGTGGCCTTCTGGGGAAACATCACTGATTGTGGCACCTAATCTTTTTTCACTTTCCCCCATCTCCCAATACTGTTATCATAAACCAGCTGATTTCCATGGACATATGTACTCGTCACCCACATACCTATTCTTTTGGCCAAAAATCCCAAAATCAAGGTGTCAGCAGGGTTCCTTCTTTCTGAGGGCTGTGAAGGAAGGATCTGTTCTAGGCCTTTCTCCCTGGCTTGTAGGTGGCCATCTTCTCCCTACGTTTCTTCACATGGTCTTCCCTCTTCTTTCTGTGTCCAAATTTCCCTTCTGATAAGGGACACCAGCCATATTGTACTGGGGCCCAACCTAATGACCTCAGTTTAATTTGATTACTTCTATAATGATCCCGGAGTTCCCTTGTGGTGCAGTGGGTTAAGATCCGACATTGTCACTGCAGTGGCTTGGATCACTGCTGTCTGGCAACTTCCACATATTGTGGGTATACCCCCCTGCCACCACCCCCCCAAATATCCTATCTCCAAATAAGGTCACATTCTGAGGTACCAATGGTTAGGACTTCAACATATGGATTTGAAGGGAACAGAATTCAATAGCTGCCCTTCACAGGAAACAATATTTAAGTGTGATGGCAAATCAAAACCATTCTGCAGTCTGTGTGACCAACAGATTTTTACCACTGGCCAAGATTGTTATTGAGGAAGGCTGATTCCAGCATATTCATGGCTTCAACCAAAAGTACTCCTGGACCAAACTACCTTGGTGTAGCAGTGTTCTTCAAAAAACAATGACTGAGCCTTGACTACGTACCCTCTTTAGGTGTAACTCTGTATTGCTAAGCTGGTGAGCCCAAGCTTCTCTTAAGAGCACTAACACTCTTCTGGGAACTGGATAACACATGCTTCACCACACTGGTGGGCAAGGATATGTTCACCATGCACATGAGTCATTTTCCACAGCAATAGTGTAAACACATTAACAGAAGCAATGACAGCAGAAAACTAAAGCATGTGATGGAGGAAATAAGGGACTAATTAGTTCCTCTAGCACTTTCTCTGTTTGGTGTTTGGACTCAGGTATGGTCCCATATTTTTTTTTTTTCCTATTTCTGTGGAACAAATCACCATGAATGTAGAGGCTTAAAACGATACCCATTTATCAGCTCATGGTTCTATAGGTCAGAAGTCGGAGCACAGCACGACTGGATTCTATGCTCAGGATCCCGAAGACTGAAGTCCAGGTGTTGACCAGGCTGTGCTCTCATCTGGAGGCTCTGCGGAGGGATCTGCTTCCAGACTCATTAGAGTTGTTGGCAGAATTCAGTGCCTTGCAGCTATAGGACTGAGTTCATGTTTCCTTGATGGCTATTGATCAGGGGGCTGTTCCATTCCCTTAATACACTCTCTTCCTCACAACAGCCTTCTCTATCTTCACACCAGGAATGGCATGTCAAGTCTTTCTCATGCCTCCCATCTCTTTGCATTACATTACGTATGTCCATTGAAATCAGCTGGTTTATGATAATAATATTGGGAGATGGGGGAAAAGTGAGAAAAGATTAGGTGCCACAATCAGTGATGTTTTTATACATTACAAACAATCACCACAACACGTCTGGTTACCATCTGTCATAATACCAAGTTATTACAATGTTATTGCCTAAATTCCCTATGCTGCACATTATATCCCTGTGACTCTTTTACCTTATAACTTGAAGTTTGTACCTCTTAATCTCCCTCACCTATTTCACTCATCTCTCTAACCCTCTCACCTACAGCAACCAACAATTTGCTCCCTGTATATGTGGGTCTATTTCCGTTTTGTTGCATTTGTTTGTTTTTTAGAGTCTATGTGTAAGTGAAGACTTATTTGTCTTTCTCTGACTTATTTCAATAGCATAATACCCTCTGGATACATCTACTTTGTTACAAATGTCAAGATATCATTCTTTTTATGGTTGACTACTATTCCATTGAATAGCTATACCACATCTTCTTCATCCACGCTCCTATTGATGGGCACTTGGGTTGCTTCCAAATCTTGGCTATTGTAAGTAATGTTCAGTGAACATAGGGGTGTGCATATCTTTTTGAATTAGTGTTCTTTTTTCTTTGGAAAAATACCCACAAGTGAAATTGCTGGCTCATATGGTAGTTCGGTTTTTAACTCTTTGAGGAAATACCTTACTGTTTTCCATAGTGACTCCGTCCATTTTAAGTGCATGCTTATATTCAGGTATCTTTTGAGCAATGAATAATAATGTAACTCTATTAATCATTGTTTCCATACTATTTTCATTTTTATATTAGAATGAAAGCTAGGTTATTATTTGGAGAATCTGGCTAGACTTTCTGCTTACCGCATGTCATGATTATTTCCAAAATACCGAAAGTTTGGGATTTAGTTCCCCAATGGTGGTATCATGATGATGAATGTTATTTAATTCTGATCTCTAGAACAGATTTCAGGGACTTCCCATAAATTAAGTTATATGATTTTGGGGCCTCGTACAAAATGTTCCAGTGTTGGCAAATGCTAACCAAGCCTCCTGCTGCTCCCCAAACCTTGAGCATTTGCTATAAAGTCCCAGAATTGAGCTTTCTGGATTCTTGTGTAGACTTAAATTGGATGAGCTGAGTAACAGAAGCATCTGGCTTTAACTTCTGTTTTTCTAAAGTTTTACCAGAGGGATTTTTATAATGATTCTGTTTAACCTCATTTTCATTTGTCAGTGTCAGCCTCTTCTGTGGGAGTCTTGAGTTTACCTTCTGTGACCTGCTGGTCGTTTAGCAGAGCTAAAAATATAAAAATACCTCTCTAGGCTTTAGTGTCAGTTAATATCTTTAAGAAATAAATTCTACATACATGCTCTTAAATGCTCAAATTCCCATCTTGCTTAACTCTAAGATTCACCCAGATAAATTCAGTCACATTGTACAGCTTTTTTTGTTTGTTTTTTTGTTTTTTGTTTTTTTAAAGAAGTAGCTCTAACATATTGCCATTTCAAAGAGTTTTTGCAGCTTAATGCCATATTTTTATATTTTAGACAATCATGAAGGGTCTTGAACTTCAGGCCAAGGAGTTTGTACATCATTCGGCATGGAATGGAAAAATAAGATACTACAAAATGCTGCGCTGATGAAATAATATTTTCTGAGAAATTCCTTGGATCTTTAAGCAGACTGCTATTTGTCCATCAACATCTATTCTCTTCTTCTTCTATATAAATGGAAGTTTCAGTGGACCATATGGACAATGAACAGCCTCCTTCATATTTAATGTAGTCATTATGAATTACAAAGATAAAGCACTTAAAGAAAAGGAGCTTTCCCACTTTTAATCTCTTTCTTCATCCTGCTGCAAGGGATGGAGGCAGGGGTTGAGGCATCTGTGAACCTGTAGCTGCCCCAGGGATGCAAGAGCAAGACGAAACATGGGAACCTCCTGGGCTACTTGCAATATGACTATTAAAGGGGAAAGAAACTCTACCCCATCTGAGCCACTTTTAATATGGTGACCAGTAACAGCAGCTGAATTTACAGCATAGCTAATTCAATCTGGTTTTACATGTGTAAATAACTATTCCTTAGTAAGGAATGTGCCCTTCAAAGAACAAGACAAAGTGTAAACAGCTTTAGTACAAAGAAAATAATCTCTGATGGTATTGCCTCTTTTTTTCATATTATTTATGGCAATGAAAACCATAGCTCTGGTGAATATATGTTGCATAATTTCCCCATACACTAGTTCCAAAGGTCATTCATTCTTACACCACCTTCATAATACTTGCCATATCCATGTCCACTTTTTTTCTTTTTTTTGCTTTTTTAGGGCCGCAGTTCCCAGACTAGGGTTCAAATCAGAGCTGCACTGCCAGCCAACACCTCAGCCACAGCAACACCAGATCCGAGCCGGGTCTGTCTGTGACCTACATGACAGCTTGAGGCAACACCAGAACCTTTAACCCACTAAGGGAGGCCAGGGATAGGACACACACCCTCATGGATACTAGTTGAGTTCTTAACCTGCCAAGCCACAAAAGGAACTCTAACATTATTTATTTAACTTTTTCTTCCAATTGGCTTTTTATAACTGATATAAATGGAAATTGATATGATTTGGAGTAAGTACATGATGTTTATAAAAATAAATGTACTAAAACACTAAGAAAATTATATAAAAAAAATATTATTACCTTCCAAAGGCCCTGGATCCAAGACCTGATCCCTATTTATTAAAAGAGATCAATTAGATTTAGAGAAATGTTTAAGACATACCAGCAAGAATCTGAGACTTTCTAATAATTAAGTTTTTTGGGGGTGAAATTAAGACTTAAGCCCTGGAGACAGCGTCTCAGGTAGCCCTGAGAAACCACTCCCTTTTTTGTGTGATTAATTGAAAGAGATTAAAAAAGAGAAAATCTTTAGGTAATTAAATCTTATATAAGGCTGCATGAAACAAAGTTATTCAAGAGTACCCATCTTGTACTTCAGAAAATGCTGCTCTCATCTGTATCTTATCAATAAATAAAAGGTAGCAAAGATCAGAAAAATGTTGGGTGGTGGGTGTCAGGTATATTCCATTGTGCTGTGTAGTTTCACTTGGTACCTGTTTCAGGCTCTTGCTCTTAAAGTAGATAAGAAGGGAGCCATCTACTTAAAGACTCAAAGTTCTTGCTACTTGCTATATCTTCTCCTATTTTTGCTTTTGAGCCAGGCATTCAATACTTTTAAAAAGTAACTTCAATTTTCCAATATGTGATCCCAAGAGTGAAATCATGACCTCATCGAGGTACAAGTCTGAAATGAACATCAGGAACAAACTGGTTAAGCCTGAATGCACATTTAACCTTGGGCATGAACATAATAAGCATCATTAAAGAACAAGATGAAAAGAGAGTGGGTCATTTTACAAGCAAATATAGATTTGTTTAATTTGAATGGTTTCTGATTACAGAGCAATCTTTCCAAACCGTAGAGGTTTTGTTTGAAAACTGTGAGCACACAATGCTGCATTTCTGCTGAAATGATGTGGAAATGTGCTGCCTATGAAAGCAAGCACAGTGTAGGCAGAAGTTACAGGACCTTCCCAACAGAAATTCTCTTATGCCCTGGGTCATCGAGAAAGGACTGATAATTTTGTTGGCATAAATTTGCCATTAACAGGAACTTCGGCATGTTCTGAGGCATTGATGTCAACATCCGTAGTACATCTTATGAACATTTCTAGGTGTAATTCAGAGCTCAGCATTCACACACAAAAAGCCTTTTTTTTTTTTTTCATAGTGCTTATCAAACAAGTAGGAGTTTCATTTGTTCAGATTCTCCATTTAGCACTCGATATTAGATAGCCCTTAAGCAGGAAACTTGAAAAAAAAAAATTCTTCTCTCTTCATTCTAAATACAACTGAATGGAATTCCCTGGTGGCCTAGTGGTTAAGGGCTTAGTATTGCCATTGCTGTGGCTCAGGTTGGATCCTTGACCTAGGAACTTCTGCATGCTATGGGCCTGGCCAAAACAAAACAAAACAAAAAGAACCACCAAAAAACCCCTAAACAACTGGATCAATTCACGTTGATTTGCATAACACCATGGTGCCTCCCTATTTCTAAGATTAGACAGTGTGTCACACAGCTGTATATTCACCATAATCAATTTCGTTTTTCTTCTGGCCTCATAAATAGATCCTATTTCCCATTCTTAACTGAGTTCTAGCCCATGGAATGCAGAAGGGTTATACACCATTTTCAGGCTGGTGCAGAAGAGGCAATCGTGTGATTTTTCTCCTGTTCTCTTTCTTTCCCTTTCAGTGGTTCAGGGAATTCTGTGAAGGGAGGTCTCTGAGTTCCTAACAGATGGCAGGACTATAGCATGTAAAGAGGCTTTGAAAACAAGCTTATGTTACCAAAGAGGAAAGGTGGGGGGGGGGGATGGTCTGGGGGTTGGGACTGGCATATGCACCCTATGGCATAGGGAATAATTGGCCAATGGGGACCTGCTGTATAGCACAGCGAACTCTACCCAATATTCTGTGACAATCTATGTGGGAAAAGAATCGGAAAAAGAATGGAAGTGTGTGTGTGTATGTATAACTGAATCATTTTGTTGTACAGTAGAAATTATTACAACATTGTAAACCAACTATACTTCAATAAAACTTAAAAACTATATATATGTATATGTATGTATATATATATATATATATATATATATATATATATATACATATTTTTAAAAAGAGTCATGTCCCTGAATGCCTTCATGGAGCAAATTGGTCCCCAAGCCCTACCCCTATTGATTGGACTTTCTGTGAGTAAGAACTACACTTCTTTGAGGGAGAAGGTGCTGTGCCTGTGGCAGGCGCAAGTTCCTGAGCCAGGAATTGAACCCAAGCCATAGCAGTGACAATGCTGTGCTACCAGGGAACTCCAGAAATACAGTTATTGTGTTATCCCAAGGATACTTTGAGGTTATCTCCTAAATGAGTGCAGCTTGATATGATCAAAACCATCAGATAATGGACGATAATATTAAAGCTGAAACAGAACTGGTGACCATCTACATCCAGATATCTACCTGGACAAATGCTCTTGTGGCCCAGGCAACGCAGAACTCCCCTCTGCTCCCGATGGACAGGGAATGGGAACAGTACCCTCTCCACACTCTGCTCCAGGACTTCTGTGTCAACATCTCTCTGAGGCAATAATCTCAAGATTTCCAGGAAAAAAAAAAAGACAATAAAATTGTTTAATATTCTTATTTTATAGGTGAAAAAAGTTGAGACGTAGAATGTTTAAATGATCTGCTCAAAACGGCTTCATTGTTAAATGAGAACTGTAAACTAAGTGCTCTAACTTGTCATCCAGGTGACTCATACTTAAGGTCACTGTAAGCCGTTCTATTCCAAAATGCGTGAATCTCCTTATGGGCTATAGATTTTGAGGAACTAGTTCTTGACTTGAGGCAAGTAAATAGCTATAGCTGAAAATAAAAGTAGATGACCAATGGTCTCAAATTCTTAGCTACTCCTCCATTGAGAAGTGGAGTCTAAATCCCCTCCCTATGAATTGGGTTGGCTTTGGCAAGTTATTTGAGAGAACGTAGTAGAGGGAATTTCTAACATTAGGTCATAAACATCCTTGAGGCTTCCACTAGGTTCTTTTGGGACAGCTCTGAATTTTCATGTAAGTAATTTGACTACTCTAAGCCTGCGAGCTTCAGTGGTCATGTGTAGGACCTCCCAGCCAACTGCTCCAGCTGAGCCCAGCTCTCCAGCACTGCCCACCCCAAACAATGTGCCAAACATGTGAGTGAAGGCACCTTGGACTCCCCTGATCTGCTCATTTATCAGCTGAAAACCACAAATTGAGAGAACTGCCCAGATGAGGCCCTCTTGGATTTCCAACCCATGAAATCATGGGCTATGACGGAAATCTAGCTCTTTGTTTTGAGTGTCTAAGTGTCTAATTTGCTTCACAGAAATAGATAAATAGGATGCCCAGGGAATGAGCTACTCTCTTTACTCTGCAGGGTAACAGTTAAAAACGTGGAACAGGACCAGTCTCCCTGGGTCCAAATCTTGGCTCTACCATCAACAAATTGTATGATTTTTTGTGTGTCTCAGGTGCCCAATCTGTAAAATTTGGATTAAAATAGTGCCTATCTTATAGTGGGGGATTAAGTAAATTTGTTTATTCTTAGACCATTGCCCTGGAACATATAAATAAGACGTAAAAATTGGCTTTATTCCTTGCTTCTTGGTTTCTCATTATAATGCTCATAAGACAGCCTCCCTCTGGTTGTCTCATAGGCTGCTAGTATGCTGGTTTACCGACCGCATCAACTTGGGTAAGTTGGAACTGCTTTTCCCAGAATCCCCCTTCCTCTAGTTTTAGATTAGATCCAGAGAAGAGAGGGCCTTTGGCTGAATTTGGATGGCAAAAATGAAGTAGCAGCCATTTCTCTCTGTAACAGCTTCTTGAGGCTGCTTAACAAGTGACCACAGATTTAGTGGCTTAAAACACCAGGAATGTGTTCCCTCACAGTTCTGGAGGCCAGAAATCTGCAGTGCTTCACGGAGCGGAAATCAAGGTGTCAGCAGGGCTGTGCTCCCTCTGGAGGCTCCAGGGAGAAATTTTCCATGTCCCTTCCTGCTTCAGATGCAGTGGGTGCTCCTTCACCCCTGGTAGCATCACCCCAGCCTCTGCCACCTCGGTAGCTCTTTGCCTTCTCCTCTCCCGTGAGTGTCAAATCTCCCTCTTCTTTTCTTTTCTTTATTTTTTTTTCTCTTTCTTCTTCTTCTTCTTTTTTTTTTTTTTTTCATTTTTGGCTATACCTGTGGCATGCAGAAGTTCCCTAGCCAGGGACAGAACCTGTGCCACAGTAGTGGCAACACTGAATCCTTACCTGCCTTTTTCTTAGATGGGCATTTCTGATTAGATTTAGGGCCCACATGGATAATCAAGGATAATCTCTCCATTTCAACACTCTTAATTTAATCACATCTGAAAAGATCCTTTTTCCTTATCAGGTGATACTTGCAGGCTCCAGGGATGAAGAGCTGATACCCTTGGGTGGCCACTCTTCAGCCTCCCGCACTCTGGCACCACCATGTTCATTCTTTCCTCTGACTCAGGCTCCTCTAGTGATAGTTTACAAACCATATTAACATGGTTAAGTGGGAACTACTTTTCCCAGAGTCTCCATTCACTGTACAGTTCAAGTGGCTAGAGTTGGGCAAAGGTTGGATTTGTACAAGGCTTGAAAGGCAAAAGTGAAGCAGTGCTCATTTCCCTCTGAAGATCATCATGGTTTTGCAGTAAGAGTGAGACGCTGTTGGATTCCAGACTGTCCTTTCTCTCCAATGTCCGCTGAAAATGAAGCTGCCATGTGATCTGATGACCTCAAAATGGTAGGTCATTTTCGGCCACCTTAGAACTTGGAAGGATGTAGATGATAATAACGTATCATTTTATGTAGATTAGATCTCAGGTGCTATCTTTTTTGAAGATACAAGCTAATTTAAAAATATTCAAGTAATATAGAGAAGTACAGAGAAAAAAGCAAAAGATCACTTTTTAGCTCCAACTCAGAAATAACCATTTTAACCTTAGGTGGATATCGCTCCAAACAGTAAATAGGTAACTCAGGGGAAAAAAGGTGATTTAAAGGATTAAAGGATTTATGAAAGGATAGATTCATAGAAAGTTACATGGAAAAAATTTCATATCCCTGAAGGACAGGCAATTAGTCTGAGCATAAAATTCGTGGTTATATATTTTTTATTTCAGAACTTTGTAGGACTTCACTCACTTCCTTTGTTACTGAATACTTTTTTCCGTTCATAGTGACTCTGTGAGTGTGTGTGTGTGTGTGTGTGCGTGCGTGCGCACGTGCGCGCGCACATGTAGTAACTGAGGAACTCTGTTTGAGAATTTTTTTTTAGAGCAGTTTCAGGTTCATAGCAAAATTGAAAAAAAGACACAAGAGATCTCCCATATACTTCCTGCCCCCATGCATGCATAAGGAACTTTGTTTTTGAAGTATGGCAATTTAACTAGGATGTATTTATATAGATAATCCTACATTCATCTTTCTTGTTTTACAGCATACCTATTTGATCTACATATTTGCACTTTAATTTCAGGCAAATTACTCTTCAGGGCTTCTAACTGCTTTTAGAAATGCAATGTATGTATTATGTTTTAGCTAATTATTTTAATCCCTTTTTTTATCTTCTGCATTTATTGGGATTATCCTCTGTGTAATTAATAGATTTTCAGCCATGTCAATTTTGTTCCTTGCTGATTCCAAGTTAGTGATTAATTCTGAAATAATGTTGTTTCTCAAGTCATTTATAAGGTTGCTTTATGATCTTTCTTTTCTTTTCTTTTCGGCTATGTCCACAGCATGCAGAAGTTCCCAGAACAGGGACTGACCCCACACCACAGCAGTGACCTGAGCCACTGCAGTGACCATACTGGATCCTTAACCTGCTCTGCCACAAGGGAATTCCTATCATGTTCTTTTTGAGTTTATGTTTTATTGAATTACTATTTTTCTCTATAGTTCAAAACACTTTGGGGGGGCTTTTCTTTACCTTGGATAATGTTTTCTTCTGTATAAGGTTCTTCATCTTCTACCTACTTTGTTCTCATCCTTCTCTTCCTCCTCCTCCTTTTCTTTCTAATATGTTTGCTTGTTTTTTCTTTGTGGTTGTTTTTTGCCTTTTCCCTCAGCTTAGGCATATTTAATGTGGGCAGTTTTTATCCAGATTCTCAATGTTTTGACATAAAGTGGTTGGATTCTTTTTGGCAGCCTTAACACTTTCCCTAAGACTGATTTCTCTTCTTCTTTGAAGACTGGGGACTTTATCCCCTTTCCAAAGCTTGAAATACATGTGAGAGCTGAAGCTTTCTTCCTAGGACTTGAGTCCTGAATTCTTATTTAATATTTTGGTGATGGTCACCTCCAGTCTTCATGGAGTCTACTTTATCTAGTCCAAGCTATGTTGTGTTTTTAAAGAGACAATGGTTTCAGGCCAGAGTGTTCCTTTGTTTTGGAACTGACCCCTGGACAATGCTATTCTTAGCAACATTTTCTGCCTCTGCTGAGCTTCTAAGAGCCTGATGTCAATCAACCACAGTGGCTTCTACTCTCAAAGCTTCTGCTCTGCTGTTGCTCACTTTATAGTACATTTTTCTCCACATTGACCGTATTAGTGAGAATGTTTAGGATTTCATTAATTCACTTTTTCTGGAACAAACTCAGTAATACTTCTTGAAAGGTCAGAGATACAGACAGAAGCCCCAGAATTTTCATTTTTTTCTTTGATTGTAATAGATTGTCATTTCTTATTGTTTAATTTGCATTTGAGAGCAGGAGATCTTGCAATCCAGTGTGGCGGTGTCGTCGTTAAAAAGACGTTTGACAACACACTTGAAATAACATTATCAATCTGGAACTGATTTAGAAGAAAACAATAGCGATAATAAAGTGATTCAAAACTTTGACAGTTACGAAACACTTTAAAAATGTCATTTACAAAGGAACAGAAGGCCTTTAATTATGGAAGACTCAGACACAATCAGTAATTATTAAAAGCCTTCTGTTAGAGCAATGAATAGTTTTAGTGTGTGTGACCCCAGAGACGGGAGAAATATCAGTGGGTTGAAATCCAAGGGGAACTGATTTCAAATTGCTGTACCAAAGAAACTTCAAAAGTAAAAACATGCCTGCCTCTGGGCCTTAGCGCTTGTTTTTCACATTCTCGAGACGTCCTAATTCTGTGATGTCTGTGGAAGGCACTACATTATTTTCATCAGTCCATAGGCCTTTTGCAAATCTTCCTACTGTTATTTTCATTTCTCCTATATCTGTTTTTCCACTGTTCTGTTGAACTATTAAGGTGTACATAAAAACATATGTGGTTTTGTAAATATTTGTATTTTGTTCCACCTAAAATATCTGGTCCACCTTAGTGCCTAATACAGGGTCTTAAAGAAAGAGTAGATGATAGGCAGTGTTAACTGAATTAGATTATATACATTTAAAACATATTTACTCTTTTTTTAAAATGACTGCACTTGCAGCACATGGAAGTTCCTGGGCTAGGGGGTCGAATAAGACCTGCAGCTGCTGGTCTACAGCATAGCCCTGCAACACCAGGTCCGAGCCACATCTGCAACCTAAGCTGAAGTTTTCAGCAACACCTGATCCCTAACCCACTGAGTGAGGCCAGGGATAGAAGCCACATCCTCAGAGACAATGTCAGGTTCTTAACCTACTGAGCCACAACGGGAACTCCAAAAAACACATTTGCTCTTTACAAAGTATTGAATTAGTTTGCTCTAACGTAATTGTTCTATTCATAAAAATTAAATTTACTGATAGCCTATGTAGCCTGAAGTAAGCCTCGCTTAATAAAAATTTTTTAACCTAGTTATATTCCCACTTACCTAAATATTTATTCTTTAGAAGTTCCACAAGATAACTGGACATACAACAATCACACAATCTGTTGGGTATAATTATCAATCTTTTAAAAAGGTAAAGTCTTACAATATGGCATTGTTTTTGTTTTTATTTTATTTATTTTTTAAGGGTTGCAGGTGTGGCATATGGAAGTTCCCAGGCTGAAGCTGCTGGGAACAAATAGGAGCTGTAGCTGCTGGCCTACACCACAGCCATAGCAATGCCAGATCCGAGCCACATCTGTGACCTACACCACGGCTCATAGCAATGCCAGAACCTTAACCCACTGAGCACGACCAGGGATCAAACCTGTGTCTGCATGGATAGTTGCTGGATTCGTTACCACTGAGCCATGACGGGAACTCCCTGGTGTTGTATTGTACTGAGTATAAATAAATATTTGGTAGTAGTACAGCCCTTAGTTTTTGGTATTCTAATAGACTGAAAATCTCATTTTTGCTTAAACTTGGAGGATTTTAACATTCCCTATAAGAACATGTTATAGAAAGAAACCAATTTAAATGACTTTCTATCCCCCTACTAACCTCCATAATTAATGAAGTCTTTCATTATTTAAATAAACAGGCTGAAACCATTTGTCTGAACTAGCAGCTACATATTAAACTGAGCTATTACTTGAGTGGGTAGAATTTAAAAATTTATATATGCTATACATTTAAGTGTTACTAGTATATTTTTAAAAGAATGTACTCAGCCACAATTTCACTTCCTAACTGGTGTGCCATTTGATACTATTAGAATTTATAATGGATTATCATACTTTGCTTTAACCACTGAAAGCACTGAATATATATTTTAACCATCCAGTTTACACATGGTCCTGTTTGTATTCACTACTCCTTCTATTCACTGCCCTCTTCATTGGCAACCTCTCTTACTCTTTTCTGTGGACTCCCCAAATTTTGGTTCTAGCACTTCTTAGTGTTTCAAGCTTGGGTCCAATTGCCTGCAAAAGTTACTGGACACTTTTTGTGGAAGTTCCCTTCTCCTTCTCCCCACCCTCTTCCTCCTCCTTCTATTCCTCTACCTCCTTCCCCAATTCTTTCTTCTTTGGCCAGCTTTTGCAGAGGAGAGGACAAGCAGAACTGAACTGATCTCCCAAAGGTTCTGCTGTGTGTCTGTACATTTTTTCCATCATATTTAAAAACAGTCCTTTCATTTTTTTTTTTTTTCTGTACAACACCTCTAGCTTTTAGGGAAAGAAAAGTAGGAACCAGAGGAAGAAACATGAGGCAAAAAAGAACATACGTGGAGAGAATTAAGAAGAATGGAGGGATAGACATGGAAAGCTGAAAGGAAGGGCAGGATAATTTGAATGAGGCTCTAGGAGAAGACAGGAAAAGTTGTGTTTAAAGTGAGATCCAAGAGTTTTGATAAAATAAAGGCAGAAGAGTTGGCATGGAAGCTGGTAATTAGCTTCTCCTTCCCATCCCCATTCTTTGTAGATTTTTTTTTTTTTTTTTAGTATTTAACTAAATTAATTAATTATTTTTGGCCACATACACAGCATGTAGACGTTCCTGGGGCTAGGGATCAGGGGTGGAACCAGAGCCACAGCAGTGATAATGCCAGATCCCTAACCTTAGGGCACCAGGGAATTCCTTCTTTCAGGATTTTAATCTCATTCAGTTTTCTATCTCCTTGTTTTTTTGTTTTTTTTTTTTCCTTTATTTTATAAAATTAAAAAAATCTTTAATACACTCTAACAAAACACACACTCTTGCCCTCCCTTCCCTCTTTCTCTCTCACGCACACATGCACATACACACCCCAAAAAACCAGACTGGCATCCTTCAAAAGCTCTCTATTTCTGAGTATGCTGTGACTCAAGTCCCCTGGGCCAGCCCCTGTGCCCATCTCCTCCAGGACCCCATGCCCAGCAGGCTATGTCCACAAAGTCAGGGAGATATCATATAAACTAAATTTTCTTTCGCTCTTTTAATTTTCTGTAGGACCTTTAAACAAAAAGTCTCAGTTATAGATTATTGCTCAAAGTTTTATGAGACAGAATTTAATATTCTCTTTTTGATATGACTAGACATCTAATGTTTGCTTTTCCTTCTCAATAGTAAGCAAAAAATGTTTTTCTTAATATAATGCTTTTCTTGTGACTTCCAGTCGGTTAATTCAGTTTAAACAGCAGGGTTCCTTCTTTTTTCTTTCCTCCCTTCCTTTTCCCCTTCCCTCCTCCCTTCCTTCGTTCTTTCCTTTGTTTCTCCTTCCACCTTCCCTCTCTCCCGCCCTCCCTCCCTTCCTTTGCCCCCCCCCCCTTAGATGATTTCTGCTTGACACACTAGAGAGCTTCCTAGTCCCTCAGCACAAAGGAAGTAGATGTTGTTTCTTGAGGGAGAGGCCGCAGCAACTTCTAGTGTTTACACACCAAGACCTTACACTGTATGTAAATACAAGCTGTGACCCATGTAAATATAAGGACCAGAGTTCCCGTTGTGGCTCAGCAGGTTAAAGACCCAATGTAGTGTCCATGAGGATGCAGGTTCCATCTCTGGCCTCGCTCCGTGGCTTGGGGATCCGGCGTTGCCGTGAGCTGTGGTGTAGGTCACAGAGGCAGCTCAGATCTGGCATTGTCATGGCTGCTGTGTAGACCGGCAGCTGCAGCTCCAATTGGACCCCTCGCTTGAGAACTCCTCTATGCCACAGGTGTGGCTGTAAAAAGGAAAAAAGAAAAAAGAAAAAAATATATAAGGAACTTTCCATGCTCTTTGAGTTGTTTATTCAAATGGACTGAAATATATTGTTTAGATGGGTGACTCCTTTATTCATAGTCCTGCCTTTAGCTTAGACTCATTTTCTCCAGTCCCGCCCCTCCCCCATCGGGGCGGGAAAGAAGGCAAGGGAGACTCTACAAAGAATGCAAATAGTGAAAATAACTTCCAAAGCATCCGTCTAAAGTATTAATCATGACCTCCATGGGTTCTCTGCAGCAGCGAAAGAGAGGAACCACGACAGCGGAGTGCAGACAATGTTTGAAAAGGCTGTTGTTTTGTAATATTCCTGCTATACTTTGAACAAAGCAAATTCTACTTGGTGAAAAAATGCCGAAGAGCAGAGCAGACGTTAATCTCAGTTTTCACAAATGAAATGCTTATCTTTTCGTGAACGGTAAATTCTTCTCTGTGCTTTGCTCCTGGCTTCCCTGTCTCCACGATGCTTTATTTGTGAAATTCGCCTTTCTTCTAAGAATGAAAGAACAAGCACGCTACAGAAACCTTTCTCATATGGTTCGTCTCCCGAAATGATCGGCTCGGCAGGACCCTTCAGCTCGGGGAGATTAGATGTGTTTCATGCAGATCAACCTGTAACCTGGGCAACCGTACAGGCAGCCTGGGCTGTGCGACTGGAAGGTGAGCAACGGAAAACATTCGGTGTCACAGAGTGCGCTCACAGGGAGTGGAACTAGAGACAATGAAACTTCTGTTACTCCTCTGGCCAACCTCAGCCCAGGCTGTGGGGAAAATAGGCTGGGAAAAAGGATCCTTCGTTCAACACCACTATGTTGAATCACTGTTTAATGGTAATCAAATCATTGCTTTGAGGGTCAGAGTTTGTTTCCCCCTGATGGGGGAAGTGAGGCTAGAAGGGAGGTAGAACCTTTAGTTCTTAGGGGTTAGGGGAGGGTAGAGACACAAAGATTGGGAGTAATTGCAGAGAATCGTCAGAAATCAAAGAAAGCTGAAATCTACAGTCCAGCTTATTTTTCAGAGAAGCCTTGTAGTCAGGAGGAAAGAAGAACCTAGGAGTTGAACTATTCTTATTTTGTATGAGAGCCAGAAAGAAATGGAAAGCATTCAGTGAACTGAAAGAGAAAGGCAAGGGCCATGGGGCATAAGATAGTCCAAAAATGAAACATGCTCAAAAGAGCCTGCTTTCTTTTATTTTTTTCTCTATCTCGCCACATTTTTTCTTTCTGATTATGTAAGCAATATACACTCGTTATTGAAAATTTGGAAAATGGTGAGATAAAGAGCAAGAAAAATAAAAATCACTTGCAATCTACCATTTGGACAACTAATAGCATCGTGAATATTTTGGTGTGTTTTCTTCTTAATCTTCTTCTTTTGGTTTGTATCCTTTGCAAATGCAGTTTTAGATTTTATACAAGTTATACATTTATAAGGCTTTAAGACAACAAGAATCCTGCAAAGGTTTTGTTTTTTTTTTTTGGCTTTTTGCCATTTCTTGGGCTGCTCCTGCGGCATGTGGAGGTTCCCAGGCTAGGGGTCAAATCAGAGCTGTAGCCGCTGGCCTACGCCAGAGCCACAGCAACACGGGATCTGAGCCGCGTCTGCGACCTACACCACAGCTCACAGCAACGCCGGATCCTTAACCCACTGAGCAAGGCCAGGGATCGAACCTGCAACCTCATGGTTCCTAGTCGGATTTGTTAACCACTGAGCCACAACGGGAACTCCAGTTTTGTTTTTTGTTTTTGTTTTTGTTTTTGTTTTTTTTGGCCACACCTGTGGCATATGGATGTTCCTGGGACTGAACCCATGCCACAGCAGTGACCTGAGCTGCTACAGTGATGATGCCATATTCTTAACCTCATGAGCCACATGGAAACATCCTTGAAAAATTTTATTTTTTAAGGAAAAGCAGCACTTTCAAGTTTTCATGAATTCTTTTGATATTAACTCCTCTCTTTCTAAGTAACATGCTTATTTCGCCTATTTTTTTTCTTTTTAAGTTTTAGATAATTATCTCTTGACTTGGAAAAGAGAGGATCTGGCTATTGCTAAAACATAACTTTTTAAAAGGTAACACCATGACTCTGATTTAATCTTAAAATGAATATATCCATCTTAGTGGCTTAAAACAAGCCAATTTACTATTTTTCATGATTTCATGGGTAGACTGAGCTGTTCCTGAGTTCTAAGAGGGCAAGAACAGAAGCTTCTAGGCTTCCTAAACACGCTCTCATCCCACCATTGGCCTATCTGTCAAACACATCACAAGCCAGCCCAGATTCAAGGGGGTGGAGACAGGGACTTTTACTTTGATAGGAGAAGGAGCAGTACATCCTTGCAAAGAGCATGGTCATGGTTTATTAGGGGAGTTGTTCACCACAAAGTCCTTTTAAATTTTTGTTCTTGGAGTTCCTATCATAGCTCAGTGGTTAACAAATCCTACTAGGATTTGTGTCAATGCAAGATTCACTATGGGGTGATATGGCTGGGCATTTGTTTGGGGAACCCCTAATAGTAAAATTCCCCAGGGAAATGTGTCTAATCTCCTTCCTGGAAGGTATCCATTTGACTGCTGGAGTTCTCTATCTTGAGTCCTGATAGAAGGCTGCTTTTAGTACGGTACTGTCCCAGCTATGGGAATGACTTCTGTTTCAGGTCCCCTCTGTTTGATCCTCTTTAGAGAATGAACCTCCAGGCTTTGCCAGGGCAGGCAAAGGAACTGTGGCTTCCACTGCTCTCTTCAGTAGAATTGGGCAAAATCTCTTGTTCTTAGTCCATTTTCATCCCCATTTCCAAGGTGCCCAGTGCCTTAGTTCCTTTCATGGGTTATGTGGTATAAATTGATTTGCTTTTTGGCTTTCCATATTCCCAGTTTAGGATTCAACTTCCGTGGTAGTGCTGAGTCAGTTTCCAAACCTTTACTTTCCAGCTTCCAAAATATTTCTCTGTTCTTTCCTCTCTATCTTTGCACAGATTTATTCCCTGTTCCCACCTCCACCCCTCTTCCTCTGTCATTATCATTAATGTGGTTTCAGGAGTGACTGCTGTGTACATTCAGGTTCGACCTGAAATCCCCATGCTTTATGCATATTACACATATATACCATATATTAATTCATTGTGTATGTTTATTTTTTCAAAGTTTGGGTTTCAGCACACACTGGATCACGTGACGTGCCCACAGTTGCCATAACCCTTCTGGAAACCACCGTGCTGCTACATCAACAGCCTTCAGTGCAGAATCTTTGTGCCACTACTGCGGCTGGAGCTGACTGAAGTAGGGATGAGCTTCTGACACAAAGGAACCAGATCCGTGGGTCATGGCCTTTGCAGTGGTCACACAAGTCCTCTGTCTTTTATGCATTATTCTGTATTGAGTGGTGACTGCCGTCTTTCTAAAGTGTTGGTATTAGACCATCTCACACACACAGAGAAAAAGGAATATATTACCAGAAAAAACAAGAACATTAAATATAGAGATTAACTAAGTCAATCCTGTATTAGGACACTGGAGTAGAGAACGATGGATGTCTGCTACTGATTTGGAATGAAAAATTGGGACGGTAAATTGCTTTGGGCCAACATTTCAGTGCTCTGTGAAGCCTGATTATGGGATAGGTGATACTGTTTACTATTTAATTTACTTCCTCCTTATATCCATCCAACAAATGCAGATTCATTAGCATAAGCTAATCATAGTTCTGTTACTCGTGCAACCTGGAAAGAACTAGGTCCCTATAATCCTCACTAATGGGGAATACACTGCCACTATTACTGTGATGAGTACAATCCTGGAAGAGAGGGCCTGAAAATATCAGCCTTGCCTAACATGGGTTAGGATGAGTACAGTGTTGATAACGTACGGATAGAAAAAATTGCATCTCACTTGACAACTGGAAGATACAGCTTCTAATTTTAGTTTCCTTATCAACTACTTAGATTCCTGAAGCAGGTCACCAAAACAGACATACAGACCAATGGAAACAGAATAGAGAACCCAGAAATAAACCCAAGCACCTATGGTCAATTAATCTTCAACAAAGGAGGCAAGGATATAAAATAGGAAAAGTGGTGCTGGGAAAACTGGACAGCTGCATGTAAATCAATGAAACTAGAACACGCCTTCACATCTTGCACAAAAATGAATTCAGAATGGTTTAAAGACTTAAACATAAGACAAGACACTGTAAGACTCCTAGGAGAGAACATAGGCAAAACATTCTCTGACATCAGTAGCACAAATGTTTTCTTAGGTCAGTCTCCCAAGGCAACAGAAATAAAAACAAAAATAAACCAATGGGACCTAATCAAACTTAAAAGCGTGTCCACAGCAAAGGAAACCATAAAAAAAACAAAAAACAAACAAACAAAAAAACCCAGAAAGACAACCTGTGGATTGGTAGAAAACATTTTCAAACGATGCAACTGACAAGGGCTTAATCTCTAAAATATACAACTTGTAAAACTCAACCAAAAAACCAACAACCCAATTAAAAAATGGGCAGAAGAACTGAATAAACATTTCTCCAAAGAAGATATACAGATGGGCAATAGGCACATGAAAAAATGCTCAACATCACTAATTATTAGAGAAATGCAAATTGAAACTACTATGAGGTAGCACCTCATACCAGTCAGAATGGCCATCATTAATAAGTCAACAAATAACAAATGTTGGAGAGGGTGTGGGGAAAAGCAAACCCTCCCACACTGTTGGTGGGCATGTAAATTGATACAACCACTGTGGAAAACATTATGGAGGTACCTCAGAAAACTAAATATAGAACTACCATGTGGAGTTCCCATTGTGGCTCAGTGGTGAAGGAATCCAACCAGGAACCATGAGGCTGCAGGTTTGATACCTGGCCTTGCTCAGTGGGTTAAGGATCTGGCATTGCTGTGAACTGTGGTGTAGGCTGCAGATGCAGCTTGGATCTGGCATTGCTGTGGCTCTGGTATAGGCCAGCTGCTACAGCTCCAATTGGACCCCTAGCATGGGAACCTCCATATGCCACGGGAGGGAGGGGCCCTAGAAAAAGCAAAAAGACCAAAAGACAAAAAAAAAAAAAAAAAAAGAACTACCATATGACCTAGCAATCCCACTCCTGTGCATATATCCAGACAAAACTTTCATTGAAAAATATGCATGTACCCATATGTTCATTGCAGCACTATTCACAATAGCCAAGACATGGAAACAACCTAAATGTCCATTGACAAATGAATGGATTAAGAAGAGATGGTACATATACACAATGGAATACTACTCAGCCATAAAAAAGAACAAAATAATGCCATTTGCAGCAACATGGATGGAACTTAGAGACTCTCCTACTCAGTGAAGTAAGTCAGAAAGAGAAAGACAAATAACATCATATAATATATCTGGAATCTGATATATGGCACAAATGAACCTTTCTACAGAAAACAAATAAACTCATGGACTTGGAGAACAGATTTGTGGTTGCCAAGGGGGAGAGGGAGGAGGTGGGATGGACTGGGAGTTTGGGGTTTGTAGATATAAACTATTGCATTTGGAATGGATAAGTAATGAGATCCTGCTCTATAACAGAGGGAACTATATCTAGTCACTTGGGATGGAACATAATAGAGGATAATGTGAGAAAAAGAATGTGCGTGTGTACACATATATGTATATGTATATGTATATGTATATATGACTGGGTCACTTTGCTGTTCAGCAGAAATTGACAGAACAATGTAAATCAACCATAATAGAAAAAAAAAAAACCTAAAAAAAAATCAAAAAAAGAAAATAACTCAGCCTAAGGGCCAATGATAAAAGTGCAAGAGGTAGTTTGCAGGAAAATTCAAAGAGCTCCCTGCAGTATTTTCGTCCCTTCCCCCAAATTAAAAACCAAGCCTCAGTGCCTTTTGTCTTTCCCACAAAAGACAAAGTTCTCCTCATTAGAAACTCTCCCTTTGGTGTAAAACAAATACACTTCCACTGAAGTATATAGCCCTGGATATTTCACAAAGAAGCTCTCAAAGCAGGTTCTGTCTGAGACGTACTCTCAAGAGGTTTGCAGCAATGGCTCTACCCTCTGTTAGTCATGTGTTCATGAATAAATTTTGATTTGTTCCTGCTCATATAATTTTACATACATTGGAATAATTCATTTAAAAAAGGTTATCTCTTGTCCTTGAATAATGTCCTAAATGACATTATTTAGGAAAAAATATATATATAATACTTGTTTGCTACCAGCTTGTCACTAAAATTTACTATAAGGTGAATTCAGTGTTGAGTTTCTTCTCTTTATACCACCAGAAAGGAAATTACAATTTAACAGGCACACCAGCAGCTCCTAATATTTAATATTTTAGTGTTAAGTGTCAGGATTATCATGCCTTGATCATCAGAAATGATTAGCTAGTAATATAAAAATGCTGTTTAGGGTAAAAAACTGTGACGAGGAGTTCCCGTCGTGAAAAAAAAAAAAAAAACTGTGACGAGATGGTTTTCTAAGTCAATTTCCCTAGTAATTCTGATCCAAGGAATTCTATGAACTTTGGTTAAAAGTACACATTCTGAGGAAAATCTCCTTCTGGAGATTCCTTTTTTTTTTTTCTTTTTTTCTTTTTTTGCTTTTTAGGGCCGTGCTTGCAGCACATGGAAGCTCTCAGGCCAGGGATCGAATCAGAGCTGCAGCCACCCGCCTATACCACAGCCACAGCAATGCCAGATCCAAGCCGAGTCTGTGACCTACACCAAAGTTCATGGCAACCGCAGATCCTTAACCCACTGAGCGAGGCCAGGAATCGAACCTTCATCCTCATGGATACTAGTCAGGTTGTTACTGTGAGCCACAATGGGAACTCCCTCCTGGGGACTCTGATTTATTAATTTGAAGTGGTTCCCAGGAATCTTTATTTTTAATAAGAAGCCAGCTAATTCCTTAGATAAAGAAAGTTCAGAGGACATTGCTGCAAGGTTCGATTTTACTGATCCATGGTAATCATTACAGGCTTTTTTCTTAGCATTTAGGAATTACAGAAAAAGCAGATGGCTGTGCACTTCAGGCATCACATGAGGATGCTTCTGAGTTCTTCACATAGGTTTCTGCCTCTGGTAAGAGAATAGAGATGCTTGATTTGAATCTGTCCCATCACTTCAGTTCTTGGCTGTTTGGTCCTTGCCATGTGTGGCTTTAGATGCGCTGAGTCCTTAGAGGGGATAGCTCTGTTTTATATGGCCCATCTTTTAACCTCCTTGCAAAAAAGGATAGGCCTGACTTCCCCCACACTGCCCGCTTTCCATATCTCCATCCTTGTGACTACTATATTGGTATGTAGTGTTAGTATAAAGAATTCAAAGCATAATACACTTCTTTCTATAGGCACATATGCAGAACAAAAATATTTGTTTAGTGGGTATTTGGAACAGTGAATTATTTTCTTTTCCCTCTTTTTAAATTAAAATACAGTTGATTTATAACGTTGTGCCAATTTCTGCTGTACAGCAAAGTGACTCAGTTAAACACATATACACATTTTAAAAATCATTCTTTTCCACCATTGTTTATCCCAAGAGATGGGATATAATTTCCTGTGCTATATAGTAGGACCTCATTGCTTATCCAGTTCTAAATGTAATAGTTTGCATATCCTAATCCCAAACCCCTAGTCTATCTCACTCCCTCTCCTCTCCCTCTTGGCAGCCACAAGTCTGGAAGAGTGAATTATTTTCAAACTGAGGAGGGGGGAAGGTTCCATATGGTATTTCAAACCAGAATAAGGAAAAGGGGTGTACAGTTTGAAAACATTCTCAATGGTAGAATATAATTTTAATTTGTAAGATGAAAAATTATTTCTATGCTTTTCATATAAGCTGAAAGAAGAGTACAACAGGTATTTTTTGATCAGTAGAGATATGCAGATGTTTAGTGATTTTTAACTAGAAGCAATCTCATCCTGGAGGAAATATAAGAAGTGAAAATTTAATTTTAACAAAAGAGGATGGTTTAAAGATTTTAAAACTAGGATAGATGGCTTCTAATATATTTCTTCCAACATTAAGATTATGTGATTTTTCAAACATTCAGTATCACTCATTTTAAAAAATATTATTTTTTTCAGCTTATAATATTTATTTTTTCCTTTTTATTTTTAAATTTTTTTATTATAGTTGATTTACAATTTTGTGTCAATTTCTGCTGTATAACAAATTGACTTGGTCATATATATATTCTTTGCCTCGTATTACTTTCCATCATGTTCTATCACAAGAAATTGGATATAGTTCCCTGTGTTGAACAGTAGGACCTCATTCCTTATCCATTCTAAATATAATAGTTTGCATCTACTAACCCCAAATCCCCAGTCAACCCCACTCCCACAAGTCTGTTCTCCGGGTCTGTGACTTGGTTTCTATTCTGTAGCTAGGTTCATTTGTGCCACATTTTAGATTCTACTTATCCATATGATGAGTGATATCATGTGCTATTCGTCTTTCTCTTTCTGACTTAACTTCACTTAGTATGATAATCTCTGGTTGTACCTATGTTGCTACAGATGGCATTATTTCATTCTTTTTTATGGCTGAGTAGCATTCCATTGTCTTTTCTCCCTTCTATTCCCCTACATGCATGGTTGATTGTAATGTACATAGGGATAAAGAGAAAAACAAAACTGCAATTCTGCTTACTCCTTGGATATAGAAGGCTGAAAAGAACATGCTTCCATCTACCACTGAGAAAGAACTGGCTGAATGACAAAAATATAACTTTTCCTGAACCTATCAGAGACCTAAGGCCACAAGGTAACCAAATGATCTAAACCAATGGAGAGAAAACCTCCTCCAAGGAGAAAAGGGATGACTCACTTCTGTAAACCAAGGTAGGAAGAGAGGTCAGCCACCATACCCACACCCTGACAGAAGAAATGGCATATCTATCTCTAGGCATAAATGCTGTTCACCTCAACCTCCACATGTCTACGTAAGATGTTTGGCATTCAATGAAAAACTATGAAACATACAAGGAAGAAAAAATTACTCTCAAGAGACAAAGAAATGACCCAGGTGTTGGAAGTGTTAGACAATTGAATTGCTCTTTAAAAAGAAGAAACTTTGCTTATCAAATACTGTCAAATTTACAAAAGAGTTGCAAAGCTAGAACAAAGAGTGCTGATACCTGGTTTCCCTGATTGTTAATTAGAATACTTAGGGTGTATGTGTACGTTTGTCAGAAGCAAGGTTCTAACATTGATACGTTATTATTAACTTCTGCAGTGTATTCAGATTTCACTAGCTTTTCCTTAATGTCCTTTTTCTGTCCTCCAGTCTTACCCACAAAATCATGTTGCATTTAGTCGTCATGCTGCCTAAGCCTCCTCTGGCCTGTGACAGTTTTTCCAACTTTCTGATTAGCTGGACAGCAGGCATATGTAAGTTCCCAGGCGAGGGGTTGAATCGGAACTACAACTGCTGGCCTACACCACAGCCACAACAACGCAGGATCTGAGCAGTGTCTGCGACCTATACCACAGCTCACGGCAATGCTGCATCCTTAAGCCACTGAGCAAGGCTGGGGATAGAACTTGCATCCTCATGAATCCTAGTCATGTTCGTTAACTGCTAAGCCACAAAGGGAACTCCCAGCTGGACAGTTTTGAGGCGTACTGGTCAGATATTTTGTAGATGGTCCCTGAATCTGGGTTTGTCTGACTGGTGTTTTTCACATGGTTAGACTAGGTTTTTAGGAGGAAGACCGCAGAGTTAAAGTGTCATTCTCAGGACTGCATGCCAAGAGCTCATGCTTGTGAAAAAGACTTATCACTGCTGAGGTTAAGCTTGATCACCTGGCCTCGGTGATATTTGGCAGGGCTCAGTCTTAGCTTTTTACTTGCTGTTAGGTCAGAGTGGCAGCTTCCAAGCTCCTTCCATGAAGAAAAGAAAACTGGAAGTCCCTGTTGTATTATTCTAGAAAATGATTTATTTCACCCGTATTTTAAAACTGTTTGCTTAGAGCTTTGCAAAGTAGTCTCATGATTTTTTAAAAAAGTTCTTCTGTTTTACTGGACTGCCCTTTATAATTTTGTATAATTCTGCTTTGCTCTTTTATTTCTGGATTAAGTTAGCTAGGATCTGTCTACAGTGTTAAAATTTTCAACTTACATATTTAAATTTTATTAGTTTAAATCTTTTTCCATTTTCAAATCCATTAACTTTGCTTTTATATTGATTACTTTTCTCTGGCTTTTCCTTTGTTTTCCTTTTTATAGCTTCGTAAATTGAGCGCTTAATTAATTAATTTTCCTTTGTATTGTATTTCTCTAGGGATTTAACACTAAAAATAGCTTTAGCTGTATTGTATCTCATGGAGTTCATACATTATATTTCCATGGTTGGGTTATTGTCAATAAATTTTGAAATCTTGATTGGCGTTTTCTCTTGACCCGAATTGTTTTATTACCATAAATTACATATTATATTTTTTCTTCTGCATTACATATTACATATTTATTACAGATTATGTATTACATATATTCTAATTTTTATGTAAAAGGATCCTTTTGTATTCATTTTTTTGTTTGTATTTTTTTTTTAGGGCCACACCTGCAGCATATGGAGGTTCCCAGTTTAGGGGTCGAATCGGAGCTGTTGCTGCCAGCCTATGCCAGAGCCACGGCAATGCTAGATCTGAGCCATGTCTGCGACCTACACCACAGCTCACTGCAAGGCCAGATCCTTAACCCACCTAGTGAGGCCAGGGATCAAACCCGCAACCTCATGGTTCCTAGTCGGATTTGTTTCCACTTCGCCAAGACGGGAACTCCTGTGTTTGTGTGTGTGTGGGGGGGGGAGTTTGGCCCTGCCCATGGCATGCAGAAATTCGCAGGCCAGTGATCGAAGCCATGCCACAGCAAGAACCCAAGCCATAGCAATGACAATGTCAGGTCCGTAATCCCCTGAGCCACCAGGGAACTCCTAAAAGTTAAACTCCTTTTAAATATTTTTTATTACTAATTTCTAGGTTTATTGCATTATGTAAATAATGCTGGTATTATTCTTTCCTTTTTGGTATTTATGGAGCTTTTCCTTTTTTTTAGTTTAATATGTAGTCAATTTTCATAACATGTTCCATGTACAATTAACAAAAAAGCGTATTCTCTAATGTTAGAGTTGAGACTTTAACATATATCTACCTTATTTTTATACTGTTTACCTGTCATATATTTCTCTTTACTAATTCTTGGTTCATTATTTTTATTTATTTGATTTTCTATTTGTTTTCTACAACAATATTGAAATCAGATAGTTTATATTTAGTTTACATTAATATATGTTATCAAATATAAATATAAACTCAGTTTATATTCATTCCCTGGATAGAAAACTTGAGCAGCTTCCTGTTCAAATATTCTCAGGATAAAACAGGTGAGGGATGCTGGACATGGCAAGGGGGGAAAGCTAGGTAAGTATGTGGAAGCCCAGGGGGAGTTTGGAGCATGAATTACACCATAGAGCAAATACCCTGTATCATTTGGTAATTAGTGTAGGCTAAGACTAAGCTTGATGTTTTCCAGACTCTTTAAAGCTAGGGTTCTATATGTGATCCAGGTTCAGTCAAGCAGAGACATCCATGAGTCATACAGGGAGGAAGTGATGCGGGTAGTGGTTGTCTAAGCAAGAATTAATCTCAGGTCAGAGGTATCTAAGCTCTGGGGCATCTGTAATTCACGTTCTGTTGCCTATTTCCTAGTGTCATGGATGCCAATTGGCAGATGGCACTGCTGAAACAACCCTATAGTATGATTGAATATTTCTTCTGGCTGCTTGGCTTCTGTCTATTTTTGTAGCTCTCCCAAAACTATATCCTGCCTAAACACGTGGTATAAATACCTCCTTCCTCAAACTGTTTAGAGTGGATTTCATTGCCTACAACTAAGAACAATGACCCAGTCAGGGATGGCCAAAAACCTGAGAATAGCAGGATTATTCTCAAAATAATATCTCAGTGAGGTTATCACATTCTAGGTTCCACTCCTTAACTCTATGGATCCAGAGACCCATCCCTGTCCGTTCTCTGGGGTGGCCAGGTTAAGAAACAGACTCACCCTACTGAAACTGACATGGAGGTAAATGAGATTGAAGAGGAAATAAGCATGAAGGTTAATGAAATGATCAAACCTCAGGGGAAATTTATGCCTAAACTCATGCCTATGCTTTTAAGCCTGGGAAAAGAAAACTGGGGCTGAGTACAAAGATGGAAGAAAGGAACCTCACAGAAACCAATATGTTAATATTTATCAAATATCAAAAATATTTTAGGACCTAGGAATTTTCCTTTTATGTCCACTTAGAGGCATGGTCATAGACTATCATAATATAAAATGCCAAATCATAGTGATAAGTGATTGAAAGAATATAGAACAAAAACTGGAGGGATTTATATGACCTTATGGACAAATCTCTCAGATAAGAGCCTTAAGGACTTGTCAGTAGGACTAGAAAGCTTCAAGCCGGTTGCCCAAACAGCTCCCTACCATGCGCAGACCTGGATGGACATCATGAAGTTCAAATTTCTTACCTTTTTTTTTTGGTTTAGTTCATTTTGAGACATGTTTTACCTCTCTTCCTATTTCATATGTTACAGTCTGAACTCTGTCTAGTCCTAAATCTTGAGATTTGATTGGAAGACACTCTACTCACCTATTTTCTGGTTAATTCTTGAGTTACTACATTTAGAGCTAAGTTAGAGAGAAAAGTTGACTTCTTGATTTACCCTTCAGTAGACAATCTTATTTCCCAGTTCTTGAAGTTGGTCTCATTCAAACCATCAAGCACTGACAACACCAATCTGCCAATATTCTCCAGAAATATCTACCTACACAATCTATCTTTACACTTTAAGAATGAAAGCTTGTGAAATTTATCTTCCTCTAATTTTAAACAATTTTTAAGATCTATTTTTTCCTGCAAATGCAAGTGATTATTTCGAGTCATTTTGACTGTATCTTGGCTGTGTTTCAGTTACTTAAATTTAGCAAATTTTAATAAAAGTTAATTTTTAAAAATCTAATATTTATTTTAAAATTCAAAGAAAAACTCAAGTCATGATGTGGTTTTATCTCTTATCTAACCAAAGTGACCTGTCATTTTTGATACAGTCTATCTAAAAAATTATTTGAAGAAACTTGGCACTAGAACACTTTGTACAACTGTATTCTTGCCACCAAAAACTAGCAAAAAGTCATTCCACACTCAGGATTGGTTTTGTAATCTTTGTTAAAAATAGAACATCATCTTAAATAAATGTTGCTTTGGGAGTTTGAGACATGGCTAAAAGATGGTGAATGAGTCTCAAGGATTCTATTAAAAGGTCTGTTTAGAAAGATCAAAGAAGATGCATTTTCACCTCATATTAAGAAGCATTTTTGACATTATGAATAGTTACAGGAATAAGTTACTCTATACTGATTGTAAAATATACCATACATACTCCTCTAGGCTTTATAGGAAAGGGTTCCCCAAACTCTCTCCTTAATATGCATCTATGGAATTAAAGTAAATTCTGATAATTTTTTAAAAAGGTTTACAATTGCAGCCATGTTATGATTGCTGTTTTGCTACAATACTACTCATACATTTACCTGGTAGCCTCTCCTTATTTTCTGGCTCTTTATCTGTAGCATGACCAGTTTTGGAAAGAACTTGCCTTAGTTCACCATAGAAATATAAGAACAATGAGGACCATTAACTCAAGAACAATAACACCATTCACAAAACACAAACATAAATACCAGAATGGGAAAGAGAGGAGAACTCACTGTTCTGCTTCTGAGTTACTCGACACAAAAAGTTACTGTGATTAAGTCCAAAATTTAAGGCTACTCTGTCTGGATTCAAGTAGAGGGAATCATGAAGGCTGTGGTGGCAGGAAAACTAAGGCTCATCAGAGCTAAACCTTTATCTTGGCCTTTGGTTTAATTCCTTCTGAGAAAGGAATTTATCTCAGGGTCTGTGTATAAGGAGAACGTAATATAAAGTACCTGACAAGCAATCTCAGAGAAAATGTAGGAGCATTTAACATCTTGCTGACTTTTTGTGTCTCCTGTAACAATTTTATTGAATATACTGAGCTCAGAAGAATCAAGTTTTTCTCCACTCTCTGTCTTCTAACATGTTCGCAAGAGCATCCCTTCTCACATCTTGAGGGTATGATAGATTCCACAGGTCTGAGAATCATTTCATTTTGACTTATAGTATGAAACTAAAAATCAACAAAAGGAAAACTGGAAATTTTACAAGCACATGAGAAGTAAACAACACACTCCTGAACAACCAATGGGTCCAAGAAGAAATCAAAAGAGAATTTTAAAAATATCTTGAAATAAATGAAAATGAAAACACAATAACCAAAATGTGTGGGATGCTGCAACAGCAGTTCCTTTCCTTTTCTTTTTTTTCTTTATTTCTTCTTCTTTTTTTTTTTTGTCTTTCGTCTTTTTAGGGCTGCACCTTTGGCATATGGAGATTCCCAGGCTAGGGGTCCAACTGGAGCTGTAGCTGATGGCCTACACTACAGCCACAGCAATATGGGATCCGAGCCACGACTGTGACCCACACCACAGCTCACAGCAATGCCAGATCCCTAACCCATGAGCAAGGCCAAGGATCGAACCTGCAACCTCATGGTTCCAAGTTGGATTCGTTTCTGCTGCACCATGACAGGAACTCCTGCAATTGCAGTTCTTAAAGGAAAGTTCATAGTGATAAATGTATATGTTAAGAAAAAATAAAGACGTCAAACAGGCAACTTAACTTTACATCTCAAATCACTAGAAGAACAAATGAAGCCCAAAGTCAGCAAAAGGAAGGTCATAGCAAAGATCAGCATGGAAGTAAATGAAATAGAGACTAGAAATATAAAAGACTGAGAAAACTATTACCTGTTTTTCAAAGATAAAATTGGCAAACTTGAGGAAAAAAGAGAGAAGACACAAATAGGATTAGAAATGAAAGAGGAGACATTACAACTGACACCATGGAAACATAGAGGATCCTAAAACACTGCTATGAACAATATTTAAAAAAAAAAAAGAGTAAACTAGAAGAAATAGATAAATTCCTAGGAACATAAAAGTTTACCAAGATTGGATCATGAAGAAATAGAAAATATAAATAGATCAATAATGATTAATAAGACTAAATTAATAAGCTAAAACCTCTTAACAAATAAAGCCCCAGACTGGATTATTTTCTCGGTGAATTTTACCAAACATAATAATCTTTTCCTTGCTTTTTCTTTTTCTTTTTTTGTCTTTTTAGGGCCGTATCCCTTGGCATATGCAGCTTCCCAGGCTAGGGATCCAATTGGAATAGTAGCCGCCGGCCTACACCATAGCCACAGCAACATAGGGTCTGAGCCACAGCTGTCACCTACACCACAGCTCACAGCAATGCCAGATCTCTGACCCACTGAGCAAAGCCAGGGATCAAACCCGCATCCTCATGGATTCTATTTGGGTTCATTAACCACTGAGCCATGATGAGAACTATATTACCAAACATAATAAAGAAGAATTAACATTAATCTTTCTTGAACTCTTCCAATAAATTCAAGAGGAAGGTATGCTTTCAAATTAATTTTATTAAACCAGTTTACCTTGATACAAAAGCCAGACAAAAACACTGAAGAATATAGATGCAAAAATCCTTGACAAAATATAAGCAAACCAAGTTCATTAGCACATTAAATGAATCGCAAACCATGCTCAAGAAGAATTTATAAATTGGGATGCAAGGATGATTCAACATACACAAATCAACAAATGTGATATACCGCATTAATAGAATGAAAGATAAAAATCAAATGATCATCTCAATAGAGGCTGTGAATAATGAGTGTTATACAGGTTAGACTGCTTACAAGTTGGGCAATATGCGGGCATAACCCCTTGGTGCCTGAGTCTCATACCTAGCTACCTCAAGCTCTCAAAAGAATTTCCTTGTTCCTGGACCAAACATCTCTGTTTTTCTTTCTAAGGTATCTTCCTTTTAAATCCTAACCACCTTCTTCCAAATTAAAATTCTCTGCTTCTTTAAAATATATCTCTTGGTTTCCTCTCCTCTTCCCTTGACTCTTAGGTCTGATAAGAATGAATTTAGGTAACTCATGTGAATTTTGTGGGTCTGTTTCCCAGGACTGGATGATCAGGACTATCCTGTCCAGCTGAAAATGATTAAATGTGTGTGAAAACTGTGAACTATTAGGTGCCACAACAACAAGGGGTAATTATTACTTCTGTTTCTATGTTTTATTTTATTAGTTTCTGGATGCCTTTCACTGACTCTAATATCCCTACCTCATGCATATCCTGGATACGTTCCTCATTGTACTTTACTCAAAAGAGAAAGGTAAGAGTACTATAAATATTTAACAGCTTCCAGAAGAGTATCTCTGTATTTTGTAATTGGGGGCAGAGGGAGAAGTTTTTTCTTTAGTCCTTGTTCTCTGTTTACATGTGTGTGAGGAATACAGTTTCTGTTTCTTTCAGCTTCCTGAGATTTTAGAACATGCAATATGTGGACACACATGGCCAATAGCAATAATTCAAATTTCGTTTGCTTTTGTCCCACTTGTTCTGGAAGGCTCCCAAACTCTTGCAGCCCACCACCCACCAGCTTCCTAAGCACTCCCCAGAGTCTCTGTGCAGATAACACGAGGTCGAAATCTAACTTTGATTTTCCTTTTTCCACCCAGTCCCATGCCATCTGGTTATGACTCTGCTCCCCAGACAGCACTGCATTCACCAGGTCTGTCCCACCTTCTATGAACAGTTGAACCACTGGAGTTTGGAAGACGCCAAGGCTGCACGGGGTGCTACTCTGAAGTGAGAAAATAGGTTTACTCCCCTTTCTGTGCAGCAGTAGAGATGTCAAGTGGGACAGAGTCTTTGGAAAAAGTGTTCTTTCAATTTGTACTTTCAGTTTGTACAATTTCACACACTCACTTTCAAATACGAATTCAAGGGATAAGTTGACTGGGAGACAAATCAAGATAGACCCAAGACCATATCAGAACGTTTATTGCCTTGCAGGCCTAAGCCTTTCTCTGGCAGTCAAACTTGAGATACCTGCATTCTTTTCCCTGTAGGATGGGCATCTTATTTATTTATTTATTTTTTTGGAAGCGTTTCAGTCTTCTAGTGGCAGAGCCAGAAGTTCATTTCATCAGACATTCCCCAGATATATAAAAGGTGAAAAAATATTATATTCTTAATCTCTGGCACCAGAAATCTTAGAAATGAAGCCATCCTTAGGAAAAATACTTTGATAAGTGCCTGGAGCAGATGGAAGCTGAAACTCAGATGTCTGGCAGTTGGCAGTTAGCAAGACACTTTGTTGCCAGTGGGCGAGGGTGAAGAGGAGAGAAATAATAAGAGAGATGCTGTGGGGATAAGATAGGACTTGGTGCTATAGGGAAAAGGGTATGAGAGAAACCTGTGGGATTTGGAGGCTGAAAGGAGCTTCTAAAGAGCAGGTAAATCCTATAGGTGATTGCAAATTGATTACTGTGCGGTACCTGTATTTTTATCCAGTTGGGAAGAACTTTGGACTGTCAGGGAGAACATAATAGAAGATTATAGAAAATTTAAGCCAATTTCAGTCAGATTTCGTGACGTAGAAGGGTTCCCAGTTGTCATCTGAGTTGTATATGGTAGAAAACCAGCTAAGCTTCAATCTGGGAATATTTCTAGAAAGTTCACTCCAATTCGTAATCCAGCCAATCGTAACTGTGTGCAATTGTCCCAGTTAAATTGTCAATATTTGAAGAGGTTTCAGAATGAAACTAGTTGGGTATATAGTCTGTTATTCTGGGAAAAGTACAATGTCTTCACAAATGAGAATGAAAGAAGAGTTAAAATTTGACTTGAGTATTAAAAGCATAAAGGCACAGTATTTGAAAGAGACACGAACAAGGAATTCCATATTATTGAATAAAGGTCCAGAAGCAGCAGCAGAGAGAGTTTTAAGTCTTCTCTTGACTAAAGTTTGGAAGGTAGATCAAGGGCTTAACCCGGAGAACGTTTAGGGTGTGGGCAATAAATTCTTGTGGGGAAGGGATTCACATTAGTATATGAAGAATTGGCAGTCATAAATGGGTAAAATAAAAACGAAATGTGGATACCCTGATTTTGGACCTCTTGTGCTGAATACACTGGAAGTGAGATTCCAGAGGTGGGGAGATGAAAAAGGGATGGGGAAATCATGAGATAGTTGGGACCAACCTGGCGCTTGTGGAAAGGTAGAGAAAGGAGTGGCATTGATAGAGCAGGGATTGCTTCTTTAGAGATAGATGGCTGTGGGCGAACAGAATGAGGCTTGCATTTTTGGTGTGTCACTATCACTCAGGGGATTGTCGAGGGTCAGTCCACTTAGGTTACTGATATTAGTTATGTCAATGCCAACTCCCTTTTGCATTTGCCCAGGGGTCTTCTTGTACCGTGTGCCTCAGGCAGCCTCTAAGCCCCAGCATCTTACCTTGAAAACCCTTCTCAGTTTAGGGCTGCTCAGCATCAGTGAAGTAGAATGAATAGAGACTATACCATAGATGACAGCTTCCCAGACCCAGTACCAGGATTTTTTATTAACTAGGGCACCCATAATGGAGATGACTGTGATCAGAAAATAAGAGGTGAAGAAGATGAGGAAGATGGCCAGCGACCTCAGGGCAGTAGCGGGAGCTTTCAGGCTAGGGATGGAGTGGCTGGTGTGATGCTGTTTCATCTGCCTCACGTGCTGGGACAATGAGGCCATGAGCAAGATGGTGGAGGCCAGGAACAGGAGGAAAGGAAGAGCCAACATAATCCCTTGATATGAGGAATACTGCTGCAGAAATGTCTCAAGTCTCTCCGTCACGGTGCTGTTTCTAGAGAAATGCCTCATGGAGTTTAACTGAATCTTGATGTGATTCCTAATAGCTGAAAGGATCATTGACACACACGAAATCAGCAGAGAACCCAGCAATAGCCATGGAAACAACCTCACAATTCTCCACTTCAGCCAGAGGAAGATGGGGCAGCTGAAGGAGGAGACTTTGACGCAGTAGAGGACGGCAAGCAAGCTGGTTAGCCAGAACGAGAGCGTGTTAGTAAACTCCCAGACGATCCCGAAGTACCAAAATACACAGTGAGGATGGAAGTGGGAGAAAAAATTGAACAGCATGGATGACCACAGTTGACAGAAGCGGCAGATGCCCAGGCTGGTGAGAATCACGTCCACAGGAGACAGCTTCTTGACTTGCACCCACTCTCTGCCCAGCAAGACAACAGTTAAGCTGCTCTGCACAATTATTACCAAGCACTCGAGCACATAGATGATCATGAAGAAGACAGAAAGTTGGATGGGGATCATCCTTCTACTCCAGAAGCTTCTGGGTACAGACTCAAAATCTCTGCAGCAATTTCCAGGTAGGGACCAGGCTCCTGGCCGGCTAGCGTTTCATGCAAGATAGTGCCTCCCTCTGGATGCAAATTTCCCCAGCTTGTTTTTCACATTGCCATTTTCCTATCTGCAGGATTTGCTTAGGCTTTGCTTGCTGGCTGATTATCAGGCCTGGATGCAGGGAAATGTTGTTGGAATGTGGATTCTTGCTTCTGAAGTGATTTGATTATTCCCATAACAGGCATCACTATTTTGTAACCATCTTGTTTATTTCTTCATTATCAGCCTGAGATGTCTTTAGCTTACTTCAAATTTTTTTTTTTTTATATGATCGCCTCGTTCTTTTAACCTAACCACAGGGAAGATAAATCTTTCGCTGTCCTGTGTAATATTTCTGGTCTGTTCATGAAGTGCTGTAACAATGTCAACTTCAGAAACCCTGTCTCCCCACCTTTCAGAACCACTGGGTGTGGATGCTACAACTAAAGTATGAATGGGAGTCGAAAATAATAAAGATATTCTTTGCTCTGAGATTCCACCCACAAAATTGCTGAAACCCGAGACCCTCAGGTATGCCCATTAGAGAAATCACAGACAGCACAGTCCCCATTGCACTGCCTGGAATCAGGTGTGGCCTCTTTGACTATTGTGCTGCTAAGTCCTGTGCCTTAAGCACAGGCTTTTTTTTTTTTTTTAATCTTTGGGAATTGTTTTTGTCCCATTATTATAACTGTTTTTCTTCCCCCCTTATATGGCGAGGCTCTGTCACTGCTCCCTACTCTCCCTGAGGCTCAAGAGGAATTGAAAGAGGGCCCTCTTGGAGTTCCCACTGTGGCTCAGCAGTAAAGAACCCGACTAGTATCCATGAGAATGTGGGTTTGATCCCTGGTTTCTCTCAGTGGGTTAAATATTCACCATGGTCATGAGCTGTGGTGTAGGTCACAGAGGCAGCTCCGATCCGGTGTTGCTGAGGCTGCGGTGCAGGCCAGCAGCTGCAGCTCTGATTCGACCCCTAGCCTGGGAGCATCCATATGCCACAGGCGCAGTCCTAAAAAACAAAAACAAAAACAAACAAAAAAAAGAGGGCCCTCTTACCACTGGTCAAACGATTTTTAAACATGAGGCCCACTGAATAGAACCACATAGAAGACTTTCTCTCTTTGTTTGCTTATTTATTGTCGTTGAGCTTCCCCTTCTCTCACCAGCCTGTGGAGACAAAGGAAATCACTGGTGGTGGTATCTTCAAAGCCCCCTGACCCTGGTGTAATGGGGTTTTATAAAAATTGTAGCCTTCTGTACAGTCCCCGCTACGTATTTCTGAAAGTGTCTCCTGTGGGCTTGCAAGAAAGTCTGACCCCAGTGGATGCGGGATGGGCTGACCTGTCAGGCACATGGCAGCTGCTTCCATCTCCAGCTGTGGAGCATGGCCTGGGCTGCACCATCCCCTATCATGCCCTCTTGCAGCTCACAACTCCATCCTTACAGGCCCTGAGGCTGAGCTGAGCAGCCACCCATCTGTGGGGAAGCGGCCCTGTACTCTCGCTCTGAGCTGTTTGAGGGAACTTGGAAGCTTACCCCCTTGCCCTTCTAGCCTTAGTATTCTCACTAGAGATAATTCTGATTTGCAGTTGCCCAAACAACTGCAGTAGCACCCTCAGGAAGCAAGCTCTTTTTCTTTTTAGGTCCACACCCACGGCATATGGAGGTTCCCAGGCTAGAGGTCAAATTGGAGCGACAGTCACAGCCTACACCACAGCCACAGCCATAGCCACACAGGATCTGAGCCACGTCTGTGACCTACACCACAGCTCAAGGCAATGCTGGATCCTTAACCCACTGAGCAAGGTCAGGGATCAAACCTGCAACCTCATAGTTACGAGGCGGATTTGTTTCCTCTGTGCCACAACAGGAACTCCAGAAAGCTCTTTTTCTATCTTGAGTCTGAGACCACATTCCTAAGTATCCAATGTTGTGGAAGTGAATCCCTGGTGGGGTGTGGCACCTTGGCATGTAAAGGAGGTAATTAGAAGACTCAGGGACAAAAAAAATTAAAAAAAATAAAAAAAAAACCCCAAACCTACAAGTAGGGCACTTATGAATTTGCAGTCTTCGGAATCTGTTTTGAATGAGGGACAAAGTATACATTACTTCTGAATAGCTAAGTATCTAGGAATCCGTAGCTATATAGCAGATTGGAAAATAAATTCAGGAAGTGAGTTCTGGAAAACGGTACCAGAGAGACATCAAGTATTTAATTAGTGGCTTCAGAATTGAGAGGCTGATTCTGATAATTATTAGTTGGTGAGGGAGAAAAAGTCAGTCATTGACCCTCCCTGAGACAAGCCCCAAGTCTCTATTCATTCGAGGAAGGGAAAATAGAAGTAACCCAACGTGAACAAGAAACCACTGAACTCATGATGCAAAGGTAAACCGTGGTTAAAAATTCCACCAGGAAAGAGAATATTAGATGGATCTGCTCTGCATTCTCAACAAAATGCAAGAATAAGAGGATTTAAAAAGTGAGATGACAAAACAATAGTTTGCAGTTAAAAGGTGAATTGACTGCGATGGAAGAGATCAGAGTCGTGATCCAAGGAATCCAGGAGAAGCTTCCTTTCAGTCCGTGCTCATTCTCATTTTTTTCGCGGGAGGTATTTGTCCTGTGGAGGAAGATTGCATCCAAACTTGAAGGCTGTGGTAAAAATGATTTCATCCTCACCTTAAAATCAACAGCACACTTTGTTTGCTTGCCGTCCCCTTTATAATTCCTTTTCCTGGAAAATAGAACTCCTTTCCCCGCATGGCTTGTCATGGAGTGTTGCCTTTGACCCTTGTTAAAGCAATCCCAAATTTGACCAAAACTGGTAGAATCAGATTTTTCCCAATTAGCCAAATACATCTTCTTCCTTGTGCTACTGGCTTTCAGTAACAGTCAGAATTGATCTTTTTCATGCAGCTACAACTCCCAAATGGTCAGCATTTGAAAAGAGTATCTAATAATAACTAATGTGGTCCAAGCACAGGCTCCGAGCTCATTCTCTCTTCTATTTTTATTTCTGCCACCAAACTATGCAGCCCGAAGCCAGTTCATTCTGTTTCCTTTGGTTTTATCTCATTCTTTAAATAAGAATCATGGCATTAATTTGTTTTAGTTTCAATTTATTGAATGTACACATTACTGAAACCCTGGGAGCGTGTTCCCAGTCAACTGGCAAATTGCAAATTACAGAAAACACAAGAAATATAATTTGATACTAAAACGATGCCATCCAAAGGCCTTAGGCAAAATTCTGACCAAAAAGAGTTAAAGACCCACCCCCAGCAACAAGAGCAAAACAACTGTGATTCAGGTGACAGACGGTACTCCAGTGGGCTCAGCTTCTATTTTCATCACTCTTACTGGGCACTATCCTCAATGCCTTAGAACTTTCCACACCTAAGATGCAGGGCCTCTGGTGCTCTGAGGCAGCGTGGAGGAGAATAACTCTCGCCTTCTTCTGTTATATTCAATTAGAGGGGAACAAAAGCCTAGCACACACTCCAGGGCCTCAGAGATGTTTTCATTACTTTGTCTCTCTCCCTAGGACATAGGATAAGTCCACGAGGCTGGAAGGGGGTTAAGGCAGAATGATAACCTCCACCCTGGGATGGGCTCCTCTTTTGCAGTGTTCAAAACCACGATTCCTATGGATTAAGAGCATCTGCATCTCCTGGGCAATAGTTAGAAATTCAAATTCTTCAGCCTTAGCCAGACCAACTGATTCAGAGAATCTCAGAGTGAGACCCAACAATCTGAATTTTAACAAGCTTTCTAGGAGATTTTAATGCTTGATCTGGTTTGAGAACACACCCTGGCTGCTTTCTTCTAGTGTGGGGATGACTCAGGTCCTTGTACAGACAAGCTATCCTGTGCCCACTCCTCAGGAAGCTCCAGTTGTAAGTGGAGGTATTGGATGCCAGCGGAAAGACACGGCTTTGGCCCCAGCTGAGACTTTCTCCACATATAAAAAAGTGAGGTTTTTTGGTTTTGTTTTTAATAAATGGTATCCCAGTGTGAAAATGTCCTTGTTCTAGTTTGGGGATGTACAATTTTCAGAGGTCGAATACCTTCAAGAGAGGGTTTGGAATAAATCTTGCCTGAAAATATGTGGTAATGGAGAGTGAGGGTAGGTGGGCTGCTGAAAAGCCGTGAGAAACCTTCAGGTGGTTTCCTTTTGTATCCTTCTCAGCTGTAAGGTCAGTAACTCATCAGCCAGGGCTGGTGCACACAATGGTGCCAGCCCTTCTGGGCTGACTTGGCTATCTCTGTACCACCAAAGGATACACAAAGGAAAAAAAAAAGAAAGAATGGGGAAAATGAAAACACAGGAAGATGAAGAGAAAGGAAGGATTATAACTGAAGAGAGGAGTTCCCATTGTGGTGCAGCGGAAACGAATCCAACTAAAGAACCATGAGGTTGCAGGTTCGATCCCTGGCCTCGCTCAGTGGGTTAGGGATCCGGCATTGCCATAAGCTGTGGTGTAGGTTGCAGATGTGGCACGGATCTGGCGTTGTTGTGGCTCTGGTGTAGGCTGGCGGCTACAGCTCCAATTAGACCCCTAGCCTGGGAACCTCCATATGCCGTGGGTGTGGCCCTAGAAAAGGCAAAAAGAAAAAAAAAAAAGAATTCAAGAGAAAGAGGACAAACATTCTCAAGCCTCCTGGTCTCTGTCCCATTTCAGAATTCAAAGGTGTTCACAGGCAACCTACACCCGCTTCGTAGAGGCCAGAAAGCTTCTGCTGGGTCTGTGTCTCTGGAGTTTGAAAATAAACATTTCTCCAGGGTAAAGATGTCAGCCACGTGGGGCTATCCTTCTAGGACCTGCCCTCTTCATATCCCTAACTTCATACATTTTGAAAAGATAAATCAAAGCCATGTTGTATATAATGGTAATGATTGAGTAGATCTAGTAGCAGGGAAATTGATGATGCAGGTGGGGATGGGGAGAAGAGAGAGAGAGAGAGAAATTAACTTCCAGAGCTTTGTCCTTCGTAAGCAAGAGGTGGTGGAATCTAGTCAAGTAGAGAAGTTGGCCTTTGCTGTATGCCAGGATTTTTCCCCCAGTAGCAGGAGGAAAAGATGCATACACATGCTGATAACTTGCACAAGTCCCTTTCATATTATGCCTGTTTTTGTTGTCGTTATTTTTTCAGTGAGGTAGGAGGCAAGGTTCTATGCATTGAAAATGAGGAAGGGATGGAAATGCTGGAATTTATTTATTTATTTATTTTATTTATTTTTGTTGTTGTTGCTATTTCTTGGGCCGCTCCCGTGGCATATGGAGGTTCCCAGGTTAGGGGTCTAATCGGAGCTGTAGCCACCGGCCTACGCCAGAGCCACAGCCGGCCTACGCCAGAGCCACAGCAACGCGGGATCTGAGCCCCGTCTGCAGCCTACACCACAGCTCACGGCAACGCCGGATCGTTAACCCACTGAGCAAGGGCAGGGACCGAACCCACAACCTCATGGTTTCTAGTCGGATTCGTTAACCACTGCGCCACGACGGGAACTCCGAAATGCTGGAATTTAAAGACAGAATTGAGTTTGTGCGGTGTTTAGGAGTCAGAGACCGCTTGGGGTTGTACCTTGAAGAACTCTAGAGGGCAGTATTTGCATAGACTAGTCAGCAAGAAGCTGTGCTGGCTTTGGCTATGAAAATGTGTTGTTCAGATTTCTTGCGGCAGGGAATTTTGTAATTGACTGGTGACCCCAGCTTCTGCCCTTCTGGATCTGCAACCACATTTGCAATAAGAGTCCCTTGCTTCCCATGAGCTGTGCTCACCTAGTGATCACCTCGTGATCAAGCATGGCAGAGTTGGAAGGAGAAATAGTGAAGATCCCTTCCTGCGAGATGGGAGACTCCCCAACTGTGACCCTTCATTCAGGCCTGAACTTCCTTAGAACACTGTTGCAGTCCAGGAATCTTCCTATCAACCCTCTTTCTTCTCTTCACTACTTCACAGAGGTCAAGTCTCATCTCAATCTGGAGCCTATCTCTGTCTTCTCCAACTTTGTCCCTTTGTTTGTTTGTTTGTTTCACAGGCTTTTCTCCAATCAAACTTTTGCATATTTAATACCATTTTGGAAGACTGAACGAACATAAGTGGTACTAGGAGAGGTCTGAGACACAGGTGATCTGGTGGGGTTTGGACGGGCTCATATCCTAGGAGGCAATATGAAGGTTATTTAGAGCACATGTAGTCTCTGGCACAATATAGTAGCCTGGTTGCTAAAGATTTCACTCATGGCAAAATACGTCAGACAGAAAATGACAAATACTGCATGATATAACATATGCAAAATCTAAAACAGCCAAATTCATAGAAAGAAGAATAGGATGGTGGTTGCCAGGGGCTGAGGGGTGAAAAAAATGGGGCTATGTGTGTCAAAGGGGATAAACTTCTAGCTCGAAGATGGATTCGTTCTGGGGATCTAATGTACTTTGTAATTAACAACACTGTATTATATACTTCAAAGTTGTTAAGTGAGTAGTTCTTAAATGTTACCACCACCAAAAATGGTAATTATGTGAGGGGATGGATGTGTTAACTAACCTTATTGTGGTCATCATTTTGCAGTATATACGTGTATCAAATCATCATGTTGTACACCTAAAACTTACATATATGTCGGTTACTATTTTAATAAGACTGGAAAAGATAACAGAGTAGACTCTGCAGATAGAAAGATCCGTGAATTTGAAGAAATAACAGTGGAATGTGTATGAAACAAAACTCAGAGAGAAAAAAAATGCTAAGCCAGAGAGAGGGAGGCAGGGAGGGGGAGAGAGAGAGAACTTCCAGCAGCCTAATATACATGTCATCGGAGTCCCTGAAGGAGATGAGATGGGGGAGAGGGAAAGACACAGAGAAATATTTGAAGATGTAGCTTAAAAAATAATGGTAGTCTTTGTAGAAAAAAGGAATAGATCCATACAATGAAATATTATTCAGTGCTAAAAATAAATGAGCTATCAAGCCATGAAAAGAAAACAAGGAACCTTACATGCATATTACTAAGTGGAAGAAATTAATCTGAAAAGGCTGCATACTCTATAATTCCAACTGTACAACATGCCATAGAAGGCAAAACTATGGAAGATCAGTGGTTATCAGTGGTAGGGGGAGTATGGAGGAATTTTAGGGCGATAAAACTATTTTGTATAATACTGCAATGGGACCTACATGTCATTGCACATTTGTCCAAACCCATGGAATATACAACACCAAAAGTCAACCTTGATGTAACCTGTGGACTTTGGGTGGTGGTAATGATGTGTCAATGGAGATTCACTGATTGTAACAAATGTGTTACTCTGGAGGGGGATGTTGATAGTGGGGAAGCCTGGGGGAGGGGCGGAGGGGGTGACAGGAGGTACATGAGAACTTGCTACATTTTCTGTTCAAGTTTTCTGTGAAACCTAAAACTACTCGAAAAAGAAAATCTATTTAAAAAAATAATGGTCAGAAAAGTTTCCAAACTCATGACAATTGTAAACTTATGGATCTAAGAATCCTGATGCACCCCAAACGCAAGAAAACATGAAGAAAATTATGCCAAACCATGTAATGATCACACTTCTTAACACAAGGGCTAGGAGTTCCCATCGTGGTGCAGTGGAAACGAATCTGACCAGGAACCATGAGGTTGCGGGTTCGATCCCTAGGCTCAGTGGGTTAAGGATCTGGTGTTGCTGTGGTGTAGGCCAGCTGCCACAGCTCCAATTCGATCCCTAGCCTAGGAACCTCCCTACACCGTGGGTGTGGCCCTAAAAAGGCAAAAAAAAAAAAAAAAAAAAAAAAGGCAAAAAAAATTTTTTTAACACAAGCGCTAATGAGAAAATTTTATAAGTAGCTAGAGAAAAAAGGTGCACTAAATCTAGAGGAAAAATAAGAATGATAGAAGACTTCCTGTGGGGAACAATCGAATCTAGAAGGTAGTGGGACAAAATTTTAATGTACTGAAAGAAAATGAGAAAACTGTCAAACTCAAATTCTACAAGCACAACAAAATCTTTCAAAAATTCAGGACAAATAAATACTTTCAGTCACATGAAAACTAAAAGAATTCATTGTTAGCTGACTGAGCAGATCCAGTGCAGGCTATAATAGGGAACAACTGGAGCTCTTGTGAATTATTGGTGGGATTGCGAAGTGATGGGGCACTTGGAAAACTGTTTGGTAGTTTCTTTAAAAAGTTAAACACACACCTGCCATATGATATGGCTATTTCACTCCTAGGTATTTAACCAAAAGAAAGAAAACATATGCTTGCCTGACGTCTTCCATACAGATGTTCCTAGCAGCTTGATTTGTTAGAATCCAAACTGGAAACAACCCAAATATCTATCAACAGATGAATGAACAAACAAACTGTGGTATACTCTCACAGTGAAATAGTACTCAACAATAAAAAGCAAATTACTGTTATACAGGATGGATGAAGGTCAAACATTTAATTCGGTATCACACATTAATTCCCACCAGAAAGCAGTCAGCGTGGAAGAGGCGAGGAACTATCAGGTAGATGCAATGATCTGGACAGTTCGCCTTCGCCAGCCTTTGTCATACGAGATTCTAGATTTTTTTTTCAGGCTCACAGGTGCAGCATAGGGAAGTTCCCAGGCCGGGGGTCTTATCAGAGATGCAGCTGGCGACTTATGCCACAGCCACAGCAAATAGGGACTCAAGCCACGTCTGCGACCTACATTGCAGCTCAAGCAACACCAATCCTTAACCCACTGAGCAGGGCCAGGGGTGGAAACGCTCGTCTTCATGGATACTAGTTGGATTTGTTTCTGCTAAGCCACACTGGGAACTCTGAGGTTCTAGAATTGATTCATAAATAGAGTGGCTGTGGTAGCAGAGATGGAATCTACGCCGGGCCTACAGTACAGATTCCCACTTTCTAAGGCTGAATTCTAAGGCTGCTGCTGCCTCAGAATGTCCAACCTGTCAACAACAGAGACTAATGCTGAGCCTCATCTCTGACAGTGCTCTGTGAGACCAGCTGACCACTCTTCATTGTCAAATTGTCCATGGTGGCAAATTGACTATAAATATTCCTTGCAGGGCTCATCTTCCCAAGGATAGATATCTGTTTTGTATGTGACTGTCTTTCCTGAACTGAGTCTCTGCAATCACTGCTATTTGGCTATTTGGGGACTGACAGAATGCCAGATACATATGTTAAATGCATAGCAAGCCTTTAACCAGGGGGCCCACTTTACAGCAAAGGAGGTGCAGAAATGGACCCATGACCATGGGATCCACTGATCACATATGACAAAATTCAGAAGAAATAGACTTCTAAAGTTACAGCCGAAGGATCAGCTCAGAGGAAAAAATTTGAAAGGATGAAATATCATGTTTCCATATAAGGGATATACAGTAAAGCAGAGATGCCTTAGCGTTAGCAAAGGGCTCAGCTAGGAACGTGCTTGTGATTTGCAAACGGGCCCTTCCTCTTCTGCTGGGTCCTGAAAACAAAGATTTATAAAATGTCTAATAAAATTTTGAAGACAGTTTCCAATTGTAATTCGCAAACTTTGGTTTGCTTCTAAGTCCTATAATTTTTATTAAAAATATAAAATGAGGCAAGTAGAACATAAGTCTTTGGGGACTGTCACCAATAAATAACATATTTTGATGATCAGTCTATGCTGTCTTTCAATTATTTGTAGTCTCTCTCATTTTCATTTATATGTCTATTTTCAGCCTAGTCTCTTAGATCTTCCTTTGATCTCCTTCCAGAGAAAGATAATGGGCACAGAAAGACTCAAAGGAATTTCAATATTATCCTGTATAAGTAATGTAGTCATAATACTTTAACACGTATAGCATGCCAGTTTCAATATCCTTTCCCAGTTTTTCATGATATAATCTATTATTTTGGACATAATGCATCAGCTTATTTCTTTCTCATGTATAAACATAAGAAAGTGCGCTCCTGGACAAATTAGGAATAAAAATGTGTGACTTAGGTTAACTAACTGGTCACTAGGTAGTTTATAAGTGAAACCTTTATTCTCATGATAACACACACAGAGTTTCAGAGGTATCAAATCCAGATCAGGGAAGGAAAGAGAACGGAGTGAACATGAAGGCAGAGCATTTCTAACTTTATTTTTTTTTGGGGGGGGGGTAGAATATTTAAAGACTGTCTTGACTTGGAAAAGGGTGAAATAGGAAACAGGAAGAGGTTAAAGGTATTTATAGTGGTAATATAATATTTGGGATAAAGAAAAGAAATAGATAAAACTTTCACAAAGCAGCAAGAGTTTTATTTGAAAATCACTTAACTTGGCTTCACTAAGTAAGAGAATTCAGTCGATCCAATAAGGGAAAAGTTATCTGTAAGTATTGGATTTTTCTTTGTAATCAATAAGCAAAATAGAAATGAGATTCTGCTACTGATGGAATACTTTTGGATGGAGGGTTATGGTGAATGGTCTCGACAAAGTGCAGATTCCAACTCCTGAGGCTGAAGCAGGAGGAAAAAATTAAATGCAAATCAAAACTACCATGAGATACCACCTCACACCAGTCAGAATGGCCATCATTAATAAATCCACAAATAACAAGTGCTGGAGGGGGTGTGGAGAAAAGGGAACCCTCCTGCCCTGTTGGTGGGAATGTAAACTGGTACAGCCACTATGGAGAACAGTTTGGAGATACCTTAGAAATCTATACCTAGAACTTCCATATGACCCTGCAATCCCACTCTTGGGCATCTATCCGGACAAAACTCTACTTAAAAGAGACACGTGCACTCACATGTTCATTGCAGCACTATTCACAATAGCCAGGACATGGAAACAACCCAAATGTCCACTGACAGATGATTGGATTCGGAAGATGTGGTATATATACACAATGGAATACTACTCAGCCATCAAAAAGAATGACATAATGCCATTTGCAGCAACATGGATGGAACTAGAGACTCTCATACTGAGTGAAATGAGGCAGGAAGACAAAAGACAAATACCATATGATATCACTTATAACTGGAATCAAATATCCAGCACAAATGAACATCTCCTCAGAAAAGAAAATCATGAACTTGGAGAAAAGACTTGTGGCTGTCTGATGGGAGAGGGAGGGAGTGGGAGGGATCAGGAGCTTGGGCTTATCAGACACAACTTAGAATAGATTTACAAGGAGATCCTGCTGAGCAGCATTGAGAACTACGTCTAGATACTCATGTTGCAACAGAACAAAGGGTGGGGAAAAAAATGTAAATGTAATGTATACATGTAAGGATAACTTGATCCCCTTGATGTACAGTGGGAAAATAAAATAAAATAAAAAAGAAATCCTGAGTCCTACTTGAAAACCTGCACATCATCCTTATTTCAATAAAAATTTGAGAGCCACTCCAATTTTTGGTTATTACTCATCCATTCTTGCTATGACAATGTTGCTGGACCTCAGCATTAATCAAATCCCACTGCAAGAGGAGCAATTAACCTTACAGCCATTGTCTCTTGCTCCCCAGCCTGAGGGAGGACACCTGGCTGAGAAAGGAACATTTCCTAAGACCTCAAGTGATAGGTAAGGAGAGATAGGGGCTGGGGTCTCTCCCTCCTACTTTGCTCTTTGGAGCAAAATGGATTGGCTTTTGTTTCAAGAGTCTCGATTGGATGTATATTCAATTTCGCTGGGCTGGGATAAACTATCCTCACCCCCTTCCTCATTCCTCCAGCTAGTTAAGCGATCTGGAAGAATTACAGGGCATTTCTTATGTTCCAATTCATCATCTTTGAACTTCCCAGATTTAACAATAAACAACAAGCCTGCTTCTCCGGCAGTCACCTCCATGAAATGGCAGCAGTGGCTTTTCAGTGGCTCGTGATGAAAATATTTAGGTCTCTGCTGACTCCTTCATTCTTTCATATGCCACACCTTGTCAGTTAGCAAATGTGGCTATTCAAAACCTAGCACTTATTTCCTTTGCTACTACAACCCTGGAGCGAGCTCCCATTATCTCTCACCTTGAGAATATTGCAGTAGCCTTTCTACTATCTGTCTGACTCCACTGTTGCTAGCCACTATTTATTCTCAACAAGTGTAAGCCCGATCGTGGTATTCCTCTTGCACAAAATCCTCCAATATAGCTTCTCATATTATGATGGTCCATCTACAAGACCCTACAAGCTCTAACTTTCCCCAGCCCCATCATTTTTTCTGACTAGGCAGGCTCCAACTTCAGAGTCTCTTAGTCCCATTTAACTTCTTCTTTGAGACAACTAGTTTATTGTCTCAATAAATTTCTAGTCTTTGCTCAAATGCCACCTTCACGAGGAGGCTATTATGCTTTGTTCAAGATTGCATTTTCTCCTTCTGTAGCTCTATTTTACTGGTCCTACCCTCTTTCCCCCCCCCCGCCCCGCCTTTTTTTTTCTCATGGCACTTATTCCCAACTGATGTACCATATAGTAAATTATTTGTTTAGTATCTGCTCTCTGAATCTGAATATAGGTGTCATAATCACAGAAACTTGGTGTACTGCTATATCCCCAGGGTCCACAGCAGTGGTGGGACCAAAATAAGCCCAGTGAATATTTTCTTGAATGATGTGTTGAATTTTGCTCCTGTTAGTCTAAGCATTTCTAAGGCTACTCCTACTTCTTGAAAATATTTGCTCATCATCACAAAGAGGACCAGATGAAGGAGTGTGGATTGGAAATACACCCCATGTTGGGGGCAATAATCCAATATGAATGCTATGGATCTCCTCATGGAGAAATCCAGCATCTGCATGAACATAGCTAAAACCTGCCATTGTGTCTGGAGAACAGCAATTTGGCCTTGTGTCTGGAGAACGTCGTGACTGATTGATTATTTCACGGAGCAATTGTTCAAGATTTCATTTAACCAAAGGGATAAATCTGTAAACAGTACCATGGAAGTAAAATGGACAGTTAGTGAAGAAAATAAAAGGAGTACTTGAGAAAAATGTCAGTTGGGTACAATGACTCTGTGATTATGAAATATGATAATAAACAATATGCTGTAGCTTTGAATATCCTCAAAGATTAGATCTGTGCAGGATGTTCTTTTCCTCTTCTGTTGTCATGTGTGAAAATAGCACATTTTTTTTTTCAAATTACCTTGGAATGCAATGACCTGACTCGAGAATGTTTATCCGAGGAAAATCTACTTAGCTCTCACCTCCCCTGCTCACCCGTTTTTTCCTCCAGACACCCTGACCCAGTTGGGGTTGGTTTTCTGTACCCTTTGTCTTCATCCATTCCACTTGCTCCCTTTCTCTTAGTGACTTCTTCATGGACTCCCCACCAGTGCTCTGCTGCCATCTTGATTTGCCTTCTGTAGCAATGCTCTTTGATGATTCTTCTGTGCCTAACCTCCTGTGTCTACCTCATGGGTCACTTCCTGGCTCAACCCCAACATGTTCCCTCTATTATTCCTTTTTTTTTTTTTTTCAATTTCCTCTTGTACCTTCAAGTCCTCAACTAACAACAGAGCCTAACCAAGTCTTTGTAAAGGAAAGTATTCCTTGATCCTATGTCTCTATCCTAGACAGCTCAGGAAAATGGATTTTTCTTTCCTCGCTGAGATTCTGGCTCTTTGTGTTACCCTCTCATCTCATCTTGCTCCATTTCCTTTGGAGTCATGTTCACATTTTGTCCTCTCCCTTACTAATATTCTCTTTCTCCCTCCTGAGGCTTTTTATACCTGCAAACATTCTCAATATTCCCAGGTGATGAAATCAAAACAAATGAAAGCTAAACAATCAGAATAAAAATTGCGCAAAACTCTGCTAATACTTGTAGCCTTTTTTCAATCTCTAATGTTTTAATGCAAAACACCTGGGTGTAGACCGGCCCAGTGTCTGTTTTCTATTTCTGCTCACACTTTAGGATCTATTTTTTCTGCACCATTTTTTTGGTCTTTTTGTCTTTTTAGGGATGCATCTGTGACAAATGGAGGTTCCCAGACTAGAGGGTTGAATTAGAGCTGTAGCCACTGGCCTATGTCACACCCATAATAATACCAGATCTGAGTCACTTTTGTGACCTACACCACATCTCACTGCAATGCCAGATCCTTAACCTACTGAGGGAGGCCAGGGATTGAATCTGTGTCCTCATGGTTACTAGTAGATTCATTTCCACTGAGCCACGATGGGAACTCCTTTTTCTGCACCATTTGCCTGAAATCACTCACCAATATGTATCATTCATTTCTTTCTTTTATTCTGCCCCTAATTATTTAGTGAACACCTTCTTTATGCAAGGGATTGTATTAAGCAGTATGGAGGCACACGCATTACTTCTAAGGAGAAAGTTCAGGTTATTTACTGAGTGTTGTTTAGAAAATGAGTAGAAAAAGGCAATTGGATGTAAAGAGCAGAAGGTAAGGGAATTAATAATTGTATATAGAAGTAGCAAAAGAGACCAACAATAATTACAGTAAGTAATGGATACTATAGCATAATGAAACAGAATTCCCTGGTCAAATTGACTGGCTTAAAGTCTTGGCTTCACCATTTAATAGTTCTGTGACTTTGGTCAAATTACATACCTCCTTAAATTTGTTTTCTATAAAATGGGAGGACAATTATAGCCACATCAAAATGTAAGCTTGAAAGTTAAAAATAAAAAAAAAAACTATGTAAAGAATTTAGTTCATTGCCTAGCACTTAGTAAATGCTCAATTAATGTCAATTATCTTTACTATCGAATGGCCTACAGAAGATACAGGTGAACATTATGAGATATGAGAAGGGGGAAAAGATTAAAATTTAATTTTTCAAATATTCCTTTGTTTAGAGGAATTTGAAATAACATTTTTGTGTATGCATCTGGTGCTACAGCACTTATTTTAATATAATTTTGTCTGTACTGCCCATGGTCCGCTGTATTCTTTATGTTCTGATAAAGTTGTGATAAAGACGGCTAGGTGCCCTCAATATCCATTTCCCTTTCCTTCTGGAGTAACATAGCTTGATTTTTAGCTGGTCACCTTGTAGCCTATCTAAAAGAATACATTTTGCAGACACATTTGCAACTACCTGTATCTACATAACTAAGTTCTGGTCAAAGAGATGTAAGCACACATGATGTGTGGAGTGCCAGGGAATCCTCCCCTTTCTCCATCTTGTTGCCTGGAAGGTGGATAAAGAGCTGGAGCACCAGCAACCATGCTGGATCATAATGAGTCCGCTAAGGATGCTGAGGCAGCAAGATACATAAGCCTGGGTCCCTGAGGGCCTTGGAGCTGCTGTCCCTTCCAGGGACTGCCTACTTTTAGAATCCTTTGAAGAGAGAAATAAACTTCTATTTTCCTTCAGATGATATTATTTTTCTTGCGAATTTTGTTACCAGTGTTATATGCAACTGTGCCTAATTCTGACACAGACTTTTTTCAATTGCCTCCCATAATCTACTTCAATTTTTTCTCTTTTACCTATATTCTTACCTAAGATTTTCCAATACATACTCACAAAGGGTTGAAGGCACTCCAAATGAGTTGAATTACGTTTTTATCTTCAAAATATTTTCCACTCATTAGCTTTGTAATTGTCTATTACTTTGGTAGCACGATTGCATTGTTTTCTATGTTACATTAATCCATTCACTGCCCTGTTAATAAACAAACAAATAACAGTTTTGCTAAGTGGGAAGGTAGATCAGTGGATGACTCACCAGAAATTGGAAAGAATTTTGAAGGAATAACATCTTTAAAAGAGATGTAAAAAACATTGTTTTCCTCAAAGAGTTACTTAAAAAGGGCCCAGTTATTTCAGGGTGGACTTTGTCATGAGAGGTGAGAAGTATTGAAAAAGGGGTGTTTGTGTTCAGATTCTTCAGTCCTTTAGAAGCGATTGTAGTGTATAAAAAAAGAGGCTGACATGGAGAGAACATAGTAATCAAGATTTAATAAGCACGGGTCACAAAGGCAGCATAAGTCATTGAGGCTGAATTCGGAAGATGAACAACACAGACCCGTAACCATGGAAACACAATGGCCAAGGATAATTCTAAACCTCTGATCAGTTTTTGTTTAGTATTAAATGCCACTTGGAAAAGAAGGAAAATGAAGTGCTGAGGATACCCAGACGTACACTTCACAAACCATTTCAAAGCCAAATAAGCAAAGAGATGGCTATTGAACGTTTGCCGTGACTAAAGGCAGGTTGATGTGCCAATACTTGTTTAATCAGATGCAGGCACCATCCTCACAGAGGAAGTGCTAGAACTAGCTCAGTTTTCCTTCTTTTGTTGGTATAAAAGGTAGGAAATCAAAGGTACTAAAGACACATGACCAGGAGTTCCCACTGTAGCACAATGGGATTGGTGGCATCTTGGCAGCACTGGGTTGCAGGTTCGATCCCCTGCCCGGCACAGTGGGTTAAGAATCCAGTGTTGCCGCTTAGGTTGCAACTATGGCTTGGATATGATCCCTGGCCCAGGAATTCCATATGCCACAGGGTGGCCAAAAATGAAAACTACAACAAAAAAAACGCATGACCGAATATGTGAAGTGATTGATAGAAATAAAAGAATGTGAACATTTACAGGCTGCTTAGTCTACAACACTCTTACACTGAAAGAAGGGCCATAATGTTACTAAGTTTCAACTTGATCCATTGATTCAATTAACAACCATTTGTTGGCATCTTTTATATACATAGGACTGCAGTTAGCAAATGCAACCCACCTGAGACTCAGCTCCAATGAGGAAATATTGCAGAGTCACATGCCTTCCAAAGGTGTGAAGATGACCTTTGGAAAATAACATGCTTCTCAGTGTTCCCACTGTGTTACAGTGAGTTAAGGATCCAGGGTTGCTGCAACTGTGTCGTAAGTTGCAGCTGTGGCTGGGATTCAGTCCCTGGCCTGGGAACTTCCATATGCCAAGGTTGTGGCTGGAAAAAAAAAAGCTTCTCATCCCTGTCTTGGTACTTAAGCTCAACATTCCATAAGGAAAGTCTCCTAGACCCTCCTTCATAATTATATGTATTTTTATTTTATACACGGTTGGGTTAAATTTGAATTTCTGATTACCAAGCACCTAGCAAATTAGAAGCAAAAATGTAAGAAGAAGGAACAAAGCCACTACAGAGGTCTCATTGTTGCTGGCGAGGATGACCAGTGTGACTCCTGAGTCCACGTGTGATGAATAACAAGAAAAGAGATTGAAAAACATCTTTAAAAAGGTGATAAAAACCTTGACGGTAATAATTTGCAGCGTCTGGCTTTAGGATCGAATGACCCTATTTAACTCATCAGCCATGAAAGTATACTATAGTATATACACACTATTATATAATAGAGAATATACATTTTTTAAATTGTTTATGTCCACACCTGCAGCATATGGAGGTTCCCAGGCTAGGGGTTGAATTGGAGCTGTAGCTGCCAGCCTACACCACAGCCACAGCAACATGGGATCCAAGGCACATCTGCAACCTACTCCATAGCTCACGGCAATGCCAGATCCCTAACCCACTAAGCGAGGTCAGAGACTGAACCCGCATCCTCACCGTACCCCCTATTGAGCCACAATGGGAACCCCCAATAATTGTTGATAACTAACATTTATTGAATTCTTGCTATGTGCTAAGCACTCTATAGGCCTTTTGGGATACATTATCATCTCATTTAATCCTTGAAACAACCATGTGCTATAGGTATTATTATTTCCCTTGTTTTACAGATGAGGGAGGTCTCAGACATTTTAATTAAATCTCCAATGTGTCAGTAAGCTTCAAGGGACTGAAATGTGATTCAAACTCTGGTCTCTAGGTTGCCAAGCCCATGCTTTTAAAGTATCTTTATGTTACCCATCGCTATCCTACGCTGCATCTCAAAAGAGAAATACTGTTTTGAACCCATTTCCTTTTTACCTAGAAAAAAAGGGAGCTAATCCAGTTATATTTGTAATAGCTGTATTTCTTGTAATTATAGTCATTATTTCATTTACTAGCATCGATCTTGCAGGGGAACACTATTAGTATTCCTGTTCAACTGCCAAAGAAACTAAGTTTTAGAGAAGTTTCACTCGTCCGTTGTCACATGACTTTTCAATAGCAGAGTGGAGTTAGTGGGGATCTAGAGTAGCAGGATCTAGAACCAGATATTCCTCTTTCCAGAGCAGGGGATCCCTGGCTGCCTGGAGAAATGCAGGCTTGCTCCTTCACTGAAGTCAGACTTTCATCTTAGTCTCTCCCAGGTGTCTCAGCTCCTTCTTTCTTTCTTTCTTTTTTTTTTTTCACATAGGCATTTTCTGTATTACATTCTTTGCCCACTAACCCCATCTTGATGTCTATTTCTTAGAGAATCTAGAGTAACATAGTTATTTGGTGTTTGCTCTAAGACTTGAGACAGGTAGAGGGTGGAATGTTGTTTTGAACTGCCCTAGTACGTGTTGAAAAGGATAAGCTGGCAAATCCCTTGAACAGAGTCCCATTCCTTGGCATCCAGAGGTGTTTATTTTAAAAATTAGTTAAACTGGACCTATCTAAAATAGGATGTCTCTGGAGTTCCCCTTGTGGCGAAGTGGAAACAAGTCTGACTAGCAGCCGTGAAGTTGTGGCTTTGATACCTGGCCTTGTTCAGTGGGTTAAGGATCCAGTGTTGCCATAAGCTGTGGTGTAGTTTGCAGACATGGCTTGGATCTGCTGTGGCTGTGGCTGTGGCCAGGAGCTACAGTTCCTACTCGACCCCTAGCCTGGGAATCTCTATATGCCACAGGTGCAGACTTAAAAAAAAAAAAAAAAAAAGCAAAAGAAGTAAAGTAAAGTAGGATGTCTCTCCTATTTGACAAAGTCCTAAGAGAAGTTGGTGCAGGGCGTTGCTAGGCACTGATCGATTCCGAAGCAGCATCTCCTCTGCAGAAGTGCTGGTCCAGGTGCACCTACTTGGGCACTACACTCAGTGTCTGAGAAATAGAGGCTGGACAAGCTGAGTCCTCAAGTCCTTTCTGTTTCATGAGAAAAGCCTGAAGAGTACAGGTTGTTACCTCCCCCAGCCAGTTATTTAGTGCGACTCTATCCTAGGTTCTAGCCAGTTTTCCTACCTGTCTAGGGTTGGGAGATGCTTTGATGATATTTTTCTGTTTTCATGCCTATCTTAGCAGCCAATTATGATTTTACCAGCTAAGCCCTAAGTTAATAACATCACTGTGATTTTTAATTTAATTTAATTTAATTTTTGCTTTTTAGCTGTGGCATATGGAGGTTCCCAGGCTAGGGGTCTAATCGGAGCTGTAGCTGCCAGCCTATGCCACAGCCACAGCAACGCGGGATCTGAGCTGCATCTGGGACCTATACCACAGCTCATGGCAACACCAGATTCTCAACCCACTGAGCAAGGCCAGGGATCAAACCCAAAACCTCATGGTTCCTAGTCGGATTTGCAAGATCTGAGCCATGTCTATGGCCTACACCACAGCTCACGGCAATGCCAGAACCTTAACCCAATGAGCAAGGCAGGGATCGAAATTGCATCCTCATGGATGCTAGTCAGATTTGTTTAATCGCTGAGCCACGACAGGAACTCCTACTGCGACTTTTTGAAAAACTTTTTTTTTTATTTTTAATTTTTTTTTTTTTTAGGGCTGCACCTGCAGCATATGGAGGTTCCCAGGCTAGGGGTCCAATCGGAGCTGTAGCCACCAGCCTACACCAGAGCCACAGCAACGCGGGATCTGAGACACGTCTGCAACCTACACCACAGCTCATGCAATGCCAGACCATGAACCCACTGAACGAGGCCAGGGATCGAACCTGTGTCCTCATGGATGCTAGTCAGATTTGTTAACCACTGAGCCATGATGGGAATTCCTCCTACTGTGATTTTAATTAAAGTTAAGCAGAATGAAACTTTCACCTAAATGTGCAGGACTTCTTCAAAAATGAAAGTAGTCCTTATGGAAAGGGACTACACAGGCTTTCATTTCCTTTGGGGAGATAATAGTCTTTGAGTCCATGTGTCTCCAAGTATGTAAATGGAATTTATTTCTTCTATTGATGTAAGACCTGTGATTTTATCAACTTGGGTAGTAACCACAGATGGTCCCTGCCTCTTGGCAAGTATTTTCTATGTTCATGAATGTAGAATTGAAAAACAAATGTATTGATAGTCTGACAGATTTAGATTGTGTATTTCTAGGGTGGGGCAATTCATAAATCAGAAAATATAAATAATATGTGATCATGTAATAACAACTACAATGAATGACAGTAGCCATATTAGTTTCTAGGGCTGTTTTAATAAACCACTATCAGTGATTGAAAACAACACTCATTTGTTTTGGCTCAAATGGGCCTCAAGAGTGGTGTTCCTTCTGATGGTTCCTGAGGAGAAACCATTTCCTTCCCTTTGAGATTTTTCACAGGCTGCCTGCATATTTTGGCTTGTAGCCCCTTCATCTGCAAGGCCAAAACTGTGTCCTCAAACCTCTCGGTCTCCCCTCCCTACTTCAGTCCCCACATCTTCATTGCCTTCTTTGACTCTTCCTGATTCCTTCTTATATAAGGACCCCTATGGTTTACGTTGGGCCCACTAGGATAATCCAGGATGATCTCCCCACTGCAGGATGCTTAACTTAATTACACCTGCAAAGTCCCTTTTGCCATGTAAGGTACCATATTCACAGGTTTTAGAGATTAGGACAAGTTTGTCTTCGGGGAACTTTATCCTGCCACCACAATAGTCTGAACAGTAATAACTGATGCAAATTCAAACAAGACTTAAAAAACAATATAGGCATTCTATATTTGGCTAGAAGTATAAATCCATAAATTCTGTAAGGATTTTAGCAATATGCACCAAAGAACTTCAAAATAGCTATATCCTTTTGAGCCCCCCCAAATATGTATAATTTTTTTATCAGAAAGGAACTGAATTATGATAAATGGAAACAATGTATCATAAGTTAATATATAAGTATAATGTATATGTTAAATGTATTTTGATATAGTCATAATAATTTACCAATAACATCTTTAGTAAAATCATTTTTGAAGGATATTAAAAAATATAGAAAAGCCTTTAAGGTATTTCATAAGTGAAAAAAGTTTTACTCTATTAAATACCATATGACTCTAAAATTTGAAATTTTCACATTATAATATTTACTTACAGGCACATATAAAGCCTGAATGGATACATAGCAAAATTGTTCACATTTGAGTAATGGAGTTTGAGTAATTTAAATTTTTGTGGATCTGTTTCTCCATATTTCCTAGTTTTCTAAGCTAAATATGTATTATTGTTATGATAAAAAAGAAAAGTAAGTATGTATTTTGAAATTTCAGTGATCTTATTCCATGGAGGATAAAGAATTTTTAGAAGTAAGTTTTAATTTTGTGAGGATATTAATAATTTCTAAAATGATAAAGCAGGGTGGATGGATGAACTATATAGCATTTTAAGTGATCATCACAAATTTTTCTCAAGCCTCTGTTATTTCTCAGAAACACCTTAGCCTTCTTATTTTCCTGACCTTTTTTATTTTGATATTATTATTATTAATTCCTTAAGCTTTCTACTTATGAAAAATTTAGAGAACATATTTTTCTGTGTGCCTACTTAATTAAACTACCTTTAAAGTGTATTAAAATTGTTATTGGTTATCTTGCTGTCAGGTTTTAGTTTATAGAGTTAACCGTGTTTCTAAAAACACAGTGTTTAGAAATAAAACCATGCAATTATACATGCATAAAAGAAAATTTCTGTGGCAAAATCTTATGCAATGTTATTACATAAGGAGATGAATGCTCAATTAACCAGAAAGCTTGAAAAGTAAACAAAGAAACCTATTCCTCAATTATACCAGTTAATAAACGTTTGTGTCTTTAATACTTTGTACCGAGATCTTAGAAATACAATGTAAATATATAATACTCTTCTTAACAGTACTCTTGATAGACTAATTTTAGCAACTGGGAAACATTGAAGACATTGCCTTAGGTCATTCCAGAGGTCAGCAGCAGAGATTCAGCAATAGCCTTGCGAGTAATTTTCTCTGGAAGTAGAATGCATTCTCTCAGTAGTTTTAGCATGCTAATGATTTTTCAGCACTTCATGTGTGCAGGTCTAAGAAGGGAGAATCATTAATCTCATGATAATAAGAGAGCGATACTTCCTGGAGGTCTTCCAGGAGTCTTGTGCCATGACTTTTGTGTTCTTAGACAAATCACTTCATTCTCAGTGCTCCAGGTTTCTCATCCCTTTTTTGGAGGGCAGGAGAGATGGTGGAGGCTTTACATGTCTAAGTGACACCTCTAAAGTCGCAGAGGGAAGAGAACTGGGATTTCAACCTGATGCTCTTTGGGCAATTAGAAAATGTTCAAGAAGAGAGCCAAGGCTAGAAAGGAACCAGGTAAGAATTTGGGGAAATTTATCTGAGAGAAGTGGCAATAGAAAAGAAACATTTAAAAATACATGCAGGAGTTCCCGACGTGGCTCAGCAGAAATGAATATAACTAGTATCCACGAGAACGTAGGTTCGATCCCTGGTCTTGCTCAGTGGGTTAAAGATCCAGTGTTGCCATGAGCTGTGGTGTAGGTTGTAGATGTGGCTCAGATCCCATGTTGCTGTGGCTGTGGTGTAGGGTGGCAGCTACAGCTCCGACTTGACCTTAGCCTGGGAACTTCCCTAAGCCGTAGGTGCAGCCCCCCCCCCCAAAAAAAAGACAAAAAAAGACAAAATATATATATATATATAAGCAGAGCCATCACAGGGCTATTATCCAGTGGGCCAGGGTAGGAGAGTCTGGAGAATACAGCCAAATGCCATGCAGAGTGCCCTACACAGAGAGGGCAAATGCTGTAGATGCTTTGAAGCTGAAAGGAAGAAAATATTGACTCCATAGGAGATAGGACAACTCTAACGGTGGAACAGGCTACCGTATACAAGCTGGAATGCTTCCTGGTGTTGGTATTTAAGGTGAATCCAGAGGATCTGATATGCTGTGGGAAAGATTTATGGATTGAGTGAGAGACTGAGTTAGAAGAGTTTTCTAATTTTGAGGGTCTATTTTTTAATAATCAGAACAATAGCATTTTATGAATGAAGATAAATAGACTTAAATATTACTTTATTTCTATTTTAAATGCATAGAAGGACAGTTTGGGGAGTGGAATCAGTTGATGTTTTGGTCAAAGTTTTGATTCTTCTTAGGTGTATGACCTTGATGAATTTACTTGAAATCTCTGAGTTTCCTCATCTGTGGTTTCTACTGGCAAGTCCTTCTTGAGCTGGTTGTGAAGTCAAGTGAGAAAAGCTACATATACGAAACTTCCATGTAAAGCTCCTTTGTGTTGCTGGAATTGCTAGACAATCATTCACTTCCTGTCATCCTTTTTCTTAATACAACCTCTTTTTGTCAAGCATACAATAGGACTTTACTCTCACAACCACTCTAAAAGGATTATTCATCCCTATTTTATAATTTAAAACTGAGACTAGATGCCAGTTAAATTATTAGCCATATCTAAACCCAGACTAGGACATAGACTTTCTTTGCAGCATGAAAATAAAGATGCTTTCCTCAGGTAAAGGAGGCATTTCTATGAGCTTCTTCATTTCACCTTCCTGTGCTTGAAATTGGTGTTCATGGTTACTGGTGTCTGATGTGTAATTTAATCCTCAAATAGGTGAAAGCTGAAAAATGACAGAGAGCAGTAATGAGGCTGAAACCAAGGGGGTAATTCACAGGAAAAAAGGAGAGGGTATTTGTAAATTGTTCAAGGTAAGCTGGCTCCTGAGTAATCCTGAGATCAACCACTTGATGAGCAATTATGGGATGGAGTATCATTTAACTTGACACAGATTTTTTCAGACTTTAAGCTGTCTCTCGAGAAGTCACATTTTCAATTTCCCCAGTGGGTGAAGGAAAAATTGCCTTTCATTGACTTCAGACATTTTTCTCTACACTTTTTGTAAAGGACTGAAAGTTCAAGAATGAAAATGTAAAAGACGCATTCTATTTCCTGGCTGTCAGAAGTAGGAGGTAGGAGGAACAGATAGACCTCCCCCAAAGATGATACAAGTCTAGCCAAAAGCACATTAAAAAAAAAAACCCAAAAAACAAAAAACAAAAAACCCCCCGAAAAACCAGAAAAACACCAGAAAGGTTATCTGAGCTACCAAGAATATTTACCACTTAAAAAACGCAGCCACCTTTATTAAGGAACTTTTGAAAGTCACAGCGTGTGAAGCACCCAATTGACCCTTGAGATGTGGTCAGGCCAGAGAAGTCTGGACATGACGCTGAGCTGAGAGAATACACACAAATATAAGGAATGGCTCCATTTCCAAAATGACTGTAATTCTTGGTTGATTTATTTGCCTTTCACAAGAGATGAAAACAACTCTCACAATGGAAATAAATGGAAAATAAAATTCTTAAAGAAACTATCTTCATGACATTGTCATAGCACTTACAATTTTTGTTAAGCGTTAATTTAAAAGGTAAAAAGGATTGTAATTGAAAAGGAAACGTCTGAATCACGAAAGGAGAAAGGCTGAAAAGCATAGGGTGATGGGTGAGTATGATGTTTTTAAAGCAGAAGTGTCAAAATTTGGCTTATTTCTACAATAATTGTGACCACAATAAGTGATTTTGATTTAGCGGGCTGTTGCTTAGACAAAGAATATTAAAAGGTTTTCTGGAAAGAAATGCGGTATTAGCAAATTTTGTCATTGTAGTAACATCTGGCAGTGGGAATACCTGAGTACAAACCAAGAATATTGACTTACAAGTCATGTTTACCAGCAAGCAAACATCACAAGTGGACAAAAGCAAGGAAGTATTACTGGGAAAAAGATGGCACCTCAACGAATTTATTTCTTTCTGAAATTAAAAGGCCTCCAAGTAGAATTCCCTTTGTGGCGCAGTGGAAATGAATCCGACTAGGAATCATGAAGTTGCAGGTTCAATCGCTGGCCTTGCTCAGTGGGTGAAGGATCCAGTGTTGCCGTGAACTTTGGTGTAGGTTGAAGATGAAGCTCGGATCCTGCATTGCTGTGGCTGTGATGTAGGCAGGCAACTGTAGCTCTGATTCACCCCCTTGCCTGGGAAACTCCATATGCCATGGGTGCAGCCCTAAAAAGCAAAAAAAAAAAAAAAAAAAAAGGCCCCCAAGCAACATTCTTTGTTCTATTTTCTCTTAACTTTCTCCAATCTTCTTCTATAAATGCTGGCAATCTTCAACAAAATTCCAGTGAAGATATCTGAGCTCGAATCTGACCAAGACACTGGAGATTGTTCTAGTTTGGGGACTCATCTGTGACCTCCTTCTGTTGTGGAAGGCCCACATGTGGGTGAAACTTGACTTTTTATATCAAGCAGTCTTTTTGAATCCACCAACACTGCCTCCTATAGGGTCACTTTCTTCTTCGAGTCTCCTGCCCTTCTTTTCTTCCAGAGTCTCCTCTGACTTCTCTAGACGTCTATACCCCTTATCAGATCCAAATTTTATCCTGGAAGCAAGGTTCAGCATCTCTGGTTTAAGATGGTTCCCATGGCCAGATAGTGATGGGTTCTCGCCGTCCCTCAAAGCAAGAGGCTTCTTTTTTCTGGTATCTTCTGAATGGACCATGTACAGTATACATATTTACTTATGCTTCATGCCAACATCTTATTAAACCAAGTCTCTGCGTTACCCAAATCCCTCCCCATCATGGTAAGAAGCATATAAGAATAAAGATGTGATCGAGAACACTCTCTCTCTTATCATCCATTCTCCCGAGCCTCCTTATCCCAACACCTACTTGATTAGCCTTGATTAGCGCCCATTTGAAGGGACTTTGTAAGGCCATCCTAATATTGGCCCTTGAATTGTTTAGGCAAATTATAGATTCTTTCTTTCCAAGTTGGTATCAACTTGGAAATAAACTACTGTAACTTCTTGTCCCTTCTGAAGAATGGAGAAACTGGGCCAACCTAATCTTAAAAATGCCATGTCAATTCAGTTAAAAACCAGTCAGTCTTGTTCCTTGTTACCATGGCAGAAATCCTAATTGTATAAAATTTGGCTTCTCCTTTTATCTTACTGCTTACTAGATTTGGATTTTATGTTTTGCCTCTTTAAAATAAGTGAGAAAGCATTACTACCCACCTATTTCACTGGGTCATTGTGAGGATCACATGAGATTAATATATGAGAAAATTCTTTGAAAAGCACACACACACACACCCCAAAAAACAAAAAACAAACCCTTTATGTAATTGTGGAATAGAATGTTTTTTCCAAATAAGCATTCAAACAATTTTTTTGTCTTTTAATCTACATAGGTTGAGTGCCAGGAACTACCAGTAATTCAGCCAGTACTTAATCTCTCCTTTTTCCTTTCACACTGAACCTTGATTTTGTTGTAATAGCAACGTGCATAGGTGAAAATTACACTCCTAGGCCCCCTTGCAGATAAAGGTAGCCATGTGTCACAGTTTTGATCACCCAGGTATGGAGAGAAGTCATTGAATAGGATCTGTGGGAAATCATAAAAGAGCGATTTTTGTCTTGTGCCCTTTATTTGCTCCTCTTCCTCTTCATCCTTCTTGGATTGTGAGTGATTTAGTTCTAATTACAGTGGTCATTTTTTGACCTTGTGATGACTTTAAGGCTGGAGACCACCAGAAGGTCTAGCACAGAGGAGAAGCCCAGGATGCCTGGGTCATTGATCTTCTGGATTGGTCATGCTACCTGGGAAAAAAAATCTCCATCTTATTTCATTCACTTTTTTGCATATTTGCTATTCATAATCAGGGTAGACTCTAACGGGAAGAGGATAATTTTATCTACAGTTTCTATTACTTGGTTTTAAGTGCACATATATCCAACAGTAATATTTGGTATTTCTATTTTTTTATTACTCAAATGAATTTATCACATCTGTAGTTGTATAATGATCGTAACAATCCAATTTCACAGGATTTCCATCCCACATTGCACATGATCTTATATGTCCCATTGCTGTTTGATATGCTAATGTTCAACTCACCCTTCTCACCAGAGCCCTTTTGTCCTTCAGTTCAGTGCAAAGCATCATTATTTTCTTAGTGAAGCCAAATGTGGATGCATCCTTTTACCTCCTTGGAGATATTAATGGTACCTCCTTGTTAGCAATTCTCAACTCTGTACTTGGCCTTTAAACCTTCTTTATCTTTTATGCAGTTGCTATTGAGCCTTCTAAACTGCATGGAATTTACTGATTTAAAAGTCTTAAATAACTCCTTACTATCTACAGGAGTATGTCTCAACTTTTCTCTTCTGATGGCACGCATAGAAAATGCTGTATATTTGGGGATGAATGGATGAGACTGCTTGTCCAGAGTGACTGGCCTGGGAGATTTTATTATACTCTAGACACCCCAGAGTTTAGTTGTTCATGGAATGTGTACCTGTAACAGATTCAACCTGTCAGTTGGATGTGGTACATTGTTTGGGAAACTTTGGCTTAGAAGATACAAAGTCGGACTATCTTAACATGTCATACAAAGCTTTCTCAGTGTTAGTCTTTGCTTCCAACCCTCTCTCAAGCTGCATTCTTTTTTCTGTTCTTTCCCTTACACTTCCTAATCCATGGTTTTGTGTGTGTCTATACATATATGTATGTATATGATATATTATGATGTATTATGATGTATGTGTACGTATATAAGATGTGTCTGTATATGATGTATTAAACATATAGGTATCAGTAAGTGGTATATTATATATGTGTTTATATACATACATATGTGTATACATACTAATATATGTGTGCTTTTCTATATATATATATGTTTTTTGTCTCTCTCTTTTTCTCTGACTATTCTGAATATTTTTTAGATAATGTGCCAGATTTTTTTTTCTACCCTCCTAGCCTTTCCTTCCTCGCGTCATCCTCATCGCCAATGTGCCTGTTGAATATCAACTCATCTTTTCAAACTCAATTCCAATGTGGTCTCCTCTGTGAAGTCTTTGCTTCTCTTTCTGATGCAATTGATCTTTCTCTCTGTGTATCCATTGATCCTTGTTAACACTTCGGTAACACTTCACTGCCTTTTTGTTAACGTGTTGTTCTCCCTGCACAAGGCTATGGACAAACGAAATTCAGAGGCCATGAAATATTCATTGTTGTACCCAGTATCAATTTACAACAGTGCCTGACTCATGATAAATACTCAATAAATATTTGTCAAATATTGTTTGTTGTCTTAAAAATATTTTGAGAAAATGTTCAGAAAAGTTATTAGACCCTATTTATAGATCATACTGACAGGAAATTCCCCAGTTTACCCTGCTTAAGATCTTAGTGCTAGTTAAAATTAAAACCCCAAAATGTGTCCCCCACATTTGTTCTTTGCCGATTGTATCCTATGGACTGTGGCTAATTTTGAAGACAAATGCAATACTTAAAATAGCTCTTGAATAATTTTGGCGTTACCACTCTGGTTATAGATAGAGCCTTAAAATATAAGGCTTTAAACCACCTGGCTCTTGCATAAGGAAACAGATGTTCTGTTTGCTCGAAGAGCTAAGTATCCCTGGTATTTCTTGACCACCATGAGCTTTACTACTGACACTTTGTAAAAATCACTTGGTGGTGCTTTGAAGTCTAACGCCTAACCCAAGAATGATGACGACTCTGGAATCAGAGTAAAAGCAAGAAGAATTTGATGATCCACATTGCACATCTGAACATTGAGTTTATTAATTTTTATACAATAAATAAAAGCAAGTAACTTTCTTTTTCCCTCTCCCTTCCATAGTTTTTAAAAACTAATTTTCAGCAAACTTACTACATTCTAAGTGCTACTTCTCATTAAGACAAGGCTGTTTACATCCCTAAAGAACAAGAGGATTCATTACATCAAGGTAGAGATATCTTCCATGGATTTGGTATTCTCATAAATGATTTTCCATTAAAGAAATTGATTGCTAGACGGAAGCTGACTGCATCTGTCAAAATTTTAAAATGTACCTCTGTTTAATCGTATGTCAAATGTATGTGCAAGGATATTCACAAAAGCATTGATTGTACTAGAAAGAGTTGGAAAATAACTGAAAGTCCGTCATTGAGGGCTGATCAAGTGCATTATGGCATATTCGCATTTCATGGACTGATGTAGAAATATCATAAATATAACTCTATGATATTTAGTGAATAAACCAGGTACCAAAGAATGTGTATGGTATGCTGTTATTTTTATCACAAAGCAAAGGATGTATGCATAGTTTTCAAAGGCATAACACTTTCCTAGAAAGATACACAAGAAACTAGTAAAAGTATTGGCTCAGAGAAGGCGGGGTCTGGTAACTATGGAAGAGAAAAGAGATTGAGATTTACCCTTCACTGTGTATTTTACAATTTGACTATCTTATCACGGGTGTTCATTACCTATCAAACAACCTGACAGACAGCAGGAATGCATTTCAAAGAAGACGTTCTTGGGGTTTTGGGACTGGCATATGCACACGGAGGTGTATGGACTGATTGGCAATGGGGAACTGCAGTATAGCATGGAGAACTCTACCCAATATTCTGTGATAATCTATGTGGGAAAAGAATCTGAAAAAGGATGGATATGTGCATATTTATAACTGAATCACTTTGTTGTACATCAGAAATTATCACAATATCACAACCTAGTAAAGCAGCCATACCTCAATAAAACTTTAAAAAATGAAAAAATAAAAATAAAGAAATAAAAAGAAAGCATGTTATTATTTCAAAATGAATGATAGTCATATATCAATAACAAGGTCCCAACATAGAGATTTTATGGCAAAAGATTGACTACAAAATTTTTCTGAACAGTTACTAATTGAGGGTATATGCTCTTGTATAATAAGCAGAGTGTGCCTATTTTTAAAAATCTCTAAATTTCCATAGCTTTATCAATTCTACAGACTTGGAATATAGCATATGGTCTTATGAATGGTTTTATTCTAAACTAGATATCATCTTCCAGTCAATGCTGTTATTTTTCTTTTTAAGGCACCAAAATACCTAACATAATTTCTTACATATGGCAGGAAGTCAAAAATGTATTTATTGATTGTGCAAGAAAGAGATTAGTAATGGGGCTTAGCATCTTTAGTAATCCTTACTTCTAGCTGTGTGAAATCAAAATGTATTAATTTATTTCACCACCTGCAAATAAAAACTTAGCATGTGCCACCTTCTTTAGCAATTGAGTGATCTTAGAGAGTTATTAGCTATTAACTGGATTTATGGAGTGTACTCTTCAAATAGGCCTCTAGATATAGGTTCATAAAACTATGAAATAAAGATAGAATTGTTGCCATTAAGGTTTATAATGAAGTCCTCTAGAGGCAATTCACAAAAGCATGTATTGGCTATAATCATACATGTACACCCTACTGATACTCATCTAGTTTAGGAAGAGGAATGAGCTTAATGTTCCAGAATTAGAATCCCAGAATTAGAATTGTTCGAGCACATACGTGACTCATGGGAATCCCAAAAGCAATTAATTGGAATACATGTAGCTGAGGTTTTACTTGATGGGACAAAAGTGAAATGAGCTATTACCATTACTCTGTCTCCATCAGAACCATAGATCTGGCTTTTATAAATAAATGTAGGTAAGTCATACTCAAACTTATATGTTTGAGTGTTTGGTAAAGAAATATGACCTTGAGTCTATATTCATAACATGTGAACTCCTTTTTTTCTGAATTAAAAAAATCTTAGCTTGTTATTTTGACATGAGTTCAGGATAGGCTTTCTGTTGTTTGATCAAGTGTTAAGGTTCATGATGAATTAACATCATCTTTGTAACTAAACCTCATAGTGTTTTCCTATTAAGAATGTTTTTGTGTTCACAGGAACTGATGTAGTGATAAGAGACTCTGGGTTTCCTAGGATCTTCAATTAAAAAATACTAATGCTACCCAACTCCCTAGTACACTAGGAAGTAGTGAAAGAGGAATTTTAAATCAAAGGTTTGGGCTTCAGTTAAAACAGTGGAATTCTTTTTTTTTTTCTTTTCTTTTTCTTTTTGTCTTTTCTAGGGCCGCACTTGCGGCATGTGGAGGGTCCCAGGCTAAGGATCTAAAAGGAGCAGTAGCCACCGGCCTATGCCAGAGCCACAGCAACGCCAAATCTGAACCATGTCTGCAACCTACACCACAGCTCACAGCAATGCCAGATCCCTAACCCACTGAGCAAGGCCAGAGATCGAACCCACAACCTCATGGTTCCTAGTCGGATTTGTTAACCACTGAGCCACAGCAGGAACTCCAAAACAGTAGAATTCTTGACTTAAACTTCAACAACGACTATGTTAGCATCATACATTTAAAAAATGTTACAATAGTTTGTTGCTCTGTTCCTCAATAAAATTAAGACAAAAGCTTTAAAAAATACTGTGTGTGTGTGTGTGTGTGTATACACATTAAATATATAATGTGTATGTGTGCATGTATTCCTCCATTTACAAATTGGGAATATGTAACATTTATGATCTATGCTGAGTTCTTGGGTAAAATCCTCTTCACAATGTAAAAGGAGTTGCTTTCAAAGCAGTGCTGTAGTTTTTGTATTTTTCTTATTTAACCATCAGGCATTCAATGTTTGCTTGAATCATCAAAAAATTTATTTCAGACGGCAACTGACATTTTCTCATATTAAAAAAATAAATCCTTGAGTTGACAGACATCCAACAGTAGGAGGGAAGGCTTGAGCTGACAGTTGCTTCCTTGCACAGGCTTTTAATTACAGAGTCAGCATGCAAGCTTCAGAAGCCCCCAGGAGTTGGTAGCTAGCATTGACTGACGTTCAATCCATTGCTAGAACAGTAATGGAGAGAAGTGTGGCAATTACTATATTTCAGTAGGAACATGGAGTGTATATACCTGTTCTGGGACCAGGAGTCTTAATTTCATTTAGGAAAGGAAAAGAAAAAAAAAAAAGACTATCATTTCATCTATTTAGCTTTATCAGAAAATAAGCTGTTTTCCATCATTAAAATTTTTAAGTAATTTAGGCTTCTAATTTAGTCACATAATACTTGAGCCATCTTGATCTTTAAAGTCACATTGTTTTAATGTATAGTAGAAATTTTCCTGTCTTCTTAAGCACAATATTCTGCACAGAATATAAACTTCTCTTACACAACTCAGTGAGCGATAAATTCCAATTGTTCCAGTTTTACTGTGAACACAATGAGACCCCGTTTTTCTAGCTCTGGGTCTTATATCAGCTGTTCTTTCTCAGAGTCAGTTTGTAGCACGACAGTGTGGTTGTTCTTCCAAAAAGATTGTTTTCTGTAATCTAGGGATACAGATGACCAAGTCTGTTCAATTAAAAAAAAAATTATTTCCTCATCATGGTAAATCAGTGGGCTTTATCTGAGGCTCAAAAGACTTCTTTTCCTGAGGATTAAAGGATTTTTTATTGCCACTTTTACAACCAATTCCCCAAATATTTACAGAGCATCTATTATGTGCCAGGCGGTGGAGAGGTTGCCAGCAATGTGTCCTTTGGATGAGCAAAATACCACTGAACTCGCTGCAGCTCCGATTCCACCCTTAGCCTGGGAATTTCCATATGCCATGGGTGTGGCTCTGAAAAAAAGTGCCACTGAATTCAAATTCTTTGGAAAATTGGGAATATGAGTTTTGAATTTCTGCCCAGGCCTTCCTCACCTCCGGGTACAATTAGGAGCTTCTGCATTTTAAGATCGTCTACCTTCTTCTGCATCAGTGCAGGATCAGACATGACCCTGTCAGGCTTTTTAGCATCAAAAGCATAGCTTTTTCTGTGGCTTGTCACTTTTAAAAGGCCTTAGACTTATGGGGTAAAGTCCTAAGCTGATTGTATAAAGAGCTTTGGTCCAGACCTCCATATAAGGAAGCTGCCTGTGAGTTTCACATCTGAAGTAAGATGGCTCATTCTTAGTTTCTCTGTTAAGTTTGTTGCCCCCATTTGATTGCTCAAAAATAAAGGCCCTACCTGAATTTGGGTAGATCAACTTTAAGAAAATATATAGGAATAGCAAACATATAAAAGGCGATAAGGGATTTTTGCACCATTGGTTAGCCTTAAAACCTCGATGGAATAAAAAGATCTAAACTAATGTACAAACAGACCCCTGGTCCTACAGTTCCTCTCAACTCTTTGGTATTCTATTTTTAGGGGAAATCATTAGTCTTGTTCTTTTTAGAAGCTCCATTTTTGTTCAGTTAAATTAAAATCTTTAGACTCCTCAACTATTAATACCAGAAAAAAAATATTAAACTTCCTAGGGGACTCTTATTAATGTACAGCACTGAGTTTGATTGATTTAAAAGGCATAGTGAACAGACACTGCTTTTGCAAAGTCTTCCAGACAGGCACCTGACGTTTTAGTTACTCTGATTGCTGAGACAATTTCACTTAAGCAGAAAGTTGGAACAAATATGAATGAAAATAAACTCTGGGAAATTTGTAAGCCAAAGACAACATATCAGGGACGTATTTTTCATCCAAATAGGCTAATGAGAGACTACAAAATGTGAGAAGAGCATGTCGTATTTTGACATTGCAACAATGGCTGTTAATCATAGCTTTGTATTTTACTATTAAAAAGTTACCACTTAAATACCATTTGTTATTGATAACTGTTTGAAAGTCTAGTTATATGTAATCTAACAGGGAAAATAGTTCGTAGCTTATCTTGAATTATACATCAAATTGAAAACCCTTTTGCTAAAAATAATCTGGAACAGAGACGATATTGTGCAAGACACTAAAAATGTGTGTTTTGGAAAGGAAAGTAGGTGAGCTAGTTTCTACCTATTTTGATTTTTTTCCTTACAAAGTTTTCATGTAATAAAAAGGATAATTTACAAAAAAAACTCAGGACATAAGAAAGTTACATTAGTTCCTTTTGACTCATATGTAAAGTTTAAATGAAAGCATTGTAACTTTGTCCTCCAGAGTGCCTAGAATGTCTTAGAGGACAAAAGTTTAAAACCATTGAAACTGAAAGAAAATCGTTTTCAAAACCATTGGAATTGAGAGGAAATCACTTTCTAGGTTCTTTAGAGAAATCTATAACGTATCTTTAAAATAAATAATAAATCACATTGTGAAGCATCAGAATTATTTTCAGGATACTTCACTTACTTTTTGATTAATTTTTTGGAACTGTTCTGGGTAAAATTAAAGAAGTTTCACACGTTAAAAGAAATCTAGAGTCTGAGTGCTTTCCAGATTTTTCATGTGAACAATAGTGTCTTAGCATCTTTAACATTTCAAGGAAGAGATGTGCTCCAGTTAGCTGAGTGATGGGGCTTTAACTGAAGACAAATAGGGAAGTGTGGCTCCTCCAGACATCACCACAGGCAGCTGAGTAGCTGTTCTGATGCCAGTGCATCCAACTGACCATCATCACAGAAACAGGGTGCAAAGCGCTGGCACCCTGGAGCCGAGAGTCTCAGAACCTGCCTTCCTGACCACTGAACTACACTGCTTCTCTTCCAAGTCCCAGGGAACCAGAACCAGGTATCACAGGACAGCCTGCAGAGAGCCTAGAAAGCCCAAGTCTGGAAGTGAACTTCGAAATCCACCTGGGAGTCAGGACACCAAAAGCAAAACTTCAGAAATTAGTTTTCTATCTTTGCACTTCACTGTGTATTGACCTTACCCAATTTCCTAAAAGCACTGATGGCAGCAAATAAAAAAAGAAGGGAAAATAGTTACTTTCTAAGGATGCTATTATAAAGCACAGTTGAGTGAGAAGAAAATGCTTCCAATCAGGACCATCTGGGGTGGCCTCGAGGCAAAGAGAACGACTGAGTTTCTCAGTATTGCCCTAAAGGTCAGTAAGAAGAGTCTTTACACTTGACTCAGGATGGCCAGAATCTAAACTCTGCTTCAGGCATTCAAGCTGGGGAATTCCAAGGAGGCTGCTTTTCCCCTCTCCCTTCCCGGCCTCCTTTCCTTCCCTCCTGTGCTTCCTTCCTTCTTCCTTCTTCCTTCCTTCCCTTCCTCCTCTCCTCGTCCTCTCTTTTTATTTTTTTTAAGAAATGAGCCCAAGCAGGAGGCAGTTTCTCTTCCCAAGGTGAAAACTTGTTGCAGGGGGGTGGCCGGCAGGTTGGCTGGGGGTCCTCAGAGAAGGGGTCCTCAAAAGGAAGGAACTAAAGGGGAGAAGCAGATCAGGCTTTTTAAAAAAGATTGTGTGGAAAGAGAAGAGAATCAATTTTTGGTCAGCTGTGTCCAAGGAGAAATTTAAAGAGAAGGAGAAAATTCTAAACACATCTCTGCGGTTTGTGTGTTGACCACACAGGAACCCAGTTTTATTGTCTCCATATTAAGATCTAATACGTTTTGTCTACCTACGACTTGGTAGCCCTTAAAAGCAAATTTTCCAGGATGCTTGATTCATGGTTTTAAAAGAATGGAAGGCAGCCACCTTAGAATAAGAGAAAGCTAGTCTGGAGTGGAAATTAGAACCACTGTGATAATGCAATGCCTGGATTCGATGTATTAGACAGAAAATTGAAGAAGAAATCAACTCTCTTGTAATCAACAGAACTTTGTCACACTTTCTAAAAATAAAAAAAACACAATTGAAAATATCCTGAATGGGGAGTTCTCTTACGGCATAGCAGGTTAAGAATCTGGTGTTGTCATTGCAGCTGCTTGGGTCGCTGCTGTGGTGCATGTTCGACCCCTGGTCCAGGAACTGCCTCATGCCACAGGCATGGCCAAGAAAAAAAATTCATAAAAAATCCTAAATGGTTTATTCTTTTGAATAATCATCAACAACTTTTCAAACATCTCATATTTGTTCTTCTGATTTTCTTGGCTCCCTTTCTTTTCAAGTACTTACCAGAATCTCTTTTGAAATATAATGGCCTTATGAAGTTTGTTCTCTTTTTGGTTAAAGGCTCATCTTCCACTGTGGATCCTAAAGCAATTCTTGAGGATGCATGTGGGGAAATCTTGGATTAAACTGTACACCAATAGGTCCAGAAATTAGATTTGGCAGTTTCTGGTCTGGGTTGATGACCTCCTCATTTTTTTTTTTTAATATACACAAAAGCTATGTTTCACATTTCCTGGTCTATTTTTCTCACACCCAGCTGAATTAGATTCAGGGAGTGTTTGGTGAGATACCCAGAATGAAAGAGTATAAGAAACTCTACTTCAAACTTGTAGGCTGGAAACACTTTTTTTCTCTTTCTTTTTTTCTTGTTAGGGACACACCTGCAGCTTATGGAAGTTCCCAGGCTAGGGGCTGAATCAGAGCTGCAGCTGCTGGCATACACCACAGCCACAGCAACACCAGATCTGAGCCACATCTGCAATCTATGCCCCAGCTTGTAGCAACACCAGATCTTTAACCTACTGAGCAAAGCCAGGGATCAAACCTGCATCCTCATGGATACTAGTCAGATTCTTAACCTGGTGAGCCATAATGGGAATTTCTGGAAAGATATTTTTATCTTTCCTCCCTCATACATGCAGTTTATTTAAAAATTAGAGTCTATCCTGGAAATGGTGCTGAGGTCTCAGACACATACAATCACGCTGAAACCTTGTCTGTAGCTGAGACCATCCATGGACACCTGGCTGCCAAGACTGGGCAATATTGCTTTAAGTTGTTTGCCTCCTGGAATTTCACAGGTATCATTGTATCAGGTATGAGGCAAGAGGATATTGTTTCATGCTTAGAAAATATATTGAATTGTAACAGGGTGTGCAGACTTTGGGGCTAAGCAGAGACTTAGATTAGTGGGGTAGTCCGCAGGGGCTGGCATTAGGACTTATGTTCACTCCAATTTTTGTAGCAGAATGCTCATCCGCCCCAGATGATGGGAACAAGGATGGAAACATTGGGTTCACATACTGAAATCTTACCTGCATGTCTACAGAAGGGTCAGAATGTGCCCTACCTGTGTTTAGACTTGAGGGAAATTGACAGGGGCCCAGTCAACCAGGTGCTGTGAAGTGCAGTCTAGTGAAACTGAAAGATCTGCCTAAAGCCCATGCAGGTCTCAAGGGTGACCAGGAGTTCCTTCCAAACTTAGATATTCCTCAGAACCCCTGAAGTCTTGCTACTAGTGAAGCTACTAATGAAGTATAAAAATAAAAGCAATGCCTCAGACTAGAGCTTTGGTGTGAACGTGAGGACAGGCACAAGCTGGGTGGCTGAAGCCAGACCCTCTGCTAGCAAGTGAGCCAGCTGGGTAAGCAGAGAGGTAGATTCTTTCCCTGGGTCACTCCCCACAACTATCCAGCAGCTGGGTCATACCATGCACCCCCAAATTTGCTTTCCTCATAGCAGGATGTTTCCCAAGTGAGATCATTGACAGCGCTTTCATCAAGAGTCCCTTGGCCCTTTGCTGACCTCAGCATGACCGAGACATGCACAAGTAAATCCAGAAACACCAACACCCCAGAGAGGAAATATCTCTTCATCCTGCACCCAATTTGTTTGAGCTGCAGTGAGAGAGGACAGTTGTTGGCACAGAGCAGCCATGAAGATAAAAAACCTTAATATCCTACCATTCTCCTTCAGAAGAAGACCCATGGGGCAATGGAAATGCGAATTCCATTCTGACATTCCTGGGTTAGTTTTTTTGGGTAGTTCCCAGTGTTCCAGTCTCAATTTAGGCTCATTTTCATGCTGGTTTTAAACACACATGTACACACACACACACACTCAGATGGAGACTATCTATATCTGTATTCATACCTATGTCTATTGTTCATCTACACTGTAATGTGTATATTTTGCTCTGTATACTAATAGATTACATAATATATATCTAAACTGGGTCATTTTCAAGGTAATAGAAGAGAATTTGTTTCTTCATTTTTTCAACAAATATTCATCGAATATTTGTGGGGTTTTTTCCCACAACAAATTCTCACAGTGATTCAAATACCATTTTGGGTGCCAAGTATATAAGTCAGGCAACTTCCTCTCGTGGAATCTATTTTCAAGTTTGAGGCGACACAAAAGGAACAAATAAAACTACAGATTAATTCCACATAATAAAAATTGCCATGAAAAAGTTAAAACACAGCAATATAATTGACAATGTCCTGAGTGAACTGGGCAGGTTAGGCAAGACCTTGCAGAGCAAACCATATTGAAATATGAATAATGAGTCCAACCATACACGTATCTGAACACAGATGGGCAAAAAGTCTGAGGCAGCAATGAAATTGGCCTTTTTCAGGAAGTGAGGGATGTTTCTGAAGAGAAGGAAATTAATGAGAAAATTGAAGAGTTGAGGTTAAAGGGGTAGGAAAAGTCAAGTCACTTAAAGTTTATAGACAGTTATAAGGAGGAAGGATTTCATTCTCACAGCCATTAGAAGCTACTGGAGAGCTTATAAGCAGGAGAGTGACTTGTTCTTATTTATATTTAACAAGTAAGTCCTTGGAGGTGTTGCCCAGGTAGGGTAGAAAGAGTGGAATCAGAGAGATAGCCTTTGGAGTTTCAGACTCACCAAATTAGGGGGAATTAGGAAACACTTTTAGAATTATATATATATATAGTAAACAAATATAAAAGCAAGACTTTTCAGGTTCAGGTGATCACCCTATAATTGAACTGTCTATTCTCAGAAGATGATAGACTCCAGACTCTCTACAGGGCAGCATCCCCAAAGTCCTGTACACAATAAAAAATTCTTAGGCACGCAAAAAAAACAGGAAACTATAACTCATACTCAAGAAAAAAATGCCAGAATCCCCTCGTGGCTCACCATGTTAAGAATCTGCTGTTGTCACTGCTGTGGCCCAGGTTACTGTTGTGATGCAGGTTAGATCCCTGGCTCTGGAACTTCTGTATGCCACAGGCACAGCGTACCAAAAAACAAACAACAAACAAACAAAAAATGTGTCATTAATACACCTGCCTCAAAACAGCCTATATATTGGATTTAGCAGACAAATATTTTTAAAGAAGATTACAAAAAATATGGAAAATATATTCAAATACCAAAGAAAAATGTTTTTTTTTTTTTTTAAATAAAGAAACAAATAAATCTCAGCAGGGAAATGGAATCTATAAAAAAACCTGCAAATTCTAGGGGTTCTTGTTGTGGCTCAACAAGCCAAGGTTAAGAACCTGACTGGTATCCATGAGGATGTGGGTTTGATCCCTGGCCTTGCTGCAAAGTGCAGTGTAAGTTGCAGCTGCGGCTCAGATCCAATGTTGCTGGGCTGTGGTGTAGACTGGCAGTAGCAGCTCCTGATTTGACCCCTAGCCTGGAAACTTCCATATGCTGCAGGTGTGGTCCTTAAAAGAAAAAAAATTGCAAATTCTAGAACTGAAAAGTATGAAAAGAATTCAAAAAATGGAAAATTCACTGAGTAGGCTTAACAGAAGATTTAAAGGAGTGGAAAAATGAATTAGTAATCTTGAAGATATATCAATAAACATTTTCCAATTAGAAGAATACAGAGAAAAAGATGGAGAAAAATGAACTGTCCTTCAGAAATAGGTGGGGCAATATCCAATAGTCTGACATACATGTTACTGAAGTCCCAGGATAAGAAAATGAGAATAGGCAGGAGAAAATATTTGAAAACAATGACCAAAAAATCCTCAAACTTGATGAAAATCTAAAAATGGAAGAAGCCCAGTGACCTCAAGCAGGATGTTCTTCCAGTTACTGATTCAGCAGTTCCTTCAGTATTTATTGAGTTCTTACTTGTTTTGTTGGGTAAGAGAGAACATACATTTGAATATGCCACATTCTCTACTGTATTTAACTATCTAGATCTATAATACCCAGTTCCCGAACTACTAGCCACCTGTGATTACTGAGCACTTAATTTGAAATGTGATGGGTGGATAGTATAACATGATGAAATGGCAACATTTTGGATTAGATAAAATATATTATAGAAACAAGTTTGACCTGTTTGTTTTTATTTATTTAAAGAGTATTGGTAGAAAATTTAAAATTATTGTGCAGGGAGCTTGCACTATATTTAGACAGAACTGACCTAAGTAATCTTATTCTAGTTTGTAAGATAGTGTCCATACGTAAAAATGCAAAGTAGCAAAGTCTCAACTCAGGCACATTGGGACTAGGCAATTTTTATGAGGTATTTTTTATTTATTGGTATTTTCAGTTACTACAGTTCTGCTTGTTTCTTTTGAAGCTGTTTTAATTTGCGTTTTGGAGAGGGAAGAGAAACATAGTGGGCATCAGAAATTATCCATCATAACCATGAACGATGGGTTACCTGGATTATCCTGAATGCAGTATAAAACCCTTGGACAACTTCAGCTCTTTATTTCAAGATCCACATTAGTGGAAGGAGGTATGACTTGGTCTGCTTAATATATATTTCACATGGTTCTTTTGAATATAAAATGAGGAATATTAAAAACATTTTAAAACATTTGGGATGGAAATGCTATAAAATTTGGTTATGATGATCACTGTACAACTATAAATGTAATAAAAATCATTGAGTAAAAAATTTTTAAAAATAAAATAAAAAAATTAAAAAAAGATGTTTTAAAACATTGTATGATGTTTTAACCTACTTAAGATACCATTTGAAATAAAGTAGATTTTATTTTTTATTTTTATATTTTACTCCGAGTATTTTTTAAACTTATTTGGTAGGTATTAAATTAAGGGAAAATGTTTTACCTCCTGTCATTAAAAACTGTGTCCAATAAAACATTTTGAAATGAGTTAGGTGTCACAGGTATTAACTATTACACTAGTAAATTAAAGTCTTTTTTTTTCTCTTTTTTTTCTTTTTGGCCATGTTTGTAGCATGAGGAAGTTCCTGGGCCAGGGATCAAAGCCATGCCACAGCTGTAACCAGAGCCACAGCAGCGATGATGCCGGATCCTTAGCCCACTGAGCCTGAGGGAACTCCAAAGAGTCATTAAAAAGAAAATATTGAAGTAATTTATTCATTTGTTTGAGCATGTGCTATATCAAACAGTACATTAGACACTGGAAAACTACAGTTTACACAATCTGTGTGATTCTTGCCCTGAAGCAATTCATGGTCTTATGCCTGGTTATTTCCTTCACAGAGTTAGGTTTTCTCTTCCCCACATGCTCTGCTAAAGTTTGGTCTTTGATTTTATAGATTTCAACTCTTAAAAAAGCGAAGAGCGTTGAGTTCTCTCCTTGGAGATTTCTCATTTGCCCCCCAAATACAACTCATCCTTCCCCAGACGCAGCTGTGGGTTTGCAACTTAGAATGTCCAAAGGGCAGTGATGCTGGGGAAGCTTGCAAGTGGTGAGATGGCTCAGAGAAAGAGGGTTCCTAAAATCTATTAGGAGTGATGGGGGCTAAAATGTTCATGCTGATAGTTTGCATAATGACTAAGATTTCCTAGAGTTTGGAAATTGAGCTATTCAGGAAATCACCACTGCAGATCTTGCTATTGCTGGCAAGATAACAAGGCCATACTTTCACTAAGACACGTTCGCTGGGAATATTTTGTTCAAACAGATATTCTGTTTCCATCTCCACAGCATGTCTTGGTCCAAACAGTGTCTATTTATAAAGGACATTGCAAATCTGCTTCTGTAGTACCTATAACTATAAAGGGTGTTCCAACAGATGCACAAAGGTGGGAGAAAATATATAAGGAAAGTAGCTAAATAGGATTAGAATTTGAGCTGCTCTAGGAGCCAAAGTGATATGCATGTGTGTGTGTGATCTGTGTAAAAATGAGCAAAGGCATCTTTCTCCTACATTCCTACATTTCCATCAAAAAGGCCAAGGGCATGTAAAATAGCATCACATCTTACAACTCTGTTAGAAACTAAGGAGAGGTGTCCTCTATGTGACAGAAACATCAAAGAAATTCTTCTTGATGTAAATGCTAAATCTGGTTATTCTGAGAAACAATGGCATCCACGGGAGGAAATAAAGGAGACGCTGTAAGAACACACCCACACGTCCTGAGGCACAGACCTCCTTGGACCCTAATTAGCCAGAATTCAACACTAATATCTGAACACAAAAGCACCAAAGGTCCGAGTTTAGTTATACCAAGCAGGAAGTCTGAGTACTGGTAACATCAAGCAGAAAGTTAGCATGGGCTAAGGAATGGCTAAAAACCGAAGAAAAACCTGTTGTGTATCCATACAATGGAATATTATTCAGCAACAAAAAGGGATGAACTACTGATTCATGGCACAACATGGATGGAAAGCAAAAACACTGTATGAAGTAAAAGAAGCCAGAGGAAAGATACTGTATATTGTAGGATTTCATTATATGATATGGAAAACTCCAATCCACAGAGACAGAAAACAGATGGATGGCTGCCTGGAATGGCATTTGGGATGAAGAGTGGCTGAGAACCTGCAAAAGTGATCTTTTTGGAGTGATGCAAATGTTTTGAAGCTGGATTGTGATGATGGTTTGACAATTCCGTATATTAACTAAAAATCATTTAATTGTACACTTAAAACAGGTGAACTTTATGAGCTGTGTAATTTACCTTAATAAAGTTGAAAACCAGAAACAGAATGCAAATGTTGAAGATAATCATGAAGAAGATGCATAGTTAAAAAATTCAAATAAATATCAACTGGGCTCAAATCAATAGAACTAGGTGGATAACAGAGAACCGGGTAGAAATCAATAGGTGAATGATGGAGGGAGAGATGCTGATAAGCATATGTATCTCCTCATTTTATACTGAATGATGGAATGAATCTTATGTTCATTGTTGGAGGTTTTAAAATAGGTAAAAGCTGTTAACATTAACACTGTTGTAATTATATATTATAATTACAATTATATAAGTGATATTTGCTTCAGTTTGTAAACATAATTATTACACATGAGGATAAAGTACCCTATGACCACTGCTACTGTCACCAATTGGATGTGTATCTTTCTAAGCACTTTTTATACATTTATGAACAAGATCATATAAAGTATGATCGGTCCATTGTTTCCTTTTCAACGTTACTATAAAACATATATATCAAGATAATGTTGGATTCATTAAATGAGTTGAAAATCCTTCCTTCTTTTTCATGTCTGTGGAAGGCTTTATAAGATATGGAAAATAACTATTTCTGAAAAGCACAGAGTCACCCAAACATTCTTCTTGCCTCAAGATTTAAAAAATTGGAGTTCCCATTGTGGTTCAGGGATAATAAGCCCAACTAGGATCCATGAGGATGTGACTTTGATCCCTGGCCTCACTCAGAAGGTTAAAGATTTGCCGTGAGCTGTGGTGTAGGTCACAGATGTGGCTCTGATCCTGCATTGCTGTGGCTGTGGTGTAGGCTGACAGCTGGGAACTTCCATGTGCTACAGGTTTGGCCCTAAAAAGAAAAAAAAAAAAGAAAGAAAGAAAAAGAAAGAAATCTAAAAAATCACTCATCCATTATTTTTTCCAAAGTCTTCCCTCTATTTACATTCTCCCCTTCATCTTCAATCAACCACAAATGCTGAGAGGGTAGACTGGAGCAGGAAGCCAGAGTTTTGCCATACCATCCTGTTGGAACCACAAAGCTTGCACGTAAGGGAAGGACATGGGCCGGGGCTTCCCAGTCACGGCCTTGAAACTCCACAATGCTTCTCTCTAGAGCTGCTTTATCCTTGAGCACTGGCTCCAGGTGTGATGGGCAAACAGGGAACTGCTATTCCCACTGCTGATCCCTGTCTCAGGTAGTTTTCTCTCCAATAAATGCTGTCCTGGTTCTGGTATATACACTGCTGGGTCACAGTACTCGTTTGTTATTTAATTGCATGTCAAAATGTATTTATGAATGTTTACTGCAGAAGATTTTATAATAATAAAAAGTTATAAATATGATAAATATACAATTGAATATTACTTATGCGTATAATAAAATATAACAAAAAGAATATAAATGTTGTTCTGAGAAAAGAAACCACATTTTATTAGTTCTTTAACTCATATCCCTTTTGATCCTTCTTTCCTTCCTTCCTTCTGGCCAATTTTGTTATTAACATTCAATAAGTTATTTTTTGCCATGAAGTATGTGTCATGTTCCTTCAAGGAATCAGTAACAATAATCTTATCTATCTTATTAAACAATGCTGTTATTAACACTCTAATCTTATTAAAGTGACTCTATTTCACGATTTTGCACATTATCTAAAATCTTCAGTGGTCTCTCTGATTTAGGTGTTTGGTCACACTAGACTGAAGAAGAGTGAAATGATTTGGTGTTAACCAAAACAGGGCCAAGCTTTGGCCCTCCAGGGGTGAAGTTGAAGTGTCTCCTTCTGAATAGATGGCCATTACCCTAATTATTCTGGAAATATTAAGACCTGAGTTAAGACTAAATATGTGCAATCAGAGTTTTTGAAAGGCTGCAGTCTGTGTCACCTAACTCAATTGAGTAAATGAACTTGTGCCAAAGAAATAGAATTTCCTCTCAAGAAAAGGCACGGGGTGTGGGGGAAATGTGGAGATGCCAGTCAAAGGGTACAAACTTTCCGTGGTAAGATACATAAGTTCTGGTGATCCAAGGTGCAACACGATGACTACAGTTAACCACATGTATTATGTCCTTAAAAGTTGACAGGAGATCTTAGATGTTCTCACCAAATACACACACACACACACACATACACACACATACACACACACACACAAAGGTAACTATATGAGCTTGGAGGTGTCAACTAATATTCTTGTGGTAATCATTTCACAACGTATAATATAGCAAATCATCACATTGTATACCTTAAACTTACACAGTGTTACATGTCAACTGTATCTCAAAAAAACTGGGGAAAAAAAAAAGAGAACCTGTAGAAATTCTAAGAAACTATACCTCTTAGAAAAATATAGTTCTATGAGTGCTTGGCTGAGCAATTCATAGAGAAGCAGCAATTAGGGCAATATTCTAGCCATGCAACTGGTTAATTTCCGATGCTACTGATAGAAGCAAAAAATGCTATGAGGCACAATTTGTTCAGGTATGTGTGATTAATCCCAGCAATGTCCTTGGGGGTGAATTTTAGGAATCAAGACCAGACTATTGGGACGTCATATTTTTTCTCACTTCTACTTTGCTTGCATGATGATAAGTATGATTAGAAATACACAGAGAGATTTACAGAGAGAAGATTATTCTTTTTTTTTTTTTTGCCATTTCTGGGGCCGCTCCCGCGGCGTATGGAGGTTCCCAGGCTAGGGGTCGAATCGGAGCTGTAGCCGCCGGCCTACACCAGAGCCACAGCAACGTGGGATCGGAGCCGCATCTGCAACTTACACCACAGCTCATGGCAACACCGGATCCTTAACCCACTGAGCAAGGGCAGGGATCCAACCTGTAACGTCGTGGTTCCTAGTCGGATTCGTCAACCACTGCGCCACGACAGGAGCTCCAGAGATTATTCTTTAAGCAACAGTTCTTTTATTTGTTGTGACAAGTGTTCCAGCTGCAAGGATGAGAGTGGATTTCCATTCTGAAGCAACTCACTTCAGTTTCCATTAACCAGCCTGAAGCCTGTTTCAAAATGCAGTTAACTGTATTTATATCATGCTTCCTGGCAAATCATATTTACAGAGCAAAATGTTAGGTAAACTTTCCAACTTTGAAAAAAATGTCAGGAGTGGGAGTGAGGGAGACTTTAAGTTGGGAATGAAAACCAAAGTCCTTAATTTTTCTTATGTGATGTATGAAAGTGGAAAAATGAAAAGCTTCATCACCGCATGTCATTAAAGAGAACAGGGTCTAAGGATCTCTCTCCTATGTCTGAACATAAAGCAAGTGCCCAGAAACTCATTACTGTTTCTTCAGGTCACTTGAACCACATGGTGACTTCATCTGAAAATGAATTTTGTGCTTTAAACACAATAGTCAGGAAGACTCTGGAAGACTATGCTGACATCAAGTAGTTTTTTATAAGATTTTTTTTATTAGGGTATAGTCAACTTACAGTGTTGTGTCAATTTCTGCTGTCTGGCACAGTGACCCAGTCATACATATATGTGCATTTTTCCTCTCTCATATTATCTTCCGTTACGGTCTATCCAAAAAGACTATGCATAGTTCCCTGCGCTATAAAGTAGGACCACATTGCTTATTCATTCTAAATGTGTAGTTTTCAGCATGTAGGTGGAGATCTGACTTAGAGGTGAAACTTCGCCCATTGAGGTCATTCTTTGATGAAACCTTCTTGTATGGAGTTAAAATAAGTCGTATTCCACCAATTTTGTTCTGTCAGAAATCATACTGTGGACATTGTAAATCAACTGTACTTCTATAATATTTTAAAAATGAAAAAAAAATCATACTGTGGAGACACTCTAGTTCAGCAGTGTCTAAAATGGTCTTAACATTCCCCTACAATGTCCTGACTCTAGATAGCCTTCTTCCTAACTCCAGGCTCCCGACTTCCTTTTTTTCTCAGAGCATTTGCTTTAGAAAATATATAAATTCTTTCTTTGCACACTGGAGATAGAAACTTTTTAGAAGCTTCTTGTCAGTTTTATAGCCCAGGAATGTCTTTCTCCAGGACCCGGGAGTCACCCCTTTGACATGTGATCACCCCAGAGATAGAGCCTCCTGTCTCAAAGATTCTGTGGAAGAATAGGTGCCTAACTTCTTTGGGCTTCTAGTAGCAAACACAGATGGCATAATTACAGAGAAAAACATCTGCAAACTGAGGAATAACTCAATGGCTCCAGACATGAACAAATTTTCCCCATAGTGTGCTCCAATACTCTTCCACAAGCTTAACCAGCCTTTAAAAACTCTTCTGCCTTTTGTTTCAGAAGAGACATATTCAAAACTAGTTCTGGCCTTTTTCCTCCGTTTCAATAGCTTTGAATAAAAATTGTCCTTACAGAGTTCCTGTTGTGGCGCAGTAGTTAACAAATCTGACTAGGAACCATGAGGTTGAGGGTTTGATCCCTGCCCTTGCTCAGTGGGTTAAGGATCCAGTGTTGCCGTGAGCTGTGGTGTAGGTCACAGACGTGGCTCGGATCCCTCGTTGCTGTGGCTCTGGCATAGGCTGGTGTCTACAGCTCCGATTCGACCCCTAGCCTGGGAATCTCCATATGCTGCGGGAGCAGCCCAAGAAATGGCAAAAAGACAAAAAAAAAATTGTCCTTACTTGTTTAAATTTGGCTGGTGGAGTTTTTGCTTTGACACCCAAAAGTGAATGTCTGTGGTGAGCATGGAAGCCTCTGATGTCCTGATGTGCTATCTTGTTGAACTAGAGTGGCTGAGTGGCTAGAAGGTTTTTGGTAGAGGATGGGGACATGCCGAGTCAAGGGAAAAATTCTGTAGTTGTTGTGAATATATTTCCCTGTGCTTGCCCACGTGTTAATTGATGCTAACTTAAGGTAGTGACCCTATGGAATGTTATCTTTGGAAAACATCTTTGGACTTTAAAGAATATCATACTCAGCTACAGCTACCTAGCAGCTGTCCAAAATGAGCTCCTTGAAATTTCTAACACACTAAATTAAATATTTGCAAAAATGTTAAATATATCAATAATTAAAATTTACCTTTTCAGACTTTGTATTACTGTTTATCTTACAAACCATCCCCAGGAGAACATGATTATATAGTAGAAAAAGGAGTTTGGCTGTGGTGGTGAGAATGGCAGTGCAAGGAGAGGAGTGGGTTTAGAATAATACAAAGGAAAAAAAAAAAAAAGAAAGATGGTACAATTGTAATCCCCAGTCACTGCCTAATTAGGCTGTCCTACCCTCTTAGAAAGGATAATAGCACAATTTAATAGCTTGATTTGAATGTTGAAGATCAGTTTCACAGATAATTAGGAAATTGCCTAAAACCCTAAAGTTCTAAGTAAAACTCCTGAGTTAAAAGTCAGTCTTTCTTGGTGATGAAATACTTTTAGGATTCTGGGGAGAACAGAGGGAGGGCCATAAAGTGGTCTGGGGAGAGTAAGATACCAGAGACTTTGTTTTGTTTATGACAAAAACAAACTTTGATGCCTCCTTGCACCTCCTCCCCTAAAAAAAACCTAAATGGTTTCCCCTAAATTGATAGCAAAGCAGAATTAGACACACATTGACCTTTTTCAGAGCTCATAGATATCAGAGTTGTAATTGTTTGGAAGTACTTTAACTTAAATTCAGTCAGAGGCTTTCTTTGAAAAGCTGGTTTGAAGCAGTTGCTTCACTTTTTGGAGGTTCCTATGATTTCAAGACCCTAAACAGTATGGAAGATTAAACCTAATCCTTGCACATGTTCAAGATCAAAAGTCTTTCACACGTATTCATTGTCTTGGAGAAAGTTCTTCAGGGGCCCCCAAAGACTGGGCATTTTCAAGGTAGACAAGCTTCTCTGAGAGATGAGTATAGAAAGAAGGTTGAGTTTTATAGGCATCTTTCCTCTGGTCCCTCTCCAACTATTTCTGATTCATTATTTTTAAAAAGACCAACCATTATCTTCCTATTGCAGAGACTCCAACTCCATTGTGAAGTTCAAACATGTTGAGAACATGCATTTCCAGGGATAGGTGGGGGTGGAGTCTGAGAGCCCCTGTCACTCAGGTTCATACTAAGGGAATCCCCCAACTTCTTAGTTCACTAAAGCCTTAGAGGACTTGTAGGAATACTTTTTTGTTGTTAACCCACCAGTGTTTAGATTCAGATGTAACGAACGTTAAAAATACCATTTTCAAAACACTTTACTTATTGATAATACCTTATATATCCACAGCACTTAATCATTTCAAAAATATTTTATACAAACATTTCAACGTAATTTCATAACTACCACCCACCCACCCATTTTTGTATTTCTTCAATCAACATATATAATTTTGAGTAATTATTAAGTGCCAGATGAAATCATACAAATATGTATTTATAAATGTATTTTTGGATGGAAGAAATTGAGGGTAAGGGAGATTAAATGACTAGTTTGGCACCACAAGGAGAGTAATTTTTAGATCCTGGGCTTGCACCCAGAGAGCAAGAGGAATCCAATACCATTCTCCCTATCTTTAGGAAAGGGGGTTTCCTCTGGCTGTGCAAATGACTAAGACCTTTTGTTGCCAGTCTGAGCTATAAAGTGTTTTTCTTTTTGCTGAGAAATAAATCTTCTGTCCTTGTAGGTGGGAAGGCCATCTCTGGAACTAGAGAAATATTGTGATATTTGTGTTTAATTATATCTAGAGGGAAAAAGAAGTAGAGGAAAGAGCTAAGTCAGGTACGTAATGTCAATTTGTATTAACTTATGATACATTTACAGGTCTAAAATTATGTAATCATTACTTCTCTACTTGTGTGTGCCCTGGAAGATGAGCCTGAAATAAAACTTGTGCTGTTATTTGTTAAGTGCTTTCCTCTGAGGAACTTACAATGTTCGAAAACTAGCCATCTTTCTGATTTTTATTAGAGTGTGGTGAGGAAGCAATGGCATAGGGAATTAAAATTATTTGGACAATGTCAGAAAAAAGTGTGAGACAGAAGAGTTGCATCTATACATTTGAATTCAGTCTAAGTATTAAGTGGTAGTATTAATATTAGTTTAGGCGGTAGTATTAATTTTACAAGCAGTATCATATTATATTAATAATAGTATTATATAGCATATTATGTTAATAATATTATATAATACTATATATTATATGGTAGTAATATAATATATCACATGGTAGTATTACATTATGTTATATAACTTTTTATTATATCAAACCTGTATTCAGCTTGTTACTCTTTTAGAGAATCCAACCACATTTCATAAGGATATAGTGGCCATCAACTTCCTTGGAGTATTTATATAGTGCCAGCAAGGAAGCATTGCCACATATATTAGTCAGGATAAACTAGCTTATGCTGCAGTAAAATACTAGCCACAAATTCTGGTGGTTTAATACAATAAAGGTTTATTTCTGTATTATGTTCCATGTTCAAAGCCAGACAAAGGCAGGCTCTGCTCCACAGAGTCACTCATAAGCTCTGATCAATGGAGGAGGCATTGACTTTTCAACATGAGGTTTCAGGGTTTGCTGCAGTAGAGTAGAGAGACTGGAGAACTGCACAGGGAGATTTTTACTCCCTCACCCTGGAAGCGATGCAGTCATTTCCATTCATATGTCTTTGGCCAAGACCAGTCACATTGCCCTGCCTAACTGTAAGAACTCCAAGGAAGCTTAGTTCCCCATATGTCCAGGAAGGATGGAAGAACTAAATATGTAGTATTTATCTCAACATATTTGTGATACAACACATAGATGGGCTCTGAGACTAGAGAAGATGAAAAACAGCATAAACTGACAGTCTGAATTAAGGAAAACACAACTGGCTACTCAATATTATGTATAACTATGCCGAAGTCAAAATATATGTTTATAAATCCATCTTTATAAAAATTGCTGATACATCATAATTCATTTCTGTATATACTGTATTAAGCAGGGTTCTCCAGAGAAACAGAACCAATAGGGTGTGTGGATGTAATTAGAAAGGAATTTATTTTAAGGAATTGGCTCATGTGATTATTGAGGTTCACAAATTCAAAATCTGCAGGGTGGGCTGGCAGGCCAGAGATCCAGAGAAGAGCTGATTCTGCAGTTCAAGTGCACAGGTCATCTGTTGTGGAATTCCCTTTTGCTCAGAGGAAGTCAGTCTTTTGTTCCATTCAGGACTTCACCTGATTGGACGAAACCCATCCACATAATGGATGGAAATCTGCTTCAAAGTTCTGATTTAGGAGTTCCTGTCGTGGCTCAGTGGTTAACGAATCCGACTACAAACCATGAGTTTGTGGGTTCGACCCCTAGCCTTGCTCAGTGGGTTAAGGATCCGGCGTTGCTGTGAACTGTGGTGTAGGTCACAGACATGGCTCGGATCCTGCATTGCTGTGGCTCTGGCGTAGGCCAGCAGCTATAGCTCCAATTAGACCCCTAGCCTGGGGACATCCATATTCCATGGGTGCGGCCCTAGAAAAGGCAAAAAGCCAAAAAGCCCCCCCCCAAAGTTCTGATTTAAACATTTATCTCATTCAAATCACCCTCATAGAAAAGTAAAAAAAAATATTTGTTCACATATCCAGACATCATGGTCAAGCCAAGTTAACACATAAAATTAACCATAACACATTCTCAAGTATAACTCCACCCACCAGCTATGCGAGCAAGGATGAGTGACTGGCTCTAATGACCAATAACCTCAGCATGAAATATTCTTTTGTAACCACATTCAGATTCATGATTCCTTAAGAATCAATGCTTTTATTAATAATCCCTTCAGAATTAGTGCAAAATGTTTTGTTTTCAAGCATTAAGCTTAGAAATGAAGTCTAGTGAAGTCTAAAATCTAATGGCATTTTTGAAATCCTGATTAGTTTAGCAAATACCTTTACAACATAAGTTGGGCTTTTTTTTTTTTTTTGAGAATTCTAAATCACTAAACCATTATAATTTTTAATAAAAGTTTTCCTTAGATTTTAATTAAAGCATGAAAATATTTCTATGTGCCCAAGTAACATTAAAAAATTTGTATTAAAATTGAATTCCTTTCTCTGCTAAGAATTAAATACTTAAAATTTAATAGCACATTGAAAAGAAGGAAGAGTATTTTTGCCTGAAAAAAGTCATCCAACTTTTATAAGCAGAAGAAAGGAAGAAACAATCAACTAACACATGAGTTGAAACAGAGAACATGAAATACGTTTTTCAATGCTTTTTCTCTTGTCATAAACACTGGCAAAGCACTTAATCTGTCTCAGAACTAATAAAACAAGCATAATCAAGTTGTCACCTATTTCTAGAGCATTAAATCGGGATTAACAAGATAATGTTGGTAAATTGCTTTGAGAATCTCAGATAAAGGGCATTGAGTGAGAAAGTAGTTAGCTATGTACTGATTACAATACAATCACATACACACAAACATATGCATACACTTAGTGTGTATGTATGTGTCCCATTGGGTGTTCTGTGTCCCTGTCTTATCTGGAGCAGAGTTCACAGCTTGGTGCTATTAACATTTTAGGTCAAAGAGCTTGTTGTGGAGGCTGTTCTGTGAATTAACAGAGTGTTTAGCAGCATCCCTGGTCTCTATCCAATAGATGCCGGTGACATCTCTCGCTCCAGTTGTGACAACCAAAAATGTTTGCAGACATTGTCAAACGTCCCTAGAGGGTAAAATCACCTCGAGTCTAGAACCACTGATTAAGACAGAACCAATGTGAGGGATGGTGAATATGGGAAAATTCATAAATTTGTCCAAAAGGAAACTTGCAAGTTTAAAAGAGAATAGAATAGTTATTCTTTAAGATAATAGTTTAAAGGAAACTTTTTTAACCCCAAAATTCATATTGGAGAAAAAAAAGACAAGAATAACGAAGATAATTTTGAACAAAATTGGTAAGGGAATTGCCCTTGTGATTAGTTATTTTGATTAAGGCAGTGCTAATGGAATAGGAACAACCAACCAATGAAACATGATAGAAAGCCTAGAAACACATAGAAAAAGAAGACACCCCTAACATTTGTGGGACCTAGGACAAGGGTGCAAAGGGAGGCCCATATAGCATGTGTTTAATATTTAATCAAGCTGGCAAACAATTAAATCAAGCACGTTTTATATTTTTACCTTGATAATATAAACCTTTGTAATAACCTCAAAGGCAAGTTTGAATTTTAATTCATTGTATTCCTGGAGTCCTATGAAAGAATGTGATGTCACAGGAAAAGCAGGCCTCTGACTCCAGATTCTGAACTTTTGCGCAACCCTATTCTCTCATTCCCAAAGATCTCATGCACGCCTATGTGTGGACAGTAGGGCCTTGCCTGCACCCCCAAGACCTTCCCACAAACCCTTCAAGACAATTTCCACTTGGCTTACTGGGGGTATGGTCTTCCTTTAGGGGAAACAGACTGTGCAGGCCCCATAAGTAGGCTCAGAATTGTTGGGCAGAAAATTCTGGAATCCAAAATAGGTAGGTTCATTCCTGGGATGTGGGCTCTGGCTGGGTGTGTCTCTTGCCAGGCCTCCTCCTCTCACTGTAGGAAGGGATATAGCTAGATGGGAACCAGAGAAGACCCTTTGAAACATGGATCCTAAGCTAGAAGCAACTCTTCTTAGAGTCTACAGGTGACAGTGCACCAACACATATGGAACTATTTTTATATGATCGAGTTTCAAACCAGTGGAGAAATATAGGAATATTCAATACTGGATTGGATTAATTGATTATCCATACAGAAAAAATAAAATTGTCTTCTCCTTACAGTAAAATAAATTCAAGCTACACTGAACGCCAAAATACTAAAAGCAAAGCTATGATCTCAGGGAGAGCAGCATGTTAAACCAAAGGAGAAAGTCAGATAGACACAACACAAAAACTATCACCACAGGCTCATAATTGATATCCTATTGAGAAATTTAAAGAAATATTCAGTTATTCTATAAACATTCACTAGAACACAGTTTAGAGCCTCAATTTAGAGAGGTATACATTTGTTTTAGTGAGCAAGATAACTGCTGTGGCAGGATTAATTGTCTTCCCTCACCCGCTCCCTCCCAAATTTGGTTCAGCGTCAGGCTGATAAGCCACACAAACACCAAAAGGGTAGGAAAGGCTGTATTACTCACACAATGAGAGCAGAGCAGGCGCACAAGCAGATAAAAAAATCTAAAGCCACAGTCTAATCATGAGAAAAACATTAGACAAGTCCCAAGGGAGTAACATTCTACAAAATGACTCAAAACTGACTCAAAACTGTCAAGATCATCAAAGCAAACAAAGCCTGAGAAACTGCCGGCTAGAGAAGTCTAAGGAGAGATGACAACTTAAGGTAACGTGGTCCTCCGGATGGGATTCCACAACAGAAAAAGAACATTCGATAAAAACGAAGGCAATCTGACTAAAGAATAGACTTAGTAACATATTAATAAGATCTCGACCGTGGTTCATTAATTGTAACAAACATATTAGTTAAGGTATTAATAATAGAGGAAGTTGGGTGCAAACCACATGGGAACTCTATACAATTTTTGCAATTTTTTGAAATTTAAAAGTATTCTAAAAATAAAGCTTATTTTAAAAAAATTATCAAAATTTCACTTTAAAAAACTAGGACCAATGGAACAATGAAAGAGAATGCAGTCCCCATGCAAGGATTATTCTCGTAAAGAAAGTTAGCATGTACAAAAGGTGGTTTTATTAATCAGTAGGGGAAATGTTAGCCCTCTCAAGTAAAATTCCTGGGACAGTAGGTTTCCACATACTGAAAAATAGATTTGTATTTTCAGCATTTATGATTACATTTCAAATGGATTCACAGCAAATGTGAAAAGCAAAACATTTTAAAGGAAATTGTAGGGAATAACTTTGTAATAGTGGAATTAGAAATGCTAGTCTTAAATAAAATACCTATGGAATAAAACAAATAAAAGGATCAACTTGATAAAAATGTATGGGAATTTAAATTTAATTTAAATGAGGGTTAAATCTAAAAACTTCAATTTGATAAAAAAAAAAGCAAAGGGAAACAACAATCGTTCACCTGGACAAGATATATGCAACCCAAACATCAAAGGATTATGAGCAAGGATATATAAAGAAACTACAAATTAATAAGTAGAACTTAATAGAAAAACAAACTGGAAAAATTCAATTCATAGGAGAAGAAATTAAAAACATTAATTCATAGAAGAAATTAAAAACATTAATTCTTATTAACAATCAGGGGAATGCAAACTTAAAACACGAAATACTAATTACCCATCCATCAGATTGGCTAAGTTTATAAGAAAACTAAAAATATTAATTGTTGCAAAGAATGAGAGGGAAGTTATCAATAATTTTGGTGGAAGTGGAAATTGAAGTAACTACTCTCAAGGGTCACTTGGTAATATGCAGTAAAGAAAAGATGGGCACATAGCATGAAATATCTATAGTACAGAAATTCTCACACAAAGACAAAGGAGTCACCAACAGGCTTTTCATTGCAGCATTAATAAGGAAACATTGCAAATGTTTTCAGTGTAGATCAGTGGAGGAAACACAAGTATTTCATGGTATATTCTTAGAAAGAAATTTTCTAAATTGATTAGAATGAAATATGTGTATTATCATGTTATATTTTAAATACATATTAAGGGAAATACATAAATTGAAGCAATACGTGTGAACATGAGCAAATGAAAAGCCAACTTCAAATCATGTTTATCTAGTCATTAAAAGAGATTCCAAAAAATTTTAAATGCCAAGTTTTTGTTTAGTTTGAATAACAATAGAAAATGCAAAAAGAAGGTTTTCTAAATAATTTTTGAGAACTTTTCCTTTTGCTAAGTAAAGTTAGTGAAATTTTACTTATTGACACCTGTAAAATACATAGCAATTTGGCAAAAAATCAGAAAATGACAACGTTTAGAATTAACCTTGTACTCAATATCTATCATACTATGTTTATATTTCTTAAATTTATGAAATTTTATCTTTAGAAAAACTATTTTTGTCAAATTTTTTTTTTTTTTTTTGGTCGTGCCTGTGGCATGTGGAAGTTTCCAGGCCAGAGATCCACCCTGTGCCACAGCAGTGACAAGACCTTAACCACTAGGCCACCAGGGAACTTCTTTCTCAACAACATTTTACTTGAAGGAAGGGACTGTTTTGTTTTTTTTTTTCATTTCTTCAATTTCTGTCCTCTGCAGTTTGTAGATCAGAGGAATCATTCCAAAACTGCTGAAGGACAGAATGAGTATTGCCTCTTAGTCCCTATAATGCAAATGACTAACAGCTAACTGTTATGCCCTGATGACTCTAATGCAGTGTTCCTGGTCATAAATTTTTATTTAATATTTTTCTCAATGTGATCAATTAAAAATATTCTACTTTTAAATACGAAATTTCAAACCATATTTTGTTATAATAGCCATCTTATTTTCTGTTATTATTTATCTTCTACAAATCAGACATATTACATGTAGTTGCAATTAAATATATACATAATTAAATATATGCCGGTGGTTCTTTTTTTTTTAATTTTATAGTCATACCCACAGTATATGGAAGTTCCTGGGCCAGGGATGAATCTGACGCACAGCTGCGACCATGCCACAGCTGTGGTAACACCCGATCCTTTAACCCACTGCACTGGGCCAGGAATCCAACCCACACTTCTGCAGTGACCAGAGCCACTGTAGTCAGAATCTTAACCCACTGCACCAGGGTGAGAACTCCTCAGTGATTCTTAACTGGGGTAATTTTGCTTGCCAAGAGGCATTTGTCAAAGTCTAGAGATATTTTTGGTTGCTACATATGGAGGGCATTTACTGCTGGCATCTAGATGGTAGAGGCCAGGAAGGTTGCTAAACAGCCCACAGCGCACAGGACAGCTCTTCACAAAAAAACTTACCCGGACTAAAATGTCAATGATGTTTTTGAGAACCTGACTGATACTGAAGGGAGGCAGATAGACATGCAAAAATGAATCAGTAAGCTAGTTTTTCAAAGTGAACAAACGTGTAACAGAAAGTAGGAGAAGAAATCTGAGGAGTTCCCATCGTGGCTCAGCAGTTAACAAACCCAACTAGTATCCATGAGGACACAGGTTCAATCCCTGGCCTTGCTCAGTGAGATAAGGATCCAGCGTTGCCGTGAGCTGTGTGGTGTAGGTTGCAGACACGGCTCAGATCCAGCGTTGTTGCTGTGGCTGTAGTGTAAGCCGGCAGCTGATTCGACCCCTAGCCTGGGAACCTCTGTATGCCACAGGTGCGGCCCTAAAAAGACAATTTAAAAAAAAAGAAAGAAAGAAAGAAAGAAAGAAAGAAAGAAAGAAAGAAAGAAAGAAAGAAAGAAAGAAAGAAAGAAAGAAAGAAAGAAAGAAAGAAATTCAAGTGCATGTTAAAGGCTGCATGTTTGTGTTTGTTTTACTTCTCTTCAGTAATGCTTGGTGGAGGTGCCTCTGTCCTCTTCACTAAGCTTTACAGGGTTAGAAGGGGGGCAGATCCTGGCTGAGGGCAAACACTCCTCTCCAGTGAGTAGAAAGAAGGAGTTTTTGCCCACAACAAGGAAGACGAAGGACAAGCTTAAACAATTTGGTTTAAAAGAGAGTTAAAACCCTGGTTCTCTTGGTTCTATAACCAAAAGATACATCACATGGTTAAAAAAGGAAGGGCAAGTACAAAGTTACCAAGATTACGACCAATCCTCTACTGGAGACCTCAGCCTTCAGGAAAACACAATAAAGCCAGATCTTGTCTCAACAGGATCTTAGATATGCACTTTTCCCTCATCTATTTGAACATGAATAAAAACCATCAAATAAGCATGCAAACGTGGTGAAGATAGCTTTAGTCAACAGCACCAAATGAATGGAGAAGGAAAATAATCTTTAAAATTGGGAGAATCATTTATACTCTTCTATAGTCATGGTGAGACTTTGAGTTAAGGCCAAATAATAAATTACATTTGACTGACTTTGCATATTTTTTCCATAGCCTATGAAAATGATAACAGAAATTATGTTAATCCAATATGCTGTGGCACTCTTAACCTTAACCACAAGGGCAAGAGGAAAATGATGAAAACTTGTTTATTACTAGCCCTGCTGACACTGAATCTGAACCAAACTAATTTTTCCACTTTTAGCAAATTGGCAAGATAAACATCAAATACATCTCACTGTAGGAAGAAAGTCAAACATGTTATTATGACTCCTGCAAAATAAAATATCCACATCCAAAATGTACAAGTACGTGTATATCCCCTAGAACCATATGTGCTAAGTGTGAGCCACTATTTTTATTAATGCTAAGCACCAATACAGCTTTGAACCTAGTAAGTATCTTGTGATTAAACAAATGAAGGCAGCATAAGTGCAGCGTTCCCAGCCCAGAAGTCCTCATGTTGCTGATTCTAAATATTAAGGAAAAATATCTGTGGGAAAACCTGTCTACTTATAAAAGGAATTCTTCTGATATACCAGCACCAGGAACAGCAATGCACAACTGCTATTCTTTGTTCTTCAAACAACCCCCTTTTTAGAACTAGAAAAAGAATAGGTAATCTGAATAGGAACAGAAACCTGAGTAAGAAAAATCAGTGACACATACCATCTCCCAGCAAGAACAGATGGAATGACAGTTTTTAGCCATATTGAAACAAGCGAAGGGAGGCACATACTGATTATGGTCAATTGGTGGAACACTGTATGGAATTCCACTGAAAGCGGAGCTCTGTTGAAAACAATTTGTTCTGCTGATGATAACATCAGTAATATAACGTCAGCATGGAGCCTATAAGAATAAAACTGCAGAATCTTATTAAAGTGCATAAAATGAGATCTCAATAAATGTAGTACAAAAGAAAATGCATATTGAATATGATCACACATCAGTTGATAGCCATAAATGCTGGAGGCATAAAGGTGTTTCTGGCAAGTAACAAAAAGAACATATATAATATACACGACCACATAATATACAATTCCTGCTGTGTTAAAATTTGTTAGAAATGTTTTTAAAATTTCTTAACCTGTAGGGTTTGTTTTTTTTTTTAAACTATCTTCTTGCTATTAGCTACTAATGTTATTGCCTTGTGGTCAGAAAACCTTGTCTAAAATTTATTTGTTGTAATTTATGGAGAATTATTTTATGACCTGGTTCATGATTAATCAATTTGTAAAAACAAAAAAGAGAGATGGGGCATAGGTACAAGTACAGTAGAAAAAATAAAAAGGATCACATTAAAAACTTTATTCCAATAATTTTGAAAACTGAAGTGAAATTCATTCATAGAAAAACATTTTTTAATTGAATTGATTTATTAAAGTAGAATCAACATTTAAAGTCTACTTACCAGAAATCTACTGGATAGAGGGATGGACAGACAGATAGATATGTGGTAAAGCAAGTAGAATAAATAAAATATAATGCTAGACTCCAGGTGTTAGGCACAGAGATGGTCACTAAAACTCTCTCAATTCTGTTTATTTGAGAAGTTTCATAATAAAACATTAGGGGGAAAATCTAAATATTTACATAGTTTTTTACAAGTCTTGGAAGAAAGACAATTTATATCCAGCATAAATGATTCCAGAGAATAGAAAAAGTAGAAGATATTCAACTCACATAAGAGTAATATAACGTTAGCAATAAAATTGGACAAAGACAAAAAAGAAAAAAGTTATAAACTAATTTTATATATGAGCATTGCTGCAAACCATAAGAGAATATCTGTATTACATTGCAGGGAGGGATGTGTCTTAAGTAAGTTGCATAGAATATATACGCATAAAGGGCAAAAAAGGCAAAAGCACAAATGCTAAAGGAAAAAATATTTTACTCTATCAAAGTTAATAATTTGATTCAAAAATAATCCACCATGAGAAGATTTTTAAAAATGGAAAACATTATGCCAACCAGAAGAAGGATTATTATGTACCATAGAGAATTACCGTAAGTAAATACTGGAAAGAAATTGTAGAAAATTAGGGAAAATATAGACAGTTCAAAGAATATGAAATTTCAAGGGTGAATAAATACATGAAAAAAATGCTCAGCCTCACAACACACTAGGGAAATGTTAAAGTAATATCAAGACACAATTTCTGTGGAGTTCCCGTATGGCTCAGTGAAAACTAATCTGACTAGTATCCTTGAGGATGCAGATTCGATCCCTGACCTTGCTCAGTGGGTTAGGGACCCGGTGTTGCCATGAACTGTGGTGTAAGGCAGACACCATTTGGATCTGGTGTTGTGGCTGTGGCATAGACCAGTGGCTACAGCTCCAACTGGACATAGCCTGGGAAACTGCGTATGCTGTGGGCGCAGACCTAAAAAGACAAAAAAAAAAAAACAAAAAAAAGATAAATTTTCTATGAGAATGGCAAACATTGAAATGTCTAGCAAAAAATATTGACAAGGATGTGTGCAAATGGGATATTTCATGCATTGCTGTCAGAGTATAAATGACTATAGCCCCTACCAAAAGCAACTAGGCTATAGCTAGTAAAATTGGATGTGTCCACACTCTAGAACAGACCAATTTCAATTACAGTAATCTTCTCTAGAAAACTTATCTATGTGCACAACAAGCCACGTACAAAGTTATTACTAGGAGAAAAAAACATATTGTCCATTATGAGGAGAATTCATAAAATTGTTCTTTAAAATAAAACCTAATGCTGTAGAGAAACTGAAATGAATATACTAGATCTACATATACTAATAAAGTTAATAAGAAAAATACACCCGAGATAATTTTATAAATCTTTTAAAACTCTAATCATAGTATTATAAATTGCTTATACATTCACACAAATACAAAAAATATGAAATCATGCTTACAAGGGATAATACATATCAACTGAGGCTAGTGATCACCTCCGGTGGCAGTTTTGAGTTAGGGAGCTATAGTTATTTCTTTTGGGAAAAATATACAGAACAAATATTCAAAATTGATATTAAGTTTTAAAATCTGCACAATGGGTCCATGGGATGGTGTGTGCATTGGTGTTGTTAATAGTATGTCAACTCACTTCCCCTAACCTTCTCCTCCACCCTAGGTCATAACAGGACTTACTTTCCTGAGTGAAGGTTTGTTGTTATTCTATAGGCTTTTATTATAGAACATTCTAAGAAAGAGTTCAGGAGCTTAATTATTACATGAATGTCATTAAGGGTGGGATCTTCTTTCTCACCACGGTAAGAAGACACATGACAATATGGAAAATATCATAAATGCACTGTAATATGTTTAGCTGATTTTCCCATATTTATTTTCTCTATACTGTTTATTCCTTTATTTTTTTAAACTCTCTTTTATTTTAATATCTATAATCCAACTAAAATCCTTCTTGGAAGGAAATCCAGATAAATGTTTAAACAGCCTTAAGAAATTATCAAGAAGTTTCAAAAAAGGAGTCAGGGTCTAATGAAAGTGAATAATGTGAAAATTCTCGAGAACATGCAATTATGGTTTCTTATTAATTAGGAGTTTCTTATTAATCCTTCTCTTGAGTAAAAAGCAGTTCCCCCTATAGGCAAAAGCACATTTTCTAAACAATAATAAAATAATAAGGACTATTTTAAAATGCTTCCTAAAAACTAAATAGATGCATTATGTCTTGTAATCCTAATAGTTAAAAGTGCCTATGACAGTTACGGGCAGGGAAACTTTAAGTGAAAGAGTTAAAAAACTGGGCCAAAATAATGGAACTGGAAAATGGTAATATTCAAGCCCTGGCATTTCTTACCCGAAAACTAGGCTCTTAACTCTTATTTTTGTGTTTATTATGTTACTTTATTGAAAAAAAATTAATTGAGGTAACATTGGCTTATAACCTTCTATCATTATATAGGTTTCACAGGTACAATATTATATTTTGCCTTCTGTATACACTATAGCATGCTCACCACCAAAAATTTAGTTTCCATCCATCACCATGTAATTGCTCATTTTGCCCCAGCTCCTTCCCTTCACTAATCACTGCTCTATTTTCTGTATATAACTGGTTTTTTGTTTGGTTGTTTTTGTTTTTCATTCATTTTGTTTTTTATATTCCACATACAAGTAAGGTCATACAATATTTCTCTGACTTATTTGACTTAGCATGGTACCCTCAGGTTCCATCCACGTTGTTACAAACAGTGAGGTTTCATTCTTTTTTCTGCTGACTAGTATTTCCTTGTGTGTATCTACATATGTGCATACATTCATTATTGTTCATGGTCATTTAAGTTGCTTCCATATCTTCACTGTTGTAAATAAGGCTGCAATGAACGTAGGGGTGTACATACCTTTTCAAATTAAACTCCTATTCTTTACTTTCCTAATTTTGAATTAGACAGTCACAATCATATTCTGGCAGTTAACCTAAATGCAAAAGCATTTTGATAATATTTAGATAAAACTGTACAAAAATCTTCCTACAACACTCTTTAATTGTCCCTTCACCACACTTTGCCAGCCCCAGGCTTCCACAACTCTGTTCATACCATCGAAACAACAACTTGGTCATATATTCTTTAAAATCAACTGAGTAATGAATGAGATTTTTCTTGTCAAGGTCCTTTATACACTCATATTTATCCAAAAAGTGAAAATGTGGACTAAATGGTCTTTTCTAGAAGACCATTCTTGATTTTATTTATTTTTTCCCCTAGGAGGGACAGGAATATTTATGACAGTGATGCATTTTCATGAAGAAAACTTAGAACCCATCACAAGTTCTTGCTTTGGGTTTATACTTTGTACAGGGATTGAATCAGCCCACAACTAATCTAACCTTTGAACAAGGGGGAATAGCTGGTTTTCCAACTCTTCTGAGAATTCTTGTAATTATTATTATAGGAATTCAGAATATGCCTTTCTGAAAGAAAGAGGGCATTATTAAGTCATCATTATATTTTTTTTCAAAGAGAGTAAAAAAGGGATTGGAAAATGTCAACAAGAAATTTTTGGAAAATCTCTTAATTCACAAGCCGACATTTCTTCATGGTGAAGAGTTAGAAGAGAGACTAGCAAGGATTGCATTGATAATTCAGATATTGTTGCTTTGCCTCTCAGGGGGCATGTAATCAGAGTCTAATGAAAGTGAACAATGTGAAAATTCTCGAGAACATTCAAATATGGTATGATGCATCTTTCAATTCACACACTGACTTTGAGTGCTTTAAAAAGGTACTCCAACAGCCATTCAGATAGTATAAATAAAAAAAAAAAAACAGATGGATTGTGAAAAATAAAAATAGGAGGAGAAAAATGAGGTTCAATATCACTCCTGTATGTGCAGAGTATTGCTTCCATCTCTTCAGTTTACCAAAGTTCAGGTGTAGCTGGAAAGTGATGTTTGTACCTCTAAGAGCCAATCTGTCAACAGCATCTTCCATCACAACCTCCATGTCCACATTTTTTACCATAATTTACCTTTTGTAGAGAGAGCCCTTAGAACAATGTAAGAAATATATTTTACAGCTACTCCACAAAACTGTTAACTCACTAATGCAAACCATCACCAACACTGAAGAGATGCTCAAGGCATACCTGGCCAACTTGTGTCACTAGATACACTTTAAGAATCCCACTGGGGAGTCCCCTTGTGGCACTTCGGGTTAAGGATTCAACATTGTCACTGCAGTGGCTTGGGGGTTATACCTCTGGCCCAGGAATTTCCACATGCAGTAGGGGTGGCCAAAACAAACAAACAGCATCCAACTAGACCTGAGAGCTAGTGAGCCCAACTTAGTGAAAAGCAAACATGGAAGGTACCATTTGTGATTAGTAATTAATAAATAAGGTTAATTGTCCAGGAAGATTTCTGCCAACCTTAAAACTTTCATGCAGTTTTCTTTGTCTTTTCCACTGATGTAGACAAAGTGAAGGGGTACACTAAATGTTTGCAGCCTGATAAAAGGAGGTTTTATTTGTGGGAGGAGGTGAGCTTCATCAGCTTGATCATTTCCCGCAAGAGGAGATTTTAGATACTAGGCACCCTATTCCCTCAGGAATAACTGGAAGTAACATTTTTAAGTACTCAATAGGTATGAGTTTTTCCTTTCTGTCTTGACACTCAAGTACATATATTTTTACTACTTTTAAAAAAGTATTCTCACCACACACACAGACACAGGCGCACACACACACACACATGTGTGCACACACACAGGCAAAGTTACTATGTAAGATAATAAATGTGCGAATTATCTTGATCTTAGTAATCACTCTACAAAGAGATTATGTATGTATGTATAACAAATCATCATATTTTACACTTAAAAATGTATTTTTAAGTTAAACTTTTTTACTTCAACATAATTACAGATTCTTATGCAGCTGTAAAAATAATGTAAATAAATCTCCTGTACTTTTCACCCAGTTTTCCTCATCTTGTAAAACTATAGAATACTTCACCACAATGATATTGAAATTGATAACAGTCAAGATGCAGAACTGTTACATTCCCACAAGGATTGCTCTTGTTGCCCTTTTATAGCCACACCAACTTTCATGCTATTCTCACCTCCTTAAACTCTGTCAACCACTAGTCTCTTTTCCATTTCTAGAATTTTCTAGATTCAATAATATTCTATAAATAGAATCATACAGTCCGTAACCTTGTAACTGTTGGCTTTTCACACATCATAATTCTCTAGAGGCTCATTTTAGTTTATAACATATCAAGTTTGTTTGTTTATTTATTTATTTTGCTTTTTAGGGCCACACCTGCAGCATGTGGAAGTTCCTATGCTACGGGTAAAATTGGAGCTACAGCTGTCAGGCTAAACCACAGCCACAGCAATGTGGGACCTGAGTCACATCTTTGACCTACAACACAGTGCATGGCAACACCAGATCCCCAACCCACTAGTATCCAGGACCTCATGGATACTAGTCAGATTTGTTTCCACTGTGCCACAATGAGAACTCCTGTTCTTTTTAAATGCTGAGTAATATTCCATGGTATGAGTGTATCATGGTTTCCTTAAAAAGCAAGTGCTTTAGGGAATTTTATAGTTTTGTTTCTTGTTTACATTATTTAGTCAAGTGAATATATGAAGATAAAGAAAATATATGCAGGAATTGGAATATAAATAGTGGCCAATGAGACTTCACACCCCATGGGAAGACTGAGGTTCTCTATAACCTTACAGTATTGGCATTTTTTTAAAAAAATGGGGAAATAAATACAAGTAATACGAGCTTTCAGAAATATATTAATTATAAAGATGTATTTAACTGAAAGTATAAATTATCTAGCACATTAAATCTCACATACAGTTCTGACTACAGTTGCAATAGTAGAGAATGTCAAGTTCCAGTTCTGATGGTAGATTATGGCCCTTCTCAAATTCTAAGGAGGACCCATAAGTACGTTCTGTTCGGAGGAAGATTCAGACATCCCAAAGCACCCTACCAGATTCTCTGAGGACAGGACTGTACATACCCAGTAAATGCCCAGCTCTAACCATACACAATTTCTTTCCAAGCTGAGGTGGAGATTAAAAGTTTATGGGAGAGGAATGTCAACGACTGTGGTTCCGACCCTGAGGAACAACCTGCCATTATTTATTATTCATTTAACATTTGTGAGATGAACCACCCCAAAAACCCTGTGGCTACAAAGATAAAGTACTCCTGTGAGACTATAGATTCTATCAGAGACCGGCCTCCTCAGGTTGAACTGACTTTTGGCTTGAATATTTTTCTGAAAAATTTTCCCAAGATTTAAATCTCCACATACCTGAATTCTTTTTCAAAATAAAACAAGAAAGTATAAGTTATATTTGTCCCAATGTATTTTCAAATATGGTTATGAAATAATGATTTCTGAATTATAATAATAATAATCCAAAAATACACCAAACGCTTTAGGAAATGACTATAATGGAGCTACAATACTGAAGTTGAACAAAAACAGAAAGGATGTTCTTAGACTTTTTTTTGTATGCTCTGGACTCACTTCATCTCATAGAAACACTGCATTTTAAAATAGAAATGCAGGAGTTCCCGTCGTGGCGCAGTGGTTAACGAATCCGACTAGGAACCATGAGGTTGCGGGTTCGGTCCCTGCCCTTGCTCAGTGGGTTAACGATCCGGCGTTGCCGTGAGCTGTGGTGTAGGTTGCAGACACGGCTCGGATCCCGCGTTGCTGTGGCTCTGGTGTAGGCCGGCGGCTACAGCTCCGATTCGACCCCTAGCCTGGGAACCTCCATATGCCACGGGAGCGGCCCAAGAAATAGCAAAAAAGACAAAAAAAAAAAATAGAAATGCAGTTCTGACCACTGTCCTCTGCGTCATATTTGGATTATTCAAGTGCCATTAGTCACTTACTTTTGACTCTCTCATAAGTGCTGCATAAATCTTAAACTCAACAAATTCAAAATTGCATTCACATTAGAACTTTCTCTACTCCCTAATACAACCACAGAGGTTCCTCATCCACCGTCTATTCTCTTATGTAAAAGCTGCATTATACACTAGTTACTAAAATTTCAGAACCAACCAATTAACTCAATTTGTCTTGATTCCAAGCTTACTAGTGGAAAAAAAGTATCATAATTAAATGTGACTCTTCTAGAGACTGCCACTTTTGGCAAGATACAGCACTAAGAGAAGGATTTACTCTTCTGCCTGAAATTAATAAAAAACAGGAAAAAAATATGAAATAACAATTTTCAGACACTGACTATCAGGCAAAACATGACAATGATTTCTGAAAGAGAGGACACAGTTGAGTCCTATGATTGCTTTTAGCATGGGAAGAGTTTCCAGGCAACAGCTCAAAAAAGGGGGAAATCCAGGTAGAGCCTGGTGCTAACCTATGTTGAATAGATGGAGCTGGGAGTCTGGGGAAGACAAGTAGCTGTGGTTTGTAGGGCAGAGTACCAGAGAGGGGAGATGTGCACAGACAGATCTCCACCACCTTCTGCTGAATAGTTATCAACATACATTTGTCATAAAACCACTTTGAGGGTAATAATACACAAAACTATTAAATGAGATGATCACAAGGGCTCACATAGGGTTGGGAATAATTCATGCTCCAATCAGAGTGGAAAACCTCACAATTAATAGAGCATCAAGTACAATACTCAGGGAAACATTGCCTAGGTAGTGAGGTAAGTGCATCCCTAGATTAAAAGTTGTTTTGGCTTCACCCAATAAATATTAAGAGCAAACCCTTTCCAAACAACTCTTCCCCAGAATGACACAAGAATATTTATGGTAATAAAAATATATCTAGTAGTAAAAAAGTAAAATCAGCACTCTTTAACCTGCAATTGAAAAAAAAATTAACAGGTAGGAAAAGAACAAAAATATGGCCCTTAAAAGAGTGGAAAATCAAGCAATAGGAATAGAAGTAGAAATGACAGAGATGATAAAATTAGTAGACAAGAACATCAAAAGTTATTAAACCTATATTCATATATTCAAGGAGGTAGAGGAAAAATGAGTATGCTAAGTAGCAACAGGAAAAATATTTGAGACTCAAATTTCTACAGTTGAAAATTACAATGTTTGAGGTGAAAAAAAAACATATTGATGGAATTAACAGAGAATTAGATACTGCCAAAGATAGAATTAGTGAACCTAAACACACAGCAATAGAAACTATCCAAAAGGAAACACAGAATAAAAAATGACTGAGGGAAAAATTCCCAGAGGTTCAGGATAATTTGAGACAATTTCAAGTAACCAAATATGCGTGTAATTGTAGTCCTTGAAGAAAAAGCAGGTGGAGAGAGAATATTTAAAGAAATAATGGATAAAGTTTTCCAAATTGGATTAAAAAATCTATAAATACATTGAAACTTAATCCCAAACACATAGAAACATAAAAAAATGACTTCTAGTTACCTCACAATTAAGTTGCATAAAACCAGTAAGAAAATATTGAAAGCAGCTAGAGAGGAAAAATACACATTACATAGAGAAGAACAAAATTAAGAATAAAAGCAAAAAAATTTTTTGGCCATGCCTTTGGCATATGGAAGTTCCTGGGCCAGGGATTGAACTCATGCCACAGAGCAACACAAGCCACTGCAGTGACAACACTGGATCCTTAACCTGCTGTGATACAAGAGAACTCCTAAAAGCACATTTTTAAATTAAAAAGAATATAGAATAGAAGACTTGCAACATCTTTAAATTCTTGAGCAAGAAACACTGTCAATCTAGAACTATGTTCCCAGTGTAAATATCTTTCAAAAGTGAATGCAAAATAGATGTTTGTTTTTCAAATTTACAAAAGCTAAAAGAATAAAATTATAACAGGTATTAATTGAAATAACAAGCCTATACAGAAGGAAAGAAAAATAGAAAAAGATAAAAGACTTTTTGATCATTTCTATTTTAATCTTTTAAAAAATAATCTACTGTTTAAATAAAAAAAGCAATGCCTTTTGAGGTTTATGATATATGTGTAAATAAAATGTACAACAACAATAACACGAAGATGTGAAAGGAGCTATAGGTATGAACTCCTGTGAGTCCTATACATGAAGTGATATAATACAAATTGTAATAAAATAAACTGTGATAAATTAAAGATGTATACTATAAATTCTTAGACAACCACAAAAATTATGATAAATAAGTCAACAAATGAAATAAAATTAAATTACAAAAATGATCAATTAATCCAAAAGAAGGCAGTACAAAAGGAAAACAAAACACACAACAAATAAAAAACAAAAGATAAATAAATGCAATCATACCAAAATGTCATTAAATATAAAGGGCTTAACTATGGAGAACAGTTTGGAGATACCTTAGAAATCTATACATAGAACTTCCATATGATCCCGCAATCCCACTCTTGGGCATCTATCTGGACAAAACTCTACTTAAAAGAGACACGTGCACCTGCATGTTCATTGCAGCACTATTCACAATAGCCAGGACATGGAAACAACCCAAATGTCCATCGACAGATGATTGGATTCGGAAGATGTGGTATCTATACACAATGGAATACTACTCAGCCATAAAAAAGAATGACATAATGCCATTTGCAGCAACATGGATGGAACTAGAGAATCTCATACTGAGTGAAATGAGCCAGAAAGACAAAGACAAATACCATATGATATCACTTACAACTGGAATCTAATATCCAGCACAAACGAACATCTCCTTAGAAAAGAAAATCATGGACTTGGAGAAGAGACTTGTGGCTGCCTGATGGGAGGGGGAGGGAGTGGGAGGGATCGGGAGTTTGGGCTTATCAGACACAACTTAGAATAGATTTACAAGGAGATCCTGCTGAATAGCATTGAGAACTTTGTCTAGCATTGAGAACTCATGTTGCAACAGAAGAAAGGCTGGGGGAAAAATGTAATTGTAATGTATATATGTAAGGATAACCTGACCCCCTTGCTGTACAGTGGGAAATAAATAAATAAATAAATAAATATAAAGGGCTTAGACACATAAATTAAAAGGCAGAGGCCATCACATCTGATTAAAACCTAAGCAAAATTCAATTATATTTTACCAACAAGAAGCCCACTTTAAATATAAAGAAACAAAAAAATAAATAAATACAAAGAAACAAATATGTTAAAAATAAAAGGAAAAAGCTACAGCATGCAAAAATTTTAAAAAGTTATACTAGTTACATTAGCACTAATGTATTTCAGAGTGAAGAATGTTAACAGTAATAAAAAGTTTTATATAGTGATAAAGGCATATATTCATGAGAACATAGCAAACTTAAATGTTTTCAAACCAACCAAATACTAGAGCTTCAAAAAACATAAGGCAAAACTAGATAAAAATGAAAGGAGAATTGACAAATCCACAACTATAAGCAAAAATTTCCCCATTCCTCTCTCAATAATTGATAGAACAAGTAGAAAATCAATAAGGATATAGAATAATGTAAAATTTCCTATCAACCAACTTGATTGATTGACAATCTAGAACACTCCACCCAACAACAGCAGAATACATATTCTTTTCAGGACAACCCATATTTTTTTCACACACAAATCTCAATAAACTTAAAATGAATCAAATTCTATAGAATCTTTCAGATAACTGAAGAAAAAAAGACTTCCTAACTTGTTTTCTGAGGCCAGCATTACCTTAGTGCCAAAACCTGACAACACAGACCTGTAAGAAAGAAATCTTAAGACCAATGTCCCTCCTGATCATTGATGCAAAAATTTTAAGCAAAAGTTTAGTAAATAAAATTTAACAATATATGAAAAAGTATAATACGCAATGCTCAAAGTTGTTTAGTTAAATGTAATTTAGCATGTTAACAGACTAAAAAGAAACTGAAAGATCATCTTGGAAAGCACAACAAAAATATTTGACAAATGCCAACAAATATTCCTGATAAAAACTCTCAGCAAACTACCAATGGAAAAGTTTCCTCAACCTGAAAAATTCTACAGCTAACATTGATAATTTGTGGTTAAAAAAAATGCTTTGCTTCTAACAAAAGAAAAAATGGGAACTTCCATACACTGTGGATGCGGCCCTTAAAAGAAAAAGTAAATAAATAAAATAAGAAACCAAAAACCTAAGTTGAAAGTTAAACTCTGAAATCAGTAAAAAACACTGAAATGACTAAACTGACTTTTGATTTAGTTAGATTAAGTGTTCTGCTGTGGAAAAAAAAAAAAGGAAGCTTGAGAGTTAGAATACTTTGGCTTCTTTATATATTATGCTTTTTCAGTATTTTAATTCTAGTTTTTTTTTTAAACAATATGTTTATCATTTTGGTTACTCACAATTTCTTATTGTGAGACATCTTCTCTCTTAAATTCTTTTCTTTTTCCTTTGATATATGCATTTGAAGAACATTCATGAGTTTTGGTTAGTGGTAAGCTCTCTTAGTTTTTGTTGGTTTGAAAATTTCTTAGTTTTCTTTCATTTTTTTCTTTTTGTCTTTTTAGGGCCACACCCACAGCATATCACGGCTCCCAGGCTAGGCAGAATCAGAACCGTAGCCACCAGCCTACACCACAGCCACAGCTACTCGGGATCTGAGCCGCATCTGTGACCTACGCCACAGCTCACCATAATGCCAGATCCTTAACCCACTGAGTGAGGCCAGGGATCGAACCCACATCCTCATGGATACTAGTCAGATTTGTTAACCACTAAGCCATGATGGGAACTCCAGTTTTCTTTATTCTTGAAGTAAGATTTCCCAGATATACAATTCTAGGTTGTCTAGCCCTTGGAGATTCTTAACTGTTTCCAATTGTTCTTGAGAAGGTAGACCTTGGTCTAATTACAGTTTCTTCTCTCTCTATTATCTTTTCTTTCTTTTGAGTGGTGTACTATTTCACTACCATGTAGCTGAGGGTAGATCTTCCTTTTTAAAAATTTGCTTTGGGTTCATTATGCTTCCTGAAAATCTTGATTGGTTTCTTTCATTAATATCGGGAAATTGTCACACATTGTATCTTCAGTGACTGTGACTGCTTCATTTTTTATTATTTACTTTTGGAATTCTGATTAAACATATGTTACATTTATTATTTTAGTTTGCATTTTTCTTAACTTCCCCTTCAGAGTTCTGGCCATCTCTGTGTTTCACTCTAAATCATTTTTTTAGAATATGTCTTCAAGTTCACACACTTTCTTTTCTGGTTTGTATGACATGCTATTTAACCTGTTCATTAAGTTTTTAATTTAAATTAGTATACTTTTTCTATCTAAAATTTCTATTTGACACCTTTTCATATCTATCTGGTCACTTTTCATGATCTCTTATTCCTTATGTGTATTTATTTTCTATTGTTGCCATAACAAACTATCACAATTCAATGGCTTAAAACAATACTCATTATTATCTCACAGCTCTGTAGATTAGCAGACTTGTCCAAAACAAATCTCCTTGGACTTAAAGCAAGGTATGGGCTGTTCCTTATTGGAGGCTCTTAAGGAGGATCTATTTCTAGGCTTATCATGTCATTGGCTGAATTCAGTTCCATGCAACTGTAGGACTGAGGCTTCTGTTTCCTTGCTGGGTTTCAGGCAGGAGTCATCCTCAAGTTCTAAAGGCTGCCTGAATTCCCTGGCTTGCGACCCTTTTCATCATCAAAGCCAGCAACTGTGGGTCTAGTCCTTATGTTTCAAATCTCTCTGACTTCCCATTCTGTCTCACCTCACCCACCTGACTCCTCTGTCTTCCTTTTCTGCTTCTAAGAGCTCATATAATCACACTGGGTCCACCTGAATAACCCAGGATAACCTCCCTATTTTAAGCTTGTCCCTATTCTAAAGTTTCAGATTTAGGTTGCTTACACACACACACACACACACACACACACACACACACACACACACACACACACACACACACACACACAGATACTGAGACTCTAGGCCCCTAACCTGTGTAACCCCTTTACCAAGTGCATAGGCCAGAACATTAAAATTCCCTTGATGTTTCCTTCTACAAGGTAGGATTTCCCCCGCCCCCTTTATTTTCACTAAGAATATAGCCCTTTGAGATCTTAATTCTAGTAATTTTCCATTCCACCCCGAACTTGCTTGGGTCCTAGCTTAGTCTCCTATCCCTTGTACCCTGTTGTACTTATCAAAAGAAAATTTCAAGATCTCTAGGGATTAGCAGTTGCTACCTTAAGTACTTGCTTAAATCTCTGGATTCTTACTGGTCCTTCACCACAGTTCTCTTTTGAGGACTTACATTATTAGTAATATTATTTTCTGCTTACACAGTAAAGTATGTTATACAATATTTTTATTTGGCCTTAAGAAGATCCTCCTTCCTGCTCACAATATACTGCTAAGAAAAGACCCTTTATTTCCTTTTTAAAAAATTCCATGTTTTTTCCTTCCTGGACAAATGAAGATAGTCACATTTGGAAAACATTTTTAATTTCTATTTTACTTATGCACTGTTTTTACATTTACTCCTGGACTAGGCTGATCTTTCTTTGCACTGAGGACTTTTGCTTTTGATATTTGCCTTCCCAAAGCTTACCTAGTAAGTTCTTACTTTGACTAGAGTACTTCATTTGACTAAAGTACTTAATTTACTGCCTTAGTGGTAACAAATTAAACTATTCTGATTTTTATATTGCATTACAATATAAAAATAAATAAAGGTAACAAAACTGACATTTTGTTTGTGTTTACTCTTTCATTGCTAGTACAACCCTCTCCTTCCTAAAAATAAAAACATTTAATTGGCAAAAATCCACACACAGGTAAAGATAGTAGTTATGCATTCTAACTGAAAAAACAAAAACAAAAACAAAAACTTTGGAAAAAAAGTGTTATCACAAAGATTCCTATCAAATATTTACCCATGGCAAAGATATAATAAAATATCTATTAATAATCTTTGACATATAATAAAATGTATTACACATATTTAGACTCAATTGGTGTGCCATGAAATTGTTTTAGAAAGTTTTGCTAATAAATTTAGTCAGTAATATTGGCTAAAGGTGTACCTCTGCACCTCCCAGGCTGAAAAGAAGCAAACAAAACCTTGGAGACCAAGTTGGGTGAAAACAGTGCACATGTTTGAAAGGCAGGAAACCTGAATTCTGAAGAGCTGACATTGGTGGCAGTTGTGAGAGAAAGATTCATGTTTGCCAGTGGAGCCCTCCAGGCACTTATAGGAACAGACAGTAAATAGGCACTTAGTGAAATTGCTCCTATTATCTAGACAAGATCCAACCCTAAGTAAGATATAGGAATTTAAAGTGACAAAGATTTCTGGTTAACCTCTAAGTAAGGCTCAAGACAATTACAAAAACACCATCTACCCCAAAGTGGGAGGGCAAAATTTGTTGGATCTTTTTAGGCTGCTTTTTGGAAACTTTCAAAGATAGAATGCAGCTCTTAAACTAAAAGGGCCTGAGAACTTTGATGTAAATGGGACAGATGTGAAATGGATGAGTTAAGTCATTTTTGATATATCAAGTAAACCTAAAGATGTAGCAAGAGAACCATATGGCTCACTTAAACAAATTTTGACTAAGTATCATTTTTCCTGTACTCAGCTGGCAGCTGTTGGAAGTAATTCATTAAAATGATTCAAGCTGAAATGTTTATATTATTTTCTTCAGAACACAACTAACTCATAATTTGAAAAGTCATTTCCATTTTTTCATAATGAAAATATAGTCATCACATGATATAATTCAGCAGTGATAAATTGAATGGCTAGAAGAAAAGCAGAAATGTAATAAAGACTATGGATCATAAATAAATGTGTTATACACGAGAGGGAATAGAACAGGTGAATAGGGTGAACATAGATGATAGACACAAAACAGAAATATTATGTTTAGATGGATACGTTTTTCCTTGGAAAAAAACAGGTTACTTCTGCATTGAGTAATTAATAAACAGACAAATAATGAACCTGAGCAATCTATTATATATGATTTTTTTGTGTGTGTCTTTCTGCCTTTTTCTAGGGCCGCTCCTGCGGCATATGGAGGTTCCCAGGCTAGGGGTTGAATAGGAGCTACAGCTGCCAGCCTAGCTAGGCCACAGCCACAGCAACACAGGATCTGAGCCATGTCTGTGACCTACAACACAGCTCACGGAAATGCTCAGCTCACTGAGCAAGGCCAGGGATCGAACCTGCAACCTCATGGTTCCTAGTCGGATTCGTTAACCAATGAGCCATGACGAGAACTTCTATTATATATAATTTTAAAAGAAATGCATAACTTAAAAAAAATCCTCTTGACCATATTTAATATTCAAGAATAATTTTATAAATAATGTCCTTTTCACAAAAGACCAAACCAGGTCTGATGACTTCTATGAAAACTAAAAATAGTAAAGGTATTTTAAAAAACTTTCTGTCCCATTTTATTTTTTTTTCATTTTTTTATTATTCAAATGAATTTATCACATCTGTAGTTGTATAATGATCACAACAATCTGATTTCACAGGATTTCCATCCCACAGCCCAAGCACATCCCCCCACCCCCCAAACTGTCTCCTCTGGAGACCATAAGTTTTTCAATGTCTGTTGAGTCAGCATCTGTTCTGCAAAGAAGTTCTGTCTGTCCTTTTTTCAGATTCCACATGTCAGTGAAAGCATTTGATGTTGGTGTGTCATTGTATGGCTGACTTCACTTAGCATTATAGTTTCTAGGTCCATCCATGTTGCTAAAAATGCCAGTATTTCGTTCTTTTTAATGGCTGAGTAATATTCCATTGTGTATATGTACCACATCTTCTGGATCCATTCCTCTGTCAATGGACTTTTAGGTTGTTTCCATGTCTTGGCTATTTTTAGCATGAGAATCACTCTGTTTTAACCTCTCCATATTTTCCTAACTGTACACAATTTTTTGTCTTTGTCAGTTTTTCCCCTTTAGTGTAATTTTGGCATGCCATTAGACCTTCCTCTTCCATATCCCAAAGGCTAGGAGATTGTTCTCTTCCTACTTCTGTCTGAATGTTCAATTCTTTTTTTCTTTTTGGTTTGCCCATAGGTAATTTATTTTTGTCTTTTGCAAATATATCAACAGTTTTGATTTTTTATTATTTATTTCCCCTCTGGTATTTCACTGTTGATGTAATGGAATTACATAACTTTTTTCTGTGTCTGTATACACAGTGATAATTCATTTAAATTTCTGAATCACTTGGTTTTACATAAGGCATTATGTATTTCTGAAATAAACACAAGCAAAACTGTTATAAAAATACACAAATGTGTTAATAGTTTTACACTGTTTAGCATTCTTTTCTTACTATACTATGCTAATAGTTCAAGTCATAGCAAGCCTTAACCATAGTTCTATGAAATGTATTTCTCATTCATAAAAGTATGAATTATGTTACTTTAACTATAGGCCAAGTGGACATTAACCCTTATATTTTCTGTTGTTGAGTGGATTTAGCTATAATTTTGGAACTACTACTCACTTTCAATTTTGATATAATGTGGATATATCAAGAGTAATCTGGTTGGAACAGTTTTTAAATGAGAGAATGTACATTTTATTTATATTAAACTTTTCTTTTGCACCACCAGATGACCACAGTTTTGATTTTTCAGAAAATTCTCTTGGACAATACTACAGAAAGAATTTATACAAGTACCTAATTAACTTATATGTTTTATTTTCTATTTCTAGGTTCATGGAAAGTTTTTGAAATAATAAACTGACACTTGAAATGTTACAGTGAACTCAAACTGTCAGATGAAGCAAATGACCTAATCTCTCTGAAGGTCAAGTTATAAATTATTCTTATGATGAAACAGGATGCATATGGTCCATGAGCAAAATATCAACTGTGGGCTTCTTATGAAGGCACATAGATGCTCTTGGTTGCTTCTCTAAGGAAATGTGGGTTCTGAGTCATGACAGCAGGTTTTGGGTGTTCAGTGGAACTGTAGCAGCTACACCAGTACTTACTGAAGTGTCATCAGTTTTCTAGAACAAAATTTTGCAGTGAATTCTTAATGGTTCCTAAAAACTCACCATGGGATAATCAAAGCATCCATGCTTGTCAAGGCAGGGTCTCATTAGCAATTGTAGGAGCCCAATAAGGGTAAGTGTGGAGGTCAAACATGGGTACCATCCAGATAAACAGGCCAAGCATCACCACAGCAACTCCCAAGACATTAACGCCAAGTCCAGCTTTAACCTTGAATACAAAAAAGCGTAAAGTCAGTCTGTCTCTAAAGACAAACAAACAAAGAAACAACCCCCCAAAAAACCTATGGGAGAATTAGAAACCTGTTGCAGAAGGCATATGTCAGTTTTACATGCATCCCAAATGATTAATATCAATTATCAGCTTCCTAGGTCAAGGGGTCCTTCTTCTATTCATGTCAAAAGAGAACCTGTTTCCAACTAATACCATTTAGTTGGAGAGTCTCAGAGAGGTTTCTCTAAGGAATATATGGAAGTCATTCTTATTTTATTTTTTTAGGGCCACACCTGTGGCATATGGAGGTTCCCAAGCTAAGGGTCGAATCAGAGCTATGGCTGCTGGCCTATGCTACAGCCACAGCAATGTGGGATCCTAGCTGCATCTGTGACCTACACTGCAGTTTGTGGCAGTGCAGGACCCTTAACCCACTGAGCGAAGCCAGGGATCAAACCCACATCCTCATGGACTCATACTTCGGGTTCTTAACCTGCTGAGCCACAGTGGGAATGCCTATGCTGAAGTCATCCCAACTAGAGGAAAAGCACTTTAAAAATCCGCCATTTCATGTCAAATCAGGATATGAGTTTTTGGGATTTTATATTTCAGAGAATAAGGTTCAGGTCACTATATGATAGCTGCTTCCTTCATAGTCACTCAATATTATTTTCAATGTAGCCTTCAGTATTCTCTTACTGAGATTTAATGCCTCTTCTATTCATCTGTCTCAGACTTCCCATTTTTCTAGCTCTGACATCATTATTCTGGTGGCTAAATACTCTCAAAGTTTCTTTCCATCTATTAAAACAGAGGCTGTCAAAATACTGACCATGAACGGTTTTTCTATATAAAATTTTGCAGGACCACAATCATATCATACCCATTTCTTTACATATTGTTGTTGGCTGCTTTCACGATACAATAGTTGTGACAGAGACCATAGGGCCCAGAAAGTCTCAAATATTTATTCTCTGGCTCTTTACAGAAAAAGCTTATTTATCTCTGCATTCTCTGCATTAAAACATGGAGCCCCAAGGCAAAATGGGGATACCTAGCAATGAATATTACAGAGGCCGCCTTTTCTGCCCATAGAAGCCACTCAATTATTTCAGAATCTTGTTTTTATTTTTAAATTAATTTATTTACTTTTGGGGGGGCACACCCATGGCATATGGAAGTACCCAGTTCCCAGGCTAAGAGCTGAATCGGAGCTGTAGCTGCTGGCCTATACCACAGCCACAATCTGAACGCCAGATCTAAGCCATGTCTGCAACCTACACTGCAGCTCATGGAAATGCCAGATCCTTAACCCAGTGAGCAGAGCCGGGGATCAAACCCACATCCTCATGGATACTAGTTGGGTTTGTTACCGCTGAGCCACAATGGAGACTCCCTTTCCTTTTTTTAAATTCACATACTTAACCACATTGCTTATATACAATTATTATGCACATTTTCTTTACCAAAAGGTAAAGAAATATGACTTTTGCATAGAGGCTTTTCCAGAATTTTTACATTACGGGGTTTAGAGACAGCAATCTGAGTGGAAGAAGGAACGTGAGACTTAATTTGGAACTGCATTTGCACAGCAAGCTCATAGAATTTAGTTATATTCTTGCTTGGTTTGGTTCACAGGTTGGTGATCAAGATTGAGAAAGGAATAGAATATTCTCAAACTAGTTCATGACTTAATCACTATTTTTGTAGTTGCCAAAAATATGTTTGTTTTGTCACTTAAATTTTCTATTATCAAGAGTTTGTGCTAATTTCATTTCCTTTCATTTTTTTTTTTTTCATTTCATTTTCTTTCAGGTGCCACTATTGGAATCAGAACAAGAAAGACGACTTTTCATCAGTCAGGCACTGAGCCTAACATCTTATTCAGAGCAAATGTGGGGTGCACAAATATTCATGATAGCAAACTACTGTGCTTGATTCCTGTTTTGCCTAGGTCCATTTGGAACCTGATCTTGACATGTAGTTTAAGCCATCATGATGAGTATATTCTAGCTCTCTTCCTCTTCCAGCATATTACTGACACACTCAATATCTCTATTTGTGACTATAAGCATTAATGGCACGTTTGCTTCTCGTTTTCACTCTTAAAAATGATTTTATGGCCAGTCATGCACTCACCTTCAGAAGAAGAACTCAAGCTATGCATTTCCTCCTAGAAGTCAGTGTGTAAAATGATAGACAACCCAAGACATCACAAAATAATGTCTGTTGGACCTAAGAGTATTCTTTCAGCTCACTCACCATGTCGATAATGGTTAGATGGCCGTATGAAAAGACAATAGCATTGGGTGGATTTGCTACTGGTAAGAGGAATGCAAATGAAGTACACAGAGTAGAAGGTAACAAAATATAAAGAGGGTTGACTTGAATGGCTTCAGCCTGTTGGAAAAGATAAAAAGAATCTAAGTAAAATTTTGAGATAGGTATCACAATGAGCAAAAGTATAATATACTTTCCCAGCAGTAGGTTGGAATGTAAAGACATAAAATTATATACATTAATGCACTTATAACTTGAAGAATAGCTTTCAGAAGATATAGCTTCCTCTTATTGTTGTTTACATGGTTATTGGTGGCCATTTAAGCATTATAGCTCAGTTCATTTAGAAAATAAAGTATATTCCAGAAACAAAATAAAGCAACTATCATTTATCTAATACAAAGTGCTATGCTAAGTGTATATATACATATTAATGTATAATATATAAGTATTATATATGATACATGTAACATTTAACATATACATAATATATAGTATAAAATAACTGTGTGTGGGCATACATGTATACACACATATGGATATATATAAAATTTTCACAATGACATTATGAGATGATAACTAAAGCCCCAAAGAGCAGATGAAAAAACTGAGCTCTATAAAGGCTGAAGTAACTGATCCAAAAGCAAGCAGTAGAGATTAAGAAGAGTCTTAAGTTCCTCTGGCTCCAAAGTATCTTATCATTCCATTAACTTTACTGCCTCTGTGACAAGTATAATGTGCTTAGGGATCATTACAGAGGAGTTACCACTATTCTTAATTCATCACATAATTTTTTAACTGCTCCGTGTTGAGAACTAAAAACCAGAAAGAAAAAAAAATCATGATTATATTTCACCAATACAACCTGTCTACATTTCTTTTCTAATTTGAAGCAGCAGTTCAAGAATGCCAACATCTGCCCCTTGTGCTGGTAGCAGAACAACTCCAGAAGGGCAATCCTTCTTCACGTAAAATGTTTTCTTTCACCAAACTCATCTGTCCCAGTAAGGAAGACATTTTACTTAAATCTATTTCTTGTAATTGATAGCTAGTTGTGGAAAAGAAGAGAGACATCTTTCCCTCTCTCTCCTTGCAAATCTGCCTCTTACCTACATTTTTAAATTCTTCCCTGCGTCGTACAGAGCTGTGTCTAAGATATTTCAGCTTGAAGCCTAAAGTGTAAACATAGCTTTTTATTCCCTTGTAAATCATTTATATAAAGAACTTCTCAAAAATTGGAGACTAAGCTTCTGGAGGGAGAAGTGTCAGTGTTAGAGATCTAAGCACTAAAGTTGCCAGGAAGCAAGGAATCCCAAAGTCTTAGAGCTGGAAAGATCTGGACTACCCCTCTCATTTATCTGAAAATGGAAAATCTGGGCAGAAAGAAGGTAAAGGGCTCACTTAAGATCATGCTGATTGAACATGGAAGAAGAGTTCTCCCAAGTCAAGGTCTCCTAAGAAAGGGTGAATGTAAATAAGGACCGCTCCGTAAGTCACCTACAGGGGATCTTTCAACCCAAATGATTCCGCACCACAATATGAGAACAAGTGAATTAGAACACTACTCTTTCGATAAAGAGTATAAATGGGATAAATGAGATACTCACCAATGGAGCTAGTATTGGAAGAAGGAGGGTAATGGTAGCTGGATTGCTGGCTACCTCCGTTAAAGATGTGACGAACAAAGAAGATATCAGAATTATTAGCCAGACTGGTAATGAACCTAGAGGAGATAATTTATTTCCTATCCACTTAGATAGTCCTGACTCCTAAAAAAAAAAAAAAATGTGCAATATTTGTTATCCATTAATAATTCACTATAATCAGACAGTTTAAATATATAAAAAACATCTGTTCTAAGAACTCAGTTTCTAAATTAAGATTTTAATCTTTCATATTGATCTGTGGTTTGTTAGGTATCAGTGGCCCTGACATGGAGACATTCTCAATTATTCTTATTTTAACACTACCAACATGCTTTAGGGAGCTGTCCTCCTGTGTTTTTTCGATTAAATTTTAATTATATCTAATTATCACATGTGAGTATTTTAACAAGCCATGTAGTACTATAGGGCTTTAAGAAAAGATCAGCTCTTCTGGTCTACCTCTCTCCACTTTTAAGTTGTATTTCCCAGAGGCAACAACCTTCAACCCGTATTAGCTATTCGCAGCTATGTTTATGTGTTTATAGCTATTTTACAAATAAAACTTTTTCATTTAGACATTATGTACTGGTTTCCTAATATGCACATGACAGTTCAGCTTTCTAACACTTTCTACCATACCTGTATTTCCCGTCCCCTCCATTCCCTTACATTCCTATATCAAAGGTTTTGGTTAAATCAATATTTAAAGTTTGCCATTACAATTACATGCATTTTGTTCCAAACTGAGCTGCTTAGTGTACTATAATTGCTTTCACTTTTTTGTTTTACTTTTTGTCTGTTTGTTTTTCCAGGAAATAACTGCACTATCCTTTTGTTTGCTTAGTTTTCTAAGTACCTATCACCAGTAATTCAGTACCCTCTCCAGTAAAGATGGAAAACTCCTCGAAAGTAGGTAAACATTTCGGGTAATTGCTCTCTTTCATTTTCCCTCATGGAGATGTCCATTTTGGAGTATTCGCTCCTATGGCTCCACTGAGACTAGTTGCTGTTTAGATCTACTTCACTGTTATAAAGAGACTTCTCTTCACTAGCTGACTAAGGATTCCTTTCATCTCCCTCTGATGACTCTTGTTAACTCTTTTGTGTTGCTGGGCCACAAGACTATCTATACCTTCTGTAATTTCTGGGAAATTGCTACATGGGAAGTAAATTTTTTTAGTCTCTGCACATCTAAAGATCCCTTTCTTTTCTTTTCATGTTGCTTTGCTAGGTTAGCTTCTGTTGCATTCTAGACTTGAAATAATTATCACTCCAAATAATTATGATTCCATTTCTTGCGGCTTCCAGTTGGAAGCCAGTAGAAGCCTGATGACGTTTTAATCTTTAATTCATTGTACATAACACATAAAAGCCAGCCACACTCAGATTAATAGGCATTAATAGGTATGCTGTTCAGTTTTTCTTCCAGGGAAAATCCTCCATCTGTGAGGAGATTTCAATGAGCTCCGGAACATGTGTATAGTCATCTTACAAAGATGGACATCAGAAAATCTCTAATCACAAGCAGTATACTCTTAGAACAGAAGTTGGCAAAAAACATCCCCAGAGGCAGATACAAGACTTATGTATATTATTTGTAGTTTTGACTTATATTTTCATTTGTGGTTTCGATTTTTTAGATAGAAAAGGACTATTTATCATTTAGATCACATTGACACAAATTCATCTTTAAATATACTTTAAGAATGGATTTTTTGATTAGATGTGGCTGGAAAAGATTACAGCACATGCTGCCCCCACTCACCCCCCTGCCAGAAGCCACGGGGATCACCACGTCCAGGATTCTGAAAGCTTACACAAGTTATTGTGGTATTGGGTTTGCAGTAGCTCTTTCCATTCCAGAATCACTAAGTCCTTGGTGACTACACACAACAACATTTGTGTTATTTACTTATTTTTTTGGAGGAGACCTTTTATTTCTTTTTATTTTCTTTCTTCTTTTACTTCCCTTATCTTTTTTGAAAGTCTGGCTGGTGGACATTTTGGACTGATAGGCTAATTTTCTTATCTTTTTCTAAAAAAACATTACTATCTCTTCATCTTTTTATTCTATTTTTCGGGATATATTCAATCTTCATCCTCTAAACTTCCTACTGAATTAAAAAATTTCTGTTATGATACTTCTTATCTTCAGTGGCTCTTTCTTATTTTCTGTCTAGTCCCTTAAAAACAGTGTTCTGTTTAGTCTCATGAATTTGTGTTTGTAACATCTCTCTGAAGACTCAAGGGAAACGTTTTAAAGTTTTCTTTTGCTTTATATATTTACTTGCGTTGTTGTTGTTGTTAATGGTTATGGTATCAAGGGCTTTCCCAGCTATCTGGGGGTCATGGACGACCTATCTGTGTTTAAAAGAGAAGCAACAAGCTGACGATTGAAAGCTCTCTGTGCCTCGGCAAAGATTGTTGAGAGGAAGACATCATCATGACTGAACTGTGAGCCAATGTCTCAAGAATTCAATTTTTTTACACAGTAAATCTAAATTTTCTACCAGGGGAGAGTCCTGTTTATTCAGAACTGGAGAGGGTATCTGAGAAGTTTGTGCCTCCTTAGGCAGTTTTTAAACAAGCCTCCATTTTTAGTCCTGGTGTTTCCTCTGGCTTTTCAGTTCATCTGCTGCTTCCAATTCCCAAACTCTTTCAGAATCCTGTGGATGAATTGCTTTGTTTCTCTTTGGCTCTTTTTTTTTCGCCGGCCTATATAGAGTTACCCTTTCTCTGCTTCTTCTATTGTACAAAGTCACTGACCCCTCAAATATCTTTAAAATTTTATCAGTATCTCTCTTATCAGTATCTGTTACTGTTCTTTCCATTTATTCTTTATCTTTATGGACCGATATTTTTTCGTTCTGTTATTTCCATTTTAGTGGAGATCTGAGTAAGCGTTAAGTCCTCCGTGTTTACCTTAATAGAAAAATTGGGGGGAATGTGCAAAAATGGGAGAGGAGGAGTTATTCAATGATAAGATTTTGAAGAGGACTATCAGCTCATGAGAGTTCAATCATATTGAAACAAAATCAAGGGGTATTTAAGAAAGAAGGAATAGCAAGGAGGTGAATGTTTCAGGAGTTGCTCTCTGGTGGTTCCCAACTAGAAGGGTTATCTAGTTCTGGACATTTACCAAACTAATTATAATTTGGAAAAAAAAAAAACCTGTAAAAATTTAACAATTTCCAAATCTTTGTAAAACCAATTTCTAGTAGAATAGTTGTTCACAGCTCTATTTTTGAAGTTCATGGCTTCAATCTGACCACTCAGAGGTAGGATGATTCTGGGTATCCCAGAGGAATCTGAATCTATGCACTAGGATTTTCATAGCAAAGTAGGCTCCCTCCATGGTTTCCCTGATTCTTCCAGTGAAAGCCTAATGCATCTGAATAAGTCCACTCCTTTGCCTTTCCTTTCATTTCGCTATTGAGTCTGGTCAATGCTTTTAAAATCACTTTGCGTGTCTACGGTCTAATCTGGACATATTCGGGAAGGAGAGCTGAATAAATTTACATCAATGCTGGAAGTGCTGATTCTCATTTCCTCACAATTCAAATTAGCAGACATAGGAATGGAAGTTATTTTTTTCTGAGAAACCAGGACTCATTACTACTGAGCTAGTAGAAAACTGTATTTGTCTTCTATTTCTATCATTTATATTTGAACAGTCTGTGAGGCAAGCCAAATCTAGACCTATAATGACATTGTAAGTGGCACTCAGAATTGAGACAATTTTTAAGACTTTTACTTATTACTAAATTGCTGGAATCTCAGTATCAAAATATCATACAGAAAAAGTGACAATAAAGTCAGAAGTAAAAAACAATCTTCCCTTGGATTTTTGAGAAGAGATAGTTATTTGCCTTAAAAAGAATACAAATTTAACTTTTGAGATATAGGACACAAGGAAATAGAATGTCTATGAGCTTTGAGTGTGTCACTGAAGGCCACTAAGTCCAGAAATGAGAATTTATAACTAGTCAAAGAGTAGAGAGTTTTCATAGAATTTTTGGAGAAAATACTTTTCTTTTAGCAACTCTATAAAGACCAAAGCAATTCAAGGGACCAAGGCCTCCCTAGATTTCTACTTTATATCAGCTGGATAAATGATAGATCAAAGAAACAGCAAGTTTTACTTCTTGTGGTAGTTTTATTTCTTTTTAAAATTAGACATAACACAATATTAAACATGGCTATGTGAAATTTTTCCGGACTTCATTCAATAAACATTTATTAAGTACCTTTACTGTATTTAATATGTAATAAATAATATAATAAAGTACTATTATTGCCCATTCTTCTTGGACAGTATTAGCACCATGTTATACCTCAGAGAAGGCTGAGAGCTACTTAAATTCATCCTGAAATGAGGTAAAGGTATAAACAAAAAAATATGTTTCAGTCACTGTACACATGACTTTTACATAAGTTATTTTCTTACTAAGCTGGTCTTCTAATACTATTTCATGAATTCATAAGTCTAATTTTCTTTACTTATTTTTCTTTTTTGGTTACCCTGTGGCGTATGGAGTTCCCAGGCCAGGGATCAGATCCCAGCCACAGTTGCGACCTACACTGTGGCAATGCAGGATCCTTAACCCACTGTGCCTGGCTGGAGATCGAACCTGCATCCTAGTGCTCCAGAGACCCCAGCAATCCCACTGCACCACAGCAGTAACTCCATTGAACTTTATTTCTTTTGATATTCTGGGACATTATTAAAAAATAAGGTTTTATGCCTGTAAAAATTCTTGAACTCTGAACTCACCTCATCTGTGTGGTATACTTACTGCGTGGCTACTGAAATCTGTATCATTACAATGATAAGGTGAAGGTGAACATGCAAAATCTTGACTTTCTCTTCTTTTGAACAGTCTAGTTAATTGCTAACTGTCTTAGAAACCGAGTATTACCTCACAGCCGTCTGCCAAGGCAAATCCTCCACCAACAAGAATGGCTATATCCCAGGGCATGAATGACTGGAATTCTTTCCAAGTAATCAGTGGAGAGTAATCAAAAGCAACTACAAAACAAAAGCCCTACAGTTACACATTGCTTAAAATATGACAATGTGACATTCCTTATTATCCTAAATAGCCATCTCAAAAGAAGTTTTTAATATTCCTACATTGTTTTTAGATAGGGAACTTGATCTGGACTTTGGGTAATTTCCACCTGGCCTCTGTAGAACATTAATTATAAAAAAAGAAAAAAAGGCCATAACTTGGAAAAATATTTTGCATTTTATTATAGAATAAATTTAGGTAAATGACAACATTGTCATTGATAACACTATTCATTCATTCATTCATTCATCCCACTAACATCTTTGGCTACGATGAGTAACAAGTGCATGGGACTATACCATCCTTCGCTATGTAAAATGTGTCATTGGCTCCAACAGCATCGCTGGAGCATTACAACTACTATTCACCAATATCTATTTAATTTGTATTATCGTTTCAAATCATGAGAAGGGTTAGGATATATTCATCAGGATTTCAGTTTAAAATGACTCAAAGTTCTGATTAAATAATTTAAGTATCATTCATGAGACCACTACAATGCTCATAAAGCAATAATCATAAGAATTTCTCCTGATATTTGGGTCCTCGTGGCTCGATGATTCGCTTAGAAGTAAAGTCATCCATGAACACACTATGCCTCATTTAACTTTTGGCTGTAAGAGGCAGGCTTCTATGTGGCAATATTTTAAAGTTACTAATAAGCTCCCTTCTTATGTCCTTCCTCCAAACCAAAACCAAACCTAGCCTCACTGTTGATGGAAATTTTGCTACTTCCTACTCAAATTAAGGCCATATATCCTGTTAAAATGCAAACATCTCTAAATGTACTTCTCATGTAAAATTTAACATTTTTACTATCATTTCAGAACCTAGAGTGAATGAGTTTATCAGGGAGAAGAGGAGTTGAAGAATGAGAAGAGAGAGGATGATGGATAGGGCAAGGCCTTTTCTGAGAGGGGACTCTGATGTAGAAGCTAGAGAAGTTAACCCAAGAGCTACATGTGCCCCAGCAATAGGGCTTTGATTATAATGGTCAGAGTCCTCAGGTCCCACAGGAATCATTGCTCTGTATTACAACATCTCTTTATGACAAATTTGAGATAGGCTAGGCTCAAGTGAAGAACAAAAGGCATTTATTTCTACACCATACTCTCTACATATATCATGTCCTAGAAATATACTTATTAGTCATTTACCAATTCTGACTCAAGGAGTCAGCTGGGCCAAGCCAACTGCCCGAATGCCATTTCTATGCCAGTAAATAAACAAATAATGAATGAAAAACCACCCAAACCCCACAACTCTACTAGGCTGTTTCCATACAATTTTAAAGCATTTGTCCCACATTGACAACAAAGGAATCTGACTACCCAAAACATGTTGTGTGAGTATAAGGCATAGGAATGGAAGAATCATGTTTAAGAAGTGTGTGTGTGTGTGTGTGTGTGTGTGTGTGTGTGAGGGTTGGGAGGGGGAAAGTTGACATAAGCACACACACACTTATTTTCTCCATGTGCTATAAAGACAATGACTGCTCCTGACAAATATATTTTCTTTCTAACTGCGACGCCAGGTTATGGCTAAATGTGGGGTCATTTTCTCCAAAGCTACTGTCAGGCTGTAAATACTCTTTCCCTTGAAACTGCTCCACTTTTTAAATCCTCAGCACTTATTACCAAGGGCTCATCATGAAGTATGACTTCCAAGTTCTTCTTCTTATGTTTGCCAATAGTAATATTAATTCTGATTATGACCAGGGAAGTGGGTTATAGTAGACCAAAGAGTATGGCAGAATCCTAACTATGGTGCATAAAGAAATCTACTTCTAGCTTCTGCAAAGTAAGATGATCCTTCTGAAAAGGGGAGGAACATGTGCTGGCTGAAGAGGGGTTGCGGCGTGCAAAGAGGAGATATAAGTCAGGGGTTGTGTCCTGTCCATGCCTTCTGTTTTATGTGTTAACTGAACCCAAGGGAACTTTGTATTTTTTATGCTTCTGTCAAATTCATTCAGAATTATAAATAATACTCAACCAGTTTCTCCTGTAGGTGTAGTTTTGGTCAGTCTCTTAGCAGGGATAAGAAAGAACAGGAGTCCTACAAGTAAGGCAACAGTTGAATCTGTAGCAAAACCGGGATACCTGAAAAGAGATAAGTGTGTTCATTAAAAACTGTCATCAAGAATTTTGTATAAACTGGGAGTTCCCTTGTGGCACAGCAGGTTAAGGATCTGGTGTTGTCACTGCAGTGGCTTGGGTTGCTACTGTGCAGTGAGTTTGATTCCTGACTCAGGAACTCCATATGCCACAGGTGCAGCCAAAAAAAGGTATTTGTATGAACTGAGTACCAACTGCTTATGGTGCCATACAAGGATAATCTGCTCTAAAATAGATGGATTCCCAACTAAATATGTATCTTAGTGTAACTGAAACTCTCAGGCCCTGTTCCCATTGTTTTCATTTATGTCCTCTTTATTTTCAAAACCATGTAGACACATACTGATATACTATGCTAAAAGTTTCCTTTTAGGTAAAGCTGGAGATTAAACAATTTCTTCTTTTTCTTTGAATTATATTGGCAAAGAATTGAGGTTGAAACAATAGGCCAAATACTGTATAATGGATTTATAAAAGGCTTTGACTAAACTGTGGCAAAGCCTGGGTGTTTCTAGAGTCCTCTAAAGCTCTTTTGTAAATTGTGAAAAGGAATTGATCTGTTTTTCTAAGCTATAACATCTGCTTCTCTGTTTATAGGCCCTGGCCATATCATACAAATGAAATCAACCCATTTAATGCTTTGCACCCTGTGAAACTCAATCAAGAATATTAATTATTAGAATGGCTTAAGAGATGCTCATAAATGATCACTGTACAAATTAAGAGTGATTCAGAAACAGATGGGGTCTTAGAAGCACCAGACCATTCCAGCAAGTAAGACAGCTTCCTGGAAACCCCAACAGTTAAGAAGAAGCACTTGGAGACCAGATATGGATGAAACAGGCATAAATAATTGGAAATCAGTTTTAAAAGTCAGCATATTTAGCAGTGGATCTTTGCAGTCTGAAAAGAAGTATGAATACACTAAAGATTATTTTGCTACCTTGTAATTCAACAATGCATACATATTATAGAGGTTCTCTATTCCTGTAATTTGCTCAAACAATCTAAATAATCAAGGAAATGCACTGTTTTATTCCATCTGACAATTTATAAAGCAGTCTGTTTTCCCTAAATATAGATTTTCTTTATTTCACTGTGGAGTAAAAAATTGCCTTGGTATAATTTATTCAACAGAGCAAACTTAACCAATACTTACTATTTTACTGTTCTCTGCTTCTTTTATTTCAGTTATAATTTTGGTTGGATTTTTGCCAAATCAGGTCAGGCATCATGTAATCTGATTTTGTTTTAAATGAAAAGACATATTGAATTCCTTCCAGGTTCAAACAGATGGAATGAAAACATGAGGTGGTAGCTATAAATCTTGATTTATCATTCCAGCCTTGGAAAACCTCTACACTACAAATCTATTCTACAGAATATATACTTTAAATGAAATCAAGCCATAAATACTGAAATAATTGCTTTTCAAAAGACTTTTAAAACTATTATCATTCTATCATTAGTTCATTTTATTTTTAATTTATTATGAACTGAGTTAGGTTGTCTCAGTATTAAAAATATTAAGCTTGTGCAAATTTTATTTGCTTTGGTTAAGTCCTAAATTAAATTGCCAATTAGATGTATATCTTCAAATCCTGTCCTATCTCAAACCTTTGTCCTTTTTCTTATTGTTTTCCCTCAGAATTCCAGGTAACATGACCACCTCTCCACAGCAAATACACTGTGATTTCTTGCTACAAACAAAACAGCTCCTCAATTACATCTTCTTCCCATAAAGAAGAGAAATTAGAAACTGATTATACCTGAATTTCCTATTGGGATTCCTGCCTGGTTTTTATTAGCCACTGCCTGATTTCATTTGGTTTGTAAACACGGGTGTTTAGGGAAGATTCCCCCTACCTAGAATGATACGGGTGGATTTTTAAAAGGAGGAAGAATTATTTTTTTGGCCTAGGTCCTATTGCAAAACTCCAAAGTCCTAAATCAAACTATTCTACAACAGGTTGCTTTGAATAGCTTGCTTCGAATGATTGGATACTTCCTTTGGCTGAGACTTCTTGAAATGAGGAGTTTTAGTCCTATTAGAAATGAAAACGTTTACAAAGCTGCAGCTGATCCACCGAAGCATGCACCACACTGCATTGCTGCATTTGTGTGCTCAGTAGGCATTTGCATGCAGATTGTGCATCTCTAAAAAAAAATTCTGGCAATGCTTATTATATAACCAGAAAGCTCTGATGCAAGAAGAGAGGAATTTCTTCATTCTGTGTGGGCAGAAGAGATGCGACTGAGTTTTGGTTTCTACCCCCTCTACATGGAGTTTTACTGGGGGATGTGAAATAGGCAGTTCAAATCAGAGATCTGTTGAATTTAGGAACCAAAGGACTTTAATGAAAGATAGATTTGGGAATGCAAATCTCAGAGCCCAAGGATTTAAACTGACATGTAGGATGGTCCTTAATTTAGAAAATTATGCTACAATCTTCCTCCTCACTTCACATGACTCAGCAATGTCTGCTGGGATATATAAGACACAGAGAGTTAAAATTAACTGACCCAGCTTCTAACATTAGTTTGTAACTCAGTCTTTCTTCTTACTTATTTAGGAATTACTTTCTTATAAAATAGGGGCAGGGATGGATTTATAGTGAACTAATAAAAAAACGGACATCAACAGAGGAGAAAACAAGATAGTGAACCAAATAAATAATCCTCCATGGAAGTAAAAAAAAAAAAAATCAAGTTGGCAAAAATATCAGAATATGAATTCTTATCAGGGTACTAAGAATCATTGAGTGGCATTTATATCACATAGTGAACATTTAGAGTACACTTCCTGTGGGAAAAAGGGCAGCACTCTTCTAGGTGCTACTATCAGCACCATTTTACAGATGGAGAAACTGAGATGTAAGTGACTTAGCCAAGGTAAGTGCAAGAGCAGGGAATGAAACCCAAGGTAAGTGCAAGAGCAGGGAATGAAACCCAAGGTAAGGCAAGAGCAGGGAATGAAACCCAAGGTAAGGCAAGAGCAGGGAATGAAACCCAAGGTAAGGCAAGAGCAGGGAATGAAACCCAAGGTAAGTGCAGGAGCAGGGAATGAAACCCAAGGTAAGGCAAGAGCAGGGAATGAAACCCAAGGTAAGGCAAGAGCAGGGAATGAAACCCAAGCTGTGTTCTAAAGTCATACCCCGAACCACCTTAAAACACAGCTTTCCTGCAAAGTATATTTCTATTTTTGTAAGGATGAAAAATAGCCTTGTCTAAAGGAGCCTGATTTTTGGCTGCAGCGTACTCTGGTTATCTTGCACCTGACCCTAGATTTCATTCCTTACCATTGTTTTTTTTTCATGAAAAGGTTAGAATTAAAAAATCTTTTCAATGGAAAGGAAGAATACAACCTCATACTGTCTTTCAGAGTTATGGGAACCACTTAGGAGAAAAGCAGAGTGTAGAACAGGAAGGGCTGACAAACATATGTAACGCTTACTGCGAAAAAAGCGCAGACCAGCCAGGAACAAACCCAGGATCTCGGCTGAACCACAGCACGGCCATTACAATGAAAAGGACTAAGGTCACAATCTCTTGATACCTGTGGGAAGATTCCAATCCTTTCATTTATTTTCTCAGTCAGGACATTTGTAGAAACTCCCTGAGTTACTGTCAGGAGTAATCTTAGCAGAATGTTAAACATTGCAAAAACCCAAAGTGTCAATAATTTGAGAGAATCAGCAGAGTTAGATAGGGGCTATACACCTCTGTGGTCCTTTAGCTTCTTGTTATTCTGCCTGGGAAATTTCACTTACACGAATTTTTGTATTTTATCATGTTGAGTTATATTCATAAAGGTTAGAATATTCAGGGCCCTTATGAAGTGTGACAAATTCATTTTATGCAATTGTGTATATTTGCCTTTAAACAAATACTCGCAGTATAAGCAGTGTCTCTCTGTGTGTTTGCATGCCTGCGTGCATGTGTGCATGTGTGCATGTGTGCATGTGTGTGAGTGTGTGTGTGTGTGTATCTTACCTTATTGGTCCAAGTTTTTGATATTCTTGTTTAATCACCTCAGCACAAGCTTTTTGTTTGGCTGTTCCAGTCTTGTCACATTGGAACATCTCCTTAAAACTAAAAAGAATTGTTAAGCCTGTTCAGCAAAGAATTCTCCCTTTATAGAAGATATTTGTGTGAAAGCATCAGAATATACAAATCTCCTGACTTAAAACAGAAATCTGTTTTTTTTTTTGCCTATGCCTCTATCTCTGTCTTTGAATGTCTTCTTCCCTCTTTTTCATTTTTTCCTGGTTTGCTTAATTTCCAATGTTTCCATGACATTGTCCAAATTTTCCATGACATTGTCCACTGATTTCTTTCTTTTGCATCATTGGAGTTTTGCCATGTGCCACTCATCTTTAATTTAATACTTAATTGATATACATCTTAATATATTTCCTAAGTATCTTGATTATTAATTGTTCATGTATAACTTTTATCTCACTGGTGATAAAATAAATTATTTGAGTTCGTGGGTAGGATCATGGATATTCTCTTTGGTCTAGACACTAAACACTGGTATACACAGTAAATACTTGACCCATTAATTCAATAGTGCCTTTGTCTAATTTATGAGATTGTTGATTGTTAGATCCATCAATTTTCACAAAATACGTCAAACTCCAGTTATACGCTAGGGCACAGAAGTCACATACGCTGACCATGAACAGAGTCCAAACTAGGTCTATTCTCATAACTAAAACCAATTCTATTACATTTTTCTTTGAGCTTCTTCACTCCTTGTGTCCTAATAGCATCAACCAGATAATTTTCCAATTTACTTCTAATAAGAACTTTCAGTTTCTATTTCTTTTAGTTGTTCATTTTAGTGACCCTCTGTTTCCTGTGATTAATTCTTTTATCCTGAAGTCCAGGGTCTTCAAAACTTTGAAGAATTTTTTTGTGAAGTGCTGCTCTAAACCTTGATTAAAAGAAAAAAAAAATCCTTTCCTGAGAAGAAACAAATGGGAAAATATCCAAATTCTTGTGGATTATCTTTCGGAATGTATATGAGTAGCTCAGATGACATTGTAAGTTGGTATAGAAAGCACTTCTGGGTATGTATCCAAAGGAACTGACATCTAGATCTTCAAGAGCTATCTACACTCACATGTTCGCTGCATTACACACAAGAGACAAGATGGGGAAACAACTCGAATGTCCATGGATGGACACATGGATAGTGAAAAAGTGGTATATCCATACAATCCGATGTTATTTTGTTATGAAAAGGAATGAAGCACGGATACATGCTGCAATGGGAATGGATCTGGAGGACATTATGCTAAATGAAATAAGTCAGACACGGAAAAACAAATATTGCATGATCTTATGTGTGGAACCTAAAATAGTTCAATACACAGTAGGGGAGAGTAAAATGGTGATTGCCAAGGGCTGGGGTAAAGGGAAAAGGGGGAGATGCTGGCGAAGGGCACCAAGTTTCAGTTATGCGAAATAAGTAAGTTCTGGAGATCTGCTGCACAAATAGAGCCTGTAACTAACGACACTGCATTATACACTTAAAATTTTCCTAAAAGAGTATATCTTATGTTGCGTACTTTTACTGCCAACAGAAAAAAAGAAAAAAAGCAAACAAACAAGCAAAGGAGGTGGGAGGAATCTTTTGGGAGTGATGGATAAGCTTATGGCACTGATATTGATGATGATTTTATGGGTGCATGATTCTCGCCAAACACAGTCCATGTTGTAAACATTTAATATATACAGCTTTTTTATATGTCAATCTTACCTCAATAAAGCAGTTTTTAAAAAGAAAGGAAGCAGGGACATTTTCTTTCATAAAACTGCTGGGGCAAACATGAATATTTATGAGGGAGTAAATAGGAAGACTGCTGTGGTGGAAGGGCAGCCATCACACAAAGACAGTTATATTTGGTTATTTTCCTGTAACTGCTTCTTAGATATGTTTGGATTGTTATTACCTTTAAAGGAGGAGAGATTCCTCAGTTCTTAAGTCGTCCATTCCACATATTCACGACCTGCCCTCATGCACACACTATCCCTACTGAATATGATTAGACAGATGTTGTTGCATTTAAGACCAGTGTGGTAACATTTAATTTCTATAGTCACAATGAAAATACTGACGAGCGTCAGTCTTGAAATTTTTCCCCTTGCCAAAGTATAAACTCTACTATTAAAAGCAACTAAGCCATGGGCCCCCTTAAGAACATTCTATAGATGGTTTTGTACAGAATTTTGTACAGAATACAAATATAGAGTTAAAGAGAAAGATGACTTTCCTGAGACACTGTTTTCTACCCAGTAGACGGTATACGTATTTTGTCACTTTGGTTGGGGACAATCAATAGTTAAGTCAAAAGCCAAATTGGCTTTGCTACAAATGAAGGTTAATGCCTTCGCAAAGGAACTGGTGAAGCATATGACAATGCATCAACCTCTCCATTTAAATAAGTTCTTTGCCATTGATGGATGAGCTTCAATTCCCAGGTAGGTTGGGGTCATTTATAATGGGTGAGTTAACTGTGTTAATGGCCAACACACTAATCAGAATGCATGGTGACCTGCCAGGGGAGTGGCTGATCATTTCTTTGTCGATCTCAGAGGTGAACACCTTGGCAGACTGAAAAGGACACTGAAAAATTAGCTGGAGCATGAAGCTGTGCTGTGTAACCAATAGTGGCCAGCTCGGGGGGGGGGGTGGGGGGAAGGACTGTTTAAATGTGCCACTGATCATGATTTATGGACTTGGCCTAATGTATGCACTTCATAGGATTTTTTCCTCATAGAGAACACATTTCAGTACACCTGCCCTTTATCTTCATTTCTCCTTTTTAAATGGTGGGCTATTTCAAAATAATGACAATGGTTGTATGTATATTTTATAAAGCCATTACAGGTAGCAAAAAAAGAAGGAAATAGCTGTGGGTCTGAGATCAGATGCTTTCTCTGCTGGTTTGGGATTCCTGTCCCCTTCATCCTGCGTTGCTACCTGTACAACTGAATGGACCCTCAAAGGCTTGGATTTCCAGGAAGGCGCATTGAGTATGCAGCTGGCCTCTCCCCATGGAGGCCCACCTGCTGAAGTCAGTGACATTCCACACATTTGCTTCGGCAGGAGGACGGCCTCACACTGCTCCCACAATCTGGACCAATAGATTTTTTAAAAAATCATCAGTACCATCTCCCCACTGCTAACAAAACTGTGGCAGTTTGGGAGAAAAAACAGGAAGAGGAACAGAAAGGGGAGAATATTAGTCCTTATATGACTAAGCTTGGAAAATCTGGGCACGGGCATAGAACAACACCCAATTCCAGTGTTTTGCTTTTTAAAGGAAAGACAAAGAGCTGACTTCAGTCTCACCTGCCTGATGGATAACACACTGTTTCATTCATGGATCCTTGAAATTATTTAAATAAAACCCTGTAAAAATGGAGTTGAATTGTTTTGTTTTCTTTTGTTTTTTAGGAAAAAATTGTCAAGGTTTGATATACAGCCCTTTCCCCTTTCGTTTTGGAGTATTGTTAAATGTGCTGAATATATGATACAGCATTTTAGATTTTGCTGTGGAGCCCTGCATAATTTTAAATGCTGGATGTCATTTAATTCATGAACCTTGTTGGTACTTATGACACCAATTTCAGTCCCAGCCAAGGTAACAATTGCAAATTCTCCTTGAATACATACATTTGACATTTTCTGGCTGTTTTTGATCAGCGTTTCCTACCTTGACTTCTTTGTATTCAACTAGGGTCCATCAGTGTTAGAATTACAGCTTGGAAGTGATCTTACTGATCTTCCACTTCAATTCTATTATACTTAGTTGAAGGCACTGGGGCTGAGGATGGACCAGGACTTGCAAAGATCACTCATCTGGCTTGTGAGAAGCTACCACTTTGTCCCTGGTCTCCTAATTCCTAATCTGATATTCTTTGCACAGAGCACACTCTCAGATCTTTCTTTTAGTTTCTCAAGGACACATCAATGTTGGTATGAAGATGAAGCAAGAAACCCTGCATGTGGCAGCTTAAGGTAACTCAATAACCTGAGAAAATCCTCACATTAAACCAAGAGGAGGGTTTAAAATGTCCCTTTAACAGCTTGGATTGGGTCTTCATCAAAAAGAACTCCTGATGCCCTTTTGGCCTCTTAATACCTTAACGGCTAAGGATCAAAGGAGACCAAGATGTATTTGTGGTCGACACTCTCTCTTCCACAGCCAGTGTCGTTCTGGTGATTGTCTGGAGCATCCTTAATGTACGTGTTCAAATGTGTCAGTTTTGTAAAGAGAAGTGCAGAAATGCAGCAGTGAGATGGGGGTGGGAAGCTCAGGCTCAGGCCGAGGAGCTGAGAACATGGAACCTAGGCACCTTTATGCATCTGATTAACATGGAGCATGTACTCACTTGAATCCTAGGAAAAGCCAATGAAGCCAGATCCAGGACAAGAGGAGAATAATAATGGCAGCTGGGAAGGACATAATAAACCACGATCCAAAGTTGATGCAGTGACAATCAGGGTAGCGCCTGTGTGAAAATAGGGAAAAGGGTTCATGGGAAGAGTACAAGTGGGATCCTTTCTGATGGTTTGTGGAAAGTACTTCACATCCTTCTGTGCCCCCAGCCAAGAGGGAGGATAGGGGGAGTGGGGGAGGGTATCCACCCTTAAGTACAGAAGTTAGTTTTATTCCTCCTCTCTTAATTCTGTAACTGCATAGTTATTTGCTGTTTCCTACAAAACCCAATCTGTAACGAAGTGTTTGCAAAAGGACCTAGCAATGGTATCTACTCACGGAAATGCACAAGAAAGGAGTGTGTGAGTTTTGTTGTTTGTACTTAAATCGTCAGTAAATGAATGAGGAAAGACAACGAAGCAGGCTCAGGATCAGATGGAAATGGACAGAACTGAATCTTTCCATTACCATTTCACCTTGGTAGCTGGCATCCCAGACTCTGAAGGGACTCTGATCTGTCCCACACAGTCTCTCAAGGCTGTTTCCTCGTTTCTTCTGCCCCGAAGCAACCATCTTACCAGACATATTCTAGCACTTTCTTCCTAGAATTAGACAGTGCTTTGGGGCTCAGTCAAACGGAATAAATATGAACCAGATAAAAATAATTAAATGTCCTGTGGGGAACATCAATTTTCCTTTATCATTCCTAGTTATTTTCAGTTTTTGAGCTCACAAAACAATAGCAACAGAAAATGGTCAGGCACAAGCGCAGTTTCTTTGGTAACCTCACATTCACTGTTTTGAAATGTAGTCTAAATTCTCACACAGTTATGTTTTATGGCTGTGGGAAAAAAAAGAAAAAATTTGAGAAACAGTTGTCTTTAATTTTTCCTCTTGAAGCAGTAACACAAAGACAGAATCAAAAATCAGGAAAGTGCAGAAATAATGCAGAAGTAATAAAAACATCAATATGTTTTTATTATTTTTGAAATCACAAAATACAGAGAACTTTATAGAAACGATAGACTTTCAGTATTTTTTCTAATTAAAGCATTCCTTGTATTTTGCCACTTAAAAGGGATCATGTAAATAAATGAAGTACTTCAGTGTTGCATGAATCAGTATAAGTCAAATTTATTTATTTTAGAGAATTTCTTCTATTTTAGAATGGATCCTAAGAAATGCAAAGCCTGTTTAAAAAAAAAAAAAGAAGAAGAAGCTTTCAAAACTAGATTTCTAATGTTGTCTCCAATTTCTTTGAGCTGATCTTCCTGGGTCCTACAGTTATCATTAGCAACTCGAGGATGATGTTGCCTTAAAGAGATCCTAGGATTAGCTTACATATTTAGGCAATTAGAAAGCGGCAAATGGTAAGTAAAAAATGCTAAAGAATACCTGAATTAGTGAATGGAAAAAAAATGCTTTACATGTCCATGAGGCTCTATTGAGAATTTCCTGCTTTAAAAAAAAAAATGTTGTTTTCAGTTGGAATGTAAAGTAAGTGGGAAAAGGCTTAAGCTTATCTCCCATCAATTTATTAGATTTGAATCACAGGGCAGTGGCCTATGTTATCCTGTTCAGCCTAAAGACATTGAGAAATGCTGCTTGGATGAGGTCCAAACAATGCCCTAAACAATTTCTAACTATCTGTGACTCATACCTGGAAATCAGGCTGCATTGTTCCCCACTCACTGCAGAGTCCTGTGAGATTGTCTGACGGAAGAGGGGCTTTTCAGAATTTTTGCCTGGAGGGATAGGTCATTTAGAAAAGCAAAAGCTTGAAAAAGCTAAACTCTGTTTTGTTTTGTCTTTGTTTTTTAGTTCAGTAGTAAGAAAGTAAACACCATGTGGGTGTAAATATTTTGCATGAAAATGGAATGAGTGGTATACGCTAAGGGATTAGTTTCTTTTTCCACTTCCTCATATCCTGTTTGTGAAGTGACTGCAAATATCTGCCTAAAGCAAATATAGATTTCTTCTATCAGAAACTATGCGAAGTACGTCTAATTCTGGTAGAATCTTTTTCTTTCACCCAACACTATACTTCTGCGGTCTACTATGTGCCAGGTACTCTTCTAGCTTTTGGAAATATAGTGATGAATTAGATGGACGTAGTCTAAGCTCTCATAAGTTTATGTTAAAGGAGGAACACAGGCAATAAACAGGTAAACATTTAACGAATCAAAAATAAAATAGAATAATATGATAAAAAGTTATGAGGTAAAGGGAAAATTTTTACATAATGTGCCCAAGGAAAATGATATTTGAGATGAGATCTAAATAAATGGCCAGAAGGAATCAGTCAGGTAAATAACTGAGAAATAGCATTCCAGACAGAGGAAATAGCAGGTACCAAGGCCCTGGGGTAGGAAGGAGTTGGAATGCTTGAGGATCAGACAGAAGGCCAGTGTGGCTGTGGGTGGTGGGCTAAGTTTACAGTCACATGAAATAAAGTCTAAGAAGTGCCAGTAGAGGACAGATTATACATAACCTTGAGAATTTGGATTTTAGTACTACTGCAATTAGGAGGAATTGGAACACAGTAAGTAAGTTAATGACATGATCTCATTTAAAGTCTATGTAAATTGGAAGTCCCCATTGTGGCTCAGTGGTAATGAGCCTGACTAGTATCCATGAGGACACAGGTTTGATCCCTGGCCTCGCTTAGTGGGTCAGGGATCCGGCGTTGCCATGAGCTGTGACGTAGGTCGCAGGTGCGGCTCAGATCCCTCTTTGCTGTGGCTGTGGTGTAGGCTGGCAGCTGTAGCTTCATTAAACCCCTAGCCTGGGAACTTTCATATGCTGCAAGTGTGGCCTTAAAAAGCAAATAAATAAATAAAGTCTATGTAAATTTACGAATTTTATGAGACATGTTGGCTGGGTGGACTCTCAAGAGCGAAGGTGATAAGAGTGGGAGCCAAGCACAGTAGGCAGAGTTCCCAGATGACTCTCAAGACTTCTGCCTCTGGGATATATACCTAGAATATTCCTCTCCCTGTCTGTGTGGACAGAACCTGTAAGTAAGATGAAGTTTTATTCCCAGTATTAGGTTCTTCTATGGCCAAAGTGAGGAGACTTTTGTAGAGGTCCCCATCAATTGACTTTCAATTAATCAAAAGGGAGATTATCTTGGGGTGGGTCTAACTTAATCAGATGAGTCCTTAAAAGGGAGATTTTCCTGTTGGCTTAAAGAAGAAAGTTTCCAAGCAAGGGGCCACATGGAAAGGGCCTAGGGCTGGCCTCTAGCTGCCGAGAGTGATCTTATGCCAATAGTCAGCAATAAAAAGGGCACCTCAGTAACTCAAGCAGAGGAAACTGAATTGAGTTACTGAATGAGCTTGGACTAGGACCCTGAGCTTCTGTGGAGACTGCAGGCCCAGCTAACACCTTAATTTCAGCTGAACAAAGGAGCCAGCTAATCTGTGCCTAGACTCCTAATCCTCAGAAATTAGAAGGTAACAAATTCATGCTGTTTTAAGGTTCCTAAATTGATGGCAATTTGTAATAGCAATAGAAAGTGTACACAAGGAAATCTCTTACAAGATAAAGGCAGGTTTGCAGAGGGTAGAGGGGGTGGAGAGTTGAGTAGATTAGCTTAATTTAGATTGGTAGCAGTGAAGAGAAGGCAACACACTTCCACATATTTGACATAAAATGTAGGAAATGGAGAAAAACTGCCATTCATTGAAATGAAGTCTGAGGGAAGAACAGGTTGGCAGAAGGGAGTGGTGGATCAAGAATGCTGCTGTGAGCGTGTTAATTTGAGGCGTCCCTTAGTTTCCCAAGTGGCTATGTTGAATCAGCAGTTAGACAGTTGAGTCTGGAATTGAAAGGGCAGGTGAGATATAAAATTGGTAGTCAACATACAGGTGGATTCATAAACCATGGAATGGATGTGATAATTTCAGGAAGAAATGGAGGTGAGAGGAAGAGGAAGTGCACCAGAGGCACCATAAGTCTTAGAGGTCAGGCAGAGGCATAGGATGAGCTAAACACATTTAATTCTAGCAAAAATTCTGTGAGCAAAGCACTCTATTTCCATTTTACACAGAAAACACTGAGTCTCAGAAGGTTAAGCGGGTTGCTCAAGGTCACAGAATGTACAGTCCAGCTGTATATTTAAACCCAGGAGGAGTATTGAAAATAACATCTTTTCACTAAAGACTAGTGTCCTCCACTCCAGCTTCAAGGTGAAAAAGAGAAAATTCCATACATGTAGCAAAACAGCCATAGCTAGAGTACAAACTTGACGGGTTTAAGGATATTTTAGAACACTCTCTAGGAGTGACTACACCGTAGGAGGGACAGGCTTTGACCTAGTGTATATTTGCATGTCAGTGTTGAAATTTAGGAAGACAGTGCTGTTGAGGCGGTTCTTATGCCCACTACAAAGTCACAAATGATACTAAAGAAACACAGAGCAATGGTCTCAAAAGAATGGGTGTGGCTGGGGACATTTACAGCCTTGAAACGGACTGTGGCCATTAAGAGCGCTGTAAGTTAGCACCCACACTGATCATAGTCCTTTCGATTAATGACTGTTCTGATTTTTCTGAGTCAAAGCCATTTTCCAGTTTTGTACTGATGTACTTCCAGAAGTTTCTTTTCATATATTAATTCTTGTTACTCATGAGCTAGGCTGATATTTCCAACAGTAAGAACAAAAGTAGGAGCAGCAACAACAAAAATGGCTAGGGATGTTGACAATTTCCTACGTGCCAGGCCCTGTAAGAGCCACAGGTGCCTTATGATATTTAATCCTCGTAATATTGCTATAAGTTCTAGTTTTGCCTCCATCATACAGACAGAGAAACCAATGCTCACAGAAGTTAAGCTAATATACGGCAAGGAACTCGGAACTAAAGTCTGAGCCCAAGTTCTGCAATATCCAAACTTCTACTATAGTACTTGCCAGAGAAATTCTTAGAAACACATATTGCTCTTTTCGGCAGGGGAAAATCATGGCTATTGAAAGCGGCTATTTCTAAGCAATTGGTTTACCATCTCCCTCTGTAATTAGCCAAGAAGAGAGGTTAGGGAGGTGGGCTTTGAATTTGGGGCAAACACATTTCTTTTACCATTTCTTGGTTTGTGAACCTATAATAGTTATTATTTCACATATAATTAGTAACAGTGACTGTGCTAATCACTGACAATTTAACTTCCTTCCAAGCTACTTTGTATACCCACATATTTCACAGCTGACACCCACAAGCTGAATAATATACTTTGATAATCAGCAAGCTATGAAAATTTACTTGTCATAATCTTCCACTCTTAATCTGATAGATTTTCCTTTTGTGTTTAGCTAATAGCTGTTGTATTTGTTAAGCGATATTGATACATCAAAACTACTCCACTATGAAAGCAGTAATTGCTCCTAATAATATTTCCCTTAATAACTTTCTTTTAATATCAAAAGATTATTCAGTTACTTAGATAATTCCCAGGGACAGTCAGCACTTCATTTATGTCTTGGTGCAGTTCATCTCAACCAGTGTTTACTGATCACCTGCTCGTGCCCCTTGTGGTCTAAAAGAAGATGACAATTGCTCCTTAAGCCTTCCCAAGCCTGCAATCAGGGACGGTGGTTGTGCGTGTGTTTAGACAAGACAAGTTTATAGAAATGTCATATAGTTTATGATAAGAGGAAATGGGAATGGAAGTTTTGGAGTAAGTGAACGGTTTCAAATGATAATGACACAGCATCCACACAATAAAGGGAGAAGCTGGCAGAATTGGCAGGTCTTTAAAGAACCAGAGTAGCAGCGTAGGAAGAAATGGGTAAATTACCGGATAGTATTCATTATCAATAGCATTAGGAAGGGAGCGGATTGGGTGATGACTGGAAGAGTGTATCAGAGGAACAGAAGGGTCTATCAGGTAGAGAGCATTGAGCGAGCAAGATTTCCCTAATGAGGAGCCAATAAAAATCCAAAGAATCTGTAAGACAGTAATAAGAGACAGAGGGAACAAAGACTTTCCAGAGTGCCCTATTCCAAGGATTAGTCAAAGCTAATGGTGAATTAATCACAGGGGAGTCAGAATTCAGGTGCCACAGGCATTGGATTCAAAGCCTAAGAATGCAAGAAATTTCATACCTTACAGTTGAGTTAGAAAATTGGCTGTCTTGTTAGTATTGTTCTGAAAATCACCTTCTAAGCTCTACATCAGCTCTTGACAACAAAAGAATGGTTCAGTCAAACTAGCCACATTCTCAGCTTTGCAACTATTTCAAATACTACTTGTTATGTGTGCATGTTTATATTTTATAAAAAGAAAATGCAACACATGAATGCAAGTACCGATACAGTCTTTTCTTGTCACAGGCAGCAGGCTTGCTTTTTTAAGAATTTTGTCAACACGGCCCCCTCACAGATGGTCAGTGAGGCAACAAGGCTGCAGAGTGGAAAGCGCTCAGGACGTGGGCCATCTGCCTTCACCTACTGGTGCCCCACTGACTGGTGATTGTCAGTAAAGCTCTTGGAGCCTCGGTTTCCTCATCTGTGAAATGAGGCTGTGTACACATGCGAGATTTCTCTGTCTTCACGTGTTTCTTCTCATTATCACTCAGGAGGACATGCCCTTCTTTTCCAAGACTAACACAGCTGCTCTTGTTTCTATTCCATTCCATGGCCATCTGACTCTTAGGCAATTGGTATTCGCCCTCTCTCTCTCGCTCGCTCGCTCACTAGCTTTTTCCCCCAAACCTCACACAGCTCTGTTTTTACTGCACCTTCCCCTGAGTGTAAAACTAGACTGACACCTCCCTTGTTCTAAAGGAACTCTCTGCCTCTGGTCCTACCATGCTTGTTCTTTTTTTCTTTTCTTTGTCAAACTTGAAACAGTCATTTAAACTAGATACCTTGCCTTCCCACTAAGTACTCACTCCGTAAGTCTCTTCAGATCAAATTCTGCCCCAGTCCCCACTCTTCCACAGAACCTGCCTTCTCGAAGGACACTGATGAGAACCAAAAGCCTCTTCTCAGCCCTCATCCTACTTGATCCTCATACCACGTTGCATGCTCCTGACTCATCCTCCTTTTGGAAAATGGTCTTATCCTTTGGCTTTCAAAATCCCCTGGCTCTCCATCTACCTTGATTAACTTTTCTTATCTTCTTTCTTGTCAATATTTCCTATGACTCTAACCATGTCTCAATTCTTCCAACTTTTTTCTCCCTACATGACCATTTCTGCACTCAAGATTTTAATTTCTCTGTTTATATATAGTCTCAAGTTTATAACTAAATCAAACAATGCATTTGCAAATGTCTGCTCAAAATCTCCTTGTGGATAGACTATGAGCAGGCCATTTCAATATATTCAAAATAAAATCTATTCATTTCTTTAATGAACCTGCCCTGTCTTCTCCAGAAGTTCATGGTATCACTATCCATAGAGCCATATTGTCAAAATTTCTTAGAGTTACTCTAACCCCTCCTTACCCTTAAATCCTCACATCAGATTACTTACCACTGTCCTACCGTACAGTGACCTGAGTCTATATTCTCTTACTGCTTCACAACTAACCTAGCTTTGCCCCTCATCATTTGTCAGCACTTTGGTAACAGATTCCTAACTGGACTCCCATCCCCAGACTCTTAGAGAGCCAATCAATCTGCTTTATTCTAATACCACTGTTATTCTAATCTGTGCAAAAACAAGTACAGACTATTCCACTGCCTTCCTAAAAAACTGATTACAGAACTTTTGTGCTTTAATTTGATGGATTATTTGCATCCATTTCCTCCACAGACATGGTGTTTATCTCTTTTAAGATTGGGTCAGGTTATACAAATATTTTCTAGTGATCAAGGGGTGCTGAACACAACAACTCCTCTTTAAGGATGCAGGTCCAATTGTTTCTATGGAGGTATTTTAGAGAGACAAACTTTGGGGTCTGATGGATCTTGGTTTTGTTTTCAGTCTGCTAAGCTGAACCTCCACTTTTTCAACTCTAATAATAATAGCCAATATTTATGGAGCACATGCTCATGCTAGGCATTATTCTAAGTGCTATTTAATTTATGTTAAAACTCAAAACAACTCTATGAGGGAGGGAGATATTATTATCCTCATTTTTTTAAGGCAAATAACAGGCTTAAAGAGATTAAATACTTTGTCCAAGAGCTAGTATTTGAACATAGATATTTTAATTTCATACCCTATGCCTTTAATCAGCACTGTATACCACTTCTATGACAAAGTTACATTGGATTTGTATAACTATAATATATGTAATTTATCTGGTAAGGGCTCCATACATGTCATTTTACTTTCTTCCCTATATGTCAAAAAAATGTCATTATGTTTTAAAAAATTTAATGGTTTCCACATATGTGTATTTTGACAATGAAAGGTAATCTTCTTACTGTTAGGTTTTATTTTTTGCATTCTTCTAAAAATTTAAAGCCAGGAGTTCCCATCTTGGCTCAGCAGTTAACGAACCCGACTAGTATCCGTGAGGATGTGGGTTCGATCCCTGGCCTCAGTGGGTTAAGATTCTAGTGTTGCAGTGAGCTGCAGTGTAGGTCACAGACGTGGCTCGGATCCCAAGTTGCTGTGGTTGGGGCTGTGGCCGGCAGCTACAGCTCCGATTCAACCCCTATCCTAGGAACCTTGTGCTATGGATGCAGCCCTTAAAAAACAAAAAGCAAAAAAAAAAATTTAAAACTGTGTTATGTACATTGTCTGTCTTCAATAAACGTTTGTTGATTGACTGAGGGAATGAAGATCTGATTTTATTTGCACTGAAAAAAATTTACCTTTCTCAGAATTCATTGTTATAATTTTCTTGGTGTAAAGAGAACAAAAGACATTATGTATATAACATGCAAATATATTTTATGTATGAGTCAATAGATAGACATATAGATAGATAAGGCTTTGAAATGTGTTATCCAATCTCTTCGTCCCACAGTTAATCTGTAAGACGACACCTTTCTCTAAATGTCAGTGGTGGCCAATCACTGACTCTCAGGCTTATGTACTCTTTGGAGCTTGGCAAGACTCAAAATAAATTTGTACAAAATGATCATTGGTATCGCTCAAAAAGATGGCAAGTGGTGTCAAGAGGAAAGGTGAGATTATTGTAGTAGGTTTGGAAATAAAGGGCGATTTCTCTCTGCCTCCAAACATCTGGACTTAGAATATAAATCTTTTTTTATTTTCTGCAGTATTAAGCATCTGGAACTTTTTCCAGTGAAATTGAACGCATTTCATTCCATTATTGCATTGGGATGCTGTTGTATCTTTTAGGGTCAATATTTAAGAAAACACTTATTAAATACCTAGCTTATTTAATAGTGTCAATTGTGTTTTGTCACGTAATGTTGTTTTTCCCCTTCTATTTCAATATTTTCTATCAAGAAAGGATACTTTGAGTTTTTTCCAGTTTTTATATAACACTTAATGTTAAAGAAAACTTGAAGTAAAAAGATCACTAAATTTCAAAGTACATTTTAAGCATTTTCTAAATTTAAAGAATGTTTTGGCCAAATTCCCATGATTAGGAGAATTAGAAGATTAGACAATTAGGGAAAATAGTTACCGAAACATTTTGCTCAAAGTGCTACAATGCTCTCAATCTGTCATTGCAAATGGATGCATGCATTCAGAGTCAAGGGAATAGTTAAATAAAAGAAAGAAAATTCTGTTGATACATCAGGCAAGCACACAAAGACCAAGGGCAAACTCAAGGTGGATTACTTTGATGATATCAAGTAATTTCATGGGAATGGTAGAAACTAATAGTTCTCTAAGACCAACACAAATAAAACAATAAAAATTTGGTTTAAATTGTAGTAAAAGAGATTTACAGAGAGGACTAAGAGGGGGAATCTCTTTCTTTGGGGGTTCGTGAGAAAGGACAAAAATCTAACTTGCAGGAAAGGATCAGGTACATTTCCCATCCTGAATTAGGAGATAGCTGGGATAAATCCTCCTAGCCCTGGGAATTTCAGAAGTCTCCCACTTGTAAACCAGAGGTCTTTCAAAGGTTCCTTTCTAAGCCAGCCATTGGCGTACGCATGACAGGTGTATACTCATAGAAACAATAAGAGCATGTAGAGGTCTGGGTTATCTTGAGAGTTCTCATTTTTTCCTAAGGGAGGATGACATTTTTTGAATCTTGGATCTCTCGGATTATTTTGCAAGTAATTTCAGAAAGTTCAAAGAGTCTGTGAATCTGCTTCCTAGAGTGTGGTTTTCCTGCTTCTGAACCCCAATTTTTCCCAACACTGCCCATGCTCTGGAGATTTCCTGTCCAATGAGTATTTGAAAATGTATCTAGGGTGTAGGATCAGTTTGAGCGCTCACAAAAAAACCACGGACTTTCAGACTATAATTTCAATAGTTCTTACATAGCACCAAGTATTAGTTTACTTCATTTAACTCTCACAATAACTCTATTTTAGATATGAAATTTTTTCTTGGAAGAGTTATTTGCTTTTTACTGTTCACATTCACAAAGTAAGTGAAATCTGTGGAATTTTTAACTCAAGCACTCTGACTGTATCCAAGATTCCCCATTTTCTGCACTGGAGTGACATCATAGCACTAACTTATATTTAAAGTCATACATCTGTCCTTAGAATACTTTATTACTGCCATTTTTTGGTTAATTGACCAATCCTTCAAGTCTTTTTCAATTCCAATACCAAACCTCCCATAATGAACACTTCTGTTTACACTCATCATTTAAGTTTAAATGTCAGTTGCCAACCCCTATACGAATTGTCCCATGTAAACAACCTCTTTTCGCTTGAGGTAACTACCATTTACAATATTATTTACAATGAAAAATATCTCCTGTGTTTGATGAGCATGGTCACCCAGGAGTTAATTCTTCTAGGCTGACCTTGGAATTTGCAGATACCTGTTAATTCACTATGTCCCACATATGGAACTCCCAGTAGAAGGGAGTATTTCTAGACCTCTAGATGTCCTGATGGGGAACAAAGGAGAGTTACCTCAATAAACTCTCTCTTTGGATTCTCTGAGTCAGGTAAGAATAATTCTTGTAATTTGTGTGCTGTCCATTTATTAAATCAGCACTCCAATAATTGTACTTACATATTGAAATGCTCCGCGAAGATCAAGTTGGTGGAGGTACCAGTGATGGTTGTCAGTCCACCAATGGTAGATGAGTAAGCAATGCACAAGCACATCAGTTTGCACATCATGTGGTCCTTCTTTGTTCGGTATTTGTTTCCCGTGCCTGAGTTCTGTTCAACAATAAAATGTGCAACGGTCATAAAAAGAAGTAATACCATTTGTCATGGGCTGAATGTCTGTGTCCCCCCCACCCTCAAATCATAGGTTGAAGTCTGAAGCCCCCCACCCCCCTACCTCCCAATATGGTGGTATCTGGAGATGGGGATTTGGGGAGGGAATGGTGTTAGATGAGATCATGATGGGAGGGGGGGCTGGCATGATGGGACTGGTGCTCTTGAAAGAGGAGACACAAGAGAGCTTGTCTCTCTGTCTTCTATGTGAGAACACAGAGAGAAGGCAGCCATCTGCAACCTAAGGAGAGAGCTCTCATCAGACACTAATCCTGCTGGCACCCTGATCTCAGATTTTTAGGCTCCAGAACTGGGAGAATAAAGCCACCCAGTCCGTGGTATTTTGTCATGGCAGCCCAATAATGCAACATTTCTCTTTCCATCAATATAAATGTTAGCAATAAACAAAACAAAACAAAACAAAACAACACTATTTTACAAGCATAGTTTCATTCATTTATCCTTTTTTCTTATTTCTGAACCAGCTCTTACCTCCTTTATTCCCCTCTCCCCATCACTCCAAAATCTTTCCACTATTTTCCCAATGAATTACTGGTACCTGGTCAGTGAGTTCCTAAACCTATTTTTGGAGGGTCTCTCCTATGTTCCCTACACCTGGCCCATCGGAAACAGCCACCTCTGCCCTGTTGGCAGTGAAAATGCAGCAGAAACTCCATTAGGGCTTGGTCCTTTTTTCTTGGGCTCTGTAGTATATCAATCTTCTGGTTTTTCTTCTACATCTCTGCCTGTTCCTCTGTTTCCCTTGTCAGTTCATTTTCCTTGATTCTTCCTTAAAATTAGGATTTCTTGAAACTCTATCATAAGAACTTGTCTCTTCTCACAGTAATATTTCTTCTTTGGAAATCTCATATATTTTCACTGATTTAATAAAAGATATATATAGACCACCAAACTTCTGTCTTCAGCCAGAGTTTTCCTCTTAGACCTATATATCTAATTGTCTGTTCAATATAATTTCAACGTCTTTAAAAAAACTCCAGTCCCCGAATAATCAAGACGGAACACACTGTTTCCTTCCTCAAACCCTGTTCTTCCTCAGGACCATCTATATAGGATACAAGCGTCACCATCACCATGACTACAAACACTTAGAGGGTGCTTAGTAGGTGAAAGCACTGCTTTAAGTTAAAACCAAATAAAGAGTTAATTCATGTTATTTTTTACAACAAATGAGGGCAGAACAGCTATTATCCCACATTACACATGAAAACATAAAACATAGACAGGTAAAGTGGCATGTCTTTAACATGAACATGAAGCATAGATGGGTAAGATCAAGACAGAGCCTGAAAATGGCAGACTTGAACATCCAAACCATGCAGAGCTCATAGCCTCACACCCCAGCCTCTATACTATATTGCTTGTCCTCCTTGAAACCAATCTCTTTCTCATCCCACCAAATCCTCTAAATTTTATCTACTTAAGTAATCTGGACTTGGGGTTTTTTCTATCTCCACTATCACCTGGTCTAAGTCATCACTATCTCTGATTTGGGTTACTGTAATAGCTTCCTTTTAGTCTCCATGTATCAATTCTTGCCTATTCTAGACCTGTCTTACACACTGAACCTTAAAAAAAATCTGAATGTATTTAAGAAATATGCAAACAGAATAATTGCCCTGTGTCATACAGATAAGCATGCTGCATATGACACTGGCACTGAAAGATCCTTTTGAGAAAGCATGACAGGAAAAAATTTCTACTCACTAAAAGCCATTATGAATGTGGGAATGGCATTTAGCTCAGCGGGCTTAGTGCACTGGATTGTAATTTGCCTTTATTTCTAATTAACTTAAAGGTTAGCCCCCAAAGGTATCTACACTTCACACCAAATAAATTTACAAATGTCTTCTTTTGTCTTATATTCCCTACATGGAAATGATTTGTATTTGCCATATTATAAAACTTTCCATTGGAAATTTGAAAAATAAATGATATGTAAATAAAATAGCAAAATAAGTTTTAAAATTATGAGCGATATGAAGTGATAAGTGAAATTCAGGGTTTACCTATTTTACTAAAGGAAAGACTTCAACCACAAATCAGAAAGTGATGTATAATTTGGACATAACTAAACTGATAATAAGAATGTAAACTTAAAGATGTAGCATGGATATATTTCCTCATCATCACATTAAAACATTCAAAAATACAAAGAAAAAATTGAATTTAATATAAAAGCTTAATGGCAAATATATGCCTATATATTTGTATATGTATATACATATAAATGTATATATAAAGCAATAATATATATTCATATCATATTCATTATATATACCAATAATTAAATTACATTGGCAGGTGTAAAATTGAAAGAACAAAACAGAGGAATTCCCATTGGCTCAGTGGTTAATGGATCCGACTAGGAACCATGAGGTTTCAGGTTTGACCCCTGGCCTTGCTCAGTGACTTAAGGATCTGGCATTGCCATTAGCTGTGGTGTAGGTTGCAGATGCGGCTGGCATCCTGTGTTGCTGTGGCTCTGGTGAAGGCTGGCAGCTATAGCTCCGATTAGATCCCTAGCCTGGGAACCTCCATGTGCTGCGAGTGCGGCCCTAGAAAAGACCAAAAAAAAAGAACAAAACAGGAAAATATTAATATATTTACCATGCTTTATACCTTATGGACTTCCCACTCTTTCTCCCATATAAAGACCTTCAAAACATACATTAATGCTATAGCATATAAGGTGATGTTTATGCAAATATCATAGACAAAAAACACATCAAATTCAAAATAAATTCAAATTCTGGAGTAAATGGTAACACTAACATATCATAAAACACATTAGGGGTTGAGAGGAGGTGTTCGGGGAGGTGGGGTGGGGCACACTACTTTTGTTATCTAGCCAGTAAACACGAGCTCCAGGCAGTCAACTCTATTGCTTTCTTCTTTAGGGCATGTGATGGCTGGGCTGGCCTGGTTGAGGAGATGTTACTATAGTAAGGAGTAAAGATTACAGACCAGAAGGACAGTGGTAGAGGGCAATGGGCAGGAAAATAGAGCTCTTCAAAAGTCTGAGATGAGCCACTAATTAAGCCAACAATTGGGACAGAAATGACAAGAAAGAGGAGGGAAGGACCCTCAGTGGATTAGTCCTTTGCCCAAGATAGTAGTTTCAACCTGAGACCAAGGGGTTGACCCTAGCCTGAGAGGAAGCTGGAATAAGTTATTTGGGGGAGAAAGTAAGACCCAGACTCCGACAGCACATGTTTTCAGATAGAACTAATTACATTTCTCCATAAGTAGAAGAGGAATTTGGTGTGTGTGTGTGTGTTGGGAGGGAACATATCATCTCCTAGGAATTTGGGAAAGAAAAAAAAAAAATCCCAAAGCAAAGAAGGGAGGAGAAGCAAAGTGTCTTGAGGGTGAGGCTGGAGACAGTCAGGGATGAAGGGGCCAGAGAAAACCTCTTACGCTGGTGACCAAAGGACATGTCCACGGACATGTTGTGAAAAGGAAAGCACTTTCTTGTATGATGGAAGACTTATGTGAAATTAAATATACAGAATGATAGAATTTTTAACATTAAAATATATCCATGTACATATACGTGCTGAGAAGAAAGACTGAAACAAAATGTCAAGATTTGGGGGTATCTGCTAACTTCTTGATACTTTTTGCATTATCCACAATCACAAAGAAGTTTTAAAATACATAAAAGAATCATAGACTATTAGACAGGTATTTAGAGATAATCTGGTACAAAGAACTAATTTTTCAGAAGAGCAAAATGAGTCAATATGACATAGCTGGTCACAGCACAATTGAAACAGAATCCATGTATCTTGAGTTCCCTCTCAATGATTTCCCTCGTGTCATCTTGCCTTTCAGAACACTTTTTATTTATCTGAGTTTTTTAACCTACATTTAAAACCTTACACTTAATATTTTGCATAGGTTTCACCACATCAGTTGTAACTTAACATGATTTTATTTAATTCAAATTCTGTCTGTCATACATTCATATTTCCCACAGATAAATGCCAGCTAAGACTTTGTGAGCATGTCTTCCACAATTTCTTCCAAGTGACTGAAAACATTTTGTCCAGGAGATGACCAAATTCAGAATCCTAAGAGATTGCAAACGTGTGGTGCTGAAAGGACATTTCAGAACAGAAATCCTGCAGGTCCAGATATAACTCACTATTGCCACCTGGTGGCAGTGATCGCAGATTTCAGGGTCATGTTACACACCGACCAGGTGCTAATAATGCATAAACGAGTCACCATAAACTAGTTGTTTCCAATACGCTGTAGAAAATAATTCGTTTGGGTGAATGTGGCATAACAGGGGTCCTATTTATACGTAAATAATTATGCAAGGTTAATTGCACAAAATATTAGTTCCTGCTAACCAGTTTCTACTTGCTAAAGAAAGCTAGTTTAAAAATTTCCAGCTCCTTTTATACATTTATTTGTACTCACTTTGATACTATTCGTATAATACCATCTCTTGATTTCTCAGTTGAAGGCGCTACAATTAAAATTCTGCAATATTAGATGATGAGAACTTAGCTTTCTTTCACAGTCTCCTCCACTGAACACATGCATACATTTCATGTTTCCATTATCCTTCCATTACGACTCTATCACAACTTTGCTTAGAGCAGAGTCCAATATTCAGAATGTTGTAGAGAGATTAACAGTTAAGCATAGGATATATACTACTTTTTCTGTTTTGTATCCCTTGCTTACTTGCTTAGTTTTCTAAGCGGGTATCACTAAATCAGCCCCCAATATTCCCTGGTTGTTTAAATCTTCTCTCTGAACAATCAAATGATAGGATATCTAATCTACATTGACTGTTTACCAATTCCATTGCCTCAGAGACACCTTTTCCAAGGCTTTCCTGCCTGCCTTAAATCTAGTCATTTTCTTCCTCTAGGCCTGCAAAAAGCTATCTAGAACTAAGTCCACCTTCTCACTTCATTGATAGTTTGACTGGGTATTGATTTCTAGATTGGAAGCAATGTTACTCAGAATTTTAAAGGCATTTGCCCCCTATTGTCTCCAAGCTTCCAGTGTTGCTGTAGAGAAGTCTTCTGCCATTCATGGTTTTTCTTATACTTTTTAAGGAATCTGTTTTTCTCCCTTTCTGGAAACATTTAAAGCTTTCTCTTCATTTACTGTTTTCTGAAAACTCAGTGTCCTTCTCTGTGTGGGTCTGTTTCATCAATTTTTCCAGTACTTAGTGAGACTCTAAGTCATAAAAATTATATTCTTCCATTACGGAATTTTTATGAAATTTTGATGTAATTTTCTCAATTTTCTCTACTCTTTCCTGAAACTCCCATTTATTTTATCTTGTTTCTTCCTCTTTTTACACTAAAATTTCCATTTGTTTTATATATTTATATTTTGTAAATTATGTATTTATTTTCTATTTTATTTATTTATTTTTGTCTTCTTGTTCCTCTTTTAGAGAATGTCATTCACATATCATGAATGCAATTTCTTTATTTACCTGACTATATTAATGATAGTTCCTTTCCTTGTGTTTTCATCTTTTTGCACAGTCTCTGTTTCCTGCAAATTTCTGGTTTTTTATTTGTTTCTTTGGGTCTCTCTCTTTCACGCCTGAGGCTGTCTTCAGATATCCAGGCACTTTGGTGCTTTGTTCACATTTAAGGCAGTGAAAATCTGGCTGGAAACCCTGTCCACATGCTTTGGGATTTATTGTTGACTGTGGGCTCATATATAGTATCATCTCACTGGACTGTTTTTTGAGAAAACTGAATGCTATAAATTCATCTTTTCCCTTGTGCTGATTACATTCCTCCAAGGATAAAACCTCTTGGTCTCTCACCTACTGATACCTAGAGGGAATAGGCCAGGCTATTGGAGCCAGTGAGGTAGAAGGCAGTGTTCTCCCATTTAGCATATAAACTGTCACTCAGTGCCCCTGAGTGTTGTCAAACAGTGCCCCTGTTTTCATTGTGAAACCTTTCCCTGACCCTCAACTATGTCGAGTTCTCCTTACCCTCTGCTTTCCCACATCTAAAGATTATATCTCTGTTCAGTGGAAGATGAGCAGTTGCATCCAGGTAGATTTGGGGAAGAAATTTGGAGATTAACTGGTTCATAAGCAATTTTTAACATTTACCCTCACTTTTCAGCATTTAAAAAACTTTGAGGGCTGCTGCTAGGTAACTTAGATTGCTTATTGTCTTTCTTCACTGCTGATTTAGGACTCCAGTTTCGTGAGATAACTGAGGCATTTCCCATCCATTCTTCAGCTTTCCAGCTTCCAAAATCATTTTGCTGTCATCTCCTCTCTTGACATTTTTGTAATCATGACTTTTGACTTAAAAAGTCAACTCTTGTTGTAATGGAGGTTCAAGATAGAGTGAAGGTAAATGGGCCTATTCAATCTGTCGTCTTATTGGAAGATGCAATATTTCTTTCTACATTAAAAATACCTGGAAATAAATGATTCTTGACTAACAACTGACCTTGGTACCTTCATGGTCCACACCTTGGTGGGTGATAGAAGTAAAAGAGAAAGGCAAGGAAAGCTCCATGTGCACAGAGGGATTGACATGAGGGGCCCTGCCCCCTTGGTTCACTCTTGGCATATTGCGTTTACATGTGCCTGGTGAAGTGGATAACAGATTATCATTACTGGTTGTAATAAACGAGCCCCTCCCATAATGTGCTTATAGCTTTAAATGATTTGGATAGGAAATGAGCTATGTGAAGGAAGGAACCCTAGAAGGAAGATAACGCCTGAGTGAACAGGAAGAAAATGTAAGAGGACAGCCTTCTCCTACTCTTGATATGATCGCTTCATGAAGATCTGGTCAAGACCTAATCAGTAATAACCTGAACAACTCAGAAGAGTGGGTGACAGATTTGAAGTTATCGATAAGACTCCTTGACATATGATTTATGTAGTTAATAAAGAATAATGTTGCATATTGGGAATTGGGATATTATTTTATACAGTAATAGCATAATGGATTGTTTGTTTGTTTTTGTCTTTTAGGGCCACACCCGCGGCATATGGAGATTCCCAGGCTAGGGGTCTAATCGGAGCTGTAGCCTGAGCCACAGCAATGACAGATCCGAGCCACATCTGCAATTTACACCACAGCTCATGGCAACGCTGGATCCTTAACCCACTGAGCCAGGCCAGGGATCAAACCCGCAACCTCATGGTTCCTCGTCTGATATGTTTCTGCTGCACCATGAAGGGAACTCTGAAAGTATTTAAAGTTCAGTACTTGAGGACTTTTCATAAAAATTCTCTTTTTCCAGCAATGCTGAAAATCAGTTAAATCCAGGATTTATTTTACAAAATGCTATATACTAAATTGTTAAGCACTTAGAAACTTCCTTGTAATTTCTTTTATTTATTTATTTATTTTTGTCTTTTTTTTTTTTTTTTTTTTTTGCTATTTCTTGCGCCGCTGCCGCAGCATATGGAGGTTCCCAGCCTAGGGGTCGAATCAGAGCTGTAGCCACCGGCCTACGCCAGAGCCACAGCAACGCGGGATCCGAGCCCCGTCTGCAACCTACACCACAGCTCACGGCAACGCCAGATCGTTAACCCACTGAGCAAGGGCAGAAACCGAACCCGCAACCTCATGGTTCTTAGTCGGATTCGTTAACCACCGCGCCACGACGGGAACTCCCCTTGTAATTTCTTAGCGAAGAGAAAAAGAACCCAAAATATACACAATATTGGAAAAAATCTTGTTCTTTTTTTTTTTTTTTTTTGTCTTTTTGCTATTTCTTGGGCCGCTCCTGCGGCATATGGAAGTTCCCAGGCTAGGGGTCTAATCGGAGCTGTGGCCGCCAGCCTACACCAGAGCCACAGCAACGCAGGATCCGAGCCGCGTCTGCAACCTACACCACAGCTCACGGCAACGCCGGATCGTCAACCCACTGAGCAAGGGCAGGGACCAAACCCGCAACCTCATGGTTCCTAGTCGGATTCGTTAACCACTGCGCCACGACGGGAACTCCAATCTTGTTCTTTTTATAGTGACAAAAATGGCTAAAATACTATATAAATGATATAGCAGATTTCTCTCTATCCAGTCGCATGACAAATCAGATTCCCTGTTGAATGCTGTTTAAAATATTTTAAAAGCATCTTTAAAAATGTGTCACTAAACTGATACAAAAGTAAGGAATCTGCCTTGGCGCCAAATAAAGTGAAAGTGGGAATATTAAATTAGATAAGTGACTAGGCAGTTTTTTGACCTGAGGATTTTAGTTTATTCTTTTCACAGGGAGAGCCGAGGATGGCATATAATGCTTAAGACCCACTTTGTGTGGGGAAGAAGGTAGGAAAACACTGGTAAAGCTGGCATTCTTTGCAGAAGTAGACAGCAAGGAAATCTTATTTTAAGGGAAAAATGTAATGTACCCTGAAAACTCCTAAATCATGAATATTTTTAGCCTAAATTGGTATTACCTGTGTTAAAAAAAAAACAGTAATATAATGTAAAGCTTTTCCACTACAGCTACAACCCAGGACTTGAGGAATTCCCATAGAAGTTCCAAGGAAAATTAGCATTTCAGTATTTAAAAGCACAAAAACAGGAGTTCCCATTGTGACTCAACGGAAATGAATCAGACTAGTATCCACAAGGACACAGGTTCAATCCCTGGCCTCGTTCAGTGGGTTAAGGATCTGGCATTGCTGTGAGCTGTGGTGTAGGTCGCAGATAAGGCTCGGATCTGGCATTGCTGTGGCTCTGGCATAGGCTGGTGGCTACTGCTCCAATTTGACCCCAAGCCTGGGAACCTCCATATGCCGCAGGTATGGCCCTAAAAAGAAAAAAAAGACAAAAAAATAAAAGAATATATAAACATTCTAAAATGATAGGGACATAACATTCTAAAATGATAGGGACATAACAAACTAAATAATCCACATTGCATTAATTGCTGGGTTAAGCAGACAAAAAATTGCTTAGGTCACAGGTGACTTTAAAAGTAAACTTAATCTAATAGATTTTTGGAAACTTCTGTACCCTGTAAATTGAAAAAAATGCAGTTCTTTTTAAGCACAATGAAATATTTATCATAATTGGCCATGTGCTAACCCACAAATCTTCCTCAACAAGTTTAGAAGAACTGATGTCATACATATATACATATTTTATATATCCCAAATTTTTTCAACCATATTGAGGTATAATTAATAAAATTACAAGATATTTAAAGTGCATATCATGGGATCTGACCCACATATTATTTATGAAAAGATTACCCCCATCCAGCCAATCAATCAACACATCCATCACCTTGCATGTTCTTTTTTTTCCTTTTTTTTTTTTTTGGTGAGATCTTCACATATCAGTCTCCTAGCCATTCTCAACCATACAACAGTATCAACTCTAGTTTCCATGTTTTACATTAGGTCCTCTGACATTATTTACCTTAGAGCCAAACACTTGTACACTATTACCAACCTCTCCCTACTTATTCTACTCCCAGTCCCTAGCAACTACTTTTCTACTTTTTGTTCTATGTTTTACTTGAAAAAAAAAATTCTGTATATAAATGATGCCATGCAGTATTTGTGCATCTCTGTCTGGCTTATTACACGTAGCATAATGCACTCAAGTTTCATTTATGTTGTTGCAAAAGGAAGTGGCAGAATGTCCCTTTTTTTCTCATGGCTAAATAATAGTCTATGGTATATACATACCACAACTTCTTGATCCATTCATCTGTTGGCAGACACTTAGGTTTTTTCCATGTCATGGCTATTGTGAATAATGCTGCATGAACATAGGGGTGCAGATATCTCTTCAAGATCCTGTTTGCATTTCCTTTGACTATGTGCCTGCAATGGTATGGCTGGATCCTACGGTGGTTCTGTTTTTAATATTTGAGGAGCCTCCTACTGTTTTCTATAGTGTTTGCACCAATGTGCATTCCGACCAACAATGTACAGGGGGTTTCCTTTCCTCCACTCTTTCAACAGAGCTTGTTATCTTGTCTTTTTGATGCTGCTGTGATTCCTAAAGGCTGTGATAGTCACTCTCACTCTCTTCCTGCTTACCTGTCTCTAAAGTTCAGTATTTAACCAGATAAGTAAAGGAACCCATGTTTTGTATCAGATAAGGACTGAGTGACATGAACAATTGGCTTTGCTGCCCAATTCCACCCAGTCTAGGATAAGGGAAGAGTCGTCAAGAAGCAGTACTTGATCTAATCTAAAATACCTTTTCCACATTTAATCTAGGGACTAGATATTCTAGAATTGATATCTCCTTACTTAGAACCAATGCCTTTAGTCCCTGAGTATATGGTCCATGCTTACTACCATTATATACTTAATTCTTGAAGACCATTAAAGAGTGCCATCTTACAGAATTTGATTTTCAATAATAAGGATTTTTACCCCCAAACTAAACACCTAATGAAAAGCAAGATTCAATTTGTTCAAGGAAATTTCCCTTTGAACTTTTCCCTTGGGGTAACTCTAAATTATATAAGATAAATGAAAAACAATTATCTCAGACCTTTCATTAAAAGCATACTGATTTTCCAATTCCTTTCATTCAAAGATGCCTGGGGGTTTAGAAATTGAGCTAGTGTAAAAATCTGGGGTATCTCTGAATAATACTAGTGCTCGCAAATAAGGAAAAAAATACAACAACTCAATGTGAAAATTGATTTTTGGATACCTGGAACTCATTTCTCATGGAAATAATATGAGCGATGATTGGTCTCCCAGTTGTGCCACTGGAACCTGACAAATCCATTCCTCCATGTATGTCAGTGTCCTTTTGGGGTTTTCCTTTCTTGTTCTTTTTCTCCTCTAAAAGTATTTCAGCTGCTTTTGAAGTAACATAGAAATTATGGGCTAAGTACCTACCCACCGTTTTTACTCTAGGCAGGAATACGGAGCTCTGTGAATGTTTGGGCCATGGACTATAGTTAAGAGGATACTTGGTGAGTCATGGAAGACATATCTTTTTATGTATGCAGCATAGAGATATGACTCTTAGATAGGAGTTCTCCTTAATCAGTTCCTAGAATCTGAGGCACTACCAAATATCCATCCAGCTGCAGCAGCAATGGGAAAATTATCATCAAATTGTCATTGTTATTATCTATATCAAAATTCTGCACTTCCATTAACAAGAATTTTAGGACTGATAAAGTATATAAGAACTCATACAACAAAACAGCAAAAACAAACAAAAAACCCCAGATCATCCAACTGAAAAGTGAGTAGAGGATCTAAATAGACATTTTTACAAAGACATGCAAATGGTCAACAGACACATTAAAAGGTGCCCACCATCACTAATCAACAGAGAAATTTAAATTAAAAGCACGATGAGTTATCATCTCACACCTGTTAGAATGGCTATCATTATAATAGCAATATGCTAAGTGAAATAAGTCAGACAGGGAAAGACAAATACTGCATGGTATCATTTATATGTGGAATTGATAAAAGCCAAACTCACAGAGAGTGGAGTGGTGTTACCAGGGGTGTGGGTGGGGGGAACGGGAAGATGTTGGCCAAAGGGTATAAACTTTCAGTTATGAGATGAATAAGTTCTGGGGATCTAACGTATAGCATGATTATTTTAATTAATAATACTACATACACTGTTGGAAGTTTCTAAGAGAGTAGATCTTAAATGTTTACACTACAATAATGAAGGGGTAATTATGCAACATCAGGGAGGTGTTAATGCTATGGTGGTAATCATTTCCCAATAGATAAGGATATCAAATCAACATGTTATGTTTTAAATGTTTAGAAGTGTCATAATTTTCACTAGAAATCACATTTTTAGTAAGAACATGGAAAAATGGTACAAATTACAGAAAAAATCTATGCCCTTAATTTTTTCCCTCTTCTTTGAAATTCATTTTAAACCATCCCCCCTCAAATGGAGTAATATTTGCATCTTTTTTGACTTGTCGTTCACATTCAAAACCAAACCACACAGGATTTATTTTAATTTTTTAAATGATCCACATACTTTGTAAAGAAAGCAGAAGACTAAAATATTATGAATATAAATATTCCTTCCATTTCATAGCTAAATTTAGTAAATACAGATTCTTTCACATAATCAGTTAATGTTAAATTATCTAGTTTAAACCTAGCAGAGAACAGGTGCAATTTATTATAATTACAACACAAATATGCAATATGTTTATATCTGAGAAGAGATTCATAATTGTTAAAAATCAAAGCATATCTTAAATTCATAGTATGTAAAAAACTTTCGTGTATATTATATAATACTTATATACATGTGTACATACTTACATGTATATTGTATAATACCATACACATTCTTATAAATAGAACCTTTATAGATCAAAAGTTCTTCCTTAATTTTCCTTTTACATAAAGCTAAATTTTTATGTATAAAGTTCTAGGAAGACCATAGAATCATTATTCAAAGACCTTCCTCTCCTCTCCCAAGCTCAGATCTCAATCTCTACTGCCTAAAATACACCTGAATTATTGTACTTTTCTCTGTTGAAAAGTTATCCCTCCCTCGACATTCCCCATCTTGGCCAGTGGCATCACAATCTGCCTTTACCAAGCCTACTGGTAGATGCACAGGCATCTTCTACACTTTTCTCTCCCTCATCCACAAAGTCAGATTAATCAAAAATCCTGTAAGGCCCATATCCTCTGCCCTTCATATTGTTGCTGCGGTAAATGTCTCAACGGGCAGAATATACCCTGCTGCCTCCTATTTCCAAAGCGCTCTATTTCCCTTAAGATGAACTAATCTCTGTTGCATGGCACGGGACAGCTATTTTGAACCTGGCCTATCCTCTCCAGGCTTTCACTTTCCACAGCCCATTCCTGGCACCTGCGCTAGAGATGTTGCCTGAAAAAGCCTTGCTCTCTCCATATTTGAGCTTTTGAATTCATTCTCCGATTACATTACCACTTCCTTATTTTTACTCCTTCATTCATTAGTCAAGACAAATACCTACTGAACACCTACTCTGTGTCAGGCAGTGGAGTGTGCTAGGAGATTAAATGGTGAACCAAGCAGACATGGTCCCTGTACGCATGGAGTTTGCACTTCTCTGATTGCTCTCGCCATCTTCCCTTCAGACTCAAACGTCTTTACCTCACGTTCCCCACAGGCAGTGTGCCCAGACTGAGCTAGCCGCTCCAGCTTCTGGGAGATCTGGCCTCTGTGTGCAGCTTTGCTGTTGTATTTACGTCGCATATCTTTAAAGTCCATCTTCCCCATTAGACTCGGAGCTGCTTATAGTAAGGAGCAGGTCTTTAAATCAATAGACCTTCCTATAATGCCTAAGATATTGTTGGAGGTCAAATCCATTGGAAGAGCCTTGACCCAAAATTTGGGCATCTCGCCAGAAAACTAGGTTTCTGAAGATGACCACAAGAAAATTACTGATTGCAAGTACAATCCAAAAGTTTTTCAAGTTTGCTTCCAATGTATTCTTCTGTAATATATCTGGTATACTGTTGATTTTTTATTTTAAAAGAATTACTTCTCTCCCTAAAGAGGATAATGTTTTCATAAATATATATTCAATTATCATCTTAGAAACCCTTAATATATACTGTAGCTAACGGCTTAAAACTTACATTTGTATTAGTTTTCTTTTTATATAGAAATCACTCTTTCCTTGAAGATTCCTGTAGATAACAAGAGTGTTTTCTTTTTCCTCTTGAGTTGCATGCTAATGCATTACAAGCAGAGGATGGAACACATGCCCCCCTCTCATATTTCTAATGTCATGGTTACCATAGGACTATTTCTATGCAGGATTATTTCTCAGTGGTCTCGAGATATATTGCTCCCAATACAACTTAGTATTTTTATATTGATTTATTCTGGCGAAATGAATTCTATGGGATAGTTAATAAAAGTCTCCTTCCTGCCTTTAATAGCTAGAATAGCTACAACTTCTGCATCTGTATTTGACAGTAGCAACTCACAAATTCTACATTGAATTTTTTAGTGGCAATGAGGACACTAAAGATAACTGGATTGTCATTATATGAAAAGGTGTTGCTCTAAGTTCATAACCTGGAAGAAATAGGATGCACCTAATAAAAAGGCAGAAAGGTTTTAATAAGAAAATGAAACAATCCCCTGAGACAAGCATTACATTTTTAAAAAATGCATATGCTAACTGCCATCACCATGAACTGGTAAAAGGAAAAAATGATGCTGATTTTCAGAGCTTAAAATATTTCCTACCAGGATGTTGATTTCAGTCTATCCATGAGGTTTATTAAACCATTACACCATGCTTTGACTTAGGCAAGCAAAGCAATTTATAGACAAAGAAGCAAGTAACAGGTTTTAAAAAGTGTACATATCTGGGTGCAGATCTAATATAATTTTATGTATAATTATTTAGAAAGAATCAAATTTAATGTACCTTTTCCAGCTCCATCTTGCCTGATATTTTTCCTGCCTCATTTCTGTATCTGAAAAATAAATTGACCCAGTTTATAATTTTATTAAAATGTAATTTAGAAAATCCTAATCAAAATGTCAATATTCTTTACCCTGCAACTGGTTTTGTTTTCTCTTTTCTCTCATTTGTTTCATGTCCATTAACACTTTCTGCAACACATTAAAAAGAAAAAAGTAATTTAAATAAAGGGTTGAGAGTGTGTGTATGAAGATGGAAGCATTATTGGAAGCTGAAAATAAACAAATTCACCTTGTACTGACATAACATTCACTGTAATAAAGTATTTTATAGACACAAATATCCTCCCAACACTTTTTCACTGTATCAGAGCAGTGTATCAGAACCAGAAATAACCAAGGTAAAACGTGATGCTGTTTCTATGAATTAAAGCTTCCCAATATTATTCCGGAAAGTCAATTCAGTCCAAAAGAGTTACCTGAAGGTCTGCTGATAAAGACATGAAAGAGAGAGAGTTCCAACAGACTGGATGGAGCATAGAAAAGTCATTTCCTCTCGTTTTGCCAGAGAATGTAAATTCAACTGTTAATTGAAGGCAAAATATTTGCATAATGTAATTCCTTTGTACAAATATTGGGAAACAGAGAAAAAGAAAGGTTAAATTCACACCGTGTTTATAGGGACAGTTGATGCAAAATGTACTGAAGCATTTTTTAGTTTATTCTATTACCCAAATAACCAGACCCCACTGTGGCCAAATCAACACGTCATACCATCAGTTTCCAGTCCAAGGTTGGTTGATCCACTGAAATAAGTCATCTGAGTAGCCTCAACCTCTGCTTCAGCATTGATGATCTGCTGGGCCACAGCTTCCACGATGGGCATCACCATGGCAGCAGTAGAGGTATTGCTAAGCCACATGGATAAGAAGGCGGTGCTGCTCATGAATCCCAAGGTCAGCCTGAAATGAGAGGGCCTTGAGTAGGAAAAGTGCTCTCTAACTTAGCTAGCTCTGTATTACTTAACTGCAAAGGGCGTTGTTTATGAGTTGGGAATTATTTTGTTTCAAAACACAGGTTAAAGATTCCCACCCCACCGCCCCCAGATGAGGAACTCTGAGAATGGTTATGGTCAGGTAGAAATCAAATTGGCACATACAGGAGGGGATTTCTAATGAGATTTGTCTCCCTGGAAACCATAAGAAGCTTCTCTCCAAAACCACAAAAATGATAAAACTTACCATCAAACTTCAAGTTGGTAGATATTGTAATAGCTTACAATATTATAGCAATATTACAAATGACACTTTCAAATACTAGTAAGACAAGGTGCTATCAGCATTTGAGTTCAGGATCCCTTTTTCTTTTATCTTTGGGTCATATCTCTGTTTATTAGTATATGTGCCAGGGAGGCACAAGGGCAAGGAGGGAGATTCATATTTATAAACCTGCTTTTTACTTGTTCACTACTCCAGTTCAGTATATGGTGGGTGGAGGAAATGGTTAATATCACTAGCTAAAAATGAGGTTTCAGAATTTTCTGTAGATTCAATTATTCATGCTCTCCTGAATCTGACATTCCTGCCTGTTGTCAAGAACTGGATATATTACATTGTCTTTTCTTACAAATAGAGTAATTCTTCTCTCTTAAAAATAACATATCTAAGATTACAGGATTTTAAACCATGTCTATAAACTTTCAAAATCATACTTAGGGGGAAAAAACATGATTTCTTTTGAGTAGGAGGTCCCAGAAAATCATTCAGAGGCATATCTTTCAATATAGAGCCATTTACGAAATTCTCTCTGTTCTGAAATCGATCTACAAGAAAAATTCCACACTCTAAGTCCCAACTGCGGACGAGGTGAATATTTTCTATATGGAAAATAAGACAAAAGAAAACTTTTTAGAAAGCTGTTTAAACAAGAATTGATTCTTAGTTTAAAAAATAGAAACAATTTTAAGGCAAAACACGAAATCTTCTGATACAAAATGGTTGGGAACTGATAAAACTTCTGTGTGGTAAAAATGCCTTCACTTGAAAAGCCACTTAGTGATATAATGGACAGGACTCTTGCCCCCCTGTGTGGTGTACTACCCCACCCCCTGGGGCCAGTGAGCAGATGGCCAAGGAAAAGAGATATGTTTCTATAGCACTTCAAGAGGCATGGAACATTATTTCATTTCAAGAGTGAAACACTCTTGGAGTTCTGGTCATGGCTCAATGATCAACAAATCTGACTAGCATCTGTGAGGACATAGGTTTGATCCTTGGCTTTGCTCAGTGGGTTAAGCATTGCTGTGGTCTTCGGTGTAGGTTGCAGATGCTCAGAACCCAACTTGCTGTGGCTGTGGTGTAGGTCAGCAGCTGTAGCTCCAATTCGACCCCTAGCCTGGGAACCTCCATATGCCATGGGTATGGTCCTAAAAAGACAAAAAAAAAGAAAGAAAAGAAAAGAATGAAACACTCTTAATACATACATGTTATAAAATTTTTAAGTAACAAATGCTTTAAACATTTAGTTTAAATGAGTTATTTAAATTTTTTTCTATTTAACAAAACTGTTTGCTCTGCAAATGATAAACATAGATGTGGTTATACCCTAGCATGAATTATGCAACACAATTCAATACAATTTTCCTATTTTTAAAGAGTGATGAGAAGGGAAGAACCATCTAAGGCTTTAAAGCATAATGCTATTATGCAAATGATCATGACATTGAAATTTTTGTTCACATCTATGTTCTAAACAAGAATGAGAATTAAAACCTAAACAGCCAATTAATTTTAATGAAAAAAAAGCATTTATTTTAGTGGGGAAAATAAGTCAAATGAGTGATTTCACAGTCTATAGATGAAACTTTTCAATTGATTGTTTCACTTTGCAACAGTTCATTTACAAAGAGAAATGTTCACCTTGGAATTTTTCTGCACACATTTATTTGTATTTTGTCAGTAATGTCTTTGTCTTTGATTCTTAATATCCTCCCTGATGATCAAGGATACTCTTGAACAAGTCTTGAATGTGTAATCAGCCAAATAAACAAGACAGCACTGAGTCTACTCTGAAGTCTATCAATCTTGTCTGTTGAGGTTCAAGGCTTCTCTCAGCTTTGACTCCTACAGTGCATAAAAGGTGAGAGAGTTGTGTGCATTTATTCCAGTCTCCCTGTAATTAGACCTGCAGTGAGAGGAAAGTTGTTTCTTTTCCTTTTCCAACTCGAGTACCCTTTATATCACTTTCATATTTGCAGAGGAAAAAAAAAAGTCACGAATTACACTGCCATGCAAATGATTGCCTGAATGTGCATTACTTATTGGGTTATTTGCTCTGCACAAAAATGGTCTATTTGGAATGTAAACCTGGAACAGTAAACACAGTACTTACCATGCTGGGTTCACACCCACTGTCATCACCATTCTCAGAGCAATCCTTTTGTGCAGATTCCATTTTTCTATTGATGTTGCTAAACAGATGACTCCAATGAGCAGGAGGTGAAAATCTTTGAAATAAGCAGATGCCACCTGAAATTACAATTAAATCCATGGTTATTTGCATTGGTTGGGGGAAAATAACATTGTAAAAGAAAGACATTATCTTGCTGCTCTTAACTTTGACCTTCAACTACATAACCTTTCTATTTTGTTGAACGAAATGTAAATGTGTTTGAATATAAATTTAAAAAAGCTCCATATCCCTACTCAAAAATAGTGGTGTTAAAAAAATAGAGAGAGAGAGAGAGAAAAGGTACCCATATACTGGGCTCTTAGGTTGCTGAATAACATCAGACAAGTGCCTTCTTGTGCCTTCATTTCTCCACCTATAAACTGGGATTAGTTAGTTTATGCTCCTATGGCAAAAAGGCGATGATTATGACCATTTGTCTTGGGTCAAGCTCCAGTTCACCAATATCTTCAACACCGCCCATTATAACAAACCCGAAGTGTCACTCTTTGATTTCTGAATCGAAATTAGTAGAGTATACAGACCCTTGGACAACTATTTGCAGCTGTATTTACCACTCTGAAAGGTACATAAGTTTTTTCTTAAAAAAAGAAAAAAGTTTCTGTGGTCGAATAAGTTTAGAGAACAGAGTTTTCTAAAACTCCAGAATTTTCTTTCTTGTAGGCCTTCTCCAAAACTTTAAACACTAGTGTGAACTATCACTCCCCAAACTGAGATTCTCTATAGTAGATACTTTTCAAACTTATCCAATCATAGAAACCTTATTTTAAAATACTTCATGGTACTGATTTTCATGAGACCTGACTTTACAAAATGCTTGGCTAAATTGAATCACCAGGCTATGGTGAAAGGAAATAATTCTAAGAGGAAATATCCCTTAAAACAAACAAACAAACAAACAAACAAACAAAAAACCTGTATAATGTCTAGCAGAAAAAAATGGAAGACTTGGAACAAAACCACTCTTACAAAACCATTAAGGACTAGCAAAATCAATTCTAATGATGATTTTGCTATTTTAAATTGTATCTGCACTTTTAAAATTAAAATAAGAAATTTTTTTTGAATCTGCATTTTAAGTACAGCTTATAGGGAGTTCCCATTGTAGCTCAAGGAGGGTTAAGGAACTGATGATGTCTTTGTGACAATGCAGGTTTGACTGCTGGTCTCGCTCAGTGGGTTAAGGATCTGGCATTGGCACAAGCTACGGTGTAGGTCCCAGATGTGGCTTGGATCCCACATCACTGTGGCTGTGGGGTAGGTCTCAGCAGCAACTCTGGTTTAACCCCTAGCCCAGAACTTCCATATGCTGCAAGTGTGGCTGTAAAATGAATAAATAAATAAATAAATAAATAATAAATAAATAAATAAATAAATAATAAATAAATAAATAAAATAGATAACTAGATACAGCTTACTAAGCTTGCCTTGGTTTCAAAAAAATGTAAAAATGGAAACTTACCCTTGGAGTTAAAAATCAACAAGTAGTTTATATTTTATGAATGATTAGTTTACAATGCTTTTCAAAGCTTATATTTATCTCTTCGCATTTTATAATAAATGCAGAGTAGAAAAGAATTATATGTCTCCTTATTTCACTTGTTAATTATTCTAACATTGAATAAGCATCTCCTACGTACCAATGCTGTTATCGACGCAGAGGATACAAGCATAAGTGTCCAGTATGTTTTTTCCTCTTTGTATCTCTTCACTTCTCAAATACCAAGCTTCTCTAAATAGACCCTGATATTTTTCTGTACCACAGAGCCATGTTTGTTTTCTTCACTGCATATCACATTGTATAAACACCATTTATTTACTTGCTTATTGAATGTCTTTTCTATTATAGTACACATTTTTTTGAGGACAAGGAATCTGTTTTGCTGACCATTGCATATTTGGCACTTAGTTTTGGGAGGGAGAGTAAGGGTAGTCAATGAATAAGCTATGGTCTGAGCTCCTAAACCCTTTGTCTACACTGTGTTCCCAAAATCCTACTGTCCTAACTCTCTCAACCTTACTCTTGATATAAATGTTCTTTCAAATTAATTTACTAGTATTTCCAGACGTGTGACTCATTTTTTTCCCACCCTAGTTCTATCCCTGCCTCTCTGAATTCTTCTTCTTGAGTGACTGAAAATTAGTTTTCCTCTGCCCGTCTCTTAAATGCTGGTGTTCTCTGGGGTTCTGTCTGAGCCTTCCTGTTTTATACACCCAATGGTCGAATCCTACATTTCAACTGCTGTTTTTATGTGTCTAAATAATGTCTGGCACATAGTAGGCATTCAGTACACATTCTAAAGACACTAAAATCTTTGTTTCCAGGCATATATGTCTTCTAAGTGCCAGGCCAGTGTATCCAACTGGACATTTCCATTTGAATTTCCAACAAGTACCTAAAAATTCAGTGTGTCCAAACTAACACTTTTCATCTTTCCATCCCCCCATCCTTCAAACATACTCTTCCTCACATACTTCCTTTTGTGGTGAATGAAACTTCCATCTACTGGGTTGCCCACGCCAGATACCTGAGAGTCAGCTATGATTCCTTTTCAACTTCCAATATATGTGTATATCACCAAGTACTATTATTTCTAGTTCCTTCACATCTTAAATTTGTCAAATTTCCTCTATGTCCACATTACCACCTTAATTAAGCCCTTCACCATTTCTCATCTGGTTACTGTATGATCTTTTTCCAATCCACCCCTTACCATTGTTATAGTCACTATTCTTCAGTGTAATCTGGAGTTTCCATTGTTGCTCAGCAGGTTAAGGACCTGATGTTCTTTCTGTGAGGATGCAGGTTTGATCCCTGGCCTCACTCAGTGGGGTAAGGACTCAGCATTGCCACAAGCTGTGGTATAGGTTACAGATGCAGCTTGGATCCCGATCTCGTGTTGCCTTGGCTGTGGCGTAGGCTCAGATTTGACCCCAAGCCTGGGAACTTCCATATGCCATAGGTGGGGCCATAAGAAAATTGAAGTAAGTAAATAAAAGGAGTTCCCATCATGGCGCAGCAGAAACGAATCCAACTAGGAACCATGAGGTTGCAGGTTCAAACCCTGGCCTTGCTCAGTGGGTTAAGGATCCGGCATTGCTGTGAGCTGTGGTGCAGGTTGCAGATGTGGCTTGGACCCCACATTGCTGTGGCTCTGACGTAGGCCGGCAGCTACAGCTCCGATTAGACCCCTACCCTGGGAACCTCCATATGCTGCCGGTGTGGCCCTAAAAAGACAAAAGATAAAAAAAAAAAAGTAAATAAATAAATAAGGTGTAAATGTGGTTGCATTGTCTTTCCTATACTCCTTCAGTGGACTCCAGGTCTTTTGAGACCAAATCCAATCTTCTCAATATGTTTTACAAGACTTTTCATTATTTGGTCTGATCTCACTTTTCCTGCTTAGTCTTTCAGTGCTCCACCAACTTCCCCCCATGTGTGCAATTCCCCAAACCCAGAAATGCTTTAACACTTCTTGTCATTTAACCTAGAATGATCCTCTTCTCTCACTTTGGTCACCCCTAGTCATCCTTCATGGATTAACTCACATGTCATTTCTTCCAAGAAGGGTTCCCTGACCACCATCAACTTGGTTGGATGGTACTTCCTTTTGTTTTGGAACAATTTAATCTATATAGTGGTCATTTCTTTATTTAATTATCTTATTCATTAAGCTATATGAATAGACATATTTTCAAGGCAGAGACGTGTCTTACTGATCACTGTATTTATGGACTTAGCACACGTGTGGTATATATATTGAGTTAATAAGTCTCTAGACTCAAGAACCTTACAGGTTATTAGATGATGAAAAACAAGCTAATGAAAAGTGCATATCATAAGTGCATAGGAGATACCTCATCAATACAGTTGAAGTCCAAAGGGGAATTGGGAAAGCCTTCTTATAGGCTCTGATACTTGCATTGATTACCAACATATTAATAGATATTTGAGTTTTCCTCTGCCCTTATCTCTTTTGCAATTTTGCTCATGGAAATAAGATCCTATTTCGCCAACACTCTGAGAATTAAATAAGAGGATAAATACAGAATTACTTCAAAAATACAAAGGAACATATAGAAGCAAGCAATTGTTAGGGAGCAATTAAACACAGAAAGAAATACAGGAACATGAAATATTCTTGAAGAGATTACACTATTTAAATTATACCAGTAGTTGACAGACTTTGTAAAGTGTCAAATAATAAATATTTTAGACTTTGTGAGCCTTATAGTTTCACAACTATCATGACTACTCAACTTGTCTTTGTACCACAAAAGTAGATAAAGACAAATGTAAATGAATAGCTGGATGTGTTTCCAATAAAAATTTTAAAATTAGATTTGGCCCTCAGATTCACAGTTTGCAATCCCTTAATAGAATATGCAAAAAAAATACATATATATATGGCCTGCAACACAATTGTCCAAATGAAATTAGTTGTTAAACCTAAGGAGGAACTTTCACATTTTCTGTTTTCCATTGCATTACCCATTCTTTGTTTTTTAATCAGTTGTTATATTTGTAGAACCCTAGCCACAGGCAGATGTGTTTATTTATAGTCTACTCATACAAGAAGTAATAAGAAAAGGTGCTATTGGTTTGAAATGACACTGATAAATACAACTATTTTTGAGGTAAAATTGCTATGTCAAGAAAAATTCCTAATGGAATTTGAAATCTATTTGCAAGATCAAGGTAGTTATATTTGTTTGAAAATGGAATTTCATTAAAAAACATGAACTTTTGTGATCAGAGCTCTTGGGTTCTCTGTTAGCAATGTAATTTACACCAGTTTAGCAACCTTTCTACAAGTCAATCTATCTTCTCATAAAAGTTATATAATACTTCACAACAAGTTTGTGAATTAAATGGGATTTTTTAAAAAGATGCTTTGTCAGTTATAATGTGTATGATTATAAAGCCTATATTTTGTTGTTTGTTTTTTTTTTTAAATATTGACTTGTGTTGCTAAATCCAATTGTCAATTTCCAGTTTTCACATTAATTGTCCTATTAGCAGATGGGACACATTTGATCATTGCCGCATCCTTGAAACATTTGCTCCACTTGGGTTTCAGGATCCTGCACTCTCATAGTCTTCCTCCTATCTCAATAACTTAGCTTTCTCAGTCTTCTTTGCTAGTACTTTCTTTTCTCACCAACCTGTAATGTGATTCTCCCAAGCTCACGTCTCTCTCCTCTTTGATTTTCTACCTTGACTCCCTAAATAATCTTGAGTTGCAGGATTTAAATACCATCCTAATGCTGAGAGTTCTCAAATCCATATTTCTCTCTCTTGAACACTGGACTCTTTTGCATTTAAATGCCTACTCAACATCTTCACTTAGATGTCAAATAGGTGTTTCAAACCTAATGTCCAACAGTGAACTCCAGGTATTAACCTCTCTCCTGCAACAAGCCTACTCTGCCCATCAATTTCAATTGGTAACAACTCCATTTTTTCTAGCTGGCAGGTCATATAGCTATGAGGTATTCTGAACTCCTTTCTTTTTATTATATGCCATATTATGTCATTTAGGAAATTTTGTTGGTTTTGCTTTAAAAATGTATCAATAATATATCCAATATTCTTAGTTCTATTGCTTGTCTGAATTACGATGTCCTCTTACCTGGATAATTGCAATAATCTACTATTACTACCCGTCACCTTTTTCCACCTGGTTTCTCAACTCAGTAGCTCAAGTTATCCTTATAAAATAAAAGTCAAATAAATCATGTCACTTTTCCACTTAAAATTCTCTAGAGAGTCTCACTTCATTCAGAGTTAGCACCTCACAATAGTCTTCTTTAACCTCCATGGTCCAGTCCCCCATAACATTATCTTCCTGACATCATCTCCTATCTCTCTCCCCTTCACTCACTCTGCTCCAGGCACACTGCAGACATATATCCATCTTGAGGTCTTTGCACTGGGTGTTTTCCCTTCAGCAATCATTGTTCCTTCATGCATCCAAATGGCTAACTCCCTCATTCTCTGTACATCTTTGTTCCCGTTTTGATGTCTCATTGAGGTCTACTCTGATCATCTTATTTAATTTAAAACTACTACCCTCTTCCAATCCTCATTAGCTTTCTGCATTTTTTTCCACAGCACCAATTACCTTCTCACTCACTATGCAATTGACCTACTCACTAAGGTATATTGTCCATTGTCTCTTTTCTCCTAGGAAGACAGAGATGTTTACTTGTTTTTATTTATTGATGTATTCTCAAGTTCCTGGCAGAGTTCAAACACACTGAACTCTGCCAGGAACTGACTGAGTAAATGTGTAATATAATATCTGTATATCTATATATTCAATATCTGCATATGTGTATCTGTATATCTATATATGTGTATCTTCACATTTATATATTACATATAAACATATTTTTAATAATAATAGTAATGCTACATATCTTGGAAAATCTAATTGGTCACACTAAATATTTAGTATTTCAGGTTTAATTCCACAGATAGGAAAGTCAGTATTTGTGATATTCTCCAATGTAACCACGTGCTCAGTAAGATAGATATTTCACATTCACTAAATAAATGGGTAAATTAAGTTTAAAACTATGGTGGCCAAAGAGAGCAATGTTTTGGGCTCTGAGGTTAGATAAGGACATTGGAAACACGTCACTCTCCCCAATGACAAAGCTGTGATTTCAAGACGCTTTAGTAGGCTAGAGTGACAGTGTAACACTAACAGGCAAATTTTAACTGTGCATATTAAAACTCATAAGAATACTTGGTAGCTAGTATGCATCATGGGTGTACATGTATTATTAGATTTGACTGTTACAACAACCCTTGGATTGTGTGGCAGTAAAATCGCCTATTTACAAATGAGAAAAAAAGAGTTGTTAAGGATCATGACAAGGTTCATACAAGTAATCAGAGGTGAATATCAGGTTTTAAGCTCAGAGCTTCTGACTAAATCTCTAGCTCATTCCCTGTGGCTTTGGTCCGCTATTTCTGAGTAAAAGGTCAGTGGCCCTGTCTAGCAAGAGAATCACAAGATTGAAGTTTTTCTCCAATAACACTCCGAAGGAATTTTGATTTGTTCCAAGTTCCCATCAAGTTTAACAGGTGAAAAAAGTCAAATGAAATTTAAAACACATTTAGGCTGAAATTCTAGAGGGGAGAAGACAGAGCCCCTGAGCTTCACAACAGTTGGAATGTCTCTTGAGTGATCTGTTTGCATCTGCCGATGTTCACATAATAATAACATTAACTAACATGTATGGAGTGTTCGCCATATGACAGACATTACATTCATTAACCACTGAATCCTTGAATCTCACTGACAAACTAGACAGAGTTTCAGGAAGAGAAAAGAAGATGTGGCGGTGATGGAGATGGCAGTGGTGGGCTTGAGGAAGGGAGTTGGGTTTGGAAACTCTAAAGCCTGAAATTAGGACAACTTGAGGACGTGATACTTATGTTCAAATCCAAGCAACACTACCACGTGGAAGGAAGATGAGGATTATTTGTGGAAACTTAGATGTTAGAGACAAGTTTAAAGAGTCAAAATGGCTGTGTTTCAGACCTGGGCTCAAAAAGGCCAAGCTGCTTAAGTGTTATGATTCTTCAAACATGGTAAGGATTCCTTTGTGGAGTAGTATAGGCCCACTCAAGGAAACTTTTAAACACTTCCTGAGTGATCTCAGTGAGAGATATCATGGAGGGGAATTCCTGCCCCAGGGTGTATGACCCAGAACTCCCTTCCAAGTCAAAGATGCTTTGACTGTTAGTCTGAGACTGATAACCTGAGGGATAGAGGGTTCGGGCAGATGTTGGCAGCCTGAATAATGCAACTGCCATGGGCACTTATAAGTTTGCTGCCTCTAGTCAGGCCTCCACATCCCCAAAGAGGCAGAGATATTTCTTTGGCAGCTCCCACAAAGCCAGGCCTACCTAGGCATCCTTATCTTCTTGTCACCTTCTAGCCTACCTGCTACAGAAATCCCCCATAATGCCAGTTAATCTTGCTCAGCTTCTTTGAAAAAGTCAATTTGATTGTTATTACATCATAAGAGACAAATATGTGACTGCTAAACTTAATTATCTCTGGAGTTAGGAACCCCCAGGTCAGCAGGACAGGGATTAGGAATTGGGCACCCGATTTCTGAAGACTTGCCAACCCCTTCTTTTTATATTTCCTTTACTTAGAGGCAAAGAGCATGTTGGAGCACTTGAGAAACTTCTTAAATGATAGGTCCCAGGTTCTGTGGCAGGGGCAGAGCTTCAGCCTAGGCTGAGAGGAACAAAAGTACAGCCTCAGATACACTCTTCCAAATCAACAGTGCTTAGAAAGAGAAGAGTCAAGATTATGAGCGATGGGAAAATGCAGTAAGAAAAGAGGAGCAGGGGGGATCAGAAATGTAAAAAGATGGAGCTGGACTCCAAAATGGGGAATAATGACATGAAAATAAGGAAGAGAATAGCTTCTCCCACAAGGGAGGAAAAACTGGATCATAGGTTAGTTTAAAAAAAAAGTCTCCACCCACATTACAGGACAGATGAGCCTCATGATAGCATTATTGGACCTGGGCAGAGGATAGAAGTCCAAAGGTGATAAACTGCATTGCCTGGCATCTTGAACGTGACATCTTTCCTGAGAATGTTTCAGCTGTGGTTTAGGAAATTGTGAGCTGGGTGGCTGAAAGCTTCAAGGAGATAGATATTCTGGTTTAAATGCCTTTCATGCTTTTAATGGGAAACTGAATCCATTTTCTTCAGATGGGTACCCTTAGATTGTGTAAAGGTAAGAAACACCTCTCAGCATGAATAAACTCCTCTCAGCAAGAGCAAAATGGAAATACATGTGAAAGTTAATTTGGCTTTATCTTCTGAAATGGCAGCTTTCTGGAAAAGAAAACAGGGAAGCTTTTTCTTCATTAAAAATAAAAATTGCTTTTCCAACACTGTGTGACACTGAATTCTGTTGAATAGAAAAAGCTGATGCAGGACATGAAAGAGGTGGCCCTTTTGCTGGGAGGGAGGCACCATGTGTAGATGACAGCCTGGGAAGACTGGACCTGCATTTCTCTTGCAGACACGCACGATGCAAGAAGCCGTAGCCTGTGTTTTGCTTTTGTCCACCCAAAGTTGGACACAAAGGCAGAATTCTCAAGGCAAGAAACAGTTGGAAGTTTGGAGGACTCCTGTGGAAGCCTTATCAAGAGGATTATTGTTCCTTTTAAATACAACTTTCTCCTTGAAGCATCAGCACACTATTGGTAATCTAATTATGACAAAGAGCCACAGGAAAACTTACCTCCTTGGAAGGCATGATCCCAAACAAGGGGAACATTAGTCCAGGCAACAAAGCTGTCACCGACAGAGGCAAAGCTTCTGTCAGCCAAAACACGGCAACAACGAAGAGGGTGTAGGCACATTCTGCTTCCTGGACAGAATAAAGGCAAAATACAAGGTGAGATTAGGAGGCAGGGAAACCATTGTTAAAATCACACCCACATTTGCTGAATGGAACTAAGTCACAGAGAAAGTAAGAAGAAACTGAAGGCCTCTGCACCTTTGAGTTGGGCAAAAAATAGTTATTTCTTAGGGGTTCTAAGAATTACAATGTAATGCTCATGAAAAAACAGTGACATAAAAAAATCCTCATTCATCATGTTTCCTTCGCATTTCCTTCAAAACAGGTAAGAGCATATAGTCAGTTTTCTGTGTGCATAAGTGTTTGCTCTCCCCTTCATCTGGCCTATAAAATCCACTCCCATTTCTGCTAGAGTGTGGAAATGACCAAGTTACTGCCTTTCCCCAGGGCAGGACACCCCTGCCTTTTAGCTGCACTCCTTGGTGCCTGGTTGGGTGGGACCTATGCACACACACCTGCCTTCCCTGCCCACTATATAAAAGAGAAATTAATCTAGAAGAAAATTTCTGGCATGCTTTTTTTTTTGCAGAGAACTAAGAACAGTGTCTAGTTACACAGCATGATGAGACTGAATTAGCTCCCAAGTGACAGGGACCTGGGGGTGAAGAGACTTCCACTTGCTTTTTAGAAAGAACTGAGCTCTTGGGGAGACACAGGGAGACTCAACAGGATGGAGACTCTTAATAGAATTGGTTGTTTTGCTAGGTATAAAACAAAAACCCATGGGTTTCTGTTTTAGGGTACTGTTAAGAAATGGTTGAAATTTATCATTATATTTGGCTTAAATAAATAATTTTGATATGAAATCACCCAGGACATACTAAGTGATCGATAAAGGTTAGCATCTCTTATATGGCTTTGTTTTGTTCTCATACTGCTTAATATCTGCAAATTCTGAGCTACCTTTGAAAAATTTACAAATTTACAAAAACTGCTCTCTGAGTCCAATGAAGTCTTTTATTTAAGATTTTCTCAGGGCAGTAATATTTATAGCTCTGCTGGCCTCGATTCACCTACCTCAGGGTGCACCCTCTGGGCCTGCTCTTTACTCAGACAGCATCCTTACAACTCTCAGGGGGTTTTTAAGAAATTCTTAATAAGCCACAATTATGTCATATCTTTATTGTGCTTTTTCAAGGAGAAAGAATAAAGGTGTTTTGATGTTGATGATTTTGTACAAAGTCTCCCTACACAATCTTGACAAACAATAAAACAGTAAAACAAAGCTGAGCCTTGACTAAATCTTCCTGACTTGCTCTTGAGGGAATTTGTGAAAAAGAGCTTAATTTAAAATGCCAGAGTAGGAGAAAGACTGGGCCTGCTTTTGCTCTTAGAACACATAGCTAACCCCAAAGCTCTTCATTATGACTCTGTTTTCTATCACACTTATAAGAACCTAGATTTCAAAAATAAAAAGGACTTTGCTTTTTAATAACAACCAACCAGTCTCTTGGTCCTGTCCATTCCTCCGCCAACCCCAGGGCCCCGCCCCTGGGGGTGGGGGGATGGGGATTTTGTCTCTCAAATCTGCCCTTCAGCCTCCATTCCACTTCCTTCACCATAGGCAAGGCTCTTCCAAAACCAGATCATCTTCCAAGAATCCACTTTGATTTTGTCATTCCTTACATGAGGCTGGATTAATGGACTAGCTACCCTGACAACTATGTGGAGGACCAATCTAAGGGACTGCTAAAACATCAGAAAAATAAATAAAATATGGTGCCAAGGAATTCAGTTTGCCACACATATCCCCTGCCACGGGGTTGAAATTTCATTTCCACATGGGTCTACTTCAGCTAGACACTCATAGTCTACTCAGATGGGGAAACTTTGGGGAGAGAATAAAGAGCCAAAATTCAAATATTAAATTACTGGCCTGCCTAGACTACTTTCATATTTTAACTGGTCCAGCCCAGACTTCAAATGATAAAGTCAGTGATTTTTTTAGTTATTTAATGAAAAGAATCCAAAACCCTCATCTGGCATTCAAGGCCACCTTCACTCTCACTATACAGGACTCCCCCCAGTACTTCCTGAAATATTTCTTTTTTTTTTTTTTGCTTTTTTTAGGGCCGCACCCACAGCATATGGAGGTTCCCAGGCTAGGGGTCTAATCAAGGCTACAGCTGCTGGCCTATGCCAGAGCCACAGCAATGCCAGATCTGAGCCACATCTGCACACCATAGCTCACGGCATTGCTGGATCCTTAACCCACTGAGTGAGGTCAGGGATTGAACCTGGAACCTCATGGTTCCTAATCAGATTTGTTTCCACTGAACCATGACGGGAACTCCTGAAATATTTCTAAAGAGTCTTAGCTATAGTCCTTTCCTCGTATTTGGGTTCTGGTCCTTGCTCCTCATCATGCATGCTTTTTCTAAGTTCTAATCCATAATGTCCAATCAGGCAGTCATACTAGCCCTCATATACTCTCAAGTGACAGCTTCTATCTGCCTGTGACCATATTCTGGACTCCTGGACACTTTGACTTAGTTTGACGATTTTGGGGAGGTCGGGGCGGGGGGGCCGTGCCTACAGACATGGAAGTTCCTGGGCCAGGGATCAAACCCGTGCCCCAGCAGCACCCAAGCCACTGTAGTGACAACACTGGATCCTTAACCTACTACACCACAAGAGAACTCCTCATTTGACTATTTAGATGAAGCTGTTGCAAGCTGATGCCAAGTCTAGCAAGAGAATACAGTTTATTTGACTTACAATGGTATGTGTGAGTTTAATTTCAGTAAAGATGTGCAAACCAGCAGATATCGTGTTAGAAATAAAATCTGAATTTCTGGATCTCTTGAAAAACTAAGGAATTTGGTAACATTGGGATCATATTTTTCCAGGTCAACAGTTCTCCAGGGTGGAGGAGAGCTTCCCCTTTAGAGACTGAATTGTGCTCTCAGTCCTGCACATTTAACACCACACCATCTCCTGTATTCCCTTACCTTCCTGGCCTTAGTCAGCGTCTGAGTAAAATCTCTGGTAATAAAAATGCTGCCTACCTGCTTTTCCTTGCAAATCTTGCTTTACCATTTCAGAATCAGAACCTGGATTGCTTGGTTGGATTTCTCTGCCTCCCAGCTGAGTGGTCCATGGACCAGCAGCATCAATATGTTCTGGGAGCTTGTGGGAAATGCAGAATCTCAGGCTCTTCCCCAGACATACACACTTATTCAGGATCAGCATTTTCAGATTCCCCAGGTGATTCTTACATAAGTTAAAGTTGGAGAAGCCCTAGGTTACCACCTCTTTCGGACTGTCCCTTTTATCTTCATCGCTGGGTCCGACTTGTACATCAGAAACACGCTTCCAGGTAGTATCCTTTTGCCCAAGCTGAATCCCTAGACTCAGACTGTTTGGAAAACTTGTCCATTCTGCAATGTGAGGATCAAATTTCCATCTTCTCTGTGGAGCTTTCCCTGAACACTTAGGTACATTTCCTATTTTTGCACACGTGTCCTAGGAGATTACAATTGCACATGGCTAAGGCACCATCATATCTGTGGTCCTTGATAACCACCTTCCCAGAATTTGTAGGAAATGTCTCCTTTTCTAATATCTTAAGGAAGCGCAAAGCCTAGGAAAGGAGGAAACCAGAATTAACACCCTCTGAATGAGTAATGGATGTGGCCATATGCCCTAGTTTTCTTGGGATAGTGTGAGCTGTTGTACAGGTGTCCCCCCTCCCCTTTTAATATAATGTTTGGTTCAATTTTATTTTATTTTGTCTATTTATTTATTTATTTTATTTTTTGTCTTTTGCCTTTTCTGGGGCCACTCCCTTGGCATATGGAAGTTCCCAGGCTAGGGGTCTAATCGGAGCTGTAGCTGCCGGCCTATGCCAGAGCCACAGCAATGCCAGATTCAAGCCGCATCTGCGACCTACACCACAACTCACGGCAACGCCAGATCCTTAACCTACTGAGCAATGCCAGGGATTGAACCTGCAACCTCATGGTTCCTAGTCAGATTTGCTAACCACTGAGCCATGACAGGAACTCCCTTTATTTTTATTTATTTGTTTGTTTATTTTGCTTTGAGGACCACACCCACGGCATATGGAAGTTCTCAGGCTAAGGGTCGAATCGGAGCTGCAGCTGCCAACCAACACCACAGCCACAGCAATGCGGGATCTGAGCCACTTCTGTAACCTACACCACAGCTTGTGGCAACACCGGATCCTTAACCCACTGAGTGAGGCCAAGGATCAAACCCTAGTCTCATGGATACTAGTGGATTCGTTTCTGCTGCACCATAATGGGAACTCCCCAGGTGTCCCTTTTGATTAGTGACCCCTTTCATTCTCAAAAGTGTCCCTATTTGGCCGATAAGTAATGCAGTCGTACTATTGATGGATCCATCCTAGGAAAACCTTCCAATTCCTCCTTGTCTATTATGGGCTCTTTCTGTAGAAGCAACGCTGAGTAGTTATGTTGTGAGCCACACGGGAAGTCCTATTATGGGCTCTTTCTTGGTCAGGCTTGGAGTCATAGGCAGGAAAGTGTTCTCTCCCATCAGCATCCCAGGCATTCAACAACAGAAGTTTACTCCAGGCATGATGTTAAGCATTTTATTTTAAGACTCATATTTAATATATATGGGGTTATTTTTAAGAAATCAAAGATCTGTTAATATTCTTAAGAAGAAGAAGGAAAAAAAGATAAACATTTCATTTGTTATTTACATGTATTCAAAAAAATTGAGGGTGAATAATTTTTGGTGAACAGATTTTTCTGATGAAGAAGAAAACCCAGAAACTGTCTCAGTGTGTGCAACATAAAAGACATTCTGAAGGTTCGATTTGTAGAATCATTTTTAAGACAGAGGAAAAAATTCCTTCATTTCATCTCTGGAAATTCTTAGAGGGACTCTATTACCCCTAGCTATACAGTCTGTCTCTTCTCTTTCTCTCTCTCTTTTACTTTTTTAATTTAAAAACAATTTTGTTTTTAAGGCCCAACATGTGGCATATGGAAGTTCCCAGGCTAGGGAGCTAGGGGTCAAATTGGAACTACAGCTGCAGGCCTCCCATTGCAATGCTGGGTCCTGGATGCAGCTTGTGGTAACACAGGATCCTTAACCCCCTGGGTGAGGCCAGGGATCGAACCTGCATCTTCACAGAGACTATGTTGGGTACTTAACTGGCTGAGCCATCATGGGAACCTCTGTCTTTGTCTCTTCTTAATCTCTTTACTTTTTTTCTCTTCCTTCTCTTTCCCCACCTATTATTAAGCCCCCTGCTGCTAAAAAAAGAATAACACCACCAATACCGTCATCATATACCACAATCCCCACAACTACTACCACAAGCAAAAAATTATGCAACAACAATAAAAGGCCAGTTGTCAAGTAAGTTAGACTGTGGGTGAAAGTCTAATGACAGTCGTGAGTATGTCTGATATCTTTATTAAAATTAACCCTGTGGAGCTCCCCTCGTGGCTCAGCAGAAACAAATCTGACTAGGAAGCAATGAGGTTTCGGGTTCAATTCCCAGCCTTGCTCAGTCGGTTAAGGATCTGGCGTTGTTGTGGCTGTGGCAGGCAGCTGTAGCTCCAATTTGACCCCTAGCGTGGGAACTTCCATATGCCACAGGTACAGCCCTAAAAAGAAAAAAGCAAAAAAATAAATAAATAAAAAATAAAATAAAATTAACCCTGCAACCATAACAAGGAAAAACTTGAGTCAAATTCTGTTCCAGAGATAGCAAAGCATTTAGTATTATAAATTCCTGAACTGAGTGAGAGCCACATAAATCATGTCTACTTTTATTTTATTTATCTTGAAGGAAAATATAGGAAGAAAAAATGATCCAAAGGTACGACTAAGACTGATCTTATAAAAAAAAATTTAAAGCAATGATTTCTTCTCAAAATACTATATGAAACAAAGGGGGAAAATCCAGAGGACTCCTCAAAAATAAAAATACCAATTTTCTATTTAAAAAATTCTATCTACTCCCTACCACTTCCAAAATTTACAGTGAGAAGTTCAGCAAACAAACCACGTCCCACAACAGAGATGGCTGTGCAGAAAACAGATGATGTAAATTCCACCAGATACTAGGAGGTGTAATGTCACTAAACTGTGGTTTCCTGCTCTGTGTGTATATGCTATGTCTTTCTGGCCATCTCCGCCTTCCTATTAAGAGATTCTCTCAAACTATCAGGGAGAAGAAGCAATTATGTGCTGCTGCTGATCAACATGGACAAGAAATTTATGTTTCCTGATTTTTTTTAAAAAAAATTTAGTATATGAAGCCTTCTAACAGTGTATCTCTTAAAAGCTTTTTAAAAATTATGAAATATTAAGAACATATGGTAAAATTGTATAATAAACACTGTGCACATACTTTAAAGTGTGGACATTTTGCCACATTTGCTTGAGGTTTTAAAAAAATAAATAAAACTTTCAGGATTTATATATACCACTCCTTCGCTTCTTTCGCCTCTGAAATCCCAGAAGTCAACCATTGTCTGGAACATGATTTGTATCTTTTCTATCCATGCTTTTGTGATTTTACTACATGCAGACATTAATACATTAACAAACAACATGTGCTCTTAAGATCAAATAAGATTTTCCGAATATATTATTTTCAACTTGCTTTTTTAAAATTACTTTTTTTATGGCCACAGCATACAAAAGTTCCCAGGCTAGGGGTCAGATTGGAGCTGCAGCTGCAGGCCTGCACCACAGCCACAGCAACACCAGATCTGAACCACATCTGCGATCTAGGCCACAGCTTACGGCAATCCCAGATCCTTAACCCACTGAGCTAGGCCAGGGATCAAACCTATATCCTCATGGAGACTACGTTGGATCCTTAACCTGCTGAGCCACAATAGGAACTCCTCAACTTGTTTTTTCACTCCGTGTTTTATGTATCAAGGCATTCATTTTGATACATGTGGATCTGTTGTTAATTCATTCTATGATGTCACTATCACCCTCATTCCAAAACCAGACAGAGATACCACCAAAAAAGAAAACTATCGGCCAATATCATTGATGAATATAGATGCAAAAATTCTCAACAAAATCTTAGCCAACCGAATCCAACAACATACCAAAAAAATTATACACCATGACCAGGTTGGGTTCATCCCAGGTTCACAAGGATGGTTCAACATACGCAAATCAATCAGCATCATACACCATATTAACAAAAAAAAAAGTCAAAAATCATAGGATCATCTCAATAGACGCAGAAAAAGCATTTGACAAAGTCCAACATCCATTCATGATCAAGACCCTCACCAAAGTGGGTATAGAGGGAACATTCCTGAATGTAATCAAAGCCATTTATGAGAAACCCACAGCAAATATAATACTCAATGGGGAAAAACTGAGAGCCTTCTCACTCCAATCTGGAACAAGACAGAGATGCCCCCTCTCACCACTGCTCTTCAACATCGTTTTGGAAGGCCTAGCCACAGCAATTAGACAAACCAAAGAAATAAAAGGCATCCATATAGGAAGAGAAGAGATCAAACTGTCACTGTATGCAGATGACATGATACTATACATAGAAAACCCTAAGGACTCCACCCCAAAACTACTTGAACTGATTCATAAATTCAGCAAAGTAGCAGGATATAAGATGAACATTTAGAAGTCAGTTGCATTTCTGTATACCAGCAATGAAATATTAGAAAAGGAATACAAAAATATAATACCTTTTAAAATTGCACCTCACAAAATCAAATACCTCGGAATACACCTGACCAAGGAGGTAAAGGACCTATATGCCGAGAACTATAAAACTTTCATCAAAGAAATCAAAGAAGATGTAAAGAAATGGAAAGATATTCCATGTTCCTGGATTGGGAAAATCAATATTGTAAAAATGGCCATACTACCCAAAGCAATCTACAGATTCAATGCAATCCCTATCAAATTACTCATTTTAAATGGATATAGCATTTTTAACATAAGTTATAATTAACTTGTCTCTTTTTCTACTGATGGCTTATTATCATAAGGCCATGAACATCTTTGTACATAGCTCCAGGTGAATATAGGAAAGAGATTTCCCTAGCTATTATATAAAAGTAGTATTGAAATTTCTGGGTGGAAGGGATGCCTTTGAATTTTGCTAGGTACTGCCCAACTGCTATGCAAGATGGTTCTATCAGCCTATGTTAGTACCAACAACGTGAGAAAGTTCTGGTTCACCAATGATTGGTATATTGGACTAATTTGTGTATTTGGCAATCTGATGGTACGGAAAGTTCTTCTTAATATAATTTGCATTTGCTTGAATACCACTGAAGTATTTTTTCGTGGTTATTGAACATAATTGTTTCTCTCCTGCAAATTATCTTACTTATAGTCTCTGTCCATCTTTCTGTTTTGTTGTTTACTTTTTTTTCCCCATGAATTTGTGGAGTTATTTTCAGATTCTTAATAATATTTCTATATAAGTGTATATTTAGCATTAATTCTTTTTTAAATATTTTGCGGCATTTGCCAGTGAAGCCCTGGTCCTGGGCTTTTCTTTGTTAGGAAGTTTTTGATTACTGATTTAAGCACCTTACTCAGTGTTGGTCTGTTCAGGTTTTCTATTTCTTTATGATTCAACCTTGATAGGTTGTATGTTTCTAGGAACTTATCCACGTCTAGGTTATTGATATATTTCTCTTTAAGAAATACAATTGATATATTTCCATTTTTAAAATATTGATGAATTTCTATTTTAAAATTGTAATTAATATATTTCTATTTTAAAAATAACTTGGGTTTTTTGTGGGTTTTTTCTCTATCCTCATCTGCTGATTTTCCTATCATTTTTATTTTATTTGGAGTATCTTCATCTCTGTGTTGATTTCATTGTCATATTTTCTTAATTGTCTTATAATATTCTGAAATTTTATTTTCAGATTTATCCAGAGTGGCAATTGTTTTGTTTTTATGTTTTTTCTTTCTGTACTCTTTATTCCCCATCTAGAAGTTTTAAAGTTGCCTCCAGACAGTCCCTAACTCACAATCCAGAATGTGCCTTATCTTGTCAGCTTGAAGTCCTGTGCTGCCAGGACAATGCAAACACAGCCCTCTAGTTGGATCAGGTAGCTTGGATCAGGCTTGGCTGGGAGGCTTGGCAGTCGGCTTCCTCTGACTGCCACCACAGATGGCGGTCAGTCTAGCTTTGTTTGGTCTTTCATAGCTTAAGAAAACCACTCTCCAGCCCTTAGCTTGTGGCACTGAAATGAATGACCTAGACTGACCTGAGAGCACTTTAGACCATGAATTCTCACATTTGTTCTGCTTGCTTGCTTTTCTGACTCACTCTGGTCTACAGTAATATTAGCTTGTTTTGTGTTTATGGTAGAGAAGTAGATGAGGTTGTGTGGGGGGGTCTAAATTACCCAAACTCCATCTGGATTGCTGATGATAGGCTTTATAGACAGGAAATCTTATTTAAATGGTAAAGATATTTGCCAAAAAAGAGAGACAAATCTATTTTTCTGACTTATGACTAAGAAGAGGGGAAAATAACATTTAGGAATATCTACTCCATGCTAGGTAGACTTGGTGCTCCACAGGATGTTTTATTTAGTGCTTACCCAAATTCTATAAAGTAGGTATTGTAATTCTATGTTTAAGGATCAATAATCACATTGCTCAGGAGTTCCTGTTGTGGCGCAGCAGAAACAAATCCGACTAGGAACCATGAGGTTGCGGGTTCAATCCCTGGTCTTGCTCAGTGGGTTAGAAATCCGGTGTTGCCGTGAGCTGTGGGTGTAGGTCACAGATGTGGCTTGGATCTGGAGTTGCCTGGCTGTGGTGTAGGCTGGCAGCTGTAGCTCTGATTGGACCCTAGCCTGGGAACCTCCATATGCCCTAAAAAGACAAAAGACAAAAATAATCACATTGCTCATATGTAGTAGAGTTCAGTCCAAGTATATCTACAAGAGCATATCTTATTTCACTTACTGCCCTATTCTCAGCACTTAAAAAGTGCCTGGCATATAGATTGTGCTCAGTAATATTTATTGAACAAATGAAGTTTCTCTGTGTCTTTTCTAAAACCATTTTAATTCACATATCTTGGTCCCTATATAAACATCCAATTACTCTCCTAGGCATAAAATTCATTAGCTTCTTTTCTTTGCTTTGTTCTCTTTTCTGTTTTCTCTTCTATTGGCCTGGCATTGGATACTTTAATGCTCATTCCTGTGGGTGAATGTTTCTATGTTTCTCCCAAGGTCTCATCTCTCTTACCAATAAGCTGGAATTGGGACTAAAACTTTTACCTGCATTGGACACTTCTCCAGAGCTGACACTCTCCCACATCCTCTAACAATACTCCAGTCATAACTTAACCACTTAGTAAGCGCAGGTAGGCAATTGCTGCACAGGCAGAAAAGGCAAATGCAGCTATGACTAGGCAATTTGGATAATGACTGCCTCCCTTCTCCAAGTTCTGAGTGTCAAATTATCTTGGGAAATGTGGCTGATTATATTTAAAAATCACCTTGGTTCTTTTTAAATTATAGCTCCAGAGGGAAATGAAATATAAATTGGGCTTTAAAATACAGTTTTTTCAGCCCTCCCCCCCTTTTTTAATAACACACTGACTGATATTAGGGAGTAATTTTCCTGATGAATTAGTATGTATGTGGGTACGACCTCTCAGCACAGCTTGAGAAAAGCGGGACCAATCATAGGCCTCACTCATTGCAATTGATTTTCGACACAAAGAAATTAAGTCAGGAGAAAAACCATGCATTCTGAATCTGTGTGCTACAAGAAAAACACTATTATTCTTTGACAGAGCCTGAAAAGGTGTTTGCATGGTTTGTGACACACCTATCCCTACTAATGCAAGGATGTCTCAAGACTCAATCCATATTCATTGCAAAGCTTAAAAGTGACTACAAATGTCCTCATCGTGGAAGATGAAGAATAAGAAGGAGCTGAACTACAAAATCAAGGAAAAATAGTTAGCATTTCTTATTAGTTTTTAGCCGAAAATGGACAGCAAGGAAAGGCAGCTGGTGATTCCACTATGTCAATTACAAAGGAATTTTTAACTCCTTCTTTTCACTTAATCTGAAACCAATTCATAATGGAGAGGCACTGTGCTCCTATCCCATGCACACAGTGGAACTGGAAATAGCCCTAGAGATCGTCTTGTTTTCTAACCTGATGATGTGTTAGGGTGTGACCAAAATGTAGTCCGTGAATTAACTGCTTTGGAGTCAAGAGGAGTCGTTAAAGGTGCAGCCTCCTGGACTTCCCATTCAGGGGTTGTGATTTCACACAAGAACCTAGGGCAGTGAATCCACAGATAACACTGAAATTTCTTTTAAGCGTCTTGTTCACTGTACAGATGAGGAAATGGGACAGAGGGCAGCATGACAGAGTCACCTGGTGGGTTTTGCAGAATATGTTAGGTAAGTCAGGACAGCCTAGGTCATGCTGTGGCAAAAATCTCTAAATCTCAGCAACTTAACCAAAGTTTGTTTCTTGCTCACACTATTTGTGAACCAAGGGCCGTGGTTGCTCTGCAACCCAGGCAGTGGGCAACCTCATCTCAATATGTGTTTTTGTAATTGCAAATGCAGGAACAAGAGTGCACAAGATTTTACAGATCTGATAGAATTGCCATTCAAGAAATTTCCATCAGGGCTTAGCGGTAATGAACCAACTAGTATCCATGAGGAAGGGGGGTTGATCCTTGGCTTTGTTCAGTGGGTTAAGGATCCAGCACTGCTGTGAGCTAAGGTGTAGGTCGCAGACAAAGCTTGGATCTCACCTTGCTGTGGCAGTGGTGTAGGCCAGCAGCTACAGCTCCAATTTGACCCCTAGCTTGGGAATTTCTATATGCTGTGGGTACAGCCATAAAAAGACCAGAAAAGAAAAAAAAAAAATCCATTCAAGTAGCTGTAGCATCAATGGGTTTGGGAGTTAGACAGCTTATCTTTAAATCCTCCTACTCCTCTTACAGACTGTGTGAGTTGGGGGAACATCCTTAATCTCTTTTGAGTGTCTGTTTGCTTATCTGTAAAATGGGGATGCTATTAACTTTTTTTAATGGTTGTTAGGAGGCTGGTGCTGGACATTCACATACATTATTGTTACCCAACAAGCTATAAAAGTGTATCATGAAAAGAAAAGAAGGACTTTGTGGAAGAGACACATCCCTGTTACACTTACATTCTTGTTCTGTCCCTTAGTCACTCTCTGCACACTATTTGAAGTTCCTTCCTTTCATCATCTTCTTTCTCCTGTATCTTTTCCTTCCTATAAGATCTAACTTAGGTACTCACATCCTTTTGCCACAAGTAATCCTTAATTCATCCCTTCAGCCCACTTAATCCACTATGTCCTGTGTGCTGGCACTGTGTCTGGGCAGGAAGAAACAAGTCAAGCATGTTCCGTGTTCTTGTTCCAGTTTAGAGGGAGAGGTAAAGATAAAATCAAAATGAATAGAGGCCAATGTTGCCAGAATCATGAAGGGAGAGCATGGAGGATGACTCTCTTCATATCACAGCCGAGCTGCTTTTTCCAAGAAGGACAGACAGGGAGAGAGGAAGAGGACACAGCAGGTGCAAAGACAGGCAAGCTTAGTCATGGATACTCTAGCGGCGGCAGATAGGGAAATATTCCTAACGTGGGAAATATGAATGTGGGAGATAAGTACTGGGGACTTTGGGGAGACCTGTAAGGACAAATAAACAGCAAAAATCCCAAAGCTCTATTGCATATAAATGTTTTGTTTTGATGTTTTTCCCTCTGTCAGAAAAAGGGAACCACGAAGAAATTTGCCAGCGGTTCAAGAGGACGAGGTTGGCATTTTTTAAATAGTCCTCTGGCACTTCGGAAAAAGAACGTGAAAATGGTTTATAAAAGAGAGAGATAAAGACAGCCTTGTGCAAAGCAATGCCAGGCAGGCATGGACGTGGGAGGTGGGTAGATTCAGGAGATAAAGCGAAACGGACTGAGGGACAGGGGCTTAGGACTATCTGAGGGATGTGACATGACACACAGGTTTCAGGTATGGAAATGGGGTGAAGGGTAGCAGGTCCTCTGAGACAAAGAAAATAGAGCAGCAGTTGGAGGCAAGTGGGACTGTGTGTAGTTGGGAGAATGGAGGGGCTAGAGGGTGAGGAACCCCTAAAAGTGTAGCCACCTTTTAATTCCATGTCTACAACAACACAAATGATTTGTTTCAAACATTTGACATGAGTCCACACACAACCTTATTTTGTGATGAATGTTCGCCATGGTATATATTGACTTTTCAGTGATTGTACAAGCTACTTGAAAGGAGAAACATTAATTTAAACTTCTATGTATGTGCCACCATTCACTGAGCACAACACTTTGGGCTTAGCAAGTTCTCATACAATATTCATGAGACAAATACACAGCACATTTGGATTTGCTGGTTCTGTTCATCTCCTACCACATTACTATTAGCATGATTCCTATGTTTTCTTTCTTCTTGTCCTCCATCATTTTGACACTCTTTTGTATCTAAAGTGTTCACTTTCTTGGAATTTATAGCATTCCCCCTCTTATCTTAAATCCTTACAACAGTTTAAACCAATAGTGAAAACAGTATCTACTCTTTCATTACTTGATTCACCCCTTCGGAAGTTCATGCTTTCTTGGAATTCCTCCCCTTCTTCTTTTCTTGTGGTGCTTTAAAACTCTCTCCCACTCGTTTTCATTTTTCTTTGTTATATCTCTCAACCTACCACTTCCCCTTCCATTAAAGCCTTTATAGATTTTAAATTTACACTTCCTTCCGAGCAATATATTTCTCCCATAAGTTTAGTTTTTCTAGATAAGTCCCTCATTATGTATCATTTTCTTTTACTTATAACTTTGTTACAACGTTGAAATTCAGGATGCATGCATCAGATGCATAAACTGTGAAGAAAACAGAAGTAGCCCACGACAGGTGCAGAAAGAAAGGTGGCCCTTCCTGCTGTATTTCCTCTATCCCTAACCTTGGCTGGTCCAGCTCACTAACACCCTGCTGACTCTCCCACTCTCTCCACTCTTCAAGTTTCTCTTTACTGAAAATATTTTCTAGAGAAATCTTGAAGGATCTGACGGAAACCTGAAATCTGGTATTGGATTTACAACCAACCCACTAGGGAATGCTGCTCAGTGTCGGTGTGGCTGTTTTCCTCTCTCCTTAACCAAAGAAAGGGATCCTTAATGAATGGATAAACTAGATGGAGTGACATACCTGGAAGAAATGCACTCTACAAATAAGATACTATTGTTCCATTTTCTCCCCTTACAACTCATCAACCAAACCTGGTCTTCTTCTTTTTTTTTTTTTTATCATTTTGTTCCATCAAAAAAAAAAAAATGCAAAGAAAAGCCAAAAACTAGAAAAATAACTAAGGAGATAGGACAGAGTTCTGAGAAAGGTAAAAATTAACAAGATGCTAGAAATAGTCATAAAAGAAAAAAGGTACACAAAGAATATCACTGGAACCATGGTGTGTAGCCTAGGCCAATTTTAACAAAGTTTTAATCTGGGAACATTTAAGAAATTTCCTCTCCAAAAGGAGAAAAAGTCAGTGCAGTTATTCATTGTATTCAAATATCTGCATAAATATCAATTGCATGACAAGCGTGTTTTACCAATAACTAGCTATTAATTGGGAAAAGACTAAGACTGCTTTTATGTTTATGTGACAGTTAAAAATATAGCATTTCTGATGTTTCGGTGTAAAGCAATAAGAAAACAAATTCCTTTAGTAAAGTGACATGTACACCAGCATCTTAGGAGTATACTTATTACCACTGTGGAAGCTATAAAGACACGAATATTCAGTTACGGTTGAGATCACTGACTCTAGAGTCAGACAGATGTTGATTGGAAACATCTGTAGAGCCACGTTTTGGTAAGCTATTCACTTGTTTCTATCTTCATTTCTAATCTGCAAAATTTGACCAATTACAATACCTAATTCATAAGAACTGAATTTAAGCTTCTGTTTGACTTATACCTGTGGGCTTCTGGGGTGATGCATATTTATTTATTTATTTATTTATTTATTTATTTTGCTATCAAATATCATTTCCATGAAAATATTGAATGCACAGTTCCAAGGTCTCTTTCAACTGGAAGATAGTGAGATGCCAGCCTAATGCCATGACTCATGGTAAGCATCCATGAAGAAAGGGGCACCACATCCTGACAAGTTGATAACACCAGCTTGTTTAGTGGGGACTCTGGGACATTCAGCCAATGACACATATGAGACCACAACTCCATTTCTCAGAGGTCCATCCCCAGCAATTAGAATCATTGTAATTTTCCCACTTAAAGACACTGAGTAGCATGAGGTCAATTGAGAAAATGGCTAACATACACCTCTTCTCTGGTTTGACTTGTCTAACATATTATCATAGAGAACTATGCCTGAGTTGTTGATAAAGAATTATCAAGCACACTTAACGTAACTCTTCAAAATAGAGAGTCAATATTCAAAAGCACAAAATTAAAAAAAAAATTAAAACAAAACCACAGTTAAAGCATGAGTTCTGAGTTCTGACAGAACCTGAGTTCAAATCCAGCTTCTATAGCATCTCTGTGGCTTATGTTGGGTCACATATCTTTGAGCATCAGTTTCTTTCAATGTAAAACAAGAATGATAGAACATCTGTCATTGTCTTATTGGATTATAATTTGTATAAAGCAGCTGGCAGAATGCCTGAAGCAGAAACATACTGTGTAAAGTCAAGCCCTTCCCTTTACATTTGAATATGACATTGCAAAATCACTTGGAGTCTCTCATCATTGGTGTTACATTTTCAAGTTGAGATGGAATCAAGGTAAAGGTTAAGTCTGATCTATAGAGACAATTGGATAATCAGTAAGAAAAATGGAAAAAAAATTGGTCAATAATTTATTACTGATTCTATATCACATAGATAACAACTGGATAATCAGTAAGAAAAATGGAAAAAAAATTGGTCAATAATTTATTACTGATTCTATATCACATAGATAACAACTGGATAATCAGTAAGAAAAATGGAAAAAAATTGGTCAATAATTTATTATTGATTCTATATCACATAGATTTATTATGTTTTTATAAAGCAAAACTGACTTTTTGTTTTGCTTGAATTCTTTAGTTGTCTATATACTGTGGGTTTAGAGGCATAGGGTTCTCCAGTTTGGTAACCTGAAAGTTATAATAAATTGCACTAGGTCAAAGTAAGCCTCTACTTAGCTTTTATGCACTCTAAAGGCTCAGAATCTGGGAAAAAAGTTTTATTCTCATTGTAAGCAACATTTAAAATATTCTTTGTGTTTAATTAGCAGTTGATTGAATGATGAAATATATATTTAAAGTAGCCAAAAACCGAAATCACGTTATTGTACTAGGAAAAAATCCTACCATTAACATTAATTGAGTTTTAACAAATGAGTTGATTAGAGTGAAAGGAAAGAGGAACACAATTCATCAAATGTAACTTGATGCCAGGTCTCCCCACAGACCTAATGTACTCTTGTCATAGCACCTTGGGAAAAAAAATCAATGATTGCATTTCTTAGCAAGAGTACACTTTCTGGTTAATGAATCATGCAGGGAGAGCGTTGCTTTTTATTTATTTACTTGTTCTTCCTTTTCAAAGAGTTTATATTCACTTTCTCTGAAAATTGTGGAAGATAATCAAAGTGTCAATGTGTGTATGTGTCAAAGGAGCAGCACAGATGAAATGCAGTTGTGGCCAGAGTTTGTCTTGACTAGTTTAACTTCCTATTTTCTCTGCCATGAGTAAGAACTTCTGCTGAGACTAACCCAGAAATATTAAAATATAGCAGGGGTCCAGCTATCAATCAGGATGTGCTCATGGTGAGATTCAGCCAGGTCTAGGGGCATGTGGGACCAGGGAAGTTGAGAACAGGAGGCCATCAGGTAGATGGGGGAAGAAGTCTTCCAAAGGGGGTGGGGTGGGCATTCAGATTAGAGTCCCGTGTCTGTGATTCAAATGTGTCATCTAGTGGCTGCCAGAGATGCATAGAGGGATCCTCAGAAGTAGCTGGGGTGGGAGGGACAGTGAGAAGAGGGGAGGGTGGGTCACACAGAATCTGAAAAACAAAACCAACCAAACCCAAAACAACGGAGTGTGCCTGTGGTTTTCACTAGAAATTCTCTAAGACTTCGGGGGTTCAGAACATTGACGAAAAGTGGGGAAGAGTTCTTCCCTTCCTCCACTGGCGCTGTCAGACCTCAATGCTAAGAGAGGCCCAGCCTGGGAGGCCGCGCCCCAGTGGTTTTCTGCTGGCACCCCCACAACCCCCCGCAGGAGACAACCCACAGCTGTGGGCAGCAGAGACCAGTCCCTTCGCCAGCTTGGCAGGTAGATGAGACCTTGGCAGAACTAAAAAGGACTTTTTATTAGCTCGTATGAATTTCCTTCAGAGATCCCCAGACCAGTGGCAGACTTCTGAGGGAGGCTGGAGTATTATAATTACTGTGATTCTATTTTTACCCAGACTAGTACAACCTTGGTTAATACTTGTTAGAAAAGAACATCAGAAAGGTTCTCTTCTACACAAAGAAAAGGCATCATAGGGCGGCAGGAACTGCACAGCTGTGGAGTCAAGAGATTTTTGGGGAGAGTCTCACCAGCCCACTTATGGTGTGCCAGCCACTGCTCCAAGTAAGGGCTTGATAAGCGCTTGTTAATTTAATCCTCACAACGAACCCGTTACCATCCCAATTTTACAAATGAGAAAATGAAAGCACAGAGAGGTTAATTTGCCCAGTTCACACAGCTTCTAAAGTGTAAACCTGGGACTTAAAGCAGAGAGCCTAGTTCTGGTGACTGTCCTTTTACCACGAAGAGACACTCATCATATCTGGCATAAAGAAGGTGCTCACTAAATGTTTGCTGATATAAACCATTTTACCAAGATATTCAAAATGCTTTGGAATTATTGTTCTGGACTTAACAGACTGACCACACTTAAAAGCAAACAGAAAAAGCCCTACAAATACATCAAAAGGAAATAAAGTCTCAAAGGATCATAACATGAACACTAATTTATTAGATTTTTAACCAAGGAAAATTACTTCATGCTCTTAATGTCTTCTTATCCCATAAGGAACTAAATTTCCAGGAGGTTCCGTGGCCCACACCAAGCCACAGAGCTGACAAGTTAGTTTATGCTAGACCCTTCCTAGGACTCCCAACTGTTTTTCTAGCTCTTACTCCCAGGATTGCTGCCTTGTCTCAGCAGAAGGGACTGTGTCCATCCAGGATGCTCCCTGAGATTGATGACTAGAATGACAAGATCTCAAGGGTTGTGATTTTTTCGTTCTTCTCCTCATCTGGATGCCAGGCAGAGGACAATTCTGATTGAATACACTATTTAATTATTCTAGTTAATAATACTGAGAATCAACAACATTCATCATTAAAAAGGAGAAAAATGGACAAAACCCCATGTATAATCATCCCGATTTCAAGCCCAAGGCGTCACCACCCATTCAGCTCTGAGCTAGATAATTACATAGGACAGTAAAACAGAAAATCTACCAGCCTGTTTTCCAGGCTCACTTACCTTGGTGCCGAGGATGATTGGCAATGGCAATAAAAACAACAGTGTGAAAACTACTAAGAGAAGCCGGCGGTAAACTAAAACATAAGAGACTTTCATTGTCCTGAGCAGGTGCCTTCAACAGTGTTCTCCTCAAAATCAGGCAGATGTTAAATAACCAACCTGGATTAATATTTCTCTAGCCCATCATCTTCATTTACTGCCCCAGACTCACCAACATGAGTTAAAATTAAATCTCGATTTTTATTGTTTTACTATCACAATTAACATGGAGAGATAAGCCCAAGAGTGTCTGTGAGAAATCAAAGACCAATCTCTGGTGTGGTTTTCAAAAGGCAAAACTGTCCTTCTTTTCTTTGTTCACATTAACCAGGATAACTGGCCGAAACCCTGGGGTTGGTTGAGCCTGCCCACAGCGGGGCCCCTCCACCCCTTCTGACGTCCCCTGACTTTGAGGCTCCACCTGGGTGGTGCCTCGAGCAATCCCTTACTGGGTGCCTCCAGTCCTCTTCCCAGTGAAGCATGTTTTCAGTTTGTGAATCAAAACAGCAACCCCAGGAGTGGGAATTCCAGTGAGAAAGGGTGAGTTTGGGTACAGGTGGGTTTTCCTGGGACCTTCTTAGATAAAGTATTGAGGCCGCTGCCCTCACTGCCTACGTGGAGTACAGAGCCGAGGAGGGCTTCTGACGTCTCTCATGCAGGGATTCTGCTTCTAGGAGTGGTATTTTTCTCCCCATTACCACACCCGGGTGCACAATGAGTTCTTCACTGCTTGAAAGCAAAGTTCTGTGTATTTCTTGGACTCTATGGCCTCTTTGAATAGGAAACCAAAAGCTACCATAAAGTTTTATATCAGCCCTCACCTATAAGACTTATTCAGAATTGAGTTGATAATATTGTGCTGATACTGACTAGATTGACTAGATAATTATCAGGGAATTTGTACAGAGATGAGTCATTAGTGTCATCCAAGAGGAGTGTGTGTATGTGCATGTGCCTGCGTGCGTGTGTGTGTGTGTGTGTGTGTGTGTGTGTGTGTGTGTGTGTGTGTGTGTAGTGATAGTGAGGTTAAAATGCCTCAGGGCTGGGGACTCCTTGGTTTATGTCTCATTGTATTGTATTGTATTGTAAATTAATCATCCCAAAACTCTCAACTAAACAACTACTATGCACCTAGCCTGAGGTATAAACAAAACACATTTCCTTCTATAATTTATAAACAATTTCTCTTGGTACAAATAACCTGACTTTTACGTAATCTATGGTTAGCATTTAGACCTTACTGCTAATTCCCCACTAATGTCACTCTGCTTTCTTTTTCCATTAAGGAAGACAATTCTTTCACCAACACTCACTTCACCATAGTGTTAATATGGATGAGAAAGCATTTTTTCCTTCTAAATTTCTAAAGATATGTCATTTATGATGATTCAGAGATACCAGCATACTAAATAGGAAAAAAAAAAAAAGCTCTGAATCAGAAAGGTACATTATATCTTGAATTTCTTAGGTGGAAAAAAAGAGAGGGTAATTATAAATAAAAGTGATAAATGGTGAGCAGTAATAAGTGAGCAGTTATAATAAATAGTACTAAAAACATATTAAAGGAACAGTTACTTAGAGCAGTTTAGATACTTTTTCAAATATATATAACACTCTGTATAGTTCATTGCATGCTTTTCTTTTAAATATTTTTTGAAGAAACCATTTCTGTTCTCAGATTTCCTTCAGCCAACTGGTGAGGCCACTTAAGCCTCACTTTCTCATCTTAGAAGATTTTCCTCTGAGATGACACCAAAAATGAAAAGGCATTTAGGTGACATTGAATGGAAATGAGGCCCATGCATGCAGGGAACAGTGGCACTTGAACCAGAGTGAAGCTAAAGGAAACACACTTGACATTCATCAGGGCCTCCTTTCTGGGCCATATTTTCTCTGTTCTGGTGCCCATTTCTCACTAGACCAGGTCTTGTAGGACCCTCCTATTATGGCCTGAAGCTCTAGCCGGCTCCATCTTCTGGGACTGTCCCTTATTACAGAATGGTTCTATTTTTTCTTTACATCTAGCCAATCTCCTGTTCCTCAGGAGCTCTCTCTCCACTATCAGAGAGAGAAAAGATCTGACAAAACAACTCATACTTACCATGAAGGACTGACTGATTTGAGTGGCAAACCCCTGCAAGAGCCAGCATGGAATGAAACGCTGATGGGAGACTTTGGACCCTTTGGAAACACACCTTAGAGGGTCTTTCACATCACATCACATTGCCAACCAGTTCCACAGCTGTCAAATTCCACCTTTTTGTTTGTTTGTTTGTTTTGTCTTTTTGCCATTTCTTGAGCCGCTCCCGCGGCATACGGAGGTTCCCAGGCTAGGGGTCCAATCGGAGCTGTAGCCACCGGCCTACGCCAGAGCCACAGCAACGCGGGATCCGAGCCGCGTCTGCAACCTACACCACAGCTCACGGCAACGCTGGATCGTCAACCCACTGAGCAAGGGCAGGGACCGAACCCGCAACCTCATGGTTCCTAGTCGGATTCGTTAACCACTGCGCCACAACGGGAACTCCCACCTTTTTTTTTTGATATATGAAAAATATAAATCTCTTTTACTACATCACAATTGCACTGTCTTATCTATCTGACCGAAAACAAATCACATCATTGCATAATCAGGGATTAGTTCACTTAAAACATCTCCACAAATATAAAAATATTATAAATATTGTTCATCCACTCACAGTTATCTGCTTCATGCCAGGAAGTTTACTACCTTCTTTAGTCTTCAAAACCCAATGCAAGTTATTGGAATTGTATGAATTTTTATATTTCTCCTCTACAGATTTGGAAACTACAATTCAAAGAGGCCAAGTAAAATGTTCTGGGTACTAAGTGGTATAATAATGAATTTAAATCCAGTTCTTTCTGGCATCTAAGTCAATGTGGGGTTTTTTGGTACTATGTCTTGTGTCTTCCATAATGAATATTAATTTGACACTAAACACCAAATCATCAACTCTTAACATTTGTAGGAGTTCCCTTGTGGCACAATGGGTTAAGGATCTGGTGTTGTCACTGATTGGGTCACTGCTGTGGCATGGGTTCACTCCCTGGTCTGGTTTCACTGGTGTGGCTCTCCGAAACCCCACAAATTTAGCATTTGTATATGCTAAATTTTGTTATGATTGGACATAACTCATGTGAAAATCAGGTTCAGGCATAAAGAGAAAGAAAGATCCCTTGTTCATATATTCAGATTATCTTCATAAAGAAGTTAGATGCTTAAGTTGTACAGATAATCAACATGAGGGGAGTAGAAACCAGCTTTTCTGTGCCATCCCACATGCTTATTTTCCAGTTGTCTCTTTCTTATGTCATATTTCCTCTCAAATTTGTGCTCTTCTTCAGGCCTTGCCTTCTCTTTCTTTAAGTCCCTCCTCTCCTGGAAGTTTGACCTAGCAGATGCAGCTCAAATCTTCTGCTTTCTATAAATCCATCCTGACAATCAGCAGCAGTTCTTCAAGTAAATATTTAGGTTTTCAAAGATATACTGGGGGAATATTTGCTCAATTGCAAATGTACTTATGTAAACTTTGATGAGAAAGTGTGTATTGGAGTTCCCGTCGTGGCGCAATGGTTAACGAATCCGACTAGGAACCATGAGGTTGCGGGTTCGGTCCCTGCCCTTGCTCAGTGGGTTAACGATCTGGTATTGCCGTGAGCTGTGGTGTGGGTTGCAGACGTGGCTCGGATCCCGCGTTGCTGTGGCTCTGGCGTAGGCCGGTGGCTACAGCTCCGATTGGACCCCTAGCCTGGGAACCTCCATATGCCGCAGGAGCGGCCCAAAGAAATAGCAAAAAGACAAAAAAAAGAAAAAAAAAGAAAAAAGAAAGTGTGTATGCTTTGACTAAGAAAAGAAAAAGTCAAAATGCTTTTACTGTTGATGAAAGCAGCCAGGTATATTTATATATAAAAAGACTGCATTTGTTTCAATTATGTGTTTCTATTTTCATTCGTGGAGTTCAAAGTGCGTGCCATTTTGAGTTGATCTCTATTGTTGGACTCTGGAGGCAGGAATGTAAGTCAGATTTTCTCTTCATAGTTGTTTCTAAGCCTTGACTAGATCCTAATTCTGAAACTCACTCACGGTTCATCCCAATTTATATATTTTGGTTACTGTCATAAATTCTGTCATTTCCAGATACTGCACTGTAAAGTGTTTACTCTCCAAATTCCTATAAGCTGTGCCTTAAAACCTTTTCTGATACCTTGAAAACTAAGATCATTTTCCCCTCCTAATTGGCATCTAGTAGTCATTTATTTGGGCACTTTTTAATATTTTCAATTTCTTCATGCTCACTTTTCTATTCCTTGAGGTGATAAATTCTCTGGATGAAAGTGAAATGTACAGATAGTGTATGTAGTGAAGTTCCCAGGCCCACATCAATTAACCATATCAGTTTTCATTTCAAAGGGTGAAGGCATTACCTAGGGTAAGATAATCTACCCTGGAGCCTCCAGGTTCATGCACAACTCCCCAGACGCCTAAATTGGTAGCATTCATTATTAACCACAACTTCAATAATCATTCCTCCAATTCCATGAAGTAAATGACTGACTGAACAGATGAAGATTGAACTGTGTCCTATGAGGTGTTGACCTGAACTCCCATGAACTGAGAAGCAAAGCAAATTCCAAAAGATGAGGATCTATTTTTGGCAAGAACAGCAGCTGCCTGGACACCTTAGCACTTCTGCCCAGACACAACCGGTCACACCCTCCACCAGGGAGCAAGGAATATATTCCTCTTGATGAAGCCTGACCATGTCTTTATCTTGAGCTATCTGAGGAAGGAGAGGGGAAAAGTCAGGATGGAAGAAGGAAAAGGAGGATGCTGGGGAAAAGGGAGGGGAAAGTTCGTTTTGAAATGCTTAGCATCTTGTTAGAAAAAGAAACAATAAAGCTACTCAAAAAGGTCTAGAACTCTGTTGACTCCTGTTCCCTGCTTCTCCCCCACTATTCTAGAAGCCTTCACACATGAGCCAGTCTAGGACTCCTCGTGAGAACTCTTAGGGTATTCAGAGCCAGGATTCCTGGATATGCCACTTATTGTCAGCACCTGGGTGGGGATAGTCGACCAGCGTTTAAGGTGCACTGGGAGGATTGCTATGACTGTAGGACTCGTAAAAGATGGAAGCGGAGGATCCACAGAAACAGATCACCGAGAACTACCCTATGATCCCAGCTGATCCAAGCATTCGCTCCTTTTGCAAAATCAGGAGGATTTCAGAGGGTTCAACTGGGCCATCAGTTGGGGTATAGCCAGAGAGACCAGTTTAAAGAGACTAGAAAGGTAAAAGGTTTTCCCTGGTAATCTCAGTGCTGCTCTGAATTCACTGGCTTGTTGCTCATAGTCAAATGTGTCCATTTTTCTCCCAGAGGGGTGAAAAATGGTATTTCTCCCACCATTTTTACCACCAAAAATATTTTGCATTTGAGTTCAGTACATCTCCTGTCCTTGATGACAAAGAAAAAAGTCCCTAACAGTGATTTCATTTTAAGTGTAGTAAGTGGCATTGACACAATTCAGCTTATTGTCAAGCTGACCCATCTTTCTTGGAAATTAATTTTTATCTAAGTGTAAAATATTTCACAATATGTCATTAACATGAACATAGGAAGTCAGCCAAGGTGCCCTCTTGCAGTAATTTTCTGTTGGCATAGCTACAGCATTCCCTGCTCTGCACCTTCTGGCTTCTTTTATTACTACTTGGGTCTGGTGGCTTTCGGTTCAAAATGGTCCTTATAGAGAAAACTCATTATTTAAGGGAAGGAAACGTGTGCCTTGTGACTACTTATAGTCTTATGAAGAGATATACCAACATTCATTCTGACAAGTTATTTATGCTCTCCTTTTTGTCCATTTTCTTTACCCTAGACTCACAGAGGTACGTTTTCAGAACAATATTCTCTTCTTCATTTGTGTGATTGTACAGTTAAACCACATTGACAGACCATGAGGACTCTGGTTAATTTCTACGTTTGGCCTTGGATAAACATGAAAGAAAATGATAGGGGTGAGGAGTAGTCTGAATCCTGGGAGGTTTTAAAAGAAAGGGGGCTAATGCAATGGACTCTTGTGGTGAATGCATTGATGTGAATAAGATATTGTGCCTTCTTCACAAGGGACCTGCTATATGGGAAAGACAGTGTGCACACAGCCGAGAACTCCTGGTGGCTTAGTGTAAGAGCAGAAGACAAGTGCTGTGGGAGGGCAATTAATTTCGTTATCTTTCATAAAGATCTCTATTTTCACAGTCTCTAAAATAACTAATTATAAATTCTCAGGGCAAGAGTCTTAATCTAATGTAATTTTCTTTGCTTTTAGAGAATCATATTTTCTCTGGTTGGGAAAATTGTTCTAGTCCTCCAGGAAATATGAGTGTCAAAAAGCCCATTCTTTCTCAGCCCATCCTCAACTGTCTCTAATGACAGGTAGCTCATCCCTTATTCCATATTTAAATATCCCTTCTCGTCTCTGATTTTTTTCCCCCAGACATGGAGCCAAAATTTGTCTTCCTGTAGCTTCCATCCACCATTTTAATTCTGCTCTTGGGGAATCACTGGGAGGAAAACCACGCTACTTTTCATGTGACAGTTTATATACGTGAAATCACCCCCTATCCGTTTGTTTCAACTGTTTCTCATTGTCGCAAATTTTAAGTCTTTTCATTATTCTGGGCACTCACCCCAAATTAAGAACATGGACTAGTTTTTGTTTTTGTTTTTTTCTTCTTCTATGTTCCTTAGCTGGTGTGTGAGTTCAATGCTCTATTACTGATGCTGTTCGGCAGACAGGAGCACAATGGGACTATCATGTCTCTGGTTCTGGAGGTGGTTCTTACAGAAATGCAGGCTGCATTTGCCCCCATTACACTGCTGAAATATTTTGAGCTGGCTATCCAATAGACTTTGAAAATATTTTTCTAGGGGCTCTAGCTAAGAAGTAAATTCTATCTTGTTGTCTTAATAAATATGGCAAATTTTCCTTATACATTTCCATCACATTAGATTTTTACACATGCTTTACCTCACCATGACTTTCCTCAATCATCACATACACACTGTACACGTATTTAAGGATAGTTTCCCCACATTTGCATTCAAAATCATTGATAATGCAATCAACATATTCCCTTCTCCAAGTACATTCCTTCAAGTTGATACTCTTGCATTAGACAGTAGCTTTTGGACACTATCATTAACTCAGGTCTACTGAATCGTCTCCTTTTCTAGAATGTCTCCATTCTAGAATTTGGCCCAAGACTGGCATCTCACTCACAGAAGTGCAGTTAATAGCAAAGACTTGTTCCTTGTTGACAACCAGGATGGCAGTTTCCTGTCTTTGAGCACAAATTCACATTTCCTCTAAAATTTTTAAACTCAACCTTCCCAGAAATTTAAGTTACACATATGACTATATCTGCCTTCCCACTCCTTGGCTGGCATAAATGCCAAAAAGGACACAAACATTTTTTTTTTTCCTAAGGCATAAGTTACTTTCAATTTCAATAACTTGAAATATGCATATATTTGGATAAAAAGTGTTTGTTACTATACTTATTGTGTCATTGATTTCTCCAAAGAAAGAAGGATTTTCCATTAATCATAATTTAAAAAGTAGAAAGGTTCCTGTTTTCTAGAAAGGAAATGTTATCAGTATTAAAGAAGTGTGAATGCCTACATGTGACTCTATAAACAGACACAGAAAATCACAGGTGGAGTTAGAGTGAACCTAATAGAATGGGATACTAGCAGCAGATGTCCTCCAGGCCTCTCTTTCCTCTCTTTTCTCCTGTAGGATGTTATCTCTACGGCAGATTCAATATCAACCACTCAGTGATCTCGTCAGAGTCCACTGGGGAAATAGAGAACCTGGACTAGGAAGCTGAGAGGGTGCATGGACCTCGGACTTTGCCCTCAGGGGGAAGGAGGCATCACCTGAAATTACAAAGACCCCACGACAAAAATCAAATTACTGATGGCTCGTTTTTGTATTTGTCATATACTTGATTTCCAACAACACTCTCATTTTTACAGATGAGATTCCAGGAGGTGAAGTAACTTGCTTGAGGTCACTCAAGTCCAGATCCAGATCTGTTAGCTTCCAAAGCTGGTGCTCTTTTCTCCCAACTCACCACTAGCTCTGGCTTCATATGGATGGTGTAACTGAGCGCCATTTAGTGAGGAAGCCACAGAACATAGGGCTCCAAAAGTAAGGCTAGCTGAAGAGAGAGGGGCCAGAGGCACTTCTAAGTAGCCTGGCTTGTTTACTACTGGGAATGTAGGAAACAGGTGCAGCCACAGAAGTGTCTACATAGGCCCTGGCCAACTGCACTTGCATTTAAGCAGCTGTTCAGTCCAGATGAGAAATTTGTTCTTCAATCAGGAAATGAGAGTGTGGGACCAAATGTATTCATTTAGAAAACCTATCAGAGACTGGGGGTGGAGTGGCAGCTTAGTGGCCATGAAGGCCAGGTATGAGGACCTGGAGGGCCAGCATATTAGGCTCACGACTGGGGTGACAAATTGTACCAATATTCCCCAGACCAAGAGTTTCTGGAACATGAGACTTCCAGTACAAAAATTAGGAGCATCCTAGGCAAATTAGAATGTGTGGTCACTCTGTCACGGTATCAAGAAGGCTCTTAACTCCCATTAACCAGAGATCAGAACATTATGTTGACTCTGCCCTCTCATCCCCACCCCTCGTTTCATCCATCATCGAGGCCTCTTCGCCACTGCCATGCTCCCAAATCTCTAGTCTCCCCCATCCTCATGACCTGCTCCTTGTTCGGGCTCTTGCCGTCCCTTACTATTACTGGCCTCCTAACTGGTCCGTGTCTCTGCACCTCCCCCAGGGATACACCCTCCACAGTGCCACCAAAGGGATCTTCCCAAATGAATCTGACCATGTTATTTTCCCATTTGGACATATCGACGGCTCCCCACCAGTGAAAAAAAATGTCCAATATCCATATGTAATTTGAAAAGTCCTATGGAATGTAATGTTCTCAGCCTCATCCTTCTGCACTGCTCTACTTCATATTTGATGTTTTTCTGTAAAGCAGTTTCCCAACACGTTATCTGCAGTCTCAAAATGCTTATTCTCTGATACCTTCAAGCCTCTGCATTCAATTTTCATGCTACTTGGAGCATTATTCTAAGCTTGGGCTGTACATAAAATTTGTCTTTCAATGGCCAATTTAATCTCTTTTAATTTCAAGATTCTCTCCCAATCCAAAACATTCAAGGCAGCTGTCTGCTATTCCCCCATCCATACTTTCTTAAAAGACTATTGCTTGGGAGTTCCCGTCATGGCACAGTGGTTAACAAATCCGACTAGGAACCATGAGGTTGCAGGTTTGGTCCCTGGCCTTGCTCAGTGGGTTAAGGATCCGGCGTTGCTGTGAGCTGTGGTATAGGTTGCAGACGTGGCTCGGCTCCTGCATTGCTGTGGCTCTGGCGTAGGCCAGAGAATACAGCTCCAATTAGACCCCTAGCCTGGGAACCTCCATGTGCCACAGGAGCGGCTCTAGAAAAGGCAAAAAGACCAAAAAAAAAAAAAAAAAAGAGAGAGAGAGAGGCTATTGCTTGATTTTCATCTTTTGTGGTGATACTCTCTGGGTCTGACAGTTTCATGGTAATTCTTTTCATCTTAACCTTGCTCTCTAGGTCCTGTTGGATTAGTTAATGTATCACTATGACAACTGATAGGTCAACTCTTTCATACTGGGAAAAGCCCTCCAGGGCTTTTAACTATGCAGTAACTGTACATGCATAGTTACTACAAGTTTGAAAGTTCCATTTTTGATCTCTTTTAAGACTGGAACTACAGCCTCCTACCATCTTTCCTTATTACCTAGCTACTTCTCTGTGGGCAATCTCCAGATAAATATATTTATCTTTGCTGGTTTCATTATTCTCCCTTTAAAAATCAAGGATTGGTGGGGAGTTACCGTCGTGGCTCAGTGGTTAACAAATCTGACTAGGAACCATGAGGTTGTGGGTTCTATCCCTGGCCTTGCTCAGTGGGTTAAAGATTTGGTGTTGCCGTGAGCTGTGGTATTGGCTGCAGACGCAGCTCGGATCCTGCATTGCTGTGGCTCTGGCATAGGCTGGTGGCTGTGGCTCTGATTAGACCCCTAGCCTGGGAACCTCCATATGCTGTGGGAGCGGCCCTAGAAAAGGCAAAAAGGCAAAAAGAAAAAAAGAAAAAAAAAAAATCAAGGATTGGGAATTCCCATCATGGCTCAGTGGTTAATGAACCCAACTAGTATCCATGAAGATGCAGGTTCGATCCCTGGCCTCGCTTAGTGGGTTAAGGATCCAGCATTGCCCTAAGCTGTGGTGTAGGTTGCCAGCTGCAGCTCTGATTTGACCCCTAGCCTGGCACCCTTTATATGCCACCAGTGCAGCTGGCCCTAAAAAGACGAAAAATAAAATAAAATAAAAAATAAATCAAGAATTTATATTATATGATCTCGCATCTCTTTCAGTTCTTACGTTCTGTATCTCCAGGCCTAAGTTATATTCAAATAATTTCTTTTCAGAATATACATTAAAATTTTTCTTTTAAAAAATGTAGAACTCTCAAAAATTTCTACAAAAATCTAGAGATTTCTAACCTTTGAGGCTACGTTTCTCCTAAAAATGAAAAAAAAAAAAAAATTCAAAAAGGAAGCTATTGAAAGTCAATCCAAACAAGTAGTCAAGAGATTTGCTACCTAAAATAGATTTCAGCACAACTTCTTGTTATATAAACCTCAAGGAATCCAGTTACTTAAAGGAAATTTTAGATGATTTTATAGAATTATTCATCTTCTCACAGACCCAAGGACTTGCTCTAATTACTCAGCTCAGAAGGTGTTTCTATAGACATTGAGAAAACTGTTTCTTAAGATTGACTTTGTCATATATTTTCACTAATTATCTAGCAGCCAGTGCTTGGTTTGGGAATGTGTACTTTGAACTTGGGTGAAAGGAACAACTAGTCAAGACTAACTTGGAAGCAAGCAAAAGTAAAACTGCTCTCTAAAAATAGAAATACCATATGACCCAGAAGTTCCACTCCTGGAAAAAAAAACCCAAACACTAATTCAAAATGATACATGCAACCCCAATGTTCACAGCAGCATTATGTACAATTGCCAAGATATGGAAGCAACCTAAATACCCATCAGTAGAGGAATGGATAAAGAAGTGGTATATATATATATACATATCCCTGCCTCTGTCTCTCTCTCTCTCACACACACACACTATATATATACTCTCTATATATTATACTCAGCAGTAGTATAATACATATATTATAGAATACTTATCAATAGATAAGAATGAAATGTTTCCATTTGCAACACCATGGATGAAATTGGAGAGCATTATGCTAAGTGAAATAAGTCAGACAGAGAAAGCCAAATAGGTGTGATACCATTTATATGTGGAATCTAAAAAATACAACAAACTGGTGAATATAACAAACAAGAAGCAGACTCACAGACATAAAGAACAAACTAGTGGGTGCTGGTGGGCAGAAGAATATAACAGTGGGGAGTAGGAGGCACAAACTATCAGGCATAAGATAAGCTCAAGGAATGTATTGTACAATATGGAGAATACAGCAGATATTTTGTAATAACTGTAAATGGGGTGTAATCTTTAAAAATTATACTAAAAAAGTAAAACTACTCTGATGAGCATACCAAGACACTTCAATAGGGAAAGAAGAGTCCTTTCAGTAAATAGTGTTGGGGCAACATGCAAAAAAAATGAAGGTGGACCCCTGCCTCATGCCATATACAAAAATTAACTCAAAATGGATCAAGGAACTAAATGTAAGAATTAAAACCATAAAACTCTTAGAAGAAACACGTTTAAATATTTGTCACCTGGGATTTGCCATTGGCTATTTATTTATTTGTTTACTTGTTCCTATTGCTGGCTTTAATCTCATTTTTTGATATAATTCATTTATTAAATTAGTTTCAGGTGTATAACTTAAACATTTGATACTTGTGTATGTTCAGAAATGATCACCACAATAAGTCTTACTAACATCCATCACCACAGATGGTTGCAATTTTTGTGTTCTTGAGAACTTAAGATTTACTCTTTCAGCAACTTTCAAATATACAATACAATTGATTACAGTCACCATGCTGTACATTACATTCCCATGATTTATTTTATTTTACAGGTAGAAGTTTGTCAAAGACCGTTTTCACCCATTTCACTCAGCTCACAAGTAACCAAAGTAAAAATAGAAAAATTGAATTTCAAAATTAAAAACTTTTGTATTCCAAAGACACTACCAAGACAAACCATGGAATTGGAGAAAATATTTGCAAGTACTATATTTCGCAAGAGTCTAGTAACTAGAATATGTAAAAAACGATTGCAATTCAATATTATAAAAACATAATAACATAAATAACACAATTTTTGAAAAATAAGCAAAGGATCTGAATAGACATTTCTGTAAAAAATGTATACAAGTGGTCAATGTGCATATGAAAATATGCTTAAGATCATTGGCCACAAAAGAAATGCAAATCAAAATCACAACAGAAGGCTGCTTCATACTCACTAGGATGGCTAGAATTTTAAAAGACCGATGACAGTAACAAGTGTTGACAAGAACTCAGAGAAATTGAACCCTATACAAGCTTGATGGGAATGTAAAATTGTGCAGCGACTGGAGAACAGTCTGGGAGATGCTCAAAAAATTAAACATAGAGTTAGCATGTGACCCAGCAATTAGGTTTATGCCACATTTAGGTATATGCCTGAGAAAAAATGAAAACATGTCTGCACACAAACACTTGTACATGAATGTTTATGGCAGCATTTTTCATAATACCTTTGAAAAGTGTAAACAACCCTACTGTCCATTAAATGATGAATGACTACACAAATGCAGTATATCAATACAATGGAATATTATTCAGCCATAAAAAGGAATGCAATTTTGATACACACTATAACAGGGATAAACTTTGAAAACATTTTGCCAGATAAAAGATGCCAGACACAAAGGACACTTATGGTGTGATAACATATACAAAATGCTCAAGATAGGTATGTCCACAGAAACAAAGATTAGAAGTTGCACCAAGAGGAGCATGGCGAGTGACTGCTAATGGGTCTGGTCTTTCTTTGGTTATGAAAATGTTCTGGAATTAGATAGCAGTGATGTTTGTGTAACTTTGTGAATATACTAAAAATCATTGAATTTTTAAAAGTATATAATTCACATCACAGCATGTGAATTACATCTCAAATTTTTTTTTTTTGGGGGGGGTCTTTTTGGGGCCGCACCCATGGCATATGGAAGTTCCAAGGCTAGGGGTCTAATTGGAGCTGTAGCAGCCAGTCACAGCCACAGCAATGCCAGACCTGGGTCACGTCTGTGACCTACACCACAGCTTATGACAATCCCAGATCCTTAACCCACTGAGCGAAGCCAGGGATAGAAGCTATATCCTCATGGATTCTAGTCAGATTCTTAAAACACTGAGCCACAATAGGAACTCCCTATATCTCAATTTAAGAAAAGTTAAAAACTACTCAAAACTACATAATAAACGTGAAATAAATTCAAAGCACTCTGTCAACAGTTCTCAAACTTTTAGTCTCAGCATTCTTCTACATTCCTACCTAAATTGTTTTCTTACACTGGTAGGAAAAAAAATGAGAACAATTTTAAATGTTTATTAGTTTGTTTAAAACTAAAAATAATAGGAGTTCCCGCTATGGCTCAGTGGTTAACAGATCCGACTAGGAACCATGAGGTTTCGGGTTCGATCCCTGCCCTTGCTCAGTGGGTTAAAGATCCGGCGTTGCCGTGAACTGTGGTGTAGGTTGCAGACGCGGCTCAGATCCCGTGTTGCTGTGGCTCTGGCGTAGGCTGGCGGCTACAGCTCCGATTAGACTCCTAGCCTGGGAACCTCCATATGCCGCGGGAGCGGCCTAAGAAATGGCAAAAAGACAAAACAAAAACTAAAACTAAAAATAATAATCCCATTACATGCTAACAAAAATAAGATATTTTAAGAAAACTAAATTTACTCTCTAAAAATTTTGTGAGAATACTGGCATTGTTCTGTATTTTTTGCAAATCTCATTAGAGATTGAAAATAGTTGGATTGTGCATTCAATCTATTGCCATGTCACATGTCAACAGACACTGGACAACACCACTGTGCCCTTGTGAAAGAATGAAAGAATTAGGTGAATAATGTTTTTGTCTTATCATCAAAATAGTTTGACCTCATAGACACACTGAAAAGGGTCCTTGGGACCCACAGGGGTCCCTGAAGCACATTTTGTGAAGTGCTGAACTAATACTCTATTATTGTTAGAAAGAAGTTTGTCTCAGAGTTCCCATTGTGGCTCAGTGGTTAACAAATCCAACTAGGAACCATGAGGTTGAGGGTTCGATCCCTGCCCTTGCTCAGTGGGCTAAGGATCCGGCATTCCCGTGAGCTGTAGCGTAGGTCACAGACCTGGCTCAGATCCCGCGTTGCTGTGGCTCTGGCGTAGGCCGGGGCGGCCACAGCTCCAATTAGACCCCTAGTCTGGGAACCTCCATAAGCCACAGGTGTGGCCCTAGAAAAGACAAAAACAAAAACAAAAAAAAGAAAGAAAGAAGTCTGTTTTATAAGGGAGGGAGATAGTTAGAGGGGTCCATTAAATCTGATGGTCACAAGAAGAAATCTTCCTACTCAAAGAAGGCTACTATCAAATATGAAAATTGTAATTGCTAAATTCTAGAATAAGGACCCCTCTATATTATGATAATTGCAAACACAGATTTCATTATGAACTGAGATAGCGCTCAGGGGTAGGGCTCAAACCTGGACACTTGAGAATAAAAGGAATGCTGTTAATAATTCCTCTGGGATTGATCCAGACAAAGCGCATCACATGGTCCCCTTACGGACCCAAATTGAGAATTTGGTTGCATCTGAAAATAAAGATTTTGAATATTTAGAGCACCTTCAGGGAGTGTCTACTTGGAGGGACATGGCAAAAGGAATGCAGGCTGACATGGGTGGATTAGTTCATGGCAATAAGGGCTTTTAGAAATCCTGAAAGCTCTAGAATCTTAAGATTAATCTTACGAATTTTCCTAAAAATTTTAAGCATTTGAAGTAATCTATTTTTTGAGTGTCGAAAATTTGTTGCTACAAGAATATCTTAGAGATGGATCTTTTCTAGGATCCGGTTAGACTTGCTAATTCACAGGCCATGGGGCTTAATCCCATTAAAAGAGTAAAACACATTTGTTGTGGGGAAGGTAACTGAGGTAACTGCCTCCTCAGAGAGGACCACTGGATGGAAGTAATATAATTACTTGTTACGGATAACAAACAAAACCGCCCTCAAGCAGGGACAGCAAACCCAGATGCTTTCAGACACCAGACTGTCAGATGTGAAAGAGAAGGTCAGGCTGGGGACCTTGGAAAAAGTGAAAGTAGGCTGAAGGAGGCAGCCATTCCTCAGAGACAGCTCACATGAGACACGACAGGTCCCAAGTTTTTTTTGATGGTTCAAAAAAAAAAGTCAGGAACATATTCTTTTATGTGAGATATCCTAATATTTAAATGTTAGCAACTGATTCATCATGACACTAATAGAATTACAGGCATGAGTCTGATCCTGTTGGTGATTCTTCCAACCAAAACTCTGCCCCGAAACCCATAGCATAGGCTCATTCTAAACCTGGCCAGCTACATATCACAGAGAGTGTGGTTGTCTCATGACACAAATCCACACCATTAATTAAAAAATATCAAAGGCCTGTCTGATTGAGGGTCAAAGCATCCTCATATCCCAAGAGGAAACTGTTTATTGTATATTGCAGCTAGGCAATCCCTGGAATATAAAATGAACCTACTATGAGTTATGCTTACAGACACATTTATTATTGCAGCATTAAGGTGAGTTAACTATAGTTATAGAAGCCAAACTGAAATTGGACATTTGACACTTCTAATTCAAATCCTTATATCTGAGATGAGATGCCAAAGATGAGCAGCTTTCATAGATGAAAGCTGGCTTAAGCCATGGTCACACCAAGACAACGCTTTTCTCACCTTTACATTCCGCAGTAATTTAACATCCCATTGTACTGTAAGACACAGTCTGATAGTATATCCTATGCCTGCTCCTTGTTTATAAATAACATACATTAAAATTGTATTAAACAAGATAATCTACTTTTCGTAGGGACAAAAATTTGCAACGCTGACTTTGTGTATTGCTTTGGCCATTCTGACCATTTTTTCTGGATGATGCAGGATCTGAAACACAATGTTCCTTTCCAGAGGGTCAGTATTTATCACAGCATCAGTAGGATTCTGCTACTTCAAGGAGTCACTCAGATAGCCAGTGAATGTGATTACAGGTGAGGGTCAGTGCTTTGAAACTAGTCCCTACAGGAGAATCAAATGAGATATCTATGAAATCCCCATGTCACCAGCAGCTTTAGAAAGAGGAAATATCAGTGTCCAAGGAACTCAACTTAAAGGACAGAAAAAAGGGGACAGAGGAGAGAAAAGGGAGAAAACAGATTGCAATCCCAGCTGTAGAACAATTCGGTTCAAATAATTTTAGACTGAAATCTTTGCAGATGCCCAAATGAACTCTTTGGGAGCTCTCTTTAGAACTCTGCAAAAATGCTATTGTAGAAATTGAAAACCCAACAGGTCCTGCAAGGGTAATTGTCTGCAAGGCCCACACCCTGACATGCAGCCAGGCTGAGGGCACCTGGTAGTGAGTGCTGGCACATGTTAGACCTGCTTCTGCCAGGAGGACAGTGGTAGACAACTCAGCATCCCGAGGAAATGGGTGTGATGAGGACAATTACTTTGGCATATGATGGGTGCTTTCTTCAATGGAAAGACAGAGAGATGAAAGACCAGTAAATGATCAACTAGATGTAATACCCTCTAAAATGTGTTTCATAAAAAACCCTGTAGTTGTTGTTTGCGTTTCTGCTGCTTTTCATTTTATTCGTGGTATTTCCTTTGTCATTTCTAATGCACTTTATAGCTTTCTCCTTTCTCCTGGTGGCATTCCTCAGTTCGTCTTATCTACTGCTAGGACTGCAACTGCCTTCTAACAAGAGATAACTCTCTGCTCTCTCTCCACTGCCCGCAAGGATGACTGGAACTCCTCTGAGGTCAGTTGGAAGTCTTCAAGTCACCAATCTTGAATTTTCCAATGACCAACTAGATGGCCATTCACTGCAAAGTTCTGCAAAACAGTAAACTACGATTTCAGTTCAGGTCCCTTTCCATCCAGCTTCTCAGTGGCTACATTTCACACTTTGCATGTGTGTGGCTAATAGGATGGTTTGTTTCCATCACTCCCGACAGCTCCCCTTCATTTTCCATAATTCCAATACTCATGGTCCTTCGGTCAGGTCTCCAACATCCTGTTCATAGGGCATATGTAGAAATAAAACCCCCACTATGTGTTTGCTACTCTTGATTTAAAAGGCTTCTCCCTTTATCAGCTCTCCAGGCTAGAAGAAAGACAAGGTCAGGTTACACTTAGACTCTATAGGTTATGCTAAGATTTAGGGCTTTGGAAGATTTAAAACATAAAAGTATATTAAACAGAAAAGCATTTAGGAATGACAATTCTGGCTATAGCATTCAGGATCAATATAATGGGGGGGGGGCATCTATTTCTAAAAGATACAAATTGGTTGAATTCTCTCATTATGTCTCATTTCTCAATTTCTTGTTTTAATTTCTCCAGTTAATTTTCAGCCCCTTGTACTTCTTAAAATAACTTGATTTTTTTTCTGTTATGTTATCCTATCTTTCCATCTATCCAGCCATAAACTAAATCCACCCCTAACACAAATATTAAATCTCACCTTCTTTGGAAACATTTCCTTTTAGTGAAAGAGTAAGTAGCAAAGGCACAAGAAGAAATAAAGAGATTTTTGGAAGACCAGGAAAAAGAAAGGCCAAAATACTTTTTCCACTAGAAGGATGTGGTAGAAAGATTCAAGGAATTTATCATGCTTTTATCAAGCTTCTTTCATTTGCTAGGTGTTTCGGTCAGTGCTTGCATGAGAAAGATTAAGAGGACATGGCCACGATCCTCTAAAAGCTTGCTGTAAAGAGAAACAGAATAGGTGAACAGAAGCAAGAAACTATCTTAGAGTGTGATAAAAATCTCTTTAGACACAAAAGAGGGAGTAATTAGACATATTAGGGAATTGGAGGGTGGACAGACATGCTTAGTAAGAAGAAGCTAGCTGAAGAAGCCTTGTTAACTATGTGTTTCCAGAAAAACATCTGGAGGAAGGACTTTGCCGACCAAGAATAGTGATGTCAGGTCCCCTTGGTATTAGAGATGTTTAAGTAAACACTTGGCTGAAGTAGGTGGGATTGAGTGGGATACTGAAAAAGGTCAAGCTGGATGAACTGAAAAGACTAGGTAAATTTATTTGTTCAGCTATTCATTTGTGATGTATAAAGTTCATATCAAGTACTGGGACTGTGCTGGGAGTGGGGCTACGAGAATAGCCAAAAGGGTTCTTGTCATTGTGACACATGCAGTACAGATGGGTGAGGCCGAGGTCTACACAAATAATTTCTTCCATGTGATGAGTATTAAAATGGAGCCAAGCAGGACAGTGTGGAAAGACAGAGGGAAAATGCATACCTCTGCTAAGGAGGGTTATGGGCAACGAAGGCAGCGGTGAGTTACATGAAGGAAGAGTGATGTTCACTGGACAGAGAGGGAGCCAGGGGCATCAAACAAAGGGGACAGCACTAAAAACAAGGCACATAGAGGGTCCTGTGTGTTGTTGGGGGTCCCTGGGCTGCAGAGTGTCTGTGCAGGAAGAATGGAAGGGCAAAAGGATGCAGAAGTGGATGGAACCTAAATGGTGATGGACCATGAATGCCAGCTTAAAGAATCTGGACTTTGCTCTATGGGCTGTAGGGAGCCCTGAAGAAGTTTAAGCAGGGGAGTGAAATGATCAAGTTTATTCTGCAGAATGATTACTCTGCGGTCATTAGAGGCAAGAAAAAAGGAGCTGACTTTACTGACAGGCCACTGGGTGATGCATGGAACCCCTGGGAGTGCTGAAGAGCCAGGCTCAAGGGTACTTTGAAGAATGACACCCTGCATCACACCCAGAATTGGCTCCCTAGGAGGTGACTGTTGAGATGCCGCCACCACTGGATACTGCAGTGACTCTGTTGTCAGAACCAGGCTTTCTGCCACAACATTTGCCAGCAAAATGGAATCCACATGGCACCTTTTCCTCCACGTACGCACCTTGGAATCCAAGTGTTGCTTGGGTGAGCCTAAGTCACAGAGCCTGGGGCTCATGCCTATGATCTTGCTAAGCAGCAAGTAAGGTTGATTTCTGGCTTCTACATTAGGAAGTCAAATTCCATAATGTTGCAAATTCACTAAGCATAGTAAGCCTGGCCCCAAGGTGCTGGGTTGTCATGGCAGACAGCATGTCACCTGGCAATAGAGTTAACAATGATTAGAAGCAGGCAATCCCAAGAAGAGTTCAAAACATTTTGCAGTAATTCAGGAGATACATAAACTCTGATGCCAAGAGTGGGAAGGGAAAAGAGGAATCAAAACTAAGTATGTGGCTATTATATATGTGGGATGGATGGGTAACAAAGAACTACTGTACAGCACAGGTAATCTACTCAATACTGTGTAATAACCTCCATGGGAAAAGACTGGATATGTATATACGTATAACTGATTAATTTTGCTATACACCTGAAACTAACACAACTTTGTAAGTAAACTATACTCCAATAAAATTTATATATATAAAACCCTAAATATGTGAGGGTTCCCTTATGGTGCAGTGGGTTAAAGATCTGGTTTATATATATATATATATATATATATATATATATATATATATATATATATACATACACACACATAAAACCCTAAATATGTGGGGGTTCCCTTGTGGTGCAGTGGGTTAAAGATCTGGCCTTTTCACTGCAGCAGTGCAGGCTCAATCCCTGACCCAGGAACTTCTACATGCCATGGGTATGGCCAAAACCAAAACAAAAACAAAAACACCCAAAAACTAAATGTGAGAAATTTTAGGAAGTGGAATCTATCAAACCAGAAGACAGATTGGATAAGACATCTGAAAAATAAAGGGTCCTGCAGAGCCTGCCTCGAGGGACAGGGAGAAAAGAAGGAGAAACACACTAAAGGGTAGTAAATGTGAAAATAGAGGAATATATATTTTGATGTTTAAAGTTTTTGTTTTTGGTGATCTAGAAATTCACTTTTTGAATGTTTTTCTTTCCAGCAATACTGACCAAATGAGCTAATCAAGGATTTATAAAACTCTTGATTGTGTTCAAGGAATTGAAATGCTCACCCAAACTTAGAGAAATTGGCTTCTATTCTCTGGAATATTTATGTATTAAATTATTATAAATTTAGGATACAGAGAGAGAGCAATACTCAAGAATTGACATTTTCAGCAAGTCATCAGATGTTAATTTTTCGGCATTTAATTCTAACTAGTTAGTGGTTTACTTATTTAAATATATAGCATGTGTCCCAATTTAATATCCATGGGGAATATTTTTCTCTGAATCATTTATCCAGTCTGGCCTATGAGGAAACGTGACAAGAAGGATAAATTGCTATTTGTCTCATGTCTATCATGACTCTTTTCTACTCAGGCAGGCGCTAGGAAAATTCCTTGAGGGTATCACTGTGGGAAAGTGGTGGCTCCGATCTGTCCCCAGAGCAAAATGGCAGCCCATGAACACGCTCCTGGGTGAGCTATGTGGCAGCAACCTAGGCAGGCACATCTTTCTTCCTGGCTGGATATACAGAGCGTGGGGTCTTAGAAAAGGACAACAATCTTCCCATATGTGGGCTGCTTTTTCAGTACTCCACAGAGTCACTGGAACATTTGACAAACCAAAGCTCTTTCCTTTTCATCAGTGGAATTTAGGACATAAGAAGGCTCTTTTTTCTTTACATTTGGTCCTGGGGAGTGTGGATGTTCACTTCCTCTTGGAAGAGTTACTGAGTAAATAAGATTCCTCTGACTCTGAACAAAGATCTATCTTCATAGCTTCCTTTCATCTAGACAGTTCTCCCTAGCTATTGCTACATGGCCAAAGAATTCTGCCCTTTATCTTTTGATTCTATCCTTCTTACGAAAACAAACAACAAACCACAAAGTGCTCCTGACATCTTTATACTCTCATAAAACTTAAGACAAGTGATTCTAGACTTATCAGAACAATCTTAGCTGCATACACTATATCATAATCTAGTAAAATATTTTCTGTGATGTGATGCGATAGAAAGTGGCTCAGGTTTGGGGTCACCAGCCTTGGGTTCTAACCTTGGTTCTTCAGATTGATTTTAAACTATGTGAACTTGGGCAAATCAGTTAGCATCTTTGAAAATGAATGAAGAAATAAGGCTGTCTTGAGGACATGGAGTTTCTTTATGCAAACATTTTGATAACTGCCAAGAGATGCACAAACCAATGTGTTGCTGATGCAGTAGAGGAACAGAACAGATGGGATGCACTCAGATCCACAGTGTGGTCCACAGGTCTTGGGTAGTCTGGCCACACTGAGGAAACATTCTCTTTCTTCATCCCCATCACTGTTCCCTAACTCACTGTGCTTTGACTACCCACCGACCACACACCCACATCGAAGATTTTCACAGCTACTCTTCCTGCAAATCTCTGCATTCAATTACCACTTCTGCTGACTACTTCTTGCCCATTTTTCAAATTTCGGCCTAGATATCAGTTCTTCAGGTAAACCTTCTTGGCTTCCTCAGAGAGAGTTGGGGGTCTATTCCAACTATCCTCATAGTTTCTCACTCTAGATCCTAGGTAACTTCTAAATGTTTCCACAGTACCTTATATTTCCTTATCACAGATGCTACTAGGTTTACCTGGGCATTGTTAAAATATTTTGAAGTCCAGGCATTATCTCAAAACAATTAAACTAATATCCCTTGGTCAGAGACCTGCGTCATCATTTCTTGAAAGTTCTCCCTGGTGATCCTATTATGAAGTCAGGGTTGGGGACCACTGATTATTATACTATATATTTATCATCTGTTGACATATCTATTTCTGCTAAGAGGCTCAGATCTTTGAAATAAGATTTTAAACTAAGATCATCATATCGATTATCCTATTCTCTGGATCTAGTGTAGAACTGAGTACTTCAGTAAGTACTCAAAAAATACCTTTGAATGAATGGGCTAGATGAATGTATAGCATAAGAATAGAAGTAAGAACATGTCAATATCAGATCACTTTTATGTCAGATTTGGCTGGTAAGGGAATGCTTTAATAAAGACAATGACTTCTAAGCATTACACCAAGGCATTCTCTATTGAGTGAAAAAAATCTAGAAACCTATTGTTGACAAAATTCAAGATGCTTTTTTTCCTTTTGAATAGTATAATAGTATTTCAGTCATATGGAAAGTTTTCCAATAGTACTTGGTTGCAAGAGAGAAGCTGATTGAACTACTGTGATTTGATGCCATCACGAGTACAAGTTTCACAAAAAAAGGCAAACATATGCCAATAGAACAACCATTGTGTTTCCTTTTTAGCAGTAAATGTAGAGCAGCTGAATAGGACAGTATTGCAGGTGGAGGGGGGAAGGGGGGTGAAGTTGTATTTTTCCAAAACTTGATTGCCAAGAACTCTACTGATTTACTTAGTGAATGTTTCTGGTCAAAGTATAAGTAGGTCAATGGGTGGGGGGTTCTATTTGCTTGCAAAACTTGAAGTTTTCCATAATTTAGAGTAGGGGCCCATAAACATCTTGAGTTCCTATCTATGGACATGTATGAGTTTCCCTAGGAAGACAAAAGAACTTCATCAGATTCTTGAAGGAATCCATCACCCAAAAAAGGTCACTGCTAGAGAGAGTTTTGGGCCTCTACTGACTCCCAGAGCAACAGCCTAGTGTGGGCCAGGAAACCTGACAAGGTCTTCTGATCCAACCTGAGTAGACCTGAGATCCTATAGCCTTGTCCACAGTCTCCTTTTCATTCACATAGTGACTTGAGGATTAGCTTGATTTCCCATGTCTTTATTTTATAGTTTTATCTTCAGTTTCAACTGAGTTTAAATCTGCCTTATTTAATTGAAAGTTGTCAGAATTTTCATCATTCCAACACTCCCCTCTCTTCATTGCTTCATTAGCATTTACTTCCTCACCATTTTAGTGTCTTCTTCAAGATCGCTTCTTTTGGATTATGTTCATAATATAGGCAGAATGTTTCAAGTTGCAGCCTACAACAGAACTCCAGGGAACACTGGCTTTTGGGATAAGAACATGTAAAAGAGAGGGAGATGGATCCATTAGAGAGATCAGAGAAGAAGCAGAGAGAGAGACTGGTGGGGCCAGGGATAGAGTGAGTTACAAAAGGATGCGTCTTTGAATGTGTCCTTGGATATAGGTCATAGCAGTCCTCATATGAGGGCATCTTCCTAGGGATGTGGGAATGGAAATCAGACTGAAATAGGCTTGAGGGTGAGTTGAAGACAAGCCAATGGAACCAGTAAGATGGGTTATCTCTGAAAAGTAGGAAAGAAGGGGAGCTTTGGATAGAAAGCCTTTACATGCTGAAGGAAAGGATATAAAGGGGGAGACTATTTTAGAGGCAAAAAAGGATATTTGATGGAACAATATCTCAACATGAGAAAAAAATCTATTTTTGGTGTATTTCACCATATAATCTCTTTGAAGATGAGTCATTTGTTGTTCTTAGTAGAGTAATATTTAGCAAAGCAGAGTATCCATAAAGCATAGTTTAAGGAAATCAATATTAAAGTTATATAGAGAAGATAAAGATTCCTGATTCTTTACTTCAAAAATATCTATCTTCACCTGTATACTCCACTCCTTTAATGTTAGTGGGAGACACTTACATTCTCCTTTCTAGAGCAATCACCTTCACCACTAGTCTTAGTCTCAGGGGTTAGTCCCCCTTTCCAGCATTTTCAATATCTATCTAGTTACATACATGTTTAATTCACCCCTGCGCCCCTCCCAACAAGCCTTAAGCTAACTTTTAAAATCAACATTCCATTGATCCCAACCCTTTGCCTCTAAAGATCTCAAGAGAGTACTTTTTGCTGTCTCTTTTTTTCTGAATTTTTATTTATTTATTATCCTTACAGAATTCCTCTGCAGCCTTCCAATATCACTGTTTCCAAGTTTGGCTATTGTACACAGTAGGTGCTTATAGCTGTATAACCCATGGTGCAGAGGTGAAGGGCATCATGAGGGCACAGTGTTACTATGGTGTCTTGTGGCAGTGAGCAGTAAGTAGGTCCTGTGATATTGCGATTTATGATATGAAATGTATATTTGGTCTCTCACCCAGTTTCTGGCACTGAGCTCCTAAAATCCCTGGGATTTCCTAAATGAGGACAGTGACAAATGTCTTTTGTTATGTTACCAAGGTGACTTTTGGAAAGCCCCTGAGGATGGGAGCTAGTTGCCAGGCTCAATTCCTTTATTCACATCTATGTTTAACAAGGCATGACCTACTCCATCTATTCTTGTTTTAGTAACTCCAACTCCTATGGACCTGAGCCTGCTGGCCATCAAATTTGATGTAAAGCTTTTGATATATAATATTATTCTAATTTCTTGAATGGCCCCACCTGTGGCCTCTGATCCAAATCCAAGCTCTGCACCTCAGTTTGTGCAGATTCCCAGCACAGGACTATGCAAAGCAGAGTCACTCAGTTTTTACAGTTTTTATAACACTAACTTTCTGCTCTGGACATGCTCTTTTCCACTGCTCCTTAAAGATGTCTTGTTCCTTCTTGTCTCTAGGTATGTCTGTATGCTGCTCCTCTGTTGAAATGCCCTCCCTTGCCCTCCTTTGACTTTGAGAATCTACCTATATTTTTTAAGACTGACTTCAGGGCCTTCACCCTGCTACAAAGCCAGGGCAGAATATATTATGGTAATGTCCATACTGGTTTGGGGTCAGACAAATTTGCAATCAAGTGTGAATTCTGGCATTGCTAACTCTGTGACCATGAGTGAATTTACATAACCATCTTAGGATTCAGCATCTGCATTTATAAGCTGCGAATAATGAGTGTGTTGTTTTCTCTTTTAAGCGGGAATAATAGAGAAGGGGATTTATTATGAGGATTAAATCAGAGAAGGCACATAGAGTACTTTGCACTGTACCTGGCATATGGTGAGCATTTAATGCTCAATAAGTGCTAGCCATTGCTGCTCTAATGATCGTAATTTATAATAATAATTTGAAAACCTTTGGCTATTTATCGCTCCTTTCTGAGTTTCTATTACACTGAGAGTCAGCTCCACCCAGTTTGGCCTTTGTTGTTCCCTTATTATTTCAGATGTGTAGGTTTTGCCTCTTTGATTCAACTGTAGGCTCTTAGCGCCTAACACAAAGCCGACTGCATAGTAGGGATGCTGTACAAACTTGCCGATTGGTCGATGGGTTTCGCCTCCAGGCTGCTGAAATAAAACCCAATAATGTCACCCAGGGAAACAATTCAGATCAGGAGTGGGCCCTTTCTGAATCCTTGGAAATCTAATTAAGGGAAGAAGGCTTGTGCTCTTGCGCCAGACTCAATGCAAGAGGAGAACAATTAATGCTCTTGTTGAAATCGGAATGGGAAACATTTCTCATATCAAATGTCCCAGACCTGGCCTGCAGAACACGACATGTACTGTTCTCCCGACAAACCCGAGAATAATACCCTCACAATATCTATTCTGCTTTTGTAAACATTCATTTGTCTTCAGACAGGAACTTCCTTTTCTGAAGCCACAGATTTGTTTGCCATCAACACCTGTGATATGAAACTCTTTCATCATTCTGACAATGATAATTAAGAACATTTACCACATCCCATGGCAAACAGATTGGATCACAAAACAATGAGGAATATAAACGCACAAAAGATACCTTGATTTATTTATTCTTTGAACTTATAAATGCTCCCACCATTTACCTCTTAGTATACATAATTCAACATGAATAAAATTTGGCTTTAAAAGGATGAATGTATTACCTAAAGTAGTTCTGGAAAAGTGAATTTCAGCAGTAGTAGAAAAGAAGGAAGCAAAGTTCCACAGGATTTTGGGAGGGCTTTGGAGGGCTTTACTCTCCCTTTCAAGCAACCATTAGGTTCTCCTTTCCCAGTCACGCCCACCACAACCATCTATCTCCTGCTTGTCCTGCCAGACCCACTTTTATCTTCTACATGTCTTCAACTACTCATTTATGTTTTTCCTCTCTATCTTTCCAAGCTTATCTTGGCATCTCCAAATTCCATGCTAATTTAACACACTAGAATCAACATGGGGCACGTTCTTTGGTAGCATTTTTGAACAATCACTAAAGAGCATTTACCATGTGCCAATACCGTTCTAAATACTTACATGCATAGCCTTCCTTGACCTCCCAATACATCTATGTGGTAATCATTCTTACTTCTTCTATACAGATGAACTTGTTCATGTCCATGGCACATCAGCCATTTGACACCCCAGTTCAACACTGCATCTAAGTCAGCTTGGGCAGCTAAAACAAAATACCATAAACTGGATGGCTTAAAAAAGTAGGCATTTATTTCTCACAGTTCTGAAGCCTGGGAAGTCTAACAGGGTGCAAGCATGGTGAGGTTCTAGTGAGAGCTCCTTTCCTAGTTAGCAGATAGCCACCTTCTTGTTAGATCCTCACTTGGTGGAGAGAAGGATTAGCTCTATTAGTCTCTGCCTTTTTTTTTTTTTTTTTTGGTCTTTTGTTTTTTCAGGGCCACACCCACGGCATATGGAAGTTCCCAGGACAGGGAACTACAGCTGCCAGCATACACCACGGCCTCAGCAATGCAGGATCCAAGCCATGTCTACTACCTACCCCATAGCTCGTGGCAATGCCAGATCCTTAATCCACTGAGCAAGGCCAGGGATTGAACCTGCATCCTCATGGAGCCAAGTCAAGCTTTGTTAACCACTGAGCCATGACAGGAACTCCCTCTATTAGTCTCTTCTTATAAAGGCACTAATTCCATTCATGAGGGCTCCAACCTCATGACTTAATTACCTCCCACATGTCCCATCTCCATATACCATCACGTGATAGGTTATGGCTTCAACATATGAATTTGGGGGAGGGCAGGGGACAGGAACTTTTAGTTAAGAGCACCCAACATCCTGAATTTGATGCCTCCCCAACCTAAGTTGCCGTTAACTCCTTAACCTAGTTTTTCTTAACACTGATACTCTGTGAGTTTGCCTTTCAACCTCTTATCTTTCAATCTCTTCCTCTTCATTGTTGCCACTGGCTCAGTTTAGAAAACAAGTTACTCCACGACTGAATGCTCCAATGCTGTTCTCCCTACTATCTCATATGCAGCTCTTCTGATATTCTGGCATTATAAACCTGCTGCTATTGTAAAATCATATATCAGCTGGATAGGATTAGACCCCAAAATAGAATAATATATCCATTTACTCAGCTCTTGCCAACCTCAACAGGGCACTTGTGGTTGTTTGGCAAATGCATTTATCCAGCTTTTATTGATTTTCTGATACCTTCCTTGCTCCTGGCCACGCATAAATTAGTGGGTTTTTAATAAAAACATCTTTGGATTGAGGAAAGAAACTACTCTGAATTCTGTACTGCTTTTAATTTGAGGTACAACTTATTAATCATAAAATACAGCAGAAATATATATGAGAATATTATTTAGTTTATAGACAATGTATTATATTTTACATAACTTTTTAAAATTCTTGCAATAGCTCTGAGTTCCACAGAGGGGAAAAACCCACTGGAAAATAGACAAGACTATCATTTGTCTCATTAATTATACTGTGTAATTTATTTCATATGCTTTTGTAATATTTCCTAATCTAATTATTGTCAGTAAGCTTTTTTTTTTTTTTTTGTCTTTTTGCCATTTCTTGAGCTGCTCCTTCAGCATATGGAGGTTTCCAGGCTAGGGGTCTAATCGGAGCTGTAGCTGCTGGCCTACACCAGAACCACAGCAAACGCCAGATCCGAGCCGAGTCTGTGACCTACACCACAGCTCATGGCAACTCCAGATCCTTAACCCACTGAGCAAGGCCAGGGATTCGAACCTGCAACCTCATGGTTCCTAGTCGGATTCGTTAACCACTGAGCCATGATGGGAACTCCTGTAAGCTTCTTAATAACAGAAAGGGTTAGGAAAATAGGCTCTGGAGTCAAAATGTTCCTGCTGAACATTCTGGTTCAGCACATACTCTCTGTGTGAACTTGGGCAAGTTCCTTATCACTCTGTGCTTTCATTTATTTTTGTTAAATCTATATGATGGCAATAAGAGTATTTGTAAGGTTGTGAAACTTAAATGAGCTAATGTATGTAAAGTGCCCAGTGTATTATCCAGAACATAGTAATCACAAAATAAATATTACCTGCTAAAATTACTGCTGTTATTCTCGTTACTATTATCATCATCATTGCTGAGTTATAGTGGTTGCTCAATAAGTACAACTCAGTTGGAATGAAAAATTATCCACCTTCCTCAAATTGAGGCCACTTCACAATAGCCATGATGACCCATTAGTAGATACCACTTTTTACCCAAATTGGTACACTTTTGAGAGTTAAAAGAGAGCCATTAGTATTCATTTGGGGACAGTTGTCATAAACTGAATCTGTTCTCTGAAAAACCAGAACATATGCTCATGGAAAATAATACCCTTAGAGAATGGTTTTCCATAGTTCTTATTTAATAGCCCTGTGCCCTCCTTTTCCAAATTGGTTTTTTATTTTTTTACATTTTTTAAAAGTATAGTTGTTTTACAATGTTGTGCTGATTTCTGTTGTACGGCAAAGTGACTCAGTTATATGTATATACCTTTTTTTTCTATAGTCTTTTCCATCATGGAAATATTATTATTTAACAGCTGGCCAGAGCTTAGCATTGCCTATACTTTTATTATCCAATATAAACTACAATACCAAATTACTAAGTCTAAAATGAGTAACTGTTAATTGTTATTTATTCATTGGTGTTCTTGCCATGGGTAGTTGTCAACACACATTTCTTTGTAAGTGAAACCCTTGCCCAAAATATCTGGAGAATCAAAAAGTGAATTGCCTAACAGTATTGGGAAGTCCAGATTTCTGTCATTATTCATACGTGAAAATGATTTCTAGGTATTGTCTAGAAACATCCACGTACACACATCTTATTTTTTCATTCCTCCTGTACTTTTATTTTGGTGTTTCTGGCCTTTCTTTTTAGATTAAAAGTTTCCTTGATGATAAAGGGCAGATCTTGAAAAAAGGCATTGACAGGTGCTCTCCAGTCAGAGTGAAAACACTGATGAGCTAATATCATATAGAGTCTTTTTAGTTCTATATCTTTATTCTAATACCCTTCCTTTCCATCTCCATCCAGTTACTTTAGGCACAAACTACAATGAGGACTTAATAAATATTTATTAACAGACACCACCATCCTGTCATTGGAAAAAATTGAGGTTATGAGCAATAAAAAATATAGTCCAACTCCTACTGCCTTGTTTTCTGTAGAGTCATTTTCATTCCTGTCACATTGAATGAAAAGAGCAATGAATTCTGTGAGTCTCCATATACAATTTTCCTAAAGGGATATTCATTTATGATGCCAAAAGTGAAAGGAAGACAAATGACTTTTTTCTCTTACAATGGCCCACTTCAGAGAGTGCCAAAAGGCCATTTCATTTTAACTAGTAATTTGTAAATTTTGAAAAATGCCCTTCCTCTCCCCACATCTCCATTTTGCTGAGATCCCAACCTTACCATCACCAAAACAACAAAAAAGGAGAGCCAGTAAGCGGTAGCCTTTCTATCAACCTCCATTCTTGTCCTTAGTTTCATTGCTAATGTATGGGGAAAATGCGATTTTCCTCCCCATAACCAGTGCTGCCTTAGGGCCTAGCTAAAGCTTTCTTTGGGACCAGAGGTTTGCAGTCGCATTACAGGGAAATCAGAAACAAATGACTTGTGCTTTCTTACTAGCTTCTTGCAGAAATAGATCTAGCTTCTGCTACCAGTATTTAGGATTGTCATAAAAAATAAAAGGTAGGTTTTCAGATTTTTTTAATTAATAGCAAAATATTTTTTCCCTGTCTGTGCTGATCAAACCACTAATCCAACTGATGAAAAGCCTTATTCCTGGAGTTTTTACTTATATTAGAGTTGAAATAATGGCCCTCCACCCTCTCCTCAGGGTTCCACTGTAACCAAGTGCAGATCATCCAAGCATATGGTTGGTTTTAAGGCCACCCTGAACAAAGACATCTCACCATTAAAGATTCAGCTCATAACTCAGGGTAGAATATCAGCACTCAGATGCCTCAGTGCTGTAGTGATTTGTAAAGCATAGAACATCCAGGGAGGTGATACTGAGACCAACCGACAAATCCAGGAGAAGTAAATGCAAATAATCCAGATGGCCACATTGTGTAACTTTTCGTTTTGAGCATTGTAAAGTCCCTAACTTGTGCACGATTTCTTGATGAGAGTGGACAGCCTTATTCTGTATCTTTGTAGAATGAATTCTTCATGCAGATTATGGTGTACAGTAAGGTCAAGATAAGCATAGAATGATATGAGATGAGAACTCACACCCCCAGGACAGCCCCTCAGCAAGATTCTATCCACTTTCTGATCCTTCTCCTGACCACTTCCAGTTCGTCTTCCCAGCTTGAGCTAAAATGTTGCCTCTTTTGGAAAGCCTTCCCTATGCCAAACCAAAAGGTTAGGTACTCTGTTCTGGGCTTCAAAATACTACCTCCCGCCCTTATTTTTAATTATTTGTAGAACCAGAGATACTATAGCTCAGGCATCTAAGAAGTGTTCAGATCAGGGACTCCAAAAAACACAGGTATGGCTCTTCCTCACTCACTACCCACTTAGTTTTTAGGTTCTCTTCTTTGGACTCATGGGTGCCTGGGTTTATAATTTGCATTTGGGTGATCAGATTATCTAATAGGAAGACTAAGGCATAAGCAAAGGAAAGTCACATGGCAGAGGTAGAAGAAGAGAGAGAAGTTCAGCTTCAATTCAATTACCTAGAACTTTGTAATCAAAACATCTGATATTTTGATTCAGCATATGTTTGAATCATTAAAAATATTTTGATTCGATTATATAAAAGGGATGCATCAAAATCTTGGGTTTTTTTGGTGGGGTGTTGGTGGGTCTCTCAACATCTTTATCTGGGCTTCAAGTGGATGCATATACAGGGAGTTGGAGGGAGGCCCAGCCAAGTCTCTGGCCAGGATGGGCATGGCTCCCGTGGCCAGGCCATGGTGAGGTGTTGGTGCAGCAAATTCAGTCAGAGAACCAGCTGGCCATTTTCTCCTGAGTAAAAGTGAATAAGGATTCTGCCTCTACAGGGCTTCTGGACACTCAAGTGTGCTTTTTATGGCAATTATTCCCTAAGTCCGCTTACTCAGTTTTTCCCGACTGTTCTTGGGAAACTGCTCAGGAATTCCTCAGGCCTCTATTGAGTATCCTTCCCTCAGTTTGCTCTTTTACTCTTCTCCCGTTTGCTCTATCATTCCTGGACCACTTCTTTATCCTTCTAACTTCTCTGGGTGGATTATTATAGATGTATAATGTTCATCTACAATAGTGCACCCACCCAATGACTGTTATATATTAGGCACTAAGCAATGTTTTGGAAGAGGTTATTTGGTGGCATTTTTTTAGTTAAATCTCTGCTGATAATAAATAGGAGTAAAAAGTAGAAACTTATTGATCCCTTTCCTGAATATTTTTGTCTGATGCTCTTTCCACCTTGCACCCTAGCAAGCATACTTCACTGATGAGTTTAGTGAACAATTATATTATGTGCAAAATTCATTAATGCAGCATTTATTTGAGAAAATTACTTGAGTACCTTCTTGCTCTCACAGAATATACAATATGTAAGACAAACAGTAAACAAATGAAAAAACTAATAGATAATTGCAAATTATAATAAGTGCTATTATAACAGGTGTGAATTATAGTTAGGTGAGCCTGCAATGTCAGATTAATTTGTTCTCTTCAAACAAAATTAAATTTTCCTTTGAATTCCCAACTTATCGGGCTGGCAGAAAATTCAATCACAATCATTTTGAGAGGCTTACCTCTTCCTTCTCCCTCAAGTTGCAAAGAAAGTACCCAGGGAGCTTTTCAATGGCCTGGAATAAGGGAGAGGAAGCTGTGGTCTTCAGGCCAGCATGGCTGGGATTGGATTGCTGAGGTCACTGGGGTCACTGACCCACATAGTTCTGGCTGGGCAGGAAGCCTGGTGCCCCCATGCCACCCCTGAACTCAGAACTCTTAGCTGAGGAAATGAGTCTAATTACAAGTGACCAACATTCTTAGAGACACACTGGAACTCTGAACCTTCTCCGAAATAAGGCCAGCAAACAGGAACCAGGCACACTGCCTATGGACTCACACACCTCTGTCTCTTTCCTCTGGAAAATGTTTTCATCCATCCTCCAAGCCCAACTTCATGGGCATAATCCTCTCTTTTCTTCCCTCTGGAATACCTAGCATAATCTCCTCTTTAAAATTAGCCAACAGGAGTTCCCGTTGTGGCGCAGTGGTTAACGAATCCGACTAGGAACCATGAGGTTGCGTGTTCGATCCCTGGCCTTGCTCAGTGGGTTAGGGATCCGGCGTTGCCGTGAGCTGTGGTCTAGTTCGCAGATGCAGCTCGGATCCCTCATTGCTGTGGCTCTGGTGTAGGCCAGTGGTACAGCTCCAATTAGACCCCTAGCCTGGGAACCTCCATATGCTGCGGGAGCAGCTCAAGAAACGGCAAAAAGACAAAATAAATAAATAAATAAAAATAAAATAAAATAAAATTAGCCAACAAACCTGGGAGAGGGAAAAAAAATAAACAAACACAAAACACAATAGATCTTATTATTTTGCTTCTTCTCTACCAGCAAAAAGAAAATGCAAATTAATATCTCAATAGATGATCCTGATACAAAATTCAAGAAACAAACAGGGTTGCACTGAAAGAAGATACCAAATTGGAGCCTATACTATAAGAAATCAGACCAGGTCTCCCTGGAGGCTAGGAGAGTGAAGACAAGCTAAGCAAAGTGGAAGGCTGAGGAGCACTCCTGGCAGGGATGCAACCAGGCAAATGGCCTGGCAGGTGGACCGAAGTGCTCAGGGTCCTGGAACTGAAAGATCAGTTTCAAAGCAGCTTCTTAGGTGGTGGCAGAGTCTTAAAAAATCAAGTTGAAGAGATAATAATAGGAAATCTAAATACCAATCACCTCTTGTACCTTCATTTTATTGATTTATTGATTTATTGATTTATTTAATGGCCTCACCTTTGTCATATGGAATTTTCTGGGCCAGGGATGGAATCCAAGCCACAGCAACCTATGTAGCAAGGCCAGATGCTTTAACCCACTGTGCCAGGCCAGGGATCAAACCTGGACCTCCACAGTGACCCACACCACTGCAGTGGGATTCTTCACCCACTGTGCAATGGCAGTAAGTCCCATTTCTTGTACCTTTAAATGTATAATCTCATATAATCCTCAAAACTGATCCTTATGAAGACCCTTCTAGGTAACTAGCCAAAGACACAATTCCTGCCCTCAAAATGTTTGTATGCTGAGGAAGACACACATGCAAATAAATGACACAATGTTGTGTTGGGGGTAAGTGACATAGCACAAGAAGTGAAGAAACGTGGAAGAGGGACACCTAATTCAGACTGGCGGAGACCAAGGAGGCTTTCTGGAGGTGATGCCTCTGGATGAATCTTGAGGAAAGTGATGCGCAAAGAGGGCAAGGCATCTCGGGTAGTGGGATTCATGTGTATGAAGGTCAAGGGATGAAGGCTCTTTGTTCATGTGGGAGCACTGGAACTTTCTCACAAGTACTGCTCCTCGGCAGCAGTGTTTGGTAAAGCGTGGACTGCTAAGGAGCCAGTCTACCTCGGTTGGAGTCCCAGTGCTTCCATTTCTTATCTGGAACTGTCTTAGATGATAACTGTCTCCTTAAACTTCTGTGTCTCAGTTTCTTCAGCTGTAAAATGGGCTAATAATAGTGTCACCCTCCTATGTTTATTCCTATGGGAATAAAATGAGTAAATCAAAGTAAATAACTAGCACATGAATATTTCCTACTGACTGTATTTCCGATTCTTAACAATACTCATGAGCAGATCCTAAAATATTCTTTTCATTCGTATTTCTTTATAAACTGTCATACTCCATTTTGTATTGTGTCATGTGGAATACTCTACATTTCCCCTCTTTTAGGAGCGCAAGAAAGAGATGCAGCCCCCCCATGGATTCCCCAATGCCCCTTTGTAAGCTCTCTACTCCGTGGACCTTCGTAACATATTTTAGGGCCTAAGATAGTAGGAGCTCAGTAATATTTGTTAGACAGACCAATAAGTGAACAGATTCAATAAATACCAGCTGAGGAGAAAGACAGGAACAAACTGTTGTTCTTAGCTAGTACCCTCATAAATCATAATTTGCAACATATCAGAATAAACAACTCATAGCTTGTATAGCTAGGTGACAGACGTGGGGTTTAGTTTAAAATATAATAATTGAGGACCTATTTGTACATCAGCCTACAACTGGATTTAGAAGTCAGGCCTCAGCCTGGTGTTCTTCTCCAGCATGAAACCAGCTCTTTCAGATCCTAGTCACACTTCATCTTGTCAAGACCTTGTTTGGAGTTCTTGTCTGTGTGATGCTTTCATCACTTCCACCCCATGGCAAATCACCAGTGAGACTCTTCAGTGTTGTGGCCCCTGGTCTGAACTTCCCTCTCAAGTCTCTCAGGATCCTGTGTGAGGGCAACAGGGAAGGGAGACATTCTCCCAAGGTCCCGTTTGGGGCAACCCCCCTGGTCCCCTTGCATTGGTCCCTATGAGATTTCTCCTTTTTATTTCTTATGTTAACCTCTTTCTCTCATCTTAAGGACATAAGAAACAGTTCAAATAAAAAGAGCATCATATACAAGCTAGTATGTGTTTTCTATAGAATATATATACTATATATTCTGGTTTAAAGTGTCTCAAGGAAAAAGTCTCTTGAGAACCCTGTGCAAGCTCTGTGTGGAGTTTCGAAGTGGGCAACGTTTGCTTCTGAAGCTTTCCCCCTCATCTCTATGGACCTCCCTCGTGTCCTGTGGCCCCCCTCAACCCTAATTCTATCTCTAGATCCTCAGGGATTCCCTCCACAAGGGCCCCCAGAGGTGTGTCATTCCCCACTCACCAGCCTACTCTTCATATCCCAGTCCTCCCCTCACCTGTTCGTTCATTTATTTACAAGTATTTACTGAGCACCTAGACACTGCACTGGATGGTCTGGATGCCACAGTACACCAGACAAGCATGCCTTTTCCCAGTAGAATTGCATTTAGGGAAAAAGATGTAACCAAAGCAAGTATATAAAATAATTCCAAACCATGGTGACACTAGGAAGGAAACAAAAAGGCTGATGAGAGAGAAAATAATGGAGAAGGCTACTTCATGGTGATCTGTTAGACCTTTCTGATATCCTAAGGATGGGGAAAAGGCCAGCCATAGGAGAAGAGGGAAAACAAAACACATACAAAGGCTTTATATAGGTAAATCTGAGCCAGTTTGAGGGTCAGAGTAGCTAAAGTCACCTTGGAAAATGGAATGAGAGAAGGCAGGAAGGTAGATCAGACATGACACTAGGTCTTGGTAAGGAGGTCAGATTTAGCGTCCCAATGTGAATCTTACTGAATAACTTAATTCTGAAAACATTTAAGAGCATTGGCTTTGGAGTCATAAAAGTTTGGGTTCATATAGTGGCTCTGACACTATTTCTTGTCTCAAAATTTGGATGATGTCTAGCCCCAAGGCTTGAGGTAAGAATTAAATGAGACAATGTGTGTACAGAGCCTTTGACCAGTCATGTCCAATTAATAGCTGCTATTACTGTATTAGTTAGCTGTTACCGCATAGCAAACCAACCAGAAACATACAAACTTATAAGAGACATGTATATGAGTCAGTTGAAGGTTGGCTGGCTGAGGCGAGACCTTTGCTGGTACGCTCCAGTCTCCACACGTCATTCTGGGGCATCGGCTGAAGGAACAGCCACTTTCTGGAGGTGGTAGGCAACAGCAGTAAAGTAAAAGATCAAGGCCTGATGATGCAGTCACACTTAGAATCTGCCAATAGCCCTCTGGACAAAGCAAGACATAATCTAAGCCCCAAATTAAAAAGCAGGAAATTACATCCTGCCGCCCTGAGTTCCAAACCCAGCATGTAAATATTTTAAACCATAATCTAATCTACAACAATCACTGTGTGGCTGATAATAATATGTTACCTTACTCAAGAATGCCACTGTTTTCATGAGACGATTGCTACACACAGAAATGAATGAATGGGATCTACAGCAAATACTTGCTACAGAGTAAGGAATGGTTTCTTCTTCAATAATGGACTGACCACATGCCCTGATCTATTTGTTTTGTACATGTGGAAATTAATACTTTATTGCATTTCTACCAGAAGTTCACACTTGTATTTTCTTTTTAGACATCATTATTATGGAACCACTGAGGTTGAAAATCATTTCACTGATTGATCTTAATGCAGGACTTGCCATTTTTCAGAAGTGAGTTATTATGCTGAGGCCAACAGAAACAAAGTACTGGAGTAACAGAATCAATCTAATTGTCTTTACGAACTAAGTAGAGAGCTGCATGATTGGGAAGACTGTGTGTCATCTTTCTCCTCTGTAACTTCAAGCCAACCCCTCAGACTTATTTCACAGAGGAGGAAATGAAAGAATGGAGAGTTGTACACATAAGTAATAACTATTAGGAGCTGGGACACTTGCCCAGTCTCCATGGGAGGTGAAGATACTAAAATACATTATAGCCCAATTCCTGATGAAGTCAATCCAGCCACATTGCCTTCTATTGGTGCCATGAGAGCTCAGGGAGAAAGGCATCCTCCATGCCAAAACCCAGTATGAGAGCAGCTTTCCAGGGTTCTCTTCACAGATATACCAGAGCCTCAGAATCACAGAGGGAGCTGAAAGGTTGTCTGGAGACCAAACAATTACCCCTCCCCTATTGTGCTTGCTTTTATAAAAAAAAAAAAAAAAGCAAATAGGACCTAAAGTGAACAAAATTGCCAAAGATTGTATTTGAGTTTTCATTCACAGGCCTTTGAGGGACTATTTATCCCTGGGATGGAAATTAACTTGATTTTATAAGGTATTAAGCTGGAATCACTTTATGTTTAATCTAGTAAAGATGCTGTTAATTTTCATTTATTCCTCAACCATGAGACTGAAAAGAAAAATCAGCATCATGCTGCTTAAATTCTAATTATGTTCAAGGAGATAACTTGCCTACTTAAAAATCTCCCTGATTCCGTAACCTCATCACACCCTCTTTCCCCACCAGCCCTATTACAGAAATATTTTTAAAATGCAGAACAGTTCTTTCATCCTGAGAAGACAAAGATAAAACCAAAAGAGGACATCCTTGCGATATCTGAGATTTTAATAACTTTTCAGAAAGGACTAACTGATACTGTTTTGGTCTGTTGTCATATTTTGTTCTCTTTACCCTTCCAGATCAGAAAATATACACTTGAGTTGTTAGGTTAACCTGGAGATTACACCTAATAAGTTTAAGGTAATTTTATGAGTGTCATCAATTAGTGTGTGTGTATGTGTGTGTTTTGTATACTTACTACGTTGGGTAGGGTGTGAGGTAGAGATGGGGAGTCCAGCCAGAAATGGAGCCATGGAGCTGTTGATATTATCACCAAATGAGGAAGAAGCTGGTGAGCTTCCTGCAGGAGTGAAAATTTTCTCCTCAGGACACTATAAAACCACTGTGTAGGAAGGCTGGGAAATTCCTCATGTCTTAAAGGACTGGATATGGAATAAGAAGGCACTATTAATTCAATTAAGAGGTTTGTTAGAACTTTAAATAGATTTGTATGGGATAAAGGGACCTTCAAAGAACTCTTGGGGAGAGAGGCCTATAGGAGGAGGCACCTGCAAATAGTAACACCAAGTCCAAGAACACAGCCCAGCCCCTGGCCACACTGAGGTTGTTGGACCCCCTTCCCACATTAATGCCTCAGATCCTCAATTCTCCCTCTGACAAAGGGAATCCAACAACTACTTCTCATCCTCATTAAGTGTAAATGATACCATGTGCTAATGTACAGAATGGCATTTTATAATCTGTGACAAACTGATCCTGCCATAAATCCTGTAAGGCCTACCTCCAAACCACACCCAGAATCTGGTCATGTTTCACCACTTCCACAGCCTTCAAGCTGGTCCAACTCACCTTTAACTCTGACTGGATGGTCACAATTATTCCTACTAGGCTCTTGCAATTATTCCTAAGGCTCCTTGACTCACGGTCCCCACTGCCCACTCCCTTCAGCCTGTGCTCTACGGAGAGGCCAGAGGGACCCTCAGTATGTCAGTCAGTTCATGCTGCTCCTCAACTAAAAACCCTCTGCTGGCTTCCCGCTTTCACTCAGAATAAAAGCCAAGGTCTAAAAGGGTCTCAATTCTTTGCAGAACAGATACTGACTCACAGACTTTGAGAAACTTATGGTTTCCAAAGGAGACAGTTTGAGGGGTGGGGGGATGCGCTGGGGGTGTGGGATGGAAACAATATAAAATTGGATTGTGATAATCATTGTACAACTATAAATGTAATAAATTCATTGAGTAATTAAAAAAACAAAAACTAAAATGGTCTCAAGACGCTGTTTCCCCACCTCCCACTCCCCTCCGCCTCGACTTGTCTGACCTCATCTCCCTCATGGATCTTCTTGCTCCTTATACAACAAACCTAACATGTTCCTGCCTCTGGGACTTCGAATTTGCTGTTCGCTTTGCCTTCATTGCTGTCTCCCATTGTCCTCTCCTCACTGGACACCAACAGTGAAGCCTCATCAGAGAGATCACTCTATATAAAAATCTAGGATTCTCTTTACATAATTATTCAGTGCAGTCAATTCTTAGGTATCCTTTCTAATGCTAACTTCAAGTCAATCTTTCCAGCTCTTCATATAGAAAAGCAACTCTGTGTTAGGAAGGCCTGGAGTGCACAATTCAATTTACATCTCTAAATTCCTCTCTAGCTCTATCCTTTTGATACTACCTTTCAGTGTCTCCTCCATATTACATTATTATCCTGATATTTTCTCAGAATTTCCTCATGAAAAGGACTGTTATTTCTGCTGTGTGTCCCATCTGAGAGCCCTAGACCACATTAGACCCTATCCAGCTCACCGCATTGAGACATCAAGGCTCCACCAAGAACAGAATGAAATGAGGCAGTCTGACCCTACAACCCAGGCTTTTAACTGCCGTACCACCTGCCTTAGTCTTCATCATACTTTAGATGTCTTCCTGGATACTTAGCAAGAACACACTGCAACTGATGTATGCTGGTGTGATACATGTCACTGTATTGACTTATACAAAGTTAAAGAACCATTAGCAACTAGGGCTTCCACATATATGTGGCTTGTTCTAGATTTAAGTGAAGCCAGGAGTTCCTGTCTAGGAACCATGAGGTTGCAGGTTCAATCCCTGGCCTCACTCAGTGGGTTAAGGATCTGGCGTTTCTGTGAGTTGTGGTGTAGGTCACAGATGTGGCTCAGATCTGGCGTTGCTGTGGCTCTGGTGTAGGCTGGCAGCAACAGCTCTGATTAGACCCCTAGCCTGGGAACCTCCATATGCCACAGGTGCGGCCCTAAAAAGACCAAAATAATAATAATAATAATAGATTTAAGTGAAGCCAGAAGGCTTAACTGTGTATACTACATTTAACCAGGGAGCAGAAAACTAATAATTTGGGAATTTAGTAAAACTGTTCCCAAAATATGGCTTTAACTAATTAAATCTCAGGATTTTATTTGTTAGCCATCTTATAATGACAGGAAAGGCAAGGGCTTTCTGTGGATGGAAGAGAAGACAGTGAAAGCAACCATGTTGGGGAAGTAAGAGAGTTCTTCAACCAGAAATCTGAGAGATTACATGGGCAGGACAATGGGGGGGAGAGACCCAAGGCAGGAGAGGCAAATGTGGCACTTTGGCAGGAGTGAGGCACAGGGAAGAAGGGAGGGTTTAGAGAGGTTTCTAAGAGTTGTAAGTGCTGAAATCTGTGTTAAGGGCTGGGGCTGAGGAGCTGTAAAGAAATTCAAGGTCTTTCACCGGCTAAGAGGATCTACTCTTGGTGGGTGTTTGGATGGTGCCTTTAGTTGAGCTAAAGCAAATCCTATTTAGTGGGTTCAGATTCATTGATTCCAATAGTTATCTAAGGGTTAATCATCTAGTTATATGTTCATCATACTGAACTACTCTCCTGTAAGTTTTAGTTTAATTCACAAGAGTCTTATGAAAGCATCTTTCTCTTTTTTTGGTTTTTAGGGCCGCATCTGTGGCATATGGAGGTTCCCAGGGGTCTAATCAGAGCTACAGCTGCCAGCCTACAGCACAGCCACAGCAATGAAGGATCCGAGCTGCATCTGCAACCTACACCACAGATCATGGCAATGCTGGATCCTTAACCCACTCAGCAAGGCCAGGGATTGAACCCATAACCTCATGGTTCCTAGTAGGATTTGCTTCCCCTGTGCCCTGACAGGAACTCCAAAGCATCTTTCAAATGTTAGCTGAAAGTTAGATTCCCTTTGTCTACTCATCCCTCTTAAGTACCAGTCCATAACTGAGCATAAAATTACTTTATAATAGTATAACATATATCATCTAGCCTAATGTAACACAATACAATAATCCTTATTATTAATATTACTAGCTAATCAGTGTTGAGCACTTACAATGTGCCAGACACATTGCCTCCTTTTATCCAAACAACAAACTTGGGAGTTAGGTAGCATTGAAGTAAGGCTTTGAAATAGTTCAATAACTTCCCTGGCTCATATATAAATGCCTGGGCCAAGGTTTAAACTCACATTATTTGATTTCAAAGCCAAAGGCCCTAAAAACTAAAATACCTTGCTTTCTTTTTGTCCTCTACTTCCCTAAATCATTTGTTAAATTACTAGAGATCTTTCAACTCCTACAGCTATTTTCATGTAATTTCTACTAACTATGCTTTTTTAATGTATGTGTAGACAAAGCACCATTTTTAAATACATGAAAAGAAAATTTATTCTTTTAATTCTGTCAAAGAAATAGAATTATATAGGGTACCAGATTGGTATAAAAAGAATTCTTCTTAACCTTCCTCTTCAAATTATGTTTACTTTGTTTTTATTTCTTGTGATTGAATTTTTCACACTTAAATGTTTATCTTGATACGCATAATGAAATTCAGAACAATTCAAGCTTAAATAGCTAAATCTTGGCAGTACTAAATTTAATGCATGAATTACGGTGATGGACTAAGATAGCATATAATTTTTGAATATCACTATTGAAACTGCACTCTCCGTTGCCTGAGCCTACCATGCTAATTTGATAGATTTAAAAAGAAAAAGCTCTTTGATTTGGAAAGACACAGCAGAAAATTGATGAGCATGAATCTGGCATTTTGTCACTCAAGTGAATATGATAATGATGGTATCATTAGGCAAAATAATAATGTGACAGTTTCATATGATGAAGGAACACTTCTGCCACAGAGATTTTAAATGTCGAGCACCTGGATTCCCAGATGTTTACCACTTTCAGCCACACAAAATCTTCTGCTAACCTGTGATCTTCGAAGAATGACTTTGAATGGTGTTGGGTAGTTAGAAAGCAGAGGCCAAAACACATAATCATTGCTGGTGGTAGGAGGAATAATACGCCTTTATCCATCTGTTAAAATCAATCTGTATTTACTCAATTAGCACATCATAACCTGGATTACTTCAGAAAGAATGAGAAACATGAATTCAGTTGTGACCACCTTCAAACAGTTTTTAAGTATTCCTTTATAAAGGTTACTTTCACCTCCTGTGCATATCAATTTTTTTACATGTAAACAGTCTTGAGTGTGTGTGTGTGTGTTGGGGTAGGAGTGTCTTTCTGTTGGGAGTGGATTTTTCTCCCCAGTTGGAAAAAAATCCTTGCTTCCTCCTTTTGTCCTATGATTACTGCCTTACAGAAGCCCTGGGTTTTGTATGGAAGCCAAGTTCCGGCGTGGCCAGTGTTTGTTCACCCACTCACTGTGATTCATAGGTGTCTTGGCACCTGGCGGGACAGGTAAGCAATTACTAAGCTTCCTCTTTCATTGTCCTTCCAAGGTCCTACCTTCTTTTTAGTTAGGAAACACAACATAATAACTGAGCAAGTGGGTCTGACCTATAAAAAAAACTGTTTTGTTTAGGTGGCGGTGAATTGTTTTCACCCAGTTCTTCAAAGCAATCACATGGTGCACACCTGCTCGCTGACAGAAAGCAACAAACAGTGCCAACTTTTTTGGGCCCTCTGCCGAATGAACTTCTCATTCTGAGAGTTCTAAATTCCAGTTCTCTAAGATTCTTGTAAATTTGAAGAAAACACCCACGTAACCCTGACGGTAAAGTACCCATTGTCACGCATCAGTGGTTTCATCATGGCTGCATTTTGGGATCCTTTGGAAAACCTCAAAAACCATCATGCCTGGGGCCCTCCTCTAGTGGTTCTGTTTAATTGAGCTGAAGTATAGCCTGAGATTCAGCATTTTTCGAAGCTTCCTAGGTGATTCTAATATTCAGCCAGGGTTGTCCTCCTCCAGTCAAGAGGCTTAGGGACCACTTGGTCAACAGGTGCTCACTTTGAATCACCTTCTGGCTCTTGGTTGTGATAGTCTACATGTACACAGGCTACTTCACTGACTTAATTGCATCCTTAAAATTCTCAGAACACAGCTAAGCACTCTGTGAACATCAATTTGTTGAAGAGTAGTGTTATAGGTGAAAAGATTTGATTTTTCTTAGGTTAAAAAGTCAATCTAAGCTTATTTGAGCAAGATTTAAAAAGTATGTTGAAGTTTCTTTTCTTGTGATCACTCTGTTATTATCATTTTTAGAAGTGAAAAAAAAAGCAGCAATCCTTACTTTTTGACTAGCAGGTAGAATATTTTTAATGCAGAAAAATGATGAATCTTACCAATTGGTTAGTAGGTGTTTTTCTTCTAATACAGAAGTATTATGCTTATGGCTTAAAAAAACAAATAAACAAACAAAACAAACAAACAAACAAAAAACCCTGGGCTTCCTCTGAGGTATTTCTATAAAGAATAAAATGAAAAATTAAATGAAAGATAAATGTTAGTATTTGACAGAAAATGTCCATTTGGGGGGGAAACCTTAGCATCTAGTATTTACAGCTTATGTCAAAGAATCATGTCTTATTATCTTAATACCTGGATCTTTTCTTGATTCAAGCAATTAGAAACTCAAATAAACTGAAATTTAACATATGAAATATATTTTGCTTAACTGAATGATGTATTGGTTTTCAAGATTTTCTTGGGCTTGATATGGCATCATTTAGAATGCTGAGCCCAAGATAAGTTCTATCAAAAACTATATTTCTGTAAGTCAAGATTCATATGCAAACATTCCTATTGGGTTTCTAAGTTTTTCTAGAAGGGTTCTCAGGTTACAGATATCCACAGTGTAGCCTAGAACAGGCAGGCATCTGGCCTGCTTGACTGGCCACTCAAGAGTCAGTCCTCCAGTACTAGGAACAATGGGAGAAGGGACGCTCTGATGGATGGGTTTTTCCCCAGTTTTGTTGGGGGGGTCCAATTCTAAGCTTTTAACACTGAGAAAAGGTCATCAGTCTTGACTGAAGTGCTGCCAAGATCTGCATACAGTGTATACCTCTGCTATGACCTCTAGGGCCTTTTGTCTCATGTTAATGTAATGTCAGATGATAGCTCCAGATTACATGGAATAACCTGAATACTGCCCCCAACACAATGTCATAAGCCTTTTCTTGAAGATCTGAATAATCCCTCTACCTCCTAAGTGTATCCTGCCTCGAGCTCTTGTCCAGTGCCACTGCCACCACCTTGCCACAGCCACCACTCTGTTGCTTGGACTCCTGACATAGCTTCCTCATTAATGGTCAACTTCATCTACTCCCTCAGTGCTCCCACACTGCCTAATCTATTCTCCACACAGTAGCTAAGTGATCTTTGTTCTGTCCACGTTGCTTCTTTCCTTAACTCTACCCTCTTAGAATAAAACCCAAACTCTTTCTCATGGCCCTGCCTTCCGCTCTAGCCCTGACCTCTACTCTCTTTCACCTCCCAACTATGCCGGCTTTTTAGTGTCTCAGACTTGCAACCACCTGAGAGCCTCCAGCCCTCACCTCAAGTCTGTTGATTTTAAAATACAGTGTTCTCTCCTTGAGGTCAGACACAAAGATAACCACAGAAATCATGCATTTATTAGTTTCCTATTTATCTCTTAGGATCCTAGTGAATATTAAATATATACAAAATACAGACAGATGTTGTATTAGTATTATGTTCTATTCTCTGAAAAACCAAATGCATTTAAATATATATGACATTCATGATACTTTTCCTGAATTCAATTAAAATAATTTCAAGTCTACTTTTTAGTAAGTTTTGACAGATAAGTGATAAATAGAAATGTACAAACATCCAGCAACACAAAATGAGAAGGAAAAAAAGACCCAAGAACTTAAACAAAATAAAAAAGTTGAAATAGGCTCATCTAAAATAATGGCCAATAATAGCTCCCAAAACTCATCTGCATTGTTGCAGCATCAAACCTTTACATAACTATGTTCTACAATTATTAAGAAAGCTAAATTGTGCATCCTGTTTAGTGTAGCAGGGAAATGCAAAATATACTTAAGAGATATTTCCATCTAAAAGATGAAAGCCATCAATCAAAATATTCTACTTAATTACCTAGGCAGTGCACTTGTGTGGAAAATCTAATTCTTAATTTCCTATGGCTGCTATAACAAATGACCTCAAACTTAGTGGCTTAAAATGGTGCCAGTTTATTGTCTCACAATTTTGTTGGTTAGAAAATGGTGAAAAACAGCCCTCACCATGTTTAACTGAGCTAAAATCAAGGTGTCGAGAGGACTATGCTCCCTTCTGGAAGCTCTAAAGAAGAATCTGTTTTCTTGCCTTTTCCAGATTCTAGAGGCCACCCACATCCTTTGGTCATTGGTCCCATCCCTTCATTTTCAAAGCCAGCAACAGTAGGTCTAGTCCTCATATAGCATCACACAGACCTCTTCTGCCTGATCTTCCACTTTTAGATCCCTTGTGTTTTCAGTGGGCTCACCTGGCTAATCCAGGATAAACTCCCTATTTTAAGGGATTACCTTCTGCTTAGCAACCATAATTCCATCTGTAATCTTGATTTCTTTTATCCATGTAACCTTAGCAAATTCACAGGTTCTAGGGATTAGAATGATGATGCCTTCCCAGCAAGGTGGGTAGAGCTGCATTTTGCTGACCACCAGTGTTATATTTACATATTTAAGCAATGTTTATTTACTAACACAACCCACAAAAATGCATGAGACATTTTCATAAAAATGAGATAATCATCAAAATAGTATCCCCTTCGTAGCGTTATTGTGAAAATAAAATAAGGAAACACTCATGAAACACTTTTTGGAAATGATAAATTCCCCTTAAAGTTAAGGGCATGTAATGAATCTACACAAAGGCAAGAAAGCTGTGGAATTCATACTGGCCAAGATTTTAGACCTGCCACAATGCCTGCACTTGTAGTGGGGTTCAATGGTGAAAGGTTCTGCAGCTGTGTAACTGCTGCTTTTAGCGTCTATGCAGACTGTGCCTCTAATACTCCCACTCCCTTGGGAGCAGGAGGTAGATAGATGCCAACTGCAGAGTGGGGTCATGGAGGGATTCTCCCGATGAAGGCCTCCCAAATGAGTGAGCCCACACCCAATACCCTGCTGGTCCCCAGCTGGCCCAGCAGCAGAGTGTCCAACGTAATAGGCAAAGACGACATATTAGATAAGACTGTAGTTCATCCCAAAGCTCAGGTTCCTAGCCGGGATACAGCAGTGCATATTCTAAAATATTGATCTCTTCAAACTCCATGTGCTCTCCATACATGATCAATTTCTGTGTGAACTATGAAGCAGAGGGGAGAAAAAGCTGGATAACATTGCAAGGTCAGACTTTGTGCTGATGGTCCCCGTCACCTCCATTTCAGTGACCTTTGTGACTGTCCGGGGGCCTCTGTAACACTCCCATAGTTTTGTCACAGGGCCTAAGAATGAGTTCTTGTCTAACACTCAGAAATGAATTGTCCAAGGAAACACGTGCTGACAAAGCAAGAGAAGGGGTGCCTGGGCAGAGAGCAGCAGGGTAAGGGAACCCAGGAGAACTGCTCTGCCATGCGGCTCACAGGCTCCAGTTTTATGGGAATGGGGTCGATTTCCAGGTTGTCTCTGGCCAGGCATCTTGCTCGGCCTGTACTTAGTCTGGCCCTGAGTCCTTCTTGGCGGCACATGCACCTCTTAGCCAAGAGGGATTCCAGCGCCCAAGGATCCTGGGAGTTTGGTCATCTCCTCCTTCCTACTCACCCTCCCAAATCCTCCTGGTTTGTCTTCAGGGCAGTACCAAGTTCCTCATTAGGGCCTCCTGCTGTGAAACAGCTCATGCAAGGGCTATTGTTGTGCTTGGCCAAGATGGGCAGTTTCAGTCAATGTTCCCCTAAGAGTTTCTGTGGAAACTATGCTCCTACCCGGTTCCTCTTCTCAACATTTTTATATGTACTGATTCTCCTGTGTCAAGCATCCTACTAGGAAGCATAAAAAAATATCTTGTACCAAAGAACTTTGATAATGATTCAGTGGACTTCCATCAACCCCAAAGAAGCCTTGCAACTACTGTCTTGGATCTGGAAGCAGTGAGTGATGCTGGTATTTCAGTCATGTGAATAAACTAGAGATGAACTATCTTTAGATAAACTCTGTCTGTGGCAGTCTACTTCATCACCACCTCAAGTTTACCTAGTCCTTTAGGTCCATTTTTATCCATAGTTTTAGACTTTCATCAACATAAAGAACAGAACATTAAGAAAAGAAATGACAAGTTACTTACTCAACAATCAATGAGACCATTTTTATTACTGTTTTTGAGGACAAGCTACTTTGAAAATCTTGCCTTTAAGGTCCAAACTTCAATATCACCATAAAAATAACAACCCCAAATGAATTTCAAGTGTATATTGAGGGTATATGGTTTCTATATTTGTTTCTGCCTTCAAACTTCTGCTGAGTAGTTTTCTAGTAAGAAATGCAGGATCAGCCCCAACCTAGTGACTTGTCTTAAGATGTAAAATAGCTAACATGTCACTCTAAAAGCTTCTCTCTGCAAAAAGGTAGCAGATTACAAAATGGCCATAATGATTATTTGGGGGCAGATGTACATATGCATTTATGTTCATACATATGTATTATGCATCTAGTGAACATTGGAAAAATAAGAAAACATTTAACAGACATGACTTGCTCGGCCCCTCTGATAAGGTGGCTAAATGAATATATTACAGCTGATTTCATGAGTTCCATCCTGTGCTTTCCTATCCTCAAATAGATTTCTGGACATATGCAAAAAAGAAAGGTTACATTCAGAATTATGCCCTGTTTACCCCAGCAGCAGGCAACCTATCCAACTTAAAATTGAGTTTCTCCCTGTAACGGAGCTAGTGCCCTGTGGGGCTCCTAGGGTGCGCAAGCCTTTCTGTGTCCTTCATGTCTTGTTTTTAGGGACTAAGCCTCAGCCTCCATGACCTTCCCTGGGTTCCAAGGGCAGCTGCTAATCAGGGAAGGGAGGAAATGCAGAGACCAGGGAGGAGAAGTGCAGCCTTGGGGCAGGGTCCTGGTTCCTCCTTAAGAAATATACATAGCAATATCTTTGAGCCTTTCTGTAGAACTAAAACCCCTAACAAATGGAAGAACTCCTTGACCAAGCATTCTTCATTCCTGAAGAAGGAGGACCACCAAAACCAGTCCTAGGGCAGCTAAACAGCAGATGTGAAAGACAATGCCAGCTTTTCTCTACTCTGATCCCTAACTGTGGCCCTACTTTCCACTCCCCAGACTATAAAACTACCTCCTAATCCCTTTCAAAGGGGGCACAGTCTTTAAAGCATTAGCCTGCCATGGCCCCCTTTGCCTGGCAAAGCAATAAAGCTATCTTTTCCTCCTTCATCCAAAATTCTGTCTTTGCATTGCTTTTCAGCAACGCTGGACAGAGGCCGAGTTTCAGCAGCATCCCCTAGATTCTAACTTCTACATTTCTGTTCCCCCGAAACTGCTAACACAGAATTAGGTATGAGATTCATTTTTCCTGCACCCTCTTATGAAATAGCATTCTATGGATTCTAAAGGACTAGCCTAAATCCCTCATCAATGCTCGAACACCAAGAATGAAATTCTATACCGAAGGGAAATTACTGAGGAGAAGAGCAAGTATATTTCTGTATTCTACAGCTACCCAGAAGAAGGCCCAAAGTTTCAGGAGGGATGACAGAGGAATGAAAAAAAAAAAAAGGGCAACTTTCACAACTCAGAGATAGCAAGTGCTCTGGGAGTGAGTAAAGAGCCAGAATGATCCAGTGTGAGGCAATCACTTTACTGTGAGTCCCAAAGGAAGAACACAAGGGAATCCTAAGTAATATTTTCAGTATGAGTATGTGGCACTCAAAGAGGTTAATTTGTTCTTTCTATTTAAAAAAAAAAAAGTATCTAATTCTTATGAGAAGAACCAAAACAAACAAAAAGACTTCAAATTTCTGATAGAAATGATAGGACTTGAGAGAGTAAAAGAAATACATATGTAAGGAAATAACAGAGATTCACTTTGAAGACAGCTCAGTAAATCCCATCATCCAGAATTTCACTCTCTAAGCCCTCCTACCTAAGAGGCCTAAACCAGCTTTCCTTAGAGAAGAAGGAGTAAAGGTCAGTTTCTTTTGAGTCCCACCCTTGCCCTACAGGGGATTAAATTCTGCATCTTAAATATCTTGTTAATTATTTAAGAACCTAATTCCTCTGTCTTTTTTCTTTGATCTGCAATGTGCTTCAGAGAGGACATCAATGAACCTCTTGAAATGTAATCTACTTCCTTGCACTCCAGTGAAAAGAATCAGACCAAAATGAAAGATGCTGTCAAACGCCAAACTGGATGGTATTTGAAAGACTAAAAAAATAAACAAAACAAAACACACAAAAAACCAAAACTACATCCTACAGAAGGCCAATCCATTTGATTTCAACAGATCTGCACTGAGAGCCCAGGTGTGGTGACACAGCTTGGAGTCTGCAGTCCTATCGTCCTAACTACTTTCCCTTTCTTGTTGTGGGATTCTGGGCTTTAGTTTGCTCTTTATTAAAATGAAAGGACTGGACTAAAAGATCTCCAAATTCCTTTTTGGCTCAAAAAATGAAGATTCTATGACCCTTATGACTTGTTGGCCTCCAACCCACTCACACACACAACCCACTTACACGGTGTCACTAACTAGGTTGTTGGCGATTCCAAGCACATGAACACCCCAGATGAACCGAATTAGTGATTGGCTTAGGAAGTTTATCAGCAGTTAAAATAGCAATATGGGAAAGCACTCTGAAAAGAGTTTACCCACCAACCCACTATTCATAAGCACCGGAAAGTACAGAAAAAAAACTCCATCTTTTTGAGTAAACAAAGTATTGTCAATGAAACAGGTGATTTAAAATGAAACATAGTAAGAGAGAAGGGACCAGTGGAAGAGTCTGGAGACAAAAGGAGAGACTGGAATGGGTGGGAAATGAAAGACAAGGATTGTATGTCTCTGGGTCAAAAGACATCAGTAGAAAAAAGTTGAGTGTGCTCTCAATTTCTCACTTAGAAGATGATGTTTCTCAAGCTGAAAAAAATAACTGTATTTCACATACATGTACTGATTACAGAAGAAAAGCTAACATTTCTAAAGACCCTTCAGTTATTAAGAATGGAAGATCAGAAAGGGAGTAGTGTCTCAGCAGAGTCTTGAAAGGATGAATTGAAATTTGCAGGAAGTCTGGGTGGAAAGTTTATCATCATAAATGGTCGATTTACAGCTCAACCATTATACTTTAATATATCCTGAGCTTTCTAAGTTCTCAATTAAAAGACTTACATTTACAATATATATGACAAACAATCCTGAAATGCACTTAGTAAAACATAGTTTTATTAGATAAATATCTTTAAAAGTGGAGAGTGGAAAACAATGAGAAATTATCCACAATTCTCTCAACGGATCTATATTAGCTTAGAAGATGTTGCAAATGTATATCCCATTGAGAAATCAGAAACATGCTTTTAAATGAATGATGCTAGTACAAAAAAAATTTTTTAAATCACTTGTTTAAGAGGACTGATCAGTTTTCAGACAAGACAACTTTTTCTCTTTTCTTGCCACATGGTAACATCTTAAAACCTCATCCTTTTCTCCCATGGTTGAAATCAGTTTCCCCACCCAGACTGCCTGGAAAAATTCAATTCATCCTTCAGATCTCTGCTCAGACATTACTTCCAGCCCAGCATTACTTCCCTGACCACTCACAAAGCCCCCAAATCAGTTTTATCCTAATGTTCCTCTATCATTATTTTTTTTATCATCTCACCCACCAATTATGAGCAATTTGAAGCCCAGGGAGATACTTTACTCATCTCTGTACCTCTACTAATTTGTGTGGCATGTGAATGAAAACACACACACACACACACACACACATACACACACACACCCCTCCTAGAATATTGCCTGCTAGTTGGGAATGCTATATAAATGTTTACTATTGTTATTATTATTATTGTTATTATTAATGTTAAATCAATAAATACGGAATGTATTGAAACAGAAGGACATACACCACAATCTGATTAGCAGTCCATCTAATTCCTTAATACTCTAAACTTGGGAGCGGAAAAGTCAATAATAGTGAGATCAGTACCTGACCATTATACTCTTAGAACCATAGATGGGCCCTAAGAATACTATCTTGCACTAGAGACATATCCCCTTTACTGTGTCAGAAATTATAAGCCTGCTTTATTTTGTTTTTCTAAAAATGCTTCATTCTGCAAAAGCCAACTTTTTAATAGAGAAGGTTTAGGATAAATGGTATTTAAAATATAAGAGCCATGGTAATAAATAACTTTCAAAGAGGTGCTTCACATTAAGAACAGAGGCGAAAGAATGCTTACATGGAAACAATTTTCTTACTTTTCTAGTAACTTGATGAATCTCCATTAACATATCTCTGAGCTATTTTTGATTTTTCCATCAAGTTCCTCTGTTTGTTACATCAGAACTTGTTGCTATGGAGATGACAGAGATGGCACAGATTCACCAGCATGGACCATTTTCCAAACAACTAAGCATCTTTTCCTACCATGAAAGAAATATATGCCTCTCCTTGTGATTTTCTTCTGAGAAATAAAAAATAGATCTATTTTCCACTGAATAATGAAGATGGGCCATTAGAAGTGGTGAATTTCTTAATAAAATATTAGTTACATTCGGAGAAAATGGATCTATTGATAAATATTTTGATTTATTTTCAATGTAAATCTTACTAAACATTATATTTAATAGCATTTTTACAACTCACAAAGTTATCACATATGCTCTAATATTTGATTCACTCAGCTTCCAATGACATAAAAGATGTGTTTTTTTTTTTTTTTCCCATCTTATAAATGAGCCCATGGAGCCCAGAGAGACTAATTTGCACACAGGAAAATGTAAAATCGTGGAACTTGCACCCAGATCTCTTGATAATTCCTCCTCAACTTATTGCACCTCCCCATATCTCAGGGTATAGTATTACTTTTAAATCTAGTAATAATTACAGTTTTATGACTCCTTCATCTTCCTCCTGTAACAGAAAAGAACAAAACTAACTCCATATAGGAGCTAATGTTTTTTAACCTTCATGTTCTGTTGCCTGTGCATAGTCATGCTGGCTCTGCACTTTTGTAAAAGAATGTTGCCTAAAACCTGAAATATACATGATAACACAGGCTCAAGACTCTGCCTTCCAGGCCTAACCTTTCAAGCTATAACATTTTATATTCATATAAGATAACAAGTTGCAGGACTGAGAATAATGTTGGTCTTGCTGGAGGTTTATAGGAATATTGTGACAAGAACTTCATGGACAGCTAAAAGAACAAAGGATTCTGTCACCAGTAGCCACAACATTACATGGGTTAAGGATCCGCCACAACAGTTAAGGATCCGCCACAACTGTTAAGGATTTCTGTGGCTGTGGTGTAGGCCGGCAGCTGTAGCTCTGATTGGACCCCTAGCCTGGGAACTTCCATATGCCGTGAGTGTGGCCCTAAAAAACAAAATGAAACAAAACAAAACAAAAAAAGAATTTAAACTCCATCATAGTTCATGAATCAGCCATGGTCCCTCTCTCTACTCTTAAGGCTGCCCACTCACTGAAAACCAATTTATCATAAAGTATGTTTGAAGGTAATATACTGGTATTTATAAGGATATGAAAATGAAAAACTGTCTTTTGGTGATCCCGTTGTGTGGTTCAGCGCATTGAAGACAAAACAGAGTGTTCATAAGGATATGGCTTTGAACCTTGGCCTCGTTTAGTGGGTTAAGGGTCACAGCATTGCCACAAGCTATGGCACAGGTCTCAGACACGATCAGATCTGGCATTGCTGTGGCTGTGGTTAGGCCTGAAGCTGCAGCTCTGGTTCAACTCCTAGCCTGGGAACTTCCATAAGAGGCAGGAAGGGCCCTCTGAGGCGCCTGGGCACAAAAGCCTTTCTGTGTTTCCCATTTCTTGTTCTTAGGCAATGGGCCTCATTCAGCCTCCATGACTTTCCTTGAATTCCAAGGGATAGGTTCAGACGGTTGCTGATCAGGAAAGGAAGGGGATGCAAAGACAAGGGAGGAATAGTCAAGGAAACAATAGCACAGCCTTGGGGCAGGATCCTGGCTCCCTCTCAAGAGGTACATATAACAACACAGGTATCTTATACACCTAAGAGAAAAGTTATATTCCTTATGCATCTTTTAGAAATGAATACTTTAAAACTGAACAGAGTCCTTCCTTGCCCCACTCCCAGGCTTAACTGCATCCTAAACATAACCACCCATAAGCTAAAGATTAGGCACCCTGAGCAAAACTGCCTGTTGTAAAAGATTTTAGCACATGACGTTTTCCAGGAACTTTCCTAGTTTATTGTAATCTCTGGTTAATATGCCCATTTCGCAAGCACTGTTATTCTAGGCAATAACCCAGAAGACCCCCATCATGATCATACCGAGATCTCTCGTGTTCAACTTCAATGACCAAGATTCCCCCAAGAAAGAAGGATACATTTTTACTCAAATCCTTATTGCTATCTGAAAACTTGTTTTCTCCTTTTTATTGTAAAAATCCCTGCAGTTCTTCCCAAAGGAGGGCACAGTCTTTAAGGCAGTAGCCTGCTGTGGCCTCCTTTGCCTGGCAAAGCAATAAGAGCTATCTTTTTCTCCTTCACCCAAAATTCTATCTCTGAGTTTCTATTTGGCACCGGTGGACAGAGACCAAGTTGTGGCAATGGTATATCTGCAAAAGGAAAAAAAAAAGAAAAAAGAAAAACAGTCTTTTATACTCAAAACTAGAAGACTGTCAAAATAAATCATATCAAAATATCACAATAAGAATATTGAAAACAATACTGTCAGATATTTAAAGACTTGAAAAAAGTTTTATTATGCATTTACATGAAAAAAAGAAAATCTTAAAACAAAAATTTTTAATTAAAAAATGGAATATACTCCTAAACATTAAAGATATTTTATATCATAGCTGAATTATAGGTTATCATTAATTTATATTTCCCTATTTATGCTTTCTTATATTTTCTATTTTTTTATAGTTGATTATTTTCTATTTGAAATTGGAAGAGTATGTTATCACAAGAAACTAGGGGAAATTATGAAGAGAATCCTCATGGCTAACAATCACTTTGGGTTCCCTGGCAAAATAAGAGAGAAGGCTGAAACATTGCTCCTGTATATCTGCTTGTGTGACTTTATGTAATAATTAGAGAATGCCAAGGGAAAACATTTAAATATCTCAAAACAAAAGCAATTAAGAATCTTAAACGCCAGGATAGAAATGCTCAATTAACTTAAAAAAACCCTTCCCCACTGAATTTCGTGTTGCAATTAGAACAAATGCAACACTTACTGTGTGCCTGGACTTTAAAGACATTATGCAGCATCCCAAATCATAAAAACAGTGTTAATTCAAATTAATTTGCATAAGTACATGTAGAAAGCATCAGCTGAAAGACACTGAGAAGAAAAAAACACAAACTATGTGTTGATTGAATGGCAATATTTCCAGTTCTAAGGAGGCATTTGCATCGTCTACCACAAATATCCATAATAATGTAATTCGAACATATTTGTTAAATTCTTACTATGCGAAATGCATTATGCTGGTCCCTGTGGGAAATGCAAAGCTGCGTATCCTCTGCCCTAAAGACAATTATAATCTCTAATCTCCTAGGGAAAATGAATCTAATTAATCATATGCAAGGCTGTCTGGGAAGTGATAAGAGAAGGGTAAGCAGTTTTCTATAGGAGTTAGGAGAAGAGATTTTGTTTATTAATAATCTGAAATTAGGAAATGAACTTCTTAACAACAGTGCTGACTGATGATTTCAAATTGGGAGTTGTTCAACAAACCTAGGGTGGAAAGAAAGATGATGTAAATTTCCCAAAAGAGTTTGGAAACGGGAACAGAAGTGAGCGAAATGTGATTCAATTTGAAAAAAAACAAAAACAAAAACAAAAGCAGTGGGATAAGCAGAGAAGGCATATAGACATCTGAAAACTAATCACTCAAAACCATGAGGTATCCAGTGGGCAGAAACCTAGCTTTAACATATGGGCTAGTGAGTCAGACATTAGTTGCAATTCAATGTTACAGCACAAAGGCCTCTTCAGGGTGTTTAGTAGGTGAAGCAGATAAAGGGACCTCCATGAACAGAGTTTGAATTATTCTAGTGAAATCACAGCTAGAAAAGAACATTCCATTAACTCTGAAAAAAAAGAACAACCACCTGTCAGGCATCTGAAAAAGCACTAAAGGTCTTTACAGAAACAAGAACGGGTGAGTAAAAAAGTATAGCGGAAAGAAAAAGTTGAAAAAACCAGAATTATATGAGAAAGAAAGGAAATCAACCAATGGTATTATGCCTCCAGCTAAGACAATGAAAAAATCATGTACCACAACAGGGTTAATTCAAGAACTGTCGATTTATTAATTATTAACTAAATTGGACTGCCACTGCATCAAATTAAGGCCGGAACAAACCAAATCTACTTCACTCTTGCTGACTGAACTGTTTTTTAAGACATGAACTTAATAGGATCAAATTAAGATTCAAAGTTAGGGAGATAGCAAGGAACAAAGCACAGATTAAGCTGTCTTTTAACCATGGTGTTTAAGAGTATCTGGAATAGTTCTTGGCTGGTAAGTAGCTATTTTTCTGAGAGCACCTCAATGCTCATTTCTTTGTGGGCCACTTCAGTTCATTGTTACAACTAATCACCAGTTTCTGGCTTTCTTCTCTTCTCTTCATCTCTACTCTTCCTTGATCTCTCTCTTCTTTTCCTCTTCTCGAGATCTCTCGAGAGAGAGAGAAGAAGAGGGGCAGGGGGCGTCCGCGGATTTCTTTCTCTCTCTCTTTCTTTCTCTCTTTCCTTTCTTCCTTTTCTTTCTTTCTTTCTTTCTTTCTTTCCTTTCTTTCTTTCTGTTTCTTTCTTTCTGCCTCTCTCCTCTCTCTCTCTCTCTCTCTCTCTCTCTCTCTTTCTTTCTTTCTTTCTTTCTTTCTTTCTTTCTTTTTTTGTCTTTTTCAGGGCCGCGCCCACAGCATATGGAGGCTCCCAGGCTAGGGGTCTAATCAGAGCTATAGCTGTCAGCCTACACCAGAGCCACAGCAACATGGGATCCGAGCTGCATCTGCGACCTACACCACAGCTCACAGCAATGCCAGATCCTTAACCCACTGAGTGAGGCCAGGGATTGAACCCTCACCCCCATAGTTCCTATTTGGATTCATTAACCACTGAGCCACGACGGGAACTTTTAGCTCTTTCTTACAAAGGTGTTGGTTGGCTGTAACTTGACCTCTTTGGCCAAGTAAGTGTAGGGCATTCAAGCAATCCATCTTCTTCATTGGGCAGATGGTAAAAAGTATAACGTGCCTGTTCTCATAATTACAGTTTTGGACTAGAAGATGCCAAGCAAACATTTTTTTCTTCTCTCCTTGCTCTGTCATCTATTCCTCTTCTCTATACTATACCCTCTTTATTGCAAATTAATATTAGCTTAACTTTCCTATTTTTATTTAGGAAAAAAAGTTAAACTGATGCTTGAGGTTTAAACATCTTTATAGTCATGCCATAATGGCCAATTTAAAATTATCTTTGATTCACTCACTCAAAACAATATGTTGTATACCTAAACAATTACTGTTGTTTTTATATCTTCTAAAACTAAGTTAACTGTGAACAGGATTCAATAAAATTTTTAATTCTCATGATACCTGATTTCATTCTTTCATCAGCAAAGGAGAGAGATTTATAAGCCAGACTCTGGATTGTGTTCGAGTTTGAGAAAGAGGAGTACGCCTGAAGCCCCTCCATAGACTACTTGCCCCCTTGACCACCAGAACTGGGACTCTGAACCACCAGATCAGTTCCAAAGCATCTGCCTCATTCTGCCTAAAGCCGAATTGAGCAGCCTTTGTGTCTGGGATGTTCTGAGTATCATCAGGGTCAACTCACTTTGGTATATTAAAGTCCTCTACCTATTTTAGCAGAACCTGAAATACCATCCTACCTTCTGCTTGTGTTTTTGCTTCTGCTGTATTCTTTTTTTCTAGTTGCTCATCTCTGAACCTCTGATTCTGCTTCCTTATCTGGGGCACCTCAACATCAGACCTCCAGAACATGGCCAGCTGTGTCCACACAGCACCAAGTTCATGGTTATGAGTTGGCTCACTGGGTTTAACTACTCCCATTTTACAGCAAGTCTTTAACTGCTTTGCAAATGTTGATGAGAATGTAGTCACACTCCACATTTTCACAACTTTATAAAAAGATAAAAACTGACAATTTGAATTCTATTAAGTCAAACATAATACTTAATTTTTAAAAAAATACTAAAGAAAAAAACATATCACAGGTTTCTTAAGTAGATACACAATTTGAATTAAAATGAGTCTTTACTAGATTAAAGAATACTTGTAGTCACAACAGAGGCTAATTTACTCCCAGATGTTGGATCCTTCTTGTTGAAAAGAAGACTTTAATACTGGGTGCAAGGCTTAGGATTTTGAATAATCACTTGGTTGAAATTATTGCATAAAAAAGACTAGGCAAACAAAGAGAACTGCAGAAATAAACTTAGATAGTGAAGTAATACCAGAGAGTATTGGTTTATTGCCTGCCCCAGAGGTCTCACAAGGCCAGTGTCCTGCCTGCATGGGGACAGATGTCCTGGACACTGTGGTCTCTATTGTTGCCACAGCTCAGCCTTTTCTTAACTTCCTGCCTAAGTTTCTCCTTTCCTGTACTTCTCAAACTTGAGTGTTTTCTCCTTCTCACTTTTTATATTTGCTTGCTGCATTCTGATGCCTCCAGCTTTAAATATCACAAATCTATAAATTTCCATCACTGTTGCTCTGAGTCTACATTTTTAAAAGTTAGCCAGGAGTCTGAACACATTCCAGTGTATCATTTGTTAATAAAGGTCTTATTTTCTATGAAATAAAAACCCTCAAAGACATACTACCTCTGATAATAAAAATAAATCTGTTGACAAATGCCCCTGGTCATTTTCATAATTGACTAGATTAAGAAAAGCAGCTGACTTATTTCAGACCCTGGTTAACTCTTGGCAGGAGCTGACCAGACGGTCATTGTCGTGACTGAGAGGTTATCATTGAGGAGCTACATAATGGTCAAGACCACATTGTCTCTGTTTGTGACTTTTGAGGACTTTAAGCTCAATTAGAAAATATATCTTTGCTCTCCAACATATCAAACAAAAAAAGCAGATATTCCTTCACAACAAATACTAAAAAACTGTGCACAAAGGTAGTCAGACAAGACGGTATCTTCTGAAGAACTGACTGAGGGGGGTCTCCTGGGCAACTACTCTGTTCGCTGTTAAGATGTAAGAACGTGAGGATAGTATATATGGGGCTCCAAAGTGAATTTATTAAATTCTCCAGCTATTCAAACATCAGCAGAGAGGAAAGAGAGTCAATGCGTAAGAATACGAGGTAGTTTTGGTGATTGTGACCCCAAAGCCTGGAATCTACAAACAGAAGAGGTCGTGGAGGCACGGAAAGAGTCCCAGGAGCTTTCCTCTGCTAAGGTTAGTCTTAAACACTACAGAAATTCTTTTTCACTTCAATCAATTCCTTTTCCTCTGAAGAGGCACAGATCTTTACTAATACAATCTTTATTTACCAGCTTCTCTATCCATGTTGCAAAATCAACCCTACTGAAACATAACACCAGGAAGAAAAACAATGAGGAAACTTCTATAATTGGCTAATAGTCGGTATTTTCTTGAAACCAGTAGGAATTTCACCATCTGTAAATCTTAGAGAAAGATATAAAAATAAAGTTATCAAACCATCAGTTAAATCTACTGGATAGCTTGGTAATTGTCAAATTAGAAATGACAAAGCTGAGTAATAATACCAGAGCAGAAAACAAAGCTCTACTCTGAAAAACATAAGGGGACATTCTGTCTTCTTAGTCCTGAAAGGTTGATCTGTCTTCCTCTCTTGGATTTACAGGCAAGAGTCACTGTGCCTGTAAGATTTTGTCTGTGAGAATTATGCCATAATTTACTATCTATAGATTCAGGGGATAATTAAAATATGAGTAAGTGTTTATCTTTGTTATGAGCAAGGCATCATTTTTCTAGTTCTTACATTGGTAAAAAGCAGTACTTGGCAGAGAGAAACCCTACTTACTTACTCTAAGAGGTTGAGCCATAGGGAATTAGCAATATTCCACCATTTTTCAACTACAAAATTGGAAATTTCCTAGCATTCAACCCAAGAGGTGAAAGCAATTTTTCTACAGATCTGTGGTTTAAAAAGACAGACTTTTCTAAATTCAGATATGAAAACTTTCCATCACTCTGAGAATTCCCAAATGCTCTTAAATCTGACTTCCCCAAAGTCTTCTTCCTATTTTCCTATCTGACGGTAGGCCCTGTTAGCAGTCATTGGGATATGATCTGTGAATGGTATGCATTTCAGGCACACCTTTCTTTTCTAGCATGTAACAAGAGCATTGTCATAAGTAGCTCAGGACTATCAAAACAAGACCAAAAGGCCATATGCCTTCAGTGCTTTGAATTGAATGGAACAGTTTGCCAGATACTCTCATGTCAAACCTTATTTGCCAACTTCATATGAACTTGGAGGAGGAAAAGGATAAACTGAAATGGAAGAAAATTTGTAATAGGTACAGCATTTGTAATATCTTGTACATATTAGACTATACACATACTATTAAAACAGATGTGTAGCACTGACCTCTCTCAGATCAACTCTAATGATTACAGATGATACAGGCTTGGCATAAAGTAGAATCAGAAACAGTGATGTAATCTCTACACCATGTGATGCTCATTTGGTGGCAGTAGCATAAGTGAAGTTTATCACATTAGAAAGTGTCTATGTGTTTTAATATATAGATTTATTATTATTATTCAGGTATAGCAAAGCCAACAGATTAGATCACTGCCATTGAAAAGCTAGTCTGTTAGACTCACAGGTGACAGGAAATGAGGACATTATCATGTTGGGGTGGGGGGCACATGGGGAAGCACCAGGGTTAGTCAGGAGGCAGAGGGAGAGAAAGAATTATGGGGACACACCTATACTGTGATTTCCACAGGAAGGAACAGGCAAGACAGGGTAATCAGGTTTGGGATTAGCCGGTTTGAATCATTTCAGTGGGCTCTGGGGCATAGGGCCTGTCCCTAGCTGTCTGGTATGTGGTCCTGGGGTGGTTAGGGTCGGGGATAGTGACTGGATTGTGAAAGCCCAAGAAAGCTGGTTAAATTAGGATGTGGGCTCTGGATTGATTACTTTGCCATCGAAAATCATGCCGATGAGCAAGTTATTTACTACCTCTAGGAGCTGGCTAACTCTGGGAGGAGCAGTCCAAAGGCTCCAGATGTATCAGAATACAAAAAATGAAAGACATGGCTAATCCGTTACATTGTCTAATAGATTCCCTGCAGGTCAAGTCATGGGTTCCTATCATAGCTCTGTTAGCAATTATCTGTGTAACCTTAAAAGGTCACTTCTCTAGCCTTTAACTCTTCCACTAGTAAATTAAACATTATTTGACTAGATAAATCTTAAAGATAATAGGTATGTACTTATCATTCTTTGAGTTATGATCACATGACAAAAGGAGATGCCTTATTATATTCAACAAGATAACTCTTGTTCAGGACAAGGATTTGGTAAATTCAGTCTGATATAGGAAAATTAGGTTTGAGTACACCTCTTATTTTAGGCAGTTTCTAAAGTAGACAAGCTGTTACTGCCACATGTAGTCTAAAAAACTGCACCTTGAAAGCTAGAATGTCTGCTTATGCCTCAAGGCTTCTTCTAACCACAATGAACTTGGCCACTGGGATTTGTAAGCACTGCCAGGTCCAGGACTCCTTCAGAAGCACTCTTTCATTTTTACTGATTGCTAACTGACATAAATAAACAACAACTGCATCTTATTGTCCTCTTATTCAGCTTTCATATAGCAACAAGGATAAGGAGAGCTCACCATATAGCTAGTAACCAATACATTTATGCAGAGGTAACCAGCCCAGTATTAAAGCATCTTAAAGCAAAATGCAAATGTAGGCTTAACATTGTTAAGATGAAAATCAGAATATTGTTCTCAACCACACAGGAAAATGCCACTATATTTCTATATCATACCTGAAATGACATATTTTTCAAAACTGTGTCTTGGTGCCTCTGCCATGTTAACCTGGGTACATGATACTTAGGAAACATACACACTTCTGATATTTCTTAATATTTAAGTAATAATCCTTTATCTTTCATGCTCCTAAATAGGAAACCCTGTGATTAGATATTACTCAACATTTTTATGTTTTGGTTGTATTGCACATTGTTAAAAGAGAAAAATTCCAGTGGTGGAGTTCCCATTGTGGTTCAGTGGTAACGAATACAACTAGTATCCATGAGGATGTGGGTTCTATTCCTGGCCTTGCTTAGTGGGTTAAGGATCCAGCATTGCCAAGTGCCATGGTGTGGGTCACAGATGCGGCCTGAATCCCATGTTGCTGTGGCTGTGGTAGAGGCCAGCGGCCTCAGCTCTGATCTGCATCCGACCCCTAACCTGGGAACTTAACATATACTGTAGGTGCGGCCCTAAAAAGAAAAAGAAAAAAAAATTCCAGTGGTATGCATGCTTGTGTGTGTTTGTATTTTTGCTTCTAAGATGGGGGAATTCAGATCACAAAATAGTATAAAAAGTATCATCATATCTTTGTAAGAACAGATAAAGGTCTGGAAAAAATACAGTCTATTGCAAACAGAATTCACTTTTCAGTGATGAAATTATGGTGATTTTAATTTTCTTTATATGTTTTTTTAATTTTCTGAATTATTTGCAATGAATATACATATATTCCTTTGACAAGGAGGAAAATTAAATTATTTGTTTGGCAAAACAAATATTCCTATACCCTTAGAGAATTTTTTTGTGAAGGCAGTATTGAACATTAAAAAACTTAAATGTCAAATGGTCACTTTCATGTAGATTTAGAGATCACTATACAGGTTGTTTTCTCCACTTTATTTAGGACCTTCTGTTCCTAATTATTAAAATCTTTGGCAAAGAGATAATATTTAATGCAAAAAGACTAACCACTATGGTAGAGACTATAAGTAAAGATTGCTTCCTGATCAGTAAAGCTGCTATATTCTTAAGGCCATAGGAGGTGAACTAAAAGGAGAGAATTTCATTATTAAAAAGAATTAAACTAGTTTATCAGCCACTGCCACGGTCTCAATTCAAACAATTTCTCAGCCCTCCGGTCCTCAGGGTTCACTCTAACAGGCAACTGAGTCTTTAAAAGGTTTGTTTGCTTGATTAGAGTACTATAGTAATGAGGTTGCCATCCCAAGAACACTGCTTTCCCCAAATAGTTTTATATTAAGGAGCAACTGATTTGCAGCCACAGATTATACCAGAATATCCAGCAAGATCTTCTGAAAGCACAAGGTTCACAAACAGAGGAGCTTAGGAGCATGTGGCCAAAGAAGCAGAAATCTATAACTAACATTTCCAAAGCAGCTTCAAATTTATTCCAAATCAATAACAGCTTTAAATAGAAATACTAGGATTTCAAAGGTGGGACTGGAGTATAGACAAATCATTTTAAGTATGTCTTTTAAGTAAACCTCCCTGCTCAAAGCAATGGGGAAGCTCACGTGACCCAGCAACCTATACATCTGATATCAAAGGAGCAAAATAACTGTGAACTTGAGGCTTTGATCTATCTTCAAAGTCCTAGAATATTAACACAGTATGTAAAATTTGAAAAGTTGGAGAAAAGAGCAGACTAAGGTCCTCAATAAGTAACTGAGGTGGCAGCCACTCTTAGTGTAATGTCCTTGTGCTCATTCCTATTTGTTATCCAGACTTTGTGGTTATCACTTACTTCCATGAGTTATTACATGAGAAAAGATGGGAGAAACGAATTTAAATTGGGTGAAATTTTGCAAGGAGCCGTATTAAAGAATAATTAACACTGTCATGTTAGAAGAACTAATTAAATTGTTCTCATTGCCTACAACACAGAAAACTCCTAAAGTCTATATTTTAACTGCCAAGCATATCACTAGCAGATAACACAAATATTGTATCACAAATGTTTAGGGTTAAAATTATTTTCATTAATTAATTACACTTTGAAATCATCAGTCAAAACTTCAGGCTAAGGGCTAAACATTTTCAAATACACTAATCCCCATCATTCTCCTTTAAGTGAGTATTATTAGCTCTGTTCCAAAAACAAATCATCTGAATGGCCATAAAAGTGTAGTTTGATAGGTAGAGCCAAGGCTACAATGCAGATGAAATGATTCATAGGCCATGGTGCTAAGTTTTATCTAGTCAGTATTTTTACAGGTTCTAAGATCAAAGGTCATATATCTTCCCTTGGATACGTCAACCATCGCATAATTTTACCAGATGGAATGAGAGGTAATTGACTGGTGTGTTGATAATTAAACTCTAGGTCTCTGCCAATAAACTTAATTTATATAGTATCATTGTGGAATAAGATCATTACTGACAAAGTAAAAATGTAAGTTTTTTAATTAGAATCATTTGAATACACTGGCTGACCAGCTTAACATAAAATGTCTGAAAAGATTATAACAAAAGTGACAAAAAGGGAATATAATATTTGATATCACATCAATTAGTCATTTAGTATCAAAATATGCAAAATGGTGATATATCTTTGTTTTTTATATAAAAAGCACATAAGATCTATCCTGTTAAGGTAACAATACCATATTGTTGACTATATGCACAATGCTGTACAGATCCCTAGAAGTTTCACATCTTGCATAGCTATATCTGCTGAATAGCAACTCACTTCCTGGTTCCCCCACCTCCTAGCCCTGCCAACCACCATTCACTTTTCTGCATCTATTAGTCTGGCCACTTTAGATGCCTCACATAAGTGGAAATGCAGTACTCATCCTTTCGTGACTGGCTTCCTTCATTTAGCATTAAGTCCCCAAGGTTTGATATATGTACACTCCTGTGTTTACTGCAGCGTTTTTCAGAATAGCCAACATATGGAAGCAACCTAAATGTCCACTGACAAATGGATAAAGAAAATGCGCTACATACATACAATGGAATATTATTCAGCCTTAAAAAAGACATATGTATATTTTTAACTTTAACTTTTTATTAAGAAAAATTTTAAACCAAAAATCATGATGAATCCCCATACTCCTATGATGCTGACTCAAAAATCAACTCATGGCCAACTCTCTCACCTTCTGTACTAGAAGCAGACCTCAGTTGCCAGATGATTTCACCCACTAACATTTCATACGTCTGCCTGAAAAGTAAGGATTGTTTTATATACATCACCATAATGTAACCGAGCAGAGTTCTGTGGGGCTCCTGGGCACACAAGCCTTTCTGTGTCCCCCCATTTCTTGTTTTTAGGGAAGAAGCTTCAGCCTCCATGACCTTCCTTGACTTTCAAAGGGTAGTTCCAAACTGTTGCTAATCAGGGAAGGGAGAGGATGGAGACCAGGGAGGAGCAGTCAAGAGACAACAGTGCAGCCTTGGGGCAGGGTTATGGTTCCTCCTCAAGGAATATAGATATCAACATCTTTGAGATCTTCTGCAGAACTAAAACCCCTGATAAGAGGAAGATGTTAATGAAGCCTTCTTCATTCTAGAAAGACCACCAGACCACTAAACACCAGCTTTGAAAAACAATGCTGGCTTGCCTCTACCCTGATCCTTTTCTGCAGCCTTATTTTCCATTCCCAAAAGTATAAAACCACCTCTGAATCTCTCCCAAAGGGGGGCACAATCTTTAGGCCATTAGCCTGCTGTGATTCTCCTTTGCCTGGCAAAGCAATAAAGCTATCTTTTTCTCCTTTACCCAAAACTCTGTCTTGACATTTCTATTTGGCACCAGTGGACAGAGACTGAGTTTCAGAAACAACAGTACTATAATACTATCTAAAAAATGAGGTAAAAATCCTTCAATATCATTAAATATCCTGGAAGGTTCACATTTCCAATTGCTCACAAATATAAACAATATTTTACAGTTGTTTCTTTGAAATAGAATCCAATAATACCCACCTTGTGATTGATTGCTTTATCTCTTGCATCTCTTTTCTTACTTCCCCCTCTATCTTTCTCCCCCCTTTAAACTTAATTGTCGAAGAAACTACAGCATTTGTCCTGTTGTCTGAATATTGTCATTGTATCCACTGGTGCCATTTAACATGTTCCTCTAAACCGTAGTTCTAAAATTGGTAGCTGAATCTAAAAGCTTGAACAAAATCAGGGCAATTTTTTTCCTATAATTCTTTATAGACATGGTAACATTCTTCCTTCAGGTGCACTAAATGTCCAATAGTACCTATTTTGTGATTATTTTTTGAACATTATTACCCAACTCAAATAATCTATTAGAATTTGCATATTGATGATTCTTTACTTCTACCATTTCTTCATTTATTTATCTGGAATTCCTTTATAAAAATAATATCTCCTCTATTAATACTTGGCTAAACAGTGGTACAAATTTGATAAGAAAGAGGAAAAAGAGTTTATCCTAAACTTCTTCCTTTATTGATTTTATTTACCCAGTTTACCTTAATTATACCAAGTTAAGCATATTTGTTTTATCTGGGTTTTTATAGTATTAAATCATATTTTAAAGAATTTTTATAGGAGTTCCCATCGTGGCACAGTGGTTAATGAATCTGACTAGGAACCATGAGGTTGCGGGTTTGATCCCTGGCCTTGCTCAGTGAGTTAAGGATCTGGCGTTGCCATGAGCTGTGGTGTGGGTCGCAGACGCAGCTTGGATCCTGCATTGCTGTGGCTCTGGTGTAGGCTGGAAGCTACAGCTCCTATTGGACCCCTAGCCTGGGAACCTCCATATGCCATGGGAGCAGCCCAAGAAATGGCAAAGAGACAAAAAAAAAAAAAGAATTTTTATATTGGCCAGGACCAGTATGGTAAAAAGTTGAGATGTTTAAAAAAAGCCAATGTACTGTTTGAAGTTGTCACTTTCTACATTGTATACTTTAATCCTCCTAAGTAAATATGTTTCAAATTAATAAAAGACAACCAAAGAGAAAATACAGAGGTGCCCCGGGTGTTACACAGGTAGAACTTTTCACTACTAAAGGACTGGGAAAGTCTAAGGAGGTTCGGCCTTAGACTGAACCTAAAACTAAAGGCATCTTTTCAGGGGCTTAAATATTGAAAAGACAGGAAAATATTTACCTACCCATGACAGGAAGTATGAATTTTTTTACATGTTCCTCTTTTTTTCTTTCAGTTTTTTTTTTTTGAGATAAAATTGACATACAGCACTGTCTAAATTTAAGGTGCACAGCATAATGACTTGACTTACATCATCAAATGATCACAATAGATGCAGTGAGTATCTATCTCCTCATATAAATACAAAATTTAAAAAGAAAAAATATTTTCTTTGTGAGGAGAACTCAGAATTCATTCTCTTAACAATTTTCATATATAACATACGATAGCGTTAATTATATTTATCATGCTGTATATTACATCCCTAGTACTTATTTATCTTATAACTGAGAGTTTGTACCTTTTGACTGCCTTCCTCCAAGGCCTCTGATAACCACAAATCTGATCTCCTTTCTATGAGTTAGTTTGTTTGCTTACTTACTTTTGAAGTATAAGTAAATGACAACACTACGTCAGTTCCTCTTACACAACATATCGATTCAATATTCCTGTACATTTCAAAATGATCACAATGATAATCTGGCTATGATCTTTTACCGTACTATATTCCACACACTGTACATTTCATACTCATGACTCATCATTTTGCAACTGGAAGTTTGTACCTCTTAATCTCCCTGTCATATTTTTTTCCTCCACTACCCACTCCCCTCTGGCAACCACCCGTTTGTTCTCTGTATCTATAACTCTGCTTCTGTTTTGTTAGGTTTGCTCATTTGTTTTGCTTTTTCAATTCCACATATAAGTAATATCATAGAGTATTTGTCTTTATCTATCTGACATTTCATTTAGCATAATACCCTCTAGGTCCATCCATGTTGGTGCAAATGGAAAGATTTCATTCTTTTTAAATGATTGAGTAATCATCCAAGTATATGCATTTCTTGTCTTTATTCATTCATCTATTGATGGCCACTTGGACATTGCAAATAATGGTACAATGAACACAGGGGTGCATATCTCTTCTGGTCAGTGGTTTTGGTTTTTTTAGGTAAATACCTGAAGGTGGAATTGCTGGATCATATGATAGTTCTATTTTTAAGTTTTTGAGGACTCTTATCAGTAGCTGCATCAATTTACATCCCTATCAAAAGTGCAAGAAGTCCCCTTTTCTCCACATCCTCACCAACACTTGCTATTTGTTGTCTGTTTCATGATAGCCATTCTGACAGGTGTGAGGTGATATCTCTCATTGTGGATTTGATTGACATTTCCCCGATGATTAACATTGTTGAGCATCTTTTCAGTCACCATCTGTATGTCTTCTTTGAAAAAAGGTCTTTGCAGATACTCTGCCCATTTTTCAGTTGGGTTATTTGGTATTTAATGTTGAGTTGTATGAGTTCTTTGAATATTTTAATATTAACTACTCATAGGATATACCGTTTGCAACTACCTTCTCCCCTTCAGTAGGTAGTTTTTCATTTTGTTGATAGTTTTCTTGGCTGTACAGAAGCTTTTCAGTTTGATGATGTAATCCCATTTGTTTATTTTTGTAACTGTTTCCCTTGCTTAAGGAGATATATAATATATACATCACTAAGATCTATGTTGAAGAGTTTACTGCCTAAGTTTTCTTCCAGAAGTTTTCTGGTTTCAAATCTTACATTTAAGTCTTTAATCTATTTTGAATTTATTTTTATGCATGGTATGACAGAATAGTACAGCTTGATTTTTTTTTTTTTTTTTTTGGCATGTAGGTCTCCAAGATCAGCAGATTGCCGATCAAAGGACTGCCTTTACCTGGGTCCCAGAGTGTGTGAGCTTCCGTGTGCACCTTTTATTAGTAGATTCTCTGTTTCCATGGCCCTCTGATTGTCTGGAAAGTAAGCCCCATTGGTTTTCAAAGCCAAATGTTCTGGAGCTTGTCTTTCCAGGGCAGGATCCCCAGGCTGAGAAGCCTGATGTAGGGCTCAGACCCCTGCTCCTTGTGAAGAAGCTCTGCAATTGTAATTTTCCTCCCTCTTGTGGGTCACCCATCCAAAGGAGGTATGGGTCCTGACTATACCAACTCTCCATCCTCCTACCCATCTTGTTATGGTTCCTTCTTTATATCTTTAGTTATAGATATTATTTGCTGGTATTCTGATCTTTGAATAGTTTGCTCTGTAAACAGTTGTAATTTTGGTGTGCCCTTGGGAGGAGGTGAGCTCAGGGTCATCTTACTTTGCCATCTTGGCCACTCTCCCCTTACCTGTTTATCTCAAAGATTAAAAAATGAAGAGATGCCATGGCCAAAGTACGGAAGTCTCTAGGTGAACAGTGCCAATGCCAGGAGCCCCTTCCTGCTTCCTAACATGCTGTTGGTATCTTGAAAAGAGCATGCTGCTCAGAACCCTCCTGCTTGGCAGACAGCCAGGCTCATGGCTTCATATGTTTCTAATGGGTCAAAGGAGAGAATATTTTCCCACGTATATCTGAGAAAAGATAAAGCTAAAATAGAGCCTGACTATGCTGTGGCTTGCTGAGCTGCTTCAGTGCCTTGTCACTGCTCATGGGGTAAACCCCACCTGTGTAACTTGCTAGTCAAGGCTGCTATAACCTGGCCCACCCTAACAATTCTAACCAGCATCCACTATGTTTATTTCATGACCTCCTCATTAGAGGGCCTGTGGTCTAGAAGAAAAACAATCAAATTTACTACTCTTCTCTGGACATTCTTGAAACACTTCTCTTCCATGTATGCTCATGCTGTTCCACTTTCCTATTTATCAAATCCCTCCCATCAAACACCATCTCTGAGTCTTCCGCTCTTAAGCCACAATTAATATCCCCTTCTGTGGTAGGTGGAATAATGGCCCCCAAAGATTCTAATCCCTGGAACCAGTGAATATGTTTTTTTACATAGCAAAGGGGTATTAGGCTTACACATGGAATTAAGTTTGCTAATCAGCTGACTTTAAAATAGAAAGATTAGCTTGGATTATCTGCAAGGACTCTGTAATCACAAGAGTCCTTAAAAGTGGAAGAGGCAAGTAGAAGAGTAAGTGAGAGTAATATGATGTGAGAAGGACCCAACTCATCATTGCTAGTTTTGAAGATGGAGAAATTCTCCTTCCTCTGGCTCTTCTGAGCCAAAGAATGCAGGTAGCCTCTTGAATATGGAACATTTTACAAGAAAACAGATTTTCCCCTAAAACTTCCAAAAAGAGACACAGACCTGCCGACACCTTGATTTTAGCCCATGAGAACTGCTGGACTTCTAACCTAGAGAACTCAAGAGAAGCCACTAAATTTGTGGTGTGTTGTTACAGCAGTCATAGAAAACTGAAGCACTGTTATTTTTGCTCACTTGGCACTTTGTGCCACTATCATAGTTGTGTAGTTGGAGGCAGTAAATGTAGTGCATTGGTAAGAATACACCTGGATGCAAATTTCTGTTCTGCTACTTTTAAGCTGTAAGATCTTGGGTAATTAAAGGAACTTTTCTGAACCTAACTTCACATCAGATCCATCTGTTTACAGGCTTCCACTGCACAGAGCTCCTGTCCTTTGAGGTATTTACCACAATAATAATTAAATAATCAATTGAGTGCTTAATTAGACATCCATTCCTCACTTGAGATAGGGCTTCCCCAAGGGAAGAAGCTATAACTATCTTGTTAATATCTCATATCCCTAGCACAACGCTCCAGTGCTAAGCAGAAACAGGCATTTAAAAATATTTGCCAATGACATGGAATTTATTAAATTTATCACCTTGGTGTGATTTAGACAATACTGTCCAGTAAAATATAAATACATTTAGAATGTAAAAATAAATTCACTTCACTGGTATAATTCAGGGATTCAGAGAGCCATGACTCAAAAGATTTCATAATCTGCTCTTTTCAATTCCCATTTTTAAAAGTTCTTTTTATTTTCTCCCCTCCCTCCCCAGTTGGCTTTCCTAAGGAGATGTTTTCACTGTTAGGTATACCTAAACAGTTACGGGTAGGGCCTCCTTGGGTATATTCATCCTGGCAGAGTCTCCATGAGGCCAGGTTCTGATACTCATATTTACAGGTAAAAATATAAATTTAAAGTAAGCTTTAGGGTACTGATTCAAGTCAATCAACCAAAATTTACAAGGAGAACTATTCCAGGAGCAAAATTAAAATTTTTTCCACATTGGCTCACATATTCTTTATCCAGAAGGAAAATTTATAAGGGAAAATGTTTCTCAATTAAAAAAAAAAATGAAGAACAGACAAGTACTATGTACCTTACAACTTATAAATACAAAGTGTATATAGCAAGTACTCTTACAAGCAAGTAATACTCATAAAAGTATGATTTTATTTGAATGCATCCAGAATTGGTATTTGCTGTTCAGTTATCTGTATAAATGGTTAATAGATTATGCAAACAATTGTCTTTCATCTAGACCATTGGAAAAAAGAGAAGAATCTTTTAGAATTAATAACAATGTCTACTTTAACACTGAACAACTTGTTTCTAAATCTTGAAGACCTTTTTTTATTTATTTTTTTTTTTTAATTTTTTTTTCCCCCACTGTACAGCATGCGGATCAAGTTATTCTTACATGTATACATTTTTCCCCCAGCCTTTGTTCTGTTGCAATATGAGTATCTAGACATAGTCCTCAATGCTACTCAGCAGGATCTCCTTGTAAATCTATTCTAAGTTGTATCTGATAACCAAGACCTTTTTTTAATCAACAAATACTTACACTTCAAGCCTTCTCTAGAAATGGATCCCTGTGGAGCTCTTGATACAAGCCCTGTAAAGACATTAGTGTTTGAAAGGGGGTCTACAGGACATGCTAGTGATTGGTCACTCTAGGTTTTTGAATTTCAAGTCTCCAAGCCCAGCCTTCAAGAAGCCAAGCATTTGTCCCAGAGAACTCTGAATCCCTGCAGAACTAGTTTGCTTTCACTGTGTTGGGCCCGCAGCTGCTATGAAGGTTGTTTATAAGGAATAGTTATGTGAAGAATGTGTCAGCATCCTTTCTAAAAGAAACTGGAAATGCTGTGGCTTATACTTTTCACTATCCCCGTACAAAGACCTGACCTACCAATCAATGAAAAAAGTCTTCCTCAGTCTTGAGCTTTATAAATGATTAGCAAAGAATCCAAAACAATAATGCAAGCAGCACTGATATCTATGAGGCCCCAAATATCAGATGCAGCTCTTAAAATACCCTTTTCTACATCTGAGTTCATTTGGTCTCTGAATTATTCTATCTAACTGGGTACTTGTCAAGCACAGGGAAATCACTGAGTTTGGGGTCTCTTAAACTTATATGTCCCATTAATCATATAGACCTGTTCTGGCTACATAATTAAATTCTATTCTGCAACACAGCTGCAGCACATACTTCCATAAATTTCAGATATGTTGATAAGAATCAAACTAGATAAACCAGGTACACCATTCTAAAAGCATTCATGTTAAGCCCTCATTTATCTTTTAGTCTGTACATTCCATAAGTCAATGTTTGCACAAGTTCAGGTCAATCTTACCTCAGGTATCCCTGAGGAGAGGAAACTAGTTACAAACCCACTGTTAAATCTTTTCTTCCCTGTGTGTATATAAGGATCCTTTGGGTAAACAAACTACTCAAATAATTCAGCAATAAGAAATCTCTCTTTCTCTCTCTCTCTCTCAAAAAGACGTCAAACCTTTCCACAGAAAAGAAAAATCATGGACATGGAGAACAGACTTGTGGTTGCCAAGGGGGAAAGGGAGAGGGAAGGGGAGGGAGTGGGATGGACTGGGAATTTGGGGTTAATAGATGCAAACTATTGCCTTTGGAATGGATAAGCAATGGGATCCTGCTGTATAGCACTGGGAACTATGTCTGGTCACTTGTGATGGAGCATGATAATGTGAGAAAAAAGAATGTATACATGTATGTGTCACCTTGTTGTACAGGAGAAAATTGACAGAACCCTGTAAACCAGCTATAATGGAAAAAATAAAAATCACTATAAAAAAAATAAAGTCACCTAACCAACTCAGTGATCAGAGACGACTGAGGGCCCCTGGGCGGGGGTGGGGGGAGAGATGTCAAACAAATACAACTATTATTTTAAAAGATTGTGGTGCTTACTTTTAATTGGCAATAGGAATTATATTACTCAATATTGCTCTCCTTTTTTGGCTTTAGCTTCTACAATATCACACCTTAAATGAGTGCATAATCTCAAAATTATATCCAAGGTTTTATATCTAATTACCTTCAATCTGATATACCATATGATCTTTTTCTTCCTTTAGAAATGCATCTTCTACTTCCTACACTATTGGTGGGAAGTAAATTGGAGCAGCCACTATGGAGAATAGGATAGAGGTTCCTTAAAAAAACTGAAAATAGAGCTACTATCTTATCCAGTAATTCCATTACTGGGTATATATCTGGAAAAGACAAAAACTCAAATTTTAAAAGATACATGCACCACAATGTTCATAGTAGCACTATTTACAATAGTTAAGATGTGGAAACAAGCTGAGTGCCCATCAACAGATGACTGGCTTAAGAAGATGTGGTATGTAGAGAGAGAGATAAATGGACTTTGCTCGTCCATAAAAAAGAATGAAATACTGCCATTTGCAGCAACATGGATGGACCTAGAGATTATTATACTTAGTGAAGTAAGTCAGGCAAAGACAGACAAATATTGCCTGATATCACTTACATGTGGAATCTAAAAAATAATAAAAATGAATCTATATATGGAACAGAAACAGAGTCACAAACAGGAGACAAACTTATGGTTACCAAAGGGGAAAAGGAGGGGGAAAATAAATTAGGAGTATGAGATTAACATATAAAACTACTATATATAAAATAGATAATCAGCAAGGATTTACTGTATAGCACAAGGAACTATATTCAATACCTTGTAATAACCTCTAATGGACAATAACCTAAAATACATATATAACTAAATCACTTTGCTATGCACCTGAAACTAATACAACATCGTAAATCAACCACACTTCAATTTAAAAAAAGAAAGAAAAGAAACGCATCTTCTATTTTAAATGGCCTCAATCTTTGGAATAAATATATCATAAATAGCTAAAATTTGTATATTTATTTAGAATAAAATTATAATTAGCTTCCTATTTCCTATAGCTATTTTACTTCTCTTCCACACCTGCCTCTTCACCCTCTTAAACTTTCTTTTTCATAAACTACCACCTATACACATCATAATCAAAGGTTATGGAATTTAATTCTTATTACTGGATATCTTCTTTCCCTACAGCCTTTTCCAAGGCTAAGGCTCTGAGATAACTGCATCACCCTCACCCCACAAACTCAGGGACCTTAAAATCAAATGTTGTCTTTTCATTCTGAAGTTCCAAAGTTTCTGGATGCTGGAAAGAGAAATTCTGAGCCATTGAGGTTTGAGCACCTGCTCACGGGCTAATGGTGGGATCATCGTATTGAGGGGAGGAAGAAGTGGAGGCTCTCAATAAACAGTGAGACTAGGTCCTGTATTTTATGGTTGGGCTAAGGGATTACAAGGACATGGTCAGATTATTGAGAATGAAATACAAAACCAAGATCCCACCAAGCATATAACTTTCTTTCTCTTGTATTTGGTAGTTCAAGCATATTAGAATTCTAAAATATTAAGATTAAAAGACTTCAGAAATAATTTTATCCAACTCAATTCAAAATCACTTAAAATCAAACTGGGAAGGGGAAAGACTGATGTTGATGGCAGAGAAAATCTTCATTTCCTTTCCTCTCTAAATCTCTTCTGTTGCATTTGGAATGGATGGGCAATGGGGCCCTAGAGTACAGCACAGGGATCTGTGTGTGAGTGGTTCACTTTGCTGTACAACAGAAACTGAAGAAACCTTGTAAGTCAACTATACTTTTAAAAAAAAACAAAAAAAAACCTTCTTTTTCTTTGAAATTGTTTTTTCCTTTGCTTCACAAATTTCTGAGGTCAAAATTACTAATCTTTCCTTTAGTATGTCTCAAGTATTTTAGTTATAATTAAGAAAGCTTGTTCCATTTCTATTTTATAGAAGAATTCATTTTTTTCTGGCACATATATAGTTTTTTTTTAAATTTTCCTTTTTTAAATATTCAGATATCTGATCGATCACTAGAATTTATTCTTATGTACAGTTTGAGGTTAGACTATAATTTTATCTTTTTTCAATATTCCTCACTTCCCATTGCCCCTTTTCTCCTGTTTTTTCCCACTCTGCAGTAATTTGAGCTTCACTAATGTTTTATATCAGTTTATCCAACTCTTTTTTTAATGGTATTTTTACTGGGGTATTTTAAGTGGTATTTATATTATCTTGGATAGAATTAACATCTTGATGATGTTTATTCTTACTTTCTAAGAATATAATGTTATAAATTTCACAAATATTTTAAGGTTTTCTCTATACCTTTTACACACTTGTAAATTTATACTTTCCTTTCTCATTCTTTAGTTACGTTATTTCTATTTACTCATAACATTTAACATTTACATTCTAATCTTTCACCTTTATTCTCACCATTATTTTACTCTTAGTTGACCAATTAAATATATGCAACAAGTCCTTTGCCAAAATTATCTCTTGATTGAGTGGAAACTGTTCTCTGGCAGATTCCTCAGGAAGAACCTGTGAGCACAATATTTCCTGTGTTCTTACATGCTTAAAATGGATTCTCTATAACTGTGAAAATTGAAGGGCAGCATATAAAACTCTTGGCTCACGCATTCTTCCCTGAGTTTCTTGAAAATGTTACTCTACTTTTGTCTACTTTTGTCTACTATGTTACTGTTGACAATTTCCAGTCTGTGTTTTGAGTTTCTGAGGTGTGGTTGTCTTTTACGTCTTCAATTACTTGTTTAATTATTTAAATTTACTTTTTAGTATTGTGTTAACGATTTTCCTTTGTGTTATGGATTTTTCTCAGGGCAAGGCAAGTATCATTATCTTATACAACTTTTCCATTTTCTTTTCCTTTTTAAATTTTTTATACAAAAAAATAGTGCCTATTATCTCATTTAGAGCAAGATAGGAGATGTTTCAGCATCAAAGTAAAAAGTTGTACAATTTCCCATTATTACTGCATGGTTGGACTTCACCTCTCTTACGATTTGATTTTCTCTCCCTAGGTCTCAGACGTTTCTTTGCTATCAAATAAACCCTCTGGCTGATTGTCCTTTACCTATTTTCAATTATTCCTGCCAATGCTGTCTTCAGTATCAGAAATGATGAGAAAATGAGCATTTTTCCCTTGGAGAATATAACTTGGCTGTATCTTACTAGCTGAGCACTACATATCCAAAATCAATAACCTCAGTTTCTTCCCACATTTCCTAAGTTTTGAAGAAAAATTAGAATGCTGTAAATAAATGTGGTACCAGATGCACTCCAGCAAATGATAGCTCTTGGAATAGCATCTAAAATGACAATATGTACTCACTTGGAATTCAGAAATGAAAATGTCCCAGTGCCTTCCTTGCTTCATTACTGAAGGGAATCAGCCTTATACCACAGCAATTGCCTGCTCCCACCAGCTGACAATGAAATGAATACTCTGTAGGAGCTGAGATGATTGTGGCATTAAACTTAGCAGTCTCTCCATGATCCTGCAAGCCTGCTACTGAATCTAAACTAAATCAGTTTTGAGAAGAGTCTGTATAGAACTTGTTCATCATTTAAAATCTGGAGGGGAAAAATGAGTGAAATCAAATGAGTTAGGAAAGATATTATTAATTAAAAGATGGCTCAGGGATCTCTTTTAGATCAGGCAGAGAGAATAGGGCAGAAACAACCAAGCAGTCTGAGGAGAGTTGACATGATCCACGAAAGCCCGAGAGATTGTTTATTATTGTCATTAGTTGCAATGATGATGATAATAATAGTCAGCTGGTGTTCAGTGGACACAAAACACTGCAATAGCAACAGCATTTGCTTTGGATAGAAAAGCATGGTACAACTTCCCTGGCTGGTGAGCTTGGCATCTAAATTACCTAGACTATGACCCAGAGCAGGGACATTGAGGGAATGAAGTAGATGCCTGAGATAGGGCAAGCATCTGACGTAGTAAGACATTAGAGAGAGACGATTGATTTTAGCCCTTTAATCTCTTGTTTGGAAGAGTAATAAGTGAAAATTTAGTCCTAGGGGTAATAGAAGTTTAAGGAGCAAGGTAGAGAGGAATAATATTAATATCTCCAGGTAAAGCTTTCTGAATGTATCTCATTTAAGTTTCACAACAATGCAATCAGTTAGATATTACGGTTTCTGTTCCACAAAGGAAGTAATGAGGTTTGGAGAAGTTAAAATTGTCCCAGCTTCAGGTAGTGATGAGGAAGAACAGGGTGCAGGCTTGAAGTTCAGGGAGGCGGAGCTGCAACATTTACACTGAGGGCCTCCTGACAGAACTGGACGGGACATGAACTGGAAGGTGCTGGAGGATGTGGTCTTCCCTACAGAACTTCCTCACCTATGTGGTCCTGCTGGGAGTCACTCCTTTTATCTTGAAGAAACTGGACTGCATCTAATGACTGGGCATTATATGTGGATGCATGGTAATGAAGAGCCTGATTACAGTTTTTCCTTCTATTGGCAAATGAGGCTCTTTGAACTTTCATAGCTAAAATATAAAACTATAAAGTATGAAAAAACATCTTCTGGTCATAATGTGCCTTATGCCTGTCATATTCTCCTTCCATTAATGTTGATATAATTGTAAATCAGGCTAAACTTCATTTTCCAACAACTATTAATTATAAGAGAATTATGTCAAACTGGCACTGTCTTGTAAGTCATATCTGTTTACATTTTTATGTCTGGTCAGAGTATTTTTGTGAAGCATTTCTTACAATTAGTTATATTTTGTGAAAGCACATAACCACATTTAAGCATTAGTAGACCGTTCATACATTTTTTTTTTTGTCTTTTGTTGTTGTTGTTGTTGCTATTTCTTGGGCCGCTCCCGCGGCATATGGAGGTTCCCAGGCTAGGGGTCAAATCGGAGCTGTGGCCACCGGGCTACGCCAGAGCCACAGCAACACGGGATCTGAGCCGCGTCTGCAACCTACACCACAGCTCACGGCAATGCCGGATCGTTAACCCACTGAGCAAGGGCAGGGACCAAACCCGCAACCTCATGGTTCCTAGTCGGGTTCGTTAACCACTGCGCCACGACGGGAACTCCGTTCATATGTTTTTAATAAGTGTATGAAATTTTCATATGCTTGATTCATCTGTTACTCAGAAATATGATTAAATATCTCATTACATTTTAGATTTGTCTATTTCTTTTGCATATCTATCAATTCTTAATGTATTTTGAAGTTTTGTTATTAGAGATACACAAGTTTAAAACAAGGCACACTAATGTTTTAAAAATTATATTGATATTGTTTATCTTTAATATTTTTTGCCTTAAAATTTTCCTCATTTGATGTTAATGTACCAATTTTCATTTAGTTAGAAATATCTTTTTCCATTGTTTGCCTTTTAAATTTTCTTTAAATGATGCTAATATAAACATACCATCTTTTGTTTATTTAGGAATATCTTTTTCTACTCTGGTTTTCAGAATTAATGGATCATTATGTTTTAGACATGCCTCTTATCAAAAAGATATAACTGAGTTGTATATGTGTTTAAATCCAGTCTGAGAAAAAAAAATTAACTGATTCAACACGCAGATTTTCCAACTGGAGGATTTATTCCATTTATAGCTATAATGATTATTGGTATGTTTGAATTTACTTCTGTGGTTTTGTTCGTTCCTTTGTTTACTTACTAAATGGCTACATCCTCAGCACATGGAAATTCTCAGGCCAGGGATTGAATCCGAGCCAGTGCTGCGGCCATGCTGGATCCTTTAACCCACTGCACAGGACCAGGAATCAAACCCGCACCTCTGCAACAGCTTGAGCTCCTGCAATTGAATTCTTAACCTATTGTGCCATGGGGGGAAATCCTCTGTGTTTTTATTTTTATTTTCAGTGTTGCTTTTTTCTCCTTTCTTGCTTTTAAAAAATTGTATTATGTTTTTTATTCCATCTCTTTTCATTATAAATTTGAAGATACATACCATATTCCCATTCTTAGATTAGTTTCCTTACACTTTCTATTATGAGCACTTAGCGTCTTAAAATCTGAAATCAATATTCTTATAATCCTCCCAAATAATGCAAAGATCTTAGAACTTCAAACACATCTGACTTATGTGATATTGTTGTTGAGTATTTTAGTTCTTCTTCTTTTTTTTTTTTGTCTTTTTAGGGCTGCACCTGGGGCATATGGATGGACGTTCCCAGGCTAGGGGTTGAATCAGAGCTGTAGCCACAGCCACAGCAACACCAGATCCAAGCCGCATCTGTGACCTACACCGCAGCTCACAGCAACACTGGATCCTTAACCCACTGAGCAAGGCCAGGAACCTAACCTGCATCCTCATGGATGCTAGTCAGATTTGCTTCCACTAAGCCACGATGGGAACTCCCTATTCTTTCTATGAATACATCTTCTTGTAAGTTACCTTCCCTGACATTCTCTTAATATATTTTGCTTGCGTTTCTCAATCTTCCTTTTGTGAGTGATACTAGGAACTCCATGAGGGTAAGGAGTAGGATTATTGTGTTTATTACTTCCTCTCCAGCATCTTGCACAGCAGCTGGGCATGTCTGACAAACAATATGAAAATATTTATTTCATTTACTTATTGTTAGCATTTATTAAAATACTGAATGAAACTGTTTTACCAGCCTGATACTTTGCAGTATGCATTCCTACTATCTCTAGTAATTATTAAAATTCTTAAATAGTAGAATATGATCTACTGAAAAGTGACTAATAGGTCTTTTATAAAATATTCATGGGTTTCTTGTAAATAAAGTGACTATAAATTTGTCATCCAAATAAGGGCACTTTTGAAAGTGGGTTTCAGGTCTTTTAGGATTTATGCCAAGATACCATGCATAAGAAGGGACAGTGTTGGCAAACCAGCCTATGTGGTCAAATAATCCACTAAGGAGGCCATTAGACTGAGGTTACTCCAATGCCTTGGTAGCCTACTTACAAAACCAAAACTGAAACCAGAGTTGATTCCTGTTGATGCCTAAAGAGAAAGAACCAATTAGGAACCGTCAACTGGACTTTCCCAAATAATGCAAAGGCTTAAGCCAGAGCCATCAATTTCCTTGCTTTGTTTCTGTTTTCTGTATACAGACTTACACCCTAGCTCCAGTCAGGGCACTGCTCCTAGCCACTTCCTATTTGACACTACTATATTCCAATTTTTGCTCAAAGAAACTCTTAAAATTTTTAACGTGCCTCAGTTTATCTTTTAATAGGGAGAAGCTATTTCATGGATAAGATTAATGTTATGGGCTCAATATGTTGCTCCCCAAATTCGTATGTCAGAGTCCCCAGTATCTCAGGATGCTGATTGTATTAGGAGACAAAGCCTTTAAAGAAGTAATTAAGGTAGAATAATTTCATATGGGTGGGGCCTCATCCAATATGACCAGGATCCTTACAAGAAAAGGAGATTAGAATACAGACAAGCACAGAGGTTAGACCTTCTGAAGACAAAGGGAGAAGAGAGACATCTACAAAGCAAGAAGAGAGGAATCAGAATGAAACCACTCCTGCTAACATCTTGATCTTGGACTTCTATCCTCCAGAACTGTGAAGAAATAAAGTTCTCCCATTTAAGCCACCTGGTCTCTGGTATTTTGTTATGGCAGTCCTGGTAAATGAATATAGTTGTCTTCTCCAAATTGTTTTCATAATTTAAAAAATATATTATATCTCTTTACAAAGGTCACAAAGTAGTAGATTGCATCGCCAGTCATATTAGTAAAATATTTGTTTGGCCTCCATGGTGCTTTAAAAAATTAAGTTAGTTGCCAACTATTCAGTTAAAAATCTGCATTTCTGGCTCCCCTTGAAGTCTCAGAAAACCTAACAACACCTGGGCATCTATTCTCTTGGCGATAAGGCTTATTAATGACATAAATGAATTTACATATTTATTTATTTTATTCACTGATGATAAAGTTTTTGTAATAAATTACACATAGTATATGTGGACTCTCTTGGCATTTGAATTTTAACCTTTGCTCCACATATATTAATTGAATAGTTTCACTGGGTAACATTATTAACATTTTTTTCCTCCTTTTGGAACACATTTCCTTGCAATTGGTTAAAACTTGGAGAGCCGGTTAGAGAAAAGGCTAGTTTCATGGTTCCTCTGAGACACCCAATTGCTGAGTCTCACACATGGACTGAGTGCTTGGGCAGACCCATCAGTGCTATGATCAAATCCTATTCTGAGAGCAACAGTCAGAAGATGGAAGTTTGGCCATTTGGAACTGTTTCTTCCTCTTGATTCAGCTTCCTCCTCTTGATTCAGTTTCAGTCTTGATTCAGTTTCACCTTTGGGAGGGGGGGCACTCAACCTAACCAAGAGGCTCTCTTTCACAATATAGATCTTGTGGCTGAAGGACAGACCTGTCTCTGAGATATAGGATAGGTTCCTTTTCGCTTTCCTGTGTTTAAGGCTGCTAATATTCCTTCTCTTTCTTATATCTTAGCTATGAGGATTTTAGGTAGGTGATTGCCCTCATCTACCTACAGAATAAAGATTATTCTTCTCTTAGCCATGTCCTCTGTTGGAAGAGCACCAAAGGAAACACTTCATTAGCAGTTAGAATGGGACTAGGACCCTTTCCCTGTGACACCTATTACCTAGTCAAAAGTGGTAGAACCCTATGATATCAATCTTCCTCTGCCACATACTAAAGGAATAACCAAAAATATTATGCATAAGCTTGCCTTCAGGAAGTTTCTAATCTAGGCTGTATAATGTGTTTGATAGATAATAAGTGAGTATTCATGAAGGCAGAGGATTGAGATAATTATAAAAGACTCTTCTCTCCCTACATCATCCAAGTAGAGGTCCATCTCTATACTACTCTCTTATGTTGCTCCCCACAAATAGTACCAGAGCTAAAGTTACTTAAGCCCAATCTCTCTCTCTCTCTTTTTTTTAACCTACAACCCAACCAGTACATAAGTCCCTAGACAGAACTGCCTAATATTCAGGTAAACTCTGAGTTTGAACATCTGGGTTCTTATTTCATGTGAATCACCTCTCTCAGTTTTATTGTCCACATGTAGTAATCTTTGTATATTCAAGTATGTAGGGTAGTTCTGAGTATTAAATGAGGTAGAATTTTAATTCAGTTAGGGCAGTACCTACCACTATGTAAATGCTCTACAAATAATAGCTGTCACCATTAGACAAAGATATGAAAGAAAATGAGGAATGAAAATAGAAGGAGTGCCTACAATCTATTTTTCATGGAAGGAAACAAAGATATTACATTAAAAATTAGTTTCCAAACAAAAATTCCAAAACTACCTCTTGTTAAGTGTAAAGAAAATAAATATTTTGTTCTCTCTGATGCAGGGAATTTGGCTGGTATTTACACTGAGAAAAATAGGAGGTGGATTCTAAGTCTGTTTCATCTGTATTCTTTTTCTCAGCTGGCTTTTACTCAATTCTAACAGAAACCCAACATTCAGCAAACTGAGTAATTGATTCTGAGCAAGTGGAAAAATGCTATAAAAGGTGACTATGCTAATATTGTTTTATATAGAAGCCAAAATCTCCAGTATCAAACTGTAAGGTTCCTGTTGACTCTGCAGTTACCCAGAGTTACTTCTACTTCAGCCTAACATTGTAATTTCTTATATTCTCTTAACCACCTTTTTTTTTTTTTTGTCTCTTGTCTTTTGTCTTTTTAGGGCTGCACCCATGGCATATGGAGGTTCCCAGGCTAGGGGTTGAGTGGAGCTGAAGCCACTAGCCTTTACCACAGCCACAGCCATGCAGGATCCAAGCTGCATCTGTGACTTATACCACAATGCCGGATCCCTACCCCACTGAGCGAGGCCAGGGATCAAACCCACGTCCTCGTGGATGCTAGTCAGGTTCGCTAACTGCTGAGCCACGAAGGGAACTCTGCCACCTTTTTGGATACCAATTAACTCTTTAGTTATGAAGGGGTGTCTGAATAATAGAATTTTCTGGAAAGAGGTTTTTAAAGCATCAGGGTTGAGTTTCTCATCCACAAAGATCTGGTTCACCTCTTGATTGTCTTGTAGTATATTCTCGTTAGGCAACTGAGGAGAAACCTCCTGTCTCTTAGGATTCTGATGCTGTGTCAGGTAACCACTAAGTCCATGCCCTCCAGGTTAGACTTCAATGTTCATATTTCATATTAATTCTATAAGCAGTCCCGAAATGCTTACTTACATACCAGGCACAGCACCAAACACTAAGGATATAGTATAAAATCCACATACCTTCTAGCCCTCAAGGAATTTGATAGTCTCTTTAGCTTAGGAAACAGGCAACATCATTTTAGGGCTCTCATTCTAGCTAAGTATTACTGGTATCTCCTCTCTAGAGAATTATAATCTGACAAGGTAGCAAGACATAGCAAGGACATACCAGTTTAAATGCCAAATGTTTGCATAGATATTAAAGGCTAAAGGAATTCAGGAGAAAGAGGAAGCGGGTAGTTGAACATCTAGAAGACTAGTAGAACTTGAGATCATTCATTCATTAAGTTGAAGGTTTATTTCAACCTGAATATATGAATTTTTTCATTTTTTTCAACAAGTGTCCAGGATATGGCCTTCCATGTTATTAGAATCATTATATCTGTATATATTAAATATTGAAGGTATAAAGATACAACAACAAATCTTTTTTACTTGCTTACATGGGAAGAAATAACAGAGGGAGTTTGAAAAAACCTAAATCCTTTGCTGTGAACAATATATGGCCTTTTTTTCAGGTGAGAAATATCACTGATAGTTTGCCAGGTAATAACTTGATATGCTGAAATCATTCCCAAGAGTTGAATTGATTCCTGTGCATCTACCTGATGTAAAGTAATAAGTCATGCTTCCAGTAAAATTTAAGCGCAGTTTCATTTGACAAAGAAAATGAAGAATTTCTTTTGTTCCCCTAATACACTTAAAAATACTCTATTTTGAAGTCTGTTTCTGCTTTGTATATAAGTTCATTTCTATCTTTTTTTAGATTCCACATATAAGTAATACCATATGACATTTGTCCTTCTTTGTCTGAATAACTTCACTTAGTATGATCATCTCTAGGTGTTGCTGCAAATGGCATGTTGCTGCAAATGGCATTATTTCATTCTTTTTAGTGGCTTAGTAATATTCCATGTATATAGCACCACATCTTTATCCATTCATCTTTTTTTTTTTTCCCACTGTACAGCAAGGGGGTCAGGTTATCCTTACATGTATACATTACAATTACATTTTTTTCCCCACCCTTTCTTCTGTTGCAACATGAGGATCTAGACAAAGTTCTCAATGCTATTCAGCAGGATCTCCTTGTAAATCTATTCTAAGTTGTGTCTGATAAGCCCAAACTCCCGATTCCTCCCACTCCCTCCCCCTCCCATCAGGCAGCCACAAGTCTCTTCTCCAAGTCCATGATTTTCTTTTCTGAGGAGATGTTCATTTGTGCTGGATATTAGATTCCAGTTATAAGTGATATCATATGGTATTTGTCTTTGTCTTTCTGGCTCATTTCACTCAGGATGAGATTCTCTAGTTCCATCCATGTTGCTGCAAATGGCATTATGTCATTCTTTTTTATGGCTGAGTAGTATTTCATTGTGTATATATACCACATCTTCTGAATCCAATCATCTGTCGATGGACATTTGGGTTGTTTCCATGTCCTGGCTATTGTGAATAGTGCTGCAATGAACATGCGGGTGCATATGTTTCTTTTAAGTAGAGTTTTGTCCGGATAGATGCCCAAGAGTGGGATTGCGGGGTCATATGGAAGTTCTATGTATAGATTTCTAAGGTATCTCCAAACTGTTCTCCACAGTGGCTGTACCAGTTTACATTCCCACCAACAGTGCAGGAGGGTTCCCTTTTCTCCACAGCCCCTCCAGCACTTGTTATTTGTGGATTTATTAATGATGGCCATTCTGACTGGTGTGAGGTGATATCTCATGGTAGTTTTGATTTGCATTTCTCTTATAATCAGCGATGTTGAACATTTTTTCATGTGTTTGTTGGCCATCTGTATATCTTCTTTGGAGAAATGTCTATTCAGGTCCTTTGCGCATTTTTCCATTGATTGATTGGTTTTTTTGCTGTTGGGTTGTATAAATTGTTTGTATATTCTAGAGATTAAGCCCTTGTCAGTTGCATCATTTGATACTGTTTTCTCCCATTCTGAAAGTGGTCTTTTTGTTTTCTTTTGGGTTTCCTTTGCTGTGCAAAAGCTTTTCAGTTTGATTAGGTCCCATGGCTTTATTTTTGCTCTTATTTCTGTTGCCTTGGGAGACTGACCTGAGAAAATATTCATGAGGTTGATGTCAGAGAGTGTTTTGCCTATGTTCTCTTCTAGGAGTTTGATGGTGTCTTGTCTTATATTGAAGTCTTTCAGCCATTTTGAGTTTATTTTTGTGCATGGTGTGAGGGTGTGTTCTAGTTTCATTGCTTTGCATGCAGCTGTCCAGGTTTCCCAGCAATGCTTGCTGAATAGACTTTCTTTTTCCCATTTTATGTTCCTGCCTCCCTTGTCAAAGATTAATTGACCATAGGTGTCAGGGTTTATTTCCGGATTCTCTATTCTGTTCCATTGGTCTGTCTGTCTGTTTTGATACCAGTACCACACTGTTTTGATGACTGTGGCTTTGTAGTATTTCTTGAAGTCTGGGAGAGTGATGCCTCCTGCTTGGTTTTTGTTTCTCAGGATTGCTTTGGCGATTCTGGGTCTTTTGTGGTTCCATAGAAATGTTTGGATTGTTTGTTCTAGTTCTGTGAAAAATGTCATGGGTAATTTGATAGGGATTGCATTGAATCTGTAGATTGCTTTGGGTAGTATGGCCATTTTTACAATATTGATTTTCCCAATCCAGGAACATGGAATATCTTTCCATTTCTTTACATCTTCTTTGATTTCTTTGATGAAAGTTTTATAGTTCTCGGCATATAGGTCCTTTACCTCCTTGGTCAGGTGTATTCCGAGGTATTTGATTTTGTGAGGTGCAATTTTAAAAGGTATCATATTTTTGTATTCCTTTTCTAATATTTCATTGCTGGTATACAGAAATGCAACTGACTTCTGAATGTTCATCTTATATCCTGCTACTTTGCTGAATTTATGAATCAGTTCAAGTAGTTTTGGGGTGGAGTCCTTAGGGTTTTCTATGTATAGTATCATGTCATCTGCATACAGTGACAGTTTGATCTCTTCTCTTCCTATATGGATGCCTTTTATTTCTTTGGTTTGTCTAATTGCTGTGACTAGGCCTTCCAAAACTATGTTGAAGAGCAGTGGTGAGAGGGGGCATCCCTGTCTTGTTCCAGATTGGAGTGAGAAGGCTTTCAGTTTTTCCCCATTGAGGATTCTATTTGCTGTGGGTTTCTCATAAATGGCTTTGATTACATTCAGGAATGTTCCCTCTATACCCACTTTGGCGAGGGTCTTGATCATGAATGGATGTTGGACTTTGTCAAATGCTTTTTCTGCGTCTATTGAGATGATCCTATGATTTTTGACTTTTTTTTTTGTAATATGGTGTATGATGCTGATTGATTTGCGTATGTTGAACCATCCTTGTGAACCTGGGATGAACCCAACCTGGTCATGGTGTATAATTTTTTTGGTATGTTGTTGGATTCGGTTGGCTAAGATTTTGTTGAGAATTTTTGCATCTATATTCCTCAATGATATTGGGCGATAGTTTTCTTTTTTGGTGGTATCTCTGTCTGGTTTTGGAATGAGGGTGATAGTGGCATCATAGAATGTCTTTGGGAGTATTCCTTCTTCTTCAACCTTTTGAAAAAGTTTAAGGAGGATGGGCACCAATTCCTCTTTATATGTTTGATAAAATTCACCTGTGAAGCCATCTGGTCCTGGACTTTTATTTGTAGGGAGTGATTTTATGACCTCTTCAATTTCATTTCTAGTGATCGGTCTGTTCAGTTGGTCTGTTTCTACTTGATTCAGTTTTGGCAGGCTGTAAGATTCCAGAAAATTGTCCTTTTCTTCCAGATTGTCAAACTTGTTGCCGTAGAGTTGTTCATAGTATTCTCTTATGGTTTTTTGTATTTCTGCTGTATCCGTTGTGATTTCTCCTTTTTCATTTATAATTTTGGTTATCTGGGTTCTTTCTCTCCTCTTTTTAGTGAGTCTGGCCAGGGGGTTGTCAATTTTGTTTACCTTTTCAAAGAACCAGCTCTTGGTTTTATTAATTTTCTCTATTGTTTTTTGAGTCTCTATTTTATTGATTTCTTCTTTGATCTTTATAATTTCCTTCTTTCTGCTGATTTTAGGACTTTTTTGTTCTTCTTTTTCTAATTCATTTAGGTGGAGGGTTAAGTTGTCAATTTGGGATCTTTCTTCTTTTTTGAGAAAGGCCTGTATTGCTATAAATTTCCCTCTGAGCACTGCTTTTGTAGCATCCCATAGATTTTGAGAGTTTGTGTCTTCATTATCATTTGTTTCAAGGTAGTTTTTAATTTCCTTCTTGATTTCCTCATTGACCTATTGGTTTTTTAGTAGCATGTTGTTTAGTCTCCATGTAGTAGGTTTTTTCTCTTTCCTTTTCCCATGCTCGGTTTCTAATTTCATGGCATTGTGGTCAGAGAAGATACTTGAGATAATTTCTATGCTCCTAAATTTATTGAGTTTAGCTTTGTGTCCCAATATGTGGTCGATTCTTGAGAATGTTCCATGAGCATTTGAGAAGAATGTGTATTCTGCTTTTTTTGGATGTAGTGTCCTGAAGATATCAATGAAGACTAACTTTTCTATTGTTTCCTTTAGGATCTCTGTTGCTTTATTGGTTTTCTGTCTAGAGGATCTGTCCATTGATGTGAGGGGGGTATTAAGGTCTCCTACTATGATTGTATTCTCATCAATATCTCACTTTATGTCTGTTAATATTTGTTGTATGTATCTGGGATTTGGGGCATATATGTTGAGGATAGTAACATCCTCTCCTTGGATGGATCCCTTAATCATTAAGTAGTGTCCTTCTTTGTCTTTCTTTATGTCTTTTGTTTTAAAGTCTATTTTGTCTGATATGAGTGTTGCGACTCCTGCTTTTCTGTCATGTCTATTGGCATGAAATAATTTTCCCCACCCTTTCACTTTCAATCTATATGTATCTTTTGTCCTAAAGTGAGTTTCTTGTAGGCAGCATATTGCAGGTTTATGCCTTTTTATCCACTCAGCCACTCTGTGTCTTTTGATTGGGGCATTCAGTCCATTGACATTTAAGGTGATAATTGATAGATGATTATTTATTGCCATTTGAACCTCGTGTTCCAGTTGATTCTATGGTTCTCCATTCTTCCTTTCTTTTTTTTTTTTTTTTGGTTGGATGGTCTCCTGTTATTATCAGCTTGAATGTATTTTTTTTTTTCATTTTCTGCAAATGCAATATTTGCTTTTGGCTTGTGGTTGCCCTGTTTTTTAAGTATGCTAACCCCTTCCCATAATTGTGTGTTTTAGCCTGATGGTCCTGTAAGTTCAAACACTTCATTACTATATTAAAATTAAGAAGAGAAACATACATACAAACAAACAAAAAGGGTTTTTTACTTCCTAACATCCCTTGCCCACATTTTATGGTTTTGATGACTCTTTTTTATTTTTTTCTTTTTAATTTTATTTGTTTGAAGCATGTTCATGATTAAATCTGTATGCCTGGCTTATTTGAGTGACTGCTCTCTGATTGCGGTTTCCTCAGTCCTAGTTCTTCCTCTTCTTCTTTTTTTTTTTTCTTTTCTTTTTTCTTCCCTTTCCTTCCTTTCTTTTTGGTTTAGAGAAGCACTTTCAATATTTCCTTTAACCTGGGTTTTGTGTTGCTGTATTCTTTTAGTTTTTGTTTGTTGGAAAAAAATTTTATTTCCCCTTCTATTTTAAATGATATTCTTGCTGGATAGAGTATTCTAGGTTGCATATTTTTTCCTTTTAGCACTTTAAATATCTCTTGCCATTCCCTCCTGGCCTGTAGTGTTTCTGTAGAGAAGTCAGCTGACATTCTTATGGGGGTTCCCTTGTAGGTAACATTCTGTTTTTCTCTTGCTGCCTTTAGGATCCTCTCTTTATCACTAACTTTTGCCATTTTTATTATGATGTGTCTTGCTGTAGGTCTATTTGGTTTCAGTTTGTTTGGGGCCCTCTGTGCTTCTTGTATCTTGAACCCAGCATCCTTTAGATTGGGGAAGTTTCCAGCGATAATTTCTTCAAATATATTTTCCATCCCCTTATCTTTCTCTACTCCTTCTGGAATTCCTATTATGCGTAGTGGCCCGCTTTATATTATCCCATAGGTCTCTTATATTGCTTTCCAGTTTTTTGATTCGGTTTTCTGTCTGTTGACCGGATTGAGTGATTTCCATTATTCTATCTTCCATATCACTGATTCGTTCTTCTGCATTATTCATTCTGGTTTTTACTGCCCTTAGTTCCGTTTGCATCTCTGCAAATGAATGTTCTAGTTTTTCTTGGCTCCTCCTTATATTTTCTAGTTCCTTTCTGAGGGTATCTGCATTACTGTTCATATCGTCTCTTAATTCCTTCAGTATTTTCCCTATTTCTCTTTTGAACTCCAGGTCTGTCTGACTGCAGAGATCTGTTTCATTGTTGACTGTTTTAGGTGAGTTCTCCTGTTGGTTTGACTGGGGGTGGTTTCTCAGCTTCTTCATCTTGCTTGTTGTTTTCTTTCTCCTGAGGGAGTTGTACTCTCCGTTATCGGGCAGTGTTTGCCTTGTCACTGCCGTGGAATATTTCCTGAGGGCTGGCGTTGTTGGTCAATCTTTTTTGAGGCAGTGTGGCTTTTCTGGAGTGTTGATGGGGCTAACAGTGTTTCTTTGAAGCAAAGGAGGGCTTCCTGAGGGCAGACAGGACTGGGAGGTCCACACCACGATGGTAGCAGATTTCACTTGGTCATGCAGATCTTGCTCTGGTGTTTTTAGGCTGTGGGGTTCTTGCAGGGGGTTGGCGGTGTTGGGCAGATGTTCCTCAGGGGTGCAGCACCCCCTGGGGGCTGGAGCAGCTGTCTGGGTCACTGAGAACCTAAGAGGCTCTTCCCTAGGGCAGCCCAACTCAGAAGGCTGGCCTGAGAATGTAGGCAGATCTTTTCACAGTCTGGCCGAGCTTGTTGCAGCTTTTCTGGGCTGCAGGGGCTCTTCCAGGGGGCTGGTGGTGCTGAGCAGCTATCCTGTGGGAGTGGGGCACCCCCTGGGGGCTTGCGGGTACCAGGGCCGTTGGAAACCGAAGAGGCTCCTCCCCGGGGCAGCCCGACTCAGAAAAACTGTCCGGGAATTAGGCAGATCTATTCACTGCCTGGCTAGGCTTGTTCTAGCTTTCCTGGGCTGCAGGCCTTTTCTCGGGGGCTGGTGGTGTTTGGTGCTGCTCTGCGGAAGTGTAGCCCCTTCAAAGGGCAAGCAGGCCTGTGCAGGGACAGCCCCTGCAGTGGTAGGCTTCAGGCAATTGTTGAGGCCAGCCCTCCTGGATGGCAGGCAGCCCCAGGTTCGGTGAGAGCGTAGGGGGTGGCGGGGGTCGGAGGAGGGGATGTACTGGGAAGCACAGCTTTCAGCTAGCTAGCGGGCCTGTAAGCTTGCTGTGGCGTGGGGGGTATTCTATGGGGACCCACCCCTTCTTCTCTCCCCTCCCCAGCACGGGCGCAGACCAGGCTCTTCTCCCAGGTTCCCTCTGATGCAGCTTTCCACTTCCCCGCCCCTAGAGTATTGCTCCCTTCCTCGGGGACAGCTTTGTTTTCTAGTCTCCCAGGCAGTCTCTGCCCTGTCAAATGGTTTCTAGACCTCCCAAGCAGTTTCCGCTCCGCCCCGCCCCCCCAGCCCTTTCCAGGGGACTAACCTCTGGAGCCGAGGTCTCGGTGCCCAGCCCCCACCCAGGCATCTCAATTTTTGGTGACTGTGCCTGTAGTTCAGATGGTCCGTTCGGTTCTTGATGGGCTTTTCCGTACTCCAACTTACTGCTACACTCTTCTCTGCATCTGGAGATTCCTCTGGTTCGTTTGATCTTTCCCCCGTGTAGGTGACTTTCCAGGGTGCAGGATCCCTTTCTCCTCCGCAGTTCCCTTTCGGGAGCGCCCGTCCCGCTCGGATTCACCTTCTCTCACTCTCCTCCTTTCTCCCGTTCTGCCCAGTAATGTCACGAACTTCTTGCCGTTATTGGAGTTTAGGTTCCTCTGCCAGCGATTGGTTGCTGTTCTGTGCGAGTCATTTATTCTGTAGATGTGCTTTTTTTGTTGTGTTTGTGGGAGAGGGCGAGCGTGTCCCCCTACTCCTCCGCCATCTTGTCCTCTCTCCTATCCATTCATCTTTTTATGGACATTTAGGTTGCTTCCATGCCATGGAACACTGGGGTACATGCATCTTATCAAATTATGGTTTTCTCCAGATATATTCCCAAGAGTGGGATTGCTGGCTCATATAGTAGTGGTTACCAAAAGAGACGGGGTGGGAAGGGATGGATTGAGGGTTTGCGATCGGCATATGCACATTATAGTATATGGAATGGATGGCCAATGGGGACCTGCTGTATAGCACAGGGAACTCTACCCAATATTCTGTGATAAACTATATGGGAAAAGAAACTGAAAAAGAATAGATTTGTGTATGTGTATGTCTGAATCACTTTGTTATACAACAGAAATTATCACGATGTTGTAAACAAACTATACTTCAATAAAACTTTAAAAAGAAACAAAAAACAAAAAACCTCACCCAATTTAGGGGTGATTCTCAATCATTCACATTTCCTAGTTAACTGAGGAGCATGGTAAAAATGCAGATTACTAAGGGTTCTGCCTAAATAAGTCCAAGAACCATCACTTTTAATGCCCAGATGAATTGATACAAGTGGTCCATGTAAACACTATCTATCTACAAAGAGAAAAACCTATGAGAACAGACTGAAAGTAAGTAATAAGTCAGTTTGTGGGGGGCAGGAGCATCTGGGACCAATGCATGTGAAAGGCCCTTCCAGCAGCATTCTACAAGATGAGCAAATCAGGACCCAGAGGGCTCTCTCTCTCAATTCTTGGTTCTTGCATTGGCCTCAGGAGGCCTCATTAACAGGTAGCAAGAGAAAGGATGCAGTGCCCATTAGGCTCCTAGTGAGCCTTGCAGTTTGCTTCCTTCTCTTCTTTGGTTTTTCAGGAGTCAATCTCACACAAATTCTTTCTACTAGGATTCTCCTGCCCACTGCTCCCTTTTCTGAATGATAGACCTAAGAGAACCTAAGGGAACTTATTAACAGTAAGCACCAAAGGATTACACTGACCAGAAAAGTTTGTATTACATCTCTTTAGAATCGTCTAAGGACCGACACCCTTTTGGTTATATTTCTCCCCAAAGAATGGGGAAAAAAAATAAAACTATTATCCAAAATTTTTTGAGGCCTACTGAGGAGCATGGTAAAAATGGATAACTTATGACCTATGAAGATGGATAGCTTATGACCAGGTTTACCAAATACCATTCTACCTGGGCAGGAAGGCTTTTTCCCCCAATTTTTTTTTTATTGGGGCAAAATACACATAACATAAAAATTTAACCTCTTAAACCATTTTTAAGTGTACAGTTCAGTGGTATTAAGTACATTCATATTGTTGTACAACAACCGTCCATCTCCAGGACTCTTTTTATCTTGTGAAACTGAAACTCTAGACCCTTTAAACAATAATTCCCCTTTCTCCCCTTCCCCCAGCCCCTGACAATCATCATCCTACTTCCTGTCTCTATGAACTTGACTACTCCAGATACCTCATGTAAGTGGAATTATACAGTATTTGTCTTTTTGTAACTAGTTTATTTCACACAGCGTAAGATTCTCAAGGTTCATCCATGTTGTAACATGTGTCAGAATTTCCTTCCTTTTTAATGCTGACTGATACTCCATTGCATGTATATACCACAATTTGATCATCCATTCATCTACTGGTTGGTTCATGGACTATATCCCTAGCACTTAGAAAAGTTTCTGGTTTGTATTAGGTGTTCAGTGATTTTTTGTCATTAAACAAATGAATAATGAACAGTTAAATATATGATTTTAAGTATTCTTATAGCAGCATTATACCCATTGAATTAATTGTAAATCTTTTTTTTTTTTTTTGTCTTTTTAGGGCCACACCCATGGCACATGGAGGTTCCCCGGTTAGGTGTTGAATTGGAGCTGTAGCTGCTGGCCTACACCACAGCCACAGCAATGCCAGATCCTTAACCCACAGAGCAAGGCCAGGAACCTGCATACTCATGGATCCTAGTCAGATTCATTTCCACTGAGCCACGACAGGAACTCCTAACTGTAAATCTTGATGTAAATCTGCTTCTTGATTAACTGTGTCTTCTAATCTCTTCTGTTCCTCCATTTTATCTTTTTGGTTCTTTCTTTTGCTATCTCTTTGATATCCATTCTATTGACTCTTCCCATCTTTTTCTATTCTCCAGCTCTCAGCCAAAATCAATAAAACACTCTAACAGTGATGTGCAATGCCGAATAAAGCAGGGTTGACTGATCCAGTAAATCGTACTTGAGTATCTTCACTGTACAGGCCTCTGTGCTAGCACTGGGACCGCTTCCTGAGACTTTAATTCAGGACTATAATTTCCAATCTTTAAAACACTGAGTATTACTCAAAGGAAATTCAGTACTTAATTATTTACTAAAAAATAGACCGTGGTGAATCTATTTAAAGGTACTAGTCCCTGAAAGTAGTGATAAAGTTTACTGTCTACATTTATCCAAATTAAAGTAACTTTGAAGAGCATTTTATCACTTATATACCAAAAATGTGTCTGAAAGAAACTGATTTTCAATGCCAGGTCAAATGACATTGGGCACAGAGTGGTTTGGTGATAGAACAATTTGCAAGGCCTAGAGTTAAATATAATTGAAGGCATTATTATTCAACTTTTTTTGAAATTGCTTGCTGGCTAGAGTCTAGTGTATTTTGTTTCAGGTCTAACTGAATTTTATAAACACCCAAAGATGGGAATATGCAATGTCAATACTGACAGGACAATAGCTCTACTGGGCTCAACTATTCAATCTTCCTACAAAATGTCTTGTTTTCCTCCTTGTTTTTCATACCTTCAACACTATAACTCGCAAAAATAAAAAATACAGGCTTCCTTTACCAGACCTAGAAATGCTGTGTCACATCTTCCTTCTCTAGAAACAAAGAGACCTGTGCTCTTCATCTTTTTGGATTCCTAGATTCTTTGCACAGGGAGCAAAGCCAAGAAATCTGCATTCCTTACCTCAGCAACCATGCCCTGGTGGATTTTATATTGGCTGTAGCAGATCTGATAGAGTTATAGTTGCTTCACTGTAATACCTCATGAGTGTTTCCAAACAACAGAACTGCATGAAATACGGAAGAGGGTCTCAAAATATAGAGCAGCTACAGTGTACAGATGAGAAGCAAAATCACATGGGTCAGTGATTAACCACTGACTAACAATTGTTGAGCTAGCTAACAATTTATCATCCTTGTGGTCAAGCTAGGACCCTCTACATAAAGCCAGAGGGTCCCCAAGGTACCTTTCCTGTCCCCCAAAATATCACTCTCACATATTACCATCTTACCAACATCAGTCTCTCTTATACCTGAAATCCCAACTAGCTCTTTGGGGTTATACAACTATTTAGTTATTTTCTTAGAAGCACTACTGAAGTTTGCCAAATGATTCAAAAAGGTGGCAGAAAGTTCTCTTCCTCCATTAGCATGAGTCATTATGTGAAATTAACTCATATCATCTTGATCACATCACAGAGCCTAGAGACATTGAGGGAATCAGGGTACTAAGAGCTTAACACAAGGCAGGTATTTGTCAACTCCAATATCTGAAACTTCTGAAGACATTTACTATTTTTATAATTTATTTTATTCATTTTTTAAATTTTTTATATTTTTTATAATTTTTTATTATTCATTTTTTTTTCTTCTTTCTTATAGCCTGGCAAATTTGTAAGTCAATGCTAGACATAGGGTATGAAAGCTTCTGGAAACATCTTGCTTCTAGTAGGTAGTTAGGGTAAGTAAAATTCACCTTATCCAGTCTGAGGTTGAAACTGAGCTAGTTTGAAGCTGAATTTAGTCAATGTGCAGGCCAATCTACTTCCGGTTTGCTATTACTATTAAAAGAGGAACGCTAGAGGAGTCACAACTGAAATCCTAGATTGTTAATTAGGTGTCTTCTCCATAATGATCCCTGAATTTCATCTTTGTCTCCCCAGCTCTGGTCAGATTTCCAGCCAAACATCAGTTACAAACTGGCAAATGCTTTGAGGGGAAAAGCATCATGGAATGTTGTGTTCATTCACTTTCCTTCCCTTCTCTTAAGCAATCTGACCCTCTTGTTCTTCCTGCCTTAGATTTTCTCCTGTGTCTTCAAACAGATAATGTGTGATGTATATCTGTGTAGGTATGTATTTGAATCCCAATTTTTCACTTTTCTAGTTTTTCTTAGAAAGGTCATTGTCTGCTACAAACTAGGCTGCCATAGCTGAAAGCAGAAGTCGCAAAGGTGTTTGGAAGCAATATGGTGTATCAAGGGAAAACCCATGGAAAAGGAAAGACAAAATAAGCTTTCATATTTTTGTGAGTTTGTTTTTTTTTTCGCTTGTGGGGGTTTTCTTTTCTACTCAATTTTTCAAATTGTCCATGTTGTGTGGTCTCTGGCCTTCTTATTTAAGAAAACTATAAAGAGACAAGTATTGTCCCAATAATTTTTAATATCAAAGTACAAGTGGTAGTAGTTCTACACACTTGGAAAAAAAAATCACAGATTCATGGAATCAGCAGGGCACTTAGAGAACACAGTCTAGTCTCTCCTGAAGAAGCCAACTTGCCTGAGGTCCCACACTGGAGGAAGGAACAGTACATATCTTCTTCCTGGCGAATGCTCTTTAAAGAAAATACTCTATTGGTTTCAGGAAAGCACTAACTTCATGGGAAGATTTCTGTTGACTGATAACTCTAAGATTCTAGAGCCATAATGTCCTCTCTGGAGAAAAAAATCTTTTGTGTTTGTTGCCTATCAATCTCATCCCATTCCCTAAACTGTCTCTTTAAGATACTGATCGAGGCTCTCCATGGATGACTGTGATTTTCAAACTACATGTTCCTGTGCATATGAGGGTGTTAAGTCAGTTCTCCACAAAACAGACATTTGCATGCAGGAAGATTATTAGGAAAGCTTGTAGAGGAGTGTTAGAGGAAGGACTGGACAGACGGAAGGTTTAAAATGGATGAAGCCACAACAAAGGGTCGCTCAATCACCTGGGTATTCTGGAGCAGGGATGGTACCCTCGGAGTCGTCCTGACTTTGGCAAGGGGGACAGCTTCATGTTTCTATGTGGATACTTCAACCAGTTCTTTACTGACCTTAGGCAAAGGGTGTGGCCTTGAGTTGGGTGTCTCTCCTTGGCTAAGGACATTTCCCAAAGAGGGACTTGATTGAGAGCCATCACATGATAAATCTCTCAAGACTCATTCCTGAAAGGGGAACGTGGAAAACACAAAACTGCACCTTCTACAGGTTCTTAATTAAACCAAAATCTAAAGCAAGTAAAAATTAAAAGCAATTCATCAAAGGTGAAAGTCAAACAAACTAAAATGCATCCGATTTGTTTTTCTGTTAGGTTGTCTTTGAAATAGACATCAGATAGCAGGAGTCTGAAAGTAAAATAACCTAATGATTTTATTCATAAATGTTTTGCACTTGTTATCAAAGACAAGGCATTAAAGAGCCATGTACGGAGTCCCCTTGTGGTGCAGTGGGTTAAGGACCTAGTGTTTTCACCGCAGTGGCTTGTGTTGCTGCCGTGGCATGGGTTCAGTCCCTGGCCTAGGAACTTCCACATGCCATGGGTGTGGCCAAAAAAAAAAAAAAAAGCAGTAACTAAATAAATAGACATGTAAACTTCACAATCATCTGTCTGGATAAAGTTTATCAGAGTTCAGGTAATTGCTTTCTAAAGAGTACCTTCATTGCTTTCCTGTTCCTTATGCAAGTTTTAATGAGAGACTTAGTAAAATAATGATACTGAAGTCAAAGGAGCTAAAAAGCAGACATCATCCTCTAGTCATGCATGTGACCCTTTGGAGAGCTGAGTGCTACGGTCACTGTATAGTCAAAAAAGGAATGTTTGCATTTGACTTTAGCAATGACCACAAGTATCCACTAATATATTTATTGAAAGGAAGTAATGTTCTTTAGTAGAAGAGCTATCATGTTGATATCCTTATTGAATTAGTTTAAGAGCATGAATAAAGTACACGATCTTTAAAACAGTCAAATTCCAAATTGTGAAGACATAATTTAAATGATCAATAAGGCAAATTTTTATAATGATTTATTCATGAACATTTTCAACTTTCTCACTTTCAAATTCAAAGTAAGTTTTTACTGTCATCTTGAAATTCTAAAGCATATCTCCTATTAATCTTTGAATTACCTTCAGGTGTGTATATGTATGTGTAGTTATTCTTAGAAGTCAAGTTGTACAGACCATGTGTTTGAAGTGTTCATGTTTTTAGAATGGAGAAAAAATATTTCTATATGAGAACATCAAATAAGAAATTAGGAGCAATTTGAAGAATGAAAGATATCTCTTATTAATCTGTGACTCCTTTAACTGGCCTGAGAATCCTGATTTTTCTAGTCTAATTTAAAAACAAAAGTTGATGCTTGGAGGATGATAAGGCCATCTGATTTCCTTGTGTTCGCAAAGTTTAAGTTACAAAAAAAGTCACCTAAAATTAGTAGGCACATGTGTGTAGTGTGATTCAAAGAATATCTATCTCAAAGCCATACTTGGTTTTAGATATCTTTCCCCAAACAAGCTCCCAGAGTTTTCTCCTTTTCATCTGTCCAGAAGTAGTCCCCTCTATTGGAAGAACTAATGAGAATGCTATCACCATTAAAAGTGATACTCAGAGGGAGACCCAGGCATTGGAATAATTTTATGCACTTACTAACCTGCTTAGTATTTGATGCTTAGATTTTTGTTGTTGTTAACACAGAGCAATTTGGCAAATTATCCGGTGGAGAGCACTGAGGAGATAATAGAGCAAAATGGGTACTTTCCGGTTAAGAAGGAGAGACTATGAAAAGATTGGCAGGGAGGGTGGTGGGCATTTGATGGAGGAAGTGTGAGTATACACTGCCAGGAGATGTGAAGAACATAAAGACATATTGCATGGACTTCACACTGATGCCAGTGCTGTTAGCTGTCCTCCCATTTTCTAATGTTCTCTCAAGTGATAACTTTCTCTGACTTAGACTGTGGGGGTCCTGGCACCTTTTACATCCTTGTATATTTGAGAATGTTAACATGATTCCAGTTCCTTTCTCTTCTTAGTTCTGCAGACTTTTATTTATTCCCAAGTATAGCCAAGGACCACAGGAAGAAATAAAAGTTAAAATGCAGCAGCTTATAAGTATTCAATAATTATATTTTATTATCAATGAAATAAGAAACAATATCAAGAGCAAAGAAACTGCTTACTGTCTTCTGTCTCCAAGCTAAGTATGTATTCTTTCCTCATTCTTTTTGTTTTGTTTTTTTTAATGGAAGTTCCCAGCCAGTGATTAAATCTGAGCCACTGCTGCAACTATACTACAGCTGCAGCAATGCTGGATCCTTAACCCACTGCATTGGGCAGGGGACTGAACTCTCACCTCCACAGCAACCAGAGCTGCTGCAGTCAGATTCTTAACCAACTGCAGCACTGAGGGAATTCTTCCTCATTCATTGTTAACATGGATCACTAGGGACAAGCTGATACAATTATACCTTATAACTAGTGCCATTTTGTGGAATAATATTCTGTTGAAAAGTTCCCTGATCATTATAATAATTGCTCTTTTCGTATTAAGATCATCTGGTTCTAAATATTTGATAAACCCTGTATCAAAGTTTTTATGACTTTTGGTGAAGAAATGGGAAAACATTTTCTGATTAACCAGTCTAGATGCTCAAAGATAGATTTTAAAGTAATAATGACCTTCATAATTGTATTTTTGAAATGAAATCCAGAATAAGTATCTCAGTCTAGATATAGATGAGTTTCTGCTATAGTCCTAGTCTTCTTTTATGTGAGGGCTATTAATTGTGAGCTTGTTATTCAGAAGCTAATCTGAGCATTGATCTGACTCGATAAATTTTATTTAAAATATTTCATGTTTACCATGGATAGTGATAGAATTAAAATTCTGGGAAAAAGGCTAAGTGTGTGTGTGTGTGTGTGTGTAAATTGGTATATGTATGGGGGAGGTGGCTATTCATGTAAATATTATAAAATAAGAATTTTTAATGAGCATACCTCAAGAGTTTGAATACTTTCTCTGTAGACAGCATCTAACCATGAATTTCTAACATGACTTTTCAAAGTCTATAGAAATGTATGTGCTCATATAGTATTGCTTCCTTTTAGGATCTAGATATTTGAGTAGAAAACTACCATCTAAAGTTCTAAGAGCTAAACTTCACAGGTACACTAGAACTTTGAATGTTCTGAGATTTAATATGAGCAATTTCCTTGCTCTTTTGCCCGGCTGGTAAATCATTTACTCCAGTAGGCAAAATTTTTTCTTTTAAAAAATGCTTCTTTTGAAAAAGATACCTCAAAATAGAGTTGAAATAGAAGCACTGTGTACTTGCTCTGGATACAAATCTACCAAACTGGAAAATAGTGGATGGCTTTTTAACTTAAAACCCAGCAGGAAAATGGGAAGAATGAGTTTTAAGTAAGAAAGATGTATCTAAAAATCCTTTATGCTAAGTAGAAGGAAAACTACAAATTACTGCATAGGGTTTAAACTTTGGCATTAGTGGAAGTATAGACGTATACATTCTGTTCCCAAAAGACCTAGAGGGCAAAATAACATTTTGTCCTAGAGCTGAATATTTGCACCTATTTATCCCCTGCCCCCAAGCTCTAGCAATGGACAGTCCTGTTGGGATCTGACAGTCGGATCTTGGGTTACAAGCATTCCAACAATACCTGTGCATATTTCTTATACAGAATGGAGAGGAAAATAATTTTCAGAATGAAAATAATAACCAGAGAGAGAGGTGTTACATAAAATAGGAAGCCAAACCTATACCAGAGCTAGATGCTTCTCTGAGAATCTCAAAGGAAAAGTTAGCTATATTTTTTCTTTTTCACCCTATTAATTCATAGACCTGTCATAACTCTGAATTGCACGTTACATATGTTTCCTCCCACACATAGATATCTGGTGTCATGATATTTCCTTGATTCGTGGATGCATCACTCCTATCTCTGCCTCCATCTCCCTGTGTCCCACAGTGTTGCATGGTGATGGGAGAGGCTGGCTTGGGACAAGATCCTGTCTCCAGAAGACATCCTGGCTGTGGCAGCATCATTGGACTTCATGACTTTACCAGCAGTGATCACCATGAGGACCGTTTCATAAGAGTGGCCTCCCCTTAGTGTCCCTGCTGGACTTAGTCATTATGTCTTGTGTTGGGTCATCAGCCAGTATCATTAGTTTGGTGTTTACTACTCAAAAACCCCAAACTTGTCAAGTAAGAAGAGCTGCCTAATCTACAGATTCAACCCGGAGACTTCTGAGCACTGACCCTTTAGTGCCAAAGAGACTTTTAAAAACTGTCATTGTCAGGATTGAAATGTTAAATTTTGAAATGTCATGGAAACTTTATTGTCAATATAACACAATTTTCAGGATTTAAATATCTCCATCTGCAAAATACCTCATTTTATGCAATATTTCAGTGCCTAATAATGAGGGATAATCCATTAATAAATGTAATTTGTGCAATTACTCATGCCATTGATAACAAGGAAAGAGAAAAATAGCTTCCAGGGGGCCAGACTGAATTGTTCCCGAAATTGAAAAGGAAACAAAGAAAAACAATAGGAAAAATGCATTATCTTAGTTATTAGAGAAAAATTATTCTGGTTTGTGACTTATCAGTCAGAGATGAAAGATGTAAACAACACCAGAAATCATCCTTTCAGCAGAGATGTCAGTCATAAATGAGGTTTCATCATTGATATGCTTGTCCGAAGTAGTAATTTAGAACTACTGCTACCAGCTCTGGCTGTATCCAGAATGATAATTATGAATTAAGTGGTGAGCAGCTGCTTAGAAATAAAAGTTTGTCTTGGCTGCCAGGAGCCTAAGGACAAAGCTAACAGTCCCTATAAACCATTAGTTTAAGAACAGAATCTTCAATACAGCCACAGTCCACCAATTTGCCAGGCATCAATGGACATTAGCCATGACATACAAATATGGATGATTTTAAGAAAAGAACCTGTTTCCAATACGTAATCCTTTCTGCTTTTCTTTCTATGGATCTGTGCCTACTCTGAAGATCTTAAAGCAAAAAACTCAAATTTAATTCACAAGGAAAAGAGAAACAGGCTAGTAAAAATTGTCTTTATTATCTCACAGCAAGAAATATGTGCTTAAGATGGGATTTATTCTTTGATTGCTATTGGAACAGACACTTAATTTTCTCCCTAAAATGAAATGAAACTTTCAGAAGATTTGTAGCCGCTGAGAGAGCAGTTTCTCACATGCCAAGCTATGTTAGCAAAGTTGGAAATAAATCATCAAAGAAATCTGACTCGTACTACACAGCTCATGTAAAGTAGTATTTCCCTTTCTACTCACATGAAGCAAATGTGGGACAACTATGTTACTGAGTTCACTGCATCCTAGGAAATAACATCCTCAAATCAAAGCCGATGAGTATTCTTCCTCTTTTGTTGGAGCTCAGAATAGTCTCTCTGTACCTTCCCTTCCTCTTGTCCTGTCTCCACTGCTGCTTCTCCTTCCTTGTTCTGACACCAGAAGGTTTGCTCAGCTACCCTCCTGCCTGAGTTTCCTCCCCTCCTCATACCTCCTCTTCCACTGGTATTAATGCTGCTTTCTCAGAAGCCCCCGTGGATGACAATGACAGTGATCACAGACTTGTCCTCCATCTTTCCAGACTATTGATACAGCATGTATTTAATCATATTGTCTATTTAGAATGAGAACAATAACTGATAGTCTTTCTGCAAATAGGCTTAGATTTCTAACCTTTGTGCTTGAATGTATATTGAGATTTCTATATAAATAAATTTTAAAATGTCTGACTAACAATTAACATTATTTAAAAGTTCTGGGTTGAAGGGTTGCCTTTGCCATTTTACAGCTTCTAATAAATATTTCACCACTAGTTGAGAAAAGAGATTCCTGGCCAATAAAATACACTAAGTCCCTTTTATATTAAAAACAAAAAACAAAACTCAGTCAACTAGGGTAAAATCCCATTATAACATAAGAGAAAAAAGGTAATAATAACTATTATTTTTCAAGAGCTTATTATATGTCAGAAATTTTGCATTTGCTATTTAACACACATGCAGCCCTATGATGCTGCTATCCTTTGTGCTACCCTGTTAAGCCAATGAACATATTCAATCTCTGAAAAGTTACACCACCTCTCAGGTTCTACTGGCCGACTAAGCCTCTCACAGACTCAAACATCAATTCTATTTTATTTGCTCCCCATGACTTAGTGATATATCAGACTAATTTGAGGAACATGATTTTCTTTTGATAGAATGTAATCTATTATAGAGGGAAATGTTTTATAACAGACTTTTACAATATTTTTATTTCTTCCCTATAATTCTTATGAGTAAATGGCTCTGGGTCTGAGATTCTTAAATCCTACTGTCTTTTCCCTTTGTGCCACCTAAACCTCTCTCTCTCTCTCTGCAGAGCTTACACATTTCATGGAAAAGCAAACTGTCACCTTAGTAGGAAGTTCTGCCAAAACTTTTTGCTAATTCATGTTCTGCTTAGTCCAAGGGGCAGGGAAATAGATTTTCCCTTAGTCATCAACGTGGGGAGTCTGATGGTGAGGAGAATGCTGTTGAGGGAAAAGCATAGCTGAGTGCCTGATCGTTTGCCCTTTGGAAAGAAATTCACTCCAGAAATTCACCTTGTCATGGGGTAGTCATGTGACAATGAAATCAAGTTAATTATCTCTTTCTATAAAAATGTGTTCCGGATATACTAGTTAAACATTAGGACTTAGAGGAATCACTTTTCTAAACACGTAACTCCAAGAATTATTGCAGAAAGGGAAAAGTATGTAAAAATTATTCAGAGGAGAAGCTGTATTAACAGAAACAGGGCCCTTGCGCACACATGATGTGTGGATCACTTGAAGGAAGGTTCTGTCGCTGATTTGATTCTTCATACTCATTGTCCACAAGGCACCGGGAGATGGTGATGATAAAGTCAATAAAGAGAAGCATGAAAGCATTGTTTTCCTTAGTAGAACTCTGAACGCTGTAACACCACGGTCCTTGTCTTATTAATCTTAGCATCACCAGGGTTTAGCACAGAACCTAGATAGTTGCTCAGTTTATGTTTGTTGAATGGAAACAAAGTGAAAATCAAATGAGATAATCATAATAAATGCTTCTTTAATGGGAAATTACGTATATGGTATTCTAATGCTAAATACATAATTCTAAGAACATGTATATGCATTTACTTACTTAATTTTTACAATAATAAAATATGCACAATTTTTATCCCCCATTTTACAGATGGGAAAACTGTGGCAAGGGGAGATTATGAATTTTCCTAAAGTCACAGAGCTAGTAATTGGGCTCACCTGGGATTTGAACCCAAGATGCTCTTGTTCCAGAGTCCATGCTCCTAACTATTTGGCAGTACTTGCCCCTCATAAAGTCTCATCAGAGAATGTTTTCCTTGGACTCTCTGTATTTGATCATGCACGCAGCTGATATCTTCCTTATTATGCTGCAAACTCTTGAACTCTCCCAGGAAGGATCTGACGGCTATTCACCTTTGAATCTGATTCAGCAAACCCTGGAACATAGCAGTCTGTTTAGCATTGAATAAATACATCAAAACAAAATCCTCACCTCAGAGGAAAGGGTAACTATCGTGGGAACCTTCAGAGGTAGCATAGTGATTAAGACTGAGTTTTGAGTTCTCATTCACTCAAATATTTCATGACGAAAATCCTCTCAGAAAGGACAAGTCGGGCAGTACCCAAACTAGGACCTAGGCAAATGAAGGAACCCCAAGTTCTTTGGGAAGAGCCTGAAGCACACCAGAGGAAAGCACAGCAGAGTCAGGCTTGACACGGCAACACTCCACATAGGATATTTGCAGATGAGGACAACAGCAGCCAGCTCAGAAATGTCTGCCCAGAGGTAACATACAGGGGGGAGCCTTTCCTATTTGTGCCTTTCAGCGTCTCCTGTGAGCAGACTGATTATCAGTTTATCAGATTAGTCAGCTGGTACCTGTGGAATAACACATGGAATGGGAAGGTGTTTGTGGGTGAGTGGAGGAGGGAATGTAAATGCACAAGAATAATGGCCTTCGGATACCAAAGGCCCAGTGGTGCCGGGCAGCCTGCAGGGCCAATCAGCCTGCAGGGCCAATCCTCTGGGGGTGGGAAGCCTGAAGCCACACCTGGCCAGTTTTCGAATTTGTTCCTGTGGGTTATAAAGATATTTTTTTCTAATATACATAGTAGATAAAATACTTTACTAGGTGTAGGAAGACCCACCCTTTCTACAAATTGTGTAACATGGAACAAGTGGCTGTGTTTCCTTGGGTCTCGGTTTCCTCATCTGTAAAATAGGAGAAGGCTGGACTGGATGATTCCTATGCTCCTTCCAGGTCTAACACACTGGAGAATCTACCACAAGTTACCAGGGCCAAAGTCCGCTTTAATCACTCAGCACTTATGCAAACAAAAACAAAAACAAAGAAAGAAAATAGAAAGACTTTTCCCAGAGCTTGTGGTAGCTAAGGCAGAAGGCCTAGCCCAGCCCTTGCCCATACTGTCCAGTACTCCCTTTGCCCTTCATGAAGTTTCCAGTTTTAACAGCTTCAAAAGCTACCCAGAGCCAAGGTATCTTAGCAAATGAAACAGAAAATTAAATTCAGAATTACTGAAAATCTTCTCAAAGGAGGAATTGAAAAAGGAGATGAATGATTACACACTCATTTTAGAAATCCCTTCAACTATTAAAAATAAAACATCACAAAATCAAAAATAGCTCTCAATTGTACAATATTCCATCACACTGAAGGCATAGCACTATATCAAATTTGCAAACGAACATTGTGAAAATTTATCTCATGGGCTCAAGGGTCCAAAGTTTTCTGCTAAAGTTTTCTCTAAGGGTCTGAAGTTTTCTAGATTCAAGTCCATCTTTTCCTCTAAGAGACGATAAATCTGAGATGAAAACAAGTTACCCACACAGGACTCTAGAATTACAGTCTATTTATTTACAAATATGTGCTGTTCCTGTACCATATGGTTTGAACAAAGATATCAAAAAATGAAAACAACATCAGGTCTTGGGCAAAGCTGCCATTGAGATAGCTCAGTTTCCAGGTCTGTGTTTTCAAAGAAGCATCCACTCCTGTTCTGTTCAATACCAGGCACTCCTGCTCTAAAAATATATCTCTAGATCTCCACGTTCCCTTTCCCCAGTGGGTGGATTAAACTCATGCTCTGCACACCAGGTTAAAAAAAAAAAAATGATCCCTCCCCAATTCAGTGGTCCTTCTTTTCAAGAATATTATTTTGTCTGTCTATTTCAATACTATTTAGAACCATAGATGGCCAGGACCCACCAGGCATGATGATAGGAATGAGTGGTTTATCACCTCCTGCCTCACATTTCTTTCCTTTTTTTTTTGTCTTTTCTAGGGCCGCTCCCACGGCATATGGAGGTTCCCAGGCTAGGGGTCTAATTGGAGCTGTAGCTACCAGCCTACACCAGGGCCACAGTGACTCGGGATCCAAGTTGCGTCTGCAACCTACAACACAGCTCACGGCAACACCAGATCCTTAACCCACTGAGCAAGGCCAGGGATCAAACCCGCAGCCTCATGGTTCCTAGTTGGATTTGTTAACTCCTGAGCCATGACGGGAACTCCTGTCTGCCTCACATGTCTGATGCCTCTGCTCTTCCTCATCCAAGTGACCAGGTCTCAGCCTTCCTGTTCCCTTCCCCTGCCTCCAGGTTGTTCCGAGCTCTCTGGCCAGGTCTCCTCTTGCTCTGCGCCCCTCCCTGCTGCTGGGAGGGCATGGCACCAAAAGAGCTACTTGGGTGTAACCCTACTTAGTTAACACGGAGCACAGAGGTTTTATCAGAGGACCTCCAAATGTCAGTATCTCTGCTCCCTCCCCCCACTCCCATTACATCTTTTCTCCATTCTTTTCTGTCCTACTCTGGGTTCCAGAAACAACAGACCTGAGCTCCCTAAACAATTGCACTTGAGTGGGCAGCCACTAGGAGGATGTTGGTAAGAGCGGAAGAAAACAAAGGTCGGAGTATGCCCTCCACCACATCCCTTTCCCTCCGTACTCAGCCAGAGTCTCCAGCAGTATCTGTCACTCTCCACACTTCATTTTCTGCTGCGAGGGCTTTGTTCCACTGTTCAACTTCTGGCCTCTCTTTCACTCCATTGTCCCTCCAGCTCTGGGGATATAATGGCTTCCTACTGTTGCTGGTTGCTAGGAGGCTCATCTTCCCTCACTTGCTCACTTACAGACTGTACGTAGTTCCTCCATTAATGGCTCTTCATCTGAATCATCTAGAGTGTCTGCTTTCCTGCCAGGAAAGTATCTACAAGTCTCTTCTGTGGAACACTCTGGTTTCTCCAGAGAAGAATTCCATGATATTTATCCAGGTATACCTGACTCTGAATGCTCACATAGGAGCACTGGGGGAGGCCTTCATTTTCTACAGTCTTTATCCCCTCTTTATCATTCACCATTCTATTACAGTAACTCTCCTTTGTCTGATGTTATCCCTGGTGTTTTGAGGTGTACCCTCTTCAAGGGAAATTCCAGCTTCTTGGTAGTGTTGGGGCACAGGGGATAAAAGAAAGGATCATGAGGTCTGATCGCCTCTCAGAGCCTGTTGACCAATTCTTTTTGTTTTCAGCCCCAGTCTTGTGCAGTAATAAGTGTCTTTAAGTTCTAAATTTTTCCTAAGTTCCATAGTATGAATTGGTCTGCTTCTTACTGACATATGCATTCAATCTATAAGTTTCCCTTTAAACACTGCTTTCTCTGCATCCCCAAATTTTAATAAATTGTATGTTCATGTTCATACAGTTTAAAATAATTTTAAATTTCCCTTGAGATTTCTTCTTTAATCCATGTGTTATTTAGAAGTGTGTTGTTTACTCACCAAGTATTTGGGGAATTTCCAGCTATCTTTCTGTTATTGATTTCTAGTTCAATTCCATTATGATCTGTATGATTTCTATTCTTCTAAATTTGTTAAGGTGTGTTTTATGGCCTAGAGTGGGGTCTGTGTTGGTAAATGTTCCATGTGAACTCCAGAAGAACGTGTATTCTGCCACTGTGGGATAGAGTGCTCTACAGAGTCCCTCATATCCCCTTGATTGATGGGATTGCTGAGTTTAACTCTGTTCTAACCGATGTTCTGCCTGCTGGACTCTGTCCATTCCTGATAGGGGAGTGTTGAAGTTTCCAAGTATAACAGTGAGTTAATCTATTTCTCTTTGCACTTCTATCAGTTTTTAACTCATATGTTTTAATGTTGTGTTGTTCCATCCATGTTACATTGCAGATTGTCATATCTTTTTGGAGCAGAGGGAAAAAACAAAACAGGGATTTTATGAAGTTTACCAAGTGTTGGGTGTTATAAAACCTCTCCTCATGTCCTCAAGAAATCTTCCAGACAACAGTATAAAATCTGATTTATTCACGTATGATTTCTGGCTTGGATAGACTTTAAGGGAAAAGGGCTGAATCCCGTTAGGAGATAATGCCACCCACGGAGACATGCAGCATTTGGGTTCTGCTGCTCTTTAGTTCCCTTCTTTTACTTCTTTTTCTTCCCCTTCTTCCATTCAACAGATATTAACTACGTACTTAGGTATTATACAAGCTGCTATGGATTATAAATATGTGCTTTCAATACATTTACAATAGACTTGGAGATACAGAGAATAACACTGAGATCATGGAAAAGTTAGAAAGGTGTGTGAAGTGTGTGGTGGAGGAACCGGACACGTGCTTGGTGTAGAGATGAACAAACTAGAGTCTCTGTCTACAAAAGGCCCTCGTTTCAGACGGGGGAGGGTTGAACATAAGGGCTGATAGGACAAGAAAGTAGGAGATAACGTTCTAAACAGTGCAAAGGTAAGTACAGGGACCACAAACCCCAAGCTGGGTGATACATTCAGGGGTACCCACTTGGTGTGGGTATGGGGAAGGGTACAAGTGGGAAGCTGTATGAGATGAGCCTAAGAGCAGACTGTGGAGGAGCTCGTATGTTTTGAATTTCATTCCAAAACTGAGAGGGATTTTTAAGAATTTTAGGATGAGGGATGGGCTATAAACAGATTTAGATTATTAGAAGGCCACCAGGGAGCACCGTAGAGGATAATGAAGTGGGGTCAGATGGAAGGCAAGAAGGCCAGAAGAGAAGCCACTGCAGTCCAGGCCTCATAAGTACAACCGATGCTGATGAGGCAGGGGATCCAGAGGTGAAGAAAAGAGTAGAGAAGTTGTTGTGACGGGTAGTTAAAAATCTATAGAATCTAGTGATGGGTTATTGGTGAGGCGAAGGAAACAGTAAAAACATGAAGAAAAAAGGTCTAAGATGATTCGGATATCTAGCTTAGGCAACTGATTTCAAGGGATTCACCATTCTTTTAGAGATATTAAATGCATACAAATTATGTCTGGAGAGATGAAATTCAAGAGCAAAGAGAAAAACCAGATTGACATAATGGGCCTAATGAATAACATTTGCTTATGTGAGGATATTTGAGGCCAGACATTTCTGGTTAAGGCTCACATGTAATTGAGTCCCTAATGCTTTTCTAATGTCTACAACTCAGGGAGAGGAAGCTTACAAGCTCCAAGGGAAAAAGTAATCCTTGTGCGGGAACTGAGGCTGGATCCATCTGAAGGGGTATGGGGAAATTACTGGATTCCTCATTGAACATCCTGGGAAACAACCTACTGGCTTACTCAGAGTCCCATATGGGAGTAACAAGAAATGCCATCAAGTGTGTGGTCTTATAACTGCATATAAAATGCAGCTGAATAGGCACATCTATAGAGTCTGAAAGTAGAATACTGGTTGCAAGGGACTGGAGCAGGGGGGAGGGTGGGAGGGACTGGAAGATGAGGAGTGATTGCTAATGACTAATAGGATTTTTGGGGGGGTGATAAAAATGTTCTAGAATTCAATACTGATGATGGTTCCACAACCTTGTGAATATACTAAATGTCACTCAATACTTTAAAAAGATAAATTTTACAGAGTGTGAAAGACACACATATAACAAAGTCTCAGGACCTTTGGACCACTGAATTATCCTCTGAGCTGGGCTCAGCTCATCTCCCCAGAGACCCTCTGTTTAAGATGGTGGCCCTCATTATATATCTGGAGAAAGCTCTAATTCGAAAAGATACATGCATCCCAGTGTTCATAGTAGCACTATTTACAATAGCCTTAATCTGGAAGCAATATCCATCGCTTCTCGGCCTTTTGGCTAAGATCAAGTGTGGAAGCAATATCCACTGACAGATGAGCAAAAAAAGATGTGGTACATATATGCAATGGAATATTTCTCAGCCATAAAAAAGAATAATAGAGAAAGACAAATATCATACGTTGTCACTTATATGTGGACTCTAAAATATGATACAACGAATCTATTTACAAAACAGAAACAAATTAATAGATATAGAAAACAAACCATAGTTTCTCTTACTCTTAGAGGCAAAGCCTATTATCTATGTGCAAAAATAGAAGAAACAAGGAGAGAACACAATCATTCCAACCAGCTCAGATGAAAAGTGTCTGCGATTGTAGCTGACAAGTGGCCATTCTCTGTAGGACACTGAGCCTTAGTTCATCAAAGAAATAAAAGTGCACACAAACACACAGAGCAAACATACAGCTACCCAGGAACCGCAATCTTCATCTCCATCTTCATTATGTTTTAAAACTTAATCAACTTCTCAATTAGGTTAGAAAGCAATAATTGTACATTAGAATTTCATTTTAGTAAGACTGGAATAGGTTCTCCTTACCGGAAACTAGATACCACATGCCTTGGGCTAGCAGGACACAGTGAATAGACCATGAGCTTCAAAGTCAATAAGATAAGAGGATCACCACTGGTAGCTTGTGTTATTGGACATGTTGTTTGGAACATAAGCCTTTGTCTCTTTAAATTGAAGATAGTACTTATCTCAAAGGATTAAATCACCATAAAACATGCAGTGTCTAGTGGCATTTGGCAAGATGTTTTCAGTGAACGTTATTCCACTTCCTGTTATGACAAAGAAGGTATAATTATCTGGTCCACCCCCCAACCCCCCGCCCTCTCCTTGCTCCCTCCATCCCTTTCCCTCTTTCTATTTCATATTCCTTTAAAAATCTAGGGTATCTGACTCTTGCACTAAGTTGGAGGTACCAAAATCTAAGATTCTGCAAGAGTCTTTGAATGTCCTCTTTTTAAGAAGGAGAAAATACCATATTTTAATTTTTACTTCTTTTTATGAGTCATATAAACATAAAAAGAGGAAGATTCTAGTAGCTCAGTGATTTTCCATTTCTCAGGCATAATAATGCAGCTGATAAGTCTCTTTGGCCCTTTCACCATCACATTCATCCAAGCCCTGTTCCAGTAGGATATAATTTGCATGTTGGCAAGATGATTACTTTAATATGCAGTCATTAAAAAAAAAAACAGACAGAACCCAAATAGGAAAATAGAACACCTTTTTAATAACTGGTGCGTTAAATGAGAAACAGTTTTCTTTCATGATAGTATATTACTTGACCTTCTGCAGAGACAAGTTCATTGGATCTAATTTTATGGAACCAATTACCTCTTTTTCTGGCCAGAGATGGTTTGATTTGACTGAAGTCTGGTAAGATGCAAAGAGGCTATTAAAATGATTTTTAGCATTTTTTTTCCAAAGAGTGATCCATTAATTGCCTGTGAACATTCAGCCCTCAAACCTCCTACTCTATTAGGTTCAGACTAGAGTTGTAAGATTCTGATGTTTTTATTGATAGAATTAATAACAACTGCTACTCCTTAATTTTGTTATTACCAAACTGGACATTTGACAAATGTACTCAGGGCCTTGCTCCAGTAAATTTAATACAAATATGAGGTAACATATCGACCTGAAAGGCTAAAGTCAAGAAGGTTATTGTGGAAAGAATACAAAGTGGAGAAATCATTTTACCAAATTTTGGAAAAGCTAAACATAATGATTTTTAAAACCAATTCTTTTCAGATTTCTCTGAACACCATGCTCAAGTAATTTAAGACATCTGTGCAATATATAACATCAATTGAAATGTTTTAAGATAGTTTAAAATACCAGAAGCAAGAAGAACACTACCAAAAGCGATAATATACAACATGCAGAGATTAGATCATGAAAAAAAAACCTACCAGTTCACTTCACTCCTCATGCTACTACCAAGAATCTAGCTCCTATATAATCAGAAAATTTAAGGAATAACTGCAATGAAATCTACCTGCCCTATTGCAAAGCTGCATATTGTAACCTTGAAAATTGTACTCAGATGTGTACAACAGACTTCAACTGCACAAGGGCTAGAAACTAGATTTGTGAATGGACCTAGAACAGGATTGTAAATCAGACTGCATTAATTTGGGATTTTTCCATGTGCTAAGTGGATGTTTACTTTCATGTTATTTGAATGAAAAATCAGAACATAGCCAAGATTTTTCTTTTATTTAAAAACAAAATAGACACTGTGCCAGCTTTCCAGCTTTAAACAATAAACTCCACTGTGCTAATCCCTGACCCATATTAACAGGTAGGGTGGGGATGGCAGGGAGGTAAGGAGCAGGAAAAGAAGGGGACATATGTGTCGACTTGGACAGACATAGTCACTAGCAGCTAGAGAGAAAACTGGGTTCCACGAGGCCAGGGTGGGTACTGTCTTTTCCCATTTTACAGATCAGAAACTGAAGCTGAGAGGTTTCTTGTGCAAAATCCCACAGCTGGGAATCAATTCTAAGAGTTTTTTGTTTTGTTTTCTGTTTCGTTTTGCCCAGAAGGCACCCACTTTTTCCAGTTGGACTATCTTCAGAAAGATAATGCATGATTCAAGTACCTGATCAACAAAACGCTTCTATGATTAAGCATCCTCCAGCTAGAGAACTGAGAGCAGGCCACGGTGGATCAAGGTTTCCCATCCCCTACTCTTGCTCCTACTGAAGCTGCATTTTTTCCTCAGGGACCCAGGGATACACTGATGTGAACTGAGGAATGAAAGTGCCCCGTCTTACCTCACAGGTAAAGGTCACGTGCAAGCATCATTGTTAGGCATTGTGTGGGGGTTCAGAAAAAACACATATAATTCTTATTAACAAGATGCTTCCTGGACGATTAGAAGACAAGGACAGGATCATCCTTGCTTTTATTTCCCCAAAATAAACATAATGAGAATGTCGGGCATTGATGGAGGAAAGTTGACAGAGATATTTTTGGTCAAGGACTTTCAGAGATCCCACATATTAAACTACATGGGTGGGGGAAGTTCCCTTGCGGTGTAGCAGGTTAAGGATCTGCCACTGCTGCAGCTGTCTGATCTCTGGCCCTGGAACTTCTGCATGCCCCAGGTGTGGCCAATAAATAAATAAATAAATAAATAAACCAACCACATGGGTGGGAGTCAAACTCCCAAATGTGTAAGGAAATGTGGATCCATGCAGATGTGCAGATGTTATTCTCTTCCTTTTCTGCACCTCCTTTCTCATTTTCAGTGCTTTTATAGCTCATGTCCTACGGCTCACCTAGTGTCTCCAACTGCTGAAGCCCCACCCTCAACTGTGCAGGATAATGTTATGCTCAACATCTTTTCTTTTCATTCCTCTCTTCTCAAAATTCACCAGTCCTATCTTTCCATTCTCAGCACTCTGCTATTTCTTGGGAAAATTTAAACTCGAGTGTCGGCTCTCCCAGAGAAAAATTATGCTTTAATAATTACAGGGAGTTGCGTTTGCTGGCAAAGTAGCCATCAAGTTAGGGTACATAAATATTTTAAAGATCACAAAAATCACTTCCAAAGAAGTGCTTATTATATATTCATGCTCAGACCCTATATTAGGACAATGGTTCCTAAACCAAATTATTTTAAGTTTTTTTTATTAATTTTATTTTAGTTTAAAAATGAATACAATTAATATTTTTAATGAGGCACCTAACCTGACCTTTATTCAATTTCTTTTTTTAAGTAAAAAAACAAAAGAAAGCCTGACTTACTTTGCTTAAATTAATTAAAATAATTCATTTTAGATATTTTAAATAGTTCAGTATTTTGCATGTCTCAAACTGCCTAACTAAAAAGAAACTTACTTTGACTGTATCTTTAAATTTTCACTGCATTTTACAATTACTGACCCTTAATAAATATTGAAAACTGAGACCTCGAAGTATTAGAAGTCCCAGTATAGCTGTATGTATATAAAACAGACAAATAGAGTCTTGCAGAAAAAGTCTATCTTAGAGACAATATGAGGGAAAAAAGGAAGGCTAAACTAAGGTTGCCATATAAACTGCATTCATCAAAATTTCAATAAATTCTTGAGTTGCTATGCAGTCATTAAGCTATTTGTCTGGTATAACCAATCTTGGTTCACTTTGTAAACCTGCATAAGGGTTTCATATCCAAAATAAGATAAGATAATGAACACTGGTAAGAAACAAAAGCTAACTAAAGCCAGCATAAACATGATTGGATTTGACATTTCCTTAAGAAATAACCCTCCAAGGTAATGATTTGTAAATAGGTTGCTCAGCTCAGACAACTATATTTCCTAAATCTGTTTAACAAACAATTTCTAGTGTCTTACTGAAATAAAGCATTTTGAAATATAATTGACTTGGAAGAACTATGACTTTGAAAAATACTACATCTTTTAAAAGAAAGTACAATACCACAAGGGTTAAAATTTTTGGCGACTAAGTCATTCTAAATATAAAAATTCAATGGTAAAAATTTAACAGGATGTTTCTATCACTGTCTAAGGGACTGGATAAATTTCATTTAGAAATAAAGTCCTACGTGGAGAACAGACTTGTGGTTGCCAAGGGGGAAGGGGAGGGAGTGGGATGGACTGGGAATTTAGGGTTAATGGATGCAAACTATTGCCTTTGGAATGGATAAGCAATGGGATCCTGCTGTATAGCACTGGGAACTATGTCTAGTCACTTATGATGGAGCATGATAATGTGAGAAAAAAGAATGTATACATGTATGTGTGACTGAGTCACCTTGCTGTACAGTAGGAAATTGACAGAACACTGTAAACCAGCTATAATGGAAAAAATAAAAATCATTATTAAAAAAAAAAAAAAAAGAAAGAAGGAAAGTCCTAGGAGTTGCTTTTGTGGCTCAGCAGTAATGAAAACAACTAGTATCTGTGAGGATTTGGGTTTGATCTCTGGTCTCCCTCAGTGCGTTAAGGATCTGGCGTTGCTGTGAGCTGTGGTGTAGGTTGCAGACGTGTCTTGGATCCTGTGTTGCTATGGCTCTGGCATAGGCCGGCAGCTGCAGCTCCAATTCAACCCCTAGCCTGGGAAACTCCATATGCCGCAGGTGCAGCCCTAAAAAGCAAAAAAATAGCAGAAAAGACAGTCCTATAATGGAGATAGGTGATAGTATTCTTCAATTTTAATGATTATTTTAATTGTCCCAAGAGATTCTGCGACTCCCCACTCTTGAATAGCGTAGTTAGGAATTCCCTGATGGCTCAGCCGGTGTTACTGTGGCCAACCCCCCAAAAAAAACAAACAAAAAAACAGTATAATTACTAAGAGGTCTTCTAGGATTGATTTTATTTTGTAAATAAATCTTCCTATAGGAAACACAATTTACTGACCAGGCTCCATGGGATTCTAGTCTACCTCTTGTTATTTTCTTCTATAAATTAATAAATTGGAAATATTGTATATAAATAAAATCCTTTAGCATGGCTCAATCTTCCAGAGTTTGATGAAAATTGTGAAAACTGGGTTTCAGTACCTGCAAATTGCAAGATATGTGATCACCCCATCTCTAAGTCTTTGAGACTTGGGCTCTGAAAAGCATCTCTCTCTTTCACTTGGCATTTGCTTCATTACCACAGAAAATGTTAATTTTGAAGATTAAGCATCATCACTTTCATCTTTTTTGAATGCATGTTTAGGACTAATTTCTATTGTTTTGGTCTCACTTTTGGAAAAATAAATCACAATATTTACCCTGATGTCTTAAGAAATTAGATTTGCAGTCTACTAAATTTTAACAACATGGATGAGGTATCATTTTAGAAGTGAATAATGCCCTGAAATCATTCAGTAAATGAAAGAAAGTAACTCCCCCAAAATTATGGCGCTCCCATATCTGGACTGATAAGGACTCTCTGGGAGACAAAGAGAAGACAGCTGACACAAAACAAACATGGATGGCATTTGCAGTGAAAAATAAAACCCAGGCTGAGGCTCTTGGGCAGGCAGAACATGCTTAATTCATAACCCTCTCGCTCACAACAACTAAAACCTACGCCCAGTTGTCTTTTTAAAAATTGTAGAACTTTAGAGCCAGGTGATATTTTAGTGGTGATTAAGCCAAAGGCTTAATATTCTTGAAGATAGAAAGGTTTGTCAGAAGTGTCAGGCTTTTGTCTGCCATTACACTGTCTTCCAGGAGTAAACTGGGACCATTCTTATAGACTTAGAGCTTTCGATGGCCTCTTTTAACATTCAGTGACATACACAACTCATGCCCTTGAACCCTCTGAGGTTTTATCACTTAGAAGTACTGTATTGAGCGAAGGAAATAATTATTTTATGTAGGTCTAATTAAGATCAAACTGACTAGTGCTGGCCCCAGACTGCCTTTATTTCTTAGAATCAGTCAAACATGAGCAATTGAATCTCTTCAGTTTGATAGGTGTTTTGAGGGTATATGCACCTGCTTAGGGTAGGAGAGAAGGAGTCACCACTCTGACAAAGAGAAGGTTTCAGCTGCTAGAAAAAAAGTGGACCAGAGCTGAGCCATCCCAACTCACAAGATAAATGAATTGCTCACAGCAAAGACACGTGGAAACCAGGTTGACATGTACTCTACTTTACTTTTAGGTTAGAGAAAAAAAATCTCTGAAGAATTGCTATCCTGTGGTAAGGGAAGATGTATTTCTTCATTTTAAATAGCCCCAAATTGTGTGTGAAGAATTTTTTTTCCACAAGAGATAAACGTTAAATGAAGAATGACTCTTGGAGTTCTCTTGCAGTGCAACAGGTTAAGGACCTGGTGTGGTCACTGCTGTGGTGCTGGTTCAATCCCTGGCCCCAGGAACTTCCACGAGCTTCGCACTTAACCAAATAATAATAATAATAATGACACTTATCTAGTATGTATCCTATTGTATGTGAAAATAACTTATGAAGTATAACAGTTTCCAAAACATTTCTTTTAATATCTTTTAAATAATTAGCTAAGGTTTTATTTTAAATGGCATCATAGACTTTTAGTTTTCTTTGGGAAATATGTTTTTCTACTATTTCTTCTTCCACAATCCAATTTAATTAACCCATTCCGTTCCTCAAAAATGCAGCAGGAAGCACTATTCACAATAGCCAGGACGTGGAAACAACCCAAATGTCCATCGACAGATGATTGGATTCGGAAGATATGGTATATATACACAATGAAATACTACTCAGCCATAAAAAAGAATGACATAATGCCATTTGCAGCAACATGGATGGAACTAGAGAATCTCATCCTGAGTGAAATGAGCCAGAAAGACAAAGACAAATACCATATGATATCACTTATAACTGGAATCTAATATCCAGCACAAATGAACATCTCCTCAGAAAAGAAAATCATGGACTTGGAGAAGAGACTTGTGGCTGCCTGATGGGAGGGGGAGGGAGTGGGAGGAATCGGGAGTTTGGGCTTATCAGACACAACTTAGAATAGATTTACAAGGAGATCCTGCTGAATAGCATTGAGAACTTTGTCTAGATACTCATGTTGCAACAGAAGAAAGGGTGGGGAAAAAAATGTAATTGTAATGTATACATGTAAGGATAACCTGACCCCCTTGCTGTACAGTGGGAAAATAAAAAAAAATTATAAAAAAAATGCAGCAGGAAAATATGAAAGAGAGTAGATGGCTCAGGGCAATTTGCTTTGGGACAACTCCTGTGGAGTGTGTCACTAGGATCATCTCGTATGAAGGACAACTCCTATACCTCGAGACAAACCAATGTCTAAAGTGAAATGAGGACAGGCAATCTTGAGGTCACTACTAAGATTTAAGGACTCTCCCTGGAATTAATGCTTAACTTACCTTGATATTCATTCACTCATAAAACATTTATGCATCAACTATAAGCCAAGTATTGTGCTAGGTGTTAGGAATACCAAATGAAATAATAGGAGTCCTGCCTCTGAAGAGCTCGTAGGCTGGTTCCAGGGCTCTCATTCAGCCCAACACAGCAGTGTTACTTAAAGCTGGTTTCCATTCTGATTGATTGACATCTATGCCCTACCGGTGTTTAAATATTTTGAATATCCTCTACCACCTTGCTGTCTGTCATTGTAAATTTTAGGAGCATGGAAGAACCTAAAAACACACCACTGAGTGGGATTTAACAGCCGTGTATACGAGATCCAATGGGAGACTCAGCAAGGAGTAGTGAAATTCAGGTAATGGCATTTAAGAAGCCTTTATGGAGAAAACGATATTGAAGCCTTAATGGATGGGTTTTGGGGGGGTGGTGAGCATAGAAATGAAGGAAAGGACTGAAGGGGTCGGAAAAGTCTGGACATGACCAGAATTACCAGGGCATACTTTTCCTACCGAATACTATTTGGAAGCAGCTCAAGTACTATTGCCACACAATATATGATTAAAGATAGCATTTCATGTAGTCATTAAAAAGATTAGTCTACCTTTCATAGTTTTCCAAAACATTCAAGGATATCTGGGAGCATTGTTTTAAAATAATAAATAAGTAAATAAGTAAATAAATAAATAATATCCATAAATAACTGAATGGAAAAATTGGAAAGACCGTAGGTCCAAAAACTGGTAAAGAGCTTCGTAGATAGACCTCCCTCTAATTTCCCTTTTCCTGGTTTCTGGCCTTCACTAGTCAATTTAATTCTGAGCTGAACGGCTTGGGAGGAACTGTGGGGAGGACGTCTTTTGGCTGCCTGCCATCCTCTGAACTGAGGATGATAAAACACTAAAGTACAATAATAATGGTAAATTATTCTGTCTTGTTCCAAATGATTTAATTTTTTTTTTTTTTTTTTGGAGAGCTTTCAAATGCTTTTGAATTAAGAGAATGATTGCAATCCTAAATTTTAGGAACATGAGAAAACTTAAAATGGTCCTATTATTTTATAGCTGAGGTACTTTCATTCTTAATACATGTTATTTTACAAGTCCTTACCTATTTCAGAGTTTAAATAGATTTTTTTAAATGTTCTTATATCCCTAACTTCTCTACTATAATAGAAATTAATGTTGACATATAAATGTATACAAATTGAATATATATTCAAATATCCAATAACAGAAATTGTTGCAGATTATCTTGTTAGTTAAATTACATTTTGTGAGTAAACAAATTTAGAGTTTATGAGCAATACCAGACGGAGAACCAAAAGTATCAGTTCTCCCATATTCTGACTGCAGAGGTAGTGACCTAGGAAGCTGAGCTACACACCATGCCTCAACCCTGACCTCCAGAGGCTGTTCTGAGAATGACAGAGGGTTTCTAACATGAACGGTTGACTGAACTTTAGTGAAGCTATCCAATTTGTCCACATGCTTTAGTTAACCTGCCCCAGATTACAGCAAACAAATGAGGACACTGTCTTGTCTTGATCTAGAAGAGTAACTCAAAAATACTTTCATTTCCAAAGCAATGCTTAATATTTTCCAACTGGCTAGAATTTCTAACCCATTCAAGTGCTACAAATAACCTTTATTCACTCCCCCTTCTATTTTTTTGAGGAACGATAATTCACATGTATTCTCCTCATTTTATTATCAGCAAATGAAGATTATCAACAAAATGCTTCTCAGTTTTCCTGAATGATCCTTTAATCTTTCCCTACAAATCTCATTTTCTAATCTTTACTTATTTTTATGAGTCTAAGACATTTATTAGCTACCCAGTTAACATTAAAGATCATGCATCAATGATAAAAGAGGTGAATTTATTTATTATACTTTAGGGACATTTTATATTTCCCTATCTATAAGCTACCAAAAGACCATTCTGGAAAACTGCAGTTAATTAAACAAATTAGTGGATGTTTAGGGTTTTTTTTTTTTTTTTTTTTGGCTGTGCATATGGAAGTTCCTGGGCCAGGAATCAAACCTCCTCCACAGCAGAGGCCAAAACCAGTGCAGTGTCAACACTGGATCCTTAACATGCTACACCACAAGGAAACTCCAGAAAATAATATAAAAAAAGCATCTAGGAGTTTCTGTTGTGGCTCCGTGGGTTAAGAACCAGACAAAGTGTCCGTGAGGATGTGGGTTGGTTCCCTGGCCTCACTCAGTGGGTTAAGGATTTGGTGTTGCTGCAAACTGTGGTGTAGGTCGCAGATGTGCCTTGGATCCAGCATCGCTGTTGCTGTGGCTCTAGCATGGCTGGCAGCTGCAGCTCCGATTTGACCCCAGCCTGGGAACTTCCATATGCTGCAGATGCCGCCGTGAAAAGAAAAAAAAAGAGAATCTATATATATGCATGGCTGAGTCACATTGCTACACAGCAAAATTGACATAACATTGTAAATTAACTACACCTTAATAAAAATTTTTTAATTAAATGAATTGGCCACTAATGAGATTTAAACAAACAAACAAGCTACTAATGGAATTTAAATAACTTGAAGAAATGTTGCTTAAAGCTTATTAATAACCATTATACCCTCAAAATGTTACTTTGACTTATAAATAGAAACAAGATGGTGTCAGATGACAACCCAAGACCATGTTTTCCAGGAACTGGCTACTAAAGCTTATGCTGGGCACGCACGGCCCATATCTGAAGAACAGAGAACTTATGTCTCAGGATCAACGCTTCTCTGAAAGACTTGATGAGAGGCACCATTATGGAGAATCCTACAGAACTACCACCATACCTCCACCACTACCCTCCAAATTTTCCCTTTGCCATTCCCAAGATATACAGAATATGAATCCCACAAATACGAATATGATCAGATTTGAGGACTTGCAGAGGGTGGTGTTATTATGACCCATCACCTTGCTAAGTACGATATTGTGATTTATAAGAAATATATGTAGAACCAAAGCTAAAATGGAGTCACTTATGTCGGAGACAAAATGGAGGTGGCAACATTGGAGCATTAAATTAAGAAAAGAAAACTTAACCTTACTGAACAACATTCGTAGGAATTTACAGCTTTTCTCAGAAATCAGCAGAGAACACCAGCCAATCCTCAAATGCCAAGTCTGTTTACACCATCTCTGGATTTTTTGTTCCCTTAAGTCAGCTACCCTGATCCAAAAAGGAAGAAGACTATCAGGCAACCAACCAGCTGAAAAAGACAAATTATTTCCACATTGGCCCCATAAAAACCCTTTAATCTGTAAACACCTGGTAACTCATTGCTCCTGGACCCTTGACTTGCCCAGCTTGCAGGTCAAAACCCTTGCAGTAACCTCATCTTTTGGCTTTGTTTTACATGGTTTTCAGAGTTTAATTTTCACGTATATACTTGGTCTTCCTTCATGGTTTCTAGCTCACAGCATCCCAAACTTGGAATTTTCTGAACAAGTGACAAGAGCAATGGAAGCATCTTTTGTTATAGTATTTGGTCTCTTGTCCTCAGTTTTGGGAAACACTTCAGAGCCATAAAGGTGAAATGGGTGTGTTGCCATTCACGACAAGCCCTCCATGACTACTGGATCTACGTTAAGGAGGTGACTTTTGGACAGTGCACCTAAACATGGGGCTGGTTGCCAGGGAAACCAAATATTCTTTCTAAAAGGGATATTGGGCCTGGCATAATTGAGAACTACAGATTTGTTTCTATTTTAAAGTTCCAAAGTTAGTTCCACTTTCTTACATCTCTACTACCAATTCTTCTACCAAGGAAATAAAACCAAACAAACTTATTTAAATACAGTCAAGCCAAAGATGGTGAAGAATATTTTCTAAGCAGGGAAAGAAACTGGAAGGAAGGACTGGCCAAATCATTTAAGATATTTTCTCCAAAGACGTTGCTAAACTCTAGTTTTTGGAGTTGGAGGCACCAGTAAAGGGGCAGGAAGGCTCAGAATTCATTAAGAAGCTGATTCTGAAGATGATAACACCATAACAGAATAACACAATTTTGCTTGAGTCAAACGTACCCTCAAATTATTTCCTATGTCCTTGTCAGTGTGTTTTCTTGGTAGTCACTGTGTTCACACCAGAATCAAAACAGAGGATGGTGTCCAGAACCCACACAAGTTAGATTCCCTGCCCTAGGTGGGCTCAAGTCACAGCCCCCAGCAATGGATGTGGATTAGAAGTTGGAGAAGAGTTCTACCTGGCCTGGAAAGTGTTCTCTTTCAATGGGAGAAAATAGCACACCTTGGACATAATAGGAAAGACTGACAAACCTATTTTAAAGGATACTTATTGAAGTGTTTCTAGTCTACTAAAGCTATGCCTTTTAGTATTACTAAAGGAGTGAAATTTTTAATTTCTTCATAAACAGTTTCTCACCAATAACTAAAGAGACAAGGCAAGTTTCGTTAACCTCTTTTCACAGGTAGAGAGTCCCATCCCACAGAGACATAGAGACGCAGGGGTAGAGAGTGTGTGATTTGCTGCAAGATTAATTTCCCATCTCTTTTATTTGTTACGATTTGCTTCTCAGAGCTGGGAGGGGCTATTTCAATTTTTGGTAAACATTTTTAAAAATCAGCTTCATGCTAATGTTTCGGAAAGTTTGTATGGATTAGGCAATTAAAACTCAGTGTACTAATTATCTGGAGGTAGCTTTTGGAATAATCATTAATTAAATATATTAATTATGTTATTTTAATGAAGAGACAAAACATTTTCCTAAGGAGTAATTTTTTAATTAATTGGTTTGTTCTCCAAGTTGTAAGATGTTAACATTCATATCATGCCTCTGCTTTACAGCTAGACATCACTTTCATCATTAACAGAAGGAAATGATGACTAGCACTCAACAGTAGGAAGACTGCTTGGAAAAATGAGTGTTTATCTCATTAAGGCTTTTAAAATGACTTCTGAGATGATGATACATTATTTTTACATTCCAGGAAAGGAAGAGACAACTGTAACTATAGTTACCAAGTGTATCTGGGACCCCTGCTTTCTAGAATAGCCTCCAGACTAAGTATTTATTCAAGGGAGTTGTCATGTAAACACACTGAGGGGCAGGAGGTTAGGGAAGACTTTAAATGCACCTGTCACAAACATTTTAATATGCAACATTTCATCTTATTTTCATTTTCTTCATAAAACACTAGGTACTTTGAAAAGATCTTTTAAAAGATATCCTCCTTTCAGTTGTCTAGGACAAAAACCATTAGATGGCCTTAGTCCTGGTATAACAGGTATTTATTCGCTAGACTTCACATGCCCAGGATGTAATGCTCATGGGTGGCATTGACTTGCTTAATATTTTTAACTGGAAAAAGGAGATTTCCATTGTTTTAGAAGATAGAAAGCAGAATGTCCATCCCATGCTTGTCTCTAGAAAACACTTCCTCTACTTACTTCATAGGGATATAAAATTTCAGGGTGCTAGGTAACTCCTGGAATTAGAGATATCTTTCCCTGGTGTTGTGCTATAAGGGCATTATTTATTTTATATAGTGGTATTCAGTTGTTTGGCTTATTCAGAGCATATAAGAAAACAGGATCTAAAAGTAGGAACCTAGACCTGAATACTGGATCTCTCACTTCCTAGATATGTGAGCATGACCAAGTTACTTAGTCTCTTCACACTCTATTCTGCCATCTGTAAAATGGAAAAAATAGCAGTGTCCTCTTCAGAGGTCAGTTTTGAGGGTTAAATGATATAAATCTTCAAGGCTTAATATTTTCCAAGATTTCTCTATCAGTGTTAAGAAAAAAAGAAGATAATCTTTCTCATTCTTCCAGGATAGTCAACAGGAAACTACTCTTTAAACACACATACATACACCTCCAAAGGAGGGGGGTGAAAGTCACAGTCAGTATAATGTTGAAGAAACTATTGCCCTGAAGAAAAAAAAAAGTACAAAGTCCACAACCCACAAAGCTAACAGCCTGATATTATTACGCACAGCAGCATGAGTGTCCTTTTGTTCCACTATTTGAGATATCTGGATATATTACAGTCTTAGTCTTGGGCTCTTCATCCTGGTAGAGTTTTAATTCTCTTTGGAAAACTTCAATTATCCTTATGGCCTTAGCCAGAGTTGAGGGGAACCAAGGAATATGCCTGCCTCTGCCAGGAGCCAACAGAAGTCTTAGTATTCAAGAAAATTCTTGGTTTTCTGGCCAACTTGTCAAACTACCTTATTATTATTAGATGTAATAAATTTCAGTTCATTCTTTTAGATTTTATAGGTATAAATAAGAGCACTATAAATTATGATAATGCAGGTGCTTCTTATATTTATTCACCACCACATTCTTTGAAGGAGAATTTTATATGTATACTTTAATTTTTGATGTCATTTAAAAAATAAAGGTTCAAATATTAGTCAAAAATATTTGGGTTTTTGTTTTTCTTTTTTGGTTTAAAAATATTTGGTTTTTTTTGAAAATGACCATTAGTTTAATGGAAATAGAATGTAGATTTCAAATTAGAAAAAATAGTAATAAAATAATTTTATTCAATCAAGCAAAAGGCAGGGCAACAAAAAAGAGACTATAATGAAGAAAGCATAGTAAAAATTAAATAGGACCTTCTGCTTCTGGACTTGACAAAACAACTAGTACAAGTACTGTTGCCTCTCATTCTGTAAACTGAGAATGCAGCTAAATTAGCAAAATAACCCAGAATGTAGAACAATCAGGTCCAAGCGTAATATTACACGTGAAGAGCTTCACTGAGTTTCTTTAAACTTGTTTCAAGAATCATTTCCTGGTTAAGCCATGTTCAAATTATAGACCTCAAGTTTAGATATCTTTAGCTAATAAATATCATGGCACATTTGATTCATTTCTCATCTGTGTGGGGCAGTTCCGTGCTTAATTTTGCTGGACTATCGGAGAAAGAAAAACTAGAAACCAATACTTAGGAGCCCTAGTTTCTTCATATGTAAACTAAAGCCAAATATGTATGAGATCCAAACACAAAAGCTACTGAATAAATACCTTTTGATTATTTGTGAAAGTTCCCTTGTGGTGCAGTGGGTTAAGGATCTGGTGTTGTCACTGCAGTGGGTTGGGTCACGGCTGTGTCATGGGTTCAACCCCTGGCCCAAGAAGTTCAACACGCTGCAGGCACAGCAAAAAAGAAAAAAAACCTTTTTGATTATTTAGATTTATACTGCCAAAGGCGGGTCTATAAAGTGCATACAAACCATGGCTTTATTATATTTTCCTGATTAACTCATTCAATAAATTATTTTTAAAAATATTAATATATGGCAGTTTTTTGGGGGGGCCACAATAATTAAGCAGTGAACAAAACTAACAGAAATCTTAGCCTTTATGGAGCTTAAAGATAATCATAGTGTAACTAAGTTAACATGACCTAGAGGACTGAGTAGCCTTATTTTATTTTTTTCCTAGTTAATATTTTTAGGAATAAGTTACCCTTATCTTTTTCTGCTTTGACTTTATTTCTCATCTTAATAGTTTAGGCTGCTTGTTAAAGAAAAATTACATTTGTATTTCACCAAAAGGAGGTTCACCACAGTTTAATTAGAGCATGTTCTATTTTTTTAAAATTTTCTTTACAAATGTATTGAGTATTTTCTACAATAATTGTGTGGTGCTTTTTGTAAGAAAAAGAACATTATTTTTAATTCTTTAAATGTAGTTCCTTATACTATTTATAGAAAATTAGGTCATGAATTAATTAATATAAAATTCCTGGAGTTCCCATCATGGCTTAGGGGTTAACGAATCTGACTAGGAACCATGAGGTTGCAGGTTCAATCCCTGGCCTTGCTCAGTGGGTTAAGGATCCAGCATTGCTGTGAGCTGTGGTGTAGGTCGCAGACGCAATTAGATCACAAGTTGCTGTGGCTCTGGCATAGGCCGGTGGCTACAGCTCCGATTAGACTCCTAGCCTGGGAACCTCCATGTGCCACGGGAGCAGCCCTAGAAAAGGCAGAAAGATGAATAATAATAATAATAAAATAAAATAAAATAGAATTCCTTTAAAATAACATTTTATTTAACCTTCTAGGTTAAATAAACCTGCAGGAATATAGGTATATCTATAACCTAAGCATCCTGTACAATTTGTTGAGCCTCTTTGGCTGAAAAATTCAGACATTTCTTAAAACAATGTACCAGAGAAAAACCTTTTTGTGAAATATTCCTTGGGTAATCAAGCTTTAACTTAGTCCTTTCGGATGTGCATTGTACTGTATTTTTATATGAAGCAAGCTTTCTGTTGCTTAAACAGAAATGCTATCACAGCAGTGACAACTGTCCTGAATTTATGAATTTCCCTGAATGATAGTGAAATCCTTCACTGTTAACATCCTCCTGCAAAGGACTGCTAAGAATTTTTTTAAAAAAATGAAGTCAGGTAAGTGCAAAGGTATGGATTCATATATCCTGACTCTCCGTCTGAGGAAATTTAAAAGTAAACTAGAACTACTATTGAAAGCTGGGCTAATAATTGTAGGTGCAGATCTCTCCCATGAAAGAAAGAAAGAAAGAAAGAGAGAGAGAGAAAAGAAGAAAAGAAAAAGGAAGGAAGGAAAGAAGGAAGAAAAAAGAAGGAAAGAAAGGGATATGGGCTTTACCAATGAAATCTGTTTCTGAATTGGGCATGAAGTCAGTCCACGGTGAGCCCCTTTTTATGAGTGCACTGCTCTGTAAGTTGAGACACATTAAGTTTGAGATCATTGGTGCAAAAGGAATAATGGAATGTATCATGTTTTTATATGCTCAGAGATATGAGCATTGGTAACAAGAAATATTTGGGTTCTTTTATTATATCAGTTATATTAGATTGAAGAATTTATTCATTTCTGTTTAGAGTTTATTTTACTGGTTGCTAATAGCTGGATTTTTCTTTTAATTGAACTTTAAGAAACTCCATTTCTTTTGCAGAGGTAAATGAAGCCCTAATTAGGGTACAGTCGCTGATTTCATCAGCACAAACAATTGTTAATGCAACAGAAAAAAACTACTATCTGGAAACGTATTTTAGGATCATGAGTGTAAATCCAGTTCACTTTATATTCTTACCTCACATTAGAGTGTGTTCTCCATGCATTTTGTGTTCAACAAATATTTCCTGAACACCTACTGTGATTGGAGACTGGCTGGCATTTGAAATTTGAAAGGAAATAAGATAGACAAGATCCTTGCCCATTGAGAGAGAGACTAAAAATACATCATGTATACATTTTGATAAGTGTTTTAGAGGAAATACACTGGAAACTGAACAGAGAATAAGAAGAAAGCAGAGAATCTACCTTAGATGGGAAAGCTGAAGAGATGAAATTTAAGCTAAAACTTGGAGTCAGAGGCATCTCCAAGGAGCCAACGGAGAGTGAGGGTGAGTGAAGGGATGGCCGGGAGAAATTATCCACTGGAACAAAAGTCCTGAGTAAAACAAAGCTCATTGGGTCCAATCAACTTCAAGGAAATTGGAAAGAGACAAGGTCAGAAAAGTAGGAGTAATTAGGAGTCAGTGATTGCTAGTCTCACAAATTAGACGCTCTTAGCCTTTTCTTTGTCTTAGAGCCCTTTGAATATCAGTTAAAAGTTAAGGGTCTTCATCCCTAAAAGAGTTCCTCTGAAAAATTTACATGAATTTTTGCAGACAATTTCAGGGCTTTCAAAGAGTAGCATTCATACTTGATTTGTCCCAGACCCAGATCACTCCATTTGCGTGAAGCACTTTCCTTGGCATAAGCCAACACACAAGCCAGACACCTGCAGAAAATCATGCCCCTGGAGAGCCCAGCAAGCTGACCTCAGTTCCCAAATACAAAAACACAGGAGCCAATGCCTAATAGAGGAAATTTTTAACAGATAGTGTAGAAAAATTCATAGATGTTTCCCTTTACCAAGAAAACTACGGTTTCTCAATACCTTCACCATGTCTGACCCTAAGCATTCCCTTATGACAGTTAGGGTCCTGGTTGAGGAATTTTTCATCCTTCTTCAGTGAGTTGTTCTCAGAGCATCTACTGATCTGCCCTTATTGACACAGCCATTATGCTAATCAGATCCTCCCACCCTGTTTTCCTTGCCCTGTTGTCCAGACAGACCCTAACCCTAACAGCAGACTTCTGTTCTTCATGTAAACACCCTTGACAATACCCTGGGCACATGAATGTATGTTGCCCGAGCATGTACAGGAGTTCTCTTCCAGGTGTGTCAGCACATCACTAGATGCAGATATGACACCAGAGTGGGGGACTCTCTCCCCAAGAGTGAAGTCACTCAGCCCCCTCAGTGCCAAGCTTTAGCCTCCTATCCCATGCCAATCTGCTTCCTTTGCTTCCTCCGGAAATTAAGCCTTTAATTTCTTCAAGTGAACTTGTATGTGTAAACTCATTATGACAAACATCGATAACAAACATTAAACCACTATATGATGCATGAGATTTTCACATACCAATCTGCAGCTGAAGAAAGTCAACAGTTTAGACAAATAAAATATTCCAACCAGTTCTTTAAGATTTGCAATAATGGAAGTAATGCATAAATACATTCCATTGATTGTCCACCCAAACCTGGACTCTGTCCTAGTACAAGACTTGCACTTCTGGAATTCCTATTGTGGCTCAGTGTTAATGAACCCAACTAGTATCCATAATGATATAGGTTCGATCCCTGGCCTTGCTCAATGGGTTAAGGATCTGGCACTGCAGTGAGCTGTGGTGTAGGTTGCAGATGCGGCTCTTGGATCCAGCATTGCTGTGGCTGTGGTGTAGGCTGGCAGCTATAGCTCTGATTGGACCTCTAGCCTGGGAACCTCCATATGCAGCAAGTGCGGCCCTGGAAAAGACAAAAAGACAAAAAAAAAAAAAGCCATCCTGCTTGTGGCATTTTATTTTGGTAGGTGCAGGAAACCAACATAGGTGTCAATGGCTTTATACAAAATATACAGAATACTTTCTCAATTGTAATATGCAGAATATCATTTTAAGAAGAGAGAACAGGGAGTTCCCTTCATGGTGCAGCAGAAACGAGTCTGACTAGCATCCATGAGGATGAAGGTTTGATACCCAGGCTCACTCAGTGGTTTAAGGATCTGGCATTGCCTTGAGCTCTGGTGTAAGTCGCAGAGGCAGTAGAGACCCCGCATTGCTGTGGCTGTGGTGTAGGCCGGCAGCTACAGCTCCAATTGGACCCCTAGCCTGGGAACTTCCATATGCTTCAGGTGCGGTTCTAAAAAGACAATAAATAAATACGTAAATAAATAAATAAATAAAAATAAAAAGAGAGAACCAAAAAAATCTAACAAAAAGGGGAGATTGCCTTATATTGGGAAGACAAAAACCAGCTGATGGTCCCCTCAATTCTTGAAGTTTCCTGATTCTTAAAGTTTTCTGATTCTTAAAGCAATTATCCACACAACTAGTGGACTGGTCCTCACGAGATCAACTAATGCACTGGAATGTGGTGTGCTGGCCCTGCTGATGTTCCTTCACAGCAAAGGAGCGTTCTGGCCTATCCATTCCACCTATCAAAATCAACAAAACTGCATGTGTTGCATAAACATGATTTTAGTGTTCATATAATTCTGTTTTAAATACTTAAAATCATTTAAAGCAGGGAAACCTTCTTTTCTCTTCTGGGATACATACAGTTTAAATTTTTTAAACAAAAACAGCATGAATCTTTTCAAAAGCTATATCCTAAATTTGAACCAAATAAAATTGACTTAGCATTTTCTTAGAGAGACAAAGCAGAAAAGGAAAAACAATAGAAATATTTCTAAAACAATGAGCTTGATTTGTTTAAGGCACACATAAGCAAAGCAAAACAGAAAAGGTCTCACCCCCCAGCAAACACCACAGAAAATGTCAGCATACCAAAAATGTCAAAAAAAAATATATATATATATAACCTTTTAAAAATCATATTCATTTCCCAAAGACTTTAAGACTCTTTCTTTTTAAATAAAATTTTTCTTCCTTTTTTATTGCAGGAAAGAATATATCAATCTGACGCTAACCTATAAAGCTCAGACCTGCACTAAACAGGAGCAACAAAGGTGTGAAATGATCTCTTTCCTGGCACTGCCTTTCCTTCAAGGTCCTTAGAGCATCAGTAACAGAGACCACTTGCAGCTCAAGGTCATGCAATAGAAAACAAAATGAGCCTTAAATTTAAACCCACTCCTCCCTTTGCCCAGGGCAGTAGAGCAGAGTGGAAGCGCTGCTATTTGCATAGCCCCAGGGGTGCCCTTCCCATCACATAATCTACTTTTGCAGCATCTCAGCAGAACCTTTCAGAACTAACCTCCCCTGTGAGTGGGTGGGAGCCAATGTGGCTTTATTACTTTCTAGCCATGTCAGCTTGGCAGGCCACTTAACCTCCTAAGCCTCATCTATAGAACAAGAGAATAATATTCCCTATTTCATAGGATTGCCAAGGGGCTCAAAGTTAGGCAAGTACGTGGCATGACTAGAAGGGGCTCAACTAGAAGGGGCTCAACAAATCACACATGATTGTTAACATATATAAGCTTAAGATATGGAAAGTGAGAAAAGGTTATAAACCTTCCTCGTGGGTCTCTCCTCTACGAGTACGTTCATATATTTGTTCCCCACCCCACTTCCTGACATTCTCATCTACTTTGTTCTCACAACACTTATATTAAACAGCTCCAGTTATGAGGTGATATATGCCCTTGATAGAAGAGAGTTGTTGCCTCACCTACTTATGCTGATAGAGAGTCAACAGTAGTGAGAAGTATTCAGGCCCCTGCACTGATGCTCCATCAGTGGCCTAGAGAAGTTCCCCTTGTGAGTAAGGAGAGACTTGAGTTAAAGACACATGGAAGCTGTAGCCTTCATGTGCTCACCAAAAGACGAGCATAGATGAGTTAGTGACCAGCAGAGTGTCCTCTCTGCCAAAACACTGGTGAGTTTTGATCAAAGAGCAAAAAGCCTCAGTCTGCTAGTCCTTCAACGGCTAAGCCTAAAGACATGCACTGGATTGCAGCTACATCAGGTGTTTTACTTTACCCATGAACTAACACAAAAGAAGCCGACTGATTCTGGGTACCTTCCTTTAATGCCAGTTGGTGTGTCAACAATCTTGGAATGGAGCTGTTGGGCCAAGAATCAGTTTTCCTCAGTACAAACAGTCCTTTGAACTGAAAATAAACTAGCAATTTTGCTCACTTAGTTATTCATGAAATTGATCCAGTAGATCTATGTGAAGACACCAACTATAAAAGAGGTTCTTATATTAAGTCACCGTAAATTTTTCAACTCTCAGAATTAATGTTTTTGCCTTCATTCACCCAGAAGTAAGACTGGTCTTATTTTGCAAGCCTTAAAATTAAGGCCTAGCTTTAACAGAAGTAAACAGATGAAAATTTTGGTGTGCTTATGAATACGTAGAATTATGTGTCACAGGAAGAACAGGTCACTTTTACAGTTTGTCTTATATAGCCTAAGAAGCATGCCAGAAGATGAGTTTGGATAAACATTACAGAGAAAAATTATTTCACAGTGAAATTCTAATACCTGCTGTTTTCCATCAATCACAAGCATGTACTAAGTAAGATTTCATTTGTCATCCAAGAATAACTTTCAGAATTCAACTCTAAAATTATTATTTTAAAAACCCACTGGTACATAGCATAGTAAGGAGAAATAATTCATTTAAGTGGTGCTAAATGTCTTATGAAATGTCACACCCCTGCTGCACCAGCTGTCAATATCCTTTTAAAAAGACAAAAACCATCATTCAGTTTAGAAGGACAGCTCTGGTTATTAAAGGGAATGGTCTTCCCAAACTACAAAATCATAAAAACAAAACAAAACATACAAACAAAGAAATACCTACTATATGTTAATGAAATAAGAATGTATTGTTGGAATTCTGCATGAAAGCCAGGCTTAGAGATATGTTCCACTCATGTTTTGTTGTATGTCCTTTGTGAAATGAAGCCTAATGTTTCCTTAATGAACTGCAAATAAACCAGCAATTATGCTCATTTAGTTTTTCCCAAAGTTGAAGATTTACTGCTACAGATAATAAAATGCTTAGAGTTAATGCTATAACTATGGCTCTCAGAAAAGAATTTACCTATGGAGATATAATAATTAGCCCAAAATTATCTTTTTGAAAGTGTTCAATAAGAAAAAGCACTACTGAATGCTTACAAAGCACCAGACATAAGGCCTAGTGTTTCATGTAGCATTTTGTACCTCCATTTTTGAAGTTGCAAAAAAAATTCCATGCAATAAACTGAAGTAACTTTCCCTTGCCTCCAGTTAGATACACAGCAAAACTGAGATTTAAAACCAGAGTTTTGACTAGGAAGCTATTCCCTCAGCCACCGCACTACAGCCTCTAAAACCGAGCACTTTGATATGCTGATTCTATGTGTCGATGTGAGTACAGTTGAGGTCATGAATAAAATTTCCCAATACATAACACAATCTGAAAAATTAATGTTTTTCCAATTGGTAATAAAAATGGGATGGGAATATTTGATATTTGTGTCCTTATTCATAAAGAGATAAAAACAGAGTTGATTTCCTCTTGATTCCCAATTCTATCCTGCCTTCAAGTCTCCGGATTCCGCACTTAGGTCTTTTTCTTACCTGCAGTCCCTGTTTCCTTGTTTTCCTTCTATTTTTGATGATTCTTAAGTTTATAACTCAAGCTGCACCCACCCCTCTCCTGAGTTCCATTCTCCAACCCACCAGGTGCTTCTTTTCTGTTCCATGTATCACAGGTGCTGTATCCCAAGCAAGTCCAAACAAAATTTACCCCCTCTTTTCACCCAGCTTCCCTCCTCTGTCATCAATCCCTCTGGGTCAAGTGCCATCTTTACTCATTAACTCTCTCAAATTTAAGACATCAGGGTCATCTTTTATCCTCCCAACTATTTCTAACTCAACAATTGATCATTTAAATCTAATAAATTCTGCTTCCAAGGTGATTCTTGTATTCACTGTATCTTCATATCTATTCTGGTTCAAGCAGTTAACATTTCTTTTCAGGACTATTGCAACAGCATCCCATGTGGTTTCTAATCTCTTGCTCTCCAATTATTTCTTCAAATAGCAGACTGTGATATTGTGATTTACAATGTAGACTGAAACTAAAATGGAGTCGCTTATGTCAGGGTCGAAATGCAGATGGCCAATGAAAGCACATTAAAGAAAATGAAACAACCTTACCTAACATCAGTTGAGGGAAATTACAACTCCCTGTAGAAATCAGCAGAGGATACCAGCCAATTCCCAAAGGCCAAGTCTGTTCACACCATCTCCGGACTTCCTTGTTCCCTTATCTCGGCTATCCTCATTCAAATAAGGAAGATGACCACTGGGCAACCAACCACCTGAAAAAGACAAATAACTTCCAATTTACCCCATAAAAACTCCTTAAGGAGTCTGTGAGCAACCCAAAACCCATCACCCCAAGATCCTTGTGTTGCCTAGCTTGCAGATTGAAACCCTGCACTAAACTCTTCTTTTGGCTTTGTTTTACATGGCATGTAGAGTTTGTTTTTTGTCAATATTAAAAAAATGTATATCTGATTTTCATCCCTGTTTCTGGCAGAGAGCTCCTAAAACACACCAAATTCCTAAGTGATGAGAGCATAAAGTTGTATTTTCTTACATCAATGAGGGGACTTTTGGAAAGTGTTTTTGGATGGGGGTGGCTGCCAGTAGAACCAAGCATGAGATTAAAGGGTTGGAACTTTCTCCTGCCCCTGACCCACTCCACCTCCCACTCCATGTGCAGGCAGGGGAGATGGGCTGAAGATTGAGTTCAATCAGCAATGGCCAATTATTTAATCAGCTGTTAAAAAAAAAAAAACCACAAAGGAAGGAATTTAGGATGCTTCTGGGTTGTTAAACAGGTGAGGTGCTGGGAGAGTGGTGTGCTCCAAGAGGGCATGGAAACTCTCTTCCCTTTCCATGGCCTAGCACTGTGTATCTCTTCATCTGGCTGCTGATTTGTACCCTTTAACATCCTCTGTAAGAAACTGGTAATCTAGTGAGTAAAAGGGCTACCTGAGATCCCTGGGCCATTCTAGCAAATTAATGGAACCCAAGGAGGGGTCATGGGAACATCTAATTTAATAGCCAATGGTCAGAAGCACTTGCATCTGAAGCCCACGGAGGGGTCTCTGGAGCCTCCGATCTGCTGCCAGTTAGTCAGAGGCACAGGTAAAAACCTGGAATGTGAAGACTGGTCTATGCAGTTTCTGGGGGGTTGGGAGGCATGGTGTAGGCAGTCTTGTAGGACTGAACCTTTAACCTGTGTTATCTGATGCTACCTCCTGAAGAGTATTAGAATTTAGTTGAATTGTAGGGCTGGTTTTGGAGCTGCCTGGTTTTATGGGTAACCTCACCCAGCCCCCCTCCACAACTTGAAGATTGGGTGACCAGAACCTTGTATGGCCATGATAATTTTTCTAAAGAACAGAATTTTCATGCCACTCTGCTCCATAAAACTTTCCATAACTTTCTATTAACTATAGGATAAGATCCAAATTCCTATTCAAGGGTTACAAAAACTCTTTACAACTTGGTTACAACTCATCTTTTCCCTGCAGTCCTCTTTCCCTACTGCACTATTTGAACCATATATCCTAGTCACATAATTGCCTCCAAATCAGATACTCCTGCCCCCAAGCCTTTGTTCATGATGTCTCTTTAGTCTGGAATGCCCTTCTCTACCTCTGCCTGAAATTTTTCTTATTCTCTTAACTGACATCATTTCTTTGAAGCCTTCCCACATCTTCCTATGCAGCAGGAAGACTAATCTCTTCTATGAGTCCACAGCTCTCTGTACACAGGCTTTTTTTTTTTTTTTTGTCTTTTTGCCATTTCTTGGGCCGCTCCTGCGGCATATGGAGGTTCCCAGGCTAGGGGTTGAATCGGAGCTGTAGCCACCGGCCTATGCCAGAGCCACAGCAACGCGGGATCTGAGCCGCGTCTGCAACCTCCACCACAGCTCACGGCAACGCCGGATCGTTAACCCACTGAGCAAGGCCAGGGACCGAACCCGCAACCTCATGGATCCTAGTCGGATTCGTTAACCACTGCGCCACGACGGGAACTCCCCAGATTCGTTTTTAATGAATAGTAAAGACTTAAGATAGACCTTTATCTTAGAAACCCCAAGTCCTTTAAAATGCATATTTATTTATCTTCTCATATCAATCTATGAAAGGAAGAAGATGAAGACTAAAATATCCAACAGATATATAAAGGGGATACATCCATTAGCTTCTTGATTCTACTTTCTTGATCCCAAAATGAATGCAGTACACTTTTAGCAAGAGAAAGAATTTGCGTTTTCATTTATTAATTAATTCATCTATTCAAAGGACCCTAATTAAACATAATTTTGTCACCAAGCATTTTATTTAGGCACATAAGACATTAAATTTTTTTAAATAAATAAGCCGTGCTCCCAGCTATTAAAAAAAAAGTTGGGGAGATAGTCAGTTAAGGAGACAGCTACAATACAGTGCAATATAGCGTAAAGAAAGCTCTGATAGAAGTAATGAGGATGTTATGAGAATCTCATGAAAACAGTACTCAGCCTGAGAAGAAGGGGAAGGGATGGATAAGTCAAGGAAAGCTTCATACATCAGATGATCTCAAAAGTAAGTCTAGAAAGATGAGTAGGAGTTAATCAGGAAAAACAGGTGAAAAAAGAACATGCCTGGCCAAAAGATCTCCCTGGAAACTTAGTAATGGTGGCCATTTGAGGAAGTGAGCCAGGTGAATATGGCAGGACACTTGAGAGAAGGGCCAGGTGAGTGGGAGTGGCGAGGTGGAAGCCAGTGGAAGGTGAGAGCGAAATCAAGACAGCCTCTTACGACTGTCTACAGTGTGCTGGCATTGTCCTGCAAGAGGGAGGCGGCTAAGGTATTAGAAGGGGAAAGCCGGGTAAGATCATCAGCCAGGTGGCTTTTGCTGAGGTTTTGGTCATACTTTTAAGAAAGTATTTGTATACAAATGGCACTTATGTATATATTTCATTTCTTGCCTGCTTAAAGGACCTGAATTTCTGTGATAGTAATAGTATGTGATTTTTAATTATATGATATCTAGATACAATCTAAGGAAAGAATTATCCATTTCCAGTTTTCCTACTTTTGTTGAGGCTGTTATCTTACCTGTAATACACTCCCTAGCTTTATTTTTCTATCTAAAGTACTCCAGGTTTTCAATCCTGCTCCAGGGTTTGCTTGCTTGTTTGTTTTTGTTTTTTGCTTTTACAGTTTTCTCCAACCCTATCAGGACACCCGGATTTTTCTCTTCTTTGACCCATGATTTTACTTTACAAATGTACTACAGAATCATGTTATCAGTGTCATCATCATCCTTACTAATTACCTTGAATTCCCCCAAAAGTAGAGCTTGAGACAAAGATTTGAGTAACTTTTGTTTGGGAGGTGACGCCTGGAAGCCAGAGTGAAAGAGTGAGGAGAGTCAGACAGCAGGGAAAAAAAACTTAGTAAAGTGGGCATTATAGAGCTGGTTACTACTACAGGCAACTGGGGTTTAGCCTCTTTGGGAAACCTTGACAAACCACCTAGAATGCACCTCAGGTTTAATATTTAAAATCATAGCCAGCTGACATCACCAAGAGAGAGAGATGGAGATGGGAATGTGTGAAGATGGAGAAGAGTAAGTTCTACTATGAGGTCAGGTTATTAAAGGGAGCGAGCTGGGCAGAGAGGAGGTGGTGGTCTCAGAACCAACACTTGAAACTGAGATTATGGACAGTTGTGCTGTAGTTTTTATGTAAGCCCTCTTATTGTAGGAAAGCTTCTTCTCTACAGCTCAAAAAAGGAAGCTCATTGAGAGTAACTACTGCCTCTCTCTGAGCCTTAATTCACTCTACCCCTGTGCAGGTTCAATGGTACATATGAATCTAAATGTGGAGGAATAACCCACAACTAAGTTCCAGGCTTTTTCCTTTTGGAAACCCCTCCTTCCAGAGAGTACCAGCTCTCCTCTGCCCTCATGCGGTAAGGGGAAGAAGAAAGGACTGATCCTGCCCAGCGCTGCTGGGAAAACAAGCTTCCTACTTCCTGGGTTCAAAATTGGACATTCTTGTGGTTATGAACCTAAAATTTTCATGGAACTTGGGAGAAGGAATTGCTGTTGAGAATTCGAAACCCAAAGCTGACCCTATTCCAGAGCATATGTCCTTTGAGGTAGCAGGACCATTTAAAAACTTTTTTTTTTTTAATTTTAATAAAGGAGTACACAGGAATTACCATTGTGGCTCAGTGGTAACAAATCCAACTAGTATCCACGAGGATGGGAGTTTGACTGCCAGCCCCGCTCAGTGGGTTAAGGATCCAGCAATGCCACGAGCTGTGGTGTAGGTTGCAAATGCAGCTCCGATCCTGCAATGCTGTGGCTGTGGTGCAGGTTGGTGGCAACAGCTGATTCAACCCCTAGCCTGGGAACTTCCATATGCCACTAGTGTAGCCGTAAAAGGACCGAAAAAAAAAAAAAGGCAAAAAAGGGGGGAGCGGACGCATATAAGAGCCGAGTATGAATGAACCTAGAACCTAGCACCATATAGGAAAGAGCCTTCTTCTCACAGTGACTAATCTAAAGGGATAAACTGGACTGTTCTGAAGCCCAAAGTGGAAGAGGGTATACTACCAAAACAATCATAAACTCATCATTTATGATCTAGTATGCTTGATTTTACTTTATGAATGGAAAGAAAATGATTTTAAAGTAAAACAAAGATCCAGTTCTACTTTTGCCATTTGCTTGTAAGCTTCTTCAAACCTCATTTCTCATCTATAAAATGAGGCTCTCACACCAAACTTGCCAGCATATTATGAAGATTAGAGATGCGTGTGCAAGTGTATCACAACGCCTTGTGTTTACAAGGGAATCATACACACGGAAGCTGGAAGAAGATATCGCCTTACAAAATGAGAAAAATGATAGAGAGTGATTGAAAATGATTGTGCTATGATTTAAACCTATGTTAAGAAAAGAGAAATACAGGAAAATTTGCCTCAATTGGATATAGTTTGCTTTCTCCAATTATTCACAATATAGAGAGATTTAATTCTGTCCTAGAGACGCGAGCCAGACTCATATGGGTGGTGTGGGGAAAACGAGACTCTGAAAGAGAAGGAAGCTGGTGTCTGTGGATCTCAATAGATGGGTCAAGAAGTTAACCTGAGTCCTCAGGTTACAGGAAATCTGAGAAAACACCCGGCATCAATGTAAAAGCTAAATATGACAAAACATGAACTCTGAACACTTCATTTTGTTTTCTGAATACTTATTAACAGGTAGCCCTAACTTAGACTTCATAGAAAAAACATTCATGAGCCTATAAACATCTTTTCAAATGTACTTGGCTAAATCAAAGTATGTTTAAGCAAATCTATTCCAATCTTGATAATCCCCCTCATATAATATGAGTCCTCTATTTAAATAATTTAAATTAGAAATTTCAATAACAGACTGAGAAAAAATGCTAACCAATATGGTAGCCAGGTGTCAAATTAATATTGTCATAAAAATATTTATTCATTCAATAAATATTGATTGCATGCCGAATAAGTGTACTGATTTTGGCCAACAGATACTGCAGACAAGCTCTTCCTGTGGTTTCTCCTTAATGCTAAAAACATTCAATTCCAAACCAATTTGTTCAACTGTAATTCAAAAATGGTAAATCAATCAACGACTGATTAGAGAATTGTGACAAGTTTTCCCACAAGGAAACAGTCTGGTGCAACAAAGGACAGACTCTCCTTTACAGCCTTAAGGCCCTTATTAATGTTCCACTTTTCAGGTTTTTTGCTAAGTTATCTAGAGATTCTGTACCTCAGTCTTGGCCTGAAAGTTGGATCAATTAAGCATCAGAGAAAATTTGTACAAAGAATAATTTTAACTAGATTGCAAAAGCCAACAATTACTAAAAAATAAACTAGTGAATGTGTTCATGACGTGCCTTAAAAAAGATTTACGCTACAAAGAGAATTGATTTAATTCATCTTGTCCCACCTGCCTTTCAACAGTTTCAACAGTGACTTCTTGTCACTTTTGATCTTTTCTTGCCAAAGCACTGATTTTGTTTTCTACCCCACTGCTCTTATCTAGATGGCAGACATTTGTTTTCTACCAAATTGGAGAGGAAAATTCCCTAGATTCACTTCGTTTTTCTCTAGGAACCTCTACATTTATTTTAATTAATCCCCATTCGAGGATTTTCTCTGAGAACCCGACTGCTTCTATTCCCAAGGATACCACCATTGACTGCCTGTCGGTTACAAAGCAAACCCTTCTGATTTTGCTCAGGTTGTATACTTAGGTTACCATTTCATTCCAAGGATCCCTGAGACCTTTGCTGGTATGCACACCACTAAGCAAACACAACATTTGGAGATTCGGATTGACCTAAAAGATAAAGTGAGAGTATTTTTCTTTACAAAAGGAATTGCCACAGGCTTTGCTCTGCCAACTCAGATGCATCTAATCAAACATATTCTTAAATATTAAATATTATATATACGTTCATTGTATGAGGTACAGTGGAAAATGACTAACTGCCCCTAAGAAATTTATAATTGGGGTAAGAAACAACAAAATGTAACTCAAAAACTTTAAATCAAAAACAGTTTTGAGCAACATGTAAAAGTGAAAAAGGGAATAATACATTCCGATTGAAATACCAGGGAAGATTTTATAATTATCACATACATTAACATATCAGACATTTTGATAAATGGTGCAACAGACTGTCTGGCTGGTCTGCTCAGATTCCCTACCATCCCTTTTACTGGTTTGGTCGATATGGCCAAACCCTTATTGCTGTAGGGTGCTTCAATTAACGGTTCACACCTCCCATCTTCTCTGGAGGTGTGCCCGTGGAAGCTATATGATGCCATCTGCCCCATTGTCAATGATTGATTGGTTAGGAGTCTAAAAGCCCCACTCCCTGTCTCAAAGTGGGACAGTGTTTGTGGTGCAGTTTACATTCCAGAATTCCCCAGTCAATCATGATGATGACACTAGACTCTTCCTGAAAATACCAGGGATTGGATTCTTCCACAGCTCCTTCCTTTTCTCTGTATTGTTTCTATCTCTCAGATTTTACTCTGAAGGAGCTACAAGCCCCAGGCTCTACCAGCTGGAACCCGGAAAGTAAGCCTTGGGGGGATGCTAATGGTGCTGGACCAAGGGTGGTGAAAAGTATGTCCAGATAAAGCAGAGACACTCTTCTGTGAGATAGTATCCGATGTCCTGGCAAGAGTCCTAGTCCTGAAGCACTGGTGGGAAGGCTCTTTGATGCTTGGCAAAGTATTAGCCCCTATTAAATGGGTAGCAACACCAGAACTGTACTGGTAGGGTGTGAAAAGGGAGCAAAAGCTCAGAGGAGTGGGCTTGCTAGAACGGATTTTTTCCTATAAGTTCCAAACTCCTTAGTGGACTGTGTTTCGGGGAATTCCCAGAGGACCTCTTTACTTGGTGGATGAGCTACTGGTCTTGGCCTCAAGGAGCAGACCCTGAGGGCGGCAAGCCTTATTCTGCAAGGCAGATCTCTCCAAGGTGCATTTTAAAGGAACCCCTGGTGAGTATCTGAATGGCAGTATGTATAGATCAGCTTCCCTCTAAAGGATAAAAAATATATGGAAAATAAGCAGAAAAAAAATAGAAGAGAATTTAAATCCTTCCAAGAAAATCAGTAAGAATGGAAAAAACATGAGTCTGATTTAATCAGAAACACTCCTCCTTATGGAGAAGACATTGATCCAATTCATAAGTTTTGTGTTGGGGCCAAGTCAGGTCCTACATCACCCAGGCCCAGTCCCTTCTCTGGTCAGGCCAGCAATCGTGAAGTGGAAGATTAGGGACTTGGCATAAACACAAGACTCTGTAAGCAGCACAGAGCAGAACCTCTATATGCCCATGAAAGCTCTTTCCCATCAGGAAGGAAAACATTGTAGACAGTGCTGAGTGTACATAACAAGAGCAATTACTGCAAGAGTGATTACAGCCTCAAGGATCGGCGCTTCTGTTATTCTGTCACAGAAGGAGCATTTGGAATCACTGACACATGGTGAGTTGGGAAGGAACAGAATGCTGGCCCCAGCGAAAGGTGCTCTAGAGCCATGCAAAGTACAGCCCTCCTCCCAGCAACATCTGTCACCTTTGCTATGCCCAAAGTGGTGTTACCGTGGCTTTTTTCAGAATATATTTTAGGCTTTCATTTTAGGCAAGATATCCACGCATAACACCATCAACCCTGTTAGAGCATTTGCTGAGACATATGGATGAAGAGTGAGGAGCAGAAGAACACTGGAAAAGTGAAAAAAGAGCAGAGCCAAGATTGATTCTCATCATTAACCCAGACTCTACCCAGAATGGAATCCTAGAAGCAAGAATGTTTGCAAAACAGAAATGTGAGTTGTCTTTATGACATAAACCTCTCGAAGTAAACTCTGTCCAACTGCTGTCATACCTGTGCTGGAAGATCATATAAATCAGTACCACATATACAAAACAAGGTGGCCAGCATTGGCACACACTGGCAGCTCCAACTCCAGGCACCATGCATGATTTGTATGCTTTTGGTTATTGATAATTCTTTCTTGTTAATAATTTCTATTTGAATTCAACTGGGCCTACTGTCTTTTTAAAAATGCACTAAAAAAAAACCTGGTTTGGGAGTTCCCGTCGTGGCGCAGTGGTTAACGAATCCGACTAGGAACCATGAGGTTGCGGGTTCGGTCCCTGCCCTTGCTCAGTGGGTTAACTATCCGGCGTTGCCGTGAGCTGTGGTGTAGGTTGCAGACGCGGCTCGGATCCCGCGTTGCTGTGGCTCTGGCATAGGCCGGTGGCTACAGCTCCGATTCAACCCCTAGCCTGGGAACCTCCATATGCCGAGGGAGCGGCCCAAGAAATAGCAACAACAACAAAAAAGACAAAAGACAAAAAAAAAAAAACAAAAAAAACCTGTCCTGTTTCTAGGTTTTCTTATTTATAACAAAGCAACCACCAGATAGCACCATAATCCTTTGTGATCTAACCATCTAGCTGTTCTGAGCTATACATTTGTCATCTAAAAGTCTCCTGGAGTTCCCGTCATGGCACAGTGGTTAACGAATCCAACTAGGAACCATGAGGTTGCAGGTTTGATCCCTAGCCTCACTCAGTGGGTTAAGGATCCGGCGTTGCCATGAGCTGTGGTGTAGGCTGCAGATGCAACTCAGGTCCTGCGTTGCTGTGGCTCTGGTGTAGGCCAGCGGCTACAGCTCTGATTGGACCCCTAGCCTGGGAACCTCCATATGCCGTGGGTGTGGCCCTAGAAAAGGCAAAAAGACAATAAATAAATAAATAAATAAATAAATAAATAAATAAATAAAAGTCTCCTCTTGGGATTTCCAAGCATAGAACTGCTGACTTTTGGACCTGGGATTCATGTGTAAGTTATTTGCAAGGTCATCAAAAACCTATGTCAACATATTGAATGAAAGTGACATACTGCAGGTTGGGTCCTTCAGAAGCAAGGCTGAGGTGAGAGACTGAGTGCGTTGTTGGTTAGGGATGAGCATCTGTGAAGAGAAGGGAGAGGGAGCAGGATGTAGCAGAGGGAGAGAATGAATAGTGATGGGCGGTAAAGCCTGGGCCAGCCCAGTGGCGTGATCTGGGTGGGTACTGTCTGTCAGAGTATCCTGCGTTGGGCAGATACAGGCCATTGTAAGTGCTTCATGACCTCAGGAGTGGTGGCTTCTCACAAGTGAACAGAGTCCAAGGGGCCAAAAGTGGAGGTTGTCTATTGAGAGCAGTCTCTACAGTGGGGCAGCAAGTTCTCTCTTGAAGAGGGCTCTAGATGCAGCATCTCCAAGTCTACCACATAGTCTCACACTGATGGTGCCCACAGGGTCCCAAGAGTAGAAAATATTTTCCGGGAGAAATTTTTCCTAACTTGCGCCTATTAGATTAAGTTCAGCAATGTATGATTTCAAAATAATAAAGTATTAAACAGGTAAGAAAACAAGCCAGTGTGAGAAAGAATATGAAAAAAATAATAAGACTTTTAGACATCAGATAAAACTTGAATACTGACTATATGAAATGTTAACTTCAACTGACTTTTTTTGGCCATGCCCATGTAACGTCACAGGCCAGGGATAAAATCAAAGCCACAATAATGACCCAAACTACTGCAGTGCCAAGGCTAGATTCTTAACCCACTCTGCCATAAGGAAACTCCTAAAATGAATTTTCAAGGTAAAGCTATATTCAAAGTATGATTAAGAAACACAAGGCTATCAGTTACTTCACATAATTCGAATTTGAAATTTTAGTATAAATTGTTCATCTTCTAGGAATATAAATTTAGCAAATTGTCCCAATTGAGATAAAAAGCCCAAATAGACTATTTATCATAAAAGGATTAAGAACATAGTAAAACAACTCTTGGGCTAGAATACACCAGGCCTGAATAGCTTCAAAAAGGAATCTTACTGGATTTGTCAAGATCAAGTAATCCTAAAGCTACTTGAATTATTCTAACCCTAGAAAAAAAGGAAAACTTATAAATTTATTTTTATGAAGCAGATTAACACAAGTCAAAATGTATTAAAAATTACACAAAACTATAGACGTCTCCTTTTAGAAAACTGGCACAAAAATCTTAAATGACAAGCAAGGGCATTTGAAAAATACATTAAAAAAATATATATCATGACCAATTAGATTTTATTATGGGAATCTAAGGTGTTTCAGTGTTGACAATCCAGTAATAAATTTATCACATCAAAAGAAGGTGAAAAATCATAGATTTTAATGAAAATTTGACGGTCCATTTAAAACTCCATTGAAAAAACTAAATTAAAAATCCAACCAACTAAATGGGAGAAAATACTTGCAAATCATATATCTGATAAAGGGTTAATACCCAAAATATATCAACTCAAACAACTCAATAATGACAAAAAATCTGATTAAAAAATAGGCAAGAGGATCTGAATAGACATTTTTCTAAAGACATACAGATGGCCAACAGTTACATGAACAGATGCTCAACGTCACTGATCATTGGGGAAATGCAAATTAAAATCCCAATGAAATATCACCTTACACCTGTTAGAATGGCTATTATCAAAAAGATAGGAAATAACTAGTTTGGAGAGGGTGTGGAGAAAAGGGAATTCTTGTGCACTCTTGGAAGGATTGTAAATTGGTATAATTGCTAGAGAAAACATTATGGAGGGTCCTCAAAAAATTAAAAATAGAACTACTATATAGTCCAGCAATTCCACTTCTGATTATTTATCCAAAGGAAATAAAAACATTATTTTTAAAAGAAATATGTTCACTGCAGCATTATTTCATAATAGCCAAGACATGGAAGCAAGTGTCCATCAATGGATGGGTGGATAAAGGTGTGGAATATATCTACAGAATGGAATATTATTCATCCAAAAAAATGAAGGAAATCCTGCCAATTGTGACAATATGGATAGTCCCTGAGAGCATTATGCTAAGTAAAGTCAAGTCAGACAGAGAAGAACAAATATCATATGATTCCACTTATATGTAGAACTAAAAAACCAAAACAAAATCTTGAACACATAGATAAAGACAACAGATTAGATGTTGCCAGAGGTGGGAGGTAAAAGTAGAAGAAATGGGTGAAAGTGGTCAAAATGTACAAATTTCCAACTGTAAGATAAATACTAGGAATGTAATGTACAATGTGATGACTATAGTTAACACTGCTGTATGTTACCAGGAAAGTTAAGTGAGTATGTCCTAAGAGTTTTCATCATAAGAATATTTTCCCTTTATCCTTTTCTTTCTTCTTTTCTCTTTATTGTATCTATAAGAAAAGATGGATGTTAGTTGAACCTATTGTGGCAATAATTTCACAATATATGTAAATCAAACCATCCTGCTGTACTCCTTGACCTTTATAAATTTTCCATTCTAATACAAGCCTGCCATTGTCTTCCTACTTGGAACTATAAGTTCTTAACATTAGAATTGCTAAACCTTGAATTTAGAGGTTGTAGATGATTTATACCCTAGCAGAAAATCTGCATTTCAGCAGACTTTCCTACTCTTTTGAATTAAATCTTCTTCCTTCTATCTCTCTGACTTTCATAAGTTCTATCGTCCTTATGTAGGGCTTTAACAGGTGGGAAACCCCCCACAACTGTGTGCTATGCTGTGACTGCTGAGAAGAAGTGAAGAGTGAGCTTGAAGAATGCATAGAAAGTCATGACTCACCAATCCAGTAGCAACTGTTCCATTACAAAAGAAAGAATTGCTAAAAATCATAGAAACGTGTAAGATAGCACGGCATTTAAGGCACTTAGGCTCAGGCCTCCTTCCTGCATCTTTACAACTCTATATATTTCCACCTCTGTTAACAAAACCAGGTTCCTTGCTTTGAATCTTTCCACTCATCTTTGACTCCTTCCATTGCTTTCTCCACAACATGTAAATCAACTAGTCTTACTGACCATTTTCTCATGTGGTCTCTTAAATCCATCCCTCCATTTCTGTTTAGCACTGCTCTAATCCTATTCTGAGCCTATTATATTATATTCTCCTTACTTCTCCCAAATATTCCATGAATTATAGCCAGTCAAAGATAAGAAAAGTTACCATGATGACCACTTTTTTCCATCAAATCAGATGATGACTTTCATCTGCCAAGTTCACAAACATGCACTCCAGAGAATAACATAAAAGAAACTGGGTGTGCCAGCTCTGTCTTTCAACCTGAAAAACTTGGTTGACTTCAGCAATCCTGGCTCCCCAACTTTTTTTGAAAGTATGCCCATGTTTGGTACTAAATTCAACTTTTTTGAATTTATACCAAATTCCTTATATTACTTACTGGTTATGTCCTGCCAGTGGAGGTGAAGATCTAGACAAATGACAATGAAGACACAACCATTCAAAATCTACGGGATGCCACAAAAGCAGTGTTTAGAGAGAAATTCACAGCGATACAAGCCTTCCTCAAAAAAAAGAAAAATCTCAAATCAATAACTTAACCCACCCCTAAATGAAACAGAAAAAGAAAAACAAATGAAACCTAAAATCAGCAGAAGGAAGGAAATCACAGAGATCAGAGAGAAAATCGACAAAATAGAGATTCAAAAAACAATAGAAAAAAATCAGTGAAACCAAGAACTAGCTCTTTGAAAAGGTAAACAAAATTGAGAAAACTCTGACCAGACTCACCAAGAAGAGGAGAGAAACAACCCAAATAAACAAACAAGAAATGAAAAAGGAGAAATGTCAAAGGATACTGCATAAATACAAAAAAAAAAAGAGAATACTATAAACAAGTATATGCCAACAAATTCGACAACCTAGAAGAAATGGACAACTTTCTAAAGACTCACAGCCCACCAAAACTAAATCAAGAAGAAAAAGATCAACTGAACAGACCAATCACTAGAAATGAAATTGAATATGTAATAAAAACACTCCCTACAAACAAAAGTCCAGGACCAGATGGCTTCATAGGTGAATTCTACCAAACATACAAAGAGAACTTATACCCATCCTTCTTAAACTTTTCCAAAAGGTTGAAAAAGAAGGAACACCCCCAAAGACATTCTATAAAGCCACCATCACCCTAATACCCAAAACCAGACAAAGATACTACCAAAAAAGAAAATTATAGGCCAATATCTTTGATGAACATAGATGCAAAAATTCTCAACAAAATTTTAGCCAACCAAATCCAACAACATATAAACAAGATCATACACATGACCAAGTGGGATTCATCCCAAGTTCACAAGGATGGTTCAACATACACAAATCAATCAAGGTCATACACCGTACTAACAAAATAAAAGTCAAAAACCACATGATCATACCAATAGATGCAGAAAAAGCACGTGACGAAGTCCAACATCCATTCATGATAAAAACTCTTACCAAAGTGGGTATAGAGGGAACATATCTTAACATAATCAAAGCCATTTATGACAAACCCACAGCAAATGTAATACTCAATGGAGAAAAGCTGAAAGCCTTCCCACTAAAATCTGGAACAGGTCAAGGATGCGCACTCTCACAACTTTTATATCAACATGGTATTGGAAGTCCTAGCCACAGCAATCAGACAAACAAAAGAAATAAAAGGTATTCAAATTGGAAGAGAAGAGGTAAAATTGTCACTGTATGCAGATGACATGATAATGTATACAGAAAATCCTAAGGACTCAGTACAAAACTATGTGAACTGATCAACAGATTTGGCAAAATTCAAGATAGCAGGATACAAGATTAACATTCATAAATCGGTTGAATTTCTGTATACCAACAATGAAATGTTAGAAAAGGAATACAAAAAAAACAATACCTTTTAAAATCATACCCCCCAAAATTAAATACCTAGGAATAAACCTGCTCAAGGAGGTGGAAGACTTATATGTTGAGAACTATAAAACATTAATCAAGGAAATTAAAGGGGATTCAAAGAAATGGAAAGATATTCCATGCTTCTTGTTTGGAAAAATTAATATTGTAAAAATGGCCTTACTACCCAAAGCAATCTATAGATTCAGTGCAATCCCTATCAAATTATCAATGACATTTTTCACAGAACTACAACAAACAATCCAAAAATTTATCTGGAACCCTAAAAGACCAAGAATTGCAAAAGCAATCCTGAGGAACAAAAACCAAGCCTTGGGCATAAATCTGTCAGACTTCAGGCAATATTACAAAGCCACAGTAATCAAGACAGTGTGGTACTGCTACCAAAACAGACATACAGACCAATGGAACAGAATAGAGAACCCAAAAATAAACTCAGACACCTACGGTCAATTAATCTTTGACAAAGGAAGCAAGAATATAAAATGGGAAAAAGACAGTCTTTTCAGCAAGTGGTATTGGGAAAACTGGACAGCTGCACATAAATCAATGAAACTGGAACACACCCTCACACCATGCACAAAAATAAACTCAAAATGGTTTAAAGATCTAAACGTAAGACAAGACACCATCAAACCCCTAGAAGAGAACATAGGCAAAACATTCTCTGACATCAATGACACAAATGTTTTCTTAGGTCAGTCTCCCAAGGCAACAGAAATAAAAGCAAAAACTAAACCAATGGGACCTAATCAAAGTGACAAGCTTTTGCACAGCAAAGGAAACCATAAAAAAAAAAAAAGACAACCTACAGAATGGGAGAAAATAGTTTCAAATGATGCAACTGACAAGGGCTTAATATCTAAAATATGCCAACAAATATCTAAAATATACAACTCAACAACAAAAAAGCCAACAACCCAATAGAAAAATTGGGAAAAGACCTAAATAGACAATTCTCAAAAGGAGATATACAGGTGGCCAATAGGCACATGAAAAAATGCTCAACATCATTCTTTATTAGAGAAATGCAAATCAAACCTACAATGAGGTACCACCTCACAACTGTCAGAATGGTCATTATTAACAAGTCAACAAATAAAAAATGCTGGAGAGGATGTGGAGAAAAGGGAACCCTCTTACACTGCTGGTGAGAATGTAAACTGGTAGAACCACTATGTAAAACTGTGGAGGTTCCTCAGAAAACTAAATATAGAACTACCATATGACCCAGAAATCCCACTCTTGGGCATATATCCAGACAAAACTTTCTTTGAAAAAGATAACATGCACCCATATGTTCACTGCAACACTATTCTCAATAGACAAGACATGGAAACAACCTAAATGTCCACTGACAGATGGAAGGATTAAGAAGTGGTTTATATACACAATGGAATACTACTCAGCCATAAAAAGAACAGAATAATGCCATTTGCAGCAACATGGATGGAACTAAAGACTCTCATACTAAGGAGTTCCCGTCGTGGCTCAGTGGTTAACGAATCCAACTAGGAACCATGAGGTTGCAGGTTCGATCCCTGGCCTCGCTCAGTGGGTTAAGGATCTGGCGTTGCCATGAGCTGTGGTGTAGGTCACAGACATGGCTCAGACCTGGTACTGCTGTGGCTCTGGTGTAGGCTGGCGGCTACAGCTCTGATTAGACCCCTAGCCTGAGAAACTCCATATGCCACAGGTGTGGCCCAGAAAAGACAAAAAAAAAAAAAAAGACTCTCATACTAAGTGAAGTAAGTCAGAAAGAGAAAGACAAATGCCATATGATATTACTTACATCTGGAATCTAACATATGGCACAAATGAACCTTTCTACAGAAAAGAAATGCATGGACTTGGAGAACAGACTTGTGGTTGCCAAGGGGGAGGGGAAGGATTGGGATGGACTGGGAGTCTGGGGTTAACAGATATAAACTATTGCATTTGGAGTGGATAAGCAATGAGATACCGCTGTATAGCACAGGGAACTATATCCAGCCACGTGTGATGGAACACAATGGAGGATAATGTAAGAAAAAGAATATATATACATATATACACACACACACATATATATACATATATACACACACACATGTGTGTGTGACTGGGTCAATTTGCTGTACAATAGAAAATTGACAGAACACTGTAAACCAACTATAATGGAAAAATAAAAATCACTAAAATATATAAATAAAAAAGAGGAAGAAAGAAAAAGAGAAGAAGAAAAAAAAATAAGTAGGTAGAACACAGTTACTGGGCCACATTTAAAACTTCCTCCACTTAGTCATACATCATATACCCCTTTCATTATATTCAAGTCCAAACTCCTTTTCATTATACCCAAGGCTTTTGTCACTTCTCTCTCTTAACCCTGTATCCCATTATATATACAATCACTTAGCTTAGAAGTATGCCTGCTTTACTAAATCCTGCTTTATTATTTCCACAGCAATAAGGCAATTAGCTTTTGCACATCTCCAAAGTAACTGAGTATTTCCCCCAAAACCAAATACTCCTTGAATGCTACACCCACCCACTCACTTCCAGCCAGTGGCTTTACTGGAGGAACTTCATTCATTGAAGAGGTGGTGGAGTCACTTCAGACTCCATGGGGCTGGCTGAAGTGGACCGTTTATATGAACGAGATAGGGAAAACTTACGCAACATTTTGTGTCCTTGCACAGACAGCAGATAACACTAAACCAGTAAAAGTCAAAGGTACCACCACCCTTTCTTAGGCCCCAACTTTCTATATTGATCCTGAAGACATACTTCAGAGCATTCATCCATATTTTATTAGCTTTGTGGTTTATAGTTTCTTTGGTATTTTAATTTAACTTCAATTCAGTAAGTATATTTTTGGACATGCGATTCTAACTCAAAACTATGCTGGGCTCTATGAAGTAACAGAAGATTGTGTCCCTTTGTAATTTTTTAAAAATATGAAAGAAGTAGGAATGTTATTTAGTTTGAAGATGCATCATTTTGAATAGTGCTGGATAGACGTTTGTACTTAGATACTAGAGTAAGGAGAAGACTGTGACTCCCAGGCTAGGTTTTGGTCATTATCTGAGAATGCAGAAATGTGTTCTACTCCTTGTGTGGTCAGTATCCAGTGAAGAAAACAGAAACTTCTCTAGGTATTTCCAACAAAGAGGATTTAAATCAGAGAATCAGTAACAAATATGTTAGAAGATCTGGCTGAGCAAAAGAGACACCAGGAAGCTGCTACCACTGAGGGGCCAGAGCCAGGAGTCCAGACTCAACACTGATCCTGCTGGAGACCCTGCCACTGCAGTGGATAAGGGGCTCCTACCTTTACCTGAGTCCCCTCTACTAACTTTGTGGAGCAGATGTTGCTGAGGCTGCTGGATCCAACGCCACCCTTGAGGAGTCAGAAGCTGCTGCCACTACCAGAGCCAGGAGCAGAAGGGTGTCTGCCTACCTGCTGCCTTCTCATTTGGCTTCCATTCCTCCTAATGGCAACACTTAACTGAAACCTGACCCTCAAGGGATTCTAAGAAAGCAGTTCCAGTCTTTCTAGAAACAAAAGAATGCATGGAAGAGAGGGGTTGTGGTTGAGTACTAGCAGATAATATTCCCCCCCACCCCAGCACACTTAAAGATTTTAAGAACAAAATAACAAGGTAGAAATGATACCATTAAAACAGGTTTGATCTTAACAGCTCTAGGCTAATACAAGCAAAAAATGTCCACTGAAGGAAGTTTAAATTTTTTCTTTTTCTTAGAAAATAATAAAACAGGCTATTGACTCTAGCTAGCCTTTAAACTCTGCTTACCAGAAAAATAAATTTTAAAAGTTCATGTGCTATACCATTACACCAATCTGTAGAGTTAAAGAGATTTTCTAATGTGAAACTACATAGTGAAACAAAAAGCTGAATCACAACAGCACTCATTCACCCAGCCCACAGTTTGGTAAGGGATGGGCTACACGCAGCGTTCTAACTTCTGTGGGTAGTGCATGAGAACACGCATGGCTTCCTTTGCACCTGCACAGTGGAGATAGACTCCTAATAGATAATTATAGCATGCTGTAAAGTGATATAACATATGCATATACAAAATACAATGGAGGCATAGAGATGGGGTGAGGGAGAACATTAGAGGGCAGAAGAAACAGTACATGCAAAGTTACAGATGCAAGAAAAAAAAATGGTGGGTTTGGGAAGTGCTATTGAACAGTTTCACAGTACCAATTTCACCCTGTTACTTTTTTGCTTCTCAAACCCTCCACTGCCTTCCCTTCACACCAAAGGGAATCTCAAGTCTTTACAAGGCCCTATGTGATCTGGCCCCTGGCTGCCGCTTGGACTTCATCTCTTCCCACATTGACTTTCTTGCTGTTCCAACCTCAAGGTCTTGGCTCTTGCTGTTCCCTCTGCCAAGAACTCTCTACCTCCAGGTATCTGCCTGCTTACTCCTTTGCTTCAACTGCTCAAATACACTTTGCTCAAAGAGCCTTTCCTGACCACTGTTACTACCAGTTTCTCTCTTCTAACCTTGATTAATGACATTTATCTTCAGCTGCCGTTATATATTCATATTTTTGTATGTAAATATAGTTAGCTCTCTATATCCACAGATTCTGCATCCACAGACACAGAGAGCTAACTATATTAGCTATTTTATATAAGAAACTTGAGCATCTGCAAATTTTGGTATCCACAGGGCTCCTGGAATCATTCCCTGATGGATGCAGAGGGACGACTGTACTTATGTATACTTATACACTTGTAAATTATACTCATATACATTGGCATTATAGTACTTACATGTTATTTGTCTCTTCCCCAAGACACACACATGGGGACAAGGACATTGCTTTACTCACTGCTGTGCTGTACCTCAGCACCTAGAACAGCCAAGTATATAGGAGATACTCAATAATTACTTGAAAAATGAACGAATACATAGTTAAATGAACAAATGAATTGATGAGAATGGGTAAAGGGTGAAGATCTGGATAGAGAACACTGGTAGGAAAACAGATGCAGTAGAGGGAATCAGGCCCTTGTCTTTGACGCCAAAGAAGTGCCACCAGAAAGGATGAATACATGGGAGGGTGAAAGGGGTCCCCAGTCAATCTTTCCAGGTTCTGAATTTTGCTTAGCATTGGCCCTTTGGCAAATCACTGTAGCTTTTCAATTCAATAGGGAAGTGCTTTTTCTACACTCATGAGACTTCAAGGGGGAACTCTGTAAAATCATGTCAAACTTGAGCCTGAAAAAAAAAAGGGGGGGGAGATATTTGCCACTAAACACTGTAGCCAGAATAAATTATGCTAAAGATAAAAATATCACAGAACTCTGGTTGAATGACTAACTTGCAAAATCCCCTGCCCAACCTGCCTTCCCAATCACTGTCTCCCCCAGTTACTGCAGGGAAATCTCTTGGAGATAAACATACTGAAAAGTGATCAGTTCCAAAGCAAAGTGGGATGGGGGGGATTAAAATTAGAATGATGACATGGCAAGTAAAATTAACACCAGGAAGGGAAAAGAGCTTGAAATCCAAGTCATCCTGACAAACAACAAGCAACAGCAGCTCTCAAACAGCTACTCCCTGGGTACACTGTGGCGCTGGAGATGGCTTGCCCTTTCTCTTTCCCAGAGAAACTCTCTCTGTTGACCATTCTGTCTATTGCTCTTACCAAGTCCTCACTGGACATGCTCTCATGCCCATCCTCTGCCTCCTCGACCTCGGAACACAGGCTTGTTTTCCTTAGTGTCTTGCCAAGAAAAAGAATGTAAATCCACAAAAATGTGAAGCAGGATCCTGATGTCCCTCCTTGACCTAAAAAGTTGGCTCTCCTAGTTGCTTAGTTAACTAGAGCACCAGCACATAGATTTTCTGAACTTATTCAAAATGTAAGAAACTTAACAGAAGACATCAGGGAATCTACACTGGGAAGCAGGATCCCTTCTGCTGCCCCAGCAGGGCTTTGAAAGTTGTTTGAAACACAATACAAATAGCTTCTCTTGCTGTAATCATTAAAATGGTGTAAATTATTCGTATAGATAAACACAGATAAAAGTGAAATTAAAACACCATTAATGAATTTCACCATGTTCTGCCCTGTTTTATTTTGCTGCACTTTAGCTTTTGAAAGTGGAAAGGCATGTTGATGAGGAAAAAGTTTATTGGAATAGATGCATAATAAATAATTTTTCTGGTTCCATGAAAGTTCTCTTCAATTCTCTGCCTTTGGCCAAATGAACTGGGGCACATAAAGCACAGAGAATTACCCCTATAGTAGACTAGCCAGATTTAACAAATAAAAAATACAGCAAATAAACATTCAAATTTAACTGGACATTCTCTGTTTTATCTGGCAACTCTATCCTGTAATGCTCTTGTCTTACTCAGTGTCACAATCAAGAGCATGGCTTTGGAGACATACAGCTCTGTTTTCTTGGTAAATAGTTTAACCTCATAAAGTCCTTGCTTCTTCATCCCCAGAATAAGTTAATAATAGAGCATGCTTCATAGAATTGATTTAAGAATTAAATAATTCAGTCCATGTAATACCACACAGAATGCTGTTTTCACACATAGAAAACACTCGATTAACATTTATTTTTATTATTATTAAAGTGATGGTGAATTTTTAATCAACTAATGAAATTATTAGAAAACAATTTACAAGAAAAATTCAAGCCAGTTTCCATGTTTTGATTTTGTTTTATTGTGTTTTTAACATTAGGAAGTGGTCTTGAAAGTAAGAACAAGGGGTATAGAAAATTCTAACACAAATATTTAAAATACCTACATTTTATTTCTACATTAGCTACCTAGGAGGTATGGGAAAGGAAGGGGAATGGGGGAAGATGGAAAAAAGACAAAGACAAGCAAATGTGTTTGGTTTGGACTGCATGGTATCTTAAAATGTTTTAAATTATTTTCCAACACGTAAAGACTGAGAGAATTCACATAAATATACACAATTCTGGCTCCTCCGGACAAATCGGAACTTCGGACCCCTCAAGCCTTGAGTAGCAGTTAGATGGAGCATGCGCATTCCAGTTCAGCGAGACACTGGGGCTTAGTGCTGGTCACCATCACTCCATATACGTGCAGTTTTCATTCTTAGACCTCAACTTCACTCATTCATGTCACCTGCCTGGTCCAGCAGGGGGCCCAGGTGTGTGTTCAGATTGCATTAAACCTCCGGAATAATCCCTCACAGCAACCCCAAGCCACCCAAATAAACATACCATGTAAGTAAAGAAATGGTGGGCTTGGTGAGCTAAAATGACTAAAGACAAATCACCTAGACTAATAATACACTTCGAAAATCTTTGCTCAAATACCTCCTAAAGGAATTTTGAAACCTTTGCACTTCTTGCACATTTTTATGCTGAAATCTAAAAAATTGTCATATGGTTGAACGGTTGAAATGATATAATTTCTAGCATTGTGTAAGTACTGAGTTTTAAATAAAACTCACATCATCCCCTTAAAGGCGTATGATGGACTCTAAATATGATTGTAAATTTTTAGCATTTTATATTGAAATTTTAGACTTTCAAAAAAGATTCAAAGATAGTGCAAAGAGCTCTCTGTGCCCTTCCCCCAACTTTTCCTAATGTTCATACCTTATATAACTGAGTTATAACTATAAAAACTAAAAAATTAACATTGCTTTAAAAAAGACCTATTAACCAATACTAATAATGATGGATTCATTTTGGATTGCCCAAGTTTTCCCACTAATACACTTTTTCTATTCCAGGGTTTATCCTGGGTTCTACATTGCATTTCATGGCCATGTCCCCTTAATTCCTCCAATCTGACAGTTCCTTGGTCTTTCCTTATCTTTCAGTATCTTGACACTTTGGGGGTGCTGGTCAAGCATTTTATAGAACGTCCCTCAATTTAGGTTGGTTGGATATTTTCTAAGGGTAAGACAGAGGTCATGGCTTCGTGGGAGAATTCCATAGAGATGATGTGCCCTTCTCACTGCATCACATTCAGGGCCACATGATATCAAATTGTTTTTATTATTGGTGAGGTTAACCTTCATCACTTGGTTAATAAGGTGGTAACTGTTGGCTGTCAGTTTTCTCCACTCTAAAGTTACTAGTCTTTCATTGTAACTGAGATGGACGTTTTGAGGATATTTAAATACTCTATTTTACCCATTAACTTGAGTATCCATGGATGGGTTTTGCCCACAAGTGTTATTCTGGTGTTCTAAAGTGATTTTCTATTTCCTTTATCACTTCTTCATTTATTAATTGAACATTTTTGTAATGAATACTTATCCCTTCTCCCTCATTTATTTAGTTATTTATATTAGTAAGGCTCATGGATACCTATCTTATTCTTTTGGTTATTAGTCAAAAGTTCTCCAGAGTACATAATGAACAAGACATGTAAATGCAAGTGTGTGTGTGTGTGTGTGTGTGTGTGTGTAAGAGAAAGTGAGAGAGGGATTTTAAGGAATCAACTCACACCATTATGGAGGTGCAAGTCCAAAATCTATAGGGGAGGCCAACAGCCTGGAGACCCAGGAAAGAGTTGCAGTCTGAGTCCAAAGGAAGTCAGCATGCAGGATTTCTTCTTGCTCAGGTGAAGTCAGTTTCTGGTCTATATTCAGGACTTCAACTGATTAGATGAGGTTGATCCACATTATGGAAAATAATCCGCTTAATCTCATCCAAAAAACACCTTCACAGAAACATCTCAAATAATATCTGACCAAGTATCTGGCACTATGGCAGAGCCCAGCTGACACATAAAATTAACCATCACAGATTATTTAGATTGCTTCTCAAGTTTTTCCAGCTTTATCTTTCAGGAGTTCCTTTAGGTTGGCTCCTATGTTCTTTTAACAAGTCTCTATCCTTTTGTACTTCCATACTTTCTGGAACTATGAAATATTCCAGGCTCATCTTGTATTTTACCTGCCCCAGGTGGGAATCAACCACTTCTCCAAAGAACCTTGTTCCTTTTATGAAGAAAGATATTGAGAAACAAAGTCTAGACACTAGGTGGGCCCACTGCTACTAGGGTATCAAACCCTGTAGGCTCCCTCAGTGTAGAGCTAAGAAATGTATGAATGTACACTTACCTACATGCATGCAAGATACATATTTATTTCTGTATCTATCTCTTTGCATATTTTAAAACATGAGTTTACCTGATATCTTGGGCTCCTATTTAGTGCCACAGGGTTCAGTTCTAGCCTTCTGCCTTTCCTAATGCACAAGGCCTTCTCCAATAATGAAAAACCCTTGCCAACATTATGTACAACATATTAACTTGTTTGTTCAATTCTAGCTTACATATAAAGTAGTTTCAGTATTGGTAACCCATGTCCCTGTAGGAAACACATTTACCAACCAGTGCTCAGTGCTTGTGTTTAGTAATTTTGCCTTTAGTTTTATATTATCCACTCAAAACTCTACTTTTCACAGCTACTTAAGTCAGTTGCTTTCATTCTTACCCCCCTTCAGTGTGGTTATGCCATTCATTTGAACCAGTTAAAATCATTTGTCAAGTATATCTTCCATCTTTAGTTCCTTCCACATCATAGTCATTTTTTTCTTTTTATTTACATACAGTAAAATTACCTCTTTGTGGTGGACAGTTCTGTGAGTTTTTACATAGTCTTACATCTAATACTATGAAAAATGATCTTAATATTTTTCTGTTTATTAATGTTTTTTCCATGCCTATATGTGTCAAAATTAACTTGGTAGTATTACTTCCATCCTGTCTGGGAAAGAGTATACCACTAGAATAAAAAGATTAGTTTTACAGGTCATAGCCACTATTTAGACTTCATCTACTTAACATTGTTTTCCCAAGGGTCAAATGAGATCATCTTTTAACTTTGTCTGGTATGAGATAATTCGCTTCAAGCTTTTGGATTACCATACATATCTTTCTCCTGTAGAAATATAGTTTTGGCTCTTGTGGATATTAAAATGTATAAATTCATCTTTAAAAATAAACTGAAATAAAAATAAGTGATCTTTCATTATCCAAGCTTATTATAGGATCTCTGTGATCCATATGTTGATTCTAAAGATACTTTTCAAAATCCATATCCATACATAAATTTACACTGGCAACAGTCCTTTCTTCCTGCTGTAGTGCTTTAAAATTCAAATGCAAAGAGACCATCCTTAAATTATCTCGCCTTGTGAGTGACATCCTCCATTAAGGCCTAAATTTACCTCCAGCCCACATAGATCCAGTGTTCACAGAGTTTGCTGCTATGAATTTTAATAACTGGAATGAAAAATAGTGAAATAGAGGTTTGAGATATTGCTTGCACTGAAAAAACTCAGCCTCACATCAGTTTAGATACCCTTTCTGAACATTTAGTTTCAAAGGGGGAGATTTACAGAGCAATTGATGCAGACTTGGACTTAAGAAGAAATAGGAGGCAGAGGAAGCCTGTGTTTTGTCACATGACATAAAGAAAAGGCCTTAGGGAAAACTGCCCTGTGGCATCTCCCATAGAGTAAAGCTAGAGTTAAATGGAGTGGGGTGAAACACGATTCCTGTGCTGTGTTCCTCAATAAGGAATTTCAAAATTTATGATAATATCTGTGGAAATTAGGCATAAGCATGGGGTAAAAAAGTTAACTGTGACATTTCTAGGTATCCAATGAAAGATTATTATTTTTTTTAATGGTAATAATGGTTCTCCATCTTCATGTACAATGGAACTGAGGACATAGGTCTGGTTTGTGACATGCAGAAGCCTGGTTAAGTAATAGGAATTTCCTAGTATGGAGGACAGGTAGACTGTGAAATGGTTAACAAGGGAAGGTGTTGGGGTTTCATTAGCGAGGGCATTTTGAAATCCGTATTCACCAATATATTTATTACTGCCATGTTTGGGGTGGGGATAGGAAGATGCACTTGGTCCCTAGCCTATTTCCAGGGCTCTTCCCAGTAACTGATTCATTCCCCAGTTAAGGGACAGGTAACAAGAGTTAATCTCCATTGATTCCTAAAAGAACATGGCTCACTGTAGAAAGAGAAAGCTAAGTAGACATATATGGTGAATGTTATTGGAAAGAGATGTGAAATATGAGGGGAAATTGTGAAATGATAAGTGGTGTCTGGAAGAGAGTAATGGGCGGGAGAGAGAGACGCTAGAAGTGGGGACTTGGGTGGAACAGAAAGAGGGCTGGAGCCAGATGACCAACCAGTCCTCACCCAGTCTAGATCTCCAGGATGAGATTTAGAAAGATGAGAGGCAGAATGCTTATGGTCATCTAGGTCCAAGCATGTTTATGAAATGGACAGAGTTGGCTATTAGCATGTTCACCTCCCAGTTTCCTCTCTCATTATGGCTGCTATGTTTTCAAACTTTTATGCCCCGTCCCCTGGTCAGCCAGTCCCTCTAGAACCCTGGCATACCCATTTACTCCTTTCCAAAACTCAGAAATTGAGGGAGGTCTGCATTCACGTAGGTCTCTTCTTGTCCTTTTCTCTCTTTCCTTCTTTCTTTCTTTTTTTTTTTTTTTTTTTGTGTGTGTGTGTGTTTTAGGGCCGCCCCCGTGGCATATGGAGGTTCCCAGGCTAGGAGTCTAATATTACAGAGCTGTTGCCACTGGCCTACACCACAGCCACAGCAACGCCAGATCTGAGCCATGTCTGCAACTCACACCACAGCTCATGGCAACACCGGATCTTTAATCCACTGAGACTGAGCAAGGCCAAGGATCGAACACACAACCTCATGGTTACCAGGCGGATTCATTTCCACTGTGCCACAATGGGAACTCTTTGTCCTGTTCTTAAATATGCCCACAAAAGCAAGCTCTATCATGATTATCTCATTTTATAACTTCTGGAGATTTTATTTCTTCCCTTCTCTGTCACCTTCCCTCAGTGTCCTCATATTGTGTTTCATGTTTCCTGGATCTTGAAGGTGTCTCATGAGGGTGCAATATCAGACATAAAAAATAGGTTGTTCAAGTGCCTCAAGATATCCCAGGATTCTACCCCAGAAATTTTTATTCAATAAATCTAGAAGAGAATTGGACTCCATATATTTTAAAGCTCCCTTAGTGATTTCAATGGACCATCTACTTGAGAAAAACTGGATCAATAGATATTTCAAGGGAAAGTTATAACTCACTGTAACATTCACATCAGTCCAAAACAATTATCTCAACCAAGTACTTTCAAAAGTACTAAGTATTATATCCATTGTCTTATTATAGTTGATGCATCCTCTTCATCCCTGTGTGTGTATGTGTGTGTGAGAGAGAGAGTGAGAGAGAGAGAGTGTGTGTGTGTAATCTCCTATCAATGGATTCATACTTGGATATTTCCTTTTTATCATTTCCTCTTCTTTAATTCCTTTTCTTCTTTTTCCTTTTTCTCCTGCCTCCTCTGACTGTACCATGGATTTAAAAGCTCAAATATCTGCAGAGGTTCGGTCAGTGATGGCCCCAGAACTTTTGTACAAGGGGAACTAGAGCCAGTAATAGGATGTGCAAGGAAGGCAAAATCAGCCATCTTGAACCTGAAGAATGCATGGTCCTGGGGCAAGGAGGGCACAAGAGGCCTTTTAAGGGATGTAAAGACAGCAGTAATTTAAAAGGAATTAATATTCATTTGCACTCGTTCCTAACATCAAGCAGATTCGATTTTCCATCTCCCTTTTCACAGTCTCCCATCTGCTACCCTAAGTCATACCTTTGGCCATTAGGAATCTCACTAGGGTTCACTGGTCCAAGTGGTAACAAATTCCGTGGTAACAAATTCCAAGATAACAAACTGAGGCGCAATTGTAAATACTAACTTGGGGAATCGCATTTAATGAGTAATCAAAGTACATCAAACCTAATAAAAGCTTCTTGTCTTCCTGTGATTTATATCAATTTGACCTAAGTATGAAGTGACTGGGTATCTGGTAGGATGATCTAAAATGATATATTGTAGAACATGGTCATTCAGAGTGAAGATTTTCCTTTTACAACTTTAATCTCTCCATCCTTAAAGCATTATTAAAGAATTGGTTACCAAAGAAGCTGAAAGTAAAGCAAATAGGTAATGTGCACGAAAATACAAAGACTGAAAATGGATTTTTTTTACTTAAGTGTAAGCATTGTTTTTCCATTTTTTCGGTATTCATCCACAGAATGAGTGATTAAGTGGAATGAAAAGTACCCCAAACAACCAAAGAAGAATGAGAAGTACCACATCATTCTAATTACAACAAATAAAATATGTAGATGCAAATTTAATGTGAGACCATCTAAACTTGATAAAATTAAAGCATACAATAAATATACTTTATTTAGCATTTAAGAATTAATGCTAATTAATTAGCATTAATTAAGAATTAAGAATCAATTTTGGCAAATTATATAATAAAATGTACATAGACATATACACGTCTCATGTACATATAGATATATGTAGAATATAAAATAAAATCTTCATTCCATTCTTCTTCTAATTCACTCTATGAAATGTTTAATATTTACCACAGTCTGTTAATAATATATAGTTTAGTTCAGTTTACTAGCATATACTTGCTTCTTTTGTTAATACGTAAGAAAAGCTTAAATTAACATCTAAAGAAGTAAATAGGGTTATTTCTGATTTTTCATACATAATTCCTTTTTAATTATTCTCCAAAACTGACCATCACAGTTTGATATATGAATGTATACCCATTTGTTCAAGGAATATTATGCCTCTTAGCATCTTCTTTGCTTCATAAATAAATCATATTAGTGATTCATATAATGTATTATTAAAATTAAGTAATGAATAATATATTTATTATTGTTTTTATAGCCTTCCTAAAACTTAATTACACTAGTTACATTAGTTACAGTGGTATTGACTTCATTAGTTCTTTTATCATTTTAATACTGAATTGACTCCATTTAGTAATCTTTTATGAGATCTAGTCCATAATTTATTTTAGACATTTTGATTATATTCTAAAATTTCATATTTATGTAAATGTTTATGTAAACTGAAAAAGAGAGCCAAATTTCCTAACAGAAATGAAGTGAAATTTGGCTGATTGTGTTGACTGCGAGGATTAGCTTTGTTAATTACATTATGTGGTAGATATTACGCAGAAATTTATGTGACTTCAGGTCTTCCAAGAAACACGTGACAAGACAGAATTGAACATGCAAGAGATTTACTAGGAAAAAGACCCTATGGAGAAAAAAGAGGAAGGAGCTGAGGTTGACAGGATGGCCTTCAGACTACCATGTAGTTCTGACACCTATGAAAGAAGAGGAAGGAAGAATGGAGTAGGAAGAGCCTTAGATTGCAATGCAGTTCTGAGAAAGCTTTGACTATGGATGTGGAGGGTCCTGAGCCAAAGCTGACTGTTACAGGAACCCCGTATTCACAGCAATAGACTGGCACTACCATACCCACCACTGGTTGAGAACAGCCCCAGTAAAGTATAACCTCAGTGCAAACCCAGTAGTGGATCCAAGGACCAGAAGCTGCAGCTATTAGCCGGTTGTGCTCCCCATGGCAAGAGATCTAACTGATGTGTTCCATAACTATCACAAGTTGAATGAGTTAAATCTATAATCTTCAGTCTTAAATCTTGAAAAGAATATGTTTAAAATATATATAATAAAAAACACTCTTAACCAAAATACTGTATTGACAAAAATCTTTTAAAAATTTCTTTCATAGACTTCTCTTGGCATATTGGGTTAAACACACAAAAAAAAGACTTAAAAAGTCTCTAACTGAAAAATAAAAAACTAACAGATATAACTAAGTCATTAGGTAAATCTTATTAATTCTCAGAATTAGGAAAGTAAATGATTATAATAAACTTACAGTAATAAACTCTACTGTAAGCCAGGTGGTTTTCAGTTCTTTGCCTTGCACATAATTAAAAAAGAATCTAATTAAGTCACCAACTAACATATCAATAAAAATTATATTTTGAAAACAGAATTCTATGGTTTTTAGCACATAATTCTGAGGTTAAGAAATTAAATGACATTGCTAAAAAACTGAAATTCCAGTTTATCTGAATGCTCTGTTGCAGAGAAGTATGACTATGATCAATAAAAGACTTTCAGGCATTAATATATGTTAATTATATCAAGATAAAGTTCTGTGAGGGGAGTAAGTTGTGGAAATATAATATACACATCATATATGAAAAGGTATTTAACTGGATGATGAGAAATATCCAATTGCTATTGTATCAGTTTCACTTTGGAAACTGGAAAGAGCATCACTCCCACTACTGCAACAACTACAAAAAAGCTCGGAAAATGTCAAATTAACCAAATGAACAAGTTTCCTCTAACCAATCAGATGATTCAAGGCACAGGGCAAACAAATGACCAGAAATCTGAGGCCAGGTGCTCATAGGGAGAAGCAGTTGCTTATCTGTGGCAGATGCTGTCAGACACACAGACACCAGGAAAAAGTCAGCTGAAAACACTTAATGAATTACAAAGGGATGTGTTTATGACAATGTGAAGCTCTTGAAGGACAGATATCCAGAAGTATAAGGTCTTCCAATCTCTTTCATGATTTTCCTCTATAAACCCCACCAGGCACTCACTAAAATGATTGGGAAGAATCAAGAGAAAGTTCCCTTGTGGTGCAGTGGGAGAGGGGATTAGCAAGCACTGCTAAAGAACTTGGATGGAATATCTCAGATGTTACCTTTCTCCTGAGCCTATCCAAATTCTTACCTGGTTTGTGTTTATTGTGGACCTAAAATTCTGAAGATGTAAGCACCACAGAGACTATCTGGGCCAAATAGTTCATTGTAAAGATGGAGAAATTAAGTTACTTCTCTGAGATTAAATACATAGCAAAATGCAACATCAAGACTAAAGCCTAGGTCTCCTAGAATGTCCAACAGCATCTTTCAATAACAATTCTCATTCTTTAGCTGCAGTATGCAGATACATTCCTGGGAACAGTATAAAATCGAAAGTTAGATTTCCTGTTCAACTTGTGGAATCCGCCACATTAGATAATGTATGTATATATGGGACAAACAAACTATGGATAATATTAAAGTCAGAAATGCTAATTGGCGCTACTGCTTTGGACAGGTGAAGGGTGGCTGCATTTCTCTGAGTAATGCTGCAAATGAAAATACAGACTGTTGCACACAGTGCATTACTTAGATTCCTGATTGGCACTCCTTCCCAGGGATATGATCAATCTTTTTCTCTCTTTTTTTGGCTGCACTTACAGCATGTGGAAGTTCCCAAGCCAGGGATCAAACCCACACCACAGCAGCAACCCGAGCTGCTTCAGTAACAACGTCAGCCAGATCTTTAACCCACTGCACCACAAGAGAACGCCCCACTATCTTTTTCAATAAATATGAACTTTTCAGAGGCATATTTAGCCTCATTCATAATGCACCATCAGAGCAATCCAGAGAACAGAAAAATAAAGTAGAAAGAAGAGACAGAAAATCTCAGAGTGATTTGATATTAACAGTTGAAGACATTCATCATCTGGATTTCATAGATGAGTAAACTACTAAAATAAATTTAGTTTGCGTGAACACATTTCTTCAATTGAGTAGTTTTTAAAACCTAATAAATTCAGTTGATATGATATACTCATACATTATTTTAGAGGAAATCATTTTTATGCTCAAAGTCAAATTACGCAGTACATATATAATTGCATATGAATAAAAACCTGCCTCAAATCTTCTTAGAAATGTGCCTTTAGGTTATACATGAATCTGAGTAACACTATATGCACAGAGTCAAATATATAAAAGATATGTGACTGAATATTGATCTTGGAATATACAGATTTTATTCAAAGAATAGCACTTGACTATTTTGCATTTTTATAAAATAAAGTGATATTGCAATTACAATATATTAGATTTGTTAAATATAGCTAAAGCACTACTTAGAGGGAAATTTATAGGATGAAATATTTCTTTGAGGAAAGATAAAAAATTACAAAGCAATTCTCTAAGTTTCATTTGAAGAAACTAGGAAAAGATAAGCAAATTAACCCCAAGTAAATGGAAACAATGAATTAATAAAAGAGCAGATGTTAACAAAATACTTAGTAGACAATAGAGAAAACCAGCTAAGGTACCAATAAAAACAGGGAGAAAAGATATTCAACAAATGGTGCTAGAACAACTAGATATCCAAGTTTAAAAAAAAGAAATTTTAATCAATTCTTACCTCATATAATGTACAGAAATTAATTCAAGATGGATCAAGGACCTAAATGTAAAGCTTAAACTACAAAGTAGAAGGAAATAATATCTGCTCAATTCTGGGGAAGGTAAACTTTTCTTAGAGAGCATAGACTGCTGAAGAAACAATTGATGAACTGGACTTGAACAAGTTAAGAACTGTTACTCATGAAAAGACACCATTAAAAATGTTAAACAGAGCCACAGACTAGGAGAAATAACCACAATACATGAGTCTAACAAAGGATTTGTACTAGAATTTATAAAGAACATTTACACCTAAATAATAAGAAAAAAAACCCAATTAAAGAATGGGCGAAGCACTTGAAAAAAACACATTCCAACAGAATGCATAAGAATGATCAATATGATCATAAAAATTGTTGAACATCATTAGTCTTCAGAAAAAGGCAAATTAAAACTGCAATGAGATGCCACTTACCTGCACCAAAATTACAAAAAGGCCTATACTACCAACTGCTGGTGAGGATACAGAGCAAATAAAATTCTTTTTTTTGGTCGTTTTAGAGCGGCACCTGTGCCATATGGAAGCTTCCAGGCTAGGGGTTGAATCAGAACTGTAGCTGTTGACCTATGCCACAGCCACAGCAATGCTGGACCTGAGCCACATCTGTGACCTACACCCCAGCTCAGATCCTTAATCCACTGAGCAAGACCACGGATTGAACTCGTATGCTCGTGGATGCCAGTCGGGTTCCTTTCTGCTAAGCCACAACAGGAACTCCCGCAAATAAAATTCTTATACGTTGTTGCTGGGAGTGTAAAATAATACAACTAATTTTGTAAAACTCTTTAGCACTTTCTGCTAAAACCAAAGATACACCTATCCTATAACCCAACAATTTCAATTCTAGATATTTACTCAATAGAAATGAAAGCATATATCCATTTAAAGACTTAATAAAAGAAAGTTCAGAAGAGCTTATTTATAATAGCCAAAGGAACTGGAAATAATTCAAATAAAATATCACTCAACAATAAATATCAACAAATGGCTAAGATATCAAACAACATCAGTGAATCTTGAAAATATTATGCTGAGCAAAAGAAGCCAAGCACAAAAGAGTACTTTATAAAACCCAAGAACTAGCAATGCCAATATCTGATGATAAAAATCATAATGGTGGAGTTCTACTGTGTCCCAGTGGCTTAAGCATCTGGTGTTATCTCTGCACAGCATGGGTTCGATCCCCGGTCCAGCACTGGGGAATGCAGCTGTGGCATTAAGTTGCAGCTGCAGCTCGGACTTGGTCCCTGGCCCAAGAACTTCCATATGCCACATGAGCAGCCAGTATATATATTCATATATATATATATATGAATGTTGACTGTCTCTAGTGGGTAGGAACTGACTATAACAAGCCACAAGCCACAAAAGTATTTTCTGAGGTAATGCAAATGTTTTATGACTTGACTGTCATATTGGGTATATAGGCGTACACATTTCTTGAAATCCACTGAATTATACACATAGGGTCTACATATTTCACTTTTCAAAAATTTTACATCAACAATAAAATGTTGCAAGAAAAATTAATTCCTTATGTACATCCAGGCATTGCAAATAAAAATTGTTATTATAGGTTTATTGGGGGAACTTGGGGTCCTTTTTTGAGTCATAAGTTGCCAGATTTACATCTTGTATAGCCTTTAGTAAAAGCATAATAAGACTATTTTTGCTATTTATCACAGAATTTTTACTGGTATATTGATGTTTTCAAAACAAAATATCATTATGATGTGTCAACTATCCAAGACTGTTTTCCTTCGCAACTTGCCTAGCTCATGGAAGGAAACTGAACAGTACATGGCGTTTTGGCATACATACTAAAATTTATCCTTAAGACTTATTCACGAGGAAAAGATGGTTTAAAAGGTGAATCAAAATGAGTTAGGTCAAAAAATATTGTAATTAAAAAGCTAGAAAAAAATAGCAGATATTGATTTTGTTCTAAAAATAGTTAATATCTCTGGAATTTTGTCCAGAGAAATCAATTACAAAAATATATTGTTGGGTAGGGCCAGATTTTCCCAAAATGGCCACTTCCAGAGAAAGGCACGCTGCTGAATATTCCCAAGAGCTTTGCTTCCAATGTCCTTCCCTCACAACAAGCCATATTCACTCCTGTTTTCCCAGGAAGTCCTCTAAGAATTGCAGTCAGGTTTGACCCAGAATCCTATGGAGACTTTGCTTTGCCTTGGGACCAGGTCTGTGTCTGTGTGCGCCTTTTAAGAATGGGGTCTCTGTTTCCCCCAGTCTTGTGGAGCTCCTGCACACAAGCCCTACTGGCCTTCAATGCCAGATGCTCCAGGGGGTCTTTTTCCCAGTGCCAAGTCCCCACACGTGGTAGTTTGATATGGGGCTCAGAACTCTCATTCCTGTAAGTGAGTCTCTGTGAACCAGTTACTTTCCAGTCTGTGGGGAGGTATGGGGTATGGGCTTGGTATGGGGTTGTTTATATTGCATAATAGCCCTTCCTACCTCTTGATGTGGCCTCCTCTTTGTTTTCTGGGGTATGATATCTTTTTGAAGGTTTCTCGTCCATTTGGTTGAAGACTGCTCAGCATTTAGTTGTGAATTTTGTTGTTTTTAGGAGAGAAGTTGAGCTCCAGTCCTTCTATTCTGCCATCTTAATCTACAGATTCAATGCAATCCCTATCAAATTATCAAGGACATTTTTCACAGAACTTGAACAAAATATTTTAAAGTTTGTTGGGAAGCACAAAAGACCCAGAATAGCCAAAGACATCCTGAAAAAGAAAAATGGAGCTGAAGGAATCAGGCTCCCTGCCTTCAGACTATACTACAAAGCAACAAGCATCAAAACCATATGGTACTGGCACAAAGACAGACATATAGATCAGTGGAACAGGATAGAAAGCCCAGAATTAAACCCATACACCTACAGTCAACTCATCTATGACAAAGGAGGCAAGAATATACAGTGGAGCAAAGACAGCCCTTTCAATAGGCGGTGCTGGGAAAACTGGACAGCCACATGGAAAAGAATGAAGTTAGAACACTCCCTAACACCATACTCAAAGATAAACTCAAAATGGATTAAAGACCTAGATATAAGACCAGACACTATAAAACTCTTAGAGGAAAACATAGGCCAAACACTCTCTGACATAAATGACAGCAACATCTTCTCAGATCCACCTCAGAGCAAAGACACTAAAAACAAAAATAAGCAAATGGGATCTAATCAAACTTAAAAGTTTCTGCACAGCAAAGGAAACCCTAAATAAAACGAAAAGACACCCCACAGAATGGGAGAAAATCTTTGCAAATGAATCAATTGACAAGGGATTAATCTCCAAAATTTATAAACACCTTCTGCAGCTCCAGGAGTTCCCATCATGGCTCAGTGGTTAACAAATCTGACTAGGAACCATGAGGTTGCAGGTTCAATCCCTGCCCTTGCTCAGTGGGTTAAGGATCCGGCGTTGCCATGAGCTGTGGTGTGAGTTGCAGACGCAGCTCGGATCCCGCATTGCTGTGGCTCTGATGTAGGCCGGCGGCTACAGCTCCGATTAGACCCCTAGCCTGGGAACCTCCATATGCTGTGGGAGCGGCCCAGGAAATGGCAAAAAAAAAAAAAAAAAAACCAACAAAAAACAAACAAACAAAAAGACACCTTCTGTAGCTCCATACCAAAAAAACAAACGACCCCATCAAAAAATGGGCAGATCTAAGCAGACAATTCTCCAAAGAAGACATATGGATGGCCAAAAAACACATGAAAAGATGCTCAACATCACTCATTATTAGAGAAATGCAAATCAAAACCACTATGAGGTACCACCTTACACCAGCCAGAATGGCCATCATCAAAAAGTTTACAAATAGTAAGTGCTGGAGAGGGTGAGGAGAAAAAGGAACCCTGTTACACTGTTGGTGGGATGGTAAATTGGTGCAACCACTGTGGAAAACAGTATGGAGATTCCTCAGAAAACTAAAAATAGAACTACCATTTGACCCAGCAATCCCACTCCTGGGCATCTATCCAGAGAAAACCATGACTCGAAAAGACACATGTACTCTGATGCTCACTGCAGCACTATTTGCAATAGCCAAGACATTGAAACAACCTAAATGTCCATCGACAGGGGAGTGGATCAAGATGGTATAGTACATATACACAATGGAATATTACTCGGCTATTAAAAGGAATGAAATACCAGCATTTTTAGCAACATGGATGGACCTAGAAATTATCATGCTGAGTGAAGTCAGCCATACAATGAGACACCAACATCAAATGCTTTCACTGACATGTGGAATCTGAAAAAAGGACAGACTGAACTTCTTTGCAGAACAGATACTGACTCACAGACTTTGAAAAACTTATGGTCTCCAGAGGAGACAGTTTGGAGGGTGGGGGGATGCGCTGGGGTTATGGGTTGGAAATCCTATAAAACTGGATTGTGATGATCATTGTACAACTGTAAACGTAAAAAATTCATTGAGTAATATATATATGTAGTTAACAAAAAATAGCTGGGGATTTTTTAGCAAATAAGAATGTTTTATTCTTTATTAGAAAGCAACTTAAAATTTTTTTTTCAACTCGAGGGTCTTTTCCTGGCTACTTGCTATGTATAGTAGAAATTAAATAATTTCTTACACAGGGAGACCAGTTGCAGTTGATTTTTTTCATATCTGCTTAAAAACAGGTAAGGAGAATAGAGCTATCACAATATATAATCTTTTTTCTAATAATTGATATTTTTAAACTTTCACATTGTTAGAGAATATTCGTAAACTAATAAAGCCTAAAAGTTTAAGACTCTGTACAGTTCTTTGTTTCAAAGCCAAATCAGTCTCCTGAAGTTGGAGAGAATTACTGGCTTTACAAATTAGAAAAGAGAGAATTAGTGAGTTGTTGTCTTCCTAAAATTGCCCAGCTGCCGCTAATTTGGGAAAGATAACTGCAGGTTAGGAAGACCATTGGAAGCTGCCAAACACAGGCATTAGCAGGAAGCCACGCTGAGTGGGAGGAGAGAGACTGAGCAACCCATTTACAGATTAAGCACTTGTGAAATTGGGGAAGTTTTTCTCAGGAAGTGCCATAGAAAGTTCATAATAACCTCTTGAAAACTTGTAAAATTTATAGCTGCAAGGTATCAGCAGTAGCTGTTCACACTTTGCTTCACCTCCAGAAAGTAGAGTCTATTCTGTCCCTTTTGAATAGTTTTCCTGTATATTAAAAGGTAACAGGATAAGGGATGACATTTGGATCAAATTAGGATACAATGGCCATGTCACTACTGTACATTAATAACCACTAGGACACTAAGAAAAGGACCAGTTGTTGAAGGGTAAACCTAATTCTGTGTGTCTCCTATCAACACACTGCATGTGAAATAATAAAAGATTAGGCTGTCTTAAAAAACACTTAAAACAAACATTAATCCTTAATTAAACAAACATTTAACACTTCCTGTGTCTCATGCATCTTATATACACACTTTAATTTTTAAAAATCCTGCAGCTCAAAATGCCAACTTCACTTTAAAGATAAGGATTGCAATTATTTGTCTGAATAGATGGGTTCCTTGAGGGCATGGATAGTATTTTACTCTACATATGGCCCCAAGGCAGAATAAGTAGTCCATATTAAACTCAAGAAATATATGTTGAATAAATGTGTAAATGAAGGAATGAGGTACATTTGGGCTAAACTTGAAAAATACATAGGATTGGAATAAGCAGAAGCAGAAAAATGAAAGTAGAAAAGAAATCCAGAGGGAGTATCCAGCACACTTAATCAAAGAGGGTTAAGATTTTAAGTATAGATGAGAACAATTTGAAGAGCTATTAGGAAAAAAGTAACCTAATCTCCCTCTTTCAATTACTTGTCCTTGTACCTAATTCAATTCACAAATCCAGTACTGACAATGTAGTACCAAACTCCAATATATCATTTTGTTGGGAAAGTAAAAAAAAAAAAAAAAATACACACACACACACTTCTGACTTGAACCAAACTTTGTACTCTGTTCAGATCTATTTGTATCTCACACTCAATATCTGTCTTCACACCAGTCACTTGAATCAGCAATGACTAAACATTGCAGAATTCAGTCTTGATACGCACTTAATTTCAGTATGATGTAAAAATGTTTTAATTTCAGTATAATGTAAAAATGTCAACTCTCTAGAATCTGAGAACAACCACTCTCCCCATGTATGTGTTAAGATTATAATTTAATTCTGCATTGTATGTGAGAGAGAGGAAATTCAAATTCAGTTTATGTATCACAGATATCCTGTAACAGCCGTCCACAAGATCCTATGAAAAGCAGACTTTGACTGTCATTATCACAAGCTGTTCTTATTAGAGAGTTTCATAGTTTAGTACGCATTTTCCTTTCCTGGTTACATAATTGCATATTTATATAATGATGTACATTTATGGGAACTGTAACAGAAATATTTTCTCCTGAATCATTAATGTTGGATCATGAGTATAGGTATACGTTTTTAAAGTTAACGTTCAATGATAACATTTTAATCTATTTTTATGTGTTAGGTGTTGTGTAATATAAGAAATGTTTTTTAAAATCTGCAGTGCATTAAAGCTGGTAAACGAATCATCAGAATTCTGTCCACGTCAAGAGCATCCAGAGGACTTCTGGTTTTGTCCAGCATGTAAAAGCTTAGAAGTCACTGCTCTTCTTAATAAGTAAAAACTAAACAAACTGAAAAATCAACAACTCTTCTTAGATCCATAAGAGAACCACTACCCCCAAGAGTGGAGAGAGTGCCAGGCAAATTCAGGGAATCACAGCCTACTGGAACTGAAGCCTCCATGGAAACCGGGAGAAGAACCCTGAACTGCAAATGATGAATTACTAGAGGCTCGGTGGGAGCAAGTCAGGAGACAGAAACCCCAGGAGGGGCCAGGCACCAGACATCTCCACATCTTTGTAAGTTTTATTTCCTAGAGCTCTACAAGAGTCTCTTAGTAAACGTCAGAGTAAAAGCCCCTCGTGCTTCTAGAGAGAGGGGAAATGATTCATTTCCAAATATGCCAGATTATTCTGTTCTTCTGAATAGGTCTGCCCTCAGGATAAACTATTTAACCAGGGACAAACATACTGGGACTTTATCAGAGCCTAAGTTACCTGGGAGAAGGAAAATAGCCAACCCCAGCTCACTCTAACCATCCTCTCTCCTTAACTGGGAGAGAAAAACAAAAATAAAAACAAGAAGTACGTGTTAAGCTCACAATCCAGACTTACTAAAGACTGTCACCCAACGTAGGACTACAGAACACTTCCCTCCCCTGACCCCTTACTACCACATTACTAAAGTCTTTTGCTCAGAACATGTCCCACTATTTTTTTCAAAAAATCACAATACATACTAAAAGATGCACGCACACACACACACACAAACCATTTCAAAGAGGTAAAGCAAACATCAAAACCAGACCCAGATATGGCAGGGATATGGAATTATCAGACAGGAACTTAAAACAGCAATGGCTAATATGCTAAGGACTGTAATAGATAAAGTAAACAGCATGAAAGAATAGATGGGCAAGGTAAGCATAGAGATGGAAATCCTAAGAAAGAACCAAAAAAGAAATGCTAGAGATCAAAAAATGCTGTAATAAGTAAAGATAAAATAAAAACTTCTGTTTTTCTTATTCTTCATTAATCTAATAGGTCAGTTCATTCAAAATAATAGTAAAAATGTATTTGACTATACATGTTTATATATATATAAAATAAATAAAATTATAGCAATGATACAATGGGGATGAATTAGTCTTATTTTATTGTTATAAGGAAGGTGCTGGCACTATTTATGAACTGGTATAGTAGTATTTGAAAATAGACTCAGATTAGTTGTAAAGGTACATTGCAAACTCTAGGGTAACCACTAAAAAACAGCTTAAAAAAAGAAGTATAACTGAGGTAACAATAAGAATAATAAATATAACTAAGAGAGGAGAGGCAATAGATTCATTTGATATATTCAGTTAAAACCAAAAAAGACAAAAAAAGAATGGAAGCCAAGAGTAGGGACAAAGACAATAACAAAAAGAAAATAGTTAACAAATAGATATTACTCCAACTATATCAATAATCATATTGAAAGTCATTGGTTTAAATGCGCCAATTAAAAAATAGAGATTGTCAAAGTGTATCATAAAACAATGCCCACCTATATGCTGTCTACATAAAATTTACTTTACATATAGTTTTAATAACTGACTGGAAAGAGATATTCTATGCTAATACTAATAAAGTGTGAGTAGCTATATTAATTTCCGATCAAGCAGACATCAGAACAAGGAAATACTAGGGATAAAAGTGGCATTACATAGTGGCAAAGGGGTCAATTCTCCAAGAAGACATAAGAATCCTTAATGTTAATGCACCTAACAACAGAGCCTCAAACTGCATAAGGCAAAAACTGATAAAACTGCAAGGAGAGCTAGATGAACCCGTTCTTATAACTGGGGACTTCAACATTTGTCTGTCCTGAAATAGATTCAGGAGGCAGAAAATCAGTAAGGACAGAATTGAAGTCAACACCACCTTCAGTCAACTGAATATAATGGACATCTACAGACTACAAACTCCAACAGAATACACATTTTCTCAAGCCAAGAGCAATTTTACTCAAAAACATTTTGATGAAAATTTTTTAGTTCTCCCTCAGAAATTATTACTTTTAAACATACATTACTATTCTATAAAATATAATGTGTGATAGTTTTTAGAGTCCAAAATGAAGTTTCCTAATGCCCATTACGGAATGATACACTATTCCTTTAAAGCAACACGATGTGTTGCATCTGTGAGGTTACCATAGCATACTACCTGAAATATAATTTGGAGTTGCAAAGGACTCTTATTGTGAGATCTGATGAGAATAAAACAATCTTTATCAAAAAAATATGAATAATGTTTCTTCTCAACCAGGTATTGATAGCTCTCAACCTGTGGAAAAGTGAAATCATCACCAGTTCTCTTAGGGTGTTGTCCCCCAAGATAGTGCCATAACTGACCCCTAGTGGTCACTCCAGAGTTTTATCAGGTCAGGTATTTCTGGGTAATAGAGACATGGTAAGACCAGTGAATTCTGTGAGCATGACCCAGTGTCTCACTTCCACCTCTGTGAAGTGAGTTCCTTGGTTGAAGATAATGTAATATATGATACCATGGCGATGAGTAAGGCTTTCTATAGGTCCATGAATGCTTGTGTGGATGGAAATACTGTAAGCAAGAAAGACAAAATCCACATGCATACTCAACTCTACATTCATGAGATTAATGCTTTCTCCACAATAAAAAGGATCTGATACACTCAACTAGACATCATATGGCCAGCTGGTTTCCTTGGAGAATATATCAACTTGTGGCTTATTATGGTCCTCTGCTCTTGGTAAATTAGACACCTAGCTGTGGCAGTAGCCAAATTAGCCTTGATGAGGCAAAATTCCTTTTGTTAAACCCATAGGTGAGTTCCATCCCTACTGTCAAAGTCACTTTGTAAATGAACCCATTATGCAAGCACCAGAAAGGCTAGTGAAAGAAGCTGATTATATCCACAGAAGGAATACCCTTGTCCACTTCATCACTGACAGCATCCTCTGCAGTGGATGCCATCTGGAGTACACTTACATAGAACATGCTTATCCACATACATCTCCCCCTAAACTCCTCATTACCCATTTTCTTTTTTTTTAAACAGATAAATATTTTTTTATGATTTTTTCCATTATGGTTGGTTTATAGTGTTCTGTCAATTTCCTACTGTACAGCAAAGTGACCAAGTCATCATGTTCCATCATAAGTGACTAGATATAGTTCCTTGTGCTATACAGCAGGATCTCATTGCTTATCTACTCCAAATGCAATAGTTTGCATCTATTAACCCTAGACTCCCAGTCCATCCCACTCCCTCCCCCTCTCCCTTGGCAACCATAAGTCTGTTCTCCAAGTCCATGCATTTCTTTTCTGTAGAAAGGTTCATTTGTGCCATATATTAGATTCCAGATATAAGTGACATCATATGGTATTCATCTTTCTCTTTCTGACTCACTTCACTTAGTATGAGAGTCTCAAATATTCTAAGTCTCTTTCTAGTTGACCAACGCTTTAGTCACTACCAATGGATCTCTGTAGATCTATACCACCAGTCATGTCCCATTCCATATACAGGGAATGACTAGATGTACCATCTGAAATTCTTCCCTCTGGAAGAAAACACTAGTGTCTTCCATGGCCACATACCCCCCATACACAAGTGGAACAGTAATCCAGTGGCCAGCATATAAGCAGACCCTTCTCTAAATCAGACCATCTACTGACACCATGGTATGCAGTCCTTCTGTAAGCAAGTCATTTTTTTCCTTCTGTGTAAATGATTACAAGGAACTCTCCACGAGGCCATAGTAGTTTGTGATGGTTAAGTGGAAAAGCAGTAGAAGGATACGCCATGGGAGTCTGATCTACCTTATGTGGTTTACGTATAATTTCCAGATCTGCTAGGTCATTCTCTTATATACAATTTCCACTCTACAACAGAATGATGCTGTGTATGGTCAACTTTAGGACTGGGTAGATCTGATAACACAGTTTACTAAAGAAGGTAGGATGCTTGCTACTTCAGGCTTACCAGTTCCAAATTGCAAACATCATCAATGTAATGGACCAGCATAATACTCTATGGGAAATCAAGACAATCAAAGTCCCTCTGGATTATGAAGGGAAACTGAAAAGCTGACAGAACCCTAAGGTAAGACAATGAAGATTTACTTCTGTCCCTGCTTTATGAGGGCCGAATGAATACATTTTGCTAATGGAAATTGAAAAGAAATTGTAATCAGACAACGATTATAGGCCAAGAAGTGGGGATGTATAGCCTTGCTCCAACAAAGATTCACATCTATAACCATAACTGCACTTATCATCATAAGATTTCCTTTACGATAACAGCTTTTCTTTCAGATCTGAATAAGATTTACACCAGCACAAAGGGTAAATAAATGGAATCTGGTGGGAATCCTGACCTTTCCAGTATCTGGTATCATTTCCCCCATGGATGCAGTATTGCTTCTGGTTTACTCTTTCTGGGGGGGAAAGGAGAGATTTGGAGGACAGTTTCAGGGACTTTCAGTTGGCCCTTTCTATTATAATAATCTTCACTGCATAATGAGAAAACATATGGGGGACTCCTGCCAGTTACTAAGTATATGCATTTCCATTTTATATTCTAGGCTTGGCAAAATGAGCACAGGATGGGTCTGTGGTTGCTGTGCACTCATTACTGAGTAGATTTGAAGCAAGAACCAGTCTATTGCCTAGTCATCAGAGACACCCAGTGGGCCACAGTGATGTTCTGAATCTCTGGGAATCAGAGACAAATCAGAACCAGTATCTAAGAGCCCCGAGAAGGTCAAGTCACTGTTTTTCCCTAGGGCATTATCCTCTAGTGGATGATATAGGTCCCACTGGAGAAGGCTTGGAGGAACATTCACAGTAGACACATGTTTGTGAAAGGGTCATTCTTTTTCCAGCCTCTCCCTCCATCAAGAGACTGCAGGTCTGTGTTAATTAAACAAGAAAGCCATTGGACTGAGGTAGCTCTAATGCTATGGCCGCCTACCTAAGGAAACCAAAATCTCAGCCTGGAAATGCCTCACGGTTATGAAATCAACATGTTAAGAATAACCAATCACAATCAACCAACTAGGCTTTAAGCTACAGGCAATCAAATAATTTCCTTTCTTTGCTTCCATCCTTTCTTTGTATGAGTCTTTCCCCTGGCACCTGCCCAGCAGAGCACCCCTAACTGCTTATGGAGTGACACTGCTCAGTTCAAATAGATTGTACTAAAACACAATCTTTAAATTTGTTAATAGGCCTGTATGTTTTAACATTTGTGAAATAGTTTGAGAACTCTGTAAGAGACCATGATTCCTCACTACGGCATCTTAAATAAATTTTTTTTCTGCCCTCCAGAACTAGAATTGTACTACTTATATAGATGTCAAATAGAACTATAGTAGGCCACTACAGTGGATTGAACGGTGGCTTCTAAAATGATATATCCATGTCCTAATACCTGGACCAGGTAAATGTGAACTTATTTGAGCATAGAACATTTCCAGATATGATTACATGAAGGATTTTGAGATGAGATCATCCTGGATTACCCACGTAGGCCCTTAACCCAATGACAGGTGTCCTCACAAGAGACAGAGGAAGAGAAGACACAGACACACAAAGAGGAGGAGGCAAAGTGAGCAGGACAACATTTGGAGTGATGCAGCCAAAGCAGCTGACAAATGCCAGAAGCCACAGAGGCTAGAAGAGATGACAAAGAGTTCTCCTGCAGGACACACAAAAGGACGAGGCTCTGTTGACACCTTGATTTTAGACTTCTAGCCTCCAGAACTGTGAGAGAAGAAACCCTTCTTGTTTTAAACCACCCAATCAGTGGTAATTTATTTCAGATGCCCTAAGAAACTAATAGAGCTGTGCATTTCTTTTCTGTGGATCTGATTATTAATTAACCATTGTTATAAATCCTGCAGGGTCAAACCACTATGGACCCTAGGGTTCTTATTATAACCCTTCCCACTTTTTCTCTGATGGTTAAGTTTCAACCTGGCTTGTTGCATGGGGGGAGTCACATTATTCTCATTAGGTAAGGTTGTCTAATTCCACTGCAACATGCCCACTGTCATCTCCAGCTTAAAGGGAAGAGCCACCACAGAGTTTTTTAAGAATGCTGGTAATTCACTTATGACTGCATTTCTTAATGCCTTGGTAGAGACCCTTTGGTGGCGTATGGACACCTTTAAGATGTGTTTGATAAAGTTTCACCTAACATATCCAATTCCAACAACCCATCTTCCTAAGTAATGTTTTCCAGGGAAGCTTAGGCATTTCAAGTTCATTGAAATAGCCCACTTTTGAGTTGAGGTTCCGGTTAACATATATACCAATTCTCAGGGCCTCAAGCCAACAATTAAATACTGAATTCCAGGCAAGAACATCAATTTGGTTTAATATAATTTTCATTTTTTTCCTTTTTAGTCTAATGCCCTTCCTTACAATAAATTCTTACATACCTCCCTGATTCTTTTTTTTTTTTTCTTTCTTTCTCTTTTTTGGCCACCTCATGGCATTTGGAGTTCCCAGGCCAGGGATCAAGATAAAAGCCACAGTTGTGACCTAAGCCACAGCTGTAGCAATGCTGGATCCCTAACCCACTGTGCCAGGACTGGGATTGAACCTGTGTCCCAGCAATCCCAAGATACTGCCAATCCCATTGCACCACAGTGGGAACTCCTACTCCCCTGATTCTTAGCGAAAATTGACATGATCCTACATCTCTCTCAGTAAACAAGCGAACTCACACCAGGCCATACCTTGTTCTTCCTCACCAATATCCTTACATAGCCGAGTTCTAACCTGGATACACCTCTAACTCTTATAATCAGGTTCCAGACTTAATCCTTAGCTACAACTTTCCTGTATATACAGAAGATAAGTTCTTTAGAGTTGTCTTAGGGCTTTCAGAACTTCTGTCTGGCTCTCTGTTGGACATTCATGCCTCTCAATTTATCCTTTTCTCCATGAATTTTCTCTAGTGTAAGAAATGCCATCTTATACCATAATCTTTGTCAGAAAACTAATTGCCATTTGACCTCCCTATGCTTATCCTCTATCTGCACCCCATTCCATGCCTCCCATTCTGAGTAATCATGATGCTACCACATGCTGCATATTATCAGTGTCCCATTTCCCACATGGAGGGTACCCGTGTGATCTTGAAATACATGAGCAGCCTAAGCCTAGGATTACACTTTAAAGTCCGTTTTTTAGAACCACTTGTGGTACCAACTGTTGTTTTGTTCAGGGCCCTGCTGGCAGACCTAAACTGGTTAATTTGAAAAGTATTTAGGAGTTCCCATCATGGCTCAGCAAAAATGAATACGACGAGTATCCCTGAGGATGCAGGTTGGATCTTTGGCCTCACTCTGTGGGTTGGGGATCCAACATTGCCATGAGCTGTGGTGTGGGTCGCAGACGCAGCTCAGCTCCTATGTTGCTATGGCTGTGGCATAGTCTGGCTGCTAAAGCTCTGATTCAACCCCAAGCCTGGGAACCTGGAAACCTCCAAATGCCATGGATGTGGCCCTGAGAAGACAAAAAAGGAAAAAAAAGAAAAAAGAAAAGAAAGAAAGAAAAGTATTTAGTAAAATACTGTTTACAAGGGAGATGACATTAAGGAAAAAAAAGTGAAACATCTAACCTAGCTATAACAGAAAGCCATTATCACCATTAGCTGAAGAAGCAAAGAGAAGGAATGAGCTCCAGAATTCAAAGAGTGTTGTGGAGTAGGACAGATGCCCATCCAACCAGAGCTGTAGTTTCAGGCAGATAAAAACTGTCACTTGACAGCAACAGACCAAAAAGCAGAAGGGAAAAGTGAGGGGAATAAATATCCCAACTTCTGCCCTTATTTCAGACCTCAAACTTCCTCTAATGCTTCCTAATGACTAAATCCAACCGAGGGATGTATTGATGCTGTGCATAAAGATCAGCTTCCACAGGAACAAAGCAGAGAAAGGAAGGGGAGAGAGTAGAGCTGAAGAGGCACATGAGGAATATCCAGGAAAAATCGTGTTCTTTTACCTTTTAAGACTTTTTTTGGATTTGGTTTGCTAATATTCTGTCTAGGATTTTTTGCATCTATACTCAGATGAAAATGGTCTATCGTTTTCTTTCTTGCATTATCCTTGTTAAATTTTGTTTTGAATGATACACTGTCCTCATGAGTTGAGGAATATTCACTATGTTCTATTTCTTGGAAGAATATCTAGTAGAATTAGAATTATTCATACACCCAATGCTCAAAAGTGACACAGATAATTTTCCTTGCATTACATCAGACAAAGCAGGTTACATAACCCTCCTTCACTTTCAGAGGGTGAAGAACTGCAATCAGCCACCCAATGTTCCTGGAAAAAGAAGAGAAACAACATTTTCTACTTCTTGACTCATTTCTCTCTCTTTTTTCGTTAATAAGGTTATCTGTTGAGAACTGTGAAGTGTCTGAGATGTTACCCTAACTGCAAGCTAACAAGTTTGGTATCACAAGTTCATAAACAATAGTAGAAGACATGAGACTCCTGGGTCAGAGATGAAGCACAATTTATTGTTCACAGAACCAGCAACAGCCAGAATATCAGCATTTTGCCCTAATTCTCTCAGGGTGACACAAAGTCCGATGACACAGTGAGCTGCTTTGCAGGCTAGGAATGCTGGGCTAAAGACTCTGAATCTTATAGGGAATGGTAAACACTGTGTCTTCCAAGACTACTTTTATACAAACATCCTTGATAAAAGGAGAACTAAGTACAGGTTAGAAACATTAGAAGCCTATTGAGAATTGCTTCCCAACTGACATTTTGTTTTAAACCTATTTTCTTATGTAATATAGAGATTAATTATTAATTAATATTGTGAATAGTAATTTATCAAAATAAGTAACTTTCTTTGCTCTGCTACTTATCTTCTCAATTTCATCCTTGATATTAATACTGCCACCAATTTTTTTGTTGCCTGTTTGCATAAATGACGGATAGTTTTACTCAATATCTTTTTATGGCATCTTATTGGGGGCACACATCTGGTACACAGCATGGAGTTCACTCGTTTGATACTATATGAGAATAACTATCCTTTACTAGAATTTCAACCTATTCAAATTTACGCACTGTGATATTTTTAATCTTGTTTTTCTCATATGTATTCCCTCTTAACCTAAAAAACAAAGAAAAATCCTTTTATTTAACAATAATTCTTAAGTTTGTTGTTCTCTTTTCCTCTCTAGAAATACGGAGTTTACAATTCTATTTTCATTCAGCTAGGAGTAGCCTTTAAATTGTTAAACAAAACATTTGAATATCTACTTTCCTACCTATATATCCATTGCCTCTCCTCCCCTTAAGAAGATATGGACCATGTTTCTCCCTCTGAGCCCACCTACGGCAGATATTTTGTTAGAACACTCTGGCTTTTTTTTTTTTTTTTTTTGGTTAATTCGGATTCTTATTTTTTGCAGTATAGATTTTTATTTGGAAAAAATTTTGTTCACTACATTGTTTCAAAACCGTACAAGTATGATCATTTAGAAAGGATCTTGAAGTTGTGGTGCTCACTGTCATTCCTCACACACAATACCATGCCCAGACCTTACCTCCACAGCGTCAAGATCAGCTGGAGTACAGGATGGGTACACACAGGTGGATGATACGCTTTCTGCCTAGCAATGTCTTTCTGTTGTCTTTACAAATAAACAAATTTCCTGAAAATAAATTTCCTAGGTCGTATTTTTACCCCCAGAATTCAAAATTCTTCAATAGAAATGTGCCTCCCTTCTCTTCTGGCATTCAGGGTTGGGGAAGAGAAATCTATGTTGTTGTCGCTGACTTTTTTCCTTTGGCTTTTTCCCTCCAACTTAAATGTTTGTCTAATTACGAAATCCAGAAACATCATGAGGTTGTGTCTATGTATGTCTCTGTATTAATTTTCCCAGTACTTGTTAGATACTTTATACAGATAAGGATTCATGTCTTTTTAGCTTAAGGAATTTAGCTTTAAATCTCTCTTTGCTAATTGTCTCTCTTTTTCTACTCCATTCTAGGCTTATGTTACTTCTAGAATAGACAAAGCAAAATGGTTAAACTTATTATTTTTTTATCATCTACCTCATTTCTTTGACTTTTCCTCCTAATTTTAGGGGGAGCTAATTTACCAGATCCCTGTTTCAGCTTAGCTTTCAAGTACCAAATCTGCCCTTCTTTGCCACCAATGTGTTGTTTTTTGTAACTCAACAATCATTTCTTTTATATAATAAGCAATTTTTCCCAAAGGACAAAAAATACCATCAAATGACCTTAGCATAAGAGATTTGTTAAATGAATATTTATTTTCATTCTTCAAAAGAATTCTTTTTTCAATTTTTGAATTTTTAAGTATATGGTGACTTCTTTATCAGCTTGTTTTTTCAATATCACAATATAAAATTTTGTTCTGTTCTATTGTTTAGGCCTCTATCCATATAATATAGTCTTCCTAAAGGAGAAAGAAGAAATACCTTCTATCGTTTCACTTGTTAGTGGGCCAAGGGAGGTTATTCATCAGGTCACAAACTAGAGGAATGCAGACACATCGAAGGCAGAGGAGCTTAACTTCCTAACTAGTTGCTTTCCAGTAACCTGGAGCTGGAATTCTAATAGGTAACAATCTGGCTTTTCCCCTGCTGCCTGCTCTCTAGCCGGACACCATCTCCAGCCCCTTCTGCTGTAGATTTTTGGATACCTGCATAGAACAAGAACTGTAGTTCCCAGGATGGAAGGTTTACCAGAAGGGTTGGCTTTATTAGGAAAGTCTGTCTGGAGTTGAAATTTTTTTTCCCTCTTTGTGGTTATTCTCCCAGCCCTAAATGAAGTGCTACCCTTTTCCATATATGATTCAACTGCTCTGGCTGGCCAACCCCTCTCAGTTGTACTCCACAGGTCTTCCATTACTGTAAGCAAGTGCTGTCTAGTCTATTGCCCTAGGGCAACAGGGGGATTCTCAAAGGGCTTTGTTTGCCCCTATCTGACCACTACCCCTTCCTGCCTGCCACCCCAGCCCTTTTTGCTCCTCCCCAGCTCCTCCTCCTCTGAGCCATGGGGTTCTCCAGACTGTCTTGTGAAAACCTGGTCATTCACATCTCACTGCAAACCTACTTTTGTCTGTGCTAAATTTTTACCTCTTTATCAGTGATCAGAATGGTCCCCAATCTAATCCTGTCTGAATTTATAGCGTAGAAAGTTCCCAGAACATCTAAACTGCCCATGAAAACTTGAGAATAATAATGGCTTTATAGCACTTCCCTTTTTGATGTTTAGTTCCTTAAAAACATGACCATTTTTACATTTGATAAGTAAAAAATTATATACTAGAAAATGTTGCTAAAATGTTGGTAAATATTTAGAACAAAAAGATTAATATTTAGATGGAATTCCTTGATTCTTTGATCACTAAACTTGAGAGAACAACTTCATTAACTGCTGATTGGAATTAGGAAAATTCCCTATTTATCTATCTATAATGTTTCCTCTCATCCATATACCGACTATTGTCCTGTAACTACATTTTATCTAAAATAAATTTCTTGAGTTGAAAGTTAGGGCCTAGCTTTTGCTTGCATTTGATTTTTTTTTTCCCCCTAGGGCTGCACCCGCTGCATATGGAGGTTCCCAGGCGAGGGGTCTAATCAGAGCTGTAGGCACTGGCTTACACCAGAGCCATAGCAACGTGGTATCTGAACCGCGTCTGTGACCTACACCACAGATCATGGCAACACTGGAACCTTAACCCACTGAGTGAGGCCAGGGATTGAACCTGCAACCTCACGGTTCCTAGTCGGATTCATTAACCACTGAGCCATGACGGGAACTCCTACATGTTGAATTGAACTATAATATGTGTACTTGAAATTTTAAGACATTTTAATGTGGAAATATGTAAAGATAAAATGTTTTTTTACTTTAAAATATTAATTTCAGTAACTAAATCATATTAAAATTTAACACTGTCTAAAAATGAAGCATTTACATAGGGATATTTTTTCTTCATACAATTTATGACACTATGAAAAACAATTAAAATCAACAAAAAGAAAAATTCTCCTTCCATATTGTGTGACCTCTGTATTACTCTACTAGCAGTGGACAAAAATGCTGATCATCAAACAGTCCTGGATCTTCTAAGGACTAGGCCTCTGAATTTCTATAATTTTAGATGTTGGCTCTGACAGGTGTTTCTTTCTGATCTCATCTACTTCACCATCATCAAGTAAAAATGAAGCCAATAGTGGAATTTGAGAAAAATAGTTCTTAGCCAGGAAGTGTTTGTGTTTGATCTTGTGAATAAACAAGGGTTCATATCCCTGGAAAGAAAAGAAAATCAAATTCTATTAAACGTCACAGATATATTTTGCCAAGTAAAAACACTTATGCCTCAGTGCCTTTGCCTGTCAGTTCTTTCAGCCCAGAACACATATTTTTCTCACTTGGTCTATCATCTTTCAGGGCTCAGCTTTTATAATGTTTTAACTTGGAAGCCTTTCTTGATTCTCCCTCTGCCCTAAGTCCAAACTAATTTCTTCTACTTCCATAAGTACAAACACTCTCATGTATCTTAATTATAATATTTAGTTCATTCTGCCTTTAATTTCACTATCCACTTGCAAGTCTCTTCTTTGCAAAAATTCCTTAAAGATTTAAACTGGGTCTTTTTCATTTATGTGTCTCTTGGTCCCATAAGGTAAATATTCAATCAATATTTTTGTGTGCATGCTCCTTTCACCTTGGTTCTCTTTAAATCTATCTCAGTCTTGATGCAATCACTAATTTGAATTTTTTTTTCTAAAATGAGTCCTCCCTCCATATCCCCAGAGTTCAAAGTCAAGATCACAATGGTGTTGTGACAATGTAAACTTCTCTTTAGTCAACCAGAGAATAGTAGTAAAGGTTACTACTTGAGATATGAGTCCCTGCACTCCTTCTCTCCTGTATTCTAAACAGAAAATAACCTTCCTGCCTTTATTCAGTCTTTGTGCCTTTCCATTTTCATTTGTGCTTAATTTTTAGGCATCTTCTCTCTCCACAGCTATAACAGAGATTTGAACTATCCCTGTTATGTGGCTCTGCCACATTCTAAGATAGTCTGCTTTCTAATGAGAGGGGCACACTGCTAGTTGTCAACACAATATTTATTCTCTCTTCCATTCATATTTAGAGTTCTGATTTTGCATTCTGTGATGATCTCAGCTTACCTAGCCTTCATTATAGCTAGTGATGGCCATGTGACAAGTTTCTGGCATACACATACACACACATTACATATATATATATGCATATTTATGCAGTATATGCATATTTATGTATATTTTAATAGAAGTCATTAGATAAAGTAGTTATTTATCTCTAAGAGGACACAAGCATTAGGATTAAAGCCAAAGGTTCAATGTGACTGAGGAAGAAGTTAAAGGGCCTGGGTTTCTGAGAACATTGTGGAGCAACCATACAAGCCCCAACTGCCAATTTCTAGAATTCTTATTAAATAAGAAAATTATTTAATTGTCACATTAAATTGTAATTATAAACTGCGGCATCTATTATTTTCAGCTAAACTCAAATGCAACTGAAACAATGAAGAATTGTGTCCGAGTTCCTTCTTAACCCTTCCTTTCAGCCAAATCACTAATACTACCTGTACTTCCTTGTAAAATTTGTTTTCCGAAAGTTAAGGCATCCCCTTATTAAAGATCCCTCTGCAGTGTCAAGTCAAGGTAAAAAAAAAGGAACCAAAGGATATAATATTCATATAGAAAGCATTATGCAGAAGTATCCTGGGCTTATTTCAAAGTTTCCTCTCTATGAAATATATATACAATGGAATATTATTCAGCCATAAAAAGAATGAAATTATGCCAATAGCAACAACATGGATGGAGTATTATGCTTAGGGAAATAAGACAGAGAAGGACAAATACTGTATGTTATTTATGTATGGAATCTAAAATATAAAACAAACAAATGTATGTGACAAAAAAGAAGCAGACTCACAGATATAGAGAACAGACTAGTGGTTACCAGTGGGGGGGAAGGAGAGGGGTAAAACAGAAGTGTGGGATTAAAAGATATAAACTACTATTTATAAAATAGACATGTAACAAGGCTATATTGTACAGCACAGGGAAATATAGTCATTGTTTTATAATAACTTTAAATAGAGAATAATCTACACAAATATTGAATCACTGTGTTGTACCCTTGAAACTAATATAATGTTGTAAGTCAACTATACTTTAAAAAAAAGTTTCCTCTCTACAGACAAATTCGTCAGGTCAAAATACTCATCCTTTGACCTAATCTAATTTTATTCCACCACTTCGTAGCCCATATTTCATTTAAGAAAAACTAACACACTTCTGTTATATGACATTTAATGACACATGTATAGAACTTTATAGGTTTTCAAAGTTCATAAATAAAACCAAAAAGTAGTCATTAAAGATGGGAAAACATAGAATGATACACATAATAAAAGGAATAATAAGTAACTCAAAGAATAATATATGGGAAAATATCCATTATCCCCTTTTTATAGATGAGAAAACTGGGGCACTGATACATTAACAAATTTGCCCAAATTCTCCCAGCTCATAAGTGATAGAGCCAGAATTCGAAGCTACTCCAATCCTCTATATTGAGTCTATGTTTTCAGCTAACCTTTATAAAAATGTATGAAGGAAAGAAGGCAGGTCTTTTTTTTTTTTTTTGTCTTTTTGCCTTTTCTAGGGCCGCGCAGCATATGGAGGTTCCCAGGCTAGGGGTCCAATAGGAGCTATACCTGCCGGCCTACACCAGAGCCCAGCAACACGGGATCCAAGCCATGTCTGCAACCTATACCACAACTCACGGCAACGCCAGATCCTTAACCCACTGAGCAAGGCCAGGGATCGAACCCACAACCTCATGGTTCCCAGTCAGATTCATTAACCACTGAGCCATGACAGGAACTCCAAGAAGGCAGGTCTTAATGTCCTCCAGATGGTTAGTGACAGAAATGGGGAAATACTGGGACAGGTCTCCTGACATTAAATCCACTATTGTCCTACTCTGGCCAATGCACACACCATGAGAAATTGATCTGCTTCACATATAGTTGAAAGAACAGAAGTCTTTTTCCATGCTTTGCCTACAATTTGTGTCATGATGGCAGGAAGTCAAGATTATCTTAACTTTTGAAATTTTGGACTTACTGAGAAAGCATTTGGGAAATTCTGGAAATGTTTTAACCTGCCACAAAAAATAAACTATTCTTTAACTATTAACTATTAACTATTAACTATTCTTTAATATTAAGTATTAATATTAATATTAATACTTAAAAGGTTACACCAGCCCCAAACCTTAAAAGGCAATATTTATTTCCTTTTACTTTTTTGGCTGCCCTGCAACATAGGCATATGGAGTTCCCAGCCCAGGGATTATATCTGAGCCTCAGGTGCAGCCTAAGCCACAGCTGCAACAACGCCAGATCCTCAACCCACCGTGCAAGGCCAGGGATCAAACCTGTGTCCCAGTGCTCCCAAGATGCTGCTGATCCCATTGTACGACAGCAGGAACTCCAAAAAGGCAATTATTTTTAGTCTGTCTTAAATGGAAATTATATTTGAAGTCTTTTATTTACACTAGGCTTGCCTGGTGTAAATGGAGCTCTATTTACAGAAATTCAATAAGATCAGCATCTTGAAATTAGAAATGTATGTGAATAGAACATTTAATTTGATACTGCAGTAATTTAATTAAATACACAAGGGGAGCTGTGTGGATTGATTGAAGAAGCAGTGGAATATGGGCTGTGGGAATGAACTTCAATCCCACTATGGGTCCTAGATGAAATGATATTGCTAGTATTGGCTATGCTTCCAAGTGATTAAATATTTATAAGGCCGCTTGCTTTACAAAATATCAAATTTAACATAGCTTCAATTTCTTGCTGCCCTTCATTCCAATCCTTAGAATGATTTTTTTTTCTAAGCCTGGCCTCTACTCTAATATTATTCGAAAGAGCTAAAAATTTAACTAGTTTATCCTCTTTACACCTACCTTCCCTCTCCCCAGTGAAGCACAGACAGGGGATTCAGCATGATTCAAAATGACTATTTAAAGCCATTTCTTTACTTTCCCTTAGCTAATATCTTGCATGGAATTAAAGTACAGCAATTTAATCAATGGAGGAGAGAGAATCAGTATCAGCCATTGCGATCATATAGGCTTGCTCAGTATGAATAGAGCTTTCTGTGAACTCATCAGAGATGCCCATTCTGTTCATCAAGTATTTTACAGATTGCATCTTGTAAGTTACTGAAATTAAATGGTATTTAATTTTTACAGTGCTTTCCTCACTCCTACTTGGATGGAAGGAAATGAAGAATGGAGCCTCAGAACTATACCCTATTGGTATGACTGCAGTTTAGAGCACAAAATTATGAAAAGAATTTATTTGAGAATTTAGTGTGCTTTTAGGCAGACTAGTGATGATTAATCAAAGGACTGACTTGAAGTTCCATACTACTTATCTGGTGATAATATTTATTTATTCATTCAACAAATACTTATTAAATCCCTAGTCTGAGATACTGTTGTAGGTATTAGAGATATAGATACAATTAAACTAAACAATATCCCTGCTCTTGTGGAATTTACTGTGGAACTAACATGCTTGAACTTGGTATTATTAGGAGGGAATGGCATTGTGTGAGGTACTCGTAAGACTTTCAGATCTCTGATCCTTAACATTTTATGTGCCTTAGCTTCCTTTTCATTTTCATCTCTGCCTTACATACCATCCATGTATTTTGCTACTGTTATCACGTGTCATGTTTCTCAGTCCAACAGAAGCATGTAAATTACGCTTGGAATAGAGTAAAAGGCAGTCAACTTCTCCCTAATAATCCCAATGATCAAATTAAGTTCCCCAATAAAGTTTGACTTTCTTACCTCTTCAATACTTTTTAGCTTGAGATGAGTAGCGCCTTCGTCTTTGGTAAGAAGAATGCAGTTCCAGGGCGACCACTCCAAGGACTTATCCCACCTGACCATGACCAGATCATTGAGGTCCTTCCAGGCACTGAGCACTGACTGGGATGCCCAGATATTCTCCGTCAGGTACTGAATATCCTGTAGCTGTACGTCAAAACATTTGTGACAAATAATAACATAAAACTTCTTTAAGATCACATTACTTGAGAAAAAAATTACACTGAGTGTATTTTTAAGAGAAATGTTATTCATGAAGTTTGCAACGCACATAGCCCCTTATTTTTCACCAAATCTCTGCTCATTCTGCCAAAATTACACCACCAGTTTCAGTCATGAATGCATCCTTAACCCACCGTAAGCTGTGTATATTTCTTCGAGTATGCTAATTTTACCTTACATTTACATGGTATTAAATACTTTTCAAAATTCCTTAGTAACTATCATCTCATCCTCAGGGTTACTGCAGATCATTTTTATTCCAATTTTACAAATGAGGAAATGAAGATTTAATGAAGAACAAGCAATTCACTTGGTGTTATTAAAAGCTTTGTTGCTTTAATGAAAAAAGAGGGAAAAGGGAGGCAGTGAAATAACTGTTTAAAAACTTTTTTAAAAAATTTAAACCATATTAGGAGTTCCCGTCGTGGCGCAGTGGTTAACGAATCCGACTAGGAACCATGAGGTTGCCGGTTCGGTCCCTGCCCTTGCTCAGTGGGTTAACGATCCGGCATTGCCGTGAGCTGTGGTGTAGGCTGCAGATGCGGCTCGGATCCTGCATTGCTGTGGCTCTGGCGTAGGCCGGTGGCTACAGCTCTGATTCAACCCCTAGCCTGGGAACCTCCATGTGCCGCGGGAGCGGCCCAAGAAATAGCAACAACAACAACAACAAACAACAACAACAACAACAATTTAAACCATATTAGCCAAAGCTCTTGAAATGACTTATCACAAGGTCTGCATATATAAACTTAGACTTGCCAGAGGGGCAAGCGTCACAAAGAATAAACATAGAAAGAAGAATCATTATTTTGAAAGGTTTGGATGGGGAAGCAGAAATCTTTTCTGGAAAATCAGTGGACAAATTTCATCCATAATTGGCAATGTTTATGGATCATACCTGCATCAGGAAAGCAATTTTAGAATCATCTTCATATTCAGCTTCTGAATTGTAGAGCCTCTGAAGTAAACATTTGTGCTTCAAAAACGATTCTCGTTTCCGAGTCTCATTGTCAAGGTTAACGCAGTGACGGCACCGGTAAATGCGGTGTGAGGTGGAGGATACAGCAAACTCTGTAGACGGCAAATAGAACTGGCAACTGTGGCAAAAGTAAATCTTCTTGTAAAACTTCAGTGGGTCTTGAGGGACCTAAACAGTTTTTTTAAAAAAAAGAAAGAAAGAAAACTATAACAGGCCAAATGCTAACCAAGAAAAGCCCTAAGGACTAACTTGGAATAAGATAAAAAGTTAATTTTAAAGTCCCTTAACTGCCTACTTTACACAAAATTTATAACTCAAACTATACATTTACCTTAACAAAATATTAAAAATATTATTCACCAACTTTTAGATATATGTGGTAAAATCACCTTGAAAATTAACTGATGGAAAAATATAAGACTTTGGGTTGCAGCAGTAAGAAAACCTTCCAAATGCTTTGAAACTTATTTTTAGGAAGAATTTAATTTTTGGTGCTATGCTTTATTAATTATTTTTACAGGCAATAGCTAGATTCACATATAAATAAAAGCCCATTAAACCAAGTGTTGTTCTCATTTCATTCATCTTAACAATAAATTTGGATTGGCTCAATAATCAGTGTTCAAAATTTGAAACCGTGCATTAAAGGGTGGCTACATTTTCAATTTTTTCAGGAACCTCCATAATGGTGATATCAATTTATATTTTCACCAACGGTGCCCTCTTTTCCCACATCCTTACCAACGCTTATTATCTTCTGTCTTTTTGATAATAGACATTCTAACACTGGTGAGGTGATATTTCATGGTGGCTTTGATTTGCATTTCTCTGATTTTTAGTGATAGTGAGCACTTTTTCATGCACATGTTGGTCATTTGTATGTCTTCTTTGGGAAAATGTTTATTGAGGCCCTTTGCTCATTTTTAAATTGGATTAAAATTATTTTGCTATTGAGCTGTGGAAGGTAGGTTTATTGGATACTAATTCATCAGATACATGGTTTGAAAATATTTTCTCCCATTCCACGGGTTGCCTTTAATTTTGATTGTTTCCTTGCTGTGCAGAAGCTTTTTAGGTTGATGGGATACCACTTCTCAGTTTTTGCTTTTGTTACCTTTGCTTCTGGTGTCATGAGCAAAAAATTGTAGCCAATTTTCCCATGTCAAGAAACTTTTTTTCCTATGTTTTCTTCTAGTAGTTTTACAGTTTCAGATCTTATATATAAATCTTTAATCCATTTTGAGTTGGTTTTGTGTTATGAGATAAAAGTCCAATTTCTTTCTTTCTTTCTTTTTTCCATGTGGTTGTCCAGTTTTTCCAACATTTACTGAAGAAATTATCCTTTTCCCATTGTGTATTCTTGGCTCATTTGTTGTAAATTAATTGACCATATAAGTATGGGTTTACTTCTAGCCACTCTATCCTGTTCCATTGCTCTATGTGTCTGTATTTATGATAATACTATACTGTTTTGATTACTATAGCTCTATAATATAGTTTTAAGTCAGGGATCATGGTGACTCCAGCTTTGTTCTTTCTCCAGATTGCTTTGGCTATTCTGGGTCTTCTGTGTTTCCATACAAATTTTTGGAGTTTTTTTTTCTCTGTCGCTGTGAAAAATGCCATTGGGATTTTGTTGTTGTTGTTGTTGTTATTCTTTCTTTCTTTTTTCTTTCCTTTTTTTTTTTTTTTGCTTTTTAGGGCCAGATCTGAGCCACATCTGTGACCTACACCATAGCTCATTGCAATGCCAGATCTTTGCCATTGGGATTTTGATGGGGATTGCACTGAATCTTGTAGGTCACTTTGGGTAGTATGGACACTTAAAAAATACTAGTTGTTTCAAAAATGTCCTAAATACAAAAAAAAAAGCATGAACCATTTTAGAAATGAATAAATTGAATTTCTTCAAAATAAAAACGTGCTCTGTTAGAGATACTGTTAAGAGAATGAAAAGACAAGCCAGAGACTGCAAAAATATCACATATCTTACAAAGGACTTATATGCAAAATATATAAAGAATGCTCAAAATTCAATAATATGAATATAATCAACTCAGGTGGAAAACGATATGTATAGACACTGCAACAAAAAGATCTGTGGGAGTTCCCGTCGTGGCGCAGTGGCTAACAAATCTAAGAACCATGAGGTTGCGGGTTCGATCCCTGCCCTTGCTCAGTGGGTTAACGATCCAGCGTTGCCGTGAGCTGTGGTGTACGTTGCAGACGTGGCTCAGATCCCGCGTTGCTGTGGCTCTGGCGTAGGCTGGTGGCTACAGCTCCGATTCAACCCCTAGCCTGGGAACCTCCATATGCCGCCGGAGCGGCCCAAGAAATGTCAAAAAGACAAAAAAAAAAAAAAAGATCTGCGGATGGCAAAAAAAAAAAGTGCATGAGAAGATGCTTAATATTATTACCCATTAAGGAAACTACATGCCTATTAGAATTCCAAAATTAAAATAAAAACTGACAATACCAAGTGCAGACAAGGATGTAAAGCAGCTGGAACTCTCATACATTGCATATGGGGGGGGGGATGCAATATGGTACAGTCAGTTGGGAAAAAAAGTTCGTCAGTCCCTTATAAAGATAAATATGCATTCACCAAATGCCTCAATAACCACACTTCCTAGGTATTTAACCTCAAACAACCAATTTACACAAAAACTCACAATTGAGTTCAGTGTGACTTTATTCACAAAAGCCTAAGGCTCTAAACAACCCAATGTCCTATAACTGCAAATAGATTAACTCTGGTACATTAAGGTCACAAAAATATTATTCACTTATGACAGTAAACTAATGATATACTAAAAAACATGGATGAATATCAAATGCAATATACTAAATGAAGGATGTCAGTTTCAAAAGACTACAGGCACACCCTGGAGATACTCTGGGTTCAGTTCCAGAACACTGCAGCACAGAAAATATCAAAATAAAGAGTTACATAATTTTTTTTGTTTTCTAGTACATAAAAAAGAGGAGATACTCTGGGTTCAGTTCCAGAACACTGCAGTACAGAAAATATCAAAATAAAGAGTTACATAATTTTTTTTTGTTTTCTAGTGCATAAAAAAGTTATGTTGGGAGTTACTGTCATGGCTCAGCAGAAACGAATCTGGCTAGTATCCACAAGGACACAGCTTCAATTCCTGCTCCGGCATTGCTGTGAGCTGTGGTATAGGTCTCAGACGCACTCAGATCTTGCATTGCTGTGGCTGTGGCGTAGGCTGGCAGCTGTAGCTACAATTCGACCCCTAGGTTGGGAACCCCCATATGCCGTGGGTGTGGCCCTAAAAAGCAAAAAATAAAAATTTTTTAAAAATTGTTGCTAAAATGCTAACCATCCATCTCACCTTCTTTTTTTTCTAGCGGAGGGTTTTGCCCTCCTCAATGGGTGCTGACTGATCAGGGTGCTGAAGTTTGGATGGCTGTGGCAGTTTCTTAAAGTAAGACAACAATTGAGTGTCCTGTATCAATCGCTTCTTCCTTTCATGAATGATTTCTCTATGGCATGCAATGCTGTTTGACAGCATTTTACTCACAGTGGATCTTTCAAAATTGGAGTCAGTCCTCTCAAAATCTGCCTCTGCTTCATCAACTAAATTTATGTAATATTCTAAATCACTTACTGTCATTTCAACAACCTTTACAGCGTCTTCACCAGGAATAGATTCCATTTCAATAAACCACTTTCTTTGCTCATCCATAACAAGCAACTCCATATTCGTTGAAATTTTATCATGAGTTGGAGCAATTCAATCACACCTTCAGGCTCCACTTCTAATTCTAGTTCTCTTGCTATTCTCATCACATCTGCAGTTACTTCTTCCACTGAAGTCTTAAAGCCCTCAAAGTCATCCATGAGGTTTGGAATAAACTGCTTTCAAATTCCTGTTAATATTGATATTTTGACCTCTTCCCATGGATAACAAATGCTCTTAATGGCATCCACAATGGTGAAAACTTTACAGAAAGTATTCAATTTACTTTGCCCTATCCATCAGAGGAATCACTATCTATGGCAACTATAGCCTTATGAAATATATTTTTTTAATTATTGAAATACGGTTGATATAAAACATTATGTTAGTTCCAAATGTTCTACATAATGATTTAACATTTGCATACAGTAGAAATGATCACCTGGATAAGTCTAGTAACCATCTCTCCCAATGCAAAGTCATTACAATATTGACTATATTCCTTATGCTGTATATTACCTCCCTGAGGCTCACTTGCCATATTACTAGAAGTTTGTACCCCTTAATTGCCTTCAACTGTTTCACCCACATCCCCATCCCCTTTCTTCTGGCAATCACATTTGTTCTCTGTATCTATGAGTCTATGTTCACTTTGTTTTATTGTTTTATATTTTAGATTCTACATATAAGTGAGATGGTGCAGTATTCTTCTTTCTCTGTGTAACTTATTTCACTTAGCATAAATTTCCCTCCAGATCCATCCACATTGTAGCCAATGGTAAGCTCTTCTTTTATGGCTAATATTACATTGTATATATTTGTCTATTTGTCTTATTGTTTCTTTGGATAAATAGAGGTGGAATTGCTGTATCATGTGATAGTCGTGTCTTTAATTTTTGAAGAACCTCCATAGTATGTTCTGCTCCAATTTACATTCCCAATATCAGTGCACTTTTCTCCATATCCTCAACAACCCTTATTGTTTGTCTTCTTTTTTCTTTTTTGACCACACCTATGGCATACTGAATCCTTAACCCACTGCACCACAGTGGTAACACCTATTATTTGTATTTATGATGATGGCTATTTTACAGGTGTGAGGTGATATCTTACTGTAGTTTTGATTTGCATTTCCCCAATGATGAGTGATGTTTAGCACCTTTTTCATGTGTCAGTCGGCCATCTGTATGTCTTCCTTGGCAAAATGTCTATTTGGGTCCTCTGCCCATTTTTCAATAATATTTTTTTATGTTGGGTTGTATGAGTTGTCGTATATTTTGGATATTATCCCCTTATCAGACACATCATTTGGGAATATCTTTTACCATTCAGCATGCTGCCTTCTCATTTTGGTGATAGTTTCAATCACTTTGCAAGAGGTTTTTAGTCTGATGTACTCCGTTTGTTTATTTTTGTTTTTGTTTCCCTTGCCTGAAGATACGTATTCAAAAAAATAATGCTAAGACCAATGTCAAAGAGCTTACTGCCTAGGTTTTCTTCTAGGAGATTTAAGGTTTCAGGTCTTACATTTAAGTATTTAATACATTTTAAGTTGATTTTTATATTTGGTGTGATAAAGCAGTCCAGTTTGATTCTTTTGCATGTAGCTGCCCAGGTTTCCCCAACACCATTTACTGGAGAGGCTGTCTTTTCCCTGATGTATATTTTTGCCTTCTTTGTCATAGATTAATTGTCCATAGATTAAATGTCCAGGTTGATGTCTGGGCTCTCTCTTCTGTTCCATTGATCTATGGATCCATTTTTGTGGCAGTACTATACTGTTTTGATTACTGAAGCTTTGTAGTACTGTTTTAAAGTCAAGGAGTATGATACCTCTGGCTTCTTTTTCTCAAGATTATTTTGGCTATTCAAAATCTTCTGTGTTTCCATACAAATTTTAGAACTATTTGTTCTAGTTATGTAAAAAGTGACACTGAAATTTTGAAAGAGATTGCATTAAATCTGTAGATTGCCTTAGGTAGTATGTCATTTTAATAACATTAATTCTTCCAACATATGAGCATGACATGTATTTCAATTTATCATGAAGAACTGAAGATTTCTTTCATCAATTTCTGCCTTCAATGTCTTATAGTTTTCTGAGTATAAGTTTTACCTCCTTAATTAGATTCATTCCTAGGTATTGTATTCTTTTTGATGCAACTGTAAATGGGATTATTTTCTTAATTTCTCTTTCTGAAAGTTTGTTATTCCTTTATTAGAAATATTTTGTTATAAAATAGTTTTTTATTACTTTATTAGAAATGCAATGTTATTAGAAATGCAGCAGACTTCTGTATATTAATTTGGTATTCTGCAATTCCACTAAATTCATTAATGAGTTCTAATAGTATTTTGGTGGTAACTTAGAATTTTCTCTCTATAGTATCATGTCGTTTGCAAATAGTGATAGTTTTCTTCCATCTTTCCAATTTGTATTCATTTCCTTTTTTTTGTATTATTGCTGTGGTGGGACTACCAGTATTATATTAAGTAAAAGTATCAAGAGTGGGCATCCTTGTCTTGCTCTTGTTCTTAGAGGAAACACTTTCAGCTTTTCACTATAGAGTATGATGTTGGTTGTAGGTTTCTCATATATGGCCTTTATTATGTTGAGACATGTTCTCTCTATTGTCACTCAGTTGAAAGTGTTTATCATAAATGTTGAAGTTTGTCAAGTTTTTCTGCATCTATTGAGATGATTGTATGATTTTAATTCTTCAATTTGTTAATGTGGTGTATCACACTGATTTGCAGTACTGCACCATTCTTGCATCCCAGAAGTAAATCTCACTTGGATCATGACATAAGATCCTTCTAGTGCATTGTTGAATTTGGTTTGCAAATCTTTTGTTGAGGATTTTTGTAGCTATGTTCATCAGTGATATTGGTGTGTAATTTTCTGTGATGTCTTTGTCTGGTTTTAGTGACAGGGTGATGTTGACTTCATAGAATGAGTTTGGAAGTGTTCCTTCCTATTCAGTAGTTTGAAAAGGATAGGTGTTAACTCTTCTTTAAAAGTTTGGTAGAATTTCCTGTGAAATAATCTGGTCCTGAACTTTTGACTATTGGGAGTTTTTGATTACTGGTTCAATTTCATTAATGGTAATTTGTCTATTCATATTTTCTAATTTTTCCTGATTCACTCTTGGGAGATTGTATGTTTCTAGGAATTTATTCATTTCATTAATGTTGTCCACTTTATTGTATATAATTAGTCACAGTAATCTTTATGATCTTTTATATTTCTGTGCTGTTGTTTTTAAATTCTCCTCTTTCATTTCTGATTTTATTTATTTGGTCCCTATCTTTTTTTGAATATTCTTGCTAAAGGTTTATCAATTTTATTTATCTTTTCAAAGAACTAGCTCTTAGCTACATATCTAGTTGATATTGGCCTATATTTCATTTATTTCTGCTCTGATCTATACTATTTTTTTCCTCCTACTAACTTTCTCTGGTTCCTTTAGGTATAACATTAGGTTATTTATTTTGAGATTTTTCTTACTTCTTGAAGTAGGCTTGTATCACTAACAACTTCCCTCTTGAACTGCTTTTGCTTTGTCCCATTGATTTTGGATCACTGTCTTTCCATTTTTATTTGTCTCCAGGTATTTGCTATTTCCTCTTTGATTCCTTCAGTGACCCATTGGTTCTTTAGTAGCATATTGCTTAACCTCCAAATGTTTGTGTTTTTTGCAGGTTTTTTTTTTCCTCATAGTTGATTCCTAGGCTCATACCACTGTGGTAGAAAAACTCAATATGATTTCAATCTTCTTAAATTTATTGAGATTTATTTTGTGGCCCAACATGTGATCTATCCTAGAGAATGTTCCATACACACTTGAAAAGAATGTAGAATATTCTGCTACTTTTGGATGGAATATTCTCTATATATCTATTAAGCCATTTTGTCTAGTATGTCTTTTAAGGCCAGTGTTTCCTTATTAATTTCTGTCTGAATGATCTATCCATTGATGGAAATGGAGTGTTGAATTCTTCTACTATTATTGTGTTATTGTCGATTTCTCCCTTCATGTTTGTTAATATTTGCTTTATGTATTTAGGCACTCCTATGTTGCGTGACTATATATTTACAATTGTTATCTTCTTGTTGGACTGATCACAGTATAGTTATGTAATGCCCTTCTTTGTTTCTTGGTACAGTCTTTGTTTAAAAGTCTCTTTTGTCTAAGTATTGCTACTTTGGTTTTCTTTTTGCTTCCATTTGTATGGAATATCTTTTTCCATCCCTTCACTCTCAGTCTGTCTATCTCTTTAGATATGAAGTGTCTCTTATAAGCAGTATATACGTGTCTAGCTTTTTTATCCATTCAGCCATTCTATATCTTTTAATTGGAGTACTCAGTCCATTACATTTAAGTATAGTGATGTACTTATGACCATTTTGTTCACTGTTTTCTGGCTGTTTTATAGTTTATTTTATTGTTCCTTTCTTATTTTTGCTTTTTTTTTCCTTGTGATTTGATGACTATTTTTAGTGTTATGTTTGGATTCTTTTCTCTTCTATGTATGTACCTATTATAGCTTTTTGGTTCTTGGTTACTATGAGGTTCACTATAAATAAACTTTAAGTTGATGATCTCTTAAGTTCAAAAACATTCTAATAACCATGCATTTTTACTCCATCACTCACCACCATGTCTAATGTTTTGGACATCATATTTTACATCTTTTTATTTTGTGTATTCCTTAGCTATTTAATATGAATATAACTAATTTTACTACTTTCATCTTTTAACTTTCTTATTATCTTTGTAAGTGTTGGTTCTCTATCTTTACTGTAAGTTCACCTTTATTAATTTTCCTTTTATAATTTTCACATTTCTAGTTATGACCTTTTCTCTTCTGTTTTGAGAATTCCTTTTAACATTTCTTGTAAAAGTGGGTAGTTATGCTAAATTCTTTTAGCTTTTGCTTGTCTATAAAACTCTATGTCTGTTTCAAATCTGAATGACAGTCTTGCCAGGGTATTTTTGGTGGTAGGTTTTTTCCCTTTCATCACTTCAACTATATTGTAACAATTCCTTCTGGCCTGAAAAATTTCTGCTGAAAAGTCAGTTGATAGTCTTATAAGAGTTTCCTTGTTTGTTACTAGTTGCTTTTTTCTTGTTGCTTTTAAGATTATCTGCTTATAATTTTTGCCATTTAAATTATAATATGCCTTGAGGTGAACCTCTTCAGGTTTATCTTGTTTGATACTCTCCATGATTCCTGAACCTGGATGTCTGTTTCCCTTCTCAAGTTAGGGGAAGTTTTCAGCTATAATTTTTTCAAGTAAGTTCTTTGCCTCTTTCTTACTCTCTCATCTCCTTCTGAGACCCTTATAATGTTAATGTTGGCATGTTTGATTTTGTCCCAGAAGTCTCTTAAAAGATGCTCATTTTTTTGGAGTTCCCGTCATGGTGCAGTGGTTAATGAATCCGACTAGGAACCATGAGGTTGTGGGTTCGATCCCTGCCCTTGCTCAGTGGGTTAACGATCCGGCGTTGCCGTGAGCTGTGGTGTAGGTTGCAGACGTGGCTTGGATCCTGCGTTGCTATGGCTCTGGTGTAGGCCAGTGGCTACAGCTCCGATTGGACCCCTAGCCTGGGAATCTCCATATGCCGCAGGAGCGGCCCAAGAAATAGCAAAAAAGACAAAAAAAAAAGATGCTCATTTTTAAAAATTTCTTCTATTTTCTGTTCAGCTTGGGCAATCTGCACTACTCTTGTCTTCCAGTTTGCTGATCGTTTTCTGAATCATCTATTGTTGATTCTTCCTAGTGTATTTTTATTTCAGTTATTGTATTCTTCAGCTGTTTGGTTCATCTTTATATTTCATAACTCTTTGTTAAACTTCTCACCATGTTCACCCATTCTTTACCTGAGGTTGTTAAGCATCTTTATGATCACTGCCTTGAATTCTTTTTTTTTTCACTTTTAAAAGTTTTATTGAAGTATAAATAAACTCAAAACAGCTTAAAGACTTTAATGTATGAAAAGACGCTATTGAACTCCTGGAAGAGAACATAGACAAAACATTCTCTGACATCAACCTTACAAATGTTTTCTCAGGTCAGTCTCCCAAAGCAATAGAAATAAAAGCAATAATAAACCAGTGGGACCTAATCAAACTGACAAGCTTTTACACAGCAAAGGAAACCAGAGAGAAAACAAAAAGACAGCTTATAGAATGGGAGAAAACAGTTCAAATGATGCAACTGATAAGGGCTTAATCTCTAGAATATACAAGCAATTTATACAACTCAACAGCAAAAAAGCCAACAGCCTAATTGAAAAATGGGCAAAAGACCTGAATAGACATTTCTCCAAGGAAGATATACAGATGGCCAACAAGCACATGAAAAAATGCTCAACATCACTGGTTATTAGAGAAATGCAAATCAAAACTACCATGAGATACCTCTTCACATCAGTCAGAATGGTTGTCATTAATAAGTCCACAAATAACAAGTGCCTGGGGCGGGGGAGGAACCCTCCTGCACTGTTGGTGGGAATGTAAGCCGGTACAACCACTGTGGAGAACAGTATGGAGGTAACTTAGAAATCTATACACAGAACTACCATATGATCCGGCAATCCCATTCTTGGGCAAATACCCAGACAAAACTTTCTTAAAAAAGACACATGCACCTGCATGTTCACTGCAGCTCTATTCACAATAGCCAAGACATGGAAACAACCCAAATGTCCATCAACAGACGACTGGATTAGGAAGATGTGGTATATATACACAATGGAATACTACTCAGCCATAAAAAAGAATGAAATAATGCCATTTGCAGCTACATGGATGGAACTAGAGACTCTCATACTGAGTGAAGTAAGTCAGAAAGAGAAAGACACATAACATATGATATCACTCATATCTGGTATCTAATATAGGGCACAAATGAACCTTTCCACAGAAAAGAAAATCATGGACTTGGAGAATAGACTTGTGGTTGCCTAGGGGGAGAGGGAGGGAGTGGGAGAGATTGGGAGCTTGGGGTTAACGGATGCAAACTAATCCATGCTTTTAGAATGGATTAACAATGAGATCCTGCTGTGTAGCACTGAGAACTATGTCTAGATACTTAAAACGGAGCATGACAATGGGAGAAAAAATTATGTATACATGTATGTGTAACTGGGTCCCCATGCTGTACAGTGGGGAAAAAAAAAAGTGTGTTCGGGGAAATAACAATAAAAAACAAATAATTAAATAAAATAAATAAAAAAGCATAGTATGCTATTATATATAGCATAATTCCATTTACGTGACACTCTGGGTTAGGTATAACTACAGAAATAAAATGCTGATCAGTATTTGCCAAGAGTTAGGCAGTCAGAGAAAGGGTTGATTACAAAGTGTAGCAGTTGGGAGTTCCCATCATGGCTCAGCAGTTAAGGAACCCGACTAGGATCCAGGAGGATGCAGATGATCCCTGGCCTCACTCAGTGGGTTAAGGAGCTGGCGTTGCCATGAGCTGTGGTGTAGGTTGCAGACATGGCTAAAATCTCAAGTTGCTGTGGCTGCGGTGTAGGCCGGCAGCTTCAGCTCCGATTCGACCCCTAGCCTGAGAACATTCATATGCCACAAGTATAGTAAGGGAATTTGGGGAAGGTGCTAAGCCTATTTTTTCATCTTGATTATCTGATTGTTGATTGCATGACTCTTCATTTGTCAAAACTCACCAAAAAGACTGAATTTTACCAAAGGAAAATTTAAAAAGTGAATAAAATTGTATAATGTTATGTGAATATATAGAATATTAAATTCTATCATACTACTGCAAGTACATAAAACTGAGTAAGTCTAGAAGGTAGCTTGAAAAAAATGAAACACTGGGAGTTCCTGTCGTGGCGCAGTGGTTAACGAATCCGACTAGGAACCACGAGGTTGCGGGTTCGGTCCCTGCCCTTGCTCAGTGGGTTAACGATCCGGCGTTGCCGTGAGCTGTGGTGTAGGTTGCAGACGCGGCTCGGATCCCGCGTTGCTGTGGCTCTGGCGTAGGCCAGTGGCTACAGCTCCGATTCAACCCCTAGCCTGGGAACCTCCATATGCCGCGGGAGGCCCAAGAAATGGCAACAACAACAACAAAAAAAAAAGAAAAAGACAAAAAAAAATGAAACACTGATGTGAATGAGAAATAATTCAATAGGCAACTTTTCTCTTGAACTTTTGTTATATTTTCATATTCCCCTACAATAAAATCAAGTTTTAAAAATTCATTAAAGAATATAAAACTAAGCAATTTTAATTTGTCTAAAATTTTTGACCGAATAGAGATTTTTTTGTTTGTTAAAAAAGAAAAATAGATATTTAATCAGCTTCTTAGATTATAAACTCTAAAAATAATCACTAGAATAAAAAACTACTTCAAATTTTTCGTCCCCAACAAAATACTTTACTAAGAGTGTTTTAAATAGTTTTGCAAAGTAAGAAAGACATTTATCTTGGCTTTAGAGAAAAATATCCCCAAAGAAGCCTAAGCATGTTGGAGTTGGAAAAGGTACTTTAACTCAAATACATGAAACATTTGAAGTTCTCACAGGATATCTACATGGATCTATTCAGTAATAATTATAATTACATGCTAAGTATTATAAAGGAAGACAAACAGATGCATGTAGAATCTCAGAAATGAAGAGTTTAACTCTCTCTCTGAGGACTAATGAAAGAGAACACATGTGAAGTGAGTCTAGGAAAGTGAAGAGGGTCGGCTGGGAAAGTAAAGGGCAGCCTCCCTGGTGGAAGCAACAGTACCTGCAAAAATACGAACGGGGGAGAGGTCGTGATGCATTCAACATAGCACAATATTCAACTGGAAATTTGGTTCAAAGAGTAGGAGAGAATTCAAAGTTGGAAATACAGATAGAAGTTAAATGATTACTTATCAACATAGAAATTATCATTCAAAGGAAATTTCACCAATAAAATGGTCTTCCATATGGACCCCTAGTAAAGTAGTAAAGCAAATCTTAGAAGTCTGGCAAAGGAATACAGGGGGAACAAAGTATGAGTACCTTAAGGTGTCTTGCAACTTCTGGATTAAACAGAGGTGTTTTGATGTAATGAAAAAAGAGTGTTGCAATCCTTTTTCTGAGTCCTGCAAGGTTTTCATGTTTGACTCCTCTCATCATAAGGTCAACCTCCCTGTCAATCAATTCTAGAATCTCCTGAGTCAGTTTACATTCATGTTCCTGTATAAAACACAAACACATTCAGTACAGAATTTTAAAAATCACTAACTTAGTTTTTGAAATTACCACCCAAATAAACTGAAAACTAGATTTCGAAATGAATGAAGCATTGTTGATGGTAGTATAAATTAGTATAACTAACTTGGAAAAAATGTTGACATTATCTAGTAGAGTATAAGATATGCACAATCTACAATACAGAAATTCTACTCAAGTGCTTTAAAGAAATGTGCATGGAGTCACTGTTTATAGATGTTCAAAATTAGAAACAACCAAATATTCATAAATAAAGTGATTACAAAAATGAGTGACAGCTTGTTCATACAATAGAATATTATCTAACATATGGAAATGAATTAACAAGAGCTATATACAATAACACATTTAAATATTAAAAATTAATGTTGAACAAATGAAGAAAGCACAAAATAATACATACAGTACCATTTCATTTAATAAAGCCCCAAAATAAGCAACATTATACCCTATTATTTAGAGTTATATACAGAGATGATAAAACTATGAAAAAAATCAAGGAACTGAATACCATGAAAGTCAGTATGGTAGTTACTTTTAGGGGATGAGAAGGTAGAATTGCAAATATGGAGAGAAAGGGAATGGCAATGTTCCATTTAGGGTGACAGAATGTCTTAACATTTGTTAAACGATACATACATAATTCTTACATTTTTCTGCATATTTATATAATTCACAATAATTTTTAATAAAGTGATAAAAATGAGTGTGATTGAATAAGAAAACCCAAGTAAGAGTTAAGTGTTTAAAGTAAAAGGATTTAAAAGTAGTAAAATAAAAGTTGCTCAAAGTGCCCAAAAGGGACTACAAGAAACAGTTTGAATGAAGGGGTCAGAAGGTAAAGTCAATAACCAGAAAACAATGTTCTTCTGTTCTTTTTAACACTTAGTTGGTATGGCTAATGCAAGCATCTACATTAGTGGTCTCTGGCCCTCAAGGCACATTAGAAGAGATTTTAAAAGATTTTAACATTGCCCTCACACTTGAGAATCTAATTTAACTGCTCTAGATATCATGCCTATTCATTTATTCTCATATTCCCTCTCTCCCTTTCTCTGTGTATCTCCCTCTCTCTTTCTAGCTCTTAGATGATTCTAATGTACATTCACATTCAAGATTCACATCTGTATTAGCAACTGCGATCGAAACAATACTTTTTATTGAGGCTCAAGACACAAATTATACATTTTATTTATGTTATACATACACATAAATATATTCATATCCTCAAAGTAATTAATTTTACAAATGACAAAACATTTTTAGAAATATTAAATAACTTACCTAAAGTTGTGCAGCTACAATAGGATAGAGCCAGAATTCAAGTCATGCTTAAAGGCCTTAATCCTCCATCAAACATTATCAAATAAGTGTATATGTGGATATATTAAGTCAAACTTCTTAAAATATGCACAGCTTATCTTCTGTGAGTCCATATTTTGGCTTTTTAATTAACCAGCTAATGGTCCTAATTATGTCAGGTTAAGAGGATCTCTACCATATTCCCTATGTGCACTCTCTTTTTTCCAACCTGGTCTTTTTACTGCCCTCTATAGCTATGTGTGTCTCCTTCCTCTGGACCTACTGCTTCTCCTTCTCCTCCTATCTTCAAAGGCATAGTCACCAGACAAACATCTTTGAAAAGGCAGTCCAGAACGAAGGCAGTCAATGCCTGAGTCCATTTCTCTGCTCTCAAAATGGGCAGAAATGTGGAAGATCTATGGAGACTTACCTTCCAACAAAAATCCTTTACTCAACTACTTAATGGGTCTTAAATCAATAATTGATGAGGAAAAAGGAGATAAAAATATTTATACCAATGCTACTTCAAAACTGTTAAAAATAAAATTTTGATCAAAAAGTGTTGAAATATAGACAATTGCTATTTTATTTAACTGAGTGTATATACTGAGCTGTATATATTGAGATTATATTAATCTCATGCTGTATATATTGAGATTCATTGCAAAATTAAGGATATCTACATTAAGAATATTTATTGTGCCATATTTACACTTGTATGTGTCATAATATAGTTTTAGAACTTTCAGATAAGTATTAATGCATAAATCATATCCTCCCCAAATTATACCAAGCAATATAGTTGTTCATAAAATAAAATTCACACATGTCAACATTTATTAATTAGATCTACAATTAATTCAAAACATCTTATTTATTTTATTGATAGTGATAATGATATTCAAAAACTAAGAGAAAGTTAACGTACCTTTACAGTATGTTTAAGTGTTAAAAGTACATCCAGCCTCTCATCTTGAGAGATATTTCTCAGCATAATGCATTTATAGATGTTTTGCAGCTCCCTGGATCTTATGGTGAACTGTGTATCCATCTCAATTATTTTGCCATCAAACGTTCTCCATACCTTTGGGGCTGAACACTTAAAAATAATGTGTTTATAATTATCAGTTAATCAAAGGTTCAAAAATAATTTGTTCCTTCTACTATAACTTAACTTTATTATCATGTGCTTTATGAAAATATGACTAAAACTTAAGATTAATTAAAGAATTTCTAGACCATGGATAAATAAAACAGTATAGGAAAAAAACATGAAAGAGCTTCAGTCTATAGAAGTGCAAACACTTCCCTGGGATTCAGAATTTGCTACTAAGTTGTACTAACTAGTATCATGGTTAGTTTGATGGGTTTATGAAGTAACTCATTACCCCCTTGGGGAAAAAGTATGCTATTTAGAATGCTAAAAATAATTATCTACTTGGTTCTATTATATTGAGTTGTATGAATGTGTCTTGATCATGCCTTGCCAATTGAGGACAACCTTTGTGGAACAACCGTTACAACCTTCAATGCCTTAGACTTACAGATATAGCAAAATGGAACTGTGTTTCCTATAAAGATAAACCTGTAACAAATGCACAGTTCTTCACAAAGCAGATGTCCACAATGAAACAGCTGTAATTAGCTATCTTAGCAGCGCTGTGACCCCTGCAGTCCTCATGATAGCTAAGATTCTCACTTCCTATTCCGAATCCAGCTCCTCTAGCTCCGTGCCTTCCAACCCAGCCTGCCTCTGAACTGAGGGTCAAACAAAGCTGGAGTTGACTTGCCCTGAAGCTCCTCTGAGGACTCCAGGCTAGGAATTCAGAGAAAGGAAACCGAGAAGCCAGTCCTCTGCTGACTCGGGACACCAACGCCATCTTTAGCAACGATTAAGACTGTGGCCCACTGCTTTTGTTCCCTCCTACTGAGACTTAAAGAGAAGATTCATTGACCTAGAAATCACAGTGAAAACTCACGGGCTCTTCTACTTTAAGGTATAAAGCTGCTCAGTTTCTTTCCTTGATTACAATCTATCAAAGAGGAGACTATGTTCATCAGGACTATCAACTGTCCAAATACTGTATTTTTTTGTAGGCTGACTGGTAACTGCTTTGCAAACATGTAGTGCAATTTACGTCATGCTAGCCATGATTTAAATCTTAGATTTGATATAATTTAAAGTTTAAAAAGTCCACATATCCAAATAAATCATCAGGAATGTAGAATAGCCAAATAGAGAATTCATATAAGGCTGTATTTAGTATGACAATAGTATGAGGAATTTTTAGTTACAGCCTCAATTTGCCTTTTTTACACATTTCATATTAGCTACATTATACTGAAAACTGCAAAGCTACATTTAACAACTATATTTGACATGTTTTCCAAGAAACAGCAGTGTTTTCTGATCAAAACTAAAATTAAAGTTATGCAAAGCTAGGAATCTTCATCAGAAAATTTAGATCCTGAGTTCTAGTTTTAATCCAGCAAATGAGAAGCTGTGGCCATATGATTAATTTATATTTTTAAAACATAAATCTATATTAAATAATGCAGAGTTAATTAGCAGACTGACAGAATTAATAAAATTATTAAGGATTATAAAAGGGAAAGAGCTCAATGAGAAAATATTTAAATATTTTATTTAATTATTATCGCTTAGAATTTTTAAAAAATGTTTTGTTTGTCTGTTTTTTCTTTTTAGGGCCACACCTGCAGCATATAGAAGCTGCCAAGGCTAGGGGTGGAATCGGAGCTGCAGCTGCCAGCCTGCGCCACAGCCATGGCAACACCAGATCTGAACTGCATCTGCGACCTACACTGCAGATTGTGGCAAGAGCGGATCCTTAACCCACTGAGCGAGGCCCGGGATAGAACCTGTATCCTCATGGATACTAGTTTTTAACCCACTGAGCCACAACGGAAACTCCTAAATACTGTTTTAACTGGATACAGTTTTATTTGGGGTAGGCCTTAGAGTGTTACTGAACTCTAATGTTTGCCACAAAGCTCTTTTTAAAAAAGTTTGAAGGAATAAGTAATCTTGGGCTGTTTCATACTGCAATGTTCTAAAGTCTTAATCATTGCACACAGTTTTCCTCAGGGTAGTTCTATTAAATGTAATTTCCTTTCTTCCAGTAATGTGGACAATACCTTTGGTTCTGCAGGCTCGTAAGTTATTTCATTTGTAATAATCCAAGTAAAATAACCTTTTAATGAAATACTTAGTTCATCTACTTTATTGAATTTTTTTCAGCTATTGTACTGATTCAACTCTACCTTCCCTTCAAGTTTCTAGCCCCATCTAAAGCACTATGACCTAGTAATACCTTGGATTTTTTCCAAATATATTCAATATCCAAACCCTTTCTACCATTCAATTTTTAACTTAAATCCTAACTTTTCTATAAAGATTCCTAACTACTATGGCTTGAAACCACTGAAACCACTAGCTCTGAAGTGCTATTATATTTGTAAAAACAAACATACGTACATGCACATGAAGTATCAACATCTCTATTTCAATCACTCAGGACAATGCAATTTGGATCCAAATTGTTCTATAATTTTTTATATTTGTTAACTCTATTTCTCCCAAAAGATTATAAGATCCTCTCGTGTAGTTCCATATATCTCACAGGGCCTACAGTATTCATTCATTCATTCATTCAATAAATATTTACTGTGTTTACTATATATTGGTCACTGTACTAGGTGGCAAGTAGATAAATTCTGATTTCAAGAACTCTTAAATCTAAGAGAATGGAAAGATTTAAAAATTAATTAAAATAAATGTTGATTATGCTGGATGATGCAAGTAAACAGGTAACTACAGACTGCTATGAAGCACTTAACTGTTGAAAAGAAAATAGTATCTCATAAAAAAACTGAAGAATAACTAGGAATTAGCCAGATTAAAGGGAACTGAGTGATACAATCAAAGATTCCTAGATTCAAAGTTTGAGTTCCCTAGTGTAAGCACGGAAAAGATATAAAAAAGCTGTTTGGCAAATCTGTTTTTATACGTGGATTTATTTCTGCCAACACTGATAACTGGGTCTTCAGGTCTAAGCTTCTTTGATTTCAGGCCTTAAGTCGTTTTTGCTTTTCTTTTCTTTTTTTTTTTTTTTTTTACTCTGATGCAGGGAAATGTCAGCTTTGCTTATTTCTTTTTCTCTGAATGCGTTGGCTGTAATAGGAGATGTACAACAATCATGTTCTTAAATTGCCTCAGAAAATAGGAGGATAATAAATTCCATTTAGCTGCCAGCAAATGAGACAGCACAGACTCTAGAGGAGAGAAACAGAAGAACAGCAGGAAGACACATTTCAAGGAAGGGAAGGTGGAGAGATAACAAAAACCTTAAGAGCAGCAAGCTTCCGCAGAAGAGAAGAAATGGCTGCACTGTGGGAGGAGTTCTTTCCTTTCTCCTAAATTAACACTCTAGTCCCTCAGGGCACACATTAAGAATAACACTGACCCCGCCCCCCCAAAGCTATTGGGCAGTGATCAGCTTTTCTTTTACACAGCAAAGGGGTTTTGTTCATCCACAGAGGATACCCCTGTGTACTGTGGGGCTCAGAGAGAGGCAAGGGCTGGCTGCATCCTCCTATCCCATTAGTTGCTGGCCACCTGAGTAAGGAGAAAAAAAAAAAAAATTAAATGACACAGCTAAACTAGATTGCAGTTTTTTAGCTTGTGATTGTGAGAAGTGGTTTGTGAATCAAAGAAATAAATGGCCTTAACTCTAGAGAAAATCCCTTGCAGAAATTCAAATTGTCTCTTTACACAGTTTAGAAACTAGCTGATGATTTTTCATTCAAATTTCTTGACTTGAATTTTTTCACTTCTGTCAACTTACAAGTTTTTTTAACATTTGATGGCCTGGGGATATCAATGTTTGATGTATTAAAATTATAAATTATTTAATTAATACTTCAAAAATCTTTAGATTAAGCCTTCTATGGAAAATGAAGGCTCAGTATAGAATTCATAATAACTGTCTTGATTGGACTAATTTAAAATAGTATCATTTCATTACTCAGAAAAATCCTTTATGTTCAGTATAAAAAGGTGAAGAATAAGATATTGGTTCAATACACCATGTAATACTTAGACACGCTGAAGTTAAACTAAAACCAAACCATAAAATTTTTTTTTCCAAAGTTATTTCCAAATTATAGGAAAGTAAATACTCTCTTTATATATCTACATGTTATGGTGCTAAATGTGGATCTTAAAATCTGCTCTGGTTGTTAGAGTTAACATTTAGAAAAAACACTGACCTTATCTAGCCTCAGGTATTAATTATAAGCTATTTTTTCTCGGCATTCAAAAAAACTGTAGAATAAGTTTGAGTTTTATGAAATCAACACTGACTCCTGATTATTTACTAGAGAAATGGTAGGCACGGGTGGGGGCGGGGGTGAAAGGAGGAAGACAGGCCTAAAAAGGAACAGAACTTGGGTAAGTATTTACAACAAAAGACTAATTATAAAAATCTATCTTAATTGTTTCCTATGATTTCTAGCATGGCATCATATACAGAAATAAACTACAATGATTTTGTGTTCGAAGAACAGAGCTCACAATTCACTATAACACGTTAAAGGAAGACCAAAAGTCACTGTTAGCCAATATTTTCAAAGACTGGACTAGTTAGGCTACTTAATGGACTGGGAATTGAGCTCAAATGTATTTGTTCCACTCTGTATTTATGTCTGTCCTGCCCTATACAAGACTTCAGTCAAAACTAAGGAAAAATTCCCTAGTGTCAGCTAAAAGGTCCATTTCCTCTAAGTCTTAGCTTGGGGATTGGTGAGATTAACTGGCTTATCAGGTGGGGTGACTATGGGTTCAGAACCCCAGTTCTAAAGCCTATGACCCACAAGAGCCTTTCCCTTGAGTTCCTCAAGTTCTCACGGCTAACTTTTCCATCCTTCCTTTGGGCCTCACGGTCTTGCATCTTTGTGTGTCGCCCCGCATCATCATCAGTCCGGATGTCAAGGCCCAGTCACTTCAAAGTTCCCTCTCCTCTTACAAAAAAAAAAAAAAATCACCTTGCATTTACTATTTCATTTATTTAGTAATACAATTAGAGAATTCACAAGACGGCACGTTGTGCCTCATTGCCTTCCGACTGTCTCTTCACTCTACTTATTCTCTCCCAGCAACACTCAAAAGCCTCTAATAACCTGGCACACAGCAATTCTTTCCACACTCAAGATCCTTCAGGGTCTAAGATTCTACCACAAAAGTTATCAGAGTATTTACAAAAAAAAGAAACAAAGCAAAAACCAGATCTTCCTTCCTCATAGGAATTCTTGTGAACAAAACTGCTCCATCACCTCTTTTTTTAAAGTGAAAGTTAAAGAACTTAGAGTGCTCACTCTGCTCGAGGACAGGGAGTAATGGTCCTCAACGGGCTCCAGAGTCACTTCTACATGTGGGGACGTGGTCTACCTTTGGACTTTCTGTAATTCAAAAAGTGTTTAGAGGAGTTCCCGTCGTGGCGCAGTGGTTAATGAATCCGACTAGGAACCATGAGGTTGCAGGTTCGGTCCCTGCCCTTGCTCAGTGGGTTAAGGATCCGGCGTTGCCGTGAGCTGTGGTGTAGGTTGCAGACGCGGCTCGGATCCCGCGTTGCTGTGGCTCTGGCACAGGCTGGCAGCTACAGCTCCGATTAGACCCCTAGCCTGGGAACCTCCATGTGCCGCAGCAGCAGCCCAAGAAATAGCAAAAAAAGACAAAAAAAAAGTGTTTAGAGATGATGCTAGACCTGAGGCCAGGGGTAAGCGGTGGGGAGGAGGGTGTGAAGGCATACTGAAGAGAAGACATCGTATAAGTATTTACAACAGGAATTCCAAGTAGCTTGTAGGGAACAAAGCAGCAGATAAAGCACAGCAGGAAATCCTGTAGAAGGTCCAGCCTTATAAGAAGGTTCACTGGCACCTCAGAGGCCTCTAGCTCGTTCAAATGCTCTTGTGCCCTGGGTCCATGCTATCCTCTTTGGAGAAGTTAACACTCAGACACATAAGGAACACAGTGGCCAGTGATGAAGCTGGAGTCAACATAAAGCAACTTACTAAAGGAATAAATTTAGTTCAAAATACGACTCTGGAGAAGTCTGAATATTATGGCTTCCATACAGTAGAAGTCATCTTTCCTGGAATGAAGATATTCAAAATTTGAAATGATAGTATCTCCATGGCATATTTTCTTTCAGTAGCTAAAATACAAAATTACACAACCGTTATTTCTGTCCCTTATTTTTTCCTCCCTAACTTCCTCCACAAGCACTTATTTTTTAAAATTTTTTATTATTTGTCTTTTTAGGCCCACACCTGTGGCATATGGAAGTTCCCAGGTTAGGGGTCAAATTGGAGCTGTAGCTGCTGGACAACAATGCCCAGATCCAAGCCGCATCTGCAACCTACACCACAGCTCACAGCAACACCAGATCCTTAGCCCACTGAGCAAGGCCAGTGATAGAATCCATGTCCACATGGATATTAGTCAGGTTTGTCACCGCTGAACCACAATGGGAACTCCCACAAGCACTTAATGATGCTCTGTGATAAGCACTGTGTTAGGACACAAGGATATGGAAACAAAACACATCTCTCACTTTAAGAAGCTCAGAATCTAGGAAGGATTCAGACCCATGAATAGATATAATAAAAACTGACCACTGAGTACTAAGACAGAAGAAAAGAGAGTCTTATGAAGACATATAGTACAGGCCAAAGGAGGAGGATCAGTGATCCTTTCTGGAAGAAGGGACATGCATCCAAGCTTGTTTCAATGGGTGCGCGGCCAGCTACTAAAGAAGAAAGGAAAGGATGTTCCGTGCAGAGGCTGCGCCAGATGCAGAACCATTGAGAGCACCTGGTCTTTCTGAGAACATGTAAGCAACTGGGCGTAGCTGAAGTGGAGTGTGAGCAGAGATGATAGTGGGGGGAGGGGGGGGAGGGTCCTTGTTCCCAGAGGCCAACAAGGAGCGGCAGGGGCACAGTTGTGTTTGCTGAGGTCACGATGGCAGCAATATGGATGATGGAGGAGGCTGGGAGTACAAACCCATTAATTTGGGGACATAAAGCAATCCAGATGGGAAGAAAATTCAGATTCAACTAAATCAATGTCAGGCTGACATACACAAGGCAAGACCTGTCTCGTGACGGCAGACGGGGAAGTGAAGGAGAGCTGCTCCATGACATCTCCTCAGAGCTTCTGGTCCTCTCAAGGCCCAGCAAGATCAAAAGGCTTTCCACCAGGACACAGGTTAGCCACGCTTCAAATCTCTGCCTACATGGTCTGTTGGGATACATGCAAGGTCATCATGCTACCAAGGCAGAGCCACTTCCCTGCAGACACTGGTAGTGGGTTTGGAAAGGAAGAAGTAAAGGGTTGAAGAGATTATTATAGTAACAGAACAGACAGGCTGGTGGCTGAGAGAACATCAAGAATAAGGTCCACAGAGTTCCCGCTGCAGAGCAATGGGGTCAGCAGCGTCTTTAGAGCACTGGGACACAAGTTCAATCCCTGGCACAGCACAGTGGGTGAAGGATCCATCACTGCCCCAGCTGTGGCATGGGTCACAACTGTGGCTCACATCTGATCCCTGCCATGGGAACTCTATATGCTGCAGGGCAGCCAAAAAAGAAGAAAAAAAGGATAATGCCCAGGTTTCTGCCTGAAGCACCTGAGTAGATGATGAAACATTCATAGAGATTAATTACGTGAGAGCAACAGAATAGGATCAGTTTGGAGGGGAGGAACCAAGAAATGGTATGATGATATAACTTAGGGGTGGACCTGTCGACTTGACGGTACTCTCAGGAAATTCAAAGAGCAATGATGGCAGGCAATTCAGTACGTGATCTGGAATCTCCTAACAGAGGTCTGGCCTAGAACTGCAGGGAGTTCCAGGATGCAAAAAGTAGTTAAAGCCCCAAGAAGAACTGAGATCAAACAGGAGAGTGTGTAAGTAAGATGACAGGCGGGCATTTCTAGTATCAAAAAATACATAGTTTTTAAGAATGAATGTTCTCAAATCACAGAAATCATCCAACCAGAATCACTACAGGTGAGTATCTTGAAGAACTCCATCTCTTTTCTTCTTGGGATTGGATTGGCTTTTAATATTTGGAAAGATCTAGTTTATAAAAGGAAATTGGTCACTATGGAAACAGGCTATTCAATATCAAACAGGCAGTTTCACCACGAAAAGGTAATTACTATAGTTTTTCCCTTAATTGTATGTTTTCATTTATTCCATATATTCCTCTGGTCAGAAATTTCCAGTCAGTTAAGGACCCAGTGAGCAAAGGCAGAAACACTAGCCTACAGCAATTTTCCCCAGGTTGCTTACCAGGGGGCACCCCGGATCCAGACATTTGGGGACTTCAATACTCTATATTCTATCAGGGTGTGCCATTCATCTGATTTCTATAGCCAGCCTAAGCCTAAGAGAACAGAATCACAAGGAAGGTGTCTCCGTCTTTTACTTCATGGCCAAATCTCTTTTGTTAAGAGCATGTTAATTTTATGTTAGTTCTTAATTATTATTCTAGGCTGCAGTGAAAATCTAAAGCTGTATAAGAAAAAAGAAAAATAAATACAAAATTTAAACAAATATGTCACCAAAATACTAAACGAAATTCATGCAAATTCTTACAGTGTAAGTCTCTTCTTTAGTTCACCATTCTACATTTTTAAGCTCAGGATGCATTCACATTTAAATAATTGTTCCTTCACTAACCTTATCCAAAAAAGCTTCTATTGATGCTTCCCGGTTTGCCGTATAAGCAATGTATCTATGTCTCCCAATGGAAGCAATTATCTGGGTTTCTTTTTCCAGAAGTTCACACAAAGCAGCTTTCCTTTCAGCTCCAGTGAAAGACTGGTTAATGCGTGCGAGTTCTTCTTGCCGCCAGACTAAAGGAATAACATGAAAGACTCTTGAGTTTTTAAAACCCCACATCTTTACAGAGCATTTTTCACTATCACATCTTGACAAGCAGTATTTTATTTTTATATCAACTTAAATAAAATTATACATGAATAGAATCATTCACATTGTACACCTGATCCATGAAAAAAACAGGATGAAATGGAAGCTGAGAGACTTAAAGCAATAAAAGCAGAGCCAAACAAACAGAAGCCATAGGACAGCAGTAGAGATAATGCCAAATTATACCTAAGAAAGCATGCACACTTCCTAGTATTGGAAAAAAAAAAAATGTCTTGGATTTGTGGCAGCCACGAACACCTACGGCTCAGATCTCCCTCCAGGAGAGAACCTGTTGCCAGGACACGTGGTGGACAGCACCAGCCCCAGCCCTTCGGATCCGCTGCCACTTTGGAGCAGAGGCCACACCCTCCCCACCAGACTCCCTGACCAAGACTGAGGACCACGGGAAGAATCAGGACCTGACCAGGTCTGCCCCACAGTTTCTCCCCTGTGGTCAGTCATTGTATCAGAGCTGACTCAGGCTTCCTCAAAGATCTCTGAGGCTCTCCATCCCTCATTGTCTTTCCTTCCCTCTCCACTTTCACAGATGTCAAATTTACACAAACCTAATTAATTAATTAATTAATACACATTAAGCTTTGAACACCAGAGGTTGACTATACATGTTATTTTCAAAGCTCTATGACACATTTATATAAATGTATATAAATTCTAGGAATAGGAATGGAAGAAAATATAAATCCCCCAAATCAGAAATGCCAAAACCACATTTGTTGACATGGTACAATTAAACTACAATTAACAACAAAATTTAAAAAAATAAATATTCGCACTGCTTGGAAACGTAAGAAATACTATCAAAAGTAACATTCTAATCACGTTAAGAAATAAAAGTTGTGGCCTGTCAACTATTAAAGAAAAAAGCACTACATATCAAAATGCATGGGATGGAACAAAAATGGCAGTAAGGTAAATTTAGGGGAATTTTACATAAGTAAACCTCAACTTCAAACCAGGAACCTGTGAACTGTGTGATGGGGGCAGGGAATGGGGCAGAGTTATAAAACACTGTAATACCTGTGACAGTTAATCACAAGCCTTCTCCAAAAGGTCATTTCTGGGCACTCCTCCCATTCTCCATGATTACTGAAAGATGACAGTGTGGCTTTGTTCCCCTGGGATATACATTTGGACTAAGAACCTAAACTCGTTTAAGCCATATTTGTTCTCTGTTCTTCACAGAACGTGGGGGCAAAGCAAAAGCAGAAACAGTGATCTACTGATCTTTATTCTGAACAAAGAGTCAATAAAGTCACTTTAATCCTTTCAATGTACACTTATTACTTGGTTGACTACTGAAGGGAGAGCCGTAATTACTTCATTAGCCGTGTAACTCTTTCCTTTTACATAGATATGATTTATTATTTTATTGTCAGAATGATGAGGTTTCAGAGTCTCATGAATTGCACTCTGGCCATAGAATCAAACCTATTTTTTCTCTGAACTTCAAAAAACCCAATTCCCTGATTTGATTATTATACTTGCCAAAACTCTATCACTTCTTTGCCATTCAAAACACCAACTTCAATTTTTGAGCAATTATCCAAAAGCCACCCTATAGATTTGAAGGTACATACAAAAGTGAGAAAGATGGGAGTTCCCATTGTGGCTCAGCGGGTTATGAACCCAACTAGTATCTCTAAGGATGCAGGTTCTATCCTTGGCCTTGTTCAGTGGATTAAGGATCTGGTGTTGCTATGAGCTGTGGTGTAGGTGGCAGATGTGGCTCATATCTGGCGTTGCTGTGGCTGTGGCACAGACTGGCAGCTGCAGCTACGATTCTACCCCTAGCCTTGGAACCTCCATATTCCACAGGTGTGGCCCTAAAAAGCAAAAGCAAAAAAAAAAAAAGTAAGAAAGACATAATGCCCTCTTGAAGGAGCAAATGTATCTCCTGGCCTCTCCCTAGTTGGAAAGACCATAAAATCCTTCCACTAGGACAGAATTTCTGCTTCTCCTTCAATTTATCTTTACCCAAAAGCCTACATTTTTCACCATTAGGTTTAGACTTTCTTTGGGTAAACCTCTTCTTGACACAAGATTACTTCTTTTAACATCAATTAGATATGATTCAATCAAGTAAAATGTACTCTCCCATTGTTATATTCCAGGCATGATTCCTTTCTCATCCTGTTGCAGAGATATTTCAGAATACATTACATTTGTATATAACTTATATAATTAGAGACCATATTTCCCTTCCTCTATGAAAATTTCAGGTTTACTTTAACGTTAGTCTCTGCATTGAAAGGTAAATATCTGAAACCATAAGTGGTTGTTTCTGGCCCTTTTGTTACAACCACTGCCTTTCACGAGATTTAGGTTTATAGTTTTATCAGATTTTTTTCTTCCTCCTCTCAAATTTCGACTTGAAATCATCCTGATCAGGTCAAGGACTTGTCACGCATGTTCTCTCTAAGAATCTATTCTGTTCCTTACTAGGAATATAATACTCAGACCCTGTACTGCTTGGTTTATTCAAAAAGGGCACTGGTAAATTTAAAAGCTAAATGGTGTTCAGCAAAAGGGCTGTAAATTTAAGAGCTAAATTATGTTATGAAAGTCCAGGAAATCCATGATTGATGAGTTTATCATTTAAGAGTACTTTTACCAACCAAAAAACTTTTTAAAAATTTGACAATATCCATATACCAAAAGGCAGTGTACAAATAAGAGGAAAATTGCTTGCTTGTGAAAATAATAACTGAGAATATTTACCTCATGGGATTATATGAATGTTCCCAGAAAGCAAATAAAAAATGAATGATATTAGTAAGCCTATTTTACTTCCCAGTTTTACATTAGAAACCTTTGGGACCGGTAGTAAATTTAGGCCACTAGGATATTATTTAAGCTCGTCTGCCAACCCCAAAAAGCAATATACTGGTCTGCTCGATTAATCCTTCTGTCCTGGGTGAATCTGGAGATACACATATGTGTATTCAAATACATTTCTATCCATATATATTTGGATTTTACATTTTGCCTAAATCATTAGTATGAGTTTTAAAAAGGAAACAACCCAATGAAGCTAATTAGAAATGAAAATAATGGGCCTTAATTCCAATAAAATGAACAACTTCCCTGTAAATCTACAGTGAAAGATACAACACAGCATCAGAAAAATATCATGACCCAACTACTAATAAGGAACAGAAAAACACAGTAGCCAGGAGTAGCTGCACAAAACTGATCTTATATCTGATTTGACAGTTTCCAGAACATTACATGGAAGATACTGAGAAAAATGAGAGATTCTCCCCTGTTTCATAAAATATATGTTCCCCGGAAATGATAATAAAAGTGAACAAAAAATTGGAATCCTGCATTTATTTGCTAAGGCTTCCATAACAAAGTACCACAGATGGGGTGCCTTAAATAACAGAAATTTATTCCCTCAGAGTTCTGAGAATTAGAAGTTCAAATCAAGGTGATCCTGAGTACCTCTCTCCTGAGCTTGTCAATGGCCATTCTTCTCCAGTATCTTCACATGATCACTGTGTGTCTGTGTCCTAACCTCCTCCACTTGTAAGGACACCAGTCACACTGGATTAGGGTCACATAGGACCTCACTTGTTCTCCATTACTGCTTAAAAGGGCCTGTCTCCAAACACAGTCCCATTCTGAGGTACTGAAGGTGAGAACTTCAGCATTTGAATTTGACGGGAACACAATTCAACCCATAAAAGACATCAATAACCACCAATACATTTTTTTTTTGTCTTTTTGCTATTTCCTGGGCCGCTCCCGCGGCATATGGAAGTTCCCAGGCTAGGGGTTGAATCGGAGCTGTAGCCACCAGCCTACGCCAGAGCCACAGCTACGGGGGATCTGAGCTGCGTGTGCAACCTACACCACAGCTCACGGCAACGCCGGATCCTTAACCCACTGAGCAAGGCCAGGGATCGAACCCACAACTTCATGGTTCCTAGTTGGATTCGTTAACCACTGAGCCACGACGGGAACTCCAACCACCAATATTTTTAAAGAAAAAGATATTAAAGAAATTGGTTCATGTGGAAGAATACATTTATCTTACATCCTTCGCTTAAATTCTTGGATAGTCTACCTAATTTCCAGGGTCTGAAGTTCAACTACAAAATGAGAGGATAGTATTAGTAGATAAAGTCCATACACATTCAAAAACTTCTGAGATTTAAACTTGCAATTTTTAAACAGCAGAACATACAATATCTTGTTCACCACTGGCATTTATATGCACCGGCTTTTTAAAATTCTTGTCACAGACTGGAAGCCTGAGTAGAAAGAACCAAGAAAGATTCAAACTGAAAGCCCCGGCCCAGCTCTGTCAATAGACTGGCCCAGGCAGTCTCCAGAAGCTAGAAGTCAAGGTACCTTCAAGAGGTCATAATTAAAGAAGGATCAGAAAGCACAGTTATCACAAGTCAAAACAAGACAAAGGGTAGAAGACTCAATTCAACAAACATTTACTATACACAATGAGCAAGGTCCTATCAGGTGCCCTAGGTAGAGACATGGACAGTTAAGATCGTGGTGTGGGAGTTCCCGTCGTGGCGCAGTGGTTAACAAATCCGACTAGGAACCATGAGGTTGCGGGTTCGGTCTCTGCCCTTGCTCAGTGGGTTAATGATCTGGCGTTGCCGTGAGCTGTGGTGTAGGTTGCAGACGCGGCTCGGATCCCGAGTTGCTGTGGCTCTGGAGTAGGCCGGGGGCTGCAGCTCCGATTAGACCCCTAGCCTGGGAACTTCCATATGCCGCGGGAGCGGCCCAGGAAATAGCAAAAAGACAAAAAAAAAAAAAAATCGTGGTGTGTTTAGAAACTATGGGGTAAGGAGAAGAGGCTCAGAGCCTAACCCATGCTGTCAGGAAAGATTTGTTCCTATGCTGAGACTGAGAGTGACATTTCAGATCAATGAAAAAAGTCACCCTCAATATATTGCTAAAAGAGAAATAAAAAGACATAAAAATCAAACATTGTAGCCTGGAGATAGTCCTCTCTTTTATATAGTATATTACCTTATATAGTTAAGTTCATTTTCTTAAATTGATATCACTTTGCTTTTATTACTAAGGAACAGGGTATCTGGAGGAAAAGGTAAATGTTTTTAGTTCTAATTCAAACTATGTAATTGTCACTATGAACCACAAGAGAGCAGCCGTTCCAAAGACTGGAGTAAAGACTATGAAATGAAGCCTTATTAAGCAGAAGAGCTATATAAATTATTGAGCTTGTGAGCCAGAATTTTAACTACAATAAAATGGAACTTTAAAAATATTATTCTTAGAGTTCTAATTTAGAATTTTAGAGCTCCAAGAAAGCTAAGAGATGTTTTATGTAAGAAATTTCATTTTCTTCTGTAAAAATCATGTATAATCATAAAATATACCTATTCATTTTTTTTTTAATTCTTCTATATCATCACAAGAGCCCAACTTCACTTTCCAGAATCTAAGGTAATAACTAACTTCCTGTTCCAGTTACTTCCACTTTAGAGGTATTCTGGGAAAGCAGAAACTAGATGTACTGTTACATCTTTGGGTTTCCCTGCATTTGGGTTTCCATTCATGTCAATGAATGAGTGAATAACCCATTCATTCTACCAGTATTTGTTGGACATGTGAGCAAAGCACAGAAAAAGGGACATCATCCAAAAAGTAAATTATTTGCTTTTGGAGTTTACAATCCAGTGTAAAAATTAATGTTAAAAATGTTTTGTTACAAATTGTAGTGTTATAAACATAAAGGTTTGGGTGCAGTGAGCACCATGAGGTGATAATCAGATATCCAGGTTTTACTGTCAGTCGCAAAAGGCTTTGAGTAAAGGTGACATTTAGGCCGAGATTGGAAGATGGGAAAGTCTTCAAGAAGAACAATGTATCTACTGCCCAAAGCAGGGAGTGATTGGCTTGTTCTGGTAACTGAATTTTTTTTTTGTCTTTTTTTTTTGCTATTTTTTTGGGCCGCTCCCACAGCATATGGAGGTTCCCAGGCTAGGGGTTGAATCGGAGCTGCAGCCCCCGGCCTACGCCAGAGCCACAGCAACACGGGATCCGAGCCGCGTCTGCAACCTACACCACAGCTCACGGCAACGCCGGATCCTTAACCCACTGAGCAAGGGTAGGGATCAAAGCCGCAACCTCATGGTTCCTAGTCAGATTCGTTAACCACTGCACCACAACGGGAACTCCCTGAATTTTTTTTTTTCTTTTTTTTGGCCACACCCATGGCATGTGGACGTTCTTGGGCCAGGGATCAAATCCATGCCACAGCAGCGACAGGAGCTGTTGCAGTGACAATGTTGAATCCTTAACCTGCTGCGCCCAAAGGGAACTTCTAAGTAACTAAAGTTTTTAAGTGTGTCAGTGACTAACCTCTGGTGGAAGAAACAATACGTAAAAGTCGAATGTGTACAGAATATAGATACAGGCATAAACAATCATTAATAAAGGGGAATAAAAAGGTATCTAGTAGAAAGAGCAGAATCACAGACAGGATGCTGGACTGAAGGATTCAAGACAGGTCAACTCTGAGTTCACAAATTCCCCAGACTGTCAGAGAATCAGACTGGACAACAATTTCTCTTTTTATCTCACAGGGATGAGGATCAAATGAGATAATATATTAAAACTGAATAATTTACAAAGCACTATTCATATTTTATTTAACTATTGTTAATAAAAAAGCATTTCCAATTTCATTCCAGCCTTATTTCTTGTCCCAAATGTAAGACATTATTCATCTTTTTAAATTCTCTAGTCCAGATTCCCAAGGCATCTTCTTCCTAAAATAATAAGATCTTCCTTTTGTCTTTGGTAAACCTGTTTTTCCTACTAATGAAAAATTATAAAATTAATATTCAATGCAAAGCCTATTTCAAACTTACATTCCAGTGCATTATAAAGAAGTTCAAAATCTTCTTTTGTTTGAGGATTATGCCTCCGGTAATAATCCAGTTTCATCCATTCTTCTTTTTCTTTTATCTTCCTTAGTTCTTCCTGTGCTTCCCACTTCAACCTGAACATTTTCTGTCTTCTCAAATTCTCTACCGTGACTTTAGCATGCCATCGTCTGTAGTGAGTCTGTATCACGATTACCTACAGTTAAATTAAAAGGAAATGAAATAATGCCAACTTTACTAGACAGTGAAAGGCAACGATGATTATTTCTTTCAAGTTTAAAAACTAGAAAGAAGGGGGAACTATTAAGAGACATGGGAGATAAACATAGACATTCCAAAATATGTCTGATACAAGTTTCAGATAGAATGAAGAAGGTTGGATTAGAGAAACTGCTCAACATATATAATAGAAGAACATTTCCCAAAACTAAAGAAAGACCTGAGCTCTATGATAGAAAAGGTCCATTACCAAATCTCAAGCACATCATGGTAAGATTACTAAAGACAAAGTAAAAATCCTGAAAGCTTCCAGAAAGAGGAAGTAAAGGACTGAGAATTCCACTGACATCAAAAACAGCTTCCAATATATAAAAGGAAATAATTTGGAAAATAAATTTGAATCTAAACTTCGACACCCACTCAAACTAAAATCCAAAATGAGGTTTATTCAATAGGACTTAGTTTACCTCTCATGCGTAATCTCTGAAAATAATTAGTAGAGAATATGATCCAACAAGAGTAATAAAGTGGAAAAATCGAAGAAGTAAGCAAAAACTTCCAAAAAATTATTTGCGGAGTTCCCATCAGGGCGCAGTGGAGGCAAATCCAACTAGAGACCATGAGGTTGCAGGTTCAATCCCTGGCAATGGGTTAAGGATCTGGCGTTGCTGTGAGCTGTGATGTAGGTTGCAGACACGGCTCGGATCTGGCATTGCTGTGGCTCTCCTGTAGGCCAGCAGCTACAGCTCTGATTGGACTCCTAGCCTGGGAAGCTCCATATGCCGCTAGTGCAGCCCTAAAAAGCAAAAAATAAAAAATGATTTGCACTAAATACATCTTATTTGAAAAAATTCACATATATCAATGTAAATATATAAAACAATCTGAAGTTATGTTATATAGTAAATTGTAATTGTGTAATATACATACAATTGTAACTCCAGATCAAGTCCTCAGTGCATGGGAGAAATAAGGAATGATGAGAAAGAAATGAAGAAGAGCCTGCTAGGGTCCTTGACTTGTTTATGGAAAAGATGTAGAGCCTGATTAAATATACATTTAGTATAAAAATATTAAGTGCATCAAAAATGTTTGAGTAACCACTACAAAAACAGACTCAAAGCACCTACTCCTGAACTATGAAAGAACAAAAAAAGAAAAAGTGTAGTTAAGCAAAAAAAAAGAGAAAGTTTAATAAAAAATAAACAAGAATGAATAATAAATAAAAACAAAATGAGATGGCAGGAATGAGTACAAAAATATCAGTAGTCACACATAATATAATCTTGCTTACAATAAGATTTAAAATAAAGCATTGAACTCAAGAAGCTCAAGAATAAAATAAGCATGCTAACAAATTGAAAGGAATCAATCAAGATCAAAGAACTTATTAGATGGAAATTTACTCTTTATACTGGCTTTTAACCAGTCCCTCTGTTTACAGCTCCCATCCCACTTCCATCTCCCACAGAACCTCCAATTCACTTTCCAAGATTCTATGGGGCAAACTGATTTGGTTCTTGATGCCATCCCCCTTGGCAGGCATTTAGATTTTCACTTCTTCTGCTCACGTAAGTCAAGTTAACACTTTTCCATCTGCTTTACAACTTTAAAACATCGACTGACATTTACTCTTCCCTCTTCTCATATATTCTTTGTCCCTGTATGTTTATACTTTTCTTATTCCTTTAACATCATGTTATTGGAGTTTGGAAAGTGTTGCAGTATAGCTTAGTGCTGTCCATTTCCCTACCTAAGAGCCTTTCTCTCCTACTTCCTTACTAAGAAAATTTCAGTCTTACTGAGGAGCAACAATAGAAAACTTTAAAAATGTATTTATAACACACTCTCAGTAAGGATGTTACATCACCCAGTTCAGGCCAACAAGATATTAAGTTGAATCATTCAGTGGGTCTTTTAGGGAAAATTCTTTTTTTTTTTTTTTTTTCTTTTTAGGGCCACACCCACAGCATGTGGAAGTCCCCAGGCCAGGGGTCGAATCGGAGCTGTAGCTGCTGGCCTATACCATAGCCACAGTTATGCATGACCCAAGCTTCATCTGTGACTTACACCACAGCTGATGGCAACACCAGATCCTTAACCCACTAAGCAATCCAGGGATTGAACCCACATCCTCATGGATACTAGTAGGGTTCTTAACCCACTGAGCCCCAACGGAAACGCCTAGGGAAAATTCTTGAATGGCATACATGGGATGTGCTCCCTTGACTTCTCCCTTCTTGCAGGATGCTCACATTATGCTGAAGGTTGATAAATAATTTTATCATCATATACCAACAAGCTCATGAAAAGACTGATGGAGTAAAAAGGTGAAAGGAATTTAGATTCCTGATGGCATCATAGAGCCACCAGCCAGGCCCTAAACAGTAAGAAATTAAAATTAGTTTGGACTGAGAAAATAAGATTCTATCGGGCTGGAATAACTGGCATTAATAAAGTCAGCCATAAAATTAATAGGAAACAGTATGCATCCCAAGGACACCCTTTAGCTATAAAATGTCATAATAAGAACCCCCTTCTCTGAGTGACTACTATTTTCTTACTCTCTGAGAAACTTTGTTCTCTAAAATCATAACCTATGAGGAACTTTGCTGTCTGAAATGAGATCCCTAAGAATGAAACATCCCACTGTTGCCTGGAATATCTGCTACTTTGACATAGATAAGCAGCCTCGATTTACAACCAATGCGCTGAACTTCAGAGAGGAAACAACATTCCACAACTCTCTCCTACTTCTGTCACCAAAGGACCAGAACCCTGATCCGCATCTCAGTCCAGACCTGACGCTGACCCATCTACACACAGACTTGTTTTATACGGAGACAATCAAAATGCTGCATCACTTAAATTTCACCGAAACCTCACTCTTCCCCCAGAGTCTATAAGAACTCCATCTTTTCCTTAGGTGAAAATTAGTTTGGACTCAAAAAGTAGAAATTCTTCAGGTTGGAATACTGCAGGTCAAGTAAATAACTGCACTGACAAGTCAGCTACAAAACCAGCCCCGTGGTGCCCCTGGTGTGCAGTCTCCTTCGGTGCAATGAGCCAACCAACTCAGACCACAGGCTCATCGCTCAAGGTTCTGGGCTAACTGGGCTAGACCAGCAGTCTAGCTGCTTATCATGCAAAAAAAACAAAATCACTGCTTTCAATTCTTTTTACTTATAACAATGCTAGGAGGTAGCAGAGATAAAATATGTATGCTTCCTATGTCATGTTTAACTGAAATCCCCAATGTTTAATAGGGTAAAGGTATCCATTTTTCCCCAACTGATCAATGTACTTCTGATAAAGTTCTCCAATTTTCATAAAAATTGCAAACAGACTCTAAAATTCTTATGGAAAAAAACTTTGCACTAATAGTCAAAACAGGAGATCCCATTATGGCTCAGCAGATTAAGAACCCGACAAATACCCACGAGGGTGCGGGTTCTATCCCTGGCCTCGCTCATTGGGTTAAGGATCCGGTGTTGCTGCAAGCCGCACACTAGGTTGCAGATGCAGCTCAGATCTGGCATTGCCATGGCTGCAGTGTAGGCCAGCAGCTGCAGCTCTGATTTAACCCCTACCCTGGAAACTTCCATATGCCACAGATGTGGCCCTAAAATTCAAAAAAAGAAAAAAAGTCAAGACAATTTTGAAACATAAGAACCATGAGGTACAATACCTTCTGTACTAGGTCTCAAAATATGTTATAAACCAGTAGTTATTAAAATAATACATTACTGGAGTTCCCGTCGTGGCGCAGTGGTTAACGAATCTGACTAGGAACCATGAGGTTGGAGGTTTGATCCCTGGCCTTGCTCAGTGGGTTAACGATCTGGCATTGCCATGAGCTGTGGTGTAGGTCACAGACGCGGCTCAGATCCTGCGTTGCTGTGGCTGTGGTGTCGGCTGGTGGCTACGGCTCCGATTAGACCCCTAGCCTGGGAACCTCCATATGCTGCGGGAGCGGCCCAAGAAATAGCAAAAAAAAAAAAAAATACATTACTGACAAAGAATAAAAAGACATATATATTAATGAGAGAATGAAGAAATCAGAAACAGATGTGTTTCTGTCACCAAAGGAACAAGACCCTTTAGTATACATTAAATTATTAAGTATACATTAAATTATTATAGAGAGAACAAATTTAAAAGTTCATGGTACTGAGTAATTGGCATTACTTTTGGAAAAAAATAAAATTATAACTCTTCTTCATGTCATTTTTAAAAATCCAGATGAAATCATATACACAAAAACTATGAAAGAAAGTTATATTTATGTGTGGAATAATACCACCAATATATACCAATATATAAAATGCAAAACCAAATAAGTCTGATTATAATGAAGGACATCATAAACTAAGTGTGAGTGATAATGTATGTGATATCTAAAAGGAAAAAAAATTGAAAAATAATATGTACTCTGGGTAAAGTCAATGTGGAATGGGCTCATAAATGGTTTATGGATGTATAATTTGGTACAATACTTCTGAAAAACACTTTGGTAATATCTCAAGACTTTAAAAATGTCATCATTTTTGCCCTAGTAATTCAACTTTTAACATCTTCTCTAAGTATTTCTTAAATGGACATTATAATTTATACAGCATGAAGATTTTGATGAAAACATGTCTCTATGTCCTACAAAAGAGAGTAATTAAACTATGGTATTTATATTGTGGAACAATATAGTACTATTAAATTGTTTATAATAAATAATAAAAGGTAGAGAAATGCTTATGATATAGTTGTAGGTGTACAAGAAACTTCTTTAAAGTTCCATGTATGATAAATTCCCAGTGGAAAGTAAGAAAACATAAAAGCTAACTGAAGAATTTCCTGCAATTTTTTTAATGATTAATGCCATTTGAAAAAATAGAAGGAAAATATCACATTGAGTATGTTCAGGGTTAGATACTGAATCGATTTTTGTTAAAATGTATGGGGAGAGAATATCAATAAAGAGATTTTTTTAAAAAAGAACCAAATGGAAATGTGGGGAGTTAATAGTACAATAACTGAAATGAAAACACAAAAAACAGGCTCAACAGTAGATCTGAACTGGCAAAAGAAAGAATAATGAACTCCATTATAGGTCATTAGAAACTATCCACTCCACAGAAGAGGGGGAAAAAAAGTAACAGAGTAGAGACAGAGACCTTGGGGACACCATCAAGCAAACAATCATGCACAAATACTAAAGGGAATTCTTCAAATTGAAATAAAATGACATTAGACGTCACTTTTAATTTACATAAAGAAATAAACAGTACTAGAAAAGGTAATTATGTATGTAAATGTAAAATCTTGTATAAATATATATTTTCCTCTTCTCTATTCTTATTTAAAATGCAATTGCATAAAAATAATAATTATAAAAGGAACTTCAGGGCTTAGAATATACAAAGAACATACACATTTGTGTGATAATGATAGTGCAAAGAGGGGATAAAATTGGAGTTCTATTGGAGCAAGATTTCAATATTTTATTGAATTTCACTTACTATTAATGAGAAGTATGTTGCCATAAATTGAGTTGTATATTCTAATCCCTAAATTACACTTGGAGCAAGCCTTTAGGAAATGATTAAGAAAAAACATTTTAAATACTAAAGCAATAATAAAAAAGAAAACCTCATTAAAAATGGACAAAGTATTTGAAGTTAATTTCTCCTAAGAATATACCCAAGTTGTTAATAAGCACATGAAAAATATTCGGTATCATTGGCCATCTGGGTATGTAAATCTAAACCACAATGAGATACCACTTTACACTCACTGGGATGGCTGTATAATCAAAAAGACAAACAATAGCAAGTGTTGATAAGGATATGGAGAAATCAGAATCCTCATAACCGCTGGTGGGACATAAAATGGTGCAGCTGCTTTGGAAAACAATCAGGCATTTCTTCAAAAAGGTTAAACAAAATAACCATATGGGGAGTTCCCATCGTGGCGCAGTGGTTAACGAATCCGACTAGGAACCATGAGGTTGCGGGTTCGGTTCCTGCCCTTGCTCAGTGGGTTAATGATCCGGCGTTGCCGTGAGCTGTGGTGTAGGTTGCAGACACGGCTCGGATCCCGAGTTGCTGTGGCTCTGGAGTAGGCCGGTGGCTACAACTCCGATTCAACCCCTAGCCTGGGAACCTCCATATGCCGTGGGAGCGGCCCAAGAAATGGCAAAAAGACAAAAAGACAAAAAAAAATAAAATAAAATAACCACATGATCTAGCATTTACATTCCTAGGCACAACCCAAGAGAAATGAAAAATACATGTCCACAAAAAAATTGTACATGAATGTTTTACGGCATCTTTAATCCTAACAGCCAGTAAGTGGAAACAAACCTAACATCCATCAAATAAATGATGATAAATGTTGATAAATGACAAACAAAATGTGGTGCATATATATTGACATACCTACAGTAGGTCTATACAATTGGGTATATACAATGGAATATTGTTTTGCAACAGAGAGAAATGAAGTATTGATACACGTTACAATGTAGGTGAGCCTTGAAAACGTTACGCTAAGTAAAAGAAATCTGTCACAAAATACTGTATATTGTATGATTACATGTATATGAGATAGTCACAACAGGCAAATCAAAAGAGACAGAAAGTAGGAGCTCCCTGGTGGCCTAGCAATTCAGGATCGGACATTTTCACTGCTGTGGCACAGGTTCAATCCCTGGCCCAGGAAGTACTGTATGCTGTAGGTGCGACCCCCACCCCCAAAAAAGAGGCAGAAAGTAGATTAATGGCCGCCTAAAGCAGAGAGGACTGGAGAGAAATAGGGTGTGGAAGTGGGATTCTTTCTGGGATGATGAGAATGGCCTAAAATTGACTGTGGTAATGGTTGCATAATATGTTTATAAAGTTTAAAAAAATCACTGATTTGTACACTTTTTTTAAAAGTATACATCATATAGAAAATAAAGGTTTTAAATTTTTAAAAAATAATTTAAATATTACTAAAAAGTATCTATTTAACATAAAACAAGGTACTAAAGGAAGAATAGGGAAACCAGAGAGACACAACATAGAAAACAAATAGCAAAATGACTGATAAACACTAACTTCATCAATAATTACCTGAAATAGGGAGTTCCCATCATGGCTCAGCAATATTGAACCCAACTATTATCCATGAGGATGTGGGTTCAATCCCTGACCTTGCTCAGTTGGTTAAGGATCTGGTGTTGCCATGAGCTATGATGTAGGTTGCAGACATGGCTTGGATCCTGAGTTGCTGTGGCTGTGGTGTAGGCTGGCAGCTGCAGCTCTGATTCGACCCCTAGCCTAGAAACTTCCATATGCCATGGGTGTGGCCCTAAAAAGACAAACAATAATAAATATTATATGAAATATAAATGTATTAAATACTCCAATCAAAAGGCAGAGATTGTCAGACTGGATAAAAAGTCAAGATCCAATTACACTGTCTAAAAAAATAGACTCTAGGTTCAAAGACTCAAATAGGTAAAAGGATAAAAAAAAAAAAAAAAAACCACAGACCATACAAACCAAAACATACAAGTGATGGAGTGGCTTTATTAATATCAGAGAAAATAGATTTTAATATCTTTTGGTTTCAGTTATTCTGGAAAGCTTCATAGATAATTCTACTGTGACAAGGATTAAGGCCAAAGGACAGAGTGATTGAAACCAAGGGACAAAGGGGACAAAGCTAACAATAGCCAAGGGCAATACCCAAAGCCCCTATGATTCCCTAAGGGAAAGGGAAGGATGAGGAGTCCTTGGGATAATGGTTCCTTACACTGGGGGGGTGGGGGGGGAGAAGACTGGAGACAACAATGCTTTTACTACTAATAAAACATTGCTCATGACTCTCTCCTTGACCTAATTCTAATCAAGTCCCTTTGAGCTCTTTTCCAACTAGGTCTTGACTTTTGGGCTTCCATATTCATCTCCGCATCATCCAATTTTAGCAAGAGTCCTGTTAAATCAGTTTAACCAGAATCCCCAACCTTGATATCTTGCCCTCAATATTTCATCAGGGTCTTCTTCCATCCTTCAGAAGATGACTAATCACTCTGGCCTGACTTCAGAAAAAAATCCTCTTAGGTTGGTTTAGCCAGAATCTCCCCTTACCCTTGAAGTCTTCAATTAGCAATTTTCCATCCACTGACCCCTACCCTGCTCCTTGGCTATAATTTCTCCCTTTTCCTTGTTGCATTCAAAGTTGAGCACAATCTCTCTTTCCTACTACAAAACTCCATTGCAGTATCTCCTTTTGAATAAACTATGCCTTACCATCTTTAACAAGTGCCAACAATAATTTTTTCTTTACAACACCCACATGAGTTCTTTCACAGGCAAGTGTGCTTAGGGAAACACACAGACACACACAGAAAAATTGGCTCTCAGATTTAATTTTTAGTATTCACCTATAATAAAAGTGATCTTACCGCCTCTAATCTTCGAGCATGATATTCTGCTGCTGAAAGATATTTTCCTGGTGTTACCAGTTTATCAGTCACATTTGATATATATACACCAATTTTAGTCATCTGTGTGGATGTTGTATTTGTAGTTTGTTGGAGCTTCCTTCTCTGAAAAACTGTCTAAAAATAAAAGCATAAAAAATAAATATCCACTGTATACACATAAAGTTAGTAAAGAACACATTGTCCTATACATTTAGGTTAATATTCTTTTACTTTTTTAATTAAATTGTATTGGGGTATAGTTGATTTACAATGTTGCATTAGTTTGAAGTATACAGCACAGTGAATCAGTTATATTCTTTTTTGGATTCTTTTCCCATATGGGTTATTAAAAAATATTTAGAGTTCCCTATGCTATACAATAGGTCTTTGACAGTTATCTCTTTTATATACAGTAGTGTATATATGTTAATCCCAAACTCCTAATTTATCCCATCTCCTGACATTTCACCTTTGATACCACGAATTTTTCAATGTCTGTGAGTCTGTTTCTATTTTGTAAGTAAGTTCATTGTTAAATTAGATTTCACATATAAGTGATATGTGATATTTGCCTTTCTCTATCTGACTTTACTCAGTATGATAAAAGATACATGCATCCCAATGTTCACTGCAGCACTATTTACAGTAGCCAACACATGGAGGCAACTTAAATGTCCATCAACAGAGGAATGAATAAAGAAGATATGGTACATATATGCAATGGAATATTACTCAGCCATAAAAAATGAATTAATACCATTTGCAACAATATTGATGGATCTACAGATTATCTTTTATTTTAAATGCCATATAATTATTTAGCTTTTAATTTTAGAGAGATACACATTGCAACATGTGTTGATTATATGGAAAAATAAAAATGTTACCTGGGTATCCCTACAAAATACATTCAGTTTTTCAGGACTCTTTTTAGGTACAGTTTGTGTTCCAGCATTGTGATATTCTATTCCTGTTATTTTATGTCTAAATCCACCAAGAAATGGTTTGTGAAATTCAGATCTTATCATCTCAACCGCCACTTCCTGATACTCATCAATGCCTGAGGATATACAGCCAAGATTCCATGAAAGTTCAACCACAGAAGGACTGTAAAATACTTTATCTAAAAGATAACAAATAACTAACCAGTTTGTACTCTGACAGTTATGATTTGAGAGACATCACTTAATCTAGCTATTCTTCTGATTGGATATAGATCTGGATGTAAAGAGAAGATTTCCACTTGTACAACATCCTGGGGCTTAACTCCATGTTGCAGTAATGTCTCCTGATTTTTAAGAATCATTCCTAAAAACAAGATGAAATTATTAGAAGTGTTATGATAAAGAAATGATTATATGTGTTCACTTTATGGGATGGAAAATACCAAAAGTGCTTATGTGAATGCATATTGTTTAATTACCAAATAGAGTATTGATGATGTTCACCTCTTGCTATAATGTTAATACAGAAAACTCCACAGTAGAAAAAAATTAAGGGGAGTTCCCGTCGTGGCTCGGTAATAACGAACCCAGCTAGGACCCATGAGGATGTGGGTTTGATCTCTGGCTTCACTCAGTGAGCTGTGGTGTAGGTCATAGACATAGCTTGGATCCTACGTTGCAGTGGCTGTGGCAAAGGCTGGCAGCTATAGTTCCAATTCTACTCCTACCCTGGAAACTTCCATATGACACGGGTGTGGCCGTAGGGGAAAAAAAAGCCCCCCAAAAAAGAGAAAAAGTTAAGGTGGTCCTCCTGAGAATCTAAGTAAAGATACAACTCTCATCTCATCATAAATACAAATATATAATAACCATGCAACCATAAACATTTAAAAATAAGAAAAAAAAACCTTTTAAAATAAATTATGATCTATAGATATGCAGGCATATTCTAGAGACACATTTATTTAGCTACACAAGTCTGCTTAATTCTATCATAGTTATGAAGACTACATCCTCTCATGACACAAGGCTAATATAAGATGGGCTGCTCAATATTGCCTACAAATATAAAGAACCTGGAACCTCATCAGAATGTGAACTGACCTTAATGAATAGAAGACTGATAAACCATTTTCTTTCTTTTCTTTTTGAGGTCTTTTTCTATACATGCTTATTCATCGTCTATTTTTTTAACCTTGTTTCCTCCTCATCATATATAACTTATTTCCAGTTCTTACCACTTCCCCAAAGTCCCAGGTTTTCTCACCTCTTTAGGAGTTAGCACAAGTATTATCATTTTTATTAGATGAGGTTTTCTAGACTCTCGCACTTTCTTTCCTCCCTGTTCCCACAGTTTTTAAGCATATCTCCATTAAAACATTTACACATTGTGTGGTAACTATTACATGCATCTTCTTCCTTCCCAGTCTGTAAACAACTTGAGAACAGGGATTTTATTTCATGTTTCTTTATATCTTTGGTTTTTTGCAAAGCACGTGGAGCAAAGTATGTCCTCAATAATAATATGTTGAAAGAATGGATGTATAACTACAATATAATGTTCAAATAATAAATACCAAGATATTTAGCAAATTGAAGATCTTGATTATTTGCATGTTAAAACTAGAGAAGTCTTGATAAGTTTTATTCGCCTCCAGGCTTACCTGCCCGTCTTATCTGTAGGCTATAAGGTGGGATACCTAACAGGGATGAAAAATGCTCCTTGAGTTCTTTTAAAACAATGTCGATTTTAAAGGGCATTATAATTTCCTGGCCCACAGGAAGAAGTACAACTTTTACTGCACATAAAAAGAGAAAAGAGTTACAGTTAAATGTTGGGTCAACAACCTAGAGTCCACAAGCAGAGACAGAATTATGGGATAATTTGCAAGTTATTTCTGCCATGTTCTCACACTACACCTCTATGATAATTAGTTTTCATTTTCTAGACAGAAGAGTGGCAAACATACAGTTGCAACGTTTTGCTTTGAAAATCAATCCATAGTCTCAAGAATTAGCATCAGTGGTCCACGTCTGCTCCCCCAACTCCAGCTCAAAGTTCAGACCTCTCTTCCGTTGCCTGCTATGAGCATCAGTGCACATTCAAGATTACCTCTTCGCCCAAAATACAATGAGAAATAGGAAATGAAAGCTTCTTTTAAGGATTCTTCTAAAATCATTTAAAAATTTTAAAGACTCCCACTACCTGGAATATGGTTTTTTTTTGTCTTTTTTTGTTGTTGTTGTTGTTGCTATTTCTTGGGCCACTCCCACGGCCTATGGAGGTTCCCAGGCTAGGGGTCCAATCGGAGCTGCAGCCACCGGCCTACGCCAGAGCCACAGCAACGCGGGATCCAAGCCGCGTCTGCAACCTACACCACAGCTCACGGCAACGCCGGATCGTTAACCCACTGAGCAAGGGCAGGGACCGAACCCGCAACCTCATGGTTCCTAGTCGGATTCGTTAACCACTGCGCCACGACGGGAACTCCTGGAATATGTTATATAGCTATAAACATGGGAAATTTCTCAGGGAATCAAGCTTTTTTGTGTACTATTACAAAGGGAGACCCTGAAACTTGAACTTGGAGACGTCCATGCTTTGATTATATATTGATACCAGGCATCAGGAAATCAGTTCTTATTCATGAAGAAAAACAAATAGGGAAATTTTCAAAGAAAATTTTCTTTGACCTTACAATTACAAAAGGTTACCTAATAATAAATTCATTCTTCTTCCCATAACTGATTGATGTCTATAGCTGGAAAAATGCAAAACAGAAAATCATTGTTTATTACAAATATCTGGAATAACTGCACAAATTTACTTTTCAGGAAAAAATGGACATAATGTGGCTCACTCTCAACTCTAAAAAAAAATCAAGACACTCACATGTTAAAAATATAGAAAAACTGTTATAAAATGATTATCTGTTTGTCAATTATAGGAAGAAAATATATAGTACTTAAAAACTAATTATCATGGAGCAAACTTTTTACTTTTATATCTACAGACTTTAAATTTGAAAGAAACAGAGAGAGAGAGAGAGAGAGAGAAGGAAAGAAAGAAAGAAAGAAAGAAAGAAAGAAAGAAAGAAAGAAAGAAAGAAAGAAAGAAAGAAAGAAAGAAAGAGAAAAGACAGACTTCACAAATAATTAAGAAATTCAAGTGGCATAGTCACAGAAGTTTGGCAGATGAGGGATAAGGAAACTAATATCAAATATAAAACAAATATGCAAGGAAAAACAAACAAAAAGCAACCATTCTTCAAAATGAGGGGAAAAAAATAGCCTCGATTCCCTGGGTGGTACCTGTTGCTGAAGAGTCTTTTGTTGATGTTCTCAGAGATTCCTTCACAGCCTTCACTTTTTCCAGAAATCTCAGGGAATCTTTTGAATATTTTTTGGCTGACTGCTCTTCATTATCAGATTTAGTTAGAGAATCTCCACTGTCTCTGGGAGAATGTGACACTTGTTCAGTTGACATAACGTCTTCCATGAGCTGCTTGATATCGTTTAGTTCCAGACTTGAAAGGCTCTGGTCACTCGAATCCTCAACAGGTCTTTCATGGTCCCAACCAGATAGTTCTAGTTCATATTCATTGTCTTCAGTTTGATCTGAGTCTGGAAGTTCTTCTGAGGAAACTGGAATACTGATAGTCCCCAAAGTATCCTTTATTTCTTCTGATGAATCAACAACGTTCTGAGCATCAGATTTTTTCTCCTGATCAGACATTTTCCTGAAGTGAAAGAAAAAAAAAATACACCTACTACACATAAAATTTTTACACCAAATATCAAATTCTTGCTGTTACACAGTAATGTTCATAGTTCATAATATACATACTACAATATGGCTCATTATTTCTTTTTTCTTTTTTTTTTTTGTCTTTTTGCCATTTCTTGGGCTGCTCCCGCAGCATATGGAGGTTCCCAGGCTAGGGGTCTAATTGGAGCTGTAGCCACCGGCCTACGCCAGAGCCACAGCAACGCAGGATCCAAGCCTCGTCTACAACCTACACCACAGCTCACAGCAATGCCAGATCCTTAACCCACTGAGCAAGGCCAGGGATCAAACCCGCAACCTCATGGTTCTTAGTCGGATTCGTTAACCACTGCGCCACCAAGGGAAACTCCGTGGCTCATTATTTTTTAAATATTATCTTAGCAATGGCATTAGGTAAAAAAATCATTGGTGAATTTTAATAAAAATACCACATAAAGTAAAAATGTGCATCAAAATGCAATAAATTTGAGATAAATTGCCTGTGAAAAATATATTAAAAATAATTTAAAACATATTGTCATTTCTTATTCAATGAACAATACCTTGCAAAAGGACTTTTTTAATAACTTTTTTTTCTAAATACAAAACTAACAGGGTTTATACTTTTGGCATTACAATTGTTAAGAAGCTCCAAGGAACCTGTCATCTCCACGGTGACTATATCTTGGAAAGTATACAGGTCTTTTTTCTTTAAAAAAAATCATTGGAATATAGTTGACTTACAAAGTTGTTTTAATTTCAGGTATATAGCAAAGTAGATCAGTTAAACATATAAATATACCCATTCCTTTTCAGATTCTTTCCCATATAAGTTACAACACAGTACAGTAAATTTCCCCATGCTATACAGTAGGTCCTCATATTCATATATACAGCAGTGTGTATGTAATCATCCCAACCCCCTAATCATATTCTTTCCCACTCCATATTTTCCCTTTGATAAACGTAAGTTTGGTTTCAAAATCTGTCTGTTTCTGTTTTATAAGTTCTACTGTATCATTTCTTTTATATTCCACATATTAGTGATCTCATATGATATTTATCTTTCACTGTCTGACATACTTCACTTAGTATGTTCATTCCAGGTTCATCCATGTTGCTGCAAATGGCATTATTAGGCTTTTCATAGCTGAGTAATATTCCATTATATATGCGTATCACAACTTCTTTATCCAGTCCTCTGTTGATGGACATTTTGGTTGATTCCATGACTTGGCTATTGTAAAGAGTGTTGCAATGAACACCAGGGTGCATGTATCTTTTCAAATTATGTTTTTCTCCTGATACATGCCTGGGAGTGGGATTGATGGATCGTATGGTAGTTCTATTTTTAGTTTTTTAAAGAACCTCCATACTGTTCTCCCTAGTGACTGCACTAGCCTACATTACCACCAACAATGTAAGAGGGTTCCCTTTTCTCCACATCCTCTCCAGCATTTATTGTTTGTAGACTTTTTGATGATGGCCATTCTGACTGGTGTGAAGTGACACCTCATTGCAGTTTGAATTTGCATTTCTCTAAAAATTAGTGATGTTGAGCATCTTTTCATGTGTTATTTGGCCATCTGTCTGTATTCTTCGGAGAGATGTCTGTTCAGATTTTCCGACCATTTTTTAATTGGGTCGCTTGTTTTTTGATATAAAGCTGTATGAGATATTTGTATATTTTGGAGATTAATCCCTTGCTGGTCACTTTGTTTGCAAATATTTTTTTCCCCATCATGTGTGTTGCCTTTCCTTTTGTTAATGACTTCCTTTGCTGTGCAAAAGCTTTTAAATTCAATTATGTCCCATTTATTTATTTTTGTTTTCAATTTTCATTACTCTGGGAGATGGATCAGAAATATATTGATGTGATTTATATCAAAGAGTGTCCTGCCTATGTTTTCTCTATGAGTTTTATAGTATCTGGTCTAACATTTAGGTCTTTAATCCATTGTGAGATTATTTTTGCATATGGAGTTAGAGAGTGTTCTAACTTCATTCTTTTACATGTGGCTGTCCAGTTTTCCCAGCACCACTTATTGTATATTCTTGCTTCCTTTGTCATAGATCAATTGACGATATGTGCATGGGTTTATTTCTAGGCTTTATATCCTGTTCTATGGATCTGCATGTCTATTTTTGTGCCAATACCATGCTGTTTTGATGACTGTAGCTTTGCAGAATAGTCTGAACTCAAGGAGACTGATTTCTCCAGCTCCATTTCTCTTTTTCAAGATTGCTTTGGCTACTTGGGGTCTTTTGTGTATCCATACAAATTTAAAATTTTTTTGTTCTAATTCTGTGAAAAATACCATCGGTAATTTGATAGGGATCGTGAATCTGTAGGCTGCCTTGGATATTATAGTCATTTTGACAATATTGATTCTTCCAATCCAAGAACATGGCATATCTTTCCACTCATTTAAAGTATCATACTAAATGAAGTTAGTCAGATAGTGAAGACAAACATCATATGATATCACTTATATGTGGAATATAAAAAAAAGGATACAAATGAACTTATTTGCAGAATAGAAACTTCAAAAAATTTCTGGTTACCAAATGGGACAGGGTAGGGGAAGGATGGACTGTGCATTTGGGATTAGTAGATGCACACTGAGGTATATGGAATGATTTGCCGATGTGGACCTTCTGTATAGCACAGACAACTCTACCCAATATTCTGTGATAATCTATGTGGAAAAAGAATCTGAAAGAGAATGGATGTGTGTACATGTATGGCTGAGTCACTCTGTTGTACAGTAGAAATTGTCACAACATTGTAAATCAATAAAACTTTTAAAAAATGAAAAAAAAATGAACAGCACTCTTCATAGGAGCTTTGCTCTCACAAATTGTAGCAGAGATGTCCAATGACCTCTGCCTCCCAAAACAAACATATCAACAAATGTAGACTGATCTTGGAGCAGACAGCAAGCTTGGTTGCCTGAGCTACAGCAATCAAGAGCTTTGGCTTGGGAGATGGTATGAGAGCATCTTGGAGCATGGGCCAGGGTGGGCCAGAGCAGCACAGAGCCAGGCTTCAGAGGCAGGAGCTGGGTCAGAGTGTTGAAGAGCCAGTATAGCTGGGAACTTACTTATGGAAATTGGCAGCCAGGAATATAGGATAGGGGAAGTGGCTTTGAGGCTGATTTCTGTGGCAACCGCACAGGGAAGATTAAAACTTGAAACACAGTGAGATGGAAAAGCTGTGCTTGGAACTTCTACTTTAAGCATAGATCCTTATGTAGGAAGAAAAATTAACTTTAGTCAGTGAAGTTCTCTGGCTACTAGATGACAAATTTCAAGAAAAAAAAAGAGTATACACTTGTACAGCATTAGAGCTGAAGAGAGAATTAGTAAACTGGGAGACAAAAAAATTTTATATAGAATGTTGTAAAGAAATAAGCACATGAAAAATATGAAAGAGGGAGTTCCTGTTATGGCTTAGTGGGTTAGAAACCCAACTAGTATCCATGAGGATGCAGGTTCCATCCCTGGACGCACTCAATGGGTTAAGCATCTGGCATTGCCTTGAACTGTAGTATAGGTCAGATTCCGATCAGATCTCACACTGCTGTGGCTGTGGCGTAGGCTGGCAGCTGCAGCTCTGATTCGACCCCTAGCCTGGGAACTCCCATATGCCATGGGTGCAGCTCTAAAAAATAAATAAATAAATGTGGTTAAATTTCAACAGCAACCAATAAAAGAATTGAATGAAGTTTTTAAATCCAGAACAATAAAGAAAAAAAAAGTGCAATGAGACAAAACTAAACAAGATCTCAATTTTTTAAAAGTTCAAGAAACCTCTTTAGGCTCTCAATCACCAGGAAAAAAAAAATTCCTTTTGGTTATAATTTTCTCCCACAATAAAATTTAGTGGCCTGATAGGAAAGAAAGTAACACAAAGAAGCTAGAACACGTAGCATCATACTTATCCGCCCTTTCTGGAGAATCTGGGGTAATGCTTTTGTTTCTATCTGGTTGGGTCACCCTCCCCCCAAAATGGCCAAGACGGCATCTTCTAAAACAGCAACGGTAACAAAATCAAGAATTTCTGCTTTCCAAAATACACACCTAGAAAAATCAAAAGACAAACCATAGCCTGGGAGGTAATTTTTTGCAAAACTCATATCTGATAAAGGACTTGTACCCAGATTATATAAAGAGAACTCTCCAAACACAATTGAAAAAAATAACAGTAAGGGGAAAAAAATGAGTAAGAGATTTAAACAGATCAGTCACCAAAGATTATACATAGGAAGAAAATAAGCTGGGCCAGGACTATATTGAGGCAAGTGTGGCACCTGCACTGCTCTATACACACACTAATGCCTGAGAATAAATGCCTCCTAAAATGTTGGACCTAGTTGCCTCATTACCTCACTCTAGTCTTGTCCCTGAGTATGAAAAGATACTCAATACCATTGGTCATTAGAGAAATAAAACTTCAGATGAGATTTCTCTAAACATCTATTAAAACAGTTTAAAAAAAATTTAGCCCAGCAATATCAAGAGCCAATGACTATGAATACAAGTGGAGCTCTTGTACCTTGATGTTGGAAGTGAAAATTGGTTTAGTACTTGAGATACTTGTTTGTCAGTTTTCTGGTAAAACTAAACACACATTTATCATATGACCCAGCAATCTGTATCCAAGAAAACTACATTCACACAAGATCTGCACACGAGTTAATAAAAGCTTCGTTCTTACTCACCAAAAGACCAGAAATAACACAAATATTTCTTAGCTGAGGAATGGATACCCGTACTATGATGCATGCATTCACAAAATGGAATATCACCCCCTCAGTAAAAAGGAATAAGCCACTGCCACACACAACATGGATGAATTTCCAATGAGCTATGCTAAATGAAGAAGCCAATTCTAAAAGCTACATCATGTATGGTTTAATTAAGTGAAAAAGCAAAGCTTTTGGTTCGCAACCTCTGGAATTCCCTGGGTAGAGCGGAAATTGAGCCTGGAACACAGAGCGCAAGGATAACTGAAGAAAGAAGCAGACCCCTCCAAATTGTAGGTGGCAGGTAGCAAGGGTTGTCTTGGGCAGCCTAAAGACAGTAAATCTCAACATCCACCTGCCAAAATCTTAAGAGTTTTGAGACTTTAACTGGGTTCAGTCATATATACAGTTCATATGGTCTCAATAACACATGCCCTGTTTCAGGCACAATGGGAGAAGGGACATTCCAAGGACAGGAAAGGGAAAAGAGTCTTCAGCTGCCCACCTGGGTACTGGGTAAACCAGGGGTCAAGTCCTTTCAAGAACCTCCTCCAAAGAACATACCAGTATGCACAGTGTTACCGGCACAACTACATAATTGTATATGCATAGAATTTCTCTGGAAGGTGAAGTGGAGGGTGGGGTGGTGGCAGAAGGACATGGGTGGAAAGCAGATTTTCAGTTTTTTTTGGGGGGGGGGGTTGTTTGTTTGTTTGTTTTTTGTCTTTTTGCCTTTTCTACGGTCGCTCCTGTGGCATATGGAGGTTCCCAGGCTAGGGGTCCAATCGGAGCTGTAGCTGCCAGGCTAAGCCACAGCCACAGGAACGCCAGATCCGAGCCCCTCTGCAAACTACACCACAGCTCACGGCAATGCCGGAACCTTAACCCACTGAGCGAGGCTAGGGATCGAACCGCAACCTCATGGTTCCTAGTCAGACTCCTTAACCACTGAGCCACGACGGGAACTCCCATTCTTTTTTTTTTTTTTTAATCATTTTTAATGTATTATTCAAGTGTAAATGTTATAATCTTTAAAAGTTGTTTAAAAAGGAAAAACACTACGATGATTGCACGCAGAACGTGCCTCTTTGACCTAAAAATACATAATTTCGTTGATATATATATATATATATACATACATATATATACAGAATATTAGTGTAGGTAGAAAGGCAGGGATCCAGTTTTGCCTTCCATCAAATAGCCCTCTTGAGTTTTTAAGTTTTTTAAGATCCACAGCGAAGCCCGTGAGAGGAACGTCTGAGAGCGCTATTTTCTCAAGACTGAAAACGGTCACTACGAGTGGGTAAACATTTTCAAATGCCAGATCTGGGTCACAGAAACGTCTTGCTTCAATATTATTAACCGTGATAAGCACTCGGGTGTGAGGTGAGGTACACATCCTAGCTTGGTGCTTCTGCTTCCGAATCCCAAATAAGAGATTTGGAGCCAGAAAAGTGACCAAGAAAGATGCTTTGCAGTTTTTTTGAGACAGCTGGAACATTCTAGAGAAGAAAAACAACGCCCAGAGCCCCGGCGGCTTCGGCGCCCTGCACAGAACCCAGGGCGTTTGCCACCGCCTCAAGGTCGGTCTGGGGGGTCGCGCCAGTAGAGGGCAGCCAGAACCTGTCCTCCTACCTGACTAATAAGTGCAGGGGTTTTTTGGTGGAAGCGGTTTCTCAGGCTCCTAGACAGCAGAGTCCACACTTGCCGAATTCTCTGTTACCCGTCGTATCCTAGGAACGGCCCTGGCACCCCTCCCCTCCCACCAGGGCACAGCTCCCGCGAGAAGAGGCGGTGCCCGAGCTGACGCAGGGGACGGAGAGACTGGAGGGACGGTTGGGAAGGGGCGGGACGGGGAGACGGGGCGGAGCCAAGGGGCGAGGAGGGGCGGAGATTCGCTCCGAGGGAGGGAGGGAAGCTGTTACCTAGGCATTGCTTGGGTCGGCAGGTGATTCTGACCATAACCACTCTCTAAGATGTTCTTTACACTTGTGAAATGGCACTGTTGTCCAAACCAAACAATTTGCCCTCATGGATATAAAAAGTCAGGGTTAGAGAAAATGTAATTATGAAGTGGGAGCGAAGACCTTGACAAAGGAAAAAACAGTTGTACAACTGTAGCTGGCTACCCGCTTTTGTTAAATTTGGAACTTGACTCTTAGCTTCCTGACAGCCAAAGAGAAAAGGGAGAGAGGAACTAGTCTTTTTTTTTTTTTTTTTTTTTTACCGGCTGCTCCGGTGGCACATAGAGGTTGCCAGCCTAGGGGTGAATAGGAGCTGTAGCAGCTGGCCTATGCCACAGCCACAGCAAAGCGACCTACACCACAGCTCATGGCAGCACAGGATCCTTAACCCAATGAGCAAGGCCATGGATGGAACTAGCATCCAGGGATGCTAGTCAGATTCATTATCTGCAGAGCCACGGTGGGAACGCCAAGAGAGAGAAACTATTAAATAATAACCCTTTTAAATCAGGAGAAGCAAGGCTTTGTTAATCATTGAATTACAAAGTGTTTCTTTTTTCCTCACATCACTGTAAATTAAAAAGATTTTTAAAGCACCCATTATTAAGGGAAAGGATCAATTACGTTCCTATTACAAATGCAGTAACAAAATTCATGTGGCTTTGTAATAATGGCTAACGTTTATTAAATATTATTTGTTACTAAGGACTTTACATATATTTCTCATTAATTTTTTTTTCTTTTATGCCTGCATCTGTGGCATATGGAAGTTCTTGGGCTAAGGGTCAAATCAGAGCTGCAGCTGCCAGCATACACCACACCCACAGCAACACTGGATCCAAGCCACATCTGCATCCTACATCACAGCTCACTGCAACTCGGGATCCTTAACCCACTGAGCAAGGCCAGTGATCAAACCCACATCCTCATGGATACTATTTTGGGATTTTAATCCACAAAGCCATAATAGGAACTCTTTTAATTTTTACAATTTCGTTAAGGAAGGACTGTGAGCAGCTTCCTTCTACTAATGAGGAAACCAAGGCCTGGAGAAGTTTAGTGGGAGCCAGAAATAAACCAAGCAGTCTGACTCCACAGCCTCCATTTTTAAACCACTATTCTATGCTACCTTTGACTTAATACCATTTAATCATAAAAGATATGATTGTTATAAAATTAAAATTTGTGTTATAAAACTACTGCTCCATTCTTCCATCATAAATGTTCGATGCCATCATTCTTTTACACCATTCTGTTGAAATTGCATTCTCCTCTCTCGAATAACTTCCTAATATCCGATGTCATTTTTTCAGTCATTATCTCATTTTAAGATATTCTTTACTAGAAAAATATAAAATATGTATTTTATTATCAGATAAAATTGGGTTTATTCATGGTTTTTAATGAAGCCAAATGCATTTAAATCACATTATGAATCCTCTTATTCATGAAGAGCAGAGCAAAGAGCATTCAGATAAAGGAAGGACTGTGACCAGCTTCCTTTTACTAATGAGGAAACCAAGGCCTAGAGAAATTTAGTGGGGGAGCCAGAAATAAACCAAGCGGTCTGACTCCATTAGCCTCCTTTAGGGTTGTCTTTCATGAGTAACGCAGGTGTGATTGGAAGCATGCAGTCTTCTCCCCAGCACGCCTCCACTCCCACCCCCCAAAACATAATGTATCTTAAATTTTACTAGTAATAACAATTTCATTGGTTTTAAACACTTACCTTTCTGGGTCTCCTGTTTAAAACTTACCATTCACTGTCCTCTATGTGAGGGACAGTATAAGAAACTAGGTTTAGGGATAGAGGCAGGAGATGGAGGGAAGAAAAGCTGAAGAGAACTTCAAGTACTTCACAAGGTTAAATACCCACTACACATTCATATTTTATTTATATTTTGCTGTGTAGGCAACCTTATACAACTCAGTTTTACAACATAAGCCTAACTTAATTGGTTGGCTTCCCAGGTAATCTGTGCAGGTTGGGAAGGCTATTAGCACATCAAAACCACACACACACACACACACACACAAATATATAGTTTTGTTATACAAAATAAATGTAAATGCAAGCTGAACACAACCAATCAGAAAAAGACCCTCAATTCTGAAGGTGGAAAATCAATTTTAAAATACTATTTTCCATTTTACTTTTCAAAATAAATCTATGCATTTTTCTAAGGATTTTTTGCCCAGAATGACTCATCTTTATTTCTCGTGAGAAAGGAATCTTCCTTTATTTATCTCAGCCCTTATTTATTGAATAAACGTCTTCTAAAGTGCTTTTATTTTTACAAAGATGCCATCTAGTGGCTTTATGAAATCAAACATTTCAAAGTATTTCCTATTGTTACTTCAGGTTGAAATACATTTTGATGTAAATGAATGAATTAGGAAAAAACATTAGAAGAATAATTTAGAAAACCAAGGACTTGAAAACTATGCTTTGGAAATTATATGTATGAACAGAGTTTGGTTCATAATGCCTTTGTGAGCTTGTTAAAAGACTGGAAATACAGATCCATAGTCCCTTTTCTGAAACCTTAAGGGACAGATGTGTTGAAATTCAGGTTTCTTCAGATGTTCTAAGGGTAATTGAGCATATACTGTATATTCTGTAACACCTCCAGAGGCTTATGAAAGTACTCCAGAATCAAACATATTAATAATTATGTGGTAAAAATATTCACATTCACATTAAAGTTTTTTCATAATTCATTTGGAAGCAAACCTGACCTGAATTGAGAGAATGGCTGTTTGGAATAAGACCACAAACGGCCTTATCTCAATTCAGGTCAGGTTTTGCTTCCAAATGAGTTATGACAAAACTTTCCATTTTTCAAACATTTTTGGAGTTCAGAATTTAGACAGGAAATTATGGACATGTTTTATCCTGAGAAAAGAAATCAACTGCCCAGTTATAGAAAGAGAGCAAAATGAAATATTCTATTCCTATAAAATAGGAACGCTTATCTCTAGAAATGCCTAAAATATTCACCTGAAAAAGAAACCAATATAATATTTGAAGATTATAAGAAACTCCAAAAAAAGTCTCTCCAATGCTTTTTGCTTAGTTATATATAGAAACTAATCCACCATACATTTCATGTAAGCACATAACAAAAAATTAGCTGCTGATATAAACTGAAAAATCACTTTGAAAGCTCATTATTAGAAATGCATGGCATACCAAATGTATGATATATATAAATAGCACAGTCCAAAAAATATTTTTAACTTTGGTTTTCTAGGGTTTTTGTTTGTTTCTATATGTGATTTGCCATGTTCCCTTTCCCCTACCTCTGTGTTGATGAAAGCGTGTGTTAAAATGTCATCATTCTCCACCCAGATCCCTTGTGTGACTCTTTCAAGCACTGTCAGACCTCATTACACATGTAATACGACTAAGAAACAAATTCTGTTGAATTAAAAGACATTGGAACTTGGGGGTAGTCTATTCTAATTCACTATTTTTCTCCTATTTCCCTTCACTAAGGAGAGTTTTGGCTTATTGCCTCTAAATGAAAACATCTGAATAAATTTATCCAGTCTCCAATTATAATTTCTCCAATTATAACTGAATTAATAATTCAATTCCTATATCACATTTCCACTTTGATTTTGTTGAGGAGGAAGAAATTTTCGACCTTCTAGGTTCTTCTGGCTGGTCTAAGAATTAAATTGACATGAGACAGATTAACAAGAGAAAATCACACCAAGTTTAATAACATGGATACATGGGGGAAACTCAGGAGAACTGAGTAACTCCCCCAAATGGCTGAAGCCCTCACAATAAATACCACCTTTAGCTAAAGGTAAGAGGATGTTGAAGGTAGTGGTTTGGGACTTCGAAGGTGAGGAAGACAATTCAGAAAGATATAGAAAAGCAAATACTTGATAGATAAATAAATGTTTGCTGGGCCATGCAGAGACAATGGGACATGAGAATTTTAAGTCTTTACTAGGTTCCTTTCTATCTACATACCTAGCTCATGTAGTTTTGTATGGTGAGAGCTCCTTTCAGTTTCTTCCTGAGCCTTTTAGGCCTTGGTTGTTTTCAGCTTAAAACAATTGGCATGCCAGAGACATTTTGGGTGGCAAGTTTTGCTCTCTTTGTGAATTCTATTTAAAATAAACCTCTTCATCTTTCTCTAAACCAAAATCCTATTTTCTTATTTACTTTTTTCTCATGAAGCATTACTATTATTGTAGCATAAGCTGCAAGCCCACTGAGTACTGAGTTTTAAAGGAAATACTGTCCTCAGATGCAAAATACTCCATGGTATATTCAGTGATTTGCCGCTTTACCCTAGACCACAAAACATGCTTGCATATGGAGTTTCTATAACTCCCATTTGTTTATATAACCATGGAGGCTGGAAGGACAAAGAAAAGGCCAATATTAGCATATATGTGGAAATTTTATTCTGTGGAGCACTGTTATTTTCTCCCTTTGAAGAAAAAATTTGAGAGTAGCAACTGCTTGGTGATGAAGAGGCCTGATGTAGGTAACAGGGGAAGTGACAAGGGCTCAAGCTTGAAAGTCTTCTCTGCAGTTGGAGAACGTATTAGTCAAGGTCCTTCAAGACCTGAAGATCTTGGCTTCTGAGAATAATGAGAGTGATCTTCAATTTCATGGGAGAGTTTCTGGATAACAAGAGGAGCGAAGACCCTCTGCAATACCATCTTGGCCGTCAGAAGGCATCAGAAGAGCGGGCCCAGTGAGAAGTCTCATTCGAAAAGCCTGCTGAAGCATCAGGTAGAGACTTAACTTCTGAAGGCCACAGAAGTTGCCTTCCCCCATTGTAGTAGGTCCCAAAGTCAGCTTCTTAATCTGGTGACAAGACCCATGAGGAGCTGAGGGAGCAGCCTGGATCCAAGTGAGAGGTAGGCCAGCCAGGTGGATTGACCAGGGAGAAGATGCCCTGCATCCCACTTGCAAATGTGGACCAGGCAGACCCCTGCACTCAAGAGAGAGCTGGCCCCAGAGCCCCTCCAGCTCAGACATGGAGCACAGGAGGTTGCTCACCTCTGCCCCACTAACATCCTGAGAATAATGTAAGCTGCCCTTTTACAGTGAAAAAAATAAAATCTTGATCTTCTCCATTTGACAGATGCCTGCTTTCCTTTTTGTCTAGTATTCTAAACCTCACTGTTGTACTCAAAAATCTGCTTTGCATTTTAACAACAAAAAAGCTTAATTAGCTTCACTTCTCTAAATATATACTTAAGAATTAGAAATGGAAATGAAATAAAGATAAGCTCCCTTACTTCATCCCCAGTTCTGAGGGAAAGGAAGCCAGGAGGTAGAACAATAGAGGCACAGTGACACCTAAGGTCTGGTGGCACATAATGGCTGCCACTGCCAGCATAGCCTTTCTATTTAGAAGGCAGACAATTTCCCCAACTTCTGATCTAGAAAGGATGGCAACCCGCCAGGCTGAGTCATATTTTGTGTACTCAGGGTAGTTGTGGTTTATACCCGTTATTCTTATCATACTTCCTTTCACTCTCAAATCAGTATACATTAAATGAAAAATTAAATGGTTATCCTAGATGAAACCATTTTCATCCCAAAGGAAAGAATGCCAAAAATACAAATATTCTGCATTCAGTCCACAGACAGGAAAAAGGGGGCATCACTGTGCAGCCACTTAGTTTGAAAAGCTCAAAATGACTGGTTTCTTTTTCTTTTGAGGTGCCCAGAGGATGGCGATTAACTTAATGAAACGTAAGTGGAGACTAGGGAGACTTAAATGGGCCATTCTGAAAATTGCTCTAGAAGCCACTCAGCAACACTGAAGATCTTTAAATAGAAGAATCTGCTGGAAAAGATTAGGAGAGCTTGATCTGGAAGTTTAGAGGAAGCACCTAGAAAACATGTGCAGGACTAAAATCTATCTGGTATTAAGATTACATGGACAGTTGGAGTGACAGAAAGTATGTAAAAATGAACCACACACCAAAACCTTTTAAATACCTGCCCCATTATCTATTATCCATATGAAGATTTTTGCACAAAATGAAATCCAGTTTGTTACTTCTATTCACATTTGTTCTTTATAGGTCCTTTGACAGAGTAAGTCAAGAAGGCAGATCTAGGTTAGTTTGGTGAAGCTCATACAATACAGGCAGGAGGGAGAGCATCCCAAGTGTATTCATAAAGAATAACATAACGGTTGGCAGCATGGCTTCTGGAGCGAGGCTGTCTAGGTTCAAACTTAGCTCCACATCCTACTCTGTGACTTGAGTGATATTACACTGTCTCTCTGCCTCAGTTTCTTCAGGTCCCCATGTGGCCTAACCGCAGGGGAGCACTACTCACAGTTGAATTCCAGTTTCCTTCTCTGGAAAAGTGGATGATTTGCAGGCTCTCACTCATCAGAGTTGTAGTGCAGATTTAATAAGTAACATTAGTCAAGTACTTTGAAAAGTGCCTAGTAAACATTAACAAACATTAGTTATTATTATGACTATGACTATGACCACTAGTGTATAACTAGCATTTCCAATGTATATAATCATGTAAGCTCCCTTTCATTAACAGCCACAGGAGCTCTGCTGATAAAATATACAAGAAGCCCAAGTTTCATGCGAGAAGTGGAGCTGAAAGTTGTATCAAACAATCTTTCTGTTTTCATGTGCCCAAAGGATCTGAAAAATGGTTGGCCAGAAAATCAGCTTGAAAATATCTATGCAAACACGCCTTAAGATTATATATTTTGATCTCAATAAATATAGTACATATGTAGAATCTAAAATATGACACAAATGAACTTATCTACAAAACAGAAACAGACTCACAGACATAGAGAAAAGACTTGTGGTTGCGAGGAAGGAAGGGGCAAGGATGGAGTGGGAGTTTGAGGTTAGCAGATGCAAACTATTATATTTAGAATGGATAAACAAGGTCCTACTATATAGCATAGGGTGATAAACCATAATGGTTTTCTTTTTTTTAAACCAAGCCAACATTGTAAATCAACTAAACTTCAATTTTTATAAATAAATAAATAAAATGTAGTATATATTAAAGCAAATGGTTAGAACTGAAAGGGGAGTTATAAATCATATTCTACTTCTTTTACAGAGAAGGAAATAAATAGGCCATTCTGAGAGACTGACAACTTGTTTCCACTTAGACACTGAGTCACGATGGCACTAGAACCAAGAGAATGAGAACTTCTGGATTTGACTCTCCCTCCACTGCTTTTCTCACTCCCCCTACAGAAGCTTTCTCTTTCAGTCTGACTGCTAAAGTACTTTGTTTAATATTCACTTAATATTCAATTTATAGCTCTGTAAAGGAAGAAATACTGGGGAAAAATACTTATTTTTTCTTATTCTAAATATTCTAAAAGGTTCTGTTTTACCACAAGAGATAGCAAAATATGCATGCACATACATACACAAAAAACAAAAGTACTACTTTGAAGGTAAGAAATACCAAATTTGACTAAGTATTTAGAAATGATGGGAGATAGGAAGAAAAGTTAAATACATATGCAAAGTAATTTTATTTTGTTTAGCCTTAAACTTGTCAAACTGCTTCTTTGTTTGAATAGCATTTATCTTCTATCTGATATCTGACTGCACTCATATTGGAAACTAATGAAAACTACTTAATGACTCCACTTTGACGTTATAACCATACAACTAAGATATTTTGAATATAAGCCTATCTGTATGCCAGACAAACTTTAGGAACTCTTAATATCTCTTTTACAGAAATTCCATGCCCTAATGTACTTTAGTTGAGTAAGAAAACTAAAGGCCAAGGGCCAGAAGGCTAACTTCCTTAAATTAGACAAGTGGAAAAGTTTTTCCAACTACCACTGTAAATAAAAAAATCTTTCTTTCGAATACGAAAATCAATTTTCTCAACTGTACAATGAATTCTAATTTGAAGTTTTTGCTATTACTACTTCACTTCAAACAGTGACCTATAAATTTGTTTAAACAATAATAAAAGTACATTTATGTTTTTTCAGAATAAAAAAAATTAAATGATGTGTTAAAGGTAGTACTAAAAAATACTTCACCTTTCAAATGAAGCTTCTGCACTAAAAATCTATAGGGATTTTTCCAATTAACTTTCAGATTTTCCCACAACTTCTGATTAAAAACAATCATCTTTGAAACAATTTGAATGAATGCTCTACAAATCAAAACTGACTCAAACTCCCCATTACCATATTCATCAATTTTAGCAAGTCCCCAAAATATGTTCTCCATCAATTTTCTTGATTATAATATATCAATAACATGGAAACATTTTTAACATTACAGAATATTTAATTACATCAGTTTCTCATCAACACACAAGTCATCTAATGATATTTATATTGGCCATTTCCATTGGTTGGCAGGAGGCTCTTCCACTAAAGGCTCCCATGGCTTCCACTGCAACATTTTTCTTGCCAGACTTAGTTCATTTTCCGCCTGTTAATAAAAAATTTTTAAAAGATCATTTGATTATGCTGTTTAGTAGGTATTTATCACAGCTAATAACTGAAATATAACTATTGGAGCTACTTCTTTAATATTAATACCTAATAAGCTATTTTACCATCAAATGTTGAACACCATTAATTAACTACCTTAATTCTCACAGCTATACAATGATCACAAGTAAGAAAGGATGGCTCTTGATTTCTTCCATTTGATTAAAATTTGCTGTTAGAGTGTTCGAAAGTTTAGTTGGTGAGTTTTCAATCTTAATTGTTTGTTACACCATTCAGACTACAAATTCTTTGAAGAAGTATGTCTCTTAATCTATTTCAATAGTTTTCAAACTTTATTATACAGTGGCCCACCATTAAAAATAAAACAAATTTGCTAAGGGATCCACAATATAAACATGTAACTAAAACAAAACTAAAAATAACAACTTTAGTAGCTGTCATAAATCTATTTTATATTCAACGTAAAAAAAAAATTCTAGTCAGAATACACCCAACTGATTTCATGATCAATTGATTACTTGAGACCCACAATTTGTAAAAAAGTGATCTATGGGAAGTTTCTGTTGTGGCTCAGCAGTAACGAGCCCAACTAGTATCCATGAGGATATGGGCTCGATTCCTGGCCTCGCTCAGTGGGTTAAGGACTTGGTGTTGCTGTTAGTTGTGGTGTAGGCTGCAGACGCGGCTCGGATCTGGCATTACTGTGGTTGTGGCATAAGCCGGCAGCTGCAGCTCCAGTTCGACCCCTAGGAACTTCTACATGCCATAGGTGTGGCCCTATCCAATATGGCAGTCACTACCTACATCTGATACTGAATGAGTACTTGAAATGTAACTAGCTCAAACTCAGATGTGCTACAAGCATAAAATCTTATGCTACAAGCATAAGATTTTTAAGACTTAGTATTAAAAAAAGTAATGCCTTAATTTTTTATATTGATGATATATCTCAATGGTAATATTTTAGATCTCCTGGGTTAGATGCATCATTAAAGTCAATTTAGCCTTAATATTACCCATGAATGGAGTTCCCGTCGTGGCGCAGTGGTTAACGAATCTGACTAGGAACCATGAGGTTGCGGGTTTGGTCCCTGCCCTTGCTCAGTGGGTTAACAATCCGGCGTTGCCGTGAGCTGTGGTGGAGGTTGCAGACGCGGCTCGGATCCCGCGTTGCTGTGGCTCTAGCATAGGCCGGTGGCTACAGCTCCGATTAGACCCCTAGCCTGGGAACCTCCATATGCCGCGGAGCGGCCCAAGAAATAGCAACAACAACAACAATAACAAAAAAGACAAAAGACAAAAAAAAAAATACCCATGAAAATGTGAGAACTGCAGAGCTAACTTAAAAATACTCAAGGTACCCTAAAACCATAATTGCATGACAAATTAACCTATCAGCTAAATTAAAGTCATGATCAAAGTGAAATCATGTAGAAAAGAAAGGAACAGGAGGAGGACAATAATAATAGGCTTGCTCCAAGTTCCCATAACACTGTATCTAGTATCATATTCAACCTGGCAAATGACTAGAAAGGCCAAGAAAACAAGCCTCTGAATGACTGAAACTGTCTACATCCATAGAAAGCTGTCTGAATGCTGCATTCCTTTTAACAGAGCTGTCTAACAATTCTTTTGAATTTGTATGTAAGATACTTTGATAAAAGGCAAGAAGACATAAGAAATGGTTACCTTTTTCAAAAAATATGAAAAAATGTAAAAATTAAATGAAACGGAATTGAACATTTATCAGATCCTTTTAAGAAGACATTCTAAATAATACTGGGAAGAAGCGGGGACTGAAGAGGAGGTGGGAAAATATTCAACTGAAGTCAAAAGGCAAAGAACAGACTAAAAATAAAGAACCAACAATACGGCAAATATTTAAGGTTAGTATCTTCTACTTAAAATAAAAAGCTCAAAGAAATATATAGGAAAAACACCAAACACAAATGGTAGAGTAAAAACATTAATGATATAATTTATAAAACATGAATTTTATATCATGTTTTATAAATTTATATTTAAGTATTTATACCTAAAAAGATAAATTATTCAAATAATTACAATGTTTATCACTGTGAATTAAGAAAAGGCTAAAAGAACATGTTGATTAAATTTCAAACTTCCAATAGAAGTCTTATAAATTCAAGTTATAATCTATGATAAATATTTAACTGACATAAACATCCCAGAAGTATGTATTTTCTTACATGATTAGTCTTACATTTGATCAGTTGATATAAATAAAAATAGTTTCCCTCTCTTCCTGGAATGTCAGTTCTATACCTCTATACACTGTGCCTTTGAACACAGGAAGCCAAACATTTAAGTATTCAACATTTTCTTTACCTGAAGAATCACCTCTTCTATTTGGCCACCCTGAAGTTGCTCTTCTAATTTTTTAACATCTGGTTCCTATAATTTAAGAAAAAAAAAATTTAAACAAAGCACAAAAAAGCACTTAATATGACAAACATAATTTTTCTTTCATTGTACCCTTGCTAATATACCAACTATGTGGTGAAAAGCCATTTTGTTTTCTCTACTATTTTACTGTTTTTCTGCCTTAATATTAAAAGTATTAAACATTTATTGATATATTTATTAAGGGTAAGAATAGGATGTTTAATTCGGTTTTTCAAAACAATAAATTTTAAATATCACTTTATTTTCTTAGTATTTCCTACAATTCCTCTTAAGCATTAGTATTAAAAATAAATGCTACCCTCTGACCTGGAATTCCACTCTTAAGTAGATACAAAACAGAAATGCAAAATACATCAACCAAACTACATGTTCAAGAATGTACACACACACACACACACACACACACACACACACACAAATGGAGTTCCCATTGTGGTGCAGCAGAAACAAGTCCAACTAGTAACCATGAGGTTGCGGGTTCGATCCCTGGCCTTGACCTCACTCAGTGGGTTAAGGATCTGGCGTGGCCATGAGCTGTGGTGTAGGCTGAAGATGTGGCTCGGATCCTGTGTTGCTGTGGCTGTAGCATAGGTTAGCGGCTGCAGCTCCAATTCGACCCCTAGCCTGGGAAACTCCATTGCCATGGATATAGCCCTAAAAAGCAAAAGAAAGAAAAAAGAAAAAGAATGTACACAGCAGCACAAATTACAGCCACAAACTTCCAATCTAAATGACCGTACCTACAGAATGAGTAAATTATTCAAGTATAACAGAACAGTATAGAGCAATGAGAATGAACAAACTACAGCTATATGCAACAACACAGATGATTCTCTCAAACATAATATTAAACATGTCCTATATACACATACATATGTAAGTAAAGTGTAAATTAGGTAGGTTTTTGACCTAAAAGTGGAATGAAAAGAGGGAGAAAAAAATTATTTTCACGATTTCCTTATGGCTCAGTAGGTTAAGGATCCGGTACTGTCACTGCTTTAGCTCTGATGACAGCTGTGACACAGGTTCCATCCCAGGCCCAGGAATTTCCACATGCCACAGGTATGGCCAAAAAAAAAAAAAAAAAAACCAGCTACTTTCTATTTTCTACAGGAATTGGCATCTATCTCAGGGCATCTGCTGGCTGACCCAAAATATCTGTATAGTTTATTCCCCCACTTGCACCAAAGTCTTCACTCATATATCATCTTCTTAGTGAGGACCACTCTGGTAATTTATACTATGGCAGGCTGGCATAATGCCCCACAAGAGGCATTGATTTCACTCACTGTACTTACTATATTCTAACATACTATGGAATGTACTTCTTTATTCACTTACTTCTTTTTCTTGTTTATTTCTTTGCCTCCCATCATTAATATATAATCTCCAAGGTAGGGATTTTTATGTTTTGTTCATTGCCACGTAGGCACTAGCCTCCATGCCCAGAACTGTACATGGCATATGACAGGCATGCAGTATCTCTTGAATAAACACAAAGTAATTAGAAAATAAAGGGGAAATAAACAGTTGAACATGTTTGAGAAAGACTGTTTAACTAAAAATTAACTGAGCTATGAAGCCAAAAATCATTTGGAAGCTAGTCACTATAATGAGAGGCCCAGGAGGGAGAAGGTAGAGAAGGCAAGGAATATTCAACATTATTTTCAACTTAGGAAAAGTCTGTGTTGGGAAAACAATTCAAAATTTGTGTTACTTGAGTCAATAATGCGACTTTTATTTACCAATGGCATAATGTCATTAAGCTTAATAAGGTACTGTGTATTGAATGCTCACTATAAGCTTGCAATTGTGTTAGGCACTGCACATATATTATCCATTCAGTCCGAACAAGGCAGGTATTATTATACCTATGTTATAGAAAAGTAAATTGAGACAGAAAATGGGCAACATGCTAACTCACCAAATAACTATTAGAGTTGAGACAAAATTTTTGAAAAGGCCACAAACCAGTGCTTTTCAAGAATATGCTATTACTCTCTCCCTGGTATAATCTGAAAAAATATACTTTTCTTTCCATTTTGGGCTAAGTACATAGACACTTTATAATCATTACAATATTCACTGAAGATTCTACAACTCTTTTGGTGGGGAGGTTAAAAATTTGTGACAATCTCATCAAGCAAGATTCAGCAATACAGCTATTACACAGCGCTTGGTGTTATTAAAAAGTATTTATAAAATAAAAAAATAACATTATTTGTAGACAGTCCTTTGTATAAACAAAATTTCTAAGGACCTTATTAAGTATCAGGCAGTAAGCGAGATTCTTGGGATATAAAGAAGAATGCAATTCACGAGAAGAGAAGACATAAAAGGCTTCACAGAGGAGGTAATGGATTTTTGAGGACTGAGTAAGAACTGCCAGGCCAACAAAGTAAGGGTATTCCAGGAATAAGTAAGAGAAAATACAAAGGAACCAAAAATAAAATTACATGGAATTCACATAACTGTCAGCGGTCTGGTACTATTGAAGAATAGTGTTCAAAAAAGGAAATGACAAGATTGAGAAGATAACTTAGAATCAGATCTTAGTGGGGTTCCCATCTTATACACCAGTGGCTCCCAAGCATGGCTGTACATCAAAATCATGAAGATAAAGGTAGCTAGGTGAGTTTCATATAACCAGCCCAGCATAAATCCTTAAACTCAGCCTTTGAGAAACACTGAGCAGGAAACCATAGTAAGGTTTTAAGCAGGAAGATATCATGATCAGATTTGTATACTGAAAAAAAATTCTTGGGTACATAATGAAACATGATGGAACTATATCCAGACCAATTTAGTCAGAAGGCAACTGAAATAGCCCAGGTCAAAGAAAAGAATTTTAGAACTACTAAGTGAAAGTAATGACAGTGAACTCTTCTTTGGGTGACACTGGCTGTGAGAGAAAAGAGAGAAACAGGGCAAAAGTAAAGGAAAATGTAAGGATAAGTTTTCTTTCTCTCAAAATAGGAAAAAGCTAAACACATTTAAAGACTATATGAAAGGTGATAAAACAGAAGGCTAAAAAGAAAAATAGAGAAGAAATGATTAAAGAGGAACAAGGTGGAGTTCCTGTTGTGGCTCAGTGATTAACCAATCTGACTAGGAACCATGAGGTTGCAGGTTCGATCCCTGACCTTGCTCAGTGGGTTAAAGATCCGGCATGGCCCTGTGCTGTGGTGTAGATCAAAGACATGGCTCGGATCCTGTGTTGCTGTTGCTCTGGTGTAGGCCGGTGGCTAGAGCTCCGATGAGACCCCTAGCCTGGGAACCTCCATATGCCTAGGGCGTGGCCCTAGAAAAGACAAAAAAATTTTTAAAATAAATAAATAAAGAGGAATGAGGCTATGGAAAAGGGAAGCAGAGAAAGAATAAAAGACAGTTGAAGAGATTCACTTCAAGAAAAGAAAAATGTCTTACTCTGAGAATAGGAAAAAATGAACAAGCCCATTTTCCTTAAAGAAAAGATGAACTTAAAAGAAATGCCAACTTCCCCTTTAGAGACTTATAATCTGTGAATTACTTCTAGAACTGTCAGGATAAGAATAAAAGCTCCAAATCAAATTGCACTGGGTTTTTTGGGTTTTTTTTTTTGTCTTTTTTCCTTTTAGGGCTGCACCCGCAGCATATGGAGGTTCCCAGGCTAGGGGTCTATTCAGAGCTGTTGCTGCCGGCCTATGCCAGAGCCACAGCAGTACGGGATCCACCCCACATCTGCAACCTACACAATAGCTCACAGCAATGCAGGGATCGAACCCACAACCTCATGGTGCCTAGTCAGATCCGTTTCTGCTGCACCACGATGGGAACTCCAAATTGCACTGTTTTGCTGTATACCTGAAAAAATACCCCTCTGAACTAAAGAGTTTGGTAATCTAATAATAAAAATATATGTCAGGGCCAGTTATTACATGTATGTAAATCACTTTGGGAGTTCATGAACACTATTTTGGGTAATTACAAAAGTCCATAATATAACTACCATTGTGAAAATTTAACAACAGTTTGGTATAAATAAAAATACATGCTTTGGCATAAAAGAAATAGCAGCAGTCTACTGTGTGCCTGTCTAGGGTCTTTGATTCAGAAGCCATAAAATGTCTGCTTGGGCTGCCATAACAAAATACCACACACAAACTGGATGGCTCAAACAGGAAAAATTTACTTCTTCACAATTCTGGAGATTGGAAGTCCAGGATCAAGGTACAGCAGGGTCAGTTTCTGGTGGGAGCTCTCTTTCTGGTTTGCAGACAGCCAATTTCTTGCTGTATCCTCACATGGCAAAGAAAACAAACCGCCTGGTGTTTCTTCTTCTAAAGACACTAATGCTATTGGACCCCAGGATACCACTCTCATGACCTCATTAACCTTAATTACTCCACAATAGGGGTCAGGGCTTCAACATCTGAATTTGGTGGAACACAAACATTCAGTCCATGACAATGCTCAATATAATTTCTGGTGGTTAAAAGACTAACTTGGTCCTCTTCTTTTTGCAACAAGGTACTTTGCAAAATGGTTATTCCTGACAGTTGTTAAATACAACACACATATTTTTTTTTTGTTTTGTCTTCTACTTTTCTACTCTAAAACTAGAAAAATGAAATTGATTCATGTATCTATAGATAAGTAAAAAGCCAATAAAGGACTGGATAGGTAAGAAAAAGAAAACTACAATGTTAATTTAAGGACAGGACTTGATCTTATTCTTTCATTCCTGTATTTAACAGTGCCTTGCACATAAAAAGCACTCAGTAAACACGAGTTTGATGAATGAAAGTGAGAAAGGATAGAAGAAAAGCACAGAAGGAGAATAGAAATGAGAGGAAAATGGAGCACAGAAATAAGAGAGGAAAGTGCAGAATATGCAAAAACTAAGCAACAGAGGTTTTTTTTGGTTAAATGTTGCACTGGATACCATAAATCCAAGGAAACAAAATCAAGTCAGCTACTTACCGCTTTAACCATACCTAGCTTCTCATTTGTAATCTGTTCTGTATACTTTCTATATGCTGCATTTTTAGGTATTTGTCCAAGAACATCAAGAATCTTTGTATACAGTATTTTTAGCCTCTGGAAAAACAAAACATACAAACATCCAGTTTAAAATATCACTAAAGACTTAACGGAACACTTTAAAAGTCTCAGCTTATTTAAAAAAAAAAAAAATCAATTACATGTTTTTGAAAAAGCACTTAACTCTTCCTTGCTTCAATTTCTTCATGTCTATGCCTATTTTTCCCATTTACAATTCAGGAAAGATGCGAATATCAAGATGGAAACTTTTTATATTTGTATGTACAAAAGTATGGTAACAAAACTAAAATTTCATTCTAACTTATTGCTAACAATCTTTTTTTGGAAATTAAATCACTTATTAAATCAGTATTTCTCAAACTGAGGCTCCTAAGCACTCTAAATTCTAATTTTTTTTTAAATTTTCATTTGAATTTCTATAAGAATAAGAAATATATATAAAAAGTATATTATCATATGACCAAATTTAACTGACTGTATTCATGATACTTCAATGCTTATGCTTAATGACTATGATCAAGTTGATACCACATGAAAATTTCACCGCAGGTCTAAGAGAAAAAAGCAACAAGAAGTCACTGCCCCATGTGTATATGTATGTGTATATACATATATATATATATATATTTTTTTTTTTGGTTTTTAGGGCTGCACCCATGGCATATGGAGGTTCCCAGGCTAGGGGTCAAATTGGAGCTACAGCTGCCAGCCTACACCAGACGCAGCAATGTAGGACCCAAGCTGTGTCTGTGACCTACACCACAGCTCACGATAACACCAGATCCTTAACCCACTGAGCAAGGCCAAGAATTGAACCCACAACCTCATGGTTCCTAGTCAGATTCGTTTCCACTGCGCCATGACGGGAACTCCCTGCACAGCATATATTAAGTACACTGAACTTAAAGTTGAGTACAGCTACCAGCAGTAAAGTCATATGGTAAGAAGTTGTTATAGAAGATTTCAATTCACAACAGTTTGTGAATTATCTTTGTATTTAATTTGAAATTTGTTTAATCGTATAAAACCATAGGTGTTAAGATCTAATTTCATTCAAACATACTCCACATAATCACGAATAAGCAAAATCAACCTTGAGGGCCTTTGAGAATCATTTTTCTTAAAAAGTACTTTGCATATTTATATATTACTTATATATTTGAACATGATGTTCCATAATAGAGTATTTTACTAATGTAGAGCTTGTCATATAATATATAAACTGAATTGTGTGTATGGTGTGTGTGGGGGGGGGGGGTTGTTAGCCTCATTTCTTTTTAATTTTAGCAAAGGGTATGGCAGTAGAAAGGCCTGGTTCTTAGGTTCTAAGACCTTAGGAAGGTTCTAAAATGGGGATGTTGCAGTTCCCAATGTGGCTGAGGAGTCCACTAGTACTCATAAGGACGCGGGTTTGATCCCTAGACTCACTCAGTGGGTTAAAGATCCAGCACTGCTGTGAGCTGTGGTATGGGTCAAAAATGTGGATTGGATCTGGCTTTGCTGTGGCTGTGGCCTAGTCCAGCAGCTGCAGCTCCGATCGGACCCCTAGCCCAAGAACTTCTGCCTAAAAAACAAAGAAGAAAAAAAGAAAAAAATTGGGGCGGTAATAATAGTTTTAGGAGTTCCCTAGAGAGTGGGTTAGTGATCTGGCTTGTCTGTGTGAAGGTGCCGGTATGATCTCTGACCCAATGCAGTAGGTTAAGCATTCAGCATTGCTACCGCTGTGGCATAGGTCACAACTCCAGCTCAGATTCGATTCCTGGCCCAGGAACTTCCATATACAGCAGGTGCAGCCAAAAAGAAAATAATGATACCTTCATAGGATATTTTACAGCCTAGAACAGGACCTGGCACACATTAACTTTCCATATGCTCTCATTATTATCCTATCAGGAAAGAAGAGTCACATCACAGTTAACAGAGAAGGTGTCTTAGAAAAGGCAGCATCTCAATTAGACCTAGAGGGATGGGAGGACCTAAGACATTAAAGATGTTGGAAAAGGCAACTTACACCCAGAATACACACAGAGGAGTTCCCATTGTGGCTCAGTGGAAAAGAACCCAACTAGTATAAATTAGGATACAGGTTCAACTCCTGGCCTCATTCAGTGGGTTAAGGATCCGGCATTGTCATGTGCTGTGGTGCAGTTTGCAGACATAGCTTGGATCTGGCATTGCTGTGGTGGTGGTGGTGTAGGCCAGCAGCTGTAGCTCCAATTTGACCCTGAGACTAGGAACTTTTATATGCCATACCTGCAGCCCTGAAAAAAAAAAAATACATCAAGTAATTAGTATATAGTTCTATTTTTCTTGAACTGTGTTGTCCAATATAGTAGCCACTAGCCAAATTTGGCCACTGAACACTTGAAATGTGACTAATCTAAGATGTGCTGTTAGATGTAAATACACACTAGATTTTGAATATTTAGCATGGAAAAAAAAAGACTATAAAATATCATTAATTTTTCATATCTATTATATATCAAAATGCTAATAGTTTCGATATGTTAGGTAAAATAAAATATATTAACTTTTTCTTTATTTAAAAAAGTGATTCCCAGAAAATTTTAAACTATGAACATGGTTTACATTTATGACTTGCATTACCTTTTTATTGGAAAGCACAGGGCTAGAATATAGGACACATAGGAAATGCTTAGGAGATAAAGTTGGAGAAAATGTGAAGCAGATTGCATGTGGTTCTACATGCCAAGTTCATGCATTTGGGCTTTATTCTATGGCTAATCAAAAGATTGAGGGAAACTGATTAGAAGTGTGCTTCAGAAAAATTAATTTGTCAAAGAATAGGACAAAGAAGCAACAAAGAAGACCAGTATCAAGGTTGTTGCAATCTTCTAAACAAGAACAAGGGACTAAACTGTGGTAATAACAGTAGGGAAAAGAAAGCGAAGTCATACAGGAGAGCTGTTATAGAAAGAAATCAACAAAACTTATCACTAGAATGAACATGAAGATACAAGGGTAAGAGAAGTATCAACTATGATGTCCAAATTCTCAGCCTGGGGAATAGAAAGACTGATTCCATCAAGAAAAACTGTGGAAGAAACAGATTTAGAAAGGGAAAACCATGAGTTCGGTTTTAGACAGTAAGTCTAAAGGCATTATGAACTCATAACAAGTACAAGACATTAACTCAACAAACATGAGTGAGCATATACATACTAAGTGTTAGTCATAATTCTAGCGATGAACAAAAGAATAAATTCCTGTCTTGATGAAAATCTACATTCCGGTAGAGAAAGACAACAAATAAGATAAATCAGTACAATACAGTCAATTGAATAGTGATCTGGAGAACTACTGTAAGGACTTTTATATTTAGAGTGAAATGGAAAACCACTGGTGAATTTTGAGGAAAGGAATCATATGACTTGATTCACATTTTAGCAGGCTGACTTTAGTTTGGGTAGAAAAGGATCAAACTGAGGCAGTGCTGAGTGGCGAGAGGCATTAGAAAGCAAATGTAATTATCCACAGCCACGACCATGGTGGCTTCAGAACAGAGTATTAGCAGAGGAGGTGGTGAGAAGTAATCAAAATTTGAATGTAGAATCCAGAGGGTTTACAAAAGTACCCAATGTGGGGTATCTGAGAGAAAGAAAGGAATTAAAGATGATTTCAAGGCTTCTGAACTGGGTGCGTATCAGAATGAAGTGCCATTCACAATGAGCAAACTTGAGAGAAGAGTAGGCTTTCGCAAGATCAGGAACCCAATTTGAAACATGTTAAGTTTGTGTTGCTTGCCTGACATCTAAGTGGAGAATGCCCACTAAACAAATGCACAAGATTTTTGTAAAGGGAGAAGTCAATACTTGATATGGAAACACAAGAGTTATCAGTGTATAGGTGGTACTTAAAATGATTAGACTGGGTCCAGACACCAAGAAGAGCAAATATTAATAAAGAAAAGACTCAAGAACAAAGCCCTAGAACTCCAACACTTAGAAATTGGGACATGAGGGATAAACAGAAAAGGAGAAGGCAAAAAGAGTAGAGAAAAAAATATCAGGAGACTGAGGTGACACACAGTAAAGAAAGTGCTTGATAAGAGATGGTGGCAAATGAGTCAAATGCTACCACTGGGTCAGTTAAGATGAGAAATATGACCTGAACATTAGATTTAGCAGCATGGCGACCTTGAAAAGAGCAGTTTTGGACAAGCCTAACTGGAGTGCCTTCAAAGTGGAATGAGAGAAACAGGAGACCGTTAAGTACAGATAACTTTTGAGTTACCTGTAAAGGGAAGGAGAGAAATTGATTATTGGAGGAAGGAGAAGGATAATGGGAAATTTTTTGGTTTTGTTTTCGATGGAATCACGTCTGAATAATGACAGAAAAGGCCTACTAGAAGGAAAAACTGATGACAAACGGGGGCAACGGCTAGAGTGTTAATCTTTGGTAATCAATCGAAAGTGTTCAGAATCTAAGGCATCTAAGAAAAGGTGAGACTGGGGAAAAGATGGGAAATGGAGATATAGATTTGGGAGGACATTCACAAAAGTACAAGTGACGTCACTAGAATGCCAAGGAAAAAGTCAGTAAGTGGTTTGAGAAAGAGAGCATAGACCAAAAAAAAAAAAAAAAAAAGCACCGTATAAATGAGACCACTGCTGTCTCAAGTGCTCACAATGAATGAAATATCCGCTTCTCGTTAACCATTCCCAAGGTCGCAGAGTTAGTCTTCCTTCGAAACACAGGAATGAAAAGAAGTACATACCTCATGTGGAGTTTCACATACAGCCAATCCCACAAGGCCAGTGGTCTGTGCAAAAAAAAAAAAAAAAAAAAGTGAACCATGCTGTTTAATGCACTTCCGTGGGTCCCCAAGCTAAGGAAAAGCAAAATCACCACTGTCCTAAAACTGGCCTAAAACCCACCACCGATCTCTCAAAGCCGCTTGTTCGGAGTGCGCCTCTGTGATCCGAGGCACTACATTAGTCACGCCTAATGGCAAATCAAAATGAGTCCCCCCAAAGCACCACCAAGCCCGCGCCAGTTCCAGCCACCAACCGCGAGCTGAGTCCATCCCCACAATCTAAATTCCATCCGTGACCTCCACCCGCCCCACCTTCTTCAGCAAACCCGCCATGACAGCGCCGAGCTGCCCGGACGCGCTGCCCTCTGGGAACCTGGCTCAGACCCGCTCAATCCACCACCGAGGCCGCCTCTCCGTCACCTTGGAAACAGCCTCGGCACACCCCCCTGGGGCTCTGCCCCGCCCGTTTCTAAAGGGAAAATTGACGCATGCGCAATGAGTGCACCAGAACCTAAACCGGGTGCTTGAGAAAAGGGTTCTGTTAAAATGTCTTAGGTCTGAGGTCCTGTCCCTCTCACGCTGACTGGTTACTCAAAGGATGAGGAGAGCACTCCAAACTACAAAAAAGCTTCGACAAAGTCTCTCTAGGCACCTGCATTTGGCTTAACCTTTGGCGAATTCCTCCCTTCCAAAACGTAGTCTGCAGTATGAGGAGGGTGGTCGCGGAGTTATCGTCTAAGTAATCTCTTGGGTGCAAAGGTTGGTACAGTATTTTCAGTTTTATGAGCTAGAGCAGAGCCGGAAGACATTTCTTATCACAAGCCTTTTCTCTTTCTTTTCGCTCCCTGAAGTTCCTCATCCATTTTCTCATTTTCCCAGGTGAAGTGATACCAGACCATACCACTTTTTTCCACTTGCCTCCACAAACATTTACTGAACACCCATTATGTGTTAGTTTCTGGGACATAATTTGAAAGACAGGATCTCACATCCTGGAATTCACAGAACAATGACGACATGCACAATTTGGTAAGTGTTCCAAAAGAGGTTTGTGCCAAGTGCAATGGTAGTGGGGAAGAGGAAATAATCAAAAGCTGTAGGGTGACTGAAGCTAAAAAGGGAATTTGCTTAAAAAGTCAATGGGAGACCAGCATAACAAATTGAGAAAAAAGTGTATTTACATATGAATAGTAAAAGGCAAAACTTAAATAATGTAACAACCACAGAATAGGAGAAGATATTTGCAACCACATATACTTACCAAAAGATAAGCGGTGCCTAAAATACATAAATTAGTAAAATTAGTAAATCCATAAATTAGTAAAAAAAAAAAAAACCGACCAGAACAGGTCCTTCTGCTTCCATTCTTGCCTCACTCTCTGGAATATATTCAGTGGATTAACATATGTAAAGTGCCTGGTTCAGTGCATGGAACATAGTACCACACAAGTGATTTTTGTTATTAGTTTTTTTATTTTGCTATTGTTATTCTCAACTTTGTAGCTTTTTAGGAGTACTTTGCTTAAAATTTTTCCGTGATTTTTCACTCAAGGTATAAAAGCTGAAGTCCTTACATCTGCCTACAGTGTCCTCATAATTGCTCCCTTGCCCCTCACCTCTCAGACCTAACCTCCATTCCCCTCTCCCTACTCAGGTAGCTGCTCTTCTAACCCTTTTCTTGGAAAACCCTTCCACTGGATTGGCACATGACTCACTCTCACCTTTTTCAAATCTTTACACAATATCATCTTCTCAATGTGGTCCGCTCTAGCCTTGAGATTTAAAATTGCAAAGCATGGAGTTCTGGTTGTGCCTCAGTGGGTTAAGAACATGACTAGTATCCATGAGGATGTGGGTTTGATCCCTGGCCTTATTCACTGTTAAGGATCTGGCACTGCTGCAAGCCTCAGAATAAGTTGCAGATGCAGCTTGGATCCGAAGTTGCCATGGCTGTGGCATAGGCTGCTGGCACCTGCAGCTCCAATTGGACCCCTACCCTGGGAACTTATATATGCTGCAGATGCAGCCCTAAAAAATTAATTAATTAATTAATTAAAGTAAAATAAAATTGCAAATCACTACTGAGTTACTCCTTACCCTTTCTCTGCTTCAGTTTTCTTCATAGCCCTCATCACTTTCTAACATGCTAATTATCTTCTGTTTTTGTTTATCATTCTTTCTAGCATATAAGCCATATGTGGGTGGAAATTTTTTCCTACCATATCTCAAGTGACTGAAATAGTACCTGGCACATAATAGGCACCCAAGTAATGTATTTTTAGTGAATATAATAGAATAATAGGCAAAAGAAATAAATAAGCAGTTGATGGAAATAGGAATGATCAATAAACATGAAAAGGACTCAACTTCCCTAATACACAAGGAAATGCAAATTAATTGTAATATTACTGGCATCTTATGGACAAAAATTAAGGACTGACAATACTAAAAATTAAGGACTGACAGAGTGTTAGCACCACTGGTAGGAGTGAATTGGTATAATCACTCTGAGGATAATTTTACAGTAGTTAGTTGAAGATATTCAAAACTATGACTGAGAGCTTTGAGTTGAAGTGTGCCCTCTCAAAAGTTATATGTGGAAATCCTAACCCCACTACATCAGAATATGACCTTATATGAAAACAGAGTCATGGAAGATATAATTAGTTAAGATAAGGTCATTGGCATGAGCCCTGGTCAGGTATGACTGGTATCCTTATTAAAGGGGGAAATTTGCACACAAAGAGATGTACCCAGGAAGAACACCAGTGCGGATGAAGGCAAAATTGGGATGATGTTTCTACAAAGCAAGGAACACCAAAGATTTCTAGAAAACCACTAGAATTTAGGGGGGAAGCGTAGAATGGATTCTCTTTCTTAGTCCTTAGAAGAAACCAACCCTGCTGACTCCTTGATCTTGAGCTTCTAGCCTCCAGATGGGTGAGCTAATACTGTTTATGCTATTTAAGCCACTCAGTTTGTGGCACTTTGTTACAGTACTACACATTCACACTAATAGATTAATTTGATCACATGCAACTCTCTTCTCTTAGGATTGCTGCCTTTAGAAACATGAACCATGGGGGTATAATCTTTCCAGTTCAAATAACCCAAGAATTAGGCTTTACCATAACTTCCATAATAATTTCCAACTTCTAGTATTTGAGTCATCCACAATTACTATTTAGGCAGAAGAAATATATAGTAATGAACATGCAGGCATTAGTGGCATTTTAAAAAAAATTTTATGGCTACACATGTAGCATATGGACGTTCCCAGGCCAAGGATTGAATCCAAGCCACAGTGCAACTACACTATAGCTGTGGCAATGCTCGATCCTTTAACCCACTCCACCAGACCAGGGATTGAACCCACACCTCCACAGCGACCTGAGCTGCTGCAGCCAAATTCATAACCCGCTGCCCCACAGCAGGAACTCTAAATGCCACTTTAAAGATACACAAACCCGTGTGCATGGATGTACACACATACATAAAGAAACTGTTGATTTGGAACAAACCATCTGATGCACCCATTTGCTCCTACAAAGGAAATAGATATATCTGGACACATTAGACTAGACTCAGGAAACCATATTAGGAAGGGAGGAAATGTCCTTGGTTTTCAAACCAGGTAATGTTGACATAGTCACTGGAACATAGATGAATGGAAATTTATGAAGTCACGGTCTTTGTTCCCTGTCTCTCCAGGTTCTAAGAATTTCATCATTGTGGTGTGTGTTCTAGAATGTAGAATCATGAGATTATAAAAGAGGCATGTGTTTTCGTTGGTTATAACTTTGGGTTCAAGCTTCTGCTGTACCATATTTGCTAAAGACATCACGGCTAAACAGACCTCGCTGACCCTGGCTGAGGTACTGCATAGCTAACTAGTACTATGTGGTGGGGAAAAGTGTAGGTTTTCTGAGCCAATCCCTTGGCAGAGGTGTGAGGCTGTATATGAAGGGGGCTTGATAGTGGTGTCCTAGGCTGGTGACAGTAGAATTAGCTACAAAGAAAAATCAACCTTGGCATCTGTGACATCAGAAGGGGATTGGGGAATATCTTGATATGAGTAGCAGGAGCACCAAATGCATGCATTCTCTGATAAGAGTTCCCAGAGGGGTAAATGTTGGAATCCTCCTCAGGAAGGAGATAGATGCTGGTAAATTCTTCTGTAAATAAAGTTAGGAGGCCAGGTGACTTAGACCTAAAATCTGGAGCTCACGTTTTACACAGTTTGCTCTGCAGGACCTCTAACCTATCCAATAAGGGCGATCTTTTTCTCCAAAGTTAATTAACTGGAAGAGTTAGGACCTCTTATGCTGCCTCTTAATGACACAGCCTCTTTTGGGAAGGGCTGGATCTTACCAAATTTAGGCAGTTAGAATATTTGCCTAGAAGGTATGGCTCTGGAGTTCTGCCAAGGGAGCTTTTACCTGAGAGAATCATGAGACCAAATGACGGAAAAGGAAGAAAACATCTTGGTTTTCAGGACACGAGGAGTCATTCCTGAAAAGTCTGGAGGGAACAAGTATTGCCTTGGTCAGTTTCTCCTTAGTTTTCACGATCAGGGAGAAGAGATGAAAATAATCTCCACTCAGGAATTGTTTTTTCCTCTCCCAATTTGGAGGAAATAAAACCATTTTACTCGTTCTTAGAATAGACCAATATATTAAAATTCTAAAACGTTGGATATTATCCATCTCTTAAGCCTCCATTCATATGAGGCACGTTCAAAACAATTTGGGTTTTTTCCATTCTTCTTCTCTATCTATACTATGTTTAATTCTTGAAAATGTCCATAGCCAGATAATTGGGTGTTTGCAATATGGTGGTTTTTAGAATCTCATTCTAAATTGGGCTGTAACTCTGATAAAAGCCATTACCCAGTTGTAGCCGAGTGGCTATGGACTTCACTGTGTTTGAGTTATTTAATGTGTGAAAATGGGGCTCTCCAACACTCCCACCCAGATCTGGATTAGGTTTAGCATTGAGAGTAAACATAGATATCTCTATTGCAAAACAGAACTTATGGGAGAATTGAATAATAAAGATGCCTGTGGGGAATATCTAGCTCCATGTCTGTGTAACAAATGCTGCTGCTCCCCATTTAAAAGCAAGCAAGAAAAGAAGTGGTGAAAAGCAGGAAGTTTGTTTAAGGAGAGGAAACTATTTTAAGAGACTCAAATATTTATTAATGTAACTATAATAAGAATATACTGATTAGGAGTTCCCTTTGTGGCTCAGCAGAAATGAATCTGACTAGCATCCGTGAGGACACAGTTTGATCCCTGGCATGAGCAATCCAGTTTTCCATATTTTTGTCAGTATTTGGTGTTGCAACCTTTTTTTTTTGTAGTTATTTTGACAGATGTGTAGTTATGTCTTATTGTGGCTGTAATTTGCATTTCCCTAATGGCTTACTGATGTTAAACATCTTTTTACGTGTTTCTTTACCATTTGTACAGGCTCTTCTCACAAAAAAAAAAAAAAAAGTGGTAAGGTGATGGGTGATGGATGTATTAACTTGATTATGGCAGTCATTTCACAGTATATAGGTACATCAAATCACCACATTGTACACTTTAAATATACACAAAATATTTATAATTTTGTCAGTTACACCTCAATAAAATAAACAAAAAACCATTACTAGCACACCACTAGCTTAAGCTCACCCATTTCTCGTTTCTCTGATTCCCTATGTACTCTAAGTTCGAAGTACTTTGATCTCTGCTTCCTCTTTGCTAATTCTGAGAGCAGAAAACGTGATTTTTACTTCTTGTACTTTCCCATGCCATTGTCTACAGAGAGTAGGTTACCTAACAAGTATACCTCGATCATTGTTAAAGCACTGAGGGACTCATCAGAGATGATAAGTGATGGAAGAAACCTGGCCTTGAGAACCACTCCCCCCCCCCAAATTTTTTTTACCATCAATATTTTGTTTTTACTTTCGGCATTTCAGACTTAAACATCCCTGAAGGAATATATTCAGCCAGGCTCTAAGAAGTTGGACATAAGCCGTTCTTTATTCTTCATGTGCATATCTTTGGCCTGAGGCTACATTATTTAATTTTTAGTTATTTTTTAGTAATCTATTTACTCTAGCAATTCATTCTTATAGCTAAGCAGTTACACCCTCAACCAACCTAAGCAGTTTGGTTTTTTTGTTTTCCTTGTTTTTTGGCCGCCCCATGGCATATGGAGTTTCTGGGCTAGGGCTCAGATCTCAGCCACAATTTTAACCTATTTTGCTGTGGCAATACCGGATCCTTAACTGGGGATCAAACCTGCACCCCAGCCCTGCAGAGACACTTTCAATCCCATTATGCCACAGAGAGAACTCCAATCTACTATGTTTTGTTCAAAATATATTGTATCCATATTTTTTCTTGAAGAATGGATTCACTTCTTACCCAATAACAGGCAGTTCATAACATGCTTAAGTATTTCCAGTCTCATTTTCCTCCACAAGACTCTTGATTTTACTTTAGCTTTATTTTTTTATTTCAGTCTTGGAAGACTTTTTGATTTAGATTCTACTCTATTAACTTCCAGCTCCCTTGGGCTCTAAGTTAAGACACACAAGGGAGAAAAATACAGAGAGAAAGGTAAGAATCCACCATAATTATGTCAAATTGATCCTTTTCCTTAGTCCATGTTAAGCTCATTTACATTTAATGTATGATAGATATGTTTGCTCTGGCTTTTTTAGTTTTTAAAAATGTCTTCTGTACAATCCGGTTTTTAATTAATTAATTAATTTTTATTTTATTTTATTTTTTTTTTTTGGCTGAGGCATGCAGAAGTTCCCAAGCCAGGGATCAGACCTACACTACAGCAGTGCCCCAAGCTGCTGCAGTGACAGCACCAGATTCTTAACATGCTGCACTAGAAGAACTCCTCTGTTTCTATTTTTTATGTAATTCTTTAGAGATTTGGGAAGGCTTTAGTCTTTGTTTCATGATTATATTTATAGTATTACATTACTGTCTTGGTTTCCAGTTTTCCTAGACAGTACCTGTTAGTTTCCTGCTGGGAAAATTTGATAAAATTATCATGTTCCTTTTTTTGTCTCCCTTCCACTCAATTTTACTAAAAAAAAATTGCTTTTCTTAGTGTTCACCTTCATATGTTAAATGTTTTTATACTCCCATTATTTGGTATGTCTGATTGACTTTTTATCATTTTATACCCAGCTACAAGCAGATGAGGCAATCAATACTATTTACCTTCTTATCCCTTCTGTCTCAAATTTCTGTTGTCTCATGTCTATGTTTTCAGGGCAAATAGACATCAACAGTCTATTCTGTAACCCTAATTCCTACTTTCCTTTTATTATTAGTTCTACAGTAAATATATTTTTTCAATATTCTGTGCTGTCAAGGATAGGAACATTTCTCCTACCCCCTCTTGCTTGTTTTGGCTGGTCTAATAATTAAAGTGATACAAGGCAGATTAACAGGGAAAAATTAATTTTGTATATATAGAAGTTCATAGAAATATGAGACTCAAAGAAGTAATCAGACCGGGTAGCTTTTATACCTTTTAGACAAAGAAACAATACATTTATGAAGAACTGACAAGACAAAGAAGTTTGGGCTTAGGCTACTACATTGGTAAAGTAACAAGTTTTGTTTAGACAGCCTTCTTGGTCCTGAGCGTTATTTTTCTGATGATAAGGATGTCTCTGCCTCCTGGTACAGAAAAGGTGCCTTTCACATGGGAGATTTATTTCTGGCTTTTAGGGGAGCAAAAAAGGTCAGAGCATCCTTCTTGCACCAGCTGTTTCTTATGTAACTTTAATTCAAAATAATCAATATGCCAAAGTGACATACTTTGGAACATCCGGTCCTGAACTCCATCAGTGCTAATCCGTATGTCATAGTTACCTCACTCATGTGTTGTTTGGCTGAACTAATCCTCCAGCAGTTTCTTTTTCCTTTTTTCTTCATAGAGGTGATTATCAGACCTCATCTGAATTTATGCTGATTTATTATACATGTCATCAGTTTCTAAGGTCAAGATCTAAAGCCCTCATTTTCCGTATGAATTTTAATGTTGCTGTTGACTGGTGCATGTACTCACTCAGATATGAACTTGCAGTCCTTTCAATGAGCCAGAAAGCATAGTAACTAGACTACTGCAAACACAACGTGATGAACAAGTCTCAGACACTGTCTTCAGACAGCTGACCATTTAATGAACATTTGAAAACACTCTAACCTCCTTAGGGAAATCATTGAGAATCACTAAGCTTAGGTGCTTCCTCTGTTTTAACTATATGCAAACCACCTATTCTATTTGAGAAGGCGTAGTTAAAAGCTGGACTCCCTGCCTTGAGCCTTCTTTGAACCAAACTGATGCTTCTTTGTGGGAAAATTAATGATCTCCATAGCTGCTGGCAAGGCAAAAGCTATACACCCCTGAGTGAGTATATTATTGGCATTTATCTGTGAACACCTGTATTCAATGTTTCAGAGTTAATGTTCTTTATCTTAGGTAGTTCTTCTAAAGTGAGGCTTTTGGAAGTTTTTGATTTTTTTGGGGGGGGGGTCTTTTCTAGGGCCACACCCACGGCATATGGAGGTTCCCAGGCTAGGGGTCTAATCGGAGCAGTAGCTGCCAGCCTACACCACAGCCGCAGCAATGCCAGATCCGAGCCGTGTCTGTGACCTACACCATAGCTCATGGCAACGCTGGATCCTCAACCCACTGAGTGAGGCCAGGGATCCAGCCCGCTGCCTCGTGGTACCCAGTCGGCTATGTTAACCACTGAGCCACGATGGGAACTCCCGCATCTTTATTTTTAAGAAAGAAAGTTTTCATAGCCAAGTAAACTTCCTAGGCAGAGAATAGAAACTGTTCATTCCAATTTGTAGTGGCTATTAAAGAGTTTTTTAAATCCGTCCATTAAAAAAAAAAAAACTTAATTTAATTCGGTTTTCTGATATCACTAGCCAGGAGCATCAAAAGGTATTTTTCCTCCTAACTTCGCATATGCCACAAGAATTCTCATACCCACCAGGGAAACCGTGGCCTTTTGATCTACTCAATCCCTCTCCAACATGCAGATGGCAGTCCTCCTCCAAAGTCACTTCATGTACTGCAGCACTGTTAGTATAGCTCTGAGTGTGTGTGCATTTTTTATTGAGGTATAGTTGACTTACAATATTGTCTTTTAGATGTACAGCAAAGTGATTCAACTATATATATATATATATATATATATATATATATATATATATGTTTTAGACTCGTTTCCGTTATAGGTTATTACAAGATACTGAATGTAGTTCCCTGTGCTATAACAGTAAATTCTTGTTGTTTATCTATTTTATATATAGTAGTGGGTATCTCTTAATCCCATATTCTTAAGTTATCTTTCAAGCAGTTTCTTTAAGAAGATCTCATGGGAACAGTCTATCTTGAGTCCTACGCATTCATCCCTGAAGGGCGGCTTGACTAGGTATAAGATTATCGGCTCATGTTTTCTTTCCTTGAGTATCTTGTAGGTGTTGCTTTGGAGAAATATTATGTTCAAATTGGTAGTCTCCTTATAAATGATTTTATTTTATTTTATTTTTAACCCTGGCACCACAGTTTTCGTTATCGTTAAAACCCAGTAACCTGACTAGGTTATGTCTCTGTACCGCTTTTTTAGGTCATTTTTCCTTGGCACATGATGTGTCCTATAGCCATTTAGATTTAAATCTTTCTTTGTTTCAGGATTTTTTTTCCCTTATATCTTTCAATTCTTTTTTTTTTTTTGTCTTTTTAGGGCTGCACCCACAGTATATGAAAGTTCCCACACTAGGGGTTAAATCAGCGCTATAGCTGCCAGCCTATGCCACAGCCACAGCAATATGTATATACACACACACACACACATATATATATGCTATATTTTTCAATGCTTTATTTTCATTCCATCTTGTTTCCTTTTGTCATGTTTACCTCATTTCGTACTATGATCTCTTCAGACCCAATTCTCCCTTAAGAATTCCTTCAAATTTAATCTTCATTTCTGTGACTTTATTTTTTTCTCTCTCTCCTACTTCTTTTCGGAATTCTACCAGCCTTTATTTCATCTTCTTCTATTCTACTTCCATCTCTTCACTCAGCTGTCTCGTTTCTACTTGGTAGTCTTCCTTCATAGTTGAAGTTGTGTTGTTGGTGTTTTACCAACATAGTGAAATACATGACCATAATTTTCATCTGCTCAGTAGCAACATTTTCCCCATGAATGTACGTCACCCGTTGAAAAGTTTTGCTATTCTCTTCCATATTTTTAATTGTATGTTATATCCATTATATACATTATAGACCCCATGTATATTAATTGTTTTAAAATAATTTGGATTTTCTTGGATCAACTCTGTCCAGGAGGTAACAAAGAAACTGCTTCCTGCTGCTGTGCTTCATCTAGGTGATTGTGTAGCTCCCTTCTTCTGTTTCTCTGACCCAAACCAAATTCAAGGGCTTTTCTGCCTCCAACTTGCTTTCTTTAGTTCTGCCACAGATTGCTACAATCAAGGTAATAGCTTTTGCTATAGAACCCACTCTGAACATGAATGCTTTACCTTTAAAAATTGTGTATTTGCTGGTATATTAAAGATCTACTGCCACTAGATTTTCTTATCACTCTGTACCTCTTTTTTCTTTCTCCTTTTACTTCTTTTTTTATTTTTTTTATTTTTTAAATTATTTATTATTTTTTTTCCCACTGTACAGCAAGGGGGTCAGGTTATCCTTACATGTGTACATTACAATTACATTTTTCCCCCAGCATCCTTTTACTTCTTATCCTCCTACAAAGATTTCTCATCTTTACACTTTTAGCAGCCCTTACATTTGTTTGGGTGAAATCTACTGATTGTATTAGTCTAGTTTTGCTGAAAATGGAGTTTATGTTTGTTTGTTTTGGCATTCTCCTTATTGCTTCTGCATAATTTTCCAGGAGAAAGAGAAAAATATGAACTTACATATCCATGTTCAAAATCAAAAACTTCCTACCATCTATTTTAATATGAAGACTATTCTTTTATTAATATTCTGTAAGATTGCAGTAGTTATAAAAAAAAAAACTACTGCATAATTAGTTTATATTTAATTCAATGACTGAGGTCTCTGTGTTCTTTATATTATTGGCTATTAAACCGGCTCTTTACTTCATAGACCTGTGTGACTAATGCTTGAACTTAAATGGAAAGCTTTAATATATCCTTGATAAATTTCATTGTTGGATTTTTCCAATTTCTCCAGCATGGTTAGATGATTTTGCTTTTTCCTTTTTTTTAGGGCCGCACCTGCGGCATATGGAAGTTCCCAGGCTAGGGGTCAAACTGGAGCTCCAGCTCCCAGCCTACACCATAGCCACAGCAATCCCAAAACCGAGCTGCATCTGCGACCAGCACCTACACTGAAGCTTGCAGCAACACCAGATCCTTAACCAGCTGAGCAAGGCCGGAGATCAAACCTGCATCCTCATGGATACTAGTCAGGTTCTTAACCTGCTGAGCCACAGCAGAAACTCCTGATTTTGTATTTTGAGGAAAACATTAACGTTTGTGTTCTGATGATGTTTTTTACTATCATCATTTTGATACTGAGAAGAACTGTCACTCTTCTAGAACCAAGCACCATGTTTTATATTAAATATTTCTATAGAAATAGGTGGCCTGGTTTTCCTTTTCTGAACAGTTATTGGAAAACTTAAGACCCAGATTTTGGTTCGCTTATGAACCCATCACAATGGTCTGTACTTTTATGTCCACTCGCCTTTTTTATTCAGATCATTTTAACTTTTGCAATTTTGTCTTTTTGTTATTTATTATTGTAAGTCAACTTTAATTCTTTCTGCAGTAATTCTCCCCCTTCCCAGGTTTTGAAAACCCCCACATTTGATGCTCATAGCAATTAATTTAAAATGTTAATAAACATGTTGAACTTCTTAAACAATACAGCCAAATTGACAATAACACTTTATTAAGATTTTCTTTGACTGTGGTTATTCAATTTGAAACTCACTAACTGGTTTTCATCCATGTTTCTTTATCTTATCACCAGGGTTGCTAGGTGAGTTTCTGCCACAGGCATTGTGGAAATCGTGATCTCTGTTTACTAGACTAGTGCTCCTTGTGGGGGAAAAAGTGCCAAGCATCGTACCTTGCACAGAGAAATTGCTTATACAATATTGAATAAAGAAAAGGATATATGAATAGTAAAATAAAGTTCAAATGATAAAAGTTACTCACAAGCCATACTGGATAATCCGTTTCTGTCCTAACCGCTCACAAACTCCCTGCTTATATTTGGCATCAGTTTAAAAAGATTATGACATTTACCCATCCAAAGCCTCCTGATGCCTTTTTAATTCCCTGTCTTGCTCCGACTTCACCAGCAGTATTTCTGTGATCAAAATGGGATGTTTTTCAGGCTCTAGGAAGTAACTTGCCTGGTCCTAGATACCTGTCATTTTAATATGTGCCATTCACCTACACTATGAACATACACCACTTTCCTGCTTCTACTTCTCTTTAAAAACTGTGCTTTAAAAAGTTCCCTCTACAGTTTTAGTACTTGCTCATTCATTCATTTATTCCTTCATGCTGTCTCTTGAGGCTCTAGCTTGCCTAACATATTATCACCAGTCTTTGTATTTATCTGTGTTATAGGGACATTTGCATCTTTCATATATGCTGTTTCAATTACTGTGAACCGCAGTAATTTCTTTCAGTGTCTCACCCTTTTCTTTCTCAGTGAAATCTGTGCGTGGCTGGTTAGAATTTTATATCCTATAGTCTACTCTCCCTCTTATAGATATCGAGGCAACTGAATTATTGTCATCTGGGAACTTTCTGAATTCTAATTGTTCTTATTCCCTCTCTGAAATATCCAGTTTTTCTTAATTAATAGGTATAATTTATATCTATGATATAAAAATTTATATGAGATATTTTTTATGCAAAGATTAAGAATCAAGTAACAGTATTAGTAGTAGATGTTATCCAACATATAAAAATGTGAGTTGGAGGTCCCGAGGTGGCTCAACGGAAACCATTCTGACTAGCATCCATGAGGATGCACATTCAACCTCTGGCCTTGCTCAGTGGGTTAAGGATCCCATGTTGCCGTGGTGTAGGTCGCAGACACGGCTTGGATCTCCAGTTGCTGTGGCTGTGGCATAGGCCAGCAGCTGCAACTCCAGTTTGACCCCTAGCCTGTGAACCTCCATATGCCTTGGGTACAGCCCTAAAAAGACAAAAAAATATGTGGATCATATTTATTCTACCAATTATACTTGAATACATTGATTCCATAGCAACAACATGTTTTGCTTGCTTGTTTCAAAGCTTAATTGGGAAAAAAACAGATGAAAATATCTTCTTGGGATTAAAGAATAAGGATCTTAAATTTCTATTATTAAATTTCTACATTGCTATATGCTCACTACAGAGGTTGAAATAGTTATGTTCTCTGAATTCTTTTTTATTGCCAGTTCATGTCTATGCAAAATAAATTCTCCATAAATATTCCCAAATTTACCCTGAATAGCTTTTCTCTTTTTTCCATCTACTTAAGTTCTGCTTGACTTTAGCCTGAGAACCTAATAGATAATTGTAGTCAAAATGAAAGTTTAAAATGAACTCAGAAATAGTTTACAACCTGGCTGGTACCAAGGGATTTGCAAATTTATAACTTTATCAGCTCTTGGAAGCTGAGTGAATTATGGAAAATCACTAATTAAATAATTTACTAGGTCTTCATTAAAAACAAATCTATTATGTTTTTGACTGCCTTGTGAGTTTGCCTTAAGCCTCCCAGCTGTCTTTCCCTGTATTATGAAATTCTTAAACATACAGTGAAGTTGCAGGTTTCTCTTACTGTTGTCTAGGTCCCCAGGCCTTTGATTCAATTCACTTTGAACACTCCTTCCCCCAAGCATCCTTGTGCAGGCTGCAACTTACACAACTGTACAAAGAAGCCCTGAGGAAAGGTCTTAGCATAATGCTTTGTTACAACAAGAAAGCAATAAATATTGTCCGTCATTATAATTATTAGGTGGTGAACCATTCCAAAATGGTGTGGAGGCTCAGTCAGAGACTCTCTGGTTTAGCCAGTTGTGAAAAGAGGCTGATGTGCTCACGATGTACATGTTAAGTCTTCGAAGAGTTCAAAACACTGACTTGGAAAGCAAACCAATGGACATCCATCACTGTGTGACTCTCCTTCCACTAGGTGGTGCTGTCTTTCATGCAGCCAGGGCTTCTGCTTGCTTTGGTGGAACTGAGCTCTGTTTAGAGATGGCCTTTATTTACCAATCATTCAATCAATAATCAGGTGGTATCTGGGTCCCACAGCCTTCCTTCAACTCTTTGGAGGTGTTACTTCTCTCTCAGAGCAGGAATGTTCCACATTATACTTAAACACTGCAGCAAGGAAAGAATTCTCACTAGATGGTAGAAAGCTGTAGAAGGGCTGTCAGCTGCTGTGAAAAAAAGTCCATTCATTAACTTCCTGTCTCTTTGGATTCAAAACCATATTGTTATCGATAATTAATTTACCAAATAACAGCATCACTTTATTGTTTGATGACCTTTGGCATTGTTAGAGTTTGAGAATGGGGCAAGACATGATAATTCAACTTTGTAGTTATAAAAATGTAAATCTCCAAACACCTAGTCTTCACACTAGAGGAGGATCCTTACCCAACTCAAGTCTTAAGACTATATTTTCATGATTTTATCTTCATCATTTTTTATTTTTCTGGTTCTAAAGGAAGTGTGAGCTTCACAACACAAAAGATAATTTTCTGAGAAGTCTTTTAGTTAAATGTGTATACATCAAATTATGAGGATACCTTGCTACTTAAGAAATTATTTAATAAATAACTTTGTAAAATGAAATTTTTCCTTTATTGCTATTTAAGTTCAGTCGTGAAGATACCAAATATGTTTGCATGTTTTCTCTCTTTTTGTCACTCCCAGGTCTGACAGATTTTGAGGAGAAAATATGAGTCCTCAAGGGTGTTTTTCAAAAAATTACTGCAAACTACTTAAGACAATATGAATGAACTTTTAGGGTAAATCAAATGGACTGATGAATAAACTGTAAAGAGCCTTTTGATGCTCTTGCCATTCATTCTGGGCAGTGCTGGGACAGACCATGCAGCTGCTGCTCCATGTCCATTTGTAAGCAGAGCACTTCCAGTATACATTTCTTTTTTGTTGTTGTTGTTTGCTTTTAAGGGCCACACCTGAGGCATATGGAGGTTCCCAGGCTAGGAGCTGAATTGGAGCTACAGCTGCCAGTTTACACCACAGCCACAGCAACGCGGGATCCAAGCCACGTCTGCAGCCTACACCACAGCTCACGGCAATGCGGGATCCTTAACCCACTGAGCGAGGCCAGGGATCAAACCTGCAACCTTATGGTTCCCAGTCAGATTTGTTTCTGCTGCGCCACAGTGGGAACTCCTACATTTCATTTTTAATGTTAAAATATCTGCAAGACGGGAAGAGGGAGGCCAATGTCCTGCCTAAAATGCTCCTGTAGCTTCCTCTTTGCTGCAGAGGTTCTCTGACTCAGAATGCTTGCTGGAGAAACCATTCCATAGCCTTTGAAGGTTACATCTTTGTAGAAGGAAGGACGGGGTGAAGATGAGAGGTGGGGCGGTAGAGAATTATCCAAAGGACTTGTCTGTTCAAAATGTTCAGGCCATATACACAGTCTTTAGGGTTCTGGTGAATAATACCATGTAGACTGGTCCCCCCCCCCCCCCCCCCCGCCGCCCAGAGAGAAAGCCCTTTCTCACCTCCCTTGCCCTAGAAGAAGAAATAAAACCCCAAATTCCCAAGTGCGACATATAACATCCTACTCCTAGCCAGAAGTCAGGAGTATTCTGACTCTTGCCTAAATCTCCTGTTTATTTACTGCAGGTTTCTCCAAGCATTCCATGACCAGCTAAAATACATGTCCATAATTCCCCCCCCCCCACATATGCCATTTTCCTTCAGACCAGTGTGCATTTTTTTCTGCCCAGAATGCTTGTCCCTTTTTTAGATTATCCAAAAAAGTCCTTTTCCTCCTTCAAGTCTCAGCTCACGCCTTCATCTTCTCTAGGACATACTCTTGTCTCCTCCTGGAAGTTCATTATCACTTTTTTTTTGGTCATCTCTTCATCTCCTCCACCAAATGAAAGTAAGAACTGCCTTGTTCAATATCATCGTCCCAGGTGCATAATAGCTGATAAACCCAGGTCTAGTGAATAAACGAAGGCAGTGCTATTCAGAGAGGATGCGTCTCATCCAGAAATGATAACTTAGGACTGTGAAAGAAACGGTGTAAATCTTATTTGAGTCAATCAGTTAGCCTCTGTTTTAAAGTCTAATTCAGATAGAAGGTCAAGACATGGCAAGCATCACACGAGCAAAAATACTTTAGCAGAATCTGAAACCTTAAAATGTTCAGGCGATAGAAGATAAAATGATAGCTTTATAGACTCTTTATATTGAATGAGAAATTTGAGCTCATCTAATTCCAGATCTAACTTAATATTCCAGCTGAGAAAGAGAAGATCCCAAGAGATAGGAGACTGACCTATTTCAAAGCATCTCGGCACTTTCCCTTCTGTTGACCTTGTCATAGAAAGTGATATCATGGGAAGTGAGTTCCGAGGACATGCTGGAATTGAGAATCATGAAGTGCAAAATTCTAAACAGCCTCCAAAGTCCTCCAGGACAGTGGTTACCATGCCACAGTCCTGCCCTCCTCTCAAATCACTTGCTCCTTCTATGTTTGACGATTTTCTTTCATTCTCTGTCTCTCTCTCTTTTTTTTTTTTGTCTTTTTAGGGCCGCACCCGAGGCATATGGAATTCCCCAGAGTAGAGGTCAAATTGAAGCTGTAGCTGGTAGCTGCCAGCCTACAACACAGCCACAGCAACTTGGGATCCAAGCTGCATCTGCAGCCTACACCACAGCTCATGGCAACACCGGATCCTTAACCCATTGAGGAGACCAGGGATCCAACCCACGTCTTCATGGATACTAGTTGGATTCGTAACAGCTGAGCCACAATGGTTTTCTAAGGGATAATACAACATTTTCAGTTCTACTTCAATTTCTGTTCTATGACATTCTTTTTATTCGAAAGCAGTTGCTGATGCAAACTTTGAAAGACTGATTTTTATAGATCAATTGCCCGTTTTCATAAAATGAGGGAAACAAAATGAGCCAAGAGAGATTTTTTGGAGGGAAAGGCATAGAAAAAGGAAGTAATATTCCTAAATTCAGGGGACCAGTATGTGGGTCTTACAAGCTGCTAAACACTAGATCGCTGTTTCTCTCTTCTTCATCCTGAGAAGCGGAGCAGAGAGAGAGAGAAAGATGGGAAATCTTTGAAAGGAAGCCTGGGCTGTCAGTGAGAAGATTCTGGACTCGAAAACAAATAGAAATGTTGCTAAGTCCCATGGTCAGTTTTTAGTCCTCAGGTTTCTTCCCCTAGCGGCAGAATTGGATAGAGTTGATCGCGCTCTCCTGCTGCAGATATTTTTCTTCCCTTAGCTTGCATTCTACTCTGGCCTTTGTTCAGCCCCAGGGCTCATCCCTTGAATGCCTTTGTTTTTATTTTATTTTTATTTATTTTTTTTAATTACTTGATGAATTTTATTACATTTATACAGATGTACAACCATAATCACAACCAAATTTTATAGCGTTTCCATCTCAAACCCTCAGTGCATCCCACCAACCCCCAACCTGTCTCATTTGGAAACCAAATGCCTTTGCTTTTATATCTATGTGTATTCCTTTGTGAGCTCATCTAACCTCGTGGCTTTATGTATCATAACTTTGTTGTTTAGTCCCTAAATGTGGACTCACCTTCACTGCCTGCTTAACCTTTCTTCTTGGACTTCAACAGGTATTGCAAGTTTTACATGCTCTGAGCTGAGCTCCTATTCCTCCTCTCTGCACCTGCTCCTTCAGAAACCTTTTCCATCTTAGTTCATAGTAACTCCATCCTTCCAGTTGTTTGGGCTCCATCCTGATCTTCCCTCGCACAGACCCGACATGAAATCTGGGACAACTTCTGTAAATTTTGCCTTCAAACTGAGCAAAATGCCTGCAAGTTAGGTGGTGATGTGTTGTGCCTATTGCTATATCTTGAGGACCCAGAAAAGAAAGCCCCCGTGAAGGTATTCACTCCCATTGACACTGGATGGTCCAGGTCTATAGGACTGAACTACCCAGACATGCCCAGCTGCACCTGCAAACTCAACTTGAGTTTAATATTTTTGAATTATAGCACAAGTGAAGGACATGGGAAAGTGTGCCTCATGTGCATGGTAATTGTATATTAAATCCCCAAATCAAGCCACAACTAAGCTGAATAGAATGTATAATAGTAGAAATAACATTTCAGAAAAATCAAGAGTGTTTTGTCACAGGACTGATACTACTGACTAGCAGAGATAAGTCTGGCAGAAATAATCACATTTTTCTACGTTCCTGAAAGAATCACGAAGCTTAACTTTTATATCGGAGAAATGGTTGAACACAATGGTAGGTCAGATTTGAAATGTAAAAGATAAAGATCTGAATGCAAGGGTGGGGGGCTGTACGCAGATCTTTTAATGGTAGTGGATTTGTACTGAAATTTTAAAATGTTAGCATGGTAGGTTTCCTTCATTAAATTCAAATATTTTTTCTCTAACAGGTCATGTCAAAATGCTCTTTTTCGTAATTAATGCTCTTTTTCGTAATTGATGAAGTGTCGTGTACTGGCAGCTTCAAAAAATTGAAACATGATAACAGGTGCACATGAAAAGCTCAGTTCTTTTCAGAAAGAACAGAACAGACTACTGAATTTTCAGTAACTCCAATTTTACTTTGGTTGTCAATATAAAGCTCTAGTATACAGTCTTGATTATGATCATGGGTGGTTTATCTAAAATAGGATACGAAGCATAATGAGTTTCCATGCCTCAGCACTATCAATGTGGGATATGAAGGAAGTCAGAATTATAAAAGACTGAAGAGAAGACTCAGAGTAATTTGATGAATCCACTAGTGTAAAACCAATTTCTCTCTTTGAAACTTAAATGTGTGTGCACATGTGTCTTTTGTTCTCCGACTCTCTCCTCCGTAGCCCTTCTGTCTTATCTCCCCTACCAAATTTGGGCTGCTTTTCCACTTATGTTCTCTATGCAACGGTAAACTTCTTCAAGACTAGAACGGTGTGTTCCACCCGCATTGGTGTACATGCTCCGAAGGCGTCTTGCCCACATTCTGCGTTACTCACCTATCTGTCTGTACACCACATAGGACATTTTTTTTAGTGTCCATTTTATATCCCAGAAGTATGATACTATTGGTAAGTCCTGTATCTTTACAGTGATTACTATGTTTTCAAAGAACTTCCATAATTATGCCCTTACTTTAGTTTCATAATGACGTGACGTAATGAGAGCAGTATTATACACAGGTGGAAACGGAGGCACACACATTTCAGTAGTTTAATTCATGAAGACACAGACGGATCTGAGACTAAAATGCAGATTCCTGCTTTCTTTTAATCCAGAGTTCTTTCTCTTAGAGGCGCTTGAAATGCCTCTGGCAGTAACGAAAATTAAGCGTTTGCTCGGAAAAAAAAAAAAAAAGGAAAAGAAGAAGAGAAAGATCAACCTGCTTTCTTAAAATTCATTTTGACTCAGTTTTAATTAAATCAACCTTTTAAGTTAGACAGGAAATAACTGCTAACCCGCATGAACAAGTCATTAGTGTTCGGCAAAACACTTAGCATGTTTGATGTGTGCTTTCTATGTGGAAAGCACTTTACCAGACACTGGTGAGGTCGGGGTGAGTATAACTGGGGCCAGTAGAATCCTCTCCACTTTGCCCATTATTGGTTTAGTGTGCTATCAACAGCACTACCTTATGAAAAACTACCCTCTCACATATTTCTACTCTCATTTTATACACAACTGAAATAAGGTGTGCATTTTAAAAAATCATAGCCCCCAAGGCGAAAACAATGAACAAGCGCAGAAGGAGAGGAAGAAGGAAGAGAAAATCCAAAATATACCAAAGTGAAAATGAAGCCAAGTGAGATGTACATGGGTGTGGCTTACCAAACTGCAAAATAAGAGGGCAGAACAAAATTGCATTCTCCAAGGTGTGTGAACAACATCTTCTTGGCCCAAGAGGCAAAGATAAAGCTGCAGTCTGATAAGGCTTTAATGGAGAATGGGTTGTATCAGGAGGGAATATGATAAATGGCTTTGGGGTTGGGGGGTGGATGGGATTGTATGGCTCATGTTCACACGAGCTATATTTTTAATTCACAGTCAGAGGCCTGTGAGCCCCACACCTGTTTTCAGGAACACAGGGTACCTGTGGGCAAGTGAGAAGTGTATTAGCAGCAGAAGCCCAGGAAGCCCATGGCTCCCTGGAAGTTCATCCTGCCCAAATCGCCTGTTCCCAAAATAAAAAATGGGTGGTTCCAGGGACAGTCCCTTTCACACTGTGCTCCAACCGTTTCAACCTCAGCCTCCTCATATCAGCTGCTAAAATTATCATCTAGAAAGTGGACATGCATTTCCTGCTATATATAGACAGTAGGGATGTGTTCTTGGAGGTCAGTATCACTACATGTACCTTCCTCGGAACCACGATGTGTTCAGCACCCCTTCACTGCTTGATCACACCCTTCACCCAAACTCACCCTCACCTGCAAACCAGAGTCACACTCTTCAAAAATCCAATTCACTTTGTTCCCCTTTCAGAAAACCAGCAGGAAAAGCCATCCTCCAAGACAGGCAAATGTGGAAGTGATTATTAGTATTATGAATATGTCCTCTTAAATGCTTGATTTACCCAAGCACACTTTACTGTGTGTACAGATGATCAGCTACTTGAGGAATACATCTCATAACAATGGCGAGTGCTATAGGCATTGCATTATTATTATTATTTTATGGTTATGATTATTGTTGTAGTGCCCATGTTACAGATGAATAAATTGAATCTTCAATATTTTTTTTTTAGAGCCACACCTGTGGCATATGGAAGTTCCCAGGCTAGGGGTCAAATCCAAGCCGCATCTGAGACCTATGCCACAGTTCACCAGAACACCAGATCCTTAACCTACTGGGACAGGCCAGGAATTGAACCCACATCGTCATGGATACTAGTGAGGTTCTTAACCTACTGAGCCACAATGGGAAGTCTGAGTCCACAAAATTTTAAACAGCAAATCTGAAGTGGCAGGGACAGCAAGCGGTAAAGCAAGACTTGTTCATAGGTCTATGTCATCAGTAGCATATTTTCATTTATTTACCACACTGTTCCTCTTTTCTTGCCTTTCTATAATGTTAAGCATTATTTTAAATGTTGTATAATATAAGGGAATCTATAATAACTATTATAGAAATGGATAAAACAAGCATAAATTTATTGGTATAAGTGCAGAATTGTCCCTGAAATGTGCCAAACCACATTTTAAAATGTTGGGTATAGGTTTTTTAATAAATTGAATTACATTCTAAACCTTCATATGAACGTTTAAGCTTGTATATTAAGAAAAACTATAAAAATTAGAGCATTTCACAATAATGCTTGATTTCTAGAAGAATTCTTTATTGAAAAATTCCAAATCAGATTAACTATAAACTGTGCACAGTGTTCCACCCTTCAACCTTGACTCTTTCAAGACAGTTATTAGTGATATACATACAAAATATTTCTTGGGGTTTCCTCTGGGGATGACAGAAATACAGCCTCTTCTATCACAAAGAGGAGGTAGGACTTCTGATTTCTCATTTACAGTTTTCCGCGTTTTGAAATAAAACAGGGAAATTCACTGCAATTTATGTGTTTATTCATTAACACTGAGGACAGAGAATGAATCAGAGAGATAAGAAAATGAAAGAATATTGTTCTCCTCTGAAGCCTAAAGAGTAGGAAGTTCTAGGAAAAAAGGAGGGCTCAATGGCCCAAATCCAACAGAGGGTCTGAAAAGTAAGAAGGAAAAGTGTCCATCCACCTTAGTTACCAGGAGGTCAGTGAGATTCTGGAGTTGTTTTAGTGGAGTGGTGGGGACAGAAGCCAGATGGCTTTGTGAATGCTGACAGCGGCCTGAATTAATCCAAGGCTAGCCATGTCAAAACAAACTTAAGGCAGATTATTTTCATTAGAAAACCAGTGAGATCCTACACTTTATTTTTTTAATAGAAACCAAACAGCCCTTCCTAATTCAAATACTAATTTTCTGCTTGCTTTACCTCTGCTGCTCACTTTATTTGTTTTATGACTTGACCTAAAAAATCTTGATCCGATTAGATGTCACTGAATGTCATGCTCCCATCAGTGTATCATACTGGCAGCTGTGAAATGCAAATCAAATGAAAAATGGTCAATTCCTAGAACAAGAGGATTGTATTGAATGAGATTTGATGTGCGTCTAGAAGAAGGAAGAGAAATAGTGTGTGTTAACGTTGACTAAAAGTGGATTTGGATCGGCAGATGCAGAGACCCACGAATTTGTCTCTTGAGCAACTAATTTTAAAGTATTTTTAAATTCTACATAACTGGTTTTGCTTTGCTCCTTCAGCAAGGACCCTCTTCACAGCTGGGTTGGCAGACCACCTGTTTTCACCAGAGCTCTTTGAACCAATCAAGACTCAGATAATCTTATTATACCTCTTTGGCCATGGGTTTCTTGTGATGAGGGTCCAGAGATGTCGTGGGTAACACTTTATTGTGTGCCAGGAACGGCTCTGGTTTCAGTTGTACAAGGTCAGGTCTTAATTTAACCACCAACTGGGTACTTAATTTTAGATACACAGAGGAACACATTGGCTCCCAGGCACTTCCTCTGATTTAGGAAGGCAAGGCCCTGGATAAGAATGACAAGATGATCATTCCAAAAGGTGAGATTATGAAATATTTGATCTGTACCTCACCAACAAGCTTATGTAGTTTAGTATTGGAAATATGTTGAACAGATAGAAACATGTATTGTGGTAGCTTTTCCTTTCTTTCTTTCTGATTGATCACCTATTGCCTGCCTAGGGCCTTTTGAATTACGGAATAAAGCCAGAGTTGTTTCATTTGTGTATAGAATTATTAGCTCAGTTACATAGTTAGGAAGCTTAATAAAAATAGTATCATGAGAAACACAGATTAAGAATAAATATGCTGGAGTTCCCGTCGTGGCGCAGTGGTTAACGAATCCGACTAGGAACCATGAGGTTTCGGATTCGGTCCCTGCCCTTGCTCAGTGGTTTAACGATCCGGTGTTGCCGTGAGCTGTGGTGTAGGTTGCAGACGCGGCTCGGATCCTGCGTTGCTGTGGCTCTGGCGTAGACTGGTGGCTACGGCTCCGATTAGACCCCTAGCCTGGGAATCTCCATATGCCGTGGAAGCAGCCCAAGAAATAGCAAAAAAAAAAGAATGAATATGCTTATAGAAAGTTTCTATATATGCTCTATGGCATCTCTTAGCTGGCCCTGGTTACTGGGGAAAAAAATTAAACAACTTTTGTGAAAAATTAAAATAAATTTCTATCAAGACTTTTTAAATCACATGACAGAAGATGGATGCTTCATGTTCAGATGGAAAAATCCCTTTAAATATTTTTAAGTCCAATGAAAAAAAAGGAACTCCATAGATTTGCAAATTCACTTTTGAAAATTAAATCATAGAATCTTGCAGTAGGAAAGTCTTGAGAATTTATCTGAGACCATCACTCATCTGGTTCTTAAAAGATCAGATAGCTTCTAAGGAACGTTCTACATCTAAATTGAAATGATTTCTATGAAATAGCAATAATGTGGACAAGGAATGCTGAGAACATTATACTGTCATAAAGTATCATAATTTGACACTTTGTTGTTTTTATAGGAATGCCTTGTTTTGAGATGAAAAATCCACCTAAAATATACATATTTCCACTGCAGTTGTTTGACAGGTTTGCTGGTTGTTTGCTTCAGCTCTTTGAGAAAATTTTTTTTCTGAGGCTTATGTGTATCTGGATTATAAAATGAGATCCTTTTCTATTAATTTCATCCGAGTAGCTGAGTCATCAGTTATAGTACAGTGGTCAAGCGGCATGACCTCTAGTGCCAGAGGTCTGGGTTTATGTCTACATCCTCACTGCTCACTAGACGTACAGGCTTGGACAAACTACCAAACCACTGTGTACCTCAGTCTTCTCATCTGTAAAGTCAGGGGGGGGCGTGTGTCATAGAAATTAAAGGACATAATCTATTTAACATACTTTGCATAATTCATGCCAGAGGCAGGCACTTAATAGAGGTTACTTTTAATAATTATTAAAATCAATAAAACAAAATATCGATTGAGGATATGCTGTGTGCTTGACTCTGCTAAGCCTTTGAAGGGAGGGGAGATACTGGTCTTGTTTCTGAGAAAAGTCTAGAAAGCATTATTTAAGGGCAGCAAACTCCTTAATACCTGATTCCTATTGTCTTATGTCTGACAGTGTGCCTGGAACATAGCAGATATTGAGTACATATTTTGGAATAAATGAATAGGATGGTCTGAAAATCCTTATGAGAAAATAATAGTAATTACTGAGAACTGGTGAGCCTTTGTCTTTTTGATGGAGTGGAGAAAGGCAATGCAGTAGATACTACGCATCTGCATTTCACAAAGTATTTGACAGTATTTCTTGATGACGGTCTTGTTATCAAAAAGGAGATGTTGATACTAGATGGTGGTGTCCGTAGGAGGACCTGTAACTGGAGAAACAGCTCTTCTTGAAGGGTGCTAAATAATAGATCAACGTCAATTTGAAGGCCTCTGTCCTGCGCCAATTTCTGTTCAACATTTATCATTAGTAATGGAGCAGATGGACATATAGCAGACATGCAAATAGAATAATACTTGGAGAGATATAAAATGCAGTATCTTTTAGCAGACTGAAATAAAGGTCAAGTCTAAAACAAAGAAAGAAATGTAACAGGATAAAATAGAGTCTTGCACAGAATGGTATAGCAATAATATGAGGGGGAAATATGACTTACAGAATTGAGGGCAGTAGGGGTCCAAATCAAGTCTGTAACATGATAGCTCCCAAATTCATCTGAGTGTGGGCTAAACTAACAGATTTCTTCAGTGTCCAGCACAAGGGAGGTAGTCACACTTGCTTAATGCCGTATTGACCTGACTCTAGCTGTAGTGCTGCCGTCAGAGTCCGTGGTTCCGAGGCACTTTTAGAAAGAGATGGGTAAATGTGTGTGTTTACAGGAAAGCCATCAACGTGGTGGGGGGAGGTGAAGCCACACCGTAGGAAGAACAGTCGTCCAAGCTTGGGAGCAGAAGGCTCAGTGGAGACTTGACAGCCTTCCTGAGAGTGGTTTAAAGGGCACTCCTGAGGCAGAGGAACAACCTTTTCTCTGCATGGCTCTGAGGAATAGAACTACGACTATAGAGTACTGATTCGAGGAGGTGGATTCAACTTAAACGTATTACCTAATTGCTAAAGCTGGCCAGAGATGAAGGAATGCATGGGATATCGTAAGCTTCCTATCTTTTTGGTGTTCAAGTTGAGGCTGGACCATTTTTTCTTGGGCATCTTGTAAATGGACTCTACAAGAGGGGCTACCTAATGAGCGTCAACTCTGAAATCTGTTTGATTCTAGAGAAGAGAAAAGAGAAGGAAATAATGAATGTGTCAGAGTGCCTGTTCAAGGGTGAGGAATAGAGCTAAAACCAACAAACCATCCCTAGAATTCCACTTCCCTGTTCCTGAGGGCTTTGGTCACAGAATAATAGCAGGTAATGTTTGTTGACTTCTTGGAACATGTCAGACACAGCTAATGAGGGAGCTAAGCCAGGAGAGCAGGTTCAACCACTATATTCAACTGTCTCCAGCAGAAAGAAATCAATGGCTTGTATATGATTTCAACATAACATATGAAGAAATGCAATGGCTCAGTATTGCTTGAGAGTGGAATGGAAAAGATTTGACTTGGGTGCTAAACAGGAACTTCTGCCATGTTCAACAGAACAAATATTTCAAAAACAAATATTTTTAGAGAGAGAATATATGTATGATATATACATATATATATATATAAACAATACTTTTTATTGAGGTCTAGAGATAATTGTTATTGTTACTGTAACTAATTCATCTCGCCAAAACTTTTTTATTCACTTTACAACTCAATTGTGTAAATCAGATGTAGCTATTTTATAATCTCCTCCGGAACTGCCACTCACTCATCATTGGAAAATAAATTTGGTCTCATGCAGACAGAGACAGTAACTTAGGTAATGAAGAGTTTGCTTATATGACTCAGGTAAATGGATCAGTCTTTCAAATTTCTGCTCCTCCCCAAACCAAGACATTTCTTTGGCCAGGGTTCACCTGCTTTACTATAAATGTGGGCAGTTTCCTCTCTTCTCAGTGTCACAAAGGTCTAGCCTGCCAGGAAGTGACCTATCTCACCACCTGTAAGGCTTAGCCTGTGAACCAGATGCCAGGGCAGTTTTCTGGAAGGCTTTGTAAGCTTTGGCTCCATAACGTAAATCTTAGTTCCCTCAAAGTGGCTGGTCATAGCTGATTAAATGAATATCATTTTTGCATAGGACATTATCCAAGGCATTAAATATACTTTAAGGATATGAATTTTAATAACTATAGTTTTCCATAGCTTGGGTGTACAATATTATACAAATTCCCTTTTGTTGGACATTTTGTATTATTTCTAATGTTTTGGCAGTTTACTTATTGCTGAGGTGAACATTTTCACATACAAATCTTTCTCCACACCTCTGATTTTCTGTAAGATAGATTCCTGGATTTAGAATTACAGACAAAAGGGCAAGTCTTTTAAAAAAATCATGTTATCATACCAGCTTGTGATAAGGGCATATCTATGAATTAGTTGCCTCTTTTATTGCAGTTGATTTACAGTATTGTGTCAATTTCTGCTGTACAGCATAGTGACCCAGGTGTGTGTGTGTGTGTGTGTGTGTGTGTGTGTGTGTGTCTTTTTCTCATACCATCCTCCATCATGTTTTACCCCTAAGAGATTGGACGTAGTTCCAGTAAGTTTGGACCTTTTTATGAGCCATGCATGCTCTATTCTATTCTGTTCTATGTTTATATTTCCCTAGAAATCCACATAGCTATGAACCTAAAGCTCCTTCCTATTCAGTGTGTCATTTTCCAAAGCTGTCATGTATCTTCCTACATCTCTGTCACAATTGAAATGAACTTAGAAATCAGTACTGGGGAGTCAAAATGTCTAACTTTGTAATAAGAAACTAGAGATAAGCAAAAGTAGTATGACAGGTTTTCTCTCTAGAGTATTTACCTAGAAATTAATCCTCAGTGCAGCATCAAACCTGGAAGTGAACTTGACAAAAACTTTTGTTTGACATGGAAAAAAAATGAGATTAGTCTATTCTTTTGCTAATTTTAAGAATAAAATGTATTTGGCCATTCAATTAATTATTCATTCAGCAAATACTTAGGGAATTCTTATTATATATCAAATATCCTACTTAGTGTCTAGAGAACAAAATGTCTATGTCTCTTTTGCCTTCTTATAACTTTTGCAAAATGCTGAGATGTATCTCTTTGAGTCAACTTAAGAGTAGCATCTGTTTTCTGGACTAAGACTCTGTGTGTGTGTGTGTGTGTGTGTGTGTGTGTGTGTGTCTGTGTCTGTGTCTCTGTGTCTGTGTCTGTGTGTTTTGTTTATTAGCAGAATGTGTAAGGAAGATGCTGTTTGAACTGGTCTAGTTTACCTTGTCATTTGTAGGATTTCCCTCTGATAGATAAGGCAAATGCCCCACAGAGGGAATTGCTGCAGCTGTAATAAGTCACTTGTAAATAAAAGTTACCTATGTCTGTGGGATGGAACCCAATTCTGGCAGTTTTGCCCCCTCTGAAACCTCTAGGGGACTAGTTGACTCTGTAACTGAAATCAGCCTAACACAGCCATCTACCTGATTCGCCACTTTGTGCTGCAGGATTCTGAAAAAACAAAGGTGTGTAGCCACCAAATAAAAACCAAAGTTGTAACAAAATTTTATTTATTGTGATTTCAGTATACCTTTAAAATTACCCACTTGAATGGTCAGAATGCAGAAAAATGAGAACAAGTATTGTTTTGCATAGAAAAATTGTATTTTCTTAACAAAACCATAACATGAAAATGCATTTTAACAAAAGCTATTCCTCTGATAGGACAAATGCTGGTGATTCTCTGTGGGATCTCCGGTAGATGAGCTCGTCACTCCAGAACCATAGCAGTTCCAAGGTAAAAGCAAGTTTCCTCAGAGTATCAATGTCCCTGTTGCACGCAGCAGACCCTACACCCCAGGGTGCAGAATGTCAGAGGGTTTGGATTGGGACTGACCCTCTATAGCGAAAACCAAGTTTAGAGTTCTGGTCATGGCTCAGCAGTTAACGAATCTGACTAGCATCCAAGAGGTTGCAGGTTCAATCCCTAGCCTTGCTCAGTGGGTTAAGGATCCAGCGTTTCCATGAGCTGTGGTGTGGGTTGTAGACACGGCTTGGATCCTGCGTGGCTGTGGCTTAGGCATGCAGCTACAGCTCTGATTGGACCCCTAGCCTGGGAACCTCATATGCCACAGATGTGGCCCTAAAAAACAAAATAAAAAAAAACAAATTTCACTATAAAAAAACCCCAAATTTCACTATATTGCCCTTTTCTTATCCCCTATACCTCCCTCTAGATTCAGTCTTAGACCCTCGACCATCTTCCCCGCCTAATGCCACCCTTAGCCACTATTCCACGAGATCCTTTTTCTACACAGGGGGCCAGGATGGTGCTAGTGGCATTTTCAAGGGGACGCTGGAAGATGGAACAATAAGCCTCAAAGGACAGAACCTCTCTCTGATGTAACAGAATTACACTGATGTGACAGGTGCTGGCGGTAGTGTGATATTTCTGAACACAAAGTCCTTCCTTGTATCATGGAAGCACCTGTCCATTCTGGGAACTCTTAAGGCCAGCCCTGTTTAGGATGGACAGAGATGGTTTCAGTTTTTTATGCCCAAGATGGAGCATGTGAGTGAGTGGGGTAAACAGTCTTGGATGTAATTGGAAGCAAGCCAAACCAGCAATTCCCAGGGAACAAAGTTATACTGATCCTGGTTCTGGAAGGAGGCCTTGGTCCTATGCTTTGGGAGCTCCCACCTTTCAAGGGAAAGTCTGAGGGACCCTCAAAAACTTCACAACGGTATGGTGGCCACATGGATCATGGCTTAGGGGTAATTTGGAGACTCCATTGGCGAGAGGCATCATATACCATGGTCACCTCTGCATCATACCTTGTGACATCACCCCAACCCCCTAACCACTTCAGTCAGGCACCAACTAGAATGTTGATCCAGTTTTTTTAGCCAGTAATGTTTAGACTCTAAGACAAAAGGTATAAAATAAAGGCAAGTTTAGGATACCTCAGACCACCCTAAGCAACACAAAACCTTATTACACAGAGCCAGTGATAAAGACTGATGTGTCCCTGGAAGCTATTTTTTATTTTTGGAAGTTACTGTCATTAGGAGCTGACTGGTAAGAGCAACATCAGAGTGTTTTCTTTTAAGGACAGGAGACTGCGCGTTGTTTTGGCAGCTTTGGAAAGACATTAAAAAGTAGAGTCACTGTCCAGACTCTACTTCTCAACTCTATGACATTGGGTGGCTCTCTTAACCTCTTGAAGACTAAATTTCTACTTATGCACAATGAATCTCTAACCTGTACAAGCTACATTTGGACGATTGAAAGCAAGGCAGTATATGCAAAGCGCTTTGCGTAGTGCTTGAAACAAAGCAAACACTCCATAACTTACGGCTGTTATTATAATCACCATTTTTATCATTACCAAAGATCCTCTAAAACTTACATGATCAGAGTTCCCGTTGTGGCTCAGCAGTTTAGGTATCCAGCTGATATCCACGAGGACTCAAGTTAGATCCCTGGCCTTGCTCAGCGGGTTAAGGCTCAAGCATTGCTGTGAGCTGCAGTGTAGGTCACAGATTCGGCTCAGATCTAGCATTGCTGTGGCTGTGACTGTGGCCTAGGCCAGAGGCTGCAGCTCTGATTTGACCCCTAGCCCGAGAACGTCCATATGCTGCAGGTGCATAAAAATAAAAATAAATAAAGATAAATAAACAAATAAATAAATAATAAAACTTACATGATCACCAAACTTTTCCCTTTCCCAGTATCTCAAACTAGGATTCCTCAGCCCATCTGAAAGTAAACTAATAATTCTTACTATCTGAGTAATACATTTAGCATTTGGAAATTCTTTTTTTTTTTTTTTTTTTTTGCCATTTTCTTGGGCCGCTCTCACAGCATATGGAGGTTCCCAGGCTAGGGGTCTAATTGGAGCTGTAGCTGCCGGCCTACGCCAGAGCCACAGCAACGCAGGATCCAAGCTGCGTCTGCGACCCACACCACAGCTCATGGCACCGCCGGATCATTAACCCACTGAGCAAGGCCAGGGATCGAACCTGCAACCTCATGGTTCCTAGTCGGATTCGTTAACCACTGCACCATGACGGGAACTCCTGGAAATTCTTAATGTAGTGGTTCTTTTTTTTAAGGGCCTCACCCATAGCATATGAAAGTTCTCAGACTAGGGGTTGAATCAGAGCTACAGCTACAAGCCTACGCCACAGCCACAGCAACAGGGGATCCAAGCAGCATGTGCAACCTGCAGCACAGCTCTCGGCAATGCTGGATTCACTGAGCAAGGTAAGGGATCAAACCCATGTCCTCATGGTTAGTTGGATTCGTTTCCATTGTGCCGCAACAGGAACTCCATTTAATGGTTCTTTACCTGGGATACATGAAAGGACATCTGAGGATCCATGAATTCCCTAAAATTAATGCAAAATTTTGAGTGGGTGTGCATCCCTCTGGAGAGATTCCATTGCTTTCGTCAAATGTGTTTCTGACCCTAAAGAAGGTTAACCAGTGCTTGAAATGAAAAGGCCAACTTTCCAATATGATTGTTCCAATTATTTTGTAAATCAGCTACTTAAGGAGAACAAATAAATCTTACTAGTGGGCCTCTCCAGAACAACTATTATCTGGAAAGTGTCCATTAATTATACAGAATGAGAAGTGGGTCTCTTGTGAATAGGTCCCAAAGAATGTCAAAATATTATTTCTTCAGACTCCTGGTTGCTGTTCTATTTAGATAATTTGAAAGCTGGCAGTAGATAAATCTCCTTCTGCCCTTCTCATAGCATCTTGATGTCTCTGGTTCTGGTCCAATGATGCTCCCTTGGTTGTCTGTCTGACACCTTAATGCACCTGCGCACAGATCTTCATTGTATCCCAAGCTTTCAGGAAAAGGTTGGAAACAGCATATATCAGATGGGGATTGTTCCCTACAGTAGTAAGAGTTTCCTCACCATTTGTGTCCTGCCGTCATTAGGGATGAAAACAATGAAGAGTCTTAGATAACTTTCTTCTGGATGGTAGTTAAAAAGACATTAAAAAAAACAAAAAACTTTCCGCAGACCAACTCCATTCTCCAAGGAGTCTGTGGTATCTCACGTACTGGAAGCCCAAATTTCAAACGGCTGGTGATTTAAATAGGCGAAAGGCTCTGTGTCCCGTTACTACTCCCAGGGCCATGCAGTCCCCCATCACCACAGTGACGTTAGTGAGAAAGGCAGCAGGCGATACACACGTCTAACTTCACTGCCTAATCGTGCTGTCTGAAGGGATTCAGCACTTGTCTGCTAGTCATGAGTCAACAACTTGTTCTCAGTGACCACTGAGAACAGCCCCTTGCTAGAGCTGCCTAGGAGTGGAAGTAGAAGAGCAAGGACGGACAAGGAAAAAAATGGGTTTTTCCCCTCAGAAAGCAAAGAGTCCAAGTGAGACTATGAAACACAAAAATGAGAAGAACTTGCAAAGCTAATACAAAATGAGTGTAAATGCAGATGTTAGAAAAAATATTACATAAGAGAAGATATTCATGGATGAAGAAGGCCAGAGAGGAGTTGGAGAATTTTGACAAGGGCTTCCACAGGAGGAATGGCTGGAGCCGGACTTGAGGCCATGGGGACCACGAGTGTGGAACAACCTGGGGGGTTAGCTTGTGAATGAAGAGGAATAAGACGTAAAAGCGCAGAAAGGAGAAAAATGAAGTCAAACACAGTGGGCAATCACATTTGTTAAGTTGGAAGAAGAACTCCATACTTGAGGAAAACAGTCGGTTCTAAGAAGAAACAGAGCCTAGATTACGTTAGGTTCTCTTATTACCTCATTTGTTACTCATTCATTCATTCATTTAACACACATATATTTAGAGTCCATGTATTTGAGATGGTGCATTTCTGGGCCCTGAAGGTACAGACCAATTCTCTGCTTTTATTGGGGTACCTTCTAGGAGGAGGCAATAGACAATGAGCCAATAAAAAATAAATTAAAAAGAATACCATTTGGGTCTATTTGGTGAAAGGATCCCTGGGGCACGTGTTGGCCTTTTGAGGTCACTGCGTGATCGTGGCATGAGAGCTTAGTAGTGCAGTGTTGCTGCTCATAGGAAGCCTCTGAACATTATCAATGTTCTCTCCTTTCTGGTTCAAGGTGATCCAAAGGCCACTAGTTCAGAACAATGAGCAATAAAACCATGATGCCTTTGAGTTCATGTGCAGTCTGTCCACAGGTCAGAGACCTTGGCTATCAGCATGTAGAGAACTGTCCTCAAAATTTGAGCTCATCTAGCTTTGAACAATGAGAAGTAAAGCAAGAGTCAACTGTTTCGGAAATTGTCCTCAGAATACTGGTTTTGGTTGTTTTTTTCTCCCCCTTGAGAACACACTTGACAATGTAAAATTTTACATAGAGAATATATTTTGGCTTGAAAAGTACCACTAATCAAAAATAATTTCATATTGGTCAGTCACCCTCACTATAGAATTATTTTGATTTCTGTGCTTACTAAACTATAAGATAAAGCAACTGATCCAATAGTAATGAGAGACACTCACTCTAATTTGATATTTTGAAGAAACAAGATGATGAGAAATAATGTACTTTTTTGTGTTTATCTTCAGAAGCAAGTACCAGTCAATGGCAGTGGCTTGTAATGGATGGAACTGAGCAGGCAAAGGAACAGAGTATCTGTAGGAGAGCTGGTCTCTGGTCTGGGCAGGAAGTTAAGATGGACCTAATCTCAGCCTTCAAGTGACACTGAGATCAGTCAGACCTTACGACTTTCCCTGTAAGACAGGCCAAATAAAATTAGCCGAAAGAGTCGGGCGGGGGAGGTGGGGAAGGGAGGCACCAAATAGTAGCACAAAAAAGTTTAGACATAGTGTCTTTGTTCTTTCTAAAGGAGAGTAACCAAATGCTGAGGCCCTTTCACTTTGGGAGAAGACTGAAAGAATAGATAATAAAAGGTATCATGTCTATCTCTACACACTTATCCAAAACACTATAATTAGGCCTCTTTTTATTTAACTTTCTGGTGCCTGAGTTTTGGCATCCCACATGCTCTAAGCACTTTGGTGCAAATGAAGAAAATATGCTGCTTCCTTGGGGCATGCACGGCACCCCGGCAGGGTGCACAGCTCGATTAGGGGAGATCTGGCTGGATTTCCTCCACTGGGCACACTTGTGCAGTGCACATCCCACATGACCATTCATGGCGGCTCTGATTTGGTTCAAATCAGTAAGGAGATTAGGGAGAACTGAAGTAGCCACCAAGAAATTATATGTCATTCTAGGAACTTCTCTGTTTTTGACTCTTTTCTTCAAAAGAAGGAATTCATTTTTACTGTGCATATTGTTTTGCCAGTTCTCATAAGCCTCACTCAATAAAGCTGGTCCTTACCACACCTGTCCCTATGTTAGCAGTACCAGCATCCCTAACTGCATTAAGGATGCCCTTCTGCCAAGGTGTCAGAAAGGACCTTTCTGTAAAGATGGATTTCCCAAACCACCCAAGAGCCATGTGATCTATCAAACCCATCTGAGCTGGAAGGAAGTTTTCCAAAGTTTTACTAAGGCTGTTTAGCCCTCTCCTGTTTTATTTTAAACTTCTAGAATTTTGAAACCTGTTCACTTTATCGTGAGACTAGTCAGTGTTTTCTCAGGAAGCACAGTGTTTAATGTTCCCAGTTCCTTCTATTTAAAATTCCCTCCCTGGGAGTTCCCGTCGTGGCGCAGTGGTTAACGAATCCGACTAGGAACCATGAGGTTGAGGGTTCGGTCCCTGGCCTTGCTCAGTGGCTTAACGATCCGGCGTTGCCGTGAGCTGTGGTGTAGGTTGCAGACGCGGCTCGGATCCAGCGTTGCTGTGGCTCTGGCGTAGGCCAGTGGCTACAGCTCCGATTCGACCCCTAGCCTGGGAACCTCCATATGCCGAGGGAGCGGCCCAAGAAATAGCAACAACAACAACAACAAAAAAAGACAAAAAATAAAAATAAAATAAAATAAAATTCCCTCCGTGACTTCTCTGCTTGCTCTATCAAATTTCCTGAGGGCAAGCCTAGGCTACTACATTTGTGGTGTTCTGTTCTCTCTACTTTAATTCAGCAGATGTTCATTGGGAAGCTTCCCCATGCCAACTACCTTCTTGAGTTGTAGGCAATGCAGACATGAGTGAGGTAGAACCTTTTGCCTCAAAGAGCGTAGGGTCTGCTGGAAGAAGTTGAACACAAATGCAACAATAACTGCAATTCAAGGCAGCCAACTCAAACCATTCCTGGAGTGAAGAAAGGGATAAATCAGCAAATGAGCACACATGACAGAGGACAAAGACTTAGTAAAGAATGTGAAAGACTCATTGTTCCCTATTCCAGCCACCATCTGCCTTCTCAGAGTTTTAAACTTCTAATGTGTTGTGTAGAGCAGTGTCTTGAGAAGAATGACAGGCCAAATTAGTCTAAGTTGGAAGTGTGGAAAAAGTGAATTCTTATCAGCCCAACTGTAGTCATTACTCAAAAGAAAGTGAAAAAGTAGAAAATGGAGACACTCAAAAGCAGGTAATTAAAGGTTCCGAAAGTTACAATGGACATCATATACAAGATGGATTAAAAGGTTAACTGCACTTGTGTTTATTAAATGAGGAAACGTGAGTGCATTTTAACATTTAATTTTGCATTTTTCATTGTACCTCTATAGGCTGTTCTGTGCCACTTGCTGATAATAAAAACTTGCCTCTTTCAAAATTACATTCAGCCATGGATGCTAGTGATGACCCTGATGAAGATCATCTGACAAGTTATGATGTTCAGCTCAGTATTCAAGAATCCATTGAAGCCAGCAAGACTGTGTTTTATCATGAAAGGTAACATTCAAATTGCCTATCCCCGGCAAAACTTCTGTACGGCATTCATTTTGTTGTAAGAGAAAATGAATGGTGCTTGCTGACTCCTCCCCCAGGAAAATGTTTTCTTTTCTCTTCTGATGAGGAGTCTAATAGCTTTAAAAGAGTCGCTGTGCATAGGTTTAACCATTCACAAATGCCCACCTCCTGTGAAAGATGGACATTGCCTAGATGGCAAATGCCCAGTTGAATTTGGTTGTACAGGACTGCCTGTTTTCTAAATTCACACAGAATAAGAAAGAATGATAAATAACACGAATAAATTTGCAAGCACTGTTTATACGACTAACATATAAATAAGTGTACAGAATCTGTTCTTCTACTGACTCAGGCAACCTTTATAAGTAAGGTGTTCCATTTTTGAACCTTTAAAATACAAAAGATAATGCTAACCCACCTACCTATAAGCTTGATGAATGGGAAAAAAGTTGAGGGCTTTTATTATAAATGATAAAGTAATATATAAGCCAGGGCCAATTTAATTATCTGGTATTCAAGTGACAACAGTTAATAAATTATACATAAAATTGGTGTTTTATGTTGGCAAGAGTTATAGAGTCTAAAATTGCCAAGGTAAAGTTTTGTCTTAACCACACACATTATACTTCTGACAAAAATAAACTTTAGTTTGCCTTTACCTTCTATTGTAGTATTTATAGTCCTGTATTCCAAAATTTAGTATTGTGATTTTGAATAGATTCAGCACTATAAAACTACCGCTTTTGAGCTTTTAAAAAATGGACATATTACAATTAAATTTCTAGTCTCTTTAATTTTCCCCTTATCTCCAACAGATTTTTAGAACTATAGAATTCCCAGAAGGCATTCACAACCCTAGAATACCAGCAGAAGTTTCTGCTTTAATAGAGTGGAATCAGTTTGTTATGAAATACCTTCTTTGCCTTTGAATAAACACACACCCCAGAGAACTGCCATGAGGGTTGACATTATGACCCGCCGGGCCAGTGACTAGGAGTTTGTTCAGTAAATGCTCAACCTGTTTTTGCTTGTGGATCAGTTGATTAAAGACTCTAACATGCAGTGTCGTGCATAAGCTCCCAAGTAAGCAACCATTAATTAGCAATTATTAAGTTCAAAGCCTTTAGTGAGCATAGAGTTTTTAAAGTTGGGAAAAGACTTAGGGATCTTCCTGTTTAATCCCCTCACTTTACCAGTACAGGAACCACCACCCAGAGAAGCCCCTAGCCTCCCTGGGAATCACAAAATCATAAAACCTGAACCCAGCTTTTCTGATTCTGACTCCACTTGTTTCCCCCTTTTCATTGCCTACACTAATTTCAGAGACAGTGTTATAAATTTTATTCCATCTTCACTAATGGTCTTAGGTTCAGTGTATCATAAACATACTCTGTATCTGGCTTTTAAACATTTTTGTTTTTAAAGTAGATAAAATCAATTATGTGCATTTCTTATAAATTGTTTTGGCACAGTGGAAAAGAATCTGACTTGTATCCATAAGGATGCGGGTTCGACCCCTGGCCTTGCTCAGTGTGTCAGGGATCTGGCTTTGCCACAAGCTGTGGTGTAGGTCAAAGACATAGCTCAGATCCCACATTGCTGTGGTGCAGGCTGGCACCTGTAGCTCCAATTCGACCCCTAGCCTGGGGACTTCCATATGCCACAGGTGCGGCACCAAAAAGACAAAAAAAAAAAATGCACAAAACTAAATAAATGTTTTGGTTCCTTCAAGTATATCATGAATACAAATGTGCTTATTTTTCTTTCTCTGGTAGATTTGTACCACTAAGTGATCAAAAGAGAAAGCTTGTGGAAGCCATAAAGCAAGGTGAGTGGGTATATCACCTACAGTAGGATCAATTGGAGATTCTACCTGGTCAAGACAGAGTTTTGTTATCAACCTATGTGTTTAATTTAGGTCACATTCTTGAGCTCCAGGAGTATGTGAAATATAAATATGCATTGGATGAAGCTGATGAAAAAGGATGGTTTCCATTACATGAAGCCGTCGTTCAACCCGTTCAACAAATACTTGAAGTTGTCCTGGATGGTAGGAGAACATAAAATCTCTTTGATCAAATGGATGCCAAAATGTAGACATTATGGAGTGTTCCCAGTGAATGTTACAAGCAAAAAGAAAGAGTAGGATAAAAAATGATTTGCAATATGGAAAAGGTAGTACCCATTCTTTAAGCTCAAGAGTACAAAAATTGGCACATTTCATGGGGTTCAAGGTTCACCCTTTGCATCCTTATAAAAATATGGCACAAGCTGGTGGTAAGGTATGATTATAACCTAGAAGTTTGTATGCAGCATTTGCAGCATGAATTAATTGATTTAAATATAAATATTTTTCCTTTTCAAAGTCAGTTTTAAATTTTCATCTTGAACTATCTCTTGAGTTAATAGCTTTCAAAAGATTATTATTTAGTACAAGTAGTACTTATAACATCTATCCTTATATTACATTTTTTCATAATACCAACATTAATAATATTATGGTAAACCTACCTAGGCTTAAATATTAATAATAATTTTGATGTTTTACCATATCTAAACACCTTATAAAACACTTTGAAAGTGTTCCATTTTTCAACCTTCAGTGTTGCTCTCTGCTTCTGTTGTAGGGGGAGATAGCTATGGGATAATTAGCTATCCAGCAAGGCAGCCAGCTAAAAAAAAGTTATAAATAGATAGACAGATAGACAGACAGATATAGAAGATGATATTAAGGTGATATTTCTTTTCTAACATATTCTGACAGGATATATTTGTTTGAATACTTCTCATTCCCACATTCAAAAATTGTATTTGACAAATACCAATTTCAGTTGCAGTTTAAATAATAATCTAAAGGATTGGAGAGTTATTTTACAACTTACTGAGAAAAAAAAATTCACAATCCATTACTTTTTTTTTGGTATTTTTAGGGCTGCACTCAACAGCATGTGGAAGTTCCCAGGCTATGCGTCAAATTGGAGCTACAGCTTCCGGCCTACAGCAACATGGGATCTGAGCCACGTCTGCAACCTACATTACAGCTCATGGCAACACAGGATCCTTAACCTTCTGATCGAGACCAGGGATCAAATCTGCATCCTCATGGATACTAGTCAGGTTCATTACCACTGAGCCACAATGGGAACTCCAGTTACCTTTTTTTTTTTTTGAAGCACCTTGAAACAAATGTTCGCATTCTAGCTGTCAACTTGATTAGCAAGCCCACACTTATCTACTTCTACTCACCACCATTTGCTAAACTTTAATCATATCTCTGTTTAGTCTTCCCTTTTTCATCAATTGACTTTATTCAATCTAGGGTAGGTAATATTGCATCATTCTGATCTGTATAACACCTTTAAGTAACAATTTTTAACTTGCATATATCAGCATCCTATAAGACGCTCTGGGAGTTCAAGACCTCTGATGGAGAAACGCCCTTGACTTTGGCGGTCAAAGCTGGTCTGGTGGAAAATGTAAGAACTTTACTAGAGAAAGGAGTGTGGCCAAACACCAAAAATGACAAAGGAGAGACGCCTCTTCTGATTGGTAAATGACCTTTCTTTCCAGAACTCTTCTAATTTGAGATAAATAGTATTTAACAGGTACTTCTTGGAAACCACTGTGTACTGGCTAAAATCACGTCACTTCATCTCCTTCCATTCCCCAAGTTCCTCCCCTAACCCCTGTCTCCCCCATCCTATGATTTTGTTTTCCTATCCCACAAAGAAGTCAAATGTGAAAGCTCTTTCAGCACCAATTAATCAGGAGGGATCCAACTGAGAAGTTTTAGGAGGCCACGAGTGTCAATTCTAAAGTAATGTTCTCTAAGCGAAAGCAATATTCTCTAAGCGGGGTCCAGCTCTCAGGAGGGTTGCATGTGTGATATGTAGCCTAAATAAAGAGGCAGAAAGTGGGTTCCACAGCAGAACGATGAAGCCAAACTGGAAGGAAGGAGATCCAGAAGATTCTGAGCACACAGAGACATCATTGTGGGGGTCACCTCTGTGACACAAGGAAGGAATGATTGTAAGCCTGAAGGTGTGGTTTATCTATTAGCTTCTTCTTGGGCTTGTGTATCCTATTACTTGTTGACAAATGAGAACTGGTCGACCTGTTTGCAGAAGCAGAGAGAGATGAAATTAATTATAAATGACCAAAGATAACCTTTCTTTCTCTTAGGGATATAGGCAGTAGAGTAAGAATTTGGGCTTTGGCACCTGAGATCTGTGGATTTATTTTTTCTCATTTTATTGAGATGTAATTGACACATAGCATTGTATTAATTTAAGGTATGCCCCATGATCTGATGCATGTATAGATCACAAAATGATTACTGTGATAAGTTCAGTTAACATACATCACTTCACAGTTACACATTTTTTTCCTTGTGTTAAGAACTTTTAAGATCTACTCACCTAGCCACTTGCAAATATGAAATACAGTGTGTTATGTGAATGTAAATTCTAGCTGAGAGATTGTAGTCATGGGTCTCAGTTTCCTCATGTGCCTACTGATGTGGGGGCATTCTGATCTGATCCCTTCTTGCTTATTCTTGCCCCATGTCAGAGCTCTCAGTCTTCCCAGATTCAGATTAGATTGAACAACAGTCTAATTATTATTTTTAGGGTATAGGCAAAGATTCCATAACAAACCAGACAAACACAGATCCAGGAGTTCCTTGGTGGCTCGGTGGGTTAAGGATCCCAAGTTGTTACTGCTGTGGCGTAGGTCCCATCCCTGGCCCAGGAACTTCTGCGTGCCATGAGTGCATCAAAGAAACAAAACAGAACAAGAAAACCCAAAAGTCAAAACAAACAAACAAAAAACCCATACAGATACACACAGAAAACAAACAACAATGACTTAAAAAGAAAGAAGGTCAGTCCTCTCTCACACAACATTATGAGTGACCCAGAATTGACAGGGCGGCTGTGCCACCTTTACACAAGACTTTTACATGTTACATTTTCCAGCCAGCAGGGAGGAGGAAGGAGGCAGCCTTGGGAAGACATCTTGGCTTTTAAGAAGATGATCAGGACATTGTGCACAGCACTTCTGTTCATGCCCTGATAGTTTCGATTCTGTGACAGAGCCATACTTAGCTGCAAGGGAGGCTGGCATATTTAGTCTCTACCTGGATAGGCTGAGAACAGCTAAAACTTAGGGGCTTCTGCTGCTAAGGAAAAAAGGGAAACCTGAGTACTGAGGAAGAGATCATTTTCTCTATGTACATGTTACCAGCCTTTATGTCACAATAACATGGTGCTTTTCAAAAATGAACAGAACTCTTTTCCTGAGTAGGCTTTACAGATACTAAATACAATATTATCCATGCTTGCTTCAGCACTATTAATGTGATCTGTTAATTTTGTAAAAGCATATACCATGGAGTATTTACAATGATACCCATGTACTTATTGTTTCTATAGGTAGTCCTTGACTTTTGCAAAAAAACCCCACTTTTTTCAGAGTTTATATAATATAAAATTATTATCTACCTGCTATTCTCAATCCACTTACTTCTAAAGAAACAACTAAAGCATGGTTATCACTCATTTGTTTTCTTTTTGCTTCCTTTATATTTTTCTTTAATGCTTAATGCCCACAACAGAGCATTGAACATTTATATGCATTTCAAGGTTTCAGCTGTTGGTCTCGCTACTCTAACAATATCTGAAGTGTGGGAAAGGAACTTGATTGTGCAGTTATCAGAGTAGAAATAGAATTAACATTTGGAAATAATATTTTTAAAACCAAATGGTAATATCCAAGAGAAGATGGAAATTTCATGACGGAAATATTATGGACATGTCCACTATGTCCCCATCATCCACGTTTCCTGAGAATAGGGACTCTTCACAGGTTACCTGCCTTAGGACCTTTGTTGTGGAAACCACAGCAAGTCTTTTTAGGTTCATAGGAAAATGGATCATCCATGGCACTTTTCTCAGTTTTTTTCTTGAATTTTATGGACTACTTTGAAATGTACTACTCATGGTTCATTAATTTATAAAGGAGAGAGAAGAAAAAAATGCTATTTAAAATTTTTTTTGTGCAATGCCATTTTTATTTGTCTTAATATGATACCATCATCTTTGTTTTAAAGTATGGAATATCCTTGGATGGCAAAAAAAAAAAAAAAAATCGCTTTTGGTCCCAGGGCCCTTCTTCCCCATCAGACATCTGGCCCTAACTTATGGTACTTTGATGGATTACAGTCCTGTTACACAGTTTCTTGCTGAGGAGAAATCCGATTTGTGATGACCTGACAGTTATTAAGGGGTTTTTGCACCCGACTCCCTCTCCGCCCATCCCTCTGAGGTTGGTGTCGCCTGTCTCCAGTTGGAGATTATTCAGGTTAGTGAGTCCCAGGGTCCAGAGGAAGTCAAGGGAACTGTCTGGCACAGCTCAGTTTAACTGCCCTCCATTCCCCCAAGACATCATGCTATCCACAGCTCAGTTAATTTTACTACAGACATTTTCTTTCTCACAAATCAATCCATATCCTCTTTATCTCTTTCAATCTTCAGGTCCTTGTCAAGATACTGTAGAAAATGCTCTCTTCTCTATTTCTGTGTCCTATGAGTCAGAAAACAACTCACTGCAAATATTAAGTAAATTATGTCAGCAGAACTCATCTATCTGGGAAGAAAATGACAGAATTTTAAAAAAGAAAAAGAAAAGTGTCAGCAAACTATGAAGTGTTCAAAAGTGCCTATATAACCGATGCAAAATTCTCTGATTCACTAAGTCTTCAACTGAGGCTTGGTTTCCTTTAAGCATATCATTTAAGACACATATATATATGAAATATATGTTTTTACTTCATAAATTATTTAATTTGTATTTTACTTAGTTATACAAATACTGTGTCTTATTAGTTTTCATTATTTTATCCATTTATTGGTTAAGAATATCTTCCGTGGGTTAGCTTGAGAAGGGTTCTCCATGATTTGAATTTTTATTTCTGTGGGAAGTAAAATATATTCTTAGTTCCAAAAAATTAAAGTGCAAATAAAAATTTATTTTTTAGTTATTTTAAGTTAAATATGGCTTATATAGAATGTTATTTTCTTGAAGAAAGGCTAATCTCTCTAATCAACACATTCCCCAAGTCAGACAAAAGGAAAACAGACCATGAGGGAAGAGGTTCATTATTTTAATACATTTTTTTCCTAAGTGGAAAACATGGAAGAGGAGCAAGAAGATAAATGAGGACACATTATCTCTTAGTTCATTTTACTTACTGATGTTTGCTTTGCAAGAGCACCAGCTAGGATGAGGTAATTCACTGTAATTAGAGCTGCCAGTGGCAGGTGGGTGATTCAGGGAAAGGCATTTGTCAACAGACTCTGCTTCAGATAGCGAGCAGGAGAACAACTGAGATCTCACTGCAGTGAAGGCTCGCCTGCCTCCAAATGAAATAGGCCAAGTTTGTCTTCACCCTCCTTTTATGCCTTTTGGAGCCCCTTCCTTTGCCTGGACCTCAGATCCTTTCTGCATTCTGCCTCCTAGCGGCCCAGGATGTTCTCTGTGGCCCCACATCTCCTGCTTTTCCCAGGAAAGGCCCAGACTCTGAGTCTCTCCTCAACCAGAAGACAGTATAGGCTTCTTCCCTAGACTGTACATTCCAGGAGTGAGAACTCCGTCTGTCTTTTTCCTGTTGCCCACAGTGCCTAACACCTAACGCAGTGCCTTTCGTATAGCCAGTGCGGATTACTGAGTGGATGAGTGAATGAATGCGTGTAAAAGAGTAGCACTCACCCTGCTCTGTTTCTTACTAAGATTTTACTCACTGAAAAGAGAAACAATGCATTACATCTTCGCAAAGTGCTTATGTCTAAGCTGGGACCAGCCATTAATAATCCGAAGGGGACAAAGACTTAACTGTGTAATTTCAGCTATTAGAAACGAGCAGAGGGGGAGAGAGCCATCTGATTTAGCGAGCCTCGGAAAATGTAGTACATTAGCTGCCACATACTGTTTAAAAACTGAACTACCAGTTACCTGGATTCTGAACAGTCCTTGCTAACTTCCCATAAGAGCATAGGAAAGGGAAGTTCATTTAATCTTTACTGCTATCTTTGCTGGTGAAAACAATCTTTCTAGAAGGAGAAAAACTTGACAAACAGTTATTTACAAATGTGGATCCAGGATCCCAGAAGTGATGAAACTATAGTGATAGTAATAGTTATCATTTATCGAACTACTAATATTTACTAAGCATTTTATATACGTTATTTGATTTATTTACCCAACTTAATGCAAATATCAATGTTATTTTCATTATGTTGATGAAGAAATTGAAGTTTACAAAGCATAGACACAGCATCTTCTCTTAGTGAGCTACATCCTGTTTTCCATGAAATTCTTAGCCCTCCTCAGGTCAAGGTTCCAAAGAAAAGGCAGTATCATCTTGCATGCTTACATAGAAATCGAGATATGAGAAATAGGAGGGGTGTGAAAAATACAATATTTTCCTGTAGAAGAAAGGGACTCACTAATGTCTATTTTGATGTTAAATTTGGTAATTAGATTAATGTCATCCAAAGTATTCATGTTATCTGCCTCCTGTTGACTCTTCTTTTTAAAATCATCTTCAAGCGGTAAAAGAGGGCTCCTATGACATGGTGTCTGCTCTGCTTAAACACAACACCAGCCTTGACCAACCCTGTGTCAAGCGATGGTCAGCAATGCACGAGGCAGCCAAACAAGGCCGAAAAGATATCATAGCTCTGCTACTAAGCCACGGAGGCAACGTCCACCTGAGAGACGGCTTTGGGGTCACGCCGTTAGGTGTCGCAGCCGAGTGCGGCCATTGTGATGTATTGGAACACCTCATCCACAAAGGTACGTGGAGGGGAATTGCATGTTCCCGACGTTTCTCCCACCTCTCATATTTCCTTTTATCCATTCTTCACTGGTTCTTCCTCCTCTCCTGAATGTAACTGAGCACCAGGCTTTTGTACCACCCCTCAATAGCCCCCTCAGTAGCCCCTATTGCACAGCTCACTTGAACCCTATACATGGGGACCTGCAAATCCAAATGCCTGGCCCTGATTATTCTCTCTAGAGACAACCCAGTTTTCAAGTCGATGGCTCACCAGGGTCTCACACTCATCTTCTCCTACACTGAATTCCTCTTCTTTCACACATTTAATTTAATACTTTCTTTCAGCCAAGACCAAGAGCTTGGATTTATCTCTAATTCTCCCACCCCCTTCTTTTTCAAATATAACCAGCTGCCGTGTGCCATAGCATCCCTCTCTCTCACCTGTTATCACCTTGGCAGTCCCTCTGGTTTGCATCCTCCATCTTCCCTGGACCAGTGTCTCGCTCTCTCCTAACCATTTTTCCTCGTTTCCAGTCTCTCCAACTGTGAAGCCATACTACATGCTGCAGCTCAGCCATAGGAGCGTAAATGACTCAGACTATCCTCAGTGGCTTCCCCCTGCCCACTGGATTGTGCTCAGGTCCCCACTGCGCCACCCAAAATTGTTTTGCAAGGAGCATCTCTCACTACTCCTGATGTATATCCTGTACTCCAGCTAGATAGCTGACCAAATAGCTGACCGGTATTCCCAGACATACCTCCCATCTGCTCTGCCTGGGTTTGGGTCAGGTCCTTGCCGTCACCTGGAATACCCCCCAATACAAGGCAAAGTCAATCTCTTAAGACACCTCCTCCCTGCAGACTTTCCCAGTTCCCCCCAGCCAATTGTGATGTTCTCCTCCTTTGAAATCTCCAAGTGCTTTTGCTTTATACAACTACAGAACCAGGAATTAAGAGACCAACTTCTTGAGCAGGTTTCTACCACCCACCCATTTTCTGACCCTTGCCTAGTTACTTAAACACTGGGGCCTCCGTTTCTTCATCTATAAATAAAGGCTAGGTCCACATCATCCTCAAGGATCCTCTATGAGGGAAAGACTAGCATTTTTGAGGACCCCCCCCCAAATGCAACCTTGTTTAATTATCAGATAAACCCTAGGAAATAAGCCGTATTACCCTAGTTTACAGATTGAGAGGTTGGAAGTTCTCGGAAGTAGCTTGCCCCAAACTCTCAAACAGACCACTGTTCAGCAACAGTCAAACAGACTACTTTCCCCTACATCATGCCTTTTAGTCCTGATGTCACTTGAATATTATACAGATTGTGTTCTTTGTTGTGATTTTGTTTCATTTCCCCTCTGAGCTCTTTAAGACATTTATTCATCTTAGGATCTTTAGTTAGGTGACCCACTGTATGCTGGGTCACATACAGTGTTTGCACATAGAGAGCAATTGATAAATATTTGTTGAAAAGAAACAGTGTTAACTGCTTTCTTTAACTTTAAAAGTCTAACTATATTTTTTTTTTTTCTGGGAGCATTTGCCTGTGATGGAAACTGGCCTGCTAATTTCTCAGATGTTCTTGAGATGGAAAGATTTTCTAATAGAATGAAACATGCTGTTTGACTGTTTTCTTGAAAAGATGGAGATCACAGATGTTCTTAATTCTATGCTTTGAATAAGTCTTAACCAGAAAGGAAAACAACAGGTTATTTTTTAAGGTGGGGACTGTCTTGACAATCCTCCCAGTTGTCACTCTGCCACGTGTTTTATACTGCCAGGGGGTGATGTGCTTGCTTTGGCGGATGACGGGGCATCGGTGTTGTTCGAGGCAGCAGGAGGGGGCAATCCTGACTGCATCTCCCTCCTGCTGGAATATGGAGGAAGCGGAAACGTACCGAACAGAGCTGGGCATCTTCCTATACATCGAGCTGCCTACGAGGGACATTATCTGTGAGTAATCCAGCAAGATCATTCCAAGTTGAAAAACACAATATTGCATATACAGTGGACACTCAAGTCTGTCTAAACACTTCCCAAAAACTCAAAACAGATTATGATACTTAGTGAAGTAAGTCAGACAGAGAAAGACAAATTACATATGATATCACTTATATGTGGAATCTAATTTTAAAAATGATACAAAGGAACTTATTTAAAAAACAGAAACAGGGAGTGCCCATCATGGCTCAGCAGAAACAAATCCAACTAGTATCGATGAGGATGCAGGTTCGATGCCTGGCCTCACTCAGTGGGTTAAGGAGCTGGTGTCTTCTGAGCTGCGGTGCAGGTCGCAGACACAGCTTGGAGCCCGTGTTGCTGTGGCTGTGGTATAGGCTGGCAGCTGTAGCTCTGATTTGACCCCTAGCTAGGGAACTTCAATATGCCGTGGGTGCAGCTCTAAAAAACAAAAAAACAAAAACAAAACACAAAAAAGAAAGAAACCAGAAACAATCTCACAGATTTCAAAACAATCATATGGTGAAGCCGTTGGGAGGAGGGAAGAATTGGGAGAGAGAGAATAACACATACCCACTACTGTATAAAATAGATGATTAACAAGAACCTACTGTATACCACAGGGAAATCTACCCAATAGTTTGTAATAACCTATATGGGAAAAAGAGAATGGATATATTATCTATATGTATGACTGGTTCACTTTGCTGTACACCTGAAATTAATACAACACTATAACAACTATACTGCAATAAAATTAAATTTTTAAAAATTTTAAAAAGAAAAAGGCAAAATATTTACATTTTGTATATATAAATATTTGTTTGATTTTCCCTTCTTTTTATGTTCTTGTACTTTCCACATTGAATTTATACTACTTTTATTATGAAAAGACACTTTCTTTTAGAAGAAAGTTATAAGTAAGAATTCTGTACAAGCCATCCAAATGTGCCCTCTATTTTTTTTTTTTTAAAGATGTGTTTAATAGAAGGCTACATGGTTTCTAAAAATTTTGCCCTTGGCAAAGAATTAAAATTTGTGAAATTTTAGTGCTAATTGGTATTATTACAATTTCTATCAACATGAACAGATATTATAATACAATGTCAAATTTATCCTTGAATAGGAAAGTTTTATTACAAGTTTAGATGTCTTTATTTAAAAAAAAATTGGATATATTTTTGCATCACAAAATGTGCCACAGTGAACACATCAATGGAGATCCATAATCATTGTATTAAACTATCCACCATTTTAGGCAATTAAATATATTTCATAAGTTCAAAAACTTTCAAATCATTAGGCTTTATCACTTTCAGTGGTGACATTGGCTAAGTTAAGTAGCCTATGACACACAGTTGATGCTAAGTGACATGTTGTTCAAGTTTACCTGGATTTACTCCCAGTGTTCATAAATTCACACAAGGTAGCTCTGAATTAGGCACAAGAGATCAAATTATCCTTGCCTGTGTCTCTCATGCATGTCTGGTTAGTCAGTCAAGTGTGACATTCACAACGATTTGTTACAGGTTCTTATAAACTTAAGCTGTGGTTTGTTATCTCAATTGGACTGATACAAAGTTGAGGGAACAATACTTTTATTGTTCATAACTTAATTTCAAGTAATAATGGAAGCAGACAGAAGGTACATGGCCAATATTAAAGCATAGGTTGCTAAGGAAGCAGTCAAAGAGGAGTAACAAATGAGAATTCAAGAGGCCTAAATTCTAGTCATTGCTCTACATCTGTGTGACCTTTCACTTCCTCAAGACTTCATGTGGCTCTCCTGTGAGTAAGGAGGTTGAACTCAGTCATGTCCAAGGTCACTTCTAGCTCTAATTCCCTAGGAACCCATGACCCTAATGGTCAAGAGTATGAAGCATTCTTCTATGACATCAGATGAGCAGACTTTTCTATTTTTTTTTCCATTAAATAGCATTGGTTAATTATAAATATTATGTTGTTCAGAGAATTGGAAGATGAACACAGTTCCTGAGAAATCGTAATTCTGGGACCATATATATAAGATCCCGTGTTTTCCCCAGGAATATTTTGAATGGGAAGCTAAATCAAAACTAAACTACACTAAACTAAATAGTAGTAAGTCAACGGACAGAGATTAAATGTTTTATGTAAGATTATCTGGAGAAAATAAAGGAAGCTAAATAAATTGCATTCACTTGTCTAGCAAGGAAGCTGGCTTTAATTTCTTGATTTTCTTTATGCTCTGTGGATATTTGATTTTTCTTTCAGTGCACTGAAATATCTTATTCCAGTAACATCCAAAAATGCAATCCAGAAAAGTGGCCTAACCCCAATTCACTCAGCAGCAGATGGACAGAATGCACAGTGCCTAGAACTGCTTATTGAGAACGGTTTTGATGTCAATACCCTGCTGGCTGACCACATTTCTGAGAGCTATGATGACCAACGGAAGACCGCCCTGTATTTTGCTGTTTCTAATAATGATATCCACTGCACGGAAATCCTTCTGGCTGCAGGTGCAGACCCAAACCTAGATCCCCTCAACTGTCTCCTTGTGGCAGTGAGGGCCAATAATCATGAAATTGTCCGGCTGCTTCTCTCCCACGGAGCTAATGTCAATTGTTATTTTATGCATGTGAATGACACTCGGTTCCCCAGTGCCATTCAGTATGCCCTAAATGACGAGATAATGCTCAGGCTGTTGCTGAATAATGGCTACCAAGTGGAGATGTGCTTTGACTGCATGCACGGGGACATCTTTGGAAATTCCTTTGTGTGGTCGGAGATAGAGGAAGAGGTGCTTCCGGGATGGACATCTTGTGTTATAAAAGATAACCCGGTGAGTTACACCCTTCTCTTCTTCATGTTGGGTCATCATCCTAACTTTTGCCCATTTGTTACAAGAAAAGAAAAATCAACTCCAACATGTTTTCTTGTTCTTGAATTATTGTTTGCAGTGATATGGGGAAATAAGCATAAAACTAGGCCTGAAAAGATTTCATTTTTTTCTTGAATTGGAAACAATGTTGAAGAATGTGAAAAAAGTATGGTGGAATGTTGGGGCTAGAACCACAGAAAGAAGAATCATGGAAAGAAGCATGATTCTTCCATGTCATGCTGAGTGAAATCACATCAGAACCTTGCATGCTTCAGAGCTCACAGTTTCACAGAATGGTTTCAAACCATTTCTTTTTCTTTTTTTTTTTTTTTTTGTTCCTTACAAAGAGGATACTTTTATTTCCTGTAAAAAACAGTAATTTTTTATAACAAAATTAAGTATTTATATATATGGTATATTAAAAGTACTACTAAATAAATTTTATCACTTCTCTCAGTTCTGTGAGTTTATTACAGTTCCTTGGATGAAACATTTGGTAGGCAGTGTTATTCGTGTATTAACAGACTACATGGATTATATCCCTCTGTGTGCTAAACTGAAATCTGCGCTAGAAGTACAGAGAGAATGGCCAGAAATCCGTCAAATACTAGGTAAAAACACAGTTCTTTCCTACAAATTTTTTTTTTATGGAGAATATATATAGGGGAAATTTCTTTTTATTTATTTTTTTATTTTATTTATTTTTTTTAATTTTTTTTTGTCTTTTTTTTTTTTTTTTCTATTTCTTTGGGCCGCTTCTGCAGCATGTGGAGGTTCCCAGGCTAGGGGTCCAATCGGAGCTGTAGTCACCGGCCTACGCCAGAGCCACAGCAACGCGGGATCCGAGCTGCGTCTGCAACCTACACCACAGCTCACGGCAACGCCGGATCCTTAACCCACTGAGCAAGGGCAGGGACCGAACCCACAACCTCATGGTTCCTAGTCAGATTCGTTAACCACTGTGCCACAACGGGAACTCCCTTATTTTTATTTTATTTTATTTTTTTTTTAATTTTTTTTGTCTTTTTTTGGGGAAATTTCTTAATGTCATAATTTGATACTTTTTCAGTGCTACTTTATTCCCAGATTCTGTTTTTTTCAAATCATTCTTAATACTTCATCTGATCTTAGATACTAATTTTTGTTTTTCTTGATACTCTTTGATTGTGTAATTAGAAATTCAATAACTATATTAACACTCTAACTCATTTTTAAAGTTAAATTCTATAATACTGTAGAATATATAGACTGTAATCTTCATGTGGACAGGGATCTATTTTATTTTTGCATTCTCAAGGCTTAGTGTAATGCCTGGTAAGCAGTAAATACTGAGTAAATGGATGAATGCTTTTTGATGTGCTCTCTCTGAGTCTTTACTGACAAATCCTACCACTAAAATTATGTATTACAAGTAGGCCATTTTGTATTCTCTAGGTTAAGGTTTACTTATAATCATAAAAGTGAATCATAAAAGTGAATCATAAAAGTTTCAACAAAAATGTATCTATAATTACTCCAAAGATGAACAAAAACTAGAAAAAAATCATAAATTTGAAAGGTTTTTCTATTTCAAAATATGAGTTTGGAAAAGTGAACTTTCAAAATCTTTGTGGTCATCAATTTCATGGAGCCCACAGAAGCATCATAGAATTTGACATCACATTTAAATATTCTGGTATTCGTTTCTTTTTTTTTTGGCCAGCCCAAGGCATGCGGGAGTTCCCGAGCCAGGGATCAAACCTGCCTCACAGCAGTGACAACACCAGATCCTTAACCTGCTAGGTCACCAGGGAACTCCATAAATATTCTGGTATTCTCCGTACATCTAAATCAGCCTTAAATGGAATAACAAAACCATGACAGCCTATTCTTTAGTATCAGGCAAATTTATGCTAATTAGTAAATTATAATTTGTAGTCAAGAAGATAAATCTGAAATATTAAGCCGATTCATGTACCGTATGTTAGGTATAAAGTTCAATGAAAAATGAGTTCTATAGTGCTTTTCATCTAAGCACTTAGTTTCAATCAGAGTCTCATATGTTAAAGTATACAATATGAATTTTGACTATTTTGACCATTGTAGCAAGAGACTTTGATTAGCTAGAAAAAAAATAATAGTTTGAATGCAGATTCGGAGGTAAGCTTGGGTTTCCCCCAAATGACTCGTCCCCTGGAATGGGTTCCACAATAGAAGAGATTTTTGTGACAACTAAAGCAGAAATTGTAGAGAATCTAATGAATAATATATCATGAGCCTAGAAACTGACTTTTGCAGTCAGACCTAGAATGGGATGGAACTCTGGCCTTGCCTAGATGTAAGATTGCTAGCTATATATAGTGCATATGACATTCAGGGCTGATATTTCCATGGAAACAAGCAACAATTTTTTTTATCATTTTTTGTTTCCTTGAGGGGAGAGGAATTTTTTATTTTCTGTAAAAAGACCAAGATAGTCATATTAGCTGTGTGACTTTGAGTAAATTACTTATCTTTTTTATGCCAATATTTTCATACTGCAAAAAAGGAAATGATGTAATTAGGTATCACCTTTTTGCATCCCTCTGTAAGCTAATGGATACAGTTGTTGAGCATCAGTTGCTGCTAACATCCCATCGTGTGTCCCTTGGTGAAAGAACACAGCACCAGCTATAGTTTTGCCAACAGATCAAACCTGAGTATGATCAAGCCTCTGGATCTAGCTATCAATTTGCAAAAAAATAGAGAAGGCAGGACTTGGAACTGCACCATAAAAATGTAGTCAGCAAAATCCAGGCTGCAGGAAACCTTTTTGTATCTTCAAAGATTAGTTGAAAGGATGAGAAGAGGATGAAGTGAAGAACCTGCAAATTAAAAGGGACTTACAGAACATATCAATTTAAAAATATATATTGTCAATACTGTAGTGTAAGGAAAGCACACTGAAATAATGAAGCTCTAAAGGAAGAGATTACTATGAAGATCAGAATAGTAGATTCTCTACAATTTCTGCTTTAGTTGTCACTAGGGGAATGAAAGAAAGAAGTTTAGGATAGATTGTGGAGGGAATTCTGGGGTGGCTGGGAAAGTCCTTCTGTTCATGACCTGGAAGATGATTAAAGATGATCACTTGATAGTCACTTATAAGAACTTAAAAACTATACATTTGGGCTATTGCTTTATATATATATATATAATTTTATAATAGAAGAGTTAAAAATACTTTCGAGTAAAGCAAAAACCCCTAAGCCTTAGACAAATTAATTTCCCAAAGGTGCAGACAGAAAACAAGGCAAGGATTTGAGTCTGTCTCACTTCAAAACACAGGCTCTTTCTCCAATACCACTGTATTTCCTTTCACAGAACAGATTTCACTTCTACTTGGTAATTCATTGTCTGTGCATTGGTATTGCAAAAGAATGAGCAATTCTTAAGACTTCCGAAAAGCAATCCGAGGAAGAGTAAGACCAGGAGGTTTTTTTTGTTGTTTCAGTCATCCATCATTGCAAGTAGAGTAAGTCAGTTGAGTGCTATGAGTATGGTTAACCACTGGATGTCAGGATTCCTCCAGGTATGCATAGGTCAGAGTGTTAGAGAATAAATTAAATGGTAATTTTTTTTTTTTTTGTCTTGGGCCGCTCCCGCGGCATATGGAGATTCCCAGGCTAGGGGTCTAATCGGAGCCGTAGCCACCAGCCTACACCAGAGCCACAGCAACGCGGGATCCGAGCCGCGTCTGCAACCTGCACCACAGCTCACGGCAACGCCGGATCGTTAACCCACTGAGCAAGGGCAGGGACCAAACCCACAACCTCATGGTTCCTAGTCAGATTCGTTAACCACTGCGCCACGACGGGAACTCCTAAATGGTAATTTTTTAAAAGATGGATTTGTTCTGCCTATTTTTGTAGTAATAATTTCACCTGAATAGTTTTTGAAAACTGTTTTAATTTTTTTAAGATAATTTGAATGTTTATAATCTTGAATGTAACAGAAATGTGATCTTTTTGAATATTGAATTGACAGTTCACATTATTATTGAATGATTGCAATGTGCTTTTCTAATACTTTACATGAATTAATTTGTTAGATCTTCAAACAACCCAATGGGGTAGGTCCTGCTGTTATCTACATTTCATGCGTGAAAATACTGGGAGCAAAGAGGTTAAGTCATTTGTCCAAAGTCATGCAAATACTACGTGGCAGAGCCAGATTTTAACCCAAGCCAGAGCCCACATCTAAGCCTGTGTGCAATGTTGCCTTCTCCCTAACTCAGGACACTGGGATAATATATTTGTACTGTAGTGATACTATAGATAAAGTAGGAGTTGAAAATAAAGACTCACATCAGATATTTGAATAACAAACATAAACTGTTTAGGTATTAGACATTGAAACAAACCTAACAATGAATCATGGATATTTGGAATCACTGGCATCAGATGTTTCACAGATAAACATTCATTAGAGAGATTGGTAGGAGAGAGAGGCAATAGAGAAGTATATCTCTAAAATACTCAATTCTAAAAAATAAATAGGAGATGCGAGCATTTGCTTTCTTTAATCAAGTCCATCCACGCATAGAACATATTCTAGTTGAAAATCCCCTAAGAGCCAGACTCTACTCTTGACACAGCGACAACCAAATGTCTGCCTTCAGGGAGCTTACATTCTAGAAGAATGGTCTGGAAGGCTTAATTGCAGTTTGAATTCTTCTTAAAGTCACCAGTTGCTACCATGTACATGCCTGTTTTTTAGAATGACTTTACTAAACATTATTCTAAAACAGTCTGTATCTTACAGGTCAATCGATTAATGTTGTTTTTATTTTTCTGCTGTTTTTCCCATTCACTTTCAGAGAATCCTTGCTCATTAAAGCATTTATGTCGGTTAAAAATTCGAAGACTTATGGGGCTCCAGAGACTCTGCCAGCCAGCCTCAATGGAGAAGCTCTCTCTACCACCAACTATTCAAAGATACATATTATTTAAAGAGTATGATCTCTATGGACAAGAGCTAAATTTGCCATAATTTGAAGTAGTATTTTAAAATGTGATTCTAAAAATATGTTTAAATGGGATTCCTTTAGAGAATTTCTTGGAATCATTTTGCAATACTTAAACGAATTTAAATTCATTGACAATGTTATAACTGGATCCCGTGTTTTTACGGAAACACCGTATTTTACATCTTTAAAGACCTTTACATTGTGATTTTTTAAGCTAGTTAGTATTTTGTATTTCATTTCTATTGATTATCTTCACTTGCAGCAAGTCTTCAAACTCTCCCTAGCAAGTGGCTCCTATAGTATCACAAGCAAGTCTCTCCTATGTTTATAAAACAAAGAACCACTTTCTCAGACCCACATCTCCAGCCAGTTGCTGGCCCATTCTCTCTTTTCTTTCATAGCTACACTGCATGAAAGAGTTCTTTCCCGTCTGCAGATTCACACGTTGTGATATGGCTTCTGCTCTCTCCACTGCCCTTTGCAAGGGCCTTAACAAATTGCTTGTTACTAATGTCAGCGAGCATCCTTCTGTCCTTCCAGCTGACTCCTGCAGCAGCTGACATTGCTGCCTGCTTCCTCCAGAAAATGTTTCTCCCTTGGCTTTCCTGACACCTCGTTCTGTCCGCTGTCTTCCTACCTCCCTGACTGCTGTGTTTCTGACTTCTTTTTGCATTGCTCATCGCCTGCCAAATCTTTAATAATATGCCTTAAATCCTCTCTTTTTATGCTACATTCTCCAGGAAATTTTATCCATGTCCGTGGTTTCAATCGCTGTCTACATACTGTTGACTGTCAAGTTTATATCTGAAGTTCAGCTCTTTCTCTCATGTGCTTGAGACCTGTATAGACAATTTGCATAAAGGACATTTGAATACAACTCGCCTCAAATTCATCTTGTCCCCAAATGAACTCCCTCTCTTCCTCCACAGAAAAGCTCCTTCTCTTTCCATCTCAAGCTCAATAGTTAACCCAGTTATGAATTCACTTTCCCAAGTCAAAAGCCTGGATTTCAGCCTTGATTGCCCCATTTTCCTTACCCAGTATAACAAATCACCAAATCCAAGGAAATTTATTCCATGAAGTTATCTTCTACTCAGTCTCACTGATTCAGCCCAAATACCACCTGTTCTCTCCTTTCTTCCTGGGATGCTGAGGTGCCACCTGACTGGTTCTCCTCCCTTCTGGCTTGCCTCATCCAACACACAGTCTACATATAACATCCCAGAATGATCTTTCACACTTGTAAGCAAGTTTCGCTCCCCCGCTTAAAATCATTCCCATGGCTCTTAGGATAAAGTGCAAAGTTCTTCTGTGGCCCTTTATGCTCTAGCTCCCTGCCTTCCTCCTTAGCCTTCAACCCTCCCTTTAACAATATTAAACAGCTTTAGAAGTTTGTTCTTTGAACCAGTGATTCCCAGACTTTTTGATTATGTGCATCAGTAGTTTTTGATTTACTAATTTTAAAAATAGGGTCATCTATTATATATATCAGATATACATAATATAATATATATCATAGATAGATATATAATACATCTACTGTTACTATTCCTCCATAAAAGAGGGGCCATTTTAATGCCAGAAAACAGGGCTGCCTGAAACTCAGTTATTAAAATTGTATGACTTGAGTTTTGAAAAAACTTACCAAACTGAGTTCGTTTCCCTATGGACAGGTGAAAATTTCATTCTGGTCCAGCACGTCTCTGAGGTCTTTTGTTTGGGAGCCACTATTACAGAAGAGACCGTGCCCTCTAGTACCTCGGGGTCTTTGTATGTTCTTCGTCTGCTTGGAATCCTTTTTCCATGACCTTCCCCGTATCCTCCAGGTCTCAGCTCAGAAGTTCCTTCCTCTGGGTTGGGGGCCCTGGGAGAGCACTTGGTATGCTGTGTTAGAAGTGCCCATCTTCCCATCTGTCTGCCCTGTGAGACTGTAAGTTCTATGAGGGCAGGGCCTATGTCTGATTTGTTTTGCAGTATTTTCTTAGGGCCAAACACATTCCCTAGAGCCTAGAGAGAGTTCCAAAATTATTTGTTGAATGTATTGAACAAGTGAATGTTCTATAAGACCCAGAAAAAAAGTCATCAGTGACCTGATGGTAAAATGATAGTTTTGAGTCTCTGAATTGGTTATACAGCCTTAATAATGCTAATTACTTAGACTCATTTTTCTTATTTTTATCTTAAGAGCCATTGTTTTCTCTCAATAGTAATACCTTACTGGTTTCTGAACTTTTCCAAATTGCGTTTAGTGTTAGTTATCTTTGAACAATAACCAAGTATGAAAAAAACCTTATAATTCAAGCTGTTGCTTTAACCCTTTGTACTCCCTAAAGAATATATTTTTATGTAGATTAAACTATATGTTTTTAATTAGAACTATAATGTTTCGTGTATGGGATTTTGTGATTCCTCTGTTGCTCTCCTACTTACAACTAAAATGCATTGTTACCTATAACTATTACAGTAAATAAAAAAATATAATGATATCAGTGTGCCATATCATACTTCAGATATTAAACTAAAGCTTTAATATTTAGTGTATTTTTATAAATACATTCAAGATATTTCAGATATGAAATAAACTCTGGTACATGAAAATTTGACATTTTCTTTCATGTGTTTTATGTAAATATATTCAAGAAACACTTGAATGTAAAGATATGAATTCACTGCACATGCTTTGGGTTGAAAGTCGTTCTTTTGGTATTTGTGAAGCAGGAGAAAAATATACCCTGTGAAAGTGAGGCAATAACTACATCCAAAGTGGATTTGATTTTTTTTAATCCTGCTTTGAAAATTTCTAGCAATGTGTTTGTTTGGGGTGATCTGGATGGTAAGGGAATTAAATTATATCTAATTAGGACTCTGTTTCTCCTAGAATATGTCACTTTATCTGGGAGAGGGCAACAGCTGCTCCTCCCAACGAGGCTCAGGCGAAGCCAGACATTCTGCAGTGGAACCTGTTGAACCACTATCAGGTTTAATCAACATGATAGCGTTTTGATGACCTCTTCCCAAGCTGCCAAGATGATCATGGCTGTTCTGGTAACTGTGGATTTTGTTTTGTATCATACAGAGTCTCTGGCTGGAAAGCAGGTATGGCCTCTCCTCTGAGTGTATTTTGTTTAGTTTTTCAGTAGGTGATCTTTAAAATAGTATTTCCATTTCTGACTTACAAAAATTTCATAAACATGTTGAAACTGAGTGCCTCCGAAGAATACAGTTTAATCATTTTAAATAGTCCCAGAATAGGTTTCCATGCATAGGATGACACTGTAGAAGATGTGAAAACAAATTGCGTAAATGTTGTCCAGCAAATATTCGGAGGTAAAACTCCCTTTGATGCCAGTTTTTGAAAAAACGGTACATATGAGTTAGCATGGAAACTAAAAAAAAAAAAAAAAAAAGGAGTCTTTTATGACATAGAGAATACACTTAAACCTTGTCATTGACCTTTCATCGACATTTCTATCTAAATTTTGGGTTCATGTCATATTACTCTTGTGTATATAGGCAACTTCCAAATCAGAAGTTATTTAGGACATATAAAAACTCTAATCTGCTTCAAGATGTTTATGAGACACAATGAAACACTACATGCTTATATCCATACTCTTATATTCACATGTATGTAAGTTATGTTTGACATATTCATATCTAATATACATACATACATGCATGTGTTGTAGTGTGGCATATTGTTACAGTGTCACATAATGCAGTAGGAAAAACTTGTACTTTGTAGTCAAACAGACCTTTTTAGCCTTAGTTTGAAGCAGGCTCCACTGATGATTAGCTGTTTGATTTTGAATAAGACATGAGATAAGTGTATAAACATCAAATCTAACATAGAGTAAGTGCCTGTGACATGCATGCTCTTGTTATAACCATTATTATTATTGTTGTTGCATAGTGGCAATGCCAGTGCCAGAGTTGCAAAGGTCAAGAACCTAGGTCTTACAGCACAAGTCTGCAGATTGTCATGCTTGGATGGGAAAATATGAAAAAATTATGTTAGCAGTATATTTAGCATGTCACTATCACTGGTAAATACCTTGAGAAAATTCACAGAATGAAAATAGCAGAAAATTGCCCTAGCACATAAAACCCCACATCTGCTGTTTCTTAGGAGAGCCCTGATCACCAGTTGTTGAAAGGAAAGAAAAGGCTTCTCAGGGGAGAAGAGGTGTAGAAGAAATAGACTGATGTGACCTCAGTGGCCTGTGTTATGAAATCTCAGGGAGTGCTAGAGATGTCTGGGGATTTGCTGTTTTGGGAAGGAGACGGTCTAGTAATTTGAATCTGGGCACTGGGAGTGCCTGAGTTCTAATGTCGGAGTGACCAGTGATTCCACCAGAGGCACTTGATGACGAGCTCGTATTCTGTGCCTTAGATTTTAGTAAACCGGAGACAGCCATTTCTCTTGCCTTGAAAGTCTTTCATCCCAAGGTGTCCCAGGGAGATTTAAGATAAAACTTCTGGGAAGCAGCTGGATAAGGTAGAAGGCGTGGAAGGTGTTACATGGGATACTTACTTGAGGATTGAGTGGGTGTGAGATACCAGCACTTGGTTCTTTCAGTTTGAAGCAAAGTGTGCACCAGCTTCCTCCCAAAAACTATTTTTTAATGCTTTGTGGAAGTCAAATAACTAGATATACCAATCGGTGGTCAACAATCTATGTTCCTGAATGTTTGAGTAACCCTTCTTATCTAGTTACCCCAGTTAATTTAATATTGTTTCAATGACATGACAATTTTAATCATCATTGATGGCAGAATGATAATGTTTGCTTGGGCTTTAACTCTTTGGAAGCCCCCTCAACCCAGACTCAACTCTGCTCCCAACCCCCTTACTGGGGGGCCTGCCTTCACAATCGCCTGAGGTACCCAAGAGGCGAAATTGAATCTGTGGGTTGGAAGAAGCTTCTGATTAAATTTGAAATTCACCTTTACTGAGTCCACCTTCCTACAGTGATTCTAGGCTATCTAAAGGCCCCCTCTTCAAGAGGAAGCAAAGCCTTTGTTTGGCAATCAAAAATAAAGTTTTTCAAAAAAGGAGTTCTCTTGTGACCCAGTGGGTTAAGGATCCTGTGTTGTCACTGCTGTGGCGTGGGTTCAATCCCTGGCTGGGGAACTTCCACATACTTCAGGTATGGCCAAAAACAATTTAATTAGTTAATTAATTAAAAAGAAATTAAAAAAATAAAGTTCATAATGCCAGTAAATTTAAGAGAGGTAGAATAATTTAAAAATCTTTCTAAATAGCAGGATTGGTAAGGGAAACATGGTAAGAATCCTAAGTCTGTAGAAGGAAAAGCATAGTTATTTCTTACAAATCATTTCTTCTGTAAACGTGGTGAAAATCTTGAGAAAAGTCTAGTTCATTTTAATATGTTCTAGCAAGACTCCTTCGGTAACAAACCCATTCATTTGTCCTGTTTTACGGTCCCCAAAGAATCTCACACACATCATTTCACTTTCTTACAACTACTATCAGAGAGGGACAGGGAAGGGGTTGATTAATTCCACTCTATAGATAAGGAAGTCAGCTTTACAGCCATCTAAGGCAGGAAGTGCCAGAGCTAGGATGCAATCTGGGACTCCTGACTCCAAATCCCAGGTTGTTTCCACCCCATCGTTTTTAGTACAGATTAAGAGTGTGTTGTTCAGAACAGCCAGAAAGTGGGGACAATCTCCTGTCAAGTGGTGAATGGATAGGCACAGCCTGGCCAGTTTATATAAAGGGATACTGTTCAGCAACAGGCTACAACACGGATGGATCTCCAGAGCATTATGCTGAATGAAAGAAGCCAGATGAGTGGTTGCCTGGGGCACGGGAGGGTGGGAACAAAGGTCGATTGCAAGTGGGCACAGAGATCTTTGGGGATTGCTGGAAAAGTTCTACAAGTGGATTGTGGGGACAGTTGCACAACTTGGTAAATTTACTGAAAATAATCGTTGGACTTCACACTTAAAGTTGAGTGAATTTTATGGGATGTCACCTGCATCTGAATAAATCACTTAGAAAAAAAACAGAAGGAGCACGTCTCTCGTTGACAGGTGGTGCCATGTTTACAACCTTGCTGAGGTAGCCCAGCTCAACAATGGAATCCTCTGGCTCAGAGGAGAGCACTTGGTTCTTGTGCTGGCAGCACATGATTTATTAGTTTTTTGCTCTGCAGATAAGACCATTAAAAGCAGATGATGACACAGCATGTAAGGGCGGCAGCATGCTTGCTGCCTTCACCTATCTTGGTGGCCCTTGAGCCCAGACAAACAGCCTGCTCTGCCAACTTCTGACATTTTCTTTTCTTTTTTCTTTTTCTTTAATTTATATTGGAATGTAGTTGACTTACAGTGTTGTGTTAGTCTCAGGTGTACAGCAAAGTGAGTCCATTATACATATACATATATATCCATTCCTTTGCAGATTCCTTTCGATGTAGGTTATTAGACAGTATTGAGCAGATTTCCCTGTGCTGTACAGGAAGTCCTCCAATCTCTGACATTTTCATGCTGGTGGTAATGACTTTCCCACTTTATATCTTATTATCATCACTATTTACTAAACACACAAAAACTATACAGATGGAAGAGCTAAAAAGGAAGCTTTCCTGTCCCACTGAGGGCATAAATTGACAAGGAATCATGTTACTGCAGACTGGGTCCCTTGAAAAGCAGCTCTGGTTCCCTGGAGGTGCAGTGGAAGGGAAACAAGGAGAGATGGGGGATGGCATTCCAGGGGGAATCAGAGAAGGCAAATGCTCCAAAGGCTGTGGATCTCACAAACACGGGGGCTCTTCTGAAAGAGAGGTCAGTGAGGAACCGCTGTGAGTCTGTGCGACAAGGCAGTGCCTTCGATTTCCCGAAAAATTTGCCAGTAAAAAAGCTCAGAAACGAGACACCAACCTCGAGCACTGATGGGTCCCATCACTGGACACAGCAAATACCCATATTCCTGAAATTTGACACTGAATTTACCTTTTCTTTTTTTTTTTTTCCGGCTGTGCCCATGGCAAGGGATCGAACCTGTGCCACAGAAGTGACAAAGCCAAACCCTCAACCATTAGACCACAAGGGAACTCCTGAATTTACCTTTCTAGCCCCTCTTCACAGCAGGATCTCAGCTCTCCTGTCCTTTTAGTTACCACCTTCTTGCAGGACTGGTGTTTTCTCAAGGGGCGGTTGTCATAAACCTGAGGAGGGAGGCTCCCCAGGGAGCAGATCCAAGTCTTGGGTGCTGACTCTCCACATCAGTCTTCCTGATACACACTGAGCAAACCTGTCCAAAACCATAAACTGACACTTGGGGCACTACTAAAGGAGTTGCCGAAATGAACCAAAGCCTTCCAGTCCATCCAAGTAAAATTTTCTTTATTAGGACTTGATACAACACATACCAAATCTGCTCCCGGTTTCGTAAGTGCAATTCTGTATTTCTGATCTGCCTTGTAAGATGGAAAACCTGGTGGATGAAATTCAGCTCTTCTCTCCTCATTTCGGACTTTTTTTCTGGAAATCATCTTTTGATCGTTGCCAATTTAACATGATCAGTTTATCTTTCCATTTCATGAGGCTCATTTTCACATGTTTGAAGCAATTCTGCAAAGGCGATTTGAACCCACTACACACAAGGCAAATGGGAGGCTGCTCTATTAAAGATTTCTGTCTTTCATCCCATTCGTCTTTTATTTTGGTACATTTTGAAATGACAAACTAGGAAACTTCAATATGAGAAGCAGCTTGGACTTAGGGAACGTAACACTCATTATCACTTACTAGCTGGGTAGGCTTAAAGAGACTTTTTAACCTCTCAGAACCTCAGAACCCATTTTCACCCTTTGTAAAATGGGAGGCAGAGTATCTATTTCATCAAGTTGCCTCACTCGCAGCAAGTGGCAGCTACACACAATTATTCAACGGAGAATCAGATTACTATGTTAGACTGCCTGGCGCATTGTACGTGAAAATGTTTTGTAAACTATAAACATTATACAATGGCAAGATATTATTTTTATAAATAGCTCTAATAATTTTAAATTTGACTCATGCTCACGACCGCAGGCTGACATAGCTGGGAGGTTTGCTTGGCTGCCAAGCCTGAGAGAGAAGACTTGATAAGGGTATTTGCCAGTTCTCATCTGATCCGGGTGGCCTGTTTGGTTGTTGTCCGTGCAGAGCCTGACCTTTGCCTGACTTCCCCCCCGGGAGCCTGTCTCCAGCTATCTGAGAAGCTTCCAGCAGACAGACTGAGTGAAGTCGGAAGCTTCACTTCCTTAGGGGTCATTGCATTCACTGGGCAGCCTTATGACCAACCAACCGTAGGAAATGTTGAAAACCCAAATCCTTCTGTGTGAGGGGAAACAGGTTAGATTTGGTTCAGGAAGCAACCTGGCACCTGTACAGTGAGAGAGAAGAGCTAAGCCTTAAAAAAAATAGGGGGTAAAGAGAGGGTGAGAATTAGGAATAACTTGTAGATAGACATTTGATATTCATGAATGTAAGAGAATGTCCAGTTTCCCAATTTTGTAAATAGCATTGTAGGATATGATTTTTGTGTTTTCTTTCTTTCTTTTTTTTTTTTTTTGCTTTTTTTAGGGCCACGCCCACGGCCTATGGAGGTTCCCAGGCTAGGAGTGTAATCAGAGCTATAGCTGCCGGCCCACACCACAGCAAGCCAGATCCAAGCCACGTCTGTGACCTACACCACAGCTCATGGCAACGCCGGATCCGTAACACACTGAGCGAGGCCAGGGATCGAACCAGGGTCCTCATGGATCCTAGTCAGGTTCATTACTGCTGCGCCACAAAGGGAACTCTGATTTTTGTGTTTTCTTATCAGCAAATGTCATCCTGAGATATGAACTGGTCGTGATCAGTAGAGCCAATTTGTTAGCGTGGGGACCATGCTCAGAGGCAGAATTATAGTGAAGCTGGAGCTTCTGGGCCCTTGTGAGTGTTGGGGGTTCCAGGAATAGTGGAATGCTGAGGGGAGTGTTGGGGGCAGCTGAGAAGCCAGGTTATAATTAGGCAGCATTTCTCTATAAGCGTTTCTGATAAGTTGTTTCAGAAGAAAGGAGCTATAATTACCTAAGATCTAGTAGCTTGTTATGATTCTATTGGTATTTTATATAGTCTATAACTAATTTTGTATTTAAATTTTATATTATTATTTTTTAAGAGGGCCCCAACACTGTAAAATCCCCAGGCTCTATAAGACCTGGATCTACCCCCTAACTATAATGCAAATCATCTGGTGGCTTTTTTTTTTTTTTTTTTAAGCTATACTTTCTGAACTGCTGAGAGTTCTGTTAGGCCTCAGGTGAATGGGCAGATTATGGCTCCTCCCTTTGGAGAAAATGCCTTTCCTGTGAAGACAAATTTAAATCAAGCAATCCCAAATAGGATGCTGCCTGCAGTGGAGTTTTGTGGGAGTGGGGAGAATTAAGCTGGGCTCGGGCCTCAGGAAAGCACACCCTGGCCCCGAAATGTTGCTTAAGAGCAAGGTGGAGGAGATGCAGGCAAGGGGAGGAACTTACCCGGAGGCTTGGGGATGGAGCCAGTGGGGATGGAGTTCAGAAGCCCAGGGTGGCTGAGGGTGAGGGCTGGAGGAGGAGGTAAGCCAAGCTGAGGCTGGAGAGGGGAGCAGGGCCTGAGCCTGGAGGGACCAGGGGGCGCGGGGAAGAGTCTCTCTGAAGGACAATGGAAGCCCTTCGAGGGTTTGAGGCAGGGAATGACCTGAAGCGATTTACGTTCGAAAAAAACCCTCCTCTGGCCATATTGTGGCAAAGGGAAAAATGCCAGTCATCAAAGAAAATGAGGAAGGGGACCGGGGGAGTGGTCAGACATGAAGCAGGTCTCAAGAGCTTGTGACCGAACATGACAATGTTGCTGAGAGAAGGAGCCAAAGGTGACACACAGGCTCCACGACTGGATGGATGAGGAACTGATTTAGAAAACAAACGTGAAAGCCTGGGGGCAGGGAAGGTGGAAGGAGGGAAACCAAGCTACCAGTTTGGAGCAAGTTGAGTTTTTGGTGCCAGTGAGCCTCCCCCCCACCCCCCATGAAGTTTTTCTCGGTAGCTTCACAAAACATTCTTGAGGGTACAGTAAAGTTACGTGTCATTGGAAATCTTGGCCCTCTGGGGTCCTTTCAAATCGCTGAAACTCCACGTATCAAATCTGTGAGTGCCAAGTGCCTATGGCGGAATGAAGCCAAGGACCAGGGGAAATGAAAGTTTTGTTAAATGCTCTCATATAATATGTTGGTTTAACTCTGCCTTGTGGTTGTAAATAAGGAATGCCTACACAAAGGGTTTGAAATATGAACAATTCCTGAAATAACCAAATTCTTCCTGAACTGTGGGGTATTAAAGAAAACAAAGGGGAGTTCCCCTCGCGGCACAGCGGAAATGAATCCAACTAGGAACCGTGAGGTTGTGGGTGGGTCTGGCCTCACTCAGTGGTGTTGCCATGAGCTGTGGAGTAGGTTGCAGACCCACTCGGATCTGGTGTGGCTGTGGCTATGGTATAGGCCTGCAGCTGCATCTCCAATTCAACCCCCCACCTGGGAACCTCCATATGCTGCAGGTGTGGCCATAAAAAACGAAAAAAAAAAAAAAGAGAGAGAGAGAAGAAAAGAAAACAAAGAATCAATCAATAGGCTCTCTCGACATTTCTGAACATTAAGAGCTATAAATACATAAGCCACAAGCTGAGAAATTCACCTTTAGGCAGAGAGAGTCTCCCTCCATATAGAAGATTGGGCTGAAGCAGTTATTACTTACAAGTGAAATTAGGAGGGCTCTGATCACTGCCTATAAACACTGCTTACTGAAATATCAGCTCTGCTGGTGGGGCTAGTATTTCTGAGTTTTGGAGGTTGTGACTCCATTAATACCAGGACACTTGCTGGGATTAACAGTTGCCTGTACTAAAGAAGGCACACCATGGCTATGGGATAATGTTAAGAGAGTTCCACTTAACGTTAGATGATGATAAAGTTCAAAACTCCTTGACGTGGCCTTTCAAATAAAAAACATTTAACATCTATATGTACCTACCATGTGACAGACACGATGGTGGGGGCTACAAAAAATAAAAAATAAAAAGCGTTGCCGGGCTGGTAAGAACCAGGGCCACATGCTGACTAATGCACCATTTTTGTTCATGTTTTTGTTTTCATACTCCTATGTGTTTGCTCAGAGGCTGCGCTCTCCAACTGGAAATCTCTTTTGATGGCTTCTGTGTCTTTTCTGACTGCACCCTCGTGGGTTGCATGGCTTCTTCATGTTGGCACCTTGGCAGGGCTGTCACTGCAGTATTGCTGTCAGCTGTCTGTCTCTCTCCCAGGAGTGTGAGCTCCTGGGGGCAGGGAATAGATCGATTGCTATTTTTCTGTTGGTAAGTTTAGCATTCAGCACAATACCTATGCACACAGCAGGTATTTTGGTAAATGGGTGTTGAATAAAGAAACAATAACATTTTCAAGAGGAAACCAAAAGCAAAAAAGAAAACAACTCTGTTTTCACTAAAAAGAAAATTGCTGATATGCTGGGAAGTAGGGTGTATCTGATTGACAGTCAAGAAGCAGGAAAATAATTCTCTCCAAGACAGAGATTTTTCTAAAGGGAAAATGTAAACATTCAGGAAGCTCATAGTATTGTTAATTCTAAAAGCAATTCTACTCAAAAAACAATGTGATCAAGTAAACATCCCAAAATAGAAAATGCTGAGGCTTGAAACACTTATGATTGGATTTTTTTCCTCAGTGTAGACAAAGTTTCAAGGAAATCTAAATTATTCCATTAGGTCTGTCCAGGGTCGGGCAGTGATGTTTAATTGCCCAACAGAATTTTATCCAATGGATTTAAAGTCTGTGGAGAAAATTTAAGGGGTATCCAGTGACCTAAAAATCACTCGTGAGTTGTGATTATTATTGTAATCAGAGTGATTTTTAACATACATACTGGGATCTCTAAATGACCTTTGTTCTTAAGGTAGTGTCCTTGAGAGGCCATAATTTTTTTTTTTCAGTGCTAGTGTCACAGAGCAAAACACTTCACTGTCTCCTCTTCCAGATTTATTTTCATAGTCATTCATGGGCCACCCAAGATTTGGGAGAAAAAACTCACAGGAGACCATATTTATTCTGGGTTCTTCCAATGAGAAAGCTAAAATATATGTGTTGTGCTTTTTCTTTCTTCTTTTCTTTTTAGGGCCGCACCAGCAGCAAATGGAAGTTCCCAGGCGGGGGGTCGAATTGGAGATGCAGCTGCCGACCTACACCACAGCCACAGCAACGCCAGATCCGAGCCGAGTCTGCGACCTACACCACAGCTCAAGGCAACGCTGAATCCTCATGGTTCTTAGATGGATTCGTTTCCTCTGTGCCATGACGGGAACTTCGTGTTGTGTTTTTTGAGAGATCAGTTTCAACCCAACAGAAAGAAGAATTTTCTAAGGATTTGAGCCATCCAACAATGGAATTAATTTTTTTTAATTAATTAATTTATTTTTTTTGTCTTTTTGCCTTTTCTAGGGCCGCTCCCATGGCATATGGAAGTTCCCGGGTTAGGGGTCTAATTGGAGCCATAGCCACTGGCCTACACCACAGCCACAGCAACTCGGGATCTGAGCCGTGTCTGCAACCTACACCACAGCTCACGGCAACACTGGATCCTTAACCCACTGTGCAAGGCCAGGGATCGAACCCTCAACCTCTTGGTTCCTAGCCGGATTGGTTAACCACTGAGCCATGACGGAAACTCCAGGAATTAATTTTTGGTAATGTCCAATTTTCACCACAAGTGTTCAAACAAACACTAGACGTGATAGAGGACTGATATGTTTCAAAGACCCATTGAAAGCTGAGAATCTGTGATTCCAAGAAGATCTAAATCATTGTTTTAGAGTCACATTAATTGTGTATAATAATCTGCATCAAGCCCTTATTTCTCCAGGTCTGTGCTCAGATGTCACCGCAGGAAAGCAGAGCTCTTTCCTACATGAACTATTACCCCTACGACTTCTTTATTCCCTTTTACCTTGTTCTGTTTCTCTCCACTGAGCTTCCAGCTATATTTCCTGGTTTATTTACATATTGCCTGTCTCTCCCAACTAGACTGTAAACTCCACGAAGGAAGGGACTTCAGTGGTTTTCTTCACTCTAACTCCAGCGCTTACATTAGAATCTGACATGCAGTGTTGTCAAATAAAAACAATATTAAACTATCATAGAAAAATTACAAAAAGAGAATAAAAGACAGTTTCATTTTGTATCGAATTACTTACCTCAACATTTGTACAGTGGTCAACATAGCATATACGCCCAATGCATAATTGTTGAAGAAATGAATTTGGATTCTCATTTTAATGTATTTTTTTCATCTTTTTTTTTTTCAAAAAACACAGGTTTTATATAATTGCAATCATCATTCATCTTTTAACCTAAAATGTAATTATTCAGCTGAATCACTCATCTTATTTATCAGACGTGGATATAATAATTTGATGTCATTTACAAAAATCGAATCTATTTTCACACACAAAAGATGTGTTACCACTAAAGCTACACAGAAGTATATGCTAGAGGCCATAAAAAACTATGAGCTCATCATTTCTAATATCATAATCATCTCTCTCATTGGTATCATTGAAAAGAGTCATAGTTATTTTGGGAGACAGAATACCATAATGAGTTGAGATCCTAATAGCCAAAACATTCTTGCAAAAGAAAAAATTTGGAAGACTTATTCTTCCTGACTTTTTTTTTTTTTTTTGTCTTTTTGGGGCCATACCCATGGCATGTGGAAGTTTCCAGGCTACGGGTCAAATTGGAAGTACAACTGCTGACCTGCACCACAGCCACAGTGACTGTAGATCCAAGACTTGTCTGTGAACTACACCGAAGCTCACAGCAACGCAGGATTCTTAATCCACTGAGTGAGGCCAGGAATCGAACCGGTCCTCATGGATACTAGTCAAGTTCGTTACCACCGAGCCATGACAGGAACTCCCATGTAATTCCAGATTTTAATATTTACTACAAAGCTATAGTAATTAAGATCAGGTGGTATTGCAATAAGAAAACAGACACACAGATCCACAGAACCAAATTGACAGTCCAGAAATAAACCCTTAAATTTACAGCCAATTAATTTTCCAGCAAAACACCACTACAATTCAATAGGGGAAGGTACAGTGTTTTCATTTTTTTTTTTTAAAGATGCTAAGACATTTGGACATCTGTATAGAAAAAGATGAATTTAGACCATTACCTTACACATATGCAAATATTATGTCAAAATGTGTAGTAGACCTAAAGACCAAAAATTATAAACTTCAGAAGAAAACATAGAACTACTTCTCTCAGACTTTGTGTTAAGAAAAGCTTTCTTAGGTATAATACCAAAAGCTCAAGCAATAGAAGAAAAAAATGATGAACTGGACTGCATCCAAATTAAAGATATTCGCTTTTCAAAAGACACCAATAGACAATCCACAGAATGGGAGGACATATCTGCAAATCATATATCTGATAAAGTCCATAATAATCAAAGAAATCCTACAACTCCATAATAAGAAAACTCAATTTAAAAGTGAGCATAAAATTTGAATAAGTATTTTACCAAAGTAGACAGAAGACAGCCAATAAACACATGAAATGATGCTCATAGTTTTTAGAGGAATGAAATTTAAATCTATAATGAGACATCATTTCACACACTCTAAAAAAGCTAGAATCAGAAAGACAAGCAGTAACAAGTTAGGATGTATAGAAACTGGAAGCCCCATCATTGCTGGAGGGGAAGTAAATCAGTGCAGACATTTCAGAAAATAGTTAGGCAGTTTCATGAAAACTTAAATGTAAATTTACCGCATAACTCAGCACTTCCATCACTGTATATCCATCCAAGAGAAATGAAAACATATGTCTACACAAAGTGTTCAGAGTGGCATTGTTTATAATTACCCAAACCTGGAAACAACCCAGCAAGTCACGGTTGAATGTATAAACAAAATATTATATACTACATTTGTATTTTTAAATGTATATTTCCATGCATATACATTTCAGCAGATTTACATCTATCTGTATACTAAAATGGTGTATTTAGGAAGCCCTGTAAACTCTGTATATATTTCATTACATTCATAAGAATACGGGCATGTATATAATTTCAAATTAGCATCTCTTCCGTTTTCAGCCCAGACACAAATTTGGTTTCAAATTCTAGCTCTGTTATTTCTTAGCTCTGTGGTCCTGGGCTAGTTACTTAACCTCTCTGAATCTCTACTAGTAAAATATGAGCAATACTCTACATCTTACAGGACTGTGGGATTAAATGAGATAAAATGTCTAAAATGCTTAGCACTAGGTAGGCAGAGTGTCAGTCCTTAAATCATACCCAGTGTTGTTATTTGTCTTTTTGGAGCTTCATTGCAAACCTAATTGTTTACTAATATTCCTGGGTGAGAGAGGGAGCCATTTTGTGCAGCAGAGAGGGCCACTTCTGCTGTCTGACTTTTTTCCATTTAATTTCTCAGAGCCCCAGTTGCCAAAATCTGTAAAAGAGGATACCATACGTCATCTCACAGGCCCGATGCTTAGGAAAGTTATATTAACGTGCTTCATAAACTGCAAAACACAATGAAAACAGAAAAGTACTCTATTATCATAGCCTTCTGTTCCCACCAATGCCACCCACAATGTGTTTTTAGGAGAACCAGAATGACTGCTCAGAGTGATGGGTAGTCATTTCTTCTCCTGGAAGATTATAATGAAACAATCTCTTCATGACCACGGTGGTGGTGGCAGCAAAACATTTTCAGAATAAATTTTATTCCCTCGTTGTTTGAATACAAAGTAAGGACGATGTCCCTCCCTTTCTGAAGCTCTCTCTGCCTGTCCTCATGAGCTATCAGGCTCAGCTAAATATGTCCCTGGCCAGTATGTTAATAATCCCCACTGGTTCCGAGACCTCCATCCACCACCGATGTGACATTCTTTGTGTTCAAATGTCTGGCTGACGTCTGATGCTTAAAACAGCCGATGCTTTCACCCCTCTCTGCATTGTCACAGCCTGTATCACCACTCTTAAAAGGCTATCGCAGGCACTCCCGGCACCAACTGCTGACCAGCCTGCCCCCTTGCCTCCCTGCCTGCTGCCGGCTGCCTTGAATGCCTGGTTCCTCCAGCTCCTTGCGGGTCTAAACAGAGCAGGGACCATGTCTACCTTCGGCTACAGGAGAGGACTTAGCAAATACGAATCCATCGATGAGGACGAACTCCTCGCTTCGCTGTCAGCTGAGGAGCTGAAGGAGCTCGAGAGGGAGTTGGAAGACATTGAACCTGACCGCAGCCTTCCCGTGGGGATGAGGCAAAAGAGTCTGACAGAGAAAACCCCCACGGGGACGTTCAGCCGAGAGGCACTGATGGCCTATTGGGAAAAGGAGTCCCAAAAACTCTTGGAGAAGGAGAGGCTGGGGGAGTGTGGAAAGGTAGGAGCTCGGATATTTTCCTTGGCTACTCCCACCGCTCCACCCTGCACCCTGGTTTTTTGGGGGGCAGGGGGTGTTCCCTAGCTTTGCCGGCCTCATCACTTTTCTTTCCTTAGAACCCACTTGTAATTGCTACTGAAAATTTTCTCAGGCTGAAATAGTCATCTGATTGTATGGCCACCCAATGGATGATGTGTAAAATTCTTAGCTGGGGGTCCTATGACTGACAAAGATGGGCTCTTCAAGAGGAAAATAATTCACAAGAAAAACAAGTGTTTAGATATTTCGCCAAACGTAAGTCTAATCCGAGTTGTTAAGTTGGGGATGTGGCATCATATCTGGTTTTGATATATATATCAGAAACAAATCATATATGTATATATATATACATATATATATGATTTCTATATATAGAAGGGAAGTAAACTTTTGTTTCTGATATATATATATAAGAAACAGATCATATATATATAATTAACTGTGCTCTCTCCATATATATATATGTATATATATGGCAGTTAATTAAATTAATTTTCTTCTGTTAAGGCAAAAGTGGTACTCTGGTTACTTGCACTGTGATGGTGGCTATAGTAAAAATGATTCTTTTTTCCAACACCAGGAAGTTTGGGGTGGTGGGAAGTACACGGGACTGAGACTCAGGGGACCTTATCTCTAGTCACTGCTCTGTACGGAAGTCGTAAGACCTTGAACAGAGAGTCAATTCTGCAGGGTTCTCTTTCCCATCTGTCCCTGGAGGGCTCTGGATCCAGTGTTCCTTTTGTGAATCAAGAGCCCCTTTGAGGTTTTGTTAAGTTATGGACCTTCTTAAGAAAATGTACCTGTGCTTATACATATATACCTAAGTTTTACGGAGAATTTCAAAATGATGACACACATCTTGAAACCCACCTAGGACCTGGGTTAAGCATGCCTGCATAGATGATTTCTAAGATCCCTTTGTATTTTATAATGGTGATTCTGAGGGCAGGACATGTGCTTATATTAGTAGGTTGGGTCTAGTAAGCTCTCGTTTTCTACTCAGTAAACAGTTACTTGGAATTTGCCAAATGAATCGTTAGCAGAAGGAAATTCAAAAGACGAGACTCTAGGAAAATAGTAATGGCACTAAGAATATCAGTATAACAAAGTCTTGAATTTGTAGAACACTGGTCAGCAGCAACAGTTTAAAACCTCTATGCAACTCTGGATCATCTAAAATCAAAATGGCCCGAAGCCAATGGCAAGACTTCCACAGTACTAATCTAGGCATGTTAGATGATCTTTATGATAGGGTGTGGGGGCCACATTTGTAGCAAGATGTGTGTGAGCTCTGCCCATGTCAATCATCGAACGAAGGGCCCCTGGGATCAGGCCAGGGTCTGCCAAGGCCACCGTGGCCGCCTGCACTGAGGGACTGAAGGTGGGGGTGGGGGATGGAAGGATACACATGACAAGCCAGGATTTGGGTTGGTCAATTCCTCCACAACAATGATTTTTAGGGGTCTTTTTGTTTGTTTTCTGGTGTGGAAATATGTGTTCAAAATCTGAAAAAAAAAAAAATAGGAAGTATGACATTTTCCTAACAGCTCTTAAAGATTTTTCCTTAAAAAGATACAAATGGTCCCATAATGTCCAGGACAGCCAACCAGAGGAACAATAACCCAACAAAGGCATTTTAATGTCATAATGTCTTTAGATCAGCGGAAAACAAAGGGCAAAGCCTGCTGTCAGCTGTCGAAACCCACCTGCTCCTGCCAAAGGTTTTGCTGATCCCTGATCCCTGCCAGTGGCTTATCAGCTGCATTCGAAAGGCTATGTGTTGATGAACTTTGATTCCTTTCTGAGCTAGTTAACTTTTCTCCCGCGACGCTTTCCCCGCTGGCCAGCCGCCTCTGGAGGCACAAGGAGTGCTGAGCAGAAGCTCGCCAGGGGAGGGTGTCAATCCATTCCCACTCCAGGAAAAAACGCAGAGCAGCTGACTGGCCAGAGGGTGGGGGAGGGGTGCAACTGCGTGAGTGAAGGGCAGCCCAGCATGGACCCCGAAAAGGAGCCGGGGGTTGTGGTGATCAGGCTACCGGCCCTGCAAAGGCTTGCGAAAAGCATGGTCAACGCTTGCTGAAGGACAGCCTCTGCCAACCTAGGTTCACACAAACTTACTCTGCTCCAGGGAGACCCAAAGCTCTAGCTCCCCTAGCTTGAGGGTAGGTGCCAATGCGTTCGCACATCATTTCACTGAATTCCTAGCTTCTGGACGTGAGAACTGAGACGAGGAGAGGTTAAGAAACCCATTTGAGATGAACAGCCTCTAGCTGAAATTCCAACCAAGCTCCGTTGGCACAAAGACCGTGATTCTCAAAATGTGAGCCCGTCGGCACCATGTGGGACCCTCATGGACCTGCTAATTCTAGGGCTCCCCTAGACCTGCCCAATGGGGAACTCTGGATGCAGGCCTCACAAGCCCTCACTCTGTAGGTTGAAAACCACTCGACTCAACTCTAGTTTTCTGAGACCACCCCATACTAGGATTTTAGTGCTTTGTCTAAAATCAACTGGCTGTTTGTGGGAAGACCCAGAATCAGAACGGAAAACCCAGCCTCTTGCCTTCTTCATGTAAGGGGCCAGGGAGGTGATGAGGAGAAAGGGGTGGTCACACTCTTCTTGTTGCCTTATTTATTCCCGAAGTGTACCCACATTCACCTTCTCCCTATCACCCCTGCACCTTGGGCCTCACCCCACCCCCACCTTCCACCCCCATTCTTGTCAGGATCCGGGTTAACCCCAGAGCAGGGGCAGACAGGTGACCTGGACCAGTGCAGTCCGCTCAAATGCCAGAATATTTTTGCAAGTAGGCAATGTCGTGTCGCACCTCCTCCTCTCTCCCTCTCCAGGCACCTTTCTCCCATCTGCTGTTTTCCTCGTAGATGCCCCCCACCTAGGGTGACTAACCATCTCAGATTGCCCGGGGCCTATATAGACTTTAGAACTAAAAACTCTGCTTCCCGGGCTACCTTTCAGTCCCGGGAAACCAGGACCGTCAGTGACCAACCCCGCCTCCGCCAGCCCAGTCTGTACTTCTCTCCTGGGCCCGGTCCTGCCTCTCAGCGGCTGCTAACCAACATCGGTTTAGATGCATTCCGTAAACAAATATTTATTGAGCGCCTCCTGCATGCTAAGCACCCTGTGAGATGCACAAAACCCTTGATCCCTGCCCTCACCCTGGAAACAGTCTTTTGAGAAAAATGACAAACAAATCATTAAATGGGGACTTTTAGGGAGGAGATGCACCTCCATGGGAATCGATCACAAAGGTCATTTGAGGAGGTGTCAAAGAAGGCTTCCTGGAAGAAACGTCATTTAGATGTTATACAACAGTGCATTGCTGGAAGGCGGAAATCATCAGATATAATCTCTCCAGGTGCCTTTAAGAGGAGAAGATCTCTTGCAGATAAAGTATAAGGATTTTCTAAAAACTCAAGGGGTGGGAGTTCCTGTCGTGGATCAGCGGCAATGAAACCAACTAGAATGCATGCTGCAGACACGGGTTTGATCGCTGGCCTTGCTCAGTGGGTTGGGGATCCCGTGTAGCTGTGGCTGTGGCACAGGCCGGCAGCTGCAGCTCCGATTTGACTCCTATGTGCCATGGGTGCAGCTCTAAAAAGGCAACCTCCCCCCACACACACAAAAAAAACCATTAAAAAAACTTAAAGGGGTGTGATTTAATGGTGGTATGAAAGGCAGTATACCTTGAATTTTGCTATAGGCCCCTTTCCTCTAAAACTGAAAGAGCTCTCTCTCTCTCTCTCTCTCTCTCTCTCTCTCACACACACACACACACACACACACACACACACACACACGCAATCACTGTCTCTCCCGCTCCTGAACAAGTGAGTAAATTAAAACTCGAGGGGCACCCCAGGAGCAGCTGACCCCTTCCCCAGGCCATCGCTTGGTGCCTGCCACTCCGAACAAGTGGATAGATAACAGGACACTGTTTTGTGATAGCAACTGGGCAAACAAACCTGGAGCCCAGCGCAGCGTTTTCCAAAGCTCATTCCACATGCCACCGGCAGCATGAGGCTGGGGTAAAAAAACATTTCCAATGTAGAGGGAAGACTCAAGGCTTTGGGAACAGGAGCAGGTCTTGGGGATTTAGATAAAACAAAAGACTAAAAAGATGGCATTAGAGAAAAATCAGACTCTGACAGAAATTTCCAAATTTTTATTTCATTAGAAGAGAGAAAGGAAGGGCCACCTGAGCTGCTCAGTACAAAGAGTCTTATGAACAGGAAAGACAAAGATGGAATGAAATTGTGTTTGCCTGAAAGTCTTTCATAATTGATAGCTGGTAAATAATTTAAGACCATTAGGCTGAGGCAGTGGCTTGCTTCAAGATTTTCGACTGCTCTCTACTGTTCCACATTAAATTTGGAATCTAGTGAGTGCCAAAGGCAATCATCTTTCCCACCTCATATCTCCTGTAGTCCCGTCTCATTTAACCCTGTGATAACATGAGATTTCAAGCTGATTTGCTGAAAAGGGTGACTTGAATGGGCTCCTGCCAAAAGCTGGGTTTTGACCTGCTGCCGCCCTGAACAGCAGTCCTGCCCCTGGACTTCCTTCCCCGGAGCAGGGACAGAGGCTGCAGCAGCTTCCAGGTGATGTGGGGTGTCTGAAACCCTGGCCCAGGCTCTACCCCAGAGGTAGAAGAACAAATGATGCCCTTCCTCTGTCTACACTGAGAGCTCCTGCCACATTGGTTGTAGGAGGTAAATTTGGGGGAGAATTTTTGGTTTGTTTGTTTTTTGTTTTGTTTTGCTTTTTAGGGCTGCACTCATGTCATATGGAGGTTCCCAGGTTAGGGGTCAAATGGGAACTACAGCTGCAGGCCTACACCACAGCAGTGCAGGATCTGAGCTGCCTCTGCAATCTACACGACAGCCTACAGCAACACCAGAACCTTAACCCACAGAGTGGGGCCAGGGATCAAACCTGTGTCCTCATGGATACTAGTCAGATTCGTTTCTGCCGAGCCATGATGGGAACTCCAGGGAAGAATTTTTGAATGTTAAGAAAGAGAACCCATTGACATCTTGTATATTTTCGTTGTCACTTGTATGTTTGGGATGGAGAGATAAGGAAGGAGAGAGGGGTGGTTCCTTAAGGGGACAGCTGAATTTGCTAAATTGTAAGCAGACTAGCAGTAAAATAGTTTAGAAGAAGTATAGTTAAGAGAATAAAAAAATGTATCAAGGGTTTTCCAAAGCAGAAGTTCCAACTTATTTGTTCAAATTGGCCAAATGATAGCAAATTTGAATTCAATAAATTGAATTCTGGATATTTCTTTTGCAGAAAGAAATGTTTGTAGAAAAAGCTGTTGAAGGTTATGTCAGGAAATGTTAACCTTGGTCACCAGTTAGGTCAGAAGCTGGAGAAGAACTTTTTTTCCCTTACATGCTTTCGTATTGCTACGTGTTACTTTTTTAAAAAACGCATTGAAATATAATTGACTATCACAGTGCACTAGTTTTATAGATGGACAACAGAATGATGTGATGTATACATATATTGCGAAATCACATTTTTTTTTGTAATTTGAAAAGATATGTTTAAAAATGGCAAACGATGCTCCTGTGTTCTTCAGGTTGCGGAAGACGACAAAGAGGAAAGCGAGGAGGAGCTCATCTTTACAGAAAGTAACAGTGAGGTTTCTGAAGAGGTGTATACAGAAGAGGAGGAAGAAGAGGAGGAGGACGACGAGGACGAGGATAGCGAAGAAGAGGAAAGAACAGTTGAAAACGAGAAAGGGATTAACGGAGCTGTACATTACCGTAGTGTCAATTCTGACAACGCAAGGCCAAAGACATTTACCAGTCAGATCGAAAACATACAACTGACGAATGGCCACACACCGAGGAACACAGAGTCCCCGGCTGCTGCCACGCACCCCTGCGGAAACCCTACAGTGATCGAGGATGTCCTGGAAAAGATTAAGAACAACGACCCCGACACCACGGAGGTCAACCTGAATAACATCGAGAACATCACGTCGCAGACCCTCGCCCGCTTCGCTCAGGCCCTCAAGGACAACACGGTGGTGAAGACCTTCAGTCTGGCCAACACGCGCGCCGACGACAGTGCGGCCACAGCCATCGCGGAAATGCTCCGAGTCAACCAGCACATCACCAATGTCAACATCGAGTCCAACTTCATCACGGGCAAGGGCATCCTGGCCATCATGCGGGCCCTGCAGCACAACACCGTGCTCACGGAGCTTCGCTTCCACAACCAGAGGCACATCATGGGCAGCCAGGTGGAGATGGAGCTCGTCAAGCTGCTGAGGGAGAACACCACCCTGCTGAGGCTGGGCTACCACTTCGAGCTCCCAGGACCAAGAATGAGCATGACGAGCCTCCTGACGAGAAACATGGATAAGCAGCGGCAGAAGCGGATGCAGGAGCAAAAACAGCAGGAGGGAAGCGAGGGAGGAGCCACCCTTAGGACCAAAGTCTGGCAGAGAGGAACGCCTGGCTCTTCACCTTACGCATCTCCCAGGCACTCTCCCTGGTCATCCCCCAAAGTCCCCAAGAAAGTCCAAACGGGGAGGAGCCGGCCCATGTCCCCTGTGGCCCCGCCCCCGCCCCCGCCGCCTCCGCCCCCGCCCCCGCCGCCCCCTCTTCCTCCGCAGAGGCTGCCGCCCCCTCCTCCGCCTCCACCCCCTCCTCCCCCAGAGAAGAAGCTCATCACAAGGAACATTGCCGAAGTCATCAAACAGCAGGAGAGCGCCCAGCGGGCACTGCAGAATGGACAGAAAAAGAAAAAAGGGAAAAAGGCTAAAAAACAGCCAAACAATATCCTAAAGGAAATTAAAAATTCCCTGAGGTCCGTGCAAGAGAAGAAAACCGAAGACAGTTCCCGACCTTCCACCCCGCAGAGATCGGCTCATGAGAATCTCATGGAAGCTATTCGGGGAAGCAGCATACGACAGCTAAGGCGGGTAAGTAACCAAGGGCAGGCGCTGGGGGCAGGCCTTGCAAAGGAGCCGGCCTCCGCCGCCGCACGGTGGTACCAAAGGTGCCTCTGAGGATACTCAGTGTGCCGGAGCAGGCTACCCAATTTGGAGCATCAAGAGCAGGTCACCAGAGAGTACATTTCTGTCTGAGACAGGTGCCTGGTCCACTTTCTTAGTTAGCATCTCTGGTTTTTAAGGGCCAGACGTGTCTTAGGACATTTCAACCTCTAAAATTCCAATTTCCTTAATAAGGAAAGCCTTCTAAACCAGATTCATCACTTGTCAAAATTTAAATCACAGAGTTGCAAGTGACTTAAAACCTAACCTAGATAGAATACAACATTTGGGAGTTCTCTTGTGGCCCGCGGGGTTAAGGATTCCGCATCGTCTCAGCAGAGGCTTGGGTTGCTGCTGGGGCACAAGTTCAATCCCTGGCCTAGGAACTTCCACATGCTGTGGATGTGGGTAATTTGAATATTACCCACAATAATCAATCTATATCTGAGTTCTTCTCAGAGAATACTGCTAAAGACATACTCTATAGATATTTTTTCACTTTGTTTTTTTTAATTCACTTTATGATTTGTGTTGTTTTATTGAAAGAAAATCCCATATTTTTGTAGGTGGAAGTTCCAGAAGCTCTGCGATAAAAACATGATCTTTAGAAGAGGATGCAGAAATATTCAGTGGTATTAGATGAAATGCATTGTGAGATGTTTCTAAAATACTTTCTTCAATTTGAAATGTTCTCTGACTCTAAAAATAGCCTCGCCCATTAATTCCAAAGAGAATTTTAAGAAACAGTCAGCATGTTTCTTCTGTAAATATGAAAATAAACTTCTTTTTTATGTCATGAGATTTGTACTGACAAGAAGCAGTTTATTTAAAGATGCTCTGGACGGTTGGTAACTCTGAGCTACAACGAATTAACGAAATATGCTGTTATTTTTGTAATCCCAATAAATTTGGATTGAATTTTTTTGGTTTTTTTTTAAAACACTAATTTTTTTTTGTAAGTTGGTACATCTGTCAGGTGTGTATGTAACATTGCTAAATATTAAAAATATTATATTCTCACCCCCAAAAAGATTTGAGTCCTTAGCATTTGCCTTTATTTGTTTCTTCATGTCTGAGAAAATCTGGTCAGAGCTCTCTCCTAAGTTCTGGAATCAAGAACCTTCTTAAAAGTCTTTTTGGTATTGAGATAAAACCTTGGGAAAATACCCCAAAGTAACCATTATTATCCTCGATGCCTCAGGGTCAGATCCAGGGTATCAGCTGTCACTCCCACATTCCCCATATCATTCACTCATTTATAACAAAAACCAGCTATTTCTAGAAGAAAAAAAAAAAACCAATTGGGAGTTCCTATCGAGGTTCAGCAGGTTAAGGACCTGACATAGTCTATGAGGAGGATGTGGGTTCCATCCCTGGACTCCCTCGGTGGGTTAAGGAGCTGGTATTACCAAAAGCTGTAGCATATGTTACAGATGTGGCTTGGATCTGGTGTTGCTCTGGCTGTGGTGTAGGCTGCAGTTCCAATTCAACCGCTAGCCTGGGAACTTCCATATGCCATAGGTGTGGCTGTAAAAAGACAAAAAAAGAAGAAAAAACAAACAATTGAAAGTCATGGAGGAGTTGTGGTTCAGCAGAAACCATGAGGATGCGGGCTCGATCCTTAGGCCCACTCAGTAGGTTAAGCATCCGGCGTTGCCATGAGCTGTGGTGTAGGTCGCAGACGTGGCTCAGGTCCTGCATTGCTGTGGCTGTGGTGTAGGCCAGCAGCTGTAGCTCTGACTCAACCCCTACCCTGGGAACTTCCATATGCTGTGGGTGCAGCCTTAAAAAGAAGAAAAAAAAAATTTTTTTTGTTTTTTTTTGTTTGTGTCTTTTTGCCTTTTCTTGGGCCACTCCCACGACACATGGAGGTTCCAGGTTAGGGGTCGAATTGGAGCCGTCGCCGCTGGCCTATGCCAGAGCCACAGCAACTCGGGATCCCAGCCACGTCTGCGACCTACACCACAGCTCAGGGCAACACCGGATCTTTTAACCCACTGAGCAAGGGCAGGGATTGAACCCACAACCTCATGGTTCCTAGTCAGATTCGCTAACCACTGAACAACGATGGGAAATCCAAAAAGAAGAAAAAACCATTTTTTTAAAGAGAAAGTTATAGAAAGTTTCAGTAAAGAGGAATAAGTGCTAGGGGAATGCCTGGAAGATAGGCTCCCTGAATTCAGAGCTGTCTTGGGCTGATGCTAAAGAGTCGCCAGTCGAGTCTCCTTTGAGCTCCCCTTGGATGAGCCTTAGTCCGGTGGGTCTCAGCCACGTTGTGCTCTACACACATGGGGTCAAGGGCATGTTACCTTTGCAATCACACTACCCCACTTTGCTTTCACTCAAGACAGATCCGCCTTCAGATAAGGGATAGACCCATCGGAGGTTAATTCCTTCATTCTGCTCTAGTGCTCCACTCCAGTTTATGAGAGCTAGAAATCTCCTCTAAAGCCCCGTGTATTATCTGTGATTAGTGATGCTTCCTCTGTGTCCCACAGAGGATGGCAGTGGTCCTGGCAAGCTCTCTGGGCCACTCATGTAATAATTGTTTCCTGAGTTTGCGTGTGGAGTGCCCGACGTTTTCTAAACTAAGTCGCTGTCTTTTCACAGCAACATTAAAAGGTGCTGTCCTCATTTTACCCATGAGGAAACCAGGCTCAGAGAGGCTAGAGTTGCCTGGGAAACTGCTCCTGCACCTCTCTGCTTCCGTCCAGACGCAAACCTTCTGAAGTTTCCCTGTTCTTAGAACAATGGTGGGGATTTCAATTTCCCTTAGTAGTGACTTCATTATTTTATCCCTTTTCACGCGTGTTCACAGTCATGCTCATTATTGTTGTACAAAGACATTAAAGCTAAAATTTAGGTTTTTAAAAGGAGTGTGTGTGTGTGTGAATTTAGCACAGAAAGCCAAGATTGACCTTCCTTCCCCCCACCTTTGGGTGAGCACGAGGATGGGGCTCTTCTTATGGGAATGGCTTTCAGCTCCATCATGATGACGCAAATGGTTGCTGATAAGTGGGGTCTTTGAAAAAACCATGTCTTGGAGTTCCCGTCGTGGCTCAGTGGTTAACAAATCCGACTAGGAACCATGAGGTTGCGGGTTTGATCCCTGGCCTCGCTCAGTGGGTTAAGGATCTGGCATTGCTGTGAGCTGCGGTGTAGGTCGCAGACACAGCTCGGATCCCGCGTTGTTGTGGCCCTGGTGTGGGCCCGGTGGCTACAGCTCTGAATCAACCCCTAGCCTGGGAACCTCCATATTACCGTGGGAGTGGCCCAAGAAAGAGCAAAAAGACAAAAAAAAAAAAAAAGAAAGAAAAGGAAAAATCATGTCTTAATCCCAGAGAGGGGACACGTGGAGCCAGGAGGGAAAGGCTCATTCCTGGGCTGCCTGGAGCTTCCAGGGCTATGGGGACTGGCCAGGACTTCCCACCACATGGGCGTGATTAGGACACAAATAATCAAATAATCTCACCTTCCTATTTTCAAAAAATGCTTTGCTGGAAATTTGCGGGCTTGGGGAAAGAGAAACATGCATGTATGAGGCATGTCACAACATATAAATAAAGATGGATCCTCACATCCAACCTACACAACAGAATCTTGTAAGGCCCCTCATAAGACACAAGGATGATATGGTCAGACACTAAGTTGGCACCTTTGTCATCCAGGTGATGCATTTCTAGAATGTGATTTCAGAATACAACCCCGTTAACATGCAAGTGTCATGACTCTCTCTCTTCAGCACAGAACAGGGATTCTTAGTTCATCCTGCCTGGAGACTCTCAGCGCTGATATGAAAACTAGTTAGTTCATCCTCTATAAAGAGCGTTCAGCTCCCTGGGAGGGAGGCTGTCCAAGACCAGATGAAATGTTTAGACCGTGATTTATATCTGCACATTAATCTCTTAAAGTACATCTCATCCTGATTGAAACAGGGCCAGGATGCTGAGTCTCCCTCTGCTTTGCAAGCCCTGCTGCCACAGGTATTCAATAACTCAGTGTCAGCAGGATCGTGATTTAATACCTGCCCTGACGTAGTTGCCCTAAGTGAGTAAGAGAAAGGTGATTACAGCCTGTAGTGTCCATATTGAGAGGCACCGAAGACTGGGGTAAATCGATATATTCTTGAAAAGTCCTCTTAACGACTTCCTTTTGTGACAAGTTCACCCTGTCTTTTCTTTGTTCCTCGCAGGTTTCCATCAGTTGTCAAATAGCAAATGTAGGGAGTTCCCTGGTGGTCTAGTGGTTAGGACTCGGTGCTTTCCCTGCTGCAGCCCAGGTTCAATCCTTGGTCTGGGAACTGAGATCCTACATCAAAGTGCTGCATCCCACCCCCCCAAAAATAGCAGATAAAAAGACAAAGAATTGACCGAGGAATTACAATACTCAGAAATATGGGAGCACGAAACTCCCACAACTATTTTCTGAGTGCCTATCACGTTCCAGATTTTTCCGATTACTGAGGATATCCAGTGGACAAAGGAGATAAAACGCCTGTCCTTGTGTCACTTACATTCTAGGGACGGAGTTGACACCATTCCTTCATACATCATGTGTCTGTGGAGCAGGTGCCTCCTGTGTATGAGGCACTCTGCTCGATGCTGGGGAGACCACAAGGAATTAGAAACTGTCTTCCCCCTCAAAACAGTGGGAACCCTAAGAAAACCATTCCTTCCAGAATACGTGGTAAGAGCTGAGTTAGAGGCAGGTGTAGGGAGGGTCCCCTGAGGGCACCGAGGAAGCCTATTCATCTAAAGCTGGGGTTAGCAAACTTCTTCGTGAGGAGCCAGAGATATTTAAAATTTCATATAGGAGCTCCTGATGTAGCGCAGCACAGAGGAATCTGACTAGGAAACACGAGGTTGCAGGTTCAATCCCTGGCCTTGCTCAGTGGGTTAAGGATTGGCATTGTGGTGAGCTATGATGTATGTAGATCGTAGACATGGCTCAGATCTGGCATTGCTGTGGCTGCGGCGTAGGCCGGCAGCTGCATCTCCGATTCTACCCCTAGCCTGGGAAGCTCCATATGCTGCGGAGGCAGCCCTAAAAAGAAAAAAAAAAAAACAATCACGTAAAGTATTTAAATATTTTAGACTTTGTGAGCCATCTGGTCTCTGTCACAACTATTCAACTCTGCTGTTGTCGGGCAAAAACAGCCACAGGTGATACATAGATGAATGAGTCTGTCTGTGTTCTAATACAACATTTTTTATAGACACTAACATTTAAATTTCATGTAATATTTGCATGTTGTTAATTTTTATTTCTTTTAATTTTTTTTTTCATCCATTAAAAATGTTAAAACTCTCCTTAGTTTGCAGGCTGGACAAATGTAGGTTCTGGATAATACAGATGGCCAAAGGCACATGAAAAGATGCTCAACATTGCTAATTATTAGAGAAATGCAAATCAAAACCATAATGAAGTGTCACCTCACACTGTTCAATATGGCTGTCATCAAAGAGCCTACAAATAATAAATGCCGACAAAGGTGTGGAGAAAAGAGAACCCTCCTGCACTGTTGATGGGGATGTCAACTGGTATAGCCACCATGAAAAGGACTACGGTGGTTCCTTAAAAGACTAATAGTTACTGGGAATTCCAGTCATGGCTCAGCAGAAACAAATCTGACTAGGATCCATGAGGATGCAAGTTTGATCCCTGGCCTTGCTTAGTGGGTTAAGAATCAGGCGTTGCTGCTATGAGCTGTGGTGTAGGCCACCAGCTAGAGCTCCGATTTGACCTCTAGTGTGGGAACTTCCATAGGCTGTGGCCCTAAAAAGACAACAGCAACAACAAAAAATCCACTAATAGAGTTACCACATGATCCTGCAATCCCACTCCTAGGTATACATCCAGAGAAAAACATAATTTGAAAAGATACATGCACCCAGTGTTCACAGCAGCACTATATACAGTAGCCAAGACATGGAAACAACCTAAATGTCCATCACCAGAGGATTGGATAAAGAAGATGTGATACATATATACAAATGGAATATTACTCAGCCATAAAAAAGAATGAAATAATACCATTTGCAGCAACATGGGTGGACCTAGAGACTATCATATTAAGTGAAGTAAGACAACAAAGACAAATATCCTGTGATAGCACTTTCTGTGTGAAATCTAAAAAAAATGATACAAAAGAACTTATTTACAAAATAGAAATAGACTGACAGACATGGAAAACATATTTATGGTTACCAAGGAGGAAGAGGGAGAGGGACAAATTAGGAGCTTGGGATTAAAATATTTACATCACTATATATAAAATAGATAACCAACAAGGACTTACTGTATAGCACAGGGCAATATTCAATATCTTATAATAACCTATAATGGAAAAGATTTTACATATATGTATATTCTATATAACAGAATCACTTTACAGCTATAACCTATAATGGAAAAGATTTTACATATATATATTCTATACAACAGAATATATATATATATATATATATATAAAACAGAATCACTTTACAGCTGAAATTAACACAAAATTGTAAGTCAACTGTATTTCAATAAAAAATTTTAAAAAGGAATAACTTGATTTCATAGAAAGAAAATCAAGACAAACAAAAAACAAAAAATAGTGTGTCAGATGGATTTGACTTGCGAGCTACAGATTACTAGACCCTTGACAAAAAGCAGATAATGGGTCAAGTGCCTAAGGGAAGGTGACAGGTGCTTTGGACTTTTTTTTTTTTTGGCCACGCCTAAGGCATGTGGAAGTTCCAAGGCCAGGGATCAAACTCAAGCTACAGCAGTGACTCAAGCTGCTGCAGTGACAATGCTGGATCCTTAACCTGCTGCACCACAAAGGAATTCCTCACTTTGGATTTTTAAAAAATAGAGAAGATTCCAGGCTATAAAAGGAATCAAATGGTGGGAATGATGAACAAGGAAAGACATTTAAGTCTGAGGAAACAGAGTATTTTAGAAAGTGGAAAAACAAAAATCAGAGGGTTAGTGTAATTCCACGAAGACAAGAATTTGTTAAAGAGCTAAGATTTTAATGTTTTTTATTATATTGGCAATTTTGGTGGATTGAGAACAATACTAGCATATAGTTTCTGTATGGTCTTTTTGCAAAAAATACTATGTGATCATTAAGAAAAATCAGAATATGCAGACAGGCAAAAATGCCTGTGGACCTGGATTCCCTGTCCCCAAGGGAGAGGTGACCGCGGTTCCAGAAATGAAACCCAACTCAAAGACAAGGAGGCGGAGCCAGAGCTCGGTGATGACTTTGATGTGGAATGGTACAAGCAGTTTTGGAACAAAAAGTAATGGTGCCTGGAAGCTGTCTTGGCCTGGGGAGCAGGGGAATGCTGTGGAGGGGGAAAGGGGCTTGTGTCTATAAATCATGCATTTACCAAGCTAAAAAAATAAATAAATAAATAAAAATTCTGTATAGGCACCAAGAATCTCCCAAATCCCACCCACACAGAACTGCTGACAACCCATCAGTGTGTAACCTTTTCTTTTTCTTTCTTTATGGTTGCACCTGCAGCATAAAGAAGTTCCCAGGCCAGGGATCCAATCTGAGCCATAGCTTCGACCTAGGCCACAGCTGCAGCAATGCTGGATCCTTAACCCCCTGCGTCACTGTGGGAAGTCCAAGGTGTATCCTTTTAGATCTTTAATGAGAATTTAAACACATCTAACTATTTTTTCTACAAAAAGAGAATGATGTATATGCCATTACAAAATCCACCATCTTTTATTTAAGCAATTTCAATAACTTAGATATTCAGCTTATTTATTTTTTGTCTTTTTAGAGCTGCACCCACGGTACATGGAGAGTCCCAGGCTAGAGGTCTAATCGGAGCTGTAGCCGCCGGCCTACACAGCAACGCAGGATCTGAGCCGCATTCTTAACCCACTGAGCAAGGCCAGGGATCGAACCCGCAACCTCATGGCTCCTAGTTGGATTCATTTCTGCTGCACCACAACAGGAACGCCAACTGAGATATTCAGGTTATTTTGATAGACCTCTGACGTTGGATATTTAGTTTGTTCCAACTCATCCCCTTGAATTATCCTAACTTTTAACTTCTCCAAAACGTCCTTAGACGAAATGATTGAAAAAAAAAAAAATCACTGCTAAGAAGCCAACTCCCACATAGACAAGAGTTGTGAGTACTCAATCATTGTGGTACACCAAAACTGGAAATTAGGGTTCAACCAAATTGTCATGTTTACCAGTTTTTTCTCAGTCAAATTACATGCCTATCTGAACCACAGAGGCCTGCTCTGGCAGACGCATTTCAAAAAGTCACAATTTTAGGAGTGTCCGTCGTGGCGCAGTGGTTAACGAATCCGACTAGGAACCATGAGGTGGCGGGTTCGGTCCCTGCCCTTGCTCAGTGGGTTAAGGATCCGGCGTTGCCGTGAGCTGTGGTGTAGGTTGCAGACATGGCTCGGATCCCGCGTTGCTGTGGCTCTGGCGTAGGCCGGTGGCTACAGCTCTGATTCGACCCCTAGCCTGGGAATCTTCATATTCCGCGAGAGCACCCCAAGAAATGGCAAAAAGACCAAAAAAAAAAAAAAAAAAAAGCTGGAATGGGTGGAGAGTCAGATAGTCCATCCTGAACGACTTCGTGTAAGCTGAGGAATGCAGACATTATGAAGGTCCTGGTGAGATTCAAAGGCTTTCAAGAGGAGGAGTGACGTGATGTTTACCCAGCTCTTCAAAAACATGGCTTGTATAACTGAGAGAACGATGGACTCAGGGAGGCTTGGGCTGGCGGCGGGAAGACCATCTGGGAGACCATGGCGGTGATCTAGGAATAAAGTCATGCAGATGGACTGTGGAGGCTGCGAAGGTGTGAGGAGGTCAGAAGAGCTGGAGCAGAGACTAGGTAGGAAAGCACATATGCTCTTTGTCTCTGGCTCCATGCGCCAACCACGTATCCTGCAAACCTATTGTTTAATAGTCTAATCACAAACTCCGGTGACCTAATGTGGCGACTGACCTGTGGCAATCAGCCCTCTTTCTTGATTTCCACAGGCTCAACATTGCAGGAAAATCTCGACATGAAAGTGAGGTAGACAATATCGCCACACAAACAATGTCAAGTCAAACATGAGATGTTACAACAATAACAGAGGGTTAGATGGCTAACTCACCACCCCCGATTTTTTTCATCCAAACTCCTATCTTTAAATTCCACTGGTACCAGATGACCCCCAAATCCTTACTTCCCACACAAATACCACCCCCATGACTCTAGACCCACACATTCAAATGAAAAGGCACCTCAGACACAATATATTTAAGGCTTAACTCATCTTCTTCCTCCACATCTGCTCCTGTTAGTCTGTACGCCACAGTCTCACGATACATCCCGCCTTGCACGATAGACTCTTGATGTTCTTGTCTTCCTACTCTCCTGCTGGATTCTATATACTGGAGATCAGGGACTTCATGTTATCTTTAGTCCTAATAAACAACAAGCACTCGAAACATATGTTTGAACCGATGAAGCTAATCAGCTGCTCACCAACAATGAAGAGAGCACAGGACAGTACTGGTCATTCCTCCCAGGGTGGCTGAAGAGTGATACATGATCAGAAAGGAACATGGTTGAGAAAGGAGAGTCTGGCGGCAAGACTGGTCCCAGGGTCGAGGACAGGGCAGGACCTACGTGTGAGGGCTAAGGGGCTCCAAGGAGCCTATCGCTAAGGAGCAGCCGATGGTAGGCATTCTCTTTGTGCACATGGCAGCTCAGAGCTCTAAGAATACCTGCGTCCACTCTCGCTGGCCCTCCTCCCTCGAAGCCTCACTCCATCCCTTCTCCCTGTGTGATCTGGGGGCTGTGGGCAGGGCGCTGTCATGAGTGGCCATTCAGGCCACAATTGGCAGAGCGTTTGGGTAAGTCAAGGACTGACATCCAGTAAATGGAAGTCCTGTTTTCTAAAAAAACATCCTGAGGTCAAATGGAAAAATCCTTACACCCTAACTCTTGAATTCACTAGCTAAATTTTCACTCTAAAGGAAAAGTTTTCACTTTGATATATGTTTGTGTATTGGCTATTCTGTACCGTTTCAGACAACGAATCCCTCATTCCAGACTGAAACCTTGTGTAATTAGCCACACAGTCTTTATTACAAGTTCAACAGCTTCTCAGGAACACCACTTCTGTGGGGTGATCTATTTATAAGTTTTAAAAAGGAGGCATATATCTGAAGAGTCTAGCAATCTCCTCTGATCAGAATACTGTTGTCACAATGCAAACTAGTATATACAGGATGAATAAGCAATAAGGTCTTACTGTATAGCACAGGGAACTATATTCAATATCCTGTGGTAAACTATAATGGAAAAGACTATGAAAAATAATATATATGTGTATAACTGAATCACTTTGCTGTACAGCAGAAATTAACATTGTAAATCAACAATACCTCAATAAAGTAAATTCTTAAAAAATATTGTCACTAGCACCAACTGCTAAATTCTCTCTCTTCCGGAATGACATCTCAGCTGATCCATCTGAGTAATCATTGTTACATAAACACAAAAACAAATGTTCTAAAGTCAGTCTCAGCTTACAATCCGAGAGCTGCCCTCTCTGAATTTCTCATGCATTAATTCCCCTCCAAGCTGGGACTGGGGAGTGACAGTACCTCATATTCACGTGAACCAATAATCCAACAAATGTCATCTCAGAGGAACTCTTTACACTGACGCAAAATTGGGAAAATTAAGCACGCGTGCTCTCTCTCTCGGACATTTAAATGAAGAGGCAGAGGGAAAATATATTTTTTTGTATGTATTTGAAAATGTCTGTCTGGAAGTTATACTTTAATCTCGCGCTCTTGCTTTATCAATATGTTGCCAATTGGGAAGTACAGACTATGCAGGAGGCCAGCAGGAAGCTGAAAATACCACACTCAGGAGGAGCAAGATAATACTCACCAATGCGCTTATTTATTTTTCGCTTATTTATTTTTCTCTTAATGCTGGCAAGAATTTTTGGTGAACCTTCTCAGAGACACTCACGGGGAGTTTAACAAGAATCGTGACCTGTCAGAACTTGTTGGGATGGTTAACTATGCTTTTACCCCAGAAGCTGTCATTAATAAAATTTGTATTTTGAAGAAATGCAAATTATTTTTAATAGAAGCAAAAAAAAGAGAACAATCCAACTTCTGCACATACAATATTCATAAATCAAAAGTCACTATTGGGATGATTAAAAACATGAACTAAATGGAAAATGCTTAAGGAAAGACGACACACTGGCAGAGATTACTTGAAATTCAGAGGGAGGATTCTGAGGTAATTCCAAATAAATTCTTGTGTAATCATTCATTAAGCATTTGGGATTACTCAAACCTGCCAATTACTGAATCTAATATTTAAATGGAAAAATATTTTAATAGTGATGGAAGGAGGAATGAGGATTGAGGTTGAGCAAAAAAAAAAAAACCAAAAAACAAATTATGAAAGATATTCTATTCAGTGAATACTTGAAAAATCTGAGGCTGCCTTAATCTTAAAACTTGGCTTGCTTTAATGGCTGCTGCTGGTTTTGCTGGATGATATAACATATTCTCCTTTCTGGTGTTTTTTTTTTTAAACAGAGAATGACCTGTCCTTTCGGATCTTTGCATGTACAAAAGCAGAACAATCCCAAGACTTCTACATTTGAAGCTAAGATACTGAGTAACATTTAAAATTTTTACCCAGATCATTACTGGTGTCTTGACGCACCTGAGAGGCAGGGGATTGTGGTGGTCCAGGGTACATCATTTGTATTAAGACAGACCTAAGTCTGATGCTCTGCCATTTGCTATTTAGCTTTGTGTAAATTATTTAGCCTCTTTCATTTGTCTTGGCTGAAAAACTGGGATAATAACTTCCTCATGTAAAACATTTCATGCAGTGCCCAACGTTTAATAGTGTTCTGATAAACAGTGGTTAGTATTATGATGGGTCCTTGTAAACATGACTTTTCTCAAAGGAAAAACATCTTGGTGATAAAAGGTCTGGGAGTGGAATAAAGCACAGCCTTGGGGCTTCTGGAAGTCCCTTCAAATGGCGTCATCATATCATCAAAAAATAGCCTGGACTGAAACTAGCTGGGAGCCTACATTGCTGTATCCTCTGCAGAAAGGAGACAGGGCCGGGGGGTGCTTCCCTGAGGAAGTCTGAGAGCAGTCTACACTGGGAATTGCAAGCTAAGTAGGCAGGTGTTGATTGTGCCCTCCGGGGAGGTGTTTATTAGAAAAAATACATGCATGGGCTGCTAATGCACTGCCTCTCCAGAGCAGGGCCAATATTTGAGTGTTCTTGATATTACCTCCAAGAAGTCCATAGAAATTTCTCTATGCTCCCCAAACCCCAATATCAACTGACAAGTTTCTTTTTTTTCTTTTTAGGGCCGCACCCGTGGCATATGGAGGTTCCCAGGCTAGGGCTCTAATCGGAGCTGTAGCCACTGGCCTTTGCCACAGCCACAGCAACGCCAGATCCGAGCTGCATCTGCGACCCACACGACAGCTCATGGCAATGCAGGATCCTTAACCCGCTGAGGAAGGCCAAGGATCCAACCTGCGTCCTCACTGGATGCTAGTCAGATTTGTTTCCCCTGCGCCACGACGACAACTCCACTATTAATGTTAACTACATCACAACTTTCAGCAAATAACCATGGCAAAGTTCAGAAAAATCTTTAAAAAAAGAAAAAAAATTTAAAATTTTCATTTGAATGCACTAGTATAGGTTGCGCTTCAGCTGAAGATACAACTAAGAAACTGGCCCTTCTACATTTCCATCCTTGCTCAGGAAACAAACCCCAAAGATTCTATTTTATCAGCTTCTCCCCAACAAGTTATTAAAACAGAAATTCAAATACACTTCACTTGCCACGTGTTCTCCTAAGTCCCAATCCTAAAACAAAAACCCGCCTGTAGCCACAAATTCTCCTTTCTCTGCCTCTTTAGACTTCTACCATAGCTTTAAAAAAAAGAAAGAAAAGAGAAAAGGAAAGGTTGTTTCTTTTAGGTTCAGAAGCTGATTTATGGACCAGAGACGTCTCAATAGACAATTACAGAATTGAGACACTACGAACAGCTTTGTTTCCCTACCATCAACTGGACATAATACCCTTTCCTTTCACTTGTTTCTCTCAATACCACAAATACTAAATCTAAGCTTTATCTTCCTGCCTCTTTTTCAATAATGGTGAAGTACATACATGCAAATTAAAATCTTCCCTGTCTCACTAATAAGAAAACCAGGAAGTTGGATTTAAAGTGTTCAGTTTGTCCTTATGCAGTTTGGAAGAACTCCTGGTCTTTAAATGGACAGTACAGCTGTTGACTGAAAATTACACAGAAAGATTAATACATTCTCAAAGTAATTTTCCATCGGGCTTATTGTAAGGGTTTGCAAAATATTCATGTTTTTAAAAAGGCAATGCCTATTTACTTCCATAAGAAACCAATGAAAATAATTTGGATGTAGAATGAAAAGCTCAATTTCATTTCAACTCAGACTGAAATGACAGGAGTGTCCTGCAATGACTGAATGCTTGGACAATGTAGGGTGACTACCATCGTTGAGCCAAAATACTATCACATGCTTCAGAGTCAGAGACTGGCTCCTCAAAGCAAGCCAGCTTTCCCAGGCAGAGATGGAAACAGGATGCTGGTGGCTTCTATCAACACCCAGCTGACATGTGAGAAAGGGTGAAATTCGTAGCCATAAATCTGTCAGAAATAAAGTAAACCTGTGATTTACCCACAACTTAAGAAAAATAAGGCAAGGATAAAACAGTACTATGGTTTATGGAAAAGAGCAACTGACCTAGTAGTCAGACCTGGCTTCTAATTACAAGCTCTTTCTAACGGGCCTCTCAGGCAAGCCCCTTAGCCACTCTGGATACCCTCTTACCCGGGAAATGAGTAGGCTTAATATAACTTGATGGTCTATGACTGTCTTTCAGTTGTGAAATAAATATTTTAGATGTAACAAGGGGGAGAATCTATGTTATTACCCCACTGTTACATTTTAATGCCCATACATATTTTTCAAAAAAAAGTTGTTTAAATAAGATATATTTAAAAATTTATTATTTTAAAAATAATATTCTTTAACAATTAAAAATATTTAAAAATTCTTAAGACTTTAGGTCTTGATGAAAATCCTCACACATTTAGCAGTAAGTAAGTGAGATAAAATTGAATTTTGGTCAAGACATGCCAACCAATTCAAGACAGAAAATGCCAATATAACATTTGGAACTTCAAGTTCTGCAATGCAATTCGATTCTGTTAAAACTGATCTTCTTCTTCAACAAAAAAAATTTTTAAAAATCCTTACTAAGTATAAAAAATCTTTGTGGTTGTTAAAAAAAAATCCACCTATAAACTGCTATATTTTACTCAAAATAACTGTGTTTTTCCTATCCTGATTATGGTGATACACATGACCAGTTGAGATTTATACTAATTTACCTAAAACTTAATATTGTATGTTTATCAATAGTTAGAATGACCCTTGTGTATATATTACAAATTTTTTTAAAGCCATGGTTGATTTATCTAGATATGTTTTGTTATAAAGCCAAAATTTTCAATGGGTTCCTTCATGGCAAAGGAGATTATCATATATCACATATAGAAGGAGAGGAGGTCTTAGCATTAACTGCAAAGTAAGTTCCCCATCATATATATAAGTCAAGTTATTATACCTTTTTCTAGAGGCTTCACTAAAAAGCAAAGCTAAAGAAAAAAATCCATGAAAAAAAGACCAAGAGATTACAAAGAGTATGCTATGTTTTGAGATATGAAGTGACATTGCTATTAAGATGTATGCAACATAAAATTTCTCAACTTTTCCATGAAGAACTTTCTATTGTACTATAAAAAGGTCTCATCTCTATAGTTGTCCTTTAAGAACTCCATTCCTAAAGCAGAGTAGGTTATTTCAGGAATTTCTTCATTGATTAGATAAATATAATGTGACAAAAGCAATTCTGAGACACTTTTCTCTAAAATTTTAAAAGTGTAGCTAATACATTCTTAAGTGTTCATACTTGTACAATAGAAACCAATTTTTTAACAGGACATGTTAGTCTTGAAATGTTTAAATTGGACTAAAGCTCTTGGACAGCATTTTGTAGCATCCTACACACTGGATTCCATAACTAGTTTAATCTTCAGACACCCACTTGTGCCACAGTCAAGTAGAACAGAAGATTCTATTTATCAGATACCGAGTTTCCTGTTTAAAAGCACCATCTTTGATACCATTTATTAAAAGCTGTTTAAGTCCCACACGAACTGCTTGCTATATTTGACTTTTACTGAAACTACAAGTAAACCCTACTATCATTCTGATTTAGGACACTACACCATTTCTGGTGTGCGAGTGCTGCTGTTTGACCTTGCAGTGTGAATGCTCTGCAGTGCACCTCCATGACTCCCAGGGAAACAGCTGAGCAGCTGTCATATTTCCCAGCAGAACAGGGTGTAACATTCTTTCCCTCACCATGTTTACTTAATGGCACACTCCAACTCTCAGAGCATGCATTCAGCTAAAAACTCAGCCCTTATCATTTGCTGCTGTGTACTGTTACTACACTCTACAGTTTAAATGTTCTTTACCCATTTTAGTCTCTTAACAATAAATGAATAAAAGATACATTGTACTATTTGGGTCAAATTAATTTTATTATGCTCCATGATGAATTGCCACCAGTGCAACATCCTATTCACTATACATTTCAAAAAAATTTCACATACTAAACAAAATTTCAGTTGATAAATGGAAATGAATGATTGAAAGTCTTTATGAATCTCATACATACAATATGTGGCTAGCTGAAATTGTCTACCATGTAGCATTTAGATATAAAAAGCCTCATGCTAGTTTGTTAAATGCGAAGGCTATCAGACAATAATTTAGCTGGAGTATACGCGGGAGGCTTTCAGACGATGCACAGGTACAGTGCTGTCTACAGTGCAAGGTGGTGGAGGACTGAAACATGCACCTTTTACATCTAAAGAGGATTTAGCCTTCATGCCTGGACTGAGTTCCACAGCTGCTGTGTCTTAACCAATAGTAATTGAGACTTTGTGCAACAACAACAACAAAAAGTCTTTTTTTTTTTTTAAGAAGAAATAAACTCAACTGTCATTGGCAAATTTTATACCCATCATACGTATTTAAAATTGTGTTTCCAATTCAAAGAACTGATACTTCTGCTCAGAGCAGCTCCTGAAAAAAATCTTTTATCGTACCAAAATTAGCTGGAAAGCCTAGAACCCCTTGCCCCACAGTTAAGAGAGATCTTAAATTGGCATTACTTTAAAGAAATTTCTAAGATATTTTTAAAAAAATTTTATAATGTCTAAAAGAAAAGAAAAATGTTTAATATTATTTAAAATAATTATAATGTTCTGTTTACCATTTGCACAAATTCCTAATTTTATTGGTTAGTAACTGTCCAGCCTCATCCACACCAGACTCACCATAGCTCAAGCCACAATAAAAATGAGAGTAAGCAGAAAAAGGTTTCCAGAAGCAGAGGGTACTGTTTTTGCAAGAAACAAAGTCTAGACTCTTTCCCATGTACTTAAATTACTTCTGCAAGGAAGGTAACATTCTTTGAATAACTTAACTATTTTACTGCACCACTTACTGCTTTCAGCAACAAAACCTTTTAAATTATTTCTCATGATAACTAGATGCATGATCACTAAAGATTATGTGATAACTGGTTAAAATTCAAGCCACATCTTGCAGGTCCAGCCTGTCAAGATCATGTCAATACTAGATTTTGGTCGGTACAATTATAGAGAGCTTAATTTTTAGTTGAATATTGTGACTATAATAATGAAATACATTTGGAACTACATTCTGCGTATGACTCAATGTGAGAAAAATAGGTGTCTGTATTTAAATCAGATCATTTTTCTACCTAAAGTTTAAAGTAGGTAGGTATGATAATTAATGCTATAAATATGAAACAACCATCTTTAGGCAGACTAGTGTATTATAGAGAGGCAAGGAAACCCGAAACCCTAATTTTAACACATCATTTAGCATACATAACAAATGTGCAGGTTGTAAAGTTTTATTCTTAAAAAAAAAAAAACAAAACCCTATCATTCAGTTTTGTGTTTTCAATAAATTTGACATTGGGACCACCAATCTTTTAAGAAAAATGTAACCCTTCACCTGACATTTGACAAAAACCTTGAGAAATTATCAAAATTTTAAAAAATAGCATAATAATTTCAGCATTACAGTGTATATACCTTTGCCAATTAGGTGAGATTTTTATGGTTGGTATTGCTCAATACCTCAGTCCTTTATACACTGTAAAATAAAAATACCTAAATTCCACACATTTTTATAATGTTCTGATTTTTACAGTATATTTAGCCAAATATTGAAGTCATCATAATGTATCACCTCCTTCAGTTCATGTAGAATGAAATTACCCCTAAGATCTCCTAAACTTCAACAACTTAACTTTTGTTTCAGAATAATACCAAAAATATTTTTAAAATTTTTGCCAAAGAGCCTGCCACATTTGCTCTAGCATAAAAATAACCTCAGTCAAGAACAAGTATGCAAGGGCTCCTTATGATTCCAGCCTCCAAACACCACTTCTGTACAGTAACAGGCAATATTGCTGCAAGAGGTGTGTTACTCATTTTCCCAACTAGCATCTCTGTAGTGATTTTACATAGAGCATATTGCTAAAATTTGAATTGCATCAGTGTAGTGATGTCTAGAGAACTGTGCAATGTATCAGCTTCGACATTCATGTAGCATGTGTTCAAAATGAAGGGGCTAAATAAACTAAGGTTTGTATCACTTAAAAAAGAATGTAGTGCTATACTAGATTTTAATAAGAAAATTTAGGTACAGAAAAAGTAGGGTATGAAAATAGTGTTTTCCTTCTGGCATTATAACTAAATTACATTAAGGTTTTTGTCAGTCTCACATATAATATTTAAACTCCCTTGTTGATGGAATGAAAAATATTCACAAAATTAAGTGAGCAACCTGGTGTAAACGTGCACACAGTACCAGGGAGTAGCTTTGCAGAGGATTATGACAAACCTTTACAGATTAAATGAGGTATTGCACAGATTAATAAAAAAAAGCAAAAAAGGCAACAAAAATATACAGCAAATTGGTAGAACATTTACATGATAATTTTACAGAATCCATAGACAGAAAGTAGTGTTTAGTATTTCACCTTAAAAATATATATATAATATATAGATCAGTCTTCCCATTCATCATCATCCTCAAAATCTTCTTCATCATCCTCATCCTCATCTTCATCTAGACGAAAAGCATCAAGACAAACAATTAAACATGCGTACAAATAAAATGACCTTCCATAATTCTTAGGGGATTTCTCCAATTATTCAACTTCTGAAATATAAACCTGGGTGAATCCAGTTATTAAAATGATTTAAAATGTATCAATAAAATACATCTAAAGAGTATGGTAGTCTAAGTGGAAGATTAGAACAGGACTAAGACTTGGCTTCTAGTCCCTTCTATCTATGTAACCAATTTCAACGTATTAATGTGTAAAATCACATTTGAGTTGGTCTCTCTGAAGTTTAGACTCATATATCACAAATCCAACAAAGGTCCCTTCAATGACTGTCTTTAAAGTAAAATTAAAAAAATATAAATGACATATTGTTTAGCTACCAATTCCAGTTATACTTCCAGTAACAGGCGGGAACCACATCAGTACTAAGTGGTGAAGCAAACAGAATAAGCAGTCTCAATATCCAAACTCCTTTTCTACCCTCCTGTTCTCTCTTGAACCCCTGACGCTGCTCTTTCCTGGTCACCAAAGACCTACTGTTGCTAAAGTTAAGCTCAATTCTCTGACTCATCACATCCATCAGTGCCAGATGATCACTCCATCCTCCTTCAAACACTTCTTCATCGGACTTCTAAGATACCACACTCTCCAGTCCTCCAAACTCATCAGACCTTCTCTTTTCTATTTAGACCCATTTCTTTGATGACATTATCCAGTTCCATAACTTTAAATACCATGTATATACCAATGATAGGCAAATTTATATTATCAGTTTAGACTTCTCCTGCATTCTAGATTCATAACCAAATGCCGACTCAACTTCTACTTTTAAATTTTTAAGAAGTGTCTCAGATTTAATATATACAGAATGAAATTCCTAATCTCTCCTTTCAAACCTGCTCCTCCTAAATCTTTCTCCACTCTGTTAGTGAAAGTTTCACTCTTTCAGTTGTTCAGGTTGAGAGGCATCCTTCACTCCTCTTATTTTTTCCAAACCTCACTTCTAATCCATCAGCAAAACTAGTATCCAACCACTGCTCACTGGTTCTACCAACTTGCTTCAACCTCCATCATCTGCAGCTTGGATCACTGCCACTTCTCTACTAAGAATGTGCTTCCTGTCACATGCATGGCCTCCAAAGCCTCTCATACTACATCCTTATTCCTCTTTTCCTTCCTTTCCTGCTCCAGCCCTACTGACCTTGGCATTGTTCTTTGACCTCAGGGACTTTCTACTGGCTGTTCTTTCCACCTAAATGCACATACTTTCTCATTTTCTACATGAAACCACTCCCTGAACTCCTTTTGGTCTTTTCTCAAAAGACACTTTACGTAGGCTTCATTATCCTACTTCAAAATAACTTTCACAGCCTGTTAGTCCTTATACCTCCCTTTTCTGCTTAATTTTTGTTGTTAGCCCACATCTTTAATACATATTTTTCTAATTTGTTTTATCTACTGTCTCTCTCTCACTAGAATGCATGCTCCATGAAAGCAGGAACTTTTTAAAAAATTTTACTATTATTCCACAATAAATATTTGTGGACTGAATTGGACTATTCTATCTTTGTAACAGAGTATGGGAATAAAAATGCCTATTTAAGGAGAGCAAATATTGCTAAAGGATCTTAGATATCCACATCCTTAAAGAGAAATAAAGAGAAGGAAAATAATATTTATTAATGATCTACTATGTCCTAGGCAATCTAATGATTAGTTACATATTATTTAATCTTTGCACAAGCATTGATTTATGAATTCTCTCCACGTAACAAGTTGGAAAATTGAGGCCCACAGAGAATAAATAATAGATTTACTAAGAACAAAGATATGGTTCTAGTACATTATGCTCTTCAGTAAACCTCAAGTGTTACATCAGCAAAATGCATATTCTTTCTTTTAATTTTGATTTTTTTGGGGGGGAGGGGCACCTGCAGCACATGGATGTTCCCAGGCTCAGGGTTGAATTGGCACTGTAGCTGCCAGCCTACACCACAGCCACAGCAATGCCAGATCCCAGCTGCCATCTAAAACCTACACTACAGCTCATGGCATTGCTGGATCCTTAACCCACTGATCAAGGTCAGAGATCGAAATCTCATCTACATGGATACTAGTCGGGTTTGTCCACGACTGAGGCATGATAGGAACTCCTCTTTCTCTTTTAAAAGCAATATTCATTTACATGGTGGTGTGAATAAGCTTAATAACCTCAAACAGGTACTAGTTTATTTAAATAATATTAGGAAATAACAGAAAGAGGAAACAAAAATATTTAGGATTTATTAGCAAACCCCAGAAAGTGTAAATTACCTCATTTCTTAGCCCCAATTCTTGCAAATCAGGGAAACCTTTATTTCTTACTTATGTCACAAGAATGTCAAAGGAATGAGATTCAGGAATCTCAAGCCTTGTTTAGAGGTTGTTTGCCAGGTATTCTATAGTATTTCTGGTTTTGGAAACAAAACTGTCATTTTTCCAAAAGCTGTCCTTCCAATTTATGGTTTTATGACAGTATTGTCTTGACATCCATTAAGCTTCAAATAGACTAGTCACAGTGGCAACAATTTTTTAAAACACGCCCTAGAACCTAGACCATTAAGTTACTTAAAAGGGAAAAATCTAGCAAAGACTGAGTCTAAAAGGAGAACTAGAACTTCAAATATTCAAATTTATTAAAAACACATATATACATGCAACAATACCTGAAGAATGAATGGCTTTGCTCCTTTTCTGCATCACTTCCATTAATGCACCTACAATTCCTGAAGTGGGTGCAGGAGTCGGCGGTGTAGATTCTTGGCCATCAGATACCTTGGAAAGTTTGCAAAATTTAGTAATATATCCTTAGCAAAATATCTTTGTCTCCAGAAAAATCTTATTAGAATTACTTCATTATTTTAAAAGAAAACAAAAAAGCAAACAATCAAGCTAAAGTAGGATTAACTAAATTAAGAAGAAAAAAACTGCTGCCTTAATTGGGTTATTCAAGATATATTTTCCCTTTACGTATAAGCCATCAATACATTCCCATATTTAGAATAACAATCAAACCTTTTCCTATAATACTTGCCCTTACAGCTGGGTTACTTCTGTTCACTCTACTACACAAAGCCTTAGCTAATGAGAAACTTCAAAATTAGTAAGGGACGTTATTTTATAAAACAAAGGCAATATTTAAATTCCTAGAGTTGTTAGGTGAGAAGCACATTTTAAGACATATAAGAGCAACTGAAGAGACTTCCCTTCTCCTAGAAAAACTCAGCTTTATTAATAAGCTTTATAAGTTTATATATTCTATTTATATAAAGTCATAATATAAATATGGATAATATATATATACTACAATTCAAAATGAACTTTCCTTCTCAAAGCATGTAACTTCCCTTTAAGATCAGATGGGTAGCTTTCAAAATGTACCTGCTTTACAAGGCAACTAACTACCCCTAACTCAAGAAATTCCTCTCATATAAACTACATTTGGGGGGAAAAATCAATACCAAAGGGTCTCATTAAAATCTAATTTCTTTCTTTCTTTCTTTTTTTTTTTTGTCTTTTGTCTTTTTAGGGCTGCTCTGCTGCATATGAAGGTTCCCAGTCTAGGGGTCAAATTGGAGCTGAAGCTGACGGCCTAGGCCACAGCCACAGCAATGCAGGATCTGAGTCACATTTGTGACCTACACCACAACCCACGGCAATGCCGGATCCTTAACCCATGGAGCAAGGCCAGGAATGGAACCCACGTCCTCATGGATGCCAGTCAGGTTCGTTAATCCAGTTCGTGGATGCTAAGCCATGACGGGAACTCCTAAAATCTAATCTCTATAAAAAATAATCTCTGACTCCAACACTCATTTTAAAAGATAGAATATAGGAAAGTTGCAGAGATTCAGGAAAAAAAACACGATTTATAAAGTATTGCTCTATGTGCACTTTGACTAAAATGAGCAGTCATTTATACAAAATACTCACTTTGTTAATATTGTCCTGGACTTACATCATCCATGTAAAAGTATAGTATTGTTATAATTAAAAATGAAACAGCACAGCTGTATGAAATAATTACACACACACGCACACACACAGTTGACCCTTGAACAACACAAGTTTGAACTGTGTGGATCCACTTCTACGCAGATTTTTGTCAATAAATATACTAGAAAAAAATTTTAAAGATTTGCTACAATTTGAAAAAACTTGCAGATGAACCACAATGTCTAGAAATATGGAAAAATTAAGAAAAAATTAGATACATCATGAGTACATAAAACACATGTAGATACGGATCTATTTTAACACTTACTACCATAAAATATACACAAATCTATTATAAAAAGTTAGAATTTATCAAACCTTAATGAACAGAAACAGAGGCAATACATGGCACCATTCCCTCTTGAGAGAAAAGTAAACAAACGCAAAGATGCAGTTTTAAACTATAACTGCCAAAGATGCACTGTAGTGCATACCGTACTACTGTAGTAATTTTGAAGCCACTTCCTGCTGCTCTTTCAGTGAGCTCAAGTGTTGTGAGAATCTGCTTAAAACTCCCTGGGATGCTATTAGTGTGAGCAGTCTGTCTCTCCAGTAAATTGCATGTCACAGTAAAAAGTAATTTCTCACGGTTCTTACGTATTTTTTTGTGTTTAGTGCAACACCAAAAACCTTAAATAAAAAGCATGGGACCCACATGAAGTGCCACTACTGATGCTGGAAGTGCTCCCAAGAAGTGGAGAACAGGTATGACATTAGAAGAAAAGGTTAAACTGTATGATAACACAGTGTAGATTGAGGCCTGCAGCTTCAGTTGCCTGCCATTTCAAGATAAATGAATCCAGTGAAAAGACCATTGTAAAAGAAGAAAAAGAAATTCATGCAGTCATTGTTGTAGCTAAACCATCAGGTGTAAAAACCCTGCACTTTTTGTAAAATAACTTTGTATTTTGTATTGGAAATGCAACTTTCATGTGGATGCAGAGTTGCTATAAGAAAGGCATACTTACAGATTCTAACGATTTGAGAAAAAGTGAAGTTATTACACAACAACTTAAAAGAAGGTGAAGGATCTAGGGCTGGAGAATTTAATGCCAGCAAAGGATGGTTTATAATTTTAGAAAGAGGTTTAGCTTTAACAATGTCGCGATAACAGAAGCAGCTTCTGTTGACCAAGAGGCAGCAGATGAGAGTTCCCAGATGCCATCAAGAAAATAACTGAGGAGAAAGGATATCTTCCTGAATAGACATTAAATGCTGATCAAAGTGTCCCAGAAGAAAAATGCCACAAAGGACATTTATTAGTAAGGAAGGGAAATGAGCACCAGGAGGTAAGTCAGGGAAGGACAGGCTAACTCCACTGTTGTGTGGAAATGCTGTCAAATTTACGTTCAGGACTGCCCTTATCTATAAAGCGGCTAACCTCCTCCTTAAAGGGAAAAGATAAACTCCAGCTGCCAGTCTTTTAGTTATATAACAAAAAGGCCTGGGCAACGAGAACCCTTTTTCTGAAGTGGTTCCACAGACGCTTTGTCTCTGAAGTCAGTAAGTGCCCTGCCAGTAAAAGGACTGCCTTTTACAGCTCTTTTGACATAGCACAGTGCCCCAGGCTGCCCAAAACCTCATGACTTCAAACACCGAACGTGTCAAAGTGGTCAACTTGCCCACCCACCCCAGCACAACATCATTCACTCAGCCTCTAGATCAGGGGGTCATAAAGACTTTTAAGGCCCTTTACCAATGGTACCCTGTAAAGAATCATCAACTACAGAAGAGAATCCCGAGAGAGAGAATACAATACCATCAAAGTCTGAAAGGATTACATCACTGAAGCTGTCATTATTGCTATAGAAAAAGCCGTGAGTGACATCAACCCTGAAACAATAAATTCCTGCTGGAGAAAACTGTGTCCAGATGTTGTATATGATTTCAAGGGTTTATAACAAATAAAGCAAGGGAATTATGAAAGAGATCACTGATGTGACAAAAAAAAAGGTGGGGGCCTAGGCAAAGGGTTTTCAGATAGAGATTTTGGGGAAATTCAAGAGCTTACAGACATCACACCAGAAAAAAATAACAGAAGATAATCTAATGAAGACGAGTGCTTCCAAACCAGTGCCAGATGATGATGATGATGTAGAAACAGTGCCAGAAAACATACTGACATGAGACAATCTGCCAGAAAAAAGAGTTCTGATTATTCGAGCCTACTTTTGATATCTTTTTACGACATGGACCCTTCTATGATACAGGCACTGAAACTAAAGCTAACTAGCTGATATTATGATACAGTTCTATAAAGTCACACCAAGCGTGCCTGCTTCTTCTGCCTCCACTTCTACCTCCTGACACAGCAAGAACAATGCTTCCTCCCCTTCTTCTGCCTACTCAGCAAGACATGTATGAAGACCTTGATGATGATTCACTTCCACTTAATGAACAGTAATCATCATGCCTACAGTTAATAAATTTGTGTTGTGTATGTCTGTGTGAAAATCTAATAACCACACAGCAAGAGCTTATGGAACATTTTTGTGTCATCATCATCAGCACGTAAGTCTTCATCCTACACAACACTGTGTGTAAGACTTGTATTGAAGTGATTGCCTACCCTTACGTAGACAAGAAGTAAGCGAGATATATATATATATAATTTTTTTTTTTTTTTTTTGCTGTGCCCATGGCATATGGAGGTTCCCAGGCCAGGGGGTTGAATCAGAGCTGTAGCCGCTGGCCTACACAAAGGTCACAGCAACGTCAGATCCCAGCCGCGTCTGTGACCTACACCACAGCTCATGGCAACACTGGATCCTTAACCCACTGAGCGAGGCCAGGGATCGAACCTGTACCCTCATGGTTCCTAGTCAGATTCGTTAAGCACTGAGCCACAACGGGAACTCCAAGTGAGGGATATTTAATATAAAAATAATGTGTTAGTTTTCTTTCTATTTTATAACTGCTTTCAAAGAATTACCTCACCACATAGTATGCCCATTTCTCTCTTTATTGGAGAAATTACCTATCAGTGTATTGTCACAGGTAAGTGGTTTTTGAAAAAAAGTAACAATGTTTCCAATGTAGTATTATGACTGTAATAATATAAGGCATAAATCATAACATTCATTCATTAGTATATAGGCTAGCTACTGTGAAACAATCATATGGAATATATTAGGCTACCATAAAGCAACCATACAGATGCTTCTTCATTATCAATGCATGAATTATTAGACCTGTAAATAAATACAAATTTTTCACATTCTTTTCATTTTTGACATCCAGTGTTAGGATTACATATAACACCTACATGTTCGTATTATATAAGACAGTATTGATGCAGGTACTAACAGATGATTCATCTTCTAATCAGATGTAAACTTATAATACCAATAAATTTACTTCAGTACTATAAATGTATTTTCTCTTCCTTATGATTTTCTTAACATTTTCTTTTCTCTAGCTGTCTTGACTGTAAGAATACAGTGCAGAATACATATAACAAAATATGTGTAAATTGACTTTATATTATTGATAAGGCTTATGGTCAACAGTAGGGTATTAATAGTTAAGTTCTGGGGGAGCCAAAAGTTATACAGATTTGACTGCTGGAGAAGCTGGCATCCATAATCCCTGTGTTGTCCAAGGGTCAACCGTATATATTTGGAATTTTAAATCATTTCCTAAAGAGAAATTGCTTTATTAGGGCAAACTTTTCATTTTGGTGTTTACAACTCCTCTCCTAATACTACCTGTCTTCTGGACTTACAGATCTTTTTCTTTTAAAAATACTCCAAATAGGTCCTCACAAGATACAGACTCATTCATTAGTATTTAGATTTTTAAGAACCTGTGTATTATTACTGTAATACAGAAGTGCTTTTTCAAAAATGAAAAACAAATATTTTTAGGGCTTTGAATTTTAGCATGAGGCTCCAAAAGAAGTATTAACAGCAGCAAGAAATACAGACCCTTTAAGAAACATGAAAACACAAAGCAGAGAAAGCAGCCAGAGTACAACCCTGTCATAAACACGTTGTATGAAGCAACTACTTGGACGTAGTGCTACCTGAGGGCTACGGGATTCAAAATACATGTAAGTGAATACGTATGTACTTCCTGCCAGCTCTTTAAAGTAAATCTGTGGTTTTATGTTAGTTGTATTCACCATCAAATAAATTGATGATTTACACAGACTATTTCAAGAAACACTGCTAGAAAAATTTCAACTGCAGAATGGTTATTTTTAAAAAATGAAATAAAATTATAGACTCAGATCCTATCCATAACATACCAATAATTCACTAAGCCCTCTAAGATAATACTCTGAATATAATCAAAAAGAAAGTGATTAAAATAAAAATGGCCTACATTCATAATGGAAAACATTTTTCTCTCTAAAAGAAATTTAGAGATAAATTCACAGGTTTTAGGGGGAGGGGTAAGGAGTGGGGGAGGATTGGGATGGGAAGAAGTGATGAAGGGGAGAGTAAATGAGAAATTTAACTCACCAACTTTTTAAATTAAGAAAAGAGGATAGAACTCAATTCATTAATAATATAGGACCTTATAATCACTAACTGAGAGAAGAAAATAAGAGTTGATTGTGAAGAAGAGAGGAAACAGAAAAGAGAAGCAGAAAGGCACGTAAGGAACTGGAGATGAGGGAATGATAGTGACACAGGAACCAGCATAGATGCTTTGGTAAAAGCTCATTAAAATCTACTATTTACCTGGGCTGTGGTCATTTTGACACTAATCCTCCCCTCTAGCAACTATTCAAAGTTCTTTAACTGCTCCCGAGAAACCTTTACTCTCAACTAAATGGGAAGAGGGAGGAGAGGTGACTGTTCACAGGCTGATCCAAGAATCAACCTGAATACATGTTAAAATTTACCATCCATAAGTTGTCTGAAGCCCTGCAGAGCAAATGTTCTGCCTGGAACAGAGAGAGACTACACATAAAGACCCAGGGGAAGCATGTCATTGTTAGGCAGGTTAGGTTCTAGGTCAGGGATCAGGAAATTACTGCTCATGGACCAAGTCTAGCCTCACCCCTGATTCTGTAAAATTTTTTAAAAGCCAAGAATGATTTTTACATTTTTAAATGGTAGAAAGAAAATAAAAAAACAAATATTTGTGATATGTGTAAATTATATGAAATTCAAATTTCAATGTCCACAAATAAAGCTTTATACAATGCAATCATGCCCATTTATGTGCTGTCTATGGCTTCTCTCATGGTATGTATGTCTATAGCTGCTACTTTTGTGGTACTAGGCTGAGTTAAGTAGTTTTAACAGAGACCATACAGCCTGCAAGCTTAAAATGTTTACTATGTGGTCCTTTAAAGCAAAAAGTTTGCCAGCCTTTGCTCCAGAAGATTAAATGATCACCTCATCCAATTCGGAGAACCCAAAATTATCTGCCATCACTACAGAAATCCTTATTACAACTCTTTCAGTTTTTTGTGGAGTCTGATTCTCCACGAATCTAAATTTCAGAATGTAAACTTTAAAATATGGTTTAGTTTTCAGAAGGTAATGGTATGAATTTACAAAAATGATTATAATTGGTTTCAACAGGGCTAAGTTTACTTCTGTACAGTTTAATAAAGATTTTTCTTTAAGTTTTATTTAAAAGTCTAGAACGATGAACTGCAAACACAGCGCAACATTTTTTAATATGAAGTTCTAAAATAGGCAAACTAATCTTATGGTAATAGAAATCAGAATCAGTGATTCTTTTGGGAAGAGACAGGCATGAGGGAACTTTCTGGGGTGATACTTAGGAATAGGTATAAATTTGTACATTTTATGAATATCAGAAATTCACAGGGTCAAAAAAACAAATACCACGAGAAAAAGTAAAAAAACAAAAGAATAGCAACAAAGAAACCCCACCCCCTTTTCAAAGAGGTCTTAAAATTACATTAAAATTCCATCATGACAGGTAATCTAAACTGAAAAGAACAGATTACTTACAGATTTCAGCTGAATACCCTGTCGTATCTGGTCTAAAAGTGCATCCCTTCCAGAGCAGGACACCGGTCGACTGTTCTGTTCCACTTTTTTAAGCTGAGCACCCTCTCTAATTTGATCTAAAAGAGCTGCTTTGCTTCCAGCAGGAGTTGGAACTTGATGGTCACCATCAGAAGGGAGGCCAGGGGGAGGTGGTGGCCCCGGTGGAGGTGGAGGTGGAGGAGGTGGGGGTGGTGCCGCTGACCCGGCCACCGACAGAGGTGGAGGTGGTGGTGGAGGCCCTGACGGTGCTGAAGAGGGAAGGGCTGGAGGTGGAGGAGGGTACATCCTATTTGGCGGAGGTGGAGGGACTCCTACGCCTGGCCTGGACGGAGGCGGCGGTGGCGGTGCAGCTGTGGGAGCTCTTGAAGGTGGCGGAGGAGGAGCCCCTCTTCCCCTGGCAGGAGGGGGAGGAGGGCCTGAGCTATGTGGAGGGGGGGGAGGAGGAGGCGGCCCTCCCCTTGATGGTGGTGGAGGTGGCGGTGCTGAAATAAAAACAGAAAAAAAGAAACCATGCTTTTTTCCCCCACAAACATCATACTGAAAAAGCAACTCACTTCAACATGTATTAAAAAAAAAAAAACAATATGAGAAAAAAGGCTTCATCTCTGTATTTATTTTACAAAGATATGTGAGCACTGATGATATCTCACAACTCTATTTGGGAATACTCAGCCTAAAGAACACCTTCCTGGTCTTTCTTGGAAAAAATAATAGCTAAAATAGTACAAGTGAGTTTTTAGGAATCAGCATTACTTTTCAAGGTAAGGGAACAAAGAAATTTTTATATAATAATAACAAAAATATAACAATGAAATTAAACATTTTGATCAATAACTGTTATTTTACATTTTAATAAAAATTAATGGAATCTTCCCTCTTTAAAGAATCAAGTATATTTAGTTGTTTTATAAAATTAATTTCCATTCAGAATTAAACAGCTAATGCAGCACAGTTTATTGGAATTTATTCCACTTAATGTGAGTTAAACCCAAATACTTTTTCTTTTAAAAAATAAGCCTTTGTAACCTAACTTGCATAATTTATGTCCTATATTTTCTGTATGTATAGAATATATAACAACATATAATATATATGTAATAAATACATAATATATAATAAACATTGTACGATATTAATAAAAGATGGTCAGCAATTCTAGTGATGGCATTAAGGCCCAGCTGAAGGCATTAAGGCTAACTACTTACTTAGGAGACATTAACAAATCAACTGAGATTTCTAAGTACTGCAAAATTAAAGTTATTAATAAAATATTAACATTACTCTGATAGCACTGATATATACATTCTTATTCTACTTAGGTGAAAATGTAAGATAAAAGTAGGAGAACAAATCCAAAGTACAAATTTACTACGTTTTTAGAGGCATGATTTTGCCAAGAGGATTCACAAACTTGTATAATAATGAACATCATTATTTCTCTACTCATTTAAAGAGTGAATAGAAAAATTAACTATTTTTAGGAATAAAGAAATCCTAAAATCCATAACAGCTATTTGTATTTTCTGAGAAACTGTAATATTATTGATGAATTTTCTACAGTCTATACAAATACAAATACCCACCTTGATTTCAAGTAACAATAGGCTTAGATGCTCAATGACGCAATGATACCAAAGAGGAAAAAAACAGCCCTCAGTTCAAAGTAAATCAAACAGTATCTTTTGATTTCATTTGGGACAATCATGGGAAATATGCCATAAAAATATGCTATCAAATATAGTTATAAACATTTAGACATAATATGCAGAAAGGCCAATACTCACAAGGGTATTATCTCCTGGCATACAAACTTTTAAAACTGGAAATAATACATAGCTGCAAACAGGAGCGTCATCCTACCTGGATCAGACCATTACTGAAGGAAGCTCCTAATATTTACACTCAAGGCATATTGGAGGTCTGGGTGTTGGAGCTAACGTTCACTCAATTTTCTCACCAAATCCAAAGCAAGAAGACTTAAAGTTGCTAAAAGCAAAGTCCTTTTCAAACACATTTTGTAATAATAGGGTAAAACCAAGAGGATATGACGTATGTATAATATGTATACTCTCTGAATAAGACAGTACATCAAATTCTTCCAGCAGATACAAGAACTTCATTTTTAATCAATTTAAGGAGTTCCCATCGTGGCTCAGTGATTAATGAATCCAACTGGGAACCATGAGGTTGCGGGTTCCATCCCTGGCCTTGTTCAGTGGGTTAAAGGTCTGGCATTGCCATGAGCTGTGGTATGGGTTGCAGACATGGATCGGATCCCGCATTGCTATGGCTCTGGCGTAGGCCGGCGGCTACAGCTCCCATTAGACCCCTAGCCTGGGAACCTCCATATGCCATGGGAATGGCCCTAGAAAAAGCAAAAAGACAAAAACAAACAAAAAAAAAAACACCAAAAAAAATCGATTTAAGATCTACACTTCAATAAACAGTATTTGTCGAGACTGGCATTTTTATTACTTTGTTGTTTGTTAATCAAGAGGAAAAGGACCCAATCTATTCTACTACAAAAGGTATTAGTCATTTCCTGTGGTTCATCAAGGACTTTGGAACAAAAATCTTTTCTATGTACAATGATGTACTTCTTCAATAGAAAGTATTAAAGTTCTTTTGAACTTGCAATAAGTACATTTATTACAATAATTTGGGATTCAGCTAATACTCATTCAGAGACACTAAATTTTTGTTCAGGGAAAGGGAGAGCCTTTATTTATAGCGAATAAATTATCAGCTGCATCCAGTTTAGCTACAGTAAAAGTTCAGCATTTCTATTACCTAAGAGGCATTTCTATTACTGAGGAAGTGACCATATTTTGGTGAAGAAAACATATTTTACCAATTTTATATTTTTATGGCCTATATCATACCTACATAAAAAGGAAAGTATGCAAAAGACATGCCATAACTACAGATAAAAAATGTGTAAGAATTAAAATAGGAGAAGAGAGGAGAGATGGCACAATATTAGTCGGGTTTACATGCACAAAAATGCCTGCTGAGCAGACACCATACACCACTATGAAAAAGTCTGATGGCCTATAGATTTTCAAAACTCTAAGAGTCACCAGGAACACTGGAATCAGAATGACAAGAATTTTTCATAGGTATTTTAAAAAAGAAATAAAGTAAAAAGTATGACACCAAAGTTACAACAAATAAAACTGTTTTTACCATCAAAGCTTAGTTCTTTAGAAGGGAAGAAAGACTGAGGCGTACAGAACAAAACTTGTCTTGATAGTACGCAACAAAGAAAAGCTGATATACTTAAAGATAATTTAGTATTACTTCAGATCAAATTAAGAGTAATTGGTAGATAACTCTAGATATTTGATATTTAAGGGAATTATAAAGCAGAAATCATGAATATAACTAATATTTAAATGAAATGTACTACTATAGAATTCAGGAAACACTGAAGAACTGTTCTCATGCACAAGATCAAGCAAACCAGATAAATATTATTCAACACAAATTTAAATTTATGGGAATATTGACAATTCCCTGAGAAGTCATTTATAGAACTACTTACATGGTTTTGGTCAGTCCTCCCCATTGTGCAAATTAATATAAAAGTGTAAGTATATTTTACATAGGTTATTGGAATAATGCCAGGTATAAAAAGCAATCACTAAAAATAAGTATAATAAGTAATAATAAAAAGAACAGTGTGGAGTTCCCGTCGTGGCGCAGTGGTTAACGAATCCGACTAGGAACCATGAGGTTGTGGGTTCAGTCCCTGCCCTTGCTCAGTGGGTTAACGATCCAGCGTTGCCGTGAGCTGTGGTGTAGGTTGCAGACATGGCTTGGATCCCGCGTTGCTGTGGCTCTGGCGTAGGCCGGTGGCTACAGCTCCGATTCAACCCCTAGGCTGGGAACCTCCATATGCCGCGGGAGCGGCCCAAGAAATAGCAACAACAATAATAACAACAACAACAACAAAATAAAAAAAAAATGAAAGAAAAAAAAAAAAAAGAACAGTGGTGCTGTAAGAGATTTTATAAAAATCCACAGAATTTCAAAACAACTATCTAAACTACAGATAAAACATGAGATCTGACTCATACAGGAATTTCCTTTTTACTTTAGCATCTACATGCCCCGAACATTAGTTTGAATGGAGGGCAGAAACCCTTACTGGATGTTAGATTTGGAGGCAGTACAAATGAACACTAGTTTCTTGGACAATAAACACATGCATAATTTAGAACACTGGGTCAAATAACATTCCACATACATACCACTCCATTGTGGTGGACCTACAGAGCAGATTTATTATAAATTAATGGACTTCAAAAGACTGCACAGACAGACAACAAAAAGATACACTGGAAATCACAAGTCTATTACTTGGTTTCAGGTTTTACAAAATATTTTTTCAAGACAACTTCATAAACTTCTCCCTAATTTTTTTTAACGCTTCTGAACATATTACACGTTCTGCCTAGAAAAAATTTCCTTAATAAAGCATTAATCTGTCTTTTTACTTCCCCTCTAAAAAATTTATCTTCTCTAAGATCATTCTTGGGTATCTTTAGATCTTTAGGTTCCGCACTGGGAGTTGGATTCTTGAATATGAGAATCTTTATAGTAATTTCCCAAAACATATTTTTTAATACCTTGTATATTTTCTTTTAAGTAATTCAACTGAGGAAAGACCTTGCCTAAAAGAAGCTAGAATAAAAAGCAATAATAATAAAGTTTAAAAAACGAACTCAGGGAGTTGCCGTTGTCAGTGTTAACGAACACGACTAGTGTCCATAAAGATGAGGATTCGATCCCTGGCCTCACTTACTGGGTTAAGGATCTGGTGTTGCTGTGAGCTGCAGTATAGGTTGCAGACACAGCTCGGATCCTGCGCTGGTATGGCTGTGGCGCAGGCCAGTGGCTGCAGCTCTGATTCAGTCCCTAGCCTGGGAACTTCCCAGCCTGGCCTCTTACAGGTAAGAGGGCAGTGGTATGACTATTTAATAAATATCAAGAATATTTATAAACTTATAAATTCAGAGAGCTCAGAGACCCTGAGCATTATTTAGTATAAGGTGAAGGTAACAGTGGAGAAAAAGAGAGTCAAGGGAAAAACTAGGGTCCTCAAGACCTTCTATCAGCTGCAAATTAACCGTGATACATTCTGGGAGCATGTAAAAACAATGGTGCTATGTCCCAGGTGTTTTTATTAAAAGTCCACAGAATTTGGAAATGTAATTTTTCACTATGATAAATTAACATCATACTAGTTTCAGTGGAACTGGCACTGTGTTTTCACAATAGTAATTATGACCATGTACTTGTTTACATATCTTTTGTCACACTAGACTCTGAAATGTACTTGTTTACATATCTTTTGTCACACTAGATTTCTGAAGGAAGAAACCATATCTTTACATCTCAATATCCTAGGTAGAGACCAGTGCTGACATAATATTTAATGAATTTATGAATGAATAAATGAACAAACTTCAGTGAAAAAGACACAGGTAAATCAGATACCTAATTTAAAATGATGGTAAAATTCTTCAGAAGAATGCTTTGAGTAAATGGGGCTTTTGCTTTGCTACACTGTCTATCATGAATATGCAAAAACTATGAAGAAGAAAAGTGGCCCCAAATGAATAAGGTGGCCAAAAGATAAGTGTCATACTGGAAAACTTAGAGTTACTGTATTTGCAATTTACTGTGATAATTATTACGATAGGATCAAAAAACAAGGTGATTTCAATAAAAGATCTTAAGAGGCTGCAAGTTGTTTGTGCTCTCAGGTATTAAATGACAGAAAAATTTAAAAAGTTATTTAAAAATAAGATTTTCATTTTTTATATTCTGAAAATGCTTATACAGTATAGAATTAGTGATTATTATTTAAATTACTACTTCTGAGTTACAATAAAAATAACTTTGATGATGGTCTCTAAGATTCAGTAAGATATTATGCAACTGTAATTTTTTATTCTAAAATCAAATAGCCACAAGATTTTGTATGAACTGTCACAAATTTAATATAAGACCTTTTAACAATATGAAAAACCTCGTCAAGTATTTCAGTTATACAGAAATAATGTAAAACAATACACTGGGCCAAACTAGTTATCCATAAATGTGAACATTCTTTACTTAAGGAAGGTTTACATGAATGTGTGTCTCTGTCTTCTATGAAACTGACCTCAAAAGATTTTTTTTAAAAAGATCAGGATGCTTAAATAGAAACAAAAGTTACCTTGCCTTCGTAGTTCATTTTTAACAGCTTCAACACCTCCTGTCTTTTCAATGAAGTCATATATAACTTTTGATGTTTCTCTGTCTTTAAGTTGTGCCTCTGAGATTCCACACATATCAAAAAGATTCTTCAATTCTGGATCCAAATTATTTAACTACAACAGACAAAATAACTGATAAAAACTATAAAAACCATCTCAATTTTTTAAAAAAGCATGACGAAATTTTATTTCCACACCTGTGCCCTTTATGAAGTTATTTTAAGTTTATAAATTTTTAATATAGTTAGATTTTTCTATACTAAACTTTCTCATAAAAACAGAAAAGATAAGAACAAAGAAGGCATCTCATTCAGCTTTTTACTAATCCCTTCATGATTCATATATCTCTAATACTCACCTATTCCATCTCGTCCCTAAATAAGATTTGTTTATAGTCACAAATAACCACAAAAAAAAGTAAATCAATTTGAAGATTTGAGGTCAAGAACCTCTTTATAATCCAACTACCCTGTACAGTGCCCAATGCAAACAGGTACTCAAAAATACTGTAGCACTAACACTGCAGTTATAACAAAAATAATGAAAAGGATTTTTGACCCCAATCACAAATAATATTTCTTTTCAAAATAATCTTTTCAAACCTTGATTATCTGTCAAATGTTAAATTTGTATACTTAGGTAACCAAAAGGTAAAAATGTTAAAAAAACATTTATTTTTGCCAGCAGTTTCACCTACTTTGCTCATAATGCTATAAATTAATGATGATGAAATTGCCAAAAAACATCAGTAGAATAAAAAAAATCCAGATAGTTCAACAACCAGATACTTATATACTATATTTAATTATAGTTTAATTATAGTGCTTTCCAGTAATTTGGCATATTATTCCCCTGAAATGATCACTTGAAGAAATAATTTTCTTCACTTGGCTTTCAAAACACAAAGATTTTATATTACAGTAGATAAAGCAAAGGAGTTAAAAAAAAAAAAAAACCTTTCTCTTTAGAAGACTTAGCCATCAATGAGAGAACAATCTATTATTCTAAACCTTAGTAGAATATATACATAAATAAAGCACATTCAAATTAAAAAAAATGATTAAGAATAAAAGTCTAAAGACAGGCCATGACATTTCTACATATTTAGAATAGTAATGATTAAAGTGTGAAAGGCACTTACATCAAAGCCAGTATTTGGATCCCAACCAACATGTCCAATGTGCCTAAAATAATAAAAAAATAGAAAAACGAAATGCATGAATGGCATTAAAAACATAATATAGATGAAATCCAATCCACCCAGTGAATTTTTGAGCTGAAATTATAGTTCTCATAGACATAACCATATTCAGGGAAAAACTGTTCAAGTAATCAAGACACTTGGATTCTAGCCCTGGCTCTGCTACCAACTGAGCCTCAACATTTTTGTACAATCTTTCTGAGCAGCCATTTCTTAACCAACAAACTAGTGCTATATTTATAAGACAATAAGAATTTTGTAATGAAGTAATAGAGTGTAAGAGAATGCTTGAAATACATCAAGTAAATAGCAAAGGTTTGATGCCTACTATAGACTGTGTCTTCCGAAAATTCCTTTAAGACCTAGTCCCCAGTGTAACGGCTCCTGGAGATAAAGATTTGGGGAGGTAATTAGGTCATGAAGGTGATTCCTCAAGAATGGGATTGGTGCCCTTCAGAAAGAGGCCCAGAGAGCTGTGCCACCCTCTTTTGACATGTGAGGGAGGACACAGTGAGAGGATGGCTGTCTATGAACCAAGAAGTGGGACCTCACAAGACACCAAATTTGCTTGCCTCTTCCCAGTCTCTGGAACTGTGAGAAATTGACAATTTCTTTTGTTAATAAGCTACTCAGTCTACAGTATTCTGCTGGCAGCCCCAAAAGACTAGGACAATGCTTTAGGCAATTTCCAAATAACCATTTACAGGGAAAAGTGAGAAGTCATTTTCATATCCAATGATTATTTGAAAAAACAACTTTTATGTAATTTTTCTTTTCTGATGGGTGGAAAAGTAAAAAAACTAAGATTTATAAAAAGTCTACTGAAAAATAGCCTTTTAAAAATTCAAAATTTATAGCTAAAAAGGTCTGTAAGTGATAAACATAAAGGTTTCCCCCAAAAAGAATACAAAATTTTCTAACAATTTAAAAAATCAAGAGCAAAAATGAGTGAATCAAAAAGTAAAGAATAATAAAAGAAATGGCTTACTGGAAATTGCTTGGTGTTCCAATATCTGCCTTAGTTAACCTCTTTTTTTTAGCTTTTCCTTTTTTCTTTTCTTTGGTATGGGAGATGTTGTTGACTTGTGGACCATAAAACCTATTTGTTGTGATTTCTGGGTTTTTTATGTCAACTGTTGCCATGGGTAGATTAGGACCTGCAAATAAAGTCAAAATAATATAAAGGGGATAAAATTTTAGGTATTACAATCATAATTTAAAATTTAAACATCTTTTTCTGCAGTAGAAACACTGCATTACTGTAGATTATTTAAACCTTAAACTTGTATGTTAATTTTTTATAAATAATACATTTCAAGATTTCCTAATTTCAAAAATCTATTAATACATTCTTAAACACATTAGAATAGATACATTATTTCAAAGCAAATGTGTTTTATAATTCACAAAAATATTCTTGAGATTCTGAATGAAACATATTCAAATTAAAAATTCCTTATACACTTAACCAAAGGTCAACACATGATCCTTAGAGATTCCATTTTAATACACGATTCTTTGACAAAACCTCCTATCAGACCAAATTCCTCTGAGATAATTATATTAATGACAACTTTTTAAATGTTGTATAAAGCACAAGCACTATTGTGTGGAGAAAGAGACTGCTATCTTTAGAAAAGGCCCACTTGCAAAGCTGGCCCTTAGCTGGCATCTGGGATCTAGGATTTCAAGAGAGTTCCCATTATTTCCTTAAAAGATGGGCTTACTGTGTCTCAACAACCTGTGCTAACAACATGGCTTATGTTAAATATCTGCTTTCCTTCTGGGAGTCTAGAGCCTTGGTATGTGCTAGACAGAATATGCCCATGTGATTTAGTCCCCAGTAGACCTGAGGCACTGAGCTTCTCCTTTAGCTCACTTCAGGTATGGTGCAGCAAAGCAATTCAGTGCTAGAGAAATTAAGTACATCCTCTGTGCCTCTAATGAGAGAATACTCTTGGAAGCTTGTGTGTAGTTTACCCCAGATTCGACCCTTATGAATTTCTCTTTTGTTGATTTTGTTTTATATCCTTTCACTGTACTAAATCTTTGCCACAAGTACTACTATGTGCTCAGTCCTGTGAGTCCTTCTAGCACATCACCAACTGTAGGGTGGTCTGTGGAATCCCCAACACAATTATAGAATGGCAGATAGAAACCCCAATAAATTATAGGCTAATATATGTTAGGTGATCACTAAATGCCAACTGGACTGTAATCTTCAATTGTGCTGAAAACCTCAAGTGTATCCTATTCATTAAAGTTGTCTGAAATAAAAATGTTTACCTACATGAGGAAAATATACGTGACTCATTTTCTCTCTCTTAACTGCACTATTAGAGATGAAATAAAGTTAAAATCATGAACGCCATTTACCACTTTATCAGATAGACAACTTGGAAAGATGTGTATTTTTAACATCACCAAAATTCAGCTATTTTCTCTCAATGAAACTCAGAGTCTTCCTACATAAGTACAATATGTACAAGTCTAAAAAGTTCTATTTGTAATTTCATACAAAACTCCATGGGAAGGTGCTCAGATTGGCAAAAAACAAAAATTATTCTTGGAAAAAAAATGGAAGCTAGTGAACAATATGGATAAACCTATCAAAAGGTGATTCAGTGTCAAGGAATAACCTGAGAATAATTGGATTAAAAATTAAAGGTTAGTTAAGCAATACAGAAGGTTTATTAAATAGCAGATAAAGACCTGGATTTTCATTTGCTCTCTTACAAGACTTCTGAATTTACTGAAGTTCCACAAAATAACGGACTTATTAAAAACATTTAGAATTCAAGTATTAAAGGGTTGAATTTGGATCATACCAATATCTTCATAGACTTACTTAGTGATCTATTTTTTACTTCTCATTCTTCCTTTTCTGCTTTCTCTCTTTTTATAATTTATCATTACCAATTATTATAACAAACGCTGCCCACAATAAAATGCTACAAATTATTATTTACTCTCCTATCTTTATATTTAATGAAATTTAGGATCTTAAGACAGATTTAGGTTATCAGTTACGCATTCTCTTAATACATGTCATCCTTCCTGAAATAGGTATCAAAATAGCAATAATAAAGGAGAAACCGGATTCATTAAAGAATAACAAAAATTTAATAACTTGGAGCTCCCATTGTGATTCAGCAGTAATAAACCCGACTAGTATCCATGAGGATGTGGGTTCCATCCCTGGCCTCAATCAGTGGGTTAACGATCTGGTGTTGCTGTGAGCTGCAGTGCAGGTCACAGATGCGGCTTGGATCCCACATTGCTATGGCTATGGTACAGACTGGTCATTACAGCTCCAATTTGACCACTAGCCTGGGAACTTCCATATGCCGTGGGTGCGGCTCTAAAAAGACAAACAAACAAAAAAACTAATGACTATAATTTGTTTTTAGGAAAAAATAAAAAATATTTTTATACTGCTTTAGTTTATATAAAAGTAATCTATTATACTATGAATGTCCTAAATTGGTGGGTAAAGTTAAGTTTAATAGTTTAAATTATCTAAGCTACAAATTTTTTCTCTGGGAAATTATAAAGTTAACATTCCTGTAAGCCTGATTATAACTCACTAGAGAAAATAACTCAGCCATCACTTAAGAAAGTTCAAGGTTGAAGAGGACATGAATAAAATATATGTCATATGGAGAATGAATACTAAAGATCCCCCCCATTCCTCTACCCCCAAATCAGTGTATATATATATATATATATATATATATATATATATATACACATATATATATAGTTATGCATCTGCCAGTTTATAAAGCTATGGCATTAGCTACTTAGTGTCATTACACACACAGTTCATCAGTACTGGCTAAGGCATAATTTAATTAAGTCTATGTAGAAAAAACTGGATTACAGAGGTGAATAGAAAGTTGGTATTAGCTGGGAAATTAGAGTTTTCTAAATCTCTCATTTTATAGATTAAAAACTAAGGACAAGAATAGTCAGGTGAACTGCCAAAAGAGATTAGTGACAAAGTCATACAACTAGTGACAAAGGCAAAGATGAACTCTGCTATCTTGGTTCTTAATCCACTACTCTTTCTATGAACTATTCTAACTTTTACACAAAAGCCAAATGACAAGATGACTGATAATGCTACCTTTACAAATGCTATATTTCATTTCTTTACCAATGTATCAATTCTCTCAGTTTGTAGTCCAACAGCTCATCATTTAAGAAATATTTACTAATAACTTCTAAAACTTAGAAAAAAAGATTTCTTACACATTTAAGAGATTACATATTTGGCTATTTCTGTTGACAATAGTCATTTGAATTTTGAAGATGTTAGGGAATAAATTTAAAATAATGCTGTAAACCCCAATTAAATATTTGTTTCAAAAATGACAGACTAACAAAGTAATAACTTGTATAAGGCACAGAGTCTTTTTTTAAAATAAAGCTTATGAAAGATATGGTAACAGAGATACTCAAATCATTTCTATTAAAGTTTAATTATTCCATTTATGAAATTACACTCATCCTAAGAACACATACTAAGTAAATATATAATGAAGAGGGACATAGCCTGCTTTTTAAAAAAGCAGTCGAATGACAAATTACCTTCTTCTGATTAAGGACAACTGTCACAGAAAAAATTTTTTTTAAATATTCTCACTGAACAGTATTTCCAGTTAATTTTAAAACTAAATGAACAAACTAAAGTCTTCCCCTCAATTACATAAAAAGCAGAGAGCTCTCACCAAGGTAATTTAGTTGAGAAACAGGTGGCCTAGAGGCCTCTGATGTCAAGCAGTCATGAAGCTGAGAACAAATCATTGGAAAGCATCTAAGCTAAAAGGTGAGACTGACCAATAAAGAAAAAAAGGAAAATATATGGATTAGGAGTTAAAGAGGAAGACACTGAATTTCATTTCAGGAATATATGTTCCTTCTCCATAAAGTGTCTTTTTCATAGTTACAATTCGAAAAGGTCTGTTAAACTCATAATCTAAATGAGGATCTGGGACACAGCACCTGCACAGATACTGCAAGACATTTAAGGTGTCCATTGCCACCTAGTGGCAGTGCACTAAATGCAGAAAAGTAATATGCCATCTCCAAAATAGTGGTCTCTGATAGCAACTGACTGCAAAACAGGAAAAAATATTAAAACTTCTGTTAGTAATTATTCTATGTATATTCTGTAAAAAAGCATGCAAATTTTGGTAACATTTGCTGTATAATTTTGTATTTTAATGAAAACATTTTAAAAATTTTCTGTTTATTTAATGAAAAAGTTTGGGACCACTGTGCCAAAGGTTTAAAATTACATATCTAAAGGTTTAAAACCAAGAGCAATCTCAGAGAATGAAACTGTATTTAATTATGAGTCTCTCTTAATCGGGGTAATAAAATTGTGAGTCACCACTGTCACATAAAGAATATCCAAATTCTATCTATTATGGATTAGCTACCTCTTCAGAAATATATTTTATATGTATTGAAAAGATTAAGGTAAAAAATATTTACATCCTTAACTTTAATTACATTATATACACTTTAAAGTCTCAGGTTACTTTTCCCAAAGATAATTACCACTAGGAAGCCTGCCACACTGGTACTTAATATATGCTCACAGAATGCAAATTAGTTTAATAAATTAAAAGAGATTAAAATATTGAACAAAAAACAAAAGAAAAAAATTCTAATGCTACATTAAATGTTTACAGATGAAGGACTTCTGACTCAGCTGCTTTTTTTGCATCCTCTGCTTCTGCCACATTCTAACTGCATATCTCAAGGCGTTACTTACCCTCTCTAGGACTGTTTCTCCTTCAAAATCATCTTGATATAGCATAATGGTTAGGGGTCAGGCTCTGCAGTTAAATCACTTGAGACTGAATCCTGCTCCATTACATCCTACTTTTGTGACCTTGAGCAAGTTATCTATCTGTGCCCATTTGCTCATCTATAAAGTAGGGATAATAGCAGCTATTTCATATGGTTTCTGGACAGTGTCTGGCAGATAGTAAATAATCATTAAATAGTAGCTGCCATTATTATCATCATAATTATCTTTATCATAAATAACTAATATTTATTAAGCACCAAGCTAAACACTTTGATTACTTACTTATCTCCAAGCAATCCTATGTCAGTACTAAAAACTTCATTTAAAAGAGAAAGTCAAAGTATACAGTATTTGGCATATGGTAGGCATTATTAAAGGTTGTCAGATCTTCTTAAAATAGTAATAAGGTAAATAACCCAAAATTTATTACAGCAATACTTGGTTCACGTTTTTGTATCAGGGAAATAAATTTAAGGACAAAATCAGAAGATAAAACATCAGCTGAAAAGAAACCAAAACCAACAACCACCACTACCTGTCATATATTAAGAACTCTGTATTCTATCGTTTCCCTGAATAATCATTCCAAATTCTGATTAGAGAATTTGAGATGCTTTAAAAAGCAGCAGCTATATTCCCCATTATACTGAAGGCTCCTGGAGCAATGGTTCACAACACCAGGGATCCCACTTCAATGTGAGAAAACCATGGATTCTCTCTCTCCCTAGAGAAAATAATATACAGTTTTTTAAATTACAGCACACAATTTCAGCAAGGTTTTTACGGGTCCAGGATAAGACTCTCTGCCCCAGAGATCTGGGACTCTGTCCTGTATATCTTGGTATTCTGCTTTTATTCTTTGGTTTAAGTATATGTATTTTTAAAAGACGAATCCACAATTCTTCAAGTGTTCATTATCAAACTAAAGAGGATTATGTACAGCTACTGTTTTTTTTATACACCAGAATAGTAAATGTTCATTCTGAAAGGGACTAGTTTCATATTCCCAATGTGAAATAATCTTTCAAGTAAGAAAAAAAGATAAATATGAAAATAGGAAATGAACAAATATGCTAGATAAAACTTACTGCCTTTAAGACATTAAGACGAGGTGGTACTATTTCTAAACTTGATCAATTATGAATATGGAATTAAGATAAAAGAGTGATGTGCACCCTATGTAGCTTTCCCTCACCTTATAAAAAAGTCCAAGAATATTACATTTCTAAGTCCCATCTGTTATTTATTTTAAAATAAGAACATAGGAGGTCCCTTGTGCCACAGTGGGTTAAAGATCCAGTGTTGTCACTCCCTATTGCTTGGGTTCAACCCCTGGCCTTCAGGAACTTTCACATGCTGTGGGAGCAGCCAAAAAAAAAAGAATGCAAATAAACTATAGTATTTAATCATAAATATTACATATTATATTAGGTATTAATGTATGATACATGTTTCTACAAAGATTAAATTATAATCTAAAATCTTTTTGAGCAATAATTATCAAAGAGCTTACCATTTGGAGGGTCTCGTCTTTTCTCTGTTAGGAAATAAATTAAAAGAATGTTATTAGACATATGTAATACAAAAATCAACATAAAAATTAACTCATCTAAAGTCTGTCTTATTCCTAAGTCAATACATAAGTGGTTAAGAAAAGCTTCTCTGAGGAACTGGTACCTGAGTAGACACGTGGACAAAACAAGAGGGGGAGCAACATATTCAAAGGCCCTAAGGAGGGAAGAGCATGAAGGAACACCATAATACTGGACTGCAGTGAGCCAAAGAAAGAGAGGAAAGAGAGAAGTCAAAAGGAGTTAGGGAACTGGATCACGTAGGGTCTCACAGGCCACAGGTTAAGGAATATAGTTTGTATTCTATATAGGATAGGAAGTTCTTATAGGGTTCTGAATAGGGCAAGTGACATGATCTAATCTACATTCTAAAAGTTTTGCCTAGGGAGTTCCTGTGGTGGCTCAGCAGTGATGAACCTGACTAGTATCCATGAGGACGTGAGTTCGATCCCTGGCCTCACTCAGTGGCTTAAGGTAGCAACAGGGGTGGTAAGAGATGCAGGACATGTTTTTGAAGGTAGAGACAATGGGACTGACAGGGTTTACGAAGAACCGTGGTAAACCACAGTGACAAGGTGGCGCCAATAGGCAAAGGAAAAACTGCAAAAGTAGTAGGGGCAGGTCTGATGGGGGTTGGGGAACATAAATCAAGGGTTCTGCTCAGACACACTAGGTTTGAAGGCAATTCTGATACTTGAATGTCCAAATGGAGTACCCAAGTCTGAAAATCAGGAGAGAAGTCTACGATATAGATAAAACTTTGAGAGTCAGCAGCATACAGACAGTATTCAAAGCTATGAGACTGAATGAAAGCACAAAGGTAATGAGGATACCCGGAGATGTCCGAGCACTGAGACAGTCCAAAATAATACTGAATAGCTACAGCTAATTAGGTAGGAGTAATACCAGGAGCACTTCTACTAATCCTGTGCATTCATACGCTTACAAACTAGGTTTGACACAATTTTTGTTTCAAGAAAGTTCAACAAAAGTGGTTGAAGAATTTTAAACAAAATGTAATCTCCACAGATTTTCTGATACAAAAATTTCCAAAATAAGACAAATACCCATAAACAATAATTTAATAATTAGTTTATAAACAGCCACAAATTAAAGTTAATAGGATTTAAATTGGGGGACAAGTTGAAAATATAAATGTATTACTCCATCTGGTGGTCTGATGAAGTAATTTTGTGAAACATGTAAGCACGTCTTATTTATGTCAATGAATGTTAAATCTCCAGTGTCCTAGGTAATGCTATCTCTGCATCCAGAGTGGAAATACTTAAGTTGGTGGTAACACAAATATGGAAGGTATTTGCTGAGACAATGTCAAGTTCAGAATTTAAGTTCTAAAAAGCAATTACTTAGAAATATGACACTATCCTGGCTCAAGAGTCATTCTTGTGAGGAAAAAAAAAGGGAAGGTTTGGTTGAACAAAGAAGAATGGGAGCTGAGGTGTTTGCTAGAAAAATTAGCAGAACAGTGTTTAATCACATCAGAGAATGCTTTTAGTATTGCATTACTAATCTACTACTTTTGGAGTACTGTGTTCAAATCTGGACATCATATTGAAGCTGGGCCATTTTCTCAAATCTGGACCATTTGAAGAAAACAAAAATCTATAGCACATTCAGAGCACAGTATACAGGATTGAGTCTATAAATTGCATCATGTGAAGAATAAGAAACTGGACCTGGTTTAAGCTAAAGAAGTAAAGGCCTAAAGAGGATATGACATGGCTTCTGACATTACATAGCTAGTAGAAGGAAAAGAAAACAAACTAATTCTTTTTTGCTCCAAAAGGTGCATCTAAGTTAAAGAGAGGTGAGGTGGAAAGTTTTGAGGTTGAAAGTTCTGAATCAAGCTGTCTCCCATATGTTGTGATCTTTCTGCTTCTGAAACACTAAGCCTAAAAGTTTAGGAACTATATAAAACAGAATTCCTGTACCAGGTGAAAAACACCTTTAAGTGACCTCTGTTTTTTAAAGTCAATCTACAATTTAAGAAGTTTTTTTAAAATTCTTTTTTATATTGAAAATATCACATAGTTTGACTGAAAGGACCCTCAAGGAGCCCCTGGCCTAGTACTGCAACATATCATTGACATAGGAACTGAACCATAAGTTATTCCACAGCATTAAATTATTTCCTAGCATGGAATCAATTGGTAAACACCCATGGTCCTCAAAAGAACAAAAAAACAACAGGCTCCTAATAATTCTCCTGTTCTCTCATTACAAGGGGGGTATAATAAGATGGCAGTAAGTGAGGCAACAACTTATTTTCTTTTCATTTTTACACTACTCCCCTCTTGGAAACCCATTAAAATGACAATAAACATGTATAAGATGGAATACATGCTTTTATACTCCTATTTTCCAGATGTAGTGCCCTCCTTTTCCATGATTTATTCCCTCTTATTGGTAAAATACTGCCTTGAGTACAGTGATTTTTCAAACTGGAGTAACATGTATCCTTGGATGTGCTCAAAGACTTTTCAAGATGTATATGGGCATGGCTAGTTTCAAGGGGATCTATTTGCTAATCTCAACTCCCATGTTATTTCTCCTAAAAGTGACCTGTTAATTACTAAGAAGATAATTTTGGGGAGGTTCACCTTTCCTAATAATCCCTTCCCACTTTACAACAGAAAGGGCTGGTACATTGTTCTACACCAATGAATTTAAAGCTCTCTACTATCCTATATCATTCTCTAATTTTTTTACATGTATTAATTAATGTATTAAACTAAACTCCTTATGATTTCATAATCTACAACATTAGAGATAAGAGACAAGGTATTACAGGTAGTGTTTACAACTTTGCTTATTTGCTTCTAGGCTTGCCTGAAGTCTTTGTTCACAAAATATAAAATACCTTTTTAAGTGTAACATATTTAAAGTGTTACAAATAATGCCATAAAAATGCAAATTTAACAGCCTATATATATATAAATAAAATGTTATCAACAAAAGGTTACTGGAATGAATTCTTTAATAAATCCAACAAAAATTCGCTCTCAATAAAAATATTACTTCTTTTAAGATAAGAACTGAAACCTGTTTTTTTTTGTAAAGGGTCAATCCAGATAGTAAATATTTTGTGGGCCATTACAGTCTTTTGTCATAACTATAAAATTGTGGCAAAAAAGCAGCCAAAGACAACATGTAAACCAACAAGCACAGCTGTGTTTCAATAAAACTTTATTTATAAAACTAGATGGTAGGCCAGACCTGTTCCACGAGTCATAGCTTGCCAGCTCCTGTTTAAAGGAATTAAAACAGAACAAAAAAAGCTTACCAGATTTCCTCTGTCGCCGGCCCAACAAGTCTGTAACTGCTTTTCGGAATTTTTTTGCTTCTTCTTCATTGGCAAAATTAAGAGCAACTTGACAGGTCTGAAATATTTTCATCAAAAAAAGTAAACAACAAAACCTACAAATTTAGCTTTACTGAACAAAAAAGTTAATAACAGAAGTACATTTCTGAAGAAGGAAAGCTTAACCTTACTAGCAGTCAATAACTTACATTATGACCTGAATAACTTAAGATAAGGTGAAAACTATGAAGCAGACAGAGAAAAAGACTACCATCAGAGAGGTTACCTATCACAGTAGGCAAATGTTAAACTGAATATTTACTTCATCTTCAGCTTAAAAAAAAAAAAAAAAAAGTAAATAGAATTCGATCCTTCAGTAGACCTCTGCAAGTGTTTGGATTTGAAAAGGCAAACACTAGCAACATTGATCAAATGCAGATCAACTCTATCTTTACTAGTATATGCTTTTATTTTACAGCTTACTTATAGGTATTACTTAAGTTATAACCTTACTGCATGTAAATTACTAAACATGCGGAAACACACTGACATTATGGCATTCAGTCCACACTTTTATATATGTACATGTATTTATGTACTATCAAGAAAAGTGTGAAAAATAATGAAGAAAATACTTTTTGCAGTAACATGGATGGACCTAGGGATTCTCACACTAAGTGAAGTAAATCAAAGACAAATAGCAAATGATATCACTTATATGTGGAGTTTAAAAAAATTGTACAAATGAACTTATTTACAGAAACAGAATCACAAACTTTGAAAACAAATGTATGGTTACCAAAGGCGGTGGACTGGGGTTTTCGGATTGGCAGAGGCACACTTTTGTACATGAAATGTGTGATTGATGGGAACCCGCTGTATAGCACAGGGAACTTTACTAAATAGTCTGTGATAACCTATATGGGAATGGATATGTGTGTATGTATGGCTGAATCACTGCTGTAGAGAAGAAATTAATACAACATTATAAATCAACTATACTTCAATAAAATTAAATTTTTAAAAAATGAAGGAAATACTTTCTGAAAGGATGGATATATCATCTAATCCAACTGTTATTGTAGAATATTTAGGAAACACAAATATGAAAACAAAACAAATTAAAATCACCCATAATCCAGTCACTCAATTTCTGTCAATATATGGTATAAAAATACTGACATTTTCAATGTATATGCAATACATTTTTAAAATTCTGTTTTTTTCCCTCATTTATTGTATTTTAATACTCTTCTAGGTCATAAACTCTTCTTTCATAAAATAATTTGAAGAGCAATATAATATTCAATATTTAAAAATTATCATGGATTAGTGGCTTCATTTTTATACATAGGAAAACCAAAACCTAAAGAGGTTAAACTATTCGTCCAGAGTCATGCAGAGAGGTTCAGCTATCTGCCCAAAGATATAGAAAATAAAAAAGCCAAAAAAAAAAAATTAAAAAACCCTTTTCTAAATACCAAATTAATTTACAGCATTCTTTGAAACCTTTAATTATTATATATTTTTTCAGCCTCACCCACACATGTGAAAGTTCCTGGCCAGGGATCAAACCTATGCCATAGCAGCAACCCAGGCCGCTGCAATGACAATGCTAGATAGATCCTTAACCCACTGCGCCACAAGGGAACTCCTGAAACTTATTTTTAACTTTAAAAATCTTAGCCATTGCTTCCTATTAAGCCATAATATCTGTGAAGGGCCTTACACAAGAAAGTAATTCTTTATATTTTATAAGATGTTTACACAAAAAGCTCATAAATACTTTCTGTAGACAAACGTAAAAGCAATTACATTAAATAGGGCAATAAAGGAAATATGACTTACATCTCCAGCAAAGGTATGAAAATATCCTCTAGGACTATTATATACAAAGTTATTGTATAGCTCTTGTTCCCACAATAGTTTCCCATCCTAGAAAAAAGTACAAGCTAAAATAAGAACCAAAAAGAAAACCTCTAGGAATAAAAACAAAGCAGATGACTCATACTATGGGAATTGTTTATATTAATACACATACACAGACCACATACATGTATAATACCTAAGTAATGTATCTCATTATAAGTAGTAACCAAACAGTAAATATTAGAAAATGTTTCCATCATAAAAACTACATATCAAGTGAGCTGAATTCAGTATGCTAAGATATAATCTCATCAGCCAAGAATTCCCAAATACAGTCACCCAGGCAAACATAAAACTTAAGCAATTACTAGATCATCAATGTTGGACAGAAGGGGTACATGCACAGACTATCAGTGCATATTTAGACTGTGTGCTATCAAATATTACAGGAGTACTTTATTCTCCTTTCCTCAATTATACAGATGCTGGGAGGGTCAAATATATCTTCTCAATACTGCTCATTAACAATCTTTGAATTCCTAACTTTTGCAGAGTGGTCTCCTAGCAGAAAGAGACTGATAATTAAAATGCACAAAAATTAAACTATGGTTAAGAGATCCAGGGATGACTGTCATATCTATAGCTATAGTACAAGAAATATAATTAACCTTAATAACAAAAGTAGCTAATTGCAAGTATTCAGCAATGGTTATCTATAATTGGAGATATATAGTTAGAGAAATATAATCATTGCCTTATTCTGAAATGCAAGGTTCTACCTAGATCACAATTTAAAAATATTTAACAACGCTATACACACATTATGACCACTATAATGGAATTCCTTTCTTCTAAGTGGAGTTATATGTATATCTGATTTCTAAACAGTGCTTCTCATTTCTCAGCTGTCTTGGGGTATAGAGAAGTGGATATTAAGACTTACTAATTACAAAGTGCAGTAACTTAAATCTCATTTAATCTCATGGAAATACTTTGCAACAGACCCAGATGGTTACGCCATTATACAAATAAATAAGCTAGAGCCCAGAGAAGTAAAATAGTTTGATTACAATCTATCTAACTATAAATATTATTCAGGAGTTCAAAGTCAGTTTTATTTTTATTTTTTTGCCACATATAAATATTAAGAATTTAATATTTAAAATATCAATTAAATGAATACTGTTTTTATTTTGAATTGGTTTTATTTAAAATTTTCAGAAACCCGATTAAAGTATGTAATTATAAGTCCAGTAACAATTCTAGAAAAATATACATACAATGCCAAAACTCCTTAAAAGCAAGTAATACCATATTCCATAAAACATGCATTAATATCAACTGCCACATGTTGGCCAAAAATCAGTCTCTATAGGAAGAAAAGATTTTAAAAGATAAATGGAGACGTCTCAGCAAAAAGATTATTTTATGGTAACTATCAGAGACGAATACCTGACAAAGGGCATCCAATCTAAGGCAATGTGGATTTATGTTTGAGAGTGAGGGATATAAAGCTGTGAAAATCTGAACATTCCTATGTTGAGAAACACCATAAAATGGGCAGCAAATACATTATTATGGATATTACATGATGCTTTAAACATGGGCTAAAGTAAATAAGTACACACCAAGCTAAAATACAGCTCCACAGAAGAACAAATATACTAGTCTGAGGGTAGGGTGGAATAAAAAAGAGTGTAATCAGAAAAGGAGAGAATGTGTGGAAAGTCCAAGACCAAAAGGAATAAAAATAGACATACCAACAAAACCTTTAATGTGTAGAAAGATAAAACAGGGAACTATTCATGCTCTGGCCTAGGGTGTGTTCTGAATTTGGTCACAATGCCCATGCTTCAACAACTAGAATCAAGCTTCACTCTTTTAATATTTTTTTTAATTTTATGATTTTTATTTTTTCCATTATAGTTGATTTACTGTGTTCTGTAAATTTTAATTTAATTTAAATATTACATACAGGATAAAAAAATCTATACTAAATTACAATTAGGGTAGAAAATCTATTCACCTACAGTTTAAGTGGAAGCAAAACAAAACTCACCTTGATATCAAATATTCTTAAAAAATAAGATCTCTGTGGATTGTCCTTAACAAGACAAGCAACACCACTACACTTCTTTGACCACATACAGTTCCGATCTGCTGCATATAACTGTACCACTGCTGAAGACATAGTCTGCAAAATATAAAATTTATGGCCATTAGGTTCAAAATAACACTGAGGTAACTACAAGCCTTGCTGACACTTAGACTGCAATCTTATGAGAGACAAGAACCCCTCACCAATCTCCTAAATTCTGGATCCAAAGAAACAAAAAGGTAATAAACATTTATTGTTTTTTTGTTTTGTTTTGTCTTTTTTTTTTTTTTTTTTTTTGCCATTTCTTGGGCCGCTCCTGCAGCATATGGAGGTTCCCAGGCTAGGGGTCGAATTGGAGCTGTAGCCGCCAGCCTATGCCAGAGCCATAGCAAAGCGGGATCCGAGCCTCGTCTGTGACCTCCACCACAGCAATGCCGGATCCTTAACCCACTGAGCAAGGGCAGGGACTGAACCCACAACCTCATGGTTCCTAGTCGGATTCGTTAACCACTGCGCCACGACGGGAACTCCTGAAAATAATAATCATGTTTTGTAATTCAGGAATCTCACTCCTAAACCAGAAATTAAGAAAATTCTATTCTATTCTATTCTATTCTATTCTATTCTATTCTGCTTTCTAGGCCCATTCATGTACCATGTGGAAGTTCCCAGGCTGGGGATTGAATCAGAGCTGCAGCTACTGGCCTATGCCACAGCCACAGCCACAGCAACATGGGATCCAAGCCGCACCTGCAACCTACACCACAGCTCATGGCAACAGTGGATACTTAACCCACTGAGGGAGGCCAGGGATTGAATCCCCATCCTCATGGATATTGGTCAGGTTCATTACCTCTGAGCCACAATGGGAACTCCAAGGAAGTAATTTTAAATATAACAAATACTGTACTTTTAAATATAAAAACAAAATATTTATATGAATACATATTATTTTTTAACAGAAGGAAGTGAAATTACTAGAAATAGGAGAAAATTAAGTAATTTGGTGCATCAGTTTGATGAATACTGGGCATTATAATAAAAATAGATTACATTAAGATTTAAAGATGACACTATTTTGGTTAGTTAATTATGCCTGGGCATTTGCCCTCTTTTGATAAAAGAATTCCAGAGATCTATTCTATAAGCAAGTCTTCTAATAAAATACTAATAAAATAAAAATGTAAGACCAGTGTACTGGAGGTCAAAATTTCAGAAAGACTTTCCTTCCCAGGTAATGGTGCTTCATGTTGTTCTTAACTTTTGTAGACCAAACTCATCTTTGAATTTCAGACAGTAATGAGCAGGACACAAAGCAGCAGGAAAAGTTCCACAAAAGCCATTTTAAAAATTATGAAAATAGCTTGGAAACTAGGACACTGGGTTTTAAAAAAGTAGACTGAAGAATGTTGGTATGCCTTTGGCCTGCTCAAAACATGCCTATGTTCTGCAAGAGCCCAGTTTCAGCCCAATAGCTCCACAGCTCCCTGACCCTAAACCCTAGCACTGAAAACTTCAGAAAAAGATTTTGCATATATTATCCAAAGATGTTAAAGACCAAGGTGAAAATTTTAAAAATCAGATGAGAGAATTTGTTTTAAAAAAAAAATCATATAAATTGCAGCCCTTTTAGTAAGGTGCTATCAAAATGCATTCATCTCTAAAGAGAAAAGCAATTAGGAAACTAGATACCAAGGAAAGAAAAGTTCTAAAAATCTCACTTTTTAACCCGAAAACAAGAAGTTATAGCTTGAAAAAGAAAAAGTGTGTTATTAAATAGAGTTTGAAATTCCACTATGGAAATCCCCTTGGCCAAAGGACCAAATATTAACATTGTAAAAACACTGTCTCACTGTATATGTGAACTTAAAAACAACCCCCCCCCCAATTCTATTTAAACATTTACATAAATTTAAAACAAATTCTTAAAACATTTGCTTTCAAGAAATAAAGACCTGTGAAACTATTTTATAATTTTCCAAACATGGTTGGCATTACAAACATATTTTAAAATAATTTAAAAATTTTTAATACTAGAGAACCCAACTAATCAGCAATTTTCAGTAACAGGATTTTCAAAATTTTGCTACAATATTATTGTCAGTCCAAGTGTTCCTATTTCATTCCTTCTTATCTTCGACTGGCAAAGTCTGAAAATTATATAACCACAGCATCCTATAAAAGCCTTTTTCTGATTAATACAGAATAATTATGGTGAATGCAAGACTAACATAACATTTAATATACAGATGCCAGAAATAAAAAAACCAGTGACTATCCCTAAAACTCTAGATTGACAGTGGCTTAATTAAGTTTTTAAAAACATTCCTTCCATTCCATTACTTCTTGCCTTTCATAATCAAGAAGGTATTACTGAAAAACAACCTAAGGACAAGTGCTTAGGAAAGAAAACCTATTTCATATTAGCCCAATAATATTAGGGTTAAAATCTATAAATTAAAAGGAAAAAGTAATAAATCAATTTTTGTAGAAACAGAACCTATCCTATCTCATGCATTCCTGATACTTCAGTACTGAGTTACTGCAATAGCACGTCAGTCCTCAGAACTTTCACTGTCAAGGGCAGAAATAAGATAGAAGATGAATTCTGGGATGTGAATCCCTCCCACTGTCCTTTAGTAGGGCACTTCTACCTCTCAGGGACTGACTCTACATCAGTCAAGAAGTATCTCCCTGACTCTCTAGGTTGAAATGACTGCTTTTACTTCATGTTTCTAGAATACCTTTTTGTGTATCTTAGTTAAATTCTTGTTATGTTATAGGTCAAAAATAGAGTAATTAACTATATTGATTTTATCCAATAAGTGGACTGTAAATTCCTTAAGCATCTAAAATAGTTTTATAAGCCTATACTTCACCTATATTTTGCCAAGTAAGCAAACACGTGTTAAATTAAAAATTGCATACTCTGATTTTGATAATGCTACTATGATAATGAATAAGAGGATGACCTTATTTTAGGGGATTTTAGTATATGGGATATGTCAGCAACTTAGTCTCAAGTGACTTAGAAAATAATATGCATGTATGTATATATATATACACATAGAGGAACACATCGTAAAATGTTCTAAACATCTGACAAACACAGATGACAAATACAGATATATTGGAATTCTCTGTGCTGCACCACAACTTTTCTTCAAATAGGAAATTATTTTGAAACAAAAGATTAAAAATACAAATGATTCATAAAAATGTAAGACTCTTAAACCCCCATAGTCATGACAGTCTGTGGGAAGGTGGCTCTCAGAAGCACTGCTACCTCTACTGCCACACTGACCCAAAACTAGGAAAACTGCCACTTTTTGCAAGTCCTTCTACACCAATGCCAACTTTGTTAAAAGGAGTTTCATCTTGACTAAGACTCAAATCACAAACATCTACCGTTCTATAGTTTAAATTCCTTCACATTATCAAAACAACCATCTTATATAACAGGTCAGAATAAGAATTTAAGGTCAAGAAAATAAATGTTTCTTTATTATAGAATCAGTTAATGACAGAGAAAAGATGGAAAATACCAGGATTTCTAGATCCTTGCTTGATAACCAACTGCCTCCAACAAGTACTACTACTTAATACTATTTGAATACTTGTCTAGAATGATTATTTTAATAATAAAAAAATATACAATGGTGTTAAAATAATTTTTAAAACTATTTTTAATAAATACTAAAAATAAACTGAGTGTGGAAAAAGAAATCATGAGTAATAAATAACAGTCTTTTCTGCAATCCCAATGGCCTACATTAATAGTCAAAACATTTCAGCCTTTTAATGTGTGTATGTGGCCCCAAGTTCCTAAAAACTAATCTAGGAAAATCCACCTTAAGTTTCCTTGTTCCCTTCCTCTCTTCCTCCCTCTCTTCCTTCCTTCCTTCTTTCCTTCCTCCCTCCTTCCTTCCCTCCCTCCCTCCTCTCCTTCCTTTTTTTTAAGGCCACACTGGTGGCCTACGAAGTTCCTGGGCTGGGGTGGAACTGGAGTTGCCGCTGAAGCCTAGGCCACAGCCGTTGGCAACACCATATCCGAGCCACATCTGCAACCTACGCCGCAGCTTGTGGCAACTCTGGATCCTTAACACGCTGAGTGAGGCCAGGGATCGAACCTGAATCCTCACAGACACAATGTCAGGTCCTTAACCCATTGAACTACAATGGGAACTCCCACCTTAGGTTTTCTTAATATATAAAACCTAAGATTTAAACATGTTACTAGATTCTCTAATGATATACTCACATGAAATATCCCATTATCCTGAACATGAAATTTTAATAAGAAACATAACAGGAATTTTAAAAGTAGAGAAAGAGAATTTGGTTATTCCTCAATTTAAAAATTTAAATATATAAAATTTGAATTCTTATAACTACTTAATTATACAGTACTCTCAAAGAGTAATTTCCTAAATAAAGTATAACACCCCAGTCACATGGCAACCTAAAAAAAAAAATACAGAAATCACCTATTTAAAAAACAGAAACAATATTCATAAGTGATGAATACCAGTAAATATCATCAAGAAAAAGAAAACACAAATAATCCACTCTGGAAAGAAGAGATTTTTATCATCTAATAATTCCCACAATGAGAAACAAACAGATGAAAAAAGAAAAAAAAAAAAAACAAGGAAAGGGTAGAGATTTTAAAAGAAAGCATCAAAGTCAGAAGACTCCATAAAAAATAGTATTTTTAAAAAGCAAAGCTAGAGGACTGGAAGAGGAGGTGTATAAAAGCCTAACAAAGAATAGTGAAGAAAAATGGAGACATAAAAACAGCTATTGCCTTAGGGACCAAGCACAAGCAGTCTTTTAGGTCTTATTGGCTATTTAAGAAAACCGGTGCCAGGTGCATTCATCCATCAAATGTTTATTGAGTACCTTCTATTAACAGGGGACTGTGACAAACGGGGGTGGGGTGGGAATAAAAATGGGGTAGAACATAAAAATGAACTAGACATGGTCCTCCTGAAACCTATGTTCAAATGGGCAAAGAGACAACAGTAACTACTACAAATACTACAAAGGGAAAATCTGGTATGCAAGGAAAGTATAAAACCTAGCTAGCATGGGAAGGCTTCCCTAAAGTGACACTGTACCTGAAAGATGAAAAGAGAAAGAGTGGGGGGGGGGGGGGCAGAGAAGAAACTCATTCTAGATAAAACATCAACAAAGACCCTACCATGAGAAAGTGCTAGGGGAGTCTGGAAAGATGTGTGGGGTGGAAGATAAGAAAGAAAAGGGTGGAATGGAATGAAGTTACAGACTTCATTTGATAATTAAAGTTAACATTAAACATCTCAACTCTGCTTCAGAGAGATAAACAGCCACATACAGTTTGGAACCCCTGTCTGGAGAGGTGGTACAGTGGGTTTATCGTTCCTGTATTGACCCTTGGTGCCTCTCAGTAGCCAAGTTCTTATATACTTTCCTCCCCCATTGACTCTGGGTTTGTCCATATGACTTGCTGAACTAATAAGACCTGAGCAAAGTAGAGCTTGAGAAGCACCTGCACATCGTGGCCTGCCCTCTTGGAACAGCTGCCCTAACGCCTGGAGACAAAGACCACATAGAGAACATGGCCCCAGTAATGTTTCCTGCCCTTGCTAAACCCAGTTCCCATTAGACCTGCCAGGTGAATGCCACTGCATGAGTAATTCTTAGTGAATAGGAAATACTAAATAATAGAATGAAATATAGAATTAAAAAGTCATTAAGGAAGCAAACATGCTGAGAAATTTCAAGTTCATTTGGAAAAAACAAAGAACCTGGAACAGGAAAAATTATGATCGCTGATGTAGCTAGTACACAGGGGTTTCCCCATTAGTACTCACAGATACAAAAAACAACACTCTGGGGAAAGACGCCTAATGGAGTGCTTCCTTAACAGCAGAGTTGTTATAACTCCTTTGCAGTCTAGCTCACGTACCAAGAAAACAGGGGCAAGCATTACTTATACAAACTTGCTTATGTGGGATAGTAATAAATTTATAAAACACTGAGAGAAAAGCCTTTAGTAATTAGGAGGGATGAAAAATATTACATAATCAAAGATATTATAGTGTTAAAGAAGAGCTATAACAGGCGACAACTCTAAAAAAGTCTTACCATGTTCAAGAGGAATGAATTCATGATAATTTGCACCTTACAGTAACAACAGACTTTGGAGCAAGGAAATACAGCACAGTAAAATATATGGTACTCAAAATGTTCACATAGATGACCTAGCTTATCACAGTAGAGTTCAAATAAGTTTAGTTTGGTATATTTAAACCAGGGTAAAGAAGTAGCACATTTTAGAAAGATTTCCATCAAAGCCATTAAAATAATTCAAATCTTCAGAACCTTAAAATTACCCAAAACTCAAAAACAGACAAAACTTACCAGAACTACTCAGGTAACTGGAATTTTCTAGATCATCAAGAAAAATACTCAATTCATTAAATAAGCCATAGTTCAGCTACACAATGGCATACTACACAGCTGCTAAAAAAAAAGAGGCTAAGTCATGAATCTTGAAAGATACATTGCTATGTGAGAAAAAAGCAAGATATAAAATGAAAGGTATAGTATGCTAATATTTGTACACAACAGCAGGAACAAGATAAATAATTTGCATTTCCCCAAATATGCATTAAGCCATCCGGAAAGGGACACAGAAACATTGTAACAGTGGCCAACTGTTTAGGGGTTTTGTGTGTGTACATGTGGTTTTGTCAGGCAAGAAAAGACTGGGCAAATGTAGGAGAGGATGGAAAAGAAACTTTTCACTTTCTTTTCATACATTTGATTTTAAACTATGTAAATATTTTAGCTGTTCAAAAAGTTAAATACTGATTTGAAAAATACACAAAGAAACAAAAGACCTACTCAGATCACATGATGGTGTGAGTCTGGGAAAAATAAAAAGACCATCTTTCTGATCTAGAAATTATAACACAGGAAGAATTTCTAGTAGCTTTTAAAAGACTTCCCCTTAAAAAAATTTAAAAGTAAATATTGCTGAAAGTAGCACAGTACAGTGTCCAAAGCTATAAAGGAAGAGAAAAGCAAGCTTTGGCTAGTGCAGGGAGATAGCCTAGGTCTGTAATAAAGGTCAAAGTCTATGATTTCTTTTACACACTTTCCCTCTGAGTCTTTTGAACTCTTAAACATGACTAATCAAGATAAGCAAGTTTAAAATTCAATTGGCTCTGTCTCCCACATTTGTTATTCTATATGCAGCAATTCATAATTATCCAAGCTTTTAAACACAGTCACAGGAATGTGTGAACATATTATATATATAAGCACATTTGATTTGCTTGACTTTCATATATACAATCAAGCTGGGCAAAGGACATGCAAAGAGAAGGTTTACCTGAGAATCTAAGAGTAAGCAACAGTTTAAATTCAACATACAACGTAACTAAAGACTTTTGAGACCCTCTCATACTTACTGCGTAAGTATTAGGCCAAAAAAAAGGGGAGGGAAGTAGGATAGGCAAGAACCTTTCTGAGGTTGTTTTTAAAATTTATACTTTATTACAATTTTAGAGACTAAAAATTGTAATGTAAAACATTAACAGTGACCTAGTCAGTAATTTGAAAACAGATTTACTCAATAAACTAGAAAGCTCAATGCTGCTAGTTTCAAAAGGCAATTTTTACTCAAAAAAGCATAAGCCAATATTTCCAACTCTGGTTATTATTCTTGAAATTGAATAACCATGCATAACTAGATGTGAGACTGAACCTGTTCAAAGGAGTAGGAAACTGACTGTATTAAAAGGTAAAGTATATTAGTTTTTCTTTTAAAGGAACTCTACCATTTAATAGATCAAGAACTTGTGGGTAGCCTGGGTGAGGGTGGGAGGAGGATATGAGGATTTATATAATATAATACTATTCTGTAAGACTACATTATGTGCTATAAAGGCAAAAACAAGCTAATGGTTTTCTCTTTAAATGGAAAGGTGACTCTTGCAACCCATACCACATTTAGTAACTTGAATGTTCCGTAATTTTTAAATGTGAAAATATTTGGGAACTAATTCACTTTGAGTCAAACAGACCTTTTACAATGCTACTGTCCTCCCCAGGTAAGGCCTTTATTTAGGTGGCAGGGAGAAGGAGAGGAGGTGGGAAGGCACTGCTGGATTCTGGGCTCCTCCTCTTGCTCTCTGGGGCTGCAATAGTCTAATAAGGTCACCAACCACACATAGCCATTTAAATTTTGAGCTGAAAATTCAGTTCCTTAGTCCTATTAGGCACACTTAAAATGTTCAACTGCCACATGTGACTCTTTAACAAGTAGTAGACAGCACAGATGCAAAACAGACTCATCATTATATAAAGTTCTATTGGACAGTACAGCTTAGAAAAGTCCCAGGGAAGAGATTTCATACAAATACTTTTCGGCATAAGGTTTGGAATTTACAAGGTCAAGAGTAGAAAAGAGTTGGGATTATTAGACAAAGGAATATTCATAATAATAAGAATGAACAAAATCATATTTATTCATAAAATGTCTGGCTAACTTAGAGACTAAACTTGAATGGGACATTAAATTCATTTTAACAAATATTTATTATGTGCTAAAAATAGAAAGATAATTAGGGATGCTCCTTGTCTTCAAAAAGTTAATAACCTAGTAAGGAAGATTTGCTTTAAGAATAACTACAACAAAGTATTCTACAAGTACCAAAATGAAAGCAGACATAAAATGCTCTGGGAAGGCTGAGAAGCAAACTTTGATTTCTCACTGGAGACAAGGTGAGGGCAGAGAAACAGGGATATTTCAAGGAAAAAGAGTATGAGGATACTCTGGGATAGATTACAACACTTATTAGCTATGTCATTTTAGATAGTTACTGACATTCCCTATCCATTTCCTGATCTGTAAAATGGGAATAACATTACTAACTTCATGGGTTATTAAGATACAATTAGTCACACATAAATACATGCAGGCACATGTAAAGTGCTCTGAACAGTTCCTTTACCACAGGGTTCTTAGAGCTCAATAATACACAGAACGTGCTCAGAAAGCTGCTTGGTATCATATGTACTTATTGAATATTAATTTTGATATTCATTTATTGGATTTATCAACTATTATATTTCCAACCAAATAATTTTAAAAAGCTCTACTACCAGCTTACAAAAACTAGTAATTGGATAACTAGTTTTCAGCAAGCTGGTTAATGAAAACAGAGAATCAGAAAAAAACATTCTAAAAACATGAAAAACACTCTTACACCTTTACTATCAGCAAATCTAGGATTGAGGTTGTTAACTAAAAAAGCACACCAGTATAGTAGAGAATAAACATTGCTTTAGGTTAGTAAGAGATTAAATAAATAATCTGGTACTGTATCTTATTAGGATTTTCACTAGCCTATCATATATATATATGATAAGCCTACCTTGCAGGCACTGCCTGTCTGCCACCCCCAATACTTCTAGTTGTTAGAGATCTGCCACCTGTCCCCAGGGACAAGCACAGCTGCTAAAGCTCAGCCAATTTACACTTTCTCCCAGGAATTTAGAATTCTAAATAGTCACAGGACTGAGGAGCTCAGGAAGGAGATGACTGTAGTTGAGAGAAGTTCCACTGACCCCTGCTGTAGTCCTCAGAGCTTCCCAGTCTCCTGTGGTTCCTGAAACTTTATTGCACAATTCTATTTTGGATTCCATGGGATCCTCTGGTAGCCAATAAATTCCTTTTTCCTTAGGCCAGCCAGAACTAGTTTCTGTTACTTGTACTGCCCCCACCAACAAAAATCCTTAACTAATAATGCACTTCTTAAAGTAAATATTTACATTATGTATATTCTCATAGCTGACATCTTAACAAAAATCAATGAGAAAGAACACTTTTCTCTATATGTATATAATGCTATATATACAACTGTACAAGTGAGATCTGAAATTTATACCTTCCTTTGGCCTCAAGTATTGTCCAAACTCTTTATCAAGGATTCAAGCTGTTTCTTAACCTGAGCCCATTAGCTTTCACCACCATCTCTTGCTATTAACCCAATACAGATCAAGATAGCAGCCAAATCATCTACAGAGGCCCAAAGATACTGCAGTTCTCAGCTTAGCTGGTGATGTCTCTTCACTCTGTTGGAATACTATGTGTGAAACTTTTCAAATTCCATATACTAGTTCAAATATCAAACTCTTCAAGTTTCTCCCCTATTTCCTTAAGCAAACACTTCTCCCTATCTATATTCCCATAACATTTCATTTACAGATTCAATGAAGCACTTATCATTGAATAATTTGTTACAAGTTCCTATGTGGGGTCTGCTTCACCAATAAAATGTTCATCTTGTAAAGACAAGGGCCATATATTCTTAACTACGTCTCCTTACCTCCAGCACAGTATTTCATATGCAAATTTGCACTCATACACTGGATGAACTAAACTGAAAAGGGTGTCTTTCTTAGAATATTATTATTACATTAAAAATTATTTTAAATACTTTTTCAAAAAAGTAGACATGGCTAGTCTGTGGTATTTAAATTATTTTTAGAAAAATGACAACAGTTCTCTTCTTGACACTTCACTTAACCATAAATATCTACATGACATGGTGAAAAACTTCAGTTAATGCATTCCCATTACTAATATTTTAAATGCCATGAAACACAGGAATTTGCTTCCACCACAACCTCCACTCATTGAAGAGGGGAGTAGGGGTTTGGAGACCCAGAAAAAAAAAGCAGCACACCAAAGTAAAAATACACTTTTAAAAATAAGCATGTACTTTCCTCACTAATTTTCAAAGCACGTCAAGGCCAGTAAGATGAGCACAGAAGCAGGAAATAATTTCCAGTACACTCAGTTAAATAAACGGTTTTGTGGTTTTCAAGTGAACCTTAAAAATAGTGCTCATTTTTTACACATTGTTATGGTGCATAGACTGTATATAAATGCAATACACTAATTAATCTTCAATAAATATCAAGTATGCTCCTTAACTACGGTGCAAAGAAAACATAAGGCATGGATAAATTCAAGTGTTAAAGCTTTATAAGCAAGAAAGGGAATAATTTTTTAAATGTCAAGATATGTGAAGATAACAATTAGAACACATGTAAATTTGCACAGAAACTTCTGAAACATATTTTTATTTTAATTTACACTGGAATGTGATTCTAAAAAAGAAGACTAATTCATTTTCTTGAAATATGCCCTTTTCCTACAAATTCCAAATAACAATACTATTTTAAATTCAGTACTTATGTCAGGCACAGTGCTCAGAACTTTATTATTTTCTCATTTAATATCAATCCTAGAAGGCATCAACTTCACATAAAAGGAAATTAAAACTGAGACAGATGTAGTGAATTGTCCAGTCAGAGAGGCAGGAACTGAGGGAACTGTTAGGAGCGCAATTCTCCTTACTGAAGAGCCTCCACTGTTAAATGCTGTCTAACTTGGGTTTGAAGGTCTGCTTACATGTGATATTGTACTGTAAATGCTGTACTACCATCTGATCCAAGGTTTGTTGAATTCAAGGTTTTGTTAATGTGAAACCACAGATACAGGGTAACTGTGTGTGTGGAAGGTTAACTATAAATTATACTTGGATTTTCAACTTTGCAGAGGATTGGCACCCCAACCACTCCTGCCCACTCGTCGTCCCCACCTCCTTGTTCAAGGGTCAACTGCACTGTCTCTCAGTTCAGAAGATATTCAAATTAAATGTCCCACTGGCTTCTAAACAGAGGAGACAGGATTTCAATTCCTTCTCTCAAGTAAAAACTTAACTGCATATTAAGTCTATCAAAATACCTAAGTAATTTTGGTCACAGGAAAGGAAGATAAATATATGAGTGTTTTAAAGCAAACACAACTTCACAATTACAAACCTGTAAGTATCTCAAGCATATTTTTTAAAGGTCCTATAAAGCCTATAAATATAAAGCATTACCCTGTTAGCAAAAACCCTGATTGAAAAACAACATTACAAGAACATTTCAGATTAATCCTGAATATAGGCATAAAAATTAAAAATATTACAAGTCAAATACAACAACCCATAAAAAAAGAACCACTATGACCAAGTAAGTGGATTTAACCCAGGAATGCAAGGTTAAATTTTTTTTCTTTTTCTTTTTAGGGTCGCGGCATATGGAAGTTCCCAGGATAAGGGTCTAATCAGAGCTGCAGCTGCTGGCCTACACCAGTCATAGCAATGCCGGATCCTTAACCCACTGAGCAGTGCCAGGGATCGAACCCACATCCTCATGGATACTTATCTGGCTCATTACCACTGAGCCACAATGGGAACTCCCAACATTTTAAAATCAATGTACTTTACCATATTAATACAACAGAAAATCATGATAATATCGATAGATGCAGAAAAAACATTTGACAAAATTAAACAGTCATTCATGATAAAGGCTCTCAGCAAAAAAAGTATGGCCAGAAATTTCCTCATTCTGACAAAGGACATCTATTATAAAACCTGCTTTCTTCCACCAATATCAAGAACAAAATTAAGATGCCCATTTTTACCACTTCTATTCAACCCTGTACAAGCTAGGGAAATAAGGCAAGAATAATAAGTCCAATTCATAGAAATGGGAAAGGAAGAAATATAACTTCCATTATTCACAAAAGATGGTTAGTTGCATAAAAAAATACCAAGGAATGTACAAAAAAGCTACTAGAATTAATGATTTGAATTTAGCAAAATTAGAGGATACAAAGTCAATATATATTTCTATATGCTAGCAATTGATTAGAAAAAAATCTAAAATATTACTTATAATATTATACCAAATTAATTTCAAAAGAATTTTTCCCTTTTTCTTTCATATTTATATGAGATGATGAATGTTCACTAATCTTATTTTGGTAATTAATTCTTGTATGTAAGTCAAATCACTATGCTATATATAGTGCTGCATATCAATAATAGCAGGAGAAACAAACCAAAAGAATTATATAGAAATTAATGAATACAGAGATATACTATGTTCATGAATTGAAAAACTCAATATTGTTAAAATACCTATTCTCCTCAAATTGATCAACAAATTTAACACAATCCCAATTAAAATCCTAGAAGGAAGCTGAAACATTTATTTTTAAATTTAGATGGAAGCTCAAAAGACCTAGAATTTAGATGGAAATTCAAAGGACGAAAGCAACCTTAAAAAAGAAAAATAGTGGCTCACCATACCTGATTTTAAGATGTATGGTAAGGCCACAATAATCAAATCAATGTTCTACTGGCATTAGGATAGAAAAAAACAAATTAATGGGACAGAAGAGAGTCCAAAAATAGATCTAAACATATATGGTCAACTAATTTAAAAAATATTTTCCAAGTCAATTCAGTGATGAAAGACTTTTTAACAAATAATATATCAAATGGGTAACAGTATGGGGAAAAAATGACCCTCTAAAGAGAAAAAAATCAAATGATTATTTCATATGACCCACATACAAAAATTAATTTGAGATGAACCATAAATCTAAGTGTAAAAAGAACAACAAAGCTTCTAAAAGAAGCATTAGACTGCCATGGTAATCTTGGCATAAGCAAAGATTTCTTAGGATACAAAAAGCACTTTCTAGAAAAGAAAAAAAAAGATAAATTAGACTTCAACAAAACAAAAAAATTCAGCCCATCAAAAACAAAAAACAAAAAAAACCATCATTTAGAAAATATTAGGCAAGCCACAGAGCCACAGACTGGGAGAAAATACCTGAATTACTTATCTCTACCAATAGTCTTATGTGAATCACACTAGCAATTTCAGATTTTCTAGTATCAAATATGTGAATTAAAAATAGATGAAATTTGAGTTCCTGTTGTGGCTCAGCAGAAATGAATCTGACTAGCATCCATGAGGACACAGGTTTGATTCCTGGCCTTGCTCAGTGGGTTAAGGATCCAGCATTGCCTGAGCTGTGGTGTAGGTCGAAGATGTGGCTTGGATCCTGAGTTGCTGTGGCTGTGGTGCAGGCCGGCAGCTGCAGCTCTGATTCAACTCTTAGCCTGGGAACCTCCATATGCTGCAGGGGCAACCCTATAAAGACAAAAAAATTAAAATTAAAAAAATAGATGACATTAATTTTAGTAAATTTTATCTAACTGAATATGTTTTTAAAACTTTAATTTCAATATGTAACCAATATTAAACGCTTCATGATATATTTTACATTCTTTTTTTGTAATAAGTCTTAGAAATCCAGTGTGTATTTCACTTACTACACATTTCAATTTGAAACAATCACATTTCAACTGCTCAACAGGCACATGTAGCTAGCGGCTATCAAGTACTGTATCAGCCAATTGAGATGTTTTCTTTTCTTTTCTTTTTTTTTGGTGGCATCCATGGCATGTAGTATTAGCTGCCAGGCCAGGGCCTGAACCCAAGGCATGGCAGCAACGCAAGTCAATGGAGTGACAACCCCAGATCCTTAACCTACTGAGGCATAAGAGAACTCTTCGGATAGAGAAAATTTTAATTTTTTTAAATTTTTTTATTTTTTTGCTCTTTAGGGCAGAACCCTCGGCATATGGAGGTTCCCAGGCTAGGGGCTGAAGAGGAGCTACAGCTGCCAACCTACGCCACAGCCAGAGCAACATCAGATATAAGCCATGTCTTCAACCTACACTACTGCTCATGGCCACACCAGAGCCTTAACCCACTGAGCAAGGCCAGGGATCAAACATGCAACCTCATGCTTTCTAGTCAGATTCATTTCCGCTGCTCCACAACAGGAACTCCTGAAGATCTTATTTTTTAATTATGAGTACTATATGTTTAACAAGAAAGAAAAATGTTTTTGTTTTGTTTTTTTATGGCCACACCCACAGTACATGGAAGTTCCCAGGCCAGGGATTGAACCCTGGGACTGCAGCTGCAGCAACAGTAGATCCTTTAACCCAATGCACTGAACTGGGGATTGAAACTGCACTTCTGTAGCAAACCAAGCCACTGCAGTTGGATTCTCAACCCATTGAGCTATGGCAGGATCTCCAAGAAAAGTTATTTTTTAAACAGTAAGTTATTTGACAACTATCAAGAGACCTTTTTCCAAAGTCCCACAACTGGGTATTACATAATTTGGGGGAGTTACTTCACACTGTTTCCTAGCATTCTGTGGAAGATTCTTCTTTTTAGGAATGAACTGATTGGTCTGTGCTTATGGAAGAAAGAGATATAACAACAAAAGAACCAAATAAAAATGCAGCAACAAAATGAGTCTTCCAGTACACAGGTGTGTGTATGCATGGAGCCAATTCCCTGATTTCTACATTTTTAAACAGTGTATTATCTCTGATGGTTAAATTCAACAAATATTTACTGATTAGCCACATACTGTAAGCATCATTTGGGGCCCTTCTTAATATGAGATTAAAATCATTCAGAGTACGTTTACTCGAATAATGAGTTAAAATAACTTTTGCTTCTCAAACTTTGAGTCTTTCTCAAAAAGAAAAAAAATGATAATCATTAGGTGCATCAAACACAGGCCCTCAAAATTAAAGATTCATTCAGTATGCCTTCAAGTAAATGTAGGAATTCCTACGGAGGAAATTTTTCCTTCTGTGGAAGAAAAAAGGTAAGAATTTCATCGAACTTCTCTTCAGAAACCATGCAAACAAGAATGAAAGAGTGAAATATTTAGTGTTTGAAAGAAAACCCCACAAATCTAGAATTCCATATTCAGTGAAATTATCCTCACAAGTGAAGAAGAAATATTTTTTAAAGACAAACAGCAATTAGCAGTTCCCTTGTGGCACAGTGAGTTAAGGATCTGGCATTGCTGTAGCTGTGGCACAGGCTGCAACTGAGACATCGGGCGTTATCCCTGGCCCATGGACTTCCAAATGTTGCAGGTTCAGCCAAAAAAAAAGGACAAATAGCAACTGAAAATAATTGTTACCAGTAGACCTACCTTTCAAGAAATGTTAAAAATATTAAATTTCTCAGTTAGAAGCAAACTTCAATAAATGCACAAAAAAATGTTAGAAAAGGAGTAGATGAAACTTAAATCTTTTATTTTCCTTATTTTTAATTGCTCTACCACATTAGAGTTTGAGCAAAATCATAACAGCAACAAGGTATTCAGTGATTACCGCCTATGGATAAGCAAAATTAATGACATCAATGTTATAAAGGATGAAATGGAGGAATTGAGAGTATTCTGTTATAAGGTACCTCTACTACCCTTGAAGCAATACAGTGGACTGATTGTAAAAGTATTCTGCAAACAGCAGGGCAACCACCAAAAAAAAAAAAAATTTACATACAATTGGTATATTAAGGGAGGAGAGAAAATAGAATCATTAATTAAAACCAAAAAAAGCAGAAAAAAACGTAGAAGAAAAACATAATGGATAATCCAATTACATCAATAATCACTTTAAATGTAAATTGCCTAAATATACCAATTAAAAGACAAAGATTGTGAGGGTGAATTACAAAAAAAAAAAAAAAGACCCCAGTATACACTGTCTACAAGAAATGCATTTCTATTTTAAAGACACAAATAAATTTAAAAGCAAATGGATAAAGAAAAATATACCTATGCTAACACTAACTGAAAGAAAGCTGGAGTAGCTATATTAATTTTGGGCAAAGCATGCTTCAGAGCAAGGAAAATTATCAGAGATAAAGAAGGGGATTACATAATGACAAGGGGATTGATTATCCAAGATTGTTATCCTTAACAATCCTTAAGGTTTATGCACTTAACAACAGAGCATCAAAATACATGAGGCTAAAGCTGATAGACCAGCAAGAAGTAGATAAATAGACTATTTCAGCTGAAAATTTCAACACTGCTCTGTTAGTAACTGACAGACCCACTAGGTAGAAAATCAGTAAGGACAAAGTTGAATTGATTCCCATGCATCTGGATCTAGTTCACATTTATAGAATACTTGCTTTAACAACAGCAGAGTACATATTCTTCTAAAACTTTCACGGAATAATCACCAAGACAGACCACATTCCAGGCCATAAAACACAAAAACAACAACAAAAGGAAATCATACAAAGTATTTCTCAGACAGTGTAGAAATCAATATAAGACAGCTGAAATTTTTCATAACATCTGGAGTTCAAACATACTTCTAAAAAATACATGGATCAATGACTTCTCAAGAGAAAGTTTAAAATATTTTGAACTAAATGAAAATGGAAATATGACATCAAATTTTGTGGGATGCAGCAAAGGCAGTTCTTAGAGGGAAATTTATAGCACTGAATACATATATGAGAAAAGAAAAAACAATCCAAAACTGATAACCTAAGCATCTATTAGGGAAACTAGGAAGAGAAAATTAAATCCAAAGTAAGCCAAGAAAAGAAAAAAACAAAATTATAGCAGAAGTCAATGCAATTGAAAACAGGAATAGAGAAATCAGAAGACCAATTAAACTGGTATCTTTCTAGCCAGGCTACCAAAGAAAAAAAGAGGGAAGACACAAATTAGCAACATCAGAGCCCAGAAGCAGACCCACACAAACACTTCCAACTGATATCTGACAAAGGAGCAAAAACAATCCAATGGATAAAGGACAGTCTTTCTGTAATAATCTATCTAAATACTGATCTTCTACATTTCACAAATATTAAGTCTAAATTAATAATAAATATAACTATCAAATGCAAAGTTATGAAACTTCTGAAAGATAACATTAGAGAAAATGTACATGACCTTGGGTTTGATGACAAATTTTTTAGAAACAATAGCACAACCTGTGAAAGAGAAAATTGATAAATGGGACTTCATTAAAATTAAAAACTTCTGCTCTGCAAAAAAACACTGATTAAGAATGAAAAGCCGGAGTTGTTCAGGGGTTAATGAACCTGACTAGTATCCATGAGGGCTCAGATTTGATCCTTGGCCTCACTCAATGGGTTAAGGACCTGGCATTGCCATGAGCTGTGGTGTAGGTTGCAGACGTGTCTTGGATCCCGTGTTGCTATGGCTGTGGTGTAGTCCAACAGCTACAGCTCCAATTTGACCCCTAGCCTGAGAACCTCCATATGCCGTGGGTGTGACCCTAAAAAAAGACCAAGAAAAAAAAAATGTGATCCATGGTAAAGACAAGAATAAATCATGAGAAACTGGTACATATGACAGAATTAGTGGACAAGGACTTTAACAGAGTTACCATAACTGGTTCCCATACATTAAATTAGAGCAAAGATAGAACAGTTAAGTAGAAACATAATACATTTTCAAAAATGCAAATTAAACTCCAACTTCTGAGATGAAAAATTAATGTCCAGATGGTGCTAATGGCTGATTAGACATTGTGCACAAAAAATTAGTGACTTAAAAGACAGAGCAATAACTACTATCTAAAAGAAACAGTGAGAGAATGAGATGAAAATAAAAAAAATGAGCTTACAGTAGTGAGGTCTAATTCAACTTCAAGCACTCTATATGGATCTAGCTTTTTCGAAATCTACCTTTTCTGTGTGAGGGGGTGGGGGAGTCTCAAAAATTCTCTAACTTGATGTATACTTATTGTAAATCCACAGATCCAAGAAGTTTTAAAAAGTCCCAACACAAGAAACATTAAGAAAACTGTAGCAAAGCACATCATAGTCAAATTCTTTAAAACTAGTAATAAAAAGAAAAATCCTAAAAGCATTCAGAAAAAAAAAAGACACATTGTGTCCAGAAGATCAAAGAAAAAAAAAAGAAGAAAGAAAGGTAAAAAGACACATCAAATCATTAAGAGCTTTCAATGGAGCTTAACTGTATTAGAGATGAGAAGTAAAAAGGGGTACTTTAACTTTTAACTCTGTATAGTGTGTTTAACAATAAGTAAAACTGAGTATTACATTTGCACTTGAAAAAAATGTTATTGGCTAATATACACACTATGAAAATAGTAAACTACAGAAGGATATAAGGCAAATAGTAAATAAAAGACTTGTTTTCAAATGGGAATACTCACTAGGTTATTTTAAAGCAAATATTTTTCATTGGAACAAGGGGTGGGAGGTAAGGTCTTAAAAAAATACTAAGCATAGGCACATAAAAATAGCTAGAAAATATTGAAAAGGAGAGTAATAAGGGACTTAAAACTAATCAAACTATATCATCATTATAAAGTCACACTAATTAAAAATTCTGTATATTGGCAAAGAAATGAAAAAATAAGAGAATGCGGAAATGGATCTAAGGACATAAGTTATAAAGATAGCATTTCAAATAGGTGGGAGAAAATGAACTGCTCAATAAATGGTGTCGAGACAACTAGCCATTTGTAAAAATTTAACAGTAAATTTCTACTACCCTTGGTCTTCCAAAGTCACTTCCAGAAAGATCAAAGATTAACAGGTACAAAATAAAACCGTAAAAGTACTAGGTAAATGTGAATAAATATTTTTGGAATTCTGAGCTAGGACAGTATTAAATAAAAACCTGACATAACAGGAAGATTATTACATTTAAGGAGTACTCTTGTGGTGCAGGAGGTTAAGGATCTGGCGTTGTCACTGAATTGGCTTGGGTCACTGCTGTGGCAAGGGTTCAATCCCTGGCCTGGGAACTTCCGTATGACACAGGCATAGTCAGGGAAAAAAAAAAAAAAAAAAAAGAGAGAGAGAGAGACATAGAGATAAAGAATATCACAATTAGCTACACAAAATTTAAAACCTATGCAATGACCAAAAATACTTCTGGCAAAAGATAAAATGACGAACCACCAAAAAATACTGTAATATAAAACTACTATTCCTAAAAGAGTTCAAGTCACTAAGAAAAAAACAAATAACCCAATAGAAAAATGGTCTAAACACAAGAATAGGCAATTCATGGAAGAAATATAAATGACCAACAGATACAACTTCACTAAAAACTACAAATCAAACAACGAGATTTTTTTTGACCAGTGATGGCCAGTGAAACTGTCAAAAGCAAAAAAGGGAAGTTCCTGTTGTGGTTCACTGGAAATGAACCCAACTAGTATCCAGATGACACAAGTTCTATCCCTGGCCTCACTCAGTGGGTTAAGGACCTGAAGTTGCTGTGAGTTGTAGTCTAGGTCTCAGAAGCAGCTCAGTTCTGGCATTGCTTGTTGCTGTGACTGTGGTATAGGCCGGCAGCTGCAGCTCCAATGTGACCCCTAGCCAGAGACTTCTATATGCCATGGGAGCAGCTGTTTTAAAAAAAAAAAAAAAGAAAAGAAAAAGATTTTAAAATCCTAGGATGAATATGACTATAAAGAGGTTGGTAACAACTGTTTTGGAATACAATGCAGTGGTATCAATTACTGTTTTTTTAATGCCCATGCTGACTTCATTTCTTTAAATTTACAGAAGTATTTGGAAAAGATACATAGAAATATATATTTGAGGAGTTCCCTGGTGGCCAAGTGGTTAAGGATCTGGCATTGTCACTTCTGTGACTCAGGTTCCATCCCTGGCCTAGAAACTTCTGCATGCTGTAAGCATGCTTCTGCCCCCCCAAAAATGTATTTGAATGTTTTCATTACAGCACTGTTTCTAAAGCCAAAAACTTGGAAACTAAAAATATGGGTTGATCTGTGTCTCCCTAAAAATACACTAAAGTCCTAACTCCTCTATCTGTGAATGTGACCATATATCCAAAGAGATTCTTTGCAGATGTAAACAAGTTAAGATGAAGTTATTAGGGTTGTCGGTAATCCAGTGACTGGTGTCCTTATACAAAAAGACAGAGGAACAGACAAGCAGAGAACATGCTTTTATGATTATATAGGTAGAGACTGGAGTGATGAATCTATAAGCCAAAGAATATTAAGGATGGTGAACAAATGCTAGAAGCTAGGAGAGGCATAGGACAGATTTCCTCTCAGTGCCTCCAAATGGAACCAACTCTGCCAAACCTTGATTTTGGACTTCTAGCCTCTAGAAGTGTGAGAAAATAAATCTGTTTTTTAAGCCACGCAGTTTGTGGTACCTTGTGACACTAGCCGTAGGAAACTGATAGAGGTTAATGTTATAAGACATACATAAAATATAGGATGCAGTAATGAAAAGGATGCAATGGATATAAATGAACATGGACATATTTGAAGGACATAAAATATAAGTGAAAAGTTGCAGAACAACATGTATAATACCATTTTTCTGGTAAAGAGAATATCTTTCTCCTCCTTCGACTCCTCACTGAAATCCATCCTTTTCAAATGCTGATCAAGCCAAATATGGGCTAGACTACTTCCCTCAGTGATCCTGATGTGCACTGACACCTTCATAGGTCTAATTCCACTCCTACGGCCTAAATGATCAGCACTCTGGCAAAGGAATCCAAAAGCCCTAACCCTATAATTCTACTATCAAGCCATTTTCACAAGGAGGTTCTGCTGTCATCTTGAATTCACAGAGCCAACTAAATATTACCATTTTTTCTTCACAATGTTTCTAGAATAAAGCCTTGGAATGGCAACTAGATTTCATCTACTGTGAACTTGGACTGACTGGTAGTAGCTGCCTGTAAGAATATGCTGAGTATTATTCAAAAACCACATCATAAGGAAGTAGGAAAAAAGGCTGTGAGTGATAGATGGTGTCTGCCATGAGAACAAAGGCCAAGGATTTACTATCCTTCATAATCCATTTTCTATTCCAGATGCTTAGCCAAGCCAGTCTGGTCCTCAAAGACAATGAAAAAGTGTTTGGTAAACTTTAAAGTATTACTCAATTATTCTTATTATGAATAATAAGTTCCAGTTTTCCCCATTTCTAGATCCTTACTATCTGTACACTTTTTGAATTAAAATCTTTGTGTCTTCTCTCTACCTAGGGACTAAAGCTCAACCCCTAGGTCTGGCATTCAAGGTCTTCCAAAATCTGGCCTCAATTTACCCTTCAAACTAATTATTCATGATCTCCTCAGGTAAACACCATATTCAATTCTAGCCAAGCCAGTCTATTCAATATTTCCAAATACTCCGTGCAAATTTTCTACCCCAAACTTGCTCACATATTTCCCTACAAGTGAACTGAGCTGCTTTCATGCTCTGACATAAATTCTATAGGCCATTTATGGTTCTCATGTTCAAACTCCACAATGACATATTAAATCCCACAGTGATATACCTATGTCTCCTATTATTCAAATTTTTTTTTTTGTCTTTTGTCTTTTTTGTTGTTGTTGTTGTTGTTGTTGCTATTTCTTGGGCCGCTCCCGCGGCATATGGAGGTTCCCAGGCTAGGGGTTGAATCGGAGCTGTAGCCACCGGCCTACGCCAGAGCCACAGCAACGCTGGATCCGAGCCGCGTCTGCAACCTACACCACAGCTCGCGGCAACGCCGGATCGTTAACCCACTGAGCAAGGGCAGGGACCGAACCGGCAACCTCATGGTTCCTAGTTGATTCGTTAACCACTGCGCCATGACGGGAACTCCTATTATTCAAATCTTTATTATATGCTGGCTTGTAAAACATTATCTTTTTGTGCTTAATTTTTGTCTTTCCCACCTAGTTAGTAAACAACTGAGGGGTAAGGACTAGATATTCCTTAACCCTTCCATACAATCCAACATCTGGGAAGGTGTTATATACTCAGTTAAGTCCTCACTTCTTGATCATGATGATACCTTATTAATAAAAAGAGGAAATCACTGGATTAACTTCATTCACTGCATATAGATCAATCAGCTCCTTTACTATTACGAAAATTTCTCCGATATTTAGGTATCTATCATCTGATATTTTTACGGCATCAAAAGTATTAAACATACCTGGAAGGAGTATTTCACTTAAAATTTCTTATTTCGGAAACAAAAATATTATAAACAATGCACCTTTAACACTTAAAAATACTAGATAGTTTTAGCTTCTCCAAACCTAATATGAAAGTTTAACTTTAAAATATTTCATTGTCTTAAATCTACTGTGTATTTGTCTGAAGATAATTTCAATCCCCTATTTTCAACAGCACTTAATATTCCCAGATGTCTTTCATATTTCCATTTTGTTTCAATTTATCTAGTCTTTAAAGAGTACTCATTTTACAGAGACAAGATTTCTATAGTAATCTTCACATCAAGTGAAAAATAAGTTAAAAAACAAAACCACCATGGCAGAAGAACAAAGGGCCAAGGATACTAAGGAGCAATTAAAGTAAACTAACAAATAGGCATAGTAATTGAAGCATGAAATTACTACAACCAACATTACTCTACACCAGTTTCCTGGTCTCTTTAAAAAAAGGCCATAAATTCCTTTATGATACTTTAACTCCAAAGTGAACTGATGTTTCCTTTCTTCCTTCCTTTCTTTCTCTTTCTTTTGCTTTTTAAGGCCGCACCCACAACATGTGGAAGTTCCCAGGCTAGGGTCAAATTGGAGCTGAAGCTGCAGGCCTACACCAGAGCCACAGCCACAGCAACGCAGGATCCAAGCCCTGGCTGTGACCTACACCACAGCTCATGGCAATGCTGGATCCTTAACCCACTGAGCGAGGCCAGGGATCAAACCAGCATCCTCACTGTTCCTAGTCGGGTTCCTTAACCACTGAGCCACGAAGGGAACTCCTGAACTGATGTTTTCTAATTAATTTCACTTGCCTATATTAACACTATAGTGATGCCATCCTCCACTGTTCCTAAGAATACTGAGATCTAGATACAATAAATAAAAACAATACATTTTTGTTACACTATGAGTATAGTTATTAAGCATGTCAAATATATTCTAATTAGTAAACAATACTTATACTTAAAAAAATACTAGATCGTTCAGTCACACACCAATAAGAATTTTACTTACAGTTAATAATATATATAATATTAATCTGGATAAGAATGTATGAACTTGTTTTACTTCCAGAATCTAGAGTGAAAATGAGCTCTATTAATAAGGCTGAGTTCTCACCTATTAGATCGAAACTATGACTCTTAGAATAATTTATAATGAAGCTGAACTCTATCTGCTCTTCTTCTTTTAGGGCTGCGCCTGCAGCATATGGAGGTTCCCAGGCTAGTGGAGCTATAGCCATTGGCCTGTGCCACAGCCACTCGACGTCCCAGGTGCATCTGCAACCTACACCCATGCCAGATCCCAGCAGCCTCTGTGACCTACACCACAGCTCATGGCAATGTAGATCCTTAACACACTGAGTTAGGCCAGGGATTGAACCTGCCTCCTCATGGATATTAGTCAGATTAATTTCCATAGAGCCACGATGGGAACTCCTCTATCTGCTCTTCTAAACTTCCACTTTTAGTCACTCTAAAATAACCAAGCCAGTTCACTATACATTTAAAAGTAAAAACTTAAAAAAAAACTTATTCTTAACTTTAGATAATAAGCAATAAAAGGTAATTCCTACCTATCATATCACTAACACAATTTCATGCAAGGAATAAGGTTTTAGATGGAATTGGTTAACAAAAGAGAAACTTTAGGATAAGTCCATCTTAATGAAAAGGCATACTTCCAATAAGCAAAAAATTCCTTGTAATTAGAAGAAATAATTATTAATAATTCAAAGTTAGTTAACAGGTGATTATTCTACTATTAATGCTTTTTAATTCTGTTCATCCTGGTCTTTTTAAAGTAATATGCCTATTAAATTGAGATGCTAAGAAAAAGGTGAGTTAGAAACAGGAATTTGCAATGAGATGATTTGAGATTATCTACCCTGCACTTAGGTATATACTATCTTTGTCTTCACTGTGCAAAACACACATATGTCAAGGTTAACAGAGGGCTAGTTTTAGGGTGTTTTTTGTTTTTTTCCTGCTAGAGTCCCTGGCAACTAGAATATTTAGGATGATAGAACATTAAAGGTGGAAAGACTGTGTTATCTGTCCGATCACTCATTTTCGGATGAGGAAAGTGAAGTTCAGGAAGGTATCGATTCTTATTCACATTCACAATTAACTGGTGGCAGAGCATGGCCTAAACCCCAGAAACTCCTAACTCTTACACCAGTATCCCTTTTTTCCTCTTCAGTCAGCAGCCAGAGGGGCTAAGTCTGCCCAGAAACCCAAAGAGATTCGTTCCAGCTGCTGTTTAACTCAATTTACATACTTCAAGCCAAAGTGTTAGAATTAAATTACCTAAATCAAAACAAATACAATATAGAGTTCACGATTTTACAATAAAACTTCCCTGCCAGTACCAGAAATCTAAACCATGTAAATGCACAGTATTAATGACAACATTCTTTCACATGCTTCTCAAGACTCTCAGAACACTTTATAAGCAGCAGGCATTATAAGTGGTTTATTCACATTATTGCATTATTCTCTGAAATCCTTGACTAAGCCCATTTTACAAATCTAGACACTATGGTTCATATTTGTTAAGAAATGTTCCTATACTACAGAGCTAAGAATAACAAGAAACAGGATATACATACCCAGATCTGCTAGATTCATCTATATCTCCTCCTGTGCTTATAATTCACTGTGTATGACACTTTTGTATTCACTGTTTTCCTCTTTACTAGACAAGGTTGCCTTCCCATCTTTGTATATTCTAAATCCTATGAATTTTAACCTTCTTCCTCCTTCCACATTACTCAAGGTTTAATACATTCATAGCCCTAACTTCCCACTGGTACAGCCTTAATTTAGGCTTTCTTCAAGACAATGATCCCCGTAGGCATCTCTCCTTCTAAACCTATTTAAGAATTTAGAATAGAAACAAAGTAACTGTTGGACAGCTACTGCTACCAGCTATATTAGTTCAGCAGCAGAATTAAACCACTTTGTTCTAATAAATGAAAACCTAAGTCCAGACACCATTAACAACCTGATCAAGCAATGAAAAATGCCGAAAGAACTCCTGAGGAATAACCAAGTTACCTATCATAATTATGCAATCAGTAAGTATTCAGTGATCTGCATGCTAGCTGTTATAAAGATTATAGAAGACTGTGATCTGCATGCTGGATGTTCTATAAAGATTATAGAAGACTATGAAGGCATTAGGTCTAATCTTTCATAATTACATACAGAGTGGGAAAAACAAGCAAACAAAAAAGAATATAGGAGTTCCCGTCGTGGCGCAGTGGTTAAGGAATCCGACTAGGAACCATGAGGTTGCGGGTACAGTCCCTGCCCTTGGTCAGTGGGTTAACGATCCGGCGTTGCCGTGAGCTGTGGTGTAGGTTGCAGATGCGGCTCGGATCCAGCGTTGCTGTGGCTCTGGCGTAGGCCAGTGGCTACAGCTCCGATTCAACCCCTAGCCTGGGAACCTCCATATGCCGTGGGAGCGGCCTAAGAAATAGCAAAAAGACAAAAAAAAAAAAAAGAATATAAGCAAGGTAAAACAAATGCTGAGGAACTAAAAGAAATAAAAGTTAATAAAAATGGCTTTTGAAAACATCACTACATCTAGAAATAAACCAGGTGAGTATGCAGGAAATGGTTAACAGTCAACATCACTAACCCCCAATCCTTTTGGAGTTGTAGAGGGCTGGTATAAGGTTTTGTTTTTCCCAACCCTTAATTTTTTGCTCATTTAGGAATAAATATCTTAACTCTTTCTGGCAAGATAGATATATTCTTTATAGAAAAGAAGTTAAATCATACTATATGGAAGGCAACAGAACTACATAACAAGACTTAATAATCTTGTTTTTAACCCTTCTTAACTGTTCTAAGAAAATACTACCAAAAATGAATTGCATCATTACTGTTAACTTCATGTTAAAGTACATAACGTATATTTATACATTACATGTAACTTTAAATGAAATCTCAACTTCCATAAAATCTTTTTTTTTTTGTCTTTTCTAGGACTGCTTCCCGTGGCATATGGAGGTTCCCAGGCTAGGGGTCCAATCGGAGCTGTAGCCACCGGCCTACGCCAGAGCCACAGCAACGCGGGATCCGAGCTGCGTCTGAGACCTACACCACAGCTCACAGCAATGCCTGATCCTTAACCCACTGAGCAAGGCCAGGGATCAAACCTGCAACCTCATGGTTCCTAGTCAGATTCGTTAACCACTGAGCCATGATGGGAACTCCACACAAAATCTATTTTTTAATACTGTAGTAAAACTATAGCTTTATTGAAGATTCATCTTCTCCACGAAAACAATCACCAACCTAGAGTCTCATTAACATCTAAGCATACTTCTGGATAATTCTCTTCTGGTGTTTTTATACCTATGTTTCCCCCAATTCCCTTCCCTCATGCCCTCTATTTAAGAGGGACAAAATCTTTCTGGGGTCTTTTTGTCCTTGATCCCACCAGCACTGCCTTAAGTCAGAACCTCATCACATTTCATGCAGACTATTGTAAACACATATCTGATCTCCTTTGCCCCCACTCTTACAACCCTCAATTCACCTGTTATACCACCTCCACCTTTCTCCGCAAACCTTCTAAAAGTCAAATCTGATCTTGTGGTACCTCACTAACTAGTGCAATGCTCCCTCAACTGCATCTCTCTCTTATATCTATGAAATATATATTATCTTAAGTGCTGGACTGAAAGGGATTGATTTAACTGAATTTAACCTTAAATCACAAAATATGGACCCAAGGTTAAGGGAAAACCTATTAACATTTCCAATGTGCTTCAGGATTAACCTATTAGAAAATAGTGGATTTCAGCATTGGTTCTCAAACTGCGATACAAGTTAGAGCCTCCTATAACACTTGCTAGAAATGCCCAAATTCCCCTCAGACTTGCTGAATTTGAATATTAAGAATCTGGCCTAGCCATACGCATTTGTAATAATCCCTTCAATGATTCCAATGCACACCTAAACTCCAGAATCCAAGCAGAAACCCTCCTTGGCCTATAACATACTATTAGCAGGTCCCTGGCTTCCCAAGGTGTTTCATACCTCTCTCTCATCAACCTGCGGATCTCTGTATGGAGGGCTGACTACAAGGGACAACTATATCTACTAATCTTAAATATTCAGGTATTGCCCATTCTAAAAGCTTTTACTCATCTTCTATTTTGTTCTCCCAAACTTTTATAAAAATAATAGAATCCATACATTTACAATATAGTCCTTCAAATTATAATCCACACAACCACTCCACAAGACAGTATTCTTAATTTAGGGGAGAAAAAAAATCAATTTTAGGACGGGGCGGAGGGGAGGTTAAGAAATTTGTCCAAAGCGACCATGAGTTTGAGCCCCATCTGCTGATCACAACCAGGATATTTTCCACTGTGACATGCAGCCTCTTAGACAGCACTCTGAAGTATTGATTTACTCATCAGTTGACACATTTGTTTCTCTTTTTGGACATCCTAAGCTCCCTGAGGGCAGGCATCAACCCTGGTTTTGGCCTCAACATTTAGTTACTCATTAAGTGTCTGCTGAATGAAAGAAGGAATGAAACTCCTTGAGAGCAGTGACTATAAGTACGCCTATTTCATTTCTTGAATTCTTAAATTGAGCTCTGAATACACATCTTACTTAATAAATCTGGTCTGACCTGTAAATCTCATTGCTTAATTTTTTTAATGAGATATATTTCAGTACTGTACAAAAAACCGCACAGTCAGCAAAGGAAGGAAAATAAGCTTGTTCCAGAAAATAAAAATATCACTCTTTATTTTCTAATAATTGGAGATTTCAAATATTAAAGTTAATCTTTGCAACCATTTCATACCACAAGAGCAGGTAACTATAATAGTGTGGTTCTAAATGACAGAAATCCCAATGGCAAAGTTGATTAGTAATAGATGACATAAAGAAATTGAGCACTGGGAGTTCTCATTGTGGCTCAGTGGTAATGAACCTAATATCCATGAGGATTCGGGTTCAATCCCTGGCCTTGCTCAGTGGGTTAAGGATCTGACATTGCGGTGAGCTGTGGTATAGGTCACAGACAGCTCAGATCCCGCATTGCTGTGGCTGTAGGCTGTGGCGTAGGCTGGCAGCTGCAGCTCCTTGACCCCCCAGCCTGGGAACTTCACTAAAAAGAAAAAAAACAAAACCAAAGACAAAAAAACAAAAACCAAAATGCACTGAGTACTGACAGCTTATTTGCCAATCCACCTATATTAACCACTAAGCAATAGCATATTTTTCTATCCCTGTATTCTTCAACATTTGTCATTTTTTGAAACTAGTAAACATAACAGGTAAGCACAGAGTCAGTATACCTGTTTATAAATGTAATGTCCTTCCTTTCTAAACTTAATGTGTCTGGTATCTAACACATAGTACAACTACTTCCTTTCTGACACAGATTACATAGCAAAAGCAGTAAACCAGCAAAATTTAAAATTTTTTTCATTTGCAGACAATGAATGTTACTTTCAAAGTATTGGAGATTTTCCTAAGTTGAAAATATGCAAAAACTAGTGCTCCTTTAAGGATCTTATACTTTATCAGTTTCTGGCGTGAAAAAAAAAGTGACTATTCCTTTACAATCACTTTTGGAAATAAATCTATAACAAATAAGGAAAAAACTCTTCTAAAACAACATGATGTAGTGGAAAGTACAACAGACTGGCCATCAGGTGTCCTGGTTTTCTAGTTCTGGTTACATTACCAAATTGCTGTGTGACAGGGCTCACTGGTTGAGTTTTCTCACTTGATTAAAAAGTGTGTGGGGGAAGTAGGGGGCTTGAATGTCTTTACGGTTGTTTTCCAAATTGTAATTTTAAGCCACCCTACTCATTTTATTCTTCTACTCAGACCTAACTTCTGAAATATGAAACATTTGAATTGAATGTAATGATTCAATCTCCTACTGGATGGCACAGGATACAAAGGGTAAACTATAAAGTTAACAATTAATCTGGTAACTTCTCAAAAGTTGTCTAATCTTAACTTCTTAAACAAGCAGGTGTCGTCTGGATCCATTTAACACTACTAAGAACAGTTGTAAAAAGTACATCTCTGTTGACATTTCCCTTGGTGGTTCCTGGGTTCCAGTGGCACATACTCTGCAGGTGCTCACCAGGAGAGAGGGGAGTAAGGGACCCAAACAGCGTTTCAACAAACTCAATCACGGTTCAACCCAGCCACTGCAGTAAGATGCAGCCTGACAAGGCCTCCACCATAGAGCAGAACATCCCCACCCCCAGAAGTGCCAGCAGCCAATGTAATGAATGCTTCCGTCAACAACACACATTCCCCTTCCCACAGCAGAACGGCTCGCTCCCAACCCGCCATCTGGGGTTGGAACAGGCCGCACAGCACCAGCCTAAGAACCATTCTCAGACTCCAAAAGGCCAAGAACGGCAGGAGACCGAGATTCCCCTGAGCTTGGTTGCGGGAGAGCAGCATCTCCTACCAATGCAAAAAACGAAACAAGAGGAGAGAGAAACCAGGCCTGGGCTAGACTGCTGGAGAAATAAACCTTGTTCCTCTCCAATGGGGAGCAGTAGTAGTGCTTCCTGCCCTCGTTCTGAACCGATGCACTCGACTTCACTTCCTCCTGAGAACCTCAAGGGAGATTAAAAACCACCTTATGGGTCGTTTCATTCATATTTAGGCTTCAGTCCCCGATCTACACACTCCTGAAACCTCTGGCATTGTGAAAGAAGGTGCCCCCAAATCAGGCCGCAGGAGGATAAACGGGGGCCAGTACAGGGGCCCAACTACTAAGATCAAGCAGGTCCTGCGAGAAAATCCCCTTGAGGGGACTGTTTGTAAAGTTTGAGCCAGCAGCCAGGACACGGACCCGGGCCCGGCCAAGCTGGGCTCCAAGGCAGGCCTGCAGAGGTGACACTTCCCTGTTCCCAGGACAGGTCCGGGAGGTGGCGTCCGGCCGCGCCAGCCCGCACCCAGGAAGCCCGGCCAGAGGGGGCCGACGCGGAGACAGGGCCGCGAAAGGCCAGGCCTGCAGCCCGATCCTCCCCGCGCCGCTCCCGCCTCCTTCCCCACTCCCACTTCCCGGCCCTCCAGCCCCGGCCCAGGAGGTAAAGTAGGACGCGGCGACACGGATCTCGGCCACTCACCACACATTTCTTGCCGAGGAAGGTGAAGAGGGACTCGTTCTCCTGCGGGGTGAGCAGCAGGGACCCCACGTTGGTGACTCTCCGCGGCGGCGGCGGCTGCTGCGGGCCGGAGCTCATGGTTTCGCCGGCAGGGTTGGGAGGCCAGGGCCGTCTCCTCCGGCGAGTGGGCGAACGCTAGATCCCCTTCTCGGTGACAGGGGCGGGAGGAGGGGAGTCAGAGGCGCAGCATCTCGCAGCTCCTCTGGCACGGGGAGGAGGCCAAGGGAAGGAGGAGCCGTCGGCGGACCGCGCTGAGAAAGGGAAGCTCCCTGCTCCCGCCCGGCCAGGGTCTGGCCGGATGGTCGTTGTCCCTGCACTCCGGCGACTGCGTTAAACTCCCAACTCCTCCTCCTCCAACCCTCCTTCGGCGGCGGCGGCGGCCGCACAATCCAACATGGCAGCGGAGACGGGCGAGACCACAGGACGCAAGACGCGGGGGAGCGCGCCGGAAACGCGCGGCTGCGGGCCGGCCCCCCCCCCGCCCCCACGCGGCGGCTGGCTTCGCCGCGCCTGCCCGAGGCCACGCCCCCTTCCGCTGGCGCGCGGGCTGAGTTTTCCGACGCGGGGCGACGAGTCGCGCGCGCGGGCTCTGGCGGCTGGTCTCTCTCCTCTCCTGGTCTCGTTCCTCCCCTGTTCTCCGCGGCAGCTCTAGGAGAGAGGAAACGGCTGGTCTCCGCGGCCCAGCTCTGAGCTCCTCTTCTGCGGACGCACACCTTTGAGAAGCGTCAGCGCAGATCCAGGTCCGCCTCCTGGGAATACCTCTTATTTCTGGGGCGCGGCGGCTGGGCGTTCGCACTGCTTGTCAAAAAGGTTGGAATCTGGAGACGGAAAATAGGAGAAAAGACGCCCTCCTTTGTGCTCCTCGCCGGTTTCTTCAGAGCCGCAGGTGCCCGGGGTTTCTCCAAGTTTGTGCAGACTTCAACAGTGGGAGTGAAGGAACAGGCCTCTCCCAATGTTATGAAAGAGAGACCTTGCTGATTGGATGTTCCCGAAAAAGCAGACGCACTTAGAAGAGATTTCTACTCTGGCTGGTGTGTTTCGTAGGATACACGTATTAGTAACGTTTAAATTCAGACTCTTTTTCTCTGAAGGGTATTCCACACATTTTCCTTCGTTTAGTGAATTGGAAAATATTCCTTTTCCCCTCCTCATCTTTTCTTTCTCTCAAACTCCGGAGACCTCGTTTTCCTTTTATCCAAAATGAATGTGCCCGTTTTGGGATGTCCCCAGGAAAATTCATTATCTTGTGTATCATTAGTAAATCTTGGGACCTTCAAAAAAAAAAATTGCCTCAGAATATTGAAAGCTACCTGGGATAACCCCCTTTGTTCAGTAAGTTAAATACTAAACAGCTGTCTTAAGACGGTGTTTTGGAATATGGAAATGATGAGTAATACCCACTGCTGCGATTTATAGAGTAACCATCTGACTTCTCCACTTTAAAGAAATTAGCATATGTTGCATCAGCTTTACCATCATGTTTATTATTTAATTTCAATTAAAAAATTACCCATATCAAACTTAAGACATTTATGCCAGGTAAAATTTGGTAAAACTATTTGATTAAAACATTTCTGAAAACTCCCAGTACAAATCTTTGATGTACTAAACAGACTGATAAACTGCTGTCGATACATTTTGAGAATATTACTAAAAATTAAAATTTAAGCTGCTCTTAATGAAATTAGCTAAGTAGGAATAAATCTACAAAGGCAAATAAGATCATATAGTCCTAGTAGTCCTTGCATAAAATGTGGATATTTCTAAATTAAACTTGATGAATAATAATGCTAGGGGAAAAGGTGATTTAAATAAAAGCAAGCAGACTTTTTATAAAATAATTAGGTTTAGAAAGGCAGTAGTAGAAATGAAAACCAGGAGTTGCCCCTGAATTATAGAGCTAACAAAATAAACTTTGAAGCTAAATCAGTTTGTTGTATAAAAGTGAGGTTCCTGTGAATTAAAGCTTCAGTGACAGTAGAAAATATTACATATTCTTGAGCAGTAGAAATTAGAGCCCTAATATTTTCCAACCTGTGAACCAAAAGAGTTAATAAAAGTAGAGGCTTCAGATAGGCCTCAAATGGAGTTCTTGTTCTGCCATTATACCCTTATGGACTTTGGACAAGTTGCTTTTCTGAGTTTGTTTCCTCTGAAGTAATTTCTGTTTAATAAAGGTGTACAATAAACAGAAGTAATCAAACCTACTTCAAAGTTATAAAATTTATAAAGGTAGCATGTATAAAGTACCTGATACAGAGTGGTTGCTCAAATACTACTTGTCTGTCATTGACCATCATAGCCTGTTCTGCCTTCCCTTAACTAAGGTGTGAACAAACATTCAGTTGATATGTGTGTTTTTACCTTTGTTCTATATAAGCTTCCTACTTCAAAAACTGTCCTTCATATTCAGAACTCTATATAAATTCTTCAAATATGTCATGGTGAATTGGGTCACAATTTCTTTGTTAGAATTTCTAATTAGGCTATATATTATGTCACAGAAGCTGTGTATACCAAAAGTACAAAACTTTTTAAAGCTATAAATCTAGAGACAGAATCATATTAGTTTCTAATTAATAAAACCTGAAAGATAGCAATTTTTAGCCCAGAAATGCCAGCTTTTAAAACTTGCAGAATACAGAATATTTTGAAGATGGGAGAGAGGGACGTGGAAAAGGACTGTGAAAAAAGAGCTGTAAGAGAATAGATGAATGGACGGTAGCTATGGGTTGAGGAAACTGTCCCTGCTAAGACTGGTTGGGTTCCAATCACTTCCTAACCTTTTGTTAGCCTAGACTCTTTTTTGTTTTGTTTTGTTTTTCTTTCAGGAAATTTTATATATATCATGTATTCTAAATGTATATTTCTGACGGTTTGTCCTTGTTCTTATTTCTTTAGAAGTGAAAATGGAAGATTATAACCACCATAGGCTTTTTTTTCACAAGTTCAAAATGTTTCTATAACTTTTCCCAAAAATTTTAACTATGATTTTGTTAACAAAATTGCAACTTAAGTTCTTATTTTCTATCCCTTCGTTGTTATTTTTGCTTTTCTCTAGGCTTCCCCCCCCCCCAACATTTGGTTCTTAAAACGTGGAAAATGTAAGCATGAACATTGCATTGGAAATAGGACTTCCTTACTCTCATGAACATGTGAACAAGCAGCATTTGGATATCCCCCCCTTACCATGCATACAAGGATTCTATTTTTCCACATTCATCCTGATAGCACGTACCAGCTGTATTTGTTTCAAAAGTTTTAGCAAGTCCCCTTCTTCCATTCTTGATAACATATCCTCTATTTGGCAGAACATAAGACATCTTTCTCTCTGTTTTCTTTGGCAACTTACTTTCTTATCTCAAATTCTTTTCACTCGGTTTGAGAGACTGGATTTGATCCAGGAAATAAGAAGCATTCTATTTCCCTTCACCTAAGCACCTTGAAGTTTGTAAGCTAGGTTAAGAATACTGTAGGGATTTTATTTTGCTGTACATATAAAATGCATAAGCTGTATTCAAATGTCTGCGAATATCACTGAGTAAGGCATTCTTGTTTAATTTCTCCTGTTTCCCTTTCCTTGACTCAATTAGATTTTTTCCTAGGCCTTTTATTTTCTTCTTTCTTTGCTATGATACTTTAAGGTAAGGTCCTCATTTTAACAGAAAGAGAGTAAAATGAGAAAATGAAAGTAACTTATTTATGGGAATAAGGGCATATTTTTTAGATGCCATTACCATTATACTTTACCAGTTTCTCCTGTCCTGGTGCTTTATTAATCCACTTTTCTTCTTTACAAATGTCATTGTTTATGTGCTGTTACAAGTCCTCTAAAACACCCTGTTCCCCTTGATAATGTTAATAATTTAAAATGTAGTGACACCCTTCATTGTGGGGAATGTAGAGGTAGCTGCACACAGAGATCTGTGGCATTCAGCAACCTTTGTAGTCATAATTACCAGTACTGACATGCTGCTTCCCTGGGGGCAGAGCTGAGTTACAGAGATAGAACCCGGATACTGCAGGGGCGATGAAGGTCACTTCCCCATGCAACCTCCAGGTGCCATGGGTGTAAAATATTCAGGTTGTAAAACGTCTCTCCATGTTTATGAGAATGTTGCATATAGCAGTGTTTAAAAGAATTTGTGCTAGTCCTTGTTCTCCCAAATTAAATTCTTTTTCATCAACTAAAATCTTGAAAAGTAAGCTAGTAAATGATAAACCCTACCTTCCCCATTAAATTCATTTTGAATGCAAACCTCTCTGGGGCTTACTTTTTTTAAAAAGTAGATAGCTTGTTTACAACCCATTCTAATTTCTTATTGATCTTATTGCAAAATTGAATTCTTAATTAAGCTAGTGACTTACCAGTAATAATTACTACCACTAGTTTCCAGATACCTGATACATACCTTTATTCAAGAGATGATTTGAAGACCTATGTGCATTATAGTTCACAGGATGCAGCTTACTGGGTTTTGGTTTTTCACTGCTCATTAACTTTAATGAATATTCAGTGGCTCTCAGGTGAATTATTCTAGATGAGAGGGAAACAACATTGGCTTCTTTATTATAATGTGGCTCAAGGTCAATCTACATTATAGATGAGTAGGCAGTTTGGTTACTTGTGATGATTTGAAGATGCCACACGTCTCCACACATTAATTGGGAGGAAGCATATAGACTCTTCTTTCTACGTATAATTTTTTTTGTAGTTGTATTGATCAAGTTTGTTATATCTATTTCAGTAATTTTTGTGTTCATTTTTATTCCTCTTTCCTACTTCAGGTTTATTAGTAGTTCATTTTCCATTTCAAAGTTGAAATCCAGGCTTATTCATTTTCTTTATCTTCTTAATTGAGATTTAAAAAAAGTGATTCATTCACATGCTCTAAAATATAAAATAGTATTACAAAGCTTGTAACAACAACAAAACCCAGACACTCCATGCTTTCTTCTTTATCCCCATATGTTCTCCCTAGAGTCGACTGCTTTGAACTGTTTCTTTTGGTATTTATGTATATATTTCTAAATAATATACTAAACTACTATGTATTGATTGATCAGTTTAAAGCTTTATCATTCTAGAACTATAAATGTAATAAATTCATTGAGTAATATAGAAAAATAAAATAAACACATTCCTCAGAAGAAAAAAATTTAAAGCTTTATCTATTAACTTCTCATTATATATGATGGGGATTTATTTCTCTTAAACTACCACTTCCCTATTTCTCCTCCCCCAATATAGTTATAGCACAATTTGTGTGTAAATCATTATCACATAGAATAATGTATTATTCTCTGAGTCAAATATTGCACTATGAATATAGTATTTACATTCTTGGACTACTTTAACTTTGTATTTATTTCCCCTTCAATGACTTCCTCAAATATTCTTTTATTTAATTGTTTCATTTCTTCCATATATATATATTTATATATATATATTTATAAATATATATATATATATATATATATATATTTTTTTTTTTTTATGGCTGCTCTCGCCACATATGGAAATTCCTGGGCCAGGGATCAAACTTGAGCTATAGCACCTACCCAAGCCACTGCAGTGACAATGGCAGATCCTTAACCCACTGCACCACAAGAGAACCCCTTCCAAATTCTTCAACAATTGTAAAATCTCACCTCATACTATTATTTCCCAGTAATCAAATGTATCAAGAATCTATTAGAGGTACTTCTGTTGTGCTTGTGTGTTTATTAGAGACCTCTCCCCTAGGGCCCTCTACTGTCCTATGTTATTCTAAACTATTGCTGTCTTGACCATGTGACTGTTGTCTGGGATTTCCCTTCACCTCTTTTCTGAGTTGAGCTCTCTATTTCTTGGATGCTTTGTTAACTATCTTGGATTATTCCCTTATTTTGGTAGTATATGTCCATTAGAGACTTCCCTAGAAAAATAGAGAAAGTAACACATTTTTGAGACCTTGAAGATCAGATCATGTCATGTCTTATTCTAATCTCCCAAGTGGTTGATAGTATAACAGGGTCTAGAATTTCAGATTAAAAACCACTGTCCTTCAAAATTTGAATTTGATTTCTAATCTTAACAATGCTATTGAAATATGACGATGTTATTCTGATTCTGATTCTTTGTGTGTGACTTCTTACTAGCTTTAGAAGTTTTTAGGATCTTCTGTTTGCTCATGGAATTCTGAAATTTGATGATGTACCAATAGTGAGATCTTTTTATATTCATTGTACCGAGTATTTCAAAGATCCTTTCTATCTAAAAACTCATGTCCTTTAGTATGGCAAAGTTCTCGTGTTACTTTCTCATCATTTTCTGCACTCAGTTTTTCTCTTCTCTTTCTGAAATGCCTGTTGGTTAAATGTTAGACCTCTTGATTCATTCTATACAACTAGAAACTACATCCACATTTCACTCTGGAACTGTACAGCAAACTCTCATCTGTCATCTCTGGACATGGACACCATAAATCCAATGCTAAAATTAGGAACTGGAAACTAGAACTCTTCTGGGTTTCTAAAAGCTATATATTTCTGCTGCCATCTTGGCCATAATGGATTACTTGTACCACCTGCTTCTTTCTGTGCTTTGAAATCACAGTTGCCCATGAGTTGTCTGTTTAGAGAAAAGTCACAAACCTGGGCCCTAGCTGCAAGAGAGCCTGATCTTTCAGGTTCAGCTTTAGGGATCTGAAGATTTATAAAGTCAGAAATTTCCTGGATGAGTAAATAGGATGAGTATTTGTAGGTACTCAGCAACTAGTTAATTCAGTTAGGAGAAGATGGCAAGGGACAGTAGATCTTTAGGACATTAAATGACTGGAGAGGAGATCTTTTTAGACAAAGCAATAATATAAAATATTAGACGTGACTAGTACTTGTTTTCCAATTTTTTGAAAGTGATAGCGTTATGTATAATGTATTATATGTGTATTATATACATACATACATATAAGTATTATACAACTTGTCTCTTGGGAGTAAGCAGTCCTTTTTATAGCATTTTTTTTTGTCTTTAATAAGAACTAGCAATGTAATTTTTCCTCCAAAACTAGGTTATTTGCCCTTGAGAAGTTGATAATGGTTGAATGGATTAGTACTATAATAAGGTCATACATTTTGATGTCATTTATCTGTGAATAGCTGTTTAGCTGATCTGTTAAAGAAGATTGTAGTATGTCATTTTAATATAGCATAATACATTGTCAAAGCCAGTGATATACAGATTTTACATTTGGAAATTATAATTATTTTTAAATGTCTGTTTCTTCCATTTTTAATCTTAAGGCTCTCCGAGAGCTGAGATCTTGTCTTCTTCATCTTAGTATCTTCTTATTCATAACATTGAACCTATGTGATATTAAGTGTATTCTTGTAAACCAAGTGATCACTTCTGATCCAAGGCACAATATATGAATGTTTTTCAAACGATACAAAGATGGACATCCTCTGAAGGCAAGTCAAGAACACTAGAGTCTTGTCCAGACTCTGCTACACAGTACTAAGCATGTGATATTCTGAGAGCACTTAGAGAAAAAATACAATCTGCAGAAGTCAGCACACAACCTAATGGGAGCAGAGACAGGGATTATGGCTAACAAGTAGACAGGAATGACAGCCACCTTAGATGGCCAGCAAGTTGATGCAAGTCCAGAGCATGGAGTGATTTTTTTTTTTTTTTTCCCAAGCAGCCTAAGGTATCCAGGGCCCCAGTTTGAGAGGAGAAATGTAGGGTATATTGTTAGGGATTTCTGGAAATAATAGTTTTTAGCTTGATGCAGTTGCCAGAACAATAAATCAAGGCTTGATTTAGTCTGGGAAAGCAACTCTGTAAGCAAAGACTAGAGTAAGAACAAGAACCAGGACAAAATGCAATAGACTAACATCCCTAGGGGCCTGAGGAGATAGACGAATAGTTTTCAAAATGTGTATCCTGACCAGTAGCAGTTGGGAACTCATTAGAAATATAAATTCTTGGGCCCCACTTTTGAGTCAGAAGCTGCATCGGAAATACTGGGGGTAGCCCTCATCAGTCTATGTTTAAAAAAGCCTTCCTGGTGATTATGATGGACGGAACTTCATGAGGATCCAGGGGATTAAATTTACTGCCACCAGCAACCACCTTCTCACCCCCTTGCCCCAGCATATGACAGGTAGCATTATATGACAGACTATGTGAACCCCATTCCTTTTTTGAGAGGGAACTACAAGCCACTGGAGTTTATTCGCATCTGTTGAAGGCCTAAATAATGTAACTGTAGGTACAATGTCTTCTTTGTCCACATCTGGCAAAACAGCTGCTAGGGCAAACAGGGATTAGCTGTTCTAATCCAGGTTCTCATATTAACTAGCCATGTAATCTTAGTGAAGTTACTCAACTTTTGTATGCTTCCATTGACTCCTTTGTGAAATGGAAGGAGTGATTTAATGGTTGCTAAGGTCCTTTTCGGCTTTAAAATTGTATAACCGATCCCATGGGAAAAGACATCCAGCATTTTAAAAAGTAATGGGTAAAAAGGCAATACATAAAAGAATATAAACAATATGATTTTTTCATATTGCAAATAACCTCTTGGTAGCATAAAAATGAATAGTATATAAGTCTTATTACAAGCCTGCATCTATTGGAAGAGGAATTGTTAAGAATTACAATCCCCTGAGCTTAAAATACTGCTTTTAATTACCTCAGTAGAAAAGAATGGGTAATTGGTGACTATGGTTTCATGGAGGTATTGTTCTAATATGTACCATTTATGTTCAAAACTGGATTGTATAATAATAATTGTTAAATCAGTCATGCCTCTCAAATCCCCATGGCTAGACATTAATATTACCAGTTTGTTTGTTTTTTAATAGTTGAACATTCAAATAATTTAGCCAGTGAGCGGTCATGTTAAAATAAGTTCCTTATTCCTTGTTTGGGAGTCAAGAGACCTTAGCAATTATTAGTTCAAACTGCTTATTCACCAATGCCTAAAAATGGAAAAGGCAAAAAGTATAAGAAAACATGTGGATATATTTGGCTTGTTACATAACAGCTGTTAATTAAGTGTGTCTAAACATTTCATTGAGAGGCAGCATAATATAATGAAAATAATGCAGTAATTATAGTCAGACACACCTAGGTTGAAGACCAGCTCTACAGTGGTCAAATTACTTCACTGTACCTCAGTTTTCTCATCTGTAAAGTGCAGATAATACTTATCTCATGGGATTGTTGTAGGGAGTAAAATTGAAAAAAAGATGTATGTAACAGTACCTGCTGAAAAGCCTGGCACTTAATGGTAGCTCAGTAAATGGTAGCTGTTACTCCTAAGTAGAACTGAAGTTCAAGGATCTCAAAGATTCTTGATAGTATTTTTTCACTTAGCTATATTTACCTGTACTTTATAAACATGTGTAACCTGAAAACCCTATATAGAGTATGGAACCAGTTTTTTAAACTTATTGCATCCTCTGTTTTCTCAGTTCTTAAATTTCCAATACCAAAAATATATTTTGTGCCATATCATTAGTAATTACAAATTTTCATATTATTTTAAGATTGAATCCTTAAGTCTTAATAATAGAGTACCAATTTTATATTACTATTTAAATTATTCCTGTTTTGTTGAGAATTTATTTGTCCTCTAGAGATTAAAAAAAAAAAAAAACATAATGAATGCTTGTATTGGAGCAGGTCCCTAGAAGCAAAGCCTGAAACTGGGATTTAGGCACACAAAAGTTATTGAAGGAATGTTCTTCATCAAGGTTTTATAAGGGAAGGGGAAATAGCTATGTAAATGACTCAGATGAAGTGTAGCCTTAGCCTCTCCAAGAGCAGGAGCACTGGAGCATAAATCACTCCACAGAAATGCTACCTTGATGCAAGAGGATCAATCTTCTGTGTGTCATTTATTACACACTCAGCCACTGGCTTTGGGAGGAGGAAGCGATTTGGGTGATGACTCCCATTAGCCAAAGGCAATGCCACATCTCTGGAGACGGGAGCAACTGTGAGCCCTTAGCAGGTAACACCCAGTATCTGGGAGCTGGGTTCATGGACTGGTCAAGGTGAACTACCAACAATGTAGTTCCTTTAAGGGCAAGATTTTGAAATCCATGATTTTCCTTTGCACTCACAGCATGCCAAATGATAATCTCTAGGTTTGTATGAGCTAAAATTTGGCCCACACTCTTATGCAAGTCGTGGGCCTTGGTACCAAGAGGAGACATCTTTTGCTAATTCCTACAAAAGCATTGAATAGACTAGTGACAATCTGAAGCATCAGCTGCAAGTGAAGTTCCTCAATAACTAGTCCTAGCAGGGCAAGAAGGCAATACTGACAGGTGTTTAAGGTAAACATAGTACTTGGATATAAATTATCTCTATCAAATCCAATAATTGTTTTTCTCTGCTTGGTTGGCATTTAGTCTTTATTTAACTTGCTAGCTGGGATAAGTAAAAAGTAATCATTTCTTAGTCTCTAAAGCACCTAGATTCTTGCCTTCAGCTCCAACTGATTCCAACGAGGAAAATCATAAATTACTTAAAACATTTAAGACAGAATGAATTTAATCCAGGAAATTGTTTTCAAAGGCAATAGGGATGCTGAAAAGCCAAATAGGGAACAATAGGAGCTAAATTAGCAACAATACAAAGTCAATTTGAGGCTGGAGGGACAAAGGGAAAAGGTAGAACTAGAGTCACCTAGCAGTTGCTGGAACAGCAGTTGGCCTATTCAACAGAAGCTGGGATCATGGGGGGCGCAGGGGTGTTGGGGGCTGGTGGGGGCAAGTCTGCTGTCAGAGGGGCCTGCTGGAGAAGGAAAAGGGAGACATTTTCTGACTTCTGTCTTTCCCCAGTCCTCCAGTCCTGCAAGTGCCTGTCATCGGGTGAACCCAGCTGGAAATCAGCTGATTTGGAAGCTGGGAATTGTATCTGGTAAGAGTGACCCTTTACAGAACAGAACTGAGCAGAGGAAGGGTGAAAAATTGGTTTGAAAGCAAATTCTCAAGGACAAGTACAATATTATTAGCTGAAATAACCTTGGGAGGTTGTATTTGGCCTTCTAAGTTTCCAGTCCCAGTATCTGATTCAAAGATATCAGCGTATATATGTTTTCAAATTCATTTCCTCTTGGCTGTACTTTTCCCATCAGAATTTCTGCTTATTGCTAGTTTTCAAATCTGCTTATTGCTAGTTTTCAAATCACTTTCAAATCAGATTCTACATGCCATCTTTATCCTTCTATATTTTCCTATAATAGATACCTATTCTTTTTAAAAGCTGATACTCGTTCTCTTGAGTAATTGTAGCCACATTTATATCTTGTGACCTTACCCTTAAAAAGTCACATCTAAGGTTTTAAGGACCTTCTGGCCATAGAAGACTGGACCAGGGCTAAATACCTAATATCTGCTGAGTTAATAAATTTGTTTCCTGAGATCTGAGAATCACATGTTCTAGATAATTGTATATGCTAATTACATGAATGAAGGACTATGAATGAAAGGAACGTGGGCTAGCCATTTTCTGCTGTGTTCATGAAGGAAGAGAAAGCAATTTTTAGAGAGAAATCAGAATGAAGAAGACTTAAAGGACAAAGCAAAGATGAGAGATCATGTGCTCTCTAGAGCGGGAGATAAAAGGAAGAGAAGCCTGTGCCCCCTTTAGCTTTCTAGTTCCTAGGTGAGGCTCAGTATCAGTTCCTTCTCCTGGATTCTCCATTGTCCTATATAAATTCCTCTTTTTTGGGGTTTATTCCAGGTATTTCTGAAACCACATCTCAGATGGGACTTGAATCCCCAATCTTTCAACTAAAAACTGCACAACTCATCCCAGGACTTAATGAAGCTCAGGTTCTTTATGTCTCAATGCAGAAGGAATTCGGGGAAAGGCAAAGTGATAGGTAAGAAGTAGATTTATTAAAATAGGATGTTTGTGAAGGATACAAGCGGGCAGGAAAGTGGGCTGCATTTTTCTAATCAAAGGAAAAGTGGGGAGAGGGAGAAGACCATCTTCTTGAAAAGATGTTTCAAGAAAATGGGGTGTGAGAAGATAGTCATGTGCCAGGTCTCAGGTGAGTCTCTGGGATGGGCCACTAAGAGGGTCCTTGGCTTCTCACAGGAGAAAATGCAAGAGTGAGCCATAGTAAAGTGAAAGCAGGTTTATTTAGAGAGATACACATTTCATAGGCAGAATGAAGTCCATTTCAGAAGGTGAGAATGGCTCTGGAAGACACACCCCCTATAGGCAGAGTATGGATCATCTCAGAAGGCTAGAGTACCTTGGGCTGTGGGCCTGGTTAGTTTTTATGGGCTGGGTAATTTCATAGGCTCATAAGCAGGAGGATTATTCCAACTATTTTGGAGGAGGGGTGGGGATTTCTAGGAATTGGCCTGTGGATATGCTGTGTAGCATGCTAATGTTTATTACAGTGAACATATAATGAGGCTCAAGGTCCACTGGAAATCAAACCTTCTACCATCTTGGGCCTAGTTGGTTCTAACCAGTTTATGTGGTATCTTCAATGGCTATGTCTTTCTTTTCATGGTTGTGCCCTGCCCCCTTCCCTCCTGTCTCATTTCTCTTACTGGCAACTAAAAAATCCTTGACTAAGATAACATCTTAAACTAATTTGAACAAGTGGTTTAAAAATTGTTACATATTTTCTTTCTTACATTTCCATTTTTCCTGCTTTAGAATAGTTAGGAAGATAAAGACAATGGAATGCTGGTACTTCTTTTTCACCTGGATACTCTTTGTACTGAAAACTTTTGTGTTTACATTACACTCACTTAGATTGGGACTCTGAATCCATGTAAGAGGGAAGCTCTAATAAGCATCAGAACTGACTTGGTATGATGACTCAACTCCTACATAATGAAGGTATCTGTGTGCATCCACATTATAATGTTCTGACACACATAAGGAGCATGTGTCACCCTGTCACAATTTCCTGTTTTAATGCAGGTTCATACAAATCCCAATCTTATCTTCTTCAGGCCCTCCAAGCATGATTGGATTTACTCAAGATCTGCAGTTCCAACTGATAAATCCTTAAAGACAACTTGCACGAATTTGAACTCATCTTTGTTGCTAATCTTTCTTCTTCAGGTATTTTCTTGTCTTAGTGAATAACACTGCCAGGTACTCTTTTCCAATCAGAAACCTCAAAACTATCCTGTTCTTCTATCCCTCATGTTGTCCTTGTCCTCTAATCTCCAGCCACTATATCCTGTTGGTTTTACCTCTATTCATTCTCTGTCATCTCTCTTTCATCTCTTCTGCCCATGCCCCAAATCAGACTATCACTGACTGCCTTCCTAGTTTCCTTGTTTTAAATTTCACTGTGCTGCTCACTAGTTCATCCTGCACATTTTTACTAGCAAGTGAGATGCTGATCATGTTGCCCTCCCTAAAAAAATTCTTCAGAGATTCCTTGTTACTTAACAGGGTAATACTTAAGCTTCTTCCTTAGATATAAAGACCCTTCAATATCTGTCCCTTCCTCCTTATTCAGTTCCTACTCTGGTAACTCCTCCCCCTGCACTCAAGCCTCATGCTTTACCCTCCATCAGTGCTTGTGATGTGAGTCATCTCACATCTTATTCCCTCTGCTTGGAATGTTCTCTCTCCTATTTCCTTAAGTCTGTGTGGCAAGCTCTCCTTCAACCATCAGGACAAGGATTTACCACTTTTGTGAAGCCTTTTCTGAATTTCCCAGGTAAGGTGCCCCTCTTCCTCTGTGCCCACATTGAAACTTGCACACCGTTCCACTATAGCTTAAAATGCATTAAATTTATTTGTATTTATTTGTTTCCTCATTTGATTCTAAGGTGATGGATCCTGTATTTTATGTGCATATAACTCCATATATGTGTATTTTTCAGACACATAATCCCCCATAGCCTAGCACACATTCTCAGTAAATATTTGTTGACTAAGAATTGAAGAAACATAAAAGGGAAGGGAGGAAAGAAAGGAATGTAGGGAAAAACTAAAGGTACACTATTCAAAGTTCTAAGATACTACTTCAGATTCCTTGTAGTTGTCTATCTCCTTTTCTTCCAAATAAGCTTAGCTCTCCCAAGGTGAAATATTTGAATCATGGCTAAGACTTCTGTTCTTACCCATTTGGATATAAATGCTGAACCCATTCTCTGCAGCCAGGTAAGTTCCTTCAAAATCCAGCTGTTTTCATTGGAAGAATTTTTGTCAGGTACCAGTTCCTTTATAATCTTACTTCCTTTTCTTTGACACTCCTGATACATAACAATCTTAGAAGCAATGAAAACAAAATTTTCTTTAGAAGGTGGCAGTGACTCTTAATGATAGAAGTGCATTCAGTAATACCACTGTATTGCTTAGGAATGATATGATATATTTAAATAATCTGAATATTTCTACTGCAAAAATGCAGCATTAAAGACTTAGAAGCGGAGTTCCCGTCGTGGTGCAGTGGTTAACGAATCCGACTAGGAACCATGAGGTTGCGGGTTTGGTCCCTGCCCTTGCTCAGTGGGTTAACGATCTGGCGTTGCCATGAGCTGCGGTGTAGGTTGCAGACGCGGCTCGGATCCCGCGTTGCTGTGGCTCTGGCGTAGGCCGGCGGCTACAGCTCCAATTCGACCCCTAGCCTGGGAACCTCCATATGCCGCGGGAGCGGCCCAAGAAATGGCCAAAAAAAAAAAACAAAACAACAACAAAAAAAAGACTTAGAAGCTAATCATTTTGAATGTTTTATTCACCAATCAAAAAATATATATATTAATCAAAAACATAAATTTCTCAAGGAAAAATGAACATACTTTTCTTCCTGGAAGTTCTTAACATTTTATTTCTTTTGAATTAACAAAGCTATAAGTGATAAATAAAGAAAAGAATTGTGACTCTGAGAGTGAAGAAAGGTGATAATCAAGGTATGATGTTGCTAGTGTAGAACAATCTTATTTCCTGAGCAAGTTGGAGCAGTCAGTATAGGTAAAGAGAGAAGTTGACAGTATACAATTGTTGGGAATACAGTATGTTAGGATTTTTGTAAGTCAAGGTTTAAAATGTAATCATTAGGTGGGGAAACCAGTGCTCTTAAGACAGTATCAGGTATCTGCTGATTTTATGGGAAATATGGTAAGAAAGAGACTTACATTCTCTTACTCTAATATTCTGCCCTTAATTCCCTTTTAGTTTCCATAAATTTCTAAGTAATATATACTAATGAAATATTTTTTCTTGTAAACATTTATGCAAGTAAAAGAAAAAATAACTTTTAAATGTTTAAATTATCAGAAATGAAGGCTTAAAAGGAAACAACTGCTTTTGTAGTTCATCTTTCTGGAGTCAGCATTTCTTCAACTAATTCACTACAAAAACAGTCACAGTCTTTATCTTAGTCTTCATACTGATTTAAACCAAGGCAATGATTGAAACTATTTCAGACCTAAAAATAGAAAACAATATTCTCTTCCTGCTTCCTTAGTATAGCTTAGTGTTGTCTCAAGGAGCTCTATTCTCTGGATATGTTCTATCATTCTCTTCTGTTAGGTCAGGTTTTGTTTTTTATAGTTTTACTCTTCCTAAAGCCATTTTAATTTCCTTCTGAAGATAAGCTTTCCAAGGCCAGCTCCTGATGTTCCTCTCATTTGCCTGTTGCTTTTGTTCCACTATAATACTTACTCTTTCTTCAACAAATAGATTCTTAAGTTTCCCACTCTCCAGTTTCTGTTCCTATAGTTCCTAACTGAAAAGTCCTACTAAATGTGGATTTCTAATAGCATATTCTGTTCTGAGGGACATCATGTTGACACCTTACCTATAATGAGAAGGTACCTAATTGTAGTTGCTGGAAAACTCTTTGAATCACAAAAAGCCTTTTCTTTTTGTCATTAATAATACTTGCCTTTGTTCTCTCGATTTTCAAAGCATTGGAGTCTGTCCTCAATTAGAAATATAGAACACGCGTCCTTAAAAACCACCTCAGACAGCATAAACCATATTTTTTTTGCTATTCAGCCACTCCCTAAACCCAGAGAGAAATGTGGGATTTTAATGCTTTCCATTGAAACCCCTAGGTAACCTAACTTTTATTTTTGCATTAAATTAGATCCCTGGGAGGCTGCATGGTTGTACTGCATTAACTTAAGCCCCTTATAGAATCAAATGCACTAACTTATAGTGTAAAAACTCTTGACTTTAATAGAAGAGTATTATAAGAAAAAGTATTATGAATTTACTTTCATATTGAAGACAAAACTTTTCTTCAGGAGATATTTTTCTTAATTAAGTTTATAGTCTCTATAAGTGTTGAATGAGAAGTTTCTTTTGGAATTTAGTTACAGAGAATAAGCTCCCCAGAAATCCTTTCTGATAAAAATTTTAAAATAAGATATATTTTTTCCACCCCTACCTGCCCTACTCCAGCCTGCTTGGATAGTCAGAACAAAATTTGTTGCTATCATATCAACTATGTGAGTACCTTCAAAATTTCAGACATTTGCACAATAGCTTCATGATGTTTACCATATCCTCATATCTCCAGAAGAATTTATATTCTAACTTTAATTAAATCATTTTTTTTTTACTTTAGCAAATATATTTTAAAAGAACACTTGGGTTTGATATGCTAGCTATATTTTTAATCCACATCAAAATATTAAACTTAAAATTATTTGTATAATGCTTAAAATCATCTCATGTACTGTCAGTAGTGTATATATCATATACTGGAAAACATTGAACTGTGTTCACTTAGAGTTGGCTTATTTTGCCTTCCTGTATCGCTCTGATTTTCTATTAAATAACTTTATGGTGTATGTCTTTTGTTGCCTCAGAATGTCTTTGCTAGAAAGGACTTTTGACTGCAGGTGGTAGACTCTAAGAGCAACCAGATTATTTAAAAAAAAAAAAGAAAGAAAGAAAAGAAAAGGAGAAGGAAGAAGGAGAACTGGGTATATTCACTGACCAGTGAAAAGGCCTCTTAATATAAACCTCTAAGATTTAGCTGGACCTAGTGTTCATTGATGTCAGTAGGTCTCAGCCCTTCATTCTCCTCTACGTTTCAGCTTTATTCAGCCATGATTCTTTTGCAGGCTGTCTCAATGTGCTGGCTACCTGCAGCTTCAGGACTTATCACCTACCTTTTTCACTATAATTCCAGGAAAAACACACAAGCACATTCCTCTTTTCCCACAGCTAGAGCAAAAGTCTTAGGTCTGGTTCTCATCGCCCTGACCAGCATCATGTTACTTAACTAATCACTGTAGCATGGAGTTTTGCAGTGTTCTGGCTAGTAAATCTGCATCATTCACCTGGGGAAGATAGGTTAGTTCTGCCCACAAAATATATGCTAATAGTAAGGTAGATAGCTTCTAAAGTAAATGAGGGGTGTGGTTACCAGGTGTAGTGGACTGAATGTTTGTGTCTCTTCTCCCCCAAATTCATATGTTGAAATCCTAACCCCCCAAATGTGATGTTAACTGGAGGTGACACCTTTGGGAGATAATTTGGTCATGAGGGTGAAACCTTCGTGAAGGGATTAGTACCTTTAAAAAAGGGATTCCAGAGAGTTCTTCCCTCCGCTCCCTGCCATGTGAGAATAAAATGAAAAGTGCCACCCAGAAGAGGGCCCTCACTGTCATCCAGCCACGCTGGCATCCTGATCTTGTACTTCAGTCTCCAAAATTGTGAAATAAATTTCTGTTGTCTATAAGCCAATCAGTGCATGGTACTTTGTTATAGCAGCCTGAACTGATAAGACATCATTGGTAGGGAAAATGGATGCCCAGATAGGGAAAAATACCAGGTGTACACCAAAAAGTAGGGTTGCCAGATTTAGAGAGGGGAAAAAAAGCAGGATAACCCAGTTAAATTTAAATTTCAGATGAACAGTGAGTAATTTTTATTGTAACAGTGTTCCCTGTAATATTTTGGACTGCTTATAATAAATTATTTATCTGAAATTCAAATTTAACCAGCTATTTTGTATTTTTCTGGCAACTCTACCACAAAGGTATGTAAAGTGAATTTTAAAAGAACAATGCATGCACAATTAAGGTTAACTTTGGAGGAATAAGAAAATAAGTAGTATCCTATTAGCCACTTCATCCATCCAGAATTACAGGTGATGTAAATATTATATCACTATAATAAAAATGACATTTATTATTTAATATCCGTTATCAAAGAGAAAAAATTGGGGCAATGATCTCCATAATTCAGGCAGTCTGTCCTCACTTTATCTTTTTTACAAGTTTTTTATTTATTTATTTATTTATTTATTTATTTATTTATTTATTTATTGGCTGCACCCATGGCATGCAGAAGTTCCTGGGCCAAGGATTGAACCCACGCCGCATCAGTGACAATGCCCAATCCCCAATCACTGGGCCACCAGGGAACTCTCTCACATTATTTTTGTATATTTGACTGATATAAATTAAGTATCCAAATTTTCTATATTCTAGTTTCTTCAATATAAAGACATATCTCATTTATATATTTTCACCCCTGCGTATGTGACACTACAGGGCATTTTGGCTACATTTATTGAGCAACGACTGCTACAACCTTTCTTTGATTCATCCCAAAACTCTTGGTTTCTCTGGATTTGTCAGTGTGCAGTGCATGTCTTCACGACCCTTGTTTTAGTAATGGCACTTCAGTTGTCATTTGAAGACCTTCATCTTTTCCTGTTGTATGTAGTCTTGACAGGATGGTCAGTCCTGGTGTCCTGCCATCTTGGAACAGATGACCATGTGATCTGAGCCAGGTCAATCAAACAATTCTTCCCTGAAATTTGAGTTTCAAGAGACATTACTCTGTAGCCAAAATGGGAGTGGATTCACTCAGATGGTTGCTAGGAGGAGAGCATCCGTTAGTTTCTTATGCTTTGATCCCAGGGTGCTCTGGTTTCTGTCCCGTGTAAGGGTGTATGGGCTTCCTCATCCTAAGAATCTTTTTTGTGCTAGAGTCTGTTTATGTTGTTAGAGACCATGAATCTTTCTAAGTAGACGTCATATAATTTTGATATTTAAAATTGTATTTATGTCAGCTTATAAATCCAACATGAGAATCTACCAATACTGAAGAAAAGTTTCCATGACATTGACACAGTGAAAGAAACTCAAATGATGATCGTATTATGTATTTCTATGGAGTCTTTTTTACCTAAGGGGAATTATGGCTTCAATCAGGAGAGTCTGCCTTATATATCTGGACAGAACTTTCATTGAAAAAGATACATGCACTCCTGTGTTCACTGCAGCACTATTCACAATAGCCAAGACTTGGAAACAACCTAAATATCCATAGACAGATGAATGGATTAAGAAGAAGTGGTTTATATACACAATGGAATACTACTCAGCCATAAAAAAAACTAAAATGCCATTTGCAGCAACATGGATGAAACTAGAGATTCTCATTCTAAGTGAAGTAAGTCAGAAAGAGAAAGATACCATATGATATCATTTATATCTGGAATCTAAAATATGGCACAAATGAACCTATCTACGGAACAGAAACAGACTTACAGAATGGAGAACAGACTTGTGGTTGCCAAGGGGTGGGGGAGGGAGTGGGATGGATTGGGAGTTTGAGGTTAGTAAATACAAACTATTGCATTTGGAGTGGGTAAGCAATGCGATCCTACTGTACAGCACAGTGAATTATCTCTAGTCACTTGTGATGGAACATGATGGAGAATAATGTGAGAAAAAGAATGTATATATATGTATAACTGGGTCACTTTGCTGTTCAGCAGAAATTGGCAGAACATTGTAAATCAACTATAATAAAATTTTTTTTTAAAAAAAAGAGTCTGCCTTAATCTCTCTTACTGCTTTATGCATCTATTATGTTCAAGATACAGTGTAAGGCTCATGGGAGGGTACAAAAATTAAGAACATGGTTTTGGATCTCAAAAAGTTAGTGAAGCAGGTTATGTTCCATAGGAAGGTAACTCTAAGATGGAGTTTAGTGTTTTGGTTAGTTCAACACTTTCTGAAAAGACAGGAAGAAAACAGGAATAAGCAGAAGGAGAAGCTGAATTATGATGCGGAACTAACAACAGCTTTGTCTCATCCCAGAAAAACCTGTGGAGCTAAACCTTCAGAGCATTTCCTAGACAGTGTCAATTGGTCATTAGATATTAGCCGCCAAGAGAGGGGCATGACCTTGGATGAGGTGGTTCTCTATAGTCAGGACTGCCAGCTGGCAGCTGATGCCAACAGCCTTTCCATCAGCTGGAGTAACAAGCCCTTCTGGAAGGAGGATCTGGGTGACTTCTCACAGTTTCCATCATAATTAACCATCTAGTGCAGGAAATTTTGAGATGCAAACATCTGTCTATGTTAGAGTTTATATAGTCCTTTTCAAAGAATGTCATGGAGTAATGCCACCTCAAACCATGGAGAAAGAGATCTGAAGGAGGAAAAAAAAACCTTGGCCATTTACTAATATATGATTAACATATGATACCGAGATTTTTGGAATTTCATAGACCAATGAAATTCCCCTTAAAAATCAAGCTGACAAACATAAGGTTACCTACCAGCTTTTATTTTTACCATGTGAGGTGTTTTTTTTGTTTTTTTTGTTTGTTTGTTTTGTTTTTTTATCATAGCCTTTAAAAACACATGGTATTTTAAACTAAAATTTAGGGTGAGTATAATATTAGAATAAAGGATAACTTCAAATTAATTTACTTTTATAAAAATGAGCTACTTTGTTCTTATTTATCTCGTCATCGTGGACAGGAGAAAAGTTTGTCGTCAGCAGTGTTTATGGACTGGCACTTGGGACTCATTACTGAGATTAAAAAAAAAATTAAAAAAAAAAACTACTATGAATGTTCACTGTAGCAAAAACTTTGTAGAAAAGGTAACTTTAAAGCTAGGTTGTTCTGGAAAGCTAGGTATCAGGATGAATCAGGAGAGAGGTTTCAGGTTGAGTGAACTATGTGGGCAAAGACATGGAAATTGGCTTATCCCAGAAACTGGGGCATAATCACTGAATGAAGTGTAGTATTCCTGCTCTGGAGGGACATTCATGAGGTAGAGGAGTGGTGAGCAATGAAACTGAAGTACATTGGGATCAGATTATTCAGTATACAATTGGGAAATACAGTGGTTTTTGAGCAAAGAATTTATATGCTCAGATTCATGATTTAAAAAGAAACTTAGTAGGTTTTATCGATGAAATATGCTTAAAATGAATTGTATAATGGAATTTCTGTGTATTGTTATAAAGCTATTGTGATAGTCTGTGAAAATTAAAATGAAGACATGGATTAAGAATGTGATATTGAGAATATAAAAGAGATGGAAGGATAAATATAGTCAGAGTACAATCAAAGGATTCAGCAATGTATTGAATACAAGGGTTAAAGAGATGGAAGAGGAAAAGATAGTAGTCATTTTATTAATCAAAAAAGAATGAAGATGAGATAAATTTTGGGAAAAAATAGAGTCCAGTTACAGGCATGATGACATTTAAATATTCTGCCTTAGGAAGAGTAGGCTGAAAAGAAACTATTTGTAACAATGCTTTTTCTTTCTTTCTATTATATCATGGATAGTTCAGCCTCAATCAACAACTAAAGGCGGTCCTCACTTCGCATGGCACCATGTTAACTCAATCTTGTGCATATTGGAACCATTTCCTCACTCCTTACTGAGATCGAATCTCAGTCAACAGAGTAGTGTGCAATGTCAAAACTGCCTTAGGTAGATTTCAGTACCTATCTATTAGGGTTGCTGTGCCTCAGCACTATTGATATTTTGGACTCAATAAGTCTTGGCTTTAGAGGGCTATCCTATGCAGTGTTGGATGTTTAATAGCATCTCTGGGCTCTACCCACTAGATTCCAGTAGCATCCTCTATTATAACAGCCAAAGATATTCCCAGACATTGCCAAATCCCCCTGGGAGGAAAAATTGCCCCAGTTGAGAACCTCTGAAATAGATGTAGGTATAGATGTAACAAATATAATGGCTTTTATAGTGAGAAATGAGCCTCCTTATTGTTAATCTATGTTTGTGATTAATGGTAAAATGCTGTTGATGATATTATTGCCACTCCATTTCCTTCCTCATTGCATCTACATAAAGACTATCCTTTATTGTATAGTACTGATAAAGTTTCCTGCTTGTACTTCTGTATCTTCACCTCACAGGTTCATAATTAGTTTGCTCTCCAAAGGAGAAAAACCAACTTCACTGTATGTCAGGGTAATCTCTTAGTTGTTGCTCTTACACATAATTTTATAGCCATTACTTATATTTGAAATTGTCTTTTTTTTTTTTGCCTTTTCTAGGGCCGCTCCGGCGGCATATGGAGGTTCCCAGGCTAGGGGTCGAATCGGAGCTGTAGCCACTAGCCTACGCCAGAGCCACAGCAACGCGGGATCCGAGCCGCGTCTGCAACCTACACCACAGCTCACGGCAATGCCGGATCGTTAACCCACTGAGCAAGGGCAGGGACCGAACCCTCAACCTCATGGTTCCTAGTCGGATTCGTTAACCACTGCGCCACGACGGGAACTCCTTATATTTGAAATTGTATTTGATTTCAGTCCAGCCAAGTTGTTATTCGGATACATTTGTAATTCTTTGTTTTTCCTTCAAATATATTCTTAGAGTTAAGCTATCCTATAGTGTTTCACCTCCCTGCTATTATATTGGTTGCCGTTTGGCACCCTTCAATTGTTGTAATATTTTGGCATTTTTGTTATGGGTAGTTTGTACATGACTGCTACTACTTGGATTTGGAGAGAAGTTACTAAGACTAAGCAGAGTGGGTAGAATCCACGGGTGACTGAAGCCATAGTTCAGGGGACAGTGGGCACCAAAATTTAAAAGTGAGCCATCTCAGTGTGTGGAAAGAACATAATCAGACATGTGACACACTAACACCTAGATGCCGTTGTCATCTGAGTGGCTGGTACACAAATAATAGGATTTCCAACATTTAAAATGATGTTTCTGGTATAAAATTTCAAACCCAGAGTCTGAAGTTTAAAGAAAAAAGTAGACGGTCCCTCATCTAAGGGGTGGAAATGAGCTACTAGGCAAAAACCAAACCAAACCAAAACAAAACCTGAGATTGAACCTGAGAATTGAACCTGAGATTGAACCTGAGAATTCAGGACAACTCAGAGGTCCCATTATTTGAGCTATGTGGTATAACACTTGCAACTTAGGGGATGGTATGTGAAACCAGCGATATGTGAGGTATCCTTGGAACAGAATTATAGGAAATTGACTTTTAACTAAGCTTTGCCTAATGAAAGCTGCTTGGTTACTTTCTGCCTCAAGTCAAAAGAAAGTGCCATGGGGTGAGCAGATCAAAGAGCCCAAAGGGCTGTCTGCCAAATGATGGGCAATAGAAGCTGATAGCTAGTCTTCCAGTTAAAAAACTGGATTTGATAGCAGGCTTTACCACACCCATGAAAAAAGATTCATAATACCAACTATTGATGTCACAATATGATGTCTCTTAAGATGCATTGGTTGTCTTGACTTGATTTTCTTTTTCCTATCTCACTGTAACCAGTATTCCCTCAGTAGAATATTTATATAATGGTTTAAGTGTGTTCTTGTCTATGAAAGCTACCGGCAGTCTTTAATTTTTTTCCTGATTCTTGCTCAGACTTACCTGTTTGCTTCTTTAGATTTGGCAGTCAGTTAAGGGGTTTTTGCTGTTAATCAAATGAATGGTCCAAATATTCTTCTTGTATGAGTTCTTGTTTTTGTACTCTCATGGGAAAGAATTACACAAGCTGTGCTTAATCAGATTTGAGTCTAGTTTTTACACTTAAAGAAATTAGATATTTACTGTTGTAGTTATTTAATAATTATATTTAGGAACAATAAGTTTGTTATTCTTTTTAAATTCTTTCCCTCTTTTCTATGGAAAATTAAAAATAAGTATAAATTGATCACTACCTGAGAATACTTATTGGTTTTTAAATTCTGTATTATACTACTTCAATTTTGCACTGGTTTGAAAAAGGATAACTACAGTGTATTTATATGTTCATCACATAAAATGCATGCATTTCTCACATAGTATTAGCTTCCTCTGTTATATATTTGTGTGTGGGTTTGTATGTTCTTTTCATCAACCAATTCATTGAGTCACATTTTTACTGTTTGCTTTGCTTAAATCTCTTAAGTTTATGACTCAGATCCCACAAAGTCTCACAGAAGTCTCAACCTAGATGGGAAATTTTAACTGTTTAAATCAAGCTTTCTTTTTCTTTAGCAATGTTCATTCTGTTTTAACTTATCCCCATAAATCCTCTGCTTTTAAAAAAAAAAATTGGGGGGCAGCACCCAAGGCATGCAGAAGTTCCAAGGCCAGGGATTGGGATCAAACCTGCACCACAGCTATAACCAGAGCCATAGCAGTGACAGCAATACTGAATCCTTAACCCTTTCTGCCACAAGAGAACTCCTCTGCATTTTAATTAATGAATTCATGTGGTCAGTCAATGAATCCATATTCATCCATCCATTCATCAAATATTTGTTTAATGCTGTGTCCTGCATGGCAGTTGGCTAAGCAGTGGAGAATCAAGAGTAAATGGACTTTGCCTCACAAGCCAGATTCCTTGCCTTTATGCCTTGCTCACCAATGAGATACATTCTCCCGCCCTGCCCTTCAGTTAATGAGCAAATTCTGTTAATTCTGCCTCTTTTTTTCCTGCTTCTCCTACGTGTCTTCATTACCATAATCCTAGATCAAGTCATTGGGATTTTTGTCTTTGGGTTAATTAAAGCTAATCTGTCTTCCTCGGTTCCTATTCACCTCTGCAGTCATAGGATTTCCTGAAAAGCAAATTGCATGTTGTTACAAGCTACTTATAACCCCTTCAGTATTTTCCCTCCTCCTACAATGAGATTGTTCCCTTCTTCCTACAATGAAGTCAGTATCATTAACATTCTTCAAGACTCAAACTGATCTGACTCAAGTGTATCTCACTTGCCTCATCGCTTGGTGCTTCCTCCCTGAAACTCTTCCTGACTTGAACATGTGCTCTCTCATCTCTGGGTCTTCTAATAAGCTTTCCCTCCAACTCTCCACCTCCACATTCTTTATCTCCCCACCTTCACTACCTTTTTCCTAGAAATTCCAACTCATACTTAATGTTTCAACATTGATATCACTACATCTAGTGTAAAAGGAAAATAAAAATAGAGTCAGTATTGCTGAGAAAGCTCTCTAAAATCAAGAAGAGCCCTTTAAGGGAGTGTGGCTTAATGCACACCTCAACCTGGATGGAATCTGACCTTTTGACTTAATGAAATCACTCAGAACACCTGCCAGAAATTCAAGATACTTATCGGACCCTTACCCTAAAATAAGGCAGTCTATCTGCAAATCAGACCTTTAACTTAAAACAACTTGTAATTCCTTCAGGATAAATATTTTCTGACTGGCGTCAGAGTCGATCACAATCCTTGCTAGGCAACTTTTAACAAGCTTGTGGCTTTTTGTCTTTATAAGCCCATGATTCTTTCTCTTCCTTGGAATACTCTTTTAGGGTGACCTTGATCTGTGTCTCCCAAATTGCAATTAAGACCCCAAATAAACTTTTTTAAATTTGCAGCTTCTTGCATTTTTTTTTTAATTGACAGCATTGTAGCTCTCTGTAGGTTATCTCTTCTATGTGTACCTTTACCATAGACAGTATTGAAATTGCTTCTCTTCTTGTCCTTCTGTTCTTTATATCCTTGTCTTGTTTTTGTGTTTCTTCTTCTCTTTATAAGAGACAAGGGAGATGTCTTTTCTACTCTGTACATCTGAAAGTTAGCTTAGTGCCTTTTACATTATAGGTGCTAAATAAGCACTTGTTGAATGAACAACTGATTGAATAAGAGAACAACTCATCAAATATTTCAAGTATTAAAAAAAAACTTATAGTCTTTTTAAAAATGCCATGAGGATATATGTTCTATACTCCATACTAGGACTATCAATTGAAAAATAGCCGATGACTTTGTTGTTAGTTCTCAGCCATATCTGGAATATGACTATATATATATATATATATATATATATATATATATATATATATATATAGGAATGGAGTTATTTTGCTTTGTGTCATGTAGAAAATACTGAGTGTAGCCAGTTTTTGACAGGGACTTAGATTAAGTTTTCCTAATTTCATCTCTAGATTTCTTTTTCTTTTTTCTTCCCTTAATGACACACAAAAAGAGTGCCCCCCCTCGCCGCCGCCCCCGCCGCCGCCGCCGCAGCTCACGGCAACGGATCAGGGATCAAACCCGCATCCTCATGGATACTGGTTGGGTTCGTAACATTCTGAGCCACAACAGGAACTCCCTATATTGGTTATTCTTAAGCTATACTTCATATTCTTCAACAAGCAATATATCACAACAGATTAAATACAGAAATAGCTATGAGAATCCAGATGAATTCTATTAAGCAGACAGTAAGAGATTTGCAAAAGTGTGAAATGATGCCACTCTTCTCACTGGTTTATTTTTATTTTAGAAAATAAAGCTGTCTGTACAAATGTGCCATTTATACTAATGTGTTATTGGGTTTATAATTGCACGTGTCAACTGAACTTCATTGTTATTTTTAAATTAATTAATTTAAAAATTTTCTCAGGATTAATTTCTAACATAGTAAACATCAATAGGTATAACTCACATACACCAAAGCTCTGTGAGATCCTCAGTAAGTCTGAGGGTGTAAAGAGCCTAGAGAACAAAAAGTTCGAGAACCATTGTCCAAGACCAAATGGTCATCAGGAAATTTCTTAGTAAAGTGGCAGTGAAGGGGAATTGAAACTGAAATTTCCAAATTAAGTCTATCTTAGGTATAAGCCTGAGATTTTTCACAGAAAATTCTTATCTTATAGATGTATATAATGTAATATCGGGAGGGAAAATAATGTGGTGTCTGAAATTTGCTTTAAAATATGCAGTAGTGATAATGGTATTGGTGGTGGTTGGTAAGGGCATGGCAGAGATGAAATGAAATTGTATTGCTAACTCTTGCAGCTGCATGATTGATACATGTGGGTACCAATCATTCTATTTGAGTATGTTTGAAGATTTTCAAAACAAAAAGTTTATTTTAAATGTTCTATCTCTAAACTTTTTAATGGTGCGGACTTGGAAGAGAATCAAACTTAATTGACTGAAGTGTCATAATATTTAAAGCACATTAGTTATAGTTTCTTGGATTTATGTAATACCTTTCTTATAAAAAGCTCAAACTGGTTTACCTTGGCTGGTTTTTACAACATGAATGCTCGTTATCTACTTTAACCTTCTGAGCATCTTAGGGAAGCTTGCAAAATAAAAACAAATACATTGAGTACACATCAAAAACTATCATACAATGACAAGTAATATTACTGTATTTTCAAAATCAGTGTAATACAATACATGTTGTCCTAAAATCAGATGGACCTAAGTTTTATTCCTGGCTTTGTTACTTCATAATATTTATAATAACATTAACAATAATAGAATATACTAATAGGGCTAATATTAATTGAGCTTAATATTTGACAGGCTCTGTGCTAAATCTTTACTTTTAGCATATTCATTGAATCCTTACAACAGAACCAGAAGTTACTTTTGCTTAGTTAATCACCTGCCAAATTATCACATTTGGCAAGGGATTGAGCAGAAATTCAAGACCAGGACCCTGGATCAGCCTGACCAGAATCCTAGCTTTATCCACTGAACTTCATTGTGCTATCTTATCAGCTAACTGCCTCAGGCAAATTATTTATTCTCTCTCAGCCTTACTTTTCTCTTTCATAAAAGAGGAATACAAATGGTAATTACCTCACAGGCACAGAAATTTTCCTACATGTTAGCCACTGTGGCTAACATGTAGGAAAGTAAGAGATGCTAGCTACTGTAATTCTCATTACCTATTTTTCTTCAATAAGTATTTGTGTTGATGATAACAGCCACAGGAAGGTCACAAGATTTTTAAACACAAGGATGTATCTTTATCTTTCATATATTCTTAGGTGATGAGAGCCATCACCTAAGAATATATGAAATCATCTGGATAGCCAAACACAAAACACATAAGAGATTCTAGAACTTGCTCTCCAATATGGTACCCACCAGCCACATGTGACTACTGAGCACTTGAAATGTGGCTAGTCAGAACTGAGTTGGGCTGTAAGTGTAAAATACACACCAGGTTTAAAAAAACTTAATGTGAAAAAAAAGTAAAACATTTCATTAATGTTCTTATATGATTATATATTCAAATAATATTACTATGGATATACTGAGTTAAAAATGTTATTAGATCTCCCTGCTGGCTCAGTAGGTTAAGGATCTGGCATTGTCACTGCTGTAGCTCTGGTTACTGCTGGGGTAAGGGTTCAGTCCCTGGCCTGGGAATTTCCACATGCCATAGAGGCAGCCAAATATATAGGTAATTAAAGTTAATTCCACTTGTTATTTTGAAACATTTTGTAGGGTAACTATTGGAGCATTTAAAATTACATAGTAGCTTTCATTGTACTTCTATGGATGGTGCTATTCTAGAACTTGGATTATTTCACTACTTCACAAGTGGCGATTTGCTTATGGAACTTTTCCTTCCTTGCTCCAAAGCATGAAATACTGCTGCCTTTCTGTAATTGAAATCATTTACAATATGGTCATATTGTAAAAATGGCTCATAATGTAAAAGAAGTGAGAAGGTGGTCAGTCCATGCAGTCCTAGTATTTTGGGTAGGATGGAGATGGCCTCATGGCCAGAAGCCAATATTTTTCAATCATCATCCCAGTTGCTAAGTGAGGAGTTCCATTGTGTGTTATTATTCCCCAGCAGCATAACTGTATCATCACTTCTCTCACTTAAATTGTACAGTTTCAGAGCAAAAGATATAAAATGATGAGGAGCCTTGTGCTAGAAAAATTGAAAGATATTACTGTTTAATAGTCCTGTGATCTTCCTATTGCTGTTGTCATCACCTCAAATATGAATATTTTCAAATTGAAATTTGACTATGTTAGTTTAGTTTTTTTTTTTTTCCCCCAAAATGTATTCCAAAAGAAAACTAATCTTATAGGATTTGGGTGGCCATACATCCTGATTTTCCTGGCATAATCCCAGTTTACATCTATTGTCCTGACATAATTATTAACAGCTCTCTCTTACACTCAAAAGTGCGCTAGTCTGAACAATAAATTACATGGTCCATTCTTCATAAGATCCTCATCGATGAAAACATTCATTTGTTAAATAATTTTGGGAAATGAATCACATTCCATTCTCCTCTTAGAAATTTACAACACATAACCAGCATTTGAGAGGTCATAGAACAAAGAAACTTGTTTAACTTCACTTAACTCAATGTTTCCTAAATTTACTTATTTGTGGGACTCTATTTTTCTCCTATAATACATACTAATATCCCACGGAACACACTTAAAACTGGTTTAACCATACTTAGAATTTTTCAAGGCCAGATTTTTTAATAGCAGTTTAAATTATTTTTATCCTTTGTAAATAAATATAAAGTATTTATAAAATAAACCTCTGCCTTTTTTCTAGAGTGTAGCAGTGATGTGAACAGATACCTATTTAAAGGAAATGTTTTTCTTTTATTCATGATCAGGAAATCTGAGTTTCAGCCGTGACATTCTGATTCAGTTCAATAAATATATACTGTATGCCTTTTATACATCAAGCCCTGGTCTAGTACTGATAATTCAAAGGTGAATTAGGCATGATCCTTATCTTCAAGTTGCACATAAATGTATGAATTGATCTGCCTCCTCTATGCAGGAACTTTTCCCCAACTTTTGGTTGATAGTTTTTTTATTTTTAACATGCAATTGTATTTCTAGCTCATCACATTTCCAAAAATTCTACAAATGTTAGTGGGGTTTAATGATAGAGCACACATTATCATGTTAGGTGCTATAACACAGGTATAAACAAAGTGTTATTAAAACACAGAGAGGTTAACTGCTCAACCCTCCCGAGGGTCATTGAAAAGTACTTCACGGAGGAGGTGCTGTGTGAGTAGAGAACATTAAAATGCTGACAGACATAGAAGGAAGAGAAGTATTTCCAGGCAAAGAGAATTTTTTGTACAAAGAAGCTATGCCAGATAAGTTCATGTTTCATGCTGCTGGGGGTTGGTTAGATGGCAGGGGACAAATATACGTTTAAAAAGATAATTAGAACCCAACTATGAAGGCTCTTTAAATACTACTTAAGGATCTTGATAAGTACCTACGATTCTATGACTTTATGAACTGGGTGTGTGTTCAGCCAGCTCTTTAAGAGCCTGAAGAGGAACTTTCATAGGTGTGTTATAAATCTACCAAAAAAATATAATACGCTGAATCACCATCGTGCATAATAGCATTTGGTTACTCCCTTTCAATAAAATAATAGTCATAAACTGTGTTTATAAGCTAATCTTCTTATTTTAGCAGGTACTTTCTCGAGAAGGTACCTGGCTGCTGTGTGTGTGTGTGTGTGTGTGTGTGTGTGTGTGTGTGTGTGTGTGTATTTATAATAGCAGCACAGTATATTTGTAGAAGAGGGTTTAATTCTGTGGGTAGAATGTTATTTACTTTTGTTTCCCATAGGTCTAATAAATAATTATCCTGGTATATTAAATTATCTCTAGTTTTGGAGTTCCCGTCGTGGCTCAGCGGTTGGCGAACCCGATTGGCATCCTTGAGGATGTGGGTTTGATCCCGCCTTGCTCAGGATCAGGGTTGAGGATCTGGCATTGCTGTGAGCTGTCGTGTAGGTTGCAGATGTAGCTTGGATCCTGTGTTGCTGTGGCTCTGGTATAGGCCAGCGGCTACAGCTCTGATTGAACCCCTAGCTTGGGAATCTCCATATGCTGCAAGGCCCTAAAAAGACAAAAAGACCAAAAAAAAAAAAAAGCATCTCTAGTTTTGATTTTTCAAGTTATTTAATTTCAGTCTATTTATTAAAATAAGATTGCTAGCAAGAAAAACTAAAAGACAATACATGTACACAATAAAAAAAAAGTCAGATGAATGAGTTCAACATCTTAGAAATTTAGCACAGACTTTTTGTATACTACATAATAGCAAATATCATGGTAGGTTTTAGAAACTATTGGGACGTTTGTAATCAAGAATCTTCATTTTTCACCACTTGAGAAGCTGTTTAATTCAACCAGGAAGTGTGACATAAGTGCCACACTGACCTCACTTAATGACTAGCCAAATAAAACCAGAAGTTTAGAAGTTTCACAGCCGCTGACAGAGTCCTTGGAACAAATTATGTTGGAATATTCTTACTCTTGCTAAAGAAGGAATTAAAAAGGTTAGAAATAAAAAATCAGAAAGAAAACAAGCCTGTCAGCATTCAAAACTAATCACTAGGGAATTTGTGGTTAAAAATCCACAGTGTTTCAGCAATTTATTTAGGAATGTTTATCCTGAAGGACTTTCATTGCGTGTATTTTGCTACAAATAAATTTGCTTACCTCAACTGTAGAAAGAGCTTTACAAACCACAACTTGGATTTGGATTTGCCAGTTTTCACAACAGCTTCCAACTCCATTGAAAGCCAGGAGCCTTCCAGGATGTAGGAGGGGCCCTGGCGGTCACAGGGTCAATTATGTGGTTGTCCCTTTTGTTATGGCTCACATTTTAGAAGTCAGATAAATAGCTGCAGCTTCCACCATTAGCAACTGGGAGGCTAGTAATTGTGTAGGGGCCCCCTACACTGAGTAGCATTTTCTAATCTAAACCAGTTGGATAATTTACTTCATTCTTTCATTTGCTTTAATACATGTGGCATAAACAATTATTGAAAAATTAAGTATATTGATTTCTTTTTTTTTGTCTTTTTCTAGGGCCACACCCTCGGCATATGGAGGTTCCCAGGCTAGGGGTCTTATCAGAGCTGTAGCCACCGGCCTAGGCCAGAGCCACAGCAAATGTGGCATCCGAACCATGTCTGCGACCAACACCATGGCAACGCCAGATCCTTAACCCACGGAGCAAGGCCAGGGATCGAATCCGAAACCTCATGGTTCCTAGTCGGATTCATTAACCATTGAGCCAGGACGGGAACTTCAACACTCCATTTTCTACTCATTTATTGTTTGATTCTTCTTGTCTAAGGTAGCTTAATTTCCTGTTTCAGTTTCATCATCTTTGAGATGGAAATGATGATACTTATAGCACAACAATGTGGGGATCAAGAGAGATGGCGTATGACACCATATTTCATTAAAACAGTAATATACTATCCTGCCTCATTTCCCATACCTTACACAAACAATTTTTGCTCCACAAAGTTCCTTGAACTCAGAGATAGATGAAGGCGTGAGCCCACATGGACAGCCCTAGCTGGGTGCCAATTTATAAAAGTGCTGCATAGCCCTGAATCATAGTGAAAATATGTTGCCAAATAATGCAGGCTTTGACCTGCCATCCTTGGCAAAATGTAAATTTTTGGTCCCACTTCTGCCAAAAGTGGCAAGCCCTTGAGCAGAAATAAAAATACAAAACAAAACTCTCATTGCTAGAATTAGCTATCTATGCTGAGCTTTCTTGCAAAGAAGCAGTAACAAACAGCCAAAATGCCAAGGTCCAAGATGCAGGTCACAATGCTGCTTAATGGGGACATGATTCATCTTTTTATTTAAATTCTTAATCTATGAATATGTGTCAAACTAAGTGGACACATTGTTTCAGAACATTTGACTGTGCTCTGACCAGTAGAAGTCAATCGGTAAAGGAATTTGTTTCTGTGCAAACATTTTTATGGATATAATTTCCCATACTCTCTAAATAAATACTCAACAAGTTATTTTTGTATATTGGTTAAAAGAGATGACAAGTTATTTGCCTGCCAATGACACACAGGTTTTCTTTCACTCATGATGCTTTTTCCATATATTTCCATCTCCAAACATGTTTTTATGCCACTTTGTTCACTGCTTATCTTTTAAAGCAATCAAAAAAATCAGTTCTTCTATGATACCTTCCTGTCCCACTTAATTACCTGTAGGGAATTATAATGTTTTCTTGATTCTAGAATATCAGATTTTTTTTTGAAAATTAAAGCAAAACAACTAGGATATTAAAGATATGGATCAGTTTTAAGACATGCTCCAATAGAGAAACACTAAAGTGATCAAACGAATTTTAAAATCTGGGAAATGTGGTAGCTGCTTTCTCCTATGAGCATTTCTAGTACACAGTACATTCTCTATTTTAATATTTATCTGTCTTTCTGACTGTAAGGAATATGAACTTGCCCCATGAAACTTGGGTCAGATAGAAAGCATGTTACCTTCTTTTGAAAAATCAAAATAAATCTTGCTCTGAAATTTCTTGTCAACATGTTTGATATTTAATTACTAGAGCGATCTTCCTTGAGGTTGTTCCTCTTTACCCGGGGACATTATCCTATGTCATCATGGAGGAAAGGATTCTTGACCTGAGTTCATTCTAGTTGCTTAATCGTCATGCCCATTGCTCAAGCCCATGTGACCTATTGTAAAGAAGGCTTTTGCTTGTGTAGAATTTTTCCTCCATGGTCATCTCAGCCCTGGAAGCCTTCTCCACAGCTCAAAAGACCACAGCAATAGAGATTGAGCCACTAGCCACATATATACATTCCTTATCAGAGCTCCTGCCACCTACTGAGATTCTTAATGGGAATAAGACCCAAGTCCCTACCCCTGTCAGGAAATCGCCTCTAGGTCTCAGTCACCCCCAACTTCAATTGCAACCAATAAGCTCTACCCACTTCCCTTCTGTGATAATCTAGTATAATCTTCCTCATTGGGCCTGAATCCAGAACAGCTTAACTTTCTTTCTGAAGAGTTCTGTTTGTGTTTATTGAGCAGATAAGGGGTAGTTGCAATATAGAAGGAGAATAGATCTCATTTTTTTGGGGTGCGAGATAGAAAAGATTATTTATTTTAACCATAGTGAAAACTAAAGAGAATTTTAAACAACAATCAAGATTGACCAGTTCGTTTGATGTGTATGTCTCAAGCATAGGAGCTATGTTTATCCTCAGCACTCAATATGGTGCTACTATATGTTATCAATCAATCAACATTGGATCAATGAGCTGAGTGTATTGTAGATTACTATCCTTGTCTTCTAGAGAAATACTGGCTTTAAGAACTTTTAGGTGTATTACAGTGTAAAACTAGTTGAATATAACTAAAAAAATCTCTGCTCTCCAACCATGCCATTTCAATGAATTCTCCTTCAGAGACAGAAGGAATACTGGTTGTCAAAGATGCTAAATTGGAATCTTAAAATGCTGAGATCTAAAATAGAGTTCAGCTCTCCTTTTTACCCCTGAGAAGTCATTCCATCTCTTTGTGCCACTGTGTCTATTCACATAATGTGAAATTAGTAAAGTGTTCTGAATTTAGATAGAAAGTACATACTGTTTGCTGAGGGCACAGAAATATCTTTGAAAGTGAAACATTTGATGTGTACACAGATACTTGTACTTTGCTTTTGTTGCATATTTAGCAGTGAGTTTATATCACTGATAAATATCAAGAACATTTCATGGGAGAGCAAGGAAGTACCTTGGTTACCGCAGAGTCACCAGAGTACACTTCAAAGCCTGTGTGATTTTACTACCTCTTTAAAATTCTCTCATTTAAAGTGTTATTTTAAGCCAACTTTCAATCTTATAACTAAGGCCCTGTGCTACTGCTTTTTATTCCTTTGCCACCTAATAAACATTTACCACCAGACCACTAGAGATAACTTCTAGGACTTCTTATAGCACAAATTAGAGAAAAGGGCCTAAACTCGAGAGACTAAAATGATCTGTGAAGTTTTGCTTATTTGGCATATATTTATCAAGATATCTTGGGCAAGAAGCTATAGCAGGTTCTGATGAAGATGATGATTTATCAGTAACTACTACCCTCCAGAAGATGATTATTTCTAGAAGTGGGAACAACACAAACACACAAATAATTGTAATTCAGGACATAAGGTGGTGAATACTATAAGAGGAACAGAGTTCAAAGAGGTAGTAACAACTCTCTCAGCTAGAGGAATTGGGTGTTTCAGCTTAGAAGAACCACTGTACTATGGCTTAGAGAATGAGCTACATACCTTTAGGACAAAGGACGACCAGAAGGGAATGTGTTCTAAATGCAAGGGATGTCTTGAGCAAAGACAAACACACTCAGGCCACAGCAGTCAAATCAGCTCTCCCAAACAATAGCAAAGATTCTTATTTTATCATATTGCCTATTTGGGTATATTAAGAGTGTGTATTTCATTGGACTAATGGAAGATATTATCATGAAACATTCTCTATATTTACTCCTTCATATATATTCAAAATTTGACCAACAAAATATTTTAAGAAAAAAATAGTACTTTCTGAGTTTTCTTTGGTCACTTTTTTCTTGTTAAAGTACGTTCTTCATTCAGAAGAGCTATTGTGTCAGTCAGCATTCTTCAGGGACGCAGAACCAATAGGGTGTGTGTGTGTGAACGTGTGTGCATGTGTTCATCTACACATACGCATATATGGGTATATAACATACAGTCAGCTCTCCACATCCACAGATAAGGAGAGCCAACTGTATTCATCGTACTACAACATTTTACATAAGGGACTTGAGTATCCATGTATTTCGGTATCTTTGGGGACTCCTGGAGCCAGTCCTCCACAGATACTGAGGAATGACTGTATATGTATATCTATTCACATGCACACACACACACACACACCACACTTCACATTGGTTGAAGAGAGAGAGATTTATTTTAAAGGATTTGGTCATACAGTTGTAAGGGTTGGCAAGTCTGATACTTAGAGGGCTGGCAGGTAGGCTGGACATTTTGGCAAGAGTTGGTGTGGTAGCCTTGAATCTGAAGTTAGCCTAGTGGCAGAGTTTCTTTTTTTTTCAGGGGACTTTAGTTTTTTTCTCTTAAGGTCTTCAACCAGTTGGGTGAATCCCCACCCACGTTATGAAGGGTTATCTGCTTTACTCAAAGTCTACTGATTTAAATGATAATCACATCTGAAAAATACCTTCATAGCAACATCTGGGCTGATGTTTGGTGAAACAACTGGATACTAGAGCCTAGACAAGTTCAAGTGTGAAGTTAATCATCATAGTAACCTCGATTCATGAAAATGACACAACGAAAAGAGGAAAAACAATGTCTTGTTTGTTTTTGTAGTTCATTGTAGTTTTGTAAACATTTTTGTGCATATAATTATATATTTTTTAAAACCCTGCGAGGAAAGAAGGAAGCATATTGCTATCAACAGTTTCTAAATGATGAATCTGAGGCACAGAAAAATTTAGATCTTGAAGGCTACCTAGCTAGAAGTGGCATAGTTGGTGTCAGAATTGGAACTAATGTCTTCTGACTCATTATCTAATGATATTTCCATTGCACCATCCATCTACTAGGATCCAATCCAAATTCCTGTAACATTTATTATCTGTAACACTCTCTTGACACTTGGTTAAATATACCTTTATTGTCATATGTTTTTTCCAACTAAATTCTAAGATGTGCCTTATTATCTCCTACATATAATTGAATATCGATACAATTAAAGCGTGATCTCCGCTACCAATCCTATTTATGCTTGGTAACAATTTGTTTATATAGCTTGTGGTGATAGACTCCTTGAATTAGTTTTCAAGACATGTGGATGAGGCTGTGTTGCAATGTGTTTTATAAGGCTGGCAAGTCTGAAGGGCCCAAATTCTCTGTATTAAGAAAGCCTTGAGTTGTGTGAACATGGGCAAGTTACTCAACTTCTTCAAGGTCTAATTTCTTAATATGTAAAATAGAGACCCTCAAGAATGTGTTCTATGAATAGAAAGTACATTGTGACATGTATAACAGGTATGAATAGCTCCATTACACTCAAGGTACAAAAGACATCATGGTTCTTTATTTCCTACATAAGGCCATTTCCAAATCACATTTTGTAAGGTCAGTATTAAGTCCAATATAAGTTATTAACGGAGGTTATCCTCATTCGAGCTTACAAAATCCCTGGGGCTTACATATTCTTAGGAAGACGTGGGAGGGCCTGCCTGGCTCTTGGTCAAGAGGGATGGCTATTTTCCCCCTTGGCTCCATTTGGTTGCTGTATACAGGGACACTGCATACAGCTTTCATAGACATGGATGGCAGCTAAGTCTTCTAAACACTCAACAATAGTTGAGTACTGTTTCTTTGCCATGCACTGGAGCGGGCCTCCTTGGGTGAGCTGACCAATGTATACTTGCAATATTCCTCTCTGCTGACTCCTTAGCCAAAAACATCTTACTTGAGATGCTCAAGAAGCAGCATTTAAGGCCAGTTCTCACAGGTATTGACACATTAGTTCTAATAAAAGAAATCATTATCTCCAGAATGCTGAGTCCAAGCACTTGATGAAATCTGCAGACCTCGCCGTGTTTCAATCAGGGAGCAACCTCCAGGGTTAGGCTGCTATGCCAAAGCCTCTATTTTCATGTCCTTTGGGATTCCAGTGTTGGCTGAAGGCTTTGAAATGAGTCAATAACTCTAATTCTGAGGATAAGGGGAAACTAGATTTCAAAGGCATTATTATTATTCTTTGATGGATAACATTCTTTTTTTTTTTTTGGTTTTTTTGCTTTTTCTTGGGCCGCTCCCGTGGCACATGGAGGTTCCCAGGCTAGGGGTCTAATCGGAGCTGTAGCCACCGGCCTACGCCAGAGCCACAGCAACGCGGGATCCAAGCCGCGTCTGCAACCTACACCACAGCTCACGGCAACGCCGGATCGTTAACCCACTGAGCAAGGGCAGGGACCGAACCCGCAACCTCATGGTTCCTAGTCGGATTCGTTAACCACTGCGCCACGATGGGAACTCCCTGATGAATAACATTCTTTGGTGACATTATTCTTTGGTGAAAACCCAATAGAAAAAAAATCAAAATATTGATCAGTTTCTCAGTAAATCACACTTGGGGCATAGGCAAATCACTTAGCATATAATAATTGCTCAACATATGTTGCTTTTTATCACTATTTGGAAGACTGTACATGCATATTGATTATGCACCAATGAACCTTCTTTATCTGGAGAAGCAAAGGGTATAGAGGAAAGATGCTGACTTTTGGATTCACACAGCTTGTGTGTTGATTCTTGGCTCTGCTGCTTATTACCTCTGGGCACTTAGGTGACTTCCCTCACCCAGCCTGTGTTTCTTCTGTAAAATTAATTGTGCAAGTTAAATGCATATAATCTATATAGCCTTAGGCTTTACCTGACAGGATATATAAATAGTTCATATTTAAAATAATATCCCAAATCTTCAGGCTTTGCGCCCATAGCTGCTTGACCAGTAGAAAATTGAGTTTTGGGAGTCAGCCCTTCTCATTAATTTAATTCTTTCCCAAAGGCCCTGTGGGTGAGGTTTGCCTGCAGTCACTTTGTTCTCATGTCCTGTGCCCTGCCTCCCAGCCTGCTGCTCTTGTGCTTTGCTCCCTCTCTAGACAGTAGGAAAACGCCTTTAGAGTCTCATGATGAGAGATATTTCAAGTTAGGTCCCTACAACCAGATCTGCAGGAAGGTTCCACCCATAGCACACACACACTTGGTGGGGGGTAATGTCAGGGAAGGTCGTGTGCTCCTGCTGCCGCATCCATGGCTCCCTTTGACATTCAGACAAACTACTGGCTTAGACCTGCTCATCCATACCTTCTCATAACTTCTGAGGTCCCTGCTTCCAGGCCAGCCTCCTTCGAGGAATCCAATGCCCTAGAGTGCTTTGTGGATGCCTGAACACAGTGTGTGGACCAGGTTTGAGTTCTCTCCTGTAGATATCCTGGGCCCATGCAAAGCAAGATGTGCAGCTGGGCATCTATGTCAGTCTTTAGGAGCATTTTTGTGATGGTCACAAATCCCCTGGAACATTTTGTAACAAGAAGTTGTCTTATCAGGCACAAATAGAGGACCTCATGGTCTGCTCCATCCTTGACCTTGGTCCAAAATATTCCTTAAAACAACTAGCATCTGCCACATAGTAAGCTCTCAGTAATTTAAATTACTCTCTGACTTCTTTGCTTTAGAACAAGTAAATGTATTTGCTAGAGAGCTGACTATAAAACATATTTTATCTTTATTCCAAGCAAACTGTTTTACAGTAATAAAATCTGAGACCCAAAGTCCTCTGGTAAACAGAACATCTGAGGACTTGAGAGCTTGCTATGGATGTTGTAAGCATGACTGGCTTAATCAGAAAAATTATTAGTGGAATGTATAATAGTTACCTGGGAAGTCAATGTACTATACCATGGTGGGGGCATTTCAGCTTGAACCCCAACAAACATGGGATTTTCACCAAAAATGGAGCTGAATAAAACTGGCTTCTTGAGTGCTGTGTGACAGAGACATAAAGGGTAAGACACTATAGGTAGGAGTATAAGGCCAAGCAAATAGTTAAAAGTCTTCCACACAGTTTACAAGAAAAGCAGGAAGCCTACTGTTTGAAAACTATATTGCAGAGAAATAAAGCCTCTATAAAGCTTATATTTAGATGAACTTTGATCTTTGCCAATGTAAGGAGTAAGCACTGTTTATTAATCCCTATAAGGCACTGAAGAAGCCACAATTCAAACGGAACAATGTGGGGTTAGACATTCTGGGAAAACAAAATGGTTAGTGAAACTGAGACAGTACAGAAAGAGTGGTCCAGATCTGACCAAGCCTGAGACTATTCCTTTTGTCCCTCTGGCTTAAGGATTCTCACAAAATCTTTAAGGAAGAGGATCTGGAAACTGATTTTAAAAAATAATTATATAATGTTTATAGATATATTATGAGCTTTTTATATAGTAACTTGCTTTATCTTTAAAACAATCATATGAAATGCTTTTGGCACCATTTTATAGATAAAGTAACTGAGGCATAATTTGCCTAAAAGCACAGAGCCAGAATTGAAAATAAGTTCATTTTTATTAAGCAAAGTTATCATATAACCTGATAATTCTACTTCTAGGACCTAGTAGTTCCATTCCAAGAGAAATGAATGTGTATGTCACATAAACATGTGTGCACTAACGTTCAAAGCACTATTATTCATAGTAGTCAAAATGTAGAAATAATTCAAATGCCTGTGGAGTATGAATGGATGAAGAAAATGTGGTATATGTACAATGGAATATTAGTGAGCCACAAAAAGTAGTGAAGTACTGATATACACTACAACGTGGATGAAACTTGAAAACATTATGCTAAGTGAAAAAAGCCAATAGCAAAGATCCCATATGATATTCCATTTATGTGAAATGTCCAAAACAGGCAAATCTGTAGAGATAGAAAATACATTAGTGGTGAGAGAAATGAGGAATGGGGGTGGGGTGGGGAGGTAACAGTTTCTCAAAAAAAAAATAATAATAATCAAGATCTGGGCTTTCAGCTCCTGGGCTAAGCCATAATTTTTTTCTTTTCTTTTTTCTTTTTTCTTTTTTGCAGTGCCCACAGCATGCAGAAGTTCCTGGGTCAGGGATCTAATTAATCCATGACATAGCAGTGACCCAAGTCAGAGCAGCGACAATACCGGATCCTTAACCCACCAAGCCTCCAGGGAACTCCCAAAAATATGCATGGGGAAATAGTTGGGTGAAAAGAGTCCCTTAAGGAGCCTGGCTTAATGAGACTCAATGATAAATGAAGGGGTAACATGTTGTTACAGAGGTTTCAACATCTGTTTGCTATGACTATTCTTATACTTTCCCATATGATAAACCAAGTCTACCATTGTCTCATTGCTACTGGACATCACAGAAAAAGCTGAGAATAAAGTGTCAGAGTAGGATATTCCAGAAGAGTCTCATTAAATTGTTGCTCTGTTTAACTCAGTTCACCTTTCAAAAATGTCCAACTAGAACTGCAAACTTAATTTCTCAAGGACGCTATAAAAAATTAATAAACAGAAGCATCAGTGAAATAGAGATGGAAGACCAGAAAGAGGAGCTCTCATGCCTTGTGGCAATAGCCCAGCTGGAAGAAGAAAGACTCCTTCTCTCCTGGCAAGGATTCAGGCAATAAAAAGCCATGGACTGTTTACTAGAGCCCTCCCAAATTCCTGTCCCCCTTCTTTTATTTTATAAAGGGGGACAGGAAGTTGGGAGGGCTCTAGTTAAACAGTTCGTGTGGTGTGAGGACTTGCCCATGGCTTGTTGGTTGCAGACCCTGAATTGCAGTTCTTTTCTGATCCCAAACAAACCCATCTTTGCTGGAGGAATATCTGGCAGAAATATTTGTTTCAAGTTAACAAAGCGATTTTCAAGCTGTGAGAAAATGTCAGCGAAATAAATGGGGTACAGACACTTGAGAGCTGAAAAGCCAAATAGTTTGCTGTTTTTGCCTTTGTCAAAAAATCTCACCATTCATTTCTGATAGGAACTAATAAACAGGTGTTAAGGCAAGGCCTCCTGCTGGCCCTTTACTAAGTGGATTGGAAGCCTATGCTCAGTGCTTTGCCTAGCATGTGCAAACTTTCTAAAATTACCTAGACACTCTGCTCTTTGATGATAATGGCCTCAGTTTGGTTGTAAATAACCCTCTCATCATTACCACAGGCCACTTTAATTGACATGGGTTTCATGTAAGCAGCCATTAATCAGAAATGATAATGTGAAAAGTCATACACCCTCTCTTTGTCCCTGTTTTTCTGAGAAGAGGATTTCATTCCTCTGGTCTCAATTCCAAAGCTTTCAAGGGCTTTTCTTTGGAAACTTGATTGTATCTATGGCAATTATAATAATTTTTTTAAGTGCCCACAACTGCACATTCCTTAGGAAGCAAATCTCCAAATTCTCTTGTCATTCTTACCCACCAGATGGTGCTACTTCCTTACATTTCCTACTTCTGTAGTAACTTTTTATTGGTTTAAGTACCCTGTATTAATATTCAAACTTGTAGACTTCCGTTATTGGAGACTCAGAATGTAATAAGGAATTTTGTAAATGGAAACCTGTCAGTTGTAGTTGAAAAGCCAGTTGCAGCACTTTCAGATGTTTAACTTTGAAGTCACTCTTGGTGTATTTAAACCAGAAGTAAGGCCAAGGTCATGGGCAAGCCGTGGTGATAGAACTCATGCAATCAGCAGAAACTCCACCCTTCCACTTGTGTGGTGGCTTATTCCTCACAGGTGTGAGAGCAGATGTGTTCTTATTCCATGAATACTGCTTCATTAAAACACACACACAAAAATTACCTATAAATGATCTCAGAGCTGTAATTTAGCCTTTAATAAAGCTTTGTAACAATCTTGCAATGTTCTTCCTCAATCGCAAAATGTAAAGCAGTCTCTAAAACAAGGATAATAATATTTACCCTGAATTTAAAAGCAACTTTGGAAATGGAAGAGCTTAAGGTAGGAGGAGGCAGGTGGCTGGATTGCGTAAATCACGTTCATGGGGGCGGTGGCAGAGGCAGAGCAAATATTCCGTCTGCTTTTCTGCATTTCCTGGCCACCTTGTGATTAGATGGATCCAAAGTTCTGACCAGTGAAGTACTAGTGGATGTAAATGTATTGTTTGCTGTCAAAGGTAGTCAAAAGCTGGAGGTCCCTGATGGCTCAGTGGGATAAGGATCCGGCATTGTCACAGCTGTGGCTCTGGCTTGGGTTCTGTCCTTGGCTACGGAACTTTCACATGGTGTGGGCATGCCCTCCCCGCCCCCCCTCCCCAAAAGGAGGTAGTCAAAAGCCATTGCAAGTGGCTAGATTCTCTCCTCCCCTAACAGAACACCCGAGGAGACTGCATGCTCAGGCTGGTACAGCTACAAGATGTTGGCATCTCCACTAGCCTGGGCCTCTGAATCACTGTGTGGAGAGAAAGTCTGCCAACTCATGTGGGAGATATAATGTGAGCAAAAATAAAACTTGTTGTGTTAAGCTACTCAGATTTGTGGGTTGATCATAACCCTTGAGTACATGCCCCGAATAATGCCAGATTTCTCTCTGCAAGGATATTCTGCTCTCATGTCTTTCCTGAACAATACATAACTTGATTCTGTTTCAGATTATTTGCCTCTGGGCTCTTGTTAGAAAATGCAATCTGCATGTTAGAAGTCAAACTGTATTCATCTATATTACATATTGTGTTGGAATCTTTGAATTTCATTTTCTTGTCTTTGCAAGAATTAACTACAAAAATATCAAGAGAAGGCATTTTGGTATGAGTTTGGTAGAGAATTAGTTGAAATCCTAATGATATCATTTTATAATTAGTGTTACACAAAACTTTATAAGCATCAGTTATCTCTTTTCTAAAATAGGACTGATGACAGTACCAATGGTCAGAAGTGTGATGTGAGGATTGGTTAAATTATACAATAAATACACGTTTGAGTAATTTAAAAAATAGATAATATAATTTTCTTTTTTGCTTTTCTGAACTCATGACTTTTACCTTGGTGTTAAGAAAGCTTCCATCTGTGAAGGATGAATCTAAAATTTTTTATATGAGGAATAAAATAAATTAAAATTCTGTTTCTTACATATACATTTGGATTGTGTAATAAGACAACAGCCATGTAGGCTTGGAGGACTCAACTTAGCCATTCACTGGGGATGGAGAGATGTTACCCCTTCTACCTGTCACTGCCAGCCAGGCTCTCTCTGGGATAAAACACACTCCTTGCAAACTAAGGGTAATTATGGGAAGAAGAGGACAGTAAGAGAGTCAAGAAAGCAGAGGTCTCTCTGCAGTTTTCTTTCTCTGGGTTTTGTCTCCAGCCTAAAGCTGAGAAATCTTTAAGTGGAGAGGAACCCATTTACCCTTCTACTCACATTTGAGGCTGTGGGAGGAAGCAAACATGCAAGCTGACATATACCAATATGCAGCACAGGCACATAAAATGAAAGGTGGAAGAAGGCCTGGAGACTGAGGTTTCCTGCATTGCCTTTGGTCCTACTTGGGATAGACCGACACCAAGAAATTGAGCATCAGGCTGGAGAGCAACATCCTGGTGGATAAATCATTTTTCACTAGAAGCTGAAAGAGGCAAAGGACATTACACTCCCCTGATCCTTCTCTGCCACCATGAGGATGTATAAGCTTTCCCACGTACTCCTGCATAAAAGGACACCATCCTTAGGGAGATAGGTAGAAAAATGGAGGTGAACATATGACACTGAGCAATTTTATTTTACAGAAAAGAAATTATACTTTTTTAAAGGTTGGATTGGATTAAATTTAGATGGAATTGGACAGTTAATTTTTTCTCCTATTCAGATATAGGGATTCAAATTGAAGACCAAAATAATTGTAGACAACATTATATGTAATTTGCATAAAGTAATAAAGACATTCATAAATAAACAAACACATATGTAAAATATATAACATAGTATGACTTAAATTTATGACCCTGCTATATACATAAAGTAATGAACACAGTGCTCATAACAAGTGCTTAATATGTTTTAATGTTCAGTTAAAACCGCCCGTCGGAGCCTCCTGGTGGTCTGGTGGTTACAATTTGGCACTTTTACTGCTGCAGCCCAGGTTCAATCCCTGGTCTGGGAACTGAGCTCCCACATCAAGCCGCTGCATGCTGCAGCCAAAAAAACCCCCCAAAACTTCCAGTTTGCATGGCATCTCTTCTTGGATATTTAAGAAGCATATAAAATTTAGTATAGTATGTTAAAGAACTCTTGACTGCTCACAATTCTGATTTATTCTCTGCCTTTTCCAATTCAATAAATGGCTTCACAGGTCAGCAAATTCCCTCAGTCTTTGAGTTTTTCCTTTTCTTTTATCTCCACATCTAATCCAGCAGGAAATCTTGTTGGCTTTCTTATTAAGTATGTAATGAATCTATTCCTTTCTCTCTGGCTTTTTATCTAAACTAAATCAAAACCAACTGTATTTTTGCATTAAACTTCCTAACAGTCCCCCATGCATTCTATGTTTCTACCAGAAGCCAAGGCAATCTTTTAAAAATATGAAAGAAATCTTGTCAATCCTCTGCTCAAAAAACCTTTGAAACCCATCACCTTCATCAACAAAGCCTTGCCTGAGGTGGTCACTGCCTGCCTCTCTCTCACCGCTTTCCTCCTTCCTCCCACAGCTCAAACCATTTCTCAATTGTGCCAGGACTTTTGCATGTGTTCCTTGTGTCTGGAATTTTCTTCCTCTGGATCTCTGGAAGACTAGCTCCGTTGTAATCTGCAGAGCTCATCTCCAACATCACTTTAGAAAGAGTTGCCTATCTTACTTATTCTTTATCAAATGTTTATCTCCATTATAATATTTATCACAATCTACAACTATTTTCATTTTTAAATTCTGCTTACCTGTTTGTTGTCCTTGTTCCCTCAGTAAACTCCCTTCATCATCCGGTACCATTTGCTATACATAGACGGGTTCAATAAATATTTGCTGAAAGAAGGAAGAAGAAGGAAGGAAGGAAAGAAGAAAGGAAGGAAGATTAACAAATGCAGAGTTCCCATTGTGGCTCAGTGGTAACAAACCTGACTAGCATCTGTGAGGACCCAAGTTTGATCCCTGGCTTTGCTCAGTGGGTTAAGGATCCGGTGCTGCCATGAGTTGTTGTGTAGGTCGAAGACATGGCTCGGATCCTGTGTCACTGTGACCGTGATATAGGCTGGCAACTGCAGCTCCTCAATGACCCCTAGCCTGGGAACCTCCAGGTGGGTGCTGTGGGTACGGCCCTAAAAAGCAAAAACAAGTGAATCCTCCCAAATCCAATCATTAATAAAGTTCATTAAAATGAATGTAACATATCTTAACCTACTTTCTGCTATATAAGTCAATAATAAAACTTTTTTTTTTCAAATTTTTAAATTAAATTTTTTTTTTTTTTTTTTGCTTTTCAGAGCCGCGTTCTCGGCCTATGGAGGTTCCCAGGCTAGGGTTTGAATTGAAGATGTAGCCACCAGCCTTGCACCACAGCCACAGCAGTGCAGGATCTGAGCCGAGTCTGACCTGCACCACAGCTCACAGCACCTCCAGATCCCTGATGCACTGAGCGAGGCCAGGGATCAAACCTGCATCCTCATGGATACCAGTCAGATTCGTTTCCACTGAGCCATGAGGGGAACTCCCTTATTCTTTATAGTAGAATTACCATTATTAGTTTTTTTATAATCATTGAATATTCTGAACTGATTTCACAAGAAATTTTATTAGTCTTGATTATTAAATTGTTTTACCAAATTTGAAACACAATTCATAGTGTTAGTCATCACTAGTACTATATTGTAGTGCTAGTCATCAAATAATTCCAGCTTTCTGGTCCCTTTTTTGGTTGGGTGGGGCCAAGTGACTAGTTCCAGCTAGTGAGTAGTGAGTTGTGATGGAAGTGATGTGTGTCATTCCCAGACTAGAGCGTATAATTACTGATACATGTTCTTTCAAAGATTTCTTTCTTTCTGCCATGAGTTCACCAGATAAAGTTGTAGTCTTTATGTTGGTGTTTTTTTGTTTTGTTTTGTTTTATTTTGTTTCAGTATTTGTTCTTTAAACACTTAAGCATTTCCCCCAATTATTACATTTTGATGAATATATATAACATTTATTTTGTGAAGCTACTACTTAAACATATCTTGGAAATCTATTTTTATCAACTCTTCATCATTCATTTATTGACTCAACAAACATCCCCTCTATATCAGGCATGCTTCTATGCTCTTGGGATACTTCAGACCATGATATTCACCCCTTTGAAGCTTGCATTCTAGAGTTGTAGAGATGGACAAGTACATTGTCTAGTATGTTCTAAGGTAATCAATGCCGTGGGAAAGAGACAAGGTAAGAGAGACTCAGAAGTCAGGGGTTTGGAGGAGGTGGTCAGGGTAGGGCTCACTGGGAGAGTGAAGCACAAGCGAAGTCTTGAGGGAGGCGTCAGACTGGGTGGAGAGAGCTCCAAGCTGGAGTCAATTAGCAAGAGCAGTGATTCTCAATGTTCTGGTCTTAAGACTCTTGTACTCTTCAAATTTATTGAGCTTTTGTTTTACATTTGACATTTTAGATCCCTTGAAATGGTTATGGGGACTTACAGAGATCCCTGGGGCATCCTTTGAGAACTGCTGAGCTGGAGCAAAGGCCCTGAGGGAGGCACACGTCCTGTTGTAGGGACTGCAAGTGTAACCCTGTGACTAAAGAGTGATCCAGGGGACAGTCAGGAGAGGAAGTCAGAGAGATAGCTGTGTCCAAATCACGTGGGGCCTTCCAGAATAATGCAAAACCTTAAATTTTACTCTGAGGGACATGGGACATCAGTTAAGAGCTTTGAGCACCGGATGGGTATGATCCGATTTAAGGTTTTAAGAGGACACTATGGTTGCCAAGTTGCAGCTAGACTGGAAGAAGCAAGAGTATAAATTGGGAGACTTGTGAGAGGCTATTGCAATAGTTCAGAGGAGGCAGCCACATTTATCAGTTAACTCTAAATACAACAGTAGGTTCATTACAAACTCCTTTCATATTGTTAAAGTGATGATACTTCTCTCTAATTCACTTTCAGTGTGTTCTTCTCTTCCCCTCACAGCCTTAAGTAAACACGTTTTTTCTTAATTACACATTTCCTTTAATTTTCTTATTAAACGACAGTTCTGAAAAAAACCCACTTATTTTCATAGCTCCTTTTTAGCTAATATTTTCAATTTCTTGCTATTTTATCAGTAAGCTCATTTTTCTACATCTTTTCAAACATATAATACTTTGAAAAGCAATTATGAATTCTTATGTTAACATTTTTGTTAATCACTTTTTATTTATTCATTTTGGCTCCATGTTTTTTGTTCCTTTTGTTCTTTTTATCAGATGTGTTTTTCTACAATGAATGTCTTGCATTTTAATTCATTTGAATGACTTCAATTCTTTCTTTGACTTCAATTCCAAAATGATTTTTTTCTGAATACATTTTTTTTGGGTACATGAATTCATTATAAAGTAAAAATAGAGGTTTCTTTTCTTTTGGTACTTAAAAAGTCAAATAAGTCTATCATCTGTTATGATTTGGTTAGAATGCAGTCACTCTGTTTCTCTGCATTTAAAAAAATTCTTTCTAATGTACTATTTGTCCATTTCAAATCTCAGTGTCATTTTGAAGCATAATTTATTATGCAGCATTGTCTTCTATCTCTTTCATCCTCCAGATTGTAAATTTAAAGACAGTCTTTACTAATCTTCTTTTATCCATCACTCATTTCCGGTCCCTTGTTGGCTCATTAGGATGTGATCAATTTAGTCACTTATTTATATTATTTCCCATTCACTTCTGGTTTCCATACTGAGACACTTGAAAAAAATTTATTAAACCTATTCAAAACATTTAAAAAATTTTTTTAAAAATTAAGGTATAACTGATATACAGCATTATATTAATTTCAGATATACAACATAATGATTCAATATTTGAATTTATTTCCAGATGATCTCTACCATAAGTCTAGTTAACTATCCATCACCATGCATGGTTACAAAAATTTTTTCTCATGACAAGAACTTTTAAGATTTACTTTCTTAGGAGTTCCTGTCATGGTGCAGTGGAAGCGAATCCAACTAGTAACCATGAGGTTGCAGGTTCGATCCCTGGCCTCACTCAGTAGGTTAAGGATCTGGCATTGCTGTGACCTGTGGTGTAGGTCACAGACGCGGCTCGGATCTTGCGTTGCTATGGCTGTGGTGTAGGCCGGCAGCTGTAGCTCCCATTAGACTCCTAGCCTGGGAACCTCCATATGAAAAAAGATTTACTTTCTTAGCAGCTTTCAAATATGCAATACAGTTAATATATTAACTATGGTTGCTATGCTGTATGGTATATCCTGTGACTTATTTAGTCTATAGCTGGAAGTTTTGTACCGTGTGATTCCCTTTACCCATTTCTCCCAATTCCTTTCTCCCACCCCCAAATCTGGCAACCACCCATCTGTTCTCTGTATCTATGAACTTGCTTTTTTTTTTTTTTTAGATTCCTCATATAAGTGAGCTCCTACCAGTTAACTCTAGCTCTGTTTGATTTATTTTACTTAGAACAACCTACTCAAGATGCATTCATGTTGTCACAAATGGCAAGATTTCACTTTTTATGGCTAAATAATATTTCATTATATATATATATTTTTTTTTTTTTTTCTTTATCCATGTATGCGTCAATGGACACTTAGGTTGTTTCCATATCTTGGCTGTTGTAAATAATGCTTCAGTGAACTTGGCAGTGTATGTGTCTTTTTGAGTTAGTGTTTTTTTTTTTTCCTTCAGATAAATACCCAGAAGTGGAATTGCTGTATGATGTGATAGTCCTATTTTTAACTTTTGAGGAACCTCCATACTGTTTTCCATGTACACCAATTTACATTCCCACCATTAGTGCGCAAGAGTTCCTTTTTCTCTACATCCTCGCCAACACTTGCTATTTCCTGTCTTTTTAATAATAGTCATTTTAACAGGTGTCAGGTGGTATTTCATTGTAATTTTGATTTACACTTCCCAATAATTTATGATGTTAAGAAACTTTTTTGTGTGCCTATGGCCTTCTTTATATCTTCTTTGGAAAAATATCTGTTCATATCCTCTGTACATCTTAAAATCAGATTGTTTGTTTCTTTGTCACTGAGTTGTGTGAGTTTTGGATATTAATACTCGATCCCTTATATGATTTGCAAATATTTTCTCCCATTAAGTCGTTCAGTCGGTTGCCTTCTAATTGGTCGATAGTGTTATTTGCTGTGCAGAAGCTTTAGTTTTGATGTAGTCCCACTTCTTTATTTTTGCTTTTGTTGCTTTTACTTTTAGTATCAAGTCCAAAAAAAATCATTGCCAAGATAATGTCAGGGAGCTTACTACTTATGTTTTCTTCTAAGAGTTTTATGGTTTCAGGTCTTGCTTTCAAGTCTTTAATCCATTTTGAGTTAATTTCTTGTGTATGGTATAAGATAGTGATCCAATTTCATTCTTTTGCATGTGGCTGTTTGGTTTGCCCAACACCATTTATTGAAGAGACTGTTTCTTCCACATTGAATATTCTTGACACCTTTCTCATAAATTAATTTAATATATATGAATGGGTTTATTTCTGGGCTCTCTATTCTGTTCCAACAATCTATGTGTCCAAAACTACTGTTTCTTAAATTTAAGTGGACTTGAGAGGGGTTGAGGGTGGCTTTGGTAGTTATTAATCCAGAAAAGGAATTTTGCGTATTCTGTATAAATGGACCTTAACATTCTCTTAAAAATAGATGAAACATTTCAGTGTGCTCATTAGCTTGAACCAAAGATTATATGGTGGCTTCCTTCTCACAAGGAGAAAAAGTAAAAAAGTACAAATTGGCTTATTGAAGATGACTAACAATTCTCCAGCTAAATTAAATATAAAAAATACCCTACTCTTATTTCTAAGCTTTTAACAAACTCTCATATATAAAAAGTAAAGTTAATAAATCAAATTACCATATCTACTGATGTCACCAATTTTATTACACATTTTTATTTTATAAATTTTAAAATATTTTTTTGGCAATTTCATTTTCCTCCATTTTGTAGGCTAAGTAGAAAGTACTTTCATGATTTCCCTGGTGGTGTAGTGGTTAGGGACTTTATATTGTCATTGCTGTGACTTTCAAAATACTTTGAAACTTCTTTTCTGTTGTCTATTTTACTCCAGTAGCATCCTCTCCCTCTTGCTCTCCCAAAGGAAGAGAAGAATGATCATCAATGGCAGATAGAACCAGGTCCAAAAACCAGCTTCATACTCAGTAGATAATACTAAACCTTTTTCTCAGGCTTTCTGGTGCTCCACACATTCAGAGACTTTTCTCAAATGCTGCTGCAAATGGCATTATTTTGTTCTTTTTTATGGCTAATTAGTATTCCATTGTGTATATGTATACCACATCTTCTCAATCCATCCATCTGTCAATGGACATTTAGGTTGTTTCCATCCAATATGGATGGAATTAGACATTCTCATACTAAGTGAAGTAAGTCAGAAGAGAAAGAGAAATACCATACGATATTACTTTTATGTGGAATCTAAAATATGGCACAAGTGAACCTATCTACAGAGCAGACACAAACTTGTGGACATAGAGAAGAGACTTATAGTTGCCAAGGAGGAGGAGGAGGAAGAGGGATGGACTGGGAGTTTGGGTTCGTAGATGCAAACTACTGCATTTGGAGCAGATAAGCATATCCAATCACTTGTGATAGAACATGATGCATGGTATTATGAGAAAAAGAATGTTTATATATGTGTATATATATATATATACACATATATATGTGTGTGTATATATATATATATATATATACATACGTGTGTGTGTGTATAAATATATATATATATATATATATATAAAGCTGGGTCACTTTGCTGTACAGCAGAAATTGACAGAACATTGAAAATCAACTATAATAAAAAAAATTGAGGTTTTTGTTTTGTTTTGTTTTGTTTTCAGGGCTGCATTTGCAGCAGATGGAAGTTCCCAGGCTGGGGTTAAATCAGAGCTACAGCTGCCAGCCTACACCACAGCTACAGCAATGTCAGACCCAAGCCACATCTGTGACCCACAGCACAGCTCATGGCAATGCCAGATCCTTAACCCAGTGAGTGAGGCCAGGGATCGAATCCACATCCTCATGGATGCTACTCTGGTTCTTAACCTGCTGAGCCACAAAGGAAATTCCAAGATTGAGGATTAAAAGGTGTACTACTAATAATCACCTACAACAATGGATACAACTGGGACTGTCCTTAGATCACCAAAATGTCTGGTCACCCTGTAGACATGTATTAGGGAAGCATTTTTTTTTTTAATTATTTTAAGGCCACACTCATGGCATATGGAAGTTCCCGGGCCAGGGATTGAATCCCAGCTGCAGCTGCAACCTATGCCACAGCTGCAGCAACAGCAGATCCTTTAACTCACTCTGCTGGGCTGACCAGGCATTGAATCTGTGCTTCCTCAGTGACCTGAACCACTGTAGATGGATTCCTAACCCACTGCACCACAGCAGGAACTCCTGAAGGGAAAGAAATTTCCAGAATAGTATGATAGAAACACTTTTTTATTTTTTCTAGGCCTCTTTTCTTATCACCTTCCAGAAGAGGAGTGAGTTTGCTGATTGATGAGTTTGGGAGAAGAAACTGAGCATGTAATCTGCAAGTATAACCACTGCCAAAGCAACCAATGTAATACTTGAGCTTCCAAAAATAAAGATTTCCCCAGATGCTTATTGCAGAAGTGTCTGATATTATATAAAATGATAATTTTTTGCTTGATAATTCTAATTTTAAATGTCCATATGGAGTTTTAGTACATTACATTTAAAAACATCTCTCTCTTCACTACAGCTCCCTCTACTGGAAATCTTTTCATAATCTTCAGGTAGAAAGGTTTTTTTGTGTTTTTGTTTTTGCTTGCTAGGGCCACATCTTTGGCATATGGAAATTCCTGGGCTAGGGGCTGAATTGGAGCTTCAGCTGCCACAGCCACAGCAATGCTGGATCCGATCTGCACCTGGGACCTACACCACAGCTCATGGCAATGCTGGATCCTTAACCCACTGAGTGAGCAGGGATTGAACCCACATCTCCATGGATACTAGTTGGGTTCTTAACCCACTGAGCCACAACAGGAACTCCATAAAGTTCTTTTTAAAGGAAAGCTTTCTTCTCATTTTTAAATATGATCAAAAGATGTTTCTCTGTTTCTAAGAATCCTCTTTTAATAAAATTTAAACTTAGCTCTTGTCTTTTTGCATCCATTAACAGTGTTTTAATTAGATAATAAATCAAGTTCAATCTACTTTATTTTGTGTATTCTTGAACTACATTTATTATTCATCTAAAATTTAAAATCTGACTCAAATTGTGGAGCCCAAGTTGGGAAATTTTTGTTTTGTTTCATCTTTTAAAAGCTTCCCTATAACAGAGTGCATCTTGAGTATATGTCACTTTTGAGCAATCTATAGATCTTTTCATGGAACTGAATCTTTACTTTTCAAGACCAAAACAAAAAGTACTAAAGGCAAAGCTCAATATTAACAAATGCTTATTTTCAACTACTTGAAAAAAATAAGATGGCTTAATAAATAAAGATGCAGTACCATTCCAAATATAATATATCTTTTATATTGTGAAACATCTACAGTAATATACCAATGCATCAGCTAGCATTACTCCTATCTCTTAAATCTGTCAAAAATGAACCTGCTAGTATTTTAGGACCAAAAGACATCAAGCTCCACAAGCCTGATTATTTACTATGACTCTAAATCTAGGGTGTTTTTTTTCCCTTTAGCTCTTCAGTAGTAATTTCAATATATAAAAGTTTCTTGAGAAGGATCCTACCCTCCTAGCTGAAGGATATCTAGGGATTGAGTGCATCCCCAGAGATGAGGACACAGAGACCACACTCGAGTCTAAGGAAGAATGTTTCCTTCACTAAATCCATCTACTCATAACCCCCTTCACTATCTTTAAACTGCTCTAGTGAAGGTCTTAGCATCTAATGGCCTCAGCAAGTCATCTTTTCTTGGCTCTCTTCTCCCACAGCTCATTGCCTTCCTTCCATGCCTGTGGTCCCTTATCCTGGGGTGCACTGTCCTGTCCTCCCAATTCTCCCATGGCTCTGTTTTTTTTACTTCTGTTATTGCATATTTTCTTTCCTTCTTCAAGTTTGAGGTGATTCTCAAAATTTTCCACTTTCATCTTTTCTCTGTAGATATTTTCCTCTTTATGTCAACCATCTCCTCAACACAGAAGATTCCCAGTTCCACACTTGTAGAAAAATTCCTGATTGTCTGCTAGACTTTTCCACCTTGAGATATCTATGCCACGCAAAGCAATGTTTGTTACCATCTGTACAGGCCCTTTGTCTCTCTTCCTCAATACGTTTCTTCTTGCTATTCCCTCCATTTGGACTCCCTTTACAATTTCAGCCTGTTCAAATTCTGCTTAACTTAAAGCCTCAAATATCACTTCCAGCTCGAGGCTTATCCAGATTTCTTAACCACATTGATGTTGTCATGTTTTGAACTCAGGTGGTACTCTGAGTATGTCTAATTTATGGAACTGATTTTACTCCATAAAATTTGTAAGTAGGTTATATATCTTTATACCATAGTTGCTGCTGGATAGAAATACATCTGACCTATATGTTAATCTTATATCTAGCCACCTATGAAACTTTCCTATTATATCAAATCATTTTGAAATTTTGAGTTTTCTACCTAAGCAATAATGTTATCTGAATATTGCCATTACTTTCTCCTTTCCAATTCTTAAACCTATAAAAGAAGGGAAGTGGGTAAATGGAATTATTCTATTGTAATGTTATTATATAGGTGAAAATGTGAATTGGGAAGTGAGAATTGAAAAATGGGAAGTAGAAATTGTCAAGTATGAACGATGAATGTACAAATATCAACAATATTGACAGTGAATGGACATTGGTAAGTAACTACATTGTTAGTCCTAGAGCCATTTGCAACATAATAAAAAGAGGTATAACTAAGAAGCCAGTGGATAAGATAAAATGGGACAACAAAGAAATTTTCAGTTAACCCAAAAGAAAGCAAGAAAAGCAAATAAGATTAACAAAAAAGAAGATACAAAATGAAAATAAGTAGAAATGTTACACACTTAAAATCAACTATACTAACAATTACATTATGTTCAGAAAGACTAAACACACCAATTAAAAGGCAGCCATTGTCAAGCTGGATTAAAAAAGGAAAGCTCAACTAGATGCTGCCTATATGAGAAACATTTTAAATACGAAGACAGGGTGGAAACAAAAGATGGGAAAATATAACTATGAAAACAGTAAGCATAAGAAAGCTACAGTAGCTAATTTAATATTAAAATAGATTTCCTGACAAAGAGTTTTATAAAAGATATAGAGGGATATTATATAACATAAAAAAGGCAATGACCCAGGAGTACATAGCAATCCAGAAGATGTATCATGATTTATAATAAGAAATGTATATTTGATTTTCTTCTCCTGTCAGTTATAGAGTTCCAAAAACCTTTGAAACTTCCTGTGTGGAGAGCAAGATAGGTGTCTTTTGTTATGTTAATGAAGTCACTTCTGATTGGAACCTGAAGTTGAGGGCTGGTTGCCAGGAAAACCAACCACATGTTTAGAGGGTTGGCACTGGGTTGGCACTTTCAGCTCCACTCCTCTTTAGAAAGCAGTTCTCAAGGCTTCAGCTTAGTGTGAATCCTAAGTTAATAATGTGTTATAATGAACTTAGTGGTTATTGATTTCATCATATGTAAAAAATAGATTTCTCTGAGAGACATCACAAGATTTATTATCTCATTGAATGAAAAGAATGAAATCCCCAATTATATATATAATATCTAATATATATATATTTAGAACCATTTTAATTGGTTCACATTTCAGTTGAAGAACATATATAACAAAAAGCGTGGTAAAACCATGTCATTCTCACTTTTGAGACTGTCCTTGGCAGACCTGAAAGTGAGACCCATGGAACTCTGAATGCTATTGGCAAAATGATGTCCCTCTCCCAAACCTTCTCACTACAAAGCATTTGGGATACCAATGACAAATAGAAGGCTGTAATTGAAACTAAGGATTTACTTCCCTTTAAAACTCTATCAGAACACTTTGCTTCATGCCTTTAGCATATAAAGCCCAAACGCCCAGGTTATTTTTATCACTTGTATTTTCCTCTCTATACCCTCTCATAGAGTCAAATTCACATCACTACCTGACCTGGCACACCTGTCCATTATATCCTCTGCAATTCAAAATCTGTAATCAAGAAAATCCCCTAGACCATACATCTTTTTTCTGAATGGTGTCTTTGCTTTCTTGATATGAGAGAAAACTAGCTGTCCTCTGTTTCCCCTGAAGCATGTTTTTAAAGTTTATTTTTTAATTGTGGTAAACATACCATGCATAAACTTATCATTTTAATGATTTTTTTTAAATATACAGTTCAGTGACATTACGTATGTTCACATTGTTGTGCAATGTCTGCTATCCATCCCCAGGACTTTTTTCCCCTGCAGCCCTCCTGACTGATGGTTATTTTCTCTCTCACCTGTTATTTCTCATGGGACAGGGAAAGAGCAAGTGTCTCCTTATTCCTGTTTGCATCACTGCCTTTCCACTGGACAATCCCAATTTAGCAAAGCGCATGGCATCAGATTAAGCTGATCAGACCAGCTTTCTCAAATGTGCATTATCCACAGATCCCTAGTTACAATGACCAGATTTTAGCACTTTGGTCACTTGTTATAGAGTTAAATTCAAAGTTCAATAAAAAGTTGATTTTTTTCTTTTTCTTTTGGCTTAAATCCATTAGGAACATATCTGCCAAGAGAGAAGGAAGGTGTTTCACTTCTTCTCCATTGTCTTTCTCCCAAATGGCAGGCTGCTACTGGACACTTCAGGGTAGAAGAGGGAATGTGAGTGGCTTCAGGGAGAAGCAGGAAATTTTTACTTGACAGGTATCAATCTATAATTGGCTCTTTAAAACCAAATTTTGTCTTGTGAGGGCTTTCATGGCAAAAACAAGAGAAAAAGTTAAAAGACAATAAGAAGCTGGGAATATATTTCATACTATTTGATGGAAATACATACTATATTTCATAATATACTTAAACTCCTTATTGATCACATATGTATATTGTTTCTTTTTTGTTGTTGTTGTCTTTTTGCTATTTCCTGGGCCGCTCCCGCGGCATATGGAGGTTCCCAGGCTAGGGGTCCAATCGGAGCTGCTGACACCGGCCTACGCCAGAGCCACAGCAACGTGGGATCTGAGCCGTGTCTGCAACCTACACCACAGCTCACGGCAACGCTGGATCGTTAACCCACTGAGCAAGGGCAGGGATCGAACCCTCAATTTCATGGTTCCTAGTCGGATTCTTTAACCACTGCGCCACGACGGGAACTCCATATGTATATTGTTTCTAGCTTTTATCACAAATATAGCTCCCATGAACACGATTTTATCTATAACATTTTACCCATTTAAATAGACTTAGTTTTTAAAGAAGTTTTCATAGCAACATTGAACAGAAAGTACAGAGTTTTTATACAAGCCCTGCTGCCAATAAGCACATCCTCCCCAACTATCAATATCTGCATCAGAATGGTATATTTGTCACAATCAATGAACTTAGACTGATGCATCATTATTACCCAAAGTCTATAGTTTACATTAGGGTAAACTCATGATGTTGTACATTCTATGGGTTTTGAAGAATGCCTGATGACACGAATGTACTATTATAGCATCCTGTAGAATAGTTTCGCTGCCTTACAAATCCTCCATACGCTTCCAGTTTACCCCTTCCTCCCTCCTAACTCCTGGAAACCACTGTCTTTTTACCATTTCCATTGCGTTTTCCAGAAAGTCATATACTTGGAATACTTTTCAGATTTTTTTTTTCACTTAGTAATATGCACTGAAGTTTCTTCCATGTCTTTTCATGGCTTGATAGCTCATTTCTTTTTAAGGCTGAATAATATTCTATTGTCTGAATGTACCACAGTTTACTCATCCATTCACCTATTGAAGGACCTCTTGGTGGCTTCCAACTTTCTGGCAATTATGAATAAAGCTGCTATAAACATATTTGTGAAGGATTTTTTGTGATCATAAGTAAAGTTATTTGGGTAAATACCAAGGAGCACATTTTCTGTATCATGTTGTTAAGAGTATATTCAGTTTTGTGAGAAACTGCCATACTGTCTTCCAAGGTAGTGATATCATTTTGCATTCCTACCAGCAGTAGATAAGAGTTTCTGCTACTTTACATCCTCACTAGTATTTGGTGTTGCAAGTGTCCCAGATTTTGGCCAGTCTCATAAGTGTACAGTGGTATCTCATTGTTTTCTTTCACATTTCCCTGATGACATTTGATTTGAAGCATCTTTTTGTATGCTTCCTTGTCATCTGTATATCTTCTTTAAGGAGGTGTCTAGTCATATCTTTTGCTAATTTATTCATTGGGTTGTTCATTTTCCTATGCTGAGTTTTGAGAGGTTTTTTTTTTTGGCAAATTTTGGATAATAAATTTTTATCATGTGTCTTGCAAAAGTTTTCTCCTAGTTTTTAGCTTGTCTTCTCATTCTCTTGATATTGTTTTTCATAGAGCAAATATTTTTAATTTTCATGAGTCCAGCTTATCACATCTTTCATGGATCATCCTTTGGTATACTTAAAAAGCCATTGTCATGCCCAAGGACATCAAGATTTTCTCCTATGTTATCTTCTTGGAATTTCATCATTTTGCACCTTACATTTAGGTATCTATAAATCTTTGCAATGTGTAGAGTTACATTAATTTTACCACCATATCCCTGTACCTGGCTCTCTTCATGAAACATATCAGATACTCAACAAAGATTTGTTGAGCAGGAGTTCCCATTGTGACTCAGTGGGTTAAGAACCTGACATAGTTTCTGTGACATGCAGGTTTGACCCCTAGCCTTGTTCAGTGGATTAAAGATCCAGCATGGCCGAAAACTGTGGTGTAGTTCGCAGATATGGCTTGGATTCAGAGTTGCTCTGGCTGTGGCATAGGCCAGCAGCTGCAGCTCTGATTCCACCTCTAGCCTGGGAACTTCCATATGCAATGGGTGCAGCCATAAAAAGGAAAAAAAAAAAAGGATTTGTTGAACGAAATACCGAGAGTGTGTATGTTTGGATATGTATGTATATATGTTATGAGTCAGAAAATTTAAATCTAGTTTTATATTCTTTATAATAAAAAGGGCAAGGAAATAGAGTAAAATTTCAGCATCATGGAGAATAATTCATTATATTTACAAATTTCTATAATTCATAATGCATAATTTTGTTACTGGAGCAGAAGCTTATTTTAAATGCATACTGGGGACCAAGATAATGCTAACCTAATAAGTAGTTGGTGACAAAAATAGAGGGTGTGTAATAGGGAAGAACAAATCTGACTCCATATTACATCTGTTCCTTTTACTTTAACCTTACTTTAACTTCTGTGCTCTATTGCCTGTGCTTAGTAGTGCAGGATCTTCAGCTTTTGTAAAAGAATGTTGCCTTTAGCTTGAAGTATATAGGAACACCATTACCTGACCTATATGGACAGCTGTAAGACAAAGAATCCGACACCAAGAAGTTTTCAACAACTAACCACAGTCCTCCCTCACCTTGCTTTTATAAGGGCTTTGCGGGAAGTTCCCATAGTGGCTCAGCGGAAAAGAACCCAACTAGTATCCATGAGGATGTGGGTTCAATCCCTGGCCCTGCTTAGTGGGTTAAGGATCCGGCATTGCTGTGGCTGGGGTGTAGGCTGGCAGCTATAGCTCCAATTTGACCCCTAGCCTGGGAACTTCCATATGCCTCAGGTGTGGCCCTAAAAAGAAAAAAAAGAGGGGGAGGCTTTGCTAAAAGCCTTTGGGGAGCTTGGGCTTTTTAAGGCATAAGCCGCCCATCTCCTTGCATGGCTCTGCAGTAAATATTTGTCTTACCAAACTCCAATGTCTCAGTATTGTTTGGTTTCATTGTGTGTCAGGCACATGGACTTGCATTTGGTAACAAGTGTAACATTTATATATAGAGAGAACATGATTAAAATCCTTTAGAAAAGGAAACTTGTAAGTGGATTTTAGTAAAGCACAATATTTTGGATTTTTAACACCATTATCTCTAAAAAGTTTAATATGATAGGACATTTAACAAAGGTTTATTTCCCTAGGAGTGTCAAAATTTATTAAACACATATACCCATATCTACCATATATGTGGTCATGAGAAGAGGGAGGTTAAGAATAATATTTACGAATAGTGGTTGCTCTTACATTTGCCCTGTATGTCAGACAAAGATAAAAATGTTTACTCTTTCTTTTCTGGGGGAAGATCTCATGGTTGGAGAAGAGTGAAGGGAAAAGAGTCTCTCTGGTGACTTAGAGATTCATCTGGGGCCATAATACAAATGCCTCATAAAGTCAATTTTCTCAATAATATCCAACTTATTTAAAAGAGTACATTTTCATTCATAGCTGCTGACTAAAAACTCAATGTACAGAGATCCTATGACTTATTCAAGATTCTTTACAAACTTGGAGTACTATATTGTAAGAGTTAAAATATGATTTTGGTCAGTGTCTTTTCCTGCAGCTTTTTTTCTCTCTCTCTCTTTTTTTTCGGCTGGGCTCACAGCAGGCAGAAATTCCCAGGCTAGAGTTTGAACCTGTGCCATAGCAGTGACAACACCAGGTCCTTAACCTACTTCACCACCAGAAAACCCTCACCTGCATTTAATTTATTAAATTCAGCGAGAGCTACAGAAAAGTAATGTTTGACTCTTAAAAAGACACTGAGTTATATCACATAAAACTCATGATTCCTTTATTTCAAAAATATGTATATGATAAAATAATTTCTGTACATAACTTCAACAGTACTCCTTCTGTGGTGAGACCTCATTGGCTGGAATGCATAATATTCGTTCTTGTCTGACAAGGTTCTGTGGCAGTTTTTGGCTTAACTGACTGTTTAGAAGGGACTTAGCCAAGTTACATTTGGGAATTGACTGGTGAAAATAGTCCATTTTCTTCGTGGGCAAACCATGGAGTTAAAAAATTAGTAGGTTTTTAGGCTTATTTATGTGCCTGAAAGAAGAGGATAGCATCAAAATCCATAATCAACAGCAGGTAAATGCCATTTCTATCTATTTTCTGTTTTAGCCTGTGCTAATTCTAAAGGTAACTGCTGTCTTTAAAAACGCACAAACAAATGAACAAATTTTTGAGGGCTATTTATTTCAAATATTGTGCAAGGTAATACTTACTGTTAGTTCCATTTGTTATTGCTTGTTGTTCTATTTAATATTTGTTAAAGTGCCAGTATTTCTTAATTTTCAACAGGGCATGTTTTCCAGTAATCGGGAAGGAGATATGGCAATTCATTCATTCTTTCCTTGCTCCTCTTACAACCAAAGTTTTGTTAGTACAGGATAGTTTGGGTTAATGTAGTCAGAATTACAGGAAATTAAAATTAAAACCAGGAGAGCTAGCAGTTAGAATTTGTAGAGGTGAGTATTTTCATGAAAATTTGCACTTTAGTTTTTATTCACTGGATTTTTTTTTTAACTTTTCCAGTTTGAAAAAAAAAAAAGCCTCATTTTTCTTCCTTCATTTGTTCAGATAAAACTCTAAAAAATCTCATAAATCTTTAAAAATTTTGGTCTACCACATAAAGAGCAGCTCAAACACCACCAAGAATTTAACTTGATTTGTTATTCTCTGTGTATTCACCCTGCTCAGTGGGTTAAGGATCGAGCATTGCCGAGAGCTGTGGTGTAGGTCGCAGACACAGCTTGGATCCCGCGTTGCTGTGTATGCTGGCAGCCTCAGCTCAGGTTCCACCCCCTAGCCTGGGAACTTCCATATGCTGCAGGTGCGGCCCTTAAAAAAAAAAAAAGAAAAGAGGAGTTCCCGTCGTGGCGCAGTGGTTAACGAATCCGACTAGGAACCATGAGGTTGCGGGTTCGGTCCCTGCCCTTGCTCAGTGGGTTAACGATCCGGCGTTGCTGTGAGCTGTGGTGTAGGTTGCAGACGCGGCTCGGATCCCGCGTTGCTGTGGCTCTGGCGTAGGCCGGTGGTTACAGCTCCGATTGGACCCCTAGCCTGGGAACCTCCATATGCCGCAGAAGCGGCCCAAAGAAATAGCAAAAAGACAAAAAAAAAAAAAAAAGAAAGAAAGAAAAAAGAAAGAACTAAAGGGACATTCGAGTCCATCATGTCTAATTTTTTTCCCTCTTCTTGTCTTTAGGGAGACTGCTGTGATGGTGAAAACTACAAGCCATGTGCAACCTGTGGGTGAAGTGGTTAGGAGTACTGCTACTCTTGGTCATGTTTACTCACTCAGCCCTTAAACCAGCAATGCCCCCAGTGATCAAGAAACGACCTTTCAACATTTTCTGGGCGGCCCCAACAATGCAGTGTCAGCATTTCTTCAATGTGGATTTGAATCTTCGATTATTTAATATCATATCAAATCCTTTAGAGACTCAGAGTGGATCAACAATTGCCATAATTTATCCAAATGAATTAGGGTATTATCCGTATTTCTCTCAAGATGGAAAATCCTTTAATGGAGGAATACCACAGAATGTGAGTCTCTCCAAACACCTCAGGAAGACAGCTAATGACATTGCAAAATTTGTCCCTTGGTGGAGATCAGATGGTCTTGTTGTCCTTGACTGGGAAAGCTGGAAACCACAATGGGACAGAAATTGGGGCAATAGAATAATATATAAAAATTTCTCCTTAGCCTTTACTAGAAACCACCATCCTGATTGGTCAGAAATGAAAGTGAAAACTGTTGCCCAAGAGGAATTTGAAACGGCTGGAAGGAATATTATGAATGCTACTCTCACACTCGCTTTAGAAATGAGACCGAAATGTTTATGGGGCTTTTATCTCTATCCAGACTGCTACAATTATGATTATAGGATAAATCCTCAGACTTACACAGGTAAATGCCCAAGTGATGAAATTTTCCTCAATGACCAACTCCAGTGGCTATGGAAAAAAAGCAGAGCACTTTATACTTCAATATATTTGGATAAAATATTGAAGTCAAGTTTAAATGCTTTGAAATTTGTGCATTATCGCGTTAGAGAAGCCATGAGAATTGCTGAAATGGCTAGACGTGACTACATTTTGCCAGTTTTTATTTTTTCCAGGCCATTTTATTTGCATAGCATTGAAGCTTTGTCACAGGTAAGAAAAAATACAGTCACGCCTAAAAAATGGAAATTTAGTAGAATAACTCTATAAAGTTTAGGGAAAAAAATGTTTAGGATGCTTATTTTCCTTTAATAATATAATAGTATGTTCTGGAGTTCCAGTTGTGGCTCAGTGCAGCGAGTTCAGTCTCTAGCCTCTCAGTGGGTTAAGGATCCAGTGTTGCTGCAAGCTACAGTGAAGGTCTCAGACTTTGCTCAGACCCTGTGTTAACTGTGGCTGGGACATGGGCCTCAGCTGCAGCTCTGATTCAACCCCTGGCCAGGGAATTTCCATATGCCACAGGTACAGCCGTAAAAAACAAAATTAAAAAACCCGCCATCTATTACTTCAAATGTCAAGCCAGTTCTGAAATAGTGTCTGACAAATCAATGTTTATTTAGAGTTTTTAGATGACAATTCCTACATGCTTAGCATTTACAGAGATTTCCTACAGAACAGTTGTCAAGCTTAAGTTAAATCATATTACACATTAATTTTAACCAGTGAGAAATTTTGTATTAAAGAAAATCTTTCAATGAGAGAATAGTACCAATTTTCCAAATCCAAAACCTGTAAAACAGGCTTGGGTAAATTATTAGCCAACCGTATTTTCAATATACTGCATTTTTACGCTTTAATTGGTTAGGTTACTTGAAAAATGGCATAGATTCTGTTGATATTATATTTAAAATCTACAATGTCATCTAAGTATGGATGTCAAGCCATAAAGTGGTTTATGTAAATAGATATTATCCTTCGACTTAAGGTAGGAAACACAAAATGTGGGAATGAACGAGTTTGGAAGATAACGAGTTTGCAGCATTTTGAAGTATTCAAGCTGTAGTTAGATTGACATTTAGGTAGGACATTATTATAGAGATCAATTATTGGATAGGTGGCTACATGAGAAAAACTTTAGATCTTCATCCATATCTGTGAGCTTACAAGTCTGATATTTTAATACAGAAACAGGGCTGTTAGATGGATAACACACTCCTTCCCTTATTAGACCACTTGTGTTTGTGATAAGGTCATTTAAACACAGTATCAATTCTTCCTCAAATATTTTAGAATAAAATCTACTGACTCAAATACTATTGATTAGATGACATTTCTGTCATTGCAGGATGACGCAGTAGTATTTAAAATGGAATGTTCATTCCCTAAGTTCACTCAGGAAAAGAAACAGCACCATGATGAGTCAGAGGGCCTCAGAGGTATCTAACCCGCCTCTCACTCAAACATGGATCTTTTCTTGCCTCCTTTAGCACTTTTGGATGGGGCTCTCTCTAGTCCAGAAGGAAAACTGCCTTTTGGGAACAGTATTAATCCCTAGAAAGTTCTTGAGGTTTTTTTTTTTGGTCTTTTGTCTTTTCAGCACCACAACCGGAGCATGTGGAAGTTCCCAGGCTGGGGTCAAATTGGAGCTACAGCTGCTGGCCTAAACTACAGGCACAGCAACGGAGGATCTGAACCGCATCTGAGACCTACACCACAGCTCATGGCAATGCCAGATCCTTAACCCACTGAGCAAGGCCAGGGATCAAACCTGTGTCCTCATGGATCCTAGTCGGGTTCATTGACCACTGAGCCAGAACAGAAACTCCAGTTCTTGAGTATTTTGAGTCTACTCTGCTTCTGGATAATTTCATACTGCTACTAGTTCTAATTCTAACCTCTGAATAAAACATAGAATAAATCAAATCCTTCTTTCAAAAGTCGGTTCTCCAGGTATTTGAAGACGTCAGTTATACCTACCAAAGTCTTCTCAATAAATTTTTTCCTCAAGAACAGATCTTTCAAATCATGTCACTAGGGAAAAAGACTAGGTCATGTTTATTCATTCAAAAATTATTGAGTGTCTGCAATGTGTCAGATGCAATGTTATTAATACTGATAACACTAGAAAATAATAATACTACATGTGGTCAGATAGTTTGATAGAAAATGAGAGAGTGATATGAGCCACAAATTTTAATGAAAGTTTGGCTCGTAACTTTCCCAGTTTGGGAGACTATTTAATTTTCAAAGTAAATTATGGGCTAAGTATCACTTTTGAGCTCTACTTCAGAAAACCAGAACTATTAGCTGAGTAATAGTATATTGAAGTATTTTAATACTATCCTATTGCTTTTTATGTTTAGCACATCAGCAAATAGCATGAACTTATCTCACTTATTGTCTAAATAACATTTATTGTTATGTCATAATATCATTTATTATGTAATTCATATCATAATTAAGAAATCACTTTAACTTTGCTGGATATTTTCTTTCAGAGATGCCTCAATTTAAATGAGAGACTTAATTTTCATTTAAGGAATACAAAACTAATTAGCGTAATGGGATAATTATTTTCTTTCTTGTTTCATAACTTGGTTTGTGAAACATGAGTGCCAGTGTTGCAGGAAGCGTCATATAACACAGGGGAGCTTTGCTGTATCGTGGCCATTTTCTCATTCTGGCTTTGAACACTTGGCCTTTGTACTGGATCCCTGATTCTCCACAACTTGCAGGGAAGGAAAGAATGCAGATTGTCCATCAGTCATTTCCTCTGTCTCTCTTCTCTCCCTATTTCCTGCATCTTTGCTCCTGCTCTAGAATCATAAACATAACCTCCTCTGTTTCTCATCTTGAATAAGTAGAATTATAATCTTATTCCCCCAACTTGAGGGTCATGTGGATGGCTCCCTTCTCTTTCCATTATCCAGTAGGTAATGAATACTCACCCATCTTAATTTACAAATAACTGTTCAGTCTGTCCCCTCTGCTTTCCAAGAACCAACTCTGCCTTTGTTGAGGTCCTCATCATTTCTCAGTAAACGGTTTCCATCACCTCCTAATTGGGGTCCCTGCCTACCATCTTCACTTCCCCCTCCAATATGTTTTCTATGTGACAGCCAAAAATATCTATCAAAGTTGCAAATGTATGGCTTTCCAGTACCAAAACTTTTTTGTAGTTAAGTCCTGATATTTTATTTTTTTTTATTTTTATTTTTTTGTCTTTTGTCTTTTTAGGGTCGCGGCTGCAGCATATGGAGGTTCCCAGGCTATGGGTAGAATCAGAGCTGTAGCTGCCAGCCTACATCACAGCTACAGCAATGTCAGATCCCAGCCACATCTGCGACCTACACCACAGCTCACGACAACGCCAGATCCTTAACCCACTGAGCAAGGCCAGGGAGTGAACCTGTATCCTCATGGATACTAGTCAGGTTCATTAACCACTGAGCAATGATGGGAACTCTAAGTCCTAATACTTTAAAATAGGACAATAAAATAAAATATCATGAAAGACTCTTGTATTTGGATGCTACTTATATACAAAGATTCAGACGCCTTTACTTCTCCCCAGATTCTCTGTGATTTTTACCCTAAGAGTCATTGGCACTTCTCTGGATTAACCATGCTTTTTCTTACATAGAAGCCTCTGCCATTTCTCTTCCTACCAGTTATAAAACTCTGCTCTCTTCAATCTAGTTTATCAATTTATACTCATTTCCAAAGACCCCTCTGAAATTTTACCTCTTGTAGGAAGATTTCCCAAACTCTTACATGTGACATTAAGCTCTTCCCCTAGTCTATGAATGTCCTGTGGATGCTAATATATAATTGAACTTATTGGACTGTAGTGATATATGTCTGTCTCAATCATCACACTAAAGCACTCCTTCAAGGACGGGAACTAGAATCTATTTCATTTTTACTTTCTCAGTATCTAGAATATTGCCTGAAACATCATAAATATTTATCATGTAAATATCCCAGGCAGAATTACCTTTTCTAATTCTGCTCTCTAGTCCTTTGTTTTAGAAACAGAGATAAAATTATCAATGTGTTCTTTACCACAGTTGATGGATTGAGACTTATTATTATTGAATTGTCAATGACTAAACATGGTTTGTGGGAAACTACTGTGATCCTTTTCTTTTCTAGGAGGACTTAGTACATACAATTGGTGAGAGTGCTGCATTGGGGGTGGCAGGAGTAATATTGTGGGGTGGATATGAATATTCTAATTCAAAGGTAAGCAGTGATTTCCTTTTTTTTCTTTCTTTCTTTTTTTTTTTTTTTGTCTTTTTAGGCCTCACCTGTAGCATATGGAAGTTCTTAGGCTAGGCATTGAATCAGAGCTGTAGCTGCTGGCCTATGCCACAGCCACAGCAATACGAGAACCCAGCCATGTCTGCGACCTATACCACAGCTCACAGCAACACCGAATCCTTAACCCACTGAGCAAGGCCAGGGATTGAACCCATGTCCTTGTGAATACTAGTTGGGTTGGTTACCTCTGAGCCACATGGGGAACTCCCTGGTAAGCAGTGATTTCTCTGTTAGCATCTGGGGTATATTCTAAACATTGGTTTCTGTTTTCGTTATTCACAGCAGAGACAAATGGTTGCTGATTAACATTAGCAGAGCTCAAAGAGTACAGGGACTAACATTGTTTGAGCACCTATTCTGCACCAGCCATCATAATATATAGTTGCATGGAAAGAGCACAAATTTTCCAATCAGACAATCTTAAGTGAGAATTCAGATTTTACTTTCTAGAGGTAAAATCTTGGATGAATTAACCATATATATATATAAAAAAAGTACTAAAACAAAACCTACTTTGTAAAGATTTCAGTAGATTAAATGATATATATTTGACAAAGAAAAAGAAGAGTAAACTTTAAAAATAACTTTTTTTATTCACGCAAAGGAAGACGGAATCTTCAAAAGTGATTTTCCATTTTCTCTTTGTCTGTGATAGACATGCTCATGGGAGGAAAAAATATATGTATATAAACTTTTATTAACAATTTACCCTTGGTAGTAATGCACACATGAAATACCTCTATTATTTTTCCACATTTGACTTTGAACATATTCAGTTGGTGCCCTGTCTTATTACACAAGCAAACATTCTGGAACCACAGTTTTTCCTTATTTCTAGGTATTAATATAGTTCAATTTTCAGGTATTAAAACATCCAGTCTCATAAAATAGAAAAAACTGTCACCTCTTTCTCATTTAGCATTGCGCAAGTCGCCATGGTGGGGGTGGTAAAAGCAGGAGGCTTGGGGTTGGACTCCTTGTGGTCAAATGCCTACTTTTTGTCCCCTGTTATCCATGTGACCTTGGCCAAATCTGTACTATTTCTTTACATATAAAATGGGGAGAATAATACTATCTATCTCATAGGGCTGTTATGAGAACTACATTATTAACACATGTAAAGCACTTAAAACAGTAGCTGGCACGTGGTAAATGCCATATAAGTGGTGGTTATTATCCAGGTTAACATTTCTTGCTCCTCCTCTCCAAACCTCAAGTTTGGATCTTAGGTGTGGGGAAGAGGAGTGCCATCAATATCTTTGCTAATTTGCTTCACGGGTGGGTGTACGAGACTGGGATGGAGAGCAGCCAAAGTGGGCAAGGTAATTTTATTTATTTGGTGGCATTTATAATTATTTTTATCTCTTGAAAATCTTCCCACATGGCTGCCATATCAGGGCTGGCTCTTTCTTGCATGAGGGGCCTTGAGGTTTGGTTAGAGATACCCCCCCAACTCCCACACACTTTGCACCTCCAAGGCTTTGCTCCTGAGGCTTTGGAAAGAAGGAGCTGACTTACGCCAAGATGGGGAAGCCATCAGAGTTACAGGTTGGGAGGAGGAGCAGCAGATCAGGAGGTTAAGGTTGAAATGTTTGTGAGAAATTCAGGTAGAGATGTCGATTCAGTAGGTGGGTATACAGCTGATCTGGGATAAAGTCTGGGAAATTCACATTTGGGAGTTCTATTTAAGGCAGTGAGATGGGGTGAGTTTATCCAGAGAGAGTATAGCTAGAGAAGAGAAGGGGTCCAAGAATTAAGCTTAGGGCACTCCAGGGTTATGGGGTAGGGAAGAGGAGCAGGAGCTATAAAGGAGATCAAGAAGGAGCACTCACTGAGCTAGGAAAGTGTGATAACCTGGAAGCTAAGTGAAGAAGGAATTTCATGGAAGGGGCTGGGACAGAATGGGGGGGGGTGCCCAACTTGAACTTGATTGTGTTACCTGTGTTCTATGCTCTCTTTGATTACACTCTCCCCCTCATCTTTTTCTTTCTCATTCTCTCTCCCTCTTTCTTTCTTCCTTCTTCCCTCCCCTACTATCTTTCTTTCCTTTTCTTCCTTTCTTTTCTTATTTAGTGGTTTCCTTGTTTTAATTTTTTCCATCTGTTCTAGAAAACTCCTCAGATGCCTCAGATAAGGAGTCTTTCCCTGATTAAAAATAGCATTTGTTCTTAAGAATAGTATGAGGCTGGCCTAGAATTAATGTCCCTGGAACAAAAATATCACACACGGGATTTTCAGAACTTGTTACTGCCCAAAATGAAACCTTATTCAACTTCCCACCATTAGGAGCTTTATTCTGCCTTAGGACTGTCCATCTGAACCCTTCAATTCTGTCTAGATGGATTCACAGTTCTGGGGCCCCTTCTCCCAGAGAAACTATCCCACTGTTTTAAATTCATTGGAGTTTAATTATGCATCAGTGTTAACACTGATCAAAATAACTGAGGCGCTAATAGAAAACACACTTTATGTTATTAATGAATCCACTAGGATTTTCCCATGGTTCTGATTCCTTTAGGGTTCAAGGCAGTCATTTATCCAGGTTTTAACCAGGTTCTTCTGGGTTTGCTGAAGATATCATTTCAATTACACTACCTCATCCTGGCCCCACAGTGCAATCATTAGTAGGTGGAGATGTGCCCTGATGTTAAAGCCCCAAATTGTGGAAACATCAGTGGTACCTAACAGCAGACTTGCGGGAAGACAGCCTGACCATCTTTTTGCTTTTTTAGGGCTGCAACCACAGCATATGGAAGTTCCCAGGGTAGGCATTGAATCAGAGCTACAGCTGCCAGCCTACACCAGAGCAACTTGGGACCTGAGCCGCGTCTGCAACCTACACCACAGCTCACGGCAATCCCGTATCCCCAACACAATGAGCGAGACCAGGGATCAAACCCACATCTGCATGGAAGCTAGTTGGATTTGTTTCTGCTGCACCACAATAGGAACTCCCACAGCCTCACTTTCTATATGCTATGCAAGTGACTCTGGCATTTGGTTGTAAATAATGACCTTTATTGTAGGTTACCTCCTACAACCTGACTGATGGATAAAGTATCATACCATGAAATTGAACCACGGCTAAGATTTTGGGTTTGTTTGTTAGTTGTTTGTTTTTTTTTTAACTACATGTATGAACATGGGATGAAAAAAACCTCAAAAATATAGAAAATAAGATTTCCCAAACTATATAAATTTATATAAAAGCTTAAAAACATGAACTAAGGAGTTCCCGTCATGGGTTAGTGGAAACAAATCTGACTAGCATTCATGAGCATGCAGGTTTGATCCCTGGCCTCACTCAGTGTGTGAAGGATCCGGTGTTGCCATGAGCTGTGGTGTAGGTCACAGACCCAGCTCAGATTCTGCGTTGCTGTGGCTGTGGTGTAGGCCAGGGGCTAGAGCTCCAATTTGACCCTTAGCCTGGGAACTCCATATGCCACGGGTGTGGCCCTACAAAGATTAAAAAAAAAATGAACTAATGCTCCATATTACTCATAATTACATATAATGTAGTAAAGTTATAAAAACATGGATACAAAGACTATAGCCCTGACTTCAGGAGAGCTGTTATCTCTGCAGAGGTAAGGAGAAGAATGGGATTACTTGGCAGTTTTAGAAAAATCTGCCCTGACGTTAACATATTATATTAAGGATCAGGGTCAAAACTGTTTTACAATTAAATCCATCCCAAATTAGTGTTTTTCTTTTTAAAGTGTTACTACAAATATCTCTTTAAGGAGGTCTCTGGTGGGAAAATGTGGAATCATCTTCCTCTGAAATGATAAGAAATTGGCTGGTTGGAGTATTCCTAATCAAAGGCATGGATCATCACTTATAGGACTTTATAAAGGCTTAGTCTATCATTTAAATGATTAATCCTCTGAAATACTCTTTTTTCTCAGCCTTACCAAATATAAAACATCAGGCATTAATAAATACCACCTGGATAGTGGAATCACATTTTGAAAGTGATTTTAATAGATTTCTGTTTTTCCTCCAGGAGACCTGCTTGTCTGTGCAGAAATTTATTCAAGGAGCATTGGGCCATTATGCTGCTAATGTGACAACTGCAGCCAAACTTTGCAGTCAAAGTTTGTGTAATAATAATGGACGATGCGTCCGTAAAATACCTGAGTCCTCCTCCTATCTGCACATGCCTGAAAGCAGCAGTAAGAAACATGTCCTCGGTAAGGGCTTGAGTTTCACCATTTCTCCAGCCAGTAAACTGAAGACGATAAAGGACTTGAAAGATGGGTTTGTATGTCACTGCTATCATGGCTGGCATGGCGAGTCTTGCCAGCAACGCTCCTCAGATGTCTTGAGAGGGAAGAGTAAGGCTCCCTTGGCTAACTTTAAATTTTCAGTAATTCTTGGCATGACCTCATCTGGGATTCTGTTGATTTTGTTTACCCCTCTACAACAATGTCAATTTTTTCCTTGAAAAGTAGAAAATACGGATTTTTTTTCATTAACTTCAATCTACTTCTAAAATATTTATTGGCTTTAAAGTTAAAAAAGGAGGGGATAATCATTAGTTCCACACGTTGGTAGAGTGATTATTTATTAGGTGCTTACCTCACGAGAGGTAGAAAGGATAACGATGTAAACGTTTCAAAGTCTCTGTCCTTGGGGGGCTTGAATTCTTGTGAGAAAACAAACAGTAATAAAGAAACAGATGCATACATATCGAATGGTGCTAAGTGCTGGGGAGAATAATAACACAGAGGGAAGGGGTTAGGAATTGTGGGAGAGCCTGGGAAGTTGTATCTAGGGTTGTCAAATATGGCTCCCTAAAGAGATGACCTGAAGGCAGGAACAGCAGATCACAAACGTGCCTGAGGAGAGCCTTCTTGAAACAGGGAAGAGCAAATGCAACTGTCTTTAAGTGAAAGCAAGTTTGAAGGGTTTCGGGATCTCAAGAAGGCCAGTGTGGCTGAGGCAGCAGGAAGAGTGAGGGAAGTGGGGAGCCAGGTCATTAATTAACTCTATTTGAACTAAGAGTCTGAGTGAAAATAATTTTTTAAATAATAATTTAAGTGAAGCTTTTGAAGGAAAGCATGTCAAATAAGATATATCTCCATTTTATTATTTCAAATAAATATGCACTTAAATTGATAGCAACAAAAAGCATCTATTATGATTAGATGTTGCTACGATGGTCTTGGGATTCCAACTGTTACTAGCAAATTGGGATATTTGTAATAAGGTCATATGGGATATGGAACACACAATAACATGGAAGCTAAAGAAGGTAACCATTGCGTTGTAGGTGGGAATTCCTAAATGATACAAGTGCCCCAGGATATCAAGTCATGGGGTGAGAGGGAATCTATACTGAGTGCTGTAGAGTTCAGTTTTATCCACAGGGCTCTTGAAAATTCATTTGGCAATCATCAATATCAGAAGTTAAGCACTATTAAACTCTAATAAAATGGAATTTATATAGGAAATTCTTTGATGTAATACTTGTTGGTTTATTAAAGTATACTGTACGAAAGCAATTAATTTCCTTTTAGTTCTTAATGCATGGCAAGTCATTTGAAAAATTCATATGGCCACTTGACCTGCCTGTTACAATCCAGATCATTTTCTTTCATTAAGACTCAAAAAAGGAGTTCCCATCTTGGTGCAGCAGAAACGAATCTGACTAGGAACTATGAGGTTGCGGGTTCGATCCTTGGCCTCAAGCAGTGGATTAAGGACCAGCATTGCCATGAGCTGTGGTGTAGGTCACAGACGTGGCTCGGATCTGGCATTGCTGTGGCTCTGGAATAGGCCAGCAAGCAGCAGCTCCAATTAGACCCCTAGCCTGGAAACCTCCACATGCCTCAGGTGCGGCCCTAAAAAGACAAAAGACAAAAAAAAAAAAAAAAAAAAGGAGTTCCCGTCGTGGCACAGTGGTTAACGAATCCGACTAGGAACCATGAGGTTGTGGGTTCGGTCCCTGCCCTTGCTCAGTAGGTTAACCAACCTCCATATGCCACGGGAGCAGCCCAAGAAATAGCTAAAAAGAAAAAAAAAAAAAAAGAAGATTCAAAAGAGATTATAATATCTCAAATCCCATTTCCCACCTTAATTTAGAGGGGATGTTTTCCTGCCTGATACTTCCAAATATTGCGCATATATATATATATATAATACTTTATTCAAGCACATAGAACATAGGTAGGTAGATCACACTCAGGTTCAGACTTCAATTCATTTGTTCATCTATTCATTTATTCATTCTCAGGAGAAAAATTTAATGAGATAGTGAAATACAGTAATCTAAATTGGGGGCTATTTTCCTATTTCCCCTATTTTTTAGGGTTCCTGTTGCATCAAGACTGCAATTATAGTAATTAGATTCTTGTGCCCAAGCAAGAAATGCTTTTTACAACTGTTAAAGTTGGTATTAAGCCTTGATAAGGGACAAAGAGTAGCTTCTTCTATTTCTACAGTGATAGTTTTCCAACAATTATTATATGAGTTTTGATATGCAATGACTTCCAGTAAGGCAGGCAAAGGGAAATATTAATAATATTATCACCATTTTGAAGGGAAAGAAAATAAGATATGGAGAGAATGAGAGGTATCGCCGATTTTACACATCACAGCTCTTCACTCCTTAAATGGTGCCTCCAGTAGAGTCAAGGCATAACAAAAAGTATTAAGGTAGAGGAAAGAATAAGGAAAAACATACAGAAAATAGGAACCCCCCCAATCCTATTACCCATAACTAATCATTTAACTTTTTCTAAATAAAAAAAGTTGACATTTATTTCACTTTAATAGCAAACAAAACTAAAACCAAATAATGCCACATTGCTAACAATACAGTCTTCAAAATGATTGGTTTGCTAAAAAAAAATCTACTCAAGTTAAAGACAGATTATGGAAAACATTGAATTTTTATTTATTTTGATTAGCATAACTTTGGGTTTTCAGACCATAGTGCTTAGTCAAATGTCTCATAAAAATGGGAAGTCATAAATGACTAATCACAATTAGTCATCAATTATGTCTAATCCAAAGACAACATAAAAATTCTATTTTTCTTAAATAAAATATCAAAATTTAAACTCCATTCCTATGCTTAGGACATATGCTTCTCCAAGGGATATTAATAAAGGATACAACTGTGAGCAAAATACATTATAAATACCACAAAATACTTTAGTAAATGAAACATACTTTCTAAGATGACAGGTAGTACCTCTTAGAAACCCTAGAGTACCCATCTCTCACCCGAATTACCTGAAAAATTACCTGATAAATGATACTTAGGGCAGTACTGTTTCTTATCTCTCATTAATTAAAAAAATTAATTTAATTAATTTTAATTTGGACACAAACATTTTGATGAGATACTTGGTTTTTTCCAGTCTTCTGTTTCGCACACTCATTTTTAAACCAGAAGGAATGTATGTCTTCATCTCAGAAACAGTATGTCATAATCATACTTTCTGGTCCTTAGTAAGTTCACGTCATTTGTGTTTATTTGTGTATTGAAGATACTCTTTACAAAGCCTTCTAGTTTTCTCTTCCAGTTTAGACTCTCATCTTCAGCTCAGGATTATTTCATTCTTTTTCGAATAGTTCCCTTTCATTCTCTCTGTTCATTTAAGGCCCTTATTTCTTCTAGATCTCTACTTGGTGTTGCTTTTCTTTCATGGATTCTAAGCTGTGGTCTTTTTTTGCTTTGCATTATGGATTTGCCTACTTTTTCTTCCAGAATACTAGCTGAGTCTTCACCATATTCTGACACTCACATATTTAATTCCAAACAGTTATTTTCTTACAAGTTTAATGTGATCCTTAGCTATCCATTTATATTTGTGAAGGAACAGAGTTATTGAAAATTGTCATAGGGATCCCCCCCACCCCACCCCACCCCAACCCCTGTTAATCCCCTGCATTTGTATATGTACTCAACAGGACTCTCATCTCCTGCGGAACGGGAGAATGGGCTATAGACTGAAAGCGATTGAGGCATGTTGACAAGTAAGTTTCTGCCTGGAGCACGTGAGCAGAAAACAGGCAGGTTGGTAGGAATTCTCACAATTATCAAAGCAAGGAGAAAATTATCTTGGAAAAGGAGTGTAATTCCTTTAAGGGCTGAGCAGCCTTTCCTTTTTTTATCCCCTCCGTGTCCGCTGGGGAGACCCAGCTATGTCCCCTTTAGCTCTGCTTTTGTATTTAGTCCCACAGCCAAACTCTGAACCTTACCCGAGAAGGTCTTTCTCTGTATTTAAATGTCCTTGTGTTACATGTCTCTCTTCCTTGTCGTTCTACATCCTCTAGGAAGTTGAATGCCCTGACTGATTCTGTTATACCGGAAGCGATATTTTAATTGATTTCTCTGATAATTGGTCCTCCACGCACTCGTGTTTTTTCGATATGTTTTTTGGATCTGTTGTCTCTACACCTCAGGTTTCTCTCTCCAATGGAAAGGATAGTTCACACCTCTAAGGTAAATTTCTACCATTAAGACATTTCCGATTCAATTTTATTTTCAATCTTTGAGCCATGTCACCCTTTCTCATTTTCAGCTTTAGGTTGTACTTTTTCTAAAGATGTAATGCAGATGATGCAGCAAATACATGTCCTCAGTTCACTGTCTTGAACCACTGGTTCTAGTAAATTAATGTATTTACTCAGAATGATAGCTAAAACTTCACTGAGAGTTCATTATTCCATTGTCATCAAGGACGGCACCTTAGGGAATCTTTCTAATGCAGTTATTTTTACCTTTCTTTTTTTCAACTAAAGTCTCAATCAAAGTTTTCTTTCTCCTTCAGTCAGTGAATTTAAATTGGGTATTTTCAGAAAGCAGTGGTCACTTATACAGATATGTTTTTAAGAGAGTCTGGCTTTAGTTATAAAGAGATGTAATGCCAGTCTCCAGTTTAACTTGGAGAACTGAGTCACCTCTGTAATGACATGTTTCCCTGAACAGCCACAGGGCATCTTTTTGCCACTAAACCTCTTTGCATCAGGTGACTAAAGGACCGGCAGCAAACAAAAGCAAAGGTAAAATATACTTTTTGTTTTGTTTGAAAAATTTTAAGGACTGTTTTTAGAAACATGCTTTCTCAGAAGAGTTGGGGGAAAACTAATTTTCTATCATTTCTTGGAATATCCCAATTTCTTTTCTGCCCTAACTTATTTTACTTCTCAAATACAGTACCTTTCACAGTGTGAGCTTGCTTTTCTGAACCTAGCATCCTAAAAAATACATTTGTCGCTGATAGATGTAACTTAAATTCCAGGTCATTTTAAAATTTATTATAAATTTGTTTTTGAGAATGATTCTCATGTTAATAACTATTCAAGATTTGTTTCGATTCTCTTGTACATACATGATTTCTCTGAAAATCAGCTTTTTGTAGCATATTGGGTTATCATAACCTGACACAACTTACAATAGTATCAAAATGTATTCCCTGAAGCAGGTTAGTAAACTAGATGCAGATAAGCCATAGAACATAAGGCTTTAAGAGAGAGCCACAATTTTACTGTTTTTCATACCTGTGAAGAATCCCTCAAGCTAACTTTATATAGCTAAATGGTTTTCTTTAGAGTGTAAATGCATTTCTTTATTTGCTATTTTATTTTTGCATAATTGTTAAAAAAAAGTATATTTTAAAATATATGCTCTGTAGTTATCATACCTACTATATTGGACCGTATTAGAGGACTGTTGTTTGGAACAAGTATTGAAATTTTTAGGAAATATATGTCATTTAAAACTGTTCAGAAAATGGAGGTCCCATTGTTGCTCAGCGGAAACAAATCCAACTAGTAACCTTGAGGGTGCGGGTTTGATCCCTGGCCTTGTTCACCAGGTTAAGGATCTGGTGCCGTGAGCGGTTGTGTAGGTCACAGATGCAGCTTGGATCTGGCGTTGCTGTGGCTGTGGTGTAGGCCGGTGGCTAGTTCTGATTTGACCCCTAGCCTAGGAACCTCCACATGGTGCAGGAACAGCCCTAAAAAGAAAAAAAAAAAAAAACCTGTTGAGAAAAAAAAATTTTTTTTTGTTATAAAAATAGGTTTTAAATTTTCTTTCCAAATGCTAATAAAGGGGATGAATATTTCCTGAGCCACTACGGAAAAATCAACACAGACACTTCAAATAAGAATATCAGTAACTGGGAGGAGAATATAAACATATATACATAAAGATAGGTAGACTTAGATTTTCCAGAAAGGAGACTACCAAAACAATATGAGAAAGACAAATCTAAACTCATTTAATCCACTGGGGAGAGTAAATCTTAAAGTCAAAAAGTTTTCTTTTGATGGAGAAAAAATACTGTCTACTTCAGTGGTTACATGTATCTAAGGTAAAGTGACAATTTTTTAAAATTATGAGTTGTATAAGATAGTTTAGGTAATGAAATTTGATATCTCTAACTGCTTCATTGTCAGCTCTTGAGCAACCAACTTAATCTAGAACCATTATTGTGATATTTATGTTTTCGTTATTATTATTTTGCCTTTTAGGGCCCCTCCTGTGGCAAATGAAAGTTCTCAGCCTAGGGGTCATATTGGAGCTGCAGCTGTTGGCCTACACCACAGCCACAGCAACACGGGATCCAAGCTGCATCTGCAACCTACACTGCAACTCATAGTAACACTGGATCCTACTGAGCAAGGCTGGGGATCAAACCCGAATCCTCATGTATTCTAGTCGGGTTCATTACTGCTGAGCCACTACATGAACTCCCAAGATATTTATGTTATTAATAAATACTGATATTGTAGAAATACCTGAGAGAGTTTAGTCACATTTCCTTTAGCTTTGTCTACAAACTGGAATTCTGTTTGATGACAGAAAGAATATCTCTTGTTGAAGTATTCACAGGTTCTTAATGTTTAAGTGGAGTCAAGAGCAAAGAGTTGAAAAAGTGTTAAATGGAAACTGTTAAGAAAGTTTTAACAAATAACAAGTTAGGAGTTCCCATTGTGACACAGTGGAAACAAATCCAACTAGGAACCATGAGGTTGCAGGTTCCATCCCTGGCCTCACTCAGTAAGTTAAGGATCCGGCATTGCCATGAGCTGTGGTGTAGGTCGCAGACGCAGCTCAGATCTGGCATTGCTATGGCTCTGGTGTAGGCCAGTGGCTATAGCTCCAACTTGACCCCTAGCCTGGGAACCTCCATGTGCTGCGGGTGCGGCCCTAAAAAGACAAAAAGACAAAAATTAATAAATAAATAATAAAAAATAAAAATAAATAAAAAATAACAAGTTAAAAATTCATGTACAGAGATTAAGTGTTCATATCCTTTATAATATTTTTGAAAATCATAATACATATCATATTTTCTTACCAATCAACTTCCATGGGAACCTGCTTCTTTTAGAGGGGGGAAACTTTAGTAAATTCAGTAATTAAAGTTATATATACTTTCATCATCATGATCTATCATTATGCATTTGTTTAAACCTACTCCCCTCCAAGAATTGGCCATTACCGTAGGCCATTACCGTAGGCTGGAATTGCTCTGTCTTATCATAGGCATTCCAGGATAACCTTATTGCGTATCCTTGGTCCAACCCAGAACCTTTGACTGGAGCAGGCCTGAATTCCTTATTGTATTAGGAGGTTCTGTCAATATTACATTTGGAAACTAAAACCTATTTCAAAATTTTTCAGGTTATACAGTCTGTGTAATTAGATGGCCCATAACTAATAGTCTGGAACAAATAAACTAATTTTTAAGAAACTAAAAATCTGTCATATGAAAAAGCATTTACTTCACATTTATGGTGAGTGTATGTTACCATAATTGACGCAGAAACTCAGCTTTCTATGCTAATAGCCAAGTGCACTCCTCATATCATGTGAATGGGCAACCAAAGTAGAGAAGTTCTATAATGATCTTTTTCCAGTTCATACCAGCTAATGACTAGTTAGCTACTATACCTGGGGTTTCAAGAGTTTATTAAAAAATTTTTTTACAAATAAAGCATAATTCCTTGGTTACATGATAATATATACTATTTATCATTAAAACCTGGTGGCAATCAGGCTCACTGGTACATTCAGTTGCAACATCAAGAGCTTTATATCATTCATCCAGCAGGTATACCCAAAGTGGAAGCCTAGTGCCTTCGAAGGAGAAATGAGATATCTAGGTAGCTGATCATAAAAATTCCAACCCCCCAAAATTAAAAATACATGTGGAGTTCCCATCGTGGCGCAGTGGTTGGTGAATCCGACTAGGAACCATGAGGTTGCCGGTTCGGCCCCCGCCCTTGCTCAGTGGGTTAACGATCTGGCGTTGCCGTGAGCTGTGGTGTAGGTTGCAGACATGGCTCGAATCCTGAGTTGCTGTGGCTCTGGCGTAGGCTGGTGGCTATAGCTCCGATTGGACCCCTAGCCTGGGAACCTCCATATGCCGCGGGAGCGGCCCAAAGAAATAGCAAAAAAAGACAAAAAAAATGTGAACATAATTTCACCAGCTCTTAAACCTTTTTTTATGTGCCACAACCTTTCAGATTGCTTAACTATAATGGGTTTGACAGTTTATAGCGAAGTTTACGGAAGGTTGATAGGGTTATTTCAGGTAGGGAACCTTAGTAGCAATGCCAACTGCAAACTCAGGCATGAATCAGCTGAGGACCAGGAAGTCAGGCTATAGGGATGAGATATCCAGAGAGCAATCCAGTTCAGAGGGCTTGCCATCTTGTATAGAAAATTTGTCCTGTTTTGAAAACGTCAGCCAGAGGGCTAGAAAGTTGCAGAGAGGCATGAGAGGAAGGTGTGCTGGGAGAGAAACCCCCTCATCATCACACATTTAAAATTAGAATTTAACTTCAAGAGTATAAAGCTGAGACTTCAGTTCACAGGCAGAGGATAGATGTGAGTACTATAGCTGGTATATAAATTGTTATGATTATCATCACACATTTGTTGTCCCCCAAAAGGACAGTATTGTGGTATGCTGTAAATAAAAATTGAATGGCTGGAACGGCAAAACTTTTCCCAGTGTGCTGATGATGGTCACTGGCCCTGGAGTCTAAGAGTATAACCTCTGCTGCACACTGGCTTCTGTTAATATTGCACTGAGATTTCCTTATTTTGGTGTAAACACACCAGGGTAGTTGGACAGAATTCAAAGAAAGAAATATGATTTGAGAAAGGATTTATAATAAGGAAGTATGAGGAAGAATAATAAAAAAAAGATCATAAACACTGGAGAAATTTTTTTTAAAAAGTCACAAGTTAATTTCCATCAAAAACGTACAATTGAATAAAATACAGTGGAATTTAAGAGCTTAAGAAAATATAAGAAAAAATGATCTGAAGTTGAACAGGTAAAAGCTAACTTCCCAAGTTATTTAAAAATCAGTTGGATAAATCACCAGAATTAATGTATAGTCAAGGAAATAAAAAAGAATGACCAAAAAAAAAAAAAAAAAAAAGGCGCTCCCGTCGTGGCGCAGTGGTTAACGAATCCGACTAGGAACCATGAGGTTGCGGGTTCGGTCCCTGCCCTTGCTCAGTGGGTTAACGATCCGGCGTTGCCGTGAGCTGTGGTGTAGGTTGCAGACGCGGCGGCTCGGATCCAGCGTTGCTGTGGCCCTGGCGTAGGCCGGTGGCTACGGCTCCGATTCAACCCCTAGCCTGGGAAACTCCATATGCCGCAGGAGCGGCCCAAGAAATAGCAACAACAACAAAAAAGACAAAAGACAAAAAAAAAAAAAAGAATGACCATAGCATCTTTTTCATATCCCTCCAGATATTTTTATTGTTGTAACTAGAGTTTTACATTGTTTATAATCAGAGAATCCTATTACTCTACAGCATATTTTTCCACTTGTAATAAATAATGTAGTGCTATTGTACACTGCCTTTTGTGATGCATAATAACACTAATTAATTTCTTCAGGACTGTCTTCTGTGTTCCTACTGAAAATCTACTAAACCATTAACCACTGTTCGTTTCCCCTTACCATAGATAATTAAACAACCTGTAATTATCCCTTAATATCCATGTGTCAGAATAGGGTGGTAACTTAAAGCTCTGGCCAATGGTATTTACTTCAACTATAGAAAAGAAAACCTCTCTTATTTCTGAAAAGGGTTTTTTCTTGCCAGATTGCAGAAAAGCATACAATTTTCTCAAATAACTTCATAAAAAATGATCTTTGTAATAAAATTCAACTCAGATGTTACCTTTTTTTAGGAAGCCATGCCTGATTCCTTATAGTCAGAATCAGTGTCCATTTTCTTTCTTGTTTCCAAAGAACTTTATTAGTTTTTTTAATATAAGTAATAATTTTAAAAAGCTGTTATATCAGCATAGTGCAAAATACCAACAGAAATTGCCTCCTTCAAAAATCTCATCCCACTCCTGCCCATTTCTTTCCTTTAGCTAAAAGTTCTTTCTAGAGGCAAGAAATATAATCAATTCTTGAGTATTCTTTTTTTTTAAGCATGTGGAAGTTCCTGGGCTAGGGGTCAAATAGGAGCTGTAACTGCCAGCCATAGCCACAGCCACAGCCACAGCAACACAGGATCTGAGCCACCACAGCTCACAGCAACACCAAATCCTTAACTCACTGAGCAAGGCCAGGGATTGAACCTGCATCCCCATGGATACTAGTCAAGTTCGTTACCACTGAGGCATGACAGGAACTCCATTTCTTGAGTATTCTTCCAGAGATAGTCCTTAGTACATAAATCACATATTTACACATACACGTTAGAAATATATATATATATATATATATATATATATATATATATATATATATCTTTCTCAGAAAAATAATACCAGCATTTTATACATATCTAGCATTTTTAAATTTTTAAGTGTGCTTATAGACATATAAATGAAACAAATATATATGTTAAAGAATAATTATGATATCTAGTGACTACCCATATCAATATGAAGAGGCAACCTCATTCTTTGTTACAGCTGCTTAGCATTCTGTGTGGAAAGTCATGGTTTATTTAAACAGTCCCTTAATGATGGACGTTTGTTTCCAACTTGGAAATGATAGGCATGCTGCAACGAATAACATAGAAGCAGAATTTCTAGGTGAAATATTTTGTGCACTTGTGATTCAGATAGAAATTTCCAGTCTTCTGTTTCTACCTGGAATGCACCATTCTTCTTTCTTTCTTCATTACAAACAGTTTGGAGTCAGCACTTACACATTTCATCTGCTAGAATTTCCTACCTTGCTAAAATATGTATGCTTGTGCAGAGAAATATGTGCTGTTAATAGAGTCAGGCCAACCCTAGTTTCCTAGCCATTCCTGTTGGGACAGAGGCAGAAGTTGAAATCAAACTATGCTTACCTGCAGGCAAACAACGTGGCCTGGCCACAACCTTTATCCTCTCAAGTGCCTGCCCTTCCACGCTAGTTTGTACCCTGACAATCAGATCTGGTATCTGGAGAACCCAGATCAAACGTTCCTATTTAAATGCCATTGTAGCCCTGAAGCCTGAGTTTCAGTCTCAGTCCCCCACTCCCTTACATTGCTAGTCTCTGTCTGCTTTATTGGGCCTGGTATCCCAGCTCTTCTGGTCAATGGTTTGGGTCATGTTATGGGGAAAGAGGTGTTTTAAGTTATAATCTTGACAAGGGACATTGGGGGAAAAGAAAATAACAGTAACATTTCACAGACCACTAGATTGCTTTATAGTTCAAAAGCTTGAAGTAGAAAAGCTGAAGATTCAAATCAACCTAAAGTTATTTTAAGGAGCTTAGTTAAAAACAGTTTGACAGAGGGAACATTTTATTCAAAATGTAGTCCTAAGACTTAGCGTGCTTTTCCAAGAAAGCTGTTGATTTTGGCTGCAAGAAATTTCAAGTCCTAAAGGAGAAGTAGTACTCTTTGACAAAGACTAAGTATATGCGTTTATATAAAGACAATTATATCCATTATATCCTCCTTCAGATGGTAAAATGCTCCTGCTTCCTAAAAAAATCGTAGCCTTTCACACTGAAGAGTGAATTTCCCATAACACAAGTAACTCTGAATAGTCATTTTTATTACTCACAAAACTTAAGCTCATTTTTAGAAAGACTAGAAGGGAAGCAGTTTTGTATCAAGATAGTCCAGTAGTTCTAAAATTTGTTCAGATGCAGGAACATCCGTGTTCTTTAACTGTGACATGAAATAGAGTTATAATAAAATTCAGTTTCCAGTGATGAGTTGTGGAAGTTAAAGAGATGTTATTATATGGTAGATTATATTGTAAGCCAATAGGCATCAAGTTTTTTAAAAAATGCATGAGAAAAACTCTATCACATTCTATCTGCTGGAACACTTAGGGCCAGCTTTCACAATATTGATATTTCATGAGAGAAGAATTTAAGAATCATCAGGATAAGACATTGATTAACAATCAGACTAAGGCAGTAACATCCTTTAGAGAAAAAAATGGAAGGCTATTATTGGCTTTTTCTCTAAGAAGTGTTTATGAAAAAGCACGTTACCAATTATTTCTGGAGAGTTGAGCTGAACTCAGTGGCTCTGCTCTACCTTCCATTCTGACATTTATTATTGGCAATAAAATATCACTTTGATCAGTACTTTCCTTAAAGTTTTGGAAATAAAACTTTGCATTTTAAAATTTCCAATAAAAAAGGATACTTCAGGATAACTTTTTATTAAACCCTTATGGATTTAGGGGCAGACACTTGACATCTTAAAGGTTTTGAAAACAAATCCTAATCTCATGAAAAAAGAAATGGAAGAGTCGTAGATATGGAAAATTAATTTCTTCTACTAATGCATTAATATTAAGATGTGAGTGTGTATGTTTATTAAAGCCTTCCCAGAGTATTCCCTCTAATTTTAAAGATTAGTTGACTAACCATGCTATGTGAAAGAAAAAAAACCTATACTGAGTGTATAACAGAAGTTGAGAGTTGAGATCCAAAGTAAAACAAAGCTAGCAGGATTAATTTATAGATGTATAATATTTTTCTGTTTGGTGATTATTGACAATATGATGATGTTCTAAATAACTGGATTGTGCCACTCTCATCTCTGTCCTTGATTCTTTTTTTTTTTTTTTTTTTTTGTCTTTTTCGGGCTGCATCTGCAGCATATGGAGATTCCCAGGCTGGGGTTGAATTGAAGCTGTAGCCACCAGCCTACACCACAGCCACAGCAACGTGGGATCTGAGCTGCATCTGTGACCTATACCACAGCTCATGGCAATGCTGGATCCTTAACCCACTGAGAGAGGCCAGGGATCGAACCTATGTCTTCATGGATGCTAGTCGGATTCATTTCCTCTGAGCCATGACAGGAACTCCTGTCCTTGTTCTGACAAGAGCCTCCTCATGGGATTTCTGCTTCTTTACTGTGCATTTTCCCTTTCAGCCTCAATGCTGCAGCCAGAAGAATCCAGTTAAGACCAAATCAGACCGTGTCATTCTTCTCTCCAAACACTCTAATTCCTTCCCATCTTAGAGTGAAAGTCAGAGCCCCAACAAGGCCCTACAAGACCCTTGCTCTTACCTCTCTGCCCTTTTACTTAGTCACTGGCCTCTTTGAAGTTCTTTAAACATGGCAGGCATGTGCCTGCCTCGGGGCCTTTGCACCTGCTTTCCCTCCATGCTTCCACAGACATCCTCCAGGCTTACTCCTTATCTTGTTTTCAGATTACTTCTTTTCAGATTACTGAGCCCTTCCCCTCTAACATGAATCCTTGTTTAAATTTTTTTGCTTTGCTATTACCACCTTCCAATGTGCTATATGTTTAATTTACTCACCTTGTTTATTATGTCTCCCCTGCAAGGATTTATGCTCTGTGAGAGCAGGGAGTTTTGTCTGTTTTCCTCACTCCTAGGACTTAGAATGGGAGCCTGGTATATAGAAGGTGCTCAATAAAAATCTCCTGAACACTAAATACCTCTGCTTTCACCCAGGTGCCAATGCCCCCCAAACCATTAGGAACACACCTGCAGTTCAGTGAATTGAGTAATGGCGTGTTGTAGCAGGGGCAGACACACACCATGGGGAGCCGTGAGGTGTCTCAGTAAGAGGGAAAGAACCTCTTACAGAATTTAGATTTAGCTGGGTGATTTGGCAGAGGGTCTGAAAAAAAAACAGGAATTTGTTTCAGACTGGATGTGGTCAGAAAGTGGGGGCATTTCTATGCTGAGTAAAGAATGGCAGTCATTCATCTAGCAAGAAATGGATGTTTGGTGTTCTGTGGGTAGCACAGTGATCTTGGCTTTATCTCTGCTTAGACACAGTGAAACAGCGGCCTTGCTTTGTCTTATCTTACTATGGTCTGAGAGTAAATGCATTTGAGGTTGGCTTTCTGTGAGATTGTCTATGTCTAACAGAATAACACAAGTGCTGTCAACTTCTGATATACAAGGTGGAGGAGGGCTTTTTTTTTTTTTTTTTTTTTTAATGCATTACAAGTAAGCTTTTGTGCGGGAGTGAGAGAAGATACAGCATAGAGACTTCTCTGCAGACTCTTGTCTCCATACATGATGCACCTCCTCCCCCAAGGGCTCCCTCGACTTCTTCACCATCCTCCATGTCAGGCGAGATGTACTGAGGTGCAGTCGGAGGCCTGATTGGTATAAGGCAGTCGCCACCTCTCTGCTGTGAGTGTCACCTTCTCCTCTCAGCAGGTGAGGAAGCTCAGAACTGTGAAGCCAAGGTCAAAGCAGTGACAGCTACGCCTTCCTGGCTGTGGCTCTTCCTTCCACCAGGGGAGGTATCTGAGCAGACAGCTACTTCCCTTTACCCTCTGGCTTTCACAGATGTGTCACTTTGCTGGGAATCATTTGTCCAGGGCCCTTCAAAATGGCTTCGAGGAAGTCTCCCTGCTGGAAGAAGCGAACTAGTCCTTCATACTTCTTCCCAGAACAAAGCTAAGAAAACTGTGTCAAGTGGAGGGGGAATGTCCAGGTTGAACTCTCCCTCATCCCCACCTTCAATATTCTGCCAGCGCTTCCTAAAATCCTACCCATTCGTGATTTGTTTAAAGGAGCAAACTTCCTGGAAGGATCATGAGGCTGGGAGGGGAAGGAGAAAGAAAAGGAAGGTGCTATTGGTGACTCATGGTTAAGTGCGAATCATTCACAGATGGCTCTGCTGGGACCACCAGTTAAGCTATGGGTAGAACTCAGCAGGGGGGCTTTTGGTGGCCTGGGTGGGGGGGAGGGAAAGGCGTCTGGAGGGACTTTGAAACAAACAGCAGGACTAGGGAGGTTCCCCAGTGGCAAAGGAGGGAGAGTGGGAGAAGCTGACAGCTAGTGATTGCACTGGTGGGGGCGAGGGACTGAAAAAATTGTCTGGGAGCTGCCAAGTGAGGGACTCGCCTCCCAGCAAGCCATGTTTCATTAGGGGAGTGGCCAAGGGGGCACCAGCCCTGGGACCTGCCCGCCTGCGAAGCAGAAACCCGAGAGGTACCGCAAACAGAAGGCACAGGCGTTGAACTTTCCTTATTTATTTCGCCTGTGTTCATTGTGCACCCGCACATTTCATCAGGCGCTCTGCCTGCCACTTTCCATGGAATGTGTACCTTCCTTTAACTGGAAGAATGACAGTGTTTCAGGAAAGGAGAAAAGAACCACTTGGTAACTTTACAGTAAATGAATGAGGACGTTCTGTGGCAGTGATGAGGAGGCTGTCGGAAGGGGAAACAATAATCAGTGGAAAGCTATGTTTTGAATAAAACCCAAAGCATGAAGGGCTCTGGTTGAACAGTTGTTTTTTTTTTTTTTTTATATATATACATATGTAGCCTTCTCTAACATGAACTAAATTTTAAATATAAAGAAAAAATGTTTCCTATTAATTAATACATAATGCAAATCCATTTTTCTTATCCTGAGGCAGAATATAATTTAAAAACCCTCAAAGATTAGGGGCAGTTTTGAGGACCACAATTCGTACCTTACTCATAAAATTATACTCCCTTGAAAATACTGTTCTTGTCAAACCATAATTTATACCTTCAGTGTATTTCATGTTACTAAGTAATCTTACTCATTTTTGTATGGTGGAGGAATACAGATATTTATTCAATGACTGAATGAGGAAAATGTCTACCTATATAGCTCTTAAAAGTAGATATTTTGTATATATCCACTAATTAGGACTTCTTAAACGTCTTTGAATAAGGTTGTATAGATTACCTAACAGTGTTTGTTTTCCTTAGTGGCCTAGGCTTGAGAAAGGCTGTACGGTTTGGCTGATGACACCTGGTGGTTAGAAATGAGAATTACATACGACGCACAGCACACCGTGATCAGCTTTGCTGGAAAAACTACTCAAAAGCTACAGATGCCATGGAAAGAATCTCTGTCAGTTTAGAGTTCCTGGTTGTAAGAAATCAAAAAAAACCTCTCTGACCTGAGCAGAAAAGTGCTATTCCATGAGGACAATGCTGCCATGTAACCATAGATAGCAGACTCTGGATGCCCTGACGGGCATGGGCCACTCTTGGACACTGGTATTGCCTTTTTCACTGGCACTACCACCTTTTAACCCTTTTGATTCCCAAGATCTCAACTCAAGTCCAAAGTGTGATGCGTCTAAATGGCCTGGTTACAGTCATATACCAGCACCCTAGCTGCAATGAAGGCCAGGAAAGCAGCCAGACATTTGGCTTATTTAATGAAATAATAAAAAGTTAGTACAAGATTAAATGAAATAAATATTTATTTAGGACGCAAGTACAGAGCCTGGGATTTGATGAGCTTTCCAAAATGGTAGTGAATACTACTTTACATCTTTCTTTGATCATGAACTTTTTTGAGGACAAGGACCACACCTTATTCATTGGCATTCTGAACACAGCATCTGAAACTCCATGAATATTGGTGAATGGCATTGCTTGCCCCTGCATAGAAGTAAGTTCACTACACTTGCTTCTATATCTTAATGCGTTTGTAGGCCTCTTTGAGACCTTGAAGTAGAATGCACTTAAATTTATAAATATATAACCACCACAATAATTTCCATCTGACATTGGAGCCTTTTTCCTCAAAATTATCACTAACAGAAAATTAACTCTCTTCGCAGGTCTTCCTGAGTGCATTAAAGCAGAAGACAAGATTTTTATCTTATAATGAAGCCGTTATCTGAAGGACAACAAAGGTTTTGTGTTGTTCAGCCAATCCATCTCACATCATGGCTGCTCATCTTTTTCATTCTGAAGTCTATCTCTTCTCTAAAACCTGCCCGACTTCCAGTTTACCAAAGGAAGCCTTTTATAGCTGCTTGGAATGCTCCAACAGATCAGTGTTTGATAAAATATAATGTAAGACTAAATTTGAAAATGTTTCAGGTAATTGGAAGTCCACTGGCCAGGGCCAGGGGGCAAAATGTCACTATATTTTATGTCAACAGGCTGGGATACTATCCTTGGTATACAGCCCAGGGAGTTCCCATTAATGGGGGTCTCCCCCAGAACATAAGTTTGCAGGTACATCTGGAAAAAGCAGACCAAGACATTAATTATTACATCCCTTCTGAAGATTTCAGTGGACTTGCTGTTATAGACTGGGAATATTGGCGACCCCAGTGGGCCAGGAACTGGAACACAAAAGATGTCTACAGACAGAAGTCAAGAAAGCTTATTTCTGAGCTGCAAGAGAATGTGTCCATGGCTGATATTGAATATTTAGCCAAAACAACTTTCGAGGAAAGTGCAAAAGCTTTCATGAAGGAAACCATCGAATTGGGAATTAAGAGCAGACCCAAGGGCCTTTGGGGTTACTATTTATATCCTGACTGCCACAATTATAATGTTTATGCCCCAAACTATACTGGGTCTTGCCCAGAAGAAGAAGTTTTGAGGAACAACGAGCTCTCTTGGCTCTGGAACAGCAGTGCTGCTTTATATCCTTCTATCAGCGTCAGGAAATCCCTGGGAGACAGTGAAAACACTTTGCGTTTCTCACAATTTCGGGTGCGTGAGTCCATGAGGATCTCCACCGTGACATCCCATGGTTATGCTCTGCCTGTGTTTGTCTACACAAGGCTAGGCTACAGAGACCAACCTCTGTTTTTTCTTTCTAAGGTAAGAGACCCCTGGCCAAAGAGAGGGAGAATTCCTCTTATCTCTAAAAGAGGCATTTCTTTGTTAGCTGGGGGGGAATCACATGGGTGCTGTAAAACCTCATTTCATGCACAACGTTGCCTATACCCCTTTATAAATGCAACGTAGATGTCACTTGATGCTATGCTTTGAAAACAATACTGAGGAGTTCCCTGGTAGCTCAGTGAGTTAAGGATCCAGGGTTGTCACTGCTGTGGCTGCGGTTTCATCCCTGGCCTGGAAATGTCCCCATGTCACAGGGGCAGCAGAAAAAATAAATAAATAATAGGGATTTTCCTGATTGTAGATTTAAAAATATTTTTCCTTGTATAATAATTAATATTCCTGCTTGTAACACGCAAAGGGAGCTCATTAGTGACACCCCAGCTCCCCACAGCGGGCTCTTACATAAACTGTGGTGAATCCTCAGGGACTGAAACCTGAATATAAAGAATGAGTCCTTTGGGTGCCCCTACTTTTGACTTCCAAAACCCTGATTTGAGGCTAGGATCATGCGTAAGGCAAGGCAGCCCTGTGTCATGCTGGGACCTGGAAGATTTGTTGCTATTACATCATGCGCTGTTTCTTTATTTCTCCTTTCATGTGGCATCGCTTGTGTGGCTCATGCTCTCAAGTGGTCCCAATTTACTCCTGGAGGCATCTTGCCTGTGACTTCCCTTGCTGAGAAGAGCCCTTGCTTTTTTAATCCTCTAAACATAGCTATGTTGTGATTCATTCAGCTCCCTGCTCTCAGCCAGGTGACATGGAACTAATTTGGTAGACAAATTTGCCTTAATATCTGCTACTGTCTCCTTAGAAGACTTACCCTTTTGAATCAGTCCCAGTAAACTCTCTTTGATCATGACACTGAAGGACATATTGGAAAGAAACTAGCATTCCCTTCACATACCAGCCTCAGAAGGTGTGGCTTTCACCACCAACATCTGCAGTTTCATTACTTACTGAATGTGGATCAATAACCTATAAATACAAAATGTGTCTTCCTTATCCCTCTGATGGCAAAGCCCTAAGTCAAAGGAATTTATAGGCAATTTGATTTCTCATTTCCAGGTCAGCATGTAGGAAGTTTAGAAGATGCTACTCAGTCCAAATTAGTAAAAAGCTAAACAAACGGAAGAATCAGCTCTTCTTAGATTGATAACAGAAGTGTGGACACAGGGCAAATTGTTGCCCTCAAAATTGGAAAGACAGATGGGTGAATACAGAGAATCACAACTTCCAGGTCAGAAACTCATGAGCAGAAACCTCTGTGGGAACTACTGCCAGAGTAGAGAAATTGCTGGTGGTTCAGGGTAGACAAGTCTGAGAGATGAATACTTCAGGGGACCTGGTCATAGTGGGTGGGGAGCACCCTTCTGTGAGTTTTATTTCCAGGAGTGCACCAAGTCCTCACAGTGAATATTGGAGAAAACCCTGCCTCATGCATCTAGCAGGTGGAGAAGAGAAGGAACCCCTCTGAGTATTGCAGAGCATTTCTGTTCCTCTGAACCCAGTCTGCCCTCAGGAGAAACTGTTTAACCACAGCCAAACCTGCTGAGGTTTTATCAGAGCCAACATTCCTGGGGGGAAGGAATTACTCAACTCCAACTAGCTCTAGTTTTCCTCTTGGAAGAGAGAAATACCCATTTTTAGCCCCATCTAGCCAGCCTGTACCACCTAAGGCAGGGGTGGAAGGGGAGGGGGGGTGAGAAGCACTTGTGAAGTTCACAGTGCAGCGGCTCGGGCCACCAAGACTGAGACTCAGTCGCAGGACTTGTAGAACTCTTCCCCTCTCCTCACATCTTACCACCACATTACTAAAGGCCTATCTATAGTACACCCTTTTAGGATCCAGCATTGCCATGAGCTGTGGTGTCAGTCACAGACATGGCTCGGATCCCGCGTTGCTGTGACTGTGGCACAGGCCAGAAGCTACAGCTCTGATTAGACCCCTAGCCTGGGAACCTCCATGTGCTGCAGGTGCAGCCCTATAAAAGACCAAAAAAAAAAAAATATATAGGAGATCCTTTTACCCAGTATGAGTTATCTGCCAATTAAAAAATTAAATCATGTCTAGCTATCAAGAAAAAAATTACAAGGCATACTAAAAGGCAAAACTTGCAGAGACAGAGCAAGCATCAGAACTATGCTCAGAGAGAGCAGGAATGTTGGCATCAGACCAGGAATTTTAAACAACTATGGTTAATATGCGAAGGGCTCTGATGGATAAAATAGAATGAGTGCAAGGACAGATGTACAATGAAAGCAAGGAGAGAAATTCTAAGAAAGAACCAAAGAGAAATGCTAGAGATGAAAAACATTGTACCAGAAATAAAGTATGTCTTTGATGGGCTTATTAGTTGACTGGACACAGCTAAGGAGAGGCTCTCTGAATGTGAGGATATCTCAATAGAAGCCTCCAAAACTGAAAAACAAAAAGAACAAAGACTGTTAAAAATCAGAACAGAATATTTCAGAATTGTCAGATGCCCCAAAAAAGGTTTCACATACACATAACAGAAATTCATGGAAGACTGTTGGGGCATTTTGCGCCTCTGATCACATCATGCGACAATCACATCTCTGTATTAAGGAAAGCTTTTTTTTTTTCTTTTTTTGCTTAAATGGTATTTAAAGACTTTTTAAGAAATATGTATACAATTTTAGAGGTTACACTTAAAGTTATTCAAAAATTTGTCTATATACTTCATACTATATAATGCATCCCTGAGCCTGTCTTGTACCCAATACTCTGAACTACCAGTGTGTTTTCTATGTCTGTGAGTCAGCTTCTTTTTTTGCTATATTCACTAGTTTGTTGTCTTTTTTTAGATTCCACATACAGGTGATATCATACAGTGTTTGTCTTTCTCTGTCTGACTTATTTCCCTTAGCATAATGCCCTCCAAGTCCATCCATATTCCTGCAAATGGCAAATTTTCAAAAGTGGGTGGAGGGAGGAGCTCTGCTCCTTTAGGTCTTTACCAAAAGAGGCAACAGACAGACCCAGAAGGGTCCTTATTCTGGGCTCTGCATGGCTGGCTCCTCCTCTTTCCTATATTTCTCGTATCGTGGTTAATTCTCAAAACCATTCCACTTACACCATCTCATTTCAGCTTCACAAACTGCTCCTCTTCCTGTCATGTCAGCAGACCCTGTGGTCTTTGGAAATGGAAATAGATGCAAGCCTGAAAAGAAATTAGTTCAAACCGAAATCTCTATTTTTTTTTAATTACCACTAAAATTGCCCAGAAAAACAAACAAACAAACAAACAAACAAACAAAAACAACTTTAAAAACTGAGATTGTAAAACCTTTCACTTGAGTGCACTATACATGTGTCAAGTAAGGAGATTTCTCTCTCAAGTATTGATGTTAATATGAAGTGCCCAAGACAAAATACAGTTTTAAGTTCTGCTTTTAATTGCCACTGGATTACCCAATTATATTTTCAAGGCTCTAACTGATGGAAATGTATCCTTGGAGTAAAAGGTTAATGCTTAATATTCTAAAGAGTGGAGAAATATATTGTATTTTAACAAATTTATTTAGACCCCCAACGTCAGAGATTTAATTTAGAAAAACAACACATGCATTCAACTTTTAATTTCCCTCTGAAATGACCTAGATTCATGTTAATCTTTAAACACTAAAACAATAATCCCTTAGGATTACAAAACCAAAATTCTCCCTGCTGAAATTTTGTTTTCATCTATCTTAACTATATTGAGAAAAATCCCTGTGGCCTTACCGTGACTGGATGGATCATAAATAAAACCCATTAAGTCATGTACTTCAAAATTAAATACGAAATTTCAGAAACCAAATATAAGGACTGGATCAAATCAGATGCTGCCGTGGACCTTAGCATTGTGTTCCTTCCTAGCTTGAAAATCCAAATGACACAGGTCCCCTCCAGGTCACTGCAGAGGCAAAGTTTTCAGGAGAGTATTGCCAACTGAAGAGGGTACTTGGCTAAGATGAATCCAAGGCATTCCTCAGCTTTGGAGATGGAAAACTTTTGAATTCTGTTTCTGGGTCATATACTTAGAGATGGTTTGTGTGTGTGTGTGTGTGTGTGTGTGTGTGTGTGTGTGTGTGCTCCGAGTCAACTTCAATTAACCTACTTTTGGTGGCTCTTTACAGGCTGTCTTAAAAATATCTTATTTGGCAAAATGTAACTTTAAGAAATATATATTTAATATGTTCTGTATGATTTTAGAGTGTAATTTCTGAGCTCCAGTTCACCTAACATTTGCATTACTCTAAGAAATTAGAGAATAGTTTCACCCTATCACACTGAATTTAGCCTCCAATCCTAATCCCTGGCTGGTTGTTTTATATTCAAGCAAGTAATAAATTCTACTCTCTTCAATCTAGCAAGATCTTATCAGTACTATTGGAGAAAGTGCTGCCTTGGGTGCTGCCGGCTTTGTTATCTGGGGAGACATGAATTTAACTTCATCTGAGGTAAGAGAGTACCTTGGCGGTGTCGTTAACATTGTTTAAATGATGTATTCTGTTTTCCTACAGAATTCACTCTAATCAGAGCTCTCAGTTCTCCAATAGTAAACCTGCTTTAGAATCAAAGTCCAAAATCAGTGCCCGATGGAGTTCTCATCATGGCTCAGTGAAAACGAATCTGACTAGCATCCTTGAGGACACAGGTTTGATCCCTGGCCTCACTCAGTTGGTTAAGGATCCAGCGTTGCTGTGAGCTGTGGTGTAGGTTGCAGACGTGGCTCAGATCCCAAGTTGCTGTGTCTGTCATGTAGGCCAGTGGCTACAGCTCCAATTTGACTCCTAGCCTGGGAACCTCCATATGCTGTGGGTGCGGCCCTAGAAAGACAAAACACAAAACGAAACAAAACAAACCAGTGCCTGATACGTAGAAAGGCTCAAGAAAGATGACCTTCTGTTAAGATAGTAACCATAATGCTGACAGTTGAATATTTACTATTTGCTAGGCTTGTGCTCAGTGCTTTTTTGTTTTGGATTTGCTCACTTACTGATCATAATAACCTTTGTGAGGCGGGGACTAGCATCCTCATTTACAGATGAGGAAACAGGAGAGGAACTCTAACTTGGGTCAGAGTTAGTTAGGCTGGCACTAACCATAAGACGGTATGATTCCAGAGCCCTTGCATTTAGCCATGACGTAAAATGCGTGATATTGTATTTTGATGAGTGGAAACTGAAGCTAATTGTAAATATCCACATTGAACTTACTGTTATTCTATGGAGACATTAGCTGAAAATTAATCACATTTAAAATAAGATTAATGTCTCTTCAAATGTCTCCCAGCTCAAATATTATCTACTCCAAGTTTTCCTAGTTTTCCTCAATCCACAGTAATTGCAATCACCTCTGTATTTCCATATATTGTTTGTTTATATCTCTATCATATAATGCATCTTGCCTTGAATTATAATACTTCTCGGTGCTTTTTGTTAAACTGAATTTTTTGAAAGTTCATTTAGATCTGATATTATTTTTTGAATTTCATAGGCTCAATTTCTTACTAACCAAGATACTGCTCATGAAACTATTTGTGACAATATAAGGTTAAAATCTCCTCTATCCACATATGAGAATTAGGTGGACACTGAAAGGATCAGTTCCTGACTTTCCAGGTGTGATATTTCCCCTTCAGTCCACGTGGTTCAAGAGAAGAGCCATCAGGAGGCCAAGTACAAACCAGGTGGCCTCTGTTTACGATACACAATAGGAACCACACACACACACATTCACACACACTCACACAAAATGGCCAGGTAAGCCTTCTAGGCTTTCTTGTATTTGAATTGTATAGAGGAGTCTAGATCCCAGGACAACTGAAAATTGAATATAATTAACAGGATAATGCCAAAGGCTACAGGTTGATCATCAACAATAATTTGGTAGAACATAATGATTCGGATTCTAGCAACACTATAAGGCACACACACCTGAAAGGTGGCCAGAGAACAGCAACTCTGGCATGACTTCTAATTTGAATTTGTTTCTCTTTTTGTCACACCCATCAACTTGAGATCTAGAAGGAAGAAAAAAAGGATTGGAAGAAGGCAAGGTCACATGCGGTGACTCTGGGGCCCATTCAAGTTCACTTAGCCTGTGATAACACATTCTCCATCTCCTGCTCTGTCCACCTGCCATCTTTTCTGGTCTGGGTTCTCCGGGTTCATCACCTGAGCCTAAGTGTTCATGGGCTGGAACTAAGCCATTAAGTTTCAGTCAAGTCCAAAGAGCTGCCTTGTGGGTCTAGATGCTCTAAACATACCAGTACCAGAAAACAAAAACAAAAACACTAAAACTTGTTTATTTCTGCATTTCCAGGGCAACTGTACAAAGGTGAAGCAGTTTGTAAGTTCTGACCTAGGACACTACGTAGTGAATGTGACCAGAGCCGCTGAGGTGTGCAGCCTTCACCTCTGCAGGAATAACGGGAGATGCCTAAGGAAGGTGTGGAAAGCTCCAGATTACCTTCACTTGAACCCTGCAAGTTACCGCATAGAGGCCTCCGAGGATGGGGAATTTACTGTGAAAGGAAGAGCATCTGATAGAGACCTGGAAGTGCTGGTGGAGAGATTCTCCTGTCATTGTTATCAGGGATATGAAGGGACTGATTGCAGAGAAATGAAGAGGGCTGATGGCTGCTCTGGGGTTTCCTCTTTTTCTGGTTCACTAATGACCCTATGCCTGCTGGTTTCAGCAGGTTATCAGAGCATTCAGTTGTGAGATAGAGTTTAAAGAAAATGGCATGGCCTCTAGCGTTGTCACTTAGGGAAGATATGAAACATTACCATCCACTGAGAGGTATTATAAGCAGACGTGTGTCACTCAATGTAAACAAATTGCTTTATTTGTCTCCGATCTGGGCAAGAAACCAGATCCAGGAGGTAAATCAATGCACTCTTCTTCCTTATTGGAATGTTTTAAGTTGTATTTTACCTAGAGCTAACTTATTTTAGTCTTCTTATGCACATACATACATAAAATTATACATATAGAGATTAAGTTATTGATTTCAAAGACTGATTTTTCCAGTGAGCAATTTCTTAAGGACAGATTACTAAGCAATTATCTGATTTAACAAATGGGGTCACCTCAGGGTGTGACCTGGTCGCTTGGTCCACCAAAGAGAACCAAATGCAGAATTCCTGTTGCAGCCTCAGGTTCAAACTTCTTTTTCAGGCTTCTTCTGCCTGCCTAGGCTCAATGAATGCAGAGCCAATTCCTGACGTGACTTCTCACAAGGGCACAAGGGGAACTGAAGTCAACTCGTGTCAAAGGTAGCTGTTCCCATGTGGTGTCTTGCTTACCCAGCCGGAGACCCTCCCTTACAGACTCTGGTGATCTAAATTCAACAAAAGGCTTCTGGACAGTTTTCATGCTTGCCTAGGCTGACATTGCTCTAGATCTAGAAACTGGAGCCAGGTTGATAAAAATGTGGTTGTTGCAAGCAAAATCATTACTAAAAAAATTGTAACAAATGACACTTAAGGACCCAGAAGTAGTTTTGGAAGGGGTCCTACTAAGAAATAGTCAATATTTTGGTCCTTATATATAGGTTTTGAGTGGTGATTTTAGAGTCAGTTGAATCATTTTTTCACTATCCATCTGGCTATGTGACTCTGGGCAAGTTTATAGTCCCCATTTTCTCATCCAAAATTTGGCAAATATAATTCCTAACTGAGTGAAATATTCTGAAGGATAAATTGAATAACACTCCCCATGTATACTTCAGCTATTAATACCTGCTGCTAATCTTCAACGATTTTCCTTTGTTCACCAAAGTAATGGAAATACTTGGGATAAAACAGTCTCTGGCAATTTCCTTTTTCTGATGTTATGTTCCATGTGTAATCACTTAGGCATGTGTTCCCTTGAAAGACATATTTCAATTGATAGGATTTCCTTCTCCTGGAGATGATCTACCTGAAAGGTAAACTCAAGACAGGTATGATGCTATTATACAACGCATGAGAGTTGATGCAGCTTCCTCCTCTGCCTCTTTTGTCTTTCTGTGAAACATTTGCAATGTCCTTTTCAGCTCTGGGTCCTTTAGGCCTAATAGTCTAATTTTTAAATGTAATATGCAAACAAAATAAAACAAAAAGCTTTTATAGTACCATAAATAAGAGGTAGCATTATGTAGATTAACTTTTAAGAAATTAGGTCTATTTTATATCAAAGAAATTATGAAAAATTATTACAAATTATAAAAAGTTTGTAAAGCAGGAAAAATGGAAATCATCAGTAATCACTATAATGTATACTAATAACTTTTCTTGTATTTCTTTCTAGCCTTTCTTCTAAAGACATTTTTTACGTGGTTATTATAATAATATATAAAATACAAATTTTTTGTATCTTGTGTTTTTCACTTAAATGTGTTATAAAAAGTTTATATCCTATTTCATAGTCTTCGTAAATATAATTTAAATATCTTTAAGGCCACAGTTAATAGCCTATTAATTGCATATAGCAAAACTTAACTAGCAATTTTCCTTAAGTTTTCTTTTTAAATATCAAGCTATTACTATTTAGTCACTTCATCAGAGAAGACTTTACATATCATCTTATTCATTCATCTATTAATTAATTAAGCATTAGTTCCTATCAGGCATTGTTCTAGGCTTTGAAATATATCCTTGAGGAAAACAAAGAGCCTTGCCTTATTAGAACGTACGTTCTTGCTGGGGGATACAGACATTCAGCATACAAATAGGCAGTTTATATTGGATGTTCAATCTATGGGAAAAATTAAGGAGAGCAGAGTGGAGGAGGGAGGGATTTTCCCTGTGCTGGACTCCGTTGAGCAGATGCTGTTTGAATGAGAGAGTTAGTGATGGGGTTACTTGGGGGAGGGGTATTGCAGGCAAATGAATCAGCAAGTGCACCTTTGGTAGTGGCCCTAGTGTATTTAAGGAAGAACCGAGAGGGCACTGGGACTAGATATTTCCCTTTATTAATTTTCCTTGTTCATTCTTTGGTGTAGCAGTTATCACCATCTGACATAGTATAGATTATGTATTTGTTTATTTTCTATCTTCTTTTACTAGAATGTAAACTAGGAAAATGAGAATTTCATTTTGCTCACGGCCAGAACAGTACTTGGTACAGTGTCCGGGACACAATAGGTGCCCAATAAGTATTTTGAATGAATGAGTGAGTGATTCAGAAAGCCAGATCAGTGGAAGCTATAAATTTGCTACAATGGTTTTGTTTTTAAATCTGCATATTAACAGTAAGTCATTGCAAAGTCATTCTCAGGCATTATGGTTCTATTATTATCCGAACACATTAACCTCTGAAATCGCATAGTTTAACTCCTCTGTAAAGAGCTGAGGCCTGAGGAAAATAAATCACATGGCAAAGTCAAAGACCCCGTTTGTGAAAGAGCCCCGATCTGGAATCTGAGTTGCCAAGTTTTCTTTTCACTATAACTCTTACTGTAATGGAATCCAAATATATTCATTCAGCTTTTGACCATGCGTTTTTGTTTTTTGTTTGTTTGTTTGTGTTTGTTTTTGGGCTACTGGTTATGGTCAATCTCCAGATCTTCTAGTTGCAGATTCTCTTGTTTAATTTTGCCCACTGCCCCTGGATAGGAAATCCACCTCCTAAGCTGCTTAATGACTGCAGCTTCTCAGGATTGTTCTAACTTCTCTTTGTGGAAACAGCAAGGAAATCGGCCTCTCTAGTCCTTTGGTGTTCTCTTTTACAAAAGGGAGATCATAATGATGTCTTTTTCCTCTTTATACATATTTACTGATATCAAGTAGATAAAATACTTATCATAAACTCTGGCACATAAAAATCCCCTGCCAAATGTTAGCTGTTATCATCAATATTGGTCCCCATAAAAGCCGTGATAGGTAATTTTATCTCTACTTTGAAGTAGAAGAAATTATGTATGAGTCAGAGTAGTGAAATGACTTATTTAATATCATGAAGAAGCACACAGGCCTTGAACCCTATACTTTTGAACCTTAACCTAGTTACCTTTTCATTAGATCTCAGCAAAATATAGAAAATTTATTTGCACCAAATTTCTGTTTCTTAACTTGACATATAGTTGATTTGTAATATCATATTAACTTCAAGTGTACACTATAGTGATTCAGTTTTTTTTACAGATTATGTTCCATTAAAAATTATTACAAGATAATGGCTATGATTCCCTGTGCTGTACAATTATTTATTTTATACATAGTGGTTTGTATCTCACAATCCCATGCCCCTAGTTTGCCCCATCCCTTGGCCTCTCCCCTTAATAACCACCAGTTTGTCTTCCTTTTTCCTTTTTTTTTTTTTTTTTTTTTTGCTTCTTAGGGCCGTAGCTGTGGCATATGGAAATTCCCAGGCCAGGGGTCGAATTGGAGCTGCAGCTGCCAGCCTATGCCATAGCCACAGCAATGCCAGATCTTTTTAGGGCCACACCCAAAACATGTGGAAGTTCCTGGGCTAGGGGTTGAATGGGAGCTGTAGCTGCCAGCCACATCCACAGCCACAGCACTGCAGGGCTGGGCCGTGTCTGCAACCTACACCACAGCTCACAGCAATGCCGGATCCTTAACCCGCTAAGCGAGACCAGGGAATCAAACCCATGTCCTCAAGGATACTAGTCGGGTTCGTTACTGCTGAGACACAACAGGAACTCCGTAGTTTGTTTTCTGTATCTGTGAGTCTGTGTTATTTTTAAGATTATACATACAAGAGATATTGTGTAGTAATGATCTTTCTCTGACATTTCACTAAGCATAATATTCTCTAGGTCTATCCAAATTTCTGCAAATGGCAGAATTTCATCCTTTTTTATGACTGAGTGCATATGTATACCACTCTTTATCCATTTGTCTGTCTGCAGGCACTTGGGTGCTTACATATCTTGCTTATTGTAAATAGTGCTGCCATGAACATTAGGGTGCATGTATATCATTTTGAATTAGTATTCTTGATTTTTTTTGATATATACCCAGGAGTTGAGTTGCTGGATCATTCAGTAGTTTTCTCTCTAGTTTTTTGAGGAACCTCCATACTGTTTTCCACAGTAGCTGCACCAATTTACATTCCCACTAATAGTGTACAAGGGTTCCCTTTTCGATACACCCTTACCCAATATTTGTTATTTGTAGACCCTTTTTTTTTTTTCGGTCTTTTGTCTTTTTAGGGCCACACCTGCGGCATATGGAGGTTCCCAGGCTAGGGGTCAAATCAGAGCTACAGCTGCCAGCCTATGCCAGAGCCGTAGCAACATCAGATCCGTGCCACATCTGCAACCTACACCACAGCTCAGGGCAACGCTGGATCCTTAACCCACTGAGCAAGGCCAGGGGTCAAACCCGCAACCTCATGGTTCCTAGTTGGATTCATTTCCACTGCCCCACGATGGGAACGCCTGTTACTTGTAGACTTTTTGATGATAGTCATTCTAACAGGTGTGCGAGGTGATATCTCATTGCTGATTTGCATTTCTCTGATAATTAGCAATGTAGGCATCTTTTCATGTGCCTGTTAGCCAAATGTATGTCTTCTTTGGAAAAATGTCTATTTGGGTCTTCTGCCCATTTTTGATTAGGTTGTTTGTGCATATTAAGTTGTATGAGCTGATTATATATTTTGGAAATTAACCCCTTGTTGGTCATATCATTTACAAATATTTTCTCCCATTCCCTAGGTTCTTTTTCATTTTGTTAATGTTTCCTTTGCCATGCAAAATCTTTTAGCTTTTATTAGGTCCTGCTTGTTTATTTTTGCTTTTATTTCATTTGCCTTAGGAGACAAATCCAAAAAATTATTTCTACAATTTATGTTAAAGTGTGTTCTGACTATATTCTCTTCTATGATTTTAGGTCTTACATATAGATCTTTAATCCATTTTGAATTTATTTTTGTATATGGTATGAGGAAATGTTCTAATCTCGTTGTTTTACCTGTAGCTGTCTAGTTTTGCCAGCACCATTTATTGAAGCGACTGTCTTTTCTCCATTGTGTATTCTTACCTCCTTTGCTATAGATTAATTGACCATAGGTGTGTGAGTTTATATCTAGGTTCTCTATTCTGTTTTTATACAAGTACAATGGTGTTTTGATTTACTGTAACTTTGTAGTATAGACTGAAGTTTGTAGTATAGACTGAAGTTTGTAGTATATACTGAAGTTTCAGTATAGACTGAAGTTTTGTTCTTCTTTCTCAAGATTTCTTTGGCAATTTGTGGTCTGTTGTGCTTCCATATCAATTTTAGGATTATTTGTGAAAAATGTCATGGATATATATTTTTTTTATGGCCACATCTGCAGCTATGGAAGTTCCCAGGCCAGGGATTGACTCTGAGCTGCAGCTGAGACCTACACCACAGCTGCAGCAATGCCAGATCCTTTTACCCATTGGCAGGCCAGGGATTGATCCTGTGCCTCCACAGTGACCTGAGCCACTGCAGTCAGATTCTTAACCACTGTGCTATAGCAGGAACTCTTGTCATGGATATTTTGATAGGGACTGCATTAATCTCTATGTTTTTTTGGCTAGTATGCCATTTTAACAGTACTAATTCTTCCAATTCAAGAGCACATGATCTCTTTCCATTTATTTAAATTATCTTCAATTTTCTTAATATTTTACAGTTTTTAATGTTTTATAGTTGTCAGAGTATATGTCTTTCACCTCCTTGGTTAAGTTTATTCCTAGTTATTTTATTCTTTTTGAAGTGACTTTGAACACTATTGTTTTCTTTATTATTGCTGTTCCTTTCTATTTCTGATAGTTCATTGTGCCAAATTTCTTTTTACTTATTTATAGATAAATATAACCCACAAATATACTGATTTTGGTATCACACAATCAGTGCTTTTTCTTGTCCTCAAAGATGAAAAACTGTTAAATTAACCAATCTACTAGCAATGTACAGTTAGCTCTCATACTCCAAATATTTAAATATTATTACCCATAAAAGAAAGTAGGGTCTTTTAGGAAAATGTCTGATTCCAGGTCTGAGACAAGATGTGTCTAAAATATCCTGCTGAATCCCTGGATGTTAAATCAGGGAATAGGTAGTGCTGACCATACTACACCATTTTCTGTAAGGGATTTGAGCATCCTGGGATTTGGATATATGTGGAGTCTCCTGAAACCAACCCTCCTCTGATACTGCGAGACAACTCTATGTATCCTTCAGGGTAACAAAGTAGTGGAGGAGGGGAAGTTTCTTCTTATTCAAACCAATTAATTAAGAAGGTGTGAGAGAATTAGGCATAACCATTTTGCAATTCCTAATGAATGAATGGATCTAGGCATGATCCTTGATGGCTACCAACATCACAAAAAGTGATAAAACCAGATATTATGTATCACCTAATTGCAGTGTGTAACACCAGCTAGACTAAATCCTTCTGGAAATCTAATTATGCCTCTACCAATTCACAGAAACATAAGGCACAAAGGGCAATGGGGAGCAATGTGTCAGGGATGTAATAACCAAAATTCAGGTTCCAGGGAGCTCTACAGGAAGTTGGAAAAATAAAAGAGAGAAGAAAACCCATATGTTTATCAATGTGCGTCTTGTTAAATGAATTACAGTACATCTATACAATGGGATAGCATTCAGCTTAAAAAAGAATGAGGAAGTGCTCTACGTGCTAATATCAAAAGAAATCTAAAACACAAGTGTCTTGTTTAGGCTTTAATTTGACTTCTCTCTAATCATACTGAGAAAAACATAATCTTAGAAATGTATTTCCAATTACATTTTAGAAAGAGTTCCTGGAGACAGCTAAAGTTTCTTAAGTAGCTACTGGGTGTGGAACATTAAAGAATACAAACTAAAAGGCCAGACATGATTGACTAACTAAGCTCAAGGAAATGACAATCTCATCCAAAAAATGGACCCAGAGGAAGCCATTACTAAGCTACGTACATTAAATATAAAGTAACATATAGTGCTATGAACTTTAAAGCTATTTGCTTATTGTAAACTTGAACAGCAGCTCTGTTATGCTTTTATAATGTGAAATCATAGAAGAAAATTTAGTAATGGGAAAAATAAATATTGTGTCACAGTGAATGTTAGCATTATGCTTTTTGTTTCTATCAGAAAACTAAATATATAAACTTACTGCTTCCTTTGTCTTTATTGCTAATATTAAGACTTTGGAAAACATTTAATGCTACTGAATATTTGTTTGTGAATTTTACACTTTGTTATTTTCTGAGGGCCCAGGAACCTTCTATTTTTCCCTTCAAGTTACACTTTATTGTGCAAACTCAGAACAGGGTACTCTGTGGCTGGAAAGTAGAAGTCATAGTTCATTATGAGACCACTTATTGCATTCTGCTACTAGGATACTAAGAGAAGTGTTTGCTGCAATCAAATTTATTGCTACCTTAAATAACTTACAATTCTTTTGTTAAGGCAAAATATATATTAAATGTTGTATTTCTAATGTAATAATTGTTGCTCTGTTTGTATACCTAAATGTAACAGGGTATTATAGTTTTTTACCCAGGAGCATTTACTGATTTAAATTTGTGTGTACTCTCACAATCCATATTTCCCTCTGGACTTAAGAAATCTGCCCTTATTCTCTTCTTTAAGCTATTAAAACTTTACTTTTCCCTCTGGAGGCAGACAGTCCAAGGCTCTATTCTACAAAGAGGACAAGGACTAAGAATTCTTAGACTCACTACTTGATCATCTCAAGATGGTGAGTGACTTCATAGCTATCACATCTATATTCCAGGCAGCAGAATGAAGGACAGTACAAAGAAAAAATAAAAATGAGTAGAAATAAATCTACTCAAATCTACTCAAATGAGTAGAATAAATCTACTCAAATGAGTAGAATAAATCTCTTTTCAGAAAATCTTCCAGAAACTGTCACATGATGTATCAGCTTACATCTTGTGGGAAAATTTGGTTGCGTGACCCCAGCTAGCTGTAAGGACGATGGTAAATATGATGTTTATTTCTGGTAGCCATTGGGTAGATTAAAATCTATTTCTACTAAAAAAAGTGATAGGGATAATGGGGATTAATAAGCAGTTTCTGCCATTACTATATCCTGCACAATGTGCACCTTTTTTTTTTTTCAATTCATCTTTTTCTTCTTCTACTCACTAGAACTTCCTAAACAGTAGGGACTACCTTGGACACCATTGTATTCCTATGTTAAGTTCAGACAAGGCACACAGGAGGCACTTGAAAAAATGTTTGTTAAAACAAATAATAGTAATTCAGTTATTCCTAGCAAGAGATGCATATTAGAATCATTTGGGGAGTTATCCCAAAACAAATACTCCTGGGTCTACCACCTACTGTGGAGTCTGAAGACTTAAGATAACATATATATTTTGAAAAACTCACTAATTGACTATGATGTATATTCCCAGAGAAAAAAAATTAAAATAACAGGAATAGAAGAAGTTATATGATCTTTTAAAGAACATTAATTGTAGTTTTCTGCTTCATATCCTAAGCAGTAGGAAAAGAAACAGCTAGGTTTTTCTAAGACTTGTGAGAGCTCTAACATGAAGTGCTTTTTTCTCCTTCATTTCTTCCTCCCTCCATTTCTTCCTTCTTTCCTTCTTTACTTCCTCCCTCCCTCCCTCTTCAAAAATTTATTCCATTTCACTTTGCTGTGCAGTAGAAATTGGCACAATATTGTCAATCAACTTGATTGTCAATCAACTTTAATTTAAAATAATTAATTAAAATTTTTTTCCTATTAGAGAAAGTCTTCCAGGAGACAACTCTAAATTTCTTAGTTTAATAATGGTTAATTTTATGCTTAATATAAAAAGATAGTTTTAATGGGTATAAAAGTACAGTTTGACAGTTATTCTTCCTTAGGATTTTATAGATCCATTATTATAGTTTTCTGTTATTTTTTGTGATAATACTAATTTCTATTTGAATGCCTTCCTTTGTAAGCAATCTGTCTTTTCTTTTTGGCTCATTTTTAAATGTTATATCTCATTTTGGAGTTCTATATAATTTAGCTCTGAGGTCTAGGTGGGTAATTTTTTTCTGCTTACCCTGCTTATCATTTGATATTCTTTTGCTTAATAATTTTTATGATCCCATCCTTTAAGTTTTAATATTTTATAGATATTTAATAAGTTGTATTTTATATTTATAATTATTTGAACATTAGGAGATTCTATTTTTTTTTTAACTCTTGCTGACATCTGTCATAGTAGTTTTTTTATGTGTGTGTTTGCTAACCTTCGATTATGGGTTTATATTTTGTTATCTTAGCATGTGGAAATTCTAAATGTCAAATTTTGTGTTGCTTTCCTCTTGAAAGAATTTTTAAAATTATAATAGCTTGATAGAGATATAATTCACATATTATACATTTAAGCATTGTATTTTATTTATTTTTCATACATTTCATTATTTTATTTTATTTTAATTTATTTTTTTAGGGCTCCACTCATGGCATATGGAAGTTCCCAGGCTAGGGGTCAAATCAGAGCTGTAGCTGTTAGCCTACACCACAGCCACAGCAATACTAGAGCCAAGCTTCATCTACAACCTACACTGCAGCTCACAACAATGCTGGAACCTTAACCCACTGAGCAAAGCCAGAGATCAAATCCACATCCTCATGGATCCTAGTCAGGTTCGTTTTTGCTGTGCTACAATGGGAATTCCCATCCCATCATTTTAAAGTGTACAATTGAATGGTTTTTAGCATCTTCACAGACTGCATCTATCATTCCATCAAATTTTTTAACATTTTCATCCCCCCATCAAAAAATTCCAAACCCATTAATGGTCACTATCTAATTTTCCCTGATTTCCCCCCCCCACACACACCTCTAGGGGACCTCTAATCTACACAAAAACACATGAGCATACCTGGGAGTGACATTTGGGAGAGGACAACTGTAAATTGGGTAATGCTTTGTGCTAGATAAGTGTTTGTCATTAGAAGAGCCATAAGTGTCTTTCAAATGCTCTCAACTTGATACTTAACTCACAAGATCAAATTTTACAAGAGAGTTAATAAAGGCATTTCCTTAGTGGAGCCTATGTATCCTCCAAGAAGAAAATAATCTATGGTACTAACAAAAGTCAATATCAGGGGCTATTTTCTAGTTACTCCAGAAATATAGCAAGGATGTCCTCTATTAGTAATGGTGCAAGACTAAATTCCACGTTCCTTAACCAAGGCCAAGCATCTCCTTTTCAATCCATTGCCTCTTTTCATAAACTCCCAAAATCTACTTCTAAATTTAAACTTGGCCTTGGACTTGTTGAAAACTGACTTTCCCAATAACTTGGGCACCAATAGGCCTTACAGTCAGGCAGCGGTGAAGGAGAAGAGGAAACAAATTATACATGAGTAATCATTAGTGACGAGGTCAGGGTGAACTAAATTATCCTGACTGCATGGACTCCTTCCATTAACTGTTTAATAATTAATCACAGGTAAATAATAAGAAATTTCCACGCTGGTTTTGAACTTCTCTAATCTTTCCTTTCATTGACTCTTGACCTACACAATGTAAATAGACACTGGAAGTGCCCACACAGATTCCCACAAGGTCTCTTTATTGTCTAGTGTGTATCCCCTCCCCCAAATTCAGTGTGTTTCCCCTCCACCCTCCTCATTCAGTGTAGTTTTGTTTCTTGAAGCCCTTAATTGAATCACCGTGTGATCAGGCTAATGCTGCCCTCCACAGGACTTTACATGAAACTGCACCCTTTCTTGGCTTTATCCCTTCTGCTTTTGTTCTCCTAAGGGATATCATATGGTATCATCACTTAAATGTAAAATCTAAAATATGATGCAAATGAACTTATTTATAAAAGAGAAACAGACTCACAGACATAGAAAACAAACTTATGTTAGGATAAATTAGGAGCATGAGGTTAACATCACACACTACTATATATAAAATAGATAATCACCAAGGACCTACTGTGTAGCACAGGGAACTATACTCAATATTCTATAATAAAAAATCTATAATAATACATACGTGAAAAGAATCTGAAAAATAATAGAAATGTGTATAAGCATAACTGAATCACCTGAACAAACACAACATTGTAACTCAACTATACTCCAATATAAAAAAATATTAAATTAAATTTTTAAAATGTCAATACTTGAACTTGATAATTCACCAAAAATCATCTGTCAATTAAAAAAAAACCATCCTTAAAAAATCACTTGCACATGAAACCTCATCTTAGAGTCTGCTGCTGAGGAGCTCAAACTAAGTCTCATTTTCTCCAAATATTTATAAACAAACATAAAAAAAGGAGCTTGGTTTTTGCATGGAAACACTATCATGGACAAGTCAAAACACATGGAAAAATACATTTGGGACATGTGACAAAACACTAATTCCCCTGATATATAACGAGCTCTTAAGCAAACCAAAACAACCCTAATGTAACATGGGGAAAGAACATGAACCAAAAATTATAGCAAAGAAACTATGCATGGCTCAATTTCTCAAAATAAAGTAAACTATTATTAAAATGACAATGAGATGCCATTTTTACATTACTCTGATTGGCAAAGACTTTACAAAGTGTAATAATGCAGTGTTTTTTGGGGCATGGGGAAATAAGCACTAATTTTTGGAGAAAGTGTTAATAGTTACAATCTCTTTAAGGGTCAGCCTTATACACTATACGCTTTAAAATGGACAAGAATCATCTTTCCAATTCTTCTCTTTCTCATTCTTCCTTTTAAATTCTTTAATAGCATGTGTGCCCTCAAAATTCATATGTTGAAATCCTAATGCCTATTGTGATGGTATTAGGAGATGGAGCCTTTGGGAGGTGTTTAGATCATTAGGGGTTGGCACCTTTATAAAAGAGGCCAGAACAGCTTGCTAGTGCCCTTCCACCATGTGAGAACATTGCAAGAAGTCTGCAACCCTGGAGAGGGCCCTCATCTGACCATGCAGTCACCTTGCTCTTAGGCTTCCCAGCCTGCAGAACTGTGAGAAATAAATCTCTGCTATTTGGAGTTCCTGCATAGCTGAGTGGAAAACAAATCTGACTTGCAACCTTGAGGATGTAGGTTCAATCCCTGGCCTCGCCCAGTGGGTTAAGGCTGGTGTTGCTGTGAGCTGTGGTGTAGGTTGCAGATGAGCCTTGGATTCTGGTGTTACTGTGGCTGTGGCCATGGCCAGCAGCTACAGCTACAATTAGACCCCTAGCCTGGGAACCTCCATATGCTGCAGGGGCAGCCCTAAAAATAAAATAAATAGGTAAATAAATAATAAATTTCTGCTATTTATAAGCTACCCAGTCTATGATATTTTGTTACAGCTGCCTAAATGGAGCAAGACAGCATTTATTACTGCGAAATGATTTATTTGTTTTTGCTTATTGTCTTTTTCTACTAGAACGGAAACCTCATAAGGACAGAGCCTGGTCTGTGTGGTATGCTCCATGCCTGCACTCAGCATGTCATAAATGCTCAATTTTAAATGGTTGAATCAATACATCAAGCAGTCGGCTCCTATGATGTGGCTTGAGATTCCCCGGTGACTCCAGAACATCTTCTCCATAGCCCTCCACCATGGCTGAAATTCTCATCCAGGCATCAGTGAAGATACCTATTAAACAATTATTTTGTGAAACTCTAAATAGAAGTAAATCAGCTAAGGACTTGGAGCAAGGAAGAAGGACATTTTCATTGAGGGTGTGGACCAGGTGAAATCAGAATCATGAAGGAGACTTTGATTCACGGCAAACAAGAAGATGGCAGAACCTGGAGGTAGGGTGGGGAGCCTTACTTGGCTTGTAGAGATGATCCAACCCAAGTAAGACAGGAGATGTTTTAAGATAGTTCTGAGGAGATGCAGAATCCAAACCAAAGCTGGCAGAGTACTACGGTGTCCATCAGAACGCTCTAAGCAAGGACATGAAAACAAGGGCCCAGAGGAAACTGAAGGCATCCGAACCAGTCAAGCAGCAAGAAACAGAGGGTTATGGAAAGAGCCTCAAGAGACCAGCAAGCCCCAGAATGGAATCCATGGCATTGTTTCTGGGTGAAGAGAGAGGCATTTAAGGTACTAGCCATTCTGGCAGAAACATGATGCAAATAATGGAGACTCCCCAGTTTTACCACTAGTAGGAATATGGAAGGGACAGGGTTGAGACATGGAGCAGTCTCTGTCCCTTCTTATAGGACCTTACATCATGGTCCAACTGCTGCCACAGCTGCACGGGACAGCCGAAACCAAGGTAACAGGAGATGGAGGGCTCTCAGATGCAATCAGTTTAGCCAAACCTCTGGCTCAGGACTTTGGTTCCAGCAACAGCTCTTTGGGCCCTTTTGTGTTTTCTTCCTCAGATTTAAAATTTCCTTTCTAAGTCTTAGAAGATAACCAGATACATCTCACATGTTCCCCAGGCCGGCCTTTTGATGAAATGGATCTCTTGATCTGAAGAACCCACTGAAACCTCAGGGCTGCTGGTTTATTTTCCTCATCTGAACTGCTGCTAAGGCACTCTAAGACTTTGCCCATGGACTGGATATGGTTCTGAAATCTGAGTCCAAGGGATTCAACTGAAATGTGCTTGGCTGGAGGTAAAAAGACATTAAGCGGCATCTGTAAAATAGACACAATACTTGTACTAGGGCTATCATTAGGATTAAATGCATTAATATGTAAAGAGTGTCAAAGAGAAAGAGAAGGAAGGAAGGGAGAAGGAGGAAAGGAAAAAAGTTAAAATGTTAGTGACTATTCAACTCATTTCAGATTTGGGGCTGAGGCTGGATTCAAATGCACTTTGTCCTACTTCCTCATCAGACTTTATGTTACAAAATGTGTACTCTCGGTACCGATGGGCCTGGACTTGCCCATTCTCCGCTGTATTTTTCTGAGAAAGTTATGTAACAAGGCTTCAATATATAACTTCAATTAATCCCTGTTGGCAAAGTTAGAAAGTCATAGCCAGGAGATGAAAGACTTCCACAAATAATTCAAATTAACCTCTAATTTCGGTAAAGTGTTAGTCTCTTAGGGCTTATTCTAACTTCTTGGGTTCCCTGATGTGGAAAGTTAGTAAATATGAATACAGCATTTCCATGTACCTGATCAATGATTATGTTTTGACTGTAAACTAAGTCAAAACATAAAGCAAAACGTCCATCCTCACCCCTAATCATTTGGAGTTAAAGTGCACGCACACACAAAGAGTTGAGTGAAAACAATGAATAAAAGAGGGAGCCATTCTGTAAAAGTTATCTAAACCACAAACAGGCAGATGGTTTAGGAGCAAAAGGACAGCACCAGGGGCTAACGAAATGCATACCTTTGAAGATATGTAGGCTGGATTTTCATTCCTCTCTTTCAGGTGAGCTTGCTTCTGATGGTGGTTAATTATACAAGCAGAAAGATGGTCATCTAGTACATACGGTACTAGATAATTAAAATATCCAGTCTCCCTCTGGAGAAAAGGTCCAGTATTTGTTTCATATTTTCATCTCTATACCAGTGGCTCGTCCAATAGAGAGCATTGTGAAGAGCTAGAGCATTAGAATTAGCTAGAACTGGGATTTCTAGCTTTGGGATGGGAGGTAAGTCATTTAGTTTTTTTCTTGCTTTTCTTTTTCCTTTTGGCTACAACTAGGGGCATATGGAAGTTCCTGGACCAGGGATTGCATCCAAGCTGCAGCTACGACCTACACCACAACTGCAGCAATGCCAGATCCCTAACCGGCTGTACTGGGAACTCCCATTTAATTTTTTCTAATGCTTATTTCTTCATTTGGAAAATAAGGATGATAATTCTTACCCCAGAGTGTTACTGAAACATTTAAATGCCATAATTAATTGTTTTCTGAAAATCCTTAGAAGACGTTGTAATCAGTTTTTGATTGTTTGATTTTAGAGATTCGGTTGAAATTGCTTTCCTGTAAACACTGTCTCTCACCGACATCTTAATGAAAGTCTTGCTGCATTCATGATAACATCTAACATGTAATAAATATTACACATTTGGCTAAAGCAGTTTAGGCTATCAATAAATGTTACTTATATCTTGGATTTTTTAAACTATATCTATTGCATGTTAAGCCGTAAAAGCAGATAAGCCATACATAATTGAATAAAAACAATATTCTTTGTGAAAACCATAAATATTCATTAAGTAGCTAAAGTACTAATTAGATGCAACCTTGGGAGACTCGCTGCCTTATAATTATGTTGACAAGTGAGCACGTGCCTTTGAAATTTCTTTTTAACTCTTTGAAGTTGAAAGAATTGGTTATCTGTTGGTTCTGGCTTTTGGGGGGGCGCTTTATTTTTGCTTTTTTTTTTCAGCAAAAAAAAAAGTAGGTCTTATAAAGATCTTGCCCTCATCCCCAAACTTATTTTTTGTCCATTCCCCAACCTCATATGAGGTTCAAACTCTTCAGAAATTCTGAATCAGTACAGCCCCAATCCCAAAGATTGTTCCTGAGTATTTCATAGCTGATCTCCCCATCCTCTCAGAGTTCCTTCTTGCCTGTGCCTTCTCCCAGTTGGTGAATTTCAAGGACACTCCCATCCTGTCATAAACTAGCCAGATTCTTAGTTGCCTGTCACACTAGCCCTGAGTTCCTGTTTCACTGGTCTCAGGTGAGAATCATAGGGTTCACCTCTGTTCTTGGTGAGGAGACAAACACAACTGCCTGCTCTGCTCATCCACTGGGTAAATGTGCTCAGGTTTCTATGGAGTAGTGGAGAGGGGCAGAGATAACCAGGATTATTCATTCATCTTCAGAGTGGCATTAAAAGGTTGATGTTGTAGTTAAATTTTCTTTTTGGATAGCATCTGTCACATGTTTTGATATGTATGTGATGTTCTAGGTGTAATGTTTATTTTGGTAATAGTAATAATAATGGTTATTAATGATCATTTCTATCTTATAGATGTATTAAACCTGCTAATAGCCAATGTACATTTGATGCTGAGAAATAATCTTGTTAACCATTGTGTCTTTGATTTTTGGTAACTGCTCTCCCTCCTCTTTTGTGAAAAAGAAGCAGAACCAGCCTGTCTGACCCAACTAACAGAGAGTGAACTAACATTATAAAACTATCTGCATTGTATATCAATAATTTGGTTTGCTGCTATTCATTTTCAATGTCACTTACTTATATGTTGCTTGCTTATTCTGTTAATTCAGTTTCAAAGACTGAAAAGAAGCCCATTTGATAAGTCAGGAAAACATTCCAGTTGGGCTGAGAGAAGACAGTTTGAAGCATGTGCTTGAATATGTTGTCTTCTTAGTGGACTTTTCCACAGGATGCAAAGAGGCAGCCAAATTAACACAACATGGGACACATGCTAAGGCTTGAGTCAGTCTGATCTGAGTCACAGTCCATGGAGACCTGGTGTAGTTTCCCTCTCAGGGAGGACCTGTGGTGATAAAGGCCATCCATAAGGCAGAGCGCTACCATCAGATCTGCCTCCACTGCAGTGTGAATGTGTGGAGTATTTCATTTCCACCAGAACAATATCTTAATGGCTCACGTATTTAGATTTTTTTAAATGTTTTTAATTTCCTAGAGAAGCTTTCATGCTTAGCAGATCTATGAATCATTGAATGGTCTTAGGTTTTGCCCCCTTTCTCCATGCTTTTCCTTCCTTTCATATAGAAAAGAGTGGAGGCAAGGGATACTTTTATGAATAACACCAACAGGAACAAATCCCATTTATTGACCATTTACTATGTATCAGGTGTAATGGCTGAAAAAGAACTTTCCTTTATCCTCTTCATTTCTGCAGCTGGGGCCTGTGAAATGAATTAGCAAAAGAGAGATTAACAGAAGAAAAACATACAAACTGTATTTAATAGTTTTACACGTACACAGAAGCCTTCATAGGAAAAAGGGAGACCCAAAGAAGTAGTTAGGACCAAAAGCTTATATATCTTTTTAACAAAGAATGATCAATTGTGAAGGAATGGCAAGGCAAAGGAAAAGGGGTTTAAGCTTCATGGGGCAGTAAATTGTGACTAGGAAATCTAGGAGGGAAACTACTGGAAGATAAGGGTCATTTTAGCAGCTTTGTTTGTGAGGCCCATTTTGGAGTCAGCACCCGGTCTCCGGTGATAAGATGTTCCCCTCTTCCTGGTACGGAGAGGACACCTTTCACACGGGAAATCTTATGTCCTGCTTCAAGAGGAAAAGGGGAGGTCAGAGAGCCCCTCTGAATTTGCTGTTGCTCCATCTCCTTCAGCTCAAAATAATCAAAGTAATAGACTAAAGTGGCATTTTGGAGGGGGTGGCATGACATTGTGCTAAGTAGTTTGTATATATGATGGCAATTAAAATTTCACAGCAGATCTATGAGGTAGTTGCTATGAATAACCTACATTTTTAAAAAATGATTTTTATTTCCCACATTTTTTAATTGAAACAAAACAAAAGTGCAATACTGTTACATAGTTTGGGCAAGACCACATTGCAACTAAGTTCAGAAGCAAGATTCTAGGCCTGCTGATCCTCAGGTAGAAAACTAAATCTCTGAGCCCAGTAATTTATTCATTTACAGACATTAAGGAGTCCTGAGATAGCTCAGAATTCTGTTGTGGTTGCTGAAGAGATTAAATTAAAGAGATTTAATAACTTACCCAAGGGCACTTAATTAGAAAGTAGCTGCTGTGAGGAGGCAAAACCCAGGTGTGTTGGACTCCAAGCTTTTGAGTATCAGAGTGGTTTGATTCATTCGACAGTAAAAAGACATTTTACATTGGACCTTGTGCACACATATATAAATATATAACTGATAAAAAATGTTCCTAAAATAATACTTACCCTTACTACATAAGGTGACCTTCTGCGTTTCCTATCCTATCCTTTTTTTTTTTTTTTTTGCTTTTTAGAGCTGCACCTGTGGCATATGGAGATTCCCAGGCTAGGGGTCAAATTGCAGCTACACCACAGCCACAGCAACACAGGATCCAAGCCATGTTTGCTGCCTACACCATAGCTCACAACAACGCCAGATCCTTAACCCACTGAGTGAGGCCAGGGTTGGAACCCACAACCTCATGTTTCCTAGAGGGATTTGTTTCCGCTGCCCTATGACGGGAACTCCCCTATCCTATTCTATTCTATTGTATTCTATTCTATTTTATCCCATTCCACTCTATTATCATCTTTTTCACTTACTTTTTAAAGAAATGCTCATTACAGCCAATTTAATAGATTTTGTGACCCACTAATGATTTGTGACCTGCAATTTGGAAAAAAAATAAGTAAAAAAGTACCAGGAACAGGGCTATGGAACATCACTTTCTTGGATAACTCTCTTCACAATTACCCTCCATTTGTGCCTAACATGCCTAGGATTTCTTAAATGATTTAGTTTTTGCTCTGAAATGCTTTTTGTGATTAGATCTTGGCCAGAGACCATCTCAGAGTAGAAGGGCAAGCTGTGCACTTTCCTGGAAGAGTTGACTGAGATCTCCTTAAGTTCTTTCAACTGGTAGCATGTGATCTTCCTGGAGGCAAAACATCAGCAGAGTCACCATCTATAGTGGAGATAAAAGGCAATTTAGTTGTAGATGGTAATTTTACTAAATTTCTACACTTTGAAGTGAATTTTGCTAGGTATGACTCTTCCTCTTTCATTGACCACATTCTTTAAAGGAGACAGACTACACCTATTACCCCCTCAATTCTTTATACTAAGAATGTCACTAGCCATGACAAACATTTCTTTGGGATTCTTGGACTAGGAATTCACAGTTCCTATATTTCTCTAGACATGTCTATAATTACATATGGGCTCTTATGGGCTCCTATAGATCAAAAACATTTCTCTCTAGACCTTGTTTAAGCTATCCTCTTTATAGTTTGGGATAAATACTAAATACCATAACAAACAAGATTTAAAAATATGGTAACAACACTACATTTCAGATTTACAGAGCTTCTTGTGAAGAATACTTCATAGCTATCATTTCACATAACATCGCAGCATCCCTGGGAGCCAGATTGATCTAGGTCCATATATACCAGTATATATGTTACCAGTGCTTATATATGTATGTGGCAACATTGGATCCTTAACCCACTGTGTGAGGCCAGGGATTGAACCTGCATCCTTACAGAGACTATGTCTGGTTCTTAACCCACCGAACCACAGTGGGAATTTCTTACTGATATATTTTTAAAGAGTTGAGTGATAGTTAAAGATTGAATAATTTGAATCATCCAGTCATTGCATAATAAAGCTAAAAACAGAAATAAATTATTCCTCCTTTTTTTGGATCTAGATTCCTTAATCCCCAAAGTCACCAGGCTTTAAATTCCATTGGCAGATGGAAAGACTCTGTCAAGATAGGGAAAAAAAAAAAAAGTTAAAAGTGAATGTAAGAAGGAGAGAAAAGTCATTGTAAAGGGAAAGAGCAGAAACGTTTCCACTGCTGCTCTGCGGCATTCCCACATTCTAGTCTTGGGCTATGTCAAATCATTAGCTCCTGAGACTACCTCCAATTGGGGGCAGTTCCTAGAGATTAAGATTAAAGCCCCTGCTAATTGTAACCTCTAAGATACATTTTCCTTTTCATCTAACAAGGTAAGGCAAGATGTAGCCAATGTTACTTAAGAATGATAATTGTGGAGTTCCCATTATGGCTCAGTGGGTTAAGAACCTGCATAATGTCTCAGAGGATGCGAGTTTGATCCCTGGCCTTAATCAGTGGGTTAAGGATCCAGCATTGCCGCAAGCTGTATGTCACAGATGAGTCTAGGATTTGATGTTGCTGTGGCTGTGGTGTAGACTGGCAGCTGCAGCTCTGATTTGACCCCTAGCCTGGGAACTTCCATATGCCACAGCTGCAGCCCTAAAAAAAAAAAAAAAAAAAGAAAGAAAGAAAAAAAAAAGAAAAAGAAGAATGATAATTGTCACCTCCTCAATTCTTTATCATGTTAATATTTAAATATAATAAATTGAATTTTATCAAGTAGATGACTGGCACTTTGGGAGAGTGGTAGGAGATTAAAAGTAATTTAGTGAAACTGGGGAAAAGGAAAAGAAATAATTCAATAAAAGGATTAACTGAGAGATAGATGGTAGATAGATTTACTCATTCACCCACCCAATTAAGTACTTGTGGACCTCCTACTACGTATTAGGCACAGTACTGGAAATTGGGACACAATAGTGGACTTAAGTTTAGTGAGTGAGACAAGCTTATTTCAAATTTGAACACAAATTGTGACTGGTGCTAAGAAATAAGTACAATTTTTATAAGAGCCTGAATACATTTAAAATAGCATTGGTGGCTATCAGAGATTAACACATCACTAGTTGAATCTATTTGTAAAGGCTGCACAGTGGGAACAGTCATTGAGAGATATATCTCTGGGCTTGGAAAAGATCTAAGGCAAAGAGATGAACACAGAAAGTGCAAGGCAGGATCCCATGGGAATAAGAAAGATAGAATTCCTATATGGGAATTCATTTTGTCCATGAGAACCTATAATTCCCACCCCTTCTCCTTCAAAGTAACAGGAACTTCCGTGGATAATGAAAAATTTGAGTTTCATTTTTCTTTCCATCCTGGCTGAAAAGCTGGCCTAGACTGAGTTGCCACACATTCCTGTTGGGAAGGCATTTGCTTGCTTAAGACTTCAGCCACAGATTTGCTTTTGTAAAATATGCACTCTTCAGGTAGATTGCAAAACATGGATTTTAGGGTGATAAATATTAAATCACTTAAAACCCTGATAAGATTTTTGAACCTGGATCCTAAGAAACAAATTCCGTCTGTATCCTAAGTGCTCCATTTAAACACTTGGTATCTCTAATAGGCTTCAGATGTTCTATACAGATAAGAGGAAAGTACCTGTTGCATTGTCTTTTGAAGCTCAGCTCATCTTTTTTTTTTTTTTAATGCCATTTATCACCAGTCTCAATAAATGTGCTCAGGTATACTTAATGCCATTGGGTCCCTATTGTTTTTGGACAAAGGAAATTTATCATTACACGGGTGTTTTCTCTTTGCATTAGACGATAGTCGCCGTTTGGATCTTTGATATAGTCCCAGATGTAGAAGATTTAGTAACTAGGCCTTCACAGAGAAATAAAAAGCAAAAGTTATCTGACTGGTCACCGGAGGAGAAAAAAGGGTTGTTGCTAATAGAAGACCAACTGCAAACTCATAGCCCAGGTTCTAGCTATTTTATCTTTGTGAATTTCATCGTGCAAGATACCGGCAATAATGGAGGTATTCCTATTCTTCTTAAACTTTGCATTGATTGGTACTCTTTAACCCTCTTGAGTTCTTGTGGTTGGACTAATAATAAAATCGACACAAGACAGATTAACAGGAGAAAACTAATTTCACGTGCCTGAGGGATCATACAGTGATGCTCAAGAGTGATCAGTGATCAAAAGAGGGCCACTTTTGCATCATTTTATGTAAGGAAACAATAAATTTATGAGCATTTGATAGGACAATGAGTCTTAGATTAAGAGCTTAATTAGTAAAGAAATTAAGCAAAATTTAGGCTTGAGGAGTAAATCATTACAGAAGACTCAAGGTTTGTTTATACAGGCTGCTCACCCTGAATGACTTATCTCTGGTGATAAGGAGGTCCCTATCGGCCACCTGTTGCAGGGAGGGTACCCTTCACAGGGGAGACTTATTTTCTATATTTAGAGGCAAAAAGGAACATCAAAGTGTCCCAGAGCTCAGCCTAGAGTCTGACAGGTGGCCTTTGAGCATCCCTACTGAAGCTATTGTGTTTATAATTACCTTCTAGAACTTAGACACTCTTCAAAAATTTATTCAATTATTCAGTGACTTTGTTTCAGTCATATCTGGGTGTGTCACTGCCTCATGCTTGGCTCTAGAAGACGTGTCTTCTGAGTAATGTTTGGACTCTGGCTTCTAGTTGCTATGCTTCTTTTTTTGCTTTGAACATCTTCATTTTAAAGTGTCACCATAAGCCATGATTTTGAGTTCACTGAAATTCAAAGTACATCAAGGTCACTTATTTCATTAACTAGTTAACTTGACAAAGAGTCTCCACTGGACCATGCTGGTCAGGCTCAGAAAGTTCTGTCCTTGCCTAGGCTTCAAACATTGGGATTCTATCGCCTTCCTTGTAGAATCCAATTCTAGCAGGAATTCTGCAGAGTCAGTTTATAAGGATTCCCCATCTTGCCATATCTGAGCCCCCTGGGTATAGAATTAGGTTCCTCATCCTCCACCCCACCCCCCCAGGTGATGTCCGATCACCCCACCTGCATTCAGCAAGGATCCTGTCAGGTGAGCTTAGCCAGGCTCATTCTTCACCTCTGATGTTTCCTCTGAGTAATTTTCTATCCACTGACCACTCCCCTCACCTTGCTCTTTACTATACATGTCCCAATCTCCCTATTGTATTGGCAATTGAGTCCAGATCTATAACAATGTCTCTTTTCCCATATTGCAGTAGTTTTTCTTCATAAAATTTGTTTTTACTGCTCTCACTACTGCCCTGCTCTGCTTTTTTTCTTCAATAACTCTTGGCTTCTGGATGATACGTTTTGGTTCTTGTTCAAATATCTTCAAATATCACTGTAAGCCATAATTTTGAGTTTATTGAAATTCAAAGTATGTCAAGTTTATTCATTTAATTAACTAACTACTGTGAGTATCTGCTGAGTATCAGTTATGTGGCTTGGAAAATTGAACAACAACCTAATTCTACTATTAAAAGTGCCTTCTTTTATAAGACTTCTGGGATTTACAAAGATATTTTGGACACAGAAGGTCATCATAGGCACCCTCATATTCTTTCCAAAGGAATTTTTGTTCAAAAATAAGATGAATTGTTTTCTTATTTTCAATTAACACTCTTGGTATTGACCTCTCATGCATTTTTAAAAGCTGAAATGTTTAAAATGTGGAATGCTTCTGGATTTGTGTGTCCTTGCATAAGGGCCATGCTAATATTCTCTGCATCACTCCACTTTTAGTGTATGTGCTGCCGCAGACAGCATTGAATTTTAAATATATTTTACAGCATATCAATATAAGATTTTGATATTTAGAATTCATGCTTAATCATAGTGTGGTTTTCTAGCTTCTTAGACATCTTACTTCTCAATTATGTCATAACATAACAGGACAAACTTTTATTGCATAATATGAGCATGTATAAATTATAGCTGTGTTCCACTACAGAAATTAAATAAAATTAGATTTTTGGAACTTCTTTCCAGGAACTTATTATTTATTTGACTCTTCTTTTTTCTCCTCTCCCCTCTCCCCTCCCACCTTAAGGAAAGGAGTGGAATGCAGAAGACTAATATTTTCCTAGAGCTAACAAATGTTGAACATGTCTTTCTTTACCATTTTGAAAATATTCATTCCAATTCATTTTATTCATTTTGTAAGGAGAGATTACTTTAACAATGGATTCTGTGTTTCCTTGAAACATTTGCCTTAAACTTCATTTTTCATCTGTATGACACTACAGAAATCTGTCACTGATTTAACAAAGTGCTTAACAATCAAAACAACTGCAGTGAGAGTTTGTTTTATCACAGGGTTCTTAAATTCATTTCAAATACTATTGAAAAATTTATAGCATTCTATTAATTTACCATTCTTGCTAATCTTTTCTGTTAGGGATTCAAACACACATATTCAATTCCCCCCCAACCATGGCACATAGGCAAACAGGTACTCACACACACAAATGTTGCCTTTCCCCCAGTCACACAGTAACATCTCAAAAGATTAAGTCTTTCCTCAGTTGACTGGGCAAAGAGCTACCTTTTCTCACCCAACAGGTCAAGTACTGCAGAGCTATTAGATTGTCTGTAATGGTTTCTGACTTACTGACTTCTTCGAGGAAATCTTAAATTTTGCTTTAAAAGTAACTTGTGGTCTTTTTAAATTTCTACTGCATAGCCTGATAAGGAAAATGAGGTATGGCTTTCTGTGGGAGGAAGGAAGGAAGGAAGGAAGGAAGGAAGGAAGGAAGGAAGGAAGGAAGGAAGGAAGGAAGGAAGGAAAGAGAGAAAGAAAGAAAGAAAGAAAGAAAGAAAGAAAGAAAGAAAGAAAGAAAGAAAGAAAGAAAGAAAGAAAGAAAGAAAGAAAGAAAGAAAGAAAGAAAGAAAAAAGAGAAAGGGAGAGAGAAAGAGAAGTTCTGTAATGTGTTCTGGGTTTTCATTTTGTTTCGTTTTGCTTTGTTTTGTTTTGTTTTGTTTTTGTCTTTTTAGGGCCACAGCAATGACATATGGAAGTTCCCAGGCTAGGGGTCAAATCAGAGCTGTAACTGCTAGCCTACATCACAGCCACAGCAATAGCAATGCAGGATCTGAACCTTGTTGGCAGCCTACACCACAGTTCACAGCAATGCCAGATCCTTAACCCACTGTAGGGCCAGGAATTGAACCCACATGCTCATGGATACTAGTTGGGTTTTGTTACCACTGAGCCACAATGGGAACTCCAGTGTGTTATGTTTTTAAGGCTACCTCTTTGACTTTGGAAGGAGGTTGTTTGGCATTTAACTGTGCTTGGTAGGGGATACATAGATAAAACATTAGCAATTTCTTTAGTTTTGAGGGTCTCCAGCCTGTGCAAAAGTTATCTGGAGGGGACACTGACAAAGTTAAGACAAAGTAGGAGAAGGAACAAATAATAAGGAGTAACATTACAGATACTAATAATGATAATAATAATAAAGGGATAGGTGAAGGAAAAAGGAGTTGATGGAATGCCACAGAAAATTCTTCTCTTGTTGAATCAGTTTTATCATCACATCCATTTCTAGCCAAGTTACTTATAAAATATCATGTAATAAGAAATCTCCTAGAAAAAAAAATGTCTTGCTTGAAAGTTCCTTTCTTGCCTGAAAACATATGTAAGTTTTTGCTTTAAGAAAAAAACTTAACATGTGTATTTTTCTGCTTTGGGGATATTATGCTGGTCTCTTATTTTAGAGGTTTGCTCAGAACTCAGTTTGGATTCACTGTAACTTATTTAACTGGAGGTAGAAGTCAGTCTTTGGGTTGAAATTAAAAACTAAGTACTTAGGAAAGGATACATACCCTACCTGATATGATTAGCTTATAAGGGTTACAAGGGCAGTAAATTTGGGCCTGCTGCTCACTCGGAATTTTGCTTTTTCTTTTCGATGTTAAAGAAAGCTTTATGGATATAATTTAGATACATTAAAATTACCTTCAGTATCCTGAGGTTGGGGCTATTTGTTGAGTGTGGTAATAATGCCTTTCTCATGTTCAGTTGTCCTGGGGACTGTAGGGTGATAGAGACTCAGGAGGCACTAAAGAAAAGAGATGTAAAGGGAAAATCATAGAAGACAAGGGTCATTTTTTTCTTGGCATCATTTCCCCATCTCCCATGATAAGAATGTTCTCCTTCTGGTATAGAGAGAGCATCTTCCTTATGGAAAATTTTATGCCCTGCTTTTAGGTAGAAAGGGGGAGGTCAGAAACCCCTTCCTGCATCTGCTGTTTCTCAAGAGTCTTCAGCACAAAAAATAATCAATGTCCTAAAGTTCCATATTTGGGGACGGCATGTTCTGATCTCCTGCAATTCAAACATATACAGAAGTAGAAAAACATGACCTCCTTGTCCTCATCACCCAATTCCTACAATTATTAATTCAATTATTAAGATTTATTAAATCTTTTCCACCTAAACTTTATCCTTTCCTAATCACTTTTCCTCAACACAAATAATCCTGAAACACAAAAAGACAAAAAAAAAAGGAGTTCCTGTCGTGGCGCAGTGGTTAATGAATCCGACTAGGAACCATGAGGTTGCGGGTTCGGTCCCTGCCCTTGCTCAGTGGGTTAAGGATCCGGCGTTGCCGTGAGCTGTGGTGTAGGTTGCAGACGCGGCTCGGATCCTGCGTTGCTGTGGCTCTGGCGTAGGCTGGCGGCCACAGCTCCGATTAGACCCCTAGCCTGGGAACCTCCATATGCCACGGGAGCGGCCCAAGAAATAGCAAAAAGACAAAAAAAAAAAAATCCTGAAACAGATCTGAATAGGACAGATAATATTTTTTTAAAAATTAAAGTATAATTGATTTACAATGTTGTGCCAATTTTTGCTGGACAGCAAAGTGACCCAGTCATACATATATATACATTCCCCTTTTCATATTATCTTCCATCATGGTCTATCCCAAGATACTGGGTATAATTCCCTGTGCTATACAGTATGACCTCACTGCCTATCCATTCTAAATGTAAGTTTGCATCTATTAACCCAAAACTCCCAGTCAATCCCACTCCCTCCCCCTGCCCTTCTCCTTGGCAACAATAAATCTGTTCTTGTAATGACATTTTAAAAATTGTTTTTGCAAAATATTTCAGGTATCTAAGATATTTTACTTTTCATAAAAAATTTCACCTTCATTATCTTTGTCAACGTTGTTACTATTTTTCTTACAGCTAACGGGTAATGGGAATAAAGAAAGAGGTTGAGTGACTTGTCTTTTTGATTCAGTCTGGATTCACCTAACTGTTCAAGTCAAACACCAAGGAGTCATAAGTTACCCACTTCCTTACTCTTCCAAATGCATTTGGTGACCAATGGCTGTCCAATCTTGTTCTCTTCCCATCCCTATCAGTCTTCTATTCTCCAACTTGTTTATATTCCTTCTGTTTTGTCCCTCTCTAACTATATCTTGATTAGAATGGTTCTAATAATCATTCTGAAACAAATCTGATCATGTCAATACCCGAACAAAATACTATTTGGGGCCAAGGACCCCTGATCAGCAACCCGAAGCTCTGTTAGCTGACATTTTTTTAAATCTTCCTCACAATGTTTGGACATCGACAATACCTCTATGTACAGAGATTTGTCCATAAGTAAAATCGATATTTCCACATTTTAAAAACTGGAGTACTAAAAATAGGGAGATTTGGCACCTTTCCAAATAACTGAAGCCAGATAGCAGATTTTTTTTTTTTTTTTTTTTTAGGACAGGCTATGAGCTCGGGTGTTGCCTTTTTCACTTATTTTGTTGCTTGCCTAAGGGCTGCAATCAGAATCCCATGGTACCACATCTGAGTTTCCCCATTGCCAACATTATCTTTTCTTTTCATGTCCTCAAAGTTCTCCCTATCGAATGATTGAACAGATCACTCCAAATACCATTCCTCTGTATCTAAGCCCTGCCTCCATTCCCAGCTCCACTCCTACTTGGGTTTGTCCAACTCAAGCATCGTTCTCTGTCTGGTGTCACATCTCACAAACGCCTCTGGCATTTGGCTTTTGTGATGTTTTAGGCATATCCTAAAACACCATTTTTGTGCTCTTCATATCTGGCCCTCAATTTCTACATTTCTAATACCTATCAGCAAGTGTGTGCTGTCTTCTTTTGATAAGGTTGCCAGTTCTTGACACAGTACTTGACATACTGTAGGGGTTCAAGGCATGTTGAATGGGATGGTTTAATTATTATTCTTAGACAGGAAGACCTCAAGTGGATTGAGAGGCACTTAGGACAAATTAAGAACAGAACCAGTCCAAAAATACTCTTTGCTACTCATCAAACTTTGGACTTAGGCTAGTTCCTCTAACTGGGTCTCAGAGTGAGTGTTGAGAAATGGAATTCATCTGAGATTCTAAATGGAATTCATTTAATTCTTGGACTACATCACAAACCTATGATCTGTGATTTCTGGATCTTGCCTTTATACTTTGGATCTGAAAATGTTTCTCACTACCTCCTCTCTTTGCCTTTCTTTTCCCTCACTTATGTATTAATATTGACCTCTTAACTATTTGTTTGGAGAAATTCAATTTCTCTAGAACCCTTACCTCTGGGACTCAAATCTGCAATCAACATCAAGTTCAAGTGAGTCTTCCTGACCTCATATGCTTTTGACTCTATTCATTACCTTGGCTGACACAATACCTCCTATCTTACTTTGTATGAAACAGTCATATTTGAGGAGGTCATGTTGATAAGCATCAGGTGGCCCAAAGGTTGAAGTAGTTACCTTTTCTCCTTAAACTCTGAAGACTTCAGGAAGGTTTTATTCCACAAAATGAATCTAAAAGATGCGGGTTCTAGCTACTTGCTGTCACTTGATTGTTGTTTTTAGGTTAGTTTGGTAAAAGAGTTTTATTATGATACCTATAAATATGCCAGTCTTTCTCTTGAAGTTGAAATTGGTTTGAGAAAAGAGACTTATAGAAAGTACAATCCTTTCTTCTAACTTGGTGGATTATAATGAGTTTCCGAGGGGTTGCAGTAAAAAATTGCTATTAACTGGGTAATTTTTGAAAACAATGGAAAGGTATTATGTCATAGTTCTAAAGGCTAGAAATTCTAAATCAAGATCTCAGCATGGCCATGTTCCCTCTCAATACTCCATAAAATAATCATTCCTTGTCTTTCCCTAGTTCTGCTGGCTCCTAGCTATCCTTGTCATTCCTTGGTCCATACTTCAGTCTCTGCCTCCATAGTGACAATGGCCTTCTTCCCTGTATCACTGTATCTTTGTGTCCTCTCCTCTTCTTACATGGGCACCAGTTATTGGATTTAAGGCTCACCCTAAATTTGAGATGATATCATCTTAATATCTTCAGCTATTTGTATCTGCAAAGACTCTTTCAGAATAAGGTCACATTCTGAGGTTCAGGGTGGAAATGTATTTGCGGGGGAAAACATTGTTCAACCCATAGAGTAAGGATTTTCTTTTAAATTTTTAAATTTCAAATTTACAACTTTTGGGAGTTCCTGTTGTGGTGAAGTGGAAACGAATCTGACTAGTACCCATAAGGATGTGAGTTCAATCCCTGGCCATGCTCAGTGGGTTAAGGATCCAACATTGCCATGAGCTATGGTGTAGTAGGGCAGCTGCAGCTCCGATTCTACCCCTAGCCTAGGAACTTCCCTATGCTGTGAGTGCAGCCACAAAAAGTAAAAAATAATAAAAGTTCTAGTTTCCTCCCTCCTAGAACCATAGAACACTTAAATATGTCTTCCTGTAGGTAATTTTAACAAACACCAAATGTTAAAAAATACATAGCTTGGAGTTCCTGTCATGGCTCAGTGGTTAATGAACCCGACTAGGCTCCATGAGGATGCGGGTTCGATCCCTGGTCTTGCTCAGATGGGTTAAGGATCCGGTGATGCTGTGAGCTGTGATGTAGGATGGCAGCTGCAGCTTTGATTCAATCCCTAGCCTGGGAATCTCCATAAGCTAGAGGTGTGGCACTAAAAAGACAAAAAAAAAAAGACAAACAAAAAAATACATAGCTTACTTTCTTATCCTTAGCTCAGACTATTTTATCGTGCTACAAAATGTGCCATAACACTTCACATTGTGACATCAGAATGACATCATCATCTCAGTTATTAGAAGACTATAAAAGACCAAAATTCCTATGTTGCTTTTATTAAGCTAGGCCAGGACCCATCCTTTTAGTGGAAGATATAAAGGCATAAAATATTTTATTAACTTTGAACATGAGTGTACATTACTTTGAGATATGATGGAGCACTGCTCTAAATAGTGCTTCAACTTACCCCTCAATAGGAGATTTTGATTCAGTAGTTTCAAGTAACCTTTTGATTTATAGCCTCTGGGAGAAGTGACTTTTGCCTCCTCCTCTACCTGCCTCCCTTAAAAAAGAAAAAAAAAAAAGATGAAACCTCACAATTCTATGAGAGGTTGTTTTCACTTTTTGCAGACCACTATAAAGTGTTCTTTTGAGAAATAACAAGATTGAGAAGTTCAATGTGGAATTTGTTTTCATTTAACTGTCTTTTGCTAAGGCATTGCTTGGTAAGGCATTCTGCACAGCCAGGAAGTCAGGAGGCAAAAATAGCAGCATTCACCTCTCTGCAGGTTCAACAATGATTCAGAAAGACACGACAAATGTTTTTAGAGGATTTGTATCACACATAAGAGAAAATAGTTTTGATTCAAACACAGGAGTCCTTCATTTTCAAAAATTGAACTCCCTACACTTAAAGTTGAGAACTTGGTAAAGCTCACATCTCTGATACAGAAATGCCATGTAACAATATATTCTAAATTTCTTTTGCTTAAATTATAGATGAAACAACTTGCAAAATATTTCTAAAACATCAAGCAAGAAGAATAATATTGAGTGTGAATCATCATTACACCTCTTTATCCATTAAAGGGGCTTCATTCCATTCCCTCTCTTCTGTGCTTCAATCTTACACTAAATATTGGATAAGCCAAAGTGTGTAGAAGAAATAAGTGCTTCTCATACTCATTACTTGTTGCAATGGGAGTGCAGAGGCTCCAGCATATCTCCTTTAGAAGCTTTTTTGTGCCCAGTGGAGCACCCCAAGTGGTATTCACCTTCCTTCTGATTCCATGTTGTTTGGCTCTGGATTTCAGAGCATCCCCTATTATTCCAAATACTACTTTCCTCTGGGTCTGGAATGCCCCAACTGAATCTTGCGCTAAAAAATTTTACATGCCTCCAGATCTGAGCCTCTTCTCTTTTGTAACAACCCCCCGAGCAAGTGTCACAGGACAATTTCTTACATTATTTTATGCTAAGAGACTTGGCTACTATCCTCACGTAGATGAAAAAACAGGCAAAAATGTGAATGGAGGAATCCCCCAGATGGGATCCTTACAAAGGCATTTGGACAAAGCGGAGAAAGACATTCTCCATTACATGCCAATCGACAAGGTGGGCTTGTCTGTCATTGACTGGGAAAACTGGAGGCCTACCTGGGAGAGAAACTGGAAAGATAAAGCAATTTACAGACGTCAGTCTATTGAGTTGGTTCAGCAGAAAAATATAAAACTTACTCCAGCAGCTGCCACCAAGTTAGCAAAAAGAGAGTTCGAAAAGGCCGGAAAGACTTTCATGCAAGAGACTTTAAAATTGGGAAAATTACTTCGGCCAAATCACTTATGGGGTTATTATCTTTTTCCTGATTGTTACAATCATAATTATCACAAACCTGGTTACAACGGAAGTTGCCTTGATATAGAGAAAAGAAGAAATGACGCACTTGACTGGTTGTGGAAAGAAAGCACTGCTCTCTTCCCATCCATTTATTTGAATACCAGGTTAAAATCTTCTCAAGTTGCACTCTTCGTTCGCAATCGCGTCCAGGAGGCCATTCGTGTGTCTAAAGTAGCCAGTGCTCAAAGTCCACTTCCAGTTTTTGTATATACCCGTCCAGTTTTTTCTGATGCATCTTCGAGATACCTTTCTCAGGTAAGTATATCAAGGTATAGATAGGGGCTATGGAATATTGTCCACAAGTGGTGTTTGGTAGAACTGAATATCTTTTTTTTCCTTGCTTGTTTTGTTTTTTAGGGCCACACCCCAGCCATAAGGAAGTTCCCAGGCTAGGGACTGAAACGAAGCCACAGCCATAGGAATGGAAGGTCAGAGCCTAGCCCACAGATCTACATCACAGCTCAAGAAACACCGGATCCCTGACCCACTGAGTGAAGCCAGGGATAGAACCTGCATCCTCATAGATACTAGTTGGAGGATTCGTTTTCATTGAGCCGCAATGGGAACTCCCTCCCCCCCCCCCCTTTTTTTTTTTTTTTTTTTGCTTTGAACATCACTTTTTGAAGGGAGTGAAATTTAGCTTTTAATAACCTTTCAGGAATTATGCACACAGGTAGTTCTGCATCATTTTATGAATGCAAAGTAAGAATATATTTTATCTTTAACATAATCTTATAACATCTTAGCAACCTTGGAGAATTGGGTCGTAGAGACAATGTATTAACTCTGTTCCTTTATGTTTTTCTTTTATGGGCCTGCCCTCTTGTCAGTAGAAGTAATTAAATTATTAACAGAAAATTTGCATTTCTGTTATAGGAGGGAAGTGGTGGCATAAAAGAAAGAAATAATAGGGAAAATATTGAAATGATTATTGTTGGGCCAGCATTCTTGGCTTTGGTGTCACTGTCCTACATGTAACACTTTCGTTTTATTCCTCCCTGTTAATTTTTTTATCACATTTGCCAGGATGACCTTGTGAATACAATTGGTGAGACTGTTGCTCTAGGTGCCTCTGGAATTGTAATGTGGGGAAGCCTCAACTTAAGCCTAACTATGGTAAGTTGAATCGATAGAAAATAGATGAAAACACTTATACTTTTAATAGTTTTGAGGATTGTTGTGGGATTGAAGAATAAACATTCTGTTTGGCACGTAGTAATAAGAGCTCAATTAATAGTGGCTAAATGAAACCACCTTTCATTTGTGTGGTTGTGTTGTCAGGTTGTTTTCCTGTGAGAAATTAGAAATTTGGTGAGATTAATTGAAATTCTTGGAGTTCCTGTCATGGCGCAGCGGAAACGAATCCGACTAGGAACCATGAGGTCAAGGGTTCCATCCCTGGCCTTGCTCAGTGGGTTAAGGATCTGGTGTTGCCATGAGCTGTGGTGTAGGTCGTGGATGCACCTCGCATCTGGCGTTGCTGTGGCTGTGGTGTAGGCTGGCAGCTACAGCTCCCATTCGACCCCTAGCCCAGAAATCTCCATATGCCACCAGTGTGGCCCTAGAAAGAAAAAAAACAAAAGACAAAAAAAAAAAGAAAGAAAGAAAAGAAAAAGAAATTCTCTAGGCTATGTGGCTAGCAGTAGCAAATACAGGTCTACAATCTTGGTTTTCTGATGTGTGGTTTGGTGTCTTTTCTACTATACAGTGCTGTGTTGCTTCTCAAAAGAGCTCAACTAGTCAATATATATTCATTCTTTCATTCATCCAATTACTGTTTATTAAGCACTTATTTACTTATTTAGTCATTTAATGGAAGTTTATTGTGGGGGCCAGCAATTGAGGGTTTTGTGGGTAGTTGGAAGTTAGCTACTTTTTGCAAACATTATCAAATTGTTCAGCGCTTTCTTAAGGGAGAGGAAAAGGAACTCATCTTTATTTAGGTTATATTTAGAAGTGTCTATTTAATTTAAATTTAACTTAATTTTATTTTTTGGCTGTACCCGCAGCATGCAGAAGTTTCTGGGCCAGGGATCGACCCATGCCACAGTGGTGACCCGAGCCATAGCAGCAACAATGTCTGTTCCTTAACCTGCTAGGCCTCCAGGGAACTCCTAGTAGTGTCTATTTTAAGTAACATTTTAAGTAAAACTTTTTTATTAGGAAAACATGCTTATTTTGTTCTGTATAGTATGAATTATATTTATTTTCTCCTAAAGCATTTTCTTTAGTTCAAAAAGCCTTTAACTATCATGACCTAATCCTTTTCTCTTCCTTTATCTTCATCCTCTTTTCATTCTCCTTATCAGGTTTTTATCCGTCACCTCTTCAATCTTCTTGACTAAAAACATGAGTAAAACTGTCACATGGACACTGCTGAGTTGCAGCTGAACTTTTCCTTCTCTGATGTATGGAAATACTAGTGACATGGGTGCCGTGGAAAAGGTCAAATGAAGCCCTTGGCCCAGAGGTCTTTTTCTAGGACCTACAGAGAACAGACTTTATATGCTAAGACCGGAAGAGATTTTTGGATATCTTTCCCTTCAGCTAGCCTAGCCATATTTTCCCTGCATTTATTTTTTATTTTATTTTTTTGTCTTTTGTCTCTTTAGGGCCACACCAATGACATATGGAAGTTCCCAGGCTAGGGGCTGAATCGGAGCTGTAAGCTTCTGACCTACGCCACAGCCACAGCAACGCAGGATCCAAGCCACATCTATGACCTACACTACAGCTCATGGCAATGCTGGATCCTTAACCCACTGAGTGAGGCCAAGGATTGAACCCTTGACCTCATGGATGTTAATCAGGTTCGTTAACCACTGAGCCAGGACGGGAGCTCCATCCCTTAATTTATAAAGGTACTTCACTTTGTGAAATTTTTTCAAGGTAATCTGAGCCCTCCTATCTCTTTGGTAGATTCTGTGGTCTCTGGTCTGATCACCAGTAAAAAGAAATAATATAAACTCTAAGTTCAGAGAAAGGTATATGTCTTTTTTGCAAAATCTTTATGTCAGAAAATTACTGAAGAATCATAATTCTCTTAAGAATATTCCTAAATTTTATTAGTTGTTTTCTCAAATCTATAAATACCTTTCTTAAGGATCCTGTTAATTCTATGATAGAACCATTTATAAATTCCCCATACTACTTTCTTTCCTTTTCTTTTTAAGAATTGAGAGCTCCACCCTTACTCTGATGAAGAATGAATCAGGCATTCTCCAGTTAGTAGCTATGGCATTTATTTAATTGTCAGACTTTTTAATTGCACTTTAATCTTAGATTCACATTCTTCTACTATGATTCTCAAATAACCTTCAGTATTATTCATACAGGGATAGGCTTTAACATTGCTATGATTATTTTCTACTTAACGACTCTGCCTTGAAATTGTCCCCTGTGGACGCTGTTCTATGTATTTCTGCTACCTTTCCCAATTTATCATCATTTTGAATGTTATTTCTATCATGACTTTCCATTTTTTCTATGTCATTTGAAATCAGTAGAGTTATGGATTACTTGTTGTGTTCCCTCTGATTGCAGGTTTACCTGCAACAACTGCAACTGACTTAAAACAATTGCTATCACATGTAGGCAAATCATTTCCTTCCATTCCATCCTATTAGGTCCAGTAGTGTGACAGAGCCAGCTTCTACTGGTCCCAGCTCAAGAGAACTGATTGTTAACGACTCAGAAATTTTGTGACCTGTTTGTTAAACAGCCATTATTAAAAATTAAGTTATAAAAGCTTAGAATAAAATAAATGTGTTAAAAATAGAAGTACTACTCAAAATATACCAATTATTTACTTTGCTCTTATCCATACTTTTGAGGTTTTTAACATCTAGTCTATCTGTTGTATAGCTAAGGCAGAGGGGGTTGGGAAAGTTGGATGAGAGGAAGGAGAGGTTACACCCTCTCAGGCTGTTTGTAAATTGAGAGAAGGTGAATTGCGTCCTAAACACCATGTAAAGCTACTGAAGGGTTAAAAAGAGGTTCTCTATTTGCTGCCAAGAAAATGACAACAAATTTGGTTGAACCTATTTAGTTGTTCTGAACTAGCCATTTAGCAACCACTCTTCCCAATGCCTAAATTTCTCTGACAGATATGATCTTACTACATTTATTTATAATTTATATTATTTATACATTGAGGGCTAACCACTGATATTTGGAGCCCTGTGCTTTGCACTTTTTTTTGTTGTTTTTTGTTTTTGTTTTTTTGGCTTTTTTAGGGCCACAACCACAGCATATGGACAGCATAGGGTCCAATTGGAGCTGCAGCCACCGGCCTACACCACAGCCGCAGCAACGCCAGATTGGAGCCTTATCTGTGACCTATGCCGAAACTCTCGGCAACGCCGGATCCTTAACCCCACTCAGCAAGGCCAGGGATCAAACCAGCGTCCTCATGGATTCTAGTCAGGTTTGTTACTGCTGAGCCACAGTGGGAATTCCTGAGCTTTTACATACACTGCATCTTTTCAAATTCACAACAACCTTATGCAGTAGGTGCTATTCTTATCCTTGTTTTCAAATGATGAAGCTGAAGCACAACCAGGTTAATTAATTTCTCCAAGTTCACCCAGATAGGAAACCAAGACTTAGAAAGTTTAAGAGATTCCCAAGTCCATACAGCTAGCCATGAATGAAACTGTAACTCAAAGCGGATGGAGTCCAGAGCCCATGGGCTAATCCCACCACCCTTACTGTACCACTCTGCCCCTTCCACCCCCATTAGTTTACAAATTATCCAGGAAGGCCAAAGCTAGGATATGTTAAACACCAACTGGTCAATTATTCAGTGACAGAAATGGCACGTGAAACTTACAAATATTACACAAAACAATTGGAAGAGTCTCGCTTGTTAAAATAAAAAAGAGAAAATATTTCCTAATCTTACTGTGTCTGTTTTTTTTTTTTTTTTGTGCTTCCTTAGACATCTCTTAATGTAGTGAGTTTATTTCACATGTGAACTAACTTGGGTCTTAATAATCTGATGTGTTTATAATTTTACAGCAATCTTGCATGAACCTAGGCAGTTACTTGAAGACTACACTGAATCCATACTTAATCAACGTCACCCTCGCAGCCAAAATGTGTAGCCAAGTTCTTTGCCAGGAGCAAGGCGTATGTACAAGGAAACACTGGAATTCAAATGACTATCTTCATCTGAACCCAGTGAATTTTGCTATTCGAACTGGGAAAGGTAATAAATACATAGTACATGGGAAACCCACCCTTGAAGACTTAAAGGAATTTTCCAAAAATTTTTATTGCAGTTGTTTTGCCAACTTCCATTGTAAGGAGAGAGCTGATATAGAAAACATTCATGCTATTAATGTATGCATTACTCAAGATGTTTGTGTAGAGGCATTTCTAAATTCAGAACCCGAACTTCCTGATGAGGTGCAGCAGGATAACCAACCTCCCTGCGGGGGTTCGGGCCGCTGCTGACGCAGTTTGGATCCCCAGCCCATCACAGTGTGTTAAGGATCTGGCGTTGCCGCAGGTGCAGCATAGGTCGCCACTGCAGTTTGGATTCCATTCCATTGATGACCCAGAAACCTCCATATGCCTCAGGGTTTAAATAAAAAAATATTAAAAAATAAACTCAGAACTCAGTGACCATTCTTCTAGCTGGCAGGAGAGATCTTCTGTCACTTTGAGCAATATCTCATCTTCCACACCACTTGCCGCAGTGTCTCCATGTGTTCCTAGGAAAGAGCTCTGTGGGTGCCTCAAAGCCAGGTGTTCAGTGGACACCATCTCCAACAACGCCCAAGGCATCTGTCAGAGTGTTAACTGAAAAACACTTCCAGTAAGTCATACACACTCAAAACAGAAAAAGTGAAACAATCTATTCCAGTACAAGTTCAATGCTTATTAGTTTTCCTGTCTACCTGCTTTATGTTTTGTTACTGTTTATACTTTTATACGTAACAGTTTAGCTAGCTTAGATTATATTTTTAGTTAAGTGAGGATATCTATGTACTTGAAGTTCTATATTTGAAATGTGAATCAAAACTCATGGTCAAGATTGCTTTGAGCCGAGATTGCTTTTTCATGATCAAACCAAACTTGAAATTATTACTGATTGAGAAACAAAGAAGTGTGACTAGCACTTTTAATTTTCAAAATCACAGGGCAGTGCTACTACTAAATCCATGGGTACTAGATTTTGCTTTTGAAACTCCAAGTGAGCTCTTGATTATTAAGATAACAGTGGTATTTACTTTGGAAGATAATCGCCAATTTTGTATTTTCTAACTGCCTTGAATGTATAGCAAATATTTCACATACTGTGAATGTATATGTAGAACTAAGGGGTCCTCGTTGTAGTCTTTGTTCTACCAAAGACTGATGGGACAGCCTATAATATTTAGAGACCTAGTTTTCTTCTGAGAAAAGTGAAGATTTGAATAATGCCAATATACTGCGAAGGGATGTCTTTATAAGTAGCTTGTTATTTGCAATAACAATGTCAAGAAAAGGAGTTCCTGTCATGGCTCAGCAGAAATGAATCTGACTTGTATCCATGAGGATTCAGGTTTCATCCCTGGCCTCGCTCCATGAGTTAAGCATCCAGCGTTGCCGTGAGCTGTGGTGTAGGTCCCAGACATGGCTTGGATCTGGCATTGCTGTGACTGTGTTGTACGCTAGCGGCTATAGCTCTGATTGGACCCCTGGCCTGGGGACTTCCATATGCCATCGGTGTGGCCCTAAAAGACAAAATTTTTTAAAATGTCAAGAAAATATTAAAGTGTGGAATTCCCGCAGTGCACGACAGGATTGGTGGCATCTCTGCAGTGCTGAGATACAGGTTCGATCCCTAGCCCAGCACAGTAGCTTAAGGATCCCACATTGCCACAGCTGCAGCATAGGTCACAAAAAAGCTCTTGACAGTGTACTTTGGGTAAATATATTTGTCCAGGAAAATTAATTGTTGGATTTTTTTTGCTGTTGTATTTTTAGGGTCCCACTGTTGGCATATGTAAGTTCTCAGGCTAGGGGCTCAAATCTGAGCTGTAGTGGCCGGCCCACACCACAGCCACAGCAACGTGGGATCCAAGCTGCATCTGCAACCTGCACCACACAGCTCACGGCCATGCCGGATCCTTTAACCCACTGAGCAAGGCCAGGGATCAAACCCGCATCCTCATGGATGCTAGTTGGGTTCAATACCATTGAGCCACGATGGGAACTCCCAATTGTTGGATTCTTGATCTACACGAAAACAATTTGGTCACACAAAAGGGACTGATAGGAAAATGACAGCCCACAGGGGTTTAGAGGACAAAATGAAGAGCAGAAGGTCAAGAAAAGAGAAATATTTCCAAAATGCTGACCCTTATTTGGTAATTAGTTGAAATAAAAGAATTTCTCAATTTCTCAATTTTTAAACTAAATTGGTGGCTGGCAAAGTACTAGTGATCTTTAGAAGGCCTCTTACCTACTTCTGAGGAAGAGGACCATGAGGCACCCACTACTGTGGTGTGGCTAGAACTCCGAGGACGGTAAGGACAGCTCCTCCCCATGTAACCTCCGGCCGCAGTGTCAGACTGGCTCCTGGCCCGTCCTCTTTCTACCGCACCCCAGGACAGCTAAGCAAAGGCACTACCACGCGTTTAGGATTTAACTGCCATGTGATGAACACATTTTTTCTTTCTTTGCTGAAAGGGTCTCTATTTTGAAAACATTTCATTTAAAATGATTTTTGACTTTGGAAATGCTCCGTACCACTCTTCTGTTTCTTTAGATACATGTTGAAAATGACCTTATTTCTCATTTCCCATTTAAAATAATAGTAACAATCTTTTTTTTTTTTTTGCCACTTATTTGGATGTTTTGACATACACCTTTCTGGAAGGGGAGGGACTGTCCTCCCAGGCCTAGCCAGTTGTTAGAGATAGCAACATGCTATTTTATATGAAATCTAACCAATCCAGACTGCTGCCTCCTCCCTCTGGCCCATACACACCAGGAGGCAGTATTTCTCTGCTTTAATCATCCCAGGCAACCAGAGAGCACCTCGATAGCCCTGATGGCCTTCAGGACAGACTGCCTCCACGCCCCCAACATGGCACCTTGGCCTATTGAGTATTTAAGCTGAAGGAGTTTGAGAAAACAGCAGGAGCAGGAGGTCATTTTAATCCCCTCCCCACCTCAGCCTTCTTCCTCCAAACAGGCCATAACACCCTCAGGTGAAAGGTATCTTCTGTGTACCCAGAGGAAAGAAGCAACCTTTTGTCTGAAGACAAATGGATGCCGGGAAGAACCCAAACACACTTGCCTTGCTGCTGCCTCCCGTTTCCTACAGGTACGTCGTCCTCCTTCACCTGTCATAGTTCCCTCTTGCTGCCACTCTTCAAGCAACTAGCTTCCAAATATACAGATCTAACAGTTTCCCTTGGGTTTTCACATTTTATGAAGGCTCCGGTGGCCCATGAAACTTAAATAAATGTGTGTGCCTTTCTCCTGTGAATCGGTTTTTGTCACAAGGTTAATTTTCACACCCAACCGAGGACCCTAAGTGGGTCAAGGAAATCGTTTTCCTTCCTGCAGCTCAAAGCCTGCTGAAAGTATTCAAATGAGCCAGTTCTAAACTGCCCTGCCCTGCCTTGCCTGTCCCAGGGAAACGCCAGTAAAGCCTGCAGGCTGGCTCTACTTCCTTCCCTTGCTCCTGCTTCCGGATTCTGTCCAAAACCTGGTGTTTCATATGTGGTCCTCTGTGTAGCCACTCAGTCACCTTTATGAATTAAAACTTACAAAACAAACAGGAAAGCAGACGTGCTTTTCTCTTTGTTAATATTTTGTTCTTTTGTAATAAGTTTCTAAGTCGGCACATTAGATGAAATAAACAGTATGTCCATTTTAAAGTGTGCTTTTTAGAATAATTACCTGAAAAGAGCATCTGTCATTGAAAGGTCATTTTTGGAAAGGTCTTTTTGAATTACTATACTTACTGTATGGCAGTATCCTTTGACCTTGACAAACAGCTTGACTCAGCAGCTTGCCTACCAGGGACCCCAGCCTGGGGAACCAAGACTCACAAGATATGTTTCACATGCGAAACTGCCAGGATTGTTTCAACACAATCATCCTGCACAAGGTACTGGTATTTTGATGGCACTGAAATTTGATATGGAGTGGTTAAGAATTAGAATGTGAAAATCCATCAATAAAATTGAGAACCTGGATATTCTCTTTTCTCCTCTGCTTGCAGTCAGAGAGAGAAGGAAGGAAGAAGGTGGGAGAGAGTGGATGGGAGAGAAGAAAATAAAAGGAAAAGAGATAAGGAAAAAGAACCAGAATTCTTTGCTTTGATTCCACCAAGAGCTCCAATTTGCCCAGGATTGAAAAGAAGATTTGATGCAGGCACAATTAGCCTTCTATTCCCTGTAAGAGCCAAGAGCGGTTGTACTTGAATGCCCTACCTGATCTGAACAAATGTCACTGCCTCCTCCCCCCTGGCCTCCAACTCCGAGCCGGGCCAGGGTTTGAACCCTTGTCCTCATGGATATTAGTCAGGTTCATTACCTCTGAGCCACTACAGGAACTCCCTAAACTATGTTTAATATTTGAATTGAGATGGAGCTGCAAAAGCAATCAAAATGGTTCAAAGTATTATTTTACATTTTTAAGCTTCAAAAAATTTTTTTAAAAGTGGACGCACATATATTGTTGGCTTAGAATCTTTTTATTCTTTTAAAGTTATGCTGCTCAGGGTAAAATAATACAAAGTCACACAGCAGAAAATTAAAAGTCCTCTTCCCTCTCCTAGTGTTACTTCCTGGTTATGGTTTCTTGTATAAAATTCCAGAAATTTCCTTGACATAAGGAATCAGATGTATGTGTATGTTGCTAAAAGGCAAACTTTTAAGAATTTAATTGAGCAAATATCGATCAGAATCCAGTAGCACCAAAACCAAAGTGGTTAGAAGTGTTCCGAGGACAGGAGGCAAGGGAAGAGTTTATATAAAGTGCAGAAGCAAAAAAAGGAAATTATTTGATTGGCTCTAACTTAACACCTAGATGACTGTGTGATTGGTTGCCCTTAACATGTTAATTTTGTACATTGAGTCACTTACAGGCTTACATACACTAAGAGCCACCAGTCTGAAGGTCTCCTTGTTAATTAACAACGTATTTAACACCAATAGGGCTATGGTGTCCAGGATTATCTAGAACATGCTCTTCCCACGTGACAATATATTTTGTCTGTATCAGGATATTTTGTGGTAATCACACTGTACTCCACATACCATTCTAAGTTCTTATTGATGAATATGTGATTTTCTGGAGATTTCCCCCCCGCTATCAAAAATTATGCCATTAGTATCTGAACATATATATGTATTTTTTTTTTTAGGGCCACACCCGTGGCATATTGAGGTTTACCACAGCCATAGCAACACAGGGTCCGAGCCACATCTGCAACCTACACCACAGCTCACGGCAATGCCAGATCCCTAACCCACTGAGTAAGGCCATGGATTGAACCTGCATCCTCATGAATACTAGTCAGATTCATTTCCATTGAGCCACAGCGGGAACTCCTATGTGCTTTTACCAGGATGAAGTATTTCAACTCAGAGAGATATTGCAAAATTTTCTTCTAAAAATGTTTTCCTGTCAAGGATCTTACCAATAGTGAATGAGAGGGCTGATTTTCCTTACTACATGGGGGCTTATCAAATTCTGTAATTATTGTTCCTCCAAAGGTGAAAATCACATCTAATTTTAAGAACTTGGTTCTTACACAGTAAAGTTGATATTTTTCCTTTTTTTTTTTTTTTGAAGAGTAACCTTGTTTTGGGAGTTCCCCTTGTGGCTCAGCAATAAAAGTATCATGAGGACCCACCAGTGTCCATGAGGATGTGGGTTTGATCCCTGGCCTCGATCAGTGGGTTAAGGATCAAGCATTGCCAATGGCTGTGGTGTAGGCTGCAGTTGAAGCTCTGATTCAGCCCCTAGCCTGGGAACTTCCATATGCCACAGGTGCAACCCTAAAAATAAAAAAGAATATTTTGTTTCTTCTGCATATTATTTATTATGTGGCATTCAGCGTTGATTATTATGATCATATTTTTAAAGTACATCAGTCACTAGGAGCTACAACTTCATCCATCCACTGAGTCTCATTGCTTTTATGCAGCCATAGAGCCTTATAAACTTCTGGCAAATAAGTATTTTATAAGAGTTTTTTGTTTTTTGGGTTTTTTTTGTCTTTTTGGGGCTGCACCTGTGGCATATGGAGGTTCCCAGGCTAGGGGTCTAATCAGAGCTGTAGTAGCCGCTGGCCTACACCACAGCCACGGGAATGCCAGATCTGAGCCTTGTCTTCGACCTATACCACAGGTTACCGCAATGCTGGATCCTGAACCCACTGAGGGGGGCCAGGGATCAAACCTGTGTCCTCATGGCTACCAGTCAGATTCGTTTCTACTGAGCCACAAGAAGAAGAACTATAAGAGGTATCATTTGAATAAAATTCTAGTAGTTTTTTCGTGGGAAGCCTAATCCTTGGTAGCAGGAAATAGGGCAAGAACCAACCACTCCCTGTTTGGCCATCTACAAGTTGTCGACCTTAGACTAGTTATTTACATTCTCTGAGTTTGTTTCCTCAGTGTGGAAGGCCATCTGTTGAAAAGATTAGAGAAAATACACAGAAGTCAGCTAGCACAGTGCTTGTCATAAAAGCAGTAGGCACTTGGCAGATGAGGACCATAATTTATCGGAAGCCTTTAGATATTTTCCAGAGGATTCCCTCCCATAGGTGATTATTTTAAATTTGAAATCTAAAACTGGTTTTAAAATTTTTGGTTTGAGGAATAGGATAGGTAGAATGTATTTATTTTTTTTTTACTTAAAAGGGGTAAGTATGTTTAATTTGTGAAAACTACAAATTACCTAATTCTGGTACAATGTGCTATCACATGGATGCACACATAAGATCAGAAAAAAATTAATACCTTCAGGGGTCTCAGTGGGTATGTAGGTCTCAGTAGGGGTCTCAGGCCTGATGCCTAATATGTTATATTTGTAATTAGACCCAATAACATTTCAACATATTTTGTTAATACAACTTTTTTTTTACATATTAGCTTCCAATCATTTCATTACAAGCATATAGTTGATAACAAACTTTATTATCTATTTATTTTCAGCCACATCTGTGGCATGTTGGAGTTCCCTAGGCCAGGAATCAAACCGTGCCAAAGCTGTTACCAGGGCCATAGCAGTGATAAAGCAGATCCTTAACAACTGAGCCACAAGGGAACTCTGATAACAAACTTTAGAAGGTAGCACACATATTGGGAGTTCCCATTGTGGCGCAGTGGAAACGAATCCTACTAGGAACCATGAGGTTGCAGGTTCGATCCCTGGCCTCCCTCAGTGGGTTAAGGACCCAGCATTGCCAGGAACTGTGGTGTAGCTCACAAACACGGCTAGGATCTGGCGTTGCTGTGGCTGTGGCTGGTGGCTACAGCTCCAATTAGACCCCTTGCCTGGGAACCTCCATATACCGAGGGTGCAGCCCTAAAAAGGCGGAAAAAAAAAAAAAAGGTAGCACATATAATTTTTATTAAAATATATTACTTCTTCCACACTAACTTGCTAATCGTAGATTATAGCTATAGGGGCAGAATGGGTTTGGGTTAATATACAATTATATGATTTCTAGGGAATAAATAATTCTGAATGACTTTATTTTTCTCTAATAGGTTTTAATTAAGAGCCAGAGGTAGAAGAAATTTCTAGGTTAATCATTTTCTGAAAGTAGGGAAAGAAAACATTACAACTTAATATGCAGTATGCAAATGTTTTAAAAAATTGAGCAGCCAAAATATATACACTTTTTGCCTACTATAGAAAACTTTAATCTTTAAGCAGCAAGAGTTGATTTCAGGGACAAATAATTTAGTGATGTCTGGTCCTGATGGATGGTAGGAGCTAGCCTGGGTAAAATTGTTAGTCACTACTTTAGAACTCTTCATAAATGAGAGCATCCAACTGTTATTATTTAATACCTAATTATATGCTTTATATACAACATTAATTTTTTTCCACGTGAGCAAATGAGCTTAGAGTAGGTTCCATAAATAGAACTGGCATGAGGACCTCAATGGCTTTGATTGCAAGCCTGTGCATTGCACCATTACACAATACTGCCCTCCTATAAAGTGTTTCTGAGATGAAGTAACTTCATGGCACACAGAAGCACTTCCCTTTTCTTCTTTTTACTTCACAATAGCATCTGACCATGGGTGTCTGCCAACTACTGAGAATTTTCTGACCATGGGGCACAGGTGACCAAAGGGCACTTAATCTTTTATACATACTTTCAAAATGTATCATGTATGGCTTAAAGGAGAAACTGATATTCAAAGAAAGCAAGCTTGGATAGGCTACTAGAAATTTGCACCTAGTGTCTGAAAGAAAAGCTGACTTGCACCTCTAAAAATCTGAGGTGTCCTGGCCTCGTTCACAACACCATGGGGAACTTCACATTTGCAGCAGCAGAGGGCAGTAGGATAACAGCATCCATCCCCTGAGCCTCAACAATAAGGTCTCTAGGTCCTTGAAGACGTTTGGGTCCAGCAAACAGAACTAATTAGTCACATGCTAGCTCCTTTATGTCACCAGAAGAGAGTCAGTCAGCTTTTCCTTCAGATAAAAAATGTGGATTAAGATGATAAAAACAGAATATACAAATAATGTCGCTGGTTTGTAATTGGTTTATAGGTTCTATGTCTTTGAAGTATGACTTTAAAAAATTTTGCTTCCTGATAAAAACTGATTTAAAAGTAACTTTAACTGAGTCACTTTGCAGTACAGTAGAAACTGCCACAACATTGTAAATCCATTAGACATTAATTTTTTTTAGAGTGATCTTTTGTACCCCTGCAAGTAACAAAATTTAATTTTGTAGGTATTTTAGCGATGAGAAAAATGGCGGATGGGAAAGTAAGTGATCATCTCCTCCCTGTGGGTGATTGTTTTATATAGTCTTGCTAGGTAAGATGAATACTTTTTTTTAAATGTAGTGTCTATTATACTCGTAAAATAGCAGAGAGAGAGGGAGATAGAGAGGGTGAACTGGGGGATTGCTGATAATGTGAGGGGGCATGGAATTTGGTGGGAGATGGGAGCTGGTTGAGGCTGGAAAGGTGGACAGGAATCAGCCATGAGGGGTCTTCTGAGCTATGCTAAGGAACACATGCTTAAACCTTTAGGTGGGATGAAGATGGTCAGATTAGTATTTTAAAATCTGTGGAGAAGAGTTGGGGAGTCTTGGAGCCCAGAGGCAGGAAAACCAGCTAGAAGGCTGTCACTATTATCTAGAGCAAAGATGATGATGTCTTGAACCAGAGAAATATTAGGGGTGGAGAGAAGAGGACAGAATTAGGAATTATTAATGGATTGCTCAGAGGTGACAGCGTCAAGGGAAAACAAGGAAACTAATGTGACACCAGGTTTCATGCAGCATCATCCGCTCCTGAGAAAGGGGCACAGGTGGGAAGTCAGTCTGGGGGACTCTTGAGTATGTTGTATCTGAGGTGCCTGTGTGGTACCCAGACAGGTGTTTATTGGAGTTTTTGTTTTGTTTTGTATTGTTTTTTTAAGCCATATGATTTGGAAGCTCATGAGAGGCAGGCAGTGTCGTGAATAACAAATGGCAATAATAATCACACCAAGTGTGCCCAAGAGTTTGAGAAGACAGCCTCTGGAGCCAGACTCCCTGAGCTTGGGCGTCTACGTCCATCACTGACTTGTAAGCTTGGGCAAGTTACATAACTTCTCTGTGCCTTAGCTGCCTCATCAGTTGCAAGAATTAAGTAAGTTGATGTATATAAAGCTTTTGGATCAGTACTTGGTACATAGGAAACGCCACATGCTTGTCTGTCATACTGTTGTTACTTTCATTTTAACTCTCGTTTATGGGATGGATACGTGCTCTGAGTCAAACCTGTGCAAAGAGCTTATGGGCAGTTTCTCATGAAGCTCCAGAAGACCCTGGGATAGTAATACTATTATTATCTAAAGAAACTCAGACCTTAGAGAGGCTGGGGAACTTTCCCAAAGTAATCTGCTGGGAAATTAAGGGCAGAGCCAGGGTGCAGACTCCAGTCTGAAGGACAACAGGAGTCTAAGCCCATTTAGACATTTGAAACCTCGAGTGGGAGTGAGACCACCCCGGGAAGAGCATGCCAAGGAAGGGGGCCAGGGAGCACCAAACTTCCTCGGCGGTAGGGATGAGGGTAGAGCAAAGCAACCGACAATGCGCAGTGCAGGAGGCCGGGGAGATGGAGCTCGGCCACGTTCAGTGAGGGAAGGTCTTCCCTTTCGATCTGCTCTTACTGGCCCTCCTCTTTCTCTACCTCTAATATGGAGATTTTATATTTTACGTTTCTCTGCATGAAAAAGAAAATAACAGGCCCATGTGTCTTTCCTACACCAGAGGCATCACATTCTCTAGCAGATTTAATGTACGATGAAGGAACTTAAAACTTGGAACCTCAGAGTTGCTCATCTATGTTAGGTTCTAAGACTGCTCTCCTTCCCTGAGGCAGCACTGGAGGGCTTAGTTATCAGATCTGCTTCCGTGCCTCCATAAGTGTTCCTCCAGGGTCTCCTAGCCTGGATTCTCTGTCTTTGCCTGGAGTCCCCTGGGATTTAGTCTGTGTATCTGTATTTTGTTCAGGCTGCTACAACCAGGTATCAGAGACAGGATGGCTTAAACAACAGAAATGTGTTTTCCTACAGCTCTGAAAGCTAGAAGCCCAAGAAACCAAGGTTGGTTTCTTCTGAGGGCCATAAGAGATGGATCTGTTCTGTTCCGAGCCTCTCTTTGGTTGGTAGATGGCGGTCTTCTCTCTGTACCTCCCATCTGTCCCTGTCTGTGTGTACATTTCCTCTCCTTATCATGACACCAATCGCACTGGAAGCCTCTGCCCGCAAGGACTGCATTTTTACTTAATTAAATCTGTAAAGATCTTGTCTCCAAATAAGGTCCCATTTTGAAGTTTGGGGGTAGGACTTCAACATATGAATTTGGAGGGGTCATAATTCAGCCCATAACAATATCAATACCCTAATGATGTTTATTTTGATGGTTAAAGGCTTTGGCTTTGTTGAATCTGCTACAGAAATACAAGAAACCCATTCTACCTCACAATTTTGTGGCGTCAACCAAGGAAGTAAATTTTCTTTTGATATCCTTCCTTCTCCTGGTCCTAAGACTCTTCCTTCCCCTCATCATAAGAATCTTACCAAGGAAATTTCCTCTTCTCTTGATAAGGAATAAATATTTGCACTCAGTTTTAAAGTTAAAAACCATAGGTAAACCTACTCATCCAACCAACTCTGTCTCCTGTGGTCAGCATCCTTTAAGGAATGGGAAAACCATGACTACCAGTGACCAACATCACTGGGTATTAAGTACAGTCACTTTTCTAGGTTCTGCAGGGAAAATCCAGGTTAGAAAAATGGTCCTGACCTCAAGATATAATTTCATGCTATCGGTCTTAATTTTTTTAGCATCATGGAGGCTTTGGGAATTTCATGAAAGCTAGAACTTCTCTTCCTAGAGATATTTAACTAAGAGTATAAGCAAAATTATGTATACAACTTATTTCATAGCATTGAGATCAAACTACTTTTTATAAAGAATTGTGCCTTTTCCATAATTTTTTTGAATGCAAAATGAATTTCAGATAATATTCTTAAAAATAATAGGAAGAAGGAAAGAAATAAATCCAAAGTGTGCCAATTAAAAAAAAAGAAAAACGTTTGGGTGTTTCTTTGTAGCAAGTTAAGGACCCAGCATTATCCCTGCAGTGACTCAGGTCATTGCTGTGGTGTGGCTTTGAATGTCCACATGCCTTGGGCACAGTCAAAAACAAAAACAAAAAACACCACCAAAACCAAAAAAACTTTGATTTCGCTAAAAAATAAATTTCAGGGAGAAGGCGTCTCTCCCTTTGTCTTGAATGAGAAGCTAAAATTACCAAACGGTCCTTTGCCAGAGAGCACGTGCACTTTCCTATAGATTTTCTGTTTTGATGGTAATGCACACAGAAAACCTTGGCCCCTAACAGTATGTCGTAGCAAATGTAATCAGTTCATGTTCCCAGATGACAGTGAGCTTGTGACAAGGGAACACCAAAGTATTCCAAGACCATCTGAATTGAATTTATGTCCTTTCATTTCTAGTGGCTTCACATGACTGAGTTTCATCTTCAGCAAGAGGATGCTGTTGATGTTAGCAAAGGAAGGATTAAGAACCATGTTTCAATTTTCAGGTTGTCTGAGCAAAAGTACTTTAAAGAGTCATGTGGAGTTTTTAAGTTGTCTGCACAATTCTGTATCACAGATCTGTAAAAGAGAAGTTCATATTCCGCTTTCATTTCATGAGAACACATTTTGAAAGGCCATGATTCAAGGCCCTGGCATCAACAAAGTTGATACCTTGCTGTAGATAAGCGGGGCCACACAAAACGATGGGTCATAGAGCTTACTGCATAAAGCTACTTCCTCTAAGATGTCTTACCAAGCACCACAGGCGTTCTCTCTGCTCATAAAGTGCCCAGCGAGTTTTATTTGCAGGAGAAACTTTCCAGCATTTCAATGATATTGGTGGATTTGAAATTTCAAAGAGAACTTGCTAAATAGGAATTCATTTTTGAAGGCATCAGCAGGCTGCTTAAAGAAGTTTCCAAACCCTTCATCACATGCCTCAAAATATTATTTTTAAAAAGTAAGCCATCATGGAATAATTTCATTTTTTTAGAGGTACCACTTTAATCCACCTTCTCTGCTCCCAACTACACACGAACTTGACTGTCTTACAGTTTTTACCAATTATCTTGTGGCTATTTTAAGAACAGGCTGCTGCATCAGGGCACACCAAATTTTGGTGAGGTCTTGCCTTTTCCCCTCTAGCCTTTTTTTCTTAAAAAAGATATACCCTACCTTATTTTTGGCTTCATGCTCCTTTCATCAACAAGAATGTTATCATGCAAAAAGCACTGGGGTTGGCACAACATTGTAAATCAATTATACTTCAATTAAAAAAAAAAAAAAACTACTGGGGTTTTGGTGTCTTATCACACACCAGGGACGGCAAAGCCCGAGGATATTTGCTATTTCTTCTTTATTATTTTCTTTGACATTTTCTTACCCAAACCAATCCTGAAGTAAAGACAGATGCTCATCATGACAATGGCAGGACATATATTTTAAAATTTCTGCCAGTGGAAAGCTGTTCTAGCAAATGACAACACTGATGAGAGTATACAGTGTACAGCTGCAGGAGTGGGCACACCAGATGGAAAAATAATGTGTGCCACGATACTTCAGAAAAGCATATAAAAATGATTTCTGTGTACACGAGTGTGCATATCTTCCTCGTGTGTATGTGGTTTTTTTTTTTTTTTTTGGGCCTTACCCACAGCATACGGAGGTTCCCAGGCTAAGGGCTGAATCCGAGCTGTAGCTTCTGGCCTACACCCCAGCCACAGCAACATCAGATCCGAGCCACATCTGCGACATACACCACAGCTCATGGCCATGCCAGATCCTTAACCCACTGAGCAAAGCCAGGGATCAAACCCACGTCCATGTGGATACTAGTCAGATTTGTTTCCACTGAGCCACAATAGGAACATCCCGTGTGTGCGTGTGTGTCCACATGCCTGATTCACAGACCTCCCTCTGATGTCCCCCATGGACAGCAAGAGCCCTGACATCAAGAAGTGGCCAGTAGCTTCAACCAAAGCCAAAACTCAATATGATGACAAAGATAGATATGAACCCAGTGGTGGGAGAGATGTACTTTCCTGGTGGCCTCAGCAAAGGCCTCACAGGGGCCCAGTGAGATAACACTGAAGCTGCAACTCAAAGACTGAGTAGTAGCTTATTTGATTAAGAAGAGGAGGAAGGACATTGCAGATGAAACAGAAAAGGGAGATGCTATGATCTGGGAAATGTGGGTGGTGTGGACGCTTCTAAGACGTCTGTTGGAAGTTTCAGCTATAAAGACAGCACAGACTTCCCAGGCTAGAATTTTAACTCTGCTTTTCTATGTGACCCTGAACAAGTTACTTCATCTCTTTTTGCCTCAGTTTCCTTATTTTTAATGTGAGGAAGGCAGTTTGGGGTCAACCTGTGCCAGGATCTCATGTGTGTACAAACAGGATTTCTTTCATCTCCATTTGCCACACCAAGTACATGAATGCCCTATAAAAGTGGGCACAGGGGAAAAAGGTGGGAGTTCCCTGGTGGCTCAGTGAGTTAAGGATCCGGCATTGTCACTGCTATGGCTTGGGTCTCTGCTGTGGCATGGGCTTGATCCTTCATCCAGGAACTTCTGCATGCCATGGGCACGGCCAAAACAAAACAAAAACGGATACGGCCACCCTCCCCTTTGTTTAGGGTAAATAATAACAATAATAGTAATCATTCTAGCAGAAGGCATGTAATGAGCCTCTCCTCTGTTCTAGGTATCCCATTAAGTCTTTTGCACTTACCGTGATGTGTTGCCTCAGGACACCTGAGGTAGAAGCTGTCATTATGTCCATGATGAGGAAACTGAGGACGAAGCAGGTTAGGAGACAGCGGAGATTTCTCTGAAAGCAGCCACAGAGCCAGCCCTTAAGTCAGGTTCTCTCCTCTACTCTGCTTAAATTTCCTCTGGTGGCTGGTCTTCAGTCATATCCAGTGGGCCCCACACCTGAATTCACCCTCTCTGGCCAGCATCTCACATCGATGCCTGCTTTGGTGGCTGGTCGTATTATATACATATTTTTTTACTTCTTTCCAGGAGGAGGTTCCTTCTCCAGTCATCCTCCTGACTGCACACACCTTAGTCTCTGTGACACATTGTCTCGCTGGAGCTGACACTGTGCTTCAGAGAGGAGCCAGGCCTGCAGGCCCCTGTTTGTCTGGGAAATGGAATTTGATGCATTAGTCAGCTATTGTCAGGCCCAAGAAAAACACTTTCTCCTGGAACGTCCTAGAAATGAGTGCCCCTGTTATCTGCGAGGGGCTGAAATTTTGTCAGCCCAAAGCTGTGACTGCCCTGGGGCTCACTTGCATGTTCAGGAAACTGAGCACAGGGAGGACAGAGACAGGGAGAAAGAAAAAGGAACATCAACAAATAAAACAGACTTTTTAATAAGTGCTCAGAGAGATGCGGCAAGGTGCCTCTCTGGGGGGTATACAAATGCATGTGGGGTTTCTTTTCATTCCTTCTGAGGGATTTTTGTCCACAGTCAACAGAGCAGCCTGTTCTGCCTGAGGGAAATGATTCCCGCTGGATCTACTGAAGTAACTGTTGACATTTTTTAATCTCCTCCCTCTCATCATACCCTGTCAAATTACCTTACTCATCTGGCTCAAGGTTATAGGAGGAAGTATCTTAGTTGATGTCCTGGTCTATTGGGTCTGTTAAAACAAAATACCGCAGACCAGGTAGCTTATAAGCAACATAAATTGGGAGTTTCTGTTGTGGCTCAGCGGTTAAAAACCCGACTAGTATCCAGGAAGGCCTGGGTTCGATGCCTGGCTCTGCTTGGTGGGTTGCTGTGAGCTGTGGTGTAGGTCACAGATGTGGCTCGGATCCCGTGTTGCTGTGGCTGTCGTGTAGGCCAGCAGCTGCAGCTCCATTTTGACCCTAGCCTGAGAACTTCCATATGCCACAGGTGTGGCCCTAAAAAGACACACACACACACACACACACACACACACACACACACACACACACAGAGAGAGAGAGAGAGAGAGAGAACAAAAACAGAAATTGCTCACAGTTCAGAGGTTGGGAAGTCCAAGATCAGGGCACCAGTGTGGGTATGTTTTGGTGAGAGCTCTCTTCCAGAATCGCAGCCAGCCCTTCCCTCCACGTCTGCATCATGGGAAGGAGCCAGTGAACTCTCCAGAGCCTCTTTTATCAGAACACTAATTCCATTCCCAAGGGCTCCACCCTCATGACCTAAGCACCACCCAAAGGCCCCACCTCCTGATACCTTCCTTTGCGGGAGTTAGGATTTCAACATATGATTTTGAGGGAGACACAAACATTCAAGCCATGGCCATTCATTTCTGCCATTTTAATTAAATGAGTTGATTCTGTGAAGTACCTTGGTAGAGTAAAAAGGGAATAGAAGCAGAAGATTACACCCTGGACCTGCTGACCTGCCTTCTCACTCCGCCACTCTCAAGAAGATTTGGGTTAAGGTTGCCGTTGTCCACAGCCCCATAACCCCCCTGGACTCCCTTCTGAGCCTAATTTAAAAGTACTATCTCCTGCTCCCTGCCACACACAGTGGAGGTAATCTTTCCTCCCAAGGCAGTTTTGTAGAAAGTCATTCAAACACAGCATTGTAAATCATTTACACTGCAATATAAACTAGTTTTTTTTAATATAAGGAAAATTTTTTATTTTTTGTCTTTTTAAGGCCGCACCCTGGGCACATGGAGTTTCCCAGGCTGGGGGGTGCCATCAGAGCTGTAGCTGGTGGCCTACATCACAGCCACAGCAATGCCAGATCCTATCCGTGTCTAGGACCTACACCACAGCTCACAGCAATGCGGGATCCTTAACCCACTGAGCAAGGCCAGGGATCCAACCTGCATCCTCATGGATGCTAGTCAGATTTGTTTCCACTGAGCTACGATGGGAACTCCCAAGGAAAAAAAATTTGACAAAAATTCAAAAAAATAAAAAAAGAAGAAAGTCATAAAAGAGACCTTTGGGTGATACCATCTGCTCTTTTTAGTGTCCCTTACCCATATTTTGACCATCCAATATATTTTGAGCTATATTTGCTGTCACTTCAAAGGCATATTTACAGATATAAATTTATGAGTGATTTCTTTCAGCCAAATAGATAGGAGAAACTTTAAAGATATCAAAAAAATGTCTCATAACTTTCTTTCTCTACCATAAAAAATAATCACTGTGGCATGTATTAGCCATTTGGTCTTCTGCATGAAAGCCTCTAAATGATGAAGTCAGAATAAAGGAATGCTCTCCCTATACTGGAGACATTTTGGACACAAGAAGGAGGGCATTGTTAAGGCGACTTGCATTTTGGTTGCCTTTGAAGTGATGGCTGATGGCACAGCATTTTCGTTTTCATTAGTTCTTACCTTGAGGAAGCTGTTCCTGAAGCCTACTCAGGATAGCTTGTAATGAGCTGCCATGTTTACAGTGAACACATGCAGCCCTGCCATCCAAAGCTGCTTCCTCTGCCAGAGACCAGGCAGGTTCTCAAAACACTTCCGGAACTTTTAATGAGTCCTCACAAATCTCCTGTGAAGTGGAGACATTTTTCATCTGCCTCCAAGCAGAAGGTGAAATATTTATCTGACTTGTTTAAGGTCACAGAGAAAGGGAGGACAAGAGCAGACAGAAATAGGAACGGGGCTGGATGTGGAACCAACTCTGTTAGCTCAGTAAAGTCAAGGCGATGAGTGCAGGTGGATAGGGCCCCGGCTGGAGACATTTTCCACAGAGATAATATTGCCATTTGGGATGGGGGGCAGGGATGCTAAGTGCAGGCCCTGTGCCTTTCCTCAGACTGAAAAGGCATCAGAGCATGGGCTGGGATGAGGAAGGGGCTAAGTGGGGAGAGAGGAAGAAGGCGGGGCTCAAAGGCCAAGTGTCAGGTTAGGGGACAGTTAGAGAGGTGCAGGGGCTGAATGTAAAGTGAAGGAGATGGGGAAGTGGAGTTGGAAAAATAAAGGTCTAGAAGAAGTGGTAGGGAGAGGTGTGTTGTGTGTCTGGGTTTTGACTTATGAAAGTAGTTTATGAAGTACTAAGGGATGGTGTGGAGAGGTCAAAGCCACTGAAAAAAAAAGTTTAACATTACTCCAGTTTCCCTAGGAACAGAGGTGTGGCTTGCCACACAGGGACACAAGGGGAACCCCAGGTGTTGGTCAGGAAGCAGGAGCAGGAGCAGAGAGTGGGGAGTCAGGGAGTACTTAAGCAGGACCCTTATCGGGGTTTTCATGGGAAAGGCAAGGCAAGCCAGGGTAAATAGTTTAGGATTGGATGGTTTGAATAATCTCAGTGGACTTTGGGCTATAGGGATGCTTTTTAGTTACCTGGTACCTGGCCCTGGAGTGATTAAGGCAGAATATTGCTTCCCTGAGTGTACAAGACAGAGAGGGAAGGTAGGGTTCTGCATGAGTTAGTTTGCATATCACAGCATGCCCTTTTATATCTAAGAATTACCTAGTTCTGGGAAGGTAGTCCCTCCCCAGCCAGATGTCAGAACATCATAATATACAGAAAATTTTTTTAAAAATCACTAATACAAGTTCTGGTTGGCTTAGTGGGCAAAGTAGAGAGGCTGGAGTGGATGGGCACATGGCTCAAGATCACCCAGACTAGGAAGCTTCATGGCTACAATGGAAAGTTTTGAAGTGGGAAATTATTTGTCAAAGATTTGGACCCCCATTCTGTCACTGAAGTAGGTTTCCTCCATCCACCATGAGGGTTTTGCTGTTTTGTCTGTAGAATATTTGCTTGCTTTCTTGCCATTACTATGAAGCTTATAATTACCAATTTGGAAGAACTGGTATATATTGGGAAAGACTCTATCTTCAGCCTATAGAAACCACCAGGTTCCTCTTTCCCAAACCTGCTTTAATTTTCTAGCACCAACGCATCTTCTCCTTAGTCAAATGTAGATCTTGCTCTTTTATTTTTCCCATCCTTTCCACCTTCTCCTGCTTCACCCAAACCATCACTCCCAAAGTCATCCACCACAAAGCCTCTTTTGCCTGCCCAAGCCTTCACTTCAGATACCTGTCTGCACTGACAAACCTGTTTCTACCTCTTAACTCCTGCTTCCTCTCCTATCTCTGGGCATCTATCTCAAAGTGCTTTTCTCTTGATTTTCTGTCTCTTTTACTTTTTTAGTTTTTTTGTCTTTTTAGGGCCACACCTGCAGAATATGAAAGTTCCCAGTCTAGAGGTCAAAACAGAGCTACAGCGGCCAGCCTACACCACAGCCACAGCAACGTGGGATCTGAGCCATGTCTATGACCTACACCATAGCTCATGGCAACCCTGGATCCTGAACCCACTGATCGAGGCTGGGGATTGAACCCTCATCCTCATGGATACTAGTTGGATTTGTTTCCACTGCACCACAACAGGAACTCCCATCTGTCTCTTTTACTTTTACCTCCAACTCCAATATTGGCATTGTCAGTGGTTCACTAAATGAGTTTCCTGATTCTATGCATGGAAATCAGGTTAACCACCCCCTTGCTTCCTGCCAGTGGATTTGGTATCTAGGGTATGTGATGAAAGGGGGAAGGGAGCATGCTTTCAAACCATTCTTTTAATTAAAAAAAAGTTTTATTCAAGTATAGTTGATTTACAATGTCGTGATAAATTTCTTCTGCACAACAAAGTGATTCAGTTATACAGATACACACACAGCCATTCTTTTTCAGATTCTTGTTTTTTGTTTTGGGGGATTTTTTGTCTGTTCCTGAAGCATATGGAAGTTTCAGGGCCAGGGATGAACCTATGCCACAAGGGTAACTAGAGCCACAACAGTGACAACACCAGATCCTTAACCTACTGACCCTCCAGGGAACTCCTAAGCCATTCTTTTACATTTTAATTTTTTATGGAGGTAACACCAGTTTATAAGATTATCAAAGTTTAATGTGTACAACATTATATTTTGACTTCTTTATGCACTAAAGCCTTGTTCAGTGGGTCAATGATCCAGCATTGCTGTGAGCTGCGGTGTTGTTTGCAGATGTGGCTCAGATCCCTTGTTGCTATGGCTGTGGTGTAGGCCATCGGCTATAGCTCTGACTCGACCCCTAGCTCAGAAACTTCCATATGCCTCTCCTGAGGCCCGAAAAAGCAAAAAGAAAAACAAAAAAGAAGAAAAAAAAAGAGAGAAACATTTCTAGTCCCAGGGCTGCAACCAACATGCTCTCTGCCTTTAAGCAAAGTATTTACCATTAATGCCAATAATTTCTTCTCTAACAGGATGCTAGTTAATGTCTTGTCTAAAGCATTTGATTATTATGATGACAAAATAAAACAATACATACTAGATGATAAAATTTTGATGTCCTATGCCAAAAAAAAGTGACCTTTTTTTCGTCCTTTGAAGTTTCTCAGAGACTTACCCTCCTCTACTCCATGTGCTCACCAGAAGAGTCTATCCAAGATGAAGCAGCTGTATTATCCCCCAACCCAAAGGAATGCTATCCATTGTAGGATCTGGCTGTAACATGGCAACTCCCAAGTTCACCAAATGAAGATATCCAAATGGAGCAAAATGTGAAGAAGTACAGACACATATCTAATTCTAAATTGCTAAGCTCGTTCTTGCTACATAACTAGCTAGCATGGACTGTGGAATCAGGCGCATGAAGATCTGGATGCACATTTCTGAACTGTGGATCCTGGATGAGTGTTACCTCATTTCCAAGCCTCTTTCAACAGTAAAATCAAGAAACCGTAATGAGGATTACAAGAGGGAAAACATAAAGATCTCAGTGCAGGGCCTGGCACAAAGGGAGTGCCTCATGATAATAATAATGATGACAAAAATAATTAATTAGTTGATTTAGTATTATTTCTAGGATTTCCCTTCATTTAGTTTATATATGACTTCTGCTTTACCGTTGCCAATAATTCCTTAGAATCATAAAATTTCTGGGCATAGTTGGTTAGACTCATTTGGTAAACATCGGGTTCTTTAGGATTAAAGACGTGTGTATTTTAGAATCAGGAGACCTTGGAGCCACTATTGACTGTGATAAGGGCAAGATCACTCCTTCCTGGTTCTCAGTCTCCAGAGGGTGCAAAGCTGCCACCTATCCCTAAGTGTTGATGGGGAAGTCTTCCGCATCAGGAATCTGCTCAACTACATTCCAATCTCTGAGAAAAATTTTTCAGTGCAAGTACATTCTCAATAACAGGTTCGTTTCTTTTTCTAAGATTATTTCTAATGTGAGGGTTGGTCTGAAAGCAATAAACACTCCACAAAATAGGTTCCTTGTGTCCCTAGCCCATCGTTATGCCACTAAGGGCCTCTGATGGGTGACGTTAGACCGAGGACGGTCCTAGTTGCTGATCAATGTACTTCCCTTGTGAAAAGCTGTGTTTTCTCTTTTACGTTTCCATCAAACTCAAATGAGGACGGAGTAATAGGTATGCCACCACTGCTATGGCCCAGGTTCAATCCTTGGCCTAGGAACTTCCACATGCCATATGCATGGCCAAAAAAAAAAGAAGTTCCTAATTGTAATGAAGCCCAGTTTATCAATCTTTTTCCCTAAGGGTAGTGATTTTGTGCCGTGCTTAAGAAATCTTTACCTTGGAGTTTCTGTCATGGCTCAAAAGTTAATGAACCTGACTAGTATCCATGAGGACACTGGCTTGATCCCTGGCCTTGCTCAGTGGGTTAAGGATCCGGCGTTGCCATGAGCTGTGGTGTAGGTCGCAGACTTGGCTCAGATCCCACATTGCTGTGGCTATGGCATAGGCCAGCAGCTGTGGCTCTGATTCAACCCCTAACCTGGGAACCTCCATATGCCTTGGGTGTGGCCCTAAAAAGACGAAAAAAAGAAAAAAGAAAAAAGAAATCTTTACCTAGACCAAGGCCATTCATACATTCCATGTTATCCTCTAGAAGATTTATTGTTTTATTTTTCATATTTAGACCTGGAATCTACCTAGAATTTTTTTTTCCTATGGTGAATGGTAGATTCGAGATTAATTTCTTCTTCTCTATGAATGTCCTATTTTTTTTCCCTACTGGTTTTAAATAAAACTAACTGAATGGAGTAAAAACACCTAAAAATAATGTTGTTTTGTTTTTTCTAAGGCCTATATCTCTGCATCTTTTTGTTTATGTGAGTATCTGGAATCTATGGTAAAAGATTTCTCTAATTTTTTTTTTTGGGTTAGCTGGACTTTTTTTTCTTAAGATACGTTTTAATGATCCTTAAACCAAGACCATCACAAGATTTGACCATGGTCTTGGATTTTTTGCCATGGTCTTGAGAAAGCAGCTTAAATTTTGTGTGTGTGTGTGTGTGTGTGTGTGTGTGTGTGTGTGTTACTTTTGTTTCTTTTCAAATAATTGGCAGGAAATAAAAGGGATAATGCTTGAGGTCAAACTTTCTTCCCAAGATAAAATGTATTATTGCTGATAAAAAAAATCTGTGCTTTCATAAAAAGAAAAAAAGAGCAGTCTTGTCACAGAAATATAGTTGGCATCATGTAACTGGAAGATACTTAAGTTTTTTAAATTATTGAAAAGATGCAAACAGTTTTTAAAAGTCTGGATTTCTGGAGGAGTTCCCATTGTGGCTCAGTGGTAAGAAACCTGACTGATATCCTTGAGGACGCAGGTTCAATCCCTGGCCTTGCTCAGTGGGTTAAGGATCCAGCATTGGCGTGAGCTGTGGTGTAGGCCGGCAGCTGCAGCTCTAATTCAACCCCCTAGCTTGGTAGCTTTCATATGCTGCAGGTGCAGCCCTAAAACCAAGCAAAACAAAACAAAACAAAAAACACAACAAAGTCTGGATTCCCAATATTCATGATAAGCATACACTTTGCTTAGGTGTCAAGGGAAGTAGGCTGATAGAGCGACCGAGTTGAAAGGGTTGTGTTCCTGGGCTCCTGCTTTGCCACCAGATGCTCACCATCCCTTCTTTGTTTCCTTCTTTTACAACTAGGTGGTGCCGACCAGTGTCACATGTGTTTCACTGCACAGCCTACTCTCAGGTACATACCTGGATCACAATCTGGCCTCTGTCTATTAGTTTTACGCCTAGTTTGAACTCCTACTGGGAAACTTTCCTGAAGGCAAGAAAATAAAAGGCTGTTACATAGCAATAAACTTTCCTACTCTAATTTATTAAGCATGATATTCAAATTATTATTACTAAAACTCCCTTGTGGCCACCTAAGCTGAGAGCTTGGAATAGCCTTTAATTCTTCACAGACTTTTCTCATTTCTTTTCTTCAGGTTTTTTTTTTTTTTAATACCAAAAACAATTGGCTTTTCTTACTATTCAAAGAGGGTTGCTTTTTACCAGTAGGCCTAAGAAGATAAATAATTTCTCTTACATGTTCTCAGTTAATTCCACCTTTCGACCATGTATTTATGTGCCAAGTGCTTAAAGGTTAAAGATAAGTGTGATTAGGAAATGCAATAAAATTAATTTGCAACTTGTAATGACCATATTTCATTGAATACAATATATCATGAATTCTAAGATGCACCATCTTGCTAAGCACAGCACAGTGAGAAAGAAAAAAAAAATGCTCTCAAAGAAACCATGAAACATCACTTCTAAGATACATCCCAATTTCTCAAAAATTAAAATGCATAAAAATGTCTTGAATCTGAAATATGGTAGTCTTATTAGTTACCTAACTAAATAATTTGCAGCATCATATCAAGAAAAAAAAGTAACAGGTATGAAAGGGATGGACTAGGGGTTTGGGACTGGCATATGCACACTGAAGTATATGGGATAACTGGCCTATAGGGACTTGCTTTATAGCACAGGGAACTCTGCCCAATGTTCTGTGAATATCTATGTGGGAAAAGAATCTGAAAGAAAATGGATGTGTATATAACTGAGTCACTTTGCTGTACAGCAGAAATTATCACAACATTGTAAACCAACTATACTTCAATACAACTTGAAAAATTTGAAAAATGCATTTTAAAAAAAGGATAGGTATGAGCATAGTAATTCCCAAACTCAGCTGTTCATAGGAACTACCTGCGATTTCTGGATCTCTCTCCATGTCCGTCGAATCAGCATACTGGGGGTGGGTCCAAGGAATATATATTAGAATAAACCACCAAAGGCTTAAAACAAACAAACAAACAAACAACAACACATTATCTTCTGCTGGCACTTTTGAGACTAGCCAACAACTATAGCGCGATAGAGAAGACAAGCCAATTGTCAGATAGGTTCCCCTGTTCTGATCGCTTCCAAATATGAATGACCAGCAGAACCAAATGAGGAGTTTTTGTTTGTTTGGCTTGTCATCTCTATTGCTCTATTGTTGTTGGCTAGTCTCAAAAGCGCCAGCAAAAGATGATGTCTGTGGAAGGGCTATGGGGTATGTTGCTTTTTTTTTTCTTTTCTATAACAAGAAAATGGATCCACAATGAACTAACAGTGTCTGTATTTTCAAAAAATCAGGGTGTGAATTTTAATACTAAAATTGATTTTTTTCCTTCTTAAAAACATTTATTTGGAAGATGTATTTATGCAAATATAAAGTGAAAGAGCTTATCTGTGTATATTTTGCCTTTTTAATAAAATAAACATTTGGAGTTCCTGATGTGGCTCAGTGGGTTAAGAACCCAACATAGTGTCCGTGAGGATGCAGGTTCAATCCCTGGACTCACTCAGTGGGTTAAGGATCTGGCATTGCTGCAAACTGTGGTGTAAGTCACAGATGCAACTCAGACCCAGCATTGCTGTGGCTGTGGCATAGGCCAGCAGCTGCAGCTCTAATTGGACCCCAGCCCAGGAATTTCCATATGCTGCAGGTGTGGCCATTAAAAAAGGGGGAAAAAAAAAAAAGAAAGAAAAAAAAAGAGAAAAGAAATGTTTTATCCTTTTGTAAAAAATTGGACTTTTTCTTCCATTACAAAGTTAAAAATTACCTGGAACTTAATTTTTTTTGAGGGGAGGGACTTAAATTTTGATCTCTGGTTGTAGCAATTCATTGATGAGACTCTTTTCAATCTAAACACAAATAGTAACTCAGACTCAAGGTATAGCTAATATTAACTCACTCTGGCTGCTATTCTGTCAATACGTGGGAATTTTCTACAGTGGTTTGTAATCGGACACAGGATTTGGTGTCTTATCTCCCAGAAATATCAAGGATCTTGAGAGCATCTGTGAGGTCCAGCTGAAGCCCTACACTGCTTCAAGTCTCAGCGGATCCCTCAAATCCACGGAAGCCAGCTCCAGAGAGCTACCTGGGACATCCACCCCTCAGACACAGCACAGACAGGCTGTGTACTGCTGGTGACTGTTAATACTGAAATTGATTCTTGACACAAAGTTTAATGTGAGTTTGAGGAGAAAGTTTGGTATTTTAAAAAAGAATAAGTTGATTATAAGAACCATAAAATAGATTTTAAAAAAGAATAAGCTGATTGCAAGAACCATAAAATAGATTTGATACCCTAATTAACCTTTTTTTTTTTTAATTTTCAAGTAAGATTAGGAGGGTAAACGTAGTGTATTTTAAGCACAGCAAGGCATCCAACAAGCCTCCTGTGATATCCTCGAGGACATGATGGTGAAGTATGTACCATAATATTAAGCGAATTCATCTCAAGGCTGGCCAAATAAAGTAAGCAAGTAAGCAAGGTTCTGTTCTTGACCCTATATTATTTATCTTTTTTTATAAATGATTTGATTGAAGACACATAATAACGTGTTTTTGTCCAATTTGAATTGTGATCAAAGCTGGAAGAGCACACTAGCACTATAATCAATCAAACTAAGATTGGCTATAAGATTGTGACATGCTGGAATGCTCAGGAGAAAAACTGTAACTTGAAAGACTATGAGCTCCCTTTTTTGGGTTAAAACATAATTTGAACAGATGTGGTTACTGTATGGTTGAGCTGTCTGAAGAAGTCCTGAGCATTTTAGTTGATCTGAAGTTTATCATGACCTGAAGTTTATCGTGATTATTATCAAGGTGTGCCATAACTGTTGAAAAGCTGAAAGTATTAGCATGCTACAGGGAAGCCAGCTCCCTTTGTAGAGAAACTTCCTATTCTCCAGGCTCAGCAATGGACAGTCTCCAGATAGGGAGGGGTTGCTGGACCTCACAGCTCTCATCCTTTAAGAGATTTCATTGGCACCGAACAAACTGTACCCCAAATATCCTTATTCTGGCGCAAGCCATAATTTATCTTCAGGCTCCAGAAAACTAGTGGGAATTTCTACCCAGAGATTGCTATAAACAATTGACCTCAGAGTTCCCATCATGGCTCAGTGGAAATGAATCTGACTAGGATCCATGAGGACACAGGTTCAACCCCTGGTCTTGCTCAGTGGGTTAAGGATCTGGCATTGCTGTGAGCTGTAGGGTGTAGACTCGGCTTGGATCTGGCGTTGCTGTGGCTATGGCATAGGCCAGCAGCTACAGCTCCAATTGGACCCCTGGCCTGGGAACTTCCATATGCCATGGGCATGGCCCTAGAAAGCAAAAATAAATAAATAAATAAATTTTAAAAATAATATAGGTAAGTTTATGCTCTTATCAAAACATTTTATAATTTGGGGTCTTTTAGCTGACTTGGAGTTAAATTTGGTTTAGCATTAATTCAGAAAATTTAATAGTAAATCCTGAAAAAAATGTAAGCAATGCAGAACTGCATAAATAAAATTTCTTCTGGACTAGTTTTTAAACATATAAATAAACATATAATTTTATATAGGTTACCCTCAAAAAGGAATTATAGTCACACAGTGATTTGCAATTTCCCTTTTCATATTTTTAGTTTTTTAGTTTTTTTTAATTTATTTATTTTTTGCTTTTTAGGACTGTACCCGTGTCATATGGAAGTTCCCAGGCTAGGAGTCAAATCGGAGCAGCAGCTGCAGGTCTATGCCACAGCCATAGCAAGTCTGGGGTCTGAGTTGCATTGTAGGGAGTGACAGCTTTAGGACTGTGGAGCATGAATCTGAGCGTTTTACTCTTGGATGTCCATGGCTCAAATCCAATTATTTTCCCATCAACAAACTGCTCTTCTGTGTGCACAACTCTGACACAAAACTGTGCCTATATATCACAAATCAATTCAACTTTTCTTGATAAAATAGTTTCCAGAATAATTATTACAATAATACTTCTCTGGAAGTTTTTAAATGAGTTTAAAGAACTAATATTTGGAAGATTTGTATAGTGAGAAAGACTCTATGGAACAAGTAGTACAATTCCTTTGTTTTATAGATGAAGAAACTGAGATTCAAAGAGGGCAATGAGGCAAGTAAATGTGTAGTCGAACTGGAAGGAGACCCCAAGTTGTTATTTTTTATCTCCCAATTCAGTGCTCTGTCTATTCTAAAAAAAAAAAAAAATTGGTAACTGGGGAGTTCCCTTCTTGGCTCAGTGGTTAAAGAACCTGACTGGGATCCATGAGGATGTAGGTTCCATCCCTGGTCTTACTCGGTGTGTTAAGGATCCAGCGTTGCCGTGAGCTTTGGTGTAGGTCACAGATGAAGCTAGGATCTGATATTGCTGTTGCTGTGGCTGTGGTGTAGACAGCTACAGCTCTGATTCAACACCTAGCCTGGGAACCTCCATATGTTGCAGGTGCAGCTCTGAAAAAGCAAAAAAAAAAAAAAAAAGGGTAACTGGAATTTTTGATGACCAAATTAAACACAGTAAATTAATATTCTTTCAAATGTTTAATAAGCAATTATAATAAGTACTTTTTTTAACATGATGAAGGTGGAAACGAAAATTTGTTAAGCAAGTGAATGGTTCATTGAGTTCTTTTTTTGTTTTATACACATACACATTTTCATTGTAATGGAATTGCTAAAAGGAATATGTTTGACTGAGTTAAACAATTTTATGGCACTTCTGGAATCACTAGTTTTCTCACAGTTGTCATGGAAGGGTGATTCTCTTGACATAAAAGGGTGATTCTCTTTAAACCCTGAACACTGTTCCCAGTTGGGATGCTGGCTGCTTGGTATTAAACAACAAAGATGCCTTGCCTTTTTGAGTAAAAATGAAGAAGCAATGATTTGGAAATTTAATTGTAAAGAGCACATAATGAAGAAAACATCCCTATGTATAGAGCAATGGAAATTTCCTTGTGCAGAAACAAAACAAAAGGTGTCATCGATTGAGGGCGTTTTCCATTTTTCATTCCCATTGATAATTTATGGCTGCCTTTTCTACTGTGCTTAAATCTAATCATGAAAGGGTATTTTTCAATTGCTCTGAAAACAGGAAAGAAGCAACATTAATATACTATATTCCCAGTAGGGTTAAAAATGAAAGAAAAAACAGGTGTTTATGTCAATTTTTTTCCACTCTAGGGTCTCTTTGAATAATGAGTTTCTTGAGCATTTTAAGTGTGTTAGGATTGCCTATAAATCAATTTAAACAAGTAGTGTCTGTAACAATCTATTTTATAAAACAAGGATAATTGCTTATGTCAAATTTCTGAAACGAAATAAGTATTCACATATGGGAAGAGAACACAAGCCTCTTTAAAAAAAAATATGTACACCAAGAGAAAAGTTATATATATTATAGTTTTCTAGTTTCTAGCCATATGTGGAGACCGTGTAAGGATACTACTCATACATTAGGTTTCCACTTCCTACTAATTTTTACACTAGTTTAATTGTCAGTTGACTTAACACTGAATAAATGATGTGGCCTCTGCAGTAATAAGGTAATAGCTTAAGCTTAATTCTGAAAATGTGTGCTATGAAGACAGAACGTTGATTTCTACTTAAACATCTCTTATTGGGTGGGAGGCATTTTAATTCCTAAATGAAAAAGTATCTTGCCAATTCCCCAAAAATCACGGTGGGAACTGGACTTAAACTCTGATTTCTTCCTTTGCAGGATTACTCCTGTGTTGCCTAGACATCAGCTCACCTTCTAGTGCCCTAGTTTAACTTTTTTGCTGCCTTGCTTATGGACTCAGATGGGATACTAAGTAATATCTTTTATACATTTGCTATTTCTCTACTTTTTTTGCTCAGGATTTTGTTAAATGTTTGTAGGACATAACTTTTTTTTTTTTTGCTTTCTATGGCTGCACCTGCAGCATATGGAAGTTCCCACACTAGGGGTGAAATTGGAGCTACAGCTGCCAGTCTACACCACAGCCACAGCAACTCAGGGTCTGAGCCGGATCTGCAACCTACACCACAGCTCATGGCAACGCTGGATCCTTAACCCACTGAGCAAGGCCAGGGATTGAACCCACATCCTCATAGATCCTAGTTGAGTTTGTTTCCGCTGCACCACAATGGGAACTCCCAGAACTAGTCTATAACAAAGAATTTTGTAGTCTATGTTGGCTTTACTTCTTTTATTCAACATGTATTTATTGAGTTCTAATGTATATCTGTGAAGGAAGGAGAAAAAGATTCCTGCTTGTGGAAATTCTAGAGCAGAGATAATCAATTATCATCAAGAGACAACTTATATTGAATGTTGGAAGGCAATAAGTGCTACAGAAAAGAGGAAAAATGCAGAGTAAAGCTTCCCTAATGCATTGGACTTGTAGGTGAGCAAAATTTGCCACCCCAAATGGCCCTTTGGCATGCAGATTATTTCATGCCGAAAACTATCAAAGCCCAACAACTCAGGAAAAATCTTTGACCATCCCCCTAACTGCCTAAAAGACTTTAGATGGAGGGCCTGTTCCCAGAACAGAATTCTTACCAGTGCTATCTGTAAAGAATCTGAGCTAGGCGTGGTTGGGAAAACTTGAAACCGCCTAGAGATCAGTTATTTCACTCTGTGTCCCTTTGTTTCTGCACAGCCCAGCCAACATCTCTTTACCAAGCATTTGCTTTTCCATCACAGTGTGGATTTTCTTCCTCCCCTTTGAAATTCCAAACCACTATACCCAACACCCTTTTTTGTCTTTAGCTGATGCTGATGACAATGATATTTAACGTAAGGCCTTTGGCCATTTGGGTGAGTCATTCAATTCTTCTGGGTCTCTCCCATGTATCCATATTATTAAACTTCTGTTTGATTTTCTCCTGTTAATCTGTCTCCTGTCAATTTAATTCTTAGACTAGCAGAAGAACCTAGAAGAGGAGGGGGAAGTTTCTTCCTCCTTGACAGAGTTAACCAGGTAAAGAAGCAAGGTGAAGCATTCAAGGCAAAATAGCCCATGCACATGGGCCACGGTGGAAGGGATAGTGAAAGGAAGGACTTCAAGGCCATTGTGGCTTACATGCGGGGAGGACAGGGGGAGTGAGCAAGGTTCAATAAGAGACTAATTCTGTTAGGGAGCTTTGCCCTTAGAGGTAAACCTCATTCTCTTCTTTAAATGTCAATTAGCAATTTAATTGCAATGTTTTGTTTTAATTGTATTTATTTATTTATTTATTTATCATGGCCACACCTGCAGCATATGGAAGTTCCTGGGCCAGGGATCAAATCTGAGCTGCAGCTGTGACCTACACCACAGCTTCTATAACACTAGGTCCTTTTAACCCACTGTGCCAGGCCAGGGATCAAACCCACATAGGCACAGAGACAACAGCAGGTCCCTAACCTGCTGTGCCACTGTGGGAACTACTATTTGCTTTCATTTTTAATTTTTTTTTTTTAGTACAAGCACTACTAGTTTTCTTTTTACAGTGATAATATTATTTTTATTTTATCATCAATTTATTCAAAAATCAAGTGAGTTTTAATGATCTTATAATCAACATGATTAAAGATGTGCATAGATTCAGAAAAACCTATGACGGTGGTATGGATGTGATTAGAGTTTGAGAAACATTATACAAAGCCAGTGTTTGGCAAATTATGGCCCTTGGGCCAAATCCGGCTCTCCACATGCTTTTATAAATAACATATTGGAACACAGTAACGTCCATTTGTTTATTATTGCCTGTGGCTGCTCTCCCCTACACTGGCAGAGTGGAGTAGTTGACACAAAGACTAGATGGTCCAGAAAACCTAAAATAATTGCTATCTAGCCTTTTGCGGAAAAAATTTGCTGACCTCTTTACCAACCTACACTATTAAAGCACTTTTTAAAAATACTATCAGTATAATCATGACTTTATAAGGCACAGATACATTTAACAGCCAAACTTGTCCTTTCACTATATTGTCCTTTTTCTGTATTCAAGACAGTTTCATGCCTTTCTACAGAGGAGGAGCACATCAGGACACCTAAGGCTTGAGGCCATCTGAGAACACTGGGCTATTATGAGAGTTTCTTTGTTTACTGTTTGACAGGATGGATTCTGCCTTCTCCTCAAATTCTGTTTGATCAGAAACATGATGGCACAATAAAGGGAACTGATGAATTACTGAGGCCCTAAGGCTCCACTTAAGTTTAGAGTAAAATAAAAGGCAAAAAAAAAAAATTAGAATAAAAGTGCACTTCAAAGGATCCTAGTGAATAACTTTGAATTCTAGATGGGGTAGAGGCAGGGAGACTTGGGATGAGGGAACTAGAAACCATAATTCTTAGATGAGCGTTGGTACAGCTACCTAAGTGTTGTTTCACCTGGTGGTTGAGGTTCTGCCGCAATCTGGTTTCATGTTCCTTTTCAGCTTAACAAATATTCTGAGTAGGTCTTCCATAATTAGTGTTTTTGCAAAAGGGCATTTCTGCCCATTATCTGTGTGTCTTGAGCACTGTTTCCAGTGCTTGACATCTGTGACCTCACTTCGTCCTTACATTGATATCAATGAGTTGTGATCATGCCTCTTTTGCAAGGGAGGGATTGGAAGCGCAGACAGGTTTAATAACCTGCTCAAGAAAGAGCCAGTGGCTGGAAATAGGCACAGTGGGGATTTGAATCCTGGATTTGATTCCAGTGCCTGTTTTTTAATCGCTGCTCTTGTCTGCCTCTGTTTTGATCTGGACACCCTGCTGAAGGCACAGTGTAAAAGTATCGTTACAGACCCAAACTTGAATATGCTCCCCTGCACCTCAGGAAAGAAAATCTACTGACGCAAGGCTGTGGTGAAGAAAAGTGCAGCAGGAGTCCAGTGCTCAAAACATCGAATCTCCCTGATGGGGTTTGGAAAAGCGTTTTAAAAGCCAGGATGAGGTAAGCTGAGTCCCCAGAGGTATGTGATCAACTGGTACACAATTCTCTGATTGGTTGGTGTTGAGGTTACAGGGGTTAACATGATCAATTCTTAAGTGCCAGGAGGTCTGGGGGCTTCATGCTTATGGTCATTGTAAGGTGAGCGCAGAGAAAAAGAGAACGAGCTGGGTGTTCCGTCAAAGAGAAGAAAATTTATTAGAGGGGAAAGGGAGAGGGTGACTGACCCTTGAGAAGAGCCAGTCCCTGCCCTTCTCACGGGGCCTTCTTATACCCCACGGATGGGAAACTGGATTCCCTGAAGCGGGTGGGAGTTTAGTTTATCTGTTGCCTGCAGCTGAACTCTGGTGGTCATGTAGTCATGAGAAAATCAGAGGTGTGTGATGTCCCAGAGTGAAGGGGGAAGGGTCTCATCGTCTCGGAAAAGTCGGCACCATTGGGGAAATCAGGGTGTGGCTTGGGCAAGGTGGTCCGTTTCATGGGTCAGCATAACGAGCCATTTTAACAATGAGCCCCCATGTAGCCCCTAACAGTCATTAAGTAGTTAATTTGTTCCATTGGGTGGTAATCTTGACATCTGTAAAACAACTCAGGAAATGTGTATCAGATACTGTTGTCTAGGTTCTTCAGAAAGAAGCAGAGAATGCAGGGGAGGGTCTGTCCTGGGAAGACCGCGTAGGGTTCTCCTTGGCTATAATCACACACCCAAGCTTAAAAGGCAGAGGTGTCGCTGAAACTCCGCTTCTGTCCACCAGTGCCGAATAGAAATGTGGAGACTGAGTTTTGGGTGAAGGAGAAAAAAAATAGCTATTATTGCTTTGCCAGGCAAAGGAGGCCACGGCAGGCTAATGCCTTAAAGACTGTGCCCTCCTTTGGGAAGAGCTGCAGGGAGTTTTATAGTAAAAGGGAGAAAAACAGGTTTTAGGATAAGAATCAGGGGTGAGGGAAAATATGCATTCTTCTTTCTTGGGGGACTCTTTAGTTATGGAGGTTGGGAGTGGAAAATTGGGTGGCAGATAGGGATTAGGGTAGGTGCAAACTTGCATTCTCCAAAGATGGCGTTTAGTGGCCCCAGAACTCGTTCTGGTGGTTCTCCTTCTTTCAGGAATGAAGAATGCTTCCATCAGGTAGTTAACATCTTTCATTTGTTGGGGCTTTTAGTTCTGTAGGAGAGCTCAAAGATATTGTTATGTGTATCCCTTGAGGGGGAGCCAGGACCTTGCCCCAAGGCCGTACTCTTGTTTCCTGACTGTTCCTCCCTTGTCTTTGCATCCCCTTCCTTCCCGGATCAGCACCTGTCTGAACCTGCCCCTAGGATCTCAGGGAAGGTTGTGGAGACTGAAGGAGGCCCATTTTCTAAAAACAAGAAATAGGGACACAGAACGGCTTTTGTGCCAGGAGCCCCATAGGGCCCTGCTGGGTTACAGACTCTCTCTTGAAAGGTTGACCTAAAACAAATTGACTGCCAGTTATTTCTCCAGCAAAAATGGGTTTATTCGGGATTAACAGAGAATTGCAATTCACGGTCTGCAGCCCTGGTGAACCATGTACAAATCCCCAGCAAAAGTGGAAAGAAGAACTCTTACAGATGGAAAGGAAATTTAGGAGGAAGTAAACAGAGTCCATGGCTTTTCATTGGCTGGGTTGTAGAAGGCAGCTATGCTCGCCACAAGTGACTGAATCTCTTTGGCTGAGAAGAGTCTTTCTTCTTCCTGGTTGGTTCCCCTACATCACAGGGTGTGAGAGCTCCCCCTTCTGGTCTCCTGACTCCATTGAATCGAAGTTTCTTGTCTTTTGCCTTATTTTATTTTTAGGGCCACACCGGAGGCATATGGAGGTTCCCAAGCTAGGAGTTGAATCAGAGCTATAGCTGCCGACCTACCCTACAGCTCATGGCTACACTGGATCCTTAACTTACTGAGCAAGGCCAGGGATGAAACTTGCAAACTCATGGTTACTGGTTGGGTTTGTTAACCATTGAGCCATGACTCAGGTGAACTCCTTGAATTGAGGTTTCTGTTTATTAAATTTTTACAAAGGGGTAAATATTCTTTGGGTCAATTCTTGAAGAAGAGAGAGGAATTTAAGCAGGAAGCTGAGACTAGGAGCACTGGCCAGGACTGAAGAAAGAATTCCTCTGCCCTCACCTGGTGTTTTTCTCTTCACACTAGACTTTCGGGGAGGCAGAAGTTTAGACATTACCTCTTGGCTCTGAGTTGCCTCCATCAGCCCCTTTGTGTGGGTACAAGGCCTTGAAACTAGGAATTTTTAGGTGAACCACAGGAAATGGGGAGATGCTGAAAAATTTTAAGCAAAGAATATATATATGTGTGTGTGTATACACACTTTAAAAGAAAACTCTCTGGAGCTTTCTTGAGAATATATTGGTGAGACTCATGTAGCGTTGAGTACGTGCTGTTGCAAATCTGCACAGAGGAGGGTGGGGAGAGCACAGTGTGGATGCCGCCACCTCTGCCACAGGGAGGCCAGGGAGACAGGGGAGACAGGCTGGATGGCCACCACTTTGGCAACTTGGAGGTCACTTGACCAGAAAAATTTCCATGAGTAGTAGATACACAGCCTAGTTAGAGTGGGTTCAGGAGCGAATGAGCAGTTAGAAAGTAAAAACTGCCATTTGTTGGGCCCAGAACAAGCCACTCCCAAATATGCCTCAATGGCAGAGGGATTATTTTGAATTAAAGTTACTTGGGAAATGGCCAATGTAAGAGGGACACTTTGACCCTCCTCTCTGTCTCCCTGAAAGCAAAATCTCCCTTGTGCAAGGTGCGCTTTCTGTACCTGGAGGTAGAAAAACATCCTTATCATCAAAGATAGGGAATTCAGGGCCAATAAGCCTATATAAACAAACTTTTTACTTCAGGATTAATTTACCACCCAAACACAAACTTTGCTTAAATGTCTTACTAATTAAGCACCCAAACAAACGTAAGTTTCTTTTCTCTCTTTTTTTTTTTTTTTTTTTTTTGGCCTCACCCACATCATGCAAAAGTCCTCAGGTCAGGGATCCAACCTGTGCCACAGCAGTGACTTAACATTCTACTCTTTGAGCCAAGGCTCAGGCGACGTGGACTGTGTTTACATTTCAAGGATATTCTAAGAGTGATAAGTTTGAGATGTCTCTTAAGAATACTTTTGTTCTCTCAGGGTCAGAATTTCGAAAAGATATTTTATCAAGCTGTCTTTCTCTACAGTTTTGATATGTCAAAAAAGCTCCATCCTGGCCATTTAAGAGGTAAGAATTTGCAAGCACTGGCTTCCTTCTGATGTGTATAAGAAGCCAGCAAGAGTTCCAGCGCGAGGCTGTGGGTCAGGAAGCTGTGTGGCATTTGAGGCATGGTTTTCTATTATTAATTTGGCAGCCTAATTCAGATATGACCTGAACAATGTTCTGAGGGCAGTGTGATGTATCAGATGTGTGCTGCTTCTGAGTCTGTTAGGGATGGAGTAGGCACAGGTGGTTGTAGAAGTCCCAGTAAAGGATCATAGATAGAGAGGGAATCTAGGGGATACTGGGAGATCACTGTATGTTAATAAATTGCTCAAAAAAACCATCAGAACAAGGCAGGCTTGCTTGACTCGTGGAGGTGCAAGAATTGCCTCAGGTCATTGGATGAGGGATGTAGTGAGGTCTGCATTCAGATTCAGACCAAGGGCAAGAGTTTGAGGATTGCCCTTCTGCTGATTTGACTACACAGCTTACTGGATACCATGGAGGAGCTACTACTCCCAGAAAGGAAAAGGCAGTCTTTTCCGACCTCCACTCCCCTTGGATGATAAAACTGTAGCCCTCCAGATTCTTGGGGCAGAGCCTCCTAGCTTGCCCCTTGTATCTCTCACAAGCGTCCTAACCTAATAAATCTATTTCTTGCCTAGCACTTTGTCTCTTGCTGAATTCCTTCTGTGCAGAGGCATGAAGAACCTGAACTTCACCAAGTCCAGACATTGGGTGAGTGATTCTAATTTAAATCTGTGGGTTCAAGTCCCAGTCTGGGTTTAGGCTGGGTTCGAGTCCCGGCAGGCAGATGGGTTCTAGTCCCTATCTGTGTTCTGGCTAGGTTCAGGCCATTTGTGCTGTCAATTTCAGGTCTAGCTCTTTACCATGGGGTAGGTTTGACTGTTTCTCCCTCCAGCAGCCTAATACTGCTGTGGGAGCTCAGAGCACTAAGTGATCAGCCCATAGTTCATCCCAGGGGAGGAAAATTGTCTTAATGGTGGTAGTGGGATCTCCTATGGGACCACTGCAGGTCACAAGGATTGATCCTCAGACACTTCTGCTAAGTTCTTAGTTGCCTGAGAATGACATAGGAGTGATATGCAATTCTATCAAAATATCTAATGATTAATATGCATAAATCTACTTGTCTTGAGATATCTCAATTAGATGCCTTTTGCTAAAGCATAATGCCAAGGAGGAAAACATTGTCCTCTACCCTTCTAGATCCTTCTGGCTGGTCTATGAATTAAATTGACATGAAACAGATTAACAGGAAAATCAAACAAGAGTTTAATAACACATGTACCTGGGAGAACTGAGTAACTTGCCCAGATGCCTGAAGCCCTCCCCTTAAATACCATCTTCAGCCAAAGACAGAAGAAAGTGTTGGTGTAATGGTTATGGTTTTAGAGAGTAGAAAGGCAATGCACATAGCAATGGAGAAGCAGATGTTCAGTAAAGAGATATCTGCTGGGCTCTGCAGAGACAAAGAGCAGGACAAAGAGTGGACTGATCTCTAGGCTCTCCCAGGTTTACCGCATCACATCTGATCCATAGTCTTTGCAGATATTTCTGGTGATAGCTCTATTCTGGGAATAAGCCATGTATCTAAATTCTGTTAAGCAGTTAATGGCAGAGGTAACAAGGAAAATTTCCTGAGTCTCCTAGTTCTTAAAAACAATCAGTCTAAATGAATCCTCACGCCAAAGGGATATTCTTTGAAGTGGCACATTTGCTCCCCTACACCAAGCAATCTCCTCTTTCTTACGAGAAATGAAATAAATTCTTACAGAAAATATGTAAGCATTAAAATCATATTTCAATGCAGTATTGAGTGTATCAAAACAGTTCAATTGGATTTATTATTATTATTTTTTGGTCTTATTCTCTTTTGTAGTTTTTGAATTTTGTGCCATATAAAAGGGTATATCCACTTGAAAACTGAAATGTTATAAAAAAATAAAATTTAACTAATTCATTTGAGCCTTAAAGCAAGCATTTAAGCATCGTTTCTCTGAGACTATATCAATATTTGAGTGATAAAAATACACAATTCAATTTTTTTTGCCTTTTTTTTTTAGTGCCACACCCACGGCATATGGAGTTTCCCAGGGTAGGGGTCGAATGGGAGCTATAGCTGCTGGCCTATGCCACAGCCACAACAATACCAGATCCAAGCCTTGTCTGCAACCTATACCACAGCTCACAGCAATGCCAGATCTTTAACCCACTGAGCTAGGCCAAGGATCAAACCCGCAACTTCATGGTTCCTAGTTGGATTCGTTTCCACTGCGCCATGATGGGAACTCCCCACACAATTCAATTTTATTCCTAATTAATATTACTAAAGTTAAACTATATCCATACTTGACAAGTTTATAACAAGGCATATTTTTAAAATATGCTACTATAACATGCTAATGTAACCATTCCTCAGGGGCCACTAAATAATAAATACATTCAAGAAGAAAGCAAGGTCATCTTAAAAGATGAAAGACTTGCAAATTTCTGTTTGAAAATGTTAAGCAAATTACTTTGATATGCTTGTCTGTTAAACATTGTAAAAGAGTTCAGTTGTATGGATCATTTAACATACCATGCAAAGTAATAAAAAGAACCCTCACACTAATCCAAGAAGGTTATTAACATATATTTAGATGTATCACATTTATATTTACCACTTATGAGGTAATTTCACAATATGTTATCTTTTTATGATGATGTTTTTTGTTTTAATATGGATAGCTTCTAACTCTGAGATAAGGGCTAGGATAGACAAGTAGAAAAATAAAGTGTTTATATACAGTCATAATTCTAGTGTGAGATATTCTATTACTAAGTCCTTCCCTCTTATTTGCACGTCTATAGCCTATGGCTAGGTGAATTTTTCACTTTTGGGGGACGATGCAGAAATAGGTCAGGTACCAGGCTCTCCCCTCTTAGGTTGGCAAGTTGGTAAATTGTAGCACAGATTGGTCTGTTATAGGCTCAGAGTCAGCTCATACTCACACTCTCCGGGGGAGAAAAATAGTGACTCTCTAGAGAATTCATAGCCACTACACCTGGGATTTCACCCAGCACATCTGTGCCCTCCTAGAGAAGTGTCCTTAACATCACCCTGATCACACAGTGCTTGCCTGCAAGCAGCAATTAGAAGGGGTGTCTTACCTCTCCTGCTAAAAATAGGCACTCTGAAACCTAGCCTGTAGCAGTCTGAGGGAGGATAATAGAGGGTGGGGGACCTACTGTCTACCCTACTTAGAAGTGCTACCTCCATTTCTTTGGTAACCCCAAGTCCTGGAATTTGCCAGCACCAGTCTTTAAATTCTGTTATTTCCTCCTGGGAACAGATGGAAATTGCTCAGACTTGCCTTGTGTTTAGATTACTCCTAAAGCCACTTAATTTTCAATTGCCAATAGTTGCCTTGGTGTGAAAATACTCACACCTCAATTGGTGTGAAAATACTAGGATTGATGTGCTCATTAGAATAGTCTTTGATGGGGAGTTCCCAGTGAGGCTCAGTGGTTTAAGGAATCCAACTAATATCCAAGAAGATGTGGGTTTGATCCTTGGCCTCCCTCAGTGGGTTAAGGATCCTGCATTGCTGTGAGCTGTGGTGTAGGCACATACGCAGCTTAGATCTGGCATTGCTGTGGCTGTGGTGTAGGACAAGCACGGCCCTGAAAGCAAGCAAGAGAAAAAGAAAGAAAGAAAGAAAGAAAGAAAGAAAGAAAGAAAGAAAGAAAGAAAGAAAGAAAGAAAGAAAGAAAGAAAGAAAGAAAGAAAGAAAGAAAAGAAAAAGACTTCGACAGCTGCACTTTCTGGGTAGTGGGACCCAGAACAAGGAAAGGACCCTGGACACCCCAGGGCTCCCCACTGTCCACCCTCCCAGGTGGCAGGTTTGTGACTGAAGGTGGCCCCAAAACAATTTCTATTTACAGTTTCCTGTGAATGTGCTTCTTCAACCTCAAAGTCACTCTGAACCTCTACCTTACAAGGTTGTTAGGCACCTTTGGTCTTTAAATATCACACCATGTATACCAAGCATTTTAAAAGGGGAAGCAGGCCAGCAACTGGCAAAGTAAATGTTTATTAAATAAAAAACAAGAAAAATAAATTATGGAAGATATCTGTTTTATGTAGAATACAGTAAAGTCATGGGAAGTTTTTTCATGTGGCAATTCTGTCAGTCCTAACACGACGGTTTTTAAGACAAAAATATTAGACAAAAATATGAAGCCCCAGGGATGTAATGTACAGAATGCTGACCACAGTTAATAACACAGAATTGCATATTTAAAAATGACTAAGAGAGTACATCTTAAAAGTCCACACTACAAGAAAAAAAATTTTTTTAACTATGTATGGGGACAGATGTTAACTGGACTTATTGAGAGAATCACTTTGCAATATATACAGACCACTATGTTGTACACCTGAAAATATAATATTGGATGTTAATTTTATCTCAATAATATACATAGATAGATATATAGATGTATAGATAGATGAAAGAAAGAGAAAGAAAGAAAGAAAAAAAAGGAAAACAATGGTAAAAGATGAGGATGATGCAACATTTCATCTCTAAAATACTTAAGACTAAAATCCTGGCATCTATTATTAATTTAAATCTTAAACGTCAATGGGACCTATCCCCCAGGAGAGGGTCGTTCACTAATCAAATATTAACTGATCACAGCAGAGCCCAAAGGTTTGGGACTGTGTTCAGGTGAATGAATTCCACAGAGCGCCCTCAGGGCGGGGCGGGGGGGAGGTGAGGAGCAAAGGGAGCGGAAGGCCAAATCAGAGCTAATCAGAACTAATCTCAAGTTCCACTCTAGCCCCAGGATGAACCAAATATTGATAGAGCAATAACTGATAGCCTTAGGCATTCAATGAACAGTTAGTTAATAGTAGCTGACTAATTACTTTTCCATTAGATGAAGTTTAATAAAGTGCTGCTTTAATTTCTCCTTCAATGTGATGACATTGATATTTTAAGATTAGTTAAAATATATTAAGTCGTATAGAAACTGGGGTTAAAGGGATAAAGTATGAGGCTGTTGCATTAGATTCCTATTTTCTCTGGAGGCTGAGTGAACAGAAAAAGAGGAAAATAAATTATCTTTTTGTCTTTTTTGTTTGTTTGTTTGTTTGTTTTTGTTTTTGTTTTTGTTTTGTTTTTTTTAGGGCTGCACTCATGGCATATGGAGGTTCCCAGGCTAGGGGTCTAATCAGAGCTACAGCTGCTGGCCTAAGCCACAGCCATAGCAACACCAGATCCAAGCCCTGTCTGCGACCTACACCACAGCTCACTGCAACACCGGATCCTTAAACCACTGAGCAAGGCCAGGGATCAAACCTGAAACCTCCTGGTTCCTAGTTGGATTCGTTTTTGCTGCGCCATGACAGGAACTCGCAATAAACAAATTATAATTTCAAAGGAGGTATGATAAAATTTGATTATTGACTTCATATAAGGTATTCAAGAAGGAAAAATCCAAATTACTCTTAAATTTTGGGACTTTTTGGATTTTGCAAATTTTGCAAATCCTGGGCAAAAGGAGTGTTTTTTGTTGTAGGGTTAGCAACAGTAACATTATACTGAATCACGGGATAAATTGAATGTAGTTGATCCATTTGGGGTAATGTTTGTCCCAAGTGCATTTTATGAGAGGCCAACATACAAACCAGTACCAACACAACTCAAGGAATCTATTTTGTACTCAAAAAATTGGGGAAATACTGCATTCTATAGCAAGTTCTTGGAAGCTCACAATGAATATTGGGTAATAAAACTTCTGACAAGTTCTACAGTAAAGAAACTTCTTGTAGTTCCTGTCTTGGCTCAAGCAGAAACAAACCTGACTAGGAACCATGAGGTTGGGGTTTCGATCCCTGGCCTCGCTCAGTGGGTTAAGGATCCCGTGTTGCCGTGAGCTGTGGTGTAGGTCCCAGACAAGGCTCAGATCTGGTGTTGCTGTGGCTGTGGTGTAGGCCGGCAACCGTAGCTTCAATTAGACCCTTAGCCTGGGAACCTCCATATGCCTCAAGTGCAGCCCTAAAATGACCAAAAAGACCAAAAACAAAAAAAAACCAAAAAAACAAAAACCCTTCATGATGTTTATTTTACTTTTTAATTTCTTTTTCCTTTTAGGCCGCACCCACGGTATATGGAAGTTCCCAGGCTAGGAGTCATATCGAAGCTACAGGTGCCAGCCTTGCCACAGCCACAGCTGCCAGCCTCGCACGGCCACAGCAACACCAATCCAAGCCACCTCTGTGACCTACACCACATCTCAGGGCAACGCAGGATCCTTAACCCACTGAGCAAGGCCAGGGATCAAACCTGCATCCTTGTGTATACTAGTCAGGTTCTTAACCCACTGAGCCACAAAGAGAATTCCCAGGAATTTCTTGATGTCTAAATCAGTTTCTCAAACTTATTTGTTTGCAAAAGTTTTTATTCTCAAGTGGTGATTTAGGGGAAAAAGAACAACGGGTTCAGGGAATTCAAGAGAAAAGGAATTAAATTAATAAGTCTTCGACTTACAAGATTTGAAAGTTAAAAGTGATTTTACAAATAAAAACAACTTATCCAATAATTTAAGCTACTCTCATATATTTACAGCACCATTTGTTCTGGAATTTTTTTCCCCTGAATTATATTTTTATTTTGTTTCAACTGAACTCAATTGAAATATTTTGAACATAAATTAGAGTCCACAGGGAGATCATAAACCTAATTTAAAAAGATGGCACTTCAGTAACTTTAATCATAAACATAGCTTAAGAAAATATGTTTTTCAGTTTCTAATTTTCCAAAACACGTGGTTTTACGGGTTAACTTGTATTACCAAATATTGTCCTAACACCAAGGATCTCAGAGAGTGACCTTATTTGGGACTGGGTTTGCTGCAGATGTAGATGGTTATGAAGTCATACTGGAGTAAGGTTGGGCTTTTAAGCCAGTATGATTGGTATGCTTATGAGAAAAAGTAATTTTGTACCCAGAGACACAAAAAAAGATGGTCACGTGATGATGGCGGCAGAGATCAAAGTGATGCCTCTACACACCAAGGAATGCGGAAGGTTGCTGGCAAAGGCCAGATGCTAGAAGAGGAGCGAAAGCATTTGCCCCTTCAGATTTCAGAGCAAGCACTGCTGACATCTGGATTCCAGCTGTCTAGCCTCCAGAACTGGGAGATGATACATTTCTGTTTTTTCATGCCACCCAATTTATGGTAGCACTAGGAAACTAATATATATATATATTAGAGCCACATGTGTCTATTTAAAATTTAAAAAAAAAATTTTTTTTTTGTCTTTTTGTCTTTTCTAGGGCTGTACCCACACCAAATGGAGGCTCCCAGGCTAGGGGTCGAATCGGAGCTGTAGCTATGGGCCTACGCCACAGCCACAGCCACGCCAAATCTGAGCTGTGTCTACGACCTACACCACAGCTGATGGCAACGCCGGATCTTTAACCCACAGAGCAAGGCCAGGGATCGAATCCGCAACCTCATGGTTCCTAGTCAGATTCGTTAACCACTGAGCCATGACAGGAACTCCTAAAATTAAATATAATTTAAAATTTAGCTCTTCGGGTACATTGGCTACACTCAGGCTATTTGGTAGTTACATGTATTGTATAGGACAGAGCAGACATAGAACATTTTCCACTGTAGAAGGTTCCATTGGACAGAACTGGTGTAAACTTGATTATTCAAATATTTATCACCATTTAACTACTTTAGTTAATGAGGCTCTTCAAGAAAGTTTGGTACTGGAGACAGAAGCAGTTTCGTAGAAAGGCCTTTTTTTTGTGTGTGTGTGCTTTTTTTACCATTTCTTGGGCTGCTCCCGCGGCATATGGAGGTTCCCAGGCTAGGGGTCGAATCGGAGCTGTAGCCACCAGCCTACGCCAGAGCCACAGCAACTCGGGATCCGAGCAGTGTCTGCGACCTACACCACAGCTCACGGCAACGCCGGATCGTTAACCCACTGAGCAAGGGCGGGGGCCGAACCGGCAACCTCATGGTTCCTAGTCAGATTTGTTAACCACTGGGCCACGACGGGAACTCCAGAAAGGCCATTTTGAAGAGCTATGTTTAATCACTGACATTTTCCATTTTGAGAATTTTTGTTTGTTTGTTTTCCCTATGGCCACACCTGTAGCATATGGAAGTTCCCAGGCCAGGGTTCAAACTGGAGCTGCAGTGGCCGGCCTGTGCCACAACCACAGCAATGCCAGATCCAAGCCACATCTGCAACCTATGCTGCATTTTGCAGCAATGCCAGATCCTTAACCCACTGAACGAGGTCAGGAGTCGAAACCACATCTTCACAGAGACAACATCAGATCCTTCACCTGCTGAGCCCAAATGGGAACTCCTAAGAAGTTTTTATTGATTTCCTTAAACTATTTGGGGGCAGCAAGTTCACACCTAACAGAATTTCTTACCATTAAAATAACTATAGTACCCCAATAATATAATTTGTGTGGTAAAATTTAGAAATCTGGAATTTATTAAACCTCAAAAATTCATCTAGCTGCTTTGACAAGAGGTTTTCACTCAGACTATGTTTAGTGCTTTTGGAAGGCTGAGGGTTTCTAACACTGGGGGAGATAGAAGGAGTCATCCCTTTACGTCTCTTTACTGCGTTGTGCTTTAATTAAAGAAGGAACACACTGAACATTTAAACGCCAAACAGCAATTCTGTAGGAAGTCACCTTTCCTTTCAATGTTGTTTAAGTTACTTGATTTGCTGCAGTTTCCCAAGTAATATGTAATTTTCTGGATAACAAAAATTCTATCATTTGGCAAATAAAACTCAATACTTTCTTATCTACATTTTCTTTTATATGCCACCCAAAGCAGAACATCACACAGATAAGCAGATCTGCAGTTATTTATAGATCACCTAGAAATAATATTAGGAATTCCTGTTGCCCAAAATGAAAATAAATACCCTACAAACTTAATGGAAATATGGTGACTTTGTAGTAGTTATAATACATTCAAAATTGATTTTGTGCTCTTGAATATCCTGGTCAAATAACTGAAATGCTAATCTCAAAATATATTCTATGAAATGAATTGGCTCTGAGAAGAGTTCCCCTCTAAAGCCTCTGTCTCTGCTCTCAGAAAGTCCTGGAGACACAGTGTCTGTGTTCAGATGTTTCCAGAGAGCTAATTCTCTGAGGGGCAAATAGGCAGACTTAGAAGAAAAAAATAATAATAAAAATGAGGAGGGCCTCACTTGGAAATCTGTGTACAAATACTAAGAAAGATTATAACTAGGGATGGACAGAATAGACCTTGTCCCTAGAGAGAAGAAAAAAAAGAAAAAAGAAAAACAATAATGACTCTACAATGTCACATTGGAAAGATAACACTAAAATGATGCTCACTCTGTCTTTTTTTGGATGTTCTCCCCTGTCAAATGATACAGCCCTGAACTTTTGCAGAGACAGATAATGTTGCCTAAAAAGAATGTTGAAATAGAGTCTCATTCCTATCTCTTACTAGCTGTGTGGCAGATAAGTTGCAATGACTTCATCTGTAAGCTATAGATAACAATAACAATAATAACTGTAAGAACCATACAGGGTTACTCTGGGAATTAAAAGAGAATAAGGACCATGGGCTGAGTTGTGAAACCCCCCCTGCCACCCATCACCAGATTCATTTGGAGAAGCCCTAACCCTCAATGTGACTATTTGGAGAGACAGCCTTTAAAAATGAAGGTTAAATGAGGTCATAAGGGAAGGGCCCTAATGCGATAGGGTTGGTGTCCTTCTAAGTGATACGAGGGAGCTTGCTCTCTGTCTATCATGCAAGGACACGGCAAGAAGGCAGTCATCTGCGCCAGAAGAGAGCTCTCACCAAAAAAGGATCCTGCCAAATCTTGATCTCAAACTTCAAGCTTCTAGAACTGAGAAAGTAAATTTCTGTTGCTTTAGTCATCCAGTCTCTGGTATTTTGTTACAGCAGCCCTAGCAGACTGATACAATAAACTGAGATATCAGGGGTAGGAACCTTGTCAGATTTGCTCATATTTCGTCCCACAGCATTCTCAGTGCTTATTTTCTGGTGGATGCTCAATAAATTTTTACTGGATAAATGAATTATTGAATCAAATATATAGATGTTAGTCTTTACTTATGGATTTAAATTCTCTTTGAGTAGAGCTGACTTCAGACGTGCTCTGGGTTCTTTATTGGACTGTGTATGTTGGGCAGTGTGTGAATCCAGTGCGAACTAATCCCAGGGGTTTTTCCTTCTCTGTCCTTTCCCTTTTCCTCCACCTGTCTGTGGAGGTGTTTAAATGATGCAGTTTGGGGAATTCCCTTGTGGCCTGGTGGTTAAGGACTCTGCATTGTCACTGCTGTGGCTTGGATTGCTGCTGTGGCTCTGGTTCAACCCCTGGCCCAGGAGCTTTTACATGCTTTAAGTATTGTCGAAAAAAATTAAAAAAAATAAAAATAAGAAAATTTTAAAAGGAGTTCCTGTTGTGGCTCAGCAAAAATGAACCTGACCTAGTAGTATCTATGACGATTCGGGTTCAATCCCTGGCCTCACTCAGTGGGTTAAGGATCTGGCATTGCCATGTGCTGTAGTGTAGATCACAGACACAGCTTGGATCCCTCGTTGCTGTGGCCATAGCATCAGCCAGCGGCTACAGTTCCCATTTAACTCCTAGCCTGGGAACCTCCATATGCAAGTGCGGCCCTAAAAAGACCAAAAAAAAAAAAAAAAAAAAAAGAAAAAGAAAGAAAACCGTGAGCTTAATCTAGCACCCTCCCATTCGTGCCTGTACCCCTCCTTCCTGAATATATTTAAATACAATGATTATTAATTCTGTTCTTTAATTTTAGGCTAAACTTGTTGTGTTGACCTAAAGCAAATAGACTGCCAGATATTTCTCCAGCAAAGATGGATTTTTTTCCTTCAGAATCAGTAGAGAATTGTAATTTAGGGTCTGCAACCACAGCAAGCCATGTGCATGTCCCCATGTTGCCATGGAAGGAGATTTTGTGAGGGGAAAATGAAGTTGGGAGGGCTCCGATAAACGAAGGGTCCATGGCTTTTCATTGGCTGAGTCCTTGCCAGGAAAGAAGAGAAGTCATTCTTCTTCCCATTGGCTCTGCTTTCATTGCGGGAGGTAGGGGCTCGTCTTTCTTGTCCCCCTTCTCTATTTAATTGAGGTTTCTGTTCATTTTACAGATGGTCCGAACGTGTCCTCCTCTTCCTCTCTTCTGTTGTTGGCGATATCGCTTTCTCAGGATCTCCTCCCTCTCCGATCCTTTATTCCCACATCTCTTGCAAGCTTCCTCTCTTCACTTACTTAAAGAGGTCCTCAAGGCTCTGCGTCTATATTCACTTGGCCAACTGCATCTGCTTCTCTCTCTCAACTTGCACAATCATCCTATCACTATATACTGTATATTTTGATTTATGTATCTCTTAAATCTACATTTTATTCTATCTCCACTGTTACAATCCTGGCCCCGCTCCCCATCGTCTTTCATCTTTTATATAACAGCTTCATAACTGGTCTTTATCACTAATCTTGTCCTCTCTTATCTCAGTTTTCTTTGAAAAATGCAAGTTGGATTAGTCCATTGCCTGCTTATACCCCCTAATTAACTTGTTACAGCTTTAAGGAATGTCCCTCCACACCCTAACATGCCCATAAAGCTTCAAGACCTGCCTCTTGCGTACCCCTCTGGCCTCCAGTCTCACTCATCCATCCACTGCTCTCCTCAACCAGACTCAATGGGCTTTGAGTTATTCAATGCTCTGCTACTTACTCTTGCCAGGTCTTGGCACATGCTGGACCCTCCATATGGAACCTGACCAACATGCTCTCAAGTTATTTCCTCCAAAAGCATCTTTCTGTTACATAGTTTTGTTTTAAAATCTGCATCCTCTGCTTTATGAAAAAATAATTGTCTGTGTCTTATTTACTTTTAATGCACAGAACACATTTGAATATTTGTTGAAGAGATGAATGAATGAACTCTTCTCAATTTTCCTTATGTTCATTTTTACTCCTTTGTCTCAAATGCTTTGACCTAGATGATGGTTAATTTTATGTATCAACTCTACTGGGCCATGGGATGCCCAGATATTTGGTCAATCATTATTCTGTGTACTTTGGCGAGGGTGTTTTTGGATTTTCCTTCCTAATGTGGGTGAGCCTGAACAGAACAAAAGACTGATCTTCTCTGAATAAAACGAAATTCCTCCTGTTTAAGCTGGGACATCAGTTTTTAATCTGTCTTCAGATTCCAACTGAAACATCGACTCTTCTTAGGTCTGGAGCCCTAGTCTTTGGATTGTAATGACACCTTTGGCTATCCTGGGTTTCCAGTTTGCAAACTCACCCTGCAGATCGTAGGACTCGACAGCCTCTATAATTGTGTGAACCAAATTCTTATAATAAGTCCCTGTCTATCAATTTATCTATCTATCTATCTACATTCTATTGGTCCCGTTTCTCTGGAGAACTCTGACTAGTACAATCTGCCAATAATAGTTGAGGTTAGAACTATATCAAAAAGTGAATCAGATTCATGAGTAATAAAACATAAATATCCACCACCTGCCACTAACAGCAGTTTTTAAAATTTAACTATGTTTGAATTCTATCTTCATGCCTTTGTTCAAAAGATGTCCAAATTCAGAAGGTCATCAGCAAAAAAAAGTGATGAAAAATGAAGAGGAATCACTAAGCTTCAAAATGGGAAAAGGGTGCCAGGTAGTAAGACATGCACTGCCAACCAGTGCATGTGAATCTCAATTTTTAAAAAATTCATATTTCAGAAATAATGTTTTATTTTTATTTATTTATTTTTTGGCCTAGCCCATAGCATGCAGAAGTTCCCATGCCAGGGATTGAACCTACACTACAGCAGTGACCCAAGCCACTGCAGTGACAACACTGGATCCTTAACTTACTGAGCCGTGAGGAAACCTCCAGAAATAATATTTTGAAGGGTAGTTAAGTTCTCTGAAAAGTCTACAAATTAAACAAACACTTTTAGTTTAATGTGGCTAAATTCTGTTAGAGAATTATCTGAGTTCTGTGCCATGCAAAAGTTGCTGAGACTATGAGAAGATTAAGCAATTTCTACCTTTTTTTCTAGGTACATGGTGGGTCTTATTTATGTTCTGTAAATAAATGTCCTATTAAAAATCATATGTTACCATCTGGCAGCATTTCTAATTCCTGCTATTGAATTATGTCTGGGATGCGAATTCAGGTAAGTTCACCAAAAAAATTTTTTTGAGCACCGGCTCTGTGCTAAGTTCTTTCCTAAGTGTTGAGAAAATACAGAGAATGACATATGCCTGCTCCTAAAAGATGAAAGTAGAAAATAAGAGGAACAAAAGAAATGAAGAGTGAATTCAGTGGCAACTTTTCTGTTCTTCGCTCTGCTTGCATTTATTTCTCTGTAATTCATTTTCAGGACGGTCATGAGTATGGGATGAGCACAGATCCATGCCAGTTACTTACATCTGAATATACAGGTGCATTAGAGGACCACAGGCTTAATGTCAGTCTATAGAAAAGGGGCTTGGATATGTAGATAAATAAAAATTCAGCTGAAACAATGATGTGACTGAGCTGCTAAAAAAGCTAAAAATGCTTACTGTTGGTCTACATTTGCAGAAATAAAGCATCTAGATCCAGTAAGTAATAGTTTTAATGCTTTATACTTTATTATATTTTGCTAAAAGATCTTGGCTATTTAGCCCGGAGTAAGTCAATTAAGACACACGTGGAAACTTTCTTCAAATCTTTGGTCTTCTGTTTGTCTATAAATGAAAAACTTAGAAGAATGAGTGAAAGTTACAGATGTGGTCTTTTTTTTTAGGGCCATACCTGCGGCATATGGAAGTACCCAGGCTAGGGATAAAATCTAAGCTACAGCTGCCATCCGCAGCCACAGCCATAGCAATGGGGGATCCGAGCCGCATCTATGACCTACACCACAGTTCATGGCAATGCCAGATCCTTTACCCCCTGAGCAAGGCCAGTGATTGAACCGGCGTCTTCATGGATACATTCATTACCACTGAGCCGTGATGGGAATTCCCAGGTGTGGTCTTTCAGTTAAGAACTTTCTAGCAATCAGGGTATAGAAGAAAGAAATGAGTTGGCCTTGGGGATCTGAATAAGTACAAAGATCTCTGCCAGAGTAATCAAGATGAGAATGGATGGGCACCTGTTAAAGATAATACAAAATAACTTATTCTTTTGGCTGGGAGTTGAATTGGATGACATTTAATTACATCCTCAAGCCCAAAAGTTCCATGATTTTAGATTTCAATAAATTGTAGACTGTTTGCCTGTGCATTGAGTACACACATCAACAACACATTATTAACATTTTTATAGCATGTCCAGTAACATCATTTCACAAAAAAATAAACTTGGAAATTTCATTGAATAAATATTAATACAATAAAGTGTACATTTTGGTACCCAATCAAACTGTGTGTGAAGTATTTCATAAATATGATGTTTTCTTTGTAATTCAAATCTTATTTGGTATAAAGACCTAGAATAATATTTATACATGTGAACTATTTTAGGGAGTTCCCATCGTGGCTCAGCAGAAACGAATCAGACTTGTATCCATGTGGATGTGGGTTCAACCCCTGGTCTCACTTAGTGGGTCAGGGATCCGGGGTTGCCTTGAGCTGTGGCATAGGCCAGCAGCTGTCATTCCAATTCGACCCCTAGCCTAGTAACTTCCATATGCCGCGGGTGCAGCCCTAAAAAGCAGGAAAAAAAAGTGAATTATTTTAGCCAAAGAAAAATAACATGAGGGCACTCTAAGTCTATTGAACACTAGGACTTTCATTGTATCTTCTCTTTCTGCCTTTATTATTTTTTTGTTTCTGTTTTGTTTTGCTTGTTGAAAATATCATCATTACAAGTAAGTACAATGATAGATGTTAAGCTCTTGCTTTTTAGTGGGAGGGATTGGGAGCTTGAGGTTAATGGATGCAAACTATTGCTCTTGGAATGGATTAACAATGAGATCCTGCTGTGTAGCACTGAGAACTATGTCTAGATATTTACAGTGCAGCATGACAATGGGAGAAAAAATTATGCATACATGTATGTGTAACTGGGTCCCCATGCTGTACAGTGGGGGAAAAAAAGTGTGTTGGGGAAAATAACAATAAAAAATAAATAAATTAAAAAAAAAGCTCTTGCTTTTAAGAGCTTGGAATCCAAGTGCTTGTTCTGATATACTCCAGGAAACCGTTTTATTTATTGTTTTTTTCCTGTCCATTCATTGCTTCTAATAAAAGGTTAAGACTAAAATAGTTTCCCTTATGAAATTCATAAAAGCATATTCAATTTAGTTTTCATTCCTAAAAGATAGTGGGTAATCAAAATGATATGATATAAACTTTCTGCATGTTCCTCTCTATATTATTTTCTTTTCTTTTCTTTTTTCTTTTTTTTTTGTCTTTTTGCCTTTTCTAGGGCCGCTCCTGTGGCATGTGGAGGTTCCCAGGCTTGGGGTCAAATCAGAGCTGTAACTGCCGGCCTACACCAGAGCCACAGCAACGTGGGATCCGAGCCGTGTCTGCAACCTATGCCACAGCTCATGGCAACGCTGGATCCTTAACCCACTGAGCGAGGCCAGGGATCGAACCCACAACCTCATGTTTCCTAGTCGGATACGTTTCCACTGCGCCACGATGAGAACTCCAGTAAAGGATCTTAGATGCACTAAACACTATTGGAAAACATATCGGAGAGAGTATATTTAGAATTAATTTAAAAGAAAAAGGATTTTTAATGCCTTTTAATGTAAGCAAACACTGATTTTATTAAAATGCTTTCAGATATTACAATTCAATTATTTATTTATCACTCCAAGTCTGTATCATGAATATAACTTCTTTTCCAAGTATATTGATTTTTTTATGTATTTCAGGAGTGGAGTGCTTCTCTAACCGAAGCAGTCTACCAAAATTCTCCCTCAGCATCCTGCTTATCTAGAACCAAGTGCTTCACGTCAACAGACACCCTTTCAAAAGAGTAGAAATTATTTTTTTCTTAAAACGTATAGGATTAACCAATTAGACAACAAAGGATAGGTCATATTTTTCTAAGCTTATGTTTGACATGAAGTGTCAAGTATTTATAATAAAATATTCAAAGTTAAGTACAGTGAAATGTATGAAGTATTGAAATAGATTCTCAATCTTATTGGAGCCCTTACAGGAGGATCTGTATTCATTGATAACACAAAAAACTTGAGGTTGTATTTCTCTTTAGATTGAGAGCCCAAATAGAATTGATTGGATATTTAAAACACTTATAGTAAGAAATTTCAGCATTGTATAAGTCAAACATGGAATGAAAGCCCTGTTTATTACTTTTTTTTTCTCATTTTTTCCTCCTAGGCTTCAAGGTGTTTAATTGAACTCAGAAAAAAATTTAATTTTAATTTTTGGGCTGTTTAGCTCTTACAGTGAAGCTCATTCTGGGTGCCATATTAAATGTATAGCAATAATGATATGTATTTTTCCTCTCTTGTGATATGAGGTATCATATCGTTTCGATATATTATTCTTTTTTTTTCTTTTTTTTTGGGGGGGGGGGCTTTTGAGGGCTGCACCCACGGCATATGGAGGTTCCTAGACAAATCGGAGCTGTAGTCGCCGGCCTACACCACAGCCACAGCCAAGCCGGATGCGAGCCATGTCTTCCACCCACACCAAAGCTCACGGCAACACCGTATCCTTAACCCACTGGGTGAGGCCAGGGATCAAACCGGCAACCTAATCATTCCTAGTCGGATTCGTTTCCGCTGCGCCAAGATGGGAACTCTCGATATATTACTCTTATAATCTAGTCCATCTGACCTCAAATGAGGAATTCTATTTCAGAGCACCGCTGGAATATAAAGACTATCATCTGGGGATTAGAACTAGGCTGATTGTCAGTTACGCAGCTTGGTATTAGCATCCTTGCCATTTTCTAGGGAATAAAAAGGCAACATGAAAGAGTATCTTTGCCACTAGTATCTAGCATTTATAGAGCTGCCCTTGCATTTATGATAGTGCAAAAAAGAAGTATAGATCTTAAGGCAAAATCCATAGAAGAACCAAAATGGCTATGGTCAAGAGAAGCATGATAGCTTTGCTGTTAAGGATAGACCCTGGAGTCAGGTGTACTTCCTGTGCCATGTGGGTAGTTACTTAACTTCTTTGAGCTTCAGATTCATTGCCCTCATGTAAAAGGAGAGTTGTTAGAGGTTTAAGTAAATATGTGTGTGTGTGTGTGTGTGTGTGTATTTAAGGTATATATATCATATATGATATGTATCTTGTATATACATCATATATGAACCTTAAAATATATATTACTTAAAATTAAATACACATATACTGGAGATATATAATAAACATTCATTTAAGATATATGTGGTTATGTACATATATTTACTTAAACTTATGTATATGATAATAAAGCAGTCCTCGGCAGGCACTAAGCATTGCTTAAATATTAACTATTTTTAATACGTTGCCTTATTTTTATATATGAAGTACTAATGAGTAAAAAAATTGATTGATTTGATGGTTCTTTCTTTTCTCTGCTTTTTCTTTAAAGGTTCAAAGTTGCAGCAAAATGTTACTTTTAAGAAGTTGAGTGGGAGTTCCCATGGTGGCTCAGAGTTAACAAACACCATTGAGATCCATGAGGATGCAGGTTCAATCCCTGGTCTCACTCAGTGGGTTAAGCATCTGGCCTTGCTGTGAGCTATGTGCAGTTTGCAGACATGGCTCCTATGCCTGTTGCTGTAGCTGTAGCATACATAGGCCAGCAGCTGCAGCTCTGATTGACCCCTAGCCTGGGAACTTCCATAGTGTACGGGGCCTTAAAAAGACACCCCCCCCCAAAAAAAAAGAAAAGAAAAAGTTGAGTGAACACACACAGAATGAGAAACCCTAAAACAAGGTACTGAGTTAGTAGACAGGATAGTCACTTCCTGAATACATATAAATGAACTCTTTGTAGAATTAGCAGAGGGACTCTTAATGGGCTTTTGTTTTAGAGGTGGTGGATTGATATTCCAAGGCGAGGCCTGAAGAGAGACCTCACAACGACCACTCTTCTAGCCTACTACTAACATAGTAGCCTTGCAAATAAGGATAATCCCCTACAAATCAAAGCGCTAGAGGGTGAGCTTCATCAGGACAGAGATTTTGTCTGTGTTGGGTCACTGCCAAGTCCAGGCAAGTGCCTGACAAATAGCAGATTCACATGAACTATTTCTTGAATGAAATGAATGGATGAGAAATCTTGACCTTTCCTTTAAATAGGATTAACATTAAAAGCAAACAAACAAAATAGCAGCTTTCCCACTTCCGGGTGGATTTCTGACCCTGAGAATACTGGTAAGCAAGTAAGCAAGGCTGAGAAGCAACGTGTGGACAGAAGAGGCAATATGTACATTTAGGATGTGTTCCAGAAGCCATGGATGTGGTGAAGTCTTCACAGGAATGTGTGATGTGAAGTAGTGCTACCCTTAACTCAGAGTCATGCACATGTGACATATCTGAATTATAAATATTTTGCTCAGTGTCTGACTAACTTTAGTGTCCATATGTATACTTTTTTCTCCTCAGGTTTTCAGAGTGACAAAGTGACACTTTTACTCTCTGCAAACATTTAGCTTACCTTTAACAGTTTCAACTCAAGCTTTGACTGGCCAAAACAATCCGTGTGACAGGATCTATTTCACAGGTGGGGTTTATCATAAAGCATTACTTACGATTTAGCTCACAGCTTCTGAAAGTAGATTAAAATCATATAACATTCTCAGAGCTATGCCTGACTAATCAAATCTAAATATATGTTTATTTTTACTACCATAGAAAACAGTTTTAAAAAAACAGAAGTCTTTTTCATAGAATAGTAAGTTAATAATCTGAATAGAAATATATAATCATTTGTATATACTGTAAGTTTTCCTAATTATCTTTGTAATGAAAACTGAGAAAGTATGAGTCATCCTTGGCTGAGCCTGCTCAATTCTCCTTGTCTTTTCTAAATATAATAAAAACAGCAAACAATGTTAAAGTACATTATTAATTGATTAGACATGATTTTTTAAAATGATTTACATCATCTCATTTAACTTTTGAGCTTCCAGACATTAATAAAGAATCACCAAAAAGCTCTTAATGATTTATAATGCGTATTACCCCACCAGGCTTGGCCCAAGAACTCAGTATGGGCCCAGAAGAAAACAGAAAAATATTTACAGGTGAGCCATGGCAGAAATAGGCTTAAAACACATATCTGTATTCTCAGAAAACAATTAGGGCTGATGCAATTAGGATGAGTATTACAGTTCATTTTATTCCACGGAACTATTTCCACTCTTGAAGCTCCATGTAGCAGAGACAGTATGGTTAGAACACTATTGAAGGTGATATAATTTTGCTTTGCCCTTGTACATGTAAGGTAAACACTTTACATTATTACACAGAAACAAAAATTTACAGCCAAAGATAACAGAGAACCTGATTAAAGGTAACACATTTGGCATTTAAGGCTAACCCACATTGGAAAGCAATCATTTCCAGGATGGAGTTGAAATATCTTAACACAGTGTTACCTGTCTGAGTTGCTAGAAAAGATTTCTCATCTAAAAATTGATTCACAGGATGTGTTTTCAAATTTGTCAGTTTTTTTTTTTTTCCTTGTGTGCTAGACGGAGGCACTTTAAGAGCTATTAACTGTAGTTTCAGGAATATGTGACACTGAGTTTAATCATTCATTGGTAAATATGGCAAGGAATTAAAATGACCTTGGGTTAAAATTAAGTAAACTAATCATTAAATCAGAACATTTTGCCAAATCTTGTAAAAATTACTGGTCTCTGACATGAAGAACTTCCTTACTTAAAAAAAAAAAAATAGTAGCTATCGCTCACCTACACCCAAATAAATGAGTACTACAGCTTTCTGATGTTAAGGTATGATGGTTTTGCTATTTGGGCTAGTGAGGGTTTTAAAATACTGACGAAATAAGTACTCTGAGTTGCGTTTCCAGCAATATTTCAAAGTATTGTAGTATTACGCATAGGTTCCTAATAGAAAAACTAAACAAGTTGGAAAAGTTTAGTAAAATGTATAAAAATTAAAAGGCTAAAGAAGAAACGAAACCAAGCCACTCCGTTTTAAATGTGTAGAAATAAATCGCATTCATTCATCGGAATTGAGGGACCTTTTCTTTCTCTTTCTCTCTCTCTCTCTCTTTTTTTTTTGTTTGTTTGTTTCTTTGTTTGTTTCTTAGTTAGTTGGTATATACTGCACCCGCCACAACACGTTGGAAAGCAGGTCCTGGTACACACTAAGGAATATCCAACCAGGTAAATACATCAGGGTGATAAGACCCATGAAATTGAGCGGATAGTGAGAATAGTCCCAGGAACAAGCGCCCCAAGTGCGGAGTCCCAGACCCCAGGACAACTCCCACGCGTAAATGAAGATCACGTAGAAGGGCACTCGCTTCCAGGTGCCCCAGCCGCGACTGTAGTGGAGGTGGAAGTAGAGCTTTTCTACCACGAAGCTGCAGCTGCCATACATAAAGAAGGACCAAAGCGACGTGTGACCGCTGGTCGTCCCGTCTCCCTGCCCCAGCAGGTTAAAGAAGAAGGTGAAGAAGATCTCATCCAAAAAGCCGTGCATCCCGAAGAAAAGAAATCGGAGCAGGTCCGGCAGTCCCTGGCTGGGAGCTGCCCCGGCGCCCCTGGGGCCTCCAGGTCGCAGCTCCCGGCCAGTAGCTGCCTGAGGGGCCCGGGTGCCTGGAGGGGCGGGAGGAGCATCCCGCGGCTGTTGCTGCCTTTGCTGCCCCTGGTACCGCAAGCGCAGGAAACGCTTCAGGAACACTTGGCAGTGGTAGAGCGCTAGCATGTACTGCAGCGCCAAATCCAGCGCCCCCAGCGCTGCTGCGCCCCCCGGCCGGCCGCCCAGGCTGAGCAGCCGCGCCTGGCCCGCTAGGGTCTGCAGCCCCACGTGGGCCGAGGGGTAGAGGAAGAAATTGAAGACGAAGGCGCTGGGGCAGCGCCGCTGCTGCAGATAGACCTTCTCCAGGGCGAAATGGGTGAGCGAGTGCAGGAGGCAGCGGTAAGGCGAGGAGAAGCCCAGCATCCGGAGGTCCGGGCTGCGAGCGAAGCGCCGCGCCGAGGACACGAGCACGTCCAGGGTGATCCCGTGCATCCCGTAGAAGTAGAGGCGCATCCAGGCGGGCAGCTCACCACCCTCGTCCGGCACTTCAGCAGTGGACAGCGGCTCCCGGCGGCTGGCGGCAGCCTCGCCTCCCTGCCCTCCGGGGGCTCCCGGACGCCGCGCCGCGCAGCCCCTCGGCACAGGACCCTGGTCGTCCGCGTCGCTGCCCGCCATCGGCTCGGAGGTTGCCCGGGCGCCCGAGCCCGCCCCGCCGCCGCCGCCGCCGCCCGGTGCGCGGAGCTGCGGGGCCGAGAGGCCGAGCCCCGCGCCGCCTCCCGGCCGCTGCCGGCCCCCGGGGGGCGCGCGGGGAGCTCCGTCCCGGCCGCGGCTGGGCGGCGGCCCGGGCTCCTGCGATCGGGGGAAGCGCTGGCCGCCCGACTCGCGGAGTCCCCCCGCCGCGGCCCCGCCGCGCCCTTGCCTCGGGTCCCCGGAGAGGAGCCGCCGGCCGGCGCCCGCGCTCACCCTGCGCGGCCTATCGGGCGCCGAGGCCCGGCAAGGGACGGTGGCGCCGGGGCCGCGGGGAGAAACGCAGAGGCTTGCGCAAACCCCTTCTTCTCCGCGGCTCAGCCCCGCCGCCTCTGCCGCAGGCTCTGGAAGCGTAACGCGAGCAGCGACGCCCCTTCCCCCAGCCCTCCCCATGACCCTCTCTGTGTCCGTCTTGACCTCTCCCGCCTTCGCAGCACCCTCTCCCCGCCCCAGCCCTCCGCGCGGAGTCCCGCGGGGGTCTGCTAGGGAAGGCCCGGCTGTGCTTCTCCGACTCCGTCCCGGCTCTGAGCCCGGCTCCCCGGCAGTGCAGGAGGCGTTTGCTGGGGCGGAGGCACCGAGTGGAGAAACACCTAACAGGTGTGACTGCAAGCTGGTAGGCATCTCTTTTATCGAGGAAACTAGGGCCAGGGCCTGGCTGGCGGAGACGAATGGGCGATTGCCACCAACTAAAGACTGGGCCTGAGGCCAAACTATGGTGCTGTGTATTTCATGTTCTTATGCAGAGCCAGCTGTGTGTCCCAGTCACAGGGAATAAACTGGAGACTCCACGCCGGCCCGCCCCAGCGTTTCCCTGCGTCTGAAATGTTGCCACCGGGCCTGGACCACTTTGTCAGTCTCTTTCCCCGGCCAGTCTGATCGCCTTGGTTGGTTTGCTCTGATTGCAGGCCGGTTGGGTCGGGCATTGCTTCATCTTAAATCAAATCAGGAATATAGGACCTTTGCTCACGCTGGCACATCCCAGGGCCAAGTTTTCTTCTTGCAGAGTAACTAGGTCATTCCAGAAAGTGAGTGAAATAGAAAGCAGGATTTTTTTTTTTCTTTTTGTGAGAGGGTGGGAGTGTCCAGAATTGTGGTCTGTTGGACTCCACCGTTTTTCCCCAATTTTGAATCAGGCTTAGAATTGGAGAAAACCTTAGAAATAAATTATACTCACTGCCCCCCCCAAATGCAAACCCCACAAATAATGTCTAGGCAGAAACTAGATTAAAAGTTATAATTTGGAAGGGTATCAGATGTTTGCTAGTTGGAAAGCCTTCTGGGATTGTTATTTAAAATTCTGAGGCAGTTCCTCGATTTTAAAGCAACCTCATCACTCTCTCCCCATACTCATTTCAACCCTTTATGTTACCATCTGTGTTGCTAAATTGTCAGTGAATTAGGAAAGAGAGAGAAATAAGAGTATGGTGAGAAGAAAAATTGTTAAGGTGACATCAACCCTTGTATAAGTCAAAGGACAGATTTATTTTATATATTTTTTAAAACTTCGTTAGCATGTGGTTTATTTGCAGATTTCCTTTGGTAACTGTCAAAAGTCAGTGTACAGAAGTTGTCATGTTAGGGAAAGAAGCATATGGTAGCAGACTCATCAAACCTGCTGTAAAACAGAGTTATAGTTGCCCAAGGGCCTGAGCAAGTACAATGAGGAGAAATAATGACGTAAATGTTTTCGTGAGCACGTACTCTATACAAGATGCTAGGTACACTGGAGAAAGAAAGGGTTATAAGAGGCACACCCTGGAGTTCCTGCCGTGGCACAGTGGAAATGAATTCGACTAGGAACCATGAGGTTGTGGGTTCGATCCCTGGCCTTCCTCAGTGGGTTAAGGATCTGTGAGCTGTGGTGTAGGCTGGCAGCTGTAGCTCCAACTAGACTCCTAGCCTGGGAACCTCCATTTGCCGCAGGTGCGGCCCTATGAAGACAAAAGACCAAAAGAAAAGAAAAAGAAAAAAAGATGCACACCCTAAGAAGTATATAATCTAGTTGATATGATTTTTACATCTGTGCAAAGCCTACTAACTTATGATTCTTATTAATAATTAAATATGATTGGCTAGTAGTACACACCAAGGAAATTTTTTTTTTTTTTGTCTTTTCTAGGGCTGCTTCCCTCGGCACATGGAGGTTCCCAGGCTAGGGGTCGAATCAGAGCCTGTGGGATCCAAGCTGTGTCTGCAGCCTACACCACAGCTCACGGCAATGCCAGATCCTTCACCCACTGAGCAAGGCCAGGGATCGAACCCACAACCTCATGGTTCCTAGTCAGATTCATTAACCACTGCACCACAACGGGAAGTCCAGAGAAAAGCTTTTTTCTGAGTTATTATTTTACCAAGTAAACTCAATTTTAAGTCAATTTATTAGATAAGAAAAACAAATTTATTCTTTCTCCATAATTGTTATCCAGGCAAAGAAAGCACTTTAATCATAATAGCATAAATATAGTGATTCAAACATGTATACACTAAATTCCTAAACCTGAATTGTTAAAAAAATACCAATTGCTTTCAAATATTAAGTTAAACCTCAAGGGCTTATGCCCTCTATTCTAATTCTTCTTAAAGATGCAAAGATAAGCTTGAAATAGTTAATTCTGTAGTTCAGTCTATTTCATCCTAGGGAGTGTAGGAATATCTTCTGGATTAAACAAAAAATGAGTTTCTATGTCTATATTTTAAATCTCAGCTTTTGAAAAAATTTATTATATCAATACAATATTAGTAAATAGGACATGTATAAAATGTTTACAAGTATATAAATGATAGTGGTATAATAGAACATGTGTACAATTTATACATATATAATATGTATAATATGTGTAATATATTAAACATGCTTACTTTTTTTTTTGTCTTTTTATGCCCTACCAAGATACTTAGACTACTAAAAATCTTCTGGGACCCTTTTAAAGTCTGTTTTCCATTTATCTTATGGAAATTCTCTTATGGAGAATAAATGAACAATACAAATCAGTAGTTATAAAATCACAATAGAAAGTATATCTATTATCTGTTACTCTCTCCAGGTTTCTTTTACATTTTCTTTCTTTCTTTCTTTCTTTTTTGTCTTTTTAGGGCTGCACCCTCGGCATATGGAGTTTCCCGTGCTAGGGTTTGAATCAGAGCTGTAGCCACTGGCCTGCACCACAGCACAGCAATGCTAGATCCGAGCTTCATCTGTGACCTACACCACAGCTCATGGCAACGCCAGATCCTTAACCCACTGAGCAAGGCCAGGGATTGAACCTGCTTCCTCATGGTTGCTAGTCAGATTCATTCCTGCTGAGCCACAATGGGAACTCGTAGGTTTCTTTTATATTTTCATTGTGGCCCCTCCTTAGTTACATGACTTTCAGAATGTGAAACAGTAATTTTTTTAAGTAAAAAAATGGTAAAAAGAAAAGTTCTTAAAAGGGCAAAGTGCAAGAAAAAAATATTCTTTGCATAAATTGCCTGTAATTCTTTTACTCATTATCTCATTAAAAAAAATCAGTATCTTCTACTATTCTGAAAAGTTAGCCCAACAGTGATGGCAGTCTTTGTTTCTGTCTTATCTTGACATTTTCCCTTTTGTTTGAAATGCTTCATTGCTGTCGTTCCAAATAACTTCTTTTTTTTTTTTTTTTGTCTTTCTGCTATTTCTTTGGGCCGCTTCCGCTGCATATGGAGGTTCCCAGGCTAGGGGTCGAATCGGAGCTGTAGCCACCAGCCTACGCCAGAGCCACAGCAACGCGGGATCCGAGCCACGTCTGCAACCTACACCACAGCTCACGGCAACGCCGGATCGTTAACCCACTGAGCAAGGGCAGGGACCGAACCCGCAACCTCATGGTTCCTAGTCGGATTCCTTAACCACTGCGCCACGATGAGAACTCCCCCAAACAACTTCTTATTGCTTTTAAAGCTGCAGAATGACTTTAATGATCCATGATAATTTTATAATTCAAAGTCCTTGCGTCAGAGTATCTATGATCATAAAATGTTTAAAAGCATTTCTATGTTGGTCTTTGCTGCTGCAAGTGTAAGATTGCAAAGATACATATGAAAGGATGAGGGAAGTTTAAAAGTAGGAAACCAGGAGCTCCTGTCTTAGCTCAGTGGTTAACGAACCTGTAGTATCCATGAGGACGCAAGTTCGAACACTGGCCTTCTCAGTGGGTTAGGAATCAGGCATTGCTGTGAGCTGTGGTGTAGGTTGCAGATGCGGCTTGGATCCAGAGTTGCTGTGGCTGAGGTGTAGGCTGGCAGCTACAGCTCCAATTCGACCCCTAGCCTGGAAACCCCCGTATGCCGCCACTTATTCAGCTCTAAAAACCACAAAAGACAAAAAAAAAAAAAAAAGAATGTAGGAAGCCAGAATATACAATGAAATAACATTAGCTTGGCATTCCTTAGGTAAGGGAACAGCCATTCAAAGAATACTTGGAATATTGCTCTGTGGAAAGCACTGGCTTCTTTAACTTCAGGCTGTGAACCTATCTGAGTAAACAGGTCTATAGAGATGTAGCAGTTCATTTAGGTCCAACACTGACTTTGCTGGACTGGCCAAAAAGCTGCAACTCCCAGAGCCAGGGTAGTCAGCGTGACTAGGGGAGATTTAAGAATTAGATTTGGAGTTCCCCTCGTGGGATAGCAGAAACAAGTCCGACTAGGAACCATGAGGTCGTGAGTTCGATCCCCTGCCTCGCTCAATGGCTTAAGGATCTGGCATTGCCCTGAGCTGTGGCACAGGTCGCAGACTCGGCTTGGATCTGTTATTGCTGTGGCTGCGGCGTAGGCCAATGGCAACAGCTCCAATTAGACCCCTAGCCTGGGAACCTCTATATGCCGTGTGTGGCCCTCAAAAGACAAAAGACAAAAATAATAATAATAATAATTAGGAGATTTGTCCTTTGGAGAATTGTGATCATCTTTAGTGAATTGTTGCCCTGCGGCTTGAGGTTCAAGGTTGAAGTCCCTTAGATGTATAGAATGTTTTAGATCTCTCCTTACATGCTCTGCTTACATACCAGAAGAATAAAAGGCAAGAGTATAGAGAACACAGCACCATGAAGACAGCTTATGGGAGTTTCCACAGGGCAAGCCATGAACATAATGACAGAGAAAATAGTGAAAGGCAGCGGCCATGTTAGTAGCAGAGATAAAATTCTTTCTGCTATGGATCAAATCACACACACAGGAGTTCCCGCTGTGCCTCAGCCATTAAGGAACCCGACTAGGATCCATGAGGGTGCGCGTTTGATCTCTGGCCTCGCTCAGTTTCATAGTAGCGTAGTAGATGCCTTTTTCGAATCAAAGCATTTTGGGCACCTGCTGGTTCTTGTATGTGCGATCGAAAGCTGTATTTCCTGAACTCATTCCTCTTCATACCTAACCCATGGCAATTATCCTACTCTGAATTTCCCTTCCTAGGATGCTGTACCCGTTCCTGTCTGCCAGTCCATTGGGTCTGTCCTGGAAAGAAACTATTGCACTACTCTTTCCCATGCCCTCCTGGTCCACGGATGAATTTTAGTGGATTACGGTTAACCAAATACAAATTCTGAAAACATAAAGAACAGATTGTAATTGACAAACCCTTTGTTTTCAAGCTATTCATGTGCCTTTTCAGCAATAACACAAAGCTCGCTTTGTCTTTGAAAAACAGAGTGAACCTCTTAACTCACCAAGTATTTAAATCTACTCAATATGATGGGTGGGCTAAAGCGTGAATCCTGGCCTGGTACCAAGGAAGGGCTCTGAAAAACTCATTTTCAAGCCATATACGCTGCTACATTTGCCACCACAAACAGTGCTGAGGTCAAAGATTGAGGGGGATTAAAAAAATGTTCAAAGATTTACAGTGAGAATAATTCAAATATTTGGGAATTTAAGACTACAAAAAAAGGGGGGGGGGGACATAAGGACTCAGGGTTATTTAGCCTGCAAAAGAGAAGTCTCTCAAGTACTTTATTTTTTTTTTTTTTGCCCCGCCCATGGCATTCAGACTTTCCCAGGCCAGGGATTAAACCTGCACCACAGCAGTAACTTAAGCTAGATCCTTAATCTGCTGCACCGTAAGGGAACTCCTCCAGAGTACGTTAGTGATTTGTTTCTCGGTCATAAAATGAACATGGAAAGGATGGTTGTGTGGTCTTTATCTGAGAATAAGGGAAAATGAACACATGCAACATGAGGAAGAAAATAGGCTAGAAACAAGGTAACATTTGGACTGAATATATGCCTTATTTAAAAACTAAGGGTGTGCTCTTTTCTCTACGTATAATTCAATAAAGTTAAAAATAGAAAGTCTGATTTTTAACTGTGCGGGATGCTTTTGGAATGGTCGGAGAGCTAGATGGTTTCCTGAAGCTTACTGATAACGAATGTGGCCTCGGCCATCAGATTGCTCGGACTAAATCCTAGCTCTGCTGCTTCCTTTTTGGAGGACCTTGGGAAAACCTCTCTCCTCCCTTGTCCTAGCCTCATTTCTCACTTCTAACATAGGGATAAAGATAGCGTTGTTATGAGGACTAGGTGAGATAATGCATGGCTCCTAGTTATGATTTGGTTTTGTTTTATTGGGCTGTGGGATGGAAATCCTGTGAAATCAGATTGTTATCATTATACAACTACAGATGTGATAAATTCATTTGAGTAATAAAAATAAATAAATAAATAAATAAATACTCCGACATAAAAATAAAATAAAATAAAAGGTAGAACCTCCAAAGATTAGTGGTCTAACGAAGAGGCAAATTATTTTTTTCTCATGAATAATTTCCAGTAGATGTCTGGGAGGATGCGGTGCCACATTGTTCCTGGAATCTAGATTCCAGCTCATGTGGTTGTCCTACTATGTATGACTTCCCTTCCTAAGTATATGTCTATTCCAGCCATCTAGAAGGATAATGAAAAGGCTCTCTTTCTTTCTTTTTCTTTTTGGCCACACCTGCTTCATGCAGAAGTTCCCCCGGCCAGAAATCAAACCTGAACCATGGCTGTGACCATACTTGATCCTTAACCTGCTAGACCACCAGGGAAATCCCTGGAAAGTGTCCTTAGTTCTTTCTTTCTTTCTCTTTCTTCCTCCCCCCCTCTTCCTTTCTTTCTTTCTTTCTTTCTTTCTTTTTTTGGCTGCGCTCACTTCATGCGGAAGTTCCTGGGATAGGAATGGAACCCAAGCCGCAGCAATGACTATGCTGGATCTTTAACCCACTGAGCCACCAGGGAAATCCAAAAGCCTCTCTCTTGAAAATACTTCCATTCCCAGTTGCACGGGAATTTAGGTCACAATTTAGTGCATGATGACACCTACCAACAAGGAAGCCTGGGAAGCATAGTCTGTTTCCCAAGCAGCTGGGTACTGGTTTGTATAGAATAGAAGAAGTAGAATGCAGTTGGGTAGGGAAGGAGAAGCAGCTAGCAACTCCTGCTACAGGGTACAAGATGCTTAGCACAGGATCTAGCAATAAGTAAAAGTTCTCATGACGGCTATCATTTCGAACTTGGATTTATACAGCCAGGATTCAATCAACTCTTTTCACCTGGGTGTTCCACAGGCACTACCAACTCAACAGTTCTAAAAAAATGAAGTCATTATGTCACTCATTCTCTCTTGTTTTTACCCACTCAGAGGGCACCTGCTCTGCTATTCATGTTCTTGGTCTGGGATGATGGCTTCACCACTCATCTACCTTGGAGTCTCTCTAGGACTTCTTTTGCTTCACTCACTGTGTCTTAGTTTCAAAGATCTGTCAGTTCTCTTTGGGAAATCGCCCTCAGATACAGCCTCTTTTCTCTACTCTCACTGTTCACTACCCTAACCTCACATGTCTTTATTTGATTTGATTTGATTTTTGTCTTTTCTAGGGCCACTCCCATGGCATATGGAGGTTCCCAGGCTAGGGGTCCAATCGGTGCTGTAGCCGCCTGCCTACGCCAGAGCCACAGCAACTCGGGATCCGAGCTGAGTCTGCGACCTACACCACAGTTCACAGTAATGCTGGATCCTTAACCCACTGAGCGAGGCCAGGGATCGAACCCGGATCCTCATGGATATTAGTCGGGTTTGTTAACCTCTGAGCCATGACAAGAACTCCACATGTCTTTAGAATGTGGTTCACAAGGCCCTTCACGGTCCGACTCCAATTTATTATTCAGTCTAACACATCTGGTACTCCAGCTACTCTATTAAAAATATAAAGCAAATATTTATATTTCTATTGTTTTAGGCAAAATTTGAACAAAATATCTTTTTGTTCAATAAAGGATTTAATTTTTAACAAAAATGTGATTAAAAATCTACATGAGCAACCAGTTTTATATACTACAGTCCAAGCAAAATGAAAATCTCCTTTCTGAATGGGGCATCTCTGTATGTCTCTCAACAAGAGAAAAATTTGCCGAGAAATAAAAACCATGTACTATCTCTTCACTTATATATGCGGCTTTTGTTTTGTTTGTTTGTTTTTTAGGGCTGGCATATGGAAGTTCCCAGGAGAGGGGTCAAATCAGAGCTACAGCTTTCAGCCTACACCACAGCTCACGCCAATGCTGGATTCTTAACCCACTTAGTGAAGCCAGGGATCAAACTCGCATCCTTATGGATCCTAGTCCAGTTCATTACCGCTGAGTCCCGACGGGAACTCCTCCTATATATGTATTTTTAAACAATCTTCCCTCTACAGCTTACGGTCTTAAAGGAAATGAGAGCCCTTCAGAATTACCCGTTTCTGCTCCAATTGTCCCCCTATAGACTCTAAAGATTTTCGAATGGTCCATGAAAAAAATGAACTTGCTTTGTAAGCAGTGGAGCCCTAGCTATTTGGTTGTTGTGAATTCCGTGGGGTTTTTTTGTTTGTTTGTTATGGTCTTTTTGCCTTTTCTAGGGCCTCTGCTGCAGCACATGGAGGTTCCCAGGCTAGGGGTCTAATCGGAGCTGTAGCCACCGGCCTACGCCAGAGCCACAGCAACGCGGGATCTGAGCCGCGTCTGCAACCCACCACAACTCCTGACAACGCCAGATCCGCAACCCACTGAGCAAGGCCAGGGATCGAACCCACAACCTCATAATTCCTAGTTAGATTCGCTAACTGCTGAGCCACGACGGGAACTCCCGGTTGTTGTGAATTCTGAATCATTTTTCTTTCTGGTCTGTTATATATGAAGACTCTTTTCCTTCACTGTGATTCAAACTTTCCTAAGACTTTGAATCCAGAGTTTGGAATCTGAATTATTGTGCCTGTGTTTTACCTCTTTACCAATCTATTTCGTAAGAGTATTTCTGCCCGCATAGGGGACCTGGCGCATACTCTGGCTCTGTATCTGTAACACAGTGAGGATAAAAGCTAGCATACTTCAGGGGTCAGAAGTTCAGGCCCTGGAGTTGGAAGATTGTCATTCTAGCTCCAGCACCTCCAGGCCGCGGGACCTGGGGCAAGTTCCTTCGCATCCTGGGGCCTCTCTAAAACGGGGGTTAGATTAGTTTTGTACCTACTTCAGAGGGTTTTTCCTTTCTTTAGAAGTTTAAATGGGTTAATGTCTGCCAAGCTCTTAGACCATCGCCTGCTTTCTAGCAGATATACCATAAATGAAAACTTTTAATAATGCCATTGTTCAAGCTACTGCTTTCTGTCTTCAGTGTTTGTTTCTCCAGGCTTAGTAGGATCTCAGGTGCTCAATCCTTGAGCTCTAGTCTAGGTGGACAAATAAAATACAGAATATCCATAAAGCACTATCGACTGGTAACATTATTATTCCTTAAGTTACAGATGTAGAAATAAGCTCAGAATTGTTAGAAATTTCCTCAAGGAAAGATAGAGTGGAGATGTGAACCCAGATCTCTGTCTTGCAATGCTGAACCTTTTCTATATCATCAGACACTTGAAAATTAAGGCTTGAACATAGTTGAAAAATCCAAAGGCTGTATTCTCAGGAGATTAAAGAAAAAATATTTCAGCTCGTGTTGAAATTGACATCTGTTGAATTCATGAATGCTTTTACTTACTCTGTACCCCTGCTTCCCTCAAAGAGGCACAACCAAAAGCCTATAAATCTAATCAAACTTATTTCCTTTGTATATGATGGCCAATCCTTTCCCTGACATTAAAAATAAACTCTCTATTTCTCTGATTTCTTATTCATTGTTATTGTATGGTACAACGTGGTTGTTGTTATTCTTAGGAATCCGAGGTGTTCCTGTCGTGGCGCAGTGGTTAACGATTCCGACTAGGAACCATGAGGTTGTGGGTTTGATCCCTGGCCTTGCTCAGTGGGTTAAGGATCAGGCATTGCTGTGAGCTGTGGTGTAGGTCGCAGGCACAGCTCAGATCCTGCATTGCTGTGCCTCTGGTGTAGGCCGGTGGCTACAGCTCCGATTCGACCCCTAGCCTGGGAACCTCCACATGCCGCAGGAAGCGGCCCTAGGAAAGGCAAAAAGACAAAAAAAAAAAAAAGTACATCCATGACATTGATCTTTATAAAGTTTGTAACATTCTAAGTTGTCCTTAGAACAACATCCTTGAGAACAACAAAGGGGCTCAAAAAAAAAAAAAAAAAAAGAATCCAAGTCTATCAATAATCAAACAATTATAATTTATTGTTTACAGATTGTATACCAAAATATGCTAAATTAGGAGTTACCTTGTGGAGCAGCAGGTTAAGGATCCGGTGTTGCCACAACTGTGGCTTGGATTCAATCCCTAGCCCAGGAGCTTCCATATGCCATGGGTGCTGCCATAATAAAAAGAAAAAAAGCTAAATTATCCATAAATAATTTTATTTAACCTACCCAACAACCCAGTAAAACAGCAGTTCTTAATAGGGACAATTCGTCTCTGCAGGGGGCAAGTCTGAAAAGAATTTTGATTGTTCCAACTGGGGGATGAGTTGGCATCAAGTGAGCAGAAGCCAGGGATGCTGATAAACATGCTGCAATGCACAGGATGGCTCCTTACAACAAAGAATTAACTGGTACAAAATCTTGATAGTGCAGAGGTAGAGAAGCCCTGCTCTAAAGTCTGATGACCTCTGTATTATAGATGAGGAAAACTCAGAGAGGCTAAGTAACTTGCCCAAGGTTAAAGCCTGTAAATGACAGAGCCAGGCCTAGACCTAGATATATTTAGCTCAAAGTCTATGTTTTTCCCCATAGGGAAGTAACGATAATTTCAGTTTAGAGAAGATTAGTCCTTATATACCCCAACCAGAAATTTATTTTAAGTGATAATTAAATGAAAACACATCATTATCAAAAGGAGTCTTTAGCAAAGGCTTCTGACCTTGCTGTGATACCTGAGGTTAATGTCTAGAGTGCTTGATATAGAGAAACAAAACTGTAATCATGTCGGAAAAAGGGGAATCACTTTTTTTTTTCATTTAATCACCTTTTTTTGTTTGTTTCTGAAAGTGCTGTCACTGGATGCTAAAATGATGTCAAGTGGATGGAAAAAGGCACAGGCAATCAGATAAAATTATTCAGGTTTCTGGGGAAAAGGATCATCAAAAAACGTCCTATCATGGCTTCACTAAAAATAGACACGTTATAATGGAACCAAAATTGATACCAAGAAAGTCTCGATATTATAGTGCTAAACGGTTTTTTAAATAAGGTAGTTGCAGTTTAGAAAATATAAATATAGCATTTGGCTTATTTGCAGACAGGAATGCCTGCTTATAAGGCTTATTTTAAAGGACTCGCTTTGCATTTTATTCCCTAACCAGCTAACTATAACATATTAGAGATATATTTACCATCTTATATAGGTTCTCATGTAAGCACTTTATAGAGATGGAAGCTAAATATTTTAGACTTATTCATGAAGAGGAAACCATAACTTTCTCTGAACCATATCCATAGTATTTCCGTTAGTATTTTAATAGTAGCAAGTGGCAGAATATAACAATGAATATATATGGAAAGTGAAGGATAGGCCAGATGTTATCCCTACATTTGAACACTTAGGGGATAGGTGGCATGATGACATTTCTAACTGCAGGGCAGGGTGTAGCTTGAAGCTGATGCATTTAGACCTAGAAAACCTCAAATATAATCCCCTGATCCATCCAGAGCAGATTCTAGTGCCACTACCAGTTATTTCTAGAGCACTTGATAACTCATTTTTCAGAGCATTTGCCATTATTATTTTTATTTATTATCTGTTTCCTTTAAACCATAAGCTTTGCGAGGGCAGGGTTTGTTTCTATCTTTGGAAGCATTCCAAATGTACAGGAGTTTTTCTTTTACATACAGGTAGTTTTGTTAAAAGAGAGTCTCATATAGTACAAAAGAACCCCGAATGGGGAAGAAGTAGATATATTAGTATTTGTGTACACAGAGAAGTGGAAGCTAAGGGAATCGGGGAGAAAGGACAGATTGAAATCCGAAGTGGAACAAGAAGCTAAGGATAGATTCCCAAGAAGCATTGATAGTGAACAGATCACTAGCAAACAAAGGGCTCTATTTGAAGGTTCTTCTGAGCTCACAGAACAAGAGATGAAAAGGCAGCTCAACACTTTCTCTTCCCTCTGCCTAGATTATGCAGTTCCCACTTCCTGTGGCTTGAAAGTACATAAGAAAGAGAGGACTTTAAGGCTATTTCAATTATTACATCTCTGTGTTGGAGTGTTGGAGACCATTGAAACTGCGGAACGATGCAGTAAACAAATTTGGCACACGTGCAAAAAGCACAACCACCAAGCGACAGCTTTATCATTACCTGCCCCTTATTTTGCTCATTAACCTACATCACCTTCCCTAATAAAAGTCACATGGGCTAAAGCTTAGGTGCCTTTGTCCTGCAGAACTGAGGGCCTTCTGGTCCCCCATGTTCTAGAAGTAAGAGGGTCTTCTGTGTTTTGTTATGCCTTGCCATCTCTCTTCCAGGATCTCCCGGTGCCCTGCAGCGCTGGCCGTGGCAGAGTGGCGCCCAACATGGGGCTGAAAGAGAAGGTCCCCCATGAGCCGAACAGAGAAAAGAAAAATGAAGGTCTGCTAGGAATGAACGAAGAAACAAAGAAGGTCTGCCTAAAGCAGGAAAAGGTGAAACTGCCGACGGTGGAAACGGTAGCCTGGCACTCGATGGAGTCGCGACCTGGAGTGGTAAGTAGAAACTTTGAAACCAGGATAATAACAATGGGGAAGAATCAAGACCCTAAACATTATATTCAGTTATTTAAATGTATGATAAAACAGCCAGGGGCTTGGATAACAGAGTCTAAGATAGAGGAATTGTCAAATATAATCCATGGTCAAATATAATCCTTGGTTCCCAGGTGAAGGTACTGTGGACCCGGAATGTTGGGAGAAAATTTAAAGTGTGCCCATCCGTCCAGAGACTCTCTTTCCATTTCTGTTTTCTCTGCATGAGGACTAGTAAGACATGTTCTGGAACCCTTGCAGGAGCATAAATTTGAATCCAGTCTCTCTCGTAATTGACAGGTTTTACATGGATGGCTAAAACTTCAAAATGAGAAATACGAGGTCTGTTTTCTTGTTTGTGTCTTTGTGTGTGTTGTGTATGTATGGCATTGCCAAAATTAATTCACAAAAGAGCTGTACTTAGTTGGCTTAAAGGAAATTAAGCGTTTATATAAGTTTTCACCATACCTAAAGTCAATTAATTTTGGTTGACAGGAACAGCAAAAAATTCAGTATTTAACATTATTAGATGTTAATATCAAAGTTTGTTGATCTAATACAGGCATGTCTTTAGAGTCATCAACATTAGGTATAATACTTTGTTGTACCTAGGTTTAATGGAGGAATGGAACTACATGTTATTAAGAGAAAAGAGTCTTTTAGCTTGTTATTTTGAATGGAAAGATGGGGGACAGAGTCATAGGGATAAAGAAAGTGATGGAAGGCTTGTGGGAAGTGGACAGTGAGAAAAGTGTTTTGTGCATGGTTGGGGCTAAGTTTAAAATTTCAGTAAATGAATTTTAAAAGTAAAGTGCAAAACTTGAATTTGGATTCGGTCTCTGTCAAAAGAAGGTTTTCTTAAGTCAGGGTTTGGTTCTTCCCTGCTCCCTGGTGCGGAGACCAGCTCAGCAGGTTAGGGCTGAAGAATGGGTGCTGTGAAACTTAAGGAACAAGTTAAAACAAGACACAGAGACATTTATCTTAATTAAAGGTGGGAACCGGGGGACTTAAGGTCTCAGGGACCAAGAGCGCTGCCTCAAGAAACCACACTGCTTTTATTGTGCTCTTTGGGATTATGTCAAGTGAGGAGGGGGCTATGGGTGCAGGATATAGTTTTTTTTTTATTATAAGTTCTTTTATTATTTTCAAAGTCACATAGCTGGTAGATGGTTAAGCTTTTACTCTGACCTTTAGGCATTTAACAACAATGGTTAGCATTTGAGGAAGCTCGGTGTTAGCTATCTATGCATAGCATCTAGAGAATCACCACTGTGCTTCCACAAATGGCCTGCCTATCTGTGGCAACCCTGCGTGCCTAGATCAACGCATTATGTCCTCATTCAGCTGACCCTATGAACAGCTTATGCCTTTAGGTCTTTGTTCTTAAGCTTAAGTCATTTACCAGCACTGGGACTGTTTTTCAAGCAGGAAGATGGGGTAAAGGAAAGCAGGACAAGATGGAGTTTTCAGCAAAGAGGCTAAGAAAATATTCTAGAAACATGTCTGGTGACACCCTGGCAATCCCAATAATGAAAAAGAAATTGTTAGAAAACATGTTTTTCATTTGGGAAAGAACCTCTACAGTCATAATGTGGCTATATTTGGTAAAAATGAGAGTAATTTTAAAGAAAAAGAGTGCTTTGATTCACATTCGAGTTTTGTGTATTGAGGTTAGTGTTTACTGTTTAAAACCCACCTCCCAAAAAATTCTTTGCCACTGTTATATTATTATAAACTTTGAGTTATTAAGAAAAATAATCTAAGCTTTGTTTGAATCTGATTGCTGTAATTTGTCGCTGGGTAAATATCAGATGTCCCTTGATAACCAGGAGACTAAATACACATTCTGGAAAAGTATCATTTAAAGGGTTGTCTTTAGCCTAAAATGTTTATCATGAATTAAGTGCCATATGCAAAAGAAAGTGAAGAAAATTAACTCTTAAATTTATACTTCTCACTTAAGAAGGGCCTCTATATTGGACTGGTCTACAGAGAGAATTACTGACTTCAAACTCACCCTAAAACAAGGCTCTAATAAGAAAAACACCAATGCCTGGACGAAAAGAAGACAACAACTAGAAGCAGACCACTGTCTCAAGATTGTCACACCTGACTTGAACCTACCATGTCCAGCCACCCAGTACTTGTCGCCCCTAGCCAGCAGGAAGCAGCTACGGAAGACAGGACCGTCACGACCCCCATTCCATATAACCAAAGGCTGGACTAATGGGTTCCCAGGAGGATGGAGACAGATCCCATCCCCTGACTGTTCAATTTGGAGACGTGCTGTGGACATGGTCTGCAGAGTCACATTGACCCATAGAAACCAGATGAACGCTCTGCAATCAAAATTTACTAGTACTATTCTTAAGTAACAAATAAAACAGGAGGAAATGTTGGGAGACCATTGAAACTGCGGAACTATGCAGTAAACAAATTTGGCACACGTGCAAAAGCACAACCACTAAGAGTTAGCTTTATCATTACCTGCACCTGATTTTGCTCATTAACCTACATCAGCTTCCCTAATAAAAGTCACATGGGCTAAAGCCTAGGTGCCTTTGTTCTACAGAACAGAGGGCCTCCTGGTCCCCCACATTCTAAATGTGAAAGAGTCTTGTGTATTCTGTTATGCCACGCCATCCCTCTTCCAGGATCTCCTGTTGTCCTGCAGTGCTGGCTGTGGCATTGGAGGAGGTCATGGAGGGGTTGTGACCACCAGTTGACCTGTGAGCTGGACTCCAGCAATTAGAAGCTCCTCACCCCCACCCTTGTCCTTGGAATGTATGTTCTGCCCACTGTTCCCACAGTGGGAGCTATTTTCAAGGATGTAGCCTTGAGCGGTAATGTGTGGTTGAGACCATCTGGACAGGGTACGTGACTGAACTTTGTTAAGAGTTCTGCATAAACTTTTAAGATTCTAGCAGTTGGATATGAAGGATCTACTCATCTTGTGGTCTCCCAAGACGCCACCGATGTACATTCTCTTGCTTATTGAACTGGCCACAGTCTAATCTGTTGTGATCTGCCCCCTTTCTTGGTCTTTTCCTGCCCTCTGTGTACAAGGGTGGTGGGGGAGAGGGGAGTTTGCAATTGATTGGCTGTTCAGATAATTCTCCAGTTCAGATGTCTGGCCCCTCAGTTTAGTTCTCTTCCCCCTACACTATGCTGGCTCTATCATGTGCCAAGGAATGAGTAACAGAAAGAGAGAGGAATGAATAGATTCATTCTCACTTCAGGATTACAAGCCAAAGCATTTGCTCTAGTGGGCTATAGAAACCTATCTTAAAACAAAACAATGAAACCAACCTATCTGGGATTTTGAGTACAAATCCACATTGAGGCTTAAAATCCAAAGAACCTTGTTGGTGACACTTAGAAATCTGAGATAACAGACTAAACATGGACTAATAGCATGATAAAGTGTAGGTCACATAATTTAAAGCGTGATATAAAAATCATTAGTGGTATAGCTAAGAGGTTTAGAAAAGGTACAGGGTTTGTGTATATTGTAGGTGCTCATATGTGTGTTTTATAAATCTGAACAGAAAAATAAAGCCCTAAAATGTATAACTCCACAAAGAATAACCCCTAGAAATATTTTAAGCTGTTAAAAGTACATAGCCTTCAATTACTGGGGGTAGCTCAGCATCATCTCTGAAGATACTCAGGTGTAACTTAACTAAGACTTAGACAAAGAAATGGGCAGAACATTAGGAGTAAAAAGAAAGAAGCCAGTGAATCTATTCTATTCTACCCTATAAAACAAGAAAAGCGAAGAGTCTGTTCTGCTATCCTTCAAAAAAGTTCTAATTCTAAAAGTCAAAAGGAAAATAATAGTCTTAAGATAGGAACACACCAAAGAAATTAAAGCATCAGGAATTAAGTCCACGTATTTGTTTTCTATTGCTGTTATAACAAATGTCAGCAAACATCCCTTTGTCTCATCCTATGGTGGCAGGTAGACTTTACTACATTAGAGCCATGTGTCCCCTTTCATAACTGGAGACTTTTCTTGTTTAATTCTTTGATATTTTCCTCTCTTCTCTTTAGAATTTCTAATAATTGAATTTACGTTGATTCTTGACAGTGATGATCTTTTCTCTCCAATTTTCCTCTCTTCTTTTTCTTTCGCTTTTAACCTCTTGGAGAGCACCTGTGCTTTATCTTTCAAATTTAAATTTTTTTTTTTTTATTTAGGAAGTCATTCTTTAATTTCTGCATGCACACTCTTGCTTGTTTTTGTCTTTTTGCCTTTTCTAGGGCTGCTCCCGCGGCATATGGAGGTTCCCAGGCTAGGGGTCTAATCAGAGCTGTAGCCGACGGCCTATGCCAGAGCCACAGCAACTTGGGATCCAAGCCCTGTCTGCAATCTATACCACAGCTCATGGCAGCCCCAGATCCAATACCAGGGATCGAACCCACAACCTCGTGGTTCCTGGTCAGATTTGTTAACCACTGAGCCACGATGAGAACTCCCACCCTTGCTTGTTTGGTCTTCTTCTTTTTTCAGAACTTTGTGTTCTTGGTTTTTGGATACAGTGCTTCCAACCCAAGGACCCTAAAGTTTTACTTAAAGCTCTCTTCTGCTTTGGGGACAATTTTCTATTCTCCTTGGTCTGTCTTTGTTACCTGCAGCCTTTGCTCTGGTTTCTGTCCATTTATATTTACGACTAAGGGAACTATAAGGCTGATGGTGTGCATTGTATGTGAAAGAGATTTGTTAGCTGGGATTTTACTTTAGAGTCTGTTGCTTTCTCTTTTGGCAAGTACTAGCAGAAGGAAGGCTGTGCTTTCTGACATGAGCGTGAAATGCCCCACTGCAGGTAATCGTGCAAGAGAAGATAGGTGTCTGACTGTTCAGGTCTTCAATGAATTTCCTGTTTTCAACTCTTTCTCCTGCCGTTTTTTCTACCTTCAGCCTCTAATCTGAATCAGCCCTAGATTTCTGCTGGACCGGTTGTTTGTCCTATCTGTTGCAGCCCCCTTCTCTTTTATTTCAGGCTACAGCTGTAGCTGAAAATATTCTTTCCAAATTTCCATATTCCAGAAATGTGTCAAAGTACTTGTTTGTGGATTGCCCTCCTCCTGTTCTTTTAATTGTTGTTTTTACAATTTTAGATGCTTTACTATAGTCTTATCGGGGTCTACAGAGGAAGAGAAGCTGAATAAATAAATGAGCTTAAACTTCTATTTTGTACTGAAATCTCCTATGCATTGTTTGATTGAAGTTGGTGGTGGAAAGCATAAGACCAATTAGTAGACAATCATTTTGTGATTCTGTTTATTTCAGTTAGTGATTATTTCAATTATTATTTCAATTAGCTTAAATCACTGTCTCTTGGATTTTATCTGGAAAGGAGAGAAAGTCATGTTAATAGGTATAAATACCATCCTTAAGTGATGTGGCGCTATTAAAAATCATGGCTAGCACCTAGTTTTTCAGTCCTGCTCTTTCTTTTATTTCCAAGCAAATCAGAATTTTTTAGACACGTTTGAGAATATAAAAATTTCTTCTGATTTGGATTCTTCTGCATTTAAGACCTTGTTCTCTCCCCCATAGAAAGGACTTAGAATTTTGTACAAAAGCCTCTATTCTGGTGTCTAGGTTGCAGATCAGGGAAGGAGAACCACTATGAATGATAGAGACTAGATTTATTACAGGAATTAGATTGTACAAATCTGTGGGAGAATCTAGAGACACAAAGGTCCCAAATGTGATGGTGGAAGGATCAGAAAAAGTTGCTAATCATGAGGAGGAACTGGGACGTAATTTCTGGAAGGCCTCTCTGCACATGGTGATGGGTCTGAAGTAGGACACGTAGTTGGGAGAGAAATTTGACCTGAAATAGGGGAAGGAAAGCTGAACTGGGACCCATGGGGACAAAATGGAATCTGAGGAGACAAATTGGAACTCATGTTATAGAAGGGAACCCTGTTTGATCTTGTAGCATCTAATTGGCAACATGAGCCACCTAAAGAGGAAGCTGGTGCCTTTCACAAGTTGTAGCACATGTGCCTGTTCCAGGACCCAGAAAATCTAAAGGAGGGGAGCTGGTGGGAGCTGGAGTTGCTGTGGACCTGTTGCTGCTCCTTGTCAGGGAGGCAAGCAAGAAGGTCAGGACAGGGTGCATGGGCTGGAGCGGTGCCTGAGGCACAACCTTAGTTCAGGTTCTAAGCAGTTATTACTTAGATATGTTGAATTTGCTGTTTCTGTTTGATGTCTGTTCATGTGTACAGGTTGGCAGGAAGCTGAAGGTAGTGGTCAGAGACTAATATCAGAATCCTAGGGTTTTGAAATCAAAGAGTTCCATGGTTGATAAGATTCAGAAAATGCAAGGTTAAGATCCTTAGATTTTAGGAGATTGAAGAACTATGAACCTAGGACTTTAGGCAATTAGATAAATCATCCAAGAGGACATTGAAGTTTTGCAATATGATGATGGATATTTTGAAAGACTAGTGCCAAAATCATTTAAGTATGGACCAGAACTAAAGTGACAGGGTTTGGACTATCCCTGGTTTTACACACCTACTGCTACGAGTCTTGAAATGTATCCCCTGAGGATAAGAGGGGACTCCTCTATGAAAGTTCTTTAAGAGAATTATGGTGCTGTACATATAAGGTATAAAATCATCATTGTCATGACTTTAGTGACTGCATATGCACATTTTTATTAAAAATGCTGCTTCGGAAGTTCCTGTCCTGGTGCAGCAGAAAGGAATCCAACTAGGAACCATGAGGTTGAGGGTTCGAACCCTGCCCTCTCTCAGTGGGTTAAGGATCCGGTGTTGCCATGAGCTGTGGTATAGATTGCAGACCAGCTTGGATCCTGCATTGTTGTGGCTGTGGTGTAGGCCGTCAGCTACAGCTCTGATTGGACCCTTAGCCTGGGAACCTCCATATACATGGGTGTGGCCCTAAAAATACAAAAAGACAAATAATAATAATAAAATTAAGAAAATAAAAATGCCCCTTAAATGAAGATTTAAAGTAGTCAGATTCAGAGTTCCCATCATGGCTCAGCAGAAACAAATCTGATTAGTCTCCATAAGGATGTAGGTTCGGAGTGCTGGCCTCGCTCAGTGGGTTAAGGATTTGGCATTGCTGTGAGCTGTGGTGTAGGTTGCAGATGTGGCTGGCTTGGGTCTGGCATTGCTATGGCTGTGGTGTAGGCCGGCAGCTACAGCTCCAATTCGACCCCTAGCCTGGGAACCTCCATATGCCACTGGTGCAGCCCTAAAAAGACAAACAAACAAACAAATAAATAAAGTAGTCAAAGTCCTAGAAAGAAAACATAGAATGGTGGCTACCAGGGCCTCTTGTAGGAGGGGGGAAGGAGGAGTTATTTAATGAGTTACAGTGTCAGTTTCACAAGATGTAGACATTCTGGAGATCTTTTGTACAACAATGTGAATGTACTTAACACTACTGAACTATCCACTTTAAAATGGTCAAGATCGGAGTTCCCGTCGTGGTGCAGTGGTTAACGAATCCGACTAGGAACCATGAGGTTGCGGGTTCGGTCCCTGCCCTTGCTCAGTGGGTTAAGGGTCTGGCGTTGCCGTGAGCTGTGGTGTAGGTTGCAGACGTGGCTCGGATCCCGCGTTGCTGTGGCTCTGGCGTAGGCCTGTGGCTATGGCTCCGATTCGACCCCTAGCCTGGGAACCTCCATATGCCACGGGAGCGGCCCAAGAAATAGCAACAACAACAACAACAACAAAAAAGACAAAAAATAAAATAAATAAAATGGTCAAGATCGTGAATTTTATGTTAGTTTTTTTTTTTTTTTTAGCCACAATCTTAAAAAATGAATAATCAGTTAACACAAATTCTTATATAATACTATGAAGGGTTAAGGTGTTGACGTGTATCTGGAAATAAAACAATCTTTAGAAAAAGATTTTAAAAAGAAACAGAAGAAGCTCAATTTTCAGGGCAAGCACAATGTTTGTTACTAAGTATTGAGTCGTAGGTATAGTTTCTGCCTCAGGAAACTAAACTCTAAATTAGAGATGGAGATAGATCCAATGTCAGACAGGAGACTGGAGAGAAAATATCACAGTTAATAACTAGTGGATACCTTAATACAACAATATAGAACAAATTATTGGAAATAAAGGAAGTTGGACATACCCTGGAATGTCAATGGAGAAGAAAGGAATGGATGGTTGTGTGCCAAAAAAAAAAAAAAAAAGCAGTTCCTGGGCAGACAGTGATTGCACCTAGAGTGTAATTGTTTGCATGAGAGGGGCCCCTTCGATAACTCTAGGAGAAAATTTGGTGGGTGATGTGCTGGATGTGAAGAGTGTCTGATTGTTAATCTTGCTCAGTCAGAGGAAAAAAAAATACATGTATATATATATATATATATTGCTTATACCATTAAAATGAACTTCAAGAAATTTCTAGATTGAGCTAGATTTACTCCTAGAAGTCCATCTCCCTGTTTTACTGAATTTTAAAGAACCTTGACTTGCTGTGATCTGGCCTTGATTTGTTCCCATTCACACAGCTAATGAACGGCACAGTTAAGGCTCTGGATGTTATTCCTTGTCCTTTTCCTAGAGGTGGTCTGCCCATCGGGTGTGTTGTAGGACTGGAAATTGTTGTTCCTCTTTGTACCACCACCACCTCCATCAGCAGCAGCAGCAGCATAGTTATTTGTTATTTAAAAAATAGCCAGAAAAAGGTAGTATAGGAGTTACTAAAGCTATTAATAGGCGTTCCCATCGTGGTGCAGTGGTTAACAAATCCGACTAGGAACCATGAGGTTGCGGGTTCGGTCCCTGCCTTTGCTCAGTGGGTTAACAATCCGGCGTTGCCGTGAGCTGTGGTGTAGGTTGCAGGCACAGCTCAGATCCCGCGTTGCTGTGGCTCTGGTGTAGGCTGGTGGCTACAGCTCCAATTGGACCCCTGGTCTGGGAACCTCCATGTGCTGCGGGAGCGGCCCAAGAAATGGCAAAAAGACACACACACACACACACACACACACACACACAAAAGCTATAAATAAAGTCAGCACAAAATTAGGTAATAATTTGTCTTTTAATTTCATATATCTTGAATTAGAAAGCATATTATAAAAGAAATGGCACTTCCAAAATGAGTGCAGAGTGTTGCTTTAAGAATTTATTTCAGAGCTTCTCACAAACACGTGTCCCCAAAGCACCCAGTTCTAAATACCATTTTACTCTATATGTTATTTTGATTCTTGGGAAGATATGCCACATATTACTGAACTGCCAATGAGAAGCAGGCATGAGACATGCTGAGTGATAATGCAGTCTTTCCAACTCAAAGTTCACTCTCTTTTTATGAGGAGAAATTTAAATATTCTTACATGCCTTTCTGCTCTTCTCACTTTCTTGGCACTTCCAGCTGCTCCTCCCAAGAACTCAAGTTGCTCAAGTTTAAGTTGGAGAAGCAAAGCCATTATATCTCCTGTGTTGTCTCTAAATTAACCTAATAGATCAATTGACCATAACATTTATTGCTTAAACGGAGGCATTTTGGATCAAATGGGAGCAAGTATCAAGATTACCTGGAATAACGGACATAAAGAGGCATTGTCCTGCACTTAGTGGACTATGTGGTCACTTTATTTGTACTGCAAGGCAATATTCAGTCTATATCTGAGAGCACCTTTTCAGATCAAATCTAATGACCTATAAACATGAAATAAAGTGATGTGATGATGTTCAGAATTCTCAGAGGTAGAATATTCAAATATTTGGGATTAGGTCTGTGACCTGAGTTATGAGTATTTTCAGAGTTACCATTACTTCATAGAGAGCTAGATGAAATTAATAGAGAGATGATTGGTTAAGGTTTTTAAAGATTTGTTTCAGATAAGCATTTAGATATTTGCTTATTTAATACGGGTATTTTTGTGCAGCAAATAGGGAAATAATTTAGAAACATGCTGAAGCATAAATGAGCAAGTGATACTTTTTTTTTTGTCTTTTCTAGGGCTGCTCCCATGGCATACGGAGGTTCCTAGGCTAGGGGTCTAATTGGAGCTGTAGCTGCTGGCCTATGCCAGAGCCACAGCAACGCAGGATCTGAGCTGCGTCTGCAACCTACATCACAGCTCACAGCAATGCTGGATCCTTAACCCACTGAGGGAGGCCAGGGATCGAACCCGTAACCTCATGGTTCCTAGTCAGATTCGTTAACCACTGAGCCACGACGGGAGCTCTGGAGCAAGTGATACTTTTGATTCTGGTGTGGATTCATATCAGAATACCTGCAAATAATTATTGAAGTTGGCATTTATTATAGATATCTGAAAGTTCAGATATTCAAATATATTCAAAATCAGATTATTCAAAAATCATTAAAAGATTATTTTATATGAGAATTACCCTTGGAAATAATAATTCAGAAATTATCTTTTGCCTTTGAACCTGCAAATAGAATAAATTACATTTTGCTAACAATCTCTAAACTTAAATGATGTTGAATAAGAAACCAAGTATTTTCAGAGTGCCACAGTGTAACATAAATATTTTTTAATCTGCCCTGGAGCCAGAAAAAGAATCGTTCAACCTTCAGTGCTTAATAGGACATTTTAATTTAGGGCATCCTTGATTGGTATGTAGGGACTGAAGTCTTTCCAGATGCAGAAAGAAGTATCGCTTACTTTTGTTTCTTTTTAGATGTGCCACAGAGTTTGAAAAACAGAGGATTTTATATTTGGTATAAAATTACATTAACACCTTGCCAGTTATCTAAACCCTTTGAAACAGAGCCTTGAATTGGAATCATGTGGAAAAGGCTTCTAAGTTCTCTAAATAATTGTCACAAAACCTCTCTACTGAATCCATGTCCTGAACAATGACTGACTCCATAACACTGCTTGTTGACTTTTAATGTGTGTGGTGTATACTGTACATGAATACAAAAGACTTTATCTGTTTTCTCTGAGTAGAAATTTACAACAAAAAACTAAAAGGAAGGAAAGAACAGCAGATAAGAAAGGAAACATTCAATCTACATGCATTTTTAATGTAGAGATCTATTCTTAATAAGGCTTTCAAATCAGCAAGAAAAATTTAAATTATACCAACTACTGCTTAATGAGGGTAAATGTAATTTCTTTTCAAAAGAATTCCATAAAAAGCATAAGTGTTTTTAAAAGTTGTTGGCATTTAAAGTGATAAGCTTTATTTTTCAGTAAAACTCACTGCCATTGAACACTTCATTCTTCCATAAAGCTAAATGAAATAGTTTTATAATACAAGCTTAGGAAAGATAACAAAATTATGCATATTATATGATATGTGAGAATATAAATATCCATCTTGATGTAATTACCTCCAGAACAGACCTTTTTGGACTTGAATACTTGAGACTCTGAGTCAGATGAGTGAGACAGTGGGAAAACACAGGATAATTCTGAGTCCCTTGGCCCCAGTTTATAGGATTGTTTTCAGTGCTGCTTATTTGAAGTGAGAGGTCATGTCATTCTGTATTACAGAATTCCAGAGGTGCTGACTCAATGTCAAGTCCAAGTACGTTTCCCTGAGAAATTGATGAGGTTGAACTGGAAAATGGCTGTAGGTATGTGGAGGAAGTGATGGACTAGTTGTTAAAAGGTACTAACGAGACTGATGATTCATCTAGGTTTCAGTTGTTAAGAAAAATAATACATTCTCCAGAAAGAAAGAAAAAACAAAACTGCTTGGTAAGAAATAACATTACTATACTATCCTCCCCAGTCCCCCACTAGTCTACATATTATTAAAAGTGAGTTGTTAAAAACTTTCATCTTTGAGATCTTGAAGAGAGCAAGACAATACCGAAATAACTCTAGCCCAGGGCTATCACTGCCAGGATTGCGTCCTCCACACCAAGTGTGTTCTGGTTGACAAATTTCTTTTCCCACTCAAATTCTGAATGGACCCTTAAGCTGTTGGTGCAATGACTCCTCTGAGTCATTTTGCTATTGTGGAAATACGCTGTTGGGAGTTGTTTACATTCTCTCCCTCCATTTCTCTTGGAGATGGAAGAGAGCTGGGTCTGGCTGGGGAGGGGGATGTGTCGTCAGAGATCCGTTTCCCTCTGTTAAAGTTAAGTGTCTTGTATTCGGGTCATTTCTTGGCGAAAGGCTTATTGCTATGGTGATTTTAACAATTCTACCTGGCCAGGTGTTTGTCCTTGAGAAACGCCATCTACACGTAAGATGGAACATCTTTCCTTCTTTCAGACATGTCAGTCCCTGGGAACCCTGTTATGTGTGCAACGTGATATCTGGACTTCAGTCTCCAATGTGGAGAGAGTCGGTGGTTATTTATTGATCGAAGATGGTTATTCAGACCTATTTCTTAAGTCGTGCAGTAGGGGATGTGATTTTCCTGGTGATGTTTCCTGGTGAGGTTCTTGCCTCTTCAGGACACATAAAAAGAGTGGAGTGGGAGTGCAAAGAGGTTGTAATGATCCACCACCACAAGTTCTCCTCTAATCTTAGAGATGGGTTGGTGGACACGCTTTCAAATACCAAACTCACAACTCACATCTTTCCAAGGATAAAGCGCTCCTTTGAAGATTGTATATTCATTTATTTGGTAAGGCAGAGGCCATTGTTGCTAATAATAAACCTCCTTCTCACTTGCTTTCATTTCATTACCGTTTTTTGAGTGGGAGAGCAAAGAGTATAGTTACAGTCAGCATGCTGGGAATTTCACATGTCTTACGCATGATGAAATCCTGAAGGGACTTGCTGTTACACCACTTAGCCTGAGATGTCCTTCACTCCTTCCCTGTCTGGAAAAAGAAATCTGCTTATCCTTTAAAGCAGAGATCAAGTGTCACTTACTTTCTACTAACAGCTCTCCTCCCTCAAACCAGCTGAACTGTGCTCTCACTTCTCAGCGGTGTATGGTGCCGTGGTGCTGCCAGTTGATGTTTACCACATTATATTTCAGTGAACTCTGTGCAAATCTCCCTCTTGCTAGAGGATGAGCCCTTACAGGGAAAGGCTCTGTTTTCTCCATTTGTGTATCACCAGAGCCTCACAGAACAACTGGTGCTTCGTAATGCCCAGTAGATATTAGTGTTGCAACCAGAACTGGTGTCTGGTCCAATACTAACACTACACCGAGTTATTTCTGAAATAGAAACCAACCAACCAATCGACAAAACAAACAAACAAAACCCAAGTGATTATAGTCTTTATTACTTGTCTAATCTGCATCCTTCACTCAACTAGAATATTGTGTGTGTGTGGGTGGATGGTGCAAGATAGGGCAGGATACATTTCTGAGTTTATTTTCTTCTTTTTTTTTTTTTTTTTTTTTGGTCTTTTTAGGGCCGCACCCATGGCATATGGAGGTTTCCAGGCTAGGGGTCTAATCAGAGCTATAGCGGCTGGCCTACACCACAGCTCACGGCAACGCCGGATCCTTGACCCACTGATTGAGGCCAGGGATCGAACCCGAAACCTCATGGTTCCTAGTCGGATTCATTTCTGCTGTGCCACTATGGGAACTCCCTGGGTTTATTTTCTGATTGACTTTCTCAGCATAAGTCTCTTAAGTCGTGGACATCATGCTACTGTGAAACTTTTAAATGTAAAAAAAAAAAAATGTATATATATATATATATATATAGGAGTTTCAGATGAAAGGTGTGAGCTGCTGGGACATTAATAAGTAGAATGAAAATGAATTTTAAAGATACTGCATTTTTGTCAAAACTCTGTCTAGAAGAGTCAGAAGGACTTTCTCTCTGTCTTTGTAGAAACCTCTTCCTCCTCCCCTTTTTTTTCCTTTTCCTCCCACTCCTCTTTCTCCTTCTGCTCCTCTCTGACTACCTCCTTCTCTTTTTTCCTCTTTTTTGTATCCATGCCTATTTTACATGTTCTCTTTTCCTCCTTTTTATTCCTAGAGGTTTATTTTTAAGAAGTTGGCAATGGTGATGGCAAGTCAGTGAATCAAGTAAGAAAATGATTACAGGGAAATTAGAGCAATCTAAACCATGACTGTAGGAAGGAAAGATTTCTCACTTGGTTTTATTTTTCTCTATTTCAGAAGTGCATTTATTTACGTTGCCTAGGTAATACAGTCACGTGGTTCTAAATTCAAAATGAGAGAAGGAAATAGAAAGGAAAATCTCCCCCATTTATCCTCTAGCCACTTGGTTTCTTCTGGACAGAAAGGCAAGGACAAGTTTCTTCTGTGTCCTTCCGGTGATGTTTTCTACATGTATAAATAAACACACAGATATTCCAAGGTTGAGATATTCAAAGACAAATATGATAGATACCTAACCCTAACCACAGAAGGAGCTCACATTCTAATAAATGGCATGTAAACAGGCTTCTAAAACTTACTTTAGTCAGGAGATATTGAACACACTTGTTTCTCACTTTTAATTTAAAGATGCTCTTAAGAAATCAGTGTCATAAAGAGGCTGAAGAAAGTCTCAGCCAGGAAAGACTCTCTGTTTCAATCAAGCAATTGATAATTATTCTCTCCTTAGCATTAATTCAAATGAATTACCCATTTCAGTAGAACAACCTGAAATGTGAACTATAAAACTTTCCACTCCTTTTAACCTGGTAATTGCTACCATTAGACAATTTTCTTAAATTTAAAAATAGTCGATTTATCTTGATCAATTGTCTTAAAATTGCCTACTTTTTAAAGACAAAACAACTAGTTGAAAGATCAGTTTTTAATTTGTAGCCTTACTCTGACCCTGAATCATCCTATGAGTTAATATTTATTGTATAACCAGATCATAGATGGAATCAGTAGACACTTGAACTTTTTGTTACTTAATATAGATTGCATGATATTGGTATAATATTTAACTTATTGAAGTTTTTGTGAAAATCTCTACCTTTTGACTATGCAACATTAGATCTTAATGCCTTACCCACTAGTAGATTTCTTCCATACTACTTGGTATCAATTTTGTCCCACAAATACATTGTAACTAGAAAGTACAATTTCATGATTCTGATTATCTGCCATTGTTAATGTCTTGCCACTTTTGATGTGCGTACTGTGATCTGTTAGGGTCAGTTCAGTCTTATTTCATAATTCATGCATTGAACAAATAATAATCAGGATCTCTTATATGCTCAAATAATATCTATTAAGGTAGTAGTTAGATAGTGGGACATGGAACTTCTGTTTTAATAGAGAAGACAAAATAAACAACCAGACAAGTAAAATGATTATAGGTTTGGAAAAATAAAAGAAATAACTAAAAGATAAGAGTAAAAGTACCTGCGTAAAGCCACTAAATAGTCAGGAAAGACCTCTGAGGAATTCACAGTTGACCACAGTTTTGAGAATGAATGAGTTTTACAGTGATTGGGAAATACAGTTTGGGCAGGGATAACTGTTAAGGCGGGTGAAAAAGCTTGGCATTTTCTGGGAAAAAGATAAGTGACGACCTATCTGAAGATGCACAATTATTTAGTGTTAGAAGTCATAAGTCTCCTTTTGTATAGGGTCATCAGACACATCAGATAGGATGCAGAAGGGATTCACCACTCATTCACTCCTTCATTTATTTAAGATACTCTAGTCAGAATAGCAAAACCACTGCCTTGACATCTGGTATCTTAAGTAGTTAAATTATTTTTTTTATTTTTTGTTTTTTCAGGGCTGCACCTGGGGCACATGGAGGTTCCCAGGCTAGGGGTCAAATCGGAGCTACAGCTGCTGGCCTACACCACAGCTACAGCAAAGCAGGATCCGAGCTGAGTCTGCAACCTACACCACAGCTCATGGCAATGCCAGCTACTTAACCCACTGAGCAAGGCCAGGGATCGACCCTGAAACCTCATGGTTCCTAGTCGGGTTCGTTTCCACCGTTCCACAATAGTAACTCCAAAGTAGTTAAAGTAACTTTTTAAAAAAGTTTATATTTTTATCATTTCCCTGATATTAAAACTTTCATTTCCAAAGTATAAAACACAAAATATTTCATTTTTTAAAAGATTCTGCTCTTAATTAATTAATTAATTAATTTTTTTCTTTTTTTGGCCACACCTGTGGCATATGGAAGTTCTCAGACCAGGGATTCAATCTGAGTTGCAGCTGAGGGAATGCTGGAACCTTAACCCAGTGCCCTGGGCCAGGGATGGAATGGGCACCACCTCAGAGACAATACTGGACCATTAACCTACTGCACCACCGTGGGAATACCAAAATATTTTTCCTTGGTATGAAGAAGATTCCAATTGCCACAGGAAGACTCCGAGAGGTCATAAACTCTGAGTTTCAAAGTGATTAATGTATAAATTGCACATCACACGTTATATTATGCTTTTTCTAAGCCCCAGATGAACCAGAGGTGGACATCTGACCCATGATGGGCCAGTCAGATTGTTTTGGAGTAAGAAGCCTGGGGAACCATCTGTATGATGAAGGGGACTCAGACTGAAAGATTCAGTAGTGTGGGTGAGAGCCACTGCATTTCAAAGCCACAAGCTAGCTGAAATTTGCGGGGGGGGGGGGTGGTGGGGGGCGGGTAATAGAATATAGAAAACATAGGAAGCCAGTTTACAGAGAGAAGCAAGAAAATACAGCAAACATACAGAGAAGCAGCACTAAGACCATGTGGCTACTGAGAAATAGAGTTGTGTGCTTCCAGATTTTCCAGTCCTTCTGTGCAGACTTCCTGCTAGGTGCAGGCAAAAGGGACTTCTGCCATAGACTCTTTAAAGCACCTGGGCTCCAAAAATTACAAACTCACACAAGAAAAATCAATTTTCTAAAGAACTCAAAGGGCACCTCTGGGAGTACCCATCATGGCCCAGTGGTTAACGAATCCGACTAGGAACCATGAGGTTGCGGGTTCGGTCCCTGCCCTTGCTCAGTGGGTTAAGGATCCGACGTTGCCGTGAACCTCTGTCATTTGACCACCTGCACGCCACACTAGCACAGCGAGACCCTGCATTCTAAACATCCATTCTTGTTACTAACACAGTTCAGTTCTAAGGGAAATGCTTCTCCATATCACATGCCTTGTCCTTGAAACCAAAAGCAGCTTGTTGTGATTATACCTCTTTAATGTCAGAGATGGGCATTGCTGTAGAGTACAGGGCAGCCTTGAGCAAGTAGCAATTCTTGGGTAAGGGAGAAGACTGACTTACTTGTTAAATGCTTCTCTCAGCCAGCAGGAGTACAATAGATTTTTGCACAATAAAATATGACTTACAATGCTGTGGGATATGTATGTTTTTGTTTCCCTTCTGAGGAACTCCAAATTATGTAGAATTTAAAATAGTTGTTCATGGAGGGAAAGCATCACTATATGATAATAAACAATTTGTATTATTTATAAATATATATAAATGTGAATTGTAACATGCATGATACTGATTCTTAATACAACTGAGAGGTTCTAGGTATTATCAAAAGAAATGACGAAAGCTGAAACAAATTTTATGGAATGATATAAGATTACTATGTTCTGTAATGTCTTCTGTGGAATGATAATTCTCACATACAATCCCATTGAATTTTGAATTATGGTATATAAAGTTCTCGGTTCGTTTATGAGTTATTGATAATTCCCATTGCCATTGCCTCATAAAAGCAAAGTTTGTCCAAACTGACATATACAATCATATCATTTATGAACTACAGTAACTCAAGAGTGATTGTCTAATTTAGCATTTTCCATAGATAAAATATAAATTAAGTGAACATTTTGACTACAACAATATAATCAGCATTTTGCAGAAATGAATGCAAGAATTAATTTTGCAGAAAGAATATATTATTTATTGCTTACATATCTTTATTAGCCATCCAAACATCTGCTTATGAGCAGAACACCCAGGTATGTACAATAATAAATTTATTTATCTGTGATATTTTTCAACTTGATATCTTGACTTATCAACTTTAAATATTTGGCCATATGGTAGGTAAGTCTCCACTGTATTCCTATGCCATGTGATCCAGATATTGGCTGCACTTAATGTTTTGAAACCCCTCCATGTGTATTTTTCCACGGCCCTCATTTTTTTTCCATATTTTCTACTTGTCTCTTTTTAGAAGGGCTTTCCCATCATCATTTAAATGTGCTTATGTTTTCTCTTATCATAATTTTTTTATTATTACTCAAATGAATTGATCACATCTGTACTTGTATAATGATCATAACAATCCAATTTCACAGGATTTCCATCCGATAACCCAAGCATATCCCCCCACTCCCCAAACTGTCTCCTCCGGAGACCATAAGTTTTTCAATGTCTGTGAGTCAGCATCTGTTCTGCAAAGAGGTTCAGTCTGACCTTTTTTCAGATTCCACATGTCAGTGAAAGCATTTGATGTTGGTGTCTCATTGTACGGCTGACTTCATTTCGCATGATAATTTCTAGGTCCATCCATGTTGCTAAAAATGCCGGTATTTCATTCCTTCTAATGTCTTATCATTAAATGTAAGCAAACAACCAACCTCCTCCATCCTCCCAAGTGGACACTGACTTCCATCTATCTGTATTCTCTCTTTCTCCTCAGGGCCAAGCTATTTCAAAGACAACCCTAATCCCTGTTTCCATTGCTTATGCCCCAATCATTCCTCAGGGAATTTCATCTCAGCTTGGCCCTCCCCAACCCCTTGTCCAAATTCTTTTTTTGCTTTTTAGGCCCACACCCACAACATATGGAAGCTGGCAAGCTAGGGGTAGAATTGGAGCTGCAGCTGCCGGCCTACACCACAGCTTATGGCAATGGTGGATTCCCCCACCCACTGAATGAGGCCAGGGATCAAACCCGCATCCTCATGGATACTAGTCAGATTCGTTTCCACTGCAGCACAACGGGAACTCCCCTTGTCCCAAATTCTATCACAGAAATTACTCTCTACTGTTACCACTGGCTCCCTACTTGCTAGATCCAGAAGATATTTTTATGTCTTGCTTGATCTTTAGAGCCACAGAATGTCACATGGACAAAATCATTGCTGTCACCTATTCCAGCTCTCTCCAGGGATGGATGTGAAAACTGGAGACCAGAGAGTCAAGTGTTCTCCTTCCCAGTCACTCTCAGCTGTGTCTCCATAGTCAAGGGAAAGGAGTGAAATGTCTTGTTGTCAAAAGAGTCTTCACTGTTTATCTGACCATCTCTCTACCCAGATAAGTTAATGAAAATTCATGATGCTGAAAATGAAAGAGGTCAGACTAAAAATGACACACATTTTATATGTCTAGTGAGTCTCATTCATGAACTTCATGGTAGCCAGTCTTTTAAAAAGTGGAATTCTTGGAGTTCCTGTCGTGGCTCAGTGGTTAACGAATCCAACTAGGAACCATGAGGTTGTGGGTTCCATCCCTGGCCTTGCTCATTGGTTTGAGGATCTGGTGTTGCTGTGAGCTGTGGTGTAGGTCGCAGACGAGGCTCGGATCCCGTGTTGCTGTGGCTGTGGCGTAGGCCGTCATATGCCGTGGGTGTGGCCCTAGAAAAAGACCAAAAAAAAAAAAAAGTGGAATTCTAGAATTTAAAAATAACTTATTTATTTTACAAAGGGGAATTGCTCTTGAAGAGCCAAGATAGGTTTGACAGGAGTAAAATCCTACTTGTATTATTGGTGACTTTTTTTTATTTTTTATTTATTTTTATTTATTTATTTTGTCTCTTGTCTTTTTAGGGCCATACCCACAGCATATGGAGGTTCCCAGGCTAGGGGTCGAATGGGAGCTATAGCTGCTGGCCTATGCCACAGCCACAATGATGCCAGATCCAAGCCTCGTCTGCAAACTATACCACAGCTCATGGCAATGCTGTGATCCTTAACCCACTGAGTGAGGCCAGGGATCGAACCTGCATCCTCATGGATACTAGCTGAGTTTGTTAACCACTGAGCCATGACAGGAACTCCTATTGGTGACTTTTTAAAGTGGGCAATGCTGATGCATCTGCATGGCTGCATTTTAATTATTATACAGTAAGAACATAAAAGATGCCTTTTATTGCAGATGTGATCTATCAACCAGCTGGAGGGCTTCTGCTGGAAGAGGAAGCTCTCCTCTCTGCTTCCTTCCTCTCTCCTCACAGAGAAGAGAGATGCAATCTTCAGCCTTTTACTCTGGCCAGCCTGAATCTCCTCCTGTCCAAAATCAAATACTTTTAAGTTTCACACTCATCCAGAGTTCCTCAGCTTCAGGAATTAGGTCAGTATTTACATACAGAGAGACTCATTATTTTAAGTGTGGAAGCTTTGGAGCCATGTCAAGTCCCATCTCCATGAAGCGTTCTGACTAATTCTTCCTAATACTAGTTGATTAATATTATTTGAAATGTCCTCAGGTCTTGTGCACTCAATTTGTCTCACACATCAAATATCTGCTCATATATTGCCTAGGAGCTATTTTCTAGGTTTTCTTTTATTCAGGTATGTTTCTTTGCCCGTTCAGCTGGTCATTTCCATGAAGAATTTGGAGTCTTTCCAACTAGATGACTGAATATGGGTAATTTAGTTACCTTTCCTAAATTTTAGTCTTCTCATCTCTCCAATGGCAGTACCATTACCTGCTTACAGAACTGTCATAAGGATTGTGTGTTCTCAGTATGCTTGGCACATGGTAGGCCTCTACACATATTGATTTCCCTTCTTATCATCCTCATTTCCTCTCTTCTTTCCTTTTCTTCCTTACGGAACCTATAGCCATGTCACCCTCAATAGATGCTGCTTTTTGCATTCTCATGGAGTGACTGTATATTACCACAGTCAGGATAAAGTGAAGACTCATTTCACAAGATAACACTGAAAACTGTGTAACCTGGGATGGGCGATTCCATATGGTTCAGGTGACATGATATTTTTTATTACAACCTTTTCAGGTAATACAATGAATTATTAATCCAAATTAGAAAGCGGTAGCTGAAGCCCTGGATTGGTGCCCAGAGAACAGCTCTGCCATGTTATAGGCATATGGTCACCTGGCTGGGACAATGACTTTTTGTGCATGTGCCGAATGAAACTTTACAATGTCTGTTGACATTCTGTCCTTCCTTTGTTTCTCTATATTGGATGACTTTGCTGCTCTTTGTGTGTGTGTGTGTGTGTGTTTTATCTAAGGTCCAATAAGACATGAGCTTGCAAAATGAATAAGATGAAGGAGCAGGTATATCTTGTTAGATGGATTCATTAAGTGTTAAAGCTGAAGCCCTTCATGGGCTATCATGAATAGGGGTTCACAACCTTTTATTTTGTCCCTACTCAGGTTTACAGAATATGAAATGCCCAGCAAGGTAGATTCTGTGCATGTATGAAGATTCTATCTGTCCTTATCTACCGCTCAGCTGCTCCAAGGCTGCCTTCTCCTATCTGGTACCGAGATCCTCTGTAGATTGGTAATGATAAATAATTTGTATCTGTAGGACTGTCTGACTTTAAGACGTGGCTAGTGATTTCATTTATGGATGAAAGATTACAAAGCTGTATTCATCTCAAATGTGCCCAGATACTAATATTTTGTTGGTTAAAATCATTTTCTTAAAAATGCTCTTCTACTTAATAAGATAGGTCATATGACCTAAATCATAAGAATATGCATTTTGACCATTGATGTTCATTCAGTTATTTTCAGTCTCAATGGAAAAAATAAAAGGGGCCTCTAAACATTTTTAAAAGGTTTCTCAAGTTGAACCTCATGCCAGTTGTTTACCAAGGGGTTCAAGGATCCCAGGCTGGGGGATAATCTTTGTTGGCCATACTGAAACCGTATGGGAAATTTTACTTAGGTCTCTAGCTGAGCATATTGGCCTGGTTAATGGGTCCGACTTGTGAGTGGCCACTATGGACTCATTGAGGGATCAGGTTAAGGACTGGAATGCCTCAGTGAGGAGGGAATAAGTAGAACCATAGCAGGGGAAAGCTTAGGTGAGGGCCTGCAGGGAGAAAGGAAAAATCAACTGGATGGATTTTGCTCAGGCACAGTTATGCTAAAGGCCTTGTCCCTTTGTCAGAGGAGTTCCAGCTGCTGGGAATTGGCATATGGGGCTGTACTAGCAGAATGGGAGGGGAAACTTCTCTGAGAGACAGGAATTATGGCTGGATCTGGGCTCTTCATTAACCAGCTGTGCAATTTCAAATAAGCCACTCCTTTGGACAAGGCCTCCATTTCCTCAGTTATAAAATAATGGAGTCAGATCTCTTAGGCCATCTGTTCTACTGGTAAAATTCTGTGATTCTAAGATTAGCTAATTCTTATACCATATTCGCCATGTAATTAGAACATTTCACAAATCCCTAGGTAGAGCTGGAAATACCCACTGTTGTTTTTCTGAAGATTAATCAAATTTCAACAGCTGATTTTTGCATTTCCAAAGTTGACTAGTAATTTTGCATCACTTTGACTTTTATCTACCTCTTCACTGATGAGAAGTGATATGAGGACATTAAACATGATTTATAATATTTTCAGACACATACTACACAGCTTTAAAACCACTACACAACTTTAAAACTTCTACATTTGATAATTAGAAAATGCACATCCACAATACTATTATGAAATATAAATTCTTTTTTAATATTTTTGTTTTTTCTTTTTATGGCCACACTTGTGGCATACGGAAGTTTCTAGGCTAAGAGTCAAATCAGAGCTACAACTGTGGCCTATGCCACAGCCACGGCAATACCAGATCTGAGCCACATCTGCGACTTATGCAGCAGCTTGTGGAAACACCCGATCCTTAACCCAGTGAGTAAGGCCAGGGATTGATCTGGCATGCTCAGGGATATTATGTCAGGTTCTTAACCTGCTGAGCCACCACGGAAGCTCCAATAAATATAAATTCTATGTAAACTTAATATTCTTAAAAAAAAAAAACTTGCCAGGTCATTTTTACTTTTAACCTTATAACTCTTGTTGTCACAAACAGTGTTGATTGAATAATAAGTGGTAAAATAAATTATACCAGAGAATTTCAACACAGACTCATTTTCCTGTCTTATGGTTATGGTTATTATTGTTCTTTCACTTTGCTTGGTTTTACTAAATAAATATTACAGATGTTAAGAATTTATATGCAATCTCCTGGCTGCTCATATGATTCCACATTAAAAATTATCCCTGCATTGAACAAAAAATTCAAAGTACATGTCAACTATTACCTCAGAGCTAAAATACATCATGAAAATATGGAACTGAATCAAAAGAGGTCAGAAATAGATACAGAAATATACATGAAATGAACATATGGAAGATGCTAGAGGAAAATGCTACAGTTGCCCAGACTAGAAGAAACACCAGCAGCTGGTTATATGGTTGGCACAGATGGCAAGAGATGATGTATTTTTCTAATAGATTAAAATATTCAAAGGCATAGAAAATTCCAGTAGATTAAGAAATCTTATGACACATTATCTAAACCTGGTTAGAAATTATTAGAGTTTTGAGAGGGAAGATGAAGAAGGAATTGAGCCTTAAGAAATACAGAACCCTTTCACCAAGTTTCTGGGGCCTGGAAGATTATTCCTTTGACCATGTTTCTGAACAGAAGTGATGTATGAGGTTTGCAACTGAAATTGAGCACCACCAAGGGAGTGTGAGTGAGAGTAGGGCAGAGTTTTTAGAAGTTCAGTTCTCTTTTCTCTGTGGAATTAAGAAAAAAGACATTGCAAGTGACCTGAAATTCAATGAGACAATGTGACCATTTCAGTGAAAACGTTCATCTGGTTTACAGTGGAAAATAACTGAAATGGGATTTTTGCTGAAACAAGCAACATTTATAACCATCCAAGATATTTATAAAGAGCAAAAAGAATAATTCTAAGAAAACAAGACATAGCTAGAAAAATGGCAATTCTTGGCATGTTCTTTCTCAAGATCAGGAAGTTGTGTTACAGCTAAGAAAGCGGCCAGGAAGGACTGTTGGAAAGTGTGAACGGGGAATAACTGCTGAGGCCTCTGCTCCTTTTCTGACCCAGAAGTTTACAGCCTGGAAGGCAGGTGGACAAGGATGGGGAGCCAGTTAGCCCAGCTGCCATCCATCTTTAGAAAGAGAAATACAATTATTTTGATCCACTCATGGTCTAGACTCTTCCCAGCTCAGAGATTAGAGCTTTATGTGTCAGAAGAGGGCATTTCCAAATCAGAGGAACCATCCATTCAAGATTTAAAAACAAACACAATGCCATGTCTATTTAGTATAACGAGGTTATCTGCAAAACTAATTTTAAAATATTAAACTTCAGGGTAACAAGGCCTTATCAAGTATGGGAACTGGGATGTTAACCAGGTGTTTGGCTCCAAAAGCCGTACTCGTCACACTGCTTACCTTTAACTGACCGTCCCTTAAACATCAGTCCTCCTCCGGGGTCTCTGAAGAGCCGGATTTTGTTCTCTCTCTGCACGTTTTCTGGGAAATCCAATGCAGCCCAGTGCTTCAGGAACCACGTGCTGACCACCTTCACATCTATCTCATGGGCCTTAAACACCCAGACACATTCTTGAGAGCTCCTCATTGATGCCCAACAGGCAACTCAAAACTTAACACATAATAAACTCACCATTTAACCCTTCCAAACCCTTAATGTATAGTTTTTTCTTTTCTTTTTGCTTTTTTAGGGCTGCACCCATGGCATATGGAAGTACCCAGGCCGAGGGGCAAATTGGAGCTGCAGCTGCTGGCCTACATCACAGCCACAGCCACATGGGACCCGAGCTGCCTTTGTGACCTACACCACAGCTCATGGCAATGCTGGATCCTTAACCCACTGAGCGAGGCCAGGGATCGAACCCATGTCCTCATGAGCACTAGCCACAGCAGGAACCCCCGTAGAGCTTTTTGCATGTTGCTGTGTGGGAACTCTGCTGATCGGTGTCTTATTTCTCCTCCTAGACCCATTATCTTCCTTTCCAAGGTATATTTCACCGATTCTCATGCTGTTAAATTTAGTTTTTACTCATCTATTATTTGTTTTGGAAGCTACCTTAAGCCTATTACTAAATACCCATTAATGAATGAACTAATTAAAAAAGAGTAAAAGCTACTCCACTGGCAGGGAGGGCAGGCAGGCCCACAAGTTGGCATGATCTCTCCAGGAGATGGCGCTCATAGTATATATTTGCTTTTAGGTTCTTATCTGGGAAAACTCACAGTTTCCTTGTATAGATGATGTTTCATGTTTTATCCTCTTTAAATTGTCCCCTGGGCTACCAAGACTTTACCTAATGACTTTGTGTTATTTTACAGCTGAAGGTAGGATTTGGGGGTGAAATTATTAGAAGGAACAAAATTTATGATGGAGGAGAAATTGTAGTAGGAGGTGAAAGGAAGCCTATATCTCAAGGCCCTTGATCCTAAAATCCAATAACAGAAAGTCATAAACTCATCATTATAGGGCGGGGAAACATACAAGCTGGAAAGAAGAGGGGAAGGTAAGAGAATTGGGAGAGATATCTGTCAACTGAACATGTGTCTAGGGTTATCTGAAATAATAAAGAGAAAAACCTTATTCTGAAGGCAATTACAGAGTAGAGACCTGGCACTCAGAAGTTGTGTCATGGGTAAGTTCTTTTCTTCTCTGAGCTTTAGATTTCTTCTCTTTAGAATGACAAAATTGAGCTAGATAATGTCTACAGTTCTGAAAATTCTGTGAGTGTTGAACAGAACCACAGGGTAAGGCAAAAAGCAATTGCACGTTCAGCCAGGAGAAGATATAGACTGAGAGAGCTTTCATGGCCTTTTGAAAAGTTAACTTATAGGTCCCTGTGCAGAACTAATCTGTGGATGGATGGTGGTTCTGGGTCACTATTTTCAACCCCAGTTACATATTTAGTTCACTGGGGAGAATTTTAAATTATAGCAATGGCTGGGCCCCACCCAGGCCAACTAAACATGATATCCCAAGGTGGGACACAGCTCTCAGTATTTGTTAAAAAGTGCTCGGGCAATTCTATTCCATAAACAAGATTAAGAACTACTGATCTAGATAATTGAAAAGATTATTAGTGCTAAAATTTTTAAATGAGAATAAACAATGTTCTTAATAGGTATGAGAGGTATAGGCATAAACCTGGAGAGGGAAAAGATACAAATGGAAAAATAAGAATGCAATAGAGGAGAGAGAGAGTACAAGATATGAGGCATAAACCTGGGAAGAAAAATACAGAAAAATGGAGGGTCAAGTGGCAGAGATGTGGCCAAATTCAAGTTATCATTGCCTGTGGAAAGTTAATCTAATAAAAACAATTGCTCTGCTAAAAACAGAAGAGGCAGAAAGAAAGGAAGGAAAGAAAAGAAAATTTTTTCTTTATCCTTCCTTCCAAACCTTCCATTTTGTTATTGTCAGGAAATGAAAGCAGGAAATCTTGGGAGTAAGAAATAACACAATCATGTTTTTATAACCTACATCACATTATCTGGAATCTCTTCTTTCTAGATGGAAAAAACTAAGTGTAAGACATTTCCACGCAGACAGAGTGCTCTGATATCTGCCAGTCTCTTTGTTATTGAACTTTTTGTTGAATTAGATTGCTTGTGACTTTTCCGGTTATTGACTTGATTTTAGTGTCTCATTGCAAATAAGTCTGCAAGTTTTTTGAGTAATAGGATCATTCTCATACATCCTTCTATTAGATTGCCTGGCTCAATTCTAGATGGAGAGAAACTATTTGCTGCTTGGTTGCTTGGTTCATTGGACTTGGAAACAAAAAAAAAAAAAAGAAAGAAAGAAAGAAAGAAAGAAAAAGCAAGTTGTGACTGTGTTTCTTTCTTATAAACATACAAGATTGCTATTGGGGAATTTCATACTCTAGAAAGTTTTTACCTGAATGAGAATACAGAGGAAAACTGTAATAATCTCTCAGAGAAAACACAAGAAAATAAAAATTCAATTTAAGCTATTCACACACACCACACACAGAGTTTTGTATATAATTTTAGGGATTCATTATGGTCTTGATTCTCATCCACAGGTTTCTATTGGACCCTGGGTCTCAGGCTGTATCCACCAGGGATCTGAACTGCACTTGTGAACTCATGAAGTTTAGTTGCCGTCTTTGACTTGTTAAATTTGCCTACACTTAAATGGCTTCACATATATGAACTTCTCTTGAAAGACACAGAAGTAGATTTGGACAAAAGAAAAAAATTCCTCTGTTCTTGAATAGGATGACTCATCATAAAGTTGTCACTTTTTCGTAAGTTAATTTAAATGTTAATACAATTCAGTAAAAATACCAGCAAACTTTTTTTTTTTTTTAAATGAAGCTAGACAAATTGTTTCTAAAGTTCATATTAAAAAAATTTAAGAATAGCCAGGAAAACACTGAAAGGCAAAACTACGAGATGGACAAGATTTACCAGACATTAAAGCACACTAGGAAGTCACTATAATTAAATCAGTGTGATACTGGCTCATGAATAGGCAAACAGGCTAGAGCAATAGAACAGGGGTGGGAGAAATCCAAAAATAGAAACAGCACATATGGAAATTTAGTATAATATAAAAGTGGTATCTCAAATCACTCTAGGAAAAGTGAACTTTATAGTAAGTGGTGCTGAGATAACTGGGTAAAAATTTGGAGAAAAAATTAGTTACATCATACTATACATAAGAATAAGCTCCTATAACAACCTAAACATACTATAGAAGAATAAATGGAACAGGTGTAGAAATGTAAGAAAAAAAATGAAACCATGCAAGAGAGAAAAACACAGGTAGGTTCCTCTTTAACTTCATTGTAGGGAAAGGCTTTTAAACTATATTCAAAATTTAGAGGCAATAAATAAATTGATATACATTTAACTACATAAAAATGAAATTTTCATGCAAAGAAAAATATTAACTTAAAAGACAGTTGAGGGTTTTGTCTCTAGGGAACTTGGACATTTCTGCTCTGTCCTAGTAAGTAAAAAGCTGAACAGATTGAAAAAAAAATCAACTCTTTTTGACTCCTTAGAAGTGAGGGGAGAGGGCAAACAACTGATCCCCAGTTTGGAGAGGTAGTCAGATGAGTACAAGGACTCGCTGCCCATTGAGTCCATGAGACTCAGTTTTATTAGTAAATTCTGCCCCCAGGAGAAACTAGTTAATCAGAGATTACTGAAGTATTATCAGAACCTAACTGACCAGGGGAAGAGAAATACCCAATGCCATTGCACTCTAGCCATCTTGTCCTACTAAGGAGGGAGAAAAATTCCTGAAATTACACTTGTGAAGTTCATAGTCCAGAGGCACAGGCTCACTGAAAGACTGAGACATAATGATTGATCAGAGGCTTCTCCTTCATGCACACTTTGCCACCTCATTACTCAAAAACTGTCAATTTACAGCAGTTCTTTTTATCTGGTACATGATGTCTGGCTATCAAGAAAAAATTACAAGGCATACCAAAAGGCAGAAAACAAAGTATAATTTGGAGAGACAGAGCAAGCATCAGGACCAGTCATGGCAGGGATGCTGTAAATACCAGATAGAGAATTTAAAACTATCATGATTAATATGCTAAGGGCTCTAATGGACAAAGTAGACAGCATCAAGAAAAGATGGGCAATGTGAGCAGAGAGATGGAAATTCTAAGAAAGAACAAAAAAAAAATGCTAAAACATCATAAGAGACATTTTTTAAAAAATACTTTTAATGAGCTTATTAGTAGATTGGACATGGCTTAGGAAAGACTCTCTGAGCTTGAGGATATCTCCATAGGAATCTCTAAAACTATATCTCAAAGAAAACTAAGACTGAAAAGAGATGGAACAGAATATTCAAGGACTCTGGGACAACTACAAAAAGTGTAAAGTTCATGTAAGGGGAAAACCAGAAAGAAAAGAAAGGAACAGAAAAAATATCTGAAACAATAATGACGGAATTTCTCCATATTAATGACAGATATCAAGCCACAGATGGAGGAGGCTCAGAGAACATCAAGCTAGATAAATGCAAGAAATTACAGCAAGGCACATCATGCTCAAACTAAAGAAAATCAAAGATAAAGAAAAAAAAATCTTGAAAGAGGTCAGAGGATAAAACCTGTGGAGAAATTAGGATAAGAGTTATATACCTGACTATTTCTTAGAAACCATGCAAACAAGAGCAGAGTATAGCGAAAATTAGAGTCTTGATAGACAAACCCCAGCAACCTAGAATTCTGTACCCTACAAAATTATCCTTCAAAAGTGAAGGAAAGGTAAACAACTTTTAGACAAAAATTGGGGGAATTTGCTGCTAGTAGATATGCCTTGCAAGAAATCTTAAAAGAAAATCTTAAGAGAGAAGTAAAATGAAACAAAAAACTTGGAACTATGTAAAGAAAGGAAGAGTATCAAAGAAGAAACAATTGAGGGAAAATTAAAACTTCTTTTTCTAATTTTTATTGATCTAAAAAGTAACTGTTCAAAATAATAATAGTAACATATTCAATTATGCACATTTAGGTTATGCTATATATACATACATATATTTATACTTATGTAGGTTTATGTATAAGTAAATTAAATGACATCAGTGATACAAGGGACCAGAGAGAAAAAAATAGGGTTATATTATTATTACAAGGTACTCTTAGTGCCCATGAAGTGGTATAGTGTTATTCAAATCAATTCATCAATTAATCATAAATGTATAATACAAACTTTAGGAAGAAAAGTAAAAAATGAAACATAACTGATGCGAAAAGAAAGGTGAGAAAATTGAGTGATATAAAATGCTCAAAAATATCACAAAAATCAGGAAAAAATGAAAGAGAAACATAGGAACAAAGAACGAGGCAACAAACAGAAAACAATAACTAGTAGACATTAATCCAGCTGTATCAGTAATCACTTTGAATGTTAGTGGTTTAGATGCACGACTAAAAGAGATTGAGAGTGAGTTAAAAACAGGACCCAACTATATGTTGTCTACAAGAAAACTACTTTAAATATGAAGACACATAGAGATTAAAAGTCAATGGATGGAGAAAGACACACTCCTGATTTTGATAATTGTACAATGGTTGTGTAAGATATCAATAACCTGGGGAACTGGATAAAAGGCATATTGTAGGTGTAGTACTTTTGCAACTATTTTTATAAGAATGAGATTATTTCAAATTGAAAAAATAGAAGATAAAAAATTAATAAAATATCAATTAAAAGGCACCTTTATGATGAAAAATCTTTTTAATATATTGCTTTTTAAAATTAAATTGTACTAAAATTTTAAAGGTTCACCTTAAAAATATTCTCTTAATTCTAAATAATATGATGTAGAACATGTAACATTGCAGTTTCATATACTTAGGTGCAAATAAAACATTTAAAAAGTGAATTTTCCAAATACATTCAGTTAACAAGGTGAGAACAAAAAAATATTTATGTTCAGGAAAAAATTTTAGAGACTTGGTAAATTTTGGAAAAATAGGTTTTGTCTTCTAAAATTATCCAGGTAAAGATCAGTGAATTATGTAGTATAAATAAATGTTTCAAAAGCAGGGTTTCTCTTTTGGACACAAGGTAGCATTTTATAAAACATTTAAATTATGGTTGAACAACTCAGGCTGATTTTAAAGGCTATTTTCAATTGAGCAGAGTTTTTCAAATGGTTGCAATTCTAAAAAATTGCAGTTAGAATAAGGCAATTTAGCTCTAGAAAATATTGTTTTCAACCACAGACAAGTGTTAAAGTTGTTGATTTTAACAGTAGATTGTTAAATTGATGCAATTACTTGGTCACTGTAAGCTATTTACAAAAAAAAAAAAAAAGAAAATGTGTAGTATATTTGCTGAGAGAACATAAAAAAAAAAAAACCTGTCAAACCCAGGATTTTCATTTTAATCTGGCATGATATTAGAAAGCCATAATATGAAGTTATTTGGAAATTTTTTGGATTATCAGATATAAAGTTCTGAAAGATTTTGCCTGTAACTAAAATTTATAAGCTCTGTCTTGATGTCTGCAATTCAGTTTTACTTGCAGACCTAGTGCACTATAACTAGCAACCAATAGGGGCTTCTTTCTTCTGTTTCTTCCTATAATTACAGAAGTACAGCTGACCTTTGAACAACATTGGTTTGAACTGTATGGGTGTATTTAAATGCAGATAGTACCTATAAATAAATATAAAATTTTCACATTATCTTTTCATTTTGATGTCTAGGGTTAGTAATACATATCACATCTACAGTGTTTTGTATCGTATAAGACAACATTGACGTAGGTACCAACAGATAATTCATCTTGTAAACAGATGATGTAAACTTAACAGTATTGCTAAGTACCATCCTTATGATTTTCTTAATAACATTATCTTTCCTCTTCCTTTATTGTAAGAATGTAGCATATAATACATATATGTTAATTGACTGTTTACATTACTGGTAAGGCTTCTCTAGTCAACAGTAGGCTATTAGTAATGGTAAAGTTTTGGGAGAGTCCAAAGTTATATACTGATAACTGCACAAGGGCAGCTGCCCCAACCCTCATATTGTTCAAAGGTCAACTGTACTTGCTCTTAGAGGTAAACATTGTAACTTAACAAAGAGTGGGTTTATTTATCCTAGGTGCACACTTAGCCCTCTATCTACATGTAGTAGTCTTAAGGGTGAATATTCCTGTTACTTTTCTTTCTTTCCTTTGTGTGTCAAGTGTAACTGCTTTAACTATTTCATGTCTGGGTTTTAGACTTTAAACACTGTCTTTAAGGTATGACCTCACTTTCTCCTGCCCTTTGGGCTAGGCATTTCTACTTGTATTCTATCTTTCTATTTAATTCTGTTCAAAGAACTCCTGCTTGGATTCATTTCACCAACTGTCTTAGAATTCCTTCAGATTGTACACCTGCTGTACTCAACTGGCTCCTTGTAATTCAGGTTGGTCTACCTAAGCCACGATGAAGGGAAGATTCTGAAAGGAGGGGTGATTTTATTTTATTTTATTTCATTTTTGACCACCCCATGGCATATGGAGTGCCCGTGCCACGCATCAGATCTGAGCCACAGTTACGACTTAAGCCACAGTTGTGGCAAAACCGAGTCCTTAACCCACTGTGCAGGGCAGGGATCAAACCTGCATCTTAGTACTCCCAAGATGTCGCTAATCCTGTTGTACCACAGTGTGAGCTCTGAAGTGGGGTGATTTTAGATCCACCTAGATAGGACTTTTTAGAGCATGGGTATCAGACTGGGGGGGAGAAAAGCATCTTCATTTCATTGTGAGCCTCTTCACTAGGACAGTCTGTGATTGTACAACCAATTTAAAGGGATAGCCTCAGGATTGCTCTCAGTCCACACAAAGCCAGAGACTCTATGAAAGCTGAGGAGGTACCAGGCAGAAGCTAAAAAGCCCCAAACTCCAAATGTGAAAGTTCCCACCTGGACCTTTTGAGGTGGAGGCAAACCACTCCAGACCTTCATTTTAGAACTAGTACATTGCGCTGGGAATCCATATCCCACTTAATGTTGTCTCTAGATCAGCAAATCTGTATTCCTGGGATGCCTAAGGGCTGATAAAGGAGCCATGAGGTAAGAGCCAGAATGTAGATTCATTCATTCTGGCCTAAGAAAATGTAACTGAGATATTTACAGTATATATATTTAAAAAATCACATTGGGTGCTGTTAAAAATGGCAAAGAAGATTATTCAAAACCACTGCAATAGGGGTCAACTGAATTCAGCTCTGCTGAAACAAAAGGTAGGAGGGCTTTTAAGCTCCAGGGTGAGCTAGTGGAAAAGTATTGGAGGATATTAGAGGAGATTGGTCAATGTGATTAGGCCCTTTGTGTATGCTAATTAGTGCTTATCAAGTTAGGCTCCTACTCTATCAGAGATTGAGAGAAAGGGGACAATCTTTCCAGATGTTTACATTTCTGGGAGATAATTTACATTTCAAAGGTGCAGAGAAAATTTACAATAGCAAATTTTCTTTTTTTAAAGGTGTTTTTTTTTTTTTGGAGTTCCCGTCGTAGCTCAGTGGTTAACGAATCCGACTAGGAACCATGAGGTTGTGGGTTCAATCCCTGGCCTTGCTCAGTGGGTTAAGGATCGGGCATTGCTGTGGGCTGTGGTGTAGGTTGCAGATGCGGCTCGGATCCCGAGTTGCTGTGGCTCTGGTGTAGGCTGGCAGCTACAGCTCTGATCACACCCCTAGCCTGGGAACATCCATATGCCACGGGAGCGGCCCAAGAAATGGCAAAAAGACCAAAAAAAAAAAGTGTTTTGTTTTTTGTTTCATTTTTTTTAACGGCTGCACCTTTGGGATGTGGAAGTTCCCAGACTAGGGAATCCAATCAACATCTGTGACTTAGCCTGCAGCTTGCCAAGCAAGGCCAGAGATGGAACCCGCATCCACTAAGAGACAACATCAAGGTTGGGCCCTTAACCCACTGAGCCACAATGGGAACTCACAAATTTTCTAAAGAAAATACTTTAAGCCAAGGGAGGTTATGGGCCTACAGTCAGGAAGAAAGTAAGTTAGGCAAGCTTGGGCTATCATTTAGGCCGTCTAGGTTAACAGTTGAGGGGATTCTCTAGTAAACCACGAAAGCACCTAGGAGGGAGGAAGTTTTAAGTCCTTGCTAGGCCCAGAGATGAAAAGAGAGTACCAAGTACCAATTAGAATTTCATGCCTCCTGTCTTCTTTTTTGAGAAGGAATTAATGTTTTAGCTGTTTTTACCCAATACTGAAGAGTCTTCCCCAGAAGACTTCTCAGAAGAGGAAGCAGAAAACCATGCCAGGCTTGTGGGTCTACCCTAAAATGATGCCTAATAATGTCTCTTTCTGTCTAGTCCTTATCCCTCCTTCCAATGTATTTATTTCAGGTTGAATCTGACCTCTTCTTTCTTCTATCCATCTTCCTTGTCCTGGAAATCATCCAGCATCTCTTCCCTCAGACCACTCTGTTAAAAAGAGAAGAGGACACAATTTGAATTTACTATTTATTAAGGGTATAAATGAAACTAAGACATAATTTAAAAATAAAGATATCACAAAGAAGTTTCCAAGAAGCATGTTTAAGTGCTTGTTGCTGCTAGGGCGGAGTTTGAAATTTTGGTGACTTTCAATCCAACCTCCCATGCTAGAGCAAGAGCACCAAGCAGTTCATGTGTTTGGTCCTCTGGTTGTTAACAGTTCATCTTCTTCTTCCCTGGAAAAGCCCTGAATATTGGAAAAACCTAATAATGTCCAATGTCTTCTGAAGATAGTCTGGTTTGTCAAGTATTTATCAGGATATTAAAAGAGAAGATTATGGATCCTTGATCCAGTTCCTTTCTAAAGAAACAAAGGCCACCTTTGGGCCAGACACAGGAACAAGTTCACAAGGATCCTCTTGTTTAATCCTTTCAACAACTGTGTATTGAACCTTTATTATTATTCTTACTTTATGGGTGAGAAAATTAAAACTTGATCAAGTAAATATTGAGTAACCACGCAAATGCTATACTTGGGTCTGAATCCAGTCAGATTATTGCAGAACACCAACATTAACCACATCCTTGTCCTGAGTCAGAGGCTATTATTAAAGAAAAAAAAAATCACACCATACACATGTTAAAATGGCAAGGAAGATTTTATTCAAGGCCATGGCAATAGGTGAGAGAGACTGAACTCAACCCTGGATACAACAGTAGCAAGTAGGGATGTATAGCCAATGGATAAGGTGAGGGAGTGGATGGCAAGTTACTAACTTGGTTAGGTGTTAAGGGTGAGGGGGAAGAGGAACTCGATTAGATACCAAGGGTGGAGGAAGAGGACCTGAATGGATATCAAGGGCAGGGATTCTCTATTAACTAGTTTAGCAGGATTCTTTGCTAACTGTGAGCCGAGGTAGGGGTGGGGAGGATTCAGAGGAGCCTGGCTAAATTTTCGTCAAAGAGAATTTCATTGTTCAGTGCACCAGTGAATTAAATTGCTGAAAATATTAGATTTTAGAATGGGGAAAACATGTATATAAAATGTTTTTTAAAGTTATTTGGGATAGAAATTTGGCTAGTTTGTATATTCTAGTTTATGATGACAGGATTTAGAAAACTCTTGGGCCTCATTTCCCAGGGGTCTTGTCCTGATTAAATTACTCATATGATAGCCTAATATATCAATTCTGATATGCAGGAGGAAGCTAAAGAGTAATAATGTGGAAATATTTCTAATTTTAATTGCACAGTTTAACATTTCTATCTTTCATACGGGTACAGCCCCATTATCTGGATTTGGTGAGTCTCTCCCACACTTTACACTCTCCCTCCTTCCCAATGACCTCAATTCTTTTCTTTTTATGCTGCTTTTAGTTCCAAAGTAGAGAAAAAAGGAAATTTATTCTTGTTTTTTTTTTTCTTTTTACATCTAGAGTCCCTTTTGCAATTTATTTTATTTTTTCTCATAATTTTTAAGTTCCTAAAATGTTAAGCTAGTTACTTTGCTTACTTAAAATATAGGTGTTATAGCAAGAGATAAACATACTGAGCTATTTTAGGACATGCAACCTTAAATTATCCGTGAAAGCCAGATGAGTTTTGGAGACATTGGTATGCAAGAGCATGTACCAGAGACTATTTGGTTTCCAAAGGTCCTTCATAGCATCCAGTCTTGAAAAAACAGTCTTTTGCTCTTGAAACTGGCTCAGAACAGAATAGAAAGAACAAGGCCTTGCTGGTTGAAGCTTTGGAGGTAAGCCGACCATTGACTTAACAAAGCAAGGCCTCACTCTACCTCTGCAAGACGCTTTCATCAGGGAACTTGGTTTGGAACTAAGTAGAAACAAGCTCCCTCCAGTGGGATTCATCACTTCCTGGTTCCAGACTGGCACAAAGAGCAGATTCTTTTGTGTTTTCCTGCTATTCACATTTTTAGACAGCTCTGAAACTAGAGGCGTGCTTAAATAATGATCGCTGGTATGCATTTCCTTTCCTCCAACTGGGGATTCAGATTCTTATTTTCCCAGAGCAAGGTGAAACTGCTTTTCAACTCAGCTCACTAAAAGCCAATGCAAAATAATATGAAAGGAACAGTCCTTAATAAGGAGAAAGATAATTGGAAGCATACAATCCCTGAAGCTTTTTTTTTTTTTTTTTTTTATAAAGGTCCGCACCTGCGGCATATGGAGGTTCCCAGGCTAGGGGTCTCATCAGAGCTACAGCTGCCGGCTTGTGCCAGAGCCACAGCACCACCAGATCTGAGCTGAGTCTGCTACCTACACCACAACTCGTAGCAATGCGGGATCCTTAACCCATTGATTGAGCCCAGGGATCAAACCCGCAACCTCATGGTTCCAAGTCAGATTCGTTTCCCCTGCACCACGACAGGAACTCTCTGAGGTTCCTCTTGAATACCCTTTATTATGATTTTCTTGGCCTTTAAAATCCACAAATATCTTTTCTGAGGGCACAGTGTAGGGAGGAGAGATTTTAGCTGTACAGATACTGCCAAAATCAGATAATTTAACATTCTTTTTAGAAAGCCATGTGCTCCCCCATATTCCCATTTTTGTGTCATTAATGAGAACTTTGCATTGATTTTCATCTTTACGCATTTCAAGCTTGAATGAAGGGCTAATCATCAGCACAGGATTTCAGCTCAGTTGCCTTTTAAGAGTGGTCATTCTCTTTTGAAATGGAAATAAAAAATACGAACTAAAACTAAAATTGAACACAGGCAATTATTATTTTTGCCTCCAAATGTCCATAACTGTAAACTTCGTTATTGATATGACACACTCTTTCAACAAATCCTGGATGCTACAAACACAAACGCACGCTCTTGGTGTTCAGAAGTGAACCTGGTCATCTATCCCCTCCCCAGCCACCTAGGCTCATGAGGAAGATACCTGTGGATAAGAACTAAGCATGGAACCACTACCACTTGGGGCTAGCTCCTGCAAGAACAATTTTAAAGACCAGGGAATTAAATTTTCTTTGAAATATAAGAGCACATAGAAACAATATTCTTCTATCTTTGGAGTTCCTGTCGTGGCGCAGTGGTTAACGAATCCGACTAGGAACCATGAGGTTGCAGGTTCGATCCCTGGCCTTGCTCAGTGGGTTAAGGATCTGGTGTTGCCATGAGCTGTGGTGCAGGTCGCAGACATGGCTTGGATCCTGTGTTGCTGTGGCTCTGGTGTAGGCCAGTGGCCACAGCTCCGATTAGACCCCTAGCCTGGGAACCTCCATATGCTGTGGGAAGCGGCCCTAGAAAAAAGGCAAAAAAAACAAAAAACAAAAAAAAATTTCTTCAATCTTTGAAAGCCTTCTTAAAAGACAGTAGTTGAGGGAAAATAGGCACCAACACTGCAGGTGTGCATTCACTTCTTTCTGATCACAACCTATTAGAAATAAAAATCTAAAGACTGGGTCTGAAGCAGAAAACAACCAATAATGCAAGAGTGAAAATGATTAAGGACTGATTGATAGGCAGGTGGGAATCTAAATAGTCAGTAAATAAGCATTTCATTAAATGCTGTTCAAGAGAGGCACTAAGTAAAAGGCACATTTTCTATCCTTAAAGACCTCGTGTATTCTAGTCACTAGCACAGAATGGATGAAGTGAAAAGCATAGCCTCATTTGTTATTATCAAATGGCAAAAACAAAACAATTTAGTAAAAAATTTGATGTCTTTTATTCAAGGGAAAATGATCCATGGAATGGGGAGTAAAGTGCCCCCCTCGCCCCCAGTAAGGCGTTCTTCTGAAGGGATTTTAGGCAAAAGCGAGTTTTACAGAGTGTGAAAAGAGGTAATGCAGAAACAGGCACAACTGACCATGAGGCCAGGGATTTTATTAGTAGGCTAATGGGTCCTCTTTTCTAAGGTAAGGTGAGCCAGCTGAAGCTGGAGGGCTGAGATTGGCGTGTGCTAGATTTTCTTGGTGGGGAGGTGTTTACTGTAAGTGCAGGCTGAGTCAGGTTTCACTCTGTGCCCTGGGCCAGGCCACTGGGGTGGCTTCCATTTTGTGGGTCCCAATGTATATTAACTCACCTTTATCACGATCAGACCCAAAAAGAGGTGAATACTACACCAGAATTGTTCATTCTCTTTCTCCCTTTGCCTCAACATCTAGTTCCCTGCTTATCCCTGTCTTTACAGCATGTCCAACATTTGTAGGGACTTAGACTGACCCAGAAACACTTGATGACATAGAGAAAGAGCTTTTTTTAAACCAGCAAGACCACGCCACAACAATGTATAGAGGGTGGAGCAAATGTGTCCATTCTATTTGACAAGGCTCCTTTTATGCCTCCCAGTGTTGAAGGAGGACTTCGTGTAGGAGATGAACCTCCTTGTTCCACCCTGCCCTGGCTCTTGGTTGTCTCTCAAACCTCTGTGATAGTCCAAGAGGCCTATTTTATTTTTGGTGGCGCCTAGTAGTTGAGGGCTTTCCTAGAGCTGTCCGTGTCTGGAAGGGAAGGCTCTCAGGCAGCAAAAGGATTCAGGCAGATTGGAGGCCAGACCCTCAGGCAGCAGCTTTTAAAACAGGCAGATACACACAGTTCTGTGGGACCTCAGCGTAAGCCCAGGGCCCCAGAGCCAGGTGATCCAGGGACCTCCCCCCGCCAGGTGCCAGCTGCAGAAATCAAGGCAGCGGACGAGTGGCTGAGCTTCTGCCTGGGAGGCGGCGGGAGAGCAGGAAGCGGACGCCCAGGCGGGAAAAGAAGGATAAAAAGGTGGCTCCCGCCAGCTTCCATCTTGGAGAGGATGCGGGCCGCCAGATGCCAGTCAGGCCAGACGCCTGTCTCTCAGGGGCCAAGACCAGCCAGTGAGCCTCCTCCCGTGAAGTCTGGGCATCCCTGGACCTGCTGCTTCTGCCCCGGGTCCTTGAGCAGGTGAGTCTGAGCGCTCGAGCCATTTCTCAGATGCTTATACCTGTGGGTTGTGTGGACTCCAAGCCCGTGGGTTTTCAAAGCTAGATGTTTGGGGAGTGGTGGAGAGGGGGGTGCTTATGTCTCAGGGGCGGGTCTTGGTGTGGAGTTCAAATTCACTCCTTGGGAAGAGGCCCTGGGGCTTTTGAGTTCTCTCTGGACTGTGGGGGTGGGGTTCCCCACCAGCTGGCGGCCCAGCCTCTTCCACCCACTTTCACAGGCTTCTCTCCTCTGTCAGATGCATGGAAGTGGCTCAGGCAGTTTTTAGGTTTTTTTTTTTTTTTCCCAGAGGAGGTTGTTTCCTACGGAGCTGTAGATTCGCTGTGGCTGTGGGAAGAGGTGAATTCAGGATCCCCTTATGTCACCATCTTGAGCCAGAACCCTGATGTTGATTTTTTAGTGCTCAAAATAATAAAAATGACAAATTCGAAACTATTACCACAGTGAGCATGGGGCGAGGAAATTGAGTATATATCTTCATGATTTTCTATCAGACTTTTTATACCCAAGAGACTTTTTATGTCTGCAAGAGATATAAGTTAATCATTTAAAATTCCAAACCCCAAACTAAACAAAATAATAAAAAAACCCTGTTAGTTCAAGCATGCACGGAATGAATGCCAGTTAAAGAAACCAGACACAAGAAGCACCTTAGTTCTTGTATAAGGCTTCTCCTTTAATAAGCATTGTTAATGATAAATATCTAATAATACATGATGTTTATTGAATGAATAAATCCTGAAGTTGTTTTATTTTTTATTTGTTGCAAAAATTATGTATTTTGTTTGTGGCTACTCTATAGAAACGATTGATTTTTAGATATTAATTTTAAATTCTAGCAGTTTATCTACATATCCTTGATATTTTCTACATATATAATGTGTGTAGGTGTGTGTGTGTGTAAATAATAAAAGTTTTAACTTTTCTCCTCCGTATTTATATCTTCTTTCTTCACTACAGTTTGAATAGTAATGGGAAGGAAATATATCCCTGTCTCATTTCTCATCTTAAAGAGCTGTCAATATTTTCCATTAAGAATGATACTGGCTGTCATTCTTTTTTTAAGCGGTGGGGGATATTGTATTAAAATAAGGAAACTCCCTTTTATTCTTAGTTGCTAAAAGTTTTGTCTTTATTAGGAATCGATGTTGAGTTTAATTCTTTTTCTTCATTCAGTGGAATGATCATATGATTTTTCGTCTTTAGTCTATGTGTTGGAAAGCTGTTGTCACTATAGAAGTCTGTTCTCCATGTCCATGAGTTTGTTTCTTTTCTTTAGATATGTTAGTTTGTGCCATGTATTAGATTCCAGATGTAAGTGATATCATATGGTATTTGTCTTTCTCTTTCTGAATTACTTCACTTAGTGTGCGAGTCTGTATTTCCATCCATGTTGCTGATAACGGCATTATTTTGTTCATTTCTATGGCTGAGTAGTGTTCCATTGTTCATATGTACCACATCTTCTTAATCCATTCGTCTGTCAATGGACATTTAGGTTGTTTCCATGCCTTGGCTATTGTGAATAGTGCTGCAATGAATATAGGGGTGCATGGATCTTTTTCAAGAAAAGTTTTGTCTGGATTGCTGGGTCATATGGTAGTTCTAGATTTAGTTTTCTGAGGAACCTACATACTGTTTTCCGAAGTAATTATACCAATTCACATTCCCACCAACAGTGTGGGAGGGTTCCCTTTTCTCCACACCCTCTGCAGCTTTTGTTATTTGTAGACTTACTAATGATTGCCATTCTGACCAGTGTGAAGTGGCACCTCATTGTAGTTTTGATTTGCATTTCTCTAGTAATTAGTGATGGTGAGTATGTTTTTTCATGTGCCTATTGGCCATCTGCAAGATTTTTTTCAGTGCTAAACATGTCATGGGTACATATGCTGGAAGATGATGGGAGAGAAACATGACCTGGGCTAATGCATTTGAAGCCTGCTATGTACTTTAAAGTAGGGCTATTTTTTAAAAATGCAGGGCTATTTTGGATTTCTTCCAAGTCATTTGTTTCTAAAGAACCATAAGAACTTTATTAAATAGGAGTTATCCCGGGCGGTGTTATAATGTCTTTTTAAGCCTCTCAGCCTACTTTTCCCACACAATTTTCTCTCTTCCTGAAAGAATATTTTATCCAGTCCCTCAGGAATTCTCATACTATTTCTCCTTCCCACTACTCCAAAGGCACTAGTATTCGTTTACATCTTGTCACTGTTAGGATCCCATCTCAACTCCACATAGACAAGGTGTCTTTCACCTTAACTAAGGGAATATAAATCATTCTTGAATAAACTGTAATTTCTGAGCCTCTTAAATTTCACTCCGTGGGCTGAGAAGAAAGAACGATGGTCCTTAATTTAGTATAATGTTATTTTAAAGACAGTGTCACAGGTAGCATTTTAGTGAGATTCATGATTGACTTATAGGAGCCCCCAAGTTTTGGTTATGATCAAGTAACTTGGTAAAGAACACCAAAGAAAAATATCTTAATTTTTATTAATGGCAGGATAGACTTTGGTTTTAAAGATTCCCTCACACTCAAGTCCTGCTATGGCAGACTGCGTAATTTTCTGCTTTCTACTTTGAGAAAAAAAGAGTCTCCTCTGTCATGATTTGAATCTTAGATTGGTAAATGTGGTATGTTAGTGACTTGGTGGTAAAGCTACATCAAAAAAAAAAAAAAAAAGGGGAAAGAAAAGAATGGCAAAGCATAGTACCGTGATGGCTCCCAATCCTGAAAACCTGATCTGGCCTATTTGCAATTATTTCAGAATGTGGAATAATTTAAAATTTAATTCACAAATAAGGAGCAATGGAAAATACTGTTGTGAAATTAGAGACATAGTGAAAGGGTGTTTCAGCTCCTCAAAGGAGGTTTTCCCTGCTGTGACGGAGGATCCATTCTGGACTTGAGATAACGACAGGTATCTCTTAAGGGTCTGAAATTCCATTAGTGAAATTTGTGTTTCTTTCAGGAGCTTCTTAATGTACCTGAACTACCTGGTAAGCTGACTTATGGGAAATTATTGTCTTATTATCCACCCAAGGTCTGCTAATGATCTTATAACATGTACTTTTTTTTTTTTTGAGAGTACACGTTTCTATTTCATAACTCCTATTATTGTATACAATCATTCAGCTGAGTGTCAGAAAGGAATTTGAAAGGAGAGCCGATGATATAAAAAGGGAGTTAGACAGCTGAGTGACTGCACTAACTTTTAATATTTGATTTAAGATAATACCCCAGTAATAGAGTATGCTTTGGTCAAGGTTAATGGTTTTCCATATTAGAGAAGCTCCCTCAATCCCATCTCTATCTGGTAAAGTGTGCCCTGAAATTCTGAACATGAGTTGTCTGGAATTCACTGTTTGTTTTTTAGCAATAAAAATACCATTAAGAAATGTGTTTATATGTTGGTTCATCTTTACATCTCTTTATTCAGAAGAGTCCTTTACTTTTAAAATAATATGTGAAACCAAATTCATTGCAGTTGAAGACAACTTCAGCATGTCTTACCAGTGTCAAAATCTTTTCTTGTGTATGAAGGTAATAAAAATGATTAAAATAACCATTTATAAAAAAGAAAAAAAAAGGAAAGGAAGAAAGAAACCTCTAAGGCAAAAATCTACATTAAACTTTTTTTTTCAATCATACAGCAAACGTTACTCCCCAAATATCAGTCTTTATATTTTAATCTAACCAACATCTTTGGAAAGAAACGTGGTCTCATTGAAAGCAAAGAATGCTGATGGTTAACTGGAATGGCAGGTGTACAGAATGTCTCTGATGTAACCTTTGCTGAGGGAAGAAGCAGCAGTGTTTCTCTGTCACCCAGGACACTTGGAGCAGCAATGCTGTGTGTGTAAACACTATGAAACCAACCATTGGGTGGATGCTGGTCCTTCCAGAGAAATCTGCAATTGATGCAAACAAAAGATTCCTCTGACGAAGAAATATTTGTTGTGGCTAGAGTACCATTTTCTTATTGCCTTGCAAAGTATCCCATTTTCAGCTGATAGGAAGCCAAGAGCTAAGTAGTTGTTAGAAGAAACAAATTTCCTCAACCTACTGTTTAATTACTTAAACATGGAGGCCATTAGACTGAAATGTCTTTAGTGCAAGGGTGGCCTGTGTAAGCAAACCAGAATCTTGGCCCATAAGTGTCTCAAAAGGTTAGGAAGTTAAAACACTAACGACAAGCAATCACAAACAGCCAACTAGGCTTTAAGCTATAGCCAATCAATAATTTGCTTCTGTAGTTTCTCTGTATTAGTCTTTCCCCAGCTCCTGTGGGCATAGCAGCTCTAAACACTTGTACTTTGGTGCTGCACATTTGGAATTAATTTTTGCACACACTCTTAAAAATTTTAATATGCCTCCGTTTATTTCTTTTAAACACTATTTTAAATCAAGGAGGATTTTGATGGGATGATTAAGACTGCAGGGGCTGGAGTTCCCGTCGTGGTTCAGTGGTTAATGAACCTGACGACCATCCATGAGGACGCAGGTTCAATCCCCAGCCTTGCTCAGTGGGTTCAGGATCTGGCGTTGCCTTGAGCTGTGGTGTAGATTGCAGATGCAGCTTGGATCCTGTGTTGCTGTGACTGGCAGCTGTAGCTCCTATTCGGCCCCTAAGCTGAGAACCTCAATGTGCCACAGGTGTGGGCCCTAAAAAGACCAAAAAAAAAAAAAATGCAGGGGCTTTTGTAAACTCTAATTTCAGTAAGTGCAGCTGGTCCTCACAGGAGTTGGAAAGGAAAGAATAATCAAGTTTCTTTTTGTCCCTCTTTTTCTCTGTCTCCGTCACTATCTTTCACACACACACACCCTCCATCTTAGATGAACATTAGCTTCATTTTTTTTTTAAACAGATTTGCTATATATGCATAATTCCCAAGTCCATCTGGTCTTTTACCTCAAGCTCTCATACAGGCTAATGAAATCTCTGTGTCCCTAGTTTTAGATTCCAGAAAGAGAGCATCATTTTGGCCCTGTGTCTGCCATCCACACCGAGTCCAGAGTCCATGAGTCTATCATGAGAAACCAGTGTGAGTGCTGGCGCAGATGACCAGCTGTGTGGTCTTAAACACATCCTTCATTTCTCCGGGTTGCCCTTCTGGGATCCAGGCATGGAAAGAGGCAGCACCTTTAGGGGTGAAGGCCTGAACCAGACAGGGCAGAGTGTGGGGGCAGGTGGAGGTGACAAGAAGGTGATTCTCTGCCTCAGTCCCTGCTTTGAGCTACTTTGGAGGTGCATTTTCAGAATTTTGGAATTAGTTACCTTCAGAGACTGTATGAGACACAGAAGAGAAATAATTTTATTTTCTCTCTGTGTCCTCCCTCCCCACCCTCTGCCCTTTTCTATTTCACTCAATTTCTTTCCTCTTCCTCTTCCCTTCATCTGCCCTTTAACAGCAAACGAGAGTCTGAGCAGTGCCAAAGATAGATTCTGGTGTTCACACCCGAGACTGTAGGCCAGGCTGAAGGGCAGAAAGAGGGTTAGGAGGGCAGCCCAGCCCGGAAGTCTGACTCACTGGTTCATTTCTATAGTAACTATTATTAGGCTTGAGGAAATGAGCAAATGCCAGCTTTGACCAACTCTGCTTTATTATTGCTGTGAACAATATAACTCTACCTTATTTCTAAACTACATAAATGGAGATGTTTTAAAGAACTGATTTAAACGATTAGTCAAAATAAACAATATAATAAATACCTCCTACTTATTCATAAAATGTGGTAACCCAAGTTGATAATATGGTATTTTTGACTGAGTGCTATTAGTCAATGACAAAAATGCAAGTTATTAGGAACTAATTAAAGGCTGCCTGCAGTCTGAAGGACCAGACCATCACTCCGTATACTCTTTGATAATTTGTTTTAAAAAAATCCATCTCATTCTTTTATAATCACACCCTATGCTGATTGGCCTGGGCCAGAATCAACCTCAAAAGTCCAAGCTAGCTTTGCAGGTAGAAGTGATTCCACAAGCAGAATTTACCATAGGGTCAGGGAGTAGAAGATGCATTTACATTTGTGTCTTTGCTCTTGAATGTCCAAGTCTGCTAATTTAAGGCTCTTTACTAACACCCTGGCCCAGGTCTACCTTCTCAGAGCTATTTCTCTGCTTGTGTTCAACTCCGTTGCAATGCATGTTCTGTTGTCTTGTCTGTTCTTCATGTTTACCTGTCCATTCTGGGTGGAAAGGGAAATTAAAGCGGGAGGATTGCTTAAGGGGGTATGGAGTCTTTGTCAGCATCCATCCCCAGTGTGGACAAGGCTGAAGGAACTTGGTGAAAAATCTCTTTGCTAAGGCTTCTCTTTTCAGATTCTCTGGATCTGTGCTGTACCTGGTCCTATTTCTCTCCCCGGGTTGATTTCATTTGGGTCCTCCATGGATCCACCTGTGCTGTTATCCACCTTTCCTCTTAACACATTGTAGTTGTTTCTGAATTTCCCATCTGCTGCTTGATGACCATGCATCTGGCTCACTTGCTAAGTATATTCTTCTGGGCTCTTTGACTGGGAATGATGAGTTTGCATCTGAAGCTGATAGAAACTTGCTTTTTTTTTTTTTTTTTGTAGATGCACATTTCCTTTCTTCTGTTTTTATGTTTTGCAATTTGTGCTTTGCCTCTTACTTACCCATTAGCTAGTGTTCATTTGTTTTTAACAGAAATGACTTGACACAATTTGATTTCGGTTTGCATTCTTGAATGCACAGGCTAATGGTTGCATATGCAACACAAAGAAAGATGTGTTAAAGTCTTAAAGAACTTCTGAAAATGTTTCTTCTAGAAAATATGTATGGAATCTAAGGACATCATATAAATACTTTATTTGATTTCTCACCAGAATAAAAATATCCATGGTGCCTCTCCCAGACTCCTAGCTTGATAATTTATTACTCAGTTAATGATATAAATAAGCTCATGTGCTACTTTTTTATTATATGTTCTTATTATGGTATGCTAATATGGATCCAATGTACACTTCATTCCATGCTTTGTTGACTTATGTGATAATGAGACTGCCATCCTTTATTTGTTCTATCAAGTATTTATAACGTATTCATATATACATATTAGTGCTATGCCACAAGATTCTATATTCAGTGCTAGCATTCAAAATCTAGGAGAAAAAATTATTCTTTTGGTATTTCATTTTTAAAATGGTGTATACTAATTAATAGATGGTACTGTATGCTGCTTTGTGAACAGCAACCAGAGAAAACTGGGTCATGCCTCCTTTTGGCTATTGCATTCATTCATGTAGAATGCGAAATCAGATTTAGTGTCTCATATATATTCATTTATTTAAAAAAAATCCTTGTGATCTTGCCAAAGAAACTGAAACAAGTTTCTTCCTGGCAGGGGCTGGGTCACAGTAAATAAAGTTTATTGTACTGTCCAGTCTGCCCATGGCAAATCATTCAGAACATTGACTCTCTCCAATGGTTACAAGGATTTGGAGCTTTTCTACGTCCAGAATGCAGACAGCTCCTTTGTACCACTAGGGGGTGGTATGTGTAAAGCCACTTAGGATTTTGGTGGGTGCTCTTTTGAATTTATTCTGAGAGATGATTTATGTAGATTGTCTTTGACATACAGGCAATGCAGATAAGTGTTTTGAATGCCTATGACACTGAGTAAGACCTACAGACTGCAATGTAAGTGTAATTATGCAATTAGTCTAACTTTTAAAAAAGTGAATCTACCTCTAATTCACTTTAATGAATTGATCGAGCACTTTATAAGGGGTTAGGAATAAACCACTTAATTTCAATAATTTGTAATAAAAATTAGATTTCAGTGCTCTAAGAGTAAATGACAAATTGGCAAAGGAAGGTATTCAGTGGAAGCTGAGCAAAAGAAGTCTAGCTTTGAAAGCCTTAGTTCAAAAGTAGAGTGCTTTTTTTTCCCCTTTGCTTGGCCATTTGATGTGATGAACTTTGGCTTACAGCAAAGCAAGCTTGTTCTTCACTGGAGAACTTCGTGGACACATCTGCTTCCATCCATGCTTCAATGCAGCAGCGTGAATGGTTTCATCCACATTATGAAATAAATGAAGATAGTTTCCTAAGGGGGCTGCTGTCTCCTTTGTCTACTAGTCCTGGAGGAATTGAGCCATGTACAATCATGGATTAAGTAACACACATTGAGTATTGAGGGAAAATGAGTCCGGAAGCTGCCAATAATAGGATCTAGACCATCAACTTCATATTCAACACACTGAAATATTGTTAAAAACTCTTTGCCTTAAACATTTACAAATAATTTAAAAGGTATTGACTAAACAAACAGTTTTTAAAAAACTAGACAAGATAGGGATTTTGAATTTTTTTTGAGCGCAGGAAAAAAACCACCATCTCCCCTGGCTTTCCTGTGCCTTCTTTAAGGCCAGAGGATAGATTTCTCATTCAATATTGTGGCTAGCCTTAGAGCACTGCCATTAAAAAGAAATACAAAATGACTACAAAGCACTTTGTGAATATGGATACTATCGAAGGCTAAATGAAAATCTGTAGCAGAAAACAATAACAAAGATTGTACTCCAAGTGGTAGACACATTATTTTAATAATTTAATAAAATTGTAACACACAAACATATTACTCCTCTGATTTATTGATGGTCAGATAATAGTTGCAATACGAATGGATGATTTATGTATTCATGAATTATTCTTCTGCTTAGTTTTTAATTTCTGAAACTAAATGCATGTTTAAGTCACGATTTAGGCTTTCATGCTTGGTGTTTGTTATACAAGAACTCTTCCCTCAGGCTTGAAAATGTAAGTGGAACTTAATTGTGTAATCCAAGCACTTTTCATTTTTAGTGGCCACAACCAGCCAGTGGTGATGAAGGTGCAATTTAGTATTTCAAGACACAATTAAATGTGCATAGTTTGTCATTTGGGTTGGAGAGTTAAATGTTCATGCAAGGCAATTACCATCAAATTCTAGTCCTATCTATTGTATCTTTCTTGGAAATATGTTTTTTTACATTTGTCTTAAAGGATTACTTTGTAGAGTCATCATTATGTTATACACAGCGATTATTAGTGACTTAAGGCCATTTACTCACATGGTATATGTAAGTCATGGATCCTCTAGTATCCATTTAGTAGATGATTACTTGGCTGTTCTAATTATTACTAGAGGAAGTCCAAGTTCCTTATTTGAACTCTAAATGCACAACACACACCCTATGGATGAGAGAAAACTCTCTTAATTTGCTTCTATCTTAGATGCACTGGAATTCTCTTGACATTCTGTTTTAACTCCATCTTTTCTAAATCCACTTAGGGTTTCTTATAATTCAGATTTACTTATTGGACTGTTGTGCCTCTTAATGAAATGGAATCAAGTTTTAAGGGACTACTTCTAGACACATGATGGGAAATTGCTGGAAAATGATTACTGCAATGTAGGTAAAGCTTAGTGGGTTGCACTAAGTTAACACTAATCTTTCTGAGTAAGAGAACTTTAATAATAAATGGAAAAATGACCTTTATGGAAAACAATAAAGATATAAATGACTCTGCTTGAAGTCAAGTCCTAGCTGACCATTTAATAAACTAAGTGACCTTGTGAAAATTGCTTAACATGCTATCTGTACTTCTTTGTCCTAACTGGATAAATGGGGGGACAGCAGTGGTATATCTTTTATAAAGTTGTCGTAAGGAAAAATTAACGTTGTCCATGTAAAGCACATGGATCCATGTACAGTGCCAAGCTCATAGATACCCCTCAATGTTGATTAATGGCAGCAGGAAGGTGTTCTTAGCACAGTGCCTAACATGGAGTGGGTTTTTGATAATTGCTAGATGATGTTGAAGACGCATGGAGATTGGACTGTGATCATAATGAAAAGTTATTTTTGTCCCCAATAGCCCCTTTATAATTCAGCAAAAAAAAGCTTTTCTCTGTCATTAAATGAAAACTAAGCAGGTCCATGACCTTCATGTTCATTCTTAGTAAAGGTAAGAAAAAGTAGGCAGAGAATTATGGTTACTTTAAGGCATTAAATAGTTAAGTCACAAAGGTAGTATTCTGTCTAAGGTTTGCATTAAAATTTTACACTCTGATCAAAGTTCCAATTTCATCCTCTCTTTCTGCTCCTTCTGAGGTCTGTGACTGGTTGACCATGTGCCTTAGGTGGGAACGGGGGTATGAGATGCCATGCAGCCTTCTTACTTTCCTCTTCTCTTGTGTAAGAAAACACCAGGGATGAAGCAGGGGAGGGAGGGATGAATAGGGGATGGATCCGTCAAATTCCTGCCTGAAAGATAACTGAACCTGGCCTGAACTAGCTTCTTTTCAGACTCTAGGAGATGTTTAGACCTGGTTCTTTCTCTAGTGGCCGTCCCTTTGGTGAGCCACTGCCTCCTCAGCCTGTCTGTGGGGGCATATTCTGTGCATGCCTTCTCCCCGGTGCGGTCCCCATCACCACCCAGCCCACCTCCAGGTTGTCATTTTAGCAGAGTTTGAAATGCCTCCCGGCGCAGTTTCTTTTTCTTAAGCCCACATCTAGTCCACAAGGAACAATCCCTCATTCCTGGCCCCCACTGCTGGTAGAAGTGGGGTTACTTACCAAACCCTCTTCTTCACCTTTCCCTCTCTAGTCTGTGTGTCAGGTGTGTGCCAGACATCACAGAATCTTCTAGCTGCAGGCAACAGATCCCAAGCTTTGCAAGTGGTTCCTTGGAAGCTTCCTGTATTTAGCTGAAGGGAAGGAAGAAATGGTAGTCCTTGCTTTGTCTTTCTGCCTCACCACACAGACTCTTGCCCCCTTGAAGAAGGGTGGAGACCCACTCAGGAGAGCTACTCTCTCCAGAAAATACTCTCATAAACGTTTCAACACTTTCACATTTTTAAACTAGATAAGGAGGGATTAAAAGCAATGAGAGGAGCTCCCATCATGGCTCAGCAGTTAATGAACCTGACTAGTATCCATGAAAACATGGGTTCGATCCCTGGCCTTGCTCAGTGGGTTGGGAATCTGGCATTGCCATGAGCTGTGGTGTAGGTTGCTGTGGCTGTGATGTAGGCTGGCAGCTGTAGCTCTGATTCAGCCCCTAGCCTGGGAACTTCCATATGCCATGGATGCGGGCCTAAAAAGACAAAAAAAAAAAAAAAAATCAATGGAATAGTTTTATGTTACCGACTTTGGAATTTCTGCTAGTGTTAGAATGGCTCTATATTACTATAGAAATAATAATAGTAACAACTATAACAATAAACATTTATTGAATGCTCACTATTGCCAGATATTGTGTATATGCTATTTTATTTAATCCAGTAAAAAGAAAATTCTGCTATAAAATAGGTCCTAATCTCTAATTAAAAAGATAAAGATATTGAAGCATTGAGAGCTTTAGTTCCACGTTCAAGGCCACATGGCTAGTTAAGGGCCAGACATTTAAATTGCAAGGGACACACTTAACCACATTGCAAACTGCTTCTTCATTATTATTGAATGAATTAGTGATTATATTAGTCTCACTTTCCATTATGCCCTAGGATTTTGCACAGCTCCTGACAGAAGACAGGCTTCAGTTTTTTAATTGAATGAGTGAAAAGAAAACACAAGTGATGAAAATCTAAAGATTCTGTAAAATATTTAGAATGAACAGGGTCCTGCTGTATAGCACTGTGTGTGTGTGTGTGTGTGTGTGTGTGTGTGTGTAGTACTAGTCACTATGCTTTATGGCAGAAACTGGCACAATGTTGTAAATCAACTACTCTTCAAAAAAAAAAAAAGGAAAAAAGAGTCTATAAAACAGATTGTAGTCCTTTTTAAGGGCAAAAGTTTTTTTTTCCATAATTGAGTCAACATACGAATTTGGGAGCAGGGCCCAATTCAATCCATAATACATGGTAATAAATAACAATCTCATGACATGGAATGACAATTTCTTTTTATGCTATCCTCCCAAATTTGTGTTGCCAACTAATATGCGAAAATGGTGGTGGTATTTTTCAATGCAGAATTATAACTACAGCTCAGTTTCCCTGGGAGAAACACGTGCTCAGAGTTGTTCACCCTCATTTTACAAACAGGTCTTCTTTGTTGAATGTGCAGTCCTTGTAACTTACAATGACTAACAGACTGTTGGAAGAAATGGGATCAGAATCGGCATTCTCTGATCTTCTAGGACAGATTATTCCGGGAACCTGAGGGCGTAGCACATCACAGCAAGGTCAGCAGTGAACAGAGCTCCCCTCAGCACTGAGAAAAGAATGAGGCTCATTAGTCTGTTACTCTGCAGATTCCTTATTCATTTAAAAAAGCGTCAGAGTCTTAGTCCTTTTTTGGTTCCACTAAAGCTTACTCTTCTCGGTAGAACTCTCCTTTGATTTCTTAGTTTTTAGAATTTTCTTGGCAGGGTTTCCTAAGGCTCTTAACTTCTTCTTAATAACCCGTTTTGGAATTTTCCATGATAAATACTTTTCACAGTTAGTCATTGTAAACATCCTATGCCTTCTGTTTATTTAATTCCTCTCTAGGCTTCATCAAATCTACATTTTTTTACCTTAAAAAAGTAAGCACTATCATATTTATATTTGTTTAAGAAAGATAATGCTTTTGAGTCCAGGCTGTTTAGCCCCAGACTTCCTGAGTTTGAAATCTAGTTTTCTTTATTTAAAATCAACATGTTTTGAGAAAGTTATCTAACTGCTCTGTCTTAGCTTCCTTATCTGTAAAATGAGGATAAAATAAGATGTTAAGATTCAAGGAACTAATGTAGTCAAAAAAGGGTTTAGAATGCTGCTTGGTACAGAGAAACCCTCAATGAAATTAGCGGCCATTATTCTTGTATTTTTTTGTTTTTATGGTGTAGCTGTGGATATCCCTGGGCGATTTAGGAAGCTTCATGTTCCCCCTCCTCATTATTCAGAATCAGCCACTGGGGGCTCATGACCCAGTTTCAGTAAAAACAAACTTCTGAAAGCTTGCACAGGCAGACTCTGGGCTCCTGGCTTTGCCTTTGTCCATTCCTTCCAAGCTGGGAATGTGACTTGAGTCATGTAAGATCAGCTTTCATACCCCTTCCTCCCCACCCCCAACTCCTGACCACTAGCTGGTAGTAAAGATACTAGACTTATGGGTATAGCTTTTTCTTCATGTTTATGAACATGGGCTTCCTTGCATGGTACTGGGAAGCTATTTTGGTTTACTTTAGGCAAGGTCTCCTCTTCTCCTTTGAAACTCTCTGCCACAGTTCACCTACCACCAGGAGATCCTTGAGTGTCCTACTGTGCAGATATCTTTGTGTCCTTAAAATGCTCAGAGCCATCCTGGAGGAACCCTCCCTGGGCTGGTCTCCTCAAAGGACATCAGAAATCATAGCAAACCGACGTGATGGTAAGATGATAAACAAAAAGAAGGAAGAAAAAAAAAGATAAGCGGTTTAGGAGGGTAAGTCAATATGCCAAGGAGACGTTGGTATCAGAACTGAAGATTTAAGAAGCATCTTGCTTGATGGCACAGACTTTGGGCTAGGTCAGGGTGATTTGAATCATAGGGCAGGCTTCTCAACTCTGCTAAACTTCTGCCTCCTGATATGTGAAATGAAGTCAGTTACATTTCCTACTTTATAGATTTATTGCTTCTATCTATTCTTTTTTCATCTATTATCTCTTTCTTTCTATCATCTCTCTAGTTATAACTTCATCTGGGTCCTTGCACAGTATAAGTAATCAATAAATAGGTTGTGAAAAAAAGAAAAAGTGGTATATCTCTACTCAAAACATCTAGGCTGACCAATCCTGGCTCTCTCTTTACTTGTGCTGTGCACTAGCTATCAGACATTTGTGCTTAGACCAAAGCAACAAATTTGGAGAGGTGGGTGGTTTCCCAGTACCCCCCACTTCTAGTTGAGGGGCAGGGTATAGGCTGAGAGGAGGAAGCAAATGAAGTGGAAAGGGTTGATGGTGAAAATGATGAAGCAATTTGTGTTCATGGGAGAGGATTAGATATGGCCTATAGGATTCATCCTCAACTTCTGAGAAAACATGAAAGCTACAAAGAACCTTTGGGATATTATGCTGCTATTCAGATTCAAATTCAACCAAAAGAATTATACTCTACAAAGTGATATACAAGTGGGGACATCTGTCTTGGTTGTATACCATTTGTAGTCTGATTAAAAAATGAAGATGGGCCCATTTCAAGGCAGACACTTTCCTTTGATGATACCTGCCATTGCCCTGTCTGATACTTACCTGCTTTCTTGTATGTATGCCCTACATTGTAACTTTCTAGACATGTAGCCTGTGAGCAGTGTCTCCCTACCCCAGCTATGCCTCTTCTGCTGTTCATCAGCTAGTGTGTACTCAGTGTTTGTCTCTTCCAGTAGTACCTGTTGCTGTTATCAATGCTAACATCCGGGCTTCCTTGGTTTTCTCACTTGAGAATAATCAGGAGAAACCATGGATGTTGGTTAAAACTGACTATAGAAACTGACCAGTTCCAAAGTATTTCTAGGAGCTCCAGTCTGATCTTTGAGCAAAGGATCCTGAAAAATTGACAAGAAAGGATGAAAATGGTTTCAGAAATCCAAGAAAAAAATTATTTAGGTTGTGTGTTTCCCATCCTGCAGAGACTACTTCCATTTGCTTTATTTTATAATGTTGCCTTTCTCCTATTATTTTCCCAGCCCTCTTTTGCCAAGGAGACATCTCTTTTCAAAAAAAGTTAAGAAACTCAGTCTTGGATGCAAATTCAATTATCTACTGAGTTGCCTAGTTTGTGTGTAGGGCCAACATCCAGCAAGTTAGTGAAGCCTGGTTCCTGATCCCTATGGATTAGTGGGAATTTGGTGAATTTTTCTCTCAAGTGGATTGACACTGATTCAGTATCGAAGACTTATAAGAATATTAAATAGAACTTCAGGCTATATTAAGCAGGTGGAACATATAATGGAGGTGAGAGATTCATCCTGAAGACACTGGGATCAGTAGACCTGATTCCAAATGGGCAGTGATGGCTCCTGAGAGTTAAGACTTCTCTGGATAGTCAATTCTGTGGTAATAGGCACCGTATCTGTATCATACCTCACCATAGGGCTGATTTTAGGAACACCAAACATTTTTACTGTTGTCTCAGAGAGTCAAATAAAGACTGTTCTTGCAAAGAAAAGCAGGGGAAGGAGAAAAAATAACTTCCACTAAAATGAGATAAGAAGTCAAGTAAACATTCAAATGTCTAGTGACCATGGGAGCTTGTTATTATCAAGCATTCAACCAAATATATCACCAACTTTTTTTTTATATGAAAAGATCACAGTTGCAGTTGTATGGTCACTTCCCCCTTCCATCCTTCCATATTTTTCTCAAAAGGATTTGAACCAGGCAATCTTATGCAAGTGGAATGTCATAGAGGAAGAGCGGGTCTCAGAAACTGGCTTTGGCTATTGCTCTTTTCAGAAACTTCAAAGACTCACAGAAATCTTTAGTGGTTTTTCCCATGGTCTTCCACACTCTAGGATGATGGTAAAGTTAAGAGCATCAAATGTCAGACACTCCTATTCCAGAGTGGTGTCTAGCCTCCCTTTGTCTCTGTTTTATTTATCTTGTTTCTGTTGACTCTATTCCACAGCTTCTGAGCAAAAGGAATCTATCTCCTAGACATTGCTTTTGATTTGACCCTCAAGCTCATATATAAATGGCCATATTTTATGGGCAAATAATTGCATACAAAGTTTTATTTGTGGAGTTATTTATGTGGATGTTATTGTATAAAAAAGTCATTTCCTGACTGTGATCTAAACCCCATCCCACTCCACCTCAGCACCATCTATCCCTTATCCTGCTTTATTTTTCTTCCTAGTAAGTTAATCACCACTTGACATACATTTATTTGTTCATTTGTTTACCGTCTCTTAGCTTAGTGTTATATCCTCAGTGCCTAGAAGAGCATTGGAGAAATAGGCACTCAGTAGATATTTATTGAATAAATGAATGAAATAGTCTATAAAGATATACAATATAAGTCATTTTAGGCGTATATCTTAGGAGGCATATATTCAATGTGCTTATCATGTAAATAACAAAAGAACAGTGCACTGCCATGTGGTTGTGAAAGATGTAATCATTTACTAACTCACCCATATTAATCCTTTTCTTATTTAAAAATGGACTGATAATGTCTTCTTTTCATTATTATTAAACTTTAATTCTGTCTAAAAGATTAGAATAAACTGCCACAGATTTCTCAGTTAATAACGATTATAATAATTACAAAGAGAAAGCATCATTTCAAGACCAACTAGAACAAGAGAAGCTAGAATATCTAGGAAGCTTATTATAGCTGTGAAAGATCTTAGAATTTTATGAAATTATTTTTCTCAAGTAGTGTTAGATTGTTGGTAAATTGTTGCTTGCTACTAGTTATAATAATGGATCTTTCCAGTCAAAAGTTAATGCTACTAAATCTATCAAAAAATAAAAACTCTTTAAGCTAATAATGTGTAGGGATACAGAAGATAAACAATGAGTCTTTTTTTGGTTTTAAAGTTATAAACATCAGGATACCCCCAATGCCTTTTGAGTAGCTATGTCTTTGTGATTCTGAGTTTATAGAGAAAAGATTAAAACAAAAATTCTGGCTTATTGAATTCCTATTGACTAAGGACCAAATAAGGGACCAGGTAGAAGTTGCCCTGGTAAGGGTCCTTCAGGTGAGAGATCCTGTAGATTAGCATTGAAGGTGTAGGTGAATAAGTGTCTCCAAGAGTCCAAGAAGCAAAAATGCAGATATAAACGTTTCCAAAATCCAAAAAGCTGACATAGGGTCACCAGCACAGTATCAAAGACCTTTCCTATTCTCTTGCCTCTGTGCTTGCTCCAGACTCCAACTCTGAAGAACCAGACATTTTGGTGTACAGGATGGGGATGAGGCATAGAAGCTAAGATGGAAAATGAAAGAATTTCATTAATCCAACCCGTGCTAACTCCTGCTTACTCCATCTAGAGTTTATAGTAAGACTGACATTTTATAATTATATGGTCCTGGGCATTTTATTATTCACTGAGTTTCTATTTTCTGGTGTGGAGTAACTGGATATAGTTTGCTTTACCCAACAAACTCTGGGGACTAGTTTTCATCTAGAAAGGTAAAAGAAGAAATGATTCTATCCTCAATATCTTTATTCTCTTTCCAAGTAACACAAGGACTTTAGAAGATTGAATTCCCCACAGATAACTTTTTGTTTTAAATGCTATATTATCACATTACCTGCTTTCTTATGGTTAGATGTATTTATGTGGCCAGTTCTGGCCAATGGTTTATCAGTGGAAGTGGTGATTATATATGGAGTTACTATGCATATTTCTTTTGTGATTTCCTATCAGTAGCTTGTATTGTACATGTATATTCATCTGTAACACACCCCTAGATGACTGTCACAGCGGTTATGAGATTTGAAGTCTAAACTGACTAGAGATTTTTTTTTAATTACTTCATGACTTATATAGTTGTACAACAATCATCACAACCAAATTTTATAGCATTTCCATCCCAAACCGTCAGTGCATCCTCCTATCCCCCAACCTGTCTCATTTGAAAACCATAAGTTTTTCAAAGTCTGTGAGTCAGTATCTGTTCTGCAAAGAAGTTCATTGTGTCCTTTTTTTAGATTCCACATGTAAGTGATAGCATTTGATATTGGTGTCTCATTGTCTGACTGACTTCACTTGGCATGATAATTTCTACGTCCATCCATGTTGCTAAAAATGCTGTTATTTCATTCCTTTTAATGGCTGAGTAGTATTCCATTGTGTATATGTACCACATCTTCTTGATCCACTCCTCTGTCGATGGACATTTGGTTGTTTCCATGTCTTGGCTATTGCAAATAGTGCTGCAATGAACACTGGAGTACATAAGTCTTTGCGAGTCGTGGTTTTCTTTGGACAGATGCCCAGGAGTGGGATTGCTTGGTCAAATGGTAGTTCTACTTTTAGTTTTCTGAGGAATCTCCATATTGTTTTCCACAGTGGTTGCACCAATTTACAGTCCCACCAACAGTGTAATAGGGTTCCTTCTTCTCACACCCTCTTCAGCACTTATTGTTTGTAGACTTCTTGATGATGGCCATTCTGGCTGGTGTAAGGTGGTACCTCATAGTGGTTTTGATGTGCATTTCTCTAATGATGAGTGATGGTGAACATCTTTTCATGTGTTTTTTTGGCCATCTGTGTGTCTTCTTTGGAGAATTGTTTAGATCTTCTATCCATTTTTTGATGGGGTTCTTTTTTTTTTTTGGTGTTGAGTGGTAGGAGGTGTTTATAAATTTTGGAGATTAATCCCTTGTCAGTTGCTTCATTTGCAAATAATTTTTCTTCTATTCTGTGGGTTGTCTTTTCATTTTGTTTAGGGTTTCCTTTGCTGTGGAGAAACTTTTAAGTTTAATTAAGTCCCATTTGTTTATTTTTGTTTTTACTGTCATTACTCTCGGAGGTGGATCTAAGAAGATGTTGCTGTCATTTATGTCAGAGAGTGTTTGGCCTCTGTTCTCCTCTAAGAATTTTAGAATATCTGGTTTTAATATCTGGGTCTTTAATCCATTTTGAGGTTTTTTTTTTTTTTTGTGTGTGTGTGTAAGGTGCTAGGAAGTGTTCTAATTTCATTCTTTTCCCTGTGGCTGTCCAGTTTTCCCAGCACCACCTATCAAAAGGGCTGTCTTTTTTCCATTGTATATTCTTGCCTCCTTTGTCATAGATTAGGTGGCTGTAGGTGTGTGGGTTTGATTTTGGGCTTTGTGTCCTGTTCCACTGATGTATATTTCTGTCTTTGTGCTAGTACCATGTGGTTTTGATGACTGTAGCTTTGTAGAGTAGTCTGAAGTCAGGGAACCTGATGCCTCTGGCTCCATTTTCCTTTCTCAGGGTGTCTTTGGCTCTTCTGGGTCTTTTGTACTTCCAAACAAATTTCAAAATACTTTGTTTGAGTTCTGTGAAAAATATCCTTGGTAATTTGATAGGGATTGCATTGAATCTGCAGAATAGCTTGGGTAGTATAGTCTTTGACATAATCCAACCAATTTCTGATAAAAACCCTTCAGAAAGTGGGCATAGAGGGAACCTACCTCAACATAATAAAGGCCATATATGTCAAACCCACAGATAACATCATTCTCAATGGCGAAAAGCTGAAAGAATTCCTGCTGAGATCAAGAACAAGACAAGGATATCCACTCTCACCACTGCTATTCAACATAGTTTTGGAAATCCTAGCCAAGGCAATCAGAGAAGTAAAAGAAAGAAAAGGAATCCAAATTGGAAAGGAAGAAGTAAAACTATCCCTATTTGAAGATGATATGATATTATACCTAGAGAATCCTAGAGACTCTACCAGAAAACTGTTAGAGCTCATCAATGAATTTGGCAAAGTTGCAGGATACAAAATTAATACACAGAAATCGACTGCATTTCTATATACTAACAATGAAAGATCAGAAAGGGAGATAAGGGAAGCAATCCCTTTTACTATCACATTAAAAGAATAAAATACTTAGGAATAAACCTATCTAAAGAGACAAAAGACCTATACTCCGAAAAATATAAGATGCTGATGAAATAAATCAAAGATGACACAAGCAAATGGAAAGACATACCATGTCTTTGGATTGGAAGAGTCAGTATTAACCTGACTAGAGCATTTTTAACAAAACATTGTGGTTGCTGTCAGACTCCTTCAAAACTGCCTAAAGGCTTATTATATATGGGCATATTTTTTTTAATCCTGAAAATATGCCAGAATTCCAATAAGTATTGATGATATATAATTTATAACTGACAAACTGAGACATTTCTGAAACCTAATACATGTCAAAGCTGAGGTTTGACACATTTGATATCAGATTTGTGGCAATATTTAAGGCTACTTTTGGAGTTTGGTGCCTAAATATGAATGCATAGAGAATTGTTTTGGGCATATTTTCTAACTGCTTCATTTTATTCAGCACTCTTAAGATTGCTGGGTGGCATTTTCCCATTTTACATCACATTTGAGGGAAGATATTTAGTTTTTTTTAGCAATACTTTTAAAAACTTTGAAATTCAGTGTCAGGTTCATTGGAATTTGCTGGGCAAATGTGTATTGCACTGTTGTTGGAAACAGCCTGCCAGATATTCTTGGTATCTGCCCTTTTACTTTCTCATCTCCCCTAGCTTGGCCGTCTGACTTCTCTCTCTGCAGAGTCAATCCACCTGCAGCTCCTAGGCTAATCCTGACTTGAGGCATTTGTATTAAATGTCCTCCTTCTTCAGACGATTTAGGACACAGTGCTCCATGCTAACCCCCTGCGCTTCAAAATGATGCCTTGGGTCATCATTGTTACCAGCTTGGCTATTGCATGGTGTCCCAATGATGAAAACTCAGAGCCTACGTTTTTTCTCCAAGTAATAGCCTGGGCTTCCTTCTTCTTGGATCCTACGGGATTGCTCATAAACTGGGATGGGTCCCTTTGCTTGGCAGAGGCTTTAGTTACCATCTAAGAAATTTGAAAGCATAAGTTTCTATTAGATTAATGTATTTATCTTACAGTTTCCAAGTTGTGTTTCACTATTAGAAGAAGCTTCCCAGAACACCTCCGAGGACTGGTTTCTGCTTCTTAAGGACAGATTTCTCCAGTGCTGGTGCTGCCTGGGTTTCCAGTCATTTCTCAGCAGTATTCCTGTTGCCAGGCTCCTATCACTGCCCAACCTACTGTATTATTTGTCTCAAGTCCATGATGCCAACTCTTTACTGGCCTTGAGACCAGAGTTTGTGGAACACCTTAGGCATCAGGCCTTTGTCATTTTAGTGGGTGGATCAATAGCCAGGCTCTAATCCCTCCCTCTAACCACTTCACCTGTATCTTTTTGCTTTACATCTTTGAGAACTATAATATATGACCTACATATAAGGCTCCAGAGGGAGAAAACAGTGGCTCAAAAATTCATAAAATATAAATTTCTGAAAACTCAACTGAAAAACTAGGGATTTTTACTTCTCTTAGTAAAATATATTATTTCCATTTTGTTTCATTAAGTCCTTTGACTCCTTTCTTCTTGAAAAATTTTTAATTTTTTATATAAAGGGTAATTCAGAAATCATTTTGTAGAGTATTTTCAATTTACAGATAAGGAAATATAGACTTGTCATGTTAAAGTGGTTTGTGTGGGAATAAATTAGAGAAAAGGTAGGTCTTGTTATGTCTTACCTGAGAGAAATTTAGAGACTTAAGTTTTATGCACTTTGGACCTTATTTACCAATGAGTAGCTGCCTTTTTATTTCATTGCTCAGCTAATTGATATCAGAAGGATTGCAGTAGCCTTTAAATTTCATGGAATAGACTGTTGAGTTTAATCAACTCTAGAAATAAGCTTTAGAGACATTTTCAATTTTATAGAATTAACCATTTCAAAAACTAAGGATCCATCCTTTAGATTCACATACTAGCAGTGACTAAGACGTCAGTAGGGGGCAGCCAGATACTAAAATTTAGAAATGTGCTTATTGGCTTTTCTGAAAGTTTCCAATTCAGATTTTATAAAATGACTTATGTGTCTGACACAGTAGTGATAATTTTTGATAAAAATAACAAGAATTTATTGTGTTTCTATGCCACCTATTCTAATGCTAATTGGACTTCTAAAATCAATTCTTTCACTACACTCAGAGTTAGTGTCAGACTCCATATGTTTAGGGGCAGGGTCCCCAACAAGACCACCCCCACCGAGATGCAAGCCACCTGTTGAGGGGTGGGGAGGGTCCTCAGGCCATTCACATTTCTGATTGTGTCTACAGATGGGAGTTTTCACAACTCTCAGTTTTGATAGCTCACTGGAATAACTCAGAGAACTCAGGAAAGTGCTGTACTTATAATTTTTTAATAATTTATTTTTATTAAAGTATAGTTGATTTACAATGTGTAAATTTCTGCTGTACAGCAAAGTGATTCAGTCATACATATGTATACGCATTTTTTTTTAAATATTATTTTCCACCATGGCCTATCCTAGGACATTGGATTTAGTGCCCTGCTCTATGGCGTAGGACCTTATTGTTTATCCATTCTATTTTTTTTTTTTCTATTTCTTTGGGCCGCTCCCGCGGCATATGGAGGTTCCCAGGCTAGGGGTCGAATCATAGCTGTAGCCACTGGCCTACGCCAGAGCCACAGCCACGCGGGATCCGAGCCGCGTCTGCAGCCTACACCACAGCTCACGGCAACGCTGGATCAATAACCCACTGAGCAAGGGCAGGGACCTAACCCGCAACCTCATGGTTCCTAGTCGGATTCGTTAACCACTGCGCCACGACAGGAACGCCTGTTTATCCATTCTAAATGTAATAGTTTGTATCTACTAATTCCAAACTCCCAGTCCTTCCTGCTCCCTCCCTGCTTCCCTTTGGCAACCACAAGTCTGTCTCTATGTCTGTGAGTCTGTTTCTGTTTTATAGATAGGTTCATCTGTGCCATATTTTAGATTACATACGTGATATCATATGGTATTTGTCTTTCTTTTTCTGACTTACTTCACTTAGTATGAGAATCTATGGTTGCGTTTATGTTGCTGTGACTAGCATTATTTCATACTCTTTAATGGCTGAGTAGTATTCCATTGTATATATGTACTACATCTTCTTAATCCATTCATCTGTCAGTGAAGATTTTGGTTGTTTCCATGTCTTGGGCTATTGTGAATAGTGCTGCTATGAACATAGGGGTGCATGTATCTTTTTGAATGAAGCTTTTGTCTGGATATATGCACAGGAGTGGGGTTGCTGGATCATATGACAGTTCTATTTGTAATTTTCTGAGGAACCTCTGTACTGTTTTCCATAGTGATTGTACTAATTTACATTTTTACCAACAGAGTAGGAGGGTTCCCTTTTCTCCGCAGTCTCTCCAGCATTTGTTACCTGTGGACTTATTAATGATGGCCATTATGACCTGATTCCAATTTTGTTGTAAAGGGTGCAAATCAGGAGGACCAGCCAAATGAAGAGATGCATAAGGCAAGGTATGGGAGAGAATGTAGATCTTTTGTATCCCTCCTGATGGAATCAGAGCATGTTATTCTCCTGGCAATCAGTGTGTTTACCAATGTAAAGTTCTACTGAGCTTTGGCGGCTAGAGTGTTATGGGAGGTCAGGTTGACATCCCATGCCTCACAGCTCCAACCCTTTAATCATGTGGTTGGTTGGTCTTTCCAAGACCAGCTCCTACTCTGTATCTTTCTAGGGTGCGCTGAAAGTCATCTCATTAGCATAACAAAGATACTCCTAAAACTGAGTATATCCCAATATATTCAGAATATATCCCAATATATTCAGATTCAGATTTAGAATCTCCCATCAGGAACCAGGAACAATTGTCAGTTAAATTTTCTATTTTACAGAAGAACCAAAGGTACATATATATATATGTCCAATTTTGCCAAAGAAAATAGTGTTTGATAGTAATTTCCCCTATCATTATCTTTATCTGTTGCTGTTTTTTACTAAAGGACTAAAAAGTCATTTGGAATTCCCTGGTGGCTCAGAGGGTTAAGGATCCGGCATTGTCACTGCTGTGGCATGGTTTCGGACCCCGGCCCAGAAACTTCTGCATGCTGCAGGCATGGCCAGGAAAGAGAAAAAAGAAAATCATATGTCAGTGGTATATTATAGACTCTTTTTGTTTTTTTTTCTTGAAAGGGTATACAGAGAGAAAAACTCAAGACAAACTTTTGCTATTTAGGCATTGTAGAAACACTTCATTCTTGATTAAATACTTCAAAAGTTTGCATATTATGAGGGAATATATTCTAAAGTCCAGGTTTATATTCAGCTCAGAGTGGACACTGGGGAAAAGCAAGCGAATTATAGATAAACCAACAGAGAATACAGGAGAAAAACTGCTGAACGTGTAATGTGATGGTCTTAATTAGGAAAGTGGAAATCAGATTCCTGTCAATTTGGCTCTGTCCCTCGCAAGTTGTGTTATCTTGAAGAACTGGATGCTCTCAATTGCTCTCTGCCATATTCACTGTGCAGAATTTATATGTAATTATTTTAATTATCAAAATACATTTCCTCATTTTAAAAAATGTCTTTTACCAGAAATGGCCAAGCCCATCGTACCGAAGTGTGATTAAAGCCATCACCACACAAGGGTGCTGCCACCTAGAGCTGGCAATGAGGTTCCATATTTCAGTGCCTCCCGGAAAAGTGGGCTGAATGTGTCCTTTGAGAGGCAGGAGATTGGAGAGTATATTTCCACATCCATAAATGGAAGCTCTGAAACCTTTTTCCCGTCTTAAGTTTGCATCCAGGTACAACAGTTGCATGGATGTGAAGGGAGAAAGCAAAGAATCCTGAATGATAGCAAACTAGACAAATACTGGGTATTGGCTTCAGTTCTGAAAATGTGAAATCCTTGAAGATACATAAAATAAGCTATTGATTTGTGGACCCCTAGGAGTTCAGTTGAACCTACTTAAATAATGACTAAGAAGAAAGGAGAAATGAGGAAAGAAAAATAAATCCATAGAAAATAAACATACCAGCAAAACTTATAAAGCACTTAAGGGAATCCAACCCCATAACAGGAACTGTCCCTCCCTGCAAAAAACACATGAACATGAAAAAAAAAACAAAAATAAAAAATTTGCTCATGAAAAGATATAATTAAATTATTTAGAAAATACTTTAAATAAATATGCTTAAAAAACTTTAAAACAATATCTATAAAACCAAATTAGGGAGCACTGAAACAAAACCATGGTACTTGTGAACCATGAGCCAATTAGATTCTTTGTAAGAAAAAAAATAATTAGAACAGGAACTGCAATAGACATTAGCCCTGAGTCTGCTGAAGAGAAGAATTCAAATAGAGAATTTTGAAAATGACCCGGGATATCATTTAAAAAGATTGATAAAAAATATAAAGTTCAGAGAAATAGAACATAAATTTAGATGCTCTAGTAAAATCTAAGAAAGAGAGCCTAACAGTTTACAAAATTGAAAAATGATATAAATGCTTATTATACTGAAGGATTACCTTAAATACCACATATAACAGACAAACAATGACTTATATTGGATGGATTGGATTTGTGTCACAAAAATCTGTACCCAGCTAAACTGTTAAACAAAACAATCATGAAAGAAATGTATTTTGGGACATTTAAACACTAAATATATTATTTTTGCCACAAAATGTCATTGGAATTTCTCTAAAGGGTATATATATTTTAGCAAGAGGAAAAGGTTTATTTTTATAAACCCTGAAGGAAAAAGTGTGACACAGGAAAAAGTGTTTAGCAAAGATATATATTGAAAAATAAGTGATATTTGCAAACATACATTTTTTGGCATATTTTAAAATAAAGAACTAACATTCTAGATAAAAATCAGATGACGCATGAATGGATAGCTCATCCTTGCTATCTCTTAACCTGAGAGGAGGATAGAACAAGTGATCAAGTTTTAGATTTCATTAAAATATAAAAAGTAGGAGTATTCAGAGTTTTTAAAAGGGAAACCACCAAAAGAATAAAACTAGAAACTTTGAATCCCACAATAGGCAGGAAAGAATAAACAGGCCAAGATGTAATTGGAAATATATAAAGTAAGATAGTTGAAACTAGTCCAGTCATATCAGTAATACAGTAAATATAAACTGCTTAAATTAATGTATTACAAGAAAAATACTCTAGAAACAAACAATTATAAGCTATTTATAACTGGTCCACCAAAAATAAAGTGATGCAGGAGGTAAAAAGAAGAGAATGGAAAATAATCCCGACTTCCACCTCCCTCCTGCCACTTTCACAGTTATAAATATCATTTATGGAGCACTTTCCTCTGTTCTAAAAATTATTCTTGGATCTTTATATGTTTTATCTTATTCATTTTCATTGCAAGCTTAAAGTAAAAAGAGAGGTAATGTAATACTACTTATATGAGACAAATAGAATTTATGAAAATAGTGTTTTCTCTCTTGCCCATTTTAACCCTATTGAAGTATACTATTGATAGGTATCAAAGGGATTTTTCTGAGATGCAAATCTTCCAAGTAAGTTATTTTCTTCAAGACTTTCTATGACTTTCATTTTTTACATAATGATAATGAAGGCAATTAAACTTTCAGAACACTAGCTACATTTTAGGAACTTTTTGACTACTTTATATGTGTATGTAGCTCATTTAACTCTTATACAGCCTTGTGAGGTGGGAACTATTTTAGTCCCATTCTGCAGATGCTAAAATGAGGCATAAGGCATAATTCGTCTGAGATTATACAGCATTAAGTGGCAGAGCTGCAATTTGAACCCAGGAGTACCTGACACTAGAGGTCATAATGTCTAACTACTATATTATGCAATGTTCCTTAACACTTTGACTTCTAAAATTTTATTTTTAATTCTCTGCATATGCTGTCACTGCTATTCTTGTTAGTCTCCAAAACACACTATAGTCTGTCCATGGTAAATCTTACAATTTGTGAAATTTGAGTCCTTGGTATGTTTGCTGGTGTCGTTTCCTTTGGCTAACATACCCTTTCTATCTCGTCTGCTTTTGAATGTCCTTCAAGGTTCAGCTCAGGTATCACCTTTTCTGAAGCCTTTCGTGGTACTATGGGTGAAGATTGTTGGATAGGGTGACCAACCAATCAGAATGAATGCTTTGATTGATGAGAAGCAAGGCTGGCTATAGTTGGTATGACTCAGTGGTGCTTATGGGTTGAGTATTGGACCAGCCTGGCACATTTCATCCCACTTCAGGCAACTGTGCCCTCTTTCATATCACACAGAGGTATTATAATGGTACCAGGTATCACTTCCCCTGGAGGGTGTGAACTCCTTCAGGATGAGAACATTGTCTGATTATTTATATTGCCAATGACAAACACAGTACTTGGCACATACTTGGTACTCAACATTTGTCCATGGCACGGAAGAAAGAATGAAATCACTTAGCCTTTATGGGGGTCTCAATTTCCTTAGTGGGTATATTAAGCAATGTAGAGTAATTGAATTCTAAGGTCTTTTCAGGAAGAAAATTCATAGCTAAATATGTTTTATGAATTACATCAGCCGGGAACTAGTAATTAAATAGTTTCAGCACAATAGCAATTCAAAGAGAATGCTCTCTAATTGGACATTCTGAAATACTTAATATTTTCAGCAGAACCACTTAAACTTTATTAAATATGCATTAAAGACCCTCTAAGAGGCACATACTAGGCCTCTCCTTAGTTCATAATGTCTTATGATTTGAAAGAAAAAGGTAGTGGAAAAAAAAAAAAGGCAGAAATGGAGTTCCCGCTGTGGTATAACAGGATTGGTGACATGTCTGGAGCACCGGGATGCAGGTTTGATCTCCAGCCTGGCACACAGGGTTAAGGATGCAGCATTGCTGGATTGGATATGATCCCTGGCCCAGGAGCTCTATATGCTGTGGGACAGCCAAAACAAAACAAAACACAAAAAGCAAATAAATAAATCAATCCCAGAAAAATATTTAGTTGCTATTTCATAGAATGAACTTACTTTACTTAAGCAGGCTTTGAAATAGTGTTTGGCTAATGCAAGTATCAAGGAGAACAGAACAGAGAGTGCTTTTAATTGAGTTATTCAGATCCATCACAGATCAGATAAATAGTGGGGGGACATGAAGACTGCTTCCTCCTTTTCTTTTTCAAGGTTCACCTATGTGTCAGCTTAATGAGAGTATCTTCTAAACGTTTGTTTTTCAGGAATGTCAAGAGTTGAAATTTAAGAAGGGAAGACAAAGTTCAAGTGGAGGAAGTGATAGAAAGCAGAATGGGGGGTAGGGAAGGGCTGGATAAAAAAGAATGTATCTGTGTTTGGCTCTAAAAATTAAGGAAGGACTTTTAAAGTTAACTCTTACTGAAAAAAATGCAGAAGAGATGTTTCTGCCACGGCATGGCATGATGGTGACATGGGAGGGCCAACAGGTGAAAAGAAAGGCAGAGCCTTCACAGTGGGAGTATTCTGGCTCACGTATTTGTGCAATTAAGAATCTGGCTTATTTCACATATATGACCTGTTAAATATGCAAGTGGATTAAGTATTGCATGTATTAGTATATGAAGAGCTGGGACTAGGAAATACCTTCCTAGTGTATTAGAGGAAAAAATGTCTTTACCCATCTTAGGTTGTCCAGCCGGAGCCCTGGTGAATCAGGCTGTCAAAAGAAACAGGAATTTATTAATACATGCATCACATGTATACATGGGAGACCCAGTGATAAGTATCCCAAAGGAGCGCTTAGAATTTATGCTGGATACCTGGACTGAACAAAAGAAAAGGGATTTGGGGCTCCTGAGGAGGGAAACGAGTTAGGGGAAGGTCATCAGGAAAAGTATGATAAACGAAGCTTTGGTTTTCAGTGGCCTTCAGCTCAAAATAATCCTTATGCCAAAGGGACATATTTCTGGATGGCATATTTTGGTACTCTTTACTATCTACCTTTATTTGATTGAAAATGTAATGAGATGAAATTCCTGAAGATTTACCACTACCCACTTTATATTCTTTTCGTCACCTTTCACAAAAGAAGGTGATTTCTAAACTTAGAAAACAAAGTGAAACAGAGTGGGGGATTATCATTTAACTTTTGCACAATAGCTTGATTTTACAAGGTTAAATTTTTAGGCCCATGACATTTTTGTTTTCACATGCTTTATAATTATTACCTTTTTTTTTTTTAAATGCTTTTTAGGGCTGCACCTGCGGTATAGGAAGTTCCCAGGCTAGGGGTCAGATTGCAGCTGCAGCTGCTGGCCCACACCACAGCCACAAAAACGCGGGATCTGAGCTGCATCTGTTTCCTACACCACAGATCACGGCAATGCTGGATCTTTAACCTAATGAGAGAGGCCAGGGATCAAACCTGCATCCTCATGGATACTAGTTGGGCTGGTTAGCACTTCAGGAACTTCCACAACAGGAACTTCCTATAATTACTACTTTTAAAATTGTCTTTTAAGTGCCAAATTACTCATTTAACTCTTAATTTCCAGAACCAATATTTAGTTGCCAAATTGTTTTTGGCAATTAAATATGAAGTTAGTAATTTGATCCTTAGATTATGGTGAACCTTAATTTGATAATTACATTATTACATTGAACCTATTAGAGTATTAATGGTTTTTTTAAAAAAATTGTTAACTTGTGGGTGTTTGATACATTCTGAGGCTTAATGTTCTATTTTGAAAAAAGAAATCTAATTTAGATTGACAAGCTTTCCTCTCTTCTAGTTCATGGCATTTTATATTTAGAATAAAATAGAATTAAGATTTGAAATTTGAGTGTCTAGTTTCCAGGCTTGTACATCTTTCAGAGCCACGCAGTGAAGAAGAGAGATGGATTGTGTGAACCCTTTGTCTTTTTTCCCCATGCCATAATTTGTCCCATGCTGCATTAATATTTTCAGCGTATTTACATAACCACATTAATTTAGCTAGGTTGAGAACAATAGAAATCGTTGAGTCATGCATGTTGATTTGTAACCTGAACATCCCCAAATCTGAGATGTGGATTAGTTTCTTTTGGCAAAGTTACCATTTTGTTTAGCTGAGGAGTTTAAAGGAGATAACTAATCTGTTGAATCAGAATATTATTTAGATATTACCTAGAAAATGCTGTAGATCTTAAAAAAAAATTCTTAGTGCATAAATGCTACTTCAATGAAAAATCAGAATTTAGACAAATTGTTAAGAAATTTCAATGCTAATTAATCAAACAACCACTTTCCATTATGTGAATTGGTTGCCAGCTTGTCTCAGCACTCTGAGCAGAAACGCTCCAGTATTCGTATCCCATTCCCCGGAAGACTATCATGATAACGGTGTTCAAGGTATCTTGGGCTGTGGCATGAATTCTAAGAATGGACATTGGTTGTGGCTTTCTTTGTGGTCCTTCTAGGTGCGAGGCAGTGATGTTCTTGTCACTGTCAGCGTGGAAGAGTGGAAGTCTTCTGCCTCTGAGGTGTTCCCGTTTTCATTTTGTTGTAAACAGCAGTCTGCTCTCTGCTTCTAATTAAGATGCCATCACCCACGGCTCTTTGAGAAGAGCAAATTGTGTGCCTGTGAATTGTCTCCTGATAAGGTTGCAGTGTAAATAAAAGAGGAACAGCCTTTTCATTATTTGCTTCAAGTGCAACAATTGAGTGGAATAAAACGGATACTGTTTGCCTTTGCCAGGATCACAGAACAGGATTTGCTCTCCTAATAAGAAGACCTGGTGATTTTTTTCTTTATTTTTAGATTCCAGGAAATCATATATAGAAAAAGCATACATAATATATGTTGTAAGCCTTCCCCCCTAATTAAAGCTCACTAGGAAATTCTAAATTGTAACATACCTTGATATTGTAGCATGAAAGACTTAATAGATAGATAAGATGATTAAAGAGTATTTTAGGGATACTAATTTGGTGTGGAATATATAGAATGAATTGGAAAGTAGAGAGACTAGAGTCAGGGAGGTAAGTTAGGAGACTAGATTTTTATTGTGGAGTGATGCCTCTTTATTTTAGCTTGAGAAAAGGACTTACTGATAGTCTAGTAAGGTCTTCATTCCGCAGATAAGAAGTGAGGGCCAGACAAATTGACTGAACCAAAGGTAATTAATGGCAGAGTGAATTAGCAATATAAATTTTCTAGGAGTACTTCTGTCCAGAATATATTTTTATTATATCATGAGCTGCTTCTAAGATGTATTTCTTTTTCTTTTCTTTTTTTTTTTCTTTTTTGCCTTTTTGCTTTTTCTAGGGCTGCTCCCACGGCATATGGAGGCTCCCAGGCTAGGGATCTAATCAGAGCTGTAGCCACTGGCCTACGCCAGAGCCACAGCAACGCGGGATCCAAGCCGCGTCTGCAACCTACACCACAGCTCACGGCAACGCCGGATCCTTAACCCACTGAGCGAGGCCAGGGATCGAACCCACAACCTCATGGTTCCTAGTCGGATTCGTTAACCACTGTGCCATGACAGGAATTCCTCTAAGACGTATTTCTGAGAATTAACAGAAACTTAAAATCCTAATATTTCACTGATTTAGAACTGGTGAGAAAAAGACTTCGGCTTTAAAGAAATTATTTGCTTTCTCCCAGGTTGAAAAAAAAGGAATAAACAAGAAATTATAGACTAAGAAGCCACTTGGGTTGAATCTCAGTTTTTGCCAAAAACTTGCTCATATTTGGCAGAGCTTTTGACCATGATTTACTATAAAGTTAGCAAAACTTAACCTTTGGTGTCATCAAGTGCACAGACCATTTCAAGAGGTGCATTCCCGATGTATTCATGTATTTCAGAAAATTTACAAAGGTAAAATACTTGATCACAGTCAGTATCACTGTCTGTATTAAAGGTTCTGATTTCAGTTCAGTCATACTGCCCCTTATACATGTGGCATTGGAGTGACCCCGGGCATTTTTGATATCTGTCTAAGGAAAAGTTAAGTTGTTGACATATTTAAGTTTGGATTTAATGGGATCGTGCATATGTAGTTTGCAGTCACATTGTGCGTCAGAGTGATTTAGTTGTCCAGAGGAAAGAATGGATGCCAAGAATTCTACACCTACACTGAGCCAACAGACTCAATGACATCAGCGAGTGAGTCACGAGTGTTGTGTCAACACTCATAACCAGCACTTATTTCAGAGAACTTAAAAGTAGTCACAGCAGAGCAAAACTTGATGTTCCCCCCAATATTACATAAGCTTTAAAATGTTATGTCTCAGATATATGAAAGAAACTTGATATGAGATTCTCCAAATTTGACAACAGTCTTAAACATTTACATGACGTGAGTTGTGAAGTTGAACTATCAATAATAAATCCTTATCAGCCATGTTAGAGGAAAAGCTAAATTACCTTCCTATTCTCTCCATAGGAAATGATTTTACAAAATTGATGTGTATGGAGAAATAAAGAGCATGTATGACCTTGAAATGTGCAGGGTATTAATAATATCAATTTTCTGGAGTTTTTGATATGTATTTTTCTGCTCTTTAAAGTTTGTAATTTTTTATATCTTCTCCCCAATACCTGTACATTAATTCTAAGACCCAATTTTGTATTATTTTCCATAAAAAAGCATCACCAAATTGCATATAATTAAGATCACCAAAAACCTGGATTTCTCTCCATTAATTAAGTCCTTGGGAATCTCTATAGAGTTTTTTAAAGAAAGGTGAGTTGAGATATAGGACATTTCATCACCTTTGAGTAGCGTTCTTGGATAAGGGCATACATAGTTAAACATGTACAAGATTATCTCTTGGTATCTAGGAAGAAAATATTTCAATCTGTATATAATTAAAAAAAACTTTATTAACATAATCTTACATAGTGTTATAATTTTTTCACAGTCATTGTTTTTACCCGTTTTTAATTTATTCCTCAGTTTCTTATTAATGGAAATTTTGTCAGTTCGAGTTTATCAGGGAAAGAAAATGTCCATAAGCGGCATGGAAGAAAGGATTTATTACAGGGTTTAGATCCAGTGCACATGTGGAAGCTGGTGAAGAAGTCAGTGGAGGGTGCTTACTTCTGTGCAGTGAGTCTGAAGCTGAGGTGGGTCAAAAGGGCTGGCAGTGAGGAAGAAAGCTGGAAATGAAGTCGGGGTGGGGGGGGGAGTTAGGACAAAGTGGCAACTGTCAAGACCAACTAGAATCTGTGAAATCAACCTGGAACCCAGGTCTGCTTTTCAGTGCCTTTTACTTTGGCTGTGTGTTTGATCTAGAAGAAAAAGCTGTGACCTTCACCAAGGATTTGCCCAGGTGCCTGTCTCAGGAGTCAAAGAAGCTCATGAGAGATTCCATGGAAGCTGAAGTAGATGTGGCTCTGGTAGGTGGCCCAGGTCTGCAAGGTGAGCCGAGAATCAGCTACAGCATGTGCAAACTGTACCAGTACCTGGCCACCTATATAGACTTTCAGAATACAGTGACTCCTGTGTACCTTTTGGCTTTCTTATCTCTGGCAAATTTGCAAAAAAAAATACTTTTTTTTTTTTTTGTATGGTGATTCTCAATGCCAATAAGAGAAATGCTCCTTTTAAAATTTATAATAATCTAATGGGTGAATGTGTTGTTTCATTTTTAATTTGAACTACACCCTTTACTAGGTATTTTGAGCATATTTTCGTAATTTCTGGCCATTCAGATATGCTGTTTTGTTAATTGTCAATCCATTATTTTGCTCATTTTTCTGTTTTTTTGGTCTTTCTGTCAGTTTGTGCCATGTTATTTTTTTAAATTATTTTGGGACTTAGATAATTACAAGGTTGTTTGTAGAAATAATCTAAGATTATGCGAAGTCATCTTTCTTCAGGAAAGATTTATGTTTGCTTCTTCCAGGCACCTGGTGGCTCTTAGCAATGTAGCACTATGTCAGTTCTATTTCAAGAATTGTAGTGATTCATATCTCAGCTGCAATCTGTGCAAAGGCCCAACGACTTCTTATTTACACTTTCTTCTAGGGTGCAGTCTTTTTATTCCCCCCCCCCCCTTTGATTCTTAAAGCTTCTCAGTTTAATTTTGATACTTCTATCTTAAGAAGACTTTCAAAAGGTCCAATTCAGTCTCTTATCCTCTCTGACATTTCTTTTGGAATCTTCAAGGAAAGAGCATCTCCAAACTTCTGAGCTCATCTCTGGAGCCCCTGGGTAATGCTTTACTCTTTTAACTCTTAAAAGTCCTTTAAAGAGATGTTTTAAAAGATACATGAAAATGAGCTTTTCTACTCAGAGTTTGGGCCAATGTATTCAGTTCTTCATTACCAGAACCTGATATCTGGATTTGAAACTTTATTGGCCCTCATGCTTAGAATGAAAGTATTATTGGTAGCATTGTGTATCTGAGTGAGTCTTCAATAAATGGTATATGTCTCCTCCATTTGGGGCTAACAGCAACTTGAGAAATGAGACAAAGAATAAAAATTGTGTCCAAGAGAACTCGTATTAGTAACAGAGTCAAAGTGGCAGAAATAACTCAGCATGACAGTCAACTTGCCTTTTAACTAACACCCAGACCCAAGCAGATGTACCCAGCAGGTCACAGGCCACGCTGTTCAAGGAAGCTGCCTCATAGAGCGCTTCTGACCACAGCTAAACAGGAGACAGCCTTAGCTTTTTCCGTGTGGGCCTGCTCTGTAGTCAGAAATCTATCACCTGCTGACGAGTGAGCAAAGGGATGACGGAAGTGTGGTGGTAGTTAGGAAAAATCCTTCCTCATGGACCCCAGAGACAGAGAAAAGAAAGGAAAGGTAATTGAATTGAATTTCGTTAGTTGAGAAAGACCCTCAAAGAAGCTAGTATTTCATGTTTATATATGGCTTAGCATAAAGAGCTGTTGGGCTTTTGAAGGGCTGACTATTCTTAAGTAATGAAAACACTAATACTTGGTACCTGGACTTTTTAAATTGTTTGACTTTGGACAAGCCACTTAACTTCCAGCTGATGTTTCTTTGTTAGTACAAAGGAGGTCATAACCTCTTTTTTAGCTAATGTGTGTGTGTGTGTATGTATGTGTGTGTGTGTGTTTTTAACTCAAATGAGATGATGTGTTTAAAGTATTGTACACAAATAAGATGCTGCTGTTAGCGCTGTTTTTTATTTTGTGTGTGTGTGTGCTTGGTAGTTTCGACACTTTCTGAGTGCAGCCTCCTGGGCACTTTCCCTTATTAGGATGTTTGTTTGTCTGCCCTCTGCCCTCCGGTCAGTGCCTGAGGGGCCTCTTCGTATTTGCTTGGTGGAGTTCCCATCCTCATTTCCATGCAGCCCAGGCTTCACGCTTTTATTACCTTGCTTTTTACTTTTTTCCCCAAGCACAGATGAATGGCAGGTATTACAGATCTTTTCTAACTTAATATTATGTTTCTGGTGAAAAACACTTTTCCATTTGAAAACTTCTTCCGAACCCTGAAGGTTACTTCCTTCTATCAAAATATATTCTTTAGTTCTCTGACATGCTAGCTTATTAAATTGCAGCTCAACTCTGGGTGCTCTGATGGAAAAAAATCTGCCAGCTTTTATTTTCTCTAGGATTTGTCCTATCCTTTAACCAAAACATAAGCAGAGAAGTGTGTGACTATATAATTCAAATAATATGACATAATATACTATAATATGATATAAATAATTTTGTGCTACCCCCTACTCTAACCAAACCCCCAGTTTCCTTTTCATGCTTCTGTACATGTCACAGAGAATTTTGAAATAAGATTGAGATTACTGCTGGGTTAAATGTAGCAGAGGGATTTTTTTTCCCCTAAGGAATTACAATTTAAGACTTTTAATAGAAAGCTTGTGTATGCTAGCTCTCTTTTCTTATAAATTATGTAGAGAATAAATTAAAAATGCAAGTATACATTTAAAAAATTATATTGCTTAACATTAAAATGCTTTCTTCTACAATCCTAAAGCTAAGTTTAGTTCCATTATTAACCTTGGCTCGTGAGATGTTTTACACAGTTGTTTTATGAAATGAATGTGGAAAATCTCTTTTTCCTTTAAGTCTGCCAGGTATTCTCTAAAGATCATCTCATTTTTGGCAAGCTCTGCTCATCAAACCCATCCCCTTGTGTTGCTAGTCTTGCTCTCTTCCACTGCTGCCTAAAGGTTCAGGCCTTTTTCACTCCAGAGATGTCTTGTGGCCATCCAATCACCGTGTTCTACTGCTAGCATCTATACCCACTCAGCAGCTGAGACCACTTTCCCCTTACTAACTGGAGGTGCAGGGTAGATGAGTTTCTTTTTGATTGACTCCCAGAATTCTTTGCCTTTTTTTTTTTTTTTTTGGTCTTTTTAGGGAAACACTCCCGCCATATGGAAGTTCCCAGGCTAGGGGTTGAATCGGAGCTGTGGCTGCTGGCCTACACCATAGCCACAGCAATGTGGGATCCGAGCCATGTCTGCGACTTACACCACAGCTCATCACAATGCTGGATCCTTAACCCACTGAACAAGGAGGCCAGGGATTGAACTTGCTTCCTCATGGATACTAGTTAGGTTCCTTACCACTGTGCCACCATGGAAACTCCTCTTCATTGTCTATTAACACAAGGAACTCTGACCTTGGGTTTAGGAAACCTGCTCAATTTATAATGTCTCTTCCCAAATGAACAAATCTTTTCATTAAGATTACCTGGGATCTCCCTCTGCTGGCCAGCATTCATTTTCTCTGCCAAATATTTGAAATTTCCTTTTAATTTTTATTTTCTGAACTGTTTATCTCAGACTGAGACTGCATGGTGCCAAAGTATCAAGGTTTTCTACAGGATAAATGTTTGGACAAATGGATGTGGCTATTTAGTCAAAAAAAAAAAAAAAAAAGGCCCAAGACTGTGCCTTCTCATAGGCATGTCATTGGGGAATATCAGTTTAACTTTTATATTTGCTTCTTAGAAGTGTGGGGATGAATTTTTCACTTTTATGTCTGTGTTGCAAAGGCAAAGTCTGCACTTATATCTTTGGTTATTGACTCGATATGTCATGTGAGACTGTCCATCCATCATAGAAGAATAAAAATGAAATGATTAAACCCCCATGTTAGTACCCTGCTTTGTTATTTTAAAGAGAATATATGAGGATTTGGAGGGGATGTTATACTTTTTATCTTTCTCTAGAATTGAACTCTAACCAGTAAATCTCTCAATTTCCATATAGTCCTTTCTGTGGCTCTCAGGGCTTTGAGATTTAAAGTTGGATTTCCTATGATAAGTCATTTATTTTCTATATGCTGTTCTCCACACCTCTCTACTATTAATTCTCTTGGGGAAGATTAGAGTAATAGAGTATCTTCACTATTAAATGCCAGACCCCCTATGAAAATTGTTGAAGCTGAGGGATAACTATTTTGTTAGCCTGCAAGTTTGACATGATATTTAGCAGCAAGCAATGTGGGTGTCTTCCAAAGCTCCAGAAAACAGCTTAGAATGGAAAACAATCATAGATCATTCACATGCCTTCCTTGTAAAATGGCAAAGGATGAAAATCTACCAGTCTGCAAGTTTCATTTTAACCAGTAACCTTTTTTTAAAAAAATGTCTGCTCATAACTAGTAAGATACTAGCAGGAATATGTTCCAATCTCTCATCCAGAAGTATTAATAAAAAGACCATAATGTGTTGCAGAAGGGAGAGGTTTAGATGTAGATGTTCTTCAGCATAGAGCCTGTGAAGTGTATTTCGCTGTCTTTATGCCTTTCTGTCATTTAGTTCGTGTCATATAACTTTAGAGCTAGAAGGAGCCAGTCAAGATCTGTGCTGCTGAGACTATCACTGGAAGGAGCCCCAAAGTTCGTCTGTTCACCTTCCTTGTTCTGTATTGAGCAAGCTGAGATCCAGAGCTCTGCCTGCACCAGGATGTCTGCCCTGGGAGATCAGAGGCAGAGCTGATACTTGGGTGTTACGACCAATGGGACGATGTGCTGTCCCCTAATCTCAATGTGTCTCTGGCTCATTCTCGCTTTCATTTTTAGACGCCTGATCTGGCCCAGATGCGATGAAGGAGAATACAAGTAAAACAAAATCTAAACATTAAGATTGGGAAATTCTAGAATTTTAATTTTGAAAAAGTACAGACTAGAAGGCATCGTCTGAGCCGCGTCTGCGGCCCACACCACAGCTCACAGCAACGCCGGATCTTTAACCCGCTGAGCAAGGCCAGGGACCGAACCCACAACCTAATGGTTCCTAGTCGGATTCGTTAACCACTGTGCCACGATGGGAACTCCTGAATTTTTTCTATATCTGAATCAAAGTGAAAATTCTAGATTGGACTTTTAGTCTAGATCAGATTTCAAACTGTGGTGCAGGACAAAAATTGTTAATGGACATCCTCTGAAAAAACTTCCTATAGCAAAAAAAAAAAAAATATATTGAGAATTCCACAGGAAAAAAAGCTAGTAGGTTTCCGTAGAACTCTCCAAACCTTTATCTTGATAATAAACACGCACTGTGAATCCTCCAGATAGAGTAGAGGGCTCAGTGTCTCTCAAAGTCCATGTAGCCAAGAACTCCTTTCTTTTCTAATTAAATATGTTATAATTCTTGTAAGACCTCAGATATGTTTTCAGACAGTTTGGGAAGCTCTTTCCATCTAGTTCGATGATTTTAATTTTTTTTCTAAATGCTGATGATGTCTGTATTTTTTACCTCTGGCTCTGATTTCTCCCTGAGGTCCAGAGTCACATAGCTAACTATCTTCACGTCCCTACTAGATGTCTCATAGGCGTCTCAAACAGACTCTTTATGTCCATCTCACACCTTCATACACTCATCCTGATTTTCTTAGAATAATTCTCATCTCAACAAATTGCACCACCATTCTTATTAGTTGTGCAAGTCAGATCAAAACTAGTGGTCACCGTGGAAGCATCTCCTTCTGGTGCAGGTTGGACTCTGGAGCATATGCTCAGATGAAGTTTGGGTGCAAGATTGTTTATTAGAGACCAATGCCTGTGAAAGGAAGAGGGTTGAGGCAAGATTAAGCAGAGGGGAGGTAAAACTGTGTGATGCAGTCCCAACAGTGCTTCAGCCACACTAACCGGGTGTTCAGAGTGAATAATGCCCATTAGTATGCAGTGGCTGCTCCTTTGGATTCCTCCTCACTCAGAGCAGTCACCCTATCAGCTGCCCAGGGAAAGGCATGGCCTCAGTGTGAGATGTTTCCTCACCAGTGGGTGCTGGCCACTACTCTGCTGAACTCTTGAGGTAGACTCAGCAGAGCTGTAGTATTCTCCCTGAGAGTAGCACCCTCTGTCGTATAGACTCAACCTGCTTTCAACCTTCCAGGACATCCAGCTCTGGCGCCTCCATGCAGGTTGCTCTGTGTGTTTCTGCCTGGGTTCCCCCCCTTTTTTTTTGATCTGTGACCTGGAATCTCTTTCAAGCTGTAATGTGGGGAAACTGTAGAGTTTACTTCATCTATTTTCCATCTTTCAGAGATCATTGTCCTTTGTTTTCGGACGTCTATTGTCTTGGAAATAATGGTTGGATATAGTTTGTCTGTTTTTTTTTGTTTTTTGTTGTTTCAAGGAAGAAGGTGAATCGGTCATTTGTTGCTTCATTTTGGCCAGAAGTACAAGTCTCTAGAGTTTATCTTTTAAATACTTATTCGTACAGTTTGTTTACTTTTATAAGAAAATGCTTTCTTGCAGACTTCAGTTGTGTCTTGCATCACCCCTGCGTCCAAAATGAAGCCTTTGGTAATTGCCCTCATTAGAGTTTGAAAGACTCTTCTTACTCTTCCTCTCCCTACTTCCTTTTCCTTCACGTCTCCTCTCCTTTCAAGGGAGAAAACATCATACACACACACAATTTATTTTTTTATATTACTCAATGAATTTATTACATTTATAGTTATACGATGATCATCACAACCCAATTTTACAGTATTTCCATCCCAAATCCCCAGCACATCCCCCCACACCCCATCCTGTCTCCTTTGAAAATCATACGTTTTTCAAAGTCTGTAAGTTAGTATCTGTTCTGCAAAGAAGTTCATTGTGTCCTTTCTTCAGATTCCACATGTAAGTGATAGCATTTGATGTTGGTGTCTCATTGTCTGACTGACTTCACTTGGCATGATAATTTCTAGGTCCATCCATGTTGTTAAAAATGCTGTTATTTCATTCCTTTTAATGGCTGAGTAGTATTCCATTGTGTATATGTACCATGCCTTCTTGATCCACTCCTCTGTCGATGGACATTTGGTTGTTTCCATGTCTTGGCTATTGTATATAGTGCTGCAATGAACACTGGAGTACATGTGTCTTTGCGAGTTGTGGTTTTCTCTGGATAGATGTCCAGGAGTGGGATTACTGGATCAAATGGTAGTTCTACTTTTAGTTTTCTGAGGAATCTCCATATTGTTTTCCACAGTGGTTGCACCAATTTACAGTCCCACCAACAGTGTAATAGGGTTCCTTCTTCTCCACACCCTCTTCAGCACTTATTGTTTGTAGACTTCTTGATGATGGCCATTCTGGCTGGTGTAAGGTGGTACCTCATAGTGGTTTTGATGTGCATTTCTCTAATGATGAGTGATGGTGAACATCTTTTCATGTGTTTTTTTGGCCATCCGTATGTCTTCTTTAGAGAATTGTCTGTTTAGATCTTCTATCCATTTTTTGATGGGGTTCTTTTTTTTTTGGTGTTGAGTGGTAGGAGGTGTTTATAAATTTTGGAGATTAATCCCTTGTCAGTTGCTTCATTTGCAAATAATTTTTCTTCTATTCTGTGGGTTGTCTTTTCATTTTGTTTAGGGTTTCCTTTGCTGTGGAGAAACTTTTAAGTTTAATTAAGTCCCATTTGTTTGTTTTTACTGTCATTACTCTAGGAGGTGGATCTAAGAAGATGTTGCTGTCATTTATGTCAGAGAGTGTTTGGCCTCTGTTCTCCTCTAAGAGTTTTAGAATATCTGGTTTGTATCTAGATCTTTAATCCATTTTGAGTTTATTTTTGTGTAAGGTGCTAGGAAGTGTTCTAATTTCATTCTTTTCCCTGTGGCTGTCCAGTTTTCCCAGCACCACCTATCAAAAGGGCTGTCTTTTTTCCATTGTATATTCTTGCCTCCTTTGTCATAGATTAGGTGGCTGTAGGTGTGTGGGTTTGATTTTGGGCTTTGTGTCCTGTTCCACTGATGTATATTTCTGTCTTTGTGCTAGTACCATGTGGTTTTGATGACTGTAGCTTTGTAGAGTAGTCTGAAGTCAGGGAACCTGATGCCTCTGGCTCCATTTTCCTTTCTCAGGGTGTCTTTGGCTCTTCTGGGTCTTTTGTACTTCCAAACAAATTTCAAAATACTTTGTTTGAGTTCTGTGAAAAATATCCTTGGTAATTTGATAGGGATTGCATTGAATCTGTAGATTGCCTTGGGTAGTATAGTCATTTTGATAATACTGACTCTTCCAATCCAAGAGCATGGTATGTCTTTCCATCTATTTGTGTCATCTTTGATTTATTTTGTCAGCATCTTATATTTTTCGGAGTACAGGTCTTTTGTCTCTTTAGGTAGATTTACTCTTAGGTATTTTATTCTTTTGGATGTGATGGTAAATGGGATTGCTTCCCTAATTTCTTTTTCTGACCTTTCATTTTTAGTATATAGAAATGCCATCAATATTTGTGTACTAATTTTGTATCCTGCAACTTTGCCAAATTCATTAATGAGCGCTAAGAGTTTTCTGGTAGAGTCTTTATGATTCTCTAGATATAGTATCATGTCATCTGCAAATAGGGATAGTTTTACTGCTTCCTTTCCAATTTGGATTCCTTCTATTTCTTTTTCTTCTCCGATTGCTGTGGCTAGGACTTCCAAAACTATGTTGAAGATTAGTGGCGAGAGTGGATATCCTTGTCTTGTTCTTGATCTCAGCAGGAATTCTTTCAGCTTTTCGCCATTGAGAATGATGTTAGCTGTGGGTTTGTCATATATGGCCTTTATTATGTTGAGGTAGCTTCCCTCTATGCCCACTTTCTGAAGGGTTTTTATCAAAAATGGGTGTTGGATTTTGTCAAAGGCTTTTTCTGCGTCTATTGAGAGGATCATATGGTTTTTATTCTTCAATTTGTTAATGTGGTGTATCACACTGATGGATTTGTGAATATTGAAGAACCCTTGCATCCCTGGGATAAATCCCACTTGATCATGATGTACAATCCTTTTAATGTACTGTTGGGTGCGGTTTGCTAGTATTTTGTTGAGGATTTTTGCATCGATGTTCATCAGTGAAATTGGCCTGTAATTTTCTTTTTTTGGGATATCTTTGTCTGGTTTTGGTATCAGGGTGATCGTGGCCTCATAGAATGAGTTTGGGAGTATCCCTTCCTCTGCGATTTTTTGTAATAGTTTCATAAGGATAGGTTTTAGCTCTTCTCTAAATGTTTGATAGAATTCACCTGTGAAGCCATCTGGTCCTGGACTTTTGTTTGTTGTAAGTTTTTTAATCACATTTTCAATTTCAGTTCTTGTGATTGGTCCATTCATCTTTTCTATTTCATCTTGGTTTAGTCTTGGAAGATTGTACTTTTCTAAGAATTTGTCCATTTCTTCTAGGTTTTCCATTTTATTGGCGTGTAGTTGCATATAGCAGTCTCTTATGATCCTTTGTATTTATGTGATGTCCATTGTTACTTCTTTTTCATTTCTAATTTTATTGATTTGAGTCCTCTCTCTTTTTTTCTTGATAATTCTAAGGGTTGATCAATTTTGTTGATCTTTTCAAAGAACCAACTTTTCATTTCATTGATCTTTTCTTTGGTTTTCTTCATTTCTATTTCATTGATTTCTGCTCTGATCTTTGTGATTTCTTTCCTTCTACTAAATTTAGGTCTTGTCTGTTCTTCTCTCTCTAGCTCCTTTAGTTGTAAAGTTAGCTTGTTTATTTGAGGTTTTTCTTGTTTCCTGAGGTGGGCTTGTATTGCTATAAACTTTCCCCTTAGAATGGCTTTTGCTGCATCCCATAGGTTTTGGAGTATGTATCTTTGTTGTCATTTGCTTCTGGTATTTTTTAATTTCCTCTTTGATTTCTTCAGTGATCCATTGGTTGTTTAGTAGCATGTTGCTGAGTCTCCACATTTTTGCAGTTTTTTTCTTGTTGATTTCCAGTCATATAGCATTGTGGTCGGAAAAGATGCTTGATATGATTTCAATTTTCTTAAAGTTACCGAGGCTTGATATGTAGCCCAGGATATGATCAGTCTTAGAGAATGTTCCATGTGCACTTGAGAAGAATGTGTATTCTGTTGCTTTTGGATGGAATGTCTTATAAATATCTATTAAGTCCATCTGGTCTAATGCTTCATTTAGGGCCTATGTTTCCTTATTGATTTTCTGTCTGGATGATCTGTTCATTGCTGTAAGTGGGGTGTTAAAGTCCCCCACTATTAATTACTGTGTTATTATCATTTTGTTCTTTTAAGGTGGTTAGCAGTTGCCTTATATATTGTGGGGAACCTAGCTTGGGTGTGTAGATATTTAAAATTGTAATATCTTCTTCTTGGATTGATCCTTTGATCATTAGGTAGTGACCTTCCTTGTCCCTTAAAATGTTCTTCATCTTAAAGTCTATTTTGTCTGATATGAGTATTGCTACTCCAGCTTTCTTTTGATTCCTGTTTGCATGGAGTATTTTCTTCCATCCTCTCACATTCAATTTGTATGTGTCCCTAGAAGTGAAGTCGGTCTCTTGAAGACAGCATATATATGGGTCTTGTTTTTGTATGCATTCAGCCAGTCTATGTCTTTTGGTTGGGGCATTTAGTCCATTAACATTTAAGGTAATTATTGATATGTATGTTTTTCTTGCCATGTTATTAATTGCTTTGGATTTGTTTTTGTTGCTCTTTTTTTCTTCCCTTCTTCTCTTGTTCTCTCCTCTTGTGGTTTGATGACTATCTTTAGTGTTGTATTTGAGTTGATTTTTCTTATTTGTTTATCAGTTGTAGATTTTTGGTTTGCAGTTACCTTGAAGTTTTGATATAAGAGTCTATATATATATGACATTGTTTTAAGTTGTTGGTCTCTTAATTGCAAGTCATCTCCAGTGTCCTTCATTTGTACCCTCCTCTTCTCACGATTTCTGATTTTGGTGGCGTAATTGTGCTTGGATGATTTCGTATCTTTATTGTATGTATACCTTTACCGGTGAGCCTTGTCATTTGTGGAATTTTTGTTTCCTGTTGATATCTTTTCTTTTCTGCCTAGAGAAGTTCCTTTAGTATTTGTTGTAAAGCTAGTTTAGTGTTGCTGAATTCTCTTAGCTTTTGCTTATCTGTGAAGCTTTCTGAATGAGAGCCTTGCTGGGTAGAGTAGTCTTGGTTGGAGGTTTTTTTCCTTTCATCATGTTAAGTATACCATGCCACTCCCTTCTGGCCTGCAGAGTTTCTGCTGAAAAATCTGCCAATAACCTTATCAGGGTTCCCTTGTATGTTACTTGTTTCTTTTCCCTAGCTGCTTTAAGGATTTTCTCTTTGTCTTTAATTTTGGTCAGTTTGATTAATATGTGTCTCAGGATGTTCCTCCTTGGGTTTATTTTGTATAGTACTTGTTGGGGTTCCTGGATTTGAGTGAGTGGTTTCTTTCCCATGTGAGGGAAGTTTTTGGCTATTATCTCTTGGAATATTTTTTCTGTCCCCTTCTCTCTCTCTTCTCCTTCTGGCACCCCTATAATATGGATGTTGGTGCATTTCACGTTGTCCCAGAGTTCTCTGAGACTCTCTTCATTTGTTTTCCATCTTTTTTCTCTTTTCTGTTCTGCATCCGTAATTTCCACTAATCTGTCCTCCACCTTGCTTATTCGTTCTTCTGCCTCCTGTGTTCTGCTGTTAACTGCTTCTACTGAATTTTTTATTTCAGTTATTATATTTTGCATCTCTTCTTGTTTAAGTTTTATACTTGTATCTCTTTGCTCAGTGTTTTCTGTAAATTATCCATCTTTGCCTCCAGTTTATTTCCAATGTCTTGCATCATCTTTAGCATCAACAATCTAAAGTCTTTTTCCTGGAGGCTGAGAATCTCCTCATGGCTTAGCTGATTTTCTGGGGTTTTTCCTTTCTCCCTCATCTGAGTTATAGTTCTCTGTCTTTTCATTTGTATAGGTTTTTGGTGTGGTGACCTTTTTATAGATAATAGGGTTGTAGCCTCTCTTACTTGTGGTGTCTGCCCCCCTTGTGGCTGAAGTTGGTATGGGGGCTTGCTGTAAGCTTCCTGATGGGAGGGGCTGATGCCTGCCCACTGGTAGGTGGAGCTGATTCCTATTCCTCTGGTGGATGGGGTTTTGTCTCTGGGTGAGATTAGAGGCAGCTGCGTGCCTGGGGGGTCTTTAGGCAGCCAGTTTACTGAGGGGTGGGGCTGTGATCCCACCTGGATTGTTGTTTGCCCTGGGGCTTCTCAGCACTGACTGATGGGTGGGGCCAGATTTTCCCCAAATGGCCACCTCCAGGAAAGACATGGCTGCTGAATATTCCTGAGAGCTTTGCCGTCAATGTCCTTCCCCACAACAAGCCACATTCACCCCTGTTTTCCCAGGATGTCCTTCAAGAATTGCAGTCAGGTTTGACGCAGATTCCTATAGAGACTTTGCTTTACCCTGGGACCCAGTGCACATGAAAGTCTGTGTGCGCCTTTTAAGAATGGGGTCTCTGTTTCCCCCATTCCCATGGAGCTCTGTGCACAAGTCCCACTGGCCTTCAATGCCAGATTCTCTAGGGGCTCTCTCTCCCAGTGCCAGATCCCCACACGTGAGGGTTTGATGTGTGGCTCAGAACTCTCACTCCTGTAGGTGAGTCTCTGTGAACCAGTTAGTTTTCAGTCTGTGGAGCTTCCGACCCAGGAGGTATGGGGTTGTTTATATTGCATAATCGCCCCTCGTACCTCTTGATGTGGCCTCCTCTTTGTCTTCTGGAGTAGAATATCTTTTGAAAGTTTCTGGTCCATTTGGTTGAAGATTGCTCAGCATTTGGTTGTAATTTTGTTGTTTTTAGGAGAGAAGTTGAGCTCCAGTCCTTCTGTTCTGCCATCTTAATCCCATCTCCCATACTCAACTTAATTTACTTTTGATATGGCTATAGATATTTTTTAAATTACTTAATTAAAGTAACATTTATAGGTATACAACAATCTTCACAACCAAATTTTATAGCATTTCCATCCCATACCTTCAGTGCTTCCCCCTCCTCGCAACCTGTCTCATTTGGAAACCATGAGTTTTTCAAAGTCTATGAGTCAGTATCTGTTCTGCAAAGAAGTTCATTGTGTCCTTTTTTTAGATTCCACATGTAAGTAATAGCATTTGATATTGGTGTCTCTTTGTCTGACTGACTTCACTTGGCATGATAATTTCTAGATCTATCCATGTTGCTTCAAATGGATATGGCTATAGATCTTTAAAATTGAGAGTAGGCATATATCTTACTTCATATCTCCGTGTCTTAGAGTTGCTTAGAGAAACTGTCCATTTGAACTTTCTGTTATGATGGAAATGTTCTGTATCTGTACTGTTCAAAGCAGTAGCCAATAATTGCATGTGGCTGTTGAGCGCTTGAAATGTGCCTGGAACAACTGGCAGACTAACATTTTCATTTTATTTCATTTGGGTTAATTGACATCTAAATTTAGGTAGCCACATGTGGCTAGTCCACTGTACTGGACATTTCAGGCATAACATTTATTTTTTTTGCCAGAGGTAAATAGCAGTTTAGAATGTTGTAGTTCACATCTCCCCATCTACCAATTTTTTTCCTAAACAATTCTGTCTAATGATGGGTTGAGTTGTCACGGTAAATGGTCAAATGTATGAACTTTTCTATTTACTTCCAACTTCTAATAGTATTTACTAACTACATTATAATGTTTAACTTCCTTGAATTTCAATTTTCTGGGCTAATGGGGATAATGACACCTGATATTGGTTGGTGTAAATTTTATGTAACATAATGCATTATACATAGTTATTGATCAGTAAACACTAATTTTTTTTTCTTTTCCTTCTCCTATGTATCTTTTAAAGAATAAGAGTATTTCTGAAGGTAGTACATACCACTCACACTTTACGGTTATTAATTTTAATAAATACTTTTCCTCTGGTTTTATTGGTGCATGGGGAATATACCTTTGAAGAAGGAAAGAGAGAAGCAATTAGACTATCTTAGAGGAAGTAGGATGCACTGAAGATAAATTTCTTCAACTTGTAATGTCAGCAGAGCAGGACAGGAAAGAAAAACCAAAAATAATTCAGTCTTAACAAGATAGTGTCCCTTTTACTCAGGTTATATGGGCACCCCTGTGGTTACTGAAAGTCAACAAAATTTCTTGCAACCTGTTGTTCACTGAGAGCACTGCATTCATAGTGATCTTTTGCACCAAACTGAATTCAGCTCAGTGGGGCTGGATTAATGAACTGGTGTAGCAGCTTGTGGCCAAGAGCCCTGGAGATAACATTCAGATCAGCAATAATGGCAACAACACAACAGATGTAGCTTTTCAAAATAGCTTTTATTTTAAAAATAATGCCACAGACACACTGGACACCCAATTCCATTGATTTCTGCTGCTTTTCACCTCATCTGGGGTGGAATGTGGCCGAGAGCACTCCAATGACAAGGGGCTTCTCTATTCACAACATGACCACCACGCAAGGTTGTCTCTGTAGGTGTAAAACCATAAGCCAAGTGCTCTGTTAGGCAGTGATTAATGTCTGTCACATGCAAACCCTGGACTGCAAGTTTGCAAAGTACTAAGAGGATCTGAGGGGGCTGATATCAGGTGGCAGAAAAACAAAATCCTTTGTTGCATTTTCACCTGCTCTGGGAATGACATTGGGAAAGTTATGTCATGTCTCTTAGCTTTACATTACCTATTTTACTAAAAAAAAAAAAAAGAAAAGAAAAAGAAAAAAGAGCTAAAGTGGTGCTTCTGGTGCTGTTCAGAGTTGTTGTGTGGATAAATGAGATCAGAAAAAGCAAAGGGGAAAACTTTCTGGGTTTTGCAGTTCTTATTTTCTAGAACCATGGCATTCATTTATGCTGAATTCCTGGATTTGACCTTATTTAATTATTTAAAAATTAATTTTTAATCAATTTAAAAGCTTTTAATAAAAATTGGCACTTTCTAAAATAAGTTGTGTGCTAATTCTCACACTTTGGAAACCACCAGTGCATTAGCTTGTACTATTGGGCTAACTAGTTTGGGGGCAGATCCAAAGAAATAGAAGGTTTTTTCCCCCTACCAACACTGAGTTATAAAACTATGGCTGTATTACAAGTCTTACAAAGGCCTCCACTTTGTTGTGAGCTAAATCTAGTATTAGCAAGTACCTAGTAGAGCACATCTATTAAAATGTCAGACCAAAGCTTAGAGGTGCCCCTCCACCCCCACTGCCACCAGCTGATGCCCATCTTTGGCTGGTGCTGCTACACTATGGATGGCAAGCAATGTGTGCAAACTTGAAACTCACTTCAAGTCACATGGCGTTGTAAAGATAGAGTGATGTTTATTTGTACTTGAGGTTCAACTTTTGTAGCCAACCACCCCAAACAAACAAAAAACCCCCAACGTCTTCAGTGTACTTCGTAGAGTGAAATTTTATAAAATATTTCTGTTATCCCTGCTAACTTACAACATCATCTTGAAACACAACACAATAAGCACATATATAAGGTTCTCCATTTCTTTCAAAGATAAGATTCAGGGAAATAAATTGAAACCTGACAATGAAAATGTACTTTTGAGCATATTTCAGATTACCATTTGGTAGGTAAGGGAATGGAACAAACACATCATTAAGGAAAATCTCAGGAAAGTATGTGCTAGTGATGTTGCAGCAAGTATGTTACATGAGCGTTTATAGAACAATGATGGCTCTTTTCTCAAATACAATTTAGAGAAACATCTAAACATGCACTTGTGGTAATAATGGCAAATTGTCTTCTCCAAAATCCCTTCCTTTCTACTTCCTAAGAGAGAGAAACTGGCTCTTTGCTGGGCACACCCCTCTACAAACAAAGACCACATTTCTCAGCCTTCTTTGTACTAGATATAAACAGAAATTTTACATGGCAGATTCTGGGAGTGGCTTTGCCCTTTCTTGTCTCTTTCTTCCATCCTACTGCTTGGAACATGAACATGACTGCTGGAGCTCTGGCAGCAATTCTGGTCACCTGAGAAATGGTAGGAATGGTAACTCATTTGAAGACAGAAATTATGTAACTTTTTCAATTCTAGTGACACCAAGTCAAAAGTTTTATATTGCTCTACTTGGGTTGACATTTATGCCATATATTCTGGGGGATGAAAATGAGGAGGACTTGCTACTTTTAAAATGAGTGACATATACATTTTAGGAGAGGAAGCCATTACATGCTTAAGATCAATTTTTAAAACACTGTCCAATAAAGTGACATTTGGTGACCCCTGTGCTGATAGAATAATTACAATAGCAGAAAACTGTGCAGGTGAGATAACTCCTATAATGTAATATCCAAAGTGTTGCCAAGAAGTCCTTGTAAAGGAAAGCTGCATCTTGCATAAGTCAGTTCTTAAGCGAACATTTCTGGCAAAAATCACATATAGTATTATCCATTGAGTCCCCTTAGATTTCTTATAAACTTATGTAGTTTTAGGCTACAGTTCTATTCAGATTTCTGGGAAGTCAAAATATTTTTCATTTGTATTTATGGTAAAATCCCACTTACAAGTGGACCACTAAGGAGAAAACTCAGAGCTTCTCTACTTCTCTTCTGGGTTTACTTCTGCTTTACATACTAAGTTTTAAAATCCCAGTACACACTAATAAATTGGTGTGGGTGAAGATTAAATAAGATGGGGGGCTGCTTCTCCACCTATGGCTAGGTTTCAAAGTCAGCTCACAATGTGCTACATGTTGAGGAAGTGTCAACTTTGTGTGCTGCTTATGTATCCTCCAGGGGTTAGGCAGGTACAACAATTTTCAAAACATCATTGGTTAATATTCATACCAAATGTCAATTTTATTAGGATATATTCTTTGAGTGATTTGTAAAATGATTTGTAATCATGGGGGTAATGGATTCCGGGATTTTACTCTTTTTATGTCCAAGTTCATTTGCAAGGTGTTGATATGAATATTTTACCATATATATTATTGATAAAGTATATTAATTAACTGTTTTTTTTAATTATAATAGACCTACATTGGCATTGTATCTTGCTGGTATTTTTAACCTACTGAAATAATTTGGGAGACAAGAATGTAACTGTACACTGTGGATAAAATATCTAGGGATAAAGTAAAACTTTGGACACGAAAAATAGTAAAGGTGATTCATTTGCTGCTTTGAGGATTGGACAGATGTGAGCACTGAAGAATCTCTTAATTGTAAATTACATTTTATTTGTAACAAAATATTGTGGAAATACAATTTTTAATTTTTCTATAGTTTTAAAAGTTAATTTCCATTTATAGTTATTACAAAATATTGGTTATATTCCCTGTGTAGTTCCTTGAGCCTATCTTAAACACAGTAGTTTGTGTCTCCCACTCCCTGAACCCTATATTGCTCCCCCCGCCACTGGTAACCAGTAATTCATTCTCTATATCTGAGTTTGTTTCTTTTTTGTTATATTCTCTGAATTGTTGTATTTTTTAGATTCCACCCATAAGTGATATCATACAATATTTGCCTTTCTCTGACTTATTTCCCTTAGCAGAATGCCCTCCAAGTCCATCCATGTTGCTGCAAATGGCTAAAAATTCATTTGTTTTTTTGTTCCGAGCATTTATTCTAATTTACTCTAGAACCAGCCCTTCCTAGGACCACCTGGCTTCTTCTCTAGTTTCTCCAAGAGGAGGAGGAGTCAGACAGACATAAATGGTGGTTACATTCTGTGGTTGGCAAGAGTGAAATTAAAAATAGATAGAGATCAGCCTAGAGGTGTAGGGGAGAGAGGACTTGGAATGAGATCACTGTAGGACAAGGATGAAAGCGTGAAATGACACAGTTTCTCGGCTTGAGGAGAGATTTGGATGTTATCTATGCCAAGATGAAGAATGTATGTCCTTTGAGGGATATTGCCTAATTTTTTTTTAGTCACTATATACCAATTCTGCAAGGGGGGAGAGGGCCAATGTAGTTGAGTTCCATCCAAGGACATGAACTCAGTTACACTATTACAGATTTAGTGGTAAATGGCAGAGAGGAAACATCCTTTGCAAAAACTCTTTTCCTTTTCCTTCCTTGGGATATTTTCCCCCGTGTTTATTTTTCTTTGGCCTTTAGTTTGAGGATGGCTATAAATAGGATTTGTGATTTTGTGAGATTTGGGTATAGACATAAGAAATAACTTTATGTATATATCTTTTTGCTCTATAGGTTTTAAATCTGCCCTATGGTCTATTTCTCACATTGATAAATGAAAAATTTCTGAATATCTATTCTAATTTCAGGCACCTTTAAGGGAGATCAGAAAGTAAAGTGAGTCCTCTGAAATTAGGATCTCTCTCTTATGTAACATTCTGATTGAGGATTTATAGACCTAGATTTTTGAGAAGAGAAGCACAGTCTGGAAAAAGACTCTTTCTTTTGGAAATAATACCTGTTCTAATCATCTTTGCTTTAATTCTCATGAGCACAGAAGTCTGTGAAGACCTACACATGAATTACTATTCTTTTAGGTTCTTGCCTTGAAGGCACATGAGTATGTTTATTAAAGTTTATCCTAGAAGTAGGTTAACATAAAAAGACTGATGATTCAGTTATTTATATATTTGTCCTTCTGTGGTCTTTTCTTCCAAAATGTTTTTTTTTTTTTTTTTTTGAAATTTAATATGATTTGGCTAAGAATCAGAGGGAGCCAGATGCATGTCCTCAGGTAACACTCCCTGCTCAGAAGTGGCCACAATCAGGGCATTGTGTACAGCAGGGACTTCCAATTCTGGTGCAAAAGCGTCCTCACAGAGGCACTGAATCGTCCTGGAAAGCCAGGGAGGCGCTTTGTGCCAGCAACTTCCCTAAGCTGTCTTTGAAACTGACCTTATTAAATTTCTGCTGGGGTAATTTGCTCTGGGGATCTCCTGAGTTACTTGAATGGATAAAAATAGACTGTCAATCTTTGACCTGACGGTAGTTAGTAGAACAGGGTTCGTGAGGGGTTAGCAGGGCTTCTGCTTCAGGCCAAGGGAAATCTCGCACAGGGTTAGTGTGATGTCAAAAGCTTCTAGTTCTTCCTGCCTGAGCTGCAGATGTCCCATTTGCCCTCTCCTGTTAGCTTATGTCTGCATTTGGAAATATAAAACTATGGTAATATAAATAAGAAAAAAATGGTGAATATATTATTTTTTGCCTCTTTCACCAGGAAGCACATGTTGTGCTGGGGACCCGACTGGGCACACCTTCTTTCCCAGCCTTGGGGCATGTGGCTACGTGTCCTCCTTTGATTTGACCGCAATATCCAACTATACGCAGAATATTTCTGAACCTCCATCACAGGCATTTTTCTAGCTGTTTTCCCAGGATGATACTCTTACCTGGTGCATGTCCATGGCTGTAATGGACACTTGAGGAGACAAGTACTCTCTGGAGTCACAGAGAGAACCTTCAGCTAGACTTAGCCAGAAGAAGAACTGATAAAAAGAAAGATAAAAATGTGCTCACAAGATCCCGAGTAAGAATAAAATGATAAAACAATATGTGAGTACACAGACCTTGGGTTGACACCCCCATGGGGGTCAGATGATGGCCATGGGGTAGAGAAATGGTGGACAGAAATGTCTATGTCCTCTAAAGGTCAGACTCTCCTACCGAGCTCCCTGCAAGGGACACCTAGAAGAAAAGACCTAAGGACACTTGGAACCAGGAAGTGGTAAGGACACCTGGCAGGCAGACCAGGTGGAGAGTCCAAGGTCACTCCCGTCTTTATTACAACTTAGGCAAGGACTTGATGGAGCTGGCCTGGATCTACATGAGGACCTGTGTCTTTTCTGTCCTGCCCTGCTTGCTGATGGACATATGGAAACACATCTGAATCATCTGTTGGGCACAGGAGATTGGAGAAGAGAGCAGGCTGACAATTATTTAGTGACTAGGAGGGATGCTTATGAGCAGAAAAGAAAGTAGGATAGCCACCATCCTGCCACTAATCCCAGTGAACATTTCTTGGGGAAAAGAGGGTAAGAGGTAGGGAAGAGAGGAGAGGCAAAGAAGTAAAGGGCAGAGAATAAATAGCGGTAAATAGCATGGCACAAATGAGGGCATGGAAGATGATTCTAGAAAGTCTTTTCCTCTTCAGAGGATGCAGGATAGAGGAATACCGGTGTGGTCTATCTCCCTCTCTCTCTTTTTTTTTTTCTTTTTTGTATTTTGGGAAGCAGTGGCATAAAATTAAATCCAATTAACAGGATAAAAGGGGATTTAATCGATGCCAGACACCATGTTTCATGCTGTGAGGGATAAGAAAATGAAAGAACAGTTCCTCCCTCTAGAGGTACTGCAGTATGGCCAGGGAGATGATGCATTCACAGGAAGCAGTAACTCACATACCACTGAAGTAAGATCTGAATTAAAGATGCAAGCAAACAGCAGTGTGGGAGCAGAGGAGGACAGAGTAATGGATGCTGTGTGTGGAAAAGTCTCATGGAGCAGGTGTGAGTTTCAAAAATGACCACATAGTGTAAAAATCTCAAATTCATCATAATTTTTGATGGAAAGGATACCCTTAAGAAGCCATTTCAGTAACCTTAATAGTAAAGGCTTGTTTTAGGGGAGAGATACAATTTTATTTTATTTCTTTTTATAGCCAGGTACCTGAGTTTACATTCGACTGATTTTTATAATGTCTAGAAAATACTGTTTCTTTATTACCAGGGTAATGCGGGGAACTGACACCCTGACCCAACACCATCCATGGTCAGGAATTCATCCTTCCCCTTTGTCCTGAGTCTCTCCCATTGGAGTCTCATAGGGGAAGAATGGCTTCAAAAGAGGTGGGTATCAGGGATTCCTACATGGATGGAACACTTTCACACTCTGGGTTTGCTCTTTTAATATGCCTAAATGAAACCAAAATTGCTGTCTCAAAATATCTTGTTATTATAACTATTCAGGTGTTTAGCCAGTGCCCTAAAACATTGTAGTTAATCAGTAGTATTTAGGGTTGGAAGAACAAGTGAAATAAAATAATTAAAATTCAAAAATAGAACTACTTGGAAAATTATTATTTTTAATCACCTATCCCAATGCCAAAGATAGAACTCTGTTTCAATGTATTTAATTCATTGTCTCTATACAATATGATCAATGTGGTATATTTTTAGGAGGGGCTTTGCCACTTGCTGTTTCTGTGACCCTTAACCTCAGAACTCTTACTGTGAAGTGAGAGGGTTGGACTTGATTATCTTTAGGGTCTCGTCCAGCAATGGATTCCAGGTTCATGGAGCTGAGCAATAATGTTATTTCCACTTTCTTTTTATTTTGAAAAGCATTGCCAGAAAAGTTATTTCAATTGGAAAGAAGGAAAGATGAGCAATTTGAGTATATGAGTATGTCAAATAAGCTCCTTAGTTTCTTTTGCTATAATAGCTGTATGGCCTCTTTCTTCACTTTGAAGCAAAGCTTAAATGAAAGGGTAGCAGTTCTTTAACTTATGAGTAAGTTCATAGTACCTTTAATTTCCTCCAAAGATGGTAAAGAATGGGTTTGGATAAAGATTCTTTCATATGAGCGTAAAGTGGTGATAGTTTAACCAAGATATAAAAACATGGTTTCAGTACTGACACTTATATTGTCTTCCTTATTATTTATAACTGATAATTAGCTTTTATTGCTTGCTAGAAGTGTGAAAAAGCAGATAGGAAAATTCTTCACTGTTGGAAGGAATGGCCTATTAATTGTGATTGCACAAAAACAAAAACACCTCATGGTGCTGTTTCTCCTGCCAAGTGTAAAGATGGACATATGGCTGGGTGAGCTCAATTGGTTGGACCATTATGTTAAAGAGGCCAAGGTCACAGGTTGAAGTCCAATATGGGCCAGCCAACTCTGCTCTCTTCTGCCCTGCCAAGCATCTTACCGACAGGAACCTAACTAGTAGTCAGACCCTATTGATGGTATGTAAGTTATGACTTCACACATGATAAATAGCGAAAAGGTCACTAAATCCACTCTGTCCTGTCTGCTTTGAGTTCATGACTTATTTATATACCAGTGCAATTTAATTCAACAGATATCAATGTGCTTATAACCATGACGAGGCAAAAGAGTTTGGCCTGATAGTATGATATCATACCTATTCTGGACCAGCTTATTGTCTTGAATGGAAAGAGAAACTCATGAAACAATGAATCAAATCAATTTGAAATAAGCTAAAAATTGTATAGAGCAGTATTTGGCTAAATCCCTGGAGCAGTAGTTAACATGCCCATTTCCTTGAAATAATTTTATTCAGAGTATTCATACGCACGTTCAGCATCCATGACTTAATTTTTAGAACATCTTTTGAATCAACCAGTGCTTACCTAGAGCAAATTATCTTTGCTTCTGACTAAACTGTGACCTCAGCCTAAAAGTGAATCTGTGTATGATTCAATTCCTGGAAATGTTACCCTGAGTATGAGTGCCCAATTAGGTAACACTGAGACATTAGGCTAGTCTCTTTCCCTCTCTGTGTGTATATAAGCAGTGAAGTCCTACTGTGTAGCATAGGAGCTATATCCAATCACTTGTGATAGAACATGATGGAAGATAATATGAGAAAAAGAATGCATATGTGTGTGTGTGTGTATATATATATATATATATATATATATATATATATATATGTATGACTGAGTCACTTTGCTATACGGCAGAAATTGACAGAACATTGTAAGTCAACAATACTTTAACAACGAAAATTTAAAAAATAATGCAGGAGTTCCCGTCATGGCGCAGTGGTTAACGAATCTGACTAGGAACCATGAGGTTGCGGGTTCGGTCCCTGCCCTTGCTCAGTGGGTTGACGATCTGGCGTTGCCGTGAGCTACAGCTCTGATTTGACCCCTAGCCTGGGAACCTCCATATGCCGCAGGAGTGGCCCAAAGAAATAGCAAAAAGACAAAAAAAAAAATGCAATCATTTACCCTATTGCTTTATACATGATTTTAGAAGGCCAGTTCTCAATAATATTCAATACGTGGAACTGTAAAAGCATATCCTCATCCTTCCTTTTTCTTTTAAAAATTTAGTTATTCTTTATATTTACCTGAGCTAACCTGACTTCCCTGGATTTTTCCCCAACTACTTTCCTTCCTCACACACATCTAAATTCTCTGCTTTTCTGGCTTACTCCGAAGAATGCTCTACGATGTAACTCAGACTTGTACACTTATCCTTTGCTAAAAACTTTAATTTTTCCCTGAAAACCTTGCTCCTAAGTGAAAAGTTGTTAAATTTTTAAAAACCCTTTAATTTAAATGAGAAAGATCATGATCTATTTCATCTCAACATAAGATATCCAAGGAATTTTCACAGATAGAAACATTTGTCCATGAAACAATATAAACAGACTTATGTAAGCAAACATATTTTGCAAGTAAAGAAATGTAGATTGTATATAAAATGAGATGCACTGAAAATGTCTTGTATGTACTAAATGAGGCAGAGGAGCCATGATGGTAAGTGTTGGGAATAAAAGGGTATGAGATAATCATTTTCGAATGCAGATTCTTTATTATTTTGGCATTGTTTTCCTCATCAATTTTTCAAACATAATGAGGCCAATGGTTATTTTGCACTCAAATGGCAATTAAAAGCAAGGTTGTAGCTTGGAAAAATCACATTTAGGGTAAAATAAAGGCTAACCACAAGAGTGCTTTGAAGCCCATGGAAAAAGTGTATGTGCGCACTTTATGAAAAGTTATGGAAAATTCGAACTTTTCATCCTACTCCCTTGACTTCCATACCCAAAGAAAAATGTTTTGAGTTCCTCTAAATATGGCCCACAGTTCAAATTTGTTTCACATGGTTGTCTCTAAAGGCTGAAACTCTAGTTTTAAACTATTATTTAATGGAATTAAGTAATGTGGAGCATATTTGTTTAGGTTGTTCTTAAATTAAAAAGAATCATTATGGAGAAAACAAAGGAATCATCTAAAAAGTAGTATACCTTTTTTTTTCTCCTTTTCAGGGCTGCACCTGTGGCATATGGAAGTTCCCAGGCTAGGAGTTGAATCAGAGCTGATGGCCTGCATCACAGCCACAGCAGTACTGGATCTGAGCTGCATCTGTGACCTACACTACAGCTTGTGGCAATGCCAGATCCTTAACCCAATGATTGAGGCCTGGGGTTGAACCTGCATCCTCATTGACACTGTGTCGGGCTCTAAACTCCCAAGTCACAATGGGAATTCCTGGTATGACTTTTTTTTTTTTTTTTTTTGGTCCTTTTGCTCTTTCTAGGGCCGCTTCGCATGGCATATGAAGGTTCCCAGGTTAGGGGGTTAATTGGAGCTGTAGCCGCTGACCTATGCCAGAGCCACAGCAATGAGGGATCTGAGCTGAGTCTGCGATCTACACCAGAGCTCATGGCAACATCGGATCCTTAACCCATTGAGGGAAACCAGGGATTGAACCCGCAACCTCATGGTTCCTAGTCGGATTCGTTAACCACTGTGCCATGACGGGAACTCCCCTGGTATGACTTTTTAAGAGTTGGTGTTATGAAAACTTATTCACTGATGAGTAATTGTGTGGAATGAATCGTTATTCCTGGTCCCAGAGGTCATCTTTGGATCCCCAGCTGGGTCAGGGTTTCCTTCCCTTTCCTCATTTTGTGTAGACTACTTCCATCTCTTCAACATTGCTTTTAACAATCTCTGTGTATTTCCACTACCATATTGAAGGACCTCTGAAAGAAGGAGCTTGATCTCTCTGTCCCTGATACTTAACCCTACACCTGTCCCAAAGCTCTTGAATGAATCAGTAAACATATGTCACCACATCCACTTCAACTACCTGTCTCCAGATGCAGGTTACTTCTGGAAGTAGTGTCTATGTTCCCTAGCCAATAGACTATAGGAAATGGTTGTAAATCTTCAGTTACTCCAAATCAATTGAGCGTTTCGTGTCTGAAAGATCATTTCCTCTATCAAAATTTATGTCTAATAACCTGAGTGGAAAATTAGTAATCAAAAATTTACCTTTTTTTTTTTTCCTTTGAATATGCCTAAGTTTCACTTGGAACAAATTACTGGGTTTCTCTTTTAGTGATCTGAGACTGCTTACTCCGGGCACCAGATGGTTGTCTCTTCCACTTGAAAGTGAAAACATCTGACAGACTTTGTCAGGACATGTGTCAGTAATGTTATTCATGGGGAAAGTCTTCCAGATAACATGTTTGTCTTTGAGGGTGTTTATCTGGAGCATGTGTTATGTCTTTAGATGCCTCAAGCTCGCACATTAAAGACATTAGTTCAGTGTAAATTGTTGCAGATCTATAATGCCTTAAAGAAATCAGACTGAGAAAATGAACGTTTTCACTCTTATTTTTTTTAGTGTTTTAAAATACGTTTATAAACTGTAAGGTAGAAAAAAATTCATATTTTCTTTAAAAAAATATTCACCTCATACTGATTTCTTCACATACTGACAGCCAACCAAATTTCCTTGGAGACTAACATCTGCTAAAAAATTGTACCTGGGAGAACATCCAGGTTATCTTTTGCCAGCCCTTTCCCATGTCTCAGTTTGTGCTGTGATAATGTGTTAATGTCAGGCATACAAACATCACGCTGACAGTGGAGGTGGGATCAAGATGGTAGAGGATTAAGACATAGTGCTCACCTTTTCCCACAAATGTATCAAAAAAAAAATCCATGCAGAAGGATTGGCATGGAACATCTACTGAATGTTGGCAGAAGACCTTAAACTTCCAAAAAGGGCAAATAACCCTCTGCATAACTTGGTGGAACAAAAGGGGGAAAAAAAGAGAAGAGAAACAAAGGAATTAGGACAGAACCAGCACTCCTGAGAGAAAGGAACCTGCACCCTGGGAGGCCACCGTCCTGGTGGAAGTGGACCTTGAAGGCTCATTCTCAAGGATTGATGACATACTGGGGCACAAAAATATCCTCAACAAATTTAAGAGCATATACATTATTTTAAGCATCTTCTCTGACTACAGTGGCATGAATCTAGAAATCAACCATAGGAAAAGAAATGACAAAAAACTATGTGGAGACTAAAAAACATGCTACTAAAAAACCAGTGGGTCAATGAGGAAATCAAAAGGAAATTAAAAAAAATACTTTGAAAACAACTAATTCAAAATCTATGAGACGTTACAAAAGCAATTGGTTTCATTTCTGTATACTAATAATGAAATATTAGAAAAGGAATAAAAAAATACCTTTTAAAATTGCACCCCCCAAAATTAAATACCTAGGAATAAACCTGATCAAGGAGGTAAAAGGTTTATATGCTGAGATCTATGTAACAACAATCACAGAAATTAAAGAGGATTCAAAAAAAATGGAAAGATATCCCATGCTCCCCAATTGGAGGAATTAATATGGTTAAAATGGTCATACTACCCAAAGCAATCTACAGATTTAATATGATCTCTATCAAATTACTCATGGCATTTTTCACAGAACTAGAATAAATAATCCAAAAATTTATATGGGACCACAAAAGACCCAGAATTGCCAAAACAATCCTGGAGGGGAGGGGGGGGGGAGAAAGCAGGAGTTAAAACTCTCCCAGACTTGAGACAATACTAAAAAACTAAAGTAATCAAGGCAGTGTGGTACTGATACAAAAATAAGACATATGGACCAATGGAACAGAATAGAGAGCTCAGAAATAAACCTAGACACTTAGGGTCAAATAATCTTTGATGAAGGAAGCAAGAATATAAGATGGGAAAAATACAGTCTCTTCAGCAAGTGGTGCTGGGTAAACGGGACAGCTGCATGTAAATCAATGAAACTGGAACATGCCCTCAACACCATGCACAAAAATAAACTCAAAATGGCTTAAAGACTTAAACATAAGATGCCATAAAACTCCCAGAGAACACAGACAAAACATTTTCTGACATCAACTGTACAAATGTTTTCTAAGTCAGTTGCCCTAGTCAATAGACATAAAAACAAAAATAAACTAATGGGACCTAATCAAACTCAGAAGCTTTTTCATAGCAAAGGAAACCATCAAAACAAACAAAAAAAAACCTATAGGATGGGAGAAAATAGGTGCAAACAATGCAGCCAACAAGAGCTTAATCTCCAAACTGTACAAACAACTCAACAGCAAAAAACCCAAACAATCCAATTGAGAAATGGGCCGAAGACCTAAATAGACATTTCTCCAAAGAGGGCATATGGATGGCCAACAGGTATGTGAAAAAAATGCTCAACATTACTAGTTATTAGAGAAATGAAAGTCAAAACTACAATGAGGTACCACCTTACCCAGGTCAGAATGGCCATCATTAACAAGTCAACAAATAACAAATGCTGGAGAGGGTGTAGAGAAAACAGAATGCTTCTGCACTGTTGGTAGAATTGTAAATTGGTACAATCACTATGGAAAACAGTATGGAGGTTCCTAAATATAAAACTACCATATGATCTAGCAGTCCCACTCCTGGGCATACATGTAGACAAAACTTTCATTCAAAAAGACCTGTGTACCCGTGTGTTCATTGCAGCCCTATTCACAATAGCCAAGACATGGAAACAACCTAAATGTCCACCAACAGATGAATGGATTAAGGAGATATGGTACATATACACAGTGGAATACTACTCAGCCATGGAAATGAAGAAAATAATGTCATTTGCAGCAACATAGATGGAACTAGAGATTCTCATACTAAGAAAGAGAAAGGCAGATACCATATGATACCACATGTGGAATCTAAAATATGGCACAGAGGAACCGTTCTACAGAACAGAAACAGACTCTTCGGGACAGCAGACTTGTGGTTGCCAAGGTTAGGGGAGGAGGGAGTGGGATGGACTGGGAATTCAGGGTTAAACTGTTACATTTAGAATGGGTAGACAATGAGGTCCTGCTGTATAGCACAGGGAACTATGTCCAGTCACTTGTGATGGAACATGATGAAAAATAAATGAGAAATAGAGTGTGTATAGCTGTATGACTGGGTCATTTTGCTGTACAGAAGAAATTGACAGAACAATGTAAATCAACTCTAGTAATTTTAAAAAATCTCCAGCCATAAGAGAAAAGGTGCAAAAATTAATACGTTTTGGAGTGGATGTGTCGAGGAGGATACTTTTGTGCGGTAGGTGGGAATGTAAAATGGTTCAACTGCTATGGAAAACGGTGTGGCAGCTCCTTAAAAAAATAAGTATAAAATTACTACCCAGGAATTTTTCTTCTGAATATATACCCAAAGTATTGAAAGAAGGGTTTTCAAGAGATGTTTATTCACCCATGTTCATAGCAATATTATTCAAAATAGCTAAAACACAGAAACAGTCTGAGTGTTCATTGATGGATGAATGGATAAGTAAAATGTGATATATACATACAACAGAATATTATTCAGTCTGAAAAAGAATGGAAAGTCTGATACTTAATTCGACATGGATCAAACTTGAGGAAATCATGCTAAGTGAAATAAGCCCATCACAAAAAGAAAATATTACATAGTCCATTTAAATGAGGTACTTAGAATACTCAAAATTATAGTAACAGAAAGCAGAATGGGGTTTCCAGGTCTTGGGGAGAGAGGAAGAAATCGGAGTTATTATTTAATGGTAATAGAGTTTTGGTTTTATAAGAGGAAAAGAGTTCTGGAGATGGACGGTGATGCTGTTTGCACAACATTACAAATGTGTTTAATACCACTGAACTATACACTTAAAAATGGCTATGATGGTAAATTTTGTGTTATGTGTATTTTACCACAATGATAAGTATAGGAAAAAATAAAAGAATATATTTGAACCAAAAGGCTAAAAAGACCAAATATGGAATTCTTTGTTTTATTTGAGCAGACCAGAACTACTTTAAATGGATAAGCGTTTTTAAAGGCCCCTCTGCACGTTTCCAACCTACTCCAGGGGAATGAACCATGGCTATGATTGACAGCTGCCTCCTTTTTTATTGCCTTTTTCTAACCCTAACTCCTCGAGTGCTGAAACATGTATAAGCTTACTTTGGAGGGTCTTCTGTCTCCAAAGCTCTGGGAAGCCAGGGCTTCTGAATTTTCTTGTATACCACTGGAGCAGATATTGCTAATGAAACCATGCTGAGATATTTTTTCAGCTGACTTACATTTAGCATTTACCTTGATCTCATAAACTGTGGGTAATGAAACTCATCCTCGTTTCCCATAAAAATGAAGTTGAATGAGTAAGAAAAAGTAATCAAACCACATTTTTAACATTCGAGTCGAAACAGTTGTATAGTTTAATGTAGTTGTTCACGTTTTAAGTTGTTGCTTTGACAAAATTGAGGTAAAGGCAAAGAAAAACTTGTGTAATATTTGAAGGCCACTTGTCACCACTATAGATTATAGCCTCAGAAACTTTTTAGAATGGAAATTATGCCAAAGGAGTTCTGAAATTATAAGCTGCAACCTCAGCTTGACAAGAGGTATTTCACTTTTGAATTCCGGATCTCTTAGAATTCAGTCCTTGGGGCAGAAGAGTCTCTCTCTGTTTCTGTGCCTTCCCCATTAGGGAGCCCTCTGTCAGCACTGTATAAATAATTAATTCTTATTAACAACTTCCATCACCATCTTCTCTTTATCTCTCACCCCTGAAGAAGGCCAGCCCTTCTCTGATAAACTGCAGGGAACAGGTGTATTATTTGGTTGCTGTGGTGAATAGGACGCAGCAAGCCTGCCCAGGGCCGTAGAAGAGTTCCAGCAATAACAATTGAGTAGAAAAGCTTCTGTGCCACATGAAAACAGGGTTATTGGCAATGTAAATATTTTTTCACTGATTTGAAAAATAGAATATTTTGTGCGTTAGTCTTTACAAAGTGGCAGGAATTTGCATTTTGAGCTTTAATCAGTCAGCAAATATTTGTAGAATTCTTCCTACTTGTGAAGTGCCTCAAGCAACACATTCAAAAGTGCACTCTCTCTTTTCTGTGCCTGAAACTAAGCTCGTGTCAAGGAATGCTCTCCTCCCGTCCATGAACTCTCCTGTACTGTAGTTATGATAACCATTTCATCTTTCTGTTTGATTAAAATAAAACTAGCAGTGCTAGATATAGAAAAGTGCTAATTATATTGACATCTATTTTTTTCCTCCTTTTTCTCCAAATCATTCTCAAAATGTATAATTATTTGAATAAAAGAATTAAATGTACATATACACCAAGGCACATTCTGACAGTTCCTTTATGTGGGTTGGGGAATAGGCATTAGATTTTTTATAAACCATTATGAGATCTTGGTGTTTAATCCTCTTAAAAAATATGTGTACATGTACATATACATATAAGCACACACAAACATGTGACAATATCTAATGAAATGAAAAACACCTGAAAACAGTGAAAATGAATAGATAATTGACCAGCAATGAGAAAACTGTGGAAGGGTCTTACTCATGTGCCTTGAACCTCAAGAAATGGTAATGAGAACAGGGTCCAAAGATTCAGGGGAGAATCCTAACCCTGCTTCCATTACCATTTGCTAGAGTGAGTTGAAAGCATCCTGAAAATTCTCATGAATAGTATAATATTTGCAGAAGAGAGATCATGGTGATTTTCTCATTGGTTTCCCCATTTCAGATGAGGAAGGGCAGAAATACCTGGTGGAGAGCTGTAAATAAAGCAATCAAGGCTAAAGATCTCTCACACAAGACTCTATAGTTATTGGGGGAAAGGTTTGAATTTCTAGAGTACCTTGGACATTTCACCCATTCCAGAGAGGAAAGAGTCAAGTTCCATTAACAACAGTTTCACCAAGTTTCCAAAGAGCCTTTTCTTCTTCCTCATTCCCATTCTCACTTTGCAGATCTATAGAATACAATACTTCAGGGGGCTATCAAAGAGAACTTACCTATATTATATCAGAACAAAGAGAAATTTTGAGAAGGAACCCTGTATTAAGCATGGCTAAATGGTAAAAAATAAAAAAAAATGGTATGATATGTGTGGAAATAATAGCAAAGAAGCAAAATCCATAAGCAAAAGAGGGGTGTAGAACTTTCTGAATGAAATTCAACTTGAGGAATATAATTTTGGTTTTAGCTATTTTTATTTTTTTTCCAGTTTTATTGAAATATGGTTGACATATATCATTGTGTAAGTATAAGGGATACAGCATGATGATTTGATACTTGTACATATTGCCAAATGTTTACAGCAAAAAGTTTACTTTACACTTCCCATAATTACCTTTTTTTGAGGGGGGTGTGGTTAAACATTAAGATCTATTCTGTTAGTAATTTTTAAGTATATAATACAGCACTGTTAACTGTGGTCACCATGCTATGTCCTTAGAACTAATTCATTTTATAACTGGAAGTTTATTCTTTGACCAACATCTCCCCATTCCCCCCACACCTCAACTTCTGGCGATCACCATTCTACTCTGTTTCTATGCGTTTGGGTTTTTTAGATTCCACGTATAAGTGGAACCATACAGTATTTGTCTTTCTCTGACTTATTTCACTTAGCATAATACGCTTAGGATCCATCCATGTTGTTGCAAGTGGCAGGATTTTCTTATTTTCTCCTGGCTGAATAAGCTGTATCTCTATCTGTTTATCTCACATTTTATCACTTCAGTATATGTACACTTAGGTTATTTCTATACCTTGGCTTATGAATAATGCTGCAGAGAACATGGTAGTGCAGATATCTCTTGAGAGAGTGATTTCATTTCCTTTAGGCATGTACTCAAATTTGGATTTGCTGTCAATAGCAGCTGAAGTTTTAATTTTTGAAAAACTTCCGTAACTGGGTCACCATGCTGTACAGTAGCAAAAAAAAAATTGTATTGGAGAAATAACAATTAAAAAAAAAAGAACTTGAACATCAGGGGAAAAAAAAAAGAAAAACTTCTGTACTGTTTTCTGTAGTGACTGTACCAATTTACATTCCCAGCAAAAGTGCACGAGTTCCCTTTCTCTACAGTCTTTCCAACACTTGTTAACTCTTGTTTTTTAATAATAGTCATTTTTACAAGTGTGAAGTGATAACCATTGTGGGTTTGATTTGCATTTATCTGATGATTACTCATGTTGAGCATCTCTTCTTGTACCCATTGGCCATTTGGATGTTTTTGGAAAAATGTCAGTTCAGATCCTCTGCCCATTTTTAGATTGGACTCTCTGCTGGGTTTTGTGGGTTCCTTATATATTTTGGATATTAATCCTTAATCACATTTGTGGTTTGCAAATATTTTCTCCCATTCCATAATCATCTTTGCATTTTGTTGTTTCCTTTGCTCTGTAGAAGTTTAGAAGTTTTTTATTTAATGTAGTCCACTTTTTTTTTCTTTTGTTGCTTGCACAATTTTTTGGTGTCCAAAAAATCATTGTCAAGACCAATATCGAAGAGTTTTTACCTGATCTTTTCTTCTAGGGGTTTTACAGTTTCAGGTCTTATGATTAAATATTTAATGCATTTCAAGTAACTTTTTTTTGAGTGGTATGGGTCCAATTTCATCCTTTTGTGTGTGATTATCCAGTTTCCACCGAAAACATTTATTGAAGGGACTCTTTTTCCTGTTGAGTTTTATTGGCTCCCTTGCCAAATATTAATTGACAGTATATGCAAGGGTTTATTTCCTGGCTCTTTATTCTATTCCATTGGTCTGTATGTCTGTTTTTATGCTAGTACCATAGTTTTTTGATTACCATAGCTGTGTAATACAGTGTGATGCCTCCAGCTTTATTCCTTTTTTAAATGTATAGTTAATGTACAATATTATATAAGTTTCTGCTATACAACCTAGTGATTAGCATCCCCCTCCTTTTTTAATTTTAGGACTGCACAGGCAGCATATGGAAGTTCCTGGGCTAGGGGTTGAATCAGAGCTGCAGCTGGTAGCTTACACTATAGCCACAGTAATGCTAGACCCAACCCGCATACACAACCTAGTTTTGACAACGCCAGATCCATAACCCACTGAGTGAGGCCAGGGATTTAACTTGCATCCTCATGGATATTAGTAGGGTTCTTAACCTGTTGATCCACAATAGGAACTCCAATTGGCAATTTTTAAAGATTTTACATCATTTGCAGATATTGGTTATATTCCCTGTGTTGTACAAGATACCTTTTATCTTATTAATTTTATACCTAGTGGTTTGTACCTGTAATCCCCTACCTCTTTATAGCCCCTCTCCTCTTCTCTTTCCCCACTGGCAACCACTAGTTTTTTCTCTATATCTGTGGATCTGTTTCTTTTTTTGTTATATTCACTTGTTTGTTTTATTTTTTATTTCTTCCAGTTTTATTCTTCCTTCCCAGGGTTGTTTTGACATTTTAGGGTCTTTTGTGATTCCACATTCATTTTCAAATTATTTTTTCTATTTCTGTGAAAAATACCATTGGAATTTAGATAGGGCTTTGGATAGTATGGTTATATTGATTTTTCCAAACCATGAACATGGCATGGATTTTTATTTATTTGTGTCTTTTTCAGTTTCTTTCCCTCAATGTCTAACAGTCTTCAACGTATAGATCTTTTACCTCCTTAGTTAAATTTATTCCTAAGTATTTTATTGTTTTTGATGCTGTCATAAATGGAATTTCTTTATTTCTTTTTTGGATATAGAAATACAACTGATTTCTGTATGTTGATTTTGCATTTTGCAACTTTACTGAATTCATTGATTAGTTCCAATAATATTTTGGTGATGTCTTTATGATGTTCTATATATAAGATCATATCATCTGCAGACTGAAAATTTTACTTCTTTGGAAGCTTAGATACCTTTTATTTCTTTTTCTTGTATAATTGTTCAGGCTGGAACTTCCAGTATTATGTTAAATAGGAGGGGTAAGAATGGGTACCCTTGTTTCTGATCTTGGAGGAACATCTTTCAAACTTTCATGATGTTAGTGGTGGGTTTTTTCATATACAGCCTTTATTATGTTGAGGTATGTTTAATCTATACTCATTTTGTTAAGAGTTTTATCATAAATGATGCTTTATTTTTGTCAGATGCCTTCTCTGCATCTATTTAAATAATCGTGTTTTTTATCTTTTGCTCTATTGATGTGTTGTTTAACATTTTTGATCTGCCTGTGTTAAACTTACCTTGTATCCCAGAGGTAAATCTTACTTGATCATGATGTATAATCCTTTTAATGTGCTGTTGTATTCATTTTGCTAGTATTTTGTTGGGAATTTTTCATCTGTGTTAATCAGGGATATTGGCATGTAGTTTTCTTATGGTATCCTTGTCTGGCTTTGGTATCAGAATATTTCCGACCTCCATAAAATGTGTTCCCTTCTCTTTAAGAGTCCCTCCTCTTCTAGAAGAGTCTGAGGTTTAGTGTTAGCTCTTCCTTAAATATTTGGTGAAGTCATCTAGTCTTGGACTTTTCATTGTTGGGAGGTTTCTGATTATTAATTTATTACTCTTACTCTTATTGGTCTTTTCAGATTTTCTCTTTCTTCATGATTCAGTGTTGATAGGTTGTTTTTTTTCTGGAAATTTATTTATTTTACTGGGTTATCTAATTTGTTGGCATATAATTGTTTACAATAATCTCTTATGACCCTTAGTATTCTAAGCAATATATTTTTGAAAAGCTTCATAGCACCATGAATTATTTAATGACAACATAAATTTTAAGATCAAATTAAAATATGAATATAATCAATTTTAAGGTCAGAGACTAGGTGAAAAAAACAACTACAGGGGATAAAAAGGGAGATGGCAGAGTCAAAGAAACAGATTGAGACCCCAAGTAATACCACATAGAACTAACAATTAAAAGCAGCAAAGGGAGTTCCCGTTGTGGTGCAGTGGTTAACGAATCCGACTAGGAACCATGAGGTTGTGGGTTTGATCCCTGGCCTTGCTCAGTGGGTTAAGGATCCGGCGTTGCCATGAGCTGTGGTGTAGGTCGCAGACGAGGCTCGGATCCCGTGTTGCTGTGGCTCTGGTGTAGGCCGGTGGCCACAGCTCCGATTTGACCCCTAGCCTGGGAACCTCCATATGCCGCGGGAGCGGCCCAAGAAATGGCAAAAAAAAAAAAAAAAGCAGCAAAGGACAGAGGAGACATGGCAGAAAATAAGGTTGCTCACCACACTGGGTTTTTCCAGTTGCCTTTCATTGTACTCTGTCCCCAGCCGCCAACCAGAATAAGCTACATACATCAAAGTGTTCCCTTGTTCTGAGGACACTGGTTGTATTTAGCCATTGCAAACACCTGCAGGAGACTGGAGAAAGGGAGAAAAATGAGGTCTGGGTATTTTACACCTGGGTGACTCATCAGAGAACCAGGCTGCGCTGGTTGCCTCTTTGCACCCAACCATACTCTTCAAAGTGAATATTCTCTCCCTCTCTGTCTTTGAGTTTCTATATCATCACTTCTTCACTTCCCAATTTCAGACCTAGGGCAGGGCAGGTAATTCTTCCCCCCACCCCCACCCCTCTATTACTACACTCTCTGTTACTGCATCATCCCTGCGGTTTTCTTACAGTCCACCCATACATTTATAAACTGTTTCTTTATTAGACTCTTGTCAAATTACCCAATTTGATAGTGCTATTTCCTGACTGGCAACACTGACATAGAACAAAGACTTGAGAAAAAATAAAATGAATGAAAGATAATGATATTATAGTAACAGAGATCCCAGTAGATTAAAATGATAAGATCATTCAGCATTAGTCTGTACCATGTGCTTTGAGTGCCTTATATTTCTTCATCTGATATCATCACAACAGAAGAAGTTATATTTTTCATCGTTTCTTAAGATGCAGAGACCCATGCTTAAGAAGTAAAATAACTTGGCTTAGTCACACAAGTAGAAGGTTGAGAAACTGGGACTTGAATCTACTCCTGACTCCACTCTGTTTGCTCTTCAGCACCGTGTTCCGTTACCTTCCCTGCTAGGTATGGAAGACAGAGGCAGTCTCCTGAAGGATGAATGGTATCTCTGAAGTTAAGAACCCAATGAATGCAGCAGAAAAAGTATTAGTCCAAAATATAGCAAAGCAGTGTTCCCTAAAATTAAGAGATGAAACTGCAGCTTGAGGAGGCACCCTGTGTTCCAGAAGAATGTACTCAAACCAACCAATGGATGCCAAGAGTATTAAACATAAGAACACGTCTTTGTAGATTTTTCTTTCCTCTTAGAGGGCCTTTTAGAAAATCCTGCCTCCTGTAGTGAAGAAACATTTATGTAACATTCAGAATTCTTCCACTTTGATTTTAGTTTCTTTGTGTTTTTTTTTTCCTTCTGTTTGGTTTAGCAATTAAAATCATTGCTTTTAATTACCAAGTAGCATAGTGCAATCAGTCTTATAAAATTATTTCTCCTTCTCTGACTTCTACATATATATGTGTAGAAAAATTATGATTATCCAGTGTTAATGAGGATTATTTCCAAGTGGTGGATTTGGATATTTTATTTTTTTCTTTATAAAGAGCATGAATCATTTTTACAAGAATAATAACATTATCACTTCTAACATGAAAAAATATATAATGTGTACATTTTTAAATGTTTTTAATTACAAAGAACAACATTTCCTCTTTATTACATATACATTTAGGTCTTTGTCGTAGACAGAATTAATGGGAGGTCGAGATATGGGATGTTTTATATATACTTTTCTTGGTAACTCAGAGCTGTTAAATCAAGTATCTTATGTTTCTAGAATATTAGTTTACCTTTCAATCTTTGTAGCTCTAATCTATTGAACTTCATTTAATTTTTTTTTTTTTTGTCTTTTTGCTATTTCTTGGGCCGCCCCTGCGGCATATGGAGGTTCCCAGGCTAGGGGTCAAATTGGAGCTGTGGCCACCGACCTACGCCAGAGCCACAGCAACGCAGGATCCGAGCCACATCTGCAACCTACACCACAGCTCACGGCAACGCCAGATCGTTAACCCACTGAGCAAGGGCAGGGACCGAACCTGCAACCTCATGGTTCCTAGTCGGATTCGTTAACCACTGCGCCACGCCGGGAACTCCCTGAGCTTCATTTAATTTTTTCTTTTACACCTGAGTACTTGTAGCTGTTAAGTGTTGTCATTATGAATTCAAATTCTCAACTAAAATATACTCCATGTAAAATTATTAAGTATTCAAAAGACAAAAAAAAAAAAAAGGAGTTCCCGTCGTGGCGCAGTGGTTAACGAATCCGACTATGAACCATGAGGTTGCAGGTTCGGTCCCTGCCCTTGCTCAGGGGGTAGCTGTGGTGTAGGTCGCAGACGCGGCTCGGATCCCGCGTTGCTGTGGCTCCGGCGCAGGCCGGTGGCTACAGCTCCGATTCAACCCCTGGCCTGGGAACCTCCATATGCTGTGGGAGCGGCCCAAGAAATAGCAACAACAACAACAAAAAAAGACAAAAGACAAAAAAAAATTATTTAGTATTGATCTAACTTGGCCCTGCTTCCAGAACATTCTTTGATATAATGAAAAACAATCTTTATTTTCTTTTCTATATATAGATATTTTCTATATATAGATTTTTTCAAGCTTTTTTTTTGTTTCAGAGAAATAACAATTTCTTTATTGGTTATGAGTTGGTACTTGTAAAACAGATGATTTATAATCTGTTTTCTCCTCTATCAAACCCCCAAGCTTATGTAGCCAAGAGTAGATCTCAGCTTGGTGTGAATTGGGCTTGGACCCACTTTTTTTTTAATTGCCACACCCGCAGATATGGAAGTTCCCAGGCCAGGGGTTGAGTCCAGGCTGCAGCTGTGACCTGTGCCACTGTTGCAGTAAAGCTGGATCCTTTAACCCACTGGGCTGGGCTGGGGATCGAACCTGCATCTCTGCAGAGACCTGAGCCTCTGCAGTTGGATTCTTAACTGCTGTGCCTCAGTGGGAGCTCCATGAGCCCACTTTTAAAAATACCAATGCCCTGTCCTACTTTTAGAGATTCTGATTAGATTGGTCTGGGTGCATCCTGGGCATTAGAAAATTTTTTTTAGAACTGTGCATTTTATTTTGTGTGTAGTATATCTTTTTTTTTTTTTTTTTTTTTAAAAAGCTAAATTCTTGGAGTTCCTGTCGTGGAGTAGTGGTTAACGAACCCAACTAGGAACCATGAGGTTGTGGGTTCGATCCCTGGCCTTGCTCAGTGGGTTAAGGATCTAGGCATTGCCGTGAGCTGTGGTGTAGATTGCAGACGCAGCTCGGATCTGGCATTTCTGTGGCTGTGGCTTAGGCCGGCGGATTAGACCCCTAGCCTGGAAACCTCCATTTGCCACGGGTGCAGCTCTAGAAAAGACAAAAAAAAAAAAAAAAGCTATATTCTTAAAAAGGAAAAAGCTAGGCTATTAACAAGATAGATTTCATTTTATTATTTTTCAGTGATACATATATTTTTTTGGCCTCGTTAGAGAATTATGCAATAATCCAGTGACTTGCTATTTATCTATTAAAAATAGATAATTTTTAAAAAATTATGTTTCAGCTGCTGAGCATCAAAGCTAATCTTATGCTCAATGGAAAAAAATGGAAAATAGAAGTTATTATTTTGCCTCAATATGTTTAACTTTATGTTCATTTATATGAAGCATATGTATGCATTATCATAAAATGTCAGGTTAAAATACTAAATAATATTTATTGAAAAAATGTTGAATGAGTAAAGTTAACTCTGTATTCTTGTTTCTCATAAGAGGCTATTCAGATTGCAGTTCAGCCAATAAGTCATTGATTTAACGGATGTTTATTGAACCCTTACTCTTCAGCAGATATACTGGGTATAGCATTGATGATAGGAGAATGGCCCTGTTGCATGGAGCTTACTTTCCAGCAAGAGAGAAAGCCCACCAATTAATTGGGCTGTTTGAGGTAGCTGGAAACTCAAGTGCAATTGAAATCATTGATTTTTTAAAAAATGTAACCAAAGATTATGTGGCAGTCTAAGGAAAAACAGATTTAAAATCAAACCACAAGAATTGTTTTGAATGATATCCTGTGTTAAAGTACTTTATTTTATGGGCTATTTCTTTGAAAGTTCCACTTCCAGTTGTAATAAAGATGGTGTCATTATAGGGACTGTCAAACTTTTTTACAAAACAGAAACATACTCAGAGATAGAAAACAACTTATGTCTACTAAAGGAGAGAGAGGGTGGGGGAGGGATAAATTTGGAGTTTGGGACTAGCAGACACAAACTGCTATGTATAAAATAGATAAAAATGTCCTACTGTATAGCACAGGGAACTATATTCAATATCCTGTAATAACCCATAATGGAAAAGAATATGATAAAGGATATATATACACATATATAATTGAATCACTTTGCTGTGCACCAGAAACTAATACAATATTATAAATCAACTATAGTTCAATAAAAAACAAAATAAACAAACTCATGGTAATTAGTTTCTAAATCATTTTCTAGTCCTAGAAATTTGGGTGTCTCTCTAGGAACTTGCAGAGATTCTAACTTGGTAATCATTTAGATGTAAGCTGGTGAGTATTTAAGAACAAATACGTGTTAAGGAAGGAAGGGTCTCTACCAGCCATACCTTTCTATATTTTATTTTCCATAGATATTGTCAGGAAAACTTGTCAGACGTAGACATGGGCAAAGGGGATGCCTAGGTCTGTTGTCTCAGAGGATTGCTGGATATCATCTAGAGAATCTTTGGGGAAATGTCTGATTCTACAGGGATAGGCCCTCTGGTTGTCTTTCTACTGAACAGAGTGATTTACAGCTCTGTAGGGGGAAAATATTAAGTTTTAGGAAACTGAGAGCAATGCAGATTATTTTTGTCACGGGTGATTTATACTCTTTAGAAAAGATGACTCCAAGCTTTACATTTTATTACTCCAAGGGATATTAAACTGCTTTGCATTTATTAGCAAATGTATCTCAGCATTACTATATATATGTCTGATCTTCAGACTCTCTTTAAACATGTTCTAACATCTTACTCATTTTCTCACTAATTTTAAATAAAACCTTTGACATATGTTCATTTTGTATTTTGTATGGGGGTCAGGACTTACTATTTGAAAATTGTACTTAAGCGATATAAATACTTAGCTAAATAATATCTGAGTTTGGAGAAGATGGAGATTATTCTTTTTATTTTTTTCATTTTTAAAAGTTTTATTGAGGTAGAGTTGACTTTCAATGTTGTGATCATTTCTGCTGTACAACAGAGTGATTCGGTTATACACATACACACATCCATTCTTTTCCAGATTCTTTGTTTTGTTTTTAATAACAAAGCATAAGGGGCTATTTCAGAAAAGTTTGCTTTCATGTACAAAATGTAAATTTTACCTTAGTTTAAAGCCTTTATTTTCTGTGTATGTATAGTTCATTTTGTCTAAATCACTCCTAATTTTTTTTCTCTATTTGAAAGACAAATGAGTGAGATCTTTTGCCAATAGTATGGAGCACCTAGAAAAAACAGGCAATAAACAATAAATAGATCTTGATAGTATAAAATGAGGTGCACTCTTCATGATCTTCCCTAAAGAAACTAGTTACACTTGGATAAAAGTCTTGGCCCTGAAACAGAATCAACAACTTCTTATCATGGTTATGCAGTTTTAAAAGCACTACCAACTTACTGTTTTATTTATCACCGCCACAGCCTCAGAGGCATAGGGAAAAGGTATCAAATTCAGTATTTTAGAAAAGCACCCGGAGGTTAAATGACTTGTGTTCCCTTAATTGAGCAACGAAGAGCTTGCAGAATGATGAACAGATCTCAGGGTCTCTTGTTACCTGGTGGGATTGTGCATGTCTCTTTTTACTTGATATATGCCGAAATTATGGATAAAATACCACTCCCCGCCTTTTTTGGTTTTGCTCCATGAGTGCAGGTTACTTGGCTCAAGTTGGTGAGGGAATTTTTTTTCACTAAATAATGCAGTAGTTGCTAGTGACACAGAAAAGAACAAGGAGCTTTTGTCTTACCAGCAGAGCTTATGCAGAAGTGGCTCTGTTGTAATTTAAACAAATGGCCGAATAGCAGCTTTGGTTTAATGTGTTCCTTTCTTTGTGCACATGAGCGGTTTCTGGATCAAATTCAGTTTTTAATCTTTTAAAATTAAAGAGTGAAGTAAAGAGTGAGGCATTCAGAACAGTTTTGTGAAGAGAAGCTTTTTTTTTTTTTTTCCTATTTTTCCTTTTTTCATTCCACAAATCCTTAAGATCAAGTAAAGGTTAAAAATAATAAAATTCAATAGTTTGCTTCTTCTGAGCAAATTTCAGGGAAAAGGACATGTTTAAATTTTATCAATTCAATAAATACATATTTTCTGAATACCTCTGTCAGTCATTGTGATAAGTGCTGGTGGTAGGATGTACAATATGGAATAAAATTTGCATCTTGAATGTAAGGGAATTCTAGCAAGGAAACAAACAGCATTTGGGGGCTGTTTAATGGAAAAGATTTTCTTGGGATGGATTTTCTTGGATCCTTGGAATGAACAAGTGGCAATAGCTAACTTTCTGAACTCTAGGTTTTAGGAGTTACACTGAAAAGAGGTATGTTTCAGTGTCTGGACCATAGAACAATGTTGATTTTAGTGAGTAACAAGCAGGCTATAAAAATAGCTGAGAATGCAGAGAACATGTTGCTGTGTTGGTGAGTATTAGGTAAAATTTATTCTGTAGCCATAATCCAAGTTGCTGGATTTGGGTTTATTATGTGAATTATGCAAATATAAACCCCCAAATTAAATAAACAAATATTTATATTTTTACTCTTAATTTGTGGGGAAAACGTTCTTATTTTTCCTACTTTTAGTTTTATTTTATTTTCTCTTTCTATAGCTTCACCTGCCGTATATGGAAGTTCCCAGGCCAGGGGTTGAACTGGAGCTGCAGCTGCTGGCCTACACCACAGCCACAGCAATGCCCTTGTGGCAATGCCAGATCCTTAACCTACTGAGTGAAGCCTGCATCTTTATGGACACTATGTCAGGTTCTTACCCACTGAGCCAGGAGAAAACCCTCATTTTTTCTACTTTTAAATCAATAATTTTTTTTTTTTTTTTTGTCTGTCCCTACAGCATGTGAAAGTTCCCAGGCCTGGAATCAAACTTGTGCCACAGCAGCAACACCAGTGACTGCAGTGAAAATGCCAGATTGTTAACCTACTGAGCCACATGGGAACTCCTCATTCAATATTCTTATTATGCAACTATGACTTCTTTTAAAACTCATATACCTTTAACCTCATACTTACATTTACTCTAAAGATTGAAATTTACTTGTAGCTTATAACCATCTACTTGATCATTTGAATCCTCTTTCATTACTGACAGGACTGTTTTAGAAACTTTTCTGTTCATTTTGTATCATAGATAATAAAGAAACATCAAATTCACCTTACTACCCACAACTTAGGAATTCATCTCCAAGGCAGTGAGTTGACCGCTTGGGTTGAGGTATTTGAGGGTCTTCAGTTGGCGTTACTTTTATCTTTGTCAGGTCGAGAGAACAACAAAGAACGTTATCCTTTTAGAAATTAGTCTTTGCTTTTAGCATCTATCCAACTTACTCTATGTAGATTTGTCTTGATGACATGCTAGGAACATGGCCTGCAATATCTGAATTTCCAGCGTAAAGTGCATGTATGGGGATAAATATTGGAGTGATCACAAACTGGGTTTTGCGTTCTTGGAGGCCATTGTGGTTACAGACTATAATAGCCCCAAGATCAGAGACAAACACAAATGAAATTTAAAACCGAAAAGCTCTTTATGTATCTGTAATTTTTATCTCTGGGTTGTGGTCATTAAGCAGAATTTAAATATATGAGTCCGTTTGAGTCAGAATGTAAAATTTAACTCATGTACTAAAATTTAACTCATGTACTTGTATTGATCCATTCATTTTTGCTGAATACAATTTTGTGTGAGATGCTTAATTGCTGTAAGACTAGTATTCCATTGCCTTTCCGGGGGAAATTTGTGAAGTATTTTATTCTCCTTTATATTTAACCAACAAAATTCATTTGTCGCAACCTTTGATAATTTCCAACCTTGAGAAATTCGTAAACCATCCCACAATAATCAGTTTGTAAGCAAAATCAGTGATTAACCTTTTCAGGAAGTGCTCTCATTTTCAATTAAGCATATTAATTTTAATTTTTTTTTTTTTTTTTTTTTTAGTGTTTAGAATCTTTTCCAATTCAAATGGAATCCTCCACATCTCTTACAATGTTTTCATTTGTTTGTTTAGGCCAATACCTGCAGCATATGAAAGTTCCCAGGCCAGGGGTCGAATCAGAGCTGGAGCTGCCAGCCTATGCCATAGCCACAGCAACACGGGATCCCAGCCACATCTGCGACCTTTACCACAGCTCATGGCAATGCTGGATCCTTAACCCACTGAGCGAGGCCAGGACTTGAACCTGTATCCTCATGGATACTAGTCAGAATCATTTCCGCTGAGCCACGATGGTGAACTCCTAAATCTCTTATAATGTTTTTTTTGTTGTTGGTAGTGGTGATAAAGATAAAAATGATATCACCTGAGAGACCAGTTGACCATTGGTGGAGTCAGAATTGTCAGGGAATGAACATGTCCTCTTTTACTTCTTCATATATCATACTTCCATTCACCAAACTGTGCAAGTCAGTCTAGTCATTAGACTAAGTTAAGCAGGCATTCGATAATGAAAAAAATTCCCTGAGGAAGAAAAATAGTCGCCAAGGAAGGAACAAAATATTGGGACCTTGTTTCTCCTAGGCACTTGGGTTAGAGAAAGAGTGCAAAGACATCTGTGCAACAGAGGAAGAATAATTAAGTCACATCTGCTCATTTCCTTAGCACATCTGGTGCTAAGTGAAGAAGAGGATATCAGTGGTACACCTTCCTTTTGGTTGAGACCAATTTGTGTACAGAGACTCCTGCGTGGATAAGAGACAAGCATAGAAGAAGACCTTGGAAATGTCAGGCTTTTATCCTGAAGATGTCATTTTTCTCTATCGGAGGTTTTCTTTGGGGAGGCCCAGAGTATCATATTTCTCCCAGGTGGCAGTGAGGCTTCCTATAAATTTCTGCCTTTTAATTTGTCTTATTCTATAAGATAATCACTACTTAGCTTCTAGAAATGAGAAAAAGATTGCTCAGTTAGTAAATAAAAATAATGTTTTTTTCTACCTCTGTTCAGCTGAGTATCTTTTCTGGCAGTATGTTGGAATTAAAAGTAATCGTATTCTCAATACATGGTCCCTGGTCTTAAATCAAGACCAAAGCAAGATAGAACAAGCAGGATGTTATTGGTATTTAATTTATATTTCATTTTATGGAACTTTCTGTGACCCAGGTCCTTGTGTATGAGATATGCTAAGTATATACTCTTTCAGATGATGAAATGTGGTACAGAGTGCCTTCAGAGGCTAAAAATATGCCCTTCCTGATGTGATTAAACTCCATTAGGACATTTAACACACAGTTTTTCTCTGGAATTAAAATTCCATAAAGAGAGACTCTATGCTTTAATCTCTCACTAGTAGGAAAATCTTGACTGAATTGATTTTATTTTATATGGAATTTCTCTGTGTGGCAAAAATGAATGATGGAAGTGAGGCCACAGGATCTTTAAACCTTAAGAGAACAGATGATTTTCAACTTTCTGATTATTTTTTATGTAATCTCTGATAAGTGCTTGATTAACTAATATTGCCTTATTCATTAAAACAATGTCCTCACCAGGCTAAAATCCTTGGAAATGTTTTTAGGAATCTAAGTCTCTGGAATTTTCTCACACGCCTTCCTTCCAGGTCTGCTGTCTTCATAAATGAAAAATATCTAAAATGACATACAATTCAAGTTAAATATGGCTGATTTCTAGTCATCCATTAATAAGTACTATTCATCTTTCCACCTAAAATATTGGAAATGTGATTAAAGACCAAAAATGATTATTTCATTTTTGCAAAAATTTGATTTTCATTTTCTAGTTCCCATGACGTGGGGAAAACATAAAAATTACAAAATGCATGATGACTGTAGCATTAATAAGCGAGATATTCTGGAGAAGCACAACTGCATCAAGAACAGAGATAAATTTCTTTCTGAGGGACAAACTGCATACCATATTAAATGACAAGCTCAGTAACATCTTAGAGTAAATAAAATAATGACCTGCCTAGAGCTTTCCCTCTCAGGCCCTATGATGTGATATTATTCAAAACATTGTTGAGTAAAAGCATTTTGCTGTTTGGGAGGGCAGGGCAGAAGGTGGGGTTGGGAACTAGTCTCTGGCACTCTGATCTCTCAAAGGTGGGTGCTGGTCTGTGGGTGAGTCTGGCCCATGAGTCCTATTTCTCTTAAAAGTATTTCTGATAAGACCTGGACCAGAATAGCTCTAAGATCTTACCCTCCAATTAGTGAATATCCTCAGTACAGTGACTCAGTGTTGTCTTAAAGGAAAGCTGTACGCTTTCACAGTCAGTGTTGCTCTCTATGGGATCAGCCTTACCGGAAAGCTGCATCTCTTCTGCTTGAGCATAAGCTGAGAGTTATTTATCAACAACATCAAGATACTCCTCAAAAGATCCTTTGGGATATATTCTAATAATACCTTTTCAAAGGAGTACTCATGCTCTCAAATTTTTATACTACAGTTTGGCTCTAACTATTTTTGCTTGGAATGCTTTTAAATGCATATAACCTAATGGGCGTATTAACTGTGATTTTCTGTTTAGTAAACTGTTCATAGCATATTGGGTGCTGAAGCATATAATTTATCTTCTAATTTCTAAGATAAACAGGTTATGATGTACAAATTTCAGCTTCGGTTACTAAATGTTATTTACTTTACTACTTACTAGCTATAGAGCAGCAAATAGTTAAAAATGAAGATCACAACTGGGAGGGAATCTTCTAGAATTTTTTTTGAAAATTTGTCTATAAGCCTTTTTAAATTTTATTATTTCATTAGAGAAATTTAAATTCTTGGTAGATAAAAAATATGAGTAAAAATAAAATATTTCTATTTTATTCATATAAACCATAGAAATCCGCTTATATTTTTATTTCCTTCCAGGAATTTTGTATATATAATTTATCCTGAATAGCTCATTGTGTTCACAGAGTCAAATGCTGGAGAAAAGGAAAAATATGTGTCAGCTAGCTTTTTTTTCCATTTTTTTTTGAATTTTTAAAAATGTACCATACCTTAATAGAAGAAATATAGCACCCATAATTTGCCAGGTCCCAATGCAGACTATTGATTGGAAAAGCTTCAGTTTTCAATTTTTCAAGGAGAGAGCAGCATATATTTAATATCATCTAGTAAGCTAATGTGCTTTTAATTATGAAAAATGAAGAGAGTCCATTTTAAAAACACAGATAAACTGTTCTCTTTGTCTGAGCATCTATAGGAATAACCACAGTCATAGGTAGTGTTGGGGGCAACTATTTCGTGGTCTGTGAATAATTTCAGAGTAGGAAGTATGTCCCATGTGTACACAGATTGCTGTTTATCCAGTTTTCCCTGAATAATGACTGCATTTTAACATTCCAGGGATTTAAATTATGGATATAATAAAGCATTTGTTGTGTAAAATGTGTGTAAATTATATGTAAAATAAATAGACAAAACATGGCCATAAGTTCTTTGCTACTTTATCCACTGAAAGGTTGAATTTGAGCTGAAACTATTGCTTCACTGATAGAATAGAATACAAGAGAAAATGTAAGAGAAACAGCATTCTGGGACTTCTGAAGCTAGAGAAAATCTTGCAGTTTTTTTCCTTGGTCTTGCGGAACACTCATTCTGGGGGAAGCCAACCTCCATGTAAGAAATGTAACCCTGAGACTCCATGCTGGGAGGAAGCCCAATCTATTCACACAAAGAGAACCACATGCCTGAGCAGCCTGTTCATCTGTCTCAACCCAGGTACTAAGGGAGAGTTAGGAAGCCTCCATATGATTGGACTTCAGCCTCAGCTGCTATATGGCTGCTACTTTATGAGGGACCCCCAACCTGAGCACATCAACCTGTAGAACCATGAGTGATAAAGAATGAAGCTACTAAGTTTTGGAGTCATTTTTTACACAGCAGGCAGTAGATAATTGGAAAAACCCAGGCTATGACTGAAAAGAACTAGCCCCGAGTCAACTTACCAGTTTTATAGCAGAAACATAAAACATCCTTTAAGTATATAGTTTTGGTGAAGTGGAAAATTTCTGGAGTGAGATCAGGAGACCCAGCATCTAGTCCTGGCTCTAGAAGAGCAAGGTATTTGTACTTGGACAGGTCGGTTAACCTTTCTGGGTTTTGGTTTCATCATCTTTTGTAAAATGAATGAGTGAAACAAAATTGTTTTTAAAGCATTGTGGAGATCTGAATTCCTGTGAGTGAATTAATTGGAGTCAGTAGCTTGGAGTTCCTAGTTTCCTTCACTTCCTAATTCCCTTTGGTTCTGAAGTTCTATCATGAGCAAGAAGGGAGGAAATAAAGAAATTCTGAGCCCCATTGAAAATGACTTGATTGTTTCATATAATCCCTCTGAGATTTTTTTGGCGATGTCAAGATAGCAGCCGTGTGGTGGGAAGATTTTTTTGCTGAATTGCAGTACCTTAGTATCAGGCAAATTAGATTCCTGCCCGATGACCAAACTTAGGTTTCAGAATTTTTTCCAAAATGAAGCTGTAATGAAAATCTCATTCACAAAGGACTCAGACACCAAATACATTTTTGTCTCAAACGTCTAAATGCTTCACACACAGCTTTCTAAAAAGTAAAACAAAAATCCTCAATTGGCTCAAAACTTGCTTAAGGGAACTTGAAATTCCCTCTTGCCTAGTGTCTCATGAGTAAGAACCACCTACACCTCAGCCTCTGAAGACTTTGGTTATGTTTCATGAACGAATCTGTAATGGGGACTTAGAATCACTGAAAGTGACTGGATGAATGTCTAAGACCCATATTTTCCTTTCCAGTTGTTTATAATCCTTCAGGAGAGACATGTATATAAAAAGTATGAGTAAGGAAGGAGAGTAAGGAGGAAATGCTGATAGTGGTTAGTTATAAAAATAACCACCTTCAGGATTTCAGACTGAGACTCTGTGTGGACCATTTTTAACTTCTGTTCCAGCAGCATGTTGGATAGTAGAATCCTACCTGAGTCTAGAGGCGGGGAGAGGTAAACCGGAAGAAAGAGAAAATAAGAAACAATATAGGAGACTTGATTCCGAGTAGGTTTTGCCTACATAGAAGGAGGTGGGAACGAAATTACACACACACACACACACACTCTATACGTTCTAAATCTTGTTTTTTCTTCCTATTTGAGATTTTTGAATTGGTCATTATTTCAGAATTCTGTCCCCAGTCTTCCTACCATTGCTATTTCTCTGGCCTGGATGAAGTGGGAGTGGGGGAGCTTTCCTCTCTGGTCCAAAGGATGTAAAATACATTTGCTCCTCAGAGCATCATGAAACAACAGATGAGACCAGCCTGGGTATTTGAAACAGTTTTCAGCTTTCTCAGCTTGGGTTGAATTTGAAGCCAGCTCTACCTGAACATTTCTGGAAAGTAAGGAAATTCAATCTATAGGAAGCTGAATTTGCATGAGGATCAAGGTTCCAAGTGATGACTAAATTAGAGTGCTCCAGGAATTCCGTTTTGTTTGGGGGTGAGTCACTCTTTACACAGAATGCATGTGCTGCATACCTTTGAGGCATTGCCGAAGGATGGCTAAGTGGATATGTATAGATTGAATGTTCCATACTTTAACACCACCTAATTTGGCACTCTAGCCATACATGCTGTTTAGTTTTACTCTTTGTACACAGCCCTATATACTAATTACTTAACAGTTTCTGACTATACTTAATTAATTCCTTACTTATTATAGTTTTCCCCTATTATATTCCAACTTTCCCACTTCATTCACCTCCTCCTAATATTTTCAGTGCTTATCCTTTAAGAAACAGGTCAACTATCATCTACCCCAGCAAACTTTTACAAGCTTAATAGGCTGGACAAGACACTCCATAGCCCTCTGAAAGCCTCTTTCATATTCTTTGCTAAGTTGTTTGATGACAATTTCTATACTCCATTAACCCTGAATTCCTTGAGAGCAAAGGAATTTTTTTGCTCTCATATTTTTTGCTCCCATATTTTTATGTCTGTGTGCTCAATGTCTACTTCAGGTTTCTGAATAAATAAATGACTGAGTGCTACACCTAGAGAAAAGTGGAAGGGAGTCTTCAGGGTGGGCAAAGTTAGAGATAATTTAACAAATCTGTATTAGGTTCTTATTGCTGTTATAACAAATTACCACAAACCTAGGGGCTTAAAGCAACACACATTTATGACCATATAGCACTGGATGGTAGAAGTCCTAAAATCAAGTGTTGGCAGGGCTGCATTTCTTACGAAAGCTTAAGGAAAGAATCTGTTTCTTCACCTCTTCCAGATTCTAGATCTGTCTGCGTTCCTTGGCCTGCGGTCCCTTCTTCTATTTCCAGTCAACAGTGTAGTGTCTTCAAACCTCTCTGACTCCGAACTCCTTCTGTCACTTATAAGGACCTCTGGTTATATTGGGGCCACCTAGATAATCCAAGATAATCTTCTCATTTCAAGATCCTGAATCACATCTGCAGACTCCCTTTTGTCATCTGACGAAACATATCCACAGGTTTCGGCGATTAGGACATGGACATCTTTGTGTGTTGGGGGGGGAGTATTATTATGCCTACCACTGTGTCTGTTTAGGATGCCTGTGGTCTAGTGAAGAGTGAAGAGTGCCGTGCTTAAGACTCGAAGGAGGAGGCTCATGTCCTGACTAGACAAGCTGCATCTTGCACCTCTACCCTTAGAATTTTACATTCTTGGCTTTATACAGGGGAAAATAGTTCTTCTACAGGAGGAAGCTTTCATCTTATATACTAAATATAATTTTCCAGCCAAAGGATAATAAGAGTAACAATAATAGGTACTGTTACTTCTCTCCTTGAAAGTAAGAATCATTGCTGCACCAATAGCCGTACCTATCCTAGAACAGTGGCTCTCAACTGCGCTGTTGTATCACCAGGGATGCTTTTTAAAAGTACTAATGCCTTGGATTACTTCCCCCTCCAAAGATTCTGATTTAATTGGTCTGAAGTGGAGTCCTGACATTACTCTTAAAATCTATCCAGGTAATTTTAATATTCCAGAGGTTTCCATTGGCAGGCACAAATCATAAATGATGCATGATAAGTTATTAAGCTGGTAGTTATTCTGGTGTCAAATTAAAAGGACTAAGAGCTATTCAAACTGTGCAAGTTCAGCAGAACTAACCATATTAAATTCTTCTAGACAATTTTCTCATATTTCAAAAAGTAGCCAAAGTTAGAAACTTGAGATGATATGCATTTACCTGTAAATTAATAATCTCTCTTTGCTTGTACTATTGACGCCAGAGATACATTTCAGGAAGAATGATTTAAATGTATTGAGGGTGTGGTGGGGCCTGAGAACATATAAAACAGGAAAAAATTTATACTGATCTTAGTTCGTTCTGAAAGTTGGTAACAGTGTGTATAGGGGGAAGCCTCATTAGGTGCTTCACCATGATTTTGTTCAAAAATCAATGTCAGGCAACAAGAACTTTTGGGCTTTAGATGCATCTGAGCAAACCAAGGTAATTATAAATAAGAAGAAAGTTTCAGACTATTCTATGTAAGGAAAATGACAAGCCTTCCCAATGCATCATTGTTTTGCCAACGCAGATACAATTATGCTGTTCTCTAAAAGTACATTGCAAGATGCATTGCCTGTCAGAATGGTGGCCACTTCTTAAATCACAATCTCTAGCAATTTTGCTATGCAGGGAGATACTGTGTTCTAAACTAGTAGTTATAAGGTCAATATATATATATGTTACAGGATATGTTTTATCCTCATCATATGCACCTAAATCACTAGATTCTAAATATAGTACCTACAGATTTGATTATATGTCACCATGACTTAACTTTTTATTTTTGGTGATCTTTTAAATTCTTAATCCATGGTTGGACAACTGGACATCAGAGAGAGAATTCAAGAAATACTCTAGCTCTTAGTACTGACATTCCTGTTTAATGTGACTGCTTTATGAGCTTGGTTTCTTTTTTAGCCTGGGTGTTAACAGTTCAGGTAATAACTCTTGGGACCCTTTTAAAAAATGGCAGAGAACTCCCTGGAAACTCATAGTCCTGTGACATAGTCATCTTTTGCAGGTCATAATTTTAAATACACTTCAACCTATTCCTCTGCACTTTTGACTTAGGTACCTCCTCTAGGACCCATGGCTTAAGAGCTGAAGACTCATAGCAATAATTTGAGAGAATAGAACCTTAACAAGTATCATGTCCTTAATCACTAGAAACGGAATATTCTGTGTGCTAGAGGACCTGTCTTTGTGAAGTTCAACACTTTAAAAAAACATTTGATTAGGTTCTTGCCAATTTAGGTAAGTCACTTGGTTTAAGGAATGTGCAAAGCATATTTGCTAACCTGAATTTTGACAATATAAACAGTACCTCTATAGGTTTTCCTACAAATGAATGAACAGATATCACACAAGTGCTATTTTCCATGTTTAGTTCTACATTAATGTTTAAGAGATTTTTTTTTCCCCTTAAGAACCTGATATATTTTAAATGATTCTCTGCTTCTTTTGCAGTCTCTCTTCATTCAGAAATTGCTGAGGCATTTTTTTTTTCCTCCTATTGCTCTCCAGGCAGTGAAGCAGAAGTGGAGCATAATTGTTACCCTACATGTAGTTAAGTGAAAAATATAACGTGTGTCAGACACAAATGGCCCATGCTACATATAAGATCTGTCATGTACGTTCTCCCTCTCTTTCCAGCTTGTCAGACTTTGGTCTATATTAAAATGGAAAAAAAAGGCTTTTATTTCCCCACAGTATGGCCACAATAAAGGGCTAAAGTTGAAAATGGAAATTGTCTTGAAGTGGCTTTTATCCCTTTGCTTCATTTTCACCATAGAAAAGGTGAAAGCACATGTCGGGGGGCAAGGGACCCCTTCCATTTCTCTAATGCACTACAATTTCGAGAAATGCACTGCAGTTTCAGTGGTTTTAGTAGGAAGAAGGGAGAAGTGCTCTAATGGTGTCTCCTGGGCTCAATGGTAAAGCTCATCAAAAAGACAATGCCCCATCTTCCAAATGAGGAATGAGGCTTTTTATTTTGTTCATGAAGGGTATTTATGCTTCATTATGAAGGCATGGTTATTTATGTGTGTCCTTTCATTGTAAAAGGTTTAAAGCTTTGCCACCAATGGCTAACACAATTAAAGCCAACTACCTCCTTGCATAAACAAAGACAGACAGACAGAAAAATAGGACTTCTCCAAATTGAAGGAAAAATGAAACAGGTGGAGGCAATTTCTAGATCACGTCCTACCCACAACATCACCGTGGATTTACATCATCTTCAGTCTTCAAAATTTCTCATGGTTTTAATTTTCTGCCTTAATTTTTTTTTCTCCCTGGGATCCTTGTCGCAAATCCTGGTGTTTGAAAATTAGTGAATGAAAGTATTCTCCTTAAACTGGGGTAAGGGTGGGGGTGGGGGTGGGGGCTGTATTTCTCTGCATACTGAGACCAATGCAGTCATAATCATAAATACCAAGTTCTGATGCTGTGTGTTTACAGAACCACATTATTTTAGGATTGCAACAGAGATAATCCAGTTCTAGTCCATTGTTTTATACCTGAAAAAGAAAAAAGAAAAAAAGGAGACACCCCCTAGTGAGAACTTTAAAGTCATGCTTTTAACTTCTGTGTTTTTGGATACATAAGCTGAGTTAGGTGATGGCCTGAAGTGGCTCCTGGGGGCTCTTCTGGCAGGACTGATGCAAATGTATCCTAAAAAAGCGCTTAAGCTAAAGCGCAATAACGGGAACATGCATTTGTTGATTGAATAATTAACACAAAATGTGATCCTGATGGACTGCCTGAAGTAGCTACCAAAGGAGAGATTCTGTTATGAGTTAAGACATTATATTTCTAAGCATTCCTCTGTCTAAGAGGTTAACATGTAAAAGTAGCAGATAACATGCGAGAGACTTACTCTGGGCTTGCTACTCTCTGAATCCACATGGCTTAGAGTGGTGCGTCTCTAAAACTAAAGAGTGGTATTAATTCACAGTAGAGTTTTTTAATCAGTCCAAGGAGAGATGAAAATTTAATAAAATAGAAAAAAATAATTTAAAAATAGTTTAAATTCTCTCAATTTAAAATATAGTCCTTTTTTCTGAGATGAACTCCTGTTTTTCTTAAAATATCTATTATTTTATGAAATCATGCTACTGTACGGTAGGGTTTTTTTTTCTTTTGTCATCTTTATTTGAGAAAAAAATGAAACATTGTATTTAATTTGTCCCACGAAGTCAAAAGTTTTTTAATTCTTTTTTTTTTTTTGTCTTTTGTTGTTGTTGCTATTTCTTGGGCCGCTCCTGCGGCACATGGAGGTTCCCAGGCTAGGGGTCCAATCGGAGCTGTAGCCACCGGCCCACGCCAGAGCCACAGCAACGCGGGATCCGAGCCGCGTCTGCAACCTACACCACAGCTCACGGCAACGCCGGATCGTTAACCCACTGAGCAAGGGCAGGGACCGAACCCGCAACCTCATGGTTCCTAGTCGGATTCGTTAACCACTGTGCCACGACGGGAACTCCATGTTTTTTAATTCTTGACTTCTACATGCTGCATGGCTTTTGACATGTTAAGGGTAGGGGCTGGTGGATGAGTAAGAAGGTCCTATAGCCTGGCTGCTGGGGTTGATAATGTGCTTTCACTGTACAGAAAAGTGGTGGGCCCTATGAGCCACTACCCCACCCTCAAAAGCTTTGACTTTTTGATTGTCCGTAGCACACATATTCCCAGATTGTTCCTCTTCTGCCATATCTTATGAAAAATCCTTTATCTTCCATTCTTTTTTGTTCCATTCTGTAGGTAAATGTCCAAGGTGTGACTCAGTAGATGATTTTATGCTGCCTGCATGATTGATATGTCCTATTTCTGAATTTCTAATTTCAGCTTCAGTTAATAAATTGCATAAAACTCTCTTAACTTCTTTAAATCTCTGTTGCCACTGATGTAAGTGGAAATAATATTAAAAAACATTGGAGATGATCGAATAATATATGTGTTAGTGCCTGGTACATAGTAATCCATTACCAAATGGTAATTCAATATACAAGTTTATATATATATATACCACATTATAGTGTGGTATATAAATATATTAACATGTATATTGTCATGTATATATATATACACACACACATGTATGACACCATACATATATGTTTGTATAAATATGTCATATACAAAAGTTATGTATATACATACTATAATACTACATATATACATATATACTACATACTATGTATACATATGTACACAAACTATATATGTGTATATATATGTCCTCTGTATGTATGTATATATGTATACATATTATTGCATATATGTGTATGTAATATATATGCATATATATGACATATTAAATGATTATGCAATAAAATAAAATGGTAAGTTTTAAGGATTTAGAGAAAGGACAGATGATGCCACACAGGTATATATGTCTTTAGGAAAAGCTTCATGAACCAGTTGGGATTCTTGCTAAGCCTTGAAGGGTTGAAAATTGGGACAGAGGAATGAAGCAGATCTTCAGAGAAAGATGGGAAATTGTAGAATGACCATGGGATCTGAAGTTGGAGGGCTTACACTTAATGAAATAACCTGTTGTCATTTATTCTTATTCTAAAAAGTTGACACAGCTTGAAAAATGAACCACCTTTTCAAAACTGAGCTTCTTCTCAGTTATATTAGTGAAGGTTTAAAAGGATCAACTGCCTTGATGCCATGGAGATGTTTTTTCTGTGTCAGATATTAAAGTTTATAGTCATCAGAATGAATTGAAAAGGTATGCTTTAGGCCTGTTTTATTCAAGAACAAAAGTCCTGTTCTTTGAAGACTTGTACTTGTGGTAGTTAGTAATACATGATTGCGTCCGTTTTGCATTTCATTAATGGTATCAAAGGCACTTTTTTCAGGATTTTTCTGATTTTTTTGCCTTTAGCTTTTGAGATATTAAAAAGCACTTGCAAATGAGCCTTTATTTTTAGAATGTTTTAGGCTAAAGTAGTAAGATATATTTCAGGTAAAGATTTGGAGACTGATTAGAATTTGGCTTGGTTGTTGCTAAGTCAAGCCCTTTTCTAGAACCTTGATTTTTACTTCATTGGGCAGTGGGGTGGTCTTAAACGTTTTCTTACGAACTGCATTTCCATGGGTTGTGTGGGCTCACCTCTTGCATGATATTTTTAAAGATAAAAATTAGGAAATGCATTCTCACCCAACTCTGGACACTCACATATCTGCTTTCAATACTTGTCACTTGTACAGTATATTCCTTTCCACAGGACTATAGTAGTTTGAGGAAAGGAACACACTGCAGGGTCTGTTTACAGAACTGGATGTTTTAATTGTTTTATTTCAAAATAAACAGCAGCTCTCTTATCTCTCATTTACTTTTTATGGTATTAGCTATAGTTTCTCCTCCATCCACTCAAAGTTCCCAAATATGAGTCTCCAGGTATGACATATCATATAAACCTGCAATTGAATTTTTTTATTGCTGTCTTCTGTGCTTCTCAGCTCATAATCATTTCAATGTTTATCTGTCTAAAACTGAATGTTTGCATTCCCCTTTCCAAAGCAAATAACAGCAGCTACCCAAAAACCCAACTCTGACTCTTCCTCTTAATTATTCACTTTGTCAATAGAAACATCTTTTTCACAGGCTAGAAAACTTGAATTCCTCTTTGCTACCCGCTTCTCCTATGTAGTCGTTGGAAGTGTCTTTCAGATTTAGCGCATCCTTCCGACAGCATTAAGCCTCCCCTACCTTCAATTCATTAGACAACGGTGAGGTGGACCTTTTCAAGGCACACTCTCTAGCCTGCTGTGCTTAAGCATTTAGTAACTCTGTTACTTAATCCAGGGACTCATATTCCTTTGTGTGATTTTCAAGGTTGTCTATTCTTGTTTCCACCCTATCTATCAACTCAATTTATTCCCAGCCCTAGGCCACCATGCTCATACACATGAATGATCACCTATCCAAGTCAAACCACCCTACTCCCTCTGTCCATGCTGCCCTCAGCTTTCTCTCTGTGTGTATTGATTCACACTGCTGACAGTCTGGAAATAGCCCCTTTTTCCCTTTTGCTGTACAAACATCATCACACAGTTTGGGGCCAGTTCAGAAATGGAGACAGTTTGATGTCTTTGATGCAACTTCTGCAACTATTCAAGTTCATCCCGATTTCTTTCTCCTTTAAAACTGGTTTACAAGTAAAGTGAGAAACTCACAAACCATTACTTAGTTGTTCTCTAATTATTTCATGTATATTGAATTTTGGAACCTACTCCCTAACAGGGAAAAGTAAGTATTTGTGGGTTTTTTTTTTTTTTCCCACATTTTAAAAAGATTTTTATTTTGATCTACAGTGTTCTATCAATTTCTGCTGTACAGAAAAGTGACCGAGTCATACACACACACACATATATATATTCTTTTTCTCACATTATCATGTTTCATTACAAGTGACTAGATATAATTTCCTGTACTATACAGCAGGATCTCATTGCTTATCCACTCCACATGGAGCACTTTGCATCTATTAACCCCAAACTCCCAGTCCATCCCACTCCCTCTCCCTCCTCCTTGGCAACTACAAGTTTGTTGTCTAAGTCAATGAGTTTCCCGTCTATGGAAAGATTCATTTGTGCCATATATTAGATTTCAGGTATAAGTGATACCATGGTATTTCTTTTTCTTTCTGACTTACTTCACTTAGTATGAGAGTCTCTAGTTCCGTCCATGTTCCTGTAAATGGCATTATTTTGTTCTTTTTTACAGCTGATTAGTATTCCATTGTGTATATATTCCACATCTTCTTAATCCATTCATCTGTTGATGGACATTTAGGTTGTTTCCATGTCTTGGCTGTTGTGAATAGTAGTGCAATGAACATACAGGTGCATGTGTTTTTTTCAATGAAAGTTTTGTCCAGATATATGTCCAAGAGTGGAATTGCTGGGTTGTATGGTAGTTCTATATTTAGTTTTCTGAGATAGCTCCATACTGTTTTCCATAGTGGTTATACCAATTTACATTCCCACCAATAGTGTAGGAGGGTTCCCTTTTCTTCACACCCTCTCCAGCATTTGTTATTTATTGACTTCTTAATGATAGCCATTCTGAGAGGTGTAAGGTGGTACCTCATTGTAGTTTTGATTTGCATTGCTTTAATAATCAGTGATGTTGAGCATTTTTTCATGTGCTTGTTGGCCATCTGTATATCTTCTTTGGAGAAATATCTATTCAGATCTTTTGCCCATTTTTCCATTGGGTTGTTGATTTTTTTGCTGTTGAGTTGTATGAGTTGTTTGTGCATTTTAGAGATTAAGCTCTTATCAGTTGCATCTTTTGAAACTATTTTCTCCCATTCCGTAGGTTGTCTTTTCTTTTTTGCTTTGTTTTGTTGTTGTTGTTGTTATTGTTGTTGTTGTTGTTGTTGTTGTTGCTATTTCTTGGGCCGCTCCCACGGCATATGGAGGTTCCCAGGCCAGGGGTTGAATCAGAGCTGTAGCCACCGGCCTACGCCAGAGCCACAGCAACTCGGGATCCAAGCCGCGTCTGCAACCTACACCACAGCTCAGGGCAACGCCGGATCGTTAACCCACTGAGCAAGGGCAGGGACCGAACCCGCCACCTCATGGTTCCTAGTCGGATTCGTTAACCATTGCGCCACGACGCGAACTCCTTTTTTTTTTTTTTTTTTTTTTTTCAATAGTTTCCTTTGCTCGCAAAAGCTTGTCAGTTTGATTAGGTCCCACTGGTTTATTTTTGCCTTTATTTCTGTTGTCTTAGGAGACCAACCTAAGAAAACATTTGTACGGTTGATGTCTGAGAATGTTTGGCCTATGTTCTCTTCTAGGTGTTTTATGGTGTCTTCTTTTATATTTAAGTCTTTAAGCCATTTTGAGTTTATTTTTGTGCATGGTGTGAGGTGTGTTCTAGTTCCCTTGATTTACATGTGTCTGTCCAGTTTTCTTGCTTGAAAGACTGTCTTTTGAAAGAACTGATTTTTCGCAGTTGATTGATTGTGGCTCTCTTTAAGGACTTATATATCATTTTCAGACTCTTGGCAACCATAGTCTCACTCACTCTAAAATAATAAGCATAAAAAAAAAGGGTTATAACGAAAAAAATTCTAAGACTAAGTTAGTCCTTTGAGAAGCAACAATGGCTTTCAGCCTACTCTGAAAGCATCATATTCTTTATTCCTGAGCAATTCTGAAGAGAGTACTTTAAAAGATATATAATAAAAATCTACATTTATGCTTTCATCTTCATCCAAAACATCAGTGCTGAAGAGAGAAGACTATAAATAGAAAAAGGCCCTGAAGGCAGCAGCTGCAAATACTGAACAAAGAGCAATGTAAAACAATGTAAGAAAGGGAGTGTGGGCCACATGCCAGTCATTTGAATCGTCTTTTCAGTTCCAGGGGAGCAATTCATGCCACATATACTTATTGAACACTTATGTGAAGAGAACTCACTGTCCAAGTACTATGATTGCAAGAAATAAAAGATTAATATAGAATGCAACAATGGAGACGTATGTGTGTGTGCATGTACTTAGAATCAGATTCAATTGATTGAAATTATTAACTCAGTTAATATGATAGCTACTATTTCTTAGGGACCCAGTGTGTGACATGCACTGTGCTAAGTGCTTTACATATTTAATGGCAATAGAAATACTAAGAAGTAGATACTTTTTCCTATCTAAGAGTCTTAGAAAATTTAGTGTTCTTCCCCACATTTCCTGGTAACTGGTGAAAACCTGGTTGAAGTCGAATTCTGACTGACTTCCAACAACATCACGAATTGGCTCCTGAAGTAGCAGTGAAAAAGCTGTTTGCTGACTCTGGGAAACAAGGAAAGCGTCTCAAGGAAGTGGATCCTTACCATGTGTTTAGAAGGAATGGTGTTATTTTGGCCAGTGGTGGCAGGTGTAGTGAAATTATTGGAACAGTTCTAGGCAGGGCATCAGCCTGAGAGATAAAACAAAACGGCAGGAGTCAACAGAGTATATTTGTGTAACTATGGGTTGTTCAGTATTTTTGAGGTTGGGGGTTAGATGAGAGAAGCAAGGATGTAGGTTGGTGAAAGCCATGCTGAGGCAGAAGACAGGTGGGCTGCAGGATAAATATTTACAACTAGCCTCTTGTTTACACATCCTGAGGCAGAAGATAGGTGGGCTCCTGGATAGACATTTACAACCAGCCACCTATCTATACTTCAAGATAGAAATAACAGTAGGCACAAGGCAAACAATTGGTTCTTGTCTTCTGTGAGCTTGTTAAACAATGGTAATAACAGGATCAAGAGGGGCTAAGCTGTGCTTGGACAGAAGACTAAGAGGTCATGTAGTTCCCATCCTGAAGGTCAGGGAGACCCCAACTACACAGGCTCAGATAAACCCCCTGGGTCAGAGAGGAAGACTGTGCCAGGCCATAATAATTCTAAGACAACCTTCCTGCCTCACTTTGCTTTGGATTTCATCCTGGCCCAAAGATGAACAAGCAGATCTGTGAGGGCCCTGGGTCTGATCGGGTGTGAAAGATAAAACAAGATAATCGGCCAAAGAAAACAAAGACCTGGAAGAACTGCCCCATATAAGTGGTTTAAACTACCTCTCTGGCATGCTTCTCATTCAGGAGGAAGCTTGCAGGGGCACTACTTTGGGTGTGAATGACTGTTTTGCTTTTGCCCTTAAATAAATAGAGTATTCTCTAGGTGCTCTCCCACATGCTGTATTGTGTTTCTAACAGTAAACTTTATACCTGCTTTTACAGTCTTTGCCACCTTGAAACATTCTTGCTTTTAACAGGGGGCAAGGATCAGGGCAGTTCTGCTTTTAGCCTCTAGCTGGTCTCATCCAGGCTGCCGAGATTCAATTCCTGAGCAGAGAATTAAGATCTCACTGCAATATATCATTCCTTGCTGTCTCTCCGAGAGCAACACCATGAAATAATGTTGCCCAGAGTTGGGACTTTATCTTCTAGAAAACAGTGCCTCATCGCAGGGAAACACAATCAGATTTACATTTACATACACATGCATTGCCTTGGCAGCCTGGAGGCTGGTCATGAGGAGACCAATTAGAAGGATATGGACCTATTAGTAACGAAAGATAATGGGATATGGACTGAAATTGCACATGAGCACATGGTGAGGATGCGACAAACTTGGGAAATACATATATAGTGGTGGAAAAAAATATATATATATAGTGGTGGAATCTAGAGGGTATTCAGTTTACTATGGTGAGAGTTAGCAAAGGTAGAGCTGAAGATGGCCTAAGATGGTACTGCCTTTAGACTCAGGCCACAGGGATTCCTTCTCTGATCTCAAGCTTTAGAGAGACTGGCTCTGACCCTCCTCTGTCCTCTGCCCCAGCAGGTGGAATCTGCAGAGCTAAAGGCACATGCATACCCAGCTCTCACTTCCCCTTCCAAACTGCGCTGAGAACTTGGGACCACAGATTCCCTGCCCAAAGTTTTCTATGCTGCTGCCTATGCAGGCCTCTTGCCAGTATGCATCCTCACAAAGGCTTGTCAGACCACTGTGTGTGCGTCCTCAGGTCTGAAAGATGGACAAGGGTCTGCTGTTTGGGGATTGGTGAACCAAAACCGAACGTGGGGATTGGGCACTGAGGCACATGTGTACAAGACCATTATAATTAGGGGGAAGGGAGTGGGGAGAGTGAGGAGTGAGCCTCAGGCTAGGAGCTTCCATTTGTAATTCTGTCCTAGACTCCACAAGGATAGAAGCCTTCTCTCTCTGGGAGCCTTCTCTCAGGTTCCTGGTTTAGGTAATGAGCGAACCATTATATCACACTGGATATAGAGGGAGAAGCCCGTCTGAGGGAAAAGAACCAAATAACTTTGTTTGAGATACAGAGAGTAGGGAGCTAGAAGTGGCAGAAGGAAGGAATTGCAGAAGAGTAAGAAGAAACTTTGGGGAATGATGGATACATTCATCATCTTGATTGTGATGATGATTTCATGGGTATGAGCATATGCCAAAGCTTACCAAATCTCACATTTTAAATATGTGCCTTTCATTATGTCAATTATACTTTAATAAGGCTGTTGTAAAAGTCATTCATTTAAATATTTCTTTGCAGTTTAAAGGAAATTGTAGACTACATAATGAGAATTAAACTGTCAGAGCTAAGGAAACAAATTTAAAAGAATAAATATCATGAGAAAGAAACAACATGTTAGAAACAACGAAAGTAAACGAATAAAACAAATATTGGGTATGCTGAAAATGTAAGCCATCTTAATACACTGAATAGAACATTTTTGCATGTTAATTTTTAACTTAGCCCCCCCCCCCCCTTTCTAATAGCTTTTCTGTTGATTCCTTTGAAGAGGAGATCTTTATTTTCTTCCTTTTAATGTTTATCGCTAAATCCTTTATCTAATTGTGCTCCTGCTTCCAAGAAGGCACTAAAAACAGTGGAGGTGATGGTCATAGTTTCTGTTTCTAATAGATTTGTTTCAAGTGTTTGACCACTAAGCATGATGCAACATTGAGGTAGAATTAGATTTATTTTTACTAAAATTATTTCTCATTTTTTGTACCTGCTGGCTGCTAAAGTGCATGGTTTAGGGGTAGGAGAGAGAAAAGTTGTCTGGGACATTGCACAGCTTCTCAGAACACACAAATGAATATAGTTATTTCTTTGGTGTAAGGTAGATAAATGTTTCTTCAGTTTTTGGCATTCGGGAGTTGGTGTTCATACCAAAACTCTTTAAAGTCACCATATCTCCTGTCACTTCTCCTTCCCTGTGCTTCTTACTCAATAGGCCTTCACCAGGGACTGAGTTATAGACACTGGGAATAACATGTGGTCATGAGTTTTGCTTCAGTCTCATCTTCCCCGATGCTCTGTGCTATTACACTGGAATCCTAAGTGTCATCTCTTGCTGTACTTACACTGGTTCATGACTCTTCATCCCAGCATTCTACTTAATGGATAGCTAAGCGTTCTTATTTTGAGCTTTCTTTAAGTTGCTCATGTTTTTCAGATTTTGGCTGTACCTTCTTAGCTTGACATGCTTTTCCACATGAGGTTTGGGGTAGTAGCAAATGGCATGTGAACCTTACTTGTAGTATTTTTTTTTTGTCTTTTGTCTTTTGTTGTTGTTGTTGCTATTTCTTGGGCCGCTCCCATGGCATATGGAGGTTCCCAGGCTAGGGGTTGAATCGGAGCTGTAGCCACCGGCCTACGCCAGAGCCACAGCAACGTGGGATCCAAGCCATGTCTGCAACCTACACCACAGCTCACGGCAACGCTGGATCGTTAACCCACTGAGCAAGGGCAGGGACCGAACCCGCCACCTCATGGTTCCTAGTCGGATTCGTTACCCACTGCGCCACGATGGGAACTCCACTTGTAGTATTTTTTCTTCATTTTCTTGTGCTCTGTGTGTTTTCCCTGGGTAATAGGTTGAGGAGAATAGGTTAGTCTACATTTATTCTCTTCTTTTGATTCAGAAATCTCCTTAGTTAATTTTCAAATGAGCAAAACGGGCATATTGCCTTTCAAAATCGTTCCTTTAAGCAAGAACTTGCAAAGAATAATGGTGTTGATATTTTGCAAATGCTTTTAGAAAAAAAATCTCTTCTTTGAAAATAAGTTCAAGATTAACTTTTGTGATGTATAAAATCCACCTAATTACTTCATAGTCATATTTCATTTTTTTAATGTAAAAAAAGGTTTCACCCAAATAAATGTCCCAAGTAGATTCCTTCTTTGCTTTTCTCATACATAGATCAAAAGGTATATGTATTTTTATTGTCCCCAAGGGTACAGTCATTTCTCTTAGAATTAACATGAAGCATAATTTATCATTCTATTTTTATGTGTTATTCCATTTTATGAATATTTTATGAGTTAGAAACTTGTCACTCATCTTTAAAAATCTTCTAATATTTTCAATTTTTCTGAACTGTATTGAGAACAGTTTTTAGCTGATACATGCAAAAAGGCCTCAATGGTAAATAACTTAGAGAACTATAGATAAACAAAGTTAAACACATTTCTTTGTTTCAGTACTTCTGAAAGTCTTTTATATGCTAATGTGCACTGTGGCTACCAAGATAAATGTAATATAATATAAGGCATTTCTTAGATTGGGCTAGCTATCTGGATTCCCGCCTCCTTTTTTATCATTTATATTCCATCCTTCTCAAAGTATATAATATTCAAGCGACAACATTGATGCCAAGACCAGCTCAGCAGGTTGGGGCTGAACAGGTGCTGTGAAACTTAAGGAAAAAAGTTAACATAAAACAAGACACAGAGACATTTATCTTAAGTAAGGGTGGGAACCAGGGGACTCAAGGTCTCAGGGACCAAGAGCTCCACCTCAAGAAACCACACTGCTTTTATTGTGCTCTTTGGGATTATGTCAAGTGAGGAGGGGGCTATGGGTGCAGGATATAGTTTTTTTATTATTTTATAAATTCTCTAATTATTTTAAAATCACATAGCTGATAGATGGTTAAGCTTTTCTCTGAGCTTTAGGCATTTAACAAACATTAGCATTTGAGGAAGCTTGGTGTTAGCTATCTAAGCATAGCATTCCAGAGAATCATCACCATGCTTCTGCAAATGGCCTGCCTATCTGCGGCAACCCCGGGTGCCTAGGTTTGCACCTTGGTTCTCTTTGCTAATGCATGTTCTGCTAACGACTGCTCATAAACTGCTTGGGGCCATGAGGTTCCTCTTTCTCTTATATTTTTTTTCTTTTTTTTTTCATTTAAAAAAAATTTATTGAAGTATAGTTGATTTACAAGGTTGTGATAATTTCTGCTGTACAACAAAAGAGATTCAGTTATGCATGTACACACATCCATTCTCTTTCACATTCCTTTCACACATAGGTTATCACAATATTTTTTTTTTACAGAATAAAATGCATATATTTAAACACAATTACATTCAAACAGATTATTATATCATGGATCTTAAGAAATAGATTGTGTCTCCCTCTGGAGAAGTGGAATAGAAAATATGCTGAGACAAATAGGAAATTTATTCTATGCTTTATCCTATTTTGTATGGCTTTCATCTTTACTATTTAGTATTATCTATTACATTTCAATTTTTCTTTAAAAATTAGCATTATATTAAAATTGTGTATCTTATGCAACTAAAATTTATAAAGAAGAAAGCCTATATACCATTAAATATTTTATATAGCATAATAAAAATAACTTAACTGGTAAGAATAACAAAAATAATACACCCTCTGAAAATATGTAAAATATAAAATGCATAAATTGGTTAAAAAACAGTGTAACTATATAAATACATCCTCATAATTTGTTATATCTTATTGATTCTTCAATATAGGCATTACACCATTCTAGGTGATGTGATAAACAAGACATTATAGACCTTACATTGTACCATGGAGAGAAATGGTTATTAATAATACAATTGTAGAACTGTATTATTTAACTGTACAGTTGCATTATTTAATTATAATTATCATAAATTCTTTGATGGAGAAGAAATCAGAATCAGATCTAAGAAGACTTCAGCATTCCAAGAATGATGTCAAATGACCCCCTTCATGGTGGATTATGCACTCATTTACGATGAGATGTATTTCTTCTCCAGAGATTCCTTGTTTGTGTATCAATTGTAGATTTTTGGTTTGATATAAGAGTCTATATGTATATGAGATTGTTTTAGGTTGTTGTTCTCTTAATTGCAAGTTCATCTCCAGTGTTCTGCATTTGTAACCACCTCTTCTCATGATTTCTGATTTTGGTGGTATAATTGTGCATGGATAATTTCGTATCTTACTGCATATATACCTTTACTATATATGGTGAGCCTTGTCATTTGTGGAATTTTTGTTTCCTATTGCTGTCTTTTCTGCCTAGAGAAGTTCCTTTAGTGTTTGTTGTAAGGCTGGTTTAGTATTGCTGAATTCTCTCAACTTTTGCTTACCTGAGAAGGTTTTGATTTCTCCTTCAAATCTGAATGAGAGCCTTGCTGGGTAGAGTAATCTTGGTTGCAGGTTTTTTCCTTTCATCACATTGAGTATATCATGCCACTCTCTTCTGGCCTGCACAGTTTCTGCTGAAAAATCTGCTGATAACCTTATTGGGGTTCCCTTGTATGTTACTTGTTTCTTTTCCCTAGCTGCTTTCAGGATTTTCCCTTTGTCTTTAATTTTGGTCAGTTTGATTAATATGTGTCTCAGGATGTTCCTCCTTGGGTTTATTTTATATGGTACTCATTGGGGTTCCTGGATTTGAGTGAGGGGTTCCTTTCCCATGTGAGGGAAGTTTTCGGCTATTATCTCTTGGAATATTTTTTCTGTCCCCTTCTCTCTCTCTTCTCCTTCTGGCACCCCTATAATATGGATGTTGGTGCGTTTCACATTGTCCCAGAGTTCTCTGAGACTCTCTTCATTTGTTTTCAATCTTTTTTCTCTTTTCTGTTCTGCATCCGTAATTTCCACTAATCTGTCCTCCACCTTGCTTATTCATTCTTCTGCCTCTTGTATTCTGCTGTTAGCTGCTTCTAGCAAATTTTTTATTTCAGTTGTTATATTTTGCATCTCTTCTTGTTTAAGTTTTATATCCTGTATCTCTTTGCTCAGTGTTTCCTATGTTATCCATCTTTGCCTCCAGTTTATTTCCAATGTCTTGCATCATCTTCAGCATCAATAGTCTAAAGTCTTTTTCCTGGAGGCTGAGAATCTCCTCATTGCTTAGCTGTTTTTCTGGGGTTTTTCCTTTCTCCCTCATCTGAGTTATAGTTCTCTGTCTTTTCACTTTTATAGGTTTTTGGTGTGTTGCCCTTCTTACAGATAATAGAGTTGTAGCCTCTCTTACTTGTGGTGTCTGCCCCCCTTGTGGCTGAAGTTGGTATGGGGGCTTGCTGTAAGCTTCCTGATGGGAGGGACTGATGCCTGCCCACTGGTAGGTGGAGCTGATTCCTATTCCTCTGGTGGATGGGGCTTTGTCTCTGGATGAGATTAGAGGAAGCTGCATGCCTGGGGGGTCTTTAGGCAGCCAGTTTACTGAGGGGTGGGGCTGTGATCCCACCTGGATTGTTGTTTGCCTTGGGGCTTCTCAGTGCTGACTGATGGGTGGGGCCAGATTTTCCCAAAATGGCCACCTCCAGAGAAAGGCATGCTGCTGAATGAGAGCTTTGCCTTCAATGTCCCTCCCTCACAACAAGCCACATTCACCTCTGTTTTCCCAGGATGTCCTCCAAGAACTGCAGTCAGGTTTGACCCAGATTCCCACAGAGACCTTGCTCTGCCCTGGGACCCAGTACATGTGAAAGTCCATGTGTGCCTTTTAAGAATGGGGTCTCCATTTACCCCAGGCCCGTGGTGTCCTGTGCACAAGTCCCACTGGCCTTCAATGCCAGATTCTCTAGGGGCTCTCTCTCCCAGTGCCAGATCCCCACACGTGAGAGCTTGATGTGTGGCTCAGAACTCTCACTCCTGTAGGTGAGTCTCTGTGAACCAGTTAGTTTCCAGTCTGTGGAGCTTCCAACCCAGGAGGTATGGGGTTGTTTATATTGCATAATCGCCCCTCGTACCTCTTGATGTGGCCTCCTCTTTTTCTTCTGGAGCAGGGTATCTTTTTTAAGTAGGGTATCTTTTTTAACTCCAAGTAGGATCTGTGGAGAAAATCTTGAAAGCAGCAAAATAAAAAAAGACTCATCACTTACTAGGAAGCCAATAAGATTAACAGCCAATTTTCCAGCAGAAATAATAGATGCCTGAAGGCAGATGAGTAACATATTCAAAGTGCTTAAAAAACCGTAAAAAACTGTTAACTGTTAATTCTGCATCCGGCAAGGCTATCTTTTAAAAAATGAAGCTAAACAAAGACATTCTCAAATAAACAAAACAAAATTTGCTGCTGGCAGATCTGCTTTATAAGGAATACTGTAAGAAGTTTTTTAGAATAAAAGTGGGTGACTCCAGATGGTAATTTAAATCCATTCTTCAAAACCCAAAGAATAGAGTAAAGGTAACAATAATTAAAGAAGACAGCATACGTGGATATTTTTTTCTTTCTTCTGTCACTGATTTTGAAATCAATTATATAAAATAATATGTATGCAATATAGTGTTGGTGTATCCCATATAGAAATGTAACGTATTTCCCAAAAATGCACAAGGAGGTTGGTAGGACCAAAGGCAATTGCCAGGGGAAATGACTACAGATGGTAAATTACTGTACCCTTGGAAAATGTGGGTTTGAACTGTGCAGGTCCACTTACATGTACATTTTTTCCATGGAATACACACTACAGTATCACACTATCCAGAGTTGGTTGAATTCACAGATGTGGAACAATGGACACGGAAGGCCAACTATGCAGTTATATGTGGATTTTTAATACATGGATGGTCGGTTCCACTGTAAATAGAACATTGTATTATTGGTCTTGTAACATTAATGATGTAATGTTTATAACAATGACACAACAAAAGGGGACAGGGAATATAAATATATAGGAAAAATGTTCCCATGCATCTCTGCGATTACACTAGTATAAATCCAAAGCTGAGTCTATGATATTTGTAGCAAACCCTATAGTGATCATTAAAAAAACAAACTAAAAAAAATAGCCCCTCCCCCCAAAAAAAACCCCAAGGGAAAATAGAAATTAAATGCCTCAAAAAATATGTAGTGAAAAAATCATTTAAAAATTTAAACAATATATTAAAAATAATTACTTGATGCAAAGAGTGGTAAAGGAAGAATAGAGGAACAACAAAGACATAAAACACATAGAAAACAAAAAGTAAAGTGGCAGATATAAGTGCAAGTATATCAATCATAATGTTAAAGGCAAATGAATTAATCCATCGAAAGGCAGAAACTGAAAGACTAGACAAATATGCTGGTCTGTTTCACACCTCTGTGTATATAAAACTCTCCCTCAAATATCTTTCCCTTCTTGTTCACCTCCCTCAAACCATTCAAAATAAATAACAACCTGAAAACTTAACCTTAGCATTTATAAGGCTCAGGGAAAAAGTTGAAATGGAGGTCATATTTAATTGTTATTAAATATTTTAAGTATTTTTTGAAGATAAATAATGTTAAATATTTAAAACTTGGAAACCAAGTTGACAAATTGTCAAATAAAAATATTATCTATCTTCCAACCTTCATAACTACCCAGGTTTGAATCTTGAATTTTTTTTTTATTACTCAAATGAATTTATCACATCTGTAGTTGTATAATGATTGTAACGATCCAATTTCATAGGATTTCCTGAATTTTGAGTTCCTGAACTTCCATTCCAGAATGGCAGTTCCCTGGTCCTTGGTCCCCGGATTCTCAGTCCATGGCCCAGCCTCCCTCCTCTTGGCTCCATCCATCCTTCAAGGGATCCTACAAGCAAGCACATAACCAAAGCCCTGTGATCAAGTCCCATTTTCTTCAGGCCTTCAAACAGTTACCTCCTGCCACTCCTTGAGCCATACATTAGCCACAATCACTCCCTGGAAGGTGGACCCGAGAAGATAACCAGCCAGGCTCTGGAACTGGTGTGATGAGACCTGGACAGAGTGTTACAGGGTTCAGTGTAGTTGGAGTTTGGGAATTATGGCTCTGTGTGACCCATTATCTTAACCCTGCAGCTTTCTTGCCCTATGAGGTTGAGTGTGGCCAGAAGAGGCAGTAGTAGGGACATCTCAAAGCACAAGGCTGATGAGGAAAGAGGCACCTCTTACTCTGGTATAAGGATTCTGATAATATGCTACTTGAATCAGTCTTGGGATCCTACAAGTTTCAGCCTAGGTGATATGAAAGAAAACATAGTGCACTGATGAAAGCAATTTGTAATTCTCATCTTTTGATCTTCTTTCAGAGTCCACTTAACAACATGCATATCTTAATATTCCTTTCATTGTTCCAACTACTGATAAGTCTCTTATATACCATAGCTGTGCCCAGACTGTTCTCTTGTCACTGCTCAATTCCAACTCCCAATAAAAACTCCCTCTTTCATTGCCACTCTCATTTTTACTTATGCTTCTATTTTCCTTTCTCCTTAGCAAACTTCTCCCTTTTTTAGTTCTCTCTCTAAAGAGTATTGAAATGATCAAAACAAAGCCTAAGAGATAGGGAGGGGGAAAAAAATCTGAGCGAGCATTCTAGAAATTTCTTTGAGATGAGGGTAGAAGAGGCAGTAACCTGGTTATTAAAACTGATTTAGGGATCTGGAGTTCCCGTCATGGCGCAGCAGAAATGAATCTGACTAGGAACCATGAAATTACGGCTTTGATCCCTGGCCTCGCTCACTGAGTTAAGGATCCGGCGTTGCCGTGAGCTGTGGTGTAGGTCGAAGATGCAGCTCAGATCTGGTGTTGCTGTGGCTCTGGTGTAGGCTGGTGGCAACAGCTCTGATTGGACCCCTAGCCTGGAAACTTCCATATGCCGCAGGTGCAGCCCTCAAAAGACAAAAGACCAAAAAAAAAAAAATAGAATTGATTTAGGAATCATCTTTAACCCCCATTTCCTCTTGCCTTCAATATCCAATAAAGTACAACATCTTAATGATTTGGCATTCTAAATGTTGAAATATGCTAGAGTCATGTCACAAATAATATACTGTCGTATAAAATCATGGTTAACCTTAGCAGGAGCAATTTCAGTGAAGTGTAGTGTAAGTGGAAGATGATGCAGAGTATTGAGTGATGCATGGAAGGGTGAGAAAGTGAAGAAGAGTAGGTGACTGCAGACAACATTTTTGAAAAATTTTAAGAACACTGTAGATGAATAAATGAAAGTATGAATGAATGTACTAACTGTGTTGCATCTTTTTACAGTTAGAGAATGTTTTCCTTCCACACACAGTGGCTTTACCAGCTGTAGTAAACTTACCTATTTCTCATGGAGGTTGTGTATACTAAAGTTCTGGATTTCCATGGATGACATCCTCAGTCCAAGTCGTGAACTTATTTTTTTAAGCCTCCGTTTGGTATAACACTTTTTTCAAGAACAAACCAGCAGTATGAAAAGAACTCATAGACAGGTTAAAGCATCAGGTGTGTATTTTAAGTGATGATAACCTTTATGACCTTTTTCAATTCTGAGATTCTATCATTTTGTGATTTAAATGGTCATTCAGGCATAGAATCCATTTTATTCCCTAAATTTATTGTCGTGCTAATCACATTTCCAAGCTGTAAAGTGGTAATACTGTTGCCTGATTTATAGGCTATTTAGTTTTATGTTACTTGATCGAGCCTATTTTATAAAGTGGAACTTTAGAGTTCTAGGTTGGAAACTTTAGATTTTTGATACCTGGAAGAAAATTCCAGACTGTCTGAAAGTGTTTTATAAATAGTCCCTCCTCTTTAAAAAGCTTACATTGTAGTACATTCAGTAGTGGATAAGATGTAATGCATGAAACATTTAAGCTAGTAATTTTAAAACTTTAAAAATTGGAACCCTCTCTCCCCAATTAAACATTGTATCATATCCTAATAAACGGGGAGCTGTTCTAATTAAGGCAGGGGAAATGGGCCCACTTAACTTCATCATTTAAACCTTCCTCCTAAACACATACTCACCCCCCCACACACACACACACATATTTATATACACACGCACACACCCCTTAGGGCTCTGCAGAACACCATTTGAAAATGGCCAATTAACACCAAGCATGCAATGCAAGATAATTTTTCATTAACTTACAAAATGAGTGATGTCATTTAGCAATGAAGGAAATAACTATCCACTAAGAATGTTTTATAGAGTCTGCATAAATTATCTATTGCTGTGTAGCAAAATACCTGAAGACTTAGAGGATTAAAACAACATTTATTGTCTTCCAGTTTCTGTGGGTCAGGAATCTAAGCATTATTTAGTTGGGTCCTTCAGCTTAAGGTCAAGGTCTCTTACAAGGCTCCCAGGTAGAGACCAGGGCCACAGTCATCTCAAGGCACTGCTGGTGCAGGATCTGCTCACAAACTCTCTTAGCGGTTTTTTTTTTTTCTGTCTTTTTGCCTTTTCTAGGGCCGCTCCCTCGGCATATGGAGGTTCCCAGGCTAGGGGTCTCATCAGAGCTATAGACGCCGGCCTACGCCAGAGCCACAGCAACGTGGGATCCGAGCCACATCTGCGGCCTACACCACAGCTCATGGCAACGCCGGATCCCTAACCCACTGAGCAAGGGCGGGGATCGAACCTGCAACCTCATGGTTTCTAGTCAGATTTATTAATCACCGCACCATGACGGGAACTCCTCTCAGTGGTTTTGATAGAATTCAGTTCATTGCAGGCTCTTCGACTGAGGAGGTTAGTTCTTCCCCAGCAGTGTTCTGGCGTCCACCCTCAACTGTCTGCCATGTGGGCGTGTAGAGCAGTTCAGAACATGGCAGGGGACATCATCAGAGCGTGGGACAGGCAACGGGTGTGAACGAGGTGGAAGTCACAGTCGCTGTGATTATGGGCAGATCATATATGTGTACTAAAGCTTATTTAGGCTCTTTAACTTGAGAAATTTTTGGTGAGTTATACTTAATCAGGTGTTTTCTGTTCTTTACAATTTTTAAGACTTTTCTTAATCTTTTTTCTCTCCAGAAACTTAATGAGTATTTATTTTTTTTAACGCTACCTTGCCCATATCTAGGTGTGATGGAATATTTCATAACCTCAAGTGTGTGTTTTGAGGAGGAGAAACAGGAGTTCATTTGTGATACGATGATGTCTCCACACAAAACCACACATCTTGCTGTGTTTAAGAATGATTAGGGTTCTCTTTGGAGGTGTAGTTATACGATGCCGTTATTCCTGCCAGAGTATTGAGCCCCGTGATCACAGAATGAGGAAGACCCAGAACTTCTGTCAGAGGTACTTGTCCCTTCAAAACAAATTATCCTAGAAGAGCAAAGCCAGTGCTTACTTCCAGGAAGATGGAGGCCATGGGCAGGGCTAGTGGGCAGTGCCTGGTTGCTAGGCTCTTGACAGTGGCAAGGACCCGTGGGAGGTGGTGCAGGCTGCTTCTTGTGGCAGGGCCCTGGGAAGTGGCAGTCAGTAATCCTCAGGGAGGTGTAGGTGGCACCCAGAGCCTTTAGCAGTGACAGCAGGGGGGCGTGTTAGTTCAGCAGGGGACTGAGGGCAGTGAGTGGCTCTGTTTCGGTGTCCTCCCCTGCAGTGACCTCAGAGGTGACTGGGGCCCACAGATCGTGCTGGTTCATGGATCCCTGGTGGTGGCGTGCCATGCCCACCTCTGGAGTGTGGGATGCCTGCAGCAGTTTGCCCCCACCCCCCCCACCCCCCATAGCCAGTGAAAGAGGTGCTCTACCCCCCAAGAGCCCGGACATGCACAGAGAAAGATATTTCCATGGTAGTACTGCCCCTTCTCATCTCACCCTCCGCAACATTGGTGCCTTGCTTCTCCTGCAGGCCCAAGCCTCTTCCCTCACTCCCTTGACTATGGCACTTGGCTCCCCCACCCATAGTGCACAGCTCTCTAGCTCCTCAGGGTGTCTCCCCACAGCCAGCCGTAGTCCTCTCCCGGGAACTGACCTCTGAAGCTTGAATCTCGGTGCCCACCCCCTGCCTGAGTGTCTCAGGCTGTGGTGTCCAAGGGTGGTGGTACCGATGGTCTGTGTGGCTCTCTCTCTGCTTTGCCCTCCTCATTCTGGCTTCTGTGCCTTTCTCTGAGGCTTCGATGATCCCTCTCCGGGACCGTGGCCTTCTGGGGTGCAGGTCCCTTTCCTCTTTCACAGCTTCCTCTCAGGAGTGCTGGTCCTGTCCTGATTACTTTTTTTTTTTTTCCTCTTCTCTCTATATCTTCTCTTTTCCTTTTGTTCTGCCCATTCTGCAGAGGGTTTCTTGCCCATTTTGGAGGTTTATGGTCTTCTGCCAGCTTTTGGTAGATGTTCCGTGCCAGTTGCCCTACATGTAGGTGGGTTTTTTGATACGTTTGTGGGAGAAGTTGAGCACCACGTCTTGCTCCTCCACCATCCTGTTCCCGCTGGGCAAGGCCTTTTAATGTTACAGCTGTTTTGTCATACCTTCTGTGCACAGGATTGAAGACCCTGTTTAGGGGCGGGACTGGGAAATGATTTTAACTTTGTGTGTCATCACATTCTCAGACATGGTGCCTCAGTTGTTGCGATAGGGGGCATACCAGTACCCCCCACCCCAATCTCTGGACTCCTTGTACCTTCCACTATAATTACCAACATTTTCTAGAAGTCTAGGTTTGAGTTTCTAAAATCATGCTTCCTCCTGTTCTCATAATCCTACAATGACGCCACTCGCATGATTAATCCCTAGAGGATAAGTCACTTGGGCATACGCTCTATGCCTTAATGCCTCTTTCATCTTAAAGAATAAACCTATAGGGTTAAACACTATATTGAGTGGTTCAGACAGAAAATAATGGGAGATAAAGTGCTAAAGTAGAAAAGAAATGTTAGAAGGGAGACTTCAACATGAGCTATGGCCAAAAGGAAAATGTCATGGTCAAGGTGAGGCTTGAGATACGCTTCAAAGGAAGAGAAGATGAATGGAAGTAGCTTAAAAATAGGCAGGAGGGAAAATAGCCGTATATATATCTATGTGATTCGTGTACTTCAAAGGAAGAGAAGATGAATGAAAATAGCATAAAATAGGCAGGAGGGATGAATAACCATATATATCTGTGAGATTTGGGTACCAATTAGAGGCTAAAAATACTGATCCTTCCCCTTTGTAATAAAAAGATAACTTATTGTTGTTACTGTTCTTAGAAAATTAACAGCTTTACAATTAGGCAATTTATTTAGGCTGAGTTGAACACTTTATAGTAAGAGAATATAAACAAGTTAATTCGTGAGTTAAGATACTAATTTAAAGGGAAATGCCATCTCTTTGTATGATGCCTATTATTGTTGTTTGTGCAAGTCCCATCCAAAGAGTTAAAAAGAAAAAAAATGTTTAGAAAGGAAAACACTTGTCATTTTACCCATTCTCTTCACTTGTAGGTATAAGTAATTTATAACATCTTTTTATTCAGGGTTCTCCAGAAAAGCAGAACCAATAGGAGACAGATGATATAAATATATAGGTGTGTCTAAGAAAGCAAGAGAGATTGGGAGTTCCCGTTGTGGCGCAGTGGTTAACGAATCCGACTAGGAACCATGAGGTGGCGGGTTCGGTCCCTGCTCTTGCTCAGTGGGTTAACGATCCGGCGTTGCCGTGAGCTGTGGTGTAGGTTGCAGACGCGGCTCGGATCCCGCGTTGCTGTGGCTCTGGCGTAGACCGGTGGCTACAGCTCCGACTCAACCCCTAGCCTGGGAACCTCCATATGCCGCGGGAGCGGCCCAAGAAATAACAACAACAACAAAAAAGACAAAAGACAAAAAAAAAGAAAGCAAGAGAGATTGATTTTAAGGAATTAGCTCATTTGAATACAGAGACCAAGTCCAAAATCTGCAAGGTACACCAGCAGGCTGCAGACCCAGGGATAAACTAATGTTACGGTGTTGCTGTTCAAGTACAAAGAGAACTCTTAAGGAATTCACTCTTTCTGGGAAAGTCAGTCTGTTTGTTCTACTCAGACCTCCAAATGCCTGGAAGAGGGCTGTTCACGCTAAGGAGGGCAATGTGTTTTACTTAAAAGTCCACATATTTAAATGCTGATCTCATCTAAATATACCTTTAGAGAAACATTCAGAAGAATGTTCGATTGCATATAGTTGACATAAAATTAACCATCTCTGATACTCAGGGTTTTTTTTCCCCCTATAATCCAAGTGGCAGTGACTAAGTCACTCACTCTTTTCAGCCCTCAGTCTTCTCTTTTGTACAGTGAGGACAGATGATTTCTAAATTCCCTTTAATCCAACCTCAGAATATCCCTTTTCCTAATGTAGTGTCTTCCTCATTTTTCTAGTCTTCTTCCCCACGAATATGCTTTTATAGATATATAACTATACACGCAGAAGCAATTGATTAATTGAACCAATTATAAGCGCTGTGACACCAAAAATTGCCTTTTTTTTTTTTTCTATAGGAGAATAGTATTCCTAGACATTGTTAGAATGTCTGAACTGAATTGCCTTTTACTCTGGTGCATATAGGTTTGAGCTCTGTCATCCTCATTTTCTCATCTGCTTTACCTTGAGGCTAAAGGTACACCTGATAAGAAAACTTGCTATTATTTCAGCGTAGACTGTGCCCTTAGAACAAAGGTAACTGGCTTCTGGGGATTTAATGACCTTATTTGCATTAGAAATGTGTTCTCTAATCAACAACCAACTAGGCTAATGATCTGAGGGTTTTTGTCTGCGTAGTTAACATACTAGGATTCTTGAGGAAATGTCTTGTTAGTTGAAAAACCAAACTCAAATGACAAAATGATGTTAGACAGACTGTATCAAGATTTCTAGTTTAAGGCATGATTACTGGAAGCACTTGACTTTCCTGAATTAAGGATCAAAAATTAGGAGTTCCCGTCGTGGCTCAGTGGTTAACAAATCTGACTAGGAACCATGAGGTTGCAGGTTTGATCCCTGGCCTTGCTCAGTGGGTTAAGGATCCGGTGTTGCCGTGAGCTGTGGTGTAGGTCACAGATGTGGCTTGGATCCCGCGTTGCTGTGGCTCTGGCATAGGCCGGCGGCTAGAGCTCTGATGAGACCCCTAGCCTGGGAACCTCCATATGCCGTGGGAGTGGCCCAAGAAATGGCAAAAAGACCAAAAAAAAAAAAAAAAGGGATGGAAAAGTAGGGTTTTAAGTGTATAGGCTTATTAAAAGTTCACCATTACCGATACATAGATCCACCTTTCTACTGTGTGCAAATAAGTTTCCGCTGTCATTAATCAGGAATACCACAATCAGAATTTTGAAAATGATATGAAGGCTTCTACCCAAAGTGTAATGGTATCTCAGTGGGCCTTAGCCAATACTGCACAAGTACTTGGCTCTGGAGATTTTCCTAAGACAGCCCTGCATGAATATCCTTGAACCGACCATCTTCAAAAATAGATTAATTGCCCCAGACAAGATGTTTGCAAAGTAACTGGGGTGAGAGCATGTCTAAAAATAAATTCTCAAGCAAGGCAGATAAACCAGATATTATGGAGAAGACTGATGTGGCCACACCACGATATTTCCTTAAGAAAGTTATTGTGACAGAGGTGGTGTCCAGTGAATATAATTTTAAAATAGATATATGTTACTTTCATAAATAAGGAAATCCAGGCTTTAGCAATTATAGAATTAATTTTACTAACTTTAACTAAATGGTCTATATCATATCTTTGAAAGATTGTGGAAAGAATCTTTCTTATGTTGAGGTCATTTATCACAGAGCATTACAACATTCTAAAAGCACACCTAGAATGGACTTAGCAAGACTCAGGAGGCTTAACTAAAACTGATTTCTTAAGAACAAATGGATGTGTTAAGAATATCACATATGTTTTATGCCCTTAGGGAATAAATCTTCACAATGCAACTGTGGTCTTGGAAATGTACTCATTTCTCATATATATATAGTCTAGTGAGCGAGTGTGCTGCAAACACACTCTTTAATAAGAGGAGTAATATTAAATATACTCAAAATAAGAGCTATGTTTAAATTACCAAAATTACGCCCTATTGGAATTCCCTTGTGGTGCAGCAGGTTAAGGATCCAGCATTGTCACTGCTGTGGCATGAGTTGCTGCTATGGCACAGGTTTGATCCCTGGCCCAGGAATTTTCACGTGCTGCTGGCACAGCCAAAGAAAAGAAAAAAAGAAAAAAAGAGAGAATTTACCATCTATTTAGCCTGCTATTGTTGCTTTTCAGTCTGAAAATATTCTTAGTGTAACAAGTTGATGATAGGCATTTTATAGCACAAAGTGATGTGTAGTTCTGTTATAGATGGTATATGTTATGTCACTTATAGAACTGATCTAGTTAAATACTCAAATATACATGTATCTAAATTTTGATTTATTTCCCTGGTTGTCTATAACACAAAATATGGTCTTTAAATCCAATCCAATGAGCCTATCTCAGTTTTTTTTTTCTCTCCATTAACAAGTGAACAAGTAAGTGCATACATTTATTACAGGGCTGTCGACTATTCTCTTTAGGATATCACTGTTGTCTTGAAGGTCAACCTCCACATTGCTGTCCATCAATAACCTCAATTCTTGTGATTGCATTTGCGCCTCTCCCCTTCTTGATTTCTTTCTGCAGTGAACAGCAGGGGGTTTCTTTTCTCCTAGGTTAGGTGGCCTCTGCATTAGCTCCCTTGGGAGGCTTGTCTTTTACATGGATTTGATTTTGCAGGACCTCCTTTATCTAGACCTATCATCTTGATAAGCTACATTCTCTTACGTGCCATTTATTTTGCCCATCTATGACCTTGTGCTTACATCTCTGCTATCACTGAAAAAGCTGTATTGACAGTATGTGAGAAGATACACATAAAAAGAAATCCAATAAAAGAAAATCCAAACTTACAACCAATAATTGGTTAGTATTTCTTATATTTCAAAAATCTGCTTAGGATCCTTTAACATGGAATTTCCATGACAATTTAAGTTTATATTTTTATTATTTCATAAATAAATTGCCTGACATCTTAATTATGAAGTTACTTATCACCAACTTTCTATATAGAATCAGATAAGCGGTTTTAGGAACTTGTAAAAATTAAAAATACATAGTAATGATAATAATTCAGTAATTTGCCAATTAAGTGGTACCCTCCTACTGCAGTGCACATAATGCAGATAATAAGCAAGGTGAAGTTGGCTTTTTATAAAAGAAAAGGCTTACGACAAAGACTGATTCATCAGAATGCGTGCTGATAAATCACAAGCTGGTTGCCATAAATGTAATAAAAGCTCATTTAATGGAAAGGAAGAGCTGTATTTTATCTCCTCTACTTCATCTTGTGCCACTTTTGTGCTTAATTCCTCTGCTCTAGTAATTCCTTCCCACAATCCCTCAGAAGATCCAAGCTCTTGTTTGCCTCAGGGTGTTTGCACATTCCATTCCTTCTGACTGAAACACTCTTCCTCCCACTCTTCACCTGGATAATTCTCACTCACACTGCAGAAAGTCCTTTACTCACCATTCCAATCTGAATGAAGTTGTTCTAATTATTCTCTTTCATTGCACTTTTTTTCTACTTTAGCCTTATGAAAAAATTTATTTCATATTTCCTTGTATGTTTATAGTCCTCTAAACTGCAAATTCCATGAAGCCAGAGAAACTGTCTCACCATTATAACTGTAGTACTTGGCACATTGTAACTCCTCAGTAAGTATTTACTAAATAAATGAAAAAGTTAATAATTATGGAAATTTCAACTCTCCAAATAGTTCTTGTAAAGTGGTTAAGTTGGTGCATAGGATAAAATCTCGACTCATTTTTCTGACAGCCTCATCCTGCAAGAAGTAGATGAAATGGCATAGATATGTGCCTTCTTTAATTTAGATGCAATAAGTACTTTTTAGTGATAAGAATGTTGGAGAATGTAGTAGTAGAAAAAGAGATTATCAAACATTGGTATGTAAGTATCATCACTGACTCATCTGTAGAATGGGAACAAGATCTGTCTTGCTTATATTCTGGAGTCTCTCTGAAGGTCAGATAAGCTAAGGTATGTCAGAGAACTTTAAAAACTGTAAATCTTTGTACAACTACAAAATGGTAGTAGTAGTATGATAGTTGGGGGAATGGGTATCTCACATAGTCAAATAGGTAGTGGAAGCCAGATAAGGAAAAGGGCTTCTAAAAAATAAAAATCAGCCAGATTGAGGTACTTAATTTTATTTCTGAAATAATAAATATTAATTATAGAAAACATATACAATTAAGGCTAAAAAAGAAGATGAAAAGTCCCTTTAATTTTATTCCTTGGAAACAATCATTTTTAACATTCTATAGATATTTTAACATTTAATTTTTGTTTTTATTAACAAGAATGGTATAATTTTCTAAAACTGCTTTGTAATCTTCACTTAGTGATAGTCTTGTTAGTGGATAATAGGATTTCCCTTCATTGAGCTATTCATTTATTCTTAAATCTATTCACTGATTCAGTAATTATCTTCTGAGTACCTACTCTATGCAAAGTACTGTGTTTGGTACTGGAAAGACAGTGGAGGTCAAGACAGAAGATTACCCAAAATTATACCATTACGCATTTGGTTCTAATACTGATAAATGCTGGGAAGAGGTGCATGCTGCACTTAATGGGGTGTCTGACCTAGTTGGGGACTGGGAAGTCAGGGATGGCGTATTTTGAGGTGGGTTCTGAAAGATGTGGAGAAATTAACTAAGCAAACAACTGAAAATCTGGCATATGTGAAGACCTCACTGTAGGAAGGTGCATGCAAATGTTATTTTTGAATGGGAACAGATATCTGAGCATCATTAAAAAGTGAAATTCTGAACATACTCTTGAAACAATTCCAGTTAAGGAAAAAAAAAAAGAGAGAGAGAGAGAGACGTTTAAAGGGAACAAAGAATAGGGATGTTTTTCACACTTAGGTTTTAGCAAAGTTTTTTTTTTTTTTTTTTCTCCATACCCACAGCATGTGGGAGTTCCCAGGACAGGGATTAAACCTGCACCATAGCAGTGACCCAAGCCACTGCAGTGACAATACCAGGTCCTTGACCCCCTGAGCCACAAGAGAACTCCTCACACTCAGATTTTATAAGACTTCCTAAAAATTGTGGAAGAAGGGGCATAGAATTACTAGACAGGTGCTTTAATCAACTAAGCTATAGCAAAGGGGCATTGAATTTAAAAAGTCTGATTATTCAGGAGTCAATTCAAATGTCCCACAATTTGCAGTACTTCTCTGATCTCCTTAAAGAATTCAGTTAGGATATCAAATTGAGTTCAGTATAGTACAGTCATTCCTTACCTGTTAGAAACAGACCCTCATAGAGTAGTTATGTAGACCCTGTGAGCCCCAGAGGAGAATGGGTAAAGCGTAGTTTAAGGCTGAGCCAGCCTGGAGAACAAGCTGCATTAGATCACAAAGCTAACCTGTCTCCAGCACAGTGTTTATGGTGAGTGTCTATGGCAAGAGGTGAGATAGGAGAGGCAGAAAGAAATTGGAGAGTCTATAAAGTATTAAGGAGGGCTCATCACGGGGTTTTAAGCAGGAATTTGGCAAGATCATTATTAGATACATTTAAAAAGTCTTACCATCTTGCTTTTGTTACATGTTTGTCTCTCACTATATTGATCATCAGGCCTGGTTCAACTCTAATCTTGCTGACTCCAGATACCTCTCTCCTCGCTTTGTGTGTGTAGTGCATTTATCATAGGTTTGTTGAAGTACTTTGTAGATATTTCTTAATGAATTCTCCTAGGGATTTTGTATTTATAATTTAAATATTAATGCTGGAGCAAGACAATAAACTTCAAAGTAAAATGACTTTAGGGGAGGAGACCAAGAAAGAAAGGTACCAACTAATGTTGCCTAATTATATTGGCCCAAGGAGACTGATTAGTGTAGTATGTCAAACCACCTAGGCAGGAAAACTTGATGGATGGTTCTCTAAGGCCCCAAAACTGCAAATCAAGCACATTTTAGAATTTAAATGATATAGACTTTGAGTAAAAGTCTGTTAGCTGGTTTTTAAAATGAGAACACAAACTCAGAAGTTTTGCCTTTCTGTTCTGCTGAAAAACAGAAAAGGGGTTTGGGGTTTCGTGTCCCAGGAGACTGTTAGTTTTGCATTACACTGTGGGATCTGGCTTCAGAACAGTGCAGAACACTTGATTCAGGTCATATTAAGATACAGCAGTTCAGATCCAGTACAACACATCCAAGGAAGCACTGCAACCTGGAGAGTTCCCTGATGTCCACCTCAAGAAAAATTCTGCTTCTCAATCAGTTCAATCATGAGAAGAATAAGTTTCATGAAATGTTCAGCCCCTTCTTCTAAGAGAATTTCCCATCATGCTAACCTGCTCCTGACTTTCTGTCTCTATTAATGGTATATTCTTTTTTCTTTTTTTCCTTACTCACAGTTGAAACCATGCTTTGGGCTTATCTTTAACCTCCTTCACCTCCAAATCTAAGAAGGAAAAAAATTATTTATCCTTCATGATGGCTCATTTCCATTCTTCCAGGAGTCACTCCAGTGCACAGCCTTGTTAGCTCATCCGTGAACTGTTGCAGCAGCTTCCAGACTTGAGAGAAAACGTAACAGTGGTAGTTAAGTATCTGAAGAGGTGTGGTGTGGGCGCTGCACACCGTGTGGCTTCAGATGGCAGTGAGAGGACCGAATGTGCAGGCTCCTCAGTAGAGCGTGGGGTTCACCATCAGGCAGCCTCACAAAAGACTGAATCCCTCTTCCTCCCCAGCAGATCCAGATGTCCTTGTCAGGGAGGTGGTGGAAGAGACTTCTGCATTGGCAGTATAGTCAGATTTGAATATGATAGTCTATGATTACTTGATTAAGGCATTAAAGACCTATCTATTGCTACTCTTGGAGTTCCTGTCGTGGCTCAGTGGTTAATGAGTCCGACTAGGAACCCTGAAGTTGAAGGTTCAATCCCTGGCCTTGCTTAGTGGGTTAAGGATCTGGCATTACCGTGATCTGTGGTGTAGGTCACAGACGCGACTCGGATCCTGAGTTGCTGTGGCTCTGGCGTAGGCAGTGGCTACAACGCTGATGAGACCCCCTAGCCTGGGAACCTCCATGTGCCATGGATATGGCCCTAAAAGACACACACACACACAAAAAAAAGACCTATCTATTGCTACACTTTATCAAAGTTCTCAACAGATTGGTAGGAAATTCAAGGTAGAATTAAATATGTAAAAGAAAAATACAGTAACATATTCAGTGCTATTTTAAGATAACATTTGGTTCTAAGCATCTTATTAGGTGTTATCTTTAGAACGATTAAAATTAAGCACATATGTTCATCTGTCTGCTTTATAATATCCTTGTAATAATACTTGGTGTTTATGTCAATTTTAAGTTAGTTACTTCCCATGTTCCCATTTTACAGAGGAAAGCGGAACAATGGCATAGGAATGATGTTTATTCTGTGACCTTTTGCAGATACATTTTCGTTGAGACCTCACAAAAATCCATAGAAGCCTTAAATATCAAGATTATCTAAGAATTCTTACATTATGCTGACTTGATATGCAATTTTAAATGTCAAGTGAGATGTTATGGACGGGGTGCCAAAGTAAATGGAGAGTTGCCGTCAGTAATTTAATATTAGCCTGCATAGGGGTTGTATAAAAGGAACAAAATGAATAAAATGTAGTTTCCGACTCCCTCTTTACCAAAGAATAACTCTTATCACCATTTAGAGTTTTCAGTTATTTAAATTATGTAAATGTGGTGCTCAGATCCCTGTTGTGGGGGAACTTCATGTTCTGGTTTATTCATTGATTAAAAAATACTTAAAGAATGTCTACCATCTACCAGAGTATACAAAGTAGATAGGGAATTAATTATTTTTATATGAATTTCTACAAAAACCTTTTGGACTCTTTCTCTGCCTCCAGCAAATGCTCCTTCCAGCCCACCTTCCACACTATTGCTGGACTTACTCTTTCAGGACACAAGTCAGATTACATTGCCACCCTAGCTCCACTTTTTTATGGCTCCCATTGGCAACTGAATGAAACCTAAATACCTTTGCATCGTCTGCTTGCATTTCCAGGCTTGTGTCCTAACACTCCCCTTTGCATTCTGTTCCAGCTACCATGAATTATCTCCTAGAGATTTTAGCACAATTATTCCTGCATGCCTTCACACACATTATTTCCTTGATCTTTGAAAGCACTTCCCTGCTTTTACTTCTTTGCTCTAGGCAGCAGAATATGTAGTAAAGACAATTCCCATTGATTTAACTTTTATTTGTCCTAAATGAATCTTTTTAAAAAGTAAAGAATTTGCTCTGTAGCATCTTGGTTCTGATAACGCAGTTTGTGTTCGTGCTGGCAGTACCCTTCACTATTTATGGATACGGTGGTGAGGGTGGATGAGGTAAGATGAAATGACCAATGGGTGTGAGAAAGGGAAGGATGTGAAAGGATGTCTTTATGAAAAGGATTCAATCAAGGAAGCTGATAGAATATCAAGGAACCCTAACAGAGGTTTCCAACTTTCACGGCCAGTATTGACTGACTCCACCACTCGAGATTAGGAAGATCACACCTCTTTAGGTTGAGACCTTGTACAAATTTACCTCTTTTAATCTTCTCCATCATTTTCCTACCACAGAGAGTCGTGAATAATTGTCATCTGGTATTATGATTAGTGTCTTTTATGTCTGTCTCCCCCGCCAGCCTGGTGTTTCTTGAGGATAATTAGGCTCTTGATTTGATAGAATGAAGAGTGGACTTTGCTTCCATGGAAACTGATCAAAGAAAATAGTAATGGCTTCCTCTGGACCAGACATTGCAACAAAATTGGGCCATGAACAGCAAGACAGTTAAGATCCTTTCCCTCATGGAGCTTAAAAGCCAAGTATATGTCCGTTGGAGGTCAGGCAGACAGTTTTAAACATGGAGGCCTATGGACAAGTATTACTTGTAATTAAAATACGATATGATGGCTGCAGGTATGAAGTTCTATACAGATGCTATCCATATGATTCACTATCCTTAAGGAATAACTAGGTGGATAAAAAGAGATAAATATAATAAGTATTTTTTTAATTTTAAAGTTTTATTGAAGTGCAGTTGGTTTAAGTGTTGTGATAATTTCTGCCATACAACAGAACAATTCAGTTATACATAAATACACATCCATTCTTTTTCATATTATTTTCCCATATAGATTATCAGAGAATATAGGGCAGAGGTCCCTGTGCTATCCAGCAGGTCCCCATTGGCCAACCATTTCACAGTGAAGGTAATATAATGTACTGGAAAATCTGTGTAAAGTCATGGCGATATGAATAAACATGTATCTTCTGAACGTGAAACGAATCCACTGTGGTGACAGTGAAGTCAGCATGGGAGACATGGTATTTATTTAATGATGTTTCTGATCCAGCATCATGGTGTTGAGTACAAACATCCCCAGAGTCAGTAGACTTTGCAGACCTAAGGAAGCACTGCAAGACCGTAAGCTCCATGGTGACAGGGACTGTGTCATTGACTTCGGTACCCTAATGTCTCCCAGTGTGCTTTAGCACCCTGTACTGGAGTTACATTTCCTATTCTCTCTTACCTGGACTATGAGAGCCCTTCTGTGATGAGCAAGTGTGTGCCAAGGTACTGTTCTGTAACTAAGCATGTCTAGTGTGTGCCAAGGTACTGTTCTGTAACTAAGCATGTCTTGTGTGTCCAAGAGCACTCTTAATGTGTATTTACAATTGGGGGATTTGGAGGGAGGATGAGAGTTTGGTCTTTTTCCTTCATCTGGCATTGATTACACTAGACATTATGAATAAAATGAGTCAGAGGCCTATTCTCAAATATTAAAAATCCTATTTTCCAGGAGGTTGGATGGTGGATCATGCCAATAGTTCAAGATGAGGGAGATCATTTTTCCTACAGCATACATAAATTTCAAAGGACAGACTTTTTTTGTATGGGGGAAAAATACCTCAAGTAACTCAATCTGTTCAAGAAATTCAGAGTGTTTTCTTTTTTATTACCTTTGATTTAGCAATATAATTCTTGGAAAGTACTTCCCAATATAAATATAGGTTATACTCAAGTCAACTTGAGTACCTATAGTCAGTTTTAATACTAGTTTAAATACAGAGTCACAAATATGCTTTTTAGAATTCTGGCATTTTGCAAACAAGCGTTATGACTTTCTTTTCCCAGATACTTACATGACTTAAGAGAAACAATTTCTTTAAAAGAATGAGAAGGCATCAAGCCATCATTCAGATAAGTTATCTGAAAATACCAATGAAAACTTAATCATAAAACAAAGTGAGGGAAACTACTACAGTTGTGGGACACCTGGTTCTCATTTATTTTTTAATCAGCTCTGTTATCAGCTTGTGCATTCTGGTCCTCAAGACTTAAATAACCTTTGTTTTTCTCATAAAGTACAAGAGACAAATAATCTGTATTTCAAGATGACCTTATTTCCCTATAGGAAAATGTTTTTCCATTCAGTCCATATGTTTTGAACCTGGATGGCTATACTCATCATATTTAGAGCCAAGGTAAATGCAGAATATCCCAAGGGAAGCTTTATGAAGCTTCTTAGACATCAAGTGCTCTCTCCAAAAACAAGATACCTTCCTGGGGTTAAAACAACTTTTGGATATAAATGGGCATGAGGAACAAATGATCAATGTATTGTTAATATTAAAAGGACATGACATTGCCCTTCTGAAATTAGCCCCATTAAAGTCATTTTTTTTTAAAGCAAGGCCCACTTATAATGAGCTTAAAAGAAGTTAGCAAGGTTTTAGGTGGGTTTTGCTGCACATATTTGGACACAATCAGAAAATCTAATCATAAAAGCCTTGGGGAGCATTATAGTCATACAAGAGGGAGGGGCCCCAAGTGTCAAACACTCAGAAGGAAAATGGAGGTTTATTACTGCGGTGGTGAGGCAGGTGAGAGATGGATAGTGTGGTTTAGTGTCACTCCAGTGAATTTAGTGAGGAAGTACAGGACAGCCTTGGGAGAGGGGTGTTGAGAAAAGGCTGGGATTTATGACCTGAAATATGTGTTACAATAGGATGGATTTCGGGAACTTTCCTCTTACTGTAGTCACAGCCAAAGAGTTATGGGTGGGCCCCAGACAGTTTGTTGTTGTTGTTGTTGTTGTTTTGCTTTTTAAGGCCGTGCCCATGGCATATGGAGGTTCCCAGGCTAGGGGTCGAATCAGAGCTACAGCTGCCGGCCACAGCTCATGGCAACGCCAGATCCTTAACCCACTGAGCAAGGCCAGGGATCGAACCCGCAACCTCATGGTTCCTAGTCGGATTTGTTTCCACTGTGCCACAATGGGAACTTTCCCGGACAGTATTTTAATGAAACCTTTCAGACCAATTGAATGTGTGTTATCCGTAGGAACCTCCACATAGAATACATCTGCAAGCAACAGAATCTCAGCTTTAGGCCTATGTGTTCTAGAAAGGTGAAGATCTAATTATACCTTAAGCTTTTCTTCCTGCCTGATAGAGGCATTTGCTAAATGACAGGATAACAAATGGAGACATGTTGTCTTTTCCTTCCTGAGCCCATGTACTTCTCTCTATGCATGATTATATGCTATGCATGTTTAGAGGCAGTCTGCTTGCCTCTAACATGTGAAGAGAAAAAAGCCCTAAAGGCAAGGGTAAGAACAAAGAGCCTCTTGGTATTGCTGCCTCCTTTCCTTGTCCTGGATATTTCAAAACTACAGGTTTATAAGGTAAGTTGGATTAGCAACAGATACACTTTAAGATCCATCTTGTTCCACTATTCCATGAAATAAGACTAGACTAACTCTAGATATCTTCAATGACAATATATAAAATAATAGCAACCTAATACCAACTCATAAAGCTATCAAAATATAATTATGTAATATATACAAAGTAACAAGCAGATCTTCTGATTTTTTTTTTTTTTTTTGGCCACGCCTGCCACATGCAGAAGTTCCCCGGCCAAGGACTGAATCATACCACAGCAGTCACAAGAGCCACAGCAGTGACAATGCCAGACCATTAACCTGCTGAGCCACCACAGAACTCCTAGATTTACTGATTTTTGTATTTATGTGTCATTAGATAACTATATTCTGAGGTAAAAATTACACTTGTGTCTATACCTATATGAAAAATGTTTGATTATTCACCCAATAGGATGCTTAGTATTAAAAAAAAAATAGAAGCTAGCAAGTGTTAGTGAGGATATTGCAGAAATTGGAACCCTTTTGCACTGTTAGATAAGAATGAAAAACGGTGCAACCATTGCAGAAAATCCTATGGCTATTCCTCAAAAAATGAAACATAAAATTACCATATGATCTAGCAATTCCACATTTGAATATACACCCCCAAGAATGCAAGCTGGGGAGTTCCTGTTGTGGCTCAACAGTAACAAACCCAGCTAGTATCCATGAGGATGTGGGTTTGATCCCTGGCCTTGCTCAGATGTGGCTCAGATCCTGTGTTGCTGTAGCTGTGGCATAGGGCAGCAGCTACAGCTCTGATTCGACCCCTAGCCCAGGAACTTCCATATGCCGCACATGTGGCCCTATAAAGCAGAAAAAAAAAAAGAATGCAAGCTGGGATTTAAACAGGTATTTGTACACCCATGTTCCTAGCAGCATTATTCACAATAACCAAAAGGTAGAGAAACCCAGGGGTTTTGGCTTATGAACAGATAAATAACATGTGGTACATGCATACAATGGAATATTACTAGCCTGAAGGAGAATTTGGTACATGCTACAATATGGATGAAATTTGAAGATGTTACAGTAAGTGAAATAAGCCAGTCACAAAAGGCTAAATACTAAATGACTCCATTTGTATGAGACACCTAGAGTATCAAATTTGTGAAGACAGAAAGGAGGATGGTGGTTGCTGGTGAGAAGGCAGTGGAGAGTTAGTGTCTAATGGGTGTAGAGCTTCAACTGGAGAGGATGAAAAAAGTTTGGAGAGGATTGGTGGTGAGGGTTGGAAAACAATGTGAATGTACTTAATGCCAGAAAACTGTACAGTTAAAAATGATTAAATTCTTTTAATGTTATGTTTTCTTTGTCCACAGACAAAGGTATTCTATTAACATAAAAATAACTAATATAGAAGCTCTGATTCTTCTTTGGAAATGGAATCATTTCAGTTGGTTTATTGTTCTGACCAAACTATGCAGCAATCTACGTTTCAATGCTTTCATTACAAGGAATACCATTACCAGTAAAAGAGGGAAATAGAAGCAAATGTGTGAGGGAATAGTAAGGACATGTAGCCAATACTGTCTATCCCATGACTCCAAAGCAAGATGCAGGTGGAAAAACTAAAAAGGCAAGTTAGGAAGTAAGGGTTCAGCCAACCATGGGCAGAGGCACCATGGGGTTTAGAAGAGAATCAGGTGGGCATTTGGAAGTAATGGGTTTTAGTTTTGGAATTTTTCTCCAAGCATAACATGGCCGACTCTCAGATATTATCATTTGTGACTCAATTTCTATCATCATTCCTTTCCTTTTATTACTTAGTTTCACACATTTTTGCTTGTCCACTGTATTATAAGATCCTTTAGAATAAAATGGATGTTGTAATTATTTCTGACTTCCTTATAATTCACGACAGATACTGGAGTTCCCATCTTGGCTCAGTCGTTAACGAACCCGACTAGCATCCATGAAGATGCAGGTTCGATCCCTGGCCTCACTAAGTGGGTTAAGGATCTGGTGTTGTCGTGAGCTATGGTGTAGGTTGCAGATGCAGCTCAGATCCTGTGTTGCTGTGGCTCTGGCATAGACCAGTGGCTACAGCTCAGATTGGACCCCTAGCTTGGGAACCTCCATATGCTGCCAGTGTGGCCCTAAAAGACAAACAGATAAAAAAAAAAAATTCACAACAGATATTTTCTTAGGAATGAATGGATGAAGGTGATCTAAGTAATACGGTGCCCATCCTGTCAGAATTTATAATGTAGGAAAATATTTATTAATCAAGCAATAGGAATATAGCTTAATTGATTAGTTGGACCACCACTCTATTCAGAAAAACATATTCAAAAGATTTTTCTGTTATGCACACACACACACAGGGTGAGTCTCAGTGAGGCCTGGCAGACATCACCTGCCTGCAACAGGACTGAGGTAAATCTTGGTAGCCGAGGTCATACACACCTGAGAGTTAACAGTTTTAAGCCAGCTGGAGTGATGAGGCCACGGCTGTAATGGTTTGGCTGTAATGTGCTGGCTTCTGCACCAGATCAAATTGAAAAAATAGACATACTGTGCTCTTGACTTTCCTAAATAAAGTGCACATCTATGAATATTTGTCTTGAGCAAAGATATCCCAGTCATTCCTTGGAAAGAGCATTCCCAAGCTCTTCCATTAGAACTAACAGCGCAGTATGCTATTTGAAAAAGTAATTCCTTGACAAAATATAGTTAAATCATTTTAAGTTACATAGGTGTAATCTAATAGGAAGGCATCTATATTCATGGTCTATTTACTCTAAGGTTGCTAATGTATAATTTATTTTGATTTACAAATTCATATTGTCATTAATAATGTTGGTAATTCGTTTATTAGTCTAACTCATACTATTATGCCTGCATATCAAATAACTATAAGAATAATTTGCCTAACAGCAGAAAACTAATATGTTGCAGGATGTTTGAATGTTCTTTCCGTGAGGTAAATACCTCCTTTAATTTCTGAGGTGTCAAAGAAGCTCGCTTTTGAAAACAACCAGGTGACAGTGTTTTAAAAGTCAGTAATAGTGGGTACAAAATATGATGAGAACCATCATTTCATTTCTTCATTTCTCTGGACTTCAGTATAATCTGTAATTAAAAAACAAAAATATCCTTTTCATGGTTTTTATAAATTCTTTGTAAATGGTGACTTGCTAGAAACACATAAAGGATTATTACTTCAATAGAAACCTTTATTTCAAAGTTCAAAAATTGTGAGTGCATGTATATATTTACCTATGTATATTTTTAAAGTGAACCATAAAGGTGGTTATTAAATTTATTCAAAATATGGAATTAGGTACTGGAAATAGGAATTTCTTTGAGTGTACGTGTGTGGGTGTATGACATGCAATAGATGTGTATGTATTTGCTAAAAGCTCAAATTTGCAGTTTGAACATACAGTTTCAATGAATTTGCCTAGAAGTCTTTTAAATGAAACTCCTTTCATATGAAAAGATGTATAAAGAGCTGGGAAATATGACCTAGTTTTTTTAAATTAGCATTCATGAAGTTTGGTGGCTGAGTCTTAGCAGAACATATTGAAAATGTAGCTCTAATTGTTTACAACTCTTTCTACTCCTATGTTTTGTAATATCAGCATTTAGAAAGCCCCTAAGGATGCATTTATCTGAATTAAGAAGACTTACAATCACACGATTAGGTAACTGCCTTTTCTTTGCTCTGCAGATTTATTGTCGCAAAAACAAGTTTATATTTTGTTGCTGATTTAAATTATAAAATTAATGCATGTTCATTTTTAAACAGTGGTAACAATGAAATATATAAAGAAGACAAAAATTCACACACTGTTCCACTTACCCAAATAAAATCACAGTTAATATTTTGGTGAATTTTAAGTCTTCTTACATCAAAACTATTAAAATTTAATTTACATAAATTTTGCATACTGATGCCTTTAGCAGTCAGAGCTTGATCAGAGGATAAAATAGGAAGGCATTTATTATAAAGATATGATCTGATGCAATTGAGAAAAGTTAAACAGTCTATGTGAAGCTGGTCTTTGTCTGGTGCAAGAATCGGAAGACAGGAGAGAAATCGAGAAGAAAAGGAGGAGCAGGATAAGCTAGAACCTTTGAAGATGAGCTGGGGCCAATAGGCTGAACTGGAATAATGCTTCAGTGAATGTGGAAGTGCAGATATCTCTTTGAGAAACTGACTTTATTTCCTTTGGGTGAATACCTAGAAGTGGTATAGCTGAAGATCTAAAGGTACCACAGTTTCTAGTGTACAAATAAGCAGGATTTTGTAGAAAAAATGGTATGGGGCTCTGTTCTTATACCACTAACTCTAGTATATGTGCTGCTAAGGCGAGCACATCTTAGGCTTGTTAACTCTAAATGGAATCTCTGAAGCTCAAGGAGGCTCGATGGGACTTCAAGGGAATGCAGCTTATGCTTCCTGTAAGGGAAGGAAAAAGAGCAAGAAGAGCTGGAGCATCGTTTACACACTCCGGGAAGTACTGAGGAGTTCGTAGTGTTCAGCTGTTTTCCCACACTTGCCTGGCTTGTGGGGTGATGGAGCATGTAGTGATGCCATCTTGCTCCATCTCCTGTGTCCCATATAAAGTACCAACATTCCGGAATAAGACAGCAGACTACCCATATTCCTAGAAAGATCATCAGTAGGCTTCTTTCTAATGTAATGCCTATTTTTTTCTACCTGGCCCTATTGCCCTTTCTTTTGTTCGAAACGTTATTGATTGTTCTTGGCACTGCTCTGTGTGTTACAGATAAAAAAAGAAATAAGATATGGATCTGGAAATTAAAGTGCTTGACTCTGAAATAGCAACAATCATCAGCTGCCATGACTCTTTCTCCCCATCTTCTTACACACTGAGAACAAGTCTTCAGCTTTTGAGAACTGCATCGAGACAATCACCATATCCATCATGTCACATAGTTATGATGTGTGTGTGGGGGGGAGTGGTGAGGATACTTAAGATCGACTGTCTTAGCAAATTCCAGGTATACCACAGAGAATTATTATTAACTCTTGCTACCATGCTCTATATTAGATTATGTTCCTATATACCTCCAGCATGACAAATATTATTCCCTGTTCTGCAAGAGCAATACGAAGGTTAAAATAAAAGAAACAGATTCAGTATAGAGTCAGATTTTGTTCAAACTAGCTGCCACTCCTAAGAGTGGAGTTCCCCCTCAGATTAGTAGGAAAGAACTATGAAACCGCAAAGGGGAGAACGAAATTTAAATGTGTTTTTGCATTTAAATGCAAAACACACATTTAAATTTAGGCACAAGTATGTTGGGGAGTACAAAAGTGACAAAGATAAGGCACAAGTATGTTGGGGAGTAGAAAAGTGACAAAGATAATATTTCAAAGCTCTGTAATCCAAGTAGCAATATTTCTCATATGTTACTTTTTACTTAATTCCAATCAGCAAAATAATACAGTATGTATGAATACTATTAAAACTCTCGGTGTATTATTCAGTAATTGGGTAAGTTGGGCTGTTTATTTGTGGTTAAAGGCCAACATGTTCACTGAGAATTGTTCCTTAAAAAACAAAGATCCAAAATTTGAGGAAGAGTGGGCTATAATGGTGTAGATATTTTCAAGCACAAGCTGTAATTCCTGCTGTGGCTCACCTTGCCACGGGCAGGGCCTAAGCATCTTCCAGCTGCCATCTTGGGGCAGCTAGTTTGACAGAGATAAGTAATCTTGGCATCTTTCAGAGATGGAGAACACAGTGAAGTTCAAGTGCAGCAGCGTAATAGAGAAGGACGAATCTGACTCCATACTGAATCTGAATGTTGCCCCTCTGCAGTACCAGACAGGTGAAATGAGTTCCACACAATGAAAGGAAATGAACCTAAGCATGAAGTTTCCTCTCAGATTAATAGGAAAGAACTGTGAAACCACTCTAAGGCTCATTTCCTGGAGGAAAGGAGACACCATGGCCCACTTGGGGAGGTGGAAAGAAAAGGGGGCATGAATCTGCACGTGTAATAATGCCATGATGGATGCCCTTACTGTACTTCCCTGTTAGTTCCCAAGATGGCAGGGGAAAATGACAGGGGCTCCTACTTAGATATTTGAGAACTTAAAACTAATGTAAAGACTATGAAGTGTAAAATCTGTTTCCAAAGACGCATTGAACTCAGAGCTTTATTTAGATTCTGAATCATTTCAGAACGGGGTTTGATTTGGATTTCATTATGTAAGTATAATGTAACCGTTCATACGTAAATATAAACTAGGATAAAATTGGTAATAAAGTGAAAAATAAGATGTAATCCAGAGTAAGGAGTGATGCAGCATGTAGTAATGTCATTTTACTCCATCTCCTGAGTCCCATATAAAGTACCAACATTCCAGAATAAGATGTCAGACTACCCATATTCACTCTTCAAGGTGGCTGTACCATTTTGCACTCTCACCAGCAATGAACAAGAGTTCCTGTTGCTCCACATCCTCACCAGCATTTGATATTTTCAATTAAAATTTTGGCCATTATGATAGGTGTGTCGTGGTATCACAGTGCAGTTTCAATTTTCATTTTCCTGAGACCCTAGGGCTCCTCAGACCTTCTCTATGGATGTGTCATCTCTGAACTCATTGCATCCAAATTCAAAATTAGAGTTATTTACCATTTTCTTTTTCTCAGGCGATTTTAACCTCTTGCTTCCTCTAATGTCCATCTGCAATACCTCAGCCTCTCTGGAGCTCCTGTAAACATCCAGTTCTCTTATTTCCAGTGCCCCCAGGCTTCTAAAGTCTGCTGCCTGGGTCCTTTCAGTGGCCTAAGTTGTGTGAGACAGAAACCAGTACCTTAGACTGCTCCCTGTCTGCATATTGGATATATGGTCAAGAGTTCTCTTTCTCTCCACAGGGAGAAGCTGGAAGCTAGAACTGTCTCCTGGTGGTGTGGTGCTGAGCTGGGGAAAGGGACTAAGGTAAGTGAATGCCATAAATTTTCCTGTTGGCTCTGATAAGGCTGGTGTCATGCTGACCTAGGGTGCAGGAATCTCCAGACTGGCTTCTGGATTTCTCACAAAGAGCATTGGTCTATATGTCACTGTTGAGTCAGTGTCTCTGTGAGGGGAAGGATGGTTCTCCTCTGGTCAGAGGTATTGAGTGCTCCCTGGGCCTCCCACGCTGGAGCCTGTGGAAGAGGATGGGCTGGCTTTCTGGCTATTGTTATATTATTATCACTGTGAAAAATTAGTGATAACAATTTCACTGCTGTACACTCCAGTGTCATCACTGTATACTCATTTTATCCGATAGTTACTCACATCTGTGAATGAGATTAGAGAAGCTGGACAAGCTAAAAGTATTGATTAGCCATTATGGCTCCATCTTGAAGTAGAGGGATAGGTTTTGGAAGTAAGGACCAGTTCATTTGTCTCTGGGAAATCAATTCGTATTTTTTATACTCTCTAGATGTGATTAGTCCCTAATGAGGCCAAAGTGAATAGCTTTTCTTTATACTTCCTTTATTCTATTTTTGAAATTACCTTAAGGGGTCATGTAAGATCATTTTTGGTAATAAAATAATGATCTATATAGATAATTTGTAGGGATAATATGTACTCTAAACTCTAACCTTTGAAAAGGAAGGTTTGTTAATAAGTGCCTGCTTCTCTCTCTGCAGTCCTTAGACCTATTAAAAATTCAATTAGTCAACGATTTTGTGACAAACAGAAATAGGGGAAATAAGTGAGACCAGGAAGGATGCACCAGATTAGCATATTAAATATATAGGTCAGAGTAATATTTGCTTGCTCCCTAGAAAATTTTATATTTAATATATCTGCATTAGTAGCATGCAAGTTTCAGCAAGATTTGCAACACATCAGGAAAAAAAATTAGAAAGCCAAAAATAATTTGAATGTCTTTAGTCGTTTAAGAAAGACATATCCACCCATTTAAAAAGTAGGCTCAGAAAAATGCTTTGCAAAATTGCTAAAACAAACAAATATAATTTAAATGTCATTTATTTAGAATTTATTTAGTAACTTAATTACAAACATTTCTCCAATACTGTGTTTTTATACAACTTCTTTTGAAGTCGTGAAAGCAATTTGGTGAATAACTCTATGATTCATATACAAATAATTATGATAAAATTCCTTATGGATTAGTACCCTGGGAAAGATATAATGTGTTACAGAAATTCAGAGAACGGAGTAACCATTCCATTGGAGTAAATAGGTTGTTAGCTCCTGAGAGAAAGAACTGTGTTTTATGGTATATTGTATCACTAGTACATATCCGAGGAGCCCAGCAATAGTTGAATGCATGACTAAGAAAGTACTTTGGTAAGGTGGAAAAATTTAAGCTATGTCATGACTGTCAGAGAAAGAAAGAGAAGGTACCTGAGGCAGAGTAAGTAGTACACTTTGAACCAGATTAGGGGAAACTATATAACTTTGGTAACAGTGAATTTATTTTAAGTATGGATTATTTGTGATTAGGCTGGCAAGGTAGATGAGAGCCTCTTTGCAGAGGTTCTTTACCTATTGCTCACTAGGAAATTGGGAACTAAAGAGGCTTTTGAACGAGAGAGTGACAGGACTAAATATCCTTTGGAAAAATTATCTGATAGAGATTTATAGGATAGACTGGAGTAGGAGGAACTCATCCGATAATTGTACTGCTCGTGGCAAGAGTTACCAAGGGCCAAAACTTAAGTAATGGTGATGAGAAGAGAAATGATGATATATATGAAAGTATGTAGTGAAGGTGGAGTTGTTAAGACTTATTAACAACAGGATGTAGAATGGTGACGTTAAAAAGGAGAGATTTTAACTTTTCAAACCTGAATAAGGTGGAGCATTTTGCCCTTATCGGAAACATTGACGTCAGAAAGAGAGGCTAGTTTAAAGGAAGGAGGAAAGAGGTCACATTTGCAATGAAAACAGGACATTATCGTGAAGAAGCACACAAGTAGTTGGGAAAACAAATGGGGTGGTTGGAAGGTGTTAGCGATCCACACTGGGAAAACATTTGTCAAGAAATGATGGTCAAATCTTTAGAAATTAGTGAAATAATAAAGGAAGAGGGGCAGTCTGGAGAAAAGGGAACATATAAACGCTTTGGAGAATGTTTTTGTTTCGGGAGCTCATGGAGAAAATGGAGCCAGCCCTCTATAGAAGACTCATTGTTTGTGTCACAAAACCAGTGAGAAGATGGTTTTAAGGTGATGGTTAAGGGCAGAAGCTACGTTGTAAAGGCCAAGAGTCTGACATGATTGTGAATGGAAAGAGAGAACATGATCAGTGAAAGGAATGAGGACCTAAATATGTGATCTTAATACAAAAGTTTACAGGAGGAATGTTTTAGGAAACGGTAGACATATCATCATGCCAGTAAAAATGTGTAGAGAAGGAGGGAATGAATATTCAAAAAAGGGAAAAATGTAAAATGCTGGATCAAGACCTAAAGAGAGGATATAGGAATAAAAAAAGAGGGAGGGGGTGGTGATCAAGGTATTGTCCTTGAAAGAAGGAGTTACTTCTGGTACAAGATGAAAGGGGATGATGAGTGAAGATATGAAACATTAGGTGGTGGGGAGAGAAGTAAAGTGAGTTCATTGTGAAGGCTCTGATCTGCACAGTAAAGAGAAGGCTGCATGGTATACAGTGACCTTCAGAGGCTGAGCCAATGGAAAAGTTTCCATGTAGCTCTTCTAGGACTGTCCTAAGAGTTCTGGGTGATTTGAGTGAAATGAGTGATACAGGAAAGTTACATGGTAGGGAGAGCAACCAGATTGATACAATGTCACAGGAGTATTAGATACACTTGACTGGCAAAGAGACAAACTCCATTTACTTTAAGCAAATTATGCTGGAAAATAGTGAATCCACATTGATTAAAGAAGGTGATAACTTCAGTTATTAAACAGCTCAGTGGTTTGCAATGACAGTAAATTTTGTTTTTGTTCTTGGCTGTATGCATTTTTTTGAGGAGTATGTTATAAACTATTACCTTGCTAAAGAATGAAGAAAATTAATAACATTAACTCTCAGAAGTCTTAAAAGTAAATAAGCCTGTGCAACATCACTCAATCCAATGTTTTTCAGATTTTTCTGACCCACACAGTTAGATGCTGATTTGGGCTATGGCACTTGAGTGCTAACATATGATTACGAACCTAAGGGCAGTTTTTTCCTTAAGTATATTTGTATCTGGAATTCATAAATAAAATGTATTTTTAATTTAGATAACAGAGTGTATGTAAATTCATTTAACTGACTTTTGTTAAGATCATTTTTATTTATTTTTAATTGAACTACAATTGTTGAATTACAATATTGTATTAGTTTCAGATGTACAACATAGTGATTCAGTATTTTTATAGATTACACACCTTATAAAATTATTATAGTATTACCGAATATTCCCTGTGCTGTACATTATATCCCTGTAACTTATTTAGATCATTTTGGATTGCTATTTTATTATGGTAAGAACATTTAACATGAGATCTACCCTCAACAAAATTTTAAGTACACAACGCATTATGATTGACTTGAGGTGCAGTGTTGCACAGCAGATCTCTAGAGCTTATACGTCTAGCTTTCCTGAAATTTTATGCCCTTTGATTAGTAGCTCTCCATTTGCCCTTACCCCCAGACCCTGGAAAACACTGTTCAAACTCTTTGACTTTATTAATTTGACTATTTTAGACACTTCATACAAGTGAAATCATACAGATTTACCTTTCTGTGACTGGCTTATTTCATTTAGTATAACTGGCTTATTTTGTTTAGCATAATGTTCTTAAGGTTCTTTCAGCTCCTGTACTTATGAAATCTCACACAGAAGTTAAAAGTTAGGTAAATGTCTTCATCCATTTGGGCTTCTATAACAAAAATACTGTGGAGTCGGTGGCTTACAAACAAGAGAAATTTATTTCTCACAGTTCTGGAGACTGGAAGCCCAAGATCAGGGTGCCAGCATTGTCTAGTTCTGGTGAGGATTCTCTTGCCGTTATAGACTGCAGAATTCTCTTGGTGTCCTTCTGTGGCAGCAGAGATCTCTGTGTGGTTTCTTTTGTAAGGTCATTAATCCTATTCATGAGGTCCCCAACTTCATGTCCTAATCAGACACTAAAAGCCCCATCACCTGATAACTTTGCATTGGGGATTAGGTTTTGAACATATGAATTTGGGGGGTACACGAACACTCAGTCTATGGCAGTTAGGGAAGCTCTACAGTCTTTGTAAACATGGCAGCATGATGAGAACTTAAGTTTTCTCCCCTAATAAAAGTGTGACTGGACTCCCAAAATCTCAAAGAAAAAGCCACAGGACACTAATAGGATGAGCTAATTTCTAGAAATAAAGTAGTCGAGTGTTTTTATCCTAATGAAGAACATTGGTTCTCAAACTTTGCTTCTAATTAGAATCATCGAGGGAAGCTATTAAAAATCATTATGCCCAGGTCTCCTCTCATACTAATTAAATGAGACCATCTGGAGGTAGGAGCCAGGCAACAATGTCTTTTTAGTGTATACTGCATCAACCTGAGGCACAGGAAAACTGGGAACCAGTGCCCCAAAATAAGATTTAAAGAAAGAGTGATATCTCAGTAACTTTGTTGACTAAATTGCAAATGTTAGTAGCTTTTTCTTAAGCTAACTCTGGTTTTCTTTACCTTCGCTAAAAAGAAAACTGTTTTCAAACTCATGGATTCTTTTCTGAGGCTGAGATTCAGAACGAGGCTCCTTACCACAAACTTGCTACAAGGTCTCCGAGTAGAGAAACCCAAACCCTAAGAACTATGTCGCTTCTCCTTTCCTCACTCAGGCACCTTTAATGACATGCTTGAACTGGTTGTCCTGAGTGAGAAGGTTTTTGGTTTTTTTGTTTGTTTGTTTTTTTGTTTTTTGCAGAAATGCTCTACTTGCCAGGTTTGGTTTGGTTTCTTGTGGTGCCTGCAAAAGTGTCTGAAGTCTAGGATTGTTCTTCCCCCTCAACTTGGTCTCATCATTTAGGAAAAGGTTACCAACAGCAACTGCTTCTAGCCCTTGCAATTTATCATAGTTGCTACATTGGTCCTTCATTTGCATGGAATTATTTGTGCTCTGGCTCAGGTCACTGAGTCTCTGTGCACAAATTTAAGTGTTCTAAATAGACAACACAGGTGTTATATGCTTATTTCCTCTTGGTGGCATTGTACAAAGTAAAAGGAATGTTTCCTGTTGAAAGAGTTCTTAACTAAGAGTCACTGCATTAGAATTTTCATTAGATTGTAAAGCATCATGTACTTCTTTACTCACAGATGTTTCTAAATACTATGAAGTATTTTATTCAATAACAGTTTCTGTGGCATTTGCTTCTTGTCTCAGTTATAAGCCAATTTAAAACCAAATTATTAACTCACAATGTGATCATTTGATATCATCCAAAAGTTCATCTACAGTTAATCTGTATATGAATAATTTTATCTTAATTGTTTGTAACCTAATAAAACAATAGTATTATGTGTTTAATAACAAGATCCTAAACACACTCCCATTTGTTGTGATTAGTTTATCAAAAAGGAGCTACTAGAATTACTTTTTAATTTAAAATTTACATATCTGATTACTTGAAGTAAGCATTTTAATGACATACAGCAATATCCAAAGATAAAAAATGAAGGGGGTATGAAAGGCAGAGGATACTCTAAACCTGGAGAAGCCTTTTAAAGTGAAACCAAAGCTTTTCTCTGAATTTTCTGTTAGTCAAATTAAAAGAGAAGCAACAATGAGTTATAATAATCTTATTAGATAATAAATGAAAGCATAACAACTCATTAAGAGGGCTGATTCTGGTGTCTCAAAGAGATGTCACCATCTTCATATAAATTACCTTTAATGATAATTTTACAAAAGATATGAAGCCCACTTTGATATAGCCATTCCTAATACTGACCCTTAATGAAAGTCAAGGAAAATAAAAGTTTGAATTACAATTATACCATGGCAGGTGCATGTTCAGTAAAACAACCATCCTTGGTGTACATACATCTGTCTATTTTGACCTTATGTTGGTGTGAGGCTCAGAGAACTTCATTCAAAAAGAAATGTCTTAACACTTTCTTAGTCCATTAGTAATTTATCCTTTTATACGAGATTGTTTCAGACTATTTCCGTCATCCTGCTTTTCAAAGTAGGCATTTTTTCCATCTATAACTATAACCAGATGTATGACTATTAGAGTATTCACATACATAAATTAATCGTGCATATAGTATAGTGGCTATGTTTATCCACTAATATAAAGATTGGTTATAAAATGTAATAAAAGAAATTCCAGTTGGGTAGAGATACACTTCTTTGTTATCCGAGTTAGCAAGTAATACAGTGAGCAACTAAATGGGGAGGAAACATGTGCAATTAAAAACAAAAACAAAAAACAAACAAACATTGAGCTACATATGTTTGCGTGTGGACTTGTGTATTAATGACATAAAGAAATCTTCTCCCTGGGACGATGTTGTGATTTGTGTATTTCTTTGAGTCTATGGGCAAGGGTAATCATAATACTTATCACCCAAATTGAGACTTTGGGGAGTGATAAGGGACCTTTATTAATATGCCAGGGAAATAAATGGGGGTTGTCCTGGACTCACAGTGTGATCCAGAAAAAAAAAATGGTTCACCTTCAATTGATTGCCTGTTTAAATAAAGCTTTTTGATGTCTGTGGCTTCTCTCTGAGGTGTTTCATTTACAGATGATTTAATTAGAGCTCTCTTGCAAAACTTTGGGCAGAAAAGAGTATTCACGCTTTCAACTCCCTATGCCCAAGAATACTCTTTCTGCATTATTTTCATTCTTCAGTTCATAGTGAAATTATCATCTTCTTACATAAATCTCTCTTGCTTACTCAGTCTAAAGTAGCCCCACAATTTTCACTCCAAAGTAAGTGCAAAGAGGAATGCTTTTCTGTTCAGTAGAACATAAACACATACTTGTAGAGGGAAAAGTATGATTGGGAAAACATCACTTTGAAACCATCATACAATAATTGATTCGAGTAATAATCATCAGTGGATTCTAAAACAATTTGATGATACTTACATTCTCTCAAAGCCTCTCCCCACAGGATATTTAGTAATTAGAAAGGGGAAAAAAATCACTAAAGTTGAAATAATCTGGGCAAAATTTCTTTAACCACATGATCAAAGTTAATATCAAAAAAATGGAAAAAAAAAAGCTATTACCAGGTATACCCTCTGATAAAGGTACAATAACATTTATATAATATTTCTTTAAAAATGCATAATGCAGATCTAATCATCATGGAACAATAGGTAAACACAAATCGAGGGATATCTCTTTAAAATGTCAGTGTCATAAAAGAGAAAGAAAAGCTGAGGAATTCCACATTAAAGGAGACTAAAAATGTTATTAAATCAATGCATGATCCTGGGTTAAAAGGAAGAAATTTTTTTTGATGGAGTTTCATAGATTTATACTTTATTAAATCTTTTGTAAAAATTAAAGTATAGTTGATTTACATGTGTCAATTTCTGCTGTACAGCAAAGTGACTTTATTATACACACACACACACACACATTCCTTTCTTATATTATCTTCCATCATGGTCTATCCCAAGAGATTGGATATAGTTTTCTGTGCTATACAGTAGGACTTCATTGCTCATCATTCTAAATATAATAGTTTTCATCTCCTATACTCGGTCCATCCCACTCCCTCCCCCACCTCCCTCTTGGCAACCACAGGTCTATTCTAAAAAGAAATTTCTATAAAGGGTATTATTGAGACAAGTGGTAAAATTTTCATATGGACTGTATTTTAGATTATTATGTATCAATAGTAAATTTCCTGAATTTTGAAGTTATAGTTTTTCCACAGGAGGTACATGCTGAAGTACTTAGTGATGAAGGGTTATGACCTCTGGAAGTTACTCTCAATAGTTCGTAAGAAATTGGAATAATACTAGTAAGAATAAGGTATTAGTCTACTCAGGCTACTATAACAAAATATTTTAGATTAAGGGACTTAACAGAAATTTATTTTCTCATGGTTCTGGAGAAGGAAAGTCTGAGATCAGGGTACCACTGTGATCGGAATCTGGTGAGCACCTGGCTTACCCATGGCTGGCTGCCTTCTCACTGTGTCCTCAGGTGGCAGAGAGAGCTGTGGTGTGGCCTCCTCTTCTTATGCTCCCATCATGATGGCCTGGCTCTTGTGACCTCATCAAAACCTAGTTCCCTCCGAAAGGCCCCATCTCCAAATACCATTATGTTGGGAGTCAGGGCTTATGAATTTGGGGGAGACACAATTCAGTCTATAGCAAATAACTGTAATAATATTTAAATTTATGTACACTTAAATAAATTTAGAAATATAGACAGAGTATAGCTATGTGGGAGGGTGGGGAGAGAGAGGAGAGAGGAAGAAGGAGAAAAGGTGGAGGAGGAGGAGAAGAGGGGAAGGGGCAGGAGAGAGAAGGAAGGAGGAGGAGGAGAAGGGAAAATGAGGAGGAAGAAGAGGGAGCAGGAAGGGGGGAGGAGGAGAAGGAGAAAAAGGAGGAAGGGAAGGGGAGGAAGAAGAACAGAGTGGGAGAGGAAGGAGAGAAAAAGAACAATGTGGCAAAATATTAACAATGAGAGAATAAAGGTGAATGGGGATATAGGTGTTTATTATAATGGTTTTACAACTTTCCCAAATGACCGAAGTTGAATTTTTTTAAATAAAAAATTGAATAGGTACCTCTCATCTTATTATTGTCTCTCACAGTGCCCTGTTCTCTTCCTGAGGCACTTGCTATACTTTGTAGTTTCTTTACTTGTTTGCTTGTTTATCATCCATGGGCTATATTTGGTTGTAATTTTATGACTATAATATGACTTTTTTGTATTCCTTCTTTAAACCAGTTAAGCATAAAGCCAGGGGGAAGAAATTGCATTTAGGAGTAGTTTATCAGAGAGGAAATACTTGGATCTGTAATCCTGTAATGGGAGTGAGAAGTCACATCATACAGCTCATTTGTCTTTACAAATTGACAAATAGAAATTCAGTTTTTACCAAGCAAGAAAGTCTCCATTAATTTATTTTTCTATGTTGGGGTGGTAATTGTGGTTATACTGTTGTTATCTTTCTATACTGTTTGGTAATGTCCAACCTTAATAGTGTACTTAATAATATGTTTCTTTAGTTCTTTGATAAACTCTCTGTTGAAATATGAAGTGAGGTCACCACCAGTGTTGCAAAGCCATTGAATTTTTTTTTTTTTCTTTTTACAGCCACACCTGCAGCACATGGAAGTTCCTGGGCCAGGGGTCAATTGGTATTGCAGCTGCAGGCCTACACCACAGCCAAGGCAAACTTGATCCAAGCCACATCTGCAACCTTTTCTACAGCTTGTGGCAATGCAAGATCCTTAACCCACTGGGCAAGGCCAAGAATCAAACCCGCATCCTCATGGATACTAGTTGGGTTCTTCATCTGCTGAGCCACAACAGGAACTCCATGTCACTGAATTTATGAATTCATAAATTGCCTCATAATATCTGAGACAGCTTTAACTTTTCAGGATTAAAATTGGTATTAAAGATTATATATTTATGTGTGTGTGAATGTTTGTATGTGTGTTTGTGTTTGCATGTGCGTGTATGTTCTGCCCTGTATCTTATGGATCATTTGCTTCAGTGATATCTAACATAGACACCTTTGAGCCCTAGTGAATTATGGAATTAATGCATGTTTTCCAAAAATACATCTGCCTTTGGCACATTGCCTAAGCACCAAATTAATAGAGATGCTGTTATGATTGATAAAATCCATTTTTGAAAGTGTTACATAATTCATGGCACCAATTTACCATGTATTTCTTAATACATATTTAATTTCCAACTATGATCTTGTAGGCGTCTAAAAAAATTTCGAAATTTTAAAAGAAGTCCTTTCAGTTTTGCCTTTGAGGAAAGGCAAAGTGAAGTGGTTCTGAGGTGGGAAAGTATGTTTTAATATAAAGAAAAGATGGCAAATTGTTGATATTGGTCACAAAGTTGTTCTATGGGATGCTGAATAAGATTAAACATGTTTTAAAATCTTTTGATAATTTTTAAAAAATATGTTTTATACTTGGAAACATGAGCACATTATCCTTCTACCCTAGAAGTTCTCAGTGTGGTCCAGGGATGCTTGGGAGCCTTGTGAAACTGCAGTAGAAACTACAAGGCCAAAACTCTTGCCATAGTAACACAAGCCTTTATTTGCTTTTTGTTCTCTTCTCTCATGAGTTTCCAGAGATGGCATGGCATGAAATGATATAGCAAATGGAACGCAAGAGCAGACCTAATGATCCAGCCATCTTCTATATAACCAGAAATTAAAGAGACGTGTGAAAATATAAAACATTGCCACTGTTTTGCTGTTTTTTCATTTTGGAAAATGTAGTTATTTTAATAAATACATTATTTCAATAGCATATAATAGTTTTATTATTAATTATTCTAGATACATGAGTAAAGAAATTCTTTTAAATTTTCTAAGCTTTAATTCCCAGTATAGTTAAGTATGGGTATATATTATATGCATAAACAGAGCTCTTTGGGCTTCTCATTACTTTTTAAAGGCGTGAAGCGGACCCGAGATCAAAAAGCTCTAGGACCACTATTTTACATTTCTACAAATACTCTACCACACTTCTAGGATAAGGTTGACTCTAGCACTTATTTGGTAATTCCAACTGCAAGAACTTAACTTTCAACTTTTCAAAAATAAAGAACTCTACAGAGTTCTTGATTTTTGCATCTCAAAGTCTTGTATAATAGTTAATTTGGTAACATGAGAAAGTAGAAGCTTAATAAGCAGTGTTTGCCCTCTTTGTTTTCAAAGAAGTTAACTCAGTAAGCAATCAAAATTGGATTCATTCCTAGCAATTCAATAGTCCTTTCATTCCACCAAATATACATGACTGTAAGGAAGTATTACTTAGCTAATAGTTTCCTTTATTCTTTATAGAGATTTGAATATATCGTGGCTATCCAGCTAATAATAATTTAATAGTAGATTTCATGGTCATACAACTTATTACTGAGTAGATGTCCTTCTGACATCAATTTCCATTTACTCTGATGTTTATTGATGTCACATATGACTCCAGTTCAACCTAATGGCTAAGAATAGACTGGATCAAATGGGTCAGGTTTGCCATTTGCATGTGTGAGACAATGCTCTGTATTTAAAATGAATGTTACTTACAGCACAAGAATAAATGTGCTGCTTCCCAGGAAGATGCAAGGGAAATGAGTTCTACTTTTCAGGAATGCCTGTGTTGCTGGTCCACTGAGCAAAGAGATGATGCATCTTTGCTTAATAGTCCCTTTCCTTCTGTGCTATATCTTAGTACCACTCTTTCCAGAATGTAAATAGGAAACCCAAGCAGTTGTGCAGATGTGATACGTTTTAGGTCCATACAAGAGAGCTGCTGAAGATAGCCAGGTGGCAGGTACTCATGTGGGCAGAGAGAGAGCTCTGTTAAAAAGCATGTTAAAGCCATTAGAGGAACTGAGCTTACCAATAGAGACTCTGCAGAGAAACAAAAACAGGTCAAGGGCAGACTCCACACAATATTTTTATTTAAGGCATGGCAAGTTGTGGGAGCATTGCATGTTTATCACATGATGGTGAACTCCTTTGGGGCAAGGGCTTGCATAATTTCTAGTATATCTTGAATGTAAAATGAATGAATGCCCCAAACCATTAGATCATAGCAAAACAAAGAAGATATTGTTATATGGCAATTAAGGAAATAGTTTGAAAAGCTAAGGATGGGAAATGGGTAAGAGCATTCAACATTATTTCTTGCTTTTGAGAAGTGATGCAGAGTGAGCACTGCTAACAATAAAGAAAGAGTAGTAAAGAACAAATCGATTGTAAGGAACGTAGGTATGACTATATGGTAAATACAGATTGCTCTTTCGGGAATTTTGATGGGACGGTGTGGAGAGAGGCCATAGCAATTTGAGTGTGTAATAGGCTTTTGAATTTTTAGAGTAAAAGATGTAACAACATTTTCTGTTACAATTTAAAAAATTAGGAATCCTGAAGGAAATAGGATGGAATGGGATGACGTACATCAAAATATTTTTCTTTTTTGCGTTTTTTAGGGCTGCATCCATGGCATTTGGAAGTTCCCAAGCTAGGGGTTGAACTGGAGCTGCAGCCGCTGGCCTACACCACAGCCACAGCAACGTGGGATCCGAACCACATCTGTGACTTAAGCCACAGCGCATGGCGACAATGGATCCTTAACCCACTAAGCAAGGCCGGGGATTGAACCTGTGTCCTCATGGATGCTAGTCAGATTTGTTTCCACTGAGTCACGACAGGAACTCCCCATCAAAGTATTTTTCAACCTCTATAATCAGAAAAATTTGAAGCTCAAAATTTTAAAGAGGAATACAATAATTTACAGGTACTATGAACCTTTTTATGATTAGGAGATAGGTTTTCCTCATTTTCTGTTCTCAGTCATAGAAACAACTCATGCTAAATTAGGGCAATTCAAGGAGTAAACAGAGTCAGCCTCAGCCACACACAGATCTCATCTGAGTTATCACTACCCCTTTGTGAAGTTTCCTACCATTTCTGTTCATAAGCAAGGAAATAGATTCTAGCTCTTCTCTATGTCTTTCCTTTCTTCCATCACTTTTAAGTTTTTAGAAAGTTTTAAGTGTGTGTAGTGGGGAAGCAACTAACTGAGATAGTTTTTTCTGCCTGTATTCTTAATTGCAAACATTTCCTACAATTTAGGGAGTTTTGGAAGGAGGAGAAGAGCAAGGAGAAAATTATTAAAAAATAAAGAAGAGAAGAAAGAGTTGCACACTTCACTTCTTCATTTTACTCACTTTTGTGGTTCCCCAGTACCACAGAATGCTCAGAATATCCATGACTATTAATATTATTTGGTTTATTAGATGCCAGGTAGAGTTAACCACAATAGATCTGAATCGACTAAGATGCACTGTCCTCTCTCTCATTGCACAGAAAATGCATGTATTGTTTTTCTAGGATTCTCAGGCCCTTTGAAATCACCAAGGATATCTTTAATTGTACAGGAAGAACTTGCAAGTTATAAATTATTTGTCCTTTGTATAATATATGTTTATTTATATAACATATATAATAGGATCATTTCTTGCTTTAACTATTTATTGCCTAGCACAGTTCTGAGCAAAGAGGTAAAGTCAGATGGGTCAGACAGGTTATGCAGATAAAACATACTTTCTCAGGTGAAGCCACAAAATATTATGGCTGATAATTAGCTGCAACCCTCATTTTTGAAAATACATGCTGCAATACTTTTGAAAATTTTTGTACTTAAATATAAAATTTACATGTATTCCCACCACATTTATCTTGTTCAATCAAGTTGGTCTGTGAACACTTTTTCTTTTCCTTTCCTTTTTTGGCCACGCCAGCAGTATACGGAAGTTCCCGGGCCAGGAATTGAACCCATAGTGACACAAACCCCTATGGTGATAATGCCAGATCCTTAACCCACTACAGCACGAGGGAATTCCCTTTTCTGTTATTTTTTATTTCTAGTCTATCATTTAACATGTGAGTTATTCAAAACAGCTCATCGCTATGTCCTCACCCCAAATAATGATGAGAGGGACAACAGAGCCTAGTACAGGACCTAGAAAATATTTGGATGGTTGGCATGAATCCTCTTAACAGTCTTAGCTTATGACCATTCCAGCAGGTAAGAATCCCCAAAATTATACCATCACCTTACTGCTTATTTGCAAGTTAAGTATCAGTAACTGAGATTCACTCTCCCAGCACTAGCCTCCCAGGCATGTTAGGCTCAGGGTATAGGGTAGCCCTGGCACAAATAAAACTTTGCATCAGTGGTTAGAGTCTAGGAAAAAGGATGTGAAAGCATACAAATGATGGGGGAGTGGGGGAAAATATGTTATCTAAGCTCTGCCAATCATCAGTTTCTAGAAGGTGACTATGATAATGTGATTTATAATAAGAAATATATATTTGGTCTTTTTCCTCATTTCTAGCACAGAATTTCTTAGGAATTTCCTAAGTGGCATGAGAGATAATTTTGTTGCATTAATGAGGGGACATCTGACACCAAACATGGGGGCTGGCTTTCAGGGGAACCGACGCAGTGAGTGGAGGGTTGGAACTTTCAGTCCTACCCCACTTCGTGGGGAACGGAGAGGGTCTAGAGGTTGAATTGATCACCAGTGGGCAGTGATTTGATCAATTACACCTGTGTAATGAAGCATCCATAAAACCCCCAAAGGACTAGGTTTGGAGAGCTTTTGGGTTGATGAACACATGCAGTGGCTACAACAGTGGTGCCTGGAGAGGGCTTGGAAGCTTCACTCTGTCCCTAGTCCTTGCCCCGTGCATCTCTTCCATCTGGCTGTTCCTCAGTTGTATCCTTTTACAACAAGTCAGTTATCTAGTAAGTGAAGTGTTCCTCTGAGTTCTGTGAGGTGCTCTAGCAAATTAATTGAACCCAAGGACAGGAGTCTTGGGAAACTCTGCTCCACAGTCATTCAGTAAGACCACCTGGCATCTGAAGTCAGAGGAGGAGGTCCTGACAACATCCAATCTGCAGCCAGTTTTCAGAAGTAACAACTTGGGCTTTAAATTGGTGTCTGAAGTGAGGGGTAGGGGAGCAGTCTTGTAGAATTGAGCCCTCAGCTAGTGACTCTGAAATTTTCCCTGGGCAGATAGTGTCAGAATGGAGCAAATTCTTAAACACCCTGCTATTGCCTGAGAATTGCTTGTTCGTGGTGTGGGACCTCTGCACCCCCACCCCCCCCCCCGCCCCAAGCTGAAATTGGTTTCAGAACACCAGAAGAGTGACAATTTTGAAAATCACCCAATGTGGCTCTCTCCATAAGGGTGCTTCCCTACCCATGGGTGAAGAAGTTGGCATCCCATTTTATGATTTTTTTTTTAAGCCACTCTCTCTGTTCTCCATATTGTGAAATTTTTTATTTTTAGGCTCTTCCTTTCACTCAGCATTCGAGACCCATGCATACTGGTTGATCTCAGAGTGAATTTTCACAGTTCCACCTCCACCCAGCATGTTAGAAATGATAATTTATCTCTGTACAGTTTCCAGTTTGGGTTTTACTCTCAGACGTTGCCTTCAGCTTTCTCCCTTCACCATATACTATGGGGTAGTGTCAGCATATGCCAGCACCACTCCTGGAAACCTCACCTGTTTTAGGTACTTGGTTTTTGTTTTTGTTTGCTTTTTAGAACCGCACCTGCGGCATACGGAAGTTCTCAGGCTAGGGGTGGAATTGGGGCTGTAGCTGCTGGCCTGTACCATAGCTACAGGAATACCAGATCCAAGCCCCATACGTGACCTACACCACAGCTTGTGGTAATGCAAGATCCTTAACACACTGAGTGAGGCTAGGGATTGAATCCACATCCTCATGGACACTTCTTTGGGTTCTTAACCTGCTGAGCCACATCATGAATTCCTGCCTTAGATACTTGGGATCTCTGCTTATCTAGAACAAGAGTGGGCAGGGGTGCTCAGGGAAGAAACTCAGGTGAAGAGAAGTCTGGAAACTGCCTCATAAGAAACTGCACACACTCCAGGAGATTGAGGGAGTCACAGTGGTAGTCTTTTTCTAATAAAAACAATACAAGGGAGTTCCCATTGTGGCGCAGTGGTAACTAGGATCCATGAGGATGCAGGTTTGATCCCTGGCCTCATTCAGTGGGTTAAGGATCCGGCGTTGCCGTGAGCCATGGTATCGGTCACAGATGTGGCTTGGATCCTGCATTGCTGTGGCTGTGGTATAGGCTGGCAGCTATAGCTCTGATTGGATCCCTAGCCTGGGAACCTCCATATGCTGCAGGAGCAGCCCTAAAAAGCAAAAACCAAAACCAAAAACAATATGAAAATATTAGAAATCTAGATAACAGCTTTAAATTTAGACATCCCAGTGGCAATATGAGAGGCTTACACTCTTGTCTTCCAACTTCATGGAGAGAGTTTGGAAGAATATGAAAGAACCATGTCAACCATGGTTGATACTGGGCAATTTTCTTGGAGGAAAAATCCAAAGAATTATTAAAATGAAAAATTCATTTAGGAAAGTTTGGGAGTTCTCTCTAGGCTGAGATTTGGTCCCAGATTTCAGATCTCCATCTGTAGATCAGTTATTTCCCTTGTGATAGGTCACTTGCTCTTCTCTGAGTCACTGATGTTCAGTCAATAAAACCGAATTTTAAAGTGTTCTTTTTTTCAGTCTACACGAGGGTTTTTGGAGTGTTAGAGCTGTTGTGCTGTTACTCCAATAAAATTGCATAGTCCGCTGCCATTTGGAATAATCAGCTGTAGATTGTTGTCTTAGTCCTGCACATCTTGGGCTTCTCAACCTAAACCATGTCAAATTATGAAGCTATAGTTACCCAAGAGCCTCAGTCAGAATTTTATCCTTCGACATATTCATTATGACAGTTTTCAGATTTACAATTTGAAGTCCTAATTACTGTAAATACCTACGTAGTTGACAGTTTCTCATCTTTGATGGACGCAAAGAACCAAAACTGAGCCAAAGGGATTTTTTTCCTTCAAGATCGATGGCTCTACTGCTGTGCATAGGAAAACAGGGGCAATGAATTATTGCGGCCAAAGAAAGTGTATTGAATCTGTTTCTTTTTAGTTTTTTTTTTTTATTGTTCCAACTTGATCTGACCACCTTCCATGTTTTCAAGGCCATATATAACAGTCATGTTTGCCATATTTGCTGTTGTTGTTACCCCTTCTTGTCCATAATATAATACAAATGATTATAATTTAACTGTTAATAAACTAACAGTACAGCCCAATACTAGGAGTATTTCAGATTTTTTTCTGTTAATGCTTTAATTCAAATAAAATAATCATGCTGTCTTATAGATAGAAGTAGGCTTAGAAATCTTCTATTTCTAACTAATCACTTTACACATAAGTATACTGAGGCCTACATGTTAAAAGTAATTAAGTAACTTTATTATTACTATTATTATTATTTATTATCATTGTTTCAAAGTTAATTAATAAGAGGCACAACTTAAATGCTTATTCTGAACTTTTGACTGATTATCTTTCCACTCCCATACACTGATTATCTTTTTTTAAAATGAATATATTAAAAAAAATAAGAGTTCCCGCTGTGGCTCAGCAGTAATGAACCCAATTAGTATCCATGAGGATGTGGGTTCAACCCCTGGGCTCACTCAGTGGGTTAAGGATCCAGTGTTGCTGTGAGCTGTGGTGTATGTAAGTTGCAGACCAGGCTCAGATCCTGCATTGCTGTGGCTGTGGTCAAGGCCAGCAGCTGTAGCTTTGATTCAACCCCTACCTTGGGGACTTCCATATGCCACACATGCGGCTCTAAAAAGCAAAGAAAAAAAAAAAGAAAAAAGGAGCTATTTATCAGCTTCAAGTTCTCCATTACTAACTTAGGAACAAAGGCTTAATTTAATCATTAAAGTTTATGAAATTTTTGTCAAAACATTTTAACAGTATTTCATTTTTACTACTTGAAAATATAATTTATTATTTTGAAGATGGACTAGCACAGCCATTATAAATAATCTCCTATGTGACTATACCAGCAATTCCTTAAAAATATATATATGTTACGTATATGTGCATATGCTTATCTTTCAAGAAGGTCATCCTTGTATAAAAATAAAATTCTAAAATTTAGTATACTTTAAAACTATAAGGAGTGTGCTCATTAAAAGAAATCCTGTACTTGGGATGTTGAATATCTAAATGGGTTGATGAAACAACTGGAAAAACTGGGAAGGAGTTTTGTTTCCTTTTGTTTTCTTTCAAGGGCAGGTGGAAAATGAGGTATGAAGTCAAAGCTACATTTCGTGGTTTCCTAGTCGAAGATCTTGAAATCACACGTTGATATAATTTTAATAGTGTGTATCATTCCCATCATTTAGAGTCTTTTCAGGAGGTGTTTCCTCCTGTCTGCATCTGTTAACATGTTCATGCAGCCTGTCATCAGAGAAGAAATTTTCCCTGGCGGCCATGACCTAATTTCAAGGTTCTAGCAGACAAACACAGGCAACTGACAGCCTAGGTTTTCCTATCTAGCATATTGATCGCCCACTTTTTTAGCAAGCAGCCACGATAAGAGGAAGCCTATGAAGAGTTTTCTAGCCTTTCTGAAATCAGGCTCATTGTACCACTGTAGACCTCAGATTTTCTTTGCATAATTTCTGTTTCGTAAATATCTCACCAAAGATTCTGCCTGGTGTTTGACTTGAACATATGCTATGCATAGTGGAAAGTGACTGGATTCTGGAAGATGCGAGAGTTTGCTAGCATTTTGCCTGGGCAGGACTCTTTGTTGATGACTTTTTATTTTCATTTCATTTCCTTTCATACTTGTTCCTATAATCCAAGGAAAGACATTTCTTCTAAGAGCAGAAGTAAATCCTTATACAGCGACAAATGAACCATTGCACTATTCTGTTTTCTGATCACATGCATCGTGAGTGACAGAATAAGAGAAATCTTATTGAATTAGCATTCAAAAACATTTTACTTGTGTTGGCAGAAAATGTCTGTGTTTGAAAATATTATAGAATATTTTGTATGTGGAAACCTTTGGGCTTTTCTGAAATACTTTTCTATTTTATTTCTTGGTTAATATTATTAAATGTTTAGTTTTTTTCTGCATGTAAAGATTATGAGAAGTGAAAGGGACTGTTCTTTCCATAAGGAAATATTTTTCTTAGGTTCATTTTATTGACTTTTGACTTGCTTTGTTTTGATGGCATGATTTTTGGCCAAAACATTTTTTTTTTTTCTCTTTAAAATAGTCTTAGGTTACTAGGGCTCTCCAAAAGGGAGTTTAATAAAAACATATCAGCATTTTTAACTATCAAGTTGAAGATTTCATTTCTCTTTGAGAGTTTTTTTTTTTTTTAATTTTTGCTTTTTAGGGCCCCATCCATGGCATATGGAGGTTCCCAGACTAGGGGTCCAATCGGAGCTGCAGCCACCAGCCTATGCCACAGCCACAGCAGCACAGGATCTGAGCCGCTCTGCGACCTTCACCACAGCTCATGGAAATGCCAGATCTACTGAGCAGGGCCAGGGATCGAACCTGCATCCTCATGGACTAGTTGGATTTGTTTCTGCTGCACCCCAACAGAAACTCCACCTTTGAGAGTTTAGCTAAAGGTCAGTGATAAAAGTGATGGAAAGCAAAGGACAATTCTGAGAAGTTGTGTATTTTTTTTCCCTTTATATGTTGGGTTTATTTTTGGCTTTGCATTTTTTTTTTTTCTTAGAGGCATTCGCAGAGGGAAATAAAGACTAGGACTCATCCCACAGGGCTGATACGAAGAGAGAGGCATCGGATTAAAAACAAGGGAGGTGAATTATCTGTTGGTATTCCAGACACTGAAAGTTATCTGAAGACACGAATAAGATAAAAGACTGGGTATATGCAAGGATAGATTTCTTAAAGACCACCAGCTAAAGTTTGTGACGTTCATTCTTCTATCCCATAGGACAGTCATATTTTACCATTTTATACATAAATAAAAATGACTTCCAGGCTTATTTGATTACAGACTAAATTACTCTGTCACAGGATGACAAGCAATGACAAATAGATTCCCTGTAATGAAAAGTCTGGCAGACCTTGTATTCTCAGCAAGACATGGTAAGAGGAAACCAGGCAGATTTTCCTTTCATTCATACTGTTTTACATGTGGACGAGTGTACTGTCATTCTCTATTATGTCATTAGGTCACCTGGAAGGTCTTATGTTTGGCAGGGCAATGTTAAGTTTCAGGGTAATTTTTCTGACTAGCAGCCCAAGGCTAATGCAGCAAAGTTTAAAAGATCAATTAAATTACAGGAAAGACTGTATAACAAAAATGTGTTTTGCCCACTTGTCAACATGGGTAGAGACAGTCATATTCTAAGAAGAACAATGACAGAATTCCATTTTCAGACTCTAGATTTTTAACAGAGGCAGTAAAAGTCGTCAAGATGATGAGTTTTGCTTCTTTATTAGTTTTTATGAAAAAACTTGGCAGTCTTTTCTGTCCATTGCAGATACTCTACCACCACATGCATTCTATGTATTAGCTCAACTTTCTGGGCACCCTTTCTAAATACAGCTTACTGCTGGAGATAAAGTGGACAGTGTGAGGATTGCAAGGCCATGGGACAAAGTTCTTGGAGGTAAAGGACTGTCTTACTCATATTTGCGCTCTCCTGTTTGCCATATAAAAGTGAACTAATGAATATATAAAGCTGTGAGTTAATAGATACATTGCTCTAGAGAGGAAGATAAGAGAGCTGAATTCTTCTTGTGCGCTTCAAGTGACAGTCACCATTAAGTAGTTGAACTTGAGTAGCTGGAAAGTGAGGGGATTGAGGATGAAGAAAGGGTATTTTTACTGTACTTAAATAGGAGATGCCATTATGTAATGTTTTCAGTTTAGACTCAAAAAAGGAAATGACTTTTTCTGCAAAAAAGGAAAATGTAAATCTGTTTCCTTCTTCACCATATGCCACAAAAAAAAAAAAAAAAATCGCAGATGTCAAAGAGAACACAGGCTGGAGGAAGCCAAAAAAACCAGAGTTCTTTTCCTTTTCCAGCTCAACAATAAATCACAATTCCATATTTAATAAGCATATTAGAAAGGAGGAAAGGTTTTGTAAGATACATGTTTTAAGTAAACTTTACGTATAAGTACATGCATCTCCAGACCTTAAATCTGCCCTTACCCCCTGGACTTTGAACACATTATTTCATTTGTCTGGAAGTTTGATTCTCCAGCCTTTCTGCTGTTCTAATTTTCCCATTAGAACTCACCTCCAGAATCCTTCCCTGCTTTCCTGGAGCTCTCTTCCCACATCCTCTAGCAGCATATTGTATATGCCTTTCTTTCATCTTTCATATGCTTTTACTCCAAATGGAATTTGAGTATCTTGAGGCATAGATTATGTCTTATTTGTAATAGCTGCTCCCGGTTCTGGCACACCACTTGACACATCTAGATAATGAACAAATGTTTATTAAGTAGATATGTTTATTAAAGTGAAATCTGAAACTCAGTAAGAAGAACGTATGATCAAAGAAATGAAGGTCTGATGCTGGCAAAGAGGACACAGCAGTCATTGCGTAAGTGACAAGTCTAGGAAAAGAAACCAGAACAGAAACAAACAAATCCTTGATTCAATTTTTTTTTTTTTGAGGGCTGCGCCTGTGACATATGAAAGTGCCCAGGCCACTGGTGGAATTGGCCCATACCACAGCCACAGCAACTTGGGATCCAAGCCATGTCTGCAACCTACACACAGCTCACAGCAATGCCAGATCCCTGACCTGCTGAAGGAGGCCAGGCATCGAACGTGCATCCTCATGAATACTAGTTAGATGGGTTTCCGCTGTGCCGCAATGGGAACTCCAATGCAATTAAATTTGAATTCAACTTTAAATTTTTCCAGTTTCCATCTGTGATTAACTTTTTAATTTGTGGGTATTTAGATGTGTATTTTAAGTCCTAAACTATTGGCTACTTTCTAATTATGTTGTATTAATTTTGAGCTTAATTCCACCAGTCAGAGAATATACCATTTTGATTCCATTCTTGGGAATTTATAGATACTTACTCTTTTCTCAGCAAATGGTCAGTTTTCTTCTATAGTTTCTTGAAAAGATTTTGCAGTGTGTTAAGTCTTTGGCTTTAAGATTCAATATGGTCAATGAGGTCAAAATTTTTATTACGATATAAATTTATATTCTTATTGACTTTCTGGTCTGCTTGTTCTCTCAAGAGGTGAGAAAAGTGTGTTATCATGTTCTGTTTTGTCTATTTCTCCTCTTAATACTTTCAAATTATAATATAGTTGGAGCTATGTTTTAATTTTTTGGTGGACTGATGACTTCATCATTATCAAACATTTCAATTTGTTTGTAGTAATGCTATTTGCTTTGAAGTCTACCTTGTATGATGTTAGTATAGCTAAACCAGTATTTTTGGTTTTGTTGGGTTTTGTGGTTTTGCATGGTATATCACTTTTGATGTTTTTATGTCCTTATTTTAAGGTGTATTCCTTGTAAGCATCATTTAGTCATTTTACCTTTGTTTTTATTGTGGGCTAAATTGTGTCCCACCTTCACCCCCAAATTTATAGGTTACCCTAGTACGTCAGAATGTGACTATTTTGGGGATAGATTCTCTAAAGAGATAATTAAGTTAAAATAAGGTCATTAGGTGGTGCTAATCCAGTATATCTGGTACCCTTGTAAGAAGAAAAACTCTGGACGCAGACAGGTACAGAGAGAAGACCACATGAAGACCATCTACAAGCCAAGGAGAGAGACCTCAGAAGACACTAACCTTGCCAACACCTTGATCTTGGATTCCTAGACTCCAGGGCTATGAGAAATAAACGTCTGTTGTTTAAACCAAGTCTGTAATACTTTGCTACAGCACACCTAGCAGACAAATACAGTCTTCCGTAAATTGGATTCTTTCTTTAGTTTACATTTAGAAAGTGTAGATTTAAAATAATTTATTTGAATGTAAATTTGCCCTTTTGTTTTCTGTTATTTCACACATTTGTCTCTATTTTTTCTCTCAAATTGATTTTCATTTTATTTTTCTCTTCTATTAGGTTATTGATTACATGGTTTTTTTTTTTTTTTTGGCTCTTTGTTTACTAGCCACTTCTTTTTTTTTTTAATTTTCTATTACTAGCCATTTCTAATGATTGTAACATGCTTCCTAGATTCAAAGTCTAACATATATTAGTAATTTTTATCATTTTCTAACAATGCGAGGACCTTGGAGCTTCTCCTACTTTTTGTAATATCATTGGCATAGATTTTATTTCTAAATATACTTTAGCCCTGTAAGACATTGTTATTGTTGTTGTTTCATAAAGTCCCATTCTTTTAGATTTGCTCACATTTTTAACACTCTCCTTTACCCTTAATTCCTTTAGGTGCCCCTGTCCTTTAAAAGCATTTTCCTTTGGTGTGTCAGATTCTTTTTCCTTCAGTTGCTACATAGTGCAATTGTGTTGGTAAAAAATTGACCTAGTTTTTTTTTTGTTTGTTTTTTTTTAATAAATATGCTTTTACTTCATTTCCACTTTTAAAATATTATCCCTGGGTATAGAAATCTAGGTTGGTAGTAATGTTCATTCAACACTTTGAGCATTTTGTTTGTTATCTATTTCCCTGTGCTCTTAGTAAAATCAGCTGTCAGACTTTTTATAACTCCCTTGGAGAAAATGTATCCTCCCCATCCTCCTTGGACACTTCAAGGTATTCTCTTGGTTTATGGTTTTTAGTAACTTTACTCCATTGATGCCTCAGTATGCTTCTGCCTCCTCTTCCTTCATGTAATTATCCAAAAATTTGGATTTGCCACCCTTCTTGAATCTGTGGTACCATTTCTTAATATTGAGAAAATGGTTTCAATTCCTCACTATCATTTTTATAAAATATTGTTTTATTCTTTTCTCTTTCCATAACTATAATTATATATACATCTCTCTTATCTTTCATCATGTCTTTTCATGGCTTGCTAGCTCCTTTATTTTTAGCACTCAATAATATTCCATTGTCTGGATGTGTCACAGTTTATTTATCCATTCATCTCCTGAAGGACATCTTGGTTGCTTCCACATTTTGGCAATTATAAGTAAAGCTCCATAAACATACACATGTGCATTTTTGTGTGAATATTACATTTCAGTTCTTTTGGATAAATACCAAGGAAAATGATTTTTGGATCGTATGTAAGAATATGTTTTGTAAGAAATAGCTAAAGCATATCTTCTAAATTGACTGCACTGTTTTTCATTCCTACCAGCAAGCAATGACGAGACTTTTTTTTTTTTTTTTTTAAAGAGAGTTCTTGTCACTTCACACTTTCACGAGCATTAGATGTTGTCAGTTTCCTGGATTTTGGCCATTCTAATAGGTGCATTATATCACATTATATTTTAATTTGCATTTCCCTGATGATATATGGTATGGAGCATCTTTTCTTATGCTTATTTGTTGTCTGTTTATCATCTTTTGTGAGGTGTCTGTTAAGGTCTTTGGGTCGTTTTTAAATCAGATTGTTTGTTTTCTTATTACTGAGTCTTAAGTGTTTGTATATTTTGGATAATATTCCTTTATCAGTTGTATCTTTTGCAAATATTTTTTCCCAGTCTGTGGATTGTTTTCACATTCTCTTACATTTGTCTTTTGCAGAGCAGAAACTTTTAATTTTAATGTAGTAGAGCTTATCAGTTACTTATCTCATGGATCATGCCTGTAGTATGGCATCTTAAAAGTCATTGCCATGCTTAAATTTTTCCTTTCTTTTTTTTTAAAAAAAAATGTTTGTAGTGTTATACTGTAAATAAATATAGTGATTATTTGAGGTTCTGGATACATATTTTTTTTTTCTTTAGGTGAAGACTTGTTTTTGCCTCAGGAGAACGTTAAGATAAACTGTAGTTTAATTAGGAATTGAGTTAATTTGTATTTAGACATCTGATCCTTGTACAAAATACTTTTGATGCCCTACCAGAGACTTTTTGGTTTTAGATGTCTCTAGACCATTTACTCTGCTCTACCTATAATTTAATTCCATATAGGATTTGTCATAGATTCCTGCAGTGTTTCCAGGGTTTTTTTTTTCCTTCTCTGGCTTCTTTTGGATTGATTTGTATTATTTATTATATATATTCCCTTGTTGCCATTTGCCTCGTTAGTTATTTATTATCTTTACTTTCGTTACTGGCCCCAGAGATCTTTGACTTACAAACTTGAATATTACTTGGTATTTTTACCTTCTTTATGGAAAATACAAGGATCTTAGAACCCTTTAAGATTTATCACCCTCCTGGATTCCCCTTGTGGCACAGCGGGTTTAGGACCCAGCACTGTCACTGTAGCAGCTTGGGTCACTTTTGTGGCACAGGTTTGATTCCCGGCCTGGGAACTTCCACATGCCCTGGGCATGCCCCCCCCCCCCCAAAAAAAAAAAGATTTATCACCCTCCTGACATATTTGTTATTGTCTATTTTTAACCACATAAGCATTATCAGAATGATTAATTTATTATTTGTTCATCTTATGATCATTCTAGTGGAAATTGGGATCTGGACCCCATTTCTAAGCACTGTCAATCCTCTTAACTTGCTCTGTTTTCTTTTCCCCACACACTTCCCTTACTCTAATACACTGCTCTAGTGTAGGATACTCAAGCTCCATGAGGGTAGAGATCCTCACCTGTTTGTCTGCTGATGGATCCCTAGGTGCTTTGAAGAATTTCTGGCATAAAGTAGTTTTCTCTTTCTTTCTTTCTTTCTTTCTTTCTTTCTTTCTTTCTTTCTTTCTTTCTTTCTTTCTTTCTTTCTTTCTTTCTTTCTTTCTCTCTCTCTCTCTCTCTCTCTCTCTCTTTCTTTCTTTCTTTCTTTCTTTCTTTCTTTCTTTTGTCTTCTTAAAGCTGCACCTGTGGTATATGGAGGTTCCCAGTCTAGGAGTCTAATCGGAGCTGTTGCTGCTGGCCTATGCCAAAGCCACAGCAATGCCAGATCTGAGCTGCATCTGCAACCTACACCACAGCTTGTAACAACGCCAGATTCTTAATCCACTGAGCAAGGCCAGGGATCCAACCTGCAACCTCATGGTTCCTAGTGGGATTCGTTTCTGCTGCACCAATATGGAACTCCTAGTTTTCAACAAATATTTGTAAAATGGACTAGTGAAATACATTACCTAAAAATATCACCTGCTCCTGAGCAAAAAACAGCTAAAAACTAATGTCAGAATGCTCAGAACAGGAGTTACCATCGTGGCTCAGTGGAAACGAATCTGACTGGCATCCATGAGGATGGATGGATCCTCAAAAGACCCTAAAAAGACTAAAAAAAAAATGCTCAGAACAGCATATCTTAGTTCAAGTTTGTTAAGAGATTTTTTTTTAAAAGTCAAAATTGTAGGTTCACTTATTTTTCAGTAAATCATTTATTCCTTTATATCAAATTCTGAGATAAAGAACCCAGACAGGTTATGAGGACACCATATTTTAATAGATTTTTCTGATTATTATTTGAAGATTTGGGGGCTCAGTGAGCAAAAACCAGGAAATCATTACTTCTTACTGAGTTCATCCAGATAAAGCTTGTTTTTGCCAGTATGTATTAGACATTACATTTGTAGCCCTGGCACCAATTGCCAGTGTAATTAAGGTAAGGAATATTCATTGAGCAACTTCTATAAACCAGACCCCTTTTACATGAATAATTTTACTTAATTATCATTAACTCCTTGAGCTATTATTCCTGTTCCTGCAGGTAGGTGAGAAATTCTGTCTCGGTAGTTAAGTAGCTATGCCATCTGACATTTCCACTAGTTTTTTCTTTTCTGCTAATGAGGGGTGGTCTTTGACCTCTCAGATTCTGAGTTTAGGGGACAGAAAATCAACCACTTGCCAGGAACATAACTTTGGCTGGTGCCTTTGTCTGCTGAGGCCATAGTTTCTTTACCTGTAAACAGGGAGGATTAAAACAACTACAGTTTTTATACAATGATCTTCCTGATTCCCCCAGATCAGAACAGATAGAAGAGAGTTCAGAGAGTCTGCCTCTAATGTTTCATTTAAGTTTGCTTTTCTATTTGCTAACTTTCTTCGGCTGCCGTCCACTTTCCTATCTCCCCTGAAGGCCAGAGAAAAAGCTGTTGGGGTGTGGACAACGAATGATATATGTGCAGTTCTCAATAGACATATAATGCATTTTTGAATTCAGAAGTAATCATTTTATTAAATCTAAGACAGTCAGAACTTGAATAATTCTAGCGAACAAAGCCCAGCATTTTTTAATCATTTCAAATTGACTTTTTTTTTTTCCTCCCACAATATTTTATTTTAGCCTTTAAAAAAGTCTATGAGGGAGTTCCTGTCGTGGCGCAGTGGTCAACGAATCCGACTAGGAACCATGAGGTTGCGGCTTCGGTCCCTGCCCTTGCTCAGTGGGGTAACGATCCGGCGTTGCCACGAGCTGTGGTGTAGGTTGCAGACGCGGCTCGGATCCCGCGTTGCTGTGGCTCTGGCGTAGGCCGGTGGCTACAGCTCCGATTAGACCCCTAGCCTGGGAACCTCCATATGCTGTGGGAGCGGCCCAAGAAATAGCAACAACAACAACAAAGACAAAAGACAAAAAAAAAAACAGTCTATGAGGAAGTAATCATTATAGTTGTATTATCAGTGAGGAAACAGGCTTAGTAAAAAATTTTGTCTGCCCAAGACTACGCTATTGCAGAACAACTCCAGATATATCATTTATACCACACAGCTACAAATAAAAAACGAGAAACTGCCATTGATTTTTCTGATTATGTTTGACATAGAAAGGAAGAAAATAAACAAGGTAATGGAGTGATTTTCTTAGAGAATAGAGATTTGATCGAGCTTTCCCAATCTTACTACCTGGTAACCCTCCCTTTGATAAGAATTTTAGATGGAGAAAGAAATAACACTCATTTTTGCTTTAGAAGTAGCATGAATGGCAAGCCAGAAATATTCTGTTTTGACAATGTAACTTTGTAACTGCTTTCTGTGTCCAGTTTTATTTTTGAAGTAAAAATCAGAACACTTTTTCTTTTCCATATCGATGAATGGTAGTTTATTGATTTTGTTTTTAACCTGGAGAATTTCTCAGCAGGGTGTGTTATTTTATATAATATCTTCATGGCTCATGTTTAAGAAAATTTGGGAAGTAATCCTAAAAATGAAATGCATATGCTTTTCAACATGTCTACTCTTAAATTAACAGTAATGATCTTTTTGATCATAACATACCATAACATATTTTGTGGAATTTAAGGAAAAATACATTTTTATATTATTATTAAGAAATAATTCATGTAAAAAATTTTAAAACATGTGAACAAAAATAAGGAAAATACGATGCCAGTATTCCTTTACATTAGAGAAAATAGTTGTTAACATTTTGATGGATAATTATACATACAGTTATGAAAATGGAATCCATCTGTGCATACTGCTCTTTTATTTTTTAAAATAAAATGTATTTTTAACATCTTCCTAAGTAATTACATATTTTTCTAAAAGGTTTTTTTTTTTTTTTTTTGCTAAATTTGCATCTACCAGTATTTTTCTTCTGTGGTATTGCTCTGTCTTGCCATCTGAGGTAATTACTATGCTGGATTTTTGTGTATTTTATGTTCTTTACGCTTTTTTAAAAAAGACATTTGCATGGTAACACATTCAGAAAAATGCATAATATATAATGAAAAACTTATGTGTTTTTTAAAAGTAATCTCACATGTCAACACCATATGTAAATACCACTCTGATGCATCTCTGTTTAACCTCTACTGTTCTGCTGAAGATGGATTAAAGCCACTTAATTAAGGAAACTATACACAGCAGCGGAGAAAGTGTGTTTAGAGAAAGAGACTCTAGTTAAGAAATCTGAAAATTAATGGTCAAAAGGGTAGGAAGAGAAGTTACAAGAGAGAATAGTGTCATTGTGTCACGTTGGATGACAAAACAGTCAAAAACATAGGCGACAGTAGCACAAAAGCTTGAAATCCTTGAAGTCTAGAAAGATGAAGGCTGAGACTTTTCCATTGGATCTGGAAATTAGCCTCACACTGATGACATTTTTTTCATGGTTGTTTTGGTGCAGTCAGTGAAAGGAAGCCACCAGATGGAAATGGAGTGAAGAGTTTAAGAAGCTTAGCAAAGGAGAAAAAAAGAAACAAGAAGGCAATGTTTAAGCAGGATGATTTAATCACAGAGGTTTATATTAGTGCCATTTGTTTGCTTGTCTATTTTCATAAGAGATTTAAGTATTTCTGTACTTTGAGGTGAAAAGCAACAAGTAGTCATGTTGCAGATGGAAAGAATCAGAGCACAGAGCTGGAGGGACAAGGACCACACGAAGGGCATGGAAGGGCAGAGTTGTGAATGGAGATATGCTGAGAGTGAAAGAATAAAAGAAAATAGGTTATGGATGATCGAGGTCCATTTGAAGCTGAGGGCATTTTTTTTTACTGGTTCCTGTTTGCTCAGTGAAATGATTTCCTAATGTTGATAACAGCAGCCTCAACAATTTGCAGTGTTTTAGGAGAATGGGAGATGGTAGAATAGAAATAATGGAAAAGAATAAAAGGTAGAGATTGAAAGACCAAACACAGTTGGAAAATATGCTCTGGAATTTGTATTAATCTGAAGGTTGTGTGAGTTTTTCTCCTGCAGCACTTAAGCCAACTTGGGCAAGGAAACGTGGATTTTTTTTCTCATGTTGGGAGTATGTAGGCTAAGTGGGTAAGGGAGACAGGGAGTCTTACTTTACATGATCCATCATGGAGTCTAGCCTGAGTAGGGAAGGAGGTAAGGCCAGACAGAGGTTTATTGATGAGGGGAAGGGATCAAGAGATTTGAGGTTTGTGTAATGAATGAAGTAGTAGAAGAGCTGGAAGCAGATAAGCAAATTGGTGGTCAGTTTGAAATATATGCATTTAAGGTTTCATGTGTCATAAAGGTAAGGTGAGTACTGCGACCACATAAAGAAACTCACATACTGTCTTCCTCAAACATTGTTTTAAAACAAGTTTGAAGAGAAAATAGGCTAAAATTGTATTTAAAATTGATGAGGTACTTGACTGATAACTATAGGTTAATAATAATACATTTAATTCAACAGCATTAAATTCCTGAGCTCTCAGAAATTTGCTAAAAATTTTGGCAAATAATAGTGCCATAAATAAGAATTCTTGGCTTTAGAATATTAAAATAATAAATAGGAGTTCCCGTCGTGGCGCAGTGGTTAATGAATCCGACTAGGAACCATGAGGTTGCGGGTTCGGTCCCTGGCCTTGCTCAGTAGGTTAACGATCCGGCATTGCCGTGAGCTGTGGTGTAGGTTGCAGACGCGGCTCGGATCCTGCGTTGCTGTGGCTCTGGCTTAGGCCAGTGGCTACAGCTCCAATTCGACCCCTAGCCTGGGAACCTCCATATGCCGCGAGAGCGGCCCAAAGAAATAGCAAAAAGACAAAAATAAATAAATAAATACATACATACATAAAATAATAAATAAAAAGCTTAGGGAAAGAAATAAAAAAGATCAATGGGGATCATTCATATTAACTTTAGGAAGTACTTTCCAGGCTGACTTTCTAAAAATCTCTGGAGTTTTCTCCTGGGAAGCTGTATCTTGCTACTATATATTTGTAGCATACGTAGAACAGAAGGAAATGCAGGTTTTGAAATTGCTAATTCAAGTTGAGCATAAAAATATCCACTGACCTGGCACCATTCTGTCAATTTTCCTTTCCTCTTCCTATGATGCTAGAGATGTATGCTCCCTAAAAGGGTGAGTGGAAGCTATTAGTAATCTGTCATGGAAAGAAATTGATCTCTCTCTTTTTTTTGAAATTTTAAAAATGCATCTCACGCGAGAGCTCTTTGGTACTTTACAGAGATGGAAAAGCTCAATAATTTATTTACAGTGCATTGAGAGCTAGGTAAGGTCAATCAAAGCAATTTCTTGCACAGTCCCAGGATGATTTAAAAATAGGAAACTAAGAGTGGTAGAAATAGTTATCCCATACAGATATTCTTGTTCACTTAATATAATTATATTTTTTAACAGACTTAACAGTAGTTGATTATCCAGGTATTTGATACACTCAAATCAAATATAGCATCATATCAAACACCAGATAAAGCATTTAGTAAAAGTGCCAAACATAACAAGTACAAAGTGTCAGGACAAGTATTTGTCATTGTGAATTATATAGTAGTAGACACTCTATCTAAGGTCAAATGCATATTATTAAGTAGTGCCCTTTTGAGATTTTGTGTGCTCTAGCATTTTGACTAACCTAGTAAGAGTGATTTTTTTTTTTTTTAGTCTTAGTAACAATTTCTTTCTTTTTTTTTTTTTTTTTAGTAACATAATTTCTTAAAGATGATCTTGACATTTTAATTTTTGAACTTGGAACCTGCATTGAAAATACACTGACTGTGCTTCCTGCTTGCTTGACTGCTCTCTTTCTTTTATTTTTTTTCCTCCCTTCTTCCTTTTTCCTTTCTGAATAATTTAGTTTAAAAGCCAGGGGATGAGGCCAAGTTTTCCAGGCTGAACAGTGGGTGTTTCTCCTGTCAAGAGTTTAGACCAGGAGGTAGAAAGGTGCCCAGAGGTTGAAGCCCAAGTGAGAAAAGTAGCCATTTGGGGTACTGGCTTTGTAGGGTCAAGAGATTTGTTACATAGGGAGTATTGATTAAATAGGTAAGTATATTCAGAACAGTGGGAGCTATGTTTCTCACTGCCAGAGAAGAAGCTATAAATATTGAAAAATGGAAAATAAAATAAGTCTGTTGCAATGCACTGGAATTGAAGGTGTTGGGGGAATATATAATTTTCAATATGTACACATAAATACAGAAAAAATATATATGTGTATATTTTTTCCCCTAATTTGGTCCACTGATAGCGTCTCACAGCAGTGACAGCCTATAGGGGCAGAAAAATTCTCCTTCCCTTCTAGGTTCTTGGGCTGGTCTGAAATTAAATGACATGAGACAGATTAGTAGGAGAAAAATAAATTTAATTTTCTACATACATGATCCCCAAAGATTCGGGACTCAGGAACAAGTAGGGCAATTGAGATTTATATGCCATCCAGAGCTAAGGAATGGGATAGAGGCCTGGAGCTTCGAAGGGGAGGAGGACAATTCACAGGAAGATAAAAAGAGCAGGTGTTTGTTCTGTCATTCAGGTAAATCTTTCAGATGAAAAAACTATCTCTGGTAATAGTTGTCTTTCTGGGCCACGCATACCCGGTGGCTATGCCATTACGTTATAGATCATCTAATAAATGACCATCAGAGAGAAAATCTTTAACTTGATTAATAAAAGCTAGTTACCTTTTTAAGCCACAAGTAATAGTTGTGATTGATACTTGATGTTTATTTATTTAATATGTACATGTGTGTAACTTTTAATTTGTTCCATGGTTCTAGTATTAACTTGTCTAATCTACCTAACAAACTTATGAGTTAGAGATAATTATTTTCCTTATTCCACAAATGAGGAATTATAGCATGGAGAGGGTAAGAGAGGTTAAGTAACTTCCCCAGGGTCACACAGCTGGTTGGTGGGGCGGAGCCAGGATTCAAATATAGACAGTCTAGGTTATGTTGCCAAGTATATCATTCCATTGTTGTGCACTTAACTTAAATTGCTAAATAACAGAAACATTGTGGACTCCATGCAACCAATCAGATCTTCCTAAGGCTTTGTTTCCTTCAATAAGAACAATAGACTAAAGGACAGTAGGTTTAGTCCTTCTGTTCAACTCTTTGAATGAGTTCAGCTGTAGACTGAGCCTTTCTGTACTGTGAGGTTTTTCTGTTTCTAAAAAACTTCTCGACCATCCCTTCTCTGTACATTTCTATCCTCTAAGCCTCCTCTTTCAAAGATGAATTTCTTGCAAGTACATTTAACAGTCATGACCTCACTTTTCATTCTCCCATCAATTCACCACGTTATGGGTTCAAAGTCCATGACTCTTCTTACACTCATCTGCAGAACGTTACTGAGATTTCTAAAAGGTCAAACCTCTTGGGCTCATTCCTGTTTAACCTCTCTTAAGCTTTTGACTTTGTTGAAAATATGTTCTTTCCAAAGTTCCCTTTTTAACTTCCTCTTACTTCTCTTTCCAATTGCTTCTTGATGCGTTAAAGATTTGTATATCACAGGCTTTTGTCCCTCACCCTGGAGTGTCAACTTTCACATGTATACTAAGACTTCTGACTCTATAATTTCAATGTCAGCATCTCTCCCGGGGTAGTCCTACAGATCAAACTGCCTAACAAACACCTTTTCCTGGTGTCTCATTGGCCTCAAAGTTTGCATGTGAAAATCTAAACTGTTACCTCCTATCTTCAGTGATGAAATGTGTGCTGCTCTTACCTACGTCCAGGTCATTGCAATCTCTGGCAAGGCCCTTCTCCTCTGTGCCTTCAAAGGCACATCTTCCCTATGGAAACCTGGAAAATGCAAATTCACTAACTGAAAATGAAGAGTGACATTGGTGTTTTTGTCAGAATGTGGCAGGGTTTTTTTTTGTTTTTTTGTTTTAGTAATTACAACTTGATTGACCAGAATGAAATATCCATTTACTTTTCCATCCATACTTTACATCCAGAACAGAGAAAACTTAGCCATGTAAATGCACTCTTCATCATCCCTCTGCCACTGTCTGGCTCTTAAATAAGAAAAGGGACTGTTCTATGCAGGAAACTTGGCAGCCATTCTTCTATTGCACTATGGAGGTTTTTGTGGGCAGTTAGAGGCCTGTTCATCATTCCTACATCTCTCTATCCCTTTCCAGAAAACAGCCGGGCAGGAAGCATGTGGTAATTGAGGTGGCACACTGTCGCCCAAGAGGGAGCTCTGGAAGTGGTACAAACTGAGGATGAGATTTTCGTGTATGGTGCCTTTCTGGTATCGCAGCACTCAGATGCATGTATAGGGAATGGTCTCAAGTAGTCAGTGAAAGCCCTATAGAAACTAGGAATTGAAATAGAAACTCCTTACATGTGTGCATTTGGATATCTAAGACAGGGATCCAAAGAGAACTGCATTGAATCCAACTGAGGTGAGGAAAATTAAAAGACACAATAGAAAAATAAAAATAGGAATTTCCTGGTGGCTTAGCAAATTAAGGATCTGGCATTGTCTCTGCTATGGCTTTGGTCACTGCTGTGATGCTGGTTTGATCCCTGGCCAGGGAACTTACACATGCCATGGCCACAGCCAAAAAAAGAAAAAGAAAGAAATGGGAAAAGTAAAATGCCCCCAAAGATGGAAATGTAGACGGAAATTAAATATTAGAGAAAGAATAGTTTCCAGGAAGTAGTTATTCTAAAATTCAAAATAAAATTTAGAAAATATGCTCATACTCATCAAAGGATGTTTTTATTAAACAGGAGTAGAATCCCTAGGGGAAAGGCTGAGATAAATGGATAAGAAAATGGTTTATAAAGATATGCAGACTGTCACATGCAGAATGGATAGGCGATGAGGTCTTGCTGTATAACACAGGGAACTGTCCAATCACTTGTGATGGAACATGATGAAAGATAATATGAGAGAGTATGTATCGATGTATGACTGGTTCACTTGGCTGTATAGCAGAAATTGAACAGTGTACATCAACTCTAGTAAAAAAGTTTAAAGATACGTAAGAGACATACAGAAGGATTACAAGGTAAATAAAACCACAACAGCAGAATGTTAAAGCCTGTATCAGAGGCATATAGGTTATAATTGACACAGCGCAGTAAAAGAATAAGATCTGAAGAGCTCTCCGAGAACGCAGAGGGAAAAGATAAAATTAATGAGAGAAAATGCAGTAGGTGAGAAAAACAGAAAATGAAAGTGCCACTTCAGCATTATTGGTAGGTGTAAAGAAGACTTTCTGAACAATAGAAAAGGAACAATGAAAAATATAACTCAAATGCCTTTTTCTGAAGTTAAAAAAATTGAATATCAAAAAGGCCCAGCATATTCTAAACAATTTCACCAAAAAGCATCCTGGCACATCTGATCAAAAATGTTTAATTTTAAGGTTAAAAAAAATTAGAATCATCCATTAAATAAGAAAACATGCATTCTCTTCTCTTTTCCCAAAATACCTATCTTAAATCAATGGAGATGGATCTATATACATCTTCAAGGTTTGTGTATTATAATTTTATTCATATCTAACTTGTGTTTCATGAGAAAGAAAAAGATAATCTTTGGTATGAAGAGGCTGTGAAAGTTCATTACCCACATGCTCTTCTAAAAGGTTTTGAAGGCTTATTCCAGGTATATAACTCCTAGATACAGATCTTAAAATGTGGATAATGTAACTAGAAAAAGATTTTGCATTGATACTATTGCTGGAAAAGATAACAGCATAGCCATTTAGCCAACTCGCTGCATAATACACAGAGAGCAATAAACAGTCATAAGAAATCATAGAAAATATAGAGCATCAACAAAATGACAGGTGAGATATCAGACATCATTTTCATGGCCTTCTCATTCTTTTTCTTACTGCTCTCAAAAGGACTGCATAGGAAACCCAGAGAATGTGTTGTATTCCTGTCGGTACACCCCATCTTCTCTCAATACCACCATGCCCACCATTGCAAACTCATTGAAAGACCCACGCCATAGGTCTCTAATTTATACTCATATCCGTGTCTCCCATAGATCCAACAGGACTAGCTCTATCATGCTTTATTTTCCTACTCACTTCAGCCACCACATGAAACTCAGACTTCCCAGGTTATCCCGTTCTTAGGAAAGGAATACCGGAGCAGACAAAACACTGACCTTAGAAGTTCCAAGGGAAGCTCAACCCTGCAATTCACATCTTATCTAGTTGTTCTTAACCTTAGTAGAGCCAATGTCCTGCTCTTATAACAAATATTTTATAGTGCTTGCTTTACTCTCTTGAAATGAAATTTATAGGCATGCACAATTGAAAACAGTCATACTGGGGTAATATACAGGGAAAAATACAGGGGCAATTATTTGTAATAAAATACATGTGCTGTTAAAGTTCAAGCAGAGGACAACACTAGAGTATGTGGTGAAGGGTTAGAGGCTACGATGATGTGTAGACTCATCAAAGGCAGACTGACACAGGTGTGTGTTCTTGCAACTCTGAAATAGAGTGATAGTGTAGTTTGTGATGTGATTTATTTTTTTAATGTTGAATAACGGCTGGTCAACTTCCAAACAAAATAGGATAAATTTTTCCTTCAAGTTAAATGGTAGTTCTCATTCCTAGAAAATTTAGCATTAATTAAAATTTTCATAGAAAATCTTTGTACTTACATGTAAAATGGAGTTAGGTTCTAGGTGGACAGGGTTAAGAGAAGATTTTTCATCCACATTAAAGTTCTGTAAGATAATCCAAGTTTATGTGCTGGTGTGTGATAAAGAACTTTTTTGTTTGAGTGTACCATTCACTGAAGAGTATCTAGCAATTTCAGCACCCTTCTATTAATTATAAGTGGTGCCACTCCAAACATTGGGGCAGCTGAAACAACTCCCACAAATTTCCACAATGTCCCCTAGGGGGCGGTACTGCCTTTGCTGAAAAACTTGGTTAAACTTAAATTCGCCTGAGTTTATCATACCCAAGAAAGTGCTAACTTTGGCTTTCTTTGCTGTGTATGCAAACAGATCAATACTAAGTGAAAGTGGTTTGAGATGTTCCCAGAAAAAAATTAACCATCTGAACTCTTTGTGCTCCAATTTTTGGTATGCTTAAACTTAATTTTCAGAATTGGTTCTTTGTTTGGAATTTGGAAAAGGACTTCTACATTAAAACTGATTATCCTTAAATTCTCTGAAAGTTGACCATCATCGAAATTTTATAATGTCATAATAGAATTTGTTTTAATATTTTTAAGGGAAAGAGAAATTATTTTGCTTGTAGGTGCAATACTTTTAGTTTATAATACTAAATCATTATAAATAAGTATGAGCTTTAAATTATATAAAATAATAGAACAGTTCTTTGATAATCCTAAAGATTCCCTAATTTTCCCTAATTTTGTTAAGAGCAAGTAAAAATTATTAGTATATATAAAATAATATGGTATATAAATGCTAAATGAAGTGAGTAATCAGAATGGGATAAAATTAATTGGAGAGGCATTTTTGTGCAGGATATTATTAAACTAAGCTGGTAAGTATAGAACGTCAGAAAAGATAGGATTGTATTTGAAGAGAGCTCATGGAATGTGAAAGGACATAAAGGTATAGAACTGGCATAAAGGTAGAAAACAGAGGTGACAAGTTGTAGAATAAACCAGTGCTTTAACTACTAAAATGTAAAAAGTGGGTGGAATTCAATTATATCTCCATTTAAAAAGCTTGTTTTTTTTTTTCTTTCTTTTCTTTTGTCTTTGATATATTTCATTTATTTATTTATTTTTGTCTTTTCTAGAGTCGCACCCGAGGCATATGGAGGTTCCCAGGCTAGGGGTCGAATTGGAGCTGTAGCTGCCAGCCTACGCCAGAGCCACAGCAACACGGGATCCGAGCTGCATCTGCGACCTACACCACAGCTCACAGCAATGCTGGATCCTTAACCCACTGAGCGAGGCCAGGGATCGAACCCGCAACCTCATGGTTCCTAGTCAGATTGGTTAAGCACTGAGCCATGACGGGAACTCTGATATATTTCATTTATTTTAGCAGGGCATCAACAGAATCTTGACCATATTAACTAGACATTTTTAGCAATGTGACTGCTTACCTGAAGGCACTGATCCCAGTTTTTTTACTTTGACATCCTATTTTCTATTTCACAGCAACATCTGGAGCATTTCTATTCCTCTAGGGATTTTTTTTTTTTTTTTTTTGAGAAGTAGCAAAGATTATCTGATTACTGAGGCACAATTCAAGACATTATTCTAGACCACAGAAAGGGTGTGTTTGCTCCCAGAAACACCAATGATTCAATTTTGGAGTCTTGGATAAATAACAAACACTACTGAAATTCTGATTATGGGCTTTGATTTTATAGCCAAAATCTATGTGTCTGCTAATTTACATTTTTATGTCTAGTTATTCACTCTATATTTATTCAAGTTCTCAGGTAAAAGAAATATTCGGCTATACTAATGCATATATGTATATATATGTGTGTGTGTATGTGTGTACATATGTACATATCTATATGTGTATATATGGTTATGATACATACATATATACACACTGTTTATGATGTGTATGCATATATAGTGAATATAAGTTAAATTTAGTATGACAAACAACTTCACCTATATATTAGGTTAATAAAGCATCTGTTTCATAAATTATAAACGCTCTTTTAAAATATTTCCATTTATTACTAGTGTGGAATAATGTAAATCAAAAGAATACAAAGGAAGGGGCTACTTTATAAACACTATTAATACCCCAGCTTCAACTCAATTATATCAACTCATGGAAAAGCTTTCTAAAATTATAAGTATAATTTTTAAAAGGTGGCAAAATGTCAAATTTAAAACCATATTGTCAATTCAAGGGCAAAATTAATTAGCTAAATTATCCCAGTAGGTTTGGTGGTCTTCTTTTGTCTGGGCCACCTGCTTTCCCCATTCTTGTCACCCTGGCTTCTCACACTCATACCCATAACCCTGTCATTGACCATGTCATTGTTTAAGAGCATCGTGATTTCTAAAAGGATGTGTGTGAGGGTCATGTTTAAACCATTGTCAGTTGAATTATAATTACGGTGATTGTTATCTAGTGAAAGCTTTTTTGGCAAATTTCCACCAGAAGGCTCAACTTGCATCCAAGTTTATTTTCATTAAGCTATTGGGGTTTGTCATTCCATTTAAAAAGAGATTTAAATCCAGTTTTTTAAAAAATAATGGTGGCATTACTGAATTCCATAACTATCAAAAAGGGCTTCTGAATTCACTTAAGAATCAATTGACTGATTGTCTTAAAACTATCACAGACCAGGACATTGAACCATATATGATGTGTGCTTGTGATGTTGACTATAAAATATGTGTCTACGTAAAATGGAATATTTTTTCTGAACTAATTTTTTTATGGAAGAGGAAATTTATAAAACTATGAGCTATTAGTTTTTTAAAAATCATGTTGTACCTTGTGATCAATAAGTATTATGCCTGTTGTTGTGCCTCTGTATATAAGTAGTTCCAAAGGAATAGGAAAATAATTCCTTTGAGAAATTTTACTTTTGTTTACTCTGAGTTACATATAAGAAAAATTAATGGTTTTATACAACAGTAATTAGAATTTTGGAGACTGTGTTATATATTTAATGAAAAAATATCAAAACTGGTCTCAGAGTTCTTGTTGTGGTGCAGTGGAAGTGAATCCCACTGGAAACCATGAGGTTGTGGGTTCGATCCCTGGCCCCCTCAGTGGGTTAAGGATCTGGCATTGCCATGAGCTGTGCTGTAGGTCGCAGATGCCAATTAGATCTGGCGTTGCTGTGGCTCTGGCATAGGTTGCCAGCTACAGCTCCAATTAGACTCCTAGCCTGGGAACTTCCATACGCCGTGAGTGTGGCCCTTGGAAAGACAAAAACAGACAAACAAAACTAGTCTATTAGCATTTCAGTTACTCCATTTTATTCTGTATGTGCTGTGCATACTGAAAGGAGAGAGAATATAAAAACACTAGCATCCTAAAAATAAAAGTCATGCTTACTTATTGTTCATGGGTTTCAAGACCATTGGTTAAATAAGCCCTTTCATCAAAATTATCTTCTAAATAAAAATCTCAGAACATGACTTCTTTCAGATATAAATGTACTAAAGTAAAACACAGATGAAAATCCTAAAATGAAGGCTATCCCATGGCAAGATAGCACTTGAAAATTAAAAATGCAAATTTCTTATTTTCGTATTTCTAAAGTTTATACGTACTTCCACAATTGCTTGTCTGTGTGACTTTCAACCTTTTAAAATATAACAGTCCCTCAGTATCTGCACGCCCCAGGATATCAAAATCTGCAGATACTTAATTGTATAATACTCTGATACAAAAAAGGGTATTATAGTCTGCCCTCCTTGTCTAGAGGTTCTTTGTCCACAGATACAACTAACCAAGGATCGAAACGCAGAACCTACAGTTACTAAGGGCTGATAGCCATAATAATACTTTATATTCCCAAGCACTTGGCAAATTATGAAGCGTATTCACAAACATTTCCATTCAAATAAAAGATAATCCTCATATCATGCACTTCTAAAAAATCGGAGTGTGAAGATTCTCAGAATGTTATCTAATTTAAACTCAACCCAATGATGTCAGCTGGGAAAAAACTTTTATCTCTTTTTCCTTTGTATCATTTCATTACTGAAGAACCAGCTCTTTACCACCAAGCAAATATTTCAGATTCATGAGGCAAGAAAGCCTAAACACATAGAGGTGTTCATAATCTCTAAACAAGTCTGTTAAAACAGTTTATAGGTCTGTTAGAAGGTAAACTGAGGCATATTAAAAGTTTTCAAAGAATTTATTTGAGCAAAAATCTAATCCAAAAGGGCAGTGCCAAGCAGAAAGTTGTTAGGAGTGTACTTTGCCAATAGGAACCAGGAGAAAGACTTACAATGGGCTTCCCTCAGCATCCCAGGGGTTAGTTCCAGGATCGCTATGGTTACCAAAATCCCAGGATACTCAAGTCCCTTATATGAGCTGGCCCTCAGTATCTGCTCATCCTGCATTCACGGATGTGAAGGGATAACTGCATATTAGTTTTCATTAAGTCATGGTCTTAAGAAAAAGATCCTTCACAACAGTGCATTTTTGTGAAGAATTTTAATTGTCTTTTAAATTATCCCTTCTAGGAGTTCCTGTCATGGCTCAGTGGTTAATGAATCCGACTAGGAACCATGAGGTTGCGGGTTTGATCCCTGGCTGGGCTCAGTGGGTCAAGGCCCAGCGTTGTCGTGAGTTGTTGTGTAGGTCGCAGATGTGGCTCAGATCCCGCGTTGCTGTGCCTGTGGCCAGCAGCGGTAGCTCGGATTTGACCCCTAGCCTGGGAACCTCCATAAGCCTCAGGTGTGGCCTTAAAAAGACAAAAAAAAAAATTTTTAAATAAATAAATTATCCCTTCTAGAAGTATTTATTGGCAACTTCATTTTTTTTTTTTAATTTCCAAGTGTGATTTTTTTTTTCCATGGAAAAATACTGCCTGGAATGTTCTAAAACATAGATTCCTTATTGCTTCACTTGTTTTTAAAGTGTTCGAATTTTTTTTTTTTTTTTTTTGTCTTTTCAGGGCCACACTCGTGGCTCATGGAGGTTCCCAGGCTAGGGGTCTAATCTGAGCTGTAGCTGCCAGCCTACACCACAGCTGCGGCAACTCAGGATCTGAGCCGTATCTGTGACCTACACCGAAGCTTACAGCGACACCAGATCCTTAACCCACTGAGTGAGGCCAGGGATTGAACCCGCAACCTCATGGTTCCTAGTCGGATTTGTTTCCCCTGCGCCACAATGCAAACTCCCTAAAATGTGTGGTTTTTTTTTCCTACTTCCTTTTCCCAGTGCCAAGACACTTTGGTCTAATTCACATATATTTTTCAGTTTAAAGGGTATTTGATATGTATTTGATAAATTAGTTCAATGCCAAATGGTTTTGGCATGATTATCATCTCATCCTAGAATCTTTATGCTTTAAATGTACACTGATGAGTAGAATAACAAATAGAAGAATCACAAGTTAATTCTCTGCTTGTAATTAAGATAAAGGGAATAAAAAAAAAGTTAATGCTATAGGTCAGAGAAGCAGAGAAATAATGGGAGGGAGAGAACGGAGAAAAATCTACTGGTTTTCAGTATGTCATTGTTTCTTACACAAGAACAATGGAACATGGACCACACATGGCTTAATTAAACTCCAGTCACAGCCTCTACCATTGCCCCAGGTTCAAGCTGACCTTTGATGACAATGTAAGACATTCATCTCCTGGGAATCTATTGTTTGGATTGGCCTTAAATTTGTTGTTACAGTTACAAACCATAAGGAATGCAGGTTTTCACAGAATCACAAATTGGAATGAAAATGGAACTATATGTTCTGGATCACAGACCATATCTTTGTATATGTATTCCTAATATGACATTAATAATCCTTATATCATTTCTTTATATGTAAGAAAGAGACTTCTAATTTCGGATTGAGATGATCGAATCAATCAATGGTAAATATCAAGAGAAAAATAACCATAGTTTTTATTTTTTATACTACTCAATGAATTGATTACATTTATAGTTGTACAATGATCCTCACAACCCAATTTTATATCATTTCCATCCCACATCCCCAGGGCATCCCCCCACCCCCCAACCTGTCTCCTTTGGAAACCATAAGTTTTTCAAAGTCTGGGAGTCAGTATCTGTTCTGCAAAGAAGTTCATTGTGTCCTTTCTTCAGATTCCACATGTAAGTGATAGCATTTGATATTGGTGTCTCATTGTCTGACTGACTTCACTTAGCATGATAATTTCTAGATCCATCCATGTTGCTAAAAATGCTGGTATTTCATTCCTTTTAATGGCTGAGTAGTAGTCCATTGTGTATATGTACCACATCTTCTTGATCCACTCCTCTGTCGATGGACACTTGGTTGTTTCCATGTCTTGGCTATTGCAGGTAATGCTGCAATGAACATTGGAGTACATGTGTCTTTTTGAGTCATGGTTTTCTCTGGATAGATGCCCAGGAGTGGGATTGCTGGATCAAATGGTAGTTCTATTTTTAGTTTTCTGAGAAATCTCCATGTTGTTTTCCACAGTAGTTGCACCAATTTACAGTCCCACCAACAGTGTACTAGGGTTCCTTTTTCTCCACACCCTCTTCAGCACTTTTTGTTTGTAGACTTCTTGATGATGGCCATTCTGGCTGGTGTAAGGTGGTACCTCATAGTGGTTTTGATGTGCATTTCTCTAATGATGAGTGATGGTGAACATCTTTTCATGTGTTTTTTTGGCCATCCTTATGTCTTCTTTGGAGAGTTGTCTGTTTAGATCTTCTGTCTATTTTTTGATGAGGCTGGTTTTTTTTTTTTTTTTTTGGTATTGGGTGGTAGGAGGTGTTTATAAATTTTGGAGATTAATCCCTTGTCAGTCGATTCATTTGCAACTATTTTTTCCCATTCTGTGTGTTGTATTTTCGGTTTTTGTAGAGTTTCCTCTGCTGTGCAGAAACTTTTAAATTTAATTAAGCCCCATTTGTTTATTTATTTTTTATTTTTTTTTTAATTTTATTTATTTTTTATTTATTTTTTTGGTCTTTTTTTGCTATTTCTTGGGCCGCTCCCACGGCATATGGAGGTTCCCAGGCTAGGGGTCGAATTGGAGCTGTAGCCACCGGCCTACGCCAGAGCCACAGCAATGCTGGATCCGAGCCGCATCTACAACCTACACCACAGCTCACGGCAACGCCAGATGGTTAACCCACTGAGCAAGGGCAGGGACCGAACCCGCAACCTCATGGTTCCTAGTCGGATTCGTTAGCCACTGCGCCACGACGGGAACTCCCGCCATTTGTTTTTTTTTGTTTTTACTGTCATTACTCTAAGAGCTGGATGGTAAATATCAAGAGAAAAACAACCGTAGTTTTTAAAGTACAATTTATGTAGTGGATAAATGGTTCTAACTTCATGCTAATGGATATTTTTTTCACAAATGAACTAATACCTATTTTAGATTTCTATTTTGCTCTGTGTTAAAACTTTAAAGTATAATATCTAAATGCTTGTTCTTATTGAATAAATGAGTATGATTTGGTAAAATTAACCATTTGGTGATAGAGAAGAAAAAGAAACTTTTATTTTGCCAATTAAATAAAAGGAAAAAAGTTTGAACTAAAATAGGGTTCTGTAAATACTTTGTGTTTCTACAACATGGAATGACCATCAAGTTATATGCCTTGAAACTTGAACTGAGAATAGTAGCGTTTTACATTTCTTCCCAGGAGCAGCATAAAAAAATTGCCACATTATGTGTGTATGTATATATATATACATAATTTCAGTGCAAAAAAGATCTTCCTCTGATATTAAAATGAAATGAAGACATTGAGTTCCCGTCATGGCTCAGCAGTAATGAACCTGGTATCCATGAGGATGCCAGTTTGATACCTGGCCTCATTCAGTTAAGGATCCAGCATTTCCATGAGCTGTGGTGTAGGTTGCAGGTGAGGCTCGGATCCCACATTCCTGTGCTGTGGTGTAGGCCGGGAGCTGCAGCTCTGATTTGACCCCTAGCCTGTGCCTCCATATGCCACAGGTGTGGCCCTAAAAACCAAAAAAAAAAAAGAGAGAGATGAAGGCATGTCAAAATAATTTGTCAATTAGGATGTTTCTTAAGTGCTTAGCAAATTTCCTTTCTAACTATAAATCATGTCATTGAATACAAGCAATGCCAGCTACATTGTGGACAAAGAATATTAAAAGATATTTCTTTCATATAGTCAGCACCTGTTGATACCTAGAAAATGACAGATGTATAGTAAATACTCAAAATTGTTTGTTGATGGATGGATATGATTTTGTAAGGAAACTGCGTAAAAAATGATCTGATTATTTTAAAAAATATCTTTCAGTAGATATATTCTTATAATTATACAATTTCAGCTTTTAAGAAGTGATAAAAAAAGTACACATGCAGATTTGTAAGGGGATCAGTGTAAACATTTGCCTTTTCCCTTTATTCATTCTATTTAACGTATAAAACAGAGATAGTAATTCCTAGAGCTTGAGTGGGTAGAATTGTGAGGTTAAGGTTAGGAGAGCCTAATGGTGCCCATGTCACCCTAGGAGAAATAGTTCAAACAAAAATGCTGAAGGCAAAAAAAAAGTATGCGTTTCCAAGTGAAGGATGGAGGACTGAGTGGGAATTGTGCCCATCCATTCCTGAGAAGAAAAGGCAATCAAGACCTAATGAAAAGAGGTGCACATGGCAGGCAAACCCATGGTTGTGTTTATGGAAAAATACTCCCTTATCAATATGAGATGAAAGGAAAAGCATAGTGTTGAGCAAGGAAGAGAAAATGAGCTCTCGAAGAGTCAGAGGAAGAACACACAGGTGCTGGCCATTTCCCGGTGGAAACTGCAACAGTGATAAAACAGACCATGAGGGTCAGACCCCTGGGTGGGGCCTTCCCTGCAGTCCAGTGAGAGTATCTAGACAACCACAACTGCTTGGTGAGTGGCAGCTTCTCTGACAAGAGAGTGGTTGGCTCGGGACAAGGACAAGCCTCCCCGAAGCTGGCCAGACCTCCATCTGTAATCTAGAGTTGTTGGTCCTTCTGAGTAGGTAAGAAAAGAAGCATGAAGGTAAATGTTTCTTAAAGAGGCAATTTAAGGATTTGCTTATAGGGAACAAACTGGAAAAAAGAAGTGAAAACTCCACCCTGTGGTTTCATTAGTGTTATGGACTGAATCATGTGCCCCGCAAATTCATATGTTGAAATTATTACCCGCAATATCTCAGAATGTGACTGTTTGGGAGATCGGCTTTTCAGAGGGGATTAAGTTAAAATGAGGTCCTCAGAGTGAGCCCTAATCCAGTCTGACTCCTGTCCTTTATAAAGGAAAGGCTTAGAGACACAGCAAGGGCGCTCATGCACAAAGACCATGTGAGGACACAGAAGGTGCCATCTGCAAACTGAGGAGGGAGACCTCAGAAGAAAACAAATCCGCTCACACCTTGATCTTGGACTTCCAGCCTCCAGAACAGTGAGAAAATAAATTTCTTTTGTTAAGCCAACCAGTATGTGGTACTTTATGGTGGCAGCTGAGCAAACTAATATAGTTGGTAACCAAAGGCATAAAAACATCTCTGTAAAAGTAAGAAGATTCTTTTCTAAAAGACTGTTTATTTTGAACCACTAATTGGTTCTCTGTCTCTACAACAGGATTATTTCAAGAATACTATAAATATAAATAGAATCAAATATTACATATCGGAGTTCCCATTGTGGCTCAGTGGTTAACAAATCCGACTAGGAGCCATGAGGTTGCAGGTTTGATCCCTGGCTTCGCTCAGTGGGTTAAGGATTCGGCATTGCCGTGAGCTGTGGTGTAGGTCGCAGATGTGTCTTGGATCCCACATAGCATTTTCCTTTTTGCAAGGTATAGCTGCTGTGATTTCTTTCAAACTACAACATAACTTCATTGAGGGCAAAGTTGAGAAGACATGAATATAAGTGGTTCTCACAAATTAGCAACAAGCCGGTCCAGGACATTGCTGTATAGGAACACACATGTGTGCACACACACCATATTTATCTCCATCATGAATACAGATAAAAAATTAAGTACAAATGGTGGCATACATTTCATAGCATGACAAAATCAAATGACAAAAGACAAAAGACAAAAAATAAATATTTTTATAGAATGAAAGGAATTGAAAACTCCAAAATGTTAATAGTTTTTTGTTTTTGTTTTTGTCTTTTTGCCTTTTCTAGGGCTGCTCCCTCAGCATATGGAGGCTCCCAGGGTAAGGGTCCAATCGGAGCTGTATCTGCCAACCTACACCACAGCCACAGCAACGTGGGATCTGAGCCACATCTGCAACCTACACCACAGCTCACGGCAACGCCAGATCCTTAACCCACTGAGCAAGGCCAGGGATCAAACTGCAACCTCATGGTTCCTAGTCGGATTCGTTAACCACTGAGCCACAACGGGAGCTCCAATAGTTTCATTTCTGGGTAGCTGGATGATGAAAGATTTTAGTTTTCATGATAGTATTTTTTTCATATGGCAAGTTCTCTTCAATGAATACATTTTTTAATAAAAAATAAATGATATATTTTATTATATTTTAAAGTTTAAAATCTGAAGGATCGAAGTGATCAATGAACATAAAACAAAGGAAAACATTGAGAAGTGACAATATTATAAGATGATAGAAGGGACAGTGTTACATGATAGTGACAATGGTATATGATAGAGCTCAGAAACAGTGAAGCTGATTTTAAATGGAAACTAAACAAGATCATATGGAGTGAATCAGAGATGTTCCCAAGAGAAAATATATTTGAGTATGACTTTCTCCTCCTTCCTACCTGAGGAAAATTCTCAGAGAGACTCCATCTGTACTTATGTTTGTAATTATGTCAGAGAAGGGAAGAAAGACAAGTTCAGGGAGGCAGCTTCTATAAAGAAAATGAAGTAAGTCAGATGATCTTGGGTTTGAACACTCTCCTTTACTGTGACATTGGAGCAAGTCTCACTCTCTTGAAGCCTCAGTTTCTGCCTCCAGCATGGGGTTAATATTCCTTCTTTGCCGAGACCAGCTCAGCAGGATGGGGCTGAAGAACAGGTGCTGTGAAACTTAAGGAAAAAAGTTAACATAAAACAAGACACAGAGACATTTATCTTAAGTAAAGGTAGGAACTGGGGGACTCAAGGTCTCAGGGATCAAGAGCACCCCCTCAAGAAACCACACTGCTTTTATTGTGCTCTTTGGGATTATGTCAAGTGAGGAGGGGGCTATGGGTGGAGGACGTAGGGTTTTTTTTTTATGATTTCATAAATTCTTTTATTGTTTTAAAAGTCATTTAGCTGGTAAATGGTTAAGTTTTTACTCTAACCTTTAGGCACATAACAATCATTAGCATTTGAGTGAGCTATCTATGCACGGCATTCCAGAGAATCCTCACTGTGCTTCCCCAAAGGGCATGCCTATCTGCAGCAACCCTGGGTGCCTAGGTATGCACGTTGGTTCTCTTTACTAATGCATGTTCTGCTAACAACTGCTCATAAACCACTTGGCCATGAGGTTCCTCTTTCTCTTATTCCTTAGAGGACATATCATGCTTGTGCAAAGGGTGTGCCAATCTGCACAGGTCCAGGCGTGCCTAGACCAACACATTATGTCCTCATTCAGCTGACCCTATGAACAGCTTATGCCTTTAGGTCTTTGTTCTTAAGCTTAAGTCATTTACCAGCACTGGGACTGTTTTTCAAGCAGGAATATGGGGTAAAGGAAAGCAGGACAAGATGGAGTTTTCAGCAAAGAGGCTGAGAAAATATTCTAGAAACATGTCTCGCGACACTGCTTCATTAAAAGGTTAAATGAAGTAACATATATCTTACAAAGAAGACTTTCTTTCAGTCCTGTCTCATTTTATTTGAAATTATACGCCACCAAAATCCCAATGTAAGTTTTTATAATGATGACATTAAACATTGGGGGGGGATAGGAAATGTTTCACTTTAATGAGTCAGATGGAATTGAAAAAAACGTTAATTTTATGCTTTACATTGTGGAAAGAGAGATTATATAATGTTTAAAAGATGTGTATTATATTGTAAAAGTCATTTATAGAGAGTACCTTTTTAGTTTTTCTGAGATCCACTCATTTGTTCATTCTTTCAACAAACATTTATAAATTAACAACTCAGTGACTATCAGCCATAAGTTTAGGAGAAAGTTACTAGAAAATGCAAGATAAATGACACCAGGGACCAAGAAGTTTCCAATAACTTCAATAGATGGCATCATGCACATTTCAGAGCAGTGCAGACAGCAATGGCTGACACTGTTGTCTCTGTGTCTACTTCTTCTGTGGTAATATAACACCTACAGGCCAATGCCAGCTAATGCTTGAGGTTAGGACAGGCACTTACTCAGCCTGATAATAAAAGAGAATGAGTAAAGTGTACAGTGAGTATCCAAGTTTATACTCATCTATACCCGAACTACTCAACCTTGGACAATACTCAAGTCATGTCTTCTGCCTGACTCCCTTTCCTCTGAAAGGGACAAGCTGTCCTATGGTTTCACAGTAACGCCTTTCCCACTAGTTATCCATGCCCATAGTATTAGTCAGCTCAGGCTGCATTTACCAAAACCATAGGCTAGATGCCTTAAACCAGACATTTATTTTACACAGTTCTGGAACTAAACTCCAAGAGCTGAAATCTCCAAGGGATGAAAGGGAATTGTACTGTAGCATCTACACAGCTGCAGTGAGGAGAGGAAGGAAGCATGAGCTTCAGATATGCTGAGATTTCTGGGAAGAGGGAGTGACTATCTAGAGGGAGAAGTGAAAAGCAAGAAAGCCCTGCAGGAAGTGTGAGAGAGACACCCAGCCTTTGAAAAAGCAGCAGAGGTATACATATCATCAGGGGAGGGCCAGATTTCAATTCAAAAAGGAAGATGAAAGGGAACTTGCAAAGAACTGATAGAGGTTATAAGGAAATTTGCTGATGGCTGACTGAGTTCCAGAGGTTCCCCTTCAGAACAGATTTCAAGAGTTGGGAAGGGCCGGGTGACAGGATCAGAATAAAGGATGAACTGAGCTGTATGACTGTGATTTCTGGGTGTTAGAGAGGAGTCTCAGCTTCTCTCTTGAGCTTGTCAGGGTAACAAAAATGAATAGGAATAAACGACATGATGAGATCCTGTTATGGTCAGGGAGGCAGACAGGGATAGAGAGGCTGCAAATGTTGGGGAAAGATAAGGAAGGGTCTTGCTGTGACTGTGCAGAACCATCAAAGAAAATGAGTCCATCAGAAGTTACCAGGAACATGTAGAATTTAGGGGAATTGCAAATCAGCTAGAAATTATTGGTATTGCCTTAAAAACATGATCAGTAAGGGAACAGTTCTACTGTAACCTTTAAAAAATTTTTATATTAAAAAATTTTTATATGATATCAACACTAAATCTGTTAAAATATATGTGACTATAAATGTAAGTGTAATATAACAATGATTCCTAAAATGTTTAATAAAAATACATAATTATAATTCTCTTTGGAAAGTATATAGTAGAGAAATATGGTAAACTTACATATACTGCAACTAAAATTAAAAATTGTTAACAATTTACAGCATTTGCTTCAGATTTTTTTTTTTAATTGGGAGAATCTTTAGCATTTTGCTATCATGAGCAACAGCTATCTTAGCAGGCTGCTTGTTTGATATCTAGAGAGATTTTTATTTTCTTATTTTTAAACAAATTTATTATAGTTGATTTATAATGTTCTTTCAATTTTCGCTATATAGCAAATTCAGTCACTTATATATGTGTGTATATATATATATATGTATATATATATATTCTTTTTTTTCATATTATCGTCCATCATGTTCTAACCAAGAGATTGGATATATTTCCCTGTGCTGTACAGTAGGAGCTCATTGCTTATCCATTCCAAATGTAACAGTTTTCATCTACCACCCCCAAACTCTCCATCCATCCCAGTTCCCCCACAGCCCCCCCTGGCAACCACAAGTCTGCTCTCCATATCTGTGATCTGTTTCTGTTTTGTAGATAGGATCATTTATGCCATATATTAGATTCCAGATATAAGTGATATCATATGGTATTTGTCTTTCTCTTTCTGACTTAATCGCATTTAGTATGAGAATCTCTAGTTCCATCCATGTTGCTGCAAATGGCATTTTGCTCTTTTTTATGGCTGAGTGGTATTCCATCGTATACTTGTACCACGTCTTAATCCATTCATCTGTTGATGGACGTTTAGGTTGTTTCCATGTATTGGCTATTGTGAAGAGTGCTGCGATGAACATAGGGGTGCATGTATCTTTTTGAGTGAATGTTTTGTCCAGATATATACCCAGGAATAGGATTGCTGGATCACATTGTAATGCTGTATTCAGTTTTCTGAGAAACCCCCATACCATTTTCCATAGTGGTTGTATCAATTTACATTCCACTAACAGTGTAGGAGGGTTCTCTTTTCTCCACACCTTCTCCAGCTTTTGTTATTTATAGACTTATTAGTGATAGCCATTCTGACCAGTGTGAGGTGGTACCTCATTGTAGTTTTGATTTGCATTTCTCTAATAATTAGTATCTTCTTTGGAGAAATGTCTGTTTAGGTCTTCTGTCCATTTTTTGGGTTGTTTATTTTTTTGGTTGTTGAGTTGTATGGGATATTTGTATATTTTGGAGATAAGGCCCTTGTCTTTTGCATTGTTTGAAAAGATTTTCTCCCATTCTGTGGGTTGTCTTTTCAGGTTTTTTGATGGTTTCCTTTACTTTACAAAAGCTTTTGCATTTAATTAGGTCCCATTGGTTTATTTTTGTTTTTATTGACCTCATTCTAGGAGGTGGATCAAACAAGATGTTGTGATTTATATCAAAGAGAAGTCTGCCTATGTTTTCCTTTAGGAGTTTTATAGTATCTGGCCTTATATTTAATTACTAATAAATAATTTAAATAATAACTTAAATTGATCCATTTTGAGTGAAATTAGAATACTCTCCAACACCATACACAAAAATAAACTTAAAATGGCGTTACTATGGCTGTGGTGTACTGCAGCTCCAATTCAACCCCTAGCTCTGGGAACTTCCATATGCCATGGGTACAGCCCTAAAAAACAAAAACAAAAACAGCAACAAAAACTTAGTTTTGGAAGTCCTGGCAGTGATAATCAGAGAAGAAAAAGGAATAAAAGGAATCCAAATTGGAAAAGAAGTAAAACTATCACTGTTTGCAAATGACATGATACTATACCTAGAAGATTCTAAAGACAAATCATTTTTTAAGAAAGAAAACTGAAGAATACTCCTATATACATTTTGCCAGACCCTCTTCTCTTCCTTCTTGTCTAAGGCAAACACCATTATGAAATTTATTCATTCTTTATACTTATATGCCATATACATTTTAACATATATATCCATGAAAGCATGTAATATTTTGTGAGTTTTAAAAGTTTTGATACATTTTATTATATAATTCCCAAATCATATTATCCTTACATGCCAATATGGGACTAGCTTCCTTTCTTGGGTGTGATGCTTCATTTAGTATTATACTGTTCAGTTAGTATTATAACAGAGGTCTATTTCATCACATAAACATACCATGATTTATTTGTCCATTCTTCCATTGATGACATCTTGGTTGCTTTCAGTTTTTAAAATTTTAACAATGTCACAATATATAGATATATATCTATATATCTATATATAGATATATATCTATATATAGATATATATCTATATATAGATATATATCTATATATAGATATATATCTATATATCTATATATAGATAGATATATATCTATATATATATCTTCAACCGTCCATGGGAAAAAAAATGATGTGAACTAGAAACTCACAAAAGATAGTCAAAAAACAAATGATAAAAACCTCTATATTGGTTTTTTGCTTGGTAGCCATATTTCAACTATTTTAGTGCCTGGTTTTATCTTTGTTTTATGGTATCATTTGGAAGATCCTCAATGTGATGTAATTGAATTGATCAAACTTTTTTGCTTAACATTTTTGCTTTTGTGTCTGATTTGCTTTAAGTCATCAGTGAAATATTTCTTGAATGAAACCTGTGGAAATAGCTCACACTGTTATTTCCTAGATAGATCTGACAGCTCAGCACTGAATACAAAGTGATCAAAGTTGTATGGCCAGACTTAGTATGATCATTTTCCAGATAGAGTACTATCACATGAGAAATATGTTACTGATTACAAAGTACTGCTAAGTAGGCAGGACTGTAAATGCTAAAAAGAATAACTGTTTCCTATTTGCTTTGCCTTGTACATGTTTTATGTATAGGATAAGTTTGATTGATAGCTTTAAAGCTGTTACAGGAAATGTACAGACAGATACAGACAACAAAATCAATAGTGTCTAGATAGGCTGGGTTCATAGGAGCAGATTTATTATCTTGACTTTTCACTCCAAATGCCCTGTCTTATTTTATTGGAATAGAAGTTAAGCATGCTTATATATAAAGCAACAGAGAAGAGCTAACTCTGATGTGACAACATTATTAAAATATCAGGGCTGGTATAAAATTTGTGACCCCAGTACTATTTTTGGCTTCTTTTAGAAATGGTTCTGTTCTCAGATTAAGGTCATCCCATTATTTCCTCTGCCCCATTGCCTTAAGGACTCAGTACAAGCAAATTCTGCTCTATTTTTACAGTATCAACTGAATTATTTTTAGTTCTAAAAGAATTCAGGAGCAGGTTAAGTTAAATTTGGGTTTCTTAGAGTTGGTTGAGCTTATCTGAGGTCTGTGTATGGAGAGATTTATTGAAAGGCAGAAAAATGTTATAAAGTCCTCCAACCCTTATGATTTGTTTTCAGTGAACACACGTAACTCTGTTTATGTATTGTACCGATACATATTTTGTTTTTAAACTTTTCTATTTGTCTTTACTCCTTTGGTGATTTCATCAGCTTCATGACTTAAAAATATCATCTATTCAGTGCAACTGACTCAAAATTATTTTTCCAGACTTAGTAGCTCCAGTAAACACCAAACTTATATTCAACAGCCTACCAACATCTCTGCCTGGGTGTTGAATAGGTTTCTCAAAGTGAATATTTCTAAAACTGAGTTCTGATTCCTCCTACCCCATTGTCACACCTGCAGCTCCCAGAATCTTTTCTGCCTCTTGATTAGTAACTCCATTCTGTTAGTTGTCCTTAGATGTCCAAATGTGGCATCATTCTTTACTTTACTCTTATGCCACAGTTCCATTTGTAAGACAAATTCTGTCGGATTTACAATTAAACATTTTTCACCACCTTTGCTGGTACCATTCTGGCACAAGCAATCATCAGATCACCAATACATAACTTACTGTAATCATTTCCTAACTATGTTTGGAGTTTAGCATTGCTTTTGGAGGTGAGGACTTAGAGTAAGGCTGAACAGGGGTGCTAAAGTATTTGGATGTCATGTTGGTTTCTTTTCTTTTTTTTGGCTTTTTGCCTTTTCTAGGGCTGCTCCCACGGCATATGGAGGTTCCCAGGCAAGGGGTCTAATTGGAGCTGTAGATGCCAGCCTACACCAGAGCCATGGTAACGTGGGATCCGAGCCGCATCTGCAACCTGCACCACAGCTCATGGCAACGCCAGATCCTTAACCCACTGAGCAAGGGCAGGGATCGAACCCTCAATCTCATGGTTCCTAGTCATATTCGTTAATCACTGTGCCACAATGGGAACTCCTCGGTTTCATGTTTAGAAGGTACATGGGTCAAAGAAGCAATGTAAGTGTGATGGTTAATTTTATGTGTCAACTTGATGGAGCTATGGGAGGGGCAGATTTTTGGTTAAACATTATTCTGGATATGGTTATGACAGGTTTTTTTGGATGAGATTAATATTTGAATCACTAGCCTGAGTAAAGTAGATTGCCATCCCTAATGTGGGTGGTCCTCAGCCAATGAGTTGAAGGCCTGAATAAAATGAAAGTCAGAGTGAAGGAGAATTTGCTATCTCTGCCTGACTGTCCTTGAGCTGGAACACTGGTTTTCTCCTGCCTTTGGACTTAGATTCAAAGTAGACTTGTACCGTTGATTTTCTTGGTTCCTAGGCTTTTAGACTTGCCTAGAACTATACCTCTGCTCTCCTAGATCTCCAGCTTGCTGACTTTAGATGTTGAGACTTCTCAGCCTCCATAACCCTGTGAGCCAATTCCTTAGAATAAATCTCTTTCATGTGCATGTACTCTTCATATATGTGTGTGTGTATATACACATATGTATATATGTATACATATTTATATATGGCATATTTCTGTTCAATGTGAGCAAAATATTCTTTAGAAATAGAATGTTTACCAAAAAATGAGGGTGTTTAATGAAGTCATGAGCAACTTGTAACTAAATGTTTTTAAATTAAAACAGGCTGCTGCTCTCTTTTAGAAGAGAGTAAATGGTAAACGGGGGCCTATATATGTCTAATGGATCAATGAAGAAACTGAGATATTAAATTATGTTCTCTTCTTCAGAAAGGGTCCTGAAAATAAAACATCCAAATGAGCAAACAGAGACAGGATAATGTTAGGCACATAGCAGATGGCCAATAAATCTATGTAGAATTAAAGCATTAACAACTGTAATATTTTATAATGCTCAGAGATCATGGAGACATCATTTTCTCCATCATCTAATGAAGGATTTCATTGTTCAAGCTTACACAATTCTTTATTTGGAGATTATAAATTTTGCCTGTATGCTTTGGGAGCTAAATTATTTTAACTTTTTGCTGCATTCTTCATGCAAATAATAACCTGATAAGTGCCGAAGCTCTAGCACTGTATTCACCATGTTCTATAAAATGGACCTTAGTATACTTATCCAAAATATGCTGGAATACTGATGTACTTATGTTCAAGAAAATACTCCATGGAATTGACTACTCAATTTTTCACTTTTCGTAGGGAAAGGAATTTCATAAAACAGCTGGTGAAATCCAATAAGCTAGATACCTTAGGGATTTTCTATAATTCCTTGAAAACAGGTGTAGTGTTAATAACCGTTTTGGTTTTGCATACCTCTGTCTATATAGTATTTTAAAGTTTTACCATAATGAAAATTGAATTTTACTTTCTAAATACTTTTTAGCAAAATGGCTAAAAAAAATCCTTTAAGACAAGCTATTACCAACATTAAATACAATTGCACTTTTTTTCTTTCTTTTTTCTTTTTAGGGCAGCAACCATGGCATGTGGCGTTTCCCAGGGTAGGGTGTGAATTGAAGTTAAAGTCATAGCCACAGGCTTAACATCACAGCCATTGCAACACCAGATTCGAGCCACATGTGTGACCTATGCTGCAGCTTGTGGTAATGCTGGATCCTTTAACCCCCTGAGTGAGACTAGGGATTAAATTCACATCCAGTCAGGTTCTTAACTCACTGAGCCAGAGCCACAGTGGGAACTCTGCAGTACAATTGCTCTTGAAAATTATTTATTAAATAATCAAACTTGGTTTCTTTTTTGTACTGGTACTTCTAGGAAGACTGAACGGCTGTTTGAAATACAAAAACTGCTTCCAGTTATTTGCTACAAACTACTTCTGTGGCTTTACAACCAAATGTTTAATCCTTCTCAAACCTTAATTAACTTAATGCCATAGAGACAGTACAATTCATTTTACCGGAAGTACCACTGATGGGTTTCTGTGACTGATCTCTTGCAGTGAACAAGTGATACTTTATCTTTTTTGAATTGAAGCTACTTATCTGCATTTTATTTGATTTTTTTTTTAATTTTTAGAGCTGCACCTGCAGCATATGGAAGTTCCCAGTCTAGGGGTCGAATCGGAGCCGTAGTTGCTGGCCTACACCATAGCCACGGCAACGCCGGATCCTTAACCCACCGAGCAAGGCTGGGGATCGAACCTGCGTCCTCAGGGATACTGGTCAGGTTTGTTACCGCTGAGCCATGACGGGAACTCTGATCTTTTTTTGTTCATCCATCCTCTAACTTTACCTTTTCTCACATGTTTAGTTTCTGTATATATCAGAATACATATAGCCATACAGTTGAAACAAATTAAAATCCACCCTAATTTGAAAAAATGTTACAACTTTTGAAAGAATTACAGAATTATGGAGGTGTTGTAAAATGGGGTTAATGATTAGCAGTGATTCCTATCAGCTGGCAATTTTGTGCACCCTTTAGATAGTATTCTCACATCCATCCATCGTTTTCAGGCTTAATCCAGTTCAACTCAGCAAGCCCCTATAATGAATTTGTTACTGAGTTTCCCCCAAGAGAATATACATGATTGAGAGTATGAGAAACTCCATTGGACATTAGAAGATTGTAAAGGATCATCCTTACTCCTAAACTTTGACAATCTTAATAAAGCCTAAAGAAACACATTGATGATACACAATGTTTTCGGGCTAGTTCCTCACCTGGAGTTTTATTGAGAAAGAAATTAAGGACGGTCTTAAGTCATTCCAGTTACCCTTAATCTTTTTCTGAGAAGCATCCCAGTCAGTGACCAAGCTCTCAAGAATCAAAAAAACAAAACAAAACAAAACAAAATTCTGCTACTTTTTCCTCTGCTATCCTATACAGTTTTTCTAGGGAAATGGGGGCGGGGGGAATCCAGAAATTAGTGGCGTGGAACAGACACACAGTAAATGCCATGTCAACATTTATTTATGGCCTGCCAGTTAAGATGGACAAAATAAAAAATCTAGAGGAATTTAAAAACAGTACTTGCAAGGGATGCCATGGCGGGCTGGTACATCTCACTTGTCACACCAGAAATGGAGACAGTACAATCTATATGTGCAATTATTTGCTTGGGTTCACCGTCCATTTTCCCAGATCCTACATTAATCATTTTATTTCTACTCACCTGACATGACATTCCAACTTCAGTTTAGAAAACACTATTTTTATTAGTCTCTCATATCTCATGATATCCACAGATCTTATTGGTTCTGATAGATGCTGTTTATTTGAAATATAATAACCTCTACTCTATGACTGGCATGTGTTGTAAAGGTCTGTGGTATTGTTATCTGGAATTTGGAATGAATTTGCCCATAAGTCAATGCTATATTCTTATGGCTAATGGTGAAATTGCATCTACTTCATGATGCCCCACAGCTATAATTCTAGAGGTTACATTTCTTTGTGCTAACAGCATTTATAATGTTGCTCCCATAGGTATAGGACTTTCCCAGGCATCTATCCAACCATCTCTTCATTAATTTATTTAAAAGTATTGTACCAGTGTATAAAGAGTGCCAGATGTTGGGGATTTAATAGTGTCGGGAACACTATTTCTGTTCCTCTAAAGCACAGGTGGCACAAGTACCAGACAAAGCAGTATAATGTTATAACACCCTCTTTGTTGTATCTTGATGCACACATGGGTCAAGGTCAAGGCAAGAGGCAGAAAGATCAGTGCAGAGGATATTCTAGTAATTCAGGAGAACTATGGTGTTGATAGAGGCGATGAAAGTTAGCGAAAATGGTTTCAAGAGATTTTAAGGACAGAAAGGAGTCTGAGATGAAACCCAAGATGTTGCAACTATTGAAACAGTGAACTGGAAGCATTTATAGCCCAGTTACATTTTTGCCAGAAAAATTACCCTTTTATAGGAATAGGTAACTCAACCCAAGACAACCAATTCTCTAGCTAGGGTGACCATTTAAAGTGAACTTTTTTCAGTGCTATCAAGTTTTTACTAAAGATTTACAAATCCCTTGATTACTAGTTACATTAATTTATGTAGCCAAGTAGTAAAATGATGATGAGATTTATCCCTGATGTTAATCAGAATTATCAAGTTGAGAACAATGCATTAGTTATAATGTATTCTTTTTTCTCTAACATAGAACAAACCAAGTTATAATGTATTATCTTTTCTCTAACATAAGACAAATCAAATAACCTAAGGCAAACTCTTCTGCCCAAGGTGTTAAAATTGACCATAATTATTAACTGCTTAGGCAGTGAGGGGGCTCAGCTCAGCCAACAAAGCAATAAGCACCTTTTTTTTTTCCCCCTGGAATACCAAATATATTAGTATTTTGTGTAAGTAATGAACTTGATGCTTAGACTTCACTTCACTGTCATACTTTTTTTGTTTTGTTTTAGTTATTTTTAATTTATTATTATAGTTGATTTATACTGTTCTGTCAATTTCAATGTACAGCAAAGTGACCTAGTTATACATATTATATGCATTCTTTTTCTTGCATTATCCTCCATCATATTCCATCACAAGTGATTAGATACAGTTCCCTGTGCTATACAGCAGGATCTCATTGCTTTTCTACTCCAAATGCAATAGTTTGCATCTACTAATCCCAAATGTTTTTATGCATTCTTTCCACCTAATAATTTACAAGAAGCTAAACGGAACATGTGACATTTCATACTAAATTATAATAGCCTATTTACAAATAAGTTTTATAATAAATGGTTCATGACTGTCTTTGGGTACAAACTTCCATTTATCTTTTCAGGATTTTTGGAAGACCAGGGTACCTTGGGAAATAAATACCTATCCATTTTATTATATACATAGTTACATAGGTTCAGTAGCAAACTTTCATGTAATACTGTTCTTTATTTTTTAATTTTTGCTTTACTTTCATGTGAGATTGGGAACATGCTAAATGTTGGATATTATCCAACATCCTTTTCGGAAAAGCTGATATTCAAAGCGCAAATTCCATAGCTTTATGGAATGGAATGTTTGCTTGATATTTCAAATACCTCAATCAGTTTCACATTGAGTGTTATTCTTTTGGCAATACATTTCTATCTTTATCTTTCAGAGTCTGAATGATATTCAGTTCTTTGCATATTTGACACATGATTTGATCAAACACACAATTCCTTCACTTCCTAGTACATTGCATCTCTCCACCTGTCAACTCCAGTCTTAGTAGCTCTTTGGAATATATTTCTTTTGTTCATTTTCACAGTTTTCTTTTGGTTAAGAACTTTGTCAGCAAGAAAATGATTTACCAAATTTGTTTATCCAATACAGTATAATTTGATACAGTATTATATATTTCCGACACTTATCCTGTTATTAATATTGTTTCCTTGTTACTTTATCATTCATATTTCCTGTCAGTTCTCAAAAAGAAAGCTACTTTCCTTGCATTTATTATCAGTTTTTTCAACCACTGTCAATTTTAATTAGCACATAAGATTCTGAGAGAGAAACTTACTTTTTGTTAGCAATAATAAAAACCTGGAGTTCCCATTGTGGCTCAGTGGGTTAAGAACCTGACTAGTATCTGTGAGGATCTGGTGGATTGCTCAGTGAGTTAATAATCCGGCGTTGCCGGTGAGCTGTGTCATAGGTCACAGACGTGGCTGGGATCTGGTGTTGCTGTGTGGTTGTGGCATAGGTCCAGCAGCTACAACTCTGATTCGACCCCTAGCCTGGAAACTTCCATATACTACAGGTGAAGCCCTACAAAGCAAAAAAAAGGAAAACAAAATAAAACAAAAAACCTAGTGAACTGATTTTCTTGATTCTAAGCTTTCAAGAGGAGAAATAATTATTCATCATCTCTTTTAAAGAAAAGATTCAGTTTGAATAATGAAACCTTTTATGTAGGTAGTCCATTAAAAGCACTTAGGGTTATTGCTTTTCAATATCAGTACAACAACAAACATACTTTTAATTATCTGAGATTGCTGGGTTTAGAAGGAGGAATGAATTAAATCTGGTTAGGAATTTATGAAATTTGGGAAAAGAGCTATCAGTGTTAACAGAGGCTGTCCCTTGATTCCCAGTGCTGGTTGCTGTCCATGTTTAAATATGCATGCCTGTCTATTTTGATCTCATATAAAACAGGAAAAAAGTCTAATGAAGGATGTAATTTATGTATGGCTGTATTTGTCAGTGCATGTTTACCATATACCACATCAAAGATATTATCTTGCTATTAATAAGATTAACTTGATCAGTGAGTCCCTCATGGTCGTTAGGTCAGGAAGCACAATTTTTTATGGTCTCTCTAGCTTATATGACTAGTCTTACTACCTAAAACCAGTTATAACCCATTTTATACTAAAGATTGCTTTCATCTTTGTAAAGGAAAGCAAGTAACAATATAATTACCAAAATCAATCGGTAATATCTCTTTCTACATCTAGAATGGTAGGAAGCCATAATGATGACATGAAGATGGAATAAACCTAGCATAAGAGGTTTTGAATTTGACTCTCGGCCTCATCTGAGACCATACAACTTTTCAGAATCATTGTTTTTCATCAATAAGGAATGATAATCCTTTCTACCACAGACAATTTTTTTAAATTTTATATAAGGTAGTGGTATATGAAAAGCCTGTAAACATGTACAATTTTATATTCATTCTAATAATCTCCCTCAAGATCCTCCCCCACTCAAGTTCTTCCTGGTATATTTCTTTAATGCAACACAGGCACTAGATTTGTTTTTTCTGGTCTCTTAGAAACTGGAGAGTCATTATTCACCCATATTAATAAGGTAGAACCATGAGAGAATTTCCTTGATGTGTTCTATGTACTTACAAAATATCTGTTTACGCAGTATTCATACTTTCCATTTTAAAACAGGGATTGCCACTCCAGCCACCCCATTCCCATCTTGTCCCCATGGAGATGAAATACTTCAGACTGAGCAATGTAGTTGAACTCTAGAATTGGGCTTAGAGATGGCTATTCCTTCTCTCCACTTTGTATCCTTCTTACTTTTTCTTTTTGCCCATCTTTGGTGACACGTTTAAAAAAATCTCATCAGCAGATCTAAAGTGGGAGAAAATTTACTAAATTAGTTATCATATGATCTATAGCAGCAACGATGATATTAATCTCTTTAGCCATTGCTTTAGCACAAGGACCACCCCGGAAATGGGACAGTGACAAGTTCAAGTATGTGGGAGTATTACAACAATGTCAGTAATGCTTACCAATAACTTTCATAAAACTCTGTCAGTGGAAGAAGTTATAAGAAGCACAATTATAAAAACAGTTGCAGCGTTCATTTGTGTATTATAGGCATAAGCCACCTGAAAACTGTTATTGGCCTTACCTCAGATTACATTACAGGAATTCTCAGAATTGTACGTTTTGGACTTGGTTTTCGTATACTTTCAAATAAGATTTTGTATTATGTAAAACAGGTTAAAGTGCAGCTGCTCTGGTTAAAGCAGAAATTGGAAACTTCAGCCCCTGAGATGCCTTCAGGGCATGCCAGGAAAGTAAATTCCAAAGAGCAGAGGACACTTCCAACTCCTAAAATCCCAAGTATGAGTTAATTTCCTTCCATGGGAAGAATAAACAAATTTTTTAAAATACTTTTTAATACTTTAAGCAGAAATTTTAACATATGAATATGTTGATCGAAGTGGCTTTTCTGTTGCAATTGTTCAAAATCCAAGAATCATGAAATTTTAACATACTAAATTTTACTAAAAATATATTGGGCCCTTACTCAAATAAAGCATCCTCTTTGGGTATCTGGAAGTTCCAAAGTTAAAGAAATATAAGCCCTGTGCTCAAGAAACTTAATAATTCTAGTAGATTAAAGAAAATCAATAACATGATCAAGGCGTGCTATCTTTCTTGATTTCTTAATTAGAATTCCTCAATTATTGTTGTCCTCTGTCAATATTAATATTCATTTGTTTTTCCCTGAGATAATTATGCCAAGGAAAATGCTACAAAAGTCTCTTTAACTCTAGGGAAAAGAAGCGGTCTTTCTGAAGGTGCCCGTCCTTTCCTGAGCCTCCCTTAATGATTGGTGTCCTTTGAGTTGTCTATGCCTGTGTTTTTATCACACATTCCACACAAAGAGAAAGCCCACTCGTAAGCGCAGAAGAGGGAAGAAGGGATCCGCGTATATCATCCATAGCTGTTAGCTCTTAAGAACCTTCCTGAAATTTTTATGCTTTATGTAAAATTTATACTCGTACTAAAAAGTAAAGTCTCTGTCATTTTTTCGTTGGCAACATAGAATAGTTCTTAAAAAGCAATTTTATGAGGTTTTTTTTTTTGGTGTTAAATTCCAGCTTATAGATGCTTGTCTTCAGAGAGACCACAGCAGTGTCAGTGTATGAATTTTTTTTTTCTTTCTCTTTGCTTTAGTCTATATGGATCTAATCATGGCACACAGGCATTTAGCTAGTCACATTTTCCACTCAATTTAACCATAGGCTTTTATTGTTGTTTTCTTAGCATATTAATGTGGGTTTGCTGTCAGATTATTTAAGAAATGGACTTTTTGCACATGTCCATAGGTAATGGAGTGAGGTGGGCCTACACTTGGCAAGAACTGAAGTAGGACAGAATGATAAATCTCTCTGCAGCTGGCTCATCTTTTACAGCAAGGTGTTACAGTTCAGTCTACCCTCTAATTCCCCTGTGCTATGGGCAATTTGCATGCACTAAATGGTCCTTATCATTTCCTATAATTAGGTGCTGCCGCACAATTGAGGAGGTATTTCTTTTGAAGTAACATATGGCTAATTAATGTCTTATTGGTGGGTTCCACCTAGATAATAAAGATTGAAAGATTTGAATTGTGTGCTGTTGGCTGAATTCACCCCCATTTTTATTCTACTTCGTAAGTTTAAGCTCTTGCATGCCTTTTTTTTTCTCTTTTTTTTTTCGTCTTTTAGGGCCTCACCTATGGCATGTGGAAGTTCCCCGGCTAGGGGTCAGATTGGAGCTGCAGCTGCCAGCCTATACCACAGCCACAATGGGATCCGAGCCGCGTCTGTAACCCACATGGCAACTCACGGCAACGATGGATCCTTAACCCATTGAGTGAGGGCAGGGATGGAACCTGCATATTCATGGATACTAGTCGGGTTCATAACCCACTGATCCGCAACAGGCACTCCTCTTGCATGCCTTTTTTTTTTTTTCCCAGCTTGTATGTCTATCCTGCATACAAGTGTGAACTACATTGGAAGACTGTCCAAACATATCTCTGAATATACAAATTCCAGAGGGAGAGTAATCCTACACTGTGATTCAAAGGAATAGAATAATCTCCCCACGATATCAAATAAGAGCTATAAAATATTAAGAATCAATATATACGTTTGGCCTATTAAAATTATCATAAATCTTGGAAAGGCAATTTTATGTTTTAAATGAAAAACAATTGGTAACATGTCTGTGTGAGTGCTGAAGAAAATAAATCATACCTTGACTAATAGGACAAGCCTAAGATCCCACTTTTTTCAAACAGATGCCATGTGCTCTCCTACAAGTCTTCCTGAATATTAATACGGACTGTGGATCTGGGCTCCAGACATTGTCCAGGAAGTGGAATTTGGTTTCTAGGTCACCACTAATGATCACATACAGTAGAACTCCAACCCATGGTGCCATCATGGAAAGAGGAAAACCAATTATTATTATTATTATTTTTCTTGTCTTTTTTGCCATTTCTTGGGCCATTCCCACGGCATATGGAGGTTCCCAGGCTAGGGGTCGAATCGGAGCTGTAGCCGCCAGCCTACACCAGAGCCACAGCAACGCAGGATCCGAGCCGCGTCTGCAACCTACACCACAGCTCACGGCAACGCCGGATTCTCAACCCACTGAGTGAGGCCAGGGATTGAACCCGCAACCTCATGGTTCCTAGTCAGATTCATTAACCACTGAGCCATGACAGGAAGTCCGAAAACCAATTATTTCTGAGTGTGTTTTGCAGGAGACTTCAGGGAATGCTTTTGCATGACCCTCGCTATATGCAGATAGAGCAGCATTCACCAAAACCAAACATGTTATATTGTCATCAGCCCATACTAGAGTCAATTCCTATGTATATAGGTGTATACACACACACACACGTATAATATATTCACACATGTATAAATATATTCAAATCATATATTTATATGCTTATAATTATTCAAATAGATGCTCTTATCTATAAAATACAATAAAAAGGATAGGTGCAAGAAGTCTTCAGTCTCTAAGAGCCAATTCAAACAGCAAAGCCAAACCTCTTCGAAAGGATAATTTATCTTATCACAGCACACAAAATTCATCTTAAAGATTTAAAGTGTTTTCTAAAAGTTTTTTTGAATAGTGTAACTTCTATCTCCATGGAAAGTACAGTGTTTTCATTCAAGAACATTACTTACTGTGCAGAGAACATTTTCAATAAACAATATGGGAACATAGTGGCCTTTATAAAGAACACAGAGAAGCAAGGCTTTAAAAATCATATCCCTATAGCTTTGATAAATACGCTTTTCGTAAGAAACAATTTAGCTGTAATGTAAAAGAAAAAATTTTAAGGTAATACGTATATATTTTTTTAGTAGAGAGACTTGGCTTAAAGTCTTGCTTGCTTTCATTTTTGCATGAAAAGTTTCTAAAAAAGGAGTAAAACGTGGGGCTCTGGGACCATGCAGACTTGCCTGTCAAAGCACTGGTGCTGCAGCCTTGACCTCAGCCCTGCGAGGGACGTCCTCTCTTCCTCCCTACTGCCTCCCAGGTTCAGTGATCTCACCAGCTGTCTCAAACTTTTTCTGAAACCAGCTGTCTGTCCTCTGTCACTCTCCAGCAGCTGATGTGCTACACAGTTCCAGCAGATGTGCTACACAAAGGAAATCGAGGTCACCAGGAATAAGGATTCCAAGATTAACAAAATCCAACCCCCGGAAGAACAGCCCTTCGACATTTCTTGAACTGCTTCCTTCGTTTAACTTCTCCTTCAATTCCTCCTTTTATGCGCAGGCAATTTTAATGTTACTTTTTCAGATCAACTTAGAATTCTACGCGTCTTCCAATGTGAGGTTTCAAATATATGCATACACAATTTGGGTACGCAATTCAGTTTAATCACTTCACTTCTCTTCCTTCTTCCATTTTAAGACTGTGGCTAAGAATTCATCAAACATACCCTGGGGACATTGCTGATGCTTTTGCGTGTTCCTGTGTATTCATCCTATGCTACTTTGGTAATTTTAGCCACCAACATTTGGTAGAAACTGCAAAGGCAGAACTCTAGTCCTTTCATTCCAGATACTTAGGCTACTTACAGGTAGGTTACTCTATCACAAAAAGCAGCTCCTGCCTATGCTTTGTTTTTCTGGAGTTGCTCCTTTTTCATTTCAGTGTTCTCAGGATTCCGGGGTCTGAGGAAACTTGTAACTGGGTGCTTCTGATTCCTCTCATTATTTAGACCCTCTTAAGGACAAGCTTCTATCTGCTTTTCAGTTAACCCACAGACCTCATGACAACACCAGCAGCCTTACACATTCTAGGCTGTTGGGCATTCCTCAGCAAATTGTCTGTTTTCACTTGTTTTAATTTTATTAATTAATCCCTCTTCCTTCTTTGAATGCAGGAAATGTACCTGGGTTGCCTTCATCTTTTCTTATTGTCCAATTCAGGAATAATCCCTAGAAGCTTTGCACGGGGCAGGTCCCCAACAGGTAATTCACTTTCCAAGTCATTGACTTCCTTGACTTAATCTCTTCCTATGGATGCACTGCATGAGCCTAAGGCATTGTGTTTAAGCTTCCATCAAAACTATAGTATCCTTATGGTCAGTGTGATCTTTGACACCATGTATTAGGGTAGATTAAATTCTATAGTAAGTAAAACCAAATCTAATGGCATAAAACAATATAAATGTGTTTGTTGTTCATGGAGTAGTCTCCTGCATGTTTCGGCAGGCAGCCTTTCTTGGAGCAATTCAAGGACTTGGGCTCCTTTTTATTATGTTGCCTTCTCATTGCCTAGGGCTCTGCGGTGGTCCTCTATTGAATGTCTGCATCCAGCAGACAGACAGGGGAAAGGGACTGTGCACTAGGTTGTTAAGAGCCAAGGCACTTCTTCCTCCCTTGAGTTGGCCAAACCTGGTCACGTGGTACTACCTCATTAGAATAGGTTCTTTCAAATGCAGGGCACTCAGGAGAAACAGGAAATGGGTTCCGGTGACCCACCCTGTCACTATCACACAAGAGATTACCATGGCCGAGACTGAGGTTCTTCCTGTGTTATTGGTAGTACCTGGGATTCAGGGAGGCAGAAAGATGCATACTTGCCAAGCATCAAGCCTATATATGTATTAATATTTAAAGTTAGGACAGAAAAGTGAAAAATTTTGACTGTTACCATCATAGGTGGTAAGAAGAATTAAATGCACTCTTTATGATAAATAATCTCAGGGTAGAAAAAGGGCCCAGAGCATTTCATCTTTATCATCCAATATGAAAAAAAAACTTTAAAAAATGAATAGAAACAGGTCTCTATCCCTTTCCATTAATTTCACAGTTGTTGGATTCAGAAGAAGGTCATCACGGTTCCTTGTGTGTTTGAGAACATTCTAATCCATCATTATAAATGTTCTAGAGTTTCCACCAGCATTGGAAGCTACCTCTAGAACAAAGATCCTGTTTCCAGAAAACATTGCCTCATGTATTATATTAATAATTTAAAAATCTCTTCATTCAAAGTATCAATTTTCCATCAATAGGAATCACAAATGTGTCCCTTTGTGTTATCCATATAAATGCAGTTTTACGAGTTTTTCCAGTTTATTTTGTTTTTTGTTATCTTGCATAATTCTTATTTACATCCATTTTTGATAGTTAAAAAAAAAAAGTTTAGTGGTTGCACATTGTTAACTTTATTTACCTTAAAAAGTATTTTTAGGAGTTCCCATCGTGGCGCAGTGGTTAACGAATCCGACTAGGAACCATGAGGTTGCAGGTTCGGTCCCTGCCCTTGCTCACTGGGTTGACGATCCGGCGTTGCCGTGAGCTGTGGTGTAGGTTGCAGACGCGGCTCGGATCCCGCGTTGCTGTGGCTCTGGTGTAGGCCGGTGGCCACAGCTCCGATTAGACCCCTAGCCTGGGAACCTCCATATGCCGCAAGAGCGGCCCAAGAAATGGCTAAAAAAAAAAAAAAAAAGTATTTTTACCTATGTTGTATTATTTGACTCTTTCCTAGAAACCTTCTAAGTTATTTGTTACTGTTTTTAGCTTTTAGATAATACAGTTGGGGCTTAAAGGATTAAATGGCCTCATCTAAAATCCCACAGTAGCTCAGAACATAGATTTCAGAATCAGGATTCAGACCTAAGTTTTTAAATTAGCCTTTCTGGCTCTAAATCCTGTGCTTAAAAGCTCTTTTATTAATAGGGTTAATTAGACATCAATAAACCTATTCAAAAATTACTGTTAGTATAGAAAAAGCATTGTGAATTTTCAAACAGAACAATTTCTTTGTTCAGACGATATTAAAGAGATCTACTTTTCTCTCTCTGGGGAAAAGAAATGTCGAATCGTAGGATTATAAATATATTGGAACCTACTAAAAAATCTTAATTTAAAGAAGATGTGGTAAAACTGGTAGATAAATATGATTCTTCAATCAGTAAAATGATTTTTCTGGTATATCAATGTTTCAGTGAAATATTTACACATTAATCAGTATATTTTCTAGAATGGTAATCATTATAAGTAGCTAGGACTAAAAACGATAGCTGTTACTTATTAAACAGGTACTCTGCATGCAACAAATCCTCATGATCCACATTACTATCTTTTTTTTTTTTTTTTTTTAGGGCCACAGCAGTGGCATATGGAAGTTGCTGGGCTAGGGCTTGAATCTGAGCTGCAGCTGCCGGCCTGTGCAACACCAGATCTGAGCCACAGCAACACCAGATCTGAGTCGCATCTGCAACCTACACCACAATTGATAGCAATGCCAGGTCCACATTGAATTGAATCCACATCCTCACAGGGATTGAATCCACATCCTCACAGACACTGTATCAGGTTCTTAACCCACTGAGCCACAATGGGAATTCCACATTACTGTCTTTAATATATAGAGAAGTAAAATAAGGCTCAAAGAGGTTATTGAATTTATCAACTTAAGATGAAAGCCCAGATCCATCTGATTCCAAAGCCAAAACAATTCACATATTTTATAAAGAGGAATGCTTTTCTAATGAGTAGAAGTGATATACATAATTGTTAATGTATCAGTAATATCAAACCTTACACATAGTCCACAAATATGGGCAGAAGAAAATAACTTCAATTTCTGTCAATATTTGTTCTTCTGAAAATACTAAATACAAAATGCTAGATAAAATAGTTTTTACAGAGTTCCCATCATGGCTCAGTGGTTAACAGATTCGACTAGGAACCATGAGATTGAGGGTTCAATCCCCGTCCTTGCTCAGTGGCTTAAGGATCCGGCGTTGCCGTGAGCTGTGGTGTAGGTCACAGACGCGGCTTGGATCCCACATTGCTGTGGCTCTGGCGTGGGCCAGCACCCACAGCTCCAATTAGACCCTTAGCCTGGGAACCTCCATATGCCGTGGGTGTGGCCCTAGAAAAGACAAAATGACAAAAAAAAAATAGTTTTTACATTATAATATGATCGAGAGTAGGATCTTACAGAGGTACATCACAGTGGGAGGTGCCACAGCTGACCCACTCTTGTGGAAAGGAGAGAAGGGACACAGCTGTCATCACTAGGGATTTGCTATAATAGTTTGCAGGAGGAAGACAGGCAGGCAAAGCCCAAGGACGGGATTTCAGAGCATGCGATGTTTGGGTAAGTTTGAGTGTGATCAGCCATAGAGAACTGCATCTGCATTTTCTGAGCTCCCAGGCTCAGGTCTGAGGTCCAGGAGTGAGACTCCAGACTCTGGCAGATACAGCTCGGTCACTTGTAAAATCCAGGTAGACTCAGCCCTAGAGGAAGAAGACAGGTCAACTGCATATGAATTAGACACTGCCACCAAGATTGGGGTGCACTTTTCAGAACTGAGGAAAGACACAGGACTAAAGCAGCTGCCAGAGTTGGGTGTAGGGATAGGGAGGGACCAGGGCAAACTTGCACACTCCAGGTTTGACCTAGAGAGACTGAAGTATCTCCTGATTAAAATTTGGAGATATGTCTCCAGATATTTCCAGATCTGGAGACAGGTCTCAACTGCCTGTGGAATTCCAACAGCCCTACTTGGGGGCAAAAGAAGGGGAGAGGGTCAGGAGATGGCGGAGGGCCTGACCTACGTCATACCAAGTTTGTAGAGGGTTATTTCTGAAATCAGTTGATCAGAAACTTGTATTGGGTAAATATAACTCATTTTACTTAGAATAGTATTGATTTTGCAAACAAAATCTTAAATACCTGAGTCAAACAAATATTCTTAAAAACTATCATAAAATGGTTTCAAAATAAACAATGTAATTCTTCCTCTGCTTCTAAAATGGAAAAGAGAGACAGTAGAGGCCTCATCCAGAAGAATGAGTCTTATCCTCTGTAACTATGAATACACAAGGACAACTTGCTTTGAAATCACTGTTTTAGAGTGTGGATTTTATTATTATTTATGTTTGGTGAAGCCAAAAGATCAGGGTACAATTGCCATTGAAAAATAGTTTACTATATTCATGAATCCCAAGAGAAGAGGATGTTGACCTAAAATAAATAGACCGCCAGATATTTCTCCAGAAAAAAAAGGGGGGGCTATTATTTGGGGTCAGCAGAGAATTGCTTTTCAGATCTGTAGCTATGGCAGGCCACCTGCAAATCCCCACATGGCAAGGAAAGGAGAATGCTTTCTAGAGGGGAAAAGGAAGCTGGGAGGGCTCATTACTAAACAGAGTGGCTTTTCACTGGCTGAGTCCTTGCTAGGAGAGGAGTCTGTCTTCTTGGGCTCTGCTGTCATTGCAGGGCATGAGAGCTCCCCCCTCTGGTCTCCCAGCTCTATTTAATTGAGTTTTCTGTTTACTAATATTTCACCAGGGCATGAAGGTGGGGGTAGAGGTGGCGGAAAAACACCAGAATTATTCAGGAGGCATGGAGATTAAGTGGTAAGAGCTTTATTGTTTTTGTGGGAAGAAACAGGAAAGGCAGGATAATCAGGTTTAAGACTGGCTAACTTCAGCTGGCTTTGGGGGCACAGAGCTGTCCCTCGTAGTCTGGTACTTAGCTCTAGAGTCAATAGGGAAGGAGGATAGTGGTCCAAAGTGTAAGAGATAAAGAAGGTGTTTTTTGGGGTACAGGGCTCGGGGTGGGTTGGTCTGCATCTGAAAGCCACACTCGTAGACAAGTCCTTTACTGTCTTTGGGAACAGCTAGTCAGTCCTGGGAGGGTCAGTCTTTCCAGAGACAGCAAGGACCCAAGATGGCAAAGCATCAAAAATATAGAATAAGGAGTTCCCTCATGGCTCAATGGAAATGAATCTGACTGGCATCCATGAGGACACAGGTTTGATCCCTGGCCTTGCTCAGTGGGTTAAGGATCCAGCGTTGTCATGAACTGTGGTGTAGGTCACAGATGCTCCTCAGATCTGGCAGAGCTGTGGCTGTGGTGCAGGCCAGGAACTACAGCTCCGATTTTACCCCTAGCCTGGGAACCTCCATATGCCCCAGGTGGGGCCCTAAAATGACAAAAAAAAAAAAAAAAAAGAATAAAAGACATGATGAATACAATCACCTAGGGATCCCACTGGCCTATATTTTCCTGAAGTCACTTCTGAGCCAAGAAGTGTCTCTATTTTCATTATCATCTTGAGTTGAGCTTAGGAGCTGCTCCTATTTCTGCTTCTTTTGATTAAAATTTCTTCAAACTGGACATCCTTCCCATGATACTGACGAATGGGACCCAGTTTACCATTTATTTCATCCCGCTCCTTCCTCTAAGCAAGTAAACAGACAGATTTTCTAAAACATTGTGCTTTTCTGATCAATGGGAATAGAAGGAAATAAGATAAAAAAGTAAGGGCAAGTTACAAGTTAAAGAAACTTTAAAAATATTTTTTAATCACTATTGTTGGACTTCATTGGGTTAAGTTAGAGAGAGAGACTTGATCTTTCTCATCATATTTTCCTGAGAAGCATTTCCTAATGTTTCTTCTGTGCATCAGCCCTGCTTAAATTCCTCTAATTTCCATTTTATACTGGGGTGACTTCTCCAGATTTTCTCCTCCAGGTTCATCTAGTTGGGTCTGTTGAAGCCCCTTTGGGAAGTGAGAAAAAGGGAGGCTGTAACTATTGGGTGTTACGCTGCCTTTAGGAACAAACTCACAGATGTGCATTTGTAGTCCAGAAGTAGCAGTAAAATTACCTTCCACCTCAACATCTTACGCTATAGGAAAATTCTTAGAACTTGGGAACCCATGCCTTATCTTTCAAGGTAGATGAATGAGATTTATTTCTAAGTCAGGAAACTTTATGAACAATGTCTGGCAAGAGCCATGCCTCCATGGAAAGCTTCAAAAGGACCAACCAGAGCTCCTGGAATGATTCCATGAGCTGTAGGTGTGGCTGGAGAGGCTCCTGAGGGCCACTGCAAGAACACATTCCCCACCCCTCCACTCCCCCCACCCTACCCCTGGTGGGAAAGCCGACAAGCATTCTACCAGCTGTGACTCATGAATTAAGGTTTAAGAGTGTTTCCAGTAGGTAGTGGAAGTAAACCAGCCATCCAATAGGCTGGGAGTTCTAAATCTCAAGGAGGAGTCAAAAAGATACTGTCTAAAAGCCTAAGTTAAGCCATTAATTAAGCTGATATTAATTAAATTGCTTCTGTTCATCTTTTTATCTCCAGTATTTAGATAATGGCTGATACATTCTGACAGCCTGATGGAATTAAAATGCATCAGAATAGAAGAGCAGAGTCCTGAGCAAACTGGGGTATTTCAGAAACATCAAATCTGACTCCTAACCAGGTTCATATTTATATATGCTGCTTGTAACTTTTCTTGTTGGACTTATAGGAGGCTCGCAAATCTTAGTGACATGACAGAAACAGAAGGGTCATGACTGGGGATCTGTGATTGAAGTTAAGTATTGAAGAAATGATTCAACAGGGTATTTCTTGAGGCAGTTGCTAGGGACAGGACTGATGTCTCCAAAGAATATCTTTTCCTTAGATATTTCAAAATATATCATGTGTGTAATTAACAGGTGTCCAACAATCAGTATAAGAGCCATCAAATGATAGATTCAGGCAAACCATCATTCTCCTATTTTAGAGAATCATGCACATTTTTCCATTATGCTGTGTCATGTGCTTTTGAGATGTTTGGAAAGGTAGTAGAGTGCTGTCAAATAGCTGGAATGGAGTTTAAAAATAACTAATACAGAACACTAATAACCATTCAAGCTCAGCTCAAATCTTATGTCTTCTAGGAAACATTTTATTTCTCTAATTCTTTTTTTTTTTTTTGGTCTTTTTTCTTTGTTGTTGTTGTTGCCATTTCTTGGGCCACTCCTGTGGCATATGGAGGTTCCCAGGCTAGGGGTTGAATCGGAGCTGTAGCCACCGGCCTACGCCAGAGCCACAGCAACACGGGATCCGAGCCGCGTCTGCAACCTACACCACAGCTCACAGCAGTGCCAGATCGTTAACCCACTGAGCAAGGGCAGGGACCGAACCCGCAACCTCATGGTTCCTAGTCGGATTCGTTAACCACTGCGCCACGACGGGAACTCCTATTTCTCTAATTCTTAGAACACTCTCCATGCTCTGAAATACAAGCAAATATGCTCTACTCAGCATAGTCTTTTATTCATAAAAATTGTTCCTTTCTTTATGATTTATTTGGGTCAATGACAGAGTTCCATTCTGTTTGACACTGGGCTCTCTCCCACCGCCCCCCACTCCGCCCCCACCACATAAACACATGCGTGATCCCACCATCACAGAACATACAGGTGCATTGCTGTCCTCTCCTGCTCTTCCCTGACCCCCAACACACACACCTCACATTCCTTACACAGCTTCCTTAATTGTAGGCAATTGCCTGATAGAGAAGCCAATGCTGATTGATGGTTAGGGTTGCCTAGAGTCTCTATGAAGTATGCAATTCTACTGCCACATTTTGTTGCAAAATTACTGATTTAGCTAACTTCAGTGACACTTTTCTTATAAACAGCAATTAAATAGTCATATCCTACATTGTCCTGCTGCAATCAACGCTATCCATTTTTATTTTGTATTCTCTTGGAAGAAAAGAAAAAATTGTACCACCTCGAAGTGGAAATAGCTTCTTTTAAGATTATATCATTAAAGTCTGCCTTGGTTTTTATCTTTAAGGTTAGAACTCAAATTACTAACACAACTTATGGCAAGAGAGAAATAATCCTCTGACTTTTACTGAAGAATAAAAAAACCTAAAACACAGCAATTTATTCAAGTGTGCAAGACTGTAAGTTTCAGATGCAGCAGGGTAAACCCATGTACAAAGCCAAAATTAAAGTGTGATTTTATTGTAACATGACTGCAGGCAGTCAGGGGCCAATATTTTTGTGTGTGTGTGTGTGTGTGTTGAGTTGAGAAAGGTGGAGACTAAGAAAGAGAACAGCCGAATAGTTAGGCATGTGGACTCCGGAACCAACCTGACTAGGTCTAAGCAGCAATTTGGACATTTACTATAGGACTCTGGGCTAAACAAGGACAAAATAGTAACTGCCTTCTGAGGCTGGTGTTAGGATTAAATAGATTAGTACATGGAAAGCACTTAGAACAGTGCAGGGCAAATGATGAGCGCTCGATAATTGTTTGTCACTGTCACCAGTACCCCATCAGAGGAATGCTGTGCATCAAACTTTAAGCCTCATCTTTTTCAAAGATAAGCTGACATTCACCTGCTGTTTAGAGTGTGAATTACAAAGAATGAAGAAACTAGGTTCAAAACTAAGAGTTACTCAACGAGTTTCTCTAAACTATTAGAAAGGGCTCTTAATGGGAGGGCAGGTTTTTTGAAATGGGCTGGGCAAATTGTTCAGCTTCATCCAAACTTCCAACTATTTGGGTTTGCACATCACTAGATGGCAGTGTAAAATTCCTAATAATCTCTAAATAAGTTAATTCCATCAGGCAATCCAAATACTTCAAACAGAAAAAAACAAAACCAAAAAACCAAAGAATCACATGAAAATCCTTAGACTCTCTTCTATTGTTAGTCTTAAGTGATTAATGATAAATCTATTTAGAGAGGAAGAAGTAGTGACTAATTAAAGATACTTAGAAATTTTAAATATATGTGCACATCAGAAAGTGTAAATGTGATTATGAAAAATGATTTTACTTTAGTTTTTAAATCTAGTCTGTGGTTTACTATATTTAGATAATAAATTTCCACCAGCCTTGTACATGACTTACAGATTCAAAATAACTTTTTAGTAGCAACCCTTGAAATGTGTAGGTGGGACAATGCTGATGAATGGGCTCTAGGAGAAGAATAATGACAGGCCTCACACTCTTTATAAGGGATATTGCAAATTAATCATCCACAGTAGGCTCCCACAAACGACAACAAACCAGGAGGGAGAATAAAGGACTTACTCCCAACAATGTATAACATTAAAATAGAAGAAAACATTCAGACTTTGGCGAGCATATACTTTGTAACAAAATGCATATTGATTAAATATTGAAAGAAAAGGCTGTATTTGAGTGCGGATATTTCCACGCTCAAATACAGCCATGTCACTAGGGTAATTTGGTATCATCTGCTCGGCTGTAGGGCTCCAGACTTAGAAAATGATCATTTCTATAATCAAAGATTTCCTTGGGGAGTGTGGATCATGGATATTTTTTTCCTTGCTGATTGTCAGCCCTCCTGTCACTTTACTCCAAGCTGGACCAGCATGGTTACAGCAGGAGCTGCAAACAATTATTGCCTATCTCCACCACCACCACCACCAGATATGTTTATAGCAGGGGGACCCTAATATTATGTCACATGATGCATCCTTCACCCTTTAATTACCAAAGCGAAACAAGAGGAGAGAAAAGTATTACCTCCTTGGTTTTTGGCATTACTTTCTTCTCTGAGTTTCTAGGTGCTGATGGAAAAAGAAAATAGAGCTGTGAAAGTTACAAGCAATCATTGCACCTGGTCCTTAATCCAGATGGATATCCCAAGACTGTTTTTCTCCTTTTGTTCTAATGGCAACTGATAAAGGGTCTATAGTAGAATGTCCTTCATTTGGGATTTGTCTGGTTTTTTCTCTTGGTTAGATTGGACCATGAGTTTTGAGGCGAAAGACCACAAAAATAAAACTTCATAATTATCATATTAGATGCACAAACTACCAACATAATCACTGTTGATGTCAACATTGTTTAGCTGGCTGAGATGATGTTTGTCAGATTTCTCCCTGTAAAGTTACTCTTTTCCTCCTCTTTTCATATGATACTTTTTGGAAGGAAGTCAGTATGTGTAACCCATACTTAAAATGTGGGGAATTATGCTCCACCCTCTTGAGGATGGACTGTCTGCACAAGTTAGTTGGGATTCTTCTTCCTCATTTATTATTAACGAATGAACTTACAACTTCATTCATTTATTCATTCAGTCATTCAATCAATTATTCATGTATATCACTATGGATACTTTATATCTTGAGTTAGAATCCAATATTACTTTATTTTGCAGCCCAAATTGCTGCAGCTTTGGTCATTTGGGGGTTCTTCCAGCTGGCTGCCCATGACTCCTCAAAAAGTCAGTCATCAAAGATCAGGAAAGTCTGAGAAACTATCAGCACTAAAAGAATAAAGTGTCAGCTTACACTCCTACCAACAGGGTACAAGGATTTCCTTTTCTGTACATCTTTGCCAGCATTTGTTATCTCTTGTATTTTGTTTTGTTTGTTTCTTATTTTAACTCTTCAGAATCATATGTGTCATAAAAGTGGTTTCATACTTTTTTTTTTCTTTTTAGGGCGGCATTCATGGCATGTGGAGGTTCCCGAATTGGAGCTACAGCTGCGAGCCTATACCAGAGCCATAGCAATGCCAGAACTGAGCTGTGTCTACGACCTACACCACAGCTCACAGCAGTGCTGGATCCTTAACCCACTGAGCGAGGCCAGGGATCAAACCCGCAACCTCATGGTTCCTAGTCAGATTTGTTTCCACTAAGCCACGACAGGAACTCCTGTTATCTCTTGTATTTTTGATAATAGACATCTAGGTGGTTTGAGGTGATATCTCACTGTGGTTTTGATTTGCACCAGCACCATACTTTCTGAATTATTATAGATTTAGAGCGAGTCTCTGTATCGTGACGACAAATCCAACCTGTTCTATTTGAAAATCGTCTGTTATATTTGAATTTTTGCTCTTTTATATGAATTTTAGAATTTGTATTAAACAAAGTCACTATCACACTGAGTTTTAGAGAAATGATGTTGGCTATACTGCTGAAAATTATTGCTGCAGTAAGAGAGCCATTCTTTTCAATACTTTTAATAAGTGCTTTGTTTTAAAATACTGAAAATCTGGAGTTCCTGTCATGGTTCAATGGTAATGAACCCAACTAGGATTCACGAGGATGCGGGTTGCATCCCTGGCCTCGCTCAGTGGGTTAAGGATCTGGTGTTGCCAGGAGCTGTGGTGTAGATCACAGAGGCAGTTTGGATCTTGCATTGTTGTGGCTGTGGCATAGGCTAGCTGCTGTAGTAGCTCCAATTCAACCCCGGGCCTGGGAACTTCCATATGCTATGGGTGCAGCCCTAAAAAAGCAAAAAAATAAAAAATAAAAAGTACTGAAAATCTTGCCAATTCTGTACAATACATAATATGCCCCTGCATGTATACCAAATGCAAAAGCAGCTTGCTGATTTTTTCTAAGGATTGCAGATCAGGGTGGCAGAAGCACTAAAAAAAAAGTACAGCAACAGTAAAAAATACTTTCTTGGCTTTGTCAAGGGCGAAAAAAAAAATGGAAAATTTTATTTCATGTGCACCTCCAAAAGGTGAGCTTTAGAAACTGTCAGAAATGAAATGAAATGATTTTGCTGATGGTCTTTTGCCTATGAAAAGTTTTTCCATTTTGTAATCTTTGGCCCCTGATAGCCCATTACTCTTGCAAATTTTATAGAAATCATCCATATAAAGGAGATATCAGATCTGGCTCCACACCATTTATTTTTGTCTCACAAGATAACTGCTAAATGTCTGGAAAACCATTTCACCTGCCAGTCCAGGACCAAGGGAAACAGCTCTGAACCCACAGCCTTGTATCTTTATCAACTGCTCTTTCCCAAAGGGATTTAAATACTTTGTCCTGAAAATGCCACCATACAAACGCACACTCTCTTCCCTTCAATAAGGAAGTACTGAGAGACATAATCAGGGTCCTTAAAATAATTAAAAAATTGTCATGTCTAAATAAGTAAGTTTTTTACCAAACATGCAGCCTTTATAGACTTATTTTTTTAAGCAGAAATGAAAAAAAAAAAAAAGATTCCACTCTAGAGGGCAGGAATCTTTGACTGTGTGCTTGCACGACTTGGTAAGAATGTTGGTATATTCTAATTCCAAGTTCAAATGGGTGCTGACGGCACCCTAGGAAAGGTTGTGACCATGCAAGGTAGCTTGAGTGGAGGAAACTACTACATTAATTCCTGCCATATACAGTGTCACTGCACGAGCTAACCTGTAGCTCATGAACACATATGCAAACACACACACACACACAAACTGTGTATGTCTGCATTGCAAGTCAGAAAACAATGCAAATTGAGATACTGAGCCAGAGTTTACCAAGTCGCACTCATCTGACAAGCTCAAGGCAAATCTAAAACCAACTTGTTTAATTAATTATTCATAATTATGCTCTTAATTTGAATTTAAAAATCTAATTGGCACCTAGGAAGCACTTTCACAGATAAACCTTCTAGAATGTTAAGATTTTTAAGTAACTGTTTTGGCTCTTAAATTCTGTACTTGGAAACAAGACACCTCTCAGCTTCCCAGTCTGGCAAACAATGCATAGCTTTAATTCATCAGCTAAAGCTCATTTCTCCATGTTCTTAGGCTTGATCAGGCACTGTGCTATGTGTCTATGCACTAGTACTGTTTTTCAAGTTGATTATGTAACTTTGGTATCAGAATTTATGGGATACACATGTGCTTTTCAAGAAAGCATTAGTCTCTTTACCAGGTCTGATTGTATATAATATCTGACTCCAGTTGACGTAGAAAACATTCCATTGGTTTGTATACTATTTGAGAAAGGGGTTCAGATCTTACTCATCTTTGAGTGTTCTATAACCTAGATCAGTTCTTTGCAAATAATAGGTTATTTAGTGTTTGTTAATTTTAATTAAATAAATTTGAATAGATCATTTTAATAAAGCACAGAAACATTGCTTTCAGTGCAATTCTATTACCTTAAGCCTCAAATGAGCATAATAAGCAACAATTCTAATTTCTGCCAACATACAAGAGACCAAAATATTTAACCGAATTAGGTTTTTTTTTTTTTTAGACTTTTTAACTATTAACCATTTCATACATCTTCTTCATACTTTATTAGGATCAGTGGTTTTCAAAATTGGAACTCTGAAAGGATTTAATGCCCTGATCACATCCAGATTAATTAAGAATTTGGAGGACAGTACTCAGTCATCAGTAATTTTGAAAACTCTTTAAGTGATTCTAATGTTCAGTCAATGTCAAGATCACTGCTTTAGATAAAGGTGAAAAAAGTAACTTGACATTCATTTTCTTCATCTTTTCTTCCTTATATCTTGGAGTAAACATCAACCAACCCTCCATAACTTGAGAGGTTTAGAATAACATTTGTTTTGATACACTGAACATAAACCAAAGAGTTTCCTAAAATTAAAATGCAGTCCAGGCCACTGGTGGCAGTTGTTCAAATATGGAGAACACTTAGTATTACAAACTGAAACAAAAATTTTAAAAAGTTTTCAGCAGACTGTGTTTCATATCAGTTAAACTTTCATCAGCATATGGAAATTACAAGTTACAGATTCCTTTTCCTTCTGACTCCTTTTCTTTTTTTCTTTTTTTGTCTTTTTGCCATTTCTAGGGCTGCTCCTGTGGCATATGGAAGTTCCCAGGCTAGGGGTCTAATCGGAGCTGTAGCTGCCAGCCTACGCCATAGCCACAGCAACAGCAACACGGGATCCAAGCCGAGTCTGCGACCTGCACCACAGCTTACGGCAACACCGGATCCTTAACCCACTGAGCAAGGTCAAGAATCGAACCTGCAACCTTATGGTTCCTAGTCAGATTCGTTAACCACTGCGCCACGACGGGAACTCCTGACTCCTTTTCTTATTCATTCTGTTCACACATATTTTTGATGTGAGGTATTAATTTACAATGGTTTTTCATAAATTATCTTTCAGTTATTGTGGACATTGATTACAGCATTTAAATGTTTGATTTTAACAATGTAACACAAAATAGTTCCTTCAAACAGGATAAAGGGAGTTGCTAGAAATGATAACAGTACCTCCTCGAGGTCAAATGAATCCCCCTACTGCTGGTACATGTTTAGGAGAATTCAGTATACACTATAGATACAAATTATTCACCCTGCAGTTCTTCTTATTCTGTTTTCATCTTTCATCTAAACCAGCACATTTATGAGATTCTTCCTCACTGGAAACCTCAACATTAGTCAAAATGTTTCAAATCATTTCTCTAAAAAAGAAGCTAAAATGCTTCTGACTCATGACAAATCAATTTTTTTAAACTCATAAGCTAACTTGTACTGCATTTTTATGCTACCCCTCTCCCCTCAATTTATCTGGAGTATTATTTTTGTATCGCTTCGAAATGAGAATCGATTATAGACCTAAGAAAGAACGATTTTGCTTTGCTATGATCTGGTTGAGGGAGTGAGTTCTGTGTAACCTAGCATAGTATCACCTGAAAACACAATTAAGTAGAATAGGTTTTTATTTTTAACCTCAGGGGAAATACCCTTAACGACATGCTTCTAATAGAAGCATTGCTTATACATTGTAATGGGGCATTAATTTTTAGAGCAATGTTGTTAAATGCAGCCAAATATTATACCTAGATATTTAGTCACTTATTTATTTCATAAGCATTTATTAAGCATCTACATTATTCCAGGCATTTCCTCCTGAAGTTACACATCTGAATATCAGAGTCTCTCCCCGAAGTTTAGGAAAAAGTACCAGATAAGTTTAGAGCTCACTAAACTAATATCAGGAAAAGGGTTCTTTTGTAAAATTGTCTGTATACAGTCATCGTCTTAACTTTGTTTTTATGCATATAAAATGCCTGAAAACAGTGTAAGTTTCAGATATCATTGTATTTTATATGTGAAGGGAAATTTTGTTTTGAACATGATAAAGTTACTGCCTTTTTTAAGAAAACCGTAAAAAAAAATTTTAAGCTTTTTGCCTGGCTCTGGTTTATAGAGTCTTCATATAATCCCTCCCTGGAATTTCAACAATGTCAACAATATTGTTCTAATACAAGAACAAAAAAATTTTTTTTTCTAAATGGCATATCAAGGAGCATAGGGTAAAAAGTAAAATGAAACAGAACAGAATATTACTTTCTAAAGTGGGCTGGGAACATACATGTTTTAAAGCAATGACTCGGAAGACACTTCAGAGCAGCTAATACAGACACTACGTGGGGATAACAAAGACTCTTAGCACTGATGTAGATGCTTTATGAAGAAAGTTACGCCTGTTATCATAGAGAAGAAATGAAGGTGGGGGGGGGAACAGAGTTGATAAACATTTACTGATAATAGTTTTACTTGAGTATATGTGGCTCAGGGAAGCTCATCTCCCAAAGCTGAAACCAAATTAGGACGTTATTCACTTGAAAGAGTGAAGTCATTTGGCCTCTGTGTCTGCTCCCCCTACAGAACAAAGAGACCAGTCATTTTCCTATGATTGAAGGATCCCCTGCAGACTTTAGTGACACCTTGTACATCATACAGTGAAGGCCCACTATGTCCAGATGCAGAATCAACACGGGGTCTTCAGATGTGCCAAGTCCATGCACATGCCATTGGTTAGAAAGAATCCGTGTGTCAAGGTGTCAGACTATTCTGGATTAAAATCTAGTAGGGGATCATTCTGTGAATGGCTTGAAGATGCATAATGACCATAAGTGGCTTTGAACTTCTGATCTGACCCTAACTATTTGGCGAGGTGATTGACTAGGGGAACAAAATCCATCATAACCGACACACAAAGAGTAACATGCCAGCACTGCTCAGCACTTTCTCTATCTTAAGTGATTTCATCTCACACAATCCTGTGAGGTTGGTAGTACTATTACTATATCCATTTTATAGATGAGGCAAGGAAAGGCCTCCCTTGTATAAGACTTGCTTATGTTACCCAGGGAATAAGTGGGGAAACGGCGTCTCAAACCTAGGCAGTCTCCTTCCAGAGGGTATGCGGTTAACCACTACACAAGGCGGCCTGTCGTACAAAATACCACCAACATCGTCTGCTTCAAACCTAAAAATAAACTCTTAATAGTTGTGGTTTCAGAGAATGAGGAACAAACATTTCAGAGAATGAAGAATAACAGTCAAAGAAAAATATTAGGAAGAGGTAAGGAAGAGAGAGAAAAAGAATGAATTAATAAACATATTCTCAAGCCTGGGGGGAAATATACTGTAGAATAATTTTGCTTAACCCTAGAATCCTAGCAAAAAGATGACACAGAATTTTTTAAAAAGGTCATCGAGGAAGGACTTTAAGAAGATACAGAGTGCCACAAAAAAAAAAAAAAATTAATGATAGGGCAATTTAGCTCCAAAAGTTTAGGAACTATTTCCATTTGGGAAATATATATTTATTTTCTTAATATTTCTTGAAAAATTAGAACATCTTAAAGTGGGTGAGGGAATAAATTTGGGGCAAAGAATGAGAGTTGGACTCTAATGGAACTTCACTGAGGATTTGTCTTCCCAGTACGCTTGTGGAAATTTCCTGCTCTCTTCACCACGGCGTGAACTTTATCATCCAAGGGAAGAAATCAGACTCTCAAATTGTCTTTCTTCATCTGGTGACCTTTTGTTGTAGCCAAATAAAAGCATTTAACTTCCTTGTGGTTCTGATTCTCCCTATGTTAAATGAGATCAAAGGATGACTTTGTGTTTTCTTACATGCGCACATGTGTGCGTGCGAGCGTACACACACACACACAAACTGATGCTTTGAAACATATATTTTGAGACTTTTCAAAAAAAGATGATAGAAAATCCATGAGAGTGACATGGTTACTGAGAGATCTTAGAATGATTTAGAGTTGGAGAATTATTTAAATAATTTTAAGCTTTGAGTTTTGATTATGCTATAGTTTGACAGTATTCAATGTGTGACATAATAGAAACTGACATTACAAAATATGATGTTTTCCAGCCCTTCTGCATGAATTAACCTTTGGGGACTGTTATCACTCTTGGTGATCTCTCGACTCTTCTCCGCTTCTCTAGGGCATTTGTACCCTGTTCATGTAGCTGAGCCTTTCAACAGAAACACAAGTCTTTTCCTTCAAAGTGGACTGTCTATTTTCTAATCCCTTGCTTACTCCAGATGTGCTATGGAGGACTTTTAAGAAAGCTGTAATGTAACTTTCCATCCATCTTCCTATTCTCAAGAGTACAGCTCCTGGCAAAAACTCCTGCTACCTTTGTACGCCAGGCCCGAGTGAAAGAAAAACAGCTTCACACAACTCGCACCCTCTCAGGTAATAAATGGAGGCAAAAGGCATGGCTAGTGAAAAAGACAGCCTTTCTCCCCAGATGGGGACGACAGTCCTACAAGTCCTGTCAGTGTGATCAGGACTTGGCTCCTTGAGTAAAGGGAGAGAAAACCAAGATTAGATCATTCTAGGATGGAAACTATTGATTTGGGGAAGTTGAGAGATATGGGGAAAATAGATTTATCCAGAAGTTTAGACCAATGAAGTCAGCAGCAAAAGGCTAGTCTTCCAGAGGTTTTATTTATCCTGTATTCTTCTAAACCTTGCTTTTTAACCACCCCCACCCCACCACCCTCGTATATTTTCACTGAACCCACCCACACTTACATGCAGCAGATGTTATAACATTCCATGCAGGTTTATTTGTTTTTTAATCTGCTATGATTCCAAATTTAGTTTATTTTTTCCCCCGAAGCTTTCTGTTACACTTACCTTCATCTTCTGCTGTTTTGCTATTTACATGCAGTCATTTAACCAATTCATCAAATTTTTTCTTTTTCAGGAGACCTCTTCATTTCCCTCCTTCTCTTCTTCCTTCTTTTCTCCCTTCCTTCCTCCCTCCTCTTCTTCCTTCCTTTTCTGAACCAAATGCCCTTTTGAATGAGTAGATTCAATTAAATATCCTTATCTGTCTGAATGCTTTTCTGAAATCTCTGTATCATATACAACACACAAGCTATATGGAGTTGTCTTGTAGAGCAATGAGTTAAGGATCCAGTGTTGTCACTGTAGAGACTCGGGTTGCTGCTATGGCACAGGTTCTATCCATGGCCAGGGAACTTCCCCGTGCTGTGGGCATGGTCAACAAACAAAAACAAAAAAACCCTACCACAAGCTATAACTTTTTTTAATTTTAATGATTTTTATTTTTTTCATTATAGCTGGTTTACAGTGTTCTGTCAGTTTTCTCTTGTACAGCAAAGTGACCCAATCACACATACATATATATATATACATTCTTTTTTCTCATATTATCATTCTCCATCATAAGTGACTAGATGTAGTTCCCAGTGCTACACAGCAGGATCTCATCGCTTATCCATTCCAAAGACAATAATTTGTATCTATTAACCCCATCCCAGTCCATTCCCTACCCCTTCCCCTTGGCAACCACAAGTCTGTTCTCCAAGTCCATAATTTTCTTTTCTTTGGAAAGGTTCATCTGTGCCTATACTAGATTCCAGATGTAAGTGAAATCATATGGTAGTTGTCTTTCTCTTTTTGACTGACTTCACTTAGGATGAGAGTCTCTAGTTCCATCCATGCTGCTGCAAATGACATTATTTTGTTCTTTTTTATGGCTGAATAGTATTCCATTGTGTATATATACCACATCTTCCTAATCCAATCATCTATCCATGGACATATGGGTTGTTTCCATGTCTTGGCTATTGTGAATAGTGCTGCAATGAACATGAGGTGCATGTGTCTTTTTCAAGGGAAGTTTTGTCCGGATATAGGCCCAAGAGTGGGATTGCTGACTCATACGGTAGTTCTATATATAGTTTTTTTTTGGTTTTTTTGGGGTTTTTTTTGGTCTTTTTGCCTTTTTTTCTAGGGCTGCTCCCATGGCATATGGAGGTTCCCAGGCTAGGGGTCTAATCGGAGCTGTAGCTGCCAGCCTGCACCACAACCACAGCAACATGGGATCCAAGCCATGTCTGCGACGTACACCACAGCTCAGGGCAATGCCAGATACTTAACCCACTGAGCAAGGCCAGGGATCGAACCCGCAACCTCAAAGTTCCCAGTCAGATTCATTAACCATTGAACCATGACGGGAACTCCTATATATAATTTTTTAAGGTAACTCCATACTGTTTTCCATAGTGGTGTACCAATTTACATTCCCACCAACAGTGCAGGAGGGTTCCCTTTTCTCCACACCCCCTGCAGCATCTGTTATTTGTGGACTCATTAATGATGGCCATTCTAACTGGTGTGAGGTGGTACCTCATTGTAGTTTTGATTTGCATTGCTCTAATAATCAGTGATGTTGAGCATTTTTTTGATGTGCTTATTGGCCATCTGTGTATCTTTGGAGAACTGTCTATTCAGGTCTTTTGCCCATTTTTCAATTGGGTTGTTGGCTTTTTGCTGTTGAGTTGTATAAGTCGTTTGTATATTTTATTTATTTGTTTGTTTTTCGTCTTTTGTCTTTTTAGGTCCACACTCACGCCATATGGAGGCTCCCAGGCTAGGGGTCTATTCGGAGCTACAGCTGCCAGCCTGTGCCAGAGCCACAGCAATGCCAGATCTGAGCCTCGTCTGTGACCTACACCACAGCTCATGGCAACGCTGGATCCTTAACCCCCTGAGCGAGGCCAGGGATCAAAACCACAACCTCATGATTCCTAGTTGGATTCATTTACGCTGTGCTATGATGGGAACTCCCAGTTGTTTGTATATTTTAGAGATTAAACCCTTGTCAGTTGCATTGTTTGAAACTATTTTCTCCCATTCTATAAGTTGTCTTTTTGTTTTGTTTTTTCTGTTTTTTGTTTTTTTTTATGGTTTCCTTTGCTGTGCAAAAGCTCGTCAGTTTGATTAGATCCCATTGGTTTACTTTTGTTTTTATTTCTGTTGCCTTGGGAGATTGACCTGAGAAAACATTTGTAAGGTTGATGTCAGAGAATGTTCTATGTTCTCTTCTAGGAGTTTGATGGTGTCTTGTCTTACATTTAAGTCTTTAAGCCATTTTGAGTGTTTTTTTGTGTGTGTTCATGGTGTGAGTGCATGTTCCAGTTTCATTGATTTACATGTGGCTGTCCAGTTTTCCCAGCATCACTTGCTGAAAAGACTGTCTTTTTCCCATTTTATACTCTTGCCTCCTTTGTCAAAGATTAATTAACCATGGGTGTCTGGGTTTATTTCTGGGTTCTCTATTCTGTTCCACTGGTCTGTATGTCTGTTTTGGTAGCAGTACCACACTGTCTTGATTACTGTGGCTTTGTAGTATTGCCTGAAGTCTGGAAGAGTTATGCCTCTTGCTTGTTTTTTGTTCCTCAGGATTGCTTTGGCAGTTTATAACTTTTCTAATATTAAAAAAAAAAAATAGTGTTTCTAAGAGGTTTTTTTAGACCCAGCACTCTTTTTGTGGTATATATAAACTATGGAGATCATCATAATTTCATAGCTGTATCTAAATAACATGTTTGAAAACGACATCTTCGATTATTTTCAGTTTTGTGTATTCTTTAAAACACTGCTTAACTGGAGTTTGAGAAGACATGATTGGAGCTGAAAAGTCAAATCTAGTAGTTAAAAGCAGTGGATCCCTTATTCCTCCCAAAAAACTTTTGTGACCTTTGGTGGATCACGTAATTTCTCTAATCTTCTGCTTCCTCATTGGTAAATTAAAGATAATAGTTCCTCCTTAATAGAATTATTATGAGGGTTAAATAATGTGAATAAATTTTCTTGCAGAGTATCCTGCAAGCAGCAATAAATTGTAATTATTGTTTGCTGTTACATACTGGTTTTTTATCTTTTCTTTAGTTACAAAAAAACAACAAAAACATTAATGGGGTTCCTGTGTTCCCATATATAGGAATGGAGATGGTAGGAATAAATAAATTATAAAGCCTATTAAAAAATTTAAAATGTGATGGTTCTTTTGATGGCACTTAAGCACCACAAATAAAGTAGAAGAGAGGTGTAAAGATGCAAACTCTACAGGGGTTTAGAAAATATTAAATACTATAAGAATAGATGCATAAAGAAGAAGACCTGGGGGTAAAATCCACAGTGGTTTATTCAGAAATATTATAAGAAGGCAAATTAAGAACATAAAAGATTGAAAAAATATGATCCTCTAAGAGTGTGCACGCATGCATAATTGTGGGGAAGAGGGGCAGTAATGGAAGAGAGGGAGAGGATGAAAGAAATAAAGCAATGGCATTTAACAATGCTGTATTAACTATTCGTTTGTCAATTATATGTCCAGCCCAGATAACCTTACACTGAAAATAAAAATTAAAAATTTTTCACGTGTTTTCCCTTTTCTGAAGTTTTTCACACCTGCACATCATCTGTTAGCTTCTAACTAATCATCTTTCTCTGGCGGAAAGATGATTACAGGCATCTCCCTTTTACACTCACCCCTCTAGCTGACTAATTAGCCCTGCTGCAGACCCTCACTTCCACTCTTCTGGCATTCTCACCATTCTGTGAATCTCCCATACTTGACAGAACATGTACGCCTTGCTAAAGGTCTGGTTTTCACAGACTTCCTTCCTTCCTCATAATATTCATATCTAGGTCACTCTGTCTTCTCTGTGATATCCTTTCTGAAAAATTGCAGTTGTATATTTTACTTGTTGGAATCTGTTATGTATTTAGAATTTCTGTGCTTTTGCCTATCTACTTCCTTCCATTGAAGTTTAGGCTTTTTAAGGTAAAAGCCTATCTTCTGCTTCAGTTGTATCTTCTACAGTAATTAAAAGAGAAGTGGCTCAATAAATTGTTGATTGACCAGCATTTCTCAGGTCCTAATGTCTCCAATTTAGCACTAGCTTTTTAGTCATTTACACATAATTATTTCTATTCATGCAGCAATTTACCAACACAAAATATAACCAATACTATCCATATGCATCATATTTTTATCTGGATTAAAAAATCCTTTCTTCTAGAAAGCTTTTTTTTTTTTTAATTTTGGCATTCTTACTCTTGTGTCTTCCATTAATGCAAAAGACAGTATTTCTTTTTCAACCACAAAGACATCCTTTTGCTTACCTAATTAGGTCCTCTTGATTAACCTTTGAACCTATCATCCATGTCAGGAGTTATAGAATATTTTCTTCTCATTTATTCTACCAGTGTCTCCTTCATTAGTTTAATTTTGGGTGCACTCTTGCAGTGAAACTCTTTGATCTATGGTCATGATTAATTAAATATTCCTCCTGAAATGCACCTATATTTTATATTACAGGGCCATTCTAAACTATGTATAAGAAAACTAATAAATATATCTTAGTATATATTTATGTTTTACCTCTCTTCAGATTTCTACCTAGAGGAATATCTAAAAATTATTTAAATTCAAGCCCATTACATACCTCAGTGGTTTTCAGATCAACTGCTCTGTTTTGTTTTATATGTTATGAATTGTTGGATAATATATGAGTATCACAGCTATGTCTGAATAAATCTGAAATAAATATTAGATGAAAAATTGAGGTGATATTTATACCTATGAAGGTCTATAATCAGGGTTAAAATATTATGCTCAGATACTGTACTTAGAGAAGATCTATTCTGACAGAAATTATTGTAAAAAAAAGATTTTGGTTGTCTGTAAGCTCAGTGTGAACAAAAAATTGTGATTGGATGCTAAAACAAGGTAATAAACATCAATTTGTTAAGTCACTCTAGTGGGAGGGCAGTATTTAGATTAAAGAATGCAACAGTCCCATTTTTCCAACATTCACTGCCATAAATTCATTGTGAATTAATGGACTATTATGTTTGGGAGGAGAAGCCTCATCTCACATTTAAAAGATGGTAAAAATAAAACCTAGAAATTATGAAACATGAAAAATGTTTGAGGGAATTTGGGATGTTTAACATGGAAAAAAATAACAGAAAAAATGATAGGAGTTTTTAAGGAGGACTTTTTTGAATCATTTGTTATTTAGAAGCAAAGAGAACCAAAAGACATGTTAAAAAGACACACATTTCAGCTTCATGGGTAGTTTTTTTCAAAATTAGGATAGGGGATGGGTCTTATAAAAAGGTCAGTTCTCAATCGCTAAAAAGTTTTTAAGAATCTAGATAAAGTTCTAGTAAGGATTTCTTTGTGATGAGATTGGACCAGATGACCAATAAAATTGCTTTCAGTGTTTAGGTTTGGGGAATAAAACTTCCACAAAGCAATTAAGATATATTCTTGATCTTCGGATGTAGACTTTCTGAGGTTTTGCCCTTAGATTTGTCCTCACCACAAAGGAAGTGTAAGGTGATAGATTTCGTTATAAGAACATTAATTACATTGAACTCATTATATTTTAATTTTGTTAATACTTATCACATACTTATTGTGTACCCAAATATATGTGCCATACATTTTCTAAGATTTATAATTAGTCCAAACAACAGCTTTACAAGGAACAAATTATTAGCTTCATTTAAGATTATGGAAAATTGGGGAAGTTCCAGTCGTGGCGCAGTGGTTGACGAATCTGACTAGGAACCATGAGGTTGCGGGTTCGGTCCCCGCCCTTGCTCAGTGGGTTAAGGATCCAGCGTTGCGGTGAGCTGTGGTGTAGGTTGCAGACGCGGCTCGGATCCTGCGTTGCTGTGGCTCTGGCGTAGGCCGGTGGCTACAGCTCCGATTAGACCCCTAGCCTGGGAACCTCCATATGCCACGGAAGCGGCCCAAAGAAACAGCAAAAAGACAAAAAAAAAAATTATGGAAAATTGGCTTAAAGAAGTCTAAGTAACTTGTCTAAAGTCACACAGCTAGTATATAACAGAGAGATGGTACTCCATACAAATTGGTAAAAGAATAAACTCATGTAATACAATGTTATGATTTGAGATTAGGGCGGCTGGGGCTCATCGTCGCTTTGAAGACCCCAAAGACTTCCTCTTTCAGTTCTCAGAGGTGGCCATAACAGATTCACATTTCACTGAGGCCAATTCTAGAAAGCCAAATTATTAATAAAAAAAAAAAAATCAGGTGTGTGACTGTATATACATTCTGAAAATATTCACCATAACACTCCCTACTCTTAAGCACTTTAGCAAAAGTTAATTGGTAGCCATTTTATTTATTTACCAAGAAAAGTCGCGGTCATGAGACGTGGAAATCCAGGACAACCAATACATCTTCTTTTGCTAGGTTGTTCGTTCTATAGATTGAATAAATAAATGAAGAACTGAAGACAGACCAAAATGGAAATCATAGATGTGCTTGGAGATCATGGAATCTGAAGGAAGGTTAGATAAGTCAAACTTTTAATAGTCTTTCTCTGAGATAGCTGGGCTTTTATTCTGATTGACAAACTATCGTATGTGTATTGATACACTTAATTTACTTACCAGAAACTTTTGTGGTCAAGTCTTCAATCTTTTCCTTTCAAGTTGCTGACAACCTGTGTTCTAACCCAGTGTTGATACTACATTTTAAAGCTCAGAGGACAAACGTATAACCCTCATTTTCTAGTTGGTGAAGCTTCCAAGTGCTGATCAGAGAATCAAAGTTTGTCTGGATGTAAGCCAGGAAAAATGTCGTCATAAACTAGTTGTGATGATTTAAAGAATATTTACTTTGGGTACAATATTTACGTTGGGTACTATCAATTCTTAAACTGACAATTTCAAGAGGGAAATAGAAACCTCTAAATCGTTAATGTAGCAGGAAGGATGAACTTAGATGATCAGTCCAGGGAATTAAAGGGGAAAAAAAAAAAAGCAGGTCTTTTGGAAGCACCATAAATTATGCTGTTAAACTGTGGCTGGATTCTAATGCAAATCCAGGTTACCCAGGCATAAAAGACAGCGGCAGTTGGCAAACACTGTGTTATTTATTTTCTGGATAAACCATCTATCAAGCTCTTCTCCCTTCTCTGAAATGTACTCACACACCATGGAGAAAAAGAAATTGGTAGTGATGGAGTGTAACCCTGGGAACTTCTTTTCTGAACTTTAGTAGAATCAAGTGAAAATCAAAGTCCTCTGTAAATTAGCAGTTTGCTTGCTTGTCTAAACCAAACAAGAGAGAGAGATTCATCTGGTTGCTAAGCAGAGAGAATGGTTACTGAAATGTTTCATGCCCTGTTGAGGAGCCTGTCAGGTACCTTCTCTGAATCCACTGCCATAAAGCCCACCAGTTTATACCTCAAAGTTACAGAAATGGAAACTCATTATGAAAATTGCTCATTCTTCCTTATCTCAAAAACTGGATGGCGAAATCATATTTTACAGGTACATGAGTCAAATAATCAATAGTAGGGGTTTTTCCAAAGGCTGGAACAGAGAGATTTAGAAATATCAAGTCAGATATTTACATGTTATTCCAAAAAAGAACAGGGTACTTTTATTTATTTAACAATTAACAGAAGATTTAGGAGGAGTAGTGCGTCTAAATCTTAATCCACAATCTTGAAGAAGCAAGAAATATCCTAGTGTTTAAATCAAATCAAATCAAATCAAATTCAAAACTCTATCCAGCCATTTCATGGGAATTTAAGTGAATTTGAGGCTATTCTCTTCTCATCACCCCAATTATGTAATAGTGATCCAGAACTATTTGGTACCAGGAGAATAGGCAAATGCCCTTCACATGAGTCTATTATAATTGCTACTGCTTGGTAATTGCCCAAGGCCACAGTCACCAAAGGTTGTAGCTCTTCAGGTCTTTGTCACATTGACAAGCCTGGAATCCATAACTTGGTTGGAGCTGATAATTCTAGTGTCCAGCTATCTATCACCCATGAAGAAATAGTGTGTAGTCACTCACATAAAGGATGCAGATACTGAAGAAAAACACCACTTGATATATCAAGAGACATCAAAAGTCAAACACAAATAAATGTATCAGGACATTCTTCTTACAATGGAAGTCTTGTCTAAAATGTTTTCTAGAGGCCAGAATTTTTTTAGCTTTCATTTTGAAATAATTTTAGACATCAGAAAATGTTGCAAAATAGTAACTTCCCTATAGCCTTCACCTAGCGCCCCCTAATGTTAACATCTTACATAACCACAGCAGAAAATCAGAACCAGGAAATTAACTTTGGTAATTAGGATACAGACCTTATTCACATATCTCCAGGTTTTCCATAGTGGTCTTTTTACTTTATGGATCTGGTCCAAGATCCCACATTGCACTTAATTGTCCTGACTCCTTAGTCTCCTTCAATGGGTTACCTTTCTTCAGTCTTCAGGATGTTGTACTTTTGAAGAGTATTGGACAATTAATTTACAAAATAGCTCTTATCTCATTTGGTTTTGTCTGCTGCTATTTCGTGGGTGTATACATGTTTAGAAAGATCACAGAAGTGATTCTGTGCCCTTCTCGGTGCATATCAGAGGGTAATAATAACAGTGTCATTATTAGTGACAATTACTAGTGATTACTTGGCTAACATCCTGTCTGAGGGTCTTGAGTGTCTCCCCTGTAACTCTTTGCCCACTTGTAACTAATAAATATCTTTGGGAAAATATTTGAGGCTCTTCAAATATGAAGTGCCCCCCTTAAAGTTTCATGCACTAAGTTTAGCATCCATTGGTAGATCATGCCTACAATAATTATTATTTTGCCATTTGCATAATGGTCATTTTCTTTTTCTCTTATTCTTTCAACATTTATTAACTGAAATTCTTCAATAGAAAAAGCTGTTCTTTCTTATTTTCTTAGTCAATTTATATCAGTATGGACTTGTAGATATTTATGTTATTCTGGGGGTTATCATCCAATAACATCAGTGGTTCAGAATTTTAAACCGTAATCATATCCTATTTCTTTTTTCTTTGAAGTTACACAGATTCCCTTTTACCATGACTATATTTGTCTCCAGTTTACTGCAATATGTCTTTTTATTCTATTCTCTTATTATTTCTGTTGATTTTTCTTCTCAGGCTTATCATGATTTCTCCTTTTACAAATCCTGTCTCTAATATTGTGTCATCCTTTATTAAAAGCTTATTATCTTTTTACTGCTCCCTTCCCCCAATATTGTCATCCCCCCATCCCCTTCTCTTATTTCTATTTACTTTATATATGGGGGCTGATGGGCAGAGATATTTTGTCCAGTGTGAACAAAGATAAATTGCCTCTTCCCATCTTCTGAAAATCGTCCATTCGTTCTTTTGACTTTCAAGATGAATGTGAGCAAATTAAAGGAGTCATTCTCTATTTTGCCATCAATTTTCAGCAGGCACTGAGGAAGGTGACTGCTAATGACACTGGTAATGGGTTATACTTCTTTTGCTGTGTTATTGTGGTTGACTTCAGAGAAGGATTGACAATATTTTTTGAACAATTACTTATTCCATCAGTCTTTGAACTAAAAATAATTTAAAACAACATATATTTTTCTGCAAGAAAATTAAAGCAAAATTTTGTCTTTTGTATCTCTGTATTAAAGTTGCATAAATTGCCCATATACTTTTATAGTTAGAGCCACATCAAATATATAAATTTTCCCTATTCTAACTAGAGGTTATAAATCTGACTCTTTTTCAGGCACATCAAAACATATGCCCATGTCACATTTTACTGTGATTGTAGAAGAGAAGTCTTTGAAGGAAAAGAATAGAACCATAAACTCTTTCTGTATTCCTTGGAAATTTCGAAAGAATGCTTGTTCAGAACATTTTTTCTTACTGTAAATTGCTAAAAATATCTTTACAAGATGGGCAAAAAGAATTATACTTCAGTGAGACAGCAACCAGCCAAAATACTTAATTGTATCTATATATACTTTATTTAGAGAATGAGCTTAGGTTTTTGAAATTCTAAATGGTTTATTATAACCAACAATAAGTACAAAGCAGAGACCTTCCAAACTAAAGATTGTGCAAATTCAGGAGTGAAAAACTTTCAAAGTTTGAATGTCATTTAAAAGTATCTAAACTAATAAATAAAGATAAAACTTATACATGCATCTGAAAAGTATAATTAAATTAATGTTTACTTTATTAAACATTAATTAAATCTCCCTGAATGCAAAAATCCTGAGGCCATCCATTTAAATACTAACAATCCATAAAATACGAGTTCTGAGCTCCTTTCCTTCCAAAAAAAAAAAAAGCCAGTAATTATAATTAAAAACAATTTTCATTCCCAGGAGAAGAAATAGGAATATCAAATAAAAACCTAAGAAAGAAATGCAAAGGACTTATGGGTAGGATGCACGGCTTAGCTTATGAATATTAATAGCTCCTTAATAAATAAATATGTGGATGTCATAATCCTGTATAGGAAATAATGTTGCCAAGTTGTGATAGCTCCCTCAAGACAATCTATACATATAAACCATTCTTAAAAGATGGGGCATTCCAAGCCCTATCTTAAAAGATAATGTTTGAACTTGGCAGAATGATCCCAAAATTCACCTAGGAGGAAGAAAAGCACACAGAATTACTTTGAGTAGAGAAACATAAAATACATGACTGGAGACATGATTGATAATTTTTAAATGGCATTTTAAAGTCACAGTACACCAGGTCTATCCCTATCTTCCATGTGTTTCTGTAATAAATCATTATTTTGACTCATGCTCAGAATGCAGATATATGATAGACTGAAGACAATTATTTAAGAACTTGCTTCTTATTCTCCCACCACTTTCAAAGGATGCATCCCTATTTAGAGAGAAAATACCAAGAGCAAAGCGAAGAAGCCATCAGTAATAAATAAGTACAAAACCAGCACTTACTTAAATGTAAGCAATTTTTTCCCACTCTTCAAATCTCATCTCTAAGACATGTTATTTAGTTGGAAAGAAAATAACTTTCAAATAGCCAAAGTAGTATAGATGAATGATGTTCATTCTTTTAAATGTAGCTGGAACATTTTTTCACAGCACCCAACAATGTATCTCGGTTAAACTCAAGAGGTAAAACTTCAACATAATTTATTTCAAACTTGGTACACCTTACTCCATAAGCTATTTAGAACCATTTTGTTAAGTAAAGGGAGATATTTGTAACAATTATTGGTGATCCTAATTTTATGTTATAAAATGTTTGATCTTTTCTGTCTCCTACTAACAGAAAATAAAACTACATGCCAGTTGCCAGATTCATTAGATTTTAGCAGTATAGAATTTTCTCTTTCTCATAAAGGAAATGCTAGAGCATGGTTGCTAATGAACTCAATTGAATTATGTCTGATATATATATATATATTCAATTCACATTTAATTACTTCCAAAAGCCAAAGTCCAAAGTTCATTACCCAGGCAGTTGTCGACTGCATTAGTCTGGATGGCGGCCATTCTCCATCCCTTCCCGTATCCATGCATGTAAACCTGCACTGTACTGTGTTCTTTTCCTGTGAGCCAGCGTGACTTCCCACTACCAGGTTTAGCCTCATGACCTGCTTTGGCCAATAAATTGAGAAACAGCATGTCACTTTCTAGCCTAAACCACAAGAGGCTTAAGTGTTTGGAAACACTTGTTCTTTTTTTGATTGTGCCATCACCTTGTGAAGGACATGCCCGCACCTCCTCATCTTAGATAAACAGTAAGAGACCTGTGCAGAAAAGCTGAGCCCCTCCGAGCCCAGCCAAGATCAGCCGACTCCCTCCCGGGCAAATTAAGGAGCCTCGGTAAGAAAAGAAGAGCAACCCAGTCCAGGCTAGCCTAGATCAGCTGATGGTGGAAGTAACCTTGAGAAATCAGTGAGTATTGTCAGAGGACACCGCTATGACCTGCTTGGTTGTTCTGCAACAATATTGTATGGTTAGCTAACTGATAAATCCTCATAGGTGCTGAAGGATCACCAAGTCTTACACTGTCCCTCCTGCTTTATGAAGAACTTATAGTTTATAACTAAACATGTCACTGAAATATTACAAATTAAGTAATAAGAAATAGTGTACTGGTTTATTACTTCCATAATACATTCATTACTTGGGACTGACATCATTTTAATCCTCATGACTGCTTTTGGCAGTCTCTTTATATATAATTTATTTCCTCAAGGATTTTTATAATAACACTTGAAAAGTGTATTACTAAGTTTGTTTGAACTTAAACATGAAAGCACATTTTTTCTGACAGAAAAGTCAGGAAGTAAGTCTGATTAGCGTGGGGACACGTTGCTGATTGGGTTATAGGGCAGACTTTCTCTATAAACTTAATAGGTTAATCCTGCAATTTCCAAAGTATTAATAAGAATATATTTAAAGCATGTAATAAGATAAAAAGGAATTTAAGACAAAAATATTGAACTAGAAAGAGTGTAATAAAATAATATTTTGATTTTTTTTCTAACCCTTTTGGTCATATTGGGATAATAATACACATCTAAATAAAAGAATATAATTTATAATAAAAACATAATTTATTATAAAATTTATAATAAAAGAGTATAATTTATTATAAGAGTATAAAAGGTATAATTTATAGCCATTTGGTATGTGTTCGTAATTTTTTTTTTTAACTTAGATATTGAGAAAGCGTGGACTATAATGACAGGGCAGCAAATCATTTTTCAAGTCAGGTGCTTTCCAGTTCTTTGCCAATTTGAAATGGGATTTAATTTAAAATGGCTAAAAATAATTTTTGGTGTTATTGGCTGCTGAGATTTTGGCCCTAAAATGTGTTCAACCAGCTATAATTAAAAATAATTTTTGAGGGTAGATCATTGTGATTTTTGTCATTTAAGGACTTGAGTGAGACATCTATAAAAAAGAAATCAAAATCCCATTCCCCTCTACTGATTTCTTCAAAAATAATTTCTCTGTGTTCACTTCTATAAAAACAAACCAACTTAGAATATAATTCATGCAGGACTCTGTCCCACTTCAGTAGTTGCTTACACACTTGCAGAGATAACTAATTGGAAAAAAAATGCCACTAATCTCAATAAGAGATATATTTCTAATCAAATTCTACTCTTGGTATTCAATAATTATATAGAAATATCAATGCTATAGTTATGATGTACAGTAATAATAGTAATGACTCAAGCCAGAAAAAAATTTAATGTTTATAACTGTTCAAAGAAAAATTTTCACTTTTGATATTTTTTTTTCTTTGCAAAGAATAAAGGTAGGATTATCAGTCAAAGTGTTTCAAGAATGAAAAGTAAATGATATTAAGATAAAATTTTATGGCTAAAAAAAAGTTGAATGGAGGGAGTTCCCTGGTGGCCTAATGCTTAAGGATTTGGCATTGTCACTGCTGTGGTAAGGGGTTTGATCCCAAGCCCAGTAATTTCCACATGCGACGGGTGTAGCCAAAAAAAAAAAAGGAATGGAAATATTAATTCAAGAGAGAATGAAAGCAAAAGATTTAAAATTCCTACGTCAAGGAGGAAACTGTAGATGGATTATTTTGAATCAGTATATTTAAATTGCACTAGATATTTAAAAGGGTATTATAATCCTATTTTTTAAATCAAAAGCCAGAATATCTATTTAAATTAGTTATGGGAAATCTTAGATGTTAATTAAAATGTGCATGAGGATGCAAAATTTATTTAAGGGAGTACAAGATGACTACTAGTTTAGGCTCTAGAAGGCTCTACCTAGAGCAAATAAGCATTCAGACCTTTCTTGCATTATGCCAGTATTCTCTTTGAATCTTCTAATTATGGTTCAGGCAGGAATAGAAATCCTTGGGTTGTCATGAGAAAACAATACAGATAATGCACATAAGATGAATAGGCCAATTCTTAAAGATGATGTGTCTTAAACCCTGACACATTATATTCATGGGTAGGGGCTAATTTTTCCTGAGCATTTATCATTTTGCAGGTTATATTCTATTTGCATTCAATAACTCACTTAATCTTCATGTTACATCATGAAGTAGATACAATTGTTAGCCCATTTTACAGATTAAAACTGGGGCTTAGAGGGGCTAATTAATGGACCCACAGTTATAAAGTGAGTGAGACAGGCATAAAAACATAGGCAGTCTGATTTAATATGCCAGTCTGTTAAACTTCTCCAGTCTTTCCCCTTTTCCCTTTGCTGGGAACCCTTCCCTTCTCCCCACAAATCTTTCATTAATGCCTTCCTCCACTCATTCCACTCTGCCTGTAAATAAAAGACAGGAAGGATATACACTAAAGATTAACACTGATGATCTCAGAATGATGGATTAGCCAGTGATTTTTGTCTTTTTATTTTTTGTATTTATTTTTTGTCTTTTTGCCATTTCTTTGGGCTGCTCCCACGGCATATGGAGGTTCCCAGGCTAGGGGTCCAATCAGAGCTGTAGCCTCCAGCCTACACCAGAGCCACAGCAACGCAGGATCCAAGCCATGTCTGCAACCTACACCACAGCTCATGGCAATGCTGGATCCTTAAGCCACTGAGCAAGGGCAGGGACCGAACCCGCAACCTCATGGTTCCTAGTTGGATTCGTTAACCACTGCGCCACGACTGGAATTCCATGTCTTTTCAAATTATTGACATTTTCCAAACTGTGAGAAAAAAAAAAATTGTCAGATTGGCTCATCATTCAGCAAATAGTCATTTTCTTTCCCCCAACTTTCTTCTCTTTCCCCAAGAGAAGCAAACATCTCTATCCCTTCAGAGGTGGGCTTGGCCAAGGAACTTGCTTTACCAGAAGAATGTGGGAAGAAGTGATTGGGTACCAGTCCTAACCCAAGGCTTTAAGAGGCATCTCCCACTTGTACCCACCCATCTAGAGGCTTCTGACTTCTGTCAGGAGAAGATGCCTCAGGTAACTGTGCCTTCCAGCTTGGGTCCACCCACAGATTGTAGCTGGAAGCAGACAGACCCCAGCCCACTTGTAGAAATGTGAGAAAGACAGACATGCCAGCTGTATTTTGGGGCCTGGGTTTTGCACCACAAAACTAAACAAACAATATATACATACTGCCTTTAAACACTCTTCTTTAATTATCATGCATTATGTACATTTATTTTCCTCCAAAAATCACATACTTATGGACTGCCCTTCATAATACTTGAGAGCTCCTAATCACTGACATTGTTCATGAATCTTTTTTTGTTCTGTGAGCATCTAATTCATTCCTAGGTATTTGATTTTCTATGTAAATTAGATGTTGATACAAAAAAGAAGAGCTAGAGCTAGAAGTCATTTCCTGAAGCACTTGCATCCTGCATCTACCTCTGCACAGCCTTTCCCTACCCCATGTGGAGAGAGCTGGCTGTGCAGCTCCATTCTGTCTGCACTTAAAACAGCCACGGGTTGCCAGGAGAAATTCTGCCGGCTGCAAACACTGAGGTGCAGTTTCAACTTTCTGGCAGTTACATGCAATTGGTTAATAACCGTGCACACTGTGATTCTGGTTTACAGAGTGCCTCCAGTAGGAAGAAAACCCAGGCTCTGTGTGTGTGTGTGTGTGAGAGAGAGAGAGAGAAAGAGAGAGAGAGAGACTGTAAAACTTTGGAGATTTATCACTTCTTTAACCTAGTGTCAGGTGGCCATTTCCTTAGTGAGGCACAGTCCAAATCAGCCTGTCTTTTGTCAGAATAAGGCGGGGCTCTGTGCCTGGGAATGCGCATGGAACTGTAAAGGAAATTTGGTTGGTTGGTGTTTACTCATTATCCTGGCCTGTTTATACAGGTAGTTTCCCCAAAAAGAACCAAGATACAATGACTCTGAGTTAGCCAAAGAGGCCGCCTATTATTTCAGACACCAGAAGTCAATTTGACTGTAGAGGGTTGGGATGATGAAAGGTTGCTAATAGATGCCTTCCTAACAGAGAACTGGCAGGCTGGGCTCTGTTCAAGCTTAAGCGCTTATTCTGTTACTCTCATTATGCCTTGGTTTGCTTGACAAAACACCACTGGAGATTATCAATCACTGAGAGAATCTGGGATAAAGCTTCTAGGTTGCCTTCTGTTCTTCAAAGAGAAGACACCATCGATCATTCATTTGAAGACAATTCAATGGAAAATATCCCATCTTCAAAGGGAGTTTATGCCTTTAATTACCTCACTTGGTAGGCAGCCTCTACAGTTAAAAGGTTTTTATAGGAATCAACAAGAAAACGTCACCTACGACTGTCCCAAATTGGGAGATTATATATCTTATATGTAAACACAATATATATACCCTTAATTACCTCACTTGGCAGGCAGTTTCTGCAGTTAAAAGGTGAAAAAAATATATATATATATTCACATATATATATATGTGTGTGTGTGTGTGTATAAATTTAGTGGAGCAAAAGTATAAAGATATTAAAAATAATGAATTCAGATTAAAGTAGTGAATGATCGCTTTTGAATTCTATAGCTTATTATTTTTGACAGAAACAACTTCTTTAAAAGGAAATAACATTAATAAAAGCCTTTCAGAGGTGACCTTTTAGTGGCAGTAAAATTGAGTTGTATAAATTCTATTAATGGTAATGGATGATTTCCACCTAAATCACTCTCTGAAATTATGGAAAACTGCTCATTTCAGAATCATTTTCTGTAAAGGAATTGTTGAAAATGGTTTAGCTCAGTGAAGTCAGTTAACTGAGATTACCCATTCTAAGCTACAACAAAATAAATAGAAAAATTGTGATACCACTCCTATATTTTATGATGTAAAAGTATTTCTGAGTGAGATAATTAATTTCCAAAGGTAAAGGCATTTTTTTATTTGCAATTCAAGAATAGCACAGTGTCTAGCAAAGAAGAGGCAATCAACAATGTTTTCTTAAACTAAATTGACTAGACCTCTTCAATTTTTCTGTTTATCAGAGAAATTATTGACATCTGATCTCATCCTATTCTTCACCCTATAATTTTTTCTTGAATTTCTTATTTAGAAAGGAGAGAGCATCAATTTTTTTAAAAGGAAGGAATTTCCAATATTTAGTGAGGAGTATTCAAATGTAAATATCAGACCTAATTCAATCAAGCTTATTAGCTACCATAATATAGCGTTCCCTGTATGCTGAAAATTGTATACCGCCAAAATCTAATCAGTCTGGCAACTGCCATGTAGTTTTATTTTTTGTTAGTAAAAGACAGATAACATTAAACATTTTACTCCATGAAATAAAATTAGGATCACCATTAATTTGTATAAATATTTGCTTTTACTTTACAAAATGGTTCTAAATATCTTATGGAGTAAGGTGTACCAAATTTGAAATAGGTTATGCTGAAGTTTTACTTCTGAGTTTTAACCAAGATACAGTGAAAAAGTTGGGTGACACAGCAAGAGGAAGAAGTTTCTAATACTTAGTGAGGAGGGTTACAATTGGATTAGACAGACATTTGACTTGGAGGTGAGGTGATTTGTGTGAAGCAGCTAGAACACAGAATCACACCCAAAGCTGTTTTCCCAGACATGAACTCCTGCCAGTTATAAATAGGGCATAGAGGTCATAGCCTCGGTCCCCAGACCTACTCTGCTCCTTTTAGATCTATATTGATGGACTTACTATTTAAGTTTCAGTTTTTCTGAGCTACCTAACTCACAGAGTTTTTGTGGAAATGAATTTAGTAATCTTGTGAAGTGCTTCATGCCATGCTTCAAATAGAGCACTGTTAAAGAACAGGGTCCCAGCTGTGTAGCACAGGAAACTATATCCAGTCTCCTGGGATAGACCATGATGGAGAAGAATATATATTTCTGGCTCCCTTTGCTGTATAGCAGAAATTGGCACAACACCATAAATCACCTACATTTTTAAAAAACTAAAAAATAGAACTGCTACTGTTTCTCGGAAGGATTCAGAAGTTAACTTCCAGAACAATCTATGCGGTATTCCACTTGCACAGTTTAACCTAAGGCCACAGAAGTGTCATCCTTTGCTGCTACTGCTGATCAGCTCACTGGAATGGAGGTATCACTGCTTAGACCAGGGAGAGAGATAATCTTGACTTGAAAGAGACATGAGGCTCTGGGCAAAGGTGGGCATTGCCAAGTCTGAGAGACTTACTCAGAGATGCTAAAAGCTCTAAAAATGGCATAGACAATAAATGGGCAAAATATTTTGCCTAAGTTTGGTTTCATCCTTGTACCTAACATGATGCATATATATATATATATATATATATATATGAGGTTGCGGGTTCGATCCCTGGCGTTGCTCAGTGGGTTAAGGATCTGGCGTTGCCATGAGCTGTGGTGTAGGTTGCAGATGAGGCTCGGATCCCGCATTGCTGTGGCTGTGGTGTAGGCTGGTGGCTACAGCTCTGATTGGACCCCTAGCCTGGGAACCTCCAAGTGCCACGGGTGTGGCCCTGGAAAAGACAAATGTATATATATATTCTTTCTTAGGTTAAAAAAAAAAAAAGCTGCCAATTAACTGTGAAAACTCTCACCAGTTTGATGTTAGTGCTTTAAGTAGCTTCTCCCTACTCTAACCAGGTTAGCTTAATAATATTAAAAGCTTTGCCTTCTAAGGCAGGGAATTGGGCTGGAGGCTGTTATGGAACTGCTGTAAGATTTTTTTCAGATGCCAGGAACAAGGTTTTATATTGTGCATGTGTTAGGTTTCTCAAAACAAGGTGGGTTGAAGTAGTTAAAAATAATTTTATAGAAGCAAAAGTAGAGGTTAGAGATTTTAAACTGCTTCTCAGTCACTTCGTGTCTGTCAGTCAGCCAGCATTTACTGAGAACTTCCTTGTAGAAGACCTTTCCTACAGTGGAAAGATGGTTAGATCAAGGAATGTAGAACTCAGAATCTGTTTCCAGGGGATAGTAAGTGGAAATATGATAATTACAGAAGAAAATTACCTGGTCGTTGTATTTTCCTAGTTCAGTCTTTCAGTCATGGCTGTTTTCATTTTCCTTGTCATTATTACTCATCTATATTGCTGTAGTGCTGTGGGATAACTACATTATCAGTCATTCATTTCTCTTCTTGTGAGCAGTTTCTGATAGTGAAGACAATGAGGAAAGTCAGGAAAGCTATGAGGTACCTTGGAGAGAGGAAAGAGGTTCTTCCAAGAGAGGAGAAACAGGTAGATAGCGAGTAGCATAAGTCGTAGCCTAGTGTGGCTTTTGGGGTGGGGGGAATCCCCGTCAATTCCAGATAATGCCAACTCAGACATGGGACAAGTTGTTTTCTTTACAATTCCCACGGCTTGTGGGATGGCATAATGGTACAACCTTTGAAAAATATTTTGGGAGTTCCCGGGGTGGCTCAGTGGTTAACAAATCTGACTGGGAACCATGAGGTTGCGGGTTCGATCCCTGGCGTTGCTCAGTGGGTTAAGGATCTGGCGTTGCCATGAGCTGTGGTGTAGGTTGCAGATGAGGCTCGGATCCCGCATTGCTGTGGCTGTGGTGTAGGCTGGTGGCTACAGCTCTGATTGGACCCCTAGCCTGGGAACCTCCAAGTGCCACGGGTGTGGCCCTAGAAAAGACAAAAAGACAAAAAAAAAAGAAAAGAAAAATATTTTGGCAGTTTTGTACCAACTAAAATATATACATTCCATTATAGCCCTGTCATTCTACTCTGGGTATTTACCTATGGGAAACAAAAGCATTTATCACACAAAGTCTTGTACATGAATGGTCATAGCTACTTTGCTTGACTGAAATGCCCACTTACAGTGAATGCATAAACAAGCTGTGGTACATCCATATCTTGGAATATCACTCAACAGTAAAAAGGAATAAAACATTGATAATGAATGACATGAATGAAATGAAAAATAGTGATCCTCTGAAAGAATTCAGACAAAAATATAATAGCCTATGTGATTTCATTTATATAATATTATGCAAAATGCAGTCTATAGTGGCAAAAATATACCAGTGTTTACAAGACTGGGGAGAGCTGGAGAAAGGTTTACAGAGGGGCACGAGGAAATGTGTGGCTGTGACAGATGTGTTCAGTGTCTTGTTTGTGATGATGATGTGTGTGCCTACTGGAATTTATCAGATTTTGTACATTAAATATATGTAGTTTACTATATTTATGATACCTCAATGGAGATTTTAAAATAGGCTTGAAAAACTTCATCCGAACATTTTAATATGGCTCTTACGCCTGCCACTCCCACATTTTGGCCTCTAAATTCCAGCTACACTAAAGCTCTTGCAGTGACTCAGACTGAGGCTCTCAAACCCTAGTGTTTTCTCCAACTGGAGCATACCTGCTGCCTGCAGCGTAGGTCATCCTATTTAAATTTTAGCTCAGCGAGAGAGCCCTGCTCTCAGATACTCTTCCCTATCTCCATGATAATGCATAGGACCCTCCCTTCTTGGATTTCTCCTTTTGTAGCATATTATTACAATTTATTGTAAATACCTGTTTCTTTGCTTATACACATCACTAGAATATAATCCTCATAGTCGAGTGCCACATCTGTTTAATTTACCATCATCTCCCCAGCAATTAATCCTATGGCTGACACAGTGGAAACTTGAAAAATATTTGGTGAATGAATATTTCGCACTTACACATAAAGGGAACACTGTTTCTGGAATGAGGACAAGTGTTCTAGGGCATTGGGGGTGGGGGGTGGGCAGGTGGGGACCCTGAGTCTCCGAAGGCTGCACACAGGAGCTTCACTGAGGAGTGTTCTTAGAAACAATACTTGTGAGAAAACAGGAAAACAGGATTGGGCACAGGGAGACGTTTAACTGAGATACATTTGCAGCAGTAGCCTCTCTGTTCCCATGGAGAACTTGGTTGTGGGAGGGACCGTCAGCTGTCCAAACAGAGGCAAAGGGGTTGGGCTCTTGTATCTCCCATGTCTATACTGTAGGTGAAAGCTTCAATGAGACAACTCACTTCTGTCAGGGAACGTTCCAGAAAAGACTCAGATGTGAGCCCTCCCCCTCCAACACCCATCTGCTGGGGGATGAGAGTTTTGAATGTGAAAGGGGATCTGGGCTGCTGATGGATGTACCACAGAGGTGATGAGGCAACACATTTCTGCATGAGACAAAGGCTTAGAACTGGCTTATGAGGGCAAACCTTGTGATGGCCTAGGGACCCATGAGCAGAATGTCACATACCGAACCTTTTCCCTTTTATGTAACTGCTACTCTTAGAACTATTTCTAAAATGTGGCAGAGAAAGCATTAAATTAACCTTTGCAGCGAAAGAAGATAAACTAGAAGTGTCAAACCACTTGTGATTTAGAGTCTTCTGGTAGAAATAAACATTGGCTTCATAGAGAAGAGAATGCCAGAGACAGCTGTTGGGCTAAGAGGAACTGCGTTCAACTGCTAAAGAATTTTATAACTACACAAATAAATTTTAAGAGGAAAAATCTCTGGGGCTGTGAGTTAAATGTGAGTATATTTTTCCCCTCCCATGCAGTCCAGTGGAACGCAGCTTTCTTCAGTAACATCAAGATTACTTCATAGCTGGAGTTCCCTCGTGGCTCACTGGTTAATGAAACCAACTAGGAACCATGAGGTTTCGGGTTCGATCCCTGCCCTTGCTCAGTGGGTTAAGGATCTGGCGTTGCCGTGAGCTGTGGTGTAGGTTGCAGAGGAGGCTCGGATCCCGAGTTGCTGTGGCTCTGGTGTAGGCTGGCAGCTACAGCTCCGATTCAACCCCTAGCCTGGGAACCTCCATATGCCGCGGGAGAGGCCCTAGAAAAGGCAAAAAAAAAAAAAAAGATTACTTCATAGGGAAAAGGTAATTACTCTCTCCAGCTACCCGAGCTGATGCAGGGACAATGCTGGATTCTTAACTCACTGCACCACAGTGGGAACTCCCTTCTTTTAAAAACAAAACAAAACTTTTTCATAGTTCAGAGTAAAATTTGCTCCATAAGTTATTTAAAATTTTTTTTGTAATTGAAACAATTTTTATTACAGATGGCAATAACTCTTTTCAAATCTCTTCTTCTAAAAGAGAATACCAGAACATGTTACCAGTGAAATGGTTTCTATTTATTATATTCTGGATTCATCTCCTTCTGCTTCTCAATTCTCAATCTGGCTTTTGCATGGAGAACAGAGGATGCAAAATATAATTCCAGAAGGACAAAGGGTGTTAATCAAATTTTCTTTATGATTAAGACAAATCTATAAGTCAAACATTTAAGTGTTTAAAATGAAAGACAGTTTTCAATAACTTGAATTCTTACACTGATTTAAAAACTTCCGGTATGTCACAGAGGTTATGAATAAGTATCTGATTGTTTAAATCCTACCTTTGCCTCTTAGTAATTTTGTGACTTTGGACAAATACTTAAATTATTTATCTCAGGTTCCTCATCTATAAAAGAGAAAATAATAGTATTTTTTATCAGGCTGTTGCAGGAATAAATTTGGTAATATACATAGAAATAAACTGTAGACTTCTGAGAACTATTCAAATATTAGGAACCTAGGAAAGAATCCTATTCTCTAGACACTTCTAGTTACAATTACTCATGTCATTTAAAAAAAATTGTTGCATTTTTTATTAAACTCATTTTTAAATAAACGTGTTAAATTATATATCATGTATACTTAACATTATAAATACAATGAAAAAGTTTTATGTATCTGTAACATATGATAATCATGTTTCTCCAAATATTGGCAAGAATATATCCATTAAAAAAAGATTTTCCTGTGTACTAAGATTACCCCCAGACCTAGCAATAACGTGTTAACATGGGCTCTCATATGAATAGGCCCTCATTATATTAAGCCAGACGTATATTTGTTAGGGGTACAATTGCTGTTCAGGGGTACAGTTCCTCACCAGAAGAAGGTATTAGAATCACCTCTTGGGCTATGGAAACATACTCAAACCTGGGTCCCCACATCAAGATGCTGTTCAGTGGTTTTTCTGGGTCATATGAAATTGTCTCCTTAAAAAGTTTCCACCAACTATTTGGATGAAAAAATCTATGGAGGAATGACAAGGAAATCATACCTCCTTTTGGCCTTTTACTTCACTCCCGAACGAGTTGAGATATTTGTCGAAACCCAGAAAGCCATGCAGCCACAGGATTCAGGAGAAGCTGGCCACTTCCACGTCAGTGTGATGGGTTCTCTGAACAGCACCTGGGACTCCCTCTTTTAAGGACCCCTTTTCCTCTCTTCCCTGCATTTGGTAAATATAGTCTGAAGCATTTTCCTCACGTGACCTTAGAACTTGATACTCAAGGTGAGGGGCACTGGCATCATCTGGGTGCTTGTCGGAAATGCAGAATTTCAGCCCCCCTTGAGAGAAGTCACATCTGAATCTGAATTTCAACAAGATCCTCAGTTGAGCTTAAGTTTAAGAAGCGCTGTGACACAATGCCAAGTAGTACCCAGAGGAAAGAGTATGGAGTGCCTGCTCTTTAGAGAGGAATTGTGTTCCTTTTACTCTTTTCATTGAACTTCCCCCCCCAAGGTTGCTTAATTGGTTGGTTGATTTGACATCAGAACCAAAAATTGAAGGGAGAAGTTGAAGTTAGGTGAAGCCTTAGGTAAGAGGAGGTAAAGAACCTCTTGAGGGAGTTCCCGTCGTGGTTAACGAATCCGACTAGGAACCATGAGGTTGCGGGTTCGGTCCCTGCCCTTGCTCAGTGGGTTAACGATCTGGCGTTGCCGTGAGCTGTGGTGTAGGTTGCAGAGGAGGCTCGGATCCCGAGTTGCTGTGGCTCTGGCGTAGGCTGGTGGCTACAGCTCCGATTCAACCCCTAGCCTGGGAACCTCCATATGCCGCGGGAGCGGCCCAAGAAATAGCAACAACAACAGCAAAAGCCAAAAAAAAAAAAAAAAGCTCTTGAAACTTGTTATCCATCCCTGGTTTTGGAACAGGACACTTGGTAATGCACAGTGAGCAATGGGCCTTGTCCTCTGTACACGCAGCTCGGGGAGCCCTGGTGAGCCTGGTGAGGAGGTGTCAGCTGGTAGATGATTGAGTGAGTCACGGTTCCCCCCATCAGAGGCAAAACCAAATGCAAATGCAGGCGGAGACACATCAGAGTAAAAATGGGACTCTGCCTGCATTTGCATTTCTTATCATTAAGAATATATTAAACAATAAGCCATTTTTTTCTTTTTTAATGACAAAAACATTATCACTCTTATCATTAATAAAATGTACTCTAACATCAGTGATAGCGGGGTGTTTCATGGCTCTCCCTATAATATCGGTGGGTGGGAAGAGAAGAGAATGTATCCCAGAATCATATTTAATTGTTTCTAAGCTCTCTTTTTATTTCATTATTTTTAATTTTCTGCTCCTTTGCTGAGAGATGAAGCAATCCAAGACAGCCCTTCTATAGCACCATTATTTGAATGGATATGTGTAAATTTTACCATGTTTAAGGTTCAAGCTAGCTTAAAAACAAATTCTGAAGAGAGAAGGAGATTAAGCCAACTTGAGTCGGGTGTCTAGTTCTGATCTAATCAGCTATGGGCTGAGGGTAGGGGATATAGAATATAAATAAAGATGAGAAGGGCTCACTTCCCTGGGCAAGGTGGGCACTTCCAAAGAGGAGGGACTGAGAAGATAACCAGTGGGTACCCTATACCAGCCATCTTTCAATATAGATGATTCTAACTAGATTTGGCATTAGCACCCATACCAAATAAGTGAAGAATAAAGAAAAGTTCATATTGTGAGACCGGTAACCATGTCAAAGGTAGATTTATATCAGTATCCTTTATATGACTTCTATGAAGGCATTTCTGCTTTGTGACTATTCCTAGCAGAGCAATCAAAGAAGCTTTTTTTTTTTTTTCTTTTTAAAAAAGAATGAAGATATGTGATTTTGGCAAAAGGATTGAAAAATTATATTCCCTGGAATGTTTGCTGGTAGGCTAAATTTATATGGTCCATTTGGAATTTTTTTAAAAGGTATAAACATTTAAAATGTGTTCCCTGTAAGCAAGAAATTCTTTTATCTACAAGGTTATACTATTTAAATATCTGCTAAAACAGTAGGATTATTAAGGAACATTGAGTGCTCTGTATCTGTTGGCATTGTTCTAAGTGCTTTACAAATGTTAACTCATTATCACCATAGCTCCATGGGGTAGATACTATTATTATCAAGAAACTGGGGCCCAGAGCAATGAACCAAGTTGCTCAGGGGTACCCAGGAGTGGAGCCAGTGTCCAACCTACACTGGGTCGGGCATTATTTTTTAAAATTTTTTTTTTTTTGCTTTTTTTAGGGCTGCACCCGTGGAGGTTCCTAGGCTAGGGGTCGAATCGAACCTGTAGCTGCTGGCCTACACCACAGCCACAGCAACACCGGATCTTTAACTCACTAAGCATCCTGCATCCTCATGGATGCTAGTCTGATTCCTTAACTGCTGAGCTTTGACTGGAACTCCTGGACTGGGCATTCTTAACCACTGCATCTCGTTGCTTCTCTCAGGAGAGCTACATGTACACAGAAGGCTACCCACTGCAGCACTATTTGTGATAGAACAAAACTGGAACCAAACTCATATCCATCAACAGGAAAATTAAGTAAATTACAAGTACTTCCAACACTTCAACTAAACTCGTGCCAAAGTTCCATCTGCAGCAAACCTATAGAAATACTTGAAATATATAACAGATTTAAAAAAAATATTATAATTGATAGACAGTGTTTCTTCAATTTCTACAATTGAAGAAACTTCAATTTCAAAGAAATTTCTTCAATTTTTGTGAAGTGACCCAGCCATACAAATGAATAAATGAATGAATAAATATTCATTCTTTTTTTCATGCTATCTTCCATTATATTCTAATCCAAGAGATTGGACATAGTTCCCTGTGCTGTACAGTAGGACCCCATTGCTTATCCATTCTAAATATAATAGTTTGCATCTACCAACCCCAAACTCCCCATCCATCGGACTCCCTCCTTGCTGGCAACCACAAGTCTGCTCTCCATGTCTGTAATCTGTTTCTGTTTTTTTTTTTTTTTTTTTTTTTTTTGGTCTTTTTGCCATTTCTTGGGCCGCTCCCGCGGCATATGGAGGTTCCCGGGCTAGGGTTCAAATCGGAGCTGTAGCTGCCAGCCTACGCCAGAGCCACAGCAACGCAGGATCCAAGCCAAGTCTGCGACCTACACCACAGCTCACGGCAACACTGGATCGTTAACCCACTGAGCAAGGGCAGGGACCGAACCCGCAACCTCATGGTTCCTAGTCGGATTCGTTTACCACTGCGCCACAACGGGAACTCCTGCTTCTGTTTTGTAAATAGCAACATTTGTGCCATATTTTAGATTTCCTATATAAGTTATATCAGATGGTATCTGTCTTTCTGACTTACTTCATTTAGTATGCAGATGTCTAGTTGCATCCATGTTGCTGCAAATGGCATTATTTTGTCCCTTTCATGGCTGACTAGTAGTTCACTGTATGTATGTACTACATCTTAATCCAGTCATCTGTTGATGGACATTTAGGTTGCTTCCATGTCCTGGCTACTGTGAATAGTGCTGCAATGAACATAAGAGTACATGTGTCTTTCTGAGTGAATGTTTTGTCCAGATATATGCCAGGAGTGGGATTGCTGGATCATAGAGTAGTTCAATATTTAGTTTTCTAAGGAATCTCCATACTGTTCTCCATAGTGGTTGCACCAATTTACATTCCCACCAACAGTGTAGAAGGGTTCCCTTTTCCCACACTCTCTCTAGCATTTTTTATTGATATACATAAGAATTTTTTTCTTTTTACTTTATGTGCCAAGGATTGGGTGGATCATTCATCAGTTACAGGTATTGGCCACCTCACATCCTTCTGTAGCTCACTAGTTGCTATGTGAACCTTTCTGCTGCTCAAGAATCTTGGCTGCAAAGATTTCCAATAGTATCCTGCTATGATGGGTCAGGGCACATTAGACCCCTTTAAAAGTCTGCAGCTGTTTCTTTTCCAAGTAACTACATTGTAAACAATGCCACATTTGTCCCATATTGGAGCATTTTTACAGAATAGACTGCCTTTTAAAAAAAGTCTTTTACCAGATTGTTGACATTCTTACATAAAAATGATTATTTTTCTAACTGCTTTAGAAATTAAGACATGCCTATTTTTTTTAATGCCTGTAACCCTGGTTTTCCAGACAATTTCTGTAAAATAGACGCTGCCGTGTGCACACTAAAATGGCTCTGAGATGGGCATGTACTTTCAGTTTTGCCCCATTTAACCTTAAGTTGGGGAAAAAGTTTGTATGGAAGATCCACATCTCTCGCCCTCACTTCCTAGCAATAAAGATTTGCTAAAAATCTGCTTGGATTAGGGGCTCATGCCTTTAGCCCTGAAGCCCGTAAAATGACTGACATCAGAAGGAATGAAAAATGCAACTTCCTTGGACAGGAATATCAGGTGGTTATGACAAGGGTCTCTCCAGATCCTGCAGAGGGTTTATTCAGCAGCCCACTTGGCAATTCTGCCAGTTTGGCTGCCACAGCTGTCTTCTCATCTGAGGCCAGAGTTTCAAGGCTCAGAATGGTTCACAAGGAAACTGGAATCTAAGCTCTTCTCAGGATCCCTGCTCCTTCTCAAGAGCACAGGTGTCGTCATTCATCCGTCCACTGACTGACTTACCACCATGGGAAGGACATACAGAAAGACATCAGTGGTCATAACAGATGAGGAAGGAGGGAAAGAGAATAACCCCCAATGCGTTCTCCCAACCCTCCCCCACCCACACTTGCCCCTCGGGCTTCAGGGCTAATTCCCTGAAATTACTCCACTGTTAACATACTTATAAAGATTGATTGAATAATCTGGCTGATAAATCACTGAGGCTGATAAATCACTGAGGCAATTAGAACAAGAGATCCTGAGGAAACTACAAAATCTGTTTTTGTCATCAGAACTACCAGTTTAGGATTATATATGGCACATTTAAGACTGTCACTGATAGTCAAGATCTTTGCTGCTCTGAAGGTTCCTGAGGCCAGGGCTTCTGAATCTAAAATCAGGAATGGGCCTAAGAATCGGTATTGATTGTAAAGCTCCCAAGGTGGTTTTTATGCAGTCAGACCTACAAAATGTTCTTTGATTGAAGTTTGGCAATAAAGAATATCTAAAATTAATATAGTGAATTCCAGGTGGCTGAGGGGAAATCAGTCAAATCAGTTGTTTTAACTGAAGTTTGTCCTTAAGGAGATAAATCTATTACAGGAATTTCTTTTTAAAAATCATCAGTTTTGTTGGCACAATATAAACAAAAAGGAGCACTTTCTGAAAAATTCCCTTAAGTAAAAATGAGCGAAAAGGCAAATTTGATCAATAGAATTACAAATGTCAACAACATTTGAAGAAACATTAAGAACTGGGTCAAGCAAAAACAATGATTCTTGCTGTTCCTTCTTTCTACCCATTACCTCTAAATTGAAATAAGATTTACTTTATGTCTGCCTTGCTGGAACATAATGATTACCCTTCTGGATAAGCAGCAGAATATACAATTAGTGGCTGAGTTAGCTTAATCTCTTCAGTGAACTGTCCTTCCCACCATCTTGCAGGAGGTCAGACGAGCAGTGTCACAGCCTTGCATACTCCATGGCTTAGGTTGTCAGGGAGTGAGGAGGTGACTGAGGCAGCCAACTGCCCATGAGTCCAGAGCATTCCTTCCACCTTTCAATCTTACCTTTCAAATTTAAAATCTTTAGGTTTTCTCCAGGAGACATTGCACTTGATGATATTCTGCAGGAAATCAAAGAAACACAGAAGTAAAATCAAAAAGGCAAGCATGAGAGAGTGGACTTCTTCCTCTCTGTCACCCTGGGGGTCTCTAGAACATGGTAGAAACCCTACCGATGAAAGCTCACCCCCTAGGACTGGGAGGAAGGGAATCTTTTTGCAGCAACATGGATGAAACTAGAGACTCTCATCCTGAGTGAAGTAAGTCAGAAAGACAAATACAAATACCATATGATATCACTTACATCTGGAATCTAATATCCAGCACAAAGGAACCTTTCCACAGAAAAGAAACTCATGGACTTGGAGAATAGACTTGTGGTTGCCAAGGGGGAGGAAAAGGAGTGAGATGGACTGGGAGTTTGGGGTTAATAGATGCAAACTGTTGCATTTGGAGTGGATGAGCAATGAGATCCTACTGTAAAACAGTCATTTGTGATGGAACATGATGGAGAATAATGTGAGAAAAAGAAAAAATATATATGACTGGGTCACTTTGCTATACAGTAGAAATTGACATATATATATATATACACACATATATATATATATATATCCATTTTTTCAACTATAATGGAAAAAATAAAAACCATAAAAAAGTTACAAGGATAATTATGAGTTTTCTCTTGGAGCCAGGTAGGTATTTAAAAACCAATGAGGTATCAGGAGAGAAATTTGGTTTCAGTAGAGCCTCTCAGGAAGGTCTCACTGTATTTTTGTCTGGAATGGGGACTAATGCTCTATAAAGAAATCTAAATTATACTAAGTAAGGATTTTCACTGGTTCACTGTGAGTACTGTTTCTACTGCTTCCACTGCAGGTGACCACTTACTGAGGGACAACTGGTCTACCAAGGAAGAGGCCAGGGTCCAAGAATTTCCCCCCAGACCCTATGAAAATGAGGAAATTAAATCTCACATAGGGTAAACTCATCAGTAGGTCTTCATATAGCCAGTGGAGGAGTCTGAATTTGAACCCAGATCCATCTTGACTCCAAAGGCTGAACTCTTCTTGCTTGGTATATACTACTATTTCCAAATACAGTGATATTAGTGTTATCATTTACCAAATACACACCAAGGGCCATGCACTTTGCATTTATTATCTCATCCTCACCACAAGGAGGAAATTAAAACTCGTAAATACTGCCTCAAGGTCACATAGGTGGTTATTTGCAGAAATGGAATTTCTTTTTTTTTTTGCACATTTCTTTTCACATTTTTTCTCATTTATTTATATATATTTTTTTTCTACTGTACAGCATGGTGACCCAGTTACACGTGCATGTACACATTCTATTTTCTCACATTATCATGCTCCATCATAAGTGAATAGACACATTCCCAGTGCTATACAGCAGGATCCCATTGCTAATCCATCCCGAAGGCAATATTCTGCATCTATTTACCCCAAGCTCCCAGTCCCTCCTATTCCCTCCCCTTCCCCCTTGGCAACCACAAGTCTATTCTCCAAGTCCATGAGTTTCTTTTCTGTGGAAAGGTTCCTTTGTGCTGGATATTAGATTCCAGATGTAAGTGATATCATATGGTATTTGTCTTTCTCTTTCTGACTCACTTCACTCAGGATGAGAGTCTCTAGTTCCATCCATGTTGCTGCAAATGGCATGAGGTCATTCTTTTTTATGGCTGAGTAGTATTCCATTGTGTATATATACCACCTCTTCCGAATCCAATCATCTGTCCATGGACATTTGGGTTGTTTCCATGTCCTGGCTGTTGTGAATAGTGCTGCAATGAACATGCGGGTGCATGTGTCTCTTTTGAGTAGAGTTTTGTCCGGATGTATGCCCAAGAGTGGGATTGTGGGGTCCTATGGAAGTTCTATGTATAGATTTCTAAGGTACCTCCATACTGTTCTCCATAGTGGTTGTACCAGCTTACATGCCCACCAGCAGTGCAGGAGGGGGTTCCTGTTCTCCACACCCCCTCCAGCATTTGTTATTTGTGGATTTATTAATGATGGCCATTCTGACTGGTGTGAGGTGGTATCTCAAGGTAGTTTTGATTTGCGTTTCTCTAACAACCAGGGATGTGGAGCATTGTTTCAAGTGCTTGTTGGCCATCTGTGTATCTTCCTTGGATAAATGTCTGTTCAGGACCTTTGCCCATTTTTCAATTGGGTTGTCAGCTTTTTTCCTGTTGAGTTGTATATGTTGTTTGTATATTTTAAGAGATTAGGCCCTTGTCCGTTGCATCATTTGAAACTATTTTATCCCATTCTGTAAGGTGTCTTTTTGTCTTCTTTTTGGTGTCCTTTGCTGTGCAAAAGCTTGTCAGTTTGATTAGGTCCCCCTGGTTTATTTTTGCTTTTATCTCTGTGGCTTTGGGAGACTGACCTGAGAAAACATTTGTAATGTTGATGTCAGAGAATGTTTTGCCTATGTTCTCTTCTAGGAGTTTGATGGTGTCTTGTCTTATATTTAAGTCTTTCAGCCATTTTGAGTTTATTTGGGTGCATGGTGTGAGGGTGTGTTCTAGTTTGATTGATTTGCATGCAGCTGTCCAGGCTTCCCAGCAATACATGCTGAAAAGACTGTCTGTCTTTTTCCCATTTTATACTCTTGCCTCCTTTGTCGAAGGTTAATTGACTAAAGGAGTCTGGGTTTCTTTCTGGGTTCTCTATTCTGCTCCATTGGTCGGTCTGTCTGTTTTGGTACCAGTACCGCACTGTCTTGATGACTGTGGCTTTGTAATGTTGCCTGAAGTCTGGGAGAGTGATGCCTCCTGCTTGGTTTTTGTTCCTCAGAATTGCCTTAGCGATTCTGGGTCTTTTGTGAATCTATATAAAGTTTTGGATTGTTTGTTCTAGTTCTGTGAAAACTGTCCTGGGTAATTTGATAGGGATTGCATTGAATCTGTAGATTGCGTTGGGTAGTATGGCCATTTTTATAATATTCATTTTTCCAACCCAGGAGCATGGAATACCTTTCCATTTCTTTACATCTCCTTTAACTTCCTTGATTAATGTTTTATAGTTCTCGGCATGTAAGTCTTTTACCTCCTTGGTCAGGTGTATCCCCAGGTATTTGAGTTTTTGGGGTGAATTTTAAAAGGTATTGTATTTCTGTATTCCTTTTCTAATATTTCATTGTTAGTATGCAGAAATGCGACTGATTTCTGAATGTTAAAACTTATATCCTGCTACTTTGCCGAATGTCTTGATCAGTTCAAGTAGTTTTGGGGTTGAGTCCTTAGGGTTTTCTATATATTGTATCATGTCCTCTGCATACAGTGACAGGTTTACCTCTTCTCTTCCTATTTGGATGCCTTTCATTTCTTTTGTTTGTCTGATTTCTGTTCCTAGGACTTCCAATACTATGTTGAATAACATTGGTGAGAGTGGGTGTCCTTGTCATGTTCCAGATTTAGTGGGAAGGCTTTTAACATCTGTCTATCTGCCTCATTTTCTTTTCTCCTACACTGCATAGGTATGATGGAATCAGAGGTGGGTGTTTGGACTGTCTGCTTTAGAAAACATATTTCATCATAACAGTTTCATAAATAACATAAAGTTCATGAAAAAGAAAAACACTGGTCTTTCCATCCTTTCCTTTTGCATCCCTCTATGACCATATCAAAAAAGACCTTTGTTCTTTCTAATTAACTCTTCTATTTATGGTAGGAGATGAAGGCAAACTAGGGATGGAAGAGAAAAATAAGAGGTTTTTTGTTTAACTGCAGAAAGGGCAATTTTGTCTTAAAGATATTTAAGCCACTGAACCCCTCCCTTAATGAGCTGAAAATATTAATTTGAATTTCTGCAGAGGAAAAATTAATAGTTATGCCCATGGGAAGAATGCAGTGTTTCTACTGGAACATGTCAATCCTTCCATTAATTTAATGGAAACTCAAAATGAAGGAAACATCTGGAAAACACATTCTATGATAGCCATTATAAATCTGTGAAAAACCAAAGCATAAATTGGATACAAGCACAACTCAGAGTCCTAAGAGTAAAATCATTATTATCAAGAAAGCGTGAATTTTGCCTTTTGCTTTGTAGAACTAGTTCTAGCCTCTGTGCCTCCTCTAACAAACCAACACAACATTGATCCATCAAAGTGGGTTGCAAAATCCTATATAAACTATGTGCTCTTTCTACATTCAGTGCATTAAAGAAGAAGTCTGTGGAAAAAAATGTTAAAGCTTGTTCAGAAAGTTAAGTGTTGGGTAATTCCAACGGTTTAGAGAGATCTGCCATCAGAAAAGCAAAGAGACCATCTGCAGCCTGGAATGTGTGGTGGGTGAATTCCGGAGTGATTCTGGGGGAGATTTGCAGGCTGTTCTGTACATATCACCAGTCACAGCTGTAATAGTATTTTTTTTTTTTTGTTATAGCACTTCCCTTTTTTGATATCCACAGGGTTTATGTCAAGAAAGAAAATGTTCTTCCTTCCTACAGCTTCTGATTAACTTACCTTGTCAGCACATCCTGCTTTCCCAAGATTAAAAAAAAAAGTCCAGTAAATCTTTTAAAATACTAATTTTTGTTTTCTATCCCTATGAAAGAAGAGGAATACAAATTTTGGGCTCTGCTAGTTTTGTTGCCCTGATTATCAAACCACACTTCACATACCTGTTAACAAAATGACAGACTTGGTAACGGGATCACCTTGCAGCTTCTGTTTTGTCCTTGAAATTCCTAAACTCCTAGGGGGAAAACAAAGAGCTGTAGCTTTAAATTTAGTTAGGGCTGCTTAGGTTTGGATTTGATAAATAATTACATGACCATGTTAGTATTCTCTCCCTCTCCATTCCTCCCTATCCTCCGCCCCAACCATGTATGTATGGATGTGTGTGTGTGTTTGTGTATAAGTATCTACCAGGTGTGGAGCAAGGGGCCATCAACTTATCAAAACTCAAAACTTGCCCTTCTTGCTGTCTCTAATGAGCATTCAAGAAGCAGTAGTTCATTATATCACGTGGTAAAAATATGTCAGTATAACACAGAGAGCACTATATTAAAATAGAGTATACTTGCCCATTTCAAAACATGGAGCACATTGTTATTATTCAAGTTTTTGGGGTTTTTTTTGTCTTTTGTCTTTTTTTTTTGTTGTTGTTGTTGCTATTTCTTGGGCCGCTCCCGCGGCATATGGAGGTTCCCAGGCTAGGGGTTGAATCGGAGCTGTAGCCACCGGCCTACGCCAGAGCCACAGCAACGCGGGATCCGAGCCGCATCTGCAACCTACACCATAGCTCACGGCAACGCCAGATCCTTAACCCACTGAGCAAGGGCAGGGACCGAACCCGCAACCTCATGGTTCCTAGTCCGATTCGTTAACCACTGCGCCACGACGGAAACTCCTCAAGTTTTGAAATTAACCTGTCGTGTGCCCTGGGACATGCCACACATACATAACACTCACATACATGCTCGCGTTGGCACCTCCATTGTCCTCTCTTTGTAAAGTAAGGAGGTTGGCCCACTGTTTGTACCTTGAATGGACTCACTGTTCAGCCAGATCCCTCTCCACCTGCTTCTTTGGGAAGAGCATGTTTCTTTTCTTTGTGCCCCATTCCAGCGAAAGGAATGTGGGAGAGGTAACTGAAGGTGGGTTCCAGTGGGAGAGTTCTGAGCCTAAATGTTAAGAGACATGGCAAGTTTTTATTCATGTATCTGGGATCTTCCAAACATTGTCAGTAGAAGACCACCCCGGGGCAGCTGCAGACATAGAATGAGACTCATAAAGCAGACCTGATCCAGAAGGCCTGGGGTCCTGAGCTAGCACACTGAAGCAAAACCTGCCAAACATGAGAGCAAATGATTGTCGTTTCATGCCACTGAGCTTTGGGGTGTTTTGTTACACGGCACTCAGAGTGGTGATACAGGAGCAATGCACCAGCATAGCTTATAGCATTAATAATTTCTGTGATTCTAATTCTATGTTTTATTCTAGATTATGCCTATCAAATACTTATTCATCTTTAAAAAGGTATAAGGTATGCACATGAATAATAATATGATTTCTTGGTAGCTTTCAAAGGTTTTTGTTTTACATGTTTTTATGTATGCTTATTCAGTCTAGACTTAATTCAGTGATTTAATTTTAATAAACCATCTTCTCTGACATGCACATGAAGAAGTCAGATGAGAAGTTGTTTTCAGGGTGGTATCCTCAACTCTAAAACTCTTCCCATCATGTTTTGACCAAATTACTTCTTTAAAAGACTGGTACAAATTCTATTTAAGTATCTCCTTTTTTCCCTCTGACCTAGCATAGGCGTGAAGGACTTGGAAATTTTGACAAATATAATGTAGCCTCTGAAAAATCACAGTGCTGATTAGGATGGACATATCAACATTACATCTTTTGCTGGTTTATTTTGTGCATTTAGATGGTGGATGCGGTAGATGATTTTGCTGTGAGTGGCTCTCTGGATGACTATCCTGGGGAACTGCATGGTAACAAATTCCACACTGGCATGAGCAAGGCCAATTGAGATGTAATCCTTCAACAAGACTGAGAAACTCTCACATTCTTGCCCTCCAGTGTTAACCCCTCCTGTTCACAGGTCACTTCCTGTGTTGCTGCACCAAAAAGTGGCTCTTAGAGCCATCTATTTGCACCTGCCTCAAGGAATTAACTTAGCTGCTCCCCTTATTAGAATACTTTGTACACTTCATTACTTCAGAGACCTTACTGAAAATGTGACCCTGGGTAGCTGGTGTTGCCGTCTTTGTGAATTGAAAGCTAACCAAGCTTAGAGCTAGATTAAGCGGCATGGAAATTCAAGCAGACAGCTGGTGCCCTAATCCCAGATAGAAATGTTACACTTAGATCTAATGTTTCATTCTTATGCTGAAGAGGGCCCAAATGGAACAACACAACAGAATTCTTCAAGGCATTAATAATCTCTTTTTCTTACTCTGTAGTCATTGGAAACCTAGCCATAGATCGTAGTTGGCCATTATGATAGGTGTCAGAAGAAGGAAACAACTATCTCTGTCCCTCTATCTACCTATCATCTACCTACCTACCTCTCCCCTTCCCTCTCTTTCTTTTTTTTTTGTCTTTTTTGCTATTTCTTTGGGCCGCTCCCATGGCATATGGAGGCTCCCAGGCTAGGGGTCGAATCGGAGCTGCAGCCCCTGGCCTACGCCAGAGCCACAGCAACGCGGGATCCGAGCCGCGTCTGCAACCTACACCACAGCTCACGGCAACGCCAGATTGTTAACCCACTAAGCAAGGGCAGGGACCGAACCCGCAACCTCATGGTTCCTAGTCGGATTCGTTAACCACTGCGCCACGACGGGAACTCCCCCTCTCTATCTTCCTATGTAGAAATATGGAGAGGGGGTAGCTTGCTTATTTTCTGATTAGGAAACCCTAATTTACTTTTATTTTTGTTTTTTTGTTGTTTTTGGGGGGTTTTTTTTTTGGGGGGGGACCTTAATTTAAAAATCAGTCTAGGCCCTTATGAATTGAAAATCAGACTTTTTCCTTATTAGTGTTGATAGAGCAAAACACTTTATAGGCCCTCATTGGTTGGTTCTTTGAAAACTGATTATGCTGTGCAGGAAAATAAATTCTTTAAGATTCATCCTCCATGAGCCAAAATCACAGATGACTTTTAAAATAACAAAAATTAGCACAAATGGAAGTGGGCTTTCGTACTGGCTATTTTAAATATTCATGAAGAAGGCTGCTAATTTACTTTTGACTACTCTGCATGTTTTCTGACATGGATATTTTCTGTCTGAATGCATATTTTACTTCTCAGGAAAGAGAAGAGACAGTGAAAGGGAAATGACATTACTGACCATCGACATCAAGAATTTTGCTATGAGTGATGTAAAATTTCTCAGTTTACTTCTTGACAGATTAATATTGTTATCAATCAGGATAATAATATGTTACCATTATTATATAACCTTCGAATAGCCAAATTTGGATACCTTTTATTCAGCCATGTCACAATAGATTAAAATGGTATTATTATTTCTTTATTATTTCAAGAAGGAAGACACATGGGTTTAGGTCTCCTATTCAAGGCCACACAATGTTTCAGTGATCGAGACAGGCTTAATATGGTGTCCAGATGTCTCAAGCTTGGTATGTGGTATCCAAATAAATGACTTATTTCCCTATTTAGTAAAATACTTAATTTTCTGATAACTTTTACTTACCATAGATCTCAGTAGCAATCAGAGTTTAAACTTCATTATTTCTCACAATGTAACTCATTGCCATCTCCTTTGCAGTAAAACAAAAGTTATAATAAAACAGTAACAATAATTTAAATCAGCCTTATTCTTCAGGCCAGTTTAAATTTGATTACCAAAAAAATTTCCCTCAATGTTACTGAAACTATTAACTAGACCATCTCTATTCTTAAGTTTGATAACATGCTTTTACTTTTTCATGGCTTTGTATAACTAAGCAATGTTTATCTTCTCTCCTAGAAACACAGTGAGGTCAGGTATTCTATCTTAAATAATAATAAATCTGGGAGTTCCCATTGTGGTGCAACGGAAACAAACCCTACTAGCGTCCATGAGGATGCAGATTCAATCCCTGGACTCCCTAAGTGGGTTAAGGATTCAGTGTTGCCATGAGCCATGGTGTAGGTTGCAGATAAGGTCCGGATCTGACATTGCTGTGGCTGTGGCATAGGCCGGCAGCTTCAGCTCCAATTCGACCCCTAGGTTGGGAACTTTCATATGCCACAGGTGTGGCCCTGAAAAAAATTTAATAAATCCTATCTTCTGCTAATCTTGGGCCTCTTGTGTGTTTTCTTAACAAAACAAGTTGGTCATGTGGCAAGATTCACACTCCTGACAAGTATCACCCAACATGAAAAATAATGAAAGCCCATGGATTTGATGTAATTTTTCTGGAAATTCCAGCAAAGATGGTGCTTAACTCCATTTATGGTGCACTGACATCTGTATTTAGTGACCATTAAGTCTCCATCACATCTATATGAAGGGTATGTGTTATGTAGCCATCGTTACATTTTCTTTGCCTTTGCAAATGTATGACACTTACATTCACTTGGTTTTCTTTGGAAGCACCAAGTCCAAGTCATCTCTGGCTTCTCTCACACATCTTAAAGTGTGTGTACGTGTGCGATAGTAACAGCTCTCATCCTGTCCTCAAGATTAGTTACAGGCTGGACAAATACTTCTGATGACTACGATTTACCTAGATAACCTTCTGAGACCTTAATTTATACTGTCTGTAAAATAGCCTCTTTTGCCAATCAAAGAGTAATTTTCCTGATGGAAGCCTTGATACTGACACAAGTTAACTTGCCCAACATTAGACATCTAGGAAGTTGATGAGCTACAATCAATATTAGGTTTATCTTATTCCATAGACTTAGCACTGGCTCACTGTTTACTCAATGAAGGTGGTAATAGCACTTGATTCAAAGTCTGGCCATTTGGATTATGCTCACATAGGTCAAACTCTGAGGATAATGCCTTGCTAATTGTAAGTTAAATAAAATATATTCTAGCTATACATAACTTCACTGGTCATGTGCGGTGACCAAACCTGAAATAGGACAGCAACAAAGGGATGAAGAAAACGGACACTTCATGCTCGTCAAGGATTATTAACTCCATTTTGTAGGCAAAGAAAGAGTTACTCCAGAAAATACAGTACCAGTTCTTGCTCACCAAATATTCAGCTATTTTTATTCCTTTGCTTTCTCCCCTCTGATTGCAATATACAGAAATGTTCATGTTGTCTATATACTTGGAATGTCTCAAGTAACTAAGGTCTCAACAAAAAATTCATTCAAAAACCAAGAGGTATCACAATTCTCCTGTTCCCCTCTGACCAACAGTGGATGGGTTTGGAGTTGCTGACGTATTGGGGAGGGTGGTAAAGTGGTTCCATGGGTGGCTTTTTCATCAGAAGTAGCCTGAAAAGGGTGAAATACAGTATTCTTTCCCTTAGGAACTGACAGAACTCAGATAGGAAATCAGGGAGGAGGGAAGCATAACACCAAAGATGTCCTTACGTAATATTCAGATTTAGGTGATAGAAAAACAAAAGTGAATGAGAAGCCCATTGAGAGAAATCATGAGGGAGAAGCTGAAGCTGAGGGGTAGACTGGTCAAGGAGAGACAGATCCAGGAAGGTGACAGAGATTGTGGTGTAAACTGATCCTGGACAAAGTTGTGAAGGTTTAGAGCCAAACCCAAGTCACTAGAAAAAGAAACAGAAAAACAACAGAGAAGATCAAGTGAGCCAATCAGATCATTCCCAGAAAAGGGAACTGTCAACAGGACAGTTTTCTTTTTCTTAGTCAGGGCTTCAAGTTCAAAAGTGTAATTAGTGGTCAAGAGAGTAGGCTTATGTAAGATTAAAGTCACTTAACTATCCTGAACCATAGAGTCAAGACCTAACTTCTCTTTATTTTTTATTTATTTATTTATTTTTTTGTATTTTTGCCATTTCTTAGGCTGCTCCCACGGCATACGGAGGTTCCCAGGCTAGGGGGTCGAACTGGAGCTGTAGCCGCCGGCCTACGCCAGAGCCACAGCAACACGGATCCGAGCCGTGTCTGCCACCTACACACAACACTGGCTCGTTAACCCACTGAGCAAGGGCAGGGATCAAACTCGCAACCTCATGGTTCCTAGTTGGATTCGTTAACCACTGCGCCACGACGGGAACTCCAAGACCTAAGTTCTCTTTAAAGGAAAAAAGACTGGGGAGTTGCCATCGTGGCTCAGCACAAACGAACCTGACTTGTATCCATGAAAATGTAGGTTCAATCCCTGGCCTTGCTCAGTGGGTTAAGGATCTGGCATTGCCTGTGTGGTATAAGTCACAGATGCAGCTCGGATCCTGTGTGGCTGTGGCTGTGGCATAGGCCTGCAGCTGTAGCTCTGATTCAATCCCTAATCCCTAGCCTCAGAACTGCCATATGCTGCAAGTGCAGCCCTTAAAAGCAAAAAAGCAGAAAAAAAAGAGGTGGAGGGAGGAGGTAATGAGAGAGAAAGGAAGAGAAGGAAGGGAAATAGCCAAGGAGGAAAGTGAGTGATGGAGTAGGAAAAAAGTAAAAATGAGAAGGAGAAAGAATTGCTTTAGGAGTCCTAGAAGGCCACTATCAATTATCAATTGCCTTAATTTACCAGCTTCCACTTAAGAACATAATATTATAAAGTTCTCTGAAGAAAAATACTTTCATCTGCTTATCACAAACATGACATGCGAAGGAACAATCAAGAAGAATGTGGTCATGGGGATGGCGAGGTTTAGAAAAGAGCTGTCAATCACAGGATAAATAACTCAATCACAGAACTGGTAGCAAACTGGCCATGATGTCCCCCCTTTGTCACAAGTTTGTTCACGCTGACTACAAAAGACAACTCAAGGAGTTCCCGTCATGGCTCAGTGGTTAACGAATCCAACCAGGAACCGTGAGTTTATGGGTTCGATCCCAGGCCCCACTCAGTGGGTTAAGGATCTGGTGTTGCCGTTAGCTGTAGTATAGGTTGCAGACTCGGCTCGGATCTGGCGTCACTGTGGCTCTGGTGTGGGCTGGTGGCTACAACTCCGATTAGACCCCTAGCCTGGGAACCTCCATATGCCCCAGGTGTAGCCCTAGAAAAGGCAAAAAAAAAAAAAAAAGACACCTCGAGATAGTTGTGCTAGAATTCAGAGAAGTCTTCCAAGTCTTTATTTCTGAAGAATATTATATTTGTATACCACCTCCAAATAGTCAAAGCAGTTTTATCTCTATTCTCTCATTTTACTCTCACAATAATTCTGTTGAGATAGCTAAGGCAGGTTTTATCTTGTGTCTTTTGTTAACATTTTTTTGGAGATAAAATTGTTCAATGTTAATTGGTCCATTAATTATTTAGAAGTGTTCCAGTCTTATGGAAGGTTTTCCTAGACATCTTACTTTTATTAATTATTAATTTCCTCCTGTTATGATCAGAGAACACACTTCATGTGATTTTTATTATTTTAAATTTATTAAAATGTGTTATGATCTAATTTGGTGAATGTATCAGGTGAACCTGAAAATAATGTGTATCCTTTAGTGACTGGCTCTAGTGTTCTATACAAATTCATTAGATTTAAACAATGCACTGATTTATGTCTAGTTGTTCTATTAACTGCCAATAGACAACTATTAAAATATCTTACTGTTAACCCTGAAATTGCCTTATTTCTGCTTTAATTCTAAAAATTTTCATTAGTTTTTTTCAAAACTCTCTAAATAGGCACATAGCCACTTACAATTGTTGTCTTCCTGATACACTGTTCTTTTTATCCTTATAAAATGCCCCTCTTTATCTCTCCTAATGCCGTTTGTCTTGAAAACCATTTTATCACATGTTAAAGTATCCACTTTTAAGTGGATTAAAACCATTTCAAAACATGTTTTTTGTTTGCACAGCAGTCTTTTTTTCCATTTATTATGTTTCCAGCCGCTGTATCTTCATGTTTAAAGTTTACCTTTCTAGCCAGTATATAGAGTCTTGCTTTTTTAAAAATCCATCTATAAATCTCTGCTTTTTAACTGGAGTATTTAAATGAGTGCTATTTAATTTTGTCAAAATTTTATAACTTACTGCTCTTTGAAATTTACCACTAAAGAAATCAAAAGGCAAGCTCCAGCCTGGGAGAAAACATTTGCAATACATTTATCTCACAAAGGAATTGTTCTGAGAATATGTAAAGAACTCAATAATAAGATAAACATTCCAATCAGAAAAGAGGCAAACAATTTAAACAAACATTTACCAAAGAAGATATATGGGATGGCAAGGGATTACACAAAAAGTTGCTCAACATCTTTAATCACTAGGGAAATGCAAATTAAAATCATAACAAGATACCACTATATACCCACTGAAATGTCTAAAATTAGAAAGATTGACAATACCTGGTGTTGGTAAAGATGTGGAACAATTGGAACTTTCATAGTGCTGATGGGAATGTAAAATATGACAACCACTCTAGAAAATATTTTTTTGCAGTTATTTATGTAGTTAAATATACATCTGCCTACCATATGACCCCGCCACTCCACTCTTAGGTATTTAGGCAGAGAAATGAAATGTTATGCCTACAGAAATACTTGTACATAAATACTTTTAGCAGCATTATTTATTATAGCTGAAAACCAGAAATAATGTAAATTTCCATGACACATGAATGGGAGAAACTATTTGTGACATATCTATTAATTGGAACACTATACATAAAATGGAATGTAATAGTGATATATATACACAATAACGTGAATGAATCTCAAAAATATGCTGAGCAAAAACGTGATGCAAAAAAAGACACACTAAAATATTATTCTTGGAGTTCCCGCTGTGGTATAATGAGTGAAGAATCTGACTACAGTGGCTCAGGTTGCTGTGGAGGTGAGGGTTGGGTTCCAGACCAGGCCCAGTGGGTTAAAGGATCTGGCATTTGCTGCAGCTGTGGCATAGGTCTCAGCTGTGGCTTGGATTCAATCCCTGGCCTGGGAACTTTCATATGCTGTGGGTGCAGCCATAAAATTTTCATTTTTATGATATTAGAAAAAAGTCAGAGCTAATCACTGCAACAAAATAGACTTTAATCGTTCCAGAGGTGAGTGTGTACACTGAGGTTAGAAGGAAGGAACTGACAGGAGGAGGGCAGGATAATACTTTTGAGGTGATCTCGATCATGGTGTTAGATACATAGGTGTGTACATTTCTAAGTGCATTTAACTGTACATTTCATGTAAATTACGGTAAACTTGATTTTTAAAAATAGGGCTACAACAGGAGGAAGACAGACAAATCTGACCCCATTCATTCAGTTTATTCTCTACATAAACCAGAAAGATCTTTGAAAAATACAAGAATTGGAGAGGCGGAGCAAGATGGTGGAGGAGCAGGAGGTTGCGCACACCTTCTCCCACAGACACATCTACACGTAAAACTGCTCGCAGAGAACATCCAATGAATGCTGGCAGAAGAACTTAAACCTCCAAAAAGGGCAAGAAACTCTTGACATAACTGGGTACAACAAAAGAAAAAAAGAGAAAAGAAATCAGGACGGGACTAGCATTCCCGAGAGGGAGCCGTGAAGGAGAAAGAAACCCACCTCCTGGGAAGCCACCTAACTGACGAAAGATCAGCTGAGTCGGCGGGACCTCAAAGTCACCCAGAAAAGCGCATCAGCTGGACTGAGAACAGCAAAGCAGACTGAGAGTCACACAGACCACCTGAACCACCTGCCCGGACACCACAGCCTGAGATGCTCGAGTGGGGGCTGGGTGCTGAGACTCAGGCTCCGGGGATCAGTCCTGGGGAGAGAACTGGGTATGGTGTGAGGGGTAAGGAGCAGTGCACCACAGGCTTAAGGGGGAATGCCATGGCAGAGAGAACCCAGGAGAAAGTCCGGACCCGCAGGAGAGGCAAGTCGCCATTGTTGGGGAGGGTAGAGGAAGAGGGGCAGGCCACCAAAGGAAACTCCCTGCTTAGAAGTGTGCACATGCCCATGGGTATAGAGGGTGGGCGGCTCTTGCTTGTTTTGGGGAGATTAGGCACTTCTTGTGCAGGCTACTGTTGGCCAGGCACCTGTTGTGTGGGCTAATGGCATAAGTGGGCTAAGTGCAACGTGGTACCTCTTGCACGATCTATAGGCAGCAGGGACAGACTGCAGTAGTCGTCTCAGAGGCCAGAGGGAGGCATGGCTTACCACCACTGGGGACCTGTGAGTGGGTTCCACCTGAGACCCCAGTCACCTCAGGGGTTGGCAAAAAAGAAAAAAAGAGGGCACTGCAATCAAGCACCATACACTGTTGCTCTCACTCCCCTGGGAACAAACCCACCCTACAGCTGCCACTGCCAAATGCTCTGGGTGGCGACTAGACACTTGGTCACTGTCCCTTCCCAAGATCTTACAACTAGGAGCAACTGGTGCAGCACCTCCTGCGTGGGCCAGGTGGGACAGAGTGCTTCTTGCATGGTCAGCAGGCAGCAGGGGCAAACTACCGCAGTTATCCCTGATTCTAGAGGTGGGCATGGCCCACTGTCATTGGAGTTACCTAAACAAAAATCACTTGTAGCCCGATCCACCTAAAGGGCATCACAGAGGAGGGCATTGTGACTGAACACCACCTGTCAGTGCTCTCGCACCCCCAGGAACACACCGCCCTGCTGCTGCCACTGCCAAACGTTCTGGGCAGTACCCACATGCCTGATCTCTGTCCCTTCCCAGGATGCTTCAACTAGGAGCACCCTGTATAGCACCTCATATATGGGCTAAGTGAGATGGATTGCTTCATGCATGGTCTACAGGTGGTGGGGGAAACCACCATAGTTATCAAGGACTCTAGAGATGGTCATGGCCTGCTCCCAATAGGGGTCCCTGAACAGGCACCACCTGTGGTTCTAATCCCCTCAGAGGAGGGCACTGCAATCAAACACAAGGTGTTATTGCTCTCACTCACCTGGGAACTCACGCACCCTGCTGTTGCTACTGCCAAATGCTCTGGTCACCTTGAAGATCTGCCTAGAGCTTATTACCATTTCCCAGGGCCCTGCAACTAGGAGTAGCCTGTGTGTGCCACCTTCCTGCTGTTAAGAGCCCAAAGACCAGGCACTGACTGCTGGCCCTACCCATTGTCTCCTTCTCCCTGAAAACACACTGAGCATCCTGGGAATAACAGCCTGCTCACACTGAAGAAAGAGACAACAAATATTCAAACTCCCACACCAAAAATAAATAGTAATCCCAAAAAAAATACAAAGGGGTACACTTGCATAGAAGTAGCCTTACAGTTTGGCTTCCCCGAACTCACAGAAAAAGAAAAACACAAGCAAGATGAAGAAGAACAGAAACCATTCCCAGTTTAAGGAACATGAGAATTCACCTAAAGCAGTCAACAATGAAACAGACTTCTGCAGCCTGACAGGCATTGAATTCAAAAGGGAGATAGTGAAAATAGTGAAGGAATTAAGAGAGGATATTAACAGTAATGCAGATTCCTTTAGAAAGGAACTAGAAAATATGAGGAGCCAAGAAAAAATAGAAAATTCATTTGCAGAGATGCAAACTGAGCTAAAGGCAATAAAGAGCAGAATGAAAAATGCAGAGGAACAAATTAGTGACATGGAAGATAGAATAATGGAAATCACCCAATCAAGACAACAGACAGAAAACCAAATGAAAAAACATGCAACATAAGAGACCTATGGGATAATATAAAGCATGCCAATTTACGCATAATAGGAATTCCAGAAGGAGAAGAAAAAGAAAAGGGGATTGAAAATATATTTGAAGAAATTATGGCTGAAAACTTCCCAAATCTAAAGGATACTTATATCAAAATACAGGAAGCAAGAGGGCCCCAAACAAGTTGAACCTAAAGAGGCCCACACCAAGACATATTATAATAAAAATGGCAAAAGTTAAAGAGAGGATTCTAAAGGCAGCAAGAGAAAAGCAAAGCATTAATTATAAGGGAACCCCCATAAGGCTATCAGCTGATTTCTCTATGGAAACACTACAGGCCAGAATGGAGTGGCAAGATATATTTAAAGTGCTGAAAGGAAAAAAAATTGCAGCCTAGAATACTCTATCCAGCAAGAATATCATTTAAAATAGAAGGGGAATTAAAGAATTTCTCTAACAAAAGCTAAAAGAGTACAGCAATACTAAACCCATTAGAAAAGAAATACTGAAAGGGCTTCTCTAAATTAAAAAAAAAAAAAAGAAAGAAAATAATAATTAGGATGGAGGAAACCACAATTGGAAAGCAGTCACTCAAATAAGCCAGCATATAGATCTAAACATGAAGATATTAAAAAAAAAAAAAGCATTAAGATTGTACAATGTGGGGAAGGAAAATAAGAAAATATAGATTCTTTTTTTTGTTTTAACGATGTATTTCAGCCTATATGACTATCAGGCAAAAGCAAGCAGATGTAGGACGGGCTTAACGTGCTTAAAAAACAGGGCAACCACTAATCAAAACTGAACATTACATTCACAAAAACTGAAAAGAAAATTACTCAAGCATAAAATAAATGGAAACCATCCAACCCAAAAAAGAAAAGAATAGAAACATAGAATCACCTGGAAAACAAGGTTTAAAATGGCAGTAAATATATATCAATAATTACCTTAAGTGTCAATGGACTGAATGCTCCAATCAAAAGACACAGAGTGGCAGGCTGGATAAAAAAGCAAAAACCTTCAATCTGCTGTCTACAAGAAACTCACCTTAGAGCAAAGGACACATATAGCCTGAAAGTGAGGGGATGGGAAAAGATAATTTCATGCCAATGGACAAGACAGGAAAGCAGGAGTTGCAATACTCATGTCAGAAAAAATAGATTTTAAAATGAAGGCCATGAAGAAAGACAAAGAAGGACACTATTTAATGGTTAATGAATCCATTCAAGAAGAAGCTATTACAATCATCAATATATATGCCCCTAATATAGGAGCACCCAGATACCCACAACAAATACTAACAGACATAAAAGGAGAAATTGATGGGAATAGAATCATAGTAGGAGACTTTAACACCCCACTCACATCAGTGGACACATACTCTAGACCGAAAATCAATAAGGCAACAGAGATCCTAAAGGAAACAATAGAAAAGTTATACTTAATTGACATTTTCAGGACGTTACATCCAAAAAAATCAGAATACACATTCTTCTCAAGTGCACAAGGAACATTCTCAATTGATCACATACTGGGGCACAAAGCTAACCTCAACAAATTTAAGAGTATAGAAATTACTTCAAGTATCTTCTTTGACCACAATGACATGAAACAAGAAATCAACCACAGGAAAAGAAATGAGAAAAAACCTACTACATGGAGACCAAACAACATGCTACTAAAAAACCAATGGGTTAATGAGGAAATCAAGAAGGAAATTAAAAAATACCGCAAGACAAATGATAATGAAGACAAAACCACTCAAAATCTATGGGATGCCACAAAAGCAGTGCTCAGAGAGAAATTCACAGTGATACAGGTCTTCCTCAAAAAAGAAGAAAAATCTCAAATTGACAACTTAACCCAACACCTAAATGAATTAGAAAAAGAACAAACAAAACTAAAGTCAGCAGAAGGAAAGAAATCATAAAGATCAAAGAGGAAATCAAAAATAGAGATGAAAAAACAATAGAAGAAATCAATCAAACCAAGAGCTGGTTCTTTGAAAAGGTAAACAAAATTGACAGACCTCTGGCTAGACTTACCAAGAAGAGGAGAGAAAAAACCCAAATAAACAAAATAAATGAAAAAGGAGAAGTTACAACTGATACTGCATAAATACAAAAAACCATCAGAGAATACTATGAACAATTGTATGCTAACAAATTTGACAACCTAGAAGAAATGGACAACTTTCTAGAGACTTATAGCCTGCCAAAACTGAATCAAGAAGAAATAGATCAACTGAAGAGACCGATCACTAGACATGAAATTGATTATGTCATAAAAACATTCCCTACAAATAAAAGTCCAGGACCAGATGGCTTCATAGGTGAATTCTACCAAACATACAGAGAGAAAATTATACCCATTCTCCTTAAAATTTTTCAAAAGATTGAAAAAGAAGGAACACTCCCAAAGACATTCTATGATGCCACCATCACCCTAATTCCAAAACTAGACTAAGATTCCACCAAAAAGAAAACTATAGGCTAATATTTTTGATGAATATAGACGCAAAAATTCTCAACAAAATTTTAGCCAATCAAATCCAACAACACATTTAAAAAAATCATACATCATGATCTGCTGGGACTCATCCCAGGTACACAAGGATGGTTCAACACATGCAAACTAATCAACGTCATACACCACATTAACAAAAGAAAAGTCAAAAACCACATGATTATCTCAGTAGATACAGAAAAAGCATTTAACAAAGTCTAACATCCATTCATGAACAAAACTCTTACCAAAGTGGGTATAGAGGGAACATACCTTAAGATAATAAAAGCCATTTATGACAAACCCACAGCGAATACAATACTCAGTGGAGAAAAGCTGAAAGCCTTCCCACTAAAATCTGGAACATGACAAGGACACCCACTCTCACCAATGTTATTCAACATAGTATTGGAAGTCCTAGCCACAGAAATCAGACAAACAAAAGAAATGAAAAGCATCCAAATAGGAAGAGAAGAGGTAAACCTGTCACTGAATGCAGAGGACATGATACAATATATAGAAAACCCTAAGGACTCAACCCCAAAACTACTTGAACTGATCAAGACATTCGGCAAAGTAGCAGGATATAAGTTTTAACATTCAGAAATCAGTCGCATTTCTGCATACTAACAATGAAATATTAGAAAAGGAATACAGAAATACAATACCTTTTAAAATTCACCCCAAAAACTCAAATACCTGGGGATACACCTGACCAAGGAGGTAAAAGACTTACATGCCGAGAACTATAAAACATTAATCAAGGAAGTTAAAGGAGATGTAAAGAAATGGAAAGGTATTCCATGCTCCTGGGTTGGAAAAATGAATATTATAAAAATGGCCATACTACCCAACGCAATCTACAGATTCAATGCAATCCCTATCAAATTACCCAGGACAGTTTTCACAGAACTAGAACAAACAATCCAAAACTTTATATAGATTCACAAAAGACCCAGAATCGCTAAGGCAATTCTGAGGAACAAAAACCAAGCAGGAGGCATCACTCTCCCAGACTTCAGGCAACATTACAAAGCCACAGTCATCAAGACAGTGCGGTACTGGTACCAAAACAGACAGACCGACCAATGGAGCAGAATAGAGAACCCAGAAAGAAACCCAGACACCTTTAGTCAATTAACCTTCGACAAAGGAGGCAAGAGTATAAAATGGGAAAAAGACAGACAGTCTTTTCAGCATGTATTGCTGGGAAGCCTGGACAGCTGCATGCAAATCAATCAAACTAGAACACACCCTCACACCATGCACCCAAATAAACTCAAAATGGCTGAAAGACTTAAATATAAGACAAGACACCATCAAACTCCTAGAAGAGAACATAGGCAAAACATTCTCTGACATCAACATTACAAATGTTTTCTCAGGTCAGTCTCCCAAAGCCACAGAGATAAAAGCAAAAATAAACCAGGGGGACCTAATCAAACTGACAAGCTTTTGCACAGCAAAGGACACCAAAAAGAAGACAAAAAGACACCTTACAGAATGGGATAAAATAGTTTCAAATGATGCAATGGACAAGGGCCTAATCTCTTAAAATATACAAACAACATATACAACTCAACAGGAAAAAAGCTGACAACCCAATTGAAAAATGGGCAAAGGTCCTGAACAGACATTTATCCAAGGAAGATACACAGATGGCCAACAAGCACTTGAAACAATGCTCCACATCCCTGGTTGTTAGAGAAACGCAAATCAAAACTACCTTGAGATACCACCTCACACCAGTCAGAATGGCCATCATTAATAAATCCACAAATAACAAATGCTGGAGGGGGTGTGGAGAACAGGAACCCCCTCCTGCACTGCTGGTGGGCATGTAAGCTGGTACAACCACTATGGAGAACAGTATGGAGGTACCTTAGAAATCTATACATAGAACTTCCATAGGACCCCACAATCCCACTCTTGGGCATACATCCGGACAAAACTCTACTCAAAAGAGACACATGCACCCGCATGTTCATTGCAGCACTATTCACAACAGCCAGGACATGGAAACAACCCAAATGTCCATGGACAGATGATTGGATTCGGAAGAGGTGGTATATATACACAATGGAATACTACTCAGCCATAAAAAAGAATGACCTCATGCCATTTGCAGCAACATGGATGGAACTAGAGACTCTCATCCTGAGTGAAGTGAGTCAGAAAGAGAAAGACAAATACCATATGATATCACTTATATCTGGAATCTAATATCCAGCACAAAGGAACCTTTCCACAGAAAAGAAACTCATGGACTTGGAGAATAGACTTGTGGTTGCCAAGGGGGAGGGGGAGGGGGAGGGAGAGGGAGTGGGGTGGATGGGTAGCTTGGGGTTAATAGATGCAAACTACTGTATTTGGAATGGATTAGCAATGAGATCCTTCTGTGTAGCTCTCAGAACTATGTCTAGTCACTTATGATGGAGCATGATAATGTGAGAAAATAGAATGTGTACATGCACGTGTAACTGGGTCACCATGCTATACAGTAGAAAAAGTAATTGTGTTGGGGAAATAACAGTTTTAAAAAATTGATAGTAAAAAAAATTTTAAAAAGAAAAATATAAAAATTGTTTTATGCTTAAAATCCATCAATGACTCTTCAGCGTCCTCAGGATAAAATTCAAACATTATAACATAGAATACAAGGCCCTTGACTGTCTTAGCTCTCCTCTTTAGTGCTCGAGTGTCATTTTTGGAAAATCTGATTTCACTCTGATTCTCCAGATCACTTTCAGTTCTGTAGACTCACTAAGCACTGTTTGGCGTCTAAGTCATGCTGTTCTTTACACCAGAGCTCCTTTCCCCTTTTCAGGCCAAGGCTAAATACTACTTTCTTCTCTACTTGAGCACTGAGCTATGAGCTACTCGAGTGCCTGGCCTACAGTGGGTCCTTAATAACATTGAAAACCTAGATACAAGAGTCAGGAGATGGCTGCAAACAATCAAACAGGTTGATTTTTTCTTTTCCCCAAAATATGTACTAGAAACATTTTAATCCCCTGCATGCTTTTTAGCATTTCAACTTTCGGTTCAACCCAAAATACAGTATTCTGCAAGGTAAAACCATTAATACTATAATCTCTTGTTTTATCCAAGGTTTAGTTGAATTTTACAAGTATAATTCTATTTAGTGGGAGTAAGAGTCAGAGCCCTTGCTTTTATTACTAGCCTTCATTTAGTTCTTGGAAACAGACTTGGAATATTCTACCTGGGGTGGAAGGCAGAAGGGCAAGAAGCCTCTGGATAATCTGCAAGGCGCTTTATGGTTTATGAAGAACTTTCATGGAGTTTTCTTAATCAGTAGTTGCAAAACCATTGAGACGTTGACAGGCAAAGGTTAAGCCACTTTGGGGTAAGAGAACTCAGACACCCAAGGAGGTTAAGTGATTTTCCTACACGCATATTATCCTGTCAATGAAGACACGAGCTCAAAAGAGACTGTCTGAAGTAAATAATCAGGATCCCAAACAATCAGAGCTTTTGGCACTTGGCCTTCACATTTTCTTCACATATGGCTCCTGTTCTCACTACCTAAATGCCACCAAAGACTGATGACATTTCATTGTTTTGTTACACAAGCATTGCTTGGTCATTATAAAATAATAAATATATATATATATATATATAGAACAACAGTCTCTTCTCCACCTGCATATACAACTAATATTTCTGGATATGGTCTTTCCCTCTTTTGCTCATTTATTTCAAAGATGGAGATGCACCAGTATCTTCTCAGTCACTAAACCACAGATTTTTCTTTGTTTCTCTCATGTCTCAAAAACACTGTACATTAACCTACCCTTCATTCTTGAAACTCTCCCTTTGATCTAACACTTAAAACCTAAAATTTAGTTATGTCTGAAAATGAAATATTCAGCTTCTGTTCCAAATGCTTTTTTTCCCTCCTGTGTCCTTTTCTTCTGTTAACAGCATCACTTGTCCTTTTTCCTTTCCCATTATCACATCCAGCTACTGAATTCTCCACACCTCTCCCCCACCTCGCCTCTCCCTTATTTCAGTGGCATTACCTCAATTGAAGCCCTCATTTCCAAATCCCCTGATATTTTTAAGGAGATTCTCTTTTGACTATTTCCATGCTCTTCATTCCAATCTGGACTGAGCACCTCGATGAATTCACAATTCTGATCACTTAATCTCTGCTTATAACCTCAGTAACTCTGTTTAGTAGCTCTATGGCATGTGCACTCCAGGTCCTTGCCATCTGGTCTCAGCTGCCTGCTTCATTGCTTTTCACCAGTCCCCTTCACTCACTCATTCCCCAGAAAGACCAGACTCCTATATTTCCAACATGTTCACCACATGGTCCTACTCCAGGGTTTATTCCCACAACTTGCGTGTGTGTGTTCAAATCCTGGTTTATTTATACCTTATCCACAAATGTACATACCACCCACCTGTCACAGCTCAGACAAAATGACACCTCTGTGAAGGACTTCCATTGGGAAAGTGCTCTCTTCTTTGTTTGTCTTCCCATGACATATTTTTGCTAACTTTCTATAGAACTTGCCCCTTTCTATTTTGCACCATAAATAATGACATGCATAACTTATCCATTTGTTTATGTATGACTCCTCTACAATGTACAGTAACTTGTTCACAGTCAGCATTCATTACACACTTTCTGAATGAATGAATGAATGAATGATATCTGACTTGAGCTGATGCAGAGTTAATAATTAGATTACATCTATGATTTTCATGATCAGAACATCTTTTTTATTTTTTGTCTTTTTTTTAGGGCTTCACCAGCGGCATATGGAAGTTCCCGGGCTAGGGGTTGAATTGGAGCTGCAGCTGCTGGCCTACACCACAGCCACAGCAACATGGGATCTGAGCCTTCTCTGCAACCTACACCACAGCTCATGGCAGCACGGGATACTTAACCCACTGACTGAGGCCAGGGATCAAACCCACATCCTCATGGATACTAGTTGGATTCGTTACCACTGAGCCATGATGGGAACTCCCTCATAATCGGAACATCTTAATCTCAATATGCTTTGAAATAAAGAATAAAAGAGACTGTGTATTTCGGTTGATGTTGTCTGCTCTATTATGGTAGCTCTAATAAGGAAATGCATAGAAGGTAAGAGGATAGACTATTAATACCAAGAGTCATTGGAGAAGAAATCTCTGCTTTATTTCACTAGTGGTATCAGTGAGAAATTATGCAAAGGATGTCCTGATGAGAACAGGTCTCCACAGGATTATCCTAAAGCACTTTTACATCACAATATGGTAGAGATTATACCAGTTATACACAAGAAATGAGTCTCTGCTAAAGCAGCCATTCTCCATAAAAGTGTGACCTCATCCATCACGAAGGTATTAGACTGAATCTTTATTTGGAAGGATATTGTTGCTAACGAGTTTTCAGCTGTGAAAACTCTGTCCTCTTCATGTGTTTTACCCTATTTCTAGGTAGGGTTTTGAGTAATAGCTAGATGAAATCCCTAAAACATAACCTAAACTTTGGAGTATAGAAACATTTAATATAGACTTTACGCAAGCAATAATTAACAATCTTGTGTAATATTGAAAAATATAAAAAAATACGAAGTCTTACATGTTTTTTTAAAGTCCCAAAGCAGTAAGCTGAGAATATAGGGCAGCAAAGTAAGCATTATAATATCTGACAACTCTGCTACCATTCCTGTTCCTTCATTACAATAAATAGATGGGTGAAATGACACATGTTCTGACTGTTCCTTCTCTCCTCTCTCTCTCCACATATCTGCAGGCTTTCTATACTGATGAAGTTGCTATGGAATCATCAGGCGTTCTGGGCTTCGAGGATATGTCTGGGATAGAAGAAGCACAATTGTCTGAATGTATATCACACTAAATAAAAAAATGTTTTTCCTAAGAAACTTTTCTAGGAACACAACAGAAGAAGTCTTTATAGGCTAAAGATAATTTTAACAGGAAGTGACTTATCTTTCAGTCTTTCCCGCCCCATATAAATTACCTTACGATTACATGTGCTTTGTTTTTTTTTTTTTTTTTCAAAGTGAACATCTCAATAAAGAGCCCCTTTGGCTACATTGGCTGACATTTTCTAAAGCCTCACGAACTGGCATTTTATTCTAACAATGATATAATAAATATTTAATTTCTTTAAGGTCACAGAACAGAATTTGGGCATTTGGAATAAAATTATGCTGTTAAAATCTTGCATGTCATGAAAAATTTTAAAAAGCAAAAGCAGAGTTCCCGTTGTAGCTCAGTGGTTAACGAATCTGACTAGGAACCATGAGGTTGCTGGTTCGATCTCTGGCCTCACTAAGTGGGTTAAGCATCCAGCATTACTGTGAGCTGTGGTGTAGGTTGCAGACGCAGCTCAGATCCCGCGTTGCTGTGGCTCCAGCGTAGGCCGGAGGCTACAGCTCTGATTTGACCCCTAGCCTGGGAATCTCCATATGCTGCAGGTGCAGCCAGAGAAAAGACAAAAAATAAAAATAAAAAATAAAAAGCAAGAGCAATGTTATAAAATAATTGAATGTTTAATAATTCTGTGTCAATTTATTTTCACTTCTAGCAGCTTTGGAGATTTGATTTTAATCAAGGTGATGCTTATGAATATTAGGGGAAAATTATGATGGCACTCTGAGATAGTCATGATCATTTATATGTGTCTCAATAGTCCATCTGGCCAGAAAGAAAATAATAGCAGAATCTGTAAGGCAGTGTGTAGGGCTGCTTCATGCTAAGCTTATACTGGTTGACTCTATTACAGGTCAGAAACCAAATAAATGCAAAGCTGATTGAAGCCTCTTTTGTCTAAAACTGGTCAGGATTAATCTTGTTAAAATGTTGGTTTTTGAATGACTATCTAATAAAAGTTTAAAAAATGCACATGCTCACTTGTAACCAGGGAATGTAAAATCTGATGTTTCATTCACCAATAAGATGAAAATGAATGAAAAAAGAATGAAGATATGTGATTTTGGCAAAAGGATTGAAAAATTATGTTCCCTGGAATGTTTGCTGGTAGGCTAAATTTATATGGTCCATTTGGAATTTTTTTTAAAGGTATAAACATTTCAAATGTGTTCCCTGTAAGCAAGAAATTCTTTTATCTACAAGGTTATACTATTTAAATATCTGCTAAAACAGTAGATTACTGAGGAACATTGAGTGCTCTGTATCTGTTGGCATTGTTCTAAGTGCTTTACAAATGTTACCTCATTATCACCATAGCTCCATGGGGTAGATACTATTATTATCAAGAAACTGGGGCCCAGAGCAATGAACCAAGTTGCTCAAGGGTACCCAGGAGTGGAGCCAGTGTCCAACCAACACTGGACCAGGCATTCTTTTTTTTTGCTTTTTTAGGGCCATACCCATAGCATATGGAGGTTCCTAGGTGGGATTCTTAATCCACTGACCAAGGCCAAGGATAGAACCTGGGTCCTCATGGATGCTAGGTCTGATTTCTTAACTGCTGAGCTTTGACTGGAACTCCTGGACTGGGCATTCTTAACCACTGCATCTCGTTGCTTCTCTCAGGAGAGCTACATGTCCACAGAAGGCTACCCACTACAGCACTATTTGTGATAGAACAAAACTGGAACCAAACTCATATCCATCAACAGGAAAATTAAGTAAATTACAAGTACTTCCAACACTTCAACTAAACTTGTGCCAAAGTTCCATCTGCAGCAAACCTATAGAAATACTTGAAATACATAATAAATTTTTAAAAAATTTTATTAAAGTATAGTTGATATACACTGTTTCAATTTCAATTGAAGAAATTTCAATTCAATTTCAAGGAAATTTCAACTTATGCAAGGTGACCCAGTCACTCTTTTTTTTCATGCTATCTTCCATTATATTCTAATCCAAGAGATTGGACATAGGACCCCATTGCTTATCCATTCTAAATATAATAGTTTGCATCTACCAACCCCAAACTCCCCATCCAACTCCATCCTTGCTGGCAACCACAAGTCTGCTCTCCATGTCTGTAATCTGTTTCTGTTTTGTAAATAGCAACATTTGTGCCATATTTTAGATTTCCTATATAGGTTATATCAGATGGTATCTGTCTTTCTGACTTACTTCATTTAGTATGCAGATGTCTAGTTGCATCCATGTTGCTGCAAATGGCATTATTTTGTCCCTTTCATGGCTGACTAGTAGTTCACTGTATGTATGTACTACATCTTAATCCAGTAATCTGTTGATGGACATTTAGGTTGCTTCCATGTCCTGGCTACTGTGAATAGTGCTGCAATGAACATAAGAGTACATGTGTCTTTCTGAGTGAATGTGTTGTTCAAATATATGCCCAGGAGTAGGGGATTGCTGGATCACAGAGTAGTTCAATATTTAGTTTTCTGAGGAACCTCCATACTGTTCCCCATAGTGGTTGTACCAATTTACATTCCCACCAACAGTGTAGAAGGGTTCCCTTTTCCCACACTCTCTCTAGCATTTTTTATTGATATACATAAGAATTTTTTTCTTTTTACTTTATGTGCCAAAGATTGCTGAATCATTTATCAGTACTCGGTGCATTATTAGCAGCAGACTTCACAAGGCACAGTTCCTGTTTTCATTTTTTCTTTTTCCTCTTTCCTGTGCCCTCTGTTTCCTCTTCCCTCTCAACATACATGTTGTATAGACTGTGGCTGGTGGATTCTTATAGAAGATAAATTATTGTTTGTATGCATATTTTAATATACACAAAAGAGCCATTATGGGGAGGAGACCTAAGATACTCATTGCAGCATGGTTTGTATTAGTGGAAGACTGGAAATGATATGAAAGCGGTACAGAAGTATCGTCAAAGTTCCATATTTCCAACTTTGATTTTTAATTTCTTCTATTATTCCTAAGTCCTGCCATATAAGATTTATGTAAGAACTTGATACATTGATTTTGAAATGTCTAGCATAGTCCTTGAAGAATAGTAGGCACTGAATAAATAGCAAGATTTTTAGGTTTTTGTTATGACCTAGAATGACAGTATACTCTGTGACTAAAAACAAAACACAAAAGTGAATTTAAAGGAATAAAAGAATCAGAGACCTGATGTTTCTCATGAGAATCTCTAGCTCCCTCTAAGAACAATATTTCATTGATAAGATATTCACCTTCAAAAATTAGATCTAGGGAAAACAGATGAATAGATGTCCCTTATTTATTAGGGCTCCATGAAGTTTTAAGTTGGGTGGCCTGTGAAATTTACCGAGTTGCAACTTGTATGACTGGGTTTGAACTTGGTCGATTATGGGATTGTGAAGGATGCTTTCTTTTAATGCAAAGCAGTGAGATGCTCCAGGGCTTCCTGTGCTTGTGGAAGCCTGAGTCTCTTGCCGGGAAGAGCAATACAACACATATGAGGTTTCCAGCTGGACCCTGAAAAAGCACCACTGGAGCAGATTCTCAGCAGGAGGCTTTGCTGATGACAGAGTAGGGTGAGCCTGAGACAGAGGAACAAGGATTTGGAAACAGAAATTTGGGAAGCCTCATTCATTATAGTCAACTGAATCTGTGACTTGATCAACAAATCTGAAAGCTTTGGATCAGACACTTGACTGCTTGACCTTACTGGGGCAACCAAAACTGCCTTTTAAAGGCCACCAATTTCTAATAAATCCCAAACAATACCTTTTCCATCCCTAGGAGCTACCCTGGTATTCCTGTTTATAAAGCCCCTCTCCTTTAAATTACTTTTCCAACGACCTCACCCTCAGTTTCTGTTTTACCACAGACTGTATTCTGAACTCTTCCTAAGTAGTTACTGGTTGTAGCTGATTAATGGACTCCACAGTAAATCTGTGACTAAAAATAGCTCTCCCCTTGAATGTTATCCAAAGCAAAATGTGAGTCTTTCTTCATCATGACCGGTCTTATAGAGACATTAGTTTTTATTATCTCAAAATTGGTCTATCCTCTTCTGCCTTCTCATGATAGTTCTTTAACCACTGACACTGGCAAGATATAGAGAAAGGCACTTCTCAGGAAGACAGACCTAATGCCGGTACTGTTAAGCAATAGGCCAGTATTATAGGAGAGGAGGAAAAATTCTTTTGCTAGCTTATCTGTGTTTCATCAGTGGTTCTCATAACACATGTATAGCTGTTCTAAAGAGAAAAATAATATTTGACAATATTTAAAAGATAAACTGCTTCTTTCCTTCAGAATTCAATTTATCAGAAAATAAAGAGTTTTTTTTTTTTTTTTTTTGCGTTTCAGGGCCATACTTGCATGATATGGAGATTCCCAGGCTAGGGGTCTAATCAGAGCTGCAGCTGCTGGCCTACGTATGCCATGGCCACGGCAATGTAGGTTCCCAGCCATGTCTGCGACCTACACCACAGCTCACAGCAATGCCAGATCCTTAACCCACTGAGCAAGGCCAGGGATCAAACCCGAAACCTCATGGTTCCTAGTTGGATTCGTTTCCACTGTGCCACAATGGGAACTCCCAAAGAGCATATTTAATCAATTTATTTATTTACTTATTTTTGGTTGCACCCACAGTATGCATAAATTCCTAGGCTAGGAATTGAACCCGTACCACAGCGGTAACCAGAGACATAGCACTGCCAGTGCTGAATACTTAATTCACTGAGCCACCAGGGAATTTCTAAAGAGTATATTTTAAAATTACTCTTTTCCGCTTATGATTGGTTATATTTCAAAACAAAGATGGGATTTCCTTCTTCAGATATTACTTAGAGCTTATTCAATTATTCTCACTTCTGGTTGTTTTGATATGATGTTGCTAAACACCGGCCACATATTAATATTTTAGCATTGTCCACAATACAACAAAAACCTGAAGGACGCAAAAATTTTAGCATAAAATAATCAAATCGTCTGTGAGCAGTTACTATAAATAACCTTCCTGGTTGGTGGGATGTTTCACTATCTAGTAATGATTTTGATATTGTAGATACAGACCTCTTTCTATGTTTTACAGAGACAAAGTGGCATATGGTAATCTAAATACTGAAAAATGAGTTACAAGTATTTTAATTTTTGAAAGTACCAATTAATACTGAAGTTTTCATCAAAAGAGTATGATAAAGTCTTCCATATACAATAAAAATTATTTATGATGTTTTTCTCACCAAAGGGCATTTCTATATCCTACTGTGAAAATTATCTAAGGCTATATTTAAGTACTTGACAATTAAAATAAAAATAATTAAGATGAATGCAAACTATTGCATTTGGAGTAGACAAGCAATGAGATCCTGCTGTATAGCACAGGAAACTATATCTAATCACTTGTGATGGAACATGATGGAGGATAATGCGAAAAAGAAGAATGTATATACATATATGTATATGTACACATAGGTCACTTTGCTGTATAGCAGAAATTGACAGAACATTGTAAATCAACTAATAAAAAATTTTAAAACTATTAAGATGGTAATTTATACTTTTCCTTTTCCTGTACCTCTTATTTATTTCCAAATAACCCTACTATTATAAAAGAAAAAGAAAAAAAAAAGAAATGTATTATGTTTCAGGGTCCCCAGAGGAGGGAAGCTTTCAATTGAAGCCGGAGAACTCATAAGAAATATGCTGTAAATTATGTGAGAAGGTACACCTGACGTAGAGGTCCACAAGTGTCAGGGAACTTGGTTCTCCTGGAGAGCATGTCCCCTTGTCTGGAAAGAATTAAGATCTTAGCAAATTTCACCAGCTGCCTGACAGAACCTAGTCATCCACTTTAAATTGGGAGCCTTTAAATCTACTCAGTCTGTAAAGCATTCACCACAGTGCCACTTGTACAGACATTCCTTTAAAAAAATACATTTTGATGGTGACAGTTAACATTATTTTTAGCTCTGTGTAACAGCTGCAGACTATAATTAAGACAACTAAAATTTGTAGATGACATTAGCCTTCGATCATATAATATTTTACGTTAGTCACATGAACTGTTGTTCAGAGCTCAGAGCCTGCACCCAGGACTCTTCATGTCTTAGTAGGATTTGGGTTAATACTATTTCCAGGAATTATTCCTAGTAGCACGTAAGAGCTGCAATATCCAGGAATCAACCTCGAAAGCTTTAGAGGCCCCGCTGCGAGATTCTCCCTCTGGATACTTCTTGCTTTACTTTATTTCCCAGATGATTAATTTCACACTCTTTCAAGAGCTGCTATTGCTGTAATCTCTTCAGATCTATTTTTGATCATCACTTCATTGACTTTTTAACGGCAATGTTTTAAATCCCCATGACAGGTACTATGTCATTTTTTTTCTTCTTCCTGCCAATTTCTCATAAAATTTTAAAAATCTGCCATTGGCTAACTCGTCAGAATTAGTGGAAATGAAATGAAAATCGAGTTGACTCAAAAAGAAAGTACCGTCGTTTGGTGAAACATTGTGAATTGTTGGGATTAGAGTTCTGCTGAGAACAATCATAATCAGAAAATGGATAAGAGAGGAGAAAGAGACAAAAAAATGAAGAAAGAGAAACAGGGGAAAAGCCCTACAATTGGCTTTGGGAAATGCTTAAAAGAGCAAAATGAAGGTTATCCAGACTCAGAGTAAGAGGTTCCGGTTCCAGGTGCGTCTGCCAATCTTATTACCCTGTTAAATCCAGAAGCATCAACTCACTTCTCCCAGTGCCCAGCCTCCTCTAATCTAATGCAAAATGAGTCTGTCGAGATAAATAATCTTCCATATTTCTTCCAATTTCAATATTTTGTGGAAAAGGTAAATGATTAAACGTCAAAACAGATCGTATCTTGTAAGATAAGACTTGCCTCCTTATGAACACCACAAAATCCATTTTTGTCTTCTATACAGTCATGTCATTTAATTATTATATGTCAAAGGCAAATCTGACACCATGGGGACATTTTCTGTCTCTTCTTTTTTTTAATGATATTCTGTGACCATTGGAGTCAGGAACTTTTTTTCTCTTTTAATCCACTTTTCTTTGAACTCAGAAACTAGATTTGGTGTTTCTATTGTTTCTCAGAATAAGAGAACTGGAGGGAAGTTCATGTTAAATAACAGAAAGAATCTAAGGCTTCAGAGGCCCCACTGCAGAAACACTCTCTTTGGATACTTCTTGCTTTTTTTTTTTTTTTCTAGAAGACAAAGACCTCAAATTCTGTTAACTACTGACTATTCTTTCTAGAACTAGGTTTGTGCTTAAGACATGACACCTCAATTAGTTTTTAACCACATTTGTCACAAGCCCTTGATTCCACAAGAGCTTTTTCTTGCAAATAATTTTCTCTATCACTTTTGAGAACCTCTGCTTCACCACTCGAATGTGCATTCTCAATGAAAACATCTTGTGCTTCCAATTTTCTACTAAATCCTTCACTTTATCTGATTGCTTGTGGATCTTCATCAGGCTTGCCACTGTGAAGTGACACAGCAATAAAAAGAAGGTAGAAATCATCATTCCAGCCTCCATGAATATCCTGACTTTCAGCCACTAGGCAGTCTTTCGAGATGGATGATGTTTGGGAAGTAGGCATATCTTGATGGATGCTTCCAGTGCCTTATAGGAGCCCTTCTTTTGGATGGTTTGGTGGGTGTTAAGTATGCACAGGGTAGATTCCCTGGGCATCTTGTGATAGGGCTCATCTGGGTATCCCCAACGTGTTAATATAGCATGTAGCACTTTAGACAGACAGCAGTGCAGGTGCCTGTGCTTCTAGCCAGATCTGCTCCCTTTAAGTCTTCAGCATTGTGAGTTCTACTTTGGCTCAGCTCTCAACTCAGAATCCTTTGTGTGAGCCTCTTGGTTTGGAGACTCTCCCATAGCATCTGATTCTGCTTTTTTTTTTTTTTCCCCGCTGTACAGCATGGGGATCAAGTTGCTCTTACATGTATACATTTTTCCCCACCCTTTGTTCTGTTGTAATATGAGTACCTAGACATAATTTTCAATGCTACTCAGCAGGATCTCCTTGTAAATCTATTCCAAGTTGTATCTGATAACCCCAAGCTCCCGATCCCTCCCACTCCCTCCCTCTCCCATCGGGCAGCCACAAGTCTCTTCTCCAAGTCCATGAGTTTCTTTTCTGTGGAAAGGTTCATTTGTGCTGGATATTAGATTCCAGTTATAAGTGATATCATATGGTATTTGTCTTTCTCTTTCTGACTCACTTCACTCAGGATAAGAGTCTCTAGTTCCATCCATGTTGCTGCAAATGGCATGAGGTCATTCTTTTTTATGGCTGAGTAGTATTCCATTGTGTATATATACCACCTCTTCCGAATCCAATCATCTGTCCATGGACATTTCCATGTCTTGGCTATTGTGAATAGTGCTCCAATGAACATGCGGGTGCATGTGTCTCTTTTAAGTAGAGTTTTGTCCGGATGTATGCCCAAGAGTGGGATTGTGGGGTCCTATGGAAGTTCTATGTATAGATTTCTAAGGTACCTCCAAACTGTTCTCCATAGTGGCTGTACCAGTTTACATTCCCACCAACAGTGCAGGAGGGTTCCCTGTTCTCCACAGCCCCTCCAGCACTTGTTATTTGTGGATTTATTAATGATGGCCATTCTGACTGGTGTGAGGTGGTATCTCGTGGTAGTTTTGATTTGCATTTCTCTTATAATCAGTGATGTTGAGCATTTTTTCATGTGTTTGCTGGCCATCTGTATTTCTTCCTTGGAGAACAGTCTATTCAGGCCTTTTGCCCATTTTTCCATTGGTTGATTGACTTTTTTGCTGTTGAGTTGTATAAGTTGCTTATATATTCTAGAGATTAAGCCCTTGTCCATTACATCATTTGAAACTATTTTCTCCCATTCTGTAAGTTGTCTGATTCTGCTCTTGAGCTTGCATCCTGAAATACTTCTGCCATTTGATTCCAGGTATAACTACAGAGGACTTAGAAGTGAGTAAAAAGGAGAGACAACATAATCATAGGGTGTTAGAATGGCAAGGGATACCAGTGAGCATCAAGTTCTAATAATTCCACTTTAGAAATGAGGAGCTAGATTCAAGGAGAGTCAGTGACTGTCCTCACGGTAAGCTACAGGTCGTAAATGGGCCAAGGTAAGGCTTTTACTTGTGACTTCTGATGCAAAATCAGGGTCTTTGCCACTTTGCTGCAGTGAATTAGATGGGAATTTCCTCCACCTTGACATAGTCAGTGAGTAAGAGATCTGGGGCTGAAGGGGTTCCTAAAATGCCCCCACGTGTACACCTCCCAGTGGCATTTGCTACTCCCAATTGCTTGCAAAAGGTGGAAGTGGCTTATAAACTATAAATATCTGTATAAATTCAAGGTAGAGTTTTTAATATCACCTTCTTTCATATGAGACTGGCCCCAGGAGGCATAGAAAGATCATTTTTCTCCAACTTTGATAAGCAGTGCCTTGATCTATCCTCCTTTGGAAGATGATTTTTAGAGTTCTGCAGCCCTCATCAAAAAATCCCCTGGGAGAGGAAAATGTAAACAGAAATTTATTCTTTGTGGATGGGAGTGTACATGAGCAGAATTAATATAACTTAAAAAAGGCCAAATCAGTGCAGCTTTGAGGAAAAATACCAATAGTGATAGAGATCTTTGCCTTCTGAACTGGTATTTGGTCTGATCAGTCTACACTTCCAATTCTGAGCATGTCTTTTACAAATGAGTTTTTTTTTTGTCTTTTTGCCATTTCTTGGGCCGCTCCCGCGGCATATGGAGGTTCCCAGGGTAGGGGTCGAATCAGAGCTACAGCTGCCAGCCTACGCCAGAGCCACAGCAATGCAGGATCCGAGCCGTGCCTGTGACCTACACCACAGCTCATGGCAACGCCAGATCGTTAACCCACTGAGCAAGGGCAGGGATCAAACCCGCAACCTCATGGTTCTTAGTCAGATTCGTTAACCACTGCACCATGACGGGAACTCCCAAATGAGTATTTTAAGTCAAGAGGTCAGAGTGACTTGGAAAGGGAGAACAGAAAGACTGGAAACTCCTTTTTTCCATTCTTTAAAAGCAGTGTAGTTCATATTAATGGTGAGTTGACTGTCTTATTCTGGTCTACAGAAGACTCTTTTTGTTTCCCTACTCTGTTAAGATGCCTCTTATAAACGATTCCTCTTTTGTTCTGACACCTTGAAAGCTACTGTACCCATTTAAAGAGTTATGAGTTTTTCTCAGTTGAATTTCATAGTAATTATGAAGCTGATGCTGTCACTGGCCCATGTAAATCATAAGGGTATAAAGGAAAGCCTATCATGGCAGTCTCTGGGCAGCAGGGCCTCTGTCTCTGGGAAGTGTTACCATTTAAGACAGTCTGCAGGGAGGTTTGTAAGATATAATAATGACGCCTTCCAAAAGTAAAGCTCGTGTTGTGAAACGCTACCGTGTGCTTTGGCGCCCATTGCCAGTGCGCCTTGAACACCAGGCAGGAATCACAGGCACCAGAGGAGGTAAAGAAATCGATACCCATCTTTATTTAAGGATAAATAAATAAAGAATAATAGAAAGAGTATCTGCAACTGCCCTTTGCTTGGGCTTAGGGGAGATGGCTGTATCCAGGCACATCTGAAGTCAGAAAAAAAGTTTCCCAGAGATGACACACCCTTATTCTGAAGCCATCCTTCTTCTGGGTTTGCTTCCTTGCCTCGCTCCTCTTCACTCCTAGTCCTTGATCTGATGAACCTTCTTCAATGCTCTCGCCATTGTTTCCACAATTTCTCTCTGAATGTTAAAGCTAAAATGAAGGTGTGGTGAGAGATGGCAGAAGACACTAGAAAAGTCACGAGGAAGACTTTTGAGCTCTAACTTTGCAAATTTTGAGCTCTAACTTTGTGCCAGGGACAGTCATATCATTCTATTTAGTATCCAAATCAAATTGAGACGGTTATTTCATTTTAGAGTGGAGGAAACTGACTCGTGAAACTTAACTAATCAATGGACTTATATTAGTAAATTACAGATTGTGAACCCAAAGACCACACACTCTTCTACCTATGATATTGCTGTGTCAGATGATCCCTAAAAAGTTTAAACTGGTGGAGTAAAGAGTTGGATTTATCTTCAAAATATTACATGGCATGGATTAAAGAATAAGCCTTACAGGGGAAAGGAAACTCTCACAAGGCCAGTGTCAACAAGCCAGAGATGTGGGAAGCCTTCTAGGCTCCCCATCTCTGTCTGGAGAGACATGGCAGACCAGGGAGTCTGCAACACATAGTGCGGATTTTATTCCAGTAGAGGGACCTGTGAGCATCTCTTTTCATATGCATGAAAAAAATAATAATTTTATTAGTTATTGTTATGGAATACATAGGCTATCTGGCCCAAGCAATCTGATTTTTGAGTTTCAGTTGTTTACAAGTGTGTTCTGGGATTATGAACTGCTTGGTATCAAAGACCTTGAGCAGACCCTGTGCAAATTTCAGTGCTCATGCCTGGGTTGTGGAGCCTTGCTTGAGGAGGAAATTTTCAATCCATAGTAAGCTGACATTGGGCACTGCCTCTCTGCTGGGGAAAGGGGATCACCCAGTACTAAGCTAGTGTATGGTCCATGCAACCCAGAGTGAGCCTCTCATGCTGTTTTCATATGATCTTATGCTACCTGAAATGTGGGCAATTAAGTATCACATAACTTCTCATCTCCAAAGTTCAGGCTCTGTGATGAGTTAAGATACCTAATTCCTATATTGCTGTTGAAGGCAGCTTTTTGATCCTTTATTATGGTGGTAATAGCAGAAAGTCATCAAGGAGTCCTGAATATGGATATCTGGAAATTTTTATATTTTCTTCTAAATGATTAAATTGTTTTTAAAAATGTTGGCTTTTGCTCCTCTTCTCCCCTATACCACCCAAGGAAAGGAAATGAGGCTAGAAGCACCAGGCATCCTTGCCCTGGGGCTTCTGTAGCCAAATGGTAGGTAGATACTGCCAAGATGAGCACTAGACTAGACTTCTCTCATTTTCCATCCCGGTGCTAGACTCCTGCCAGGAATGTGACTAGAGTGTTAAATTTAGAAGGACTAACTTAGGGAGGAATTTAAACAGAAGTTCAAACATATCCGTGGCAGTTCTAATTTACAGTTTGTTGTTGGCAGTATGTGGATTTGGGGAATTAAGGGATTTGGCAAGATAATGACTTTGCCTGCTTATGCCTCTTCTCACTATAATTCAACTCACTGCAACAAATATTTCTTAAGCACCTATAAGCAGGGCATTATGCTGAATACACTGGGAAAGATATGAGGGTGACAGTTCTTCCCATCCAAAAACTACCTGGATGCATCCATCTCACAGTGCACGCTGGGTTGTACTGATGGCAAGAGTATCCAATCAGGTGTCTGCAATTAGGTTTGTAAGCTGCTCAAAAGAGGATCCTGACCCCTTGGTGACAAATACACACTTTTTTCATGGTGGTGATGATTTTAACAATGAAGACAAAACAGGAAAGAAAATTATCATGTCTTCCTTAGTCAAGGAGTGTGAGCACTGCATTTTGTGAGGGAGTGACTTTCTGTAGTATCTTGGTCGGCCATGGACACTTGGAGGTAAATTCCTCAAGTTTGTTTCTGCTTCAGTGTCTTTGTCATGAAATCTTGCAGAAAGACTCCTCTGGAGAAATGAGTACTTCATTTTTCAGAGGCTTTTCTGGTGGCAAACCTAGCCCAACTTTCTTTCTTTTTTGTTTTAATTGAAGTACAATATTGTGTCAGTTTCACGCATAGAGCAAAGTGATTCAGTTACAGTATTTCAGATTATTTTCCCTTACAGGTTATATAAGATTTGAATACAGTTCTCTGTGTTATAAAGCAAATCTTTGTTGCTTATCTATTACACATGTATTTATTAGTTGATATTTGCTAATCCCATGTTCCCAATTTATCCCTCCCCCACCCTTTCCCCTTAGGTAACCATAATTTTGTTTTTTATGTTTTTGAGTCTGTTTCAGTTTTGTATGTAGCTTCATTTGTACTATTTTTTAGATTCCACATATAAGTGATATCATGTAATTTCTGCCTTTCTTTGTAAATCTACCCTGACTTTCTGAATGAAATACAAACTTATACATACTAGGAAAAAAAAAAAGTACATACTGGAAAAAAGCAATTATTTGTATCCTCAGAGTAATTATACATGTCTGCCCCAAAGTCTCAAATGCATATTTTAGGGGCACTCTTTTAATCACACCTTAACTGTAATTTTGATTCCCAATCACTCATAAAAGAGAATATGTCACAGCTATTTTGGGTCTTCAGCACTTTAAAAGAAGTAAATTATTTATTTCTTAATACATATTAAAGATTTTCAAAGAGAAAAGTGAATGTAGAAAGGGAAAAGCTATAAATCCAGAAATAAAAAGGACTCAGAAACAGAACTCAATGCATGGAGACACAAATCAGGAATAAGACATTTAGTGAGACAGGAAAAAAATCTTGTTAAGCTCTAGTGCTTTAAAAAACTGAAGGGTGAGCTGGGCAGCCTAATTGACTATCACTACGGACATGACACAGCTATCAAAAAGGTCAGTGCAATTTGGGGCTGGCTATGCAGAGTCATCATTTCTTAAGGTTGCGAAATAGTGCTGTGTCTATGGACTGGGCTTCACCCAGAACATGTTTAAGTGGCTATCAAGGTGAATTCGAAAAGAGACACTAAGCCACCTTCAGACTTGAACACAGGTAATTAGCAATATGCCAAGTGACACTACCCTCAGCTCTCACTGCAATGGGGCAGCCATAACTTGGTCAAGTGGACTTAAGTCTTGAGAGAGTTTATTCATACACAGTGGCCTTAATTTAACTTGTCAGTTGCCTGTTTGCAGATGAGAAGTTCCAAATCTCTATTACTGAGTTAACTTTGTAATAAGCCTGGAGAGCTCCTTTGAGAGACTTGAAAATCAATTTAGAAAAAGAGAGCTTGAATATTTCAGTTTATGGTGAGAACTAAGTGGCTCTTTACACTGCTGCACAACCTCCAGGAATGCTGCCCAAATCATACTCTTTCTCGACTCCTTTGAAGTTCTGCTGAACAGCATGGATGCAACTAGAGATTCTCAAACTAAGTAAAGTAAGTCAGAAAGAGAAATACAAATACTGTGTGACATCACTTATATTTGGAATCTAAAATATGATACAAACAAGCCTATCTACAAAGCAGAAACAGATTATAGACATGGAGAGCAGACTTGTGGTTGCCAGCGGGGAATAGGATGGACTGGGAGTTTGGGGTTGATAGGTGCTAACTGTTACATTTAGAGTGGATAAGCAATGAGGTCCTACTGTATAGCACAGGGAACTATATCCAATCTCTTAGGTTAGAACATAATAGAAAATAGCATGAAAAAAAAGGAATGTAAATATATGTATGACTGGGTCACTTTGCAGAAGTTGAAGAAATTTTTTTGAAATTGAATTGAAATTTCTTCAGTTGAAGAAACTGAATAAACATTGTAAATCAACTGATTCCATATGGATTCTAGGATTTTGTTTCTATCTCTGTTAAAAAATCCATTGGAATTCTGAAAGATATCGCTTAGAATCTGTAGATTACTTTGGGAAATATGTACACTTTAACAATATTCTTTCAACCCTGAGCATGGAATATCTGGTTTATTTGTGTCTTGTTCAACTTATTTAATCAAGGTGTTTTTTAATTGAGGTATAACTGAATATAACATTTCAAGTATACAACATAATGATTCAATATTTGTATATACTGCTAAATGATTCAATATTTGTATATACTGCTTAACTATGATATAAGCATAGTTAACATCTGTCAACATACATAGGTACAGCAGCATCTTAGGATTTACTCTCTTAAGTTTCATATATAACATACAGTAGTGTTAATTATGTTTATCACGTTATACATTACATCCCTAGACGTTTGTATCTTTTGAGTGCCTTCATACAATTCCTCATCTCCCAGCTCTCTGCCTGTGGTAACTACAAACATAATCTCTTTTTCTGTGAATTTGTTTATTTTTGAAGTGTATTTGATCTACAATACTGTGTCATCTCCTGTTACACAAAATAGTGATTCGATACTTCTATACATTTCAAAATGATCACTAGGATGAGCCTAGTTATAATATACCACCACCCAAAATATTACATAGTTCTAACTATATTCCCCACATTGTGCATTTTATACCCTGACTCATGTATTTTGCAACTAGAAGTTGGTACCTCTTAATCTCCTTCCCTATTTTATTTATTTGAGTCTTCTCCCTTTTATTCTTAGCCTAGCTAAAGGTTTATCAGTTTTCTTTACCTCTTCAAAACACCAGGTCTTAGTTTTATTTTTTTCTTTTAAACTCAATTTCATTCATTTTCATTCTGATCTTTGTTATTTCTTCCTTCTTAAGATCATCTATTTTTTATGACCTCAAAGTCAACTGATTTGGGGCCTTAATTATGTCTTCAAAAATTTTTCACTTTTACCATGTGGCATAACCTATTCAAGGAGTGACTATTCCATCATATTCATGACACATCCAAGAGAAGTGGAGTACACAGTGCAGAAGAATATAGTATACTACAGGGTGAGAAACTTGGGGACCATCTTAGAATTCTGCCTACCACATAGACTCTTTGCTTTTGTGGGTTAATGGACTGATTTTGACCTCCATAATGTCTCTCCAAAGATTTATTTAAGTGGCCTAAAATTATTTTTCGTCTCCTCAATCCTTCTCCATACATTTCCGTTATATACATTAAAATATGTACTGCAGTGACTTAACCTTGCAGTGAATTTTGCTTTATTTTTTCCTAAGGGACTAGCTGTGTAAGCCTAGGTATCTATTACTGAAGTCATTTTCTATTCATATGAGGTATGGACTAATATATACATTTGAAATGATTTGTTAATTTAAAAAGCAATTTTAAAACAAAAAAAAATTATAAAATACCTAATACGCTTAATGGATCAAATAGATTTTAATTCTACCATTAGGCACATTTATCATTTGTGCATGAATTTATAAATATGAATTTTCCCAAGGATTGGGGGGATAACTCAGTAAAATGTGTTTAAAGATTTACAATCTAAGGCTGCTTAGAAAGTAGTTTGAATATTGGGCAGCAACTATTCTTAGCTAGATGTAAACGTAGGCACACAGTATAGGCCAGAGCTATGTCCTATTGTCTTTGCATCAATGAGAATCTTGAGACAGTTTTACCCAAAGGCAACGGAGAAAAATGAAAATAATCAACTTCCTTGAGTCCTTCTCTGTGTCTTGTTGCTGATGAAGGGATCTATGACGTAGGAGTAATTTAGTGTTCCAAAGAATACTAGGGAGGAGAAAGGGCCTTGGCGATGTGAGAAAACTTTACTACACAAGGCAGACAAACATGCTGGCAGAAAACTGTCGAGTTTCCTGTAGCAGCATTTCTAGTAGCCCTCAGAAAACTAAAATGAAAGAAGAGAGAAACGAGATTGCCCTTTGTGGATTACTTCTATGAAGAAAGGATCAATTTGAACAGTAAGTGTTTTATGTTTCATCCATTCTTCCCCAATAGCCTCCCTGATGGTTATTATTACATTTGCACATTTTTCCTTAAGCGAACAGGTTATGGAGACATTTTCCCTTTGCTGTGCTTGCTTGAATTTTATATCAGGGAATCTAGCTTGAAAAAAATACAGAATGGTAATTTGTAATTGATATGCCTACATATAGTTGAAAGTTTTTTTGGCATTCATCCTTCTTGCTGTTCTCTAAATTTCTTGAACCTTTGGTTTGGTGTCTGATATTGCTTTGAAGAGATTCTCAGTTGTGACTGCTTCATATATTTGTTCTGTTCCTTTCTTTATTTTCCTGGTATTCCCATTATATATGTTACAGCTTTTGCATAGTTCTTGGATATTATATTTTGAGTTTTCAGTCTTTTTTCTCCTCAGTTTTGGAGATTTCTATTGAGATACCCTCAAGCTTAGAAATTCACTCCTCTGCCATGGCTAGTGTTATCAATGAGCCCAACAGAGGCATTTTTCATTTCTGTTACAGTGAATACTTGTGATCTCTAGTATTTTTTTAAAAAAATTCTTTCTTAGGATTTGCATCTCTCTACTTACATTATCCATTTGTTCTTGCATGTTGTCTACTTCTTCTGTTAATGTCCTTATCATATTAATCATAATTTTTAAAGTTCCCGGTCTGATAATTGCAGTATTCCTGCCATATCAGACTCTGGTTCTGATGCTTGTTCTGCCTCTTCAAACTGTGATTTTTGTCTTTGAGTAAGTCTTGTAATTTTTTGTTAAAATCTGGACATTTTGTACTGTTTATGTAAAGCAATCTGTAGTAAATAGGCCTTCTATAATATAGTGGTAAGTTTTGGGAGATGAAGTGTTCTATATCATTCTGTGATTAAGTTTCCATCTTTTTTTTAAGCTGTGCCCTTGGACTCTGAATTTCATCAATTTTTCTCATATTTTTTCCTCCTTTACAGATTGACTAGCTGGAGCTGGAGTTGGATATTTCTTTTCCTCCAGGTAGGTTAGGCTCTGATAAAACCATAGAATGTTACCCTCTGACAAAAGTTTCTTCTGAGAGCAGAAGTATGAGAGTATTTCTAATATTCACTGTGAGGCTCCTGAAGAGAAAACTCACAAAAGTGTGGAGGCTCCCCAGTGGCTGGTTCCCCCTGGAGTTTTTTAACTCTCGGATTTTTCCACACTGGGCCTCTAGCAATTTATCAATTACAGTTCATCATTTTTTTTCTCTTGATGTCCAAAGTTTTTTATAAATGCTATATGAGATTTGCAAATAATTTAACAACTCTGGTTCAAAATTTATTTAAAGTTCATAGACTGATTTATATGTGCTTTTATTTTATATGTCTCATATTCTGGCCAAAATACTACATGATATGTTAATTTTTCTTTTCAAGAGTACAAATACTAGACGCCTATTTTAATTAATGAGACTACTGATGTAGTGCACATCAAAATACTTAAGTTTTTAATCTACATTTTCAGAGAACAATTCATATTCTGTCACCTTCTCTCTTAGAAGAAGACAAACTTGGGCTAACCAATATATTATATTACTCTTCAACTGGAGCCAGTTTTCTGTCTTTAATGATTTTCTGCAATGTGTCACTTAAGATTAAAAATATTCTAAAGCTATCATTTTCTTTTCTTATAGAAACTATCTGCCAATTGCTTCCAGACTCTATTATTTAGTCATGAAAAATTTATAGAGTAAAGTATGTTTTTACAACTACAGACTATTTAAGAGAAATTATAAATAAGACCCAGGAATGAAATTTCACTGCCTTGCGTAAACATTACAGTACGGTACATAAATAGATAACTTTTAAAGGTGATCAAATCTAGAGACTTAAAATCAAACTTGGAGGACATCTTGTCTAACCTCTCACACAGTTAAGAATCTTCTCAACAATACCTCTGGAAAATGGTCATATTATCATTTCTTAGTAAGACCCTAAAAAGCTTTCACATGCAGAATGCATTTTATCCCACAACATTCAAATATGTCATTAACAGATTGTTATGGTTAAACACTGTATATTGAGCAAAAGAGTGGTGGGTGAGAGAAGAGAGGGATAAAAGGAACAGAGACTACAACTCTGACCTCTAGACTCCTTGCCAGGTCTTCTTATCATGAATCTAGAGTGATGCCGTCCACACGGCCTAGAGAAAGCAGAATCCTGGCTTAGGACCCACAACAGGGGAATATTTTCGGCCTTAGTTTATCATTCCCTTGGAGAATAAAAATGCATTTCTCCTAATAGTAGGTTACCTAAAATGTATGTCTAGATTTATAGATGTCTGCCTAGAAAATGGTCTCAATCAAGGCAGCATGACATTACAAAGAAAATCATCCTCAGAAAGTCATTTTGGTACAATTTAGTTTCCCAGATGTCTCCAAACAAAGCTCATTAACAATTCTATTTTATAGCCTTCTAGAAGGGATCCTACAAATTTTGTATACACTATCTTACCTATTAATTCAACTCAGTATTGAAGCATTATTCATGTGATACATTTTTAAATCCTAGCCTGACGACTGTTACATTCAACTTATCTCTTAGCATATCTCTTCACTTCAATTTATATGCACACAAAGATTTTATTAATTCAAGAAAACTTTGTGGAGGGTCTATTTTGTGTAAGGTAATGGAAGTAAAACATAATAAATCTTTATATGATAGCAGTACATGCAAAATATTTTAGAAGAATAAGTCTACTATCCAAAATAACATAATTCACCCTGAAGTTGAAAAGTATACCATGTTAGTAACAGTTTTGCTACATTCCTTAATGAATTCTACAAATATTCACTGTGTACCCCACATATTTCAGACATTGCTTTAGGTTCTGTTCTTACAGTTCTGAACAAAAGAGTTAAAACTCAAACTTACATTCTTGTTTTGAGAGACAATAAGCAAATTAAATTTCAAAAATATATAGTATGTAAAATGATGAGGACTGCTTCAAAGCGAAATGAAGCGGAAAAATGGGATATAAGGCATGCAGTGGTGCAATTTTAAACAGAGATCCAGGGAAAGCATCAGTGAAAATGTGACATCGAAATAAAGACTTGAGAAAGCCAGCTTTGTGGATACCTGGGAAAAAAAGCTTTCCAGACAAAGGGAAAATTAAGTGCAAAGGCTCTGAGGCAGGGATACACCTGGAGTATAGAAGGAAAATCCAAAATGCCAGTGGAGCTGAAGGATAGTGAAAGGTATTTCCCTGAGGGAGGTTAGAGAGATCACGGTAGCCATATCCTAGGTCTTTGAGGTCATAAAAAGAAGCCATCAGAGAGCTCTGAGTAGAGGTGTGGCATGGTTGTACTCATATTTTAACAAGGCCCCAACTGCATTGTGGAAAATAAGGGGACTGGGGAAGAAAAAAGCGAGACCACAGGAAGGTTACCACACAGTGATCTCGCTGAAAGATGATGGCAGCTTGGGTCATGTCAGTAGCACTAGATGTGTCTAGTGAAGATAGATTCTAGAGGATATACTCTTGAACGAGTGTGAAATATGAGAGCATTCAAAATTTTTTTTTTTTTTTTTTGGCTTCATCCACTGCAAGGATTAACCGAGATGAGGAAGACTGTAGGAAGGGTAAGCTTAGACATCATGTGTGAGTTGCCTATTAGAAATCCAAACAAGAGTTTGACACAGTGGCAATGGGTTATGTAAGTCTGACATTCCAAGGAGTTTCAAACACTGTATATAGTTAGACATCACTGGCTTATAGGAGGAATTTAAGTCAATGAGACCAGATGAAGTCGTAAAAGGAAAATGTCCGGAGAGCGACAAGAAGAGGTTCAAAGATTGAAAACGATCATTCCACTGTTTAGTGGTTGGAAAAACGAGGAGCAGAAGCAAAAGAAATGAAAGGAGTAAAACTCCTGGAAGCCAAAAAAAAATCTTAAGAAGACAAGGATAAGTTGTGTTAAAAGGTGCTGATAGGTTAAATTAACCAAGTTGAAGATTGAGGGATGGTGCTGGATTTAACTATGTAGAGGTCACTGATGACCTTGATGAGGGTAGTTTTAGTGAAGTGGTGAAGATAAAAGCTAGTAGGAATGGTTCAAGAAAGGATAAAAGGAAAGAAATCAGAGACTGAATAGAAAAACTTCTTGAGGGTTTTGACATAAAGGAAGATAAAGACAGGAGTTCGCATCGTGGCTCAGTGGTTAACAAATCCAACTAGGAACTATGAGGTTGCGGGTTCAATCCCTGGCCTTGCTCAGTGGGTTAAGGATCCGGCATTGCCATGAGCCGTGGTGTAGGTTGCAGACGCGGCTGGGATCCCGCGTTGCTGTGGCTCTGGCGTAGGCCGGGGTAGCTATGGCTCCGATTCGACCCCTAGCCGGGGAACCTCCATATGCCACGGGAGCGGCCCAAGAAATGGCAAAAAGACCAAAAAAAAAAAAAAAAAAAAAGAAAGACAAAATGAGGGCTAGCAAGTTTTCTTATTCTCTTTTTTTTTTTTTTAAATGGGCAAAATAAGATGTTTTTCTTCTATTTATGGATATTTTATTAGAGTTGGTTAAAAAAAAAGGCAATTTTTTTTTTTTAAAGAATCTGTGTGCCAAAGAAAAAGAGAAGATAATATAATCTTTGAAAGTTTATTTTTAGGCCAGGGAAGCATTAATATTTGGGGATAACAATTGGCATAATTTTAAGAGTACTGGTTTATACCTCAGAAACACAATATGACCCTCTTTCAAACACACTAAACTTCTTCCTATGTTGACAACATAGTAGAAGCAAAACACAAATCCTTGAATGAACGTTAAGAGACAAGAAGGCTGAGATTAGAACCAGTGTATTTAACTGCAGAATGTCCAAGGATATTGAAATTCCTTCACTTTTATTTATGTTTTATGTATGTTATTCAAGGAACAATACAAACCAAATGTTAAACAAATGTTTCCATTTCCAGAATCTTATAAAACTTAAAAGGGTAAACTATTTTTGGTATTTTTTAATAAAGTTCTCTTTGGGGAACTAATCTGAACAATCTTATGGTGTTGTTATTTCAAATAAATAATACTTTTAGTAACAAGCAAAGAAGAAAATTAATAATTAATATGATCTATAGTTTTTAAGTCCTAGCGCAAAATATTGTTAACTAGAAGAATTCCCACTGTATCCATGCCAGGAAATTCGAAGGCACTGACACTGTCAAGGATGCAGAACAACTTAATGTTGTAGAATCATACAGTAATTATATCATTATATAGTAATTATATAGATTATGGAACAAATCTTTTTTTTTTTCCTCTTCTTTCTTTCTTTCCTTTTTTTTTTTTTTTTTTTTTGCCACACCTCTGGCACATGGAAGTGTTAGGGGTTGAATCAGAGCTGCAGCTGCTCGGCCTACAGCACAGCCACAGCAACGCCAGTTCTGAGCCACATCTGCGACCTACACCACAGCTCACAGCAATGCCAGATCTTTAACCCACTGAACGAAGCCAGGGATCTAACCCAGGTCCTCATGGATACTAGTTGGGTTTGTTACTGCTGAGCCATGATGAGAACTCCCAGAACAAATCTTTTAATTTTTTTTAAGATTTTTATTTTTTCTATTGTAGTTGATTTACAATGTTCTGTCAATTTCTGCTGTACAGCAAAGTGACCCAGTCATATATATACACACACACACATACAATTCTTTTTCTCGCATTATTTTTCATCTTGTTCGAATCACAAGTGCCTAGATATAGTTCCTTGTGCTATAAAGAAGGATCTCATTGCTTATCCACTCCAAATGGAACAGTTTCCATTTACTAACCCCAAACTCCCAGTCCATCCAACTTCCGCCCCCTTCCCTTTGGCAGCCACAAGTCTATTCTCCAAGTCCATGAGTTTATTTTCTGTAGATAGTTCATTTGTGCCATATATTAGATTCCAGACATAAGTGATATCATATGGTATTTGTCTTTCTTTCTGACTTACTTCACTTAGTATGAGAGTCTCTAGTTCCATCCATATTGCTGCAAATGGCATTATTTTGTTCTTTTTTATGGCTGAGTAGTATTCCATTGTGTATATATACCACATACATACAAATCTTATTAAAATGTTGATTTCTCACACTATTGGAAATGTTAATCATATATAACAATCACACTTTGGTTCAAATTCTTCGTTCCTCTTTTTCTAAAACACACACTCACACATATACAAACATACACACACACTGCTAAAACAAAGTCCCTCAAAAAGCAATAATTTAGCTCTGAATATAGAGGAGACCAAAAAGGAAAGAAATCACATTTATCCCAGAACTAAAGAGAGTATTTTTTTTTATTGTGAGGAACAGATTAAGAAAAAGAAATTACCAAGTGTTCAGTGAACTGGAGGCTGTACTAAAATAGCACTCATTTTGCTGAAGAGAAAAAGTTGCTCATAACTCAACATGAGCAATTACAATCCTTTTGTTTTTATCTCCTTTGAAATAAAATATACTACGAGTTCTCAACAAGCAGGGGATGATGCGAATGTCAATAGAGAATAATAGGAAAATGGAATCAGCATAGTTATGCGTGAAGGAAAATGGCAGCGTTCTAATCATGACAGATCTTGCACAGCCAGATTTCCCACACTACGTTTTTCAGAATGTAAAAGCCACTGAAGTAGAGTAAAAAGTTAAAATTAAATAGTATGGAGAAGTTCAGTTCCTTTAGCACTGGTATGCTACAGAATACGTCTGGTTCATGAAAGAGAAAATCTGTATCACTGAAATTTCAATCAATTACTTCACAAGTTATCAAAAATTCCTCAGTTCAAGTGATCATTTTGAGTATCTACACATACAACTGTGACACTTTAGATTTTCACCTTTGTGATAAAAAAAAAAACACCCAAATCATTATGGGAAAGGAGATTCAGAATCTCTCAATATTTTTAGAAGAAAACAACAATTTCTTTTTTTCTTCTTAGGGCCATATGGAAGTTCCCGGGATAGGGACCGAATTGGACCTACAGTTGTTGGCCACAGCAACATGGGATCTGAGCCATGTCTGTGACCTACACCACAGCTCATGGCAACACTGGATCCTTAACCCACTGAATGAGGCCAGGAATCGAACCTACATCTTCGCAGAGACTATGTCAGGTTCTTAACCCACTAAGCCACAATGGGAACTCCTACTTTTTCTAGATACTGTGACAGAATTTCTTCCTTGGACTTTTATGAAAACAAATCAGGTTAACAGAATGAATTTCATCTCCAATGACATCCCTCTAATGGATTTTAATAGAGGTACTTTGTATACTGCCTCTCCATGAAGCCCAAGGGCAAGATGGCAAGATCAAATGAACCTAAAATACACATTAACTGGTTTTCATGTATCAGCTACATTCCTGTTTGAAAGAGTCTATAAAATAATGACCACTTAGCTGAATAAAAACTAAGAGTATGTGCATATTTTAAATTTTAACTTAATCACATTTGGATTTTAAAGCCAAAAATTAAAATAATTTGAGCCCCTTTAGGATGGTGGGGGAAAATATTTTTGACAGTTGGCATAGAAGCTGTTGTTATAATAGGGATTTAAAGTATATTGCCTTGTTTCTAAGAAACTGATTTTGTTTTTAAATCGCATATATTACCTAAATTCCAAACAGAATCTGAGTTGGCTTACGGTCAAAAGCAAAAGCACACAGAACCACTGACAAATAATAAGAGTCATGAAATCATGTTATACAAGTTGGAAATAGATGCTTATACCAATTAAAAAAAAAAAAGTCAGGCTGAGGAGAGTGATTGTATTAACCTCCTTGGCAACAAAGTAACATAAATGTAATTATATTATCATGGGAAATATTTCAGTTTAACAATAAAAATAGACATTTTGTTACCACAGAATCCAAATGTAACCCTTAATTAAAAATTATCACCAGACTTTCAGGTAAAATGATAAATTTCTCCTTCCTTCAATATATAATAAAATTAAATAAAAAATAATAACTGGAAAAAAAAGAAGCCATCAATCCACAAGCAAGGAAGGAAGGGCACAATGCAGTGTGGACCTTACCCACAGCCCCACCTTATATAAATGGTACTGGGAGCTGATTAAATACTGAAAAATCTCACAAGTACTATCAATGTTGATTTCCTTTTAAATTTTGAATGAAAGAACCTGGTGAAGTGGGACCGGAGTGAACCAGTGGAGATGGTTCTTAACGAACAACACGTAAATTCAAGCATTCTCCATAAACTAAAAAAAAAAAAAAAATCCCCAATTCTGGGGTAGATATACTCCCTTCTCCTAACTCCTACCACCAGCTCTGTGGACACAGGATTCCTGGTCCTATCTGCACATTTGCACAGGAGTGACAAAATTCTCAAAGGAACGATTTTCTCCAACAAAAACTGCACTGAACTCTAGCTGATGTCCCCTGAACAGTCAAGAGAAAAGTAAACAGATAAAAATACCCGAGTTCCAAAAGGTGACTCAGTTTAGAAACACACATCAGTAGGAGGTGGAGGGGGAAGTCAAGAAGTCATTCACTATATATTAGGAGAAACGAACTCTCTAGATTCAGTATGAGTCGATGAAATGGTCTCATATGCATGTAAACATACTGAACAACCCTTCCAAAACTGTATATGTTTAAAAAAAGAACAGTTAAAAAATGCCAGCCAAAAGCAGAGAAAATGTTCCAACTAGTGTTTTGCAGTGAAGGAGACATTAATGCAAACACGGATTAATACATAAAAACTCAGGTTCAAGATGATGAAAGAACAGACTGAGCTGAAGAGATTACATTAGAGCCAATAAAATGAGTTGAGGGCCAAAATAAAAGTGTTACAGAAGCAAAAAAAAAAAAATAGAAATAACAAAGTACAGAATAGATAGGCTTTAAAATTGAGATAATAATATAGAAGAATGACTTGAGATAATTACAGTGAATGCAGACAAAAGACTAAGCAATCAAAGCAATTTGAGAGAAAATAGATATTGAGGCAAGACAAAAATGAACCATCATAAAGACAACTGGAGCTCCTACAGAGAGAATCCAACCAACTGAGCAGAAAAAGAATTTGAATAGATAATATTAACGAAATTCCCTAAAATGAAGGAATATCTAAATTGACAGATTAACAAGATCTGCCCACATCTCAGAGAAAGATTACTAAGAATTGGTGTATAGTTTGATGACCTGAGATTCAAAACCAAAGAAGAGAGCAAAATTCCAAACTGCTGAAGCATGATGAAGGTATTTTAATAGGCAGATAAAGAATGACTGCCCCCCAATCATCCTCCGTATAAGATCTGGACAGAGATTCCATAAGCCTGATTGCCCCAAAGGCTATGGAGCATTTAGATGATGTTCCTCCAAAAGACAGTTTTTAAAGACAAAATCAAAATGAGAAGCTATGGTAAATTCTATGGATTGGCCTTTTCTGATTCTTTTACAATCTCATTTCTTCTTGGAAAAGCTGGCCAACTAAAAACAATATTCCAGAGGAATTCTGCTTCTATCTTGCCCAAGTAACTGATGCTAGAAGTATTTTCTTGTAATAAATAAATAGAAAACTGGAAATAGTTGATAAAACTGTTTTCAGACATTAAACAAATTCGTGCAAGACCTCTGTGATATCTGAGAGAAGGACCACAAAGGAGAGGAGTCCTACGGTCTTTCCGATTTTTCACCTGGAGGCACAGCATAGGAAGGGGTTCCCAAGATGACTGCAATCCCTTCTTTCACCTATAAGCAGTGATCTCTTAGAAACCTGATTGCCCAAAGCATAAACATGGCAATTAGAATACTCCTGTTTAGCTTTGTTGCACTGGAGTCAAGTTAAGTGCCCCATAAAATTCAGCTGTTATGACTATTAATTAGCTATGTCACAATGTTTTCATTTACAGTGAGGTTACCAGATTTAACTGAAGAAAATTTAGAATGTCATGAAAACACTGTGATTATCACAAGACTATAAAATTGAGAGAAGCACAACAAAATCTGTGTAGAGGTAAATCATTGTTAAAAAAATTTTGCATACTGACTTTTCATAGGATAGAAAAAACAGAAATATTTTTAAAAGTCTGCAATTGTGTTGTACAAATTCCAAGCCGAATAGTGAGGCTGCTTGCTTAGCAAAGGAGCTTAACAAGAAAAATGCGTACTACATTTTGAAAATAAACTGCATGATCTTGAACAAAACCCAGCCGCTGTGTGTCACGACTTGTAACTAAAAAGATCAGAGCAAGGTACTTGTGGAGAATCTGTGCATGAAGACTCCTTAGAGATGCCATTCCTCTTAATTAGCCCAAAGAAGTGAAGGAAGATCTTTTACGTGTTACTGTCGGGTGTCTGACAGTGCTTCATGGACTGAAGAACCTAATCATATGAAAACTTTTATCTTCTAGGTGAGATCATTATCCTTCACAAATAGGTTGCTGGAGAGCAATAATTCAACATTTAATTGAGTTTCCTTTATTTCTCCTAAGAGATAAATCTAGAAAAATCTGAATCGCATTGTTGTTAAAGTTTTAGTAGACCTTAATATCAGAATAATGTTCCCAAATGACATCTTTCCTATTATTGTTCAACAACACGAGCTTTGAGTATTTGAGTGCACTGTGTATGGGACCTGGTACCATAAGGCAGTACAGCTTTAATTCTGCACTCCCCCATGAGGTATTAACAGCTTTGAAGTAATTCGGCTTCTCTGGAAGCAGCAGACCTGCAAATAGTATACATTTGTGCAGTAGTGACGACAATCCTAGGATAATCACAGTAATAGATTGCAGAATGCACTTCTTCCAGTGTTCATGCTCTTTGCCATGTAACTTTATAGGGCCCTCCCACTCTGACTCTGGGGTCAGCGATGTGACCTGCTCAGACAAACACAGGCTTGAAAATCACTGGCACAACTGGGCTCTCTCCTGTTTTCTGCCATCCATGAGAAGGACATGCTATCACTAGTTTGCTGGAAGATGAAACACATGGAAAAGAGATGAGCTATCTCAGTCAAGGCCATTCAAGATCAACCCAAACCCAGCCCACCCTAGACAAGTGGTCAAGAACAGAAGAGACCCTCAGCTGACCTACAGGTTCGTAAGCTAGTATCCTTGAGGATGCAGGTTCAATCCGTGGCCTCACTCAGTGGGTTAAGGATCCGATGATGCCACAAGCTACAATGTAGGTCCCAAATGCAGCTCGGATCTGGCATTGCTGTGGCTGTGGTATAGGTCAGCAGCTGTAGCTCCGTTTCGACCCCTAGCCTGGGAACTTCCACAAGCCACAGGTACAGCCCTGAAGAAAATAGAAAAAGAAAAAAATTTTTATAAACTGTGGTCCAGTTCACGCTTGACATGTTTCAACTACAGCATTTAAGATATTTTTTTAATTCACAAAATTCCTATAAGTTATTTAGGTATTTTCATTAATTATCAAAGATTTTTTGAAATGAAGAGTTAACTTATATTATAAATGAGAAAGTCTTCTTTCTTGGAGACAAAAATCATCCAGTTGATGCCAAAGCCCACATAATTGTTTTGACATCCGGCTTATTCTTTATAGTCTTTTGGTGATTATTTGTTGAGATCTCACAGCTTTAGTTTACCCAGATTTCTCCAAATGTAATCCAGCTTATTTTTAACCCCATTTGAAAAGATTTCCTTATGCCAAGAGAAACATTTTTAAATCAAGCTGAGAGATACATACAAGAGAAAAGATAAGGATTTGTTTCACGAAATCATTTATTGCAGAGTGCCTCAGTTATAACCAGCCCCTATGTAAGCCAGGATAGCATGCAAGAATTTAGTTTCTGAAGATGGAAAAGACTCCAAAAAACTGACTTGTATTTCTTACTTAATTCAATTTACAGAGATTTGTTTTTTTAAGAGTTAGTCACCCTAAATGTTGGATACTAATTCTCTCCAAAATCCAGTGGCTTAAGAAAAAAGTATTTACTTGGCTCACAAACCTGAGTCAGAGTGGGAGGGACCCTACAAGGCTACCTGGCAAAGATCATGAACACCTGAAGAAGAATGACAGCCCTCAAAGTTTCTGAACCAGTTACCTACATTCTAATGGTGGGACTGCCATAAAAGGTGATTAGCAAAGATTACTAATGAGAAAATGAAAGTTGAACAGGATAAAAGGTGGCCCACAATACACTGTTAATACATTGGAGAAAATCTGTTTTCAGATCTGATAGAACATAATCCCTTAAGAGAAAATTTACATAAATATATATCCAAATATTATGGAAATTTCATGTATTATAATTTGGGACTTCAAATGAGTGCATAGGATGAGGAGAGGAGGGAGGAATGAATTACTCAGTAAGTGGTTTTGAGTCAACTAGATTCCAATGATACTCAATTTGGAAAAATTGAAGTTGGATCCAAACCTCCTATACTATAGTAAGAAATAGCCTAAGAAGATATTTATATTTAGTAAGTGAATCTTAAAAAACCTAGAAGAAATCATGAAATTTTTTTGTAATCCCCTTGTTTTCAAGGCCTTTCTAACTGTTATAACAAGCCCAGGAAACATTTAAAAATGATCAATACAATTTAATACAGTCTGCTTGGAAAAATCAATAAGTACAAAGTAAAAGAAAAAATGGAAAACAGCAATAATATGTATAGAAATATTATGAGTGCTCTCCCAATACAAAAAGTTCTCACAAACCAATGGGAAAAATGGCCGTAAAAATATGTGCAGTAAATAAACAGAGAATTCACATAAGTTAAAATAAAAGTAGGTCTCTAGCTTACTGAAAGATACTAAACTTCATTAATAACAGAAGAAATGCAAAAAAAAAGCTATACTGCATCAAATTGAAAAAGAAGAAAAAGTCTGATGAAGCACTTGTTGGAAAGCCTACAATAAACCATAAGTTCGTATATATTATCAGTAAATGTGTAAACTGGTAAGAGCCATATATAACATGATTTGGCAATATTTCTGAAATTAAAAATGCACATATCCATTGGTGCATTAATGCATTCAGAATTTATTATAAAATTTGCAAGCAGATATATGAAATAACATGTTTTAAGGCTATTCATTATATACCACTTGTCACAGCAAAAGGCTGCTAACAAGCTAGACATATAGCAATAGGAGATGTTTAAATCCCTAGAGTAGAACTACACAATGGAATGCTGTACTGATATAAAAATAAAGAAGTTTTTTGTGTTTAAATGGGAGAACACTCAGACATGACTTTTTAGTAAAACATGTGAGTTGAGAGAGTAACATCAGGGAAAATGGCAGAGCAGGGATTTCCAGAGGTCTGTCTCGCCCCAGAAACACCAAAAAAATCGGGCAAAAAAACCCATGCAGAATCAGAACTCTAGAATAATACACAGGCAGAGGTTTATAGCAGCCACACGAATGCTTAAATAGGAAAGCAGTGACTGAAACCCAGGGGGAGGTTTTTATTGTATTTTGACTTCCCCTTGCCCCATGTGCCCTCTGCAATGTGGCAGCCCTCATTCCCAATATTCGTTCTGGTTCTGGAGGGGGCAGAGAGAATTTTGTTCTCAAAAAATTGAGTCTGTCTCTTCTGACCTCCCTGGGAGCTCCCTGATGGACTAGAGCAAAGAGCTTGCCTCTATTTTACCTACAACAGAACTCTCTCTTCCATGTGGCTGTCCAGTTTTCCCAGCACCACTTATTGAACAAGCTGTCCTTTATCCTTTGTATATTCTTGCCTCCTTTGTCATAGACGAGTTGGCTGTAGGTGCGTGGATTTAATTCTGGGCTTTCTATCCTGTTCCACTGATCTATATGTCTGTCTTTGTGCCAGTACCATGCAGTTTTGACAACTGTTGCTTTGTAGTATAGTCTGAAGTCCGGGAGCCTGATTCCTCCAGCTCCATTTTGCTTTTTCAGGATGTCTTTGGCTATTCTGGGTCTTTTGTGCTTCCAAACAAACTTTAAAATATTTTGTTCAAGTTCTGTGAAAAATGTCCTTGGTAATTTGATAGGGATTGCATTGAATCTGTAGATTGCCTTGGGTAGTATAAGTGGTGCTGGGAAAACTGGACAGCCACATGGAAAAGAATAAAATCAGAACACTCCCTAACACCAATCACAAAAATAAACTCCAAATGGATTAAAGACCTAGATATAAGACCAGACAATATCAAACTCCTAGAGGAAAACATAGGCCAAACACTCTCTGACATAAATGACAGCAACATCTTCTCAGATCCACCTATCAGAGTATTGGCAATGAAAAGAAAAATAAACAAATGGGACCTACTCAAACTTCAAAGTTTCTGCACAGCAAAGGAAACCCTAAAAAAGACAACTGACAGAATGGGAGAAAATCTTTGCAAGTGAATCCACTGACAAGGGATTAATCTCCAAAATTTATAAGCAACTTCTGCAGCTCCATACCAAAAAAACAAACAACCCCATCCAAAAATGGGCAGAAGATCTAAACAGACAATTCTCCAAAGAAGACATACAGATGGCCAAGAAACACATGAAAAGATGTTCAACATCACTCATTATTAGAGAAATGCAAATCAAAACCGCTATGAGGTACCACCTTACACCAGCCAGAATGGCCATCACCAAAAAGTCTACAAACAATAAGTGCTGGAGAGGGTGTGGAGAAAAAGGAACCCTGGCACAATGTTGGTGGGATTGTAAATTGGGGCAACCACTGTGGAAAACAGTATGGAGATTCCTCAGAAAACTAAACATAGAACTTCCATTTGATCCAGTAATCCCACTCCTGGGCATCTATCCCGAGAAAACCACGACTCGCAAAGACACACGTACTCCAATGTTCACTGCAGCACTATTTACAATAGCCAAGACATGGAAACAACCTAAATGTCCATCGACAGAGGAGTGGATCCAGAAGAGTGGTACATATACACAATGGAGTATCACTCAGCCATCAAAAAGAACGAAATACCAGCATTTTTAGCAACATGGATGGACCTAGAAACTATCATGCTAAGTGAAGTCAGCCATACAATGAGACACCAACATCAAATGCTTTCACTGACATGTGGAATCTGAAAAAAGGACAGACAGAACTTCTTTGCAGAACAGATGCTGACTCAACAGACACTGAAAAACTTATGGTCTCCGGAGGAGACAGTTTGGGGGGTGGGGGGATGTGCTTGGGCTGTGGGATGGAAATCCTGTGAAATCAGATTGTTATGATCATTATACAACTACAGATGTGATAAATTCATTTGAGTAATAAAGAAAAAAAAAAAAAGAACTCTCTCAGGTAAGTGAAGGCACTATGCAGAGGATTCCTCAAAAACAATGAAAGGAAAATAAATGAGCTACTAAGACCTGAAGCAAAGGATATCAGTTGGGGCAAACAACATACATACTGAAAATTCCAGCAAGAGAAGCTGTGGAGTGAGATGCTTTGGGGAATAAGGTCTTTGAAAGTTTCCCACAAATACCAGGGACTCTAGACTATATACAACAAAAAGGTACTAAAAACTGATTGGAACCTGTGTGTGGTGGGCAACTATTTGGGGTCATTAGGCTATTTCATTAGGGATCAGTAAAATGTCAGTGTTAGAAAGGCCTTTTTCCCCCTGCTTGTCCCCTTCTTCAAAGAACCCTCCAACTCTGCCTCACTGTCTTTAATATCTGTATTCTCCCTTAGACTTCAAGCTCTAGACATATCTCAGCTATAGAGCCAATGCCTAGCATAGTAATTAAGTCATAGTTCATATACACATTCACATAAAACAGACCACGTCAGAAAGACTAAAGTTGAAAATGAATAAAATGAAGAATATAGGTCTTTCACCCCCAGGTAAAATATCTCATGCAGAAGACATGGGTGAGAAATAAATGAAAGGAAAGGAACTCATTTGTTTACCTGACTCCAGTCTCTTCAATTAGGACCCAAATCATACTCCGCTTATTTTTGAAAGCAACGGTAGGGTATATAAAAGCCACAAATACAGAGAAATTAAATTGGACCTCCTCTCCCCCGCCAAAAAAAAAAAAAACACATTTCAATCCCTGGTCTCGCTCAGTGGGTCAAGGATCTGGCATTGCTGTGATCTGTGGTGTAGGCTGCAGCCGCAGGTAGAATCCTGCATTGCTGTGGCTGTGGTGTAGGCCAGGAGCTGCAGCTCTGATTCGACCCCTAGCCTGGGAACTTCCATATGCTGCATGTGTGGCCCTAAAAAGCAAAAAAATAAATAAATAAATAAATAAAGAATCTGAATATGTATGTATATCTGAATCACTTTGCTGTACACCTAAAACTGACATAATATTGTAACTCAACTATACTTCAATAAAAACTCAAATATTGTCATTGAGTTCAAGCCCAACATCCAATAGGATACTGAGATTTTTCCAAAATGAATATAATCATATGCTGCATTGATGGAAATATAGTGTCCACAAAAAGAAGGAATCACTTATTTCTTTGCAATGTCTAGAATAGCATATCCTTCTCCAAGACCACCAAGGACACTATCAACAAAGGAGAGTGACCAGGACAATAAATGTTTGGGAAAAGAGTTATCAGAAAAGCTTGTAGGAACCAGTGTTGAAATGGAAAAGAGAAGTGTTACGTGAAACAAATGGCCGTTTCTAAATATAAGCTTTGTCCAATGACAGGAATGATTACAAAGTCTATGCAGAATGGGGAGCAGTAGTAGGAAGATTAGAAGGAAGATATAAAAAAGCTGACTTCACTTCAATATGAGAGAGAACTTTCAGACTAAGAGACTAGGACGATTCTGAATCCTCTACCTCCATAGTATTTCATCACGCCCGCAGCTACCAGATGCTGTGTTCACAAGAAGGATGATAAGCACCGATTAAAGGGATTAGCCATCTTCCATCTGGAAAAACAACCATTAGAAGATGATATGGTCCATTTCAAGTTAACAAAGAAGTATTCACTAAATCTCAAAATGATAGGACCTCGCCTATGAACTACTTAATTTAAAGATTAAAAAGGAGTTCTCTTGCAGGGCAAATTAAGGATCCTGTGTTGTCACTTCAGTGGCATGGGTCACTGCTGTGGCATAAGTTTGATCCCTAACTTAGGAACTTCCAAATGCTATAGGCATGGCCAAAAAATAAATAAAAAGTGATAATATTTTAAAAAGCATTTGCTAAGCCCAAAGTATATGCCAGGAACAATTCTAAATGTTTTACCTAAGTTGTCTTATTTATCTCTCACATGAACTCAATGTACTAAAAAATTATTTCTATTTTACAGATTAGAAAAATAAAACTAGAAAATGTTAAAAAAATTAAGTTATCCTTGGTCATAAAGCTAGGAAGAAGATTTCATTCCAGGTTTGTGACCTCAGTGTTCATGTGATCCTTACTTCAATATTGTGTCTTGCTGGGTACACAGGAGCTGGAATTAGAAAATATATTACTGGCAGAGGCAAAAACATGAGTATCATTTTTGAAAGAAGATAATGAAATCTAGAAAATAGAGATTTATTCTCTGTAAGAAGTTTTTGAGTTCAAGAAAATGACCTTGAGATTTTATTTCTATCATTTCCTCAGGAATAGCACAAATAATTCTATTTATATACATTATAAATATTATATGCATCATTATATAATACATTAATATGGTTTTTTTTTTACTTTTAAACATAAAGCATATTTCTTAGAGAATCTGAAAACTCCACTGGCTGACACTTCTGCATATTTACCATAATATGCTATGTTGTCCCTGAGCTTTCTGTGTGATCTTGAATTGCCTTCTGAGTCACCCAAAGAAAGTATAAATTAGACTTAGAACAGGATTATTATTAGGTATAGTCTCCTATATGGTATTTCTTGAATGTGTGTAGCTTGATTTTTTTTCTAGTAACTAGAACACTTCATTATTTAGTTATGCAAAATGACACACAATTTCTTGCAGTGCTTTACCCAGCAGGAAGCAAACATACTAAACTCTTTAAAAGATAGTGGAAGATAAAACCAAATTACAAAGGAAAAAAATGAAGTTTAGAAATACAGAAAAGTTCACAGACAAAAGAATGAAAATACATCGCAGCAAGAGACTAGGCTATTTGCTATATATTCTTTAAAATTGATGTGATTATGAGTGAAGTGGACACATTCTTGGTCAGAGAGAGAAGACTTTATTGCCTAGACTAGCTTGGACCTAAGCAAATGATTTATGTGTATGCTCTTACTTTTACAGGTTCTCTGATACTTGAAGATCCAGCATGTGGCAGATGCTTACTATGGATGCCCTTCCAGATTGTACGAACACATCTAGGGAACTCTCACACCATGGCTTCCAAAAACAACATCAGGAGTTCCTGTCGTGGCTCAGTAGAAACAAATCTAACTGGAATCAATGAGGACCCAAGTTTGATCCCTGATTTCGCTCAGTGGGTTAAGGATCTGGCATTGCCATGAGCTGTGGTGTAGGTCACAGATGTGGCTCGGATCTGGAGTTGCTGTGGCTACAGCATAGGCCAGTGGCTACAGCGCAATTCGATCCCTAGCCTGGGAACCTCCATATGGTGTGGGTGCAACCCTAAAAAGACACACACACACACACAATAAAAAAACACCACCAAAACAAATAACTATTTTTGAGAATTCTTATACATGAGCCATAAATACACACAAATTCCTGTGACTACCTCCTTCATGATATTAGATTTCCCCACTTGAACAGGAGAAGTGTTGATGTAAGGACGGTCTCCTTTTGAATTAAGGCCATCAGTTGTAGTAAACATAGGAAAGTTTGTAAACTATGATCACAAAGAAAAAAAGTAGAATATAGAAATCAGGACCAGAAGGCAGTGCCAAAAGAAGCATTAGGACAGATCAGGAGTACGAGGACTAAAAGGGACCTGAGGCTGCAGGAAAGAGGCTACAGGAAAGAGGAGATGACTGAAGAATTTATATACTGGGGGACTAGAATAATATTGAGTCCTAGTGGATTAAATTCACAGGGTTGCTAAGTGATTTAATTCCTATAGTCTGTTGATGGGTGAACTGTAGGTAAAGGGATTACCAAGGCCTTTCCAGCAGCAGCTGTGGCCTTACTCACTAGAACAAACCCTGTTTCTGGTGAACAAAGAGTCAGATTTCCTTGGAAGGAGCCAGCAATGATCTGGAGTGACCCAAATACAAATATCTGTTTTAGAAACATCACTGGTATCTCTCTCAACCAGTGGTGAGGTCAGGGAAGTTTTTGCATTCATCTTTGTGCCTCTACTATATTGTAGGTACTCAATACCAGTCATTGAGTATGCCACTGGGGGTGCATGACAAGAAAGATGTGACGAATTCAGAGCCACAAATACTCATGCTAAGACTATAGAAAATCACGACACAAATAGTGACTTTGAGAAAGTTCTAATAAAGATTAAAAAACAATAGTAGGGAGTTCCTGTCATGGCTCAATGGTTTACAAACCAACTTGTATGCATGAGGATGCAGGTTCGACCCCTGGCCTTGCTCAGTGGGTTAAGGATTCAGCATTGCTGTGACCTGTGGTGTAGGTCAGAGACATGGCTCAGATCTGGCATTGCTATTGCCATAGCTCCAATTCAACCCCTTGCCTGGGAACCTCCATATGCCGAGGGTGCATCAAAAGACGAAGAAAAAAAAATGGTAGAAGGCTTGCATCAGAAATCTAAGAGTGATGGTAAGTATTTTAAGCATTAGTAATTTAGAATATGACATAATTTTGAAGTGAAGGTTGTTTGGTCTGGGAGATCCTTATAGTCCTGATGGGAACCGAGGTCTGCGAATATAAAACAGATCCCAGGGCAAGCTCAGAATTCTCACTAATGAATCAGTTCATGTTGTGGTGTGGCAATGTCTGCAAAAAAAAAATAATCAATAGTCAATCTAAGTTAGGCAAAATTTTATTTGAGCCAACCTGAGGTTAGAACCTGGGAGACAGTCTTTCAGAAAGCTCTAAGGACTGTTCCAAAGAGGCAAAGGGGGAGGCCAGCATGTATGTGATTTTAAAGAAAGGGGAGTGTGCAATCAAGCACATATCTCAGTAGAAGGTTGCTCTGAGTCACAAGGAACAGGCAGCATCCTAGCTAATGGTTTTATTGCTTTTCTTTCTTCCTTTTTTTTTTCTTTTGCTTTTTAGGGCTGTCCCTGTGGCATATGGAAGTTCCCAGGCTAGGTGTTTAATCAGAGCTACAGTTGCCACCTATACCACAGCCACAACAACACCAGATCCAAACCACGTCTGCAACCTACATCACAGCTCATGGTAACACTGGATCCCTGACCCACTGAGCAAGGCCAGGGATCAAACGCACATCCTCATGGATACTAGACAGATTTGTTTCTGCTGCGCCACAATAGGAACTCTGGTTTTAGTGCTTTTCTAAGTAGAAGAAGATGCAAGAATCCAGGCTCATAAAAAATTTCTCCTGAAATTATCTATCTGAAAGGCCTGTCCTGCCAGTTTTCCCAGAACACAGAGTGGCTCATCCAGATCTTGGCCCTGAATTCCTTTCAGGGTATACTGTAGGTCAGTCACTGCACTGGCTTAGGGCTTGATTCTTGTAGAACTGGATGGTGGGCAACATTTTTATTTTACAACCCCTTCCCTTTTGGTCTTAATTTCCACCAAGGTTTGGGAGGCATTTTGTGACAAATTTGTCTCAACGCACTAGGAATGCTCATTCCCAGATCAAGCAAGGATCTCGTTGATAGGCCACTCAATGTGCTACTAATAGACTAGGGCCTGTTAACAGTAGTTAAAAGCCTCTGGACCCCCTGTCTTACTCGTCTGTAAAAGTTCAGGAAATGGCTCCCTCTGGTTGCTTCTTCCCATGCCAAGAGGAACACTATTTCAGTCATTGATCTTACAGGACAACATATTTGGTCAATTGTTTCAAGTTGCCTAATCATCAGTTTTATCTGAGGCTCAGCCACGCATTGGGAATGCAAGAAACAAAAATCTTGTAAAACAAGCAGAATACAAGTAACATAGCTAGTAACATTAATACTATTATAAGCACTTAAGCCATAAACTTGCATTAGGTGTGGCCTGCTATCCACCTGTCCCCCCAAGCCCATCACCTAACCAGTCTGTTCTCTGTCAGTCACCATCTCTAAGGGAAATGATATACTGCCATTGTACATAAAGTACATAAAGTACAATAAAGGTGTCTGCACCCACAAGGTAAGTGGTGGGTCATCCTGACCCCTTATAGGACTGAGAAAGGAATGTTATCCTCAATGGAGTTACATGACTAGCTCCAGAAGAAGAAAAATTGATTTTTATGGTTGTTCAGGGAGTTTTGCAATTGAGGAGGTCTGGCTAATGCATAATGCTGATGCATTGTACATTAAAGGGGATGGAGGAGACCAAACCAGGAAGAGAACATTTTTATGTTTAAATTTCCTTGTCTCACCTTAAAGTAGGAATTCTCCTTTCATCAGAAGCCAAGTGAAAATGGTGGCTGGAGCAACAGGAAGAGAAAGTCATTGATGTGGTTCCTTTTTCTCTAATTTCCTTGCTCCACTTTCTCCAGGCAACAACTGTCTAGACAAACTCCCTGACCCTATAGTACACACTTCCCTAAAAGTACTGTCTTAAATTAGCCTTGGGTGAAACACATATGCCACATCTCCGCCTCTTAATCAATGGTAGTAAATATTTCTTGCCTCTTCAGTTTTTAAATCCATTATAAAATCAGGCTCTAAGATGATTTGGAGGTGAGCACGGAAGGGTATGTGATTCACCATAAATGATCCTAACAATGGCACTTCTAATATGTGAAAGTGGGCAATTAACTGATACTCGATTATCCTAAATTTTTCTCAAGTGTAAAAGAAGGTTAAGAAAAACAGCTCCCCTCCCCACAGGAGATCATATATGGGAAAGAGCCCAAATGGCATCATATATGGGAATCACAGGGTAAATTATAAAGAGTTTATGTAAGCTGCTATTTACACTTCATCACTGACAGAAATACCTGTTAATCCCTGTCATCCCATTTCCTAAGGACTCCAGATACTGGCTATAGACACTGACTCTTGACCAAAGGTTTAAAGTGGAGAGCCATTCAGAAAAAAAAAAAGAATAACATATTCCCTACCATTTTTTTTATAGAACTACAAGGAACAATAAAAATTTTGTTCCCAATTACTTGAAGTTTGCCATCTTCGCCATTGGCAAACAGGCAAACATTTAAAAAGTTTCTAATGAGAGCAAGCAGTTGCACAGACCCTGCACACTGCTCAATTGTTCTCTGACGTGCCGCAAATGTGCTGACACCAGCTTTCCTTCATCCGTGCCCCTCCAGGCCAGGAATCTCAGATGGCCCCATCAATAGAAATGCATTGTGCTTATTCTAATTCAGTAAAGATGCACAAAGACCACAATCTTGGAAGTAGTAAAAAGTACCTCTCAAGTAGCAAGAAGGACATGGCAGTGGAAAGATAAAATGAAAACCTGACAGAAAATATGCTTTGGATGGTCTCTTTTGTATTAAAATAGTATCAACTATGCAACAAATTTGAAGGATAGAAAATGGACAAATCTGAAGTGTTGCTTATTTATCTGACCTCATCCTGAAACTCTGTCATCAACCTGGAGCATTCATCTTTCTCTTTAGATCTAATTCCATACACTCTGTTCATTCATTCATTCATTCATTTTTTAATTCACTTTAAAATTTCATTATTATTCCATTTATTCAATTCTAGGCATTATGTTAGTTGTAATATCAACATCCATGAAGCAATTACTGTATCCCAGGCATCGGGAGTAAGGGCTTTTCATTAATTATCTTATTTAACATTCCTAACAACTCTGTAAGATAGGCCCTTTAATTCTGCCCATTTTACAGATGAGGAAACTAAAATCAGGGAGGTCACATCACTTGTCCAAGCTCATCCAACTAAGCTAGTAACTGGTGGACCAGTAATTCAAATCAGGTTTGTGTGGCTTCAAAGTATGAGTTCTTAAGTATTCTATCAAACTATCTAGGTGTTGGGGCCCTAAGCACTGGGAGAACATGGTCCTGCTTTGTTAGTTCTCCCGGAGGAATACGGATGAGGAGCTGGGAGACTTGGGAGGTTGCTGAACCTCGCCTGAGGGGAAGAGTGTCAGTAAAAGAGGTGAGAGAGGTAGAGCGGGAGGTCAGAAAAAGCCTTAGAAGTTACAATAAAGCGTTTAGATTTTACACTGAAAATTATGGGAGAAAACTGAAAGATTAACCTTTTGAAGATGACTGTGCCAGATTGACACTGGAAAGACTGGAAACGGTCATGATGGGAGATGCAGGGAGCAGAGAAGAAGGCTCTTGTGAGGAGTTCCTGTTGTGGCTCAGTGGTTAACAAATCCAACTAGAAACCATGAAGTTTCAGGTTCAATCCCTGGCCTCGCTCAGTGGGTTAAGGATCTGGCATTGCTGTGCCTTTGGTGTAGGCAGCTACAGCTCTGATTAGACCCCTTGCCTGGGAACCTCCATGTGCTGTGGGAGCGGCCCTGGAAAAAGACAAAAAAAAAAAGGTTTTTGTGATACATCAGACAAAAAACAAGAATTCAGGGCAATGACTAAGAGCATTGAGAAGAATGGGATTTGAGAGACATGAAGGAAGCAAAATTGGCAGGTTTGGGGGACTGGGTGCAAATGCTGAGGAGAGGGAGTAATTTAGAATTCCTTCAGAGCTTTTGCCTCGAGAGATTTAGTGGTACATTTAACTGTAAGAGAATCAGGAACATTGCAAATTTGGGGCAAACATCATGTTAGCTGAGGAGCCTTGCACAGCAAAAGTGCTCAAGAGAACCATCAGGGCCTTGCAATTGAATTGGCAGCTGTTGCCATGTACACCTGATGACACGAGGCCAACTCTGATCACTGATGCAATGGCTACCTGGAGCGTGTCATTTGGAGCCTAGAAACGAGAGATTCAAGAAAAGCATTCAAGATGAGGGGACAAGAGGTAGAGACTCGCAGTTGGGAATGAGCACATAATCTTCTGTTTTTGAAACAAAGAAATCAACCTGTCCTGAAAAAGAAGCATTTGGAAAGATACGGAGAGTAGTGTGAAATCAGCAATGCTGGCGGGTAGTAAGTGCAGTGGAGTGGTTAAGAAAGTGGGCCAGTGTCAGACTGTGTAGCCTTAAATCTGTTCCCCGTGTACTGTTAAGGTGACCCTGGGTTAGTGACTGAATCCCACTGTGTCTCAAAGTCTTTCCCCGGAAAATAGGCATAATTATAATACCTCAGACAGTGCTGTGAAGAGCTAGCTATCCATGAAAAGTGCTTAACCATGTGGAAAAAATAAATGTTATTCATTTAACAACAAAAAAAACACACACATACATATGCCTTGAAGAAATAGAAGAGCACCTTAAGTACAGAAATTGAAAAGATATGATAAACAAGGAGGCACAGAACATTTTAACAGGAATACTGTGAAAACATCTGTCCTTAAAAAGGACATTTTCTTTAATAAAAATAATACAGAATGACTGTTGATTAGAGATTTTTCAATTAATTCTGTTCTCTTAGGCAATAAATCTCAAATCAGAGATGTTCAATAACATAACCAAGGTGATATCCAATCAAGCCAGAGCCTAAATCGGCACTGTTTCTTATTCCCCAAAATTCATGTATGATGAATTTGTCACTACATGATGCTAGGTAATAATCTTTAAAAAAAACAAAAAACTATCAGTTGAGTAAAAATCTTTTTTGTCTTTTTATTTATTTACTTATTTTTAGGGCCGCCCCTCAGCTTATGCAAGTTCTCAGGCTAGGGGTCCGACTGGAGCTATAGCCGCCGGCCTACACCACAGCCACAGCAAGGAAGGTTCTGAGCCTTGTCTGCGATCTACACCACAGCACACAGCAATGCTGGATCCCCAACCCATTGAGCAAGGCCAGGGATTGAACTAGCGTCCTCATGGTTACTAGTCAGGTTTGTTACTACTGAGCCACGGAGGGAACTCCCACTAAAAATCTTTTTAACATTTGTGCCTCATTTTTGTAAATTATCACTTACTTATCAGAAATAGCTGTGTCAACTTCTTCTTAGTATGGACTTTCTGAAGCAGAGATTTTTACCTTTCCAGAATTAACTTTTCCTGACACTGAACAACTTACTGTATGCAGTAGGCAACTTAAAGTATAATAAGCATTTTGTTTATCTGACCAAAAGAAATAGGGGTATTTATCCTCTGGTGAAAATCACACACTGGTAAATTTCAATCTTTGTGTTGCCTGTCTCTAGAAAGTATACATTTCCTATAGTACATTTCTTTCTAATTGTTTTGCATGGATGGGAGAGACAGAATCAAAGATGGTAGACTGAGAATGAAGAGGTCAAACAAAAGACCTGGAAAAATCTGTTCTCTCATACAGTTGCCACCTTCCCTTCCTTTCCCCCACTGAGCTATTTCTATAATTTGTGATTGAATCAGGGTAGTGTACTTGCTAAATATAGAATATGAATTTCATCTTAGTCAAGCTAAAATTCCAAACACTTATACTTCTTATGCAAAGAGTTAACTATGTCTAATCAACTGCCATGAGCTTTGGAGGTAGCTTCACTTTCCCTAGGATAAAAAGCAAGGTTTTTTGTGAATGTGAAAAATGGAAAAGTGCCATTTTGCAAAATGTTTCAGGTCTCAGTATTTAAGCTGATTTTTAGTCTTACTGTATTTTTTAATATTTCATATGTCACCAGTGGGGCTTGCTTGCTCTCTTATTACACATAAGACTTATGTAGTTATTTACAGTTTAAAAAAATTCAAGGATGTGGGTACACAAGTATTGATTGGGCAGTTTAAAAACATATTATATATCCCTCCCTTGTTCAACAAAGAATTTCAGGCAATCGGAAAGAAATACGTAACCTGGAAACCTAGGACAATCATTTCCAAGGAATTCTAACAGTCACTGTTAAGTAATAACCTCTTAAATATCAGTGCTTTTTAAATGCTTCAAGCAATTATTAAAAGAAAATGAGAAATAATTCAATTATGAGGTAATTCAGAATAAATCATAATGAATAAACAGAACAAAAATGGTTCTTAAATGCATGCTTAAATAATGAAGCATTTGCATTTATGAGAAAGGGCAGATGTTTCGACTTCAATAAAATTGTTGTTATTATATGGCCTTTATTTGGTACTTTCTATTTTATAAGTGTACTACTACTATTGAATTAAGAAAAAGAGTTTCCAACACTTTATATGAATTACTCTCACCCACAGATTATGCATGACTATAAAGTACATGATAAGCTACAAAAAATAATATTGGTAAGTTTCATGTCTTTGCTAAGAAAAAAGAAAGACTGTGATTTTAAGACACCGAATGTTGATTTTAGAGAACTATGGTGTGGGGGCCAGGAGAAGCAAAAACAGATCTTTCAATCAGATTACAAATAATGACACAAGAACCCATCTGCCTATGTTTTATGGTGAAGAATGCTATGATTATTTGATGAGTAGGAGGGAAAGTTTGGTAGGATGAAAAGATGGAGTTAAGCCAGGGAAGCTGGCTGTCTCAAGTTCAACAAGAAAATGTCAAATTAAATGTGTGTTCTCTTCCTGAAAAATACCCACCCTCATTATGCATCCATGTGTTGATGGCTGATGCAAATGAATTTTTCAAGTACTGTACAAATGAATTGCCTACTGATGTTAGCCTAGTGAGAGTCAATCCCTAGTAACATACAGAATCATCATTTTTAGCTTTAGATAGGAAAAAAAATATAGACAGTAAATGTTCACAGGTTGAACTTTCCTTTCCTTTTTACTATAATCCAATTTAATCACTGAACTACTAGAACTGGGACAGCTGTGGCTTTGGATTGGAAATAATTTGAATTCTGGCTATCATCTTTATGGGGAAAACGAGGCTACTGCTACTTCCCTAAGGCAAACACATCTGTGATTTACGCTAATCAGTCCCTGCATGTCACTGCTGCTTCATACAAACAGGGTGAAAATAGCCTGTCTTCACAATGAGAAGCTGTAATCTTAAAGAGAAATCATATCCTTTTGAGTAAAGCTCACCTTAACAGATGAAATATTTGCATATCAAGTAATGATTTTCCAACTGAATAAGTGTTTTAATCTATGAGCATATGCAGACATTTTGATATGCTGTCCACCAGCTATAAAGTCTGATTATTAATTCTACATTTTTATTGTATAAAACTGAAGATGACTTTTGAGGCAAAACTGAGAAAAGTTTGAGTTCTGTTGTTTTAGTGGCTCAAATCAGAAATTAACTTTTATCAAGAAGTAACTGCTATTTTGGTGAGTACTAATGTAAACAAGAAATACAAGCACCATAAGACATTTGACATTTAACATAAAAAAGCATTTAAAATAGTTCAGTAAGTTAATTGGCTTGTTTTGAAATTAGTAAATGCTTAGTAACTGGAAAAAGTAACAATGTCAAAAAATGCAAATGCAAAATATTAAAGAAAAAACTTTAGAATATTTAATCCAAATATTTTCTTTAAAAAATTTTTAGTTCCAAGTTTACTCATAATTATCATCATATATTTAAATAATTTAAGTATTATCATTCTTAGCCATATGTTTGTTCCAATTATTAATGAACTCACACAATAATAAAAATATTTAGTAACAACTCTAGAACTAAGCATATACTAATATGGCAATTATTTAACCCTTAAGAAAAAAAAAAAAAAACTGACGTTAATTTGACCTGGGTCCTTTTGTTGTTTTCTTCACAAGCACACAACAAAGTGAGGTCCTGTAAATGTAAATACCAATAAAATAGTATCTCATTGTTCTTCATGGAAATTAGTGATGTGTGATAATGCGTGTCATTACTGGTAGAGAAAACCATTGGAGAAATCATTATTGCATTTTAATGAATGAGTTAAATGCCTAGGATTGTCAACTATGCTAAAGGAATAATTATCTGAGAAAAATTAATTCTGGCATTTGGTAATTACAAGTAGAAAAAATGTAAATTTCACTGAAAGGACATTTTATCTAAAATATTTTATGCTATCTCAAATGCCATAGCCACAAATTGCACTGTATACAGAAAATGCCTTATTACAAAATCACAGACAATTCTAGGTCAAGGAAATATCTTAAAAGATCTAAAAAGAATCCTTATCCACCCCAAATAATGATAGCACTAATAATAAAACTATATTTTCTATTGGTGGTAAATACTCATAATCATGACAAGATTACTTGGACAATTATTTTGACTACATTTAGTTTAAAAGATCTGTGATAAAATATGAATTAAATCTTTATTGACAGTTTTTCTGAAGTTACGTGGGCAGTAAAAGGGCATTTTAAAAGTTTCCTCTCACAGATTTCTTTTACCAGGCTTAGTATTACCAAATAGATGCAGAAAAATTTTTCCTTTTTTACTGTGTTTAGATTTGTACAGATGGTGTAAATTCAGTGATGAGCAAAACGGCTGTTGACTTAACAGGAACCAAGGTGGGGGCACTAGTGATCACTGTGTTCTCACACACACTTGTAAAATAAATATTAAAAAGTGGATTTCTCTAAAAAAAGTCTGAATAAAGTAGTGAAATATGCTAATTTTATTAAATTTTGGACTTTGAGTACACATTATTTGATATTTTGTGTGATAAAGAGAAAATAGAGCTATGTATCATAAAGTTCAGTGGTTGTCTGGAACAAAAGCACTTGTGAGCTTAAGAGTGGAGCTAGCCACTTTACCACAGTACCTATTTTTTACTTGAAGGAACAACCAACCAACAAACCATGATTATTCAGAAGTTGTTGGAAGATGCAAATCGATTTTTAAAAAGGACACAGTCAGAGGACTCATCCTTCTTGATTTCAAAACTCACCACTAAGTTACAGTAATCAAGTCAGTGTGGTACTGAATAAGTCATATAGATCAATGAAACAGAACCAAGAAGCTAGAGATAATCAATTTAACTGTGGCCATCTGATTTTTTGAGAAGAGGGCTATGGAGAAAGAAGAATCTCTTCAAGGAATGGTATTGGGAGAATTAAGCATCCATATGAAAATGAATGAAATGGAACCCTGCCTCATACTGCATACGAAAATTAGCTTGAATGGCTCATATGCTGAAATGTAAAAGCTGAAACTTATATATCCATAGAATAAAATACAGAAGTAAATCTTCGTGACTATAGGTTGGGAAAAGTTTCTTAGATATGACACTGAAAGCACAACTGACAAAAGAAAAAAATTTATAAGTTGAGTTTCATTAAAATTAAAAACTGTTGTGCTTCAAAGGATACCATCAGAAGAGAAAAAGGACAGCTCACAGAATGGAAGAAACATTTGCAAATTGCATAGCTAATCAGGGTCTAGTATCCAGAATATATAAAAAACTCTAAACAATAAAAAGACAAATACCCTATTTTTTAAATGGGCAAAGGTTCTGATTAGAAATATGTCAAAAGAAAATATATAAATGACCAATACTGCATGAAGAGATGCTGACCTTCATTAGCCATCAGGAAAATGCAGACCAAAAGCACAATACAATGCTACTTCATAGGCACCAAAATCGCTATAATAAAAAAGATAAGCAGGGAGTTCCCATCATGGCTCAGCAGTAACAAACCCAACCAGTATCCACGAGGACATGGGTTCAATTCCTGGCCTCATTCGGTTAAGGCCATCAGCTGTGGTGTAAGTAGCAGATGCGGCTCAGATCTTGTTTTGTGGCTGTGGCACAGGCTGGCAGCTGCAGCTTTGATTCAACCCCTAGCCTGGAATTACTATATGATCCAGCATTCCATTCCTAGTTGTATACCCAAGAAAATTGAAAATAAATTCCCACACACAAAATATGTACACAAAATTCAAAGAAGCATTAATCATAATAGCCAAAAGTGGATGCAACCAAATGACCATCAAAATATGATATATCCATACAATGGGATATTATTCAACCATTAAAAAATGCAGTACTGATGCATGCTGCAGCATGGATGCATCTTGAAAACATTATGCTAAGTGAAAGAAGCCAGTCACAAAAGACCACATATCATATGCTTCCATTTATATGAAAGGTTCAGAATGGGCAAATCCACAGAGATAGACAGTAATAGGTTTCTACAATTTGGGGAGTGTGTCAAAATGGGGTGAATGCTAATAGATATGAGCTTTCTTTTAGGGATGATTAAATGTTCTAAAATTGTACGGTGGTGGCTCACTGCTGTGAATAAACTGCAAACCACCGAATTTAAAAATTTAGGTAAATTTTATAGTACATGAACTATAAAACTGCTTAAAAAAAGAAGTAGGTATTTGGCAGATATTTTCTCAAAAACAAATGAAATGAACCTGTCACTCTAGAAAAAACAACTGACAGTTTTTGTTGCCAGCGATGTAACTGAAACTTTCAAGCAAAATTTAATTTTTTTAAACTTCTCCCAGCCACTAAGTGTTTAACAGTGTTGGATTTTCTAAGATTAGTGAGGTTATTAACAAATGTGGTTTTTTGCTATTTAGGAAATGTGCAGAAGATCTGCACAACTCAGTAAACCAGTATTTTTCAGAGCTAATGAATGATGGTACAAAATCACATATGCATGAATAAAAGGCACATTTCAAGTGAAAAAGGAGCCATGGATTTAAAAGTAATAGAGTGTAACATTTTGATGGAATATTAAAAGTTTATTAAAATATATAGCTGCAATTAATCTTTAAAAAACTACCACTTACAAAGTTTTAGAAAAGTTTTAAAGATAAATTATCTGAAAAAGCAATTAATGTACTCCTTTTTCTATGTACTGCCTGAGGCTGAGCTGCTTTTTTCATACTTCAACCAAAGCAGTATATTTTAATGGGCTGACTGTAGACCAGATATGAGAATCTAACTGGCATCTAATAAGATACATATTTATAGATTAAAAGTAAAACAACACAATTCTTCTCATGAATATCTTTATTACCAGTAAATGTAGTTTTTTTTTCACTAAAGTATGTTATTTATGTTCAAGTATAATGGGGTTAATATGATTACTTTTAAATGAATTAATAAATATTTACACATTTTCTCAGTTTAATTTCCAGTGTGATAAATGGTGATAGCTGTGACAGACCTAAACAAAAGCTCTTTGAGATACTCAGTGATTTGTAAGAGGGGAAAGGGGCCCTGGAACTAAAATATTTGACAACTGCTGTTCTAATGCCTTCCTTCACTTTGAAGAGGGGATACTTCGGGGGATACTCCAGGGGTTCTGAGGGGCTTAATATTCAGGTGGTGTGCTGGATACACAGGTAAGATGGTGGTATGACATTCTCAAAAAGGTTTTTAAGTCTAGTTTTTATATAAGAAAGTCTCATGTCTTCAGTGATAATGAATAGCAAGAACAGAAGAAATTTTCTCTGCTGTTACAGGCAGCTGGACATGAGGCTATAAAAGCCCAGCAAAAAGATGCAGAAAAGGATTATTACAGAGATATTTCCAAAGTAATTTTGATAGTATATTAATAGGTGCAAATTGACTAGATATGGGGAAAGAGGTAGATCCCAGTATCTGGAAAAACCTTTCTATCACTGACAAATACCTTTTAAAGAGGAGGGACTCTTCAAATCATGGCAGGAATTCTAATTGAAAATGAGGTAATCATTCAAAGGGTAAGAATAGGTAATTAAATGAGCTAGTTGGGCTGGTAACACAGACTGTGCCAATACAGGCTTTTACTGTATATTACATATTTATATTATACTATTATATACAAATTTATCTATTGTTTTATTTACATATATACTTTGTTAAAAAGCAACAGATTTATTAAAAATTTGCTATTTATTAGACAAGGGCTGAGATGAGAATGGACCACATACAATGGTAAAAGAGGAAAAGTCTAATATGATTCTGAAAATAAGATCAGATGAGTTGATATAAAACTGTTGGAAATTAAAAAAAAAATATTCCACTGGTATTCAGACCTTTGGTATTTTAGGAGGATAAGACTAAATCTTCTTTATATTGAGAATGGGCCTATTGATGAGACCATTTGGGTATTTGCAAGGATGTGAGGTTGGTAATTAGATCTCTTGTAATATAATCTTAGAAGTGATGGGAATCCTGTCACTTTAGTCATATTCTGTTTGTCAAAAGCAAGTCACAAAATCCAGCCCACATGATTGGGAATAATCTTGGAACCTGCTACCACAGAATTTGACTCTAGGCTCAGATAACCACAAACAGGTATTTTTCCTACATCAATGTTATAAAAACTGACAAAAGGCTGGGAAAGGTTTTCAGATTAAAGGAGACTAATGAGATATGACAATTAACTGCAATATGTGACCTTGGATTAGACCTTGTATCAAATGAGAAAAAGGATTGTAAAGGATATAGTTGGGTCAAGTGACAACATTGGATTATGGACTACATACTAGATAAACATTTTGTGTCAATATCAAATTCTTTGAAGTTAATAACTGTTCTGTAGTTGTGTCAGAAAAAATATTTTTGGTCTTTGGAAATATACACTGAAGTATTTAGGGATAAAGAGGTATGATGTGATAAATTCGTTTGAGTAATAAAAAAATTAAGTAAAAAAAAGAGGTATGATGTGTGCAATTTTCACTCAGATGTCTCAAAAATACATATATGCATATATACATATACACATGTAGATGTATAATATATGAAGAGAGTACTTGTGATAAAGTAAATGAAACAAAATATTTAAATTTCTTGAATCTGGATAAATGGTGCATGGAGTTCATTGTATTAACAGTGTGGCTTTTGGGTAAGCTGAAAATTATTTCACAATGAAATATTTTAAAAAATATGTGGAGGGGTTATAAATGGCCCAGTCAAAGAAGGAACAGTTCTTTAATAATTTATAGTATTTACCTTAGTACAAACCACATAGGGAAGGTAGTTAAATATATTAAGTATTTTTTTATGTGCCAGGTACTGTGCAAACTTTATTCATTTTATCTAATTCAATTCATATCAACCACATTCTTGAGAAGTAGGAATTATCATTCTAAAGTGTATTTCATAAATGAAGAAACACGCAGTTGTGGGAAACTGCATGTGGGAAACATGCAGACCAGAGTTTGTAAGTGTTCTAGTTCATGTTTGAATCTAGAAGGAGCTGACTTTAATAGGTAAGAAGATCAGTTACATAGTAAGAAAATAGCAAACTAGGATTCAAATCCATACAATTTATATCTTATTACGTCATTAAAGCAGATCGGCCATTATCAATTGCTAAGAGTAGGTTAGAAGTTAATTCTGAATCACTCTGTTGTACAGTAGAAATTATCACAACATTCTAAATCAACAATGCTTCAATTGAACTTTAAAAAAGGAAAAAAAATATTAAAAAATAAAAAAAGAGTTCAAGTAACCTTGCAAATATTTTTGAATCAAGAACTTGGCGACTTAAACATAATCACCAATATTTTAGTAGGAAAACCTTTAAAATTCTCCACTGCAGAGTTTTAAAAGCATTTGGTTTCAACTACTGTGGAAAAATCAGCCTAAAGACCTGGAAGATTAATGTCCAAAAGCAGAGAACAAAGAGTACTCTCAAATGCTGAGAAGGGCAGATTCCCTTTAATCTGTTCTCTTCCCTTTTTACCCATGTAACTTTATAATTCCTTTCAAGCCCAGGGCCAAAGAAAATAAGTCATTCAACCCTGGTGCTGCCAACAGTGCGTTTTGGCATGGGAACACAGTGCAGGAGGGCAGGAAACCACATGTTTGCTCTCAATGCGGGGTTGCCTTTACCGAAGAATAGCTTTCAGGATGATCTGCTATTGGTCCTGCCCTGGGGCTAGGTTTTGCCCCAACCTCTACTTTTACTGATAGAGAGAGAGGTGAGTATAGATCAAGAATTCTTCTTCCTGCTTCTTTCTATCACACTCAGTCTTGGAGAATAAGAAATCTGCTGATCGTGTGCTTCTTTCAATTAAAGAATATGGACTTTTGTTTGTGCATCAAAAGCAACTCTGACAAACTACCTATGAAAATTATTTAACTTAAATCTTTTATTTATTTATATTTTTTAGGGCCACACCTGCAGCATATGGAAGCCCCCAGGCTAGGGGTCGAATCGGAGATTTAGCTGCTGGCCTTCACCACAGGCACCGCAACTCAGGATCCAAGCCACTTCTGTGACTTACACCACAGCTCATGGCAATGCTGGATCCTTAACCCACTGAGTGAAGCCAGGATCAAACCCGCATCCTCATAGATCTTAGTCAGGTTCATTAACCACTGAGCCTCAAAGGGAGCTCCCTAACTTAAATATTTAGCATTTATGAATTAGCTAGCATTTTCTGAGTCCTTGCTCTGTGCCTGACATGGTGATGGTGATAATCAATTACATGGATAGTAGTTCAAGTAACTGGGATTTAAACCCAATGCTACTGACGCTTGCTTAATTATTAATTCATATTTTTTTCTTTGTGAAAAGAGCCAGGAAGGATAAATCAGACATGGGCAACAGTCTCAGGATAGAATAGTGAACTTAATATATACACGCAAATAGTTAAGATATACAGTAAAATGTACTGAATGTCATAAGAAAGGGCTATGATATTTCATGAGCATGAGAGATACCAATAGATATGAATATGATTAAGACCTTACAAAGGTGGGGAAAATTGAGCTGAGCTAGTTCAACATCAGATATAATTAAATAAATGAACAAAATTCTCATTTAAAAAAATCATAAGGAAAATGTGACTGCTGGAAAACAAGATGAGAACAGCAAATATTTCACTCTGGATGAAATACTGGTTGCATAAAAAGCAATGTTTGAGAACAGTTTAGAGAATTTCTGGCATGCTTGAGATACTGTAATGGTACCTCTTAGGCAGAACAAAGCTACAGAACATTTTGAGTTGAGGAGGGACATGGTCAAGGCTGTGCTTGAGAATTGCAATGTTCAATGCAGACACCACCAGCACATGTAGTTGCCTAAGTTTAAATTTAAATTAATCAAAATTAAATAAAATGAAAAATTCAGCTCTTCAGTTATTTGCCATCTTTCAAATGCTCAATAGTGTCCAACAGCCAGCAGCTTCCGTACTGGACAGGAGAGATACAGAACATTCCTATCATCACAGAACGTTCTATTGGACTGAACTACTTTAAAAGATTTATCCGGCAGTGCATTCTGATGGATTGGACAGGAGAGGAAATGATAAACGGGAAGCTGGTTTGAACAATAAGGTTAGAAGTCCTGAGTAGCTGTCATAGGGAATAAGATTTAATTTGTAAAATGCACACAATGTTACCTTGTACTCTTAAAGAGTTTTCTGCAGATATTCATGATAAGAACCATTTACCGCTTACTCCAGGGACACTAGTCAGAATTTAGATTTCTTATTTCCTCTGGAGAAATTTTCTCTGGCATTCATGAGAAAAGAAGGACGATGAAATGACTCACCAGATTATGAATATCTAGAGATCCTTACTTCCATGTGGAAACTGGGGGAACTCAAGCAGATGGGCTTCCTGCGATTCATCTCATGTGGGGTTTGCGGGTAACAACCATCTGGCTCCCAATTTGGTTTGAATTCCTAGGGAGGTACAAATCATCCAGTTGCTCTCTAAAGTTTGTTTATACACAGAAAAATACTATTCAGATTTACACTTTTGATTTTTTTTTCTATTTTTAGTCTTGTCTTTGAGTTTTTCTGTAAGCATTACTGCCTAGGGGACTTTCTCATTTTCCCTATAAGAAAACTTAGGCCAAAATTCAGTGATTTGGTCAAGATTTCACAGTTAGCTGTTTGCAAAGCTAAGCAAGAACAGGTGTTTGGGACTCTTTCGCCTGCACCCTGGCATTTTCAGAGCAACTAAGAACAATATGCTTCAATTTCTTTTCAATATACTAGGAATTAGGGCAGTACCTATGGCTCTATAATTTAACTTCTGATTCAAATACTGTCACATTTAATTTTACATTTAATAAATATTTTGTTGAGCATTTGCTTGAAATTGGAACTTAGGGACTTAAACTTTGTCAAATGCTAAATGGGTCCAGAGGAAAAGGAAAGTTTAAAGAGCTGTGTTCTAGGTAGACATAACTAGACTACTCTTGCTGTCACTGACTTTCTCAGGGTCCCCACAACATGTTATGGCTATTTGTTTTCCTGCCTGTTATTCTCCACTAGACGATACTCCTTCAGAACAGGGTCCATGTCATACTTGCCTTTGTTCCCCAGTGCTTATCCCATTTCTCAGCACACAGTAGAAGAGCCGATGAATAATGCATGAATGATATACGGGTAAAGAGGTAATTTGGAAACTCTGCTTATGTCTACCCTTATTAATCTCACTTCTGACCTTTAGAAGTACACAGACTTGCCAGGGGCAAAGAGGAAAATCAGGCTTTTCTTTCTCATAGCACACATGAGCAGGTAATTCAAAACTGCACAGTCTAGAGAATTCCCACTCTTTCACCCACCAAAGCCATTTACCAAAGCAGCCTTTCAGCAATCCTGGGTCCCTTAAAACAGGACTCTTCTATTTTTATTTTTTTCCTTTTGAAGCCCATTTACTTGACTCTTTTTTTTCTTGGGAACAGAAAATAGCCTGCCAAAGATTGACAAAGGTGAGTCTTAAAGCCTCTGTGGAATCCTTGAGGGTCCTGGAATCTGCCCCCTGAAGGGAGAGGGGCTGGCTGTACTCTCCACAGCTGTAGGCTCTGTTCCTCTTGTTTTGGCCAGGATTGAAAGAGATGAGTCAGAAAAAATGACTTAGTTCTACCATTCCTATTTGTATCCCAAAAGAGCAGGTAGAGACCTCAAACTGAATGAAATGGTTTGAAATTTAAAATATCTTCTATGAACTGGAGTTCCCGTCATGGCTCAGCAGAAATGAATCTGACTAGCATCCACGAGAATGCAGTTTTAATCCTGGTCTTGCTCAGTTGGGTTAAGGATCCAGTGTTGCCATGAGCTGTGGTGCAGGTTGCAGACACAGCTCGGATCCTGCTTTGCTGTGACTGTGATGTAGGCCAGCAGCTACAGCTCCAATTCGACCCCTAGCCTGGGAACCTCCATATGCCATGGGTGCGGCCCTTTTAATAAGACAAAAAATAAAATAAAATGAAATATCTTCTGTGAACAAACAAGATAAATACCATCACCATATTCATACCAACCATCAAGTGACAATGGCTTATCTAGCAGCAACACTTTTCTTGCTCCAACAGGGGAAAGAGTTAATTCACATTGTGGATTCCCTCATGATCCAAACAACAGTGATCCAGATACAAAGAGACAATGTTATTCTTTGTTTTAGGCACTGCCATCTCATCACCTCCCTCCTCCTCCCTCCCTCCAACATAATCAGACTTCTGGTGACATCTCAGTCATTAGATGCATACGCTGTCAGACACTAGAACTCCCCCAGCTCCTTTTTTGAACTTAGCGTCTAGTTATTATTGTTGTTCATGTCAGGATAAGGAGTTTGGGGTGCGGACTCTATGTTCTTCACAAGACAGGCCTTTTGTGGCAATCAATGTCAAATGAAACTGGTTCTAAAAAGTGCTCTTCTTCATTCTATTCCCATCAGATGACATTCAACAGCCCATATTACAGAGAACTTATTCCGTATGAAAGGGTATTTTCCAAATACCTCATTAAGAACATATTTACCCATCCCAAAGCAAATCAAATTTTTCACCACTGCCTTAAAACTACCATTTTGTTCTTATGAGAGCATATTCTTTATTTGTATTACTGCATTCTAGCAGTTCTAAATCCCATGTTGCTAACATCTATGTTAACACACTTCACTGCAGTCTGTAACATCTGCCATCACCAAAGGGAAGGAGGAAGCTCTTGTTAGAAGAGGCGTGAACTGATTAGTTCAGGCACAATGCTTTTAACACTGTTTTCTTAATCTTTTGGATAAATATGTAGAAAATCAATAATTTTAAAAATCTTTATGATTTATGCAAAGAGCAGTGCAACACAGTGGTAAAGGTGTATCCTGAGAGTAAAAGAATTTCGAAACACACGTGATTGGGGTATAGAGTTACATACCTAATAATTGATTTCATTTCTAAGAGGAGTCCAAAGCCACGCTTTGTTTCAACTGCCTTGAGATAAATTTTGCACAAAATTTGCACTGATTGACTTTCGGTGAATTTTATGGGCAGTCAGTTTTGCTATAATACAACATATATATCCCTAAAAATCACTACACTGTGCAAAAAACTCACAAAACCACAGGGCTTGTGGGAAAATGGGTGAGGACTACAACACTACAAACTTCATAGTGGCACATATATATATATAAATATGGAGTCTGATAAAAGTGGTAAAAGTTTTATATATGTTCAATGGTTCAGAAATTCATAGGTAGCATAATAACTATGACAACACTTTACTTTGAAAGTCATGTTAAGTTTGCTTGTGAGCATTGGAGGGGTCCCAGCTTGCAAGTTTTTGTGAAGTGGTGAAAGGAGCATTTCCTTAAATTGGAAAGTTATAGCACCAGACATGAGTAGGCAGTCTAAAAGTACAAAGAGATTGAGGGAACCCGTAGATATTTGATGTGTGTGCCTGTGGGAATTTTCTGTATTTCTATGCATCTTGCTTCAGCTGCATGTAATTTTCTGCACCTACTAGGCTGTCTCCCATCATCTCTCATGAAATTGCACATAAGACAACATAAAATTTGAAATTTGCATTGTGCTTAAATTGGTCCTTTCTATATTAGTTGCATTGGAACAAATTTGTGTTTTCAAAACAAGTGTTAGAGCAGAACTCTGCTAAAGTTTCTGGAGTCACTAGCATTCCCTGGGAATTCTTTAATAGCATAATTCTCCAGGTCCCTCTAGACAAACAATAAAGTGTGTTTTGGAGGTAGGGAAAAATCAAATTCTTGGCTAATGGATTAGGGACTCCTACCTGGTAGAACCAGACTTGGACACTCACTTCTCCCCATTTATTATCCAAACAAGTTCACCCAGCAGTTGAGCTGATCAGACACTATAATCACCATTTTTTTGTTCTCTCACAACATTCCACAAATTTCAAAGACTGACCTTGGAATATATGTGTGGCTAATGGAAATGAAAAGTTAAAAACCTTTTGAAAAAGTTTTGAAAAGGCCTCAGTCCCCATTGGGTGTTCATGGTAGACAGGGTTGATTCATTTCAGTGATTAAGACATAATTTTCTAAAGCCACTATATACAGGACAATACACTAATAGTAATTTTTATATTTTCTTGCATCTGCTTATTTTTAAGCCTTTTATTAAAGACTTAAATAATTGTATCACTCACTAAATTTCTGCAAATCGATTATATCTGTATATTCAGCATCCAGGTCAAGAACCAACACATTACCAGAACACTAGAATCTAACCAATTCTCATTCGATTCCTATATGATCCATATATGAGATATATTATTAAATTTCCAGGCAATGGGGCTTTTCTTGTTATTTTATTACTGACTTCTAAGTTAATTGCATGGTGATCAGAGAATACACTCTAAGCTATTCTAGTCTTTTGAAATTTCTAGAGATCCTAATGGCCCATGAGATGGTTAATTTTGGTAAACATTCCATGGGAACTTAAACTTGGTCACTGCTGATTACATATGTTTGTGGTTCCTCAAGATTCCATTTTGCAGCTCCATATCCACAAAACGGCAAAAGGACTTACTTTTCTTTCCCCAGGAGAGGGGCCAACCCTGACCCTCAGCTCAAACCAGAATTGGCAATACCTCTGCAAGAAAAAAATATCTGGTGACCCAAAGCTCATCTGTATACAGTTTCCCTCTCTACAATTTTTTTTTAATTTTTTTTTTAATTTTTTTTTTTTTGCCACACTCACAGTATGAAGAAGTTCCAGGGCCAGAGGTCGAACCTGGACCATAACTGCAACCTGAGCCATAGCAGTGACAATGTCAGATCCTTAATCCAATGCGCCGCCAGGGAATTCCACCCTCTTTATAATTTTATTCCACCTAGTCCTTACTGATTCTATAGATTTCTGAGACCTTTAACACTACGATTTTTGTAATTTATCTACCTTCTTCACATTGCTACAGTAGGAGTATGGGCTTACTGTAACCCACTACATCATACCTAGAACGTGAAATCATGACTCAAAATATTTACTAGAAAAGTAAAGCTTTTTAGAAAAAGAATCAATCTGAGAAGTTTTTAAGTGAAAAGAATAGAGTTTCTGGAGCTTCAATTTAATTTAGCAAACATTTATTGATTATTTGCTGGTTACAAATACCATATCATGTGCCATGGAATTAACAATGAGTTAGAGAGTCCTGGTACCAAATGAACTTATAGTTCACAGAAGAGTCAAATATGGAAACAGATCAATTGTACTGCAATGTAGCACATGTTGTAATAGGAGATAAAACTATCTCTTGGAACTCAGAAGAAACAAAAATTGCTTGCCCATAGTGTTCAGCAGAGAGTTCACAATAAAATAAATTACCCTTGATCCTTAAGCCTGAGCAGAATTTGTCAGGTATAAAAGGAGGAATAAATGATATTCCAGGCAAAAGGACAACATTTGCAGTGACTTGGTCTCGTGAAAGGATATGGAATATTTATTGAAGAATGAGACATAAATGTACCAGAATAGAATCACATGAGTGCATCTGTGGAGTTGAGATGCATGTGCGAAAATGAGATCTCAGAGGTCATTTCAGGCCACATGAGGAGGGGCACTGAATGCCAAGCCAAAGGCTTTTGTATTTTTTCCAAAGCCATCTAGAGTTAATGGAGACATTCAAGTAAAAGGAAATAAATAAATAGATAAACTGCTTAAGAAACAGTTCTGACAGCAAAGAAGAATAAAATAGAGAAGGAATGTTTGCAGAGAACTCAGTAAGTTTTTCTAGAATGCTATTTATAGATTAATTATGGATATACTAAACCATGAAATGAAATACAATCAGCCTTTAAAATTTATTGACAGAGACTATAATTGGTCAAAACACAAAGCGTACTTCACTCTCTTTTCATTAATATGTGATTTGATGCCACTAAGTGAATAGGTCTCCCTCCAGAGAGAGTTGTTTGTTTTTCACAGTGTGACTCTGATTTTCTTAGAGGTTCTGAGAGAAATCTGAAAAACATACTTTTAGACCTCTGTTTTGTATGCAATATTTCTTAGTATCATTTTACCCTTCTTAGACAAAATACTTTGTTCCACTAGAAATATAAATTAAAAGAGAGAGAGGGAGAGCAAGAGAAAGTGAGATTGGTATGGAGGAAGAAAGAAATGAGAGAATTGTGATCTAATACGATGAAGCCTAATTTCTGGTAACAAGCTCTGTCACTTATCCTGTCTTTTCACCTTGTGCATTAGAAATATCTTGCCAGCAAGAAGATCTCAATAGACATTTCTTCAAAGATGACATAGAGATGGCCAACAGGCACATGAAAAGATACTCAACATTGCTAATTATTAGAGAAATGCAAATCAAAACTGCAATAAGGTATCACCTCATGCTGGTCAGAATGGCCATCATCAAAAAGTGTACAAATAATAAATGCTTGAGAGGTTTCAGAAAAAGACGGAACCCTCCTATACTATTGGTGTGAATGAAGATTGGTACAGCCACTATGGAAAACAGTATAGAGGTTCCTTAAAAAACTGAAAATAGTTACTTAGAATCATTTGAAAACAGTAACTCAAGTTATTGTGGTAATATAATCTGTAAACCCCTTGAACATTCACTATTCATCTGGGAGGCTGTCCCCATTTTACTGAAGAGAAAATTGAACCCTTAAAATGCTAAGTAACTTACCCAATGCCAGACAAGACAGAGACAGGATAGGAAAAAAGAGCTTTTGGTTCCTGGTCCAGTGTTTTTTCCACATACTGCTTCTCCTGTCATTCCTCTTAACAATATCCCTAGTATTCAACCAACCTGAGAACCAAACACCAAAATGTTCCCTAATTGTGACAGATAGAATACTTCTTGTATGATTTCAATCCTCTCACAAAGAGAAGGAATCTTAAGCTCACTTTGTGTAAACTTCTATTCAGGAGGTGTTGAATGTTGCAAAATAGCATTAATATTTCACATCTTCTAATCTCTGAATCAAACTCACATAAACTCATGTCATTTCTTTTGTACTTGAGCCCTGAGCTGATGTTATCATGAAAACTTCAGTTTTGAAAATCTAATCAACTGTCATCTGTCTGAAGGGCAGCATTTTGCCGACATTAAGTAATATTGGGAACTGTGCTAGATGGGTTGTGAAGACCATATGACAGCAACCACTTGCAAATACAATGAAAACATTTCGAAGTTCTTCTTTTCAAAAGCTTAAGTATTTGTTTGTGTTGTGACCATGAAGATTACTTGCTTGCCCTCATTTCACAATGAACCATATTCTCATGGCCTATCTTAACGTAGCTTTGGCTAAGACAATTTCTAATTATTGTTCTCCTCTCAGACAGAAACATATGTTAAGTCATAAATTAATTTTTTTAATGTTCCCAAGACTTCCAGTCTGCTGGGATTATCTTGTTCTCTAAGAAAAATGGACTCAAATACTGACCACATATAAGATAGAAAACCCCAATATACAAAATATATCCAAGGAATCATAATTATCTATAAGTTCTCAGTCTTTATCTGTAACCTTTATGCAACAAGTTTTTCTGAGATTCTGGGACAATGTAGAGGTTTATATCTCAAAACATTATAGCAAATAATTTTTATTGAGGTATAATAGACATATGTTTATATTAGCTTCAGGTGTACAGCTATGATTTGATATTCGTATGCATTACATGATGACCTCCGCAGTAAGTCTAATTAACATCCATCACCATACAGTTACATTTTTTTCTTATGATGAGAACTATTATGATCTACTCTCTTATCAACTTTCAAATATGCAATACACATGCAAATATAAACTATAGTTTATATTGCACAGCATTATAGTCACAGATATAATGCTGTACATTGCATCTCCATGAATTATTTATATTATTGCTGAAAGTCTGTGCTTTTTTTGACCCCTTTATCCATTTCACCCACTCCCATCCCCCATCTCTGGCCACCACCAAACTGTCCTCTATATCTATGAGCTTTTCTTTTTAATTCCACATATAAATGAACAAATAATTCTACCACATAGAAGTGAGCAAATAATTCCACCTATAAGCAAATAATTTTACACTGAATTTTAGATGCTTATCATAAAACTTATTAAACACTCTGGCCTCTTAGTTTTCACTGAAAATCTCTTTTATTGGAACTATAAAGTTGAGCCTCTTTTCTCTACCTCTTTTGACTTCATTTTCTCTTTTGTTCATTAGTTCTCCAAATACATATTTATATCTCATAGAGGGAAGTTTAGATATAATTTTATCTCATTTCCTTCCCAAACTGGTGAGATCTGAAAGTTAATTTTGTTTGCAAAATAGCAGGTTGATTTCTAAGATAACCCCCTACAACCCAAACCTTTGTATAATCCCTTCCCATGAGTGTAGTTAACACTCTTACTTCAAACCACTAGAATGTGGCAATCAGATGTCACTTCTGTGAGAATGTTATATTAATTGGCAAAGATAGGGCGTTCCCATCGTGGCGCAGTGGAAATGAATCCGACTAGGAACCATGAGGTTGCGGGTTCAATCCCTGGCCTTGCTCAGTGGGTTAAGGATCCAGCATTGCTGTGAGCTGTGGTGTAGGTTGCAGATGTGGCTCAGATCTGGCATTGCTGTGGCTCTGCTGTAGGCCGGCAGTTATAGCTCCAATTACACCCCTAGGCTGGGAACATCTATACGCCACGGGTGTGGCCCTAAAAAGCAAAAAAAAAAAAAAAAAAAATAGCAAAGATAAAGGGATTCTGCAAATGTAATTAAAATTCTTTGCCAATGAACTTTATCAAAAGGAAAATTATCCTGGGTGGGCCTGACTTAATCATGTGATTCCTTTAGAAGAGGTCTGAAAGTCAGAGACAGTAAGAGACTCTCTCTGTCTCCTGGAGAAGCAAGCCACCTCATATTTTACAGATCCAGTGAAATGAATTCTGCCAATAAACATGTAAGTTTAAAAGAGGACACCAAGCCTCAGATGGGACCCCAGGCCCAACCAACATTTTGACTGCAACACTGAGCTCCAAGAACAGAACTCTTTAAGCTATGCCTGTACCCTGGACCCACAGAAAATGTGAGACAATAAATGGAAGCTGTTTTAAGCTGCTAAATTTGTGATTTGTTACACAGTAATGGAAAACTAATACAATGTCCATTTCTAAATTCATGGGAATCTTGGACCATTTCCTTTCCTCACCGCTGTAACTGCAACTTTTTAAGATTGGTTTGTTTGGAATCCCTGTTAATGGAGCAGAGTCAGTGAAAATCAATCAGCCTGAATATAAAACGAAACAAAGGTGAGCATATCTGAGGAATAAAAATAACCAGCCAGTCTACAGAAAATATTATGATCATTTCATTATGAGAATTGTTAAGAATTACAGAGTGGTTAGAACATTGATTTCCATCCAAATAAATTAATAATTGGCATCTTTGATTGAAAAACAAATATAGGAGTTCCCATCGTGGCACAGCAGAAACGAATCCGACTAGGAACCAAGAGGTTGTGGGTTCGATCCCTGGCCTTCCTCAGTGGGTTAAGGATCCTGCGTTGCTGTGGCTGTGGCGTAGGCCAGCAGCTACAGCTCCAATTAGACCCCTAGCCTGGGAACCTCCACAAGGATGCAGGTGCAAGACAAAAAGACAAAAAACAAAAACAAAAACAAAAAACAAAACAAATATACACACACTGAAATAGCTATATTTTCCATTTATTTATTGAGACATAATCCTTATTTATGATAATGAAGCTGCAATAATGTCATCAGGATATTTGATTTAAGAAGTTTTCTTGAGTTCCCATTGTTGCTGAGTGGTAAAGAACCCAACTAGTGTCCATGAGGACATGGATTTGATCCTGGCCTTCCTCAGTGGGTTAAAGATCCAGAGTGGCCATGAAGTGTGGTGCAGGTCACAAACACAGCTCAGATCCTACAGCATGGCTGTGGGGTTTGGCGTAGGCCGGCAGCTGCAGCTCGGATTGGACCCCTAGCCTGGGAACTTTCATATACTGCAGGTGCAGCCCTAAAAAGCAAAAAAAAAAAAAAAAAAAAAAAGGTTTCTTAATAATGTAGGTAGATCTACTGTGTGCCACTATATATGACTAATCACAGTTACCTCCAAGCTGAGAAGCCAGGACATTGGAACATAAACAAAGCTACTTCTGGGCCAAGTAAAAGAATTAGTCTATTTAGAACCACAGAAACTGAATTAATTCACAGATCCTTGTTATGTACGCAGATGATTATCTAATAGCTATGAAATCTGTCCTTAGATTTATGGAATACTCATTCTTAATTTTCATCATATCTTAGGTTTGCCAGATTTAAATTTGAATTTTATAAACAAAACATATTTTGTTAGTATAGCTAGTATAGGTATATTCCATAGACTGGAGCTTAGTGTATATTTTTAGTAAGTATACTGAGTGATTCTTTGGAATTCTGGCATCCTGAGAACAAATACACTTTATGTCAGAGCCTGTGCTCAGCTCTGGGGATGCAGAAATAATCTAAGACAGTCTCTCTGCTGGAGTTTCTCATTGACAAGTACTAGGTGTGGGGAAACACAAAAATAATTACCTGATCTTCTTTCTCCATTTTACTGCTCTGTAAAATATCACCAGTTTTCAGTTTCATTAGTTTTATGACCAGAGTTTTATTGTTAGCCTGTGACCTTGCTCATATTTTAGAAATACAATTGATGCTTTTTAAATACTCAGAGTTTACAGAGTGCCAAGCAGTTATCAATGAACCATCTATTTCTTTGTTATTTTCAAAACATCTCTAGTTGCTCTGTCCTACTTTCACTAAGTTGGTTGCGATTAAAGATGAAAATATCCCAAGAAAGCAACATGTTCAAAGTGTTCTTAACAAGAGATTTTGAAATATGTGACCTGTCAGAAACAAGGATTTCAAAGAGTGACAGTTAAGTTCATCCAACTCCCACCTACTGCTGTGCCTTAGAATCGGTACTACCGCCTTTCAACTAAAAGCAGCAAACACTGCACGTAAGACACAAGAAAATTCTTTATGCTGATCTGGAAGTCATTCTCCACTTCGCGACTATTCATGTCCTTATTAGGACTGTTAGCATCACAGACAAGATTTATAACTACTATAAGTCCCCCTTTTCAACACCCCTTACCCTGATGTATTTTTTCCATAGCACTTACCGTCTTGTACTATACTGTAGCAGTTACTTGACAACTATCTTTACTGTTTATTGTCTATCTGTCCCCACTGTTTATTGTCTATCTGTGGACTATAACTTCCACACAAAGTAGAGATTTTTTCAAGCAGTTTTGTGCAGCAATACCTCTTCACTGGAGGAGAGCTAACTAGCCTGTAGGAAGTGCTCATTAAATTTGTTAGGAGTTCCCCCCATGGCTCAGAGGTTAGTAGACCCAACTGGCATCCATGAGGACACGGGTTCAATCCCTGGCCTCGCTCAGTGGGTTAAGGATCTGGAGTTGCCATGAGCTGTGGTATAGGTCACAGACCTGGTTCAGATCCCATGTAGCTGTGGCTCTGGTGTAGGCCGGCAGCTACAGCTCCGATTGGACCCCTAGCCTGGGAACCTCCATATGCTGGAGGTTCATAAAAAGACAAAAAGACCAAAAAAAAAAAGAAAAAGAAAAAAAAAGTTAGATGAGGAGTTCCCGTCGTGGCGCAGTGGTTAACAAATCAGACTAGGAACCATGAGGTTGCGGGTTCGGTCCCTGCCCTTGCTCAGTGGGTTAACGATCCGGCGTTGCCGTGAGCTGTGGTGTAGGTTGCAGACGCGGCTCGGATCCCGAGTTGCTGTGGCTCTGGCATAGGCTGGCGGCTACAGCTCCGATTCGACCCCTAGCCTGGGAACCTCCATATGCTGCGGGAGCGGCCCAAGAAATAGCACAACAACAACAACAACAAAAAGACAAAAGACAAAAAAAAAATCAGTAATGTAGAAGGATCACAACAAAACAAACTCAATGACCCATATAGGAAATAAGGTCCAATCCATGGCCTCATGAAAATCTTTCTGCCAGAATATCTATTTTATAGCATTTCTTTCAATTCTATAGGACTTATGAAGCTTAACATACAGCCAGGATAGAATCCATTTTCAGATATCTCTTTTATATTAGACAACGCATGAGATGCACTGATAAAGTCCAAAAATAATTATTTTTGGGGAAAAAAAAACCCACTAATTTAGAACTCTCTCTAGAGTAAGCCTTTTTTTAGATCATGCTTCTGTATAGCTATTCTCCTTCCCCTCGTGTAGGAACAAATGTGTTTTGGAGGCCAAAGAGCAAAAAGCATAAATAAAAAAAAAGAGAGAGAACATAAGCAGTGTACAAAGTAAGCCCTAGATAATCAGTAAGCACTATATTTACCTCACTTAGTACATTTCTCTACTTTTCTCCAGGCTTATGCACAGAATTAAAATTTATGTGAAAGTTGCCATTTTACTGGCTCTCTAACCATAAGAAAGTGGAAAGAGCATGGGATTTAGAGTAGCCTACAACTTGAAATTCAGCTCTAGCCTCTACTAGCTATATTATATTTGCAAATTACTCACATTCCCTGAGTTTCAGTTTTCTCTTTTGTGAAACTATGACAGCAACATTTACTAGACATGGCTCCTGGGAAAACTCCCAGTATGGTAGGTGGAACATACCACGTGTACACCAGAAGCCAATTCTAGTTATCATTCAAGGACTTTGCTCCAGAAAGTCTTTCTTTCAACAAGCATTCTTTTGCATTGCTCCATCAACTTATAAACATGCTTCTATCGCACTTTCTTAAAACTCACGCACTCATACTTTTGATTCCAGGTCTCTCCAATTACCACTTTATTTCCCTCATTTCTTTAAAAATAAAACTGCTCAGAAATGTATAGTCCCTTCCCACCATCTCTTTTATATACAACACCACCGCTTCAATCCCACTTTTGTTGATGTTACCCTTCCAAATCTGTAAATCCAATAATCACTGTCAAGTTGCACCTCACTTGACTTGTCAGCAACATTCAACACAATAAGGCTATGTGTTCCATCTATCCTGAAATAACTTTCTTTTTTGGCCCCCAGGACATCACACTTTCCTGGTTTTCCTCCTATCTCATGGCCACTCAGCCTCCTTTTCTTTTCCTCTCCTCTTGTTTTTCAGATCTCTTAGTAACAGTTATTGAGCCTTTCATCTTTTCCAGCTACCCTCATCCTCTGTGCCCGTCCCCATTCTAGGACTACAACCATCATCTCCACACTGATGACTCTCAAATTCACACCTCTAAGCGAGACTGCCCTGCCAAAATCAAGACTCAGCGACCCAATGCCCTCCCTGATTTTACCTCTCAGATGCTTAGCTGGCTTCTCTGACTTAACTTTCCCAAAATAAGTTTCCAATCTAAAGACACCTCCTCCAAGAGGTCTCCCCGCTTCCACCTTTCACCTCTACAGTCTATTCTCAACAACACAGCAAAGTCATTCTATGGAAGATGTAGGTCATTTCTTGGCTCGAATCCTCCAATTCCTCCCATTTACTCTAAATTCCATTTCAGATATTCATGTAGTTTTCATCTAAATGTCCCTTTTCAGTGAGCCTTTCCCTGGCTTAACTATTTGAAACTGCAAACCCCAATTCCTAGTACACTCGCTCCTATATCCCTACTTATTTTCTCCACAGCACTTATTAATTCCTAACACACCATTCAATTTACTTATTGATTTTTTAAATTGTTTTTCTCTGTCCACAGGAGTGGAGGCTCCATGTAGGCTAGTTTGGCTGTTTGGCTGTTTAATTTTCTGATGTATCTCCAGCATCCAGAACAGTGTCTGACACATAGTAGGTGCTTAATAAAAGTTTGTTAAAGAATATTAGACATTAAGGAAGAAAGGTATTAAATAAACTGGCAAAGGCCATATATTCACCTATGCAATTTGGTCTTGCTTATAATATGCATAAGTAAAATGTGTAAATTATTATATAGTTTTATTCATACATTTATTCAGTAAGCATTAAAAGCTTAATTCTGGAAAGTATAATATAGAACCATTTTGAATCACAATACTTTACATCTGTATGACTAATATAATATTAGAAATCAACTATACCTCAATAAAATAATCATTTTTAAAAGTACTATGCCTAAAAATAAATATAAACAAATAAATAAATAGGAAGAAGCATGCCAAATGAAGGAGTTTATAATTTAGGAGAAGAGTAAAGGTATATGTACAAATAATGATAATAACATTATTATATATGCTACATTAAAATATATTATAGAGTAGATAATAAGACAGTAGATAGTTAAATGTCTGCCATCCATAGAATACTGTCTTTTTTTTTTTTTTGTCTTTTTGCCATTTCTTGGGCCGCTCCTGCAGCATACGGAGGTTCCCAGGCAAGGGGTCAAATCGGAGCTCTAGCCACTGGCCTACGCCAGAGCCACAGCAACGCAGGATCCGAGCCTCATCTGCAACCTACACCACAGCTCACGGCAACACAGGATCCTTTACCTACCGAGCAAGGCCAGGGATCAAACCCACAACCTCATGGTTCCTAGTCGGATTCGTTAATCACTAAGCCACGACAGGAACTCCAGAATACTTTAATTTTTAATAATGTTATCACATAGACTATAACACCAAAGATATGTTTAGCAAAATAATTATAAGCAGAGATTAAATAAATTTGGGAAGTTCTAATTAAATTAGGTTAAAGAAATTTTCCTTGCTGTAGAGCTCATCAGAGGCTATACTAAGGTATACTGTGACTGTATAAGAGAAGAAACGACCAGATTTAATTTGGTCAAGAAGTTAAGTTTTTTTTTTCTTTTACTAATGTTCTGAGGAACACTGAAGCACATGGACATAAGACTTTTCACTTTGTTCGCAAAAATAACTCTTTGCATTAATGTATTTATTTAACAGATGAGAAGCTAAGGCTCAGAAAGAGTTCATAAATTGTCCAAGGTGACCTAGGAAACCCACAGGCTTTCCCAGTGGAAAACCTGAGGATTCAAATACAGAGTTTTGATTCCTAAGTGAGGAAATCTTCCCCAACCTAAGTTAGGTACACTCTTCTTGGCATGAAAATGCATACCCCTCTCATTGCACTTGCCACAATGCTCAATAATTCCTCTGCTCTGTTAGATCCTCGTTAAACAGTAACTGTGAGTAACTGATTTTTACATAGTGATGCCTAGTATATATGCACAGGCATGGGGAGGAAGTGCTCAAAGGCATGTGTTGAACGAATGAATAAAATTAACTGTATTATTAGCTAAAATATAGCTTCAAATTAAAATGATTCTGATTTTTTCTAATACATATTCTATTTGTAAAGAATTCATCGAGTAAATTCAATGCATCCTAAAAGTTCTTCTCTCTTTCCTCTCTCAAATACAAGACTTTGTATCCCTGAGTTAGTAGGCAATTTGACAATAAAAGTATAGATCTGATTTCTTTAGAAAATGTAGGTATTGCCCATTTATAACTTGGGAAACACAGATTTTGTTAGGAAAAAAACCTGAATATTGACAGAGGAACCGAATAAATCTTATTTAGGCATTTTCAATAGAGTCACTAGCTTACTTATTAGTTCTTTATCAGTTCTTTCTTCTGATAAAATTGAATAAAAATGGATGGAGAATAACAATTCTGATATATACCAATTAAGGTACTTCGTTGTTGGCTGATATTACTGAAACCAGGGACCATTAAAAGTATTTATACTCTCCACATCTTACCCTTAAGAAAGGTCCTGAGTCCTTCTGAGCATGCCCAAGGCTGACTACTTAGAATTTTAATGCCCCAGAGTCGAAGTGGTCTATTGGCTCGGGGCACCATCGGTTTTAAACACTGCTAATACAAAAAGCAGTAAGCAATTTCCCTAGAGTTTCCACTGCTGCTTGTGAACAAATTTGTTTGTTTTTCTTTAACTACTATTCAAACTTAAATAGCACTCAATGTCCAGCTCATTATCCTCTTCCAAATGTGAAAATCTGTTCCCAGAGATGACTTGGCGTAATTTTGATTGGAGTTTGTTTTCACATATTCAAGAAAATAGCACAGTTAACCACAAAGACTAAAAGTATGGCCCAGAGGATTATAAAGACCAATGAATACTGACAAATGTAGCACATTTGCTGTCTTCCTATTATTCATTCTTATTCTTTGGGCAGAGGGGCTACCTAGCATCAGCAGAAGCTGAAGTCTAATGAAATTTAAGAATTAACCAGATATTACATCAAAGAAGTAAGAAATAAAAAAGAAAGCAGAAGTAAAAGTATTGTAGAGTGTGAATACAACTTTTACGAAGAATTAAACATGGAGGGAGTTCCCATGGCGGCTCAGCGGGTTAAGAGCCTGATTAGTATACATAAGAATGCAGGTTCAATTCCTGGTCTCACTCAGTGGGTTAAGGATGCAGCCAGGAGGTGAGGTGAAGGTCGCGGACATGGCTTGGATCTGGTGTTGCTGTTGCTGTGGCTGTGGTGTAGGCTGGCAGCTACAGCTCCAATTCAACCCCTAGCTGGGGAACTTCTATAGGCTTTGGTTGTGGCCCTAAAAAGAAAAAAGAAGAATTAAACATGGATACTTTACCTCTGTGCTGAGACCAGCTCAGCAGGTTGGGGCTGAAGAACTTAAGGAAAAAAGTTAACATACAAGACACAGAGACATTTATCTTAAGTAAAGGTGGAAACCGGGGGACTCAAGGTCTCAGGGACCAAGAAGGCAGCCTTAAGAAACCACACTGCTTTTATTGTGCTCTTGAGTTTACATCAAGTGAGGAGGGGTTTGTAGGTGCAGGATATAGGTTTTTTTTTTTTAAGTTATTTTAAAAGTTACATAGCCGATTGCTGATTAAGCTTTTATTCTGACCTTTAGGTATTTAACAATCATTAGCATTTGAGGAAGCCTGGTGTCAGTTATCTATGCATAGCATTCTAGAGAATCACCATTGTGCTTCTGCCTATCTGCAGCAACCCTGCGCTCCCCTTTCTTTTATTCTTAAGAGGACAAACCAGGCTGTGCAAATGGTGTGCCAATCTGCACAGGTCCAGCGTGCCTAAACCAACGCATTAAGTCCTTATTCAGCTGACCCTATGAATAACTTATGCCTTTAGGTCTTTGTTCTTAAGCTTAAGTCATTTACCATCACTGCGACTGTTTTTCAAGCAGGAAGATGGGGTAAAGTAAAGCAGGATGAGATGGAGTTTTCAGCATAGAAAATAGAAGCAAAGAGGTTAAGAAGATATTGTGGAAACAAGTGCGACACCTATGGAAATTTTACATACATCTGCTTAAAAGATTTACATACAATGCTTTTATCAGTAATGAATACTGAGTGAATCAGTAATGAATAATTCTCAACAGTTCACTCTTTTAAAACACCTTTTTTTTTCTGTGAAATTAATCCATGATTTCTTTTAAAATTATTAACAAATGCTTGCAATATTATTTAGATTGCTCCCCCAGCCCAGTTCTCTCGTTCAGAGATTTTTCAAGCTTGGGTATAATGATAGGCTTTAGGAGTTCCCATCCTGGCTCAGCGTAAACAAATGACTAGTATCCATGAGGATGCAGCTTCAATCCCTGGCCTTGCTCAGTGGATTAAGGATCCGGCGTTGCGAGCTGTGGTATAGGTCGCAGACACAGCTAGGATCTGGCATTGCTGTAGCTGTGGCTAGGCTGGCAGCTGGAGCTCCAATTTGACCCTTAGCTGGGGAACCTTCGTATGCCACGGTGCAACTCTAAAAATAAGTAAGTAAGTAAGTAAATAAATAAATAAATAAATAAAGATAAGCTATAGGAGATATCCAAACATAGTATTTCAGACAAATGAGCATTTTTCTCAGGAGCATCTATACCATTTTCCAGGCCATCAAGTGTGTTTAACGCAAAAACAAAAACATCAAGAATGTGTTTAAAACATTTAAATTGACTTACATTCATTTAAACACCTGGTCTGATGCTCAAGGCAGTGGACTAGAATGACTCTGCTTGCATGAGAAAAGAAAACATTCATAATAGCAAATACTCACTTGTCAGTTTAAAATCATCATGGCTAATTTTAAAGTAAAACAGACTATACTCACTCATTTTTTTTTCAATATTTGAAAATGTCTCTGGGGAGTTCCTGTTGTAGCTCAGAGGTAACAAACCCAACTAGGATCCATGAGGATGGTGGTTCAATGCCTGGCCTTGCTCAGTGGGTTAAGGATCTGGTGTTGCCATGAGCTGTGGTATTGGTCGCAGACACGGCTTAGATCCTTCATTGCTGTGGCTGTAGTATAGGCTGGCAGCTGCAGCTCCAATTCAACCCCTAGCTTGGGAACTTCCATATGCAGTAGTGTGGTCCTAAAAAGCCAAAAAGAAGCAAAAAAAAAAAAGATTTGAAAATGTCTCTGAATAACAGTGGCAAGTGGGAGTAAGCAAAATAAAAGCTTTAGGCTTCTCCAGGGCCAGCTTCAAACCATGCAAAATGCTGTGGTCCATCCTTGGGCCAGTTACTTGACCAGACACACTTTGATCTTTCTAATCCAAAATAGCATGTATTATTATAGGAGAAAATGTCCCAATAAAATGTAGAAAGGGGAGACCCCGGCCATGATGACTAAGCAAAGTCTAGCCAACTGCCCCAACCAGTCTTCCCCCATGCATCTGCTTCTGTAAATTTGTTTCCGCATCTACTACCTTGCCTGACGTCACTCCAGTCCAACCAGCCAAGCTTGGACCCAGACGACGTAGCCCATAAAAGCCTTGTGAAACCCTTCTTCTGGGCTCAGACTCTGGAGAGCGATCTCGTCTGAGCCTGCCGGCGTAATAAACCTGAGTTCTCCAACTCTCCGAGTGCTCACTTGGTTTCTCGCTGGGTAAAAGAGCTGATCCACTACGGCCACAGAGCTACTGGAGCTGGTACGCTACAGCCACGGGGCTGTCGCCAGAGCTGATAACGCTGCAGCACAGGGCTGCTGGGTATCTGCCGTAACATTTCAACATAGAGGAGGTATCTCACACATGCTAACTGCCCAATATATACCAGCTTCAGTCTCTTCTTATCTTCTTTCAATTGTTATAATTGTGTACAAACAATATCATATTCTCATTTCCATTTTCTCAGAAGTTTTAGTTTTTGATAACAGAGTGTAGTGACCGGCTCTATTTTTCTCATTGTCTTTAGGAAAGTACAAGTTACAGAAAAAAAGGTCAGTGTTTCAATAATTCATCAAATCAATTTGTATCCTGGCCAAATTCATTTTTAAGAATACTGAAAGCAAATCAATTGGGCTTGCCTACATTTTATTCATATTGTAGATACAACAACATGGGAAAGTAAAGTTTGATTCAGAGGTGCCCAGGGCAGAGGGGTGGGGGGCAGTCGTCCTGAGGAAAAGAGAAAGTTGGATGGCAAAGATAAGCTTCCACACTCTCTCATCCAGGACAGTTTCCTTCAGATCTAGTCCTGCGGATGGCCATTGAGAAGGCTGGTTTTGATTCTCATGGAGTTCTGGCAGTATTATTCATGCTGAAACTTTAGTACTTTATGAATCTTTTACCAATAACACTATTCCCAAAATTCTCATAAAGATTCAGTAACATGATAGAACTCCCTGGGAATACCAAACATAGAAATGAGTATTAATGGTGAGATATTGAAAAAGATCATATGACCTGCTAAGGCAATATGTAAAGGCTGTGATCATTTACACTTCTCCCAACTAACCCACCTCTGTTCACCATACATGCATCTTAGTTACAGTTAGAATGTAATCCAACAATGAATTGAATCCTAAATACTTTGTATTACATATGAATTTGCCATAACATTTAAGTAAAAATTACTCTGAATTTTTTTCATCTAATTTTCATTAACTACATTTCTTGATGTGGAAGTTGTAATATGCAAGTGATATTTCATTATAGAGAATTTTTTACAAAGATAAACTTTTCTCCAAAACATTGTCTTCTGCACATCAAATATTTAATGTCACTTTAAAATTACATTTGTATTTTTGCAACATGAAGTGCATTAGACAGATGCAACTTTTTTCCATTACTGAAGAAAACACACAGTAAGTCAATTATACATAAAGCTAAATATAGTTTTTGGCACTCCACATATGAATAAAAGTGAAAGTATCCTTTTTCTTAAATATTTCTAGTAGCAGATCTACTACAATTATTATTCTGACCTTGATCAGCAACAGTTCATCTTATGAAGGTGATTAGACCAGCAGCAAATTAACTCAGAATTGGAGACTTTTAGAACTGCAAAATTCTATCATTACTCAAGTAGGATAGGAGCCCATAGTATATATTTAAAACATGATTATAATACCTAAGAATCACTTTACTAGTATTTTCTAATTTGGGTACAAAACAACTAGCCTCAGAGCAAGGTGTATATGAAAAAGCAAAAAGAGACAGAGCGTGCAACATTGTAAATTAACTAAATGTTATTAAAAAATATATTTAAAATAAGAGGTGGGGAGGTGTGGGGAGTAGAGAGGCAGAAAGACTTTCTTTTTCTTTTTTCTTTTTTTTTTGTCTTTTTGCCTTTTCTAGGGCCACTCTAAGGAAAAAACCTAGATATCCAAAAGCCAAGAAAACTTTGTAAGATGACACTGCTATTGGGAAAAAAAAAAAAAAAAAAGCCCTGTGGATGGGGTGAATGCAAGAATTTTTAGGACCAGGGGTGTTCCATTTTAAAATATTTGGTACTGACTATATAATTGCCACCCATTACGCCAACTTCTCCTCCATTTTACCAGATCTTCAGTAAAGTCTCCTGTACCCCCATAAGTTTATAACATTGATACATTCATTTAATTTTATCCACTACCCCTCCCCTGCACTCCCACCCCCAATTTCAGAAATTACACTTCCCATTTTGTCTGGCATAATACAAAATAGAAACAGAAGAGTAGGACTGAGAAGTACTTTAGTAGGAATGTAACTCAGCATCAAGGATAATGATAAAAATACAAGTTCTATAAAAATTTACAGAGAATCTTGGAAAGTATTGTATTTTTATTCGATCTTATAAGATCTTAAGCAGCAGAGTGATTTCTGCTAGTAGTCATGTTACGATGGTGAGGTAGGCAAAATATAGGTCCCCAAAGATGTTCATATTCCTAATCCTGGAAGCTGTGAATATGTTACCTTAGATAGCAAAAGTAAATTAAGGTTGAAGACGAGATTACATTTGATTATCAGTTGACCTGGAGATGTAGCAGAGATTATTCTACATCACATAGCCTCTGGATGAGGTCCCTCTGAACCAGATAATCTTTCTCTGAACCATTAGCTGAGGCCAGCAAAGGACCAAATCACACCCTCTAAGTAGGACTACTATGGCAAATTTACCATTAGCTCAGAAATGTATGTTAAGGTCTGATCAGATACTCATAACTTTGTCTATTATATTATGGAATTTGTTAATTAATTAACATTAATTCTCATTTCCTCCTTCATATGTCTGTATTTCTCAGATATCCTTAAAATCTTTTTCCGCAGGAAACTCCCCAACCAATCAGCTTTTTCATTCTTATTCTTAGGCTGTGAATCCTGCTAAAAATGGCCACACAGTCATATAGACTGGTAGCATTAGAAATCTGTATTCTCTGCTCTCTTCTTGGTTTGCCCCTCCTACCACTTCCCAAAGAGACTATACCAAGCACCTCAGGATGAATCCAGTGTCTCAGGATGTCTCTGTCCCACCATCCGTGGTCCATGGTAAGTGGAGAGTAGAAATTACAAGTCATGAACTACCTGAAGGTCCTTACTTCTCTCCCTACTATACACACATGTGTATCCTAAACCCGCCCCTAAACCCTTTAGAACACCAGAAGGAAGTGGATTTTCACCCTCTAATCAAATATTATCCCAGCCATGTGAGCTCTCAAACAGGCTTTTAAAAGACTATCCTCTCTCTAGTCTGTTATCCACACTTTCTACCCTAAACCTTGTTCTTTCAAGTGACTCATGCTCCTGAATGCAATATGCAACTCCTAAATTAAAAAATACAGAATCTATCCTCCATTCACTTATCCTTATCATCTATAATTAATGACTTGAAAATCTTTATCTTTTACTCAGATTAGACTAACTGAATTATAGTTTATTTGATGATCAATTTATGAGATAGTTTTAGATTTCTCTCTCATCTTCTACTTCAAAATACACACTAAGTCTTATCCATACGGCTTTCCAAGTACCTTCTGAATCTGTACACTTCTATTTCCATGCAATAACTTGACCTGGACCATTATTTATCTGTAACTTTGCAACTATCCAACTACACAGTATACATGCATCCTACCCATGCATCTATACCCATACCTGCATCTGTACCCTTTTGTCACAGGAGATAAATTTGTCCACGCTTTTTTCCAACACTAAGTTGCATTTTACAATGGATCCCATATCCTCTAATTTACTCAAGGTCTTTCATCATTTTTATCTCCTGCATTATCAAGTCTGCCCTCTTGACAGGGTCATTTCCATTAACTTATTATGAACAAGCTATTATCTTCCATCTTAAAAACTAAAAACTCTCCATTGACTCCACATAGTCCTCCATCCACTATCATTATTTTCCCTTATCTTTAGAGCAAAACTTTCCTAATCTCCACTTTTTCTTTTCCTATTCTCTTTTCTTCCACTTTTTCCAACTCTCTTTTGAACCTACTTTAATCAGCCTTTTGTCTCCACCATTATTACCAAACTGCTATGGTTAAAATCACAAATAGCCTACAAGTTTAAAATCAAATGGTTTTGTCTCTTCCTCCATCTATCAGTAACATATAATACAATAGTTTCACTCATTCCTTTTTGAAACATTTCCTTAATTTGATTTGTGGAACACGTGGTTCTCCCTGTGCCAGTAACACAAGCTAATCCTGCTCATGCTCCTTTGCCAGATCCTCTTTTTATTTCTAACCACCAAATGTTGGCGTGCCACAGCACTTAGTTCTCTGACTCATCTACTCAATAGACACTCATTCCCCAAGAAAATGATCCATCGCCATGGTTTAAAATAAATTTATATGCTGACAATCCCAAATCTGTATTTTCAACCCAGATTTCTCCTCCAAATACTGTCTCATCAATTACCTAAAATCTCCACTTGGATGGTTAGAGGCAACTCAACATAGTTAATAGCAGAACACATGACATCATCAACCCCTTTCCTGAAAGGGTCTCTTTGGCATCTTAGGGAACAGCAGCTCTATCTTTTCCAACTGCTTAGGCAAAAAACGCTGAGGTTGTACTTATCATATTATAGTCAGTAGCAAATGCTCTCAACTTGGTATTCTAAGTATATCCTAAAACAAATTCTCCTCATACCTCTACCATCATTATAACCCTTTTCTAAGCCACCAACATTTCTGTGCAGGATAAGTACATCAGTCCTGACTTCTTTACTCACATAGTTTCTTCTTTAGAAGGAGACAGAACTATCTTGAATGTGATACAGATTATGTCATTCCTCTACTCGAACCCTCCATCTCAGTCAGGACAAAAGCCAAAGCACTAAAAATGGCTAAGGTGACAATGTGTAACCCAGCTCCCAACCACCTCTCTTGTTTCTGGATGAGAGATCTTCCTGAATGAAAATCTTTGCCAGTCATTACACTACTTTGAATCCTCAGTGACCACCCCCTTCTCCCCGCTTCAGAATAAGCCCTGATCCTTAGAAATGCATTCAGTTCTTCATTCTCAAGCCCCTGCCTACCTCTCTGGTCTCAGTTCCTGTCATTGCCTTTTCTAAGAGCACCCTATTTTACTTTCTCATTAAGTTGTATACTTGTGCCTCCATTTTGTTGTATAAGTTATTCCTTCAGCTTCAGATAACTTCCACCTAGAATCCTCCTTACCATCCACTCAGGAGGCCTCTTCTTCGGCTGAATAATCATTTTCTTAGACTCCCTTTAAATTTCTAAAGAGGAAGAAGAACTTCCTTTCTTGCTCTAGAGTGTGCTCAGTAGAATTTTGTATATAGAGTGTACTTATCATATTTGTATTAAAACTGTTAGTCTATTTGTCTGTCTCCCTCTCTGAACCATCCATTGCTCATTGGGAGTGATGGGAAGCACATCTTTAAGACCTTAGCCTTTAGCACAGTGTTTGGCATATGGAAAGTTTTCAAAAACACTGAACAATATCATCAACCAATACCAAATGTAAGTATGGCTATATAAATTGATTGGCGTTCTTTGAAAAATTTTGGCCATTTAACTATCTGACTATTTTATTTTTTAACCATTTAAGCCAATTTAGCCAAATTCAGAGGAAAAAATGGTGGTCAGTAGAAAATAAAGGGTAAGAAAGCAATTTATATTTTATTTTACATTAATTTTTAATTCAAAACAGAGACAACCTATTTATAAACTGGGTCATTCTGATATTTACAAAAGTATTCCATTTAATAATTAAGGAGTGAAAATGTCCAAGTAAGATACTCCAGGAGCCTATACAACTCTCTTTGCTCTCTTTTCAAGAGTTTGTACTCACCAAACTGCTATACAGTGTCCAATTTTATTTTCCTTTACTTAATACAATTCTTAAGCTCTACTAGGTAGCACACACAATAAAAATCAAATGAAAAGACACCAGCACAGGTTACTAGCCTGTTTTACAATTCTTAGCTTAAGAAAAATTGCCTGACATCAATCGTCATGAAACCATCAGATTTTCTTGCCACAGTGCTTCTCTTTTTACTGTGATAGACATTAGGTTAATCATGACAGAGAAAAGGGGAAGAAATTCAGAAAAAGATTATCTGCTGATGACATGGCACGTGCTGCCTTTACATTGGTGTTATAATGTTTTGAACCACCACTTCTGCCCCTTTGGACATGATTGGAGCTATACTGTGTGTTAAGATTATTAAACTGTGTGGATTATGTCAATTGTTATCATGGAAGCAGGTGTCAGGATTTTCCTTTGTCACATCTCCATTCTGATTAAATGCTGGCACCATGGTATGCTTGTTTCATTTTATTCTTCTTTATCCTTCATCTGAGGTACTGCACCCATCACAATGTTTTCTTTCATTTGTTTGACACTTTCCTATACATAAAATACTTTAACATAAATTATCTCATACAAGCCTCATGATAACCCTAGGTGGTAAGCAGGGCTGGGATTGTTGCATAAATTTAATAAAACACAAAAGTATCATAGTGGGTACCATTCATTTATTGAAAACTTTCTCAACACCAGACACTTTAATAGGCACTTTCCATCCTTCTTAACCTCATAAACACAGGTTTTATAATTGAAGATATAGAGGCTAAGCAACATGTCTAAGGTAATGATAGTGGGCAGGATGGCTGAGAAGAGTGAATCAAGCTGCCAGAGAACAAAGGGGAATTAAGAATGAGAACAGATCTCCTCTGACTGGGACATGAGAAGGTAGCAAGTGATATAAAGAGTCTTCCCATGGAAGCAACTTAAATGTCCATTGACAGATGAATGGATAAAGAATACATATTAATATTATATATAAATGTATATTAATTAGTATATATTAATAGATGAAGATTATATATTATATAATCCATTGTATATATATGGATTATATATAATATAATGGACTATATTATAATATTATAATGGATAATATTATGGATTCCTACTTGCCATAAAAAAGAATGAAACAATGCCATTTCCAACAACACAGACAGACCTGGAGATTATCATACTAAGTGAAGTAATTCAAAGACAAATATTGTATGATATCACTTATATATGGAATCTAAAACATGATTCAAATAAACTTATTTACAAAATAGAAACAGACTCACAGACATAAAAAACAAACTTATGGTTACCAAAGGAGGAAAGGGGTGGGGGAGGAGTTTGGCATTAGCAGAAACAAACTACTATGAATAGAATAGATGGACAACAAAATTCTATTATAAAGCAGAGGGAACTACAATCAATAGCTTGTGATAAGGTGTAATGGAAAAGGATAGAAAATATCAACTGAATCACTGTGCTATACACTAGAGACTAATACAACATTGTAAAACCAACTCTTCTTCAATTTAAAAAAATTAAAATTAAAAAAGTATTCCATTCCTTTGCAACGCAGAAAACATCCACAATGTCTAGTGAATGTAAGCGTGGTAGTGATGAGGGGGCTTCAGATATCTGTGGAAAAAGGAAGTGAGATTATCCTGATGTATTTTTTTCACTGGCTTTTTAGGGCTGCACCCATGGCATATGGAGGTTCCCAGGCTAGGGGTCCAACTGGAGCTACAACTGCTGGCCTACACCACAGCCACAGCAACACTGGATCCTTAACCCACTGAGCAAGGCCAGGGGTGGAACCCACAACCTCACAGTTCCTAGTTGGACTTGTTTCCACTGTGCCATGATGGGAACTCCCTATTGTGATGTATTTAACGGTAATCATGGCAAAGCCTCGGCATGACTTTATGTGACCAAGTTCTGCCTGTGAAAGAATCAGCATCTCTCAGAGCTCTTCTCTCAGTAGGACAAAGTGAGAAATTTATTAGAAACCCAGATTTAGTTAACCCCGTGGAAAAACTCATCCACCTTAAACATTTCCAACAACCACTTCTGTACAAAAATATTTTATATGTTAGGAAAACTAGCTCACATTACATATTGTAATATATATATAATTCAACATTCACTTCTATATTCATTAACATTAGTATCATTTGCCATCTGGTTATCACAATCCATCTTCATCATTTAGGTTCCACAGCATTAGATGTTCTACGAAAAAAAATTCAGAACTCTTCCAGTACTTGAGACTAGTATTTAAAATGTCATAGATACGATATTAAAAATAATTTCATCTCATTGTGACAATTTTTCATTCTAATTTTCCCCCAGGGTGTGTGGTAACCTGGAACATGAGATATAGTAGATATAGATGAATTTCAAACTAAATAATAGTGATAGGAGTCCCCATTGTGGCTCACTAGGTTAAAGAACCCAATACAGAGTCCAGGAGGATGCAGGTTCAATCCCTGGCCTCTCTTAGTGGGTTAAAGATCCAACGTTGCCCTCATCTGTGATGTAGGTCACAGCTGCAGCTCGGATCCTGCATTGCTGTGGCTGCAGTGTAGGCTAGCAGCTGCAGCTCCGATTTGACCTTTAGCCTGGGAACTTCCATATGCGGCAGGTGTGGCATGAAAAGAAAAAGAAAGTGATAAACGTTTGATAAACTAGCATTTCTGATGACTGAACTAATATCAGACTTGAATTGCCTAAGAGAAATGGTATAATTTTGACACACAGTATTGCTTTTATAAAGAATTTTAATTCTTTATTCTTTCAAACATTTAGTATTTCTTCTCAGTTCTGCATAAACCCTGGATCTTGGGGTTCTAGCAAAACCCATTCATGTTAAATACAATCTGCCTTTTAAGGAGTTCAAACAGGTGTGCTAAACTTATTCCACAAGTATCTTTAATATGTTCTGAACAAATGTTGATTGTACTAAGCAATAATTTTTGTCTTTTAGTAGAAGCAATTGAGATAAAATAAATGTATAACCATTTAATTGCCAACAAAAAGTTTCCAATATTCTGAGTCACTGCCCACCCCCTCAGTATCCAAGTGAGTTACAAGTAAAATAAACTACAAACTCATTCTAAAGCAGTTTTAAAAATTCCACGTGTGAACAATATTTTAGCTAACAACCAGCCTACAGTCACCTGGTAGGTCATAATGCTTTCGTGGCTTCTCCACTCAAGAAATTAGCCCTACTGATAAAAGGTTATTCCCATTATTTCTTTCAATATAATGGGACTTCCCCTTCAAATACTATTTAAAATACAAGTACTATATTACTTCAGTGAGGAACAAAGTCACAATTAACACCAAGTTCATCATCAAATTATGATTTATCAACTACAGTTTTATTTTATTTTGTCTTTTTAGGGCTGCACCTGCAGCACAAGGAGGACCCCAGGCTAGGTGTTGAATAGGCGCTATCGCCACTGGCCTACACCACAGCCACAGCAACACCAGATCTGAGTGGTGTCTGCAACCTATACCACAGCTCACTGCAATGCCGGAGCCTTAACCCACTGAGCAAGGCCAGGGATCGAACCACAACCTCATGGTTCCCAGTCGGATTCGTTTCTGCTGCGCCATGATGGGAACTCCATCTTTAAGCCATTTTCAGTTTATTTTTGTGCATGGTGTGAGAGTTTGTTCCAATTTCATTGATTTACATGCAGCTGTCCAGTTTTCCCAGCACCACTTGTGTCTTTATGGATGCTAGTCAGATTCATTTTCACTGAGCCATGATGGGAACTCCATTAATTACAGTTTTTAAGGCAGATAAAGGTGGACCACACCCTAGAAAAAGTTACCATCTAGAGGAAAACAGAAACAGAAGCATGGGGGAAGAGGAGCAGAAAAATAAGAGCAAATCTGTATTTAACAGCACAACCCTGGAAAGCTAAGAGCTCAAAATGTAAGCCAATAATTGATTCTGGAACATGGAGAGACCAGAGCAGAGTTAGAGGTGGAAGGTAAACTGGATGACTAGCAATCAGCAATTCAATTGGTCGATGAAATATGTATTAAGGTTCTGTCAATATAGTATACTTGGTCTTGGTTATCTGCAAAATTTGAACAAATTTGAGTCTATATCCACAAAGAATTTGGTTTATGATGTAGCCTTAGGCTGGCTACATACAGGTGAGACAAGTTTATAATGAGGTCCTAGTGGTATACTGAATCATAAAATCCTTTGAAAGGAATCCAAGGAAGATTTGCCCTACTGAATCATAATTTCTCATTCATTAGAGAGATGCTCAGTGTTTTGAAAATGCACTTAGTCACTCGAAATTTAAACAAAAAGTACTGACAAATTCACAAGTCACTAAACTTGAACATGAATTTTAATATTAGCATTTTTCTTATATTGTCAAAAATTTTGTGTATTGTAGAATCACTTTATCAAAATGCAATTTTACATTTACCATCAGTTTTCACAATGCAAACAGGAAACTAATACTTAATATTTGCTAATATATTTAGAGTTCTCACTTAACATTCTTCCCTATAATACATTTAAGAGGATTCATGAGAGCAATGTTTCTCAGTCTTATCCAGAATAAACTGTTTACTTTCATTTTATTAACATTATGAAATCATGTATAATAACTCTGAGCATGAATACATTTTATACCCCCATAATTATGATAAAAACCCTAATCTGTTTATATAGCTTTTTAAGCATATATATGTATATATGTATATGCATATATATGTATGTATGTGTGTATATATAATATGCTTTTTTATCACATATGGAAGTTCCTGGGCCAGGGACTGAAAATGAGCCTATGCTGCAAGCTAGGTGCAGCTGCAGCAATGCTGGATCCTTTAACCACTGCACCAGGCCAGGGATTGAACCCACACCTCTGAGCTGCTTCAGTCAGATTCTTAATACACTGCATCACAGCAGGAACTCCACTTTGTAAGCATATTAACAAAAAAAAATGTAATTTTATTCTAAATACCTCAGTGCTCACAATATTCCTATCCTTGATTGCCTAGCTTTGATTCATATATGACCAACAAACTAAAGTATTTCCTTGATCAATTTTTATGAAGAACAGAATATAAATGACCCTTTAAGAGGAAGAGGATATTGGGAGTTCCCGTCATGGCTCAGTGGTTAACAAATCCGATGAGGAACCATGAGGTTGCAGGTTCAATCCCTGGCCTTGCTCAGTGGGTTAAGGATCCGGCATTGCCATGAGCTGTGGTGTAGGTTGCAGACGCGGCTCGGACCCGTGTTGCTATGGCCCTGGTGTAGGCCGGCAGCTACAACTCCGATTAGACTCCTAGCCTGGGAACCTCCAGATGTCGCAGGAGTGGCCCTAGAAAAGGCAAAAAGGCAAAAAAAAAAAAAAAAGAAAAAGAGGAAGAGGATATTATCAAAGAAAATTTGTTAATGATCCTGAAAAATAAGAGGAAGAGGAGAAGAGTAAGAGAGAAAAAGAGAAGAGAAGATATTAGGATCCATTCAAGACAGAAGAAAGGAGCTCTGGGGAAGAGAATACTTATCAAAGTATTCTTCAAAAGAAAAGGAGAAAGTAGCCTAAGAACTTGATGGGCAAAAATTTTCTACTACATTATATTAGTAAGTTGGTTTTCTCCTTCAATGCTTGTAGAAATTTTAAATTATTCTTTTAATTCATGAGCTTTCTTAGGTATGACATAGGGTAAACTCATTTTCATTTATCCTATCTCATTCGTGATAAAACTTATTTATCTCTTCTCTTGGCTCCAGAAATTTCTCTTCCAATTTGTAATTTTTTTTCTTTTGTTATTTTTTCCCTTACAAACACCTAAAATTCTTAGTTTTTGTCTCTGTTCTTTATATTTATGTGGGTAAGTGTGTGTGTATAAACATCCATACCCAGCACAAAAAGCATATGTTATCTTTGTACCTCTTCTCTTTCTCTCCATTTATATGGACATTTTTGTAATTCATTTGCTATATGCTGAATTTAGTCTTTTACAATTGCAATTCTACTTTCTATTGTTTGAGATACTGATTTTAATTATTCAGTTGTGGGGGGGGGTTGTTTTCTTTAACTTCTTTAAAAAAAAAATCTAATTGCCCTTTTATTGCAAACTCTTATCTCCAAATGACTCTCTGTATTTTTGTATAAAGTGGTACCATCCACTATGACTTCCTGAAATAATGGAAATGTTCCACATCTGTTTTGTCCAACATAGTAGCCACTAGGCACACATGGCTATATGTGGTTAAGAAGACTGAACAGTGACTAGTGAGACTGAGGAAATGACTTTTAAATTTTCTTTGATTAATCAATTTAAACAATCATGTATAGACAGCACAAAAATAGAATACATGTCTTCTCAAATACTAATAATGTTGAAAAAACTTTTCTTTGGACTCTTTTTGCACATTATTTTTGGAGTTATGCTCTCACTTTATTTGTTCCGGATGATATTCCCATTGTCTTCCACATTTTGTTGTAGCCTTTATATTGGATATTTCTATTTAATATCTTCCTCTTGAGATGAGGAAGAGGTTTTTAGATCTGTTATTTGATGAGACAAGTATATCATTTTTTTTATCTTGTTTACTCTCCTATGAGTGTGGCATCCTCTCAAAATTACAGTGACATGTATAACTGGGTATAACAGAACATTACCTAACCCAGTTTTCAATGTCTAAAACATGAATTCACTTGGTATGCTCTAATGAAATATGTCAGTGTATCTTGTTAACTCCACTATCCAATCATTAATGCTCAAACTCAATAAAGTGTATGAAAATGTACAATTCCTAACATATAAAGATTCTTTAGGTCCTACTTTTCTCTAGAATAATTAATGTATTGGGACTAAACCTCCCAGAGGACAATGTGTCATTTGGGTTCACCATCCCATCTCCACATTCCTACTAACTGCTTTGCTGTCTTCTAGCGTCAGTGTCCCACTGGCTTCTGAATCCTTCGGACATGAGTCTCACAGTTAATTTTGCCTTCTGATGTGACAAGTTGCTCAAAATTCAAAACAGATATTTCTTACCTCAGACTTGGAATTACTAATTCTCCAAGGAGCCCTGATTTATTTTAGTGGGAAATGGTATTTGGAGTTTTCATTGCTATTGCACTCAGCCTTTTCAGTGTACAGAGCTAGACACAATTACTTATTTGCTTTATTCCATGTTACGCACACAATAGCCGTTACAACCCCCAATACTGCCATGAACGACATAATCACTAAAATGTTTGGGTGAGATGTTCTTTTCAACCTTAAGATATACTAATAGTCACACTACGCCATTCACTTGAAACAGTCCTGATCTATGAGGCTATGTTACCCCTGGGGACAAATCTAGGTCAATGTATTTCATTTTCTATTTTTAGTTATTTCGAGTATCGATTTTATTTTAGAATTATGTAAAACATAACATGTCAAGAAAAATAGAAACTTGTAAGTCCACACTAACATCAATAAATGAATAAATAAATGGGAAGAAAAAGTCCTTCTTTACAGTAGAATGCCAAGTAATAATGTAGAAGTAATGATGCAACCAGAATATTACTATTTGGCACCATCAAAGTAAAAATTCATTCATTCATAAAATATCAATGGACACTAAAACTAGTGGGTCAAAGTAGAATGAGAAATAGAAGTTTTGCATGTCTCGAAGTATCTTCTCCCTGTAAAAAACTTCATAACTACATAGTGGAAAAGAAGTATCTTTAGAGTGGAAAAACCTGGCAGATAAGCCACCTTAATAAAGTGATCAAAACTGCAGTCACCAGTAATGACAATCGACATCATATGCTACCTGTAAAGATACAATGGAAAGAACACAGCATGACTTCTGTGACATTCCAACCAAAAATATGCTATCTGTGTCTAAATACGAGAAAACATTAGACAAGCCCAAACTGAGGAATAACAAAAAGAACACTGATCTATAATCCTTAAATTTATGTCAAGTCATGAAAACAAGGGAAAGACCGAAGGCCAATTGCTTTTCAAGAAAAGAGATTGAAAAGACATAACCAGGTGGAAACATAATCCCAGACTGGATGCTTTTGCTATAATGAATATGACGGAAACAGCTGAAGAAAGCTGAATTGGGTCTCTGGACAAAGGATATATAAGTGTTCTTTGTATTACCTTTAGAACATTCTTATAAGTTTGAAAGTATTGATTTGTTTGTGTGTTCTTTAAGTACATGACTTCAAAGTCAAATCTACAAAGCTTTATTTCCTAACTTTTTCTTTGATCATAAGCGTTTTGGTAGAAATATGAGAAAATACTAGTCAAGAAGCAATTTTCAGCCAGAACTGAGTTTTACCTGCATTCTTTCAAGAAATTGTCCTTCACACCAAGAAAGGTATATATCTATTTTGCAAATTGTAAAATAGATGTTTCTTTAAAATAGATATCTCACATAAGAAATAGGGAACAGTGGCGAAAAAATCATTAGCAGATAGGAAAACCATCCTTTAGCTATTACTCTTAAGACACTGACAAAATTTAAAATGCAGAACCTATAACTTAAGATGAAAATTAAATTGAAGTATATATAGTTTGAGAATTTTTAAAAATCAGAATGAAGATTTTTCAAGTGACTTGATGAGTTTCTGGCAACATCTTTTATTTTGAATAATTTGAAAAAGCAAAAATTAATACATTTCCAGATACCCAGACTCCCCCAAAGTATTATTTCCAAGCAGATGAACATAATTTGAATTCCCAGCAAGTCAGTTAAGCCACTCTCCTGCATTATAGGATTAATGTCACTGGTATTAATCTATCCATTAACCTGACTCCTAGGATTTTACATTATAGGATTCCTTTCTCTTCTCTAAAAGCTTATTCTGTCAATCAACCCTTCTTAAAATGATGAGGTTTTCATAACAAAACTTGAAGAAATTATTTTCATGTCTAGAATTTTAAGTTGATTAATACTTTAAGATGAATAATCATAAAATCAATCCACATTGTCCCGAAGATCTACCTTTCATAGATACTTGGTATCATTCCTTTCTGTTGTCTTCGAGTTTAACTCCTTTTCCACATTTATTCATCAGAAAAACTTCCATTAATTTATGTTTATTTTCTTATAATTACGTCCCCAGATTTAACTGTAATAAATTTATGGTTTCATATAATACACAAAAAAATAAAGACACAGCCAGGAAATAATGTAATGATTTAACCATTCATGTTGAACTAAATTTCCAAACTCCTGAAGGGATTTGTTGTACGGGCTAATACTTCCTCAGCTGCAGGCTGCCAGGTAAAGTAATTGAGCTGATTTTATTTCATTTTTCATTTTAACAGGTTTGAAATATACCATTTCTAGTTTACAGATTAGCTTATACTGAACTAACTCCAATAACAGCATATTAAAACTCAGAAACGTCTAGAATTGGAAATAATTCTTTTAAGATTTAGGCATAACTCCAAAAATTCATTATTGCAGTAAAATTATCCAATGTGGAGGAAATGTAAACAGAAGTTGGATTTAGATCTCAGGCCTGTAAGTATCAGCTAAACAACCACAGGAGGATCACTTAATCTCTCAGAGAAGTTCCTTATCCATAAAATAAAAATAATAAATATTTCATACACAGATTTTTTTTTTCGGGAACAATCATGGAAGGACCATTTGACTCTGTCCAATCTCTGCCCCAAGATTTTCATACACAAAGAGGACTGTTCTAACTCCTAGAATAGCAGGACATTTCCCTAAAGTCAGGGATAACTCTATGGACAAACATCTCACTCTGGATGAATCCTAAATAGTGATACAGAATTATCTCACTCATATTTATCCTCCCCTGGGAATAATCCCTAGAGTACTTGACAAAAGTTAAGGAGTTTACTATGTGCACGTCTCATTCAAGACACTGTAATCATCAAAGAGAAGATTAAACGAGCGCATTTGGGGGTTAAATGAACAATCTTCACATAGAAACAAATCCTCCTGTATTGACTGAATTGGGGGTGTCACATTTTCAAAGGAAGTATTCCCCTTTGAGTGGGAAAAATACTCTTTTTTTTTTGTCTTTTTTGTTGTTGCTGTTGCTATTTCTTGGGCCGCTCCCGCGGCATATGGAGGTTCCCAGGCTAGGGGGTGAATCGGAGCTGTAGCCACCGGCCTACGCCAGAGCCACAACAACGCGGGATCCGAGCCGTGTCTGCAACCTACACCACAGCTCACGGCAACCCACTGAGCAAGGGCAGGGACCGAACCCGCAACCTCATGGTTCCTAGTCGGATTCGTTAACCACTGCGCCACGACGGGAACTCCAAGGGAAAAATACTCTTTAAGCAGAACACTGTTAGGAAAGGCAACAGGATGGAACTGGTACCACCAGCAGAAGAGGAGACAGTGGTGGATGGAAATGGCATCCTCACAAAAGGACATGCATGACTTCTCCACCTTTGTTGTAGCAACATCCACCCTTTGAGGAAAGTCAAAATGCAACAACGCAGTAAGACACTAGTCAGAACTCAAAGACAGGGAGTAAGAAGAAACTGCTTCAAGGTTGGCAGAAATCTTTTATCAAGAAAAAGATTGTATTATGTATAACATCAATGCGTAAAATGAAAAATGGTAAATAAGATCCTCAAACCATTTAGATAACCCCTTTGATTAGGAAACGTTTCCTGATTTGTAACCCTGAAGTGCCTTGGCCCAACCACTAAAACTGACAAATAAGAGGGCAAAAGGAGAGATTGAGCCAGATGTATTTGTTGCTTGCTCATACTTTCATTGTAAAATGCAGCATATATTTATATCAGACCTGGTCATAATACAGACCAGAAGAAAGTGGTAGCAGGACGCATAGGCAGCACAGAATTTCAAGAAGAAAATGATCCCAAAGTCTGTTCAATATGTGACTGAAGGAACCAACAACTGTGAGAGCAGTTTTGGAGTATCTGTAAGGTAACAAGCACAAAGCCAGGCTGTAGCGGGTTTAACAGGAAATGGGAAGTGAAGAAGTGTAAGTCTATGTACCACTCTGTCTTGATATTGAGAAGAAATTAGATTTAGGGAACAAGAGAGTCTTGAGTCCTTCTTAGAAAAAAAAAACAACACATTTTTCATAAAAACACTAATTGCAGAACTTAAATGTTCTATTTAACACTTAATCATGCATAAACTTTTAATAAATTCCTTCCAGATTAGTTCCACTTATTAATCAGCTTTCATCTTCTAATTACAGAAACTATAACAATGAACCACATTAACTGCATTACTAAACACCCAAGTGATCAAGTGGTTCTGATATGCCTCTGCTGTCAGGGTCCCCACCTGGACCCTATGCCAGCTGAATAGTTTACTGACTCTCATGAGAAAGGTCTTAACATCCCCTAGAACATGCACTTCATGCGGAATAGTAAAATGAGAATTGATAAATTAAATTTCAAACTTTAAATTCAAATCACCATGAATGCTTCATTTTCCTATTTACCTTTAAGCCCAACAATTTCTCCTTTATCAAGATCTAAGTGCTAACTGTGTTTTTGGCACTAATAGCCCTTGAATAAAGAACATCTTACATATAATAAAGGGCCACATTCTAATATGAACTTAACCTCACCATTCCTTATTCATCTCAATTAAGGACTCATTTATGGTCTGTGCTACATTTTATATGACCCTAAGATTCCATTAAAACTTTTAGAATTATCAAGCTTGTCAGTAATTCTTTTTATCAGTAAGTTTCCTGGGTCAAGACAAACGTAGGAGGATCCTGGGCTCACCTCCGTCCACGGACCCACAAGTATGCCGCTGAATGTGAAGCAACTTCCTCTGAAATAAACCTAATCTCTGAGGAGTGCTATGCATCAGGGGAATGAGAGCAGTAAATCCCACGTGGAAACAGGTAGAGGCGGCTGGAACACTTCTCCCCATAAACCCCACCTGGACCAGAGCGGAGTGCAGTCAATCAACAGGGAACTCAAAACCCAGAGTCTCCCCCTGAGGAACGTAGGGTTTGGCCCCTATATTGGGGACCCCAACTTTTAAGACTTGCCCCTCACAGTCAAGCCCCCAAAATATGTAGGTTTGAAAACCTCTAGGACTTGAGTCCACAAGACCCACAAGGTTAAAGCCGTCTGAGAAATGTCCTTAAAGGGTTGGAACGTTCAGACTCACCTGCTCTGGGACTCGGCGAAGAGGCAGCGATGGAGAGGTCCCAGACTTCCTGTGAATGAAGCTTGTGGTAAAGCTGTTGGCACGAGGGGTGGGGGGGCAGGCATCTAATTCAGCACACATCTTGACCTGCTGGCTGCTGGGCACCGTCTTCACATTTTCCCTTTGCTGCTGCAGGCACCATCTTTTTTTTTTTTTTTTTTGAATACTAGGCTGTTTTCCCTTTTTTCCCTGTGGGTACCATCTATACACTCTCCCTCTGCCTGGCTCCAGCATGCAAGTCGCTGGCGCTCTCTTCCCGCACCGGCTGGTGGGCGCCATCTTTCTCTCTCTTACGCTCGCCCTCTTCCCGGCAGCCCCTGCGCCATCAACACCCTCAGCCTCGCCTCATTCCAGCCGAAGGGCTGGGTTTTCACACCTTCCAGCTGCAGTGCTTCTGAGCACCTGTATCTCCTGGAGCGGGGCTTTTAAGTGCAATCTAGCGCCCTAGTTCCTGCAGCTGCTTCTGGATCACCTGGCTCTGGCGGCCCGCGGGGCTTCAGCCGAGGTCCCACAGAACTGTGCGTATCTGCCCATTTCAAAAGCTGCTGCCTGAGGGTCTAGTCTCCAATCTGCCTGAATCCCAATGCTGCCTGAGATCCTTCCCTTTGGGACAGGGACAGTTCTACCAAAGCCGTCAACTACTGGGAGCCACCAAAAATATAATAGGCTACTTGGAATATCACAAAGGTTTGAGAGACAAACAAGAGCCAGAGCAGGGCTTCAGGATGAGACTCATCTCCTACACAAAACCCCACCTTCAAGACTGGGAGAGATAACTGTTTAGTGCATAGACACCAACCAACACAGAGTCAAGCAAAATGAAACAGGAATATGTTCCAAGCGAAAGAGAAAGATACAACCTCGGGGGAAAAACAAACAAAAAACTCTAATGAAATAGAGATAAGTAATTTAATTTTATGACAATTTTCTTAAATTTACTCTCATGGTCTGTGGATCTTTGATGTCCTAAATACTTAAGAACCAAATTTCTCTAATTGAAAAAAATTCATGGAGTACCCATTGTGGCTCAGTGGGTTAAAAACTCGACATGGTCTCCATGAAGATATGGGATGGATCCCCAGCCTCTCTCAGTGGGTTAAGGATCTAATATTGCCTCAAGCTGCAGAGTAGCTCACAGATGCAGCTCAGATCTGGCTTTGCTGTTGCTGTGGCTACAGCATAGGCCAGTGGCTTCTGCTCTTATACAACCCCTAGCCTGGGAACTTCCATATGCCACATGTGTGGCCCTAAAAAGAAAAAAGAAATTCTCCAGAAATATAATCTCATTTCTTCCCATACATTTTACAATCTCTCCAAGAAGGAATAATCAAACAAATATTCTTTTCCTATATGGGTTTCAACAGGCCTTGTAGGTTAACAATAATAATAATAATAATAAAGTAATAATCCACAAAGGATTAAAGCTCCTGTACCTTCTCATGTTGGGTTTTTGCTAGCATGACCATGAACTTTATCATCCGAACTAGGGAACTCTAGTATTTGTGACTATACAAAAAGTAGGCATTGACTATATGAAAAGTAGGCATTGACTACGACTGAGCCAGGGAATCCTGTCAATCAACTTTTTAGCAACACCGTACCAAGAAAAAAAATACTGAAGGAACTACAGCCATTATGGGTAAGAAGTGGAGATAGTGAAGGTTTGTGTTTTGCTTTTACAATTCCTATAAATCCCTACTTGTACTTTGATGTACACTATCACTGAAGGATAATGCTGGCACTAACTGGAAATGGTTGACCTCAGTTATAAATCTCTGTACTGAACCAATTCCTTGAACTGCATTCTAACTTTCTTTTTTTCTCCAGCTTTCTGACTTCATTTCCCACCCCCACCCCACCCCCCATTCTTGGGCTTGCCTCATTCTTTGGACGTGCTGGGTTGTTGTTTTTTTAATTACAAATTTGATTTCATTTCAATCATGATTTGGCTTCTCCCCAGGCTCAGTTCCAACATGAGAAAACATAAAATGCTAAAATTACCTACCAAATTTTTCCATTACTCTCCTATCATGGAAAGATACATAGGAGCCACGAATTAGTTTATTTTCAATGACTTTGCTATAATTTTGGATCAAAAAATAGTCTTCTCTTAGACTATGACCCAAAACAAGTGTAGTGTTAAGTATCAACATATTCTTATCACTTCCAATTTTAATTATTTCAACAGAAAACAGATGCAAACAGATCATTTTATAAGCAGTCATCAAACTCATGGAGTTGACATTGCTAGTTTAAAATACAAGTTATTAAACCTTCTTCCATTTAATCCAAAAAGCTCTATAAATAAATGTGTCATCTGCAGTCTAAAAGAGTTGGTTGGCAAAGCTAGGTGACATCCAAGTTTATTTTAAATCAGGGGAGTTCCCGTCGTGGCGCAGTGGTTAACGAATCCGACTAGGAACCATGAGGTTGCGGGTGCAATCCCTGGCCTTGCTCAGTGGGTTAAGGATCCGGCATTGCCGCGAGCTGTGGTGTAGGTTGCAGACGCGGCTCGGATCCTGCGTTGCTGTGGCTCTGGAGTAGGATGGCAGCTACAGCTCCAATTCGACCCCTAGCCTGCGAACCTCCATATGCTGTGGGAGTGGCCCAAGAAATGGCAAAAAGACAAATAAACAAATAAATCAGGGCTTTCAATTTTGGAGTTTTCTCTTAAAGAATCATTTATAACTACTCTTAGTTTTTTGCTTAGTGCCAGTGGGAATGCAGAGGAGTTTAGTGTGCATCTTTGTTTTAATTCATCTAGGACACATACTACATTTTAAGATGACATGTGAGAACCACCACCAGTGATTCTGGGCAATTCGGAGAGGGTTTCCAAGAGTCCAAGTCCATTAACTTCGTGTTCCAGAAGTTTAGGCACTAGCTTGGAAATAATAAATTAACTGTGCTAACACAGTGGAAAAACCTTTGCTTTTGTATAATGAGAAAAATCACAAATAATGTACATTTACTTATTAACACCCAATGTAATGGCTGTTTAGCCCTTTTTTATTCCCTAGTACCTTATAAATTATATCTCCACACTGAAGAGGAAATTTATGATATTTGGGAATTCTGAAGGTCACTTCTGAGGCTGAAATTATTCCAGTTTCCATCAAGAGATAATGTTTCCCAAATCCAAGAGAAGGAAAATAACATATTTTCTGGGGGAAATGCCTGTTCTACAGGTAGGTTCCTAACCTCCTATAGCACCTTTCTTTACTTGTGGGGGTTAAATTTAGTAGATAATTGAAGAATGGGGAATAGGGTGAGAGGGCCTAGCTGGGAAAATGCTAGGAAAACACTGCTAAAACTTTATATTTTTTAAATTTATATCATTTTAGTGGTAACTTTCCATTTACAGTTATTAAAAAATATTGGTTCTATTCCCCACCTTGTACAATACATCCTTGAGCGTATCTTACACCCAATAGTTTGTACCTCTCACTCCCCTATCCCTGTATTGCCCCCCTCACTGGCAACCACTAGTTTGTCCTCTACATCTGTGAGTCTACCTCTTTGCACTTGTACTCATTAGTTGTATTTTTGAGATTTCACATATCAGTGATATCATACAGTATTTGTCTTTCTCTGACTTATTTCACTTAACACAAGAATTTAACATAAACAATGCCTTCTATAAATAATCAGAAGCTTATCAAATAGCATTTATTTCATTCCTCAAGAATGTATTTATTTTAAAATCCATAGTTTACATGAATTCATTGTTGAAGAAGTTGATCTCTGGATTTTTAGGATGTTTTACTTTTTTTTTTTCTTGGTCTTTTTAGGGCTGCACCTGTGGCATATGGAGGCTCCCAGACTAGGGGTCAAATCGGAGCTGTAGCTGCTGGCCTACACCACATAGCAGTGCTGAGCCACATCTGCACCCTACGCCATAGCTCACAGCAATGCTGGATCGATCCTTAACCCCCTGAGCAAGGCCTGGAATCGAACCTGCATCCTCATGGATGCTAGTCAGATTCATTTCCACTGAACCATGATGGGAAGTCCAGAATGTTTTACTTTAAATGTGAATCACATCCTATAGACAGATGAATGTTTCTTATGATTTATGTGAATGCATATTAGACCTTATTTCTGAAATCTGAAAAAGGTGGTTACACTTCTTAAAAGGAAGACATATTTCAGTGTCACTTATTGAACTTTCACTATATAACTTCTCCAAGATGAAAAGATTCAAATTACCAGATGAGCTTTTACCTTTTTTTTTTTCTTCGGTACAAAGCTTATGAATAAGACAAGTATACAAAGAGCTCTCCTGAAGTGTGTGTTCAACTCTAGGCCCTCTAGTGGGAGAGATGTAAAGAAAGAAAGACTCTAGTTCACCTTTGAAAATGGGAGGTTAATGCTGATGGGCAGGAATAGGACATTTCAAAAGGAAAATACCAGAGTTCATCTCCCTGGGGATCTCAACCAACATCCAAACTTAGACTATCTCTGCATATTATTTATGAATGTGTGTTCTCATACACAACAAAATCAAATATAAATTGTGCTGTCTCTCCCCATATGCGTTTGTGTGTCTACATATTATTTATATACATACATCTCTCTCTTAGAAAAAGAACAATTATAAAATATGAAAATAAAATGCTAAAATATGAAATGCTAGGAGAGTTCTCGGAGATCTCCCAAGGAAACTGGTCAAAAGGATGAGAGGAAAACAAAATCTAACTTCAGTTTGCATAGGGCAAAAGCAAAGAAATAAGTATTGGCTCTTTCCAACACTATGGTCATCTGCTTAAAATCTAAGGAAAATGCCAAACCTGTATTATGCCTTTTGATATTCCTGAATCCAAGTCTTCTCTAATGTCTGAGCGCCTTGAATGAAGACTCCTCATCTAATTTGGTTAAAACAGAGCATAGCCATAATTTCAAAACCATTAAATTCTAGTGATCAAAAAACTAGATTGCACTTTGGTCACAATGAAACCTCTCTTCCAAAAATGCTTTCTCTTTGACAAAATGTCAAGAGAAGCAACTAGAAATGAAAACTACTTCAATTTCCAAGCACTCAGTCCACCACTTATTCCCACTTCCACTCCTATCTCTCCAGTCCAAGCTATATTACCACTCATCCAGACGAGTTACCAACCTCAATGAATCTTTTGGGTCTTTACTCCTGTTGTTTCTCTTTCCATTCTCCACAAATTTAAAAAAGTGCATTAAATCATATCACTTATCTAAAATATCCTGATGTCGTAGTTCCCATTGTAGCTCAGTGGGTTAAGGACCCAACATGGTCTCTGTGAGGATGCAGGTTTGATCCCTGGCATCGCTCAGTGGGTTCAGGATCCAGCGTTGCCATAAACTGTGGCATAAGTCTCAGATGAGGCTTGAATCAGTGTTGTTCTTGCTGTGGTGTAGGCCACAGCTGCAGCTCCGATTCAACCCCTAGCCTGGGAACTTCCATATGCCCCAGCTGTGGCTATAAATAGGAAAAAAAAAAAAAAAAAAAGCCCTAATGTTTTCCCACTAGAATTAGAACAAAATCCTTACCATGGCTTAGAAGCTCTTCATAATCTGGCCTCTGCCTCTCTTTGACCTCATCCCTTACATCTTTCTCTAGTTTGTTCCTCTCTATCCACATTGCTTTTGATGCTGTCTGAGTGTTGTCATAACCTAGCATTTGCCCTTGCCTGTCTCTCTGCCTGCACATTTATTCCCCAAATGTTCATATGGCTCAGTTCATATAGGTATCTGTTCAATGCCACCCTCTCAGAGAGAGACCTTCTCTGACCAAGTGATTGGAAAACCCTTGAGTTTTCAATTCTTTACCTTTGATACCTTGCTCAAACCTTATGACCTTTCTGGGATTCAATTTGCTCACGTATTATCTCTGGCTGTATAACAAATGCTGTCATCTAAATGGGTCTTCCCAAAATCCATATGTTGAATTCCTAACCCTCCAACAGTGACAATATGAGGAAGTGGGGTCTTTGGAGGGAGATTAGGTCATAAGGGCAGAATTCTTATGAGCGGGTTTAGTGCCCTTATGAAGGAGACCCCAGAGAGCTCTCTTGAAACTTTCACCATGTGAAGACAGTAAGAAGGTACCTTATGAACCAGGAAATGAGTCTCGCCAGACTCCAAATCTGGCACCTAAATCTTAGAATCCCCACTTCCAGACCAGTGAGCAAAAAAGTTTTGTTGTTTAGAAGCTACCCAGTTTGTAATATTATGTTATACCTGAATGGTATTATGTTATGCCTAAATGGACTAAGACAGCAATTTACCCAAAAATATAGCAGCTTAAAAATGAATATTTATTATATATTTCCTCTGTGTCAGGAATCCAAACACAGCTTTTCTGGGTGTCTCTGGCTCAGGTTGTCTCACAAGGCTATAACCAAAATGCAGGTGTAGTTATATCAAGGTTCCAGTGGGTATACTTCCAAACCACTTACTAGGCTATTGGCAGCTTTCAGGTCCTCATTGGCCACTGACCGGAGATATCAGTTCCTTAATACATGGACCTCTCCATAGGGCAGCTCACAACACAGCAGCTGCTTTCCTTCAGAGCAAGCCTAGGAGAGAGAGATAAAGGAAATGGAAAATGACAGCTACCTTTTCTTGGTAACCTAATCTTGAAAGGGACATCCTATCACTTTTGCCATATTCTGTTCTTTAGAAATGAGTCACTATTTGAGTCAGCCCACACTCAAATAATCAAGAGGAAATTGTGGCCCATTAGAGGTTTTCTTAAAGGCTGCCTGACACACTCGTGCATAAAATGGAAATAATATTGCCTGCCACACAAGATGATTGGTTATAAAAGCATAACATAAATATATTCTTGCTGACTTATGTGCATATAAGTCTTTGGTATCCATGAGTTCCACATCTTCGGATTCAACTAAACACAGATCACTAATATTCCGGAAGTAAAATTCCAGAAAGTTCAAAAAAGCAAAACTTAAATTTGCTGCATCCTCAGCAACTATTTATATAGCATTTACATTGTATTTACAACTATTTACATAGTATTTACATTGCATTAGGTATTATGAGTAATCTAGGGATGATTTAAAGTATCCAAGAAGATGTGCATAAGTTATATGGAGATAGTGCACAATATTATATAAAGGACTTGAGCATCTGTGGATTTGGGTATCTCTAGGTGTCCTAGAACCAATCCACTGGGGATACTGAGGAATGACTATAACTTTTCAAGTCTGTTTTTAAACACGGAGCTAATATATGTAAGGTCAACAGAAAAGCTCTCTAGTGGATGAAAAAGATTTAAAGAGAATTTCTCACAGCACAGAAATTACTGTTAGAGTTATGACCAGAATTACAAAGATAAAATGCCATTCTATGCCTTACCAACTTATTTACGCTTTGATTTCTTTACCCGTAAGAGGTGCCAAGTAGTATTTTTTAATGCATCCTCCAACAAAATTCTAGATGCCAAGTATAATTACTCTAAATATTTAGAATCCTCATAGGAAAATAAATTTACTTCCAGCATCAAAAATGTAATGAGCTTAGCCACAAATTTTTAATTCACTAAGTTAAAACAATCATAAGGCTTTAAGAACACATATAAGGTCTACAATATGGGAAATTAGAGTGACTTTAGGAAATTAAACTATCATGTATTTTCATATAGAAAAATAGTTTATAGAGGTTATTTTAAGGAAATGACCATTTCATTCTACTGAAACAGTAAATATTAAATAACTCAGATACTCTGGAAATAGAGGCATAAACAAGTTGTTTTCTAAAAGTGCTTATAAGACTTGAGGGCCCTAAACTTAAAAGATCCGCAGGGGAATAACAAATCTAGGACACTTTTCATTCACAATCTTCTACATTTTTCACTCTAGCACAAAAAAATTCAATAAATATGTGGAAGCTTACAGTATGAAAACTATAGCACTCAGAAAAGTGATTAATAATAAAAAAGACAAGAATATCCTGCTAACTAGAAACTCAAAACCTGGTCAAAAAGATAAGGTACAGTCACATAAAAGGGTAAATAAACATAATGCCAAATGGTCACGTGTCATCCTAGCACCCAAGAGCTGTGTAAGTCTCCCAGCTCTCTGGCTCTGATTTCTCCCTTCTTAATCCTTCATCTTCTGTCCACCTTCCAGTAGCTAGTTGTTCCTTCATCCTCACCACTCCACTCGACACAGAACTCTACTGATTTAATTTGATTCCCATGAAAACCACCCACATCAGGCTTTTGTGTGTATAGCAGCCATCAGTGAATATTTGGGAAGAAAAAAAAAAGTTTATATCATAACCACACAAATGCTTAAAGATTAAATCTTGGGCATCCACTAGGCCATTTCCATCAGTGGCCAGCCTTCTCCCATGAACAGTGGTCCTCTCTTATTCTTTTCAGTCTTCCCTCTTCAACACCTACAGTCTTGTTTCTATTTTGTTTTCTGTTTGTGCCTCAGTGACATTTATTCTTAGAGGCCTATGGTTTCTCTCCAAGCAGACATTAGATATTTTACTTAACAAGAAACAATCTCCCTAGGAGATATTCTGGTGCCAATTGCTCAGGAAAATAACTTTTTTTGCCTTTTTGCACCATTTTATACACTGAGAATGCACAAGGTCCATCCTTTTTGTCCAATTGCTTGTGGTCATTTTCTAATTTAAGATCTACTTGCTTCAGCTCTTTGTCTAAATTAGTCATTAATTCTTAGACTTCAGCACGTTTAGGGATCACTTAGACTGCTATTTTAAAATGCAGGTGCCTGTGGCTCACCCAGCTATTCTAAATCAGGAGCTATGAAGTGGATATCTAGACTATGACTACCACTTGAAGGGATTCTTACATTGGTGGTACAAAGGACACAGTTTAAGAAACACTGATCCACAGAGTTCCCATTGTAGCTCAGCAGGTTAAGGACCTGACGTTGTCTCTGTGAGGATGTGGGTTCAATGCCTGGCCTTGTCAGTGGGTTAAGGATCTGGCGTTGGCAGAAGCTGCAGTGTAGGTTGCAGATGTAGCTCAGATCTGGGGTTGCCGTGACTGTGGTGTAGGCCAGCAGCTGCAGCTCCAATTCCACCCCTGGCCTGGGAATTTCCATATGCCACAGGTGCAGCTGTAAAAAGAAAAAAACAAAAACAAAACAACAAAAAACAAACACTGATCTTGTTCACCGAAAAACATTAAATAGCATTGACTTAGTCCTCACCTCCAAGGAGTGCCATGAGCACTGTATCTTCAGACTGGAAATAATTCATAATGATTTCTTCAAAAAGTTGTGGTTGCTAAGGGGGTGAAGGAGTGAGTGGGATGGACTGGGAGTTTGGGGTTAGTAGATGCAAGCTGTTGCATTTGGAGTGGATAAGCAATGAGATCCTGCTGTATAGCACAGGGAACTTTATCTAGTCACTTGTGATGGAACATGATGGAGGATAATGTGAGAGAAAGAATGTATGTATATATGTATGACTGAGTCACTTCGCTGTACAGCAGAAATTTAAAGAACACTGTAAATCAACTATAATAAAAAACAGTCTTTTAAAAAGTTATGCAATCTTTAAAATTGGTGAAAATTTTTGGAATTTTTGTTGGAGGTTGAGGGCGAAAAGGATTAACTTAGATATAGATATATATACAAAAATGAAAGGCCTATATAGGCAGAGATTTTTATCTGTATTTCATTGCTGAATTGTTAGCACCTTGACCAGGGCCTGGACTATGGTAGTTCTTAGTCCTTATAAGAATATTAAATACTACCGCAATCCTGGAGCATGATGGAGGATAATGTGAGAATAAGAATGTATATATGAGACTGGGTCACTTTGCTATACAGTAGAAAAATGACAAAACACTGTAAGCCAACTACAATGGAAAAAATTAGAAAGTTAAAAAATAAATAAAAATAAAATAAATACATAGCATTTAAAAGTCATTAAAAAGTTAAAAAATAAAAAATAAAAATAAAATACATAGCAATCAATTATGGACACAGAAAAGTTCTGAGGTTACATTATTTTAATTTTTTGAGGTACTCAAAGACCAAAGAAAATAAAAGATAAAATATAGAATGTAAAAAACCAAGTAACAAGGTATTTTAAATTATGCCATCTTCTTAAGATGTTAGGGAAGGAAGACATTAAAGGCTGAGTTCAAATTAAAGGAACAGCTCCCACTGATTCCTCTATGGGATAACACCACATACACATAAAAATAATCTCCTTATTACTAGCAAGAACAAATTACTGGAATGTACCCGAGAAAACTGAATTTCAAGCTAGGTCAGACTCTTCTGGGAAAACTGAGTTCTAAGTTAGTTTGTACTCTCAACATATTCCTTGTCAAAATCCAATGTCATCCTTCATGGGCATCTTTCCAGGGGCCACCATCATTGCAGTCTCTCTTCATCTCATGAAATTTTTAAAGTGTATGTTGGAGCAGAGGTGTTATGAAAAATATCTCTGAAGAAAGTTTAAATCTATGAGGATAGTGTTTTTATTTCATGGCAAAAATATATGATTCCAACATCACCCCCTGTTCAGAAATTAGTTTATGAAGCAAATAATTGGCAATCTGAAATATTTCTTCTCTAGTAACAACACTGCCGATATTTAATAGAATAAATGCAACCATTTAGACCCTTCAGCTACCCATAAAAACAGGATTCTGTATTCTACAAACATCCTGGTAGAAATACATGATATATGTGGCTGAGTCCTACATTTTGATTGCGCTGTGTGTATTGTAAATGAATGTATTTTGCTCCAGTCCATGTTCCTTTGACCTTTTAGAGTCTTAATGAGACTCCCAAAGCAACAATCAGAAGCACAGTGTTCCATTTTGGAAGCATTCAGAAAGCAGTGCACTTTGGCTAAATTTAGTTGTGGCACTCAGAATTTAAAAACACATTCAACCATCTTTCTAGAAGACACATAGTCACTCATTTCCGATTTAAGTAAATTGATCAAATAATAGTTCTTATTTCAAAAAAAAAAAAGAAAGTCGAGGGAGGGGGATGGCAGGAGTTGCAGGGGCGAGAGGGGGAATAACAAAACTGAACCTGTGTAAGGCTTTTAATAGTTTGCAACTCAGGCGTGCTCATTTTGTAGGACACCAAACAATGGCAACTTTTGTGCTCGTTTGAAACAATTCTGGCTCAGAAAACACAAATTACAATTAAAATTGAGGCAACAGAATTAGAAGCTGAAAACATTGAGAATTGTCCATGTTGAGGAAATATTTTCTGCTTTATCAAGAATTTTATTTGGCACAAACTTCAGAAAATAATTGGAAGTTAGGAGGGAAAAGGAGACTCAAACTTCAGAGTAGTATTTCATCTCCTAAATGATAGGCTGGGAAATATGTATCTTTTAAGAATTCAAAGTTGATTCATTTAAGCAATAGCCCTGATTTTAAGACTGTTTTGTTTATGATACTTAGAATTATTTTTTTATGGGTGACATAATCTAAAAGAGTACACCAAGCCACAGAAATTCAGCTCTTCAGCTCCAGACAGTTCAATTATGTTCTGGCCATGAAAAATTGCCAGATTAGAGAAAGCAGATGCATTTTGGAAGTTTGAGCATAACCCAAGTGCAATCCAGCCTTCTGCACTGGAAATCTGGATTTGAAAAGCAGCTATTTTTAAATTTTGTTTTATTGTAGCAAGAACACATGAGATCTAGCCTCTTAACGAATTTATCGATGTACAATACAGCATTGCTGACTACAGGTGCAATGTCATGCAGCAGATCGCTAGGACTTATTCATCTGGCATGACTGAAACCTTATGCCCATTGGTCAGTAACTCCCCATTTCCTACTCCCTCTGGCCCCTGGGGACCATCGTTCCACTCTTTGGTTCTATGAATTTGACTACTTTAGATACTTGATGCAGGGGGATGCATGCAGTATTTGTCTCTATTTGATGGGCTTATTCCTTTTAGCATCATGTCCTCAGGGTTCACCCATGTGGTAGCATTCTGCAGGATTCCTTTCTTTTCTAAGGCCAAATAGTACTCCATTGTATGTATATACCACACTTTTTTAAATTAAAAAAAAAAAGACTCTCAGAATTTACAAGATTGCACATGAAGGGGAAAGCTAGCATGTCTTCTGAGACAGTGAAGTTGCCTGAGTGCCTCAGTGCTGAGATACATTTTCCAGCAGCCCAGAATCCAGTGTGGAAGGAGAGGAGGAAAAGGAAGGGAAAAGTTCCCTACTTCTCCTCTCCTGCCCCTCTACCCTTGTGCATCTAACCTGATCTTTGGGGTGGTGTCTCTGGCTGGTAAGGCATGGCAGGCAAAGAAACCCAGGGAAAAGAAGAGAAGGAATGTGAGAGGGAAGCAAGCACGAGAGGACCCGGAGCTCACCCAGACCAACTTCTTTTACCACATAGATTGGTTAGGGTAAGACAAAAGCCCTCTCCCAGTCCCCTCTACTGCTCCCCCCAAAACACATGAGATATATTTCCACTCAACTGTAAATATCTCTACTGGATCATGGGTAAAACTAAAAGTATGTCTGTAACCTTAGAGATTTTTTTGCAAGCCAACTTTTTATTTTTTTAAATTTTATTGGAGTCTGGTTGACTTTCAATGTTGTATTAGTTTCAGGTATACAGCAAAGTAAACCAGTTATACATGTAATATGTCCATTCTTTTTCCCATATAGGTTATTGCAAACTATTGAGTAGATTTCCCTGTGCTATGCAGTAGGTTCTTGTTAATTATCTCTTTTATACAGTAGTGTATATTATTCCCATCCTCCCAATTCCTCCCTCCCCCCATGATTTCCCCGAAAGATGAACATAATTATGCATTATGGGCAAAAAGTGAAGGAGTCAGAATCAAACAAGAGTCACATGTCTTCCAAAACCATGCTCTTACCAAAGGCAGCAGAGAGTCCCTAATAAATAACAGGAATGGGAGCACTGTGTGAAGAAAGCCCACAAAATAAAGACTAAATAAAACAAGCAGAACCCTCACTGACAGCTGACAAAAATGTAAGGGCTTCCTGGATTAAACAGTATATGATTTAAAAAAAAAAGCTCCGTTAGGGCCAACTCTGGAAATAGATATATCTCTTAGTGCATAACAGGTGTTAGGATCAGAATGTAGATGCAGGAATGATTGTACATCAGAGCTGAAATTGAATTCTAAATGGTGTCTTCTGGCACAGCAGTTTTATTTCAAGAGATGTTCTAATTTCAAAGCCATCATTTCAGAAGTCAGCATATTACAAGCATGAATACAGAGCAACTGCACCAAAGAACATTGACAAAATCTTTCCCCATTCCCCCAAACCACAAATCTTGAGTGCAGCAATAGAGAAAATGTTTGCTTATAAAACACTTAGAAATAATTATGAGTGCCCAACTCAAAACTTTGATGCAGCAACATTGTCCAGCATAAAAATGTTTGCACGAGCAAAAATGATGGGTGTTCATAAGAACAGGAAGTGTTTAGGGAGATTGCCTAATGCCAAAAATTGAAAACATTGGGGGCAGATGTGGTCTTCCATCACTTCAAAAGAAACAGCATATCACAGAGGTTAAGAGCAAGGGTAATGCAGGCAAGCCGACTCAGAGCTGAGTCTTTCACTCACAGCTTCTTGGTTGTGAGACCATGGGTAGTTTATTATACCACCATTTCTGAATATTAGTTTTACCATCTTTAAAATGAAATTAAGAAAATTTCCTCAGTGCATTATTTTTGAATTAAACTGGACAATGCATTGTACATTGTTTAGCATAGTGCCTGGCATATAGTAAGAACTCAGTCTGGATTTGAGTTCAGTTGTTTTTCAGTTGTTTCATTTTCAACCAGATAAATTAGGAAACTACAGCAATAGTCATGTTGGATCAGTTAACCTATCCCTGATTTCTGCCTCTGAGTGTAGACTCAAAAGGTATTTTAGTCCCCTTCCAAGCCTCAATACTCTGATATAGATCGTTATGGAATTGATCAAAGCCCTTATTTTTTATAATAATCATCAAACAGATCTTGCTTGTATTTCAGAGTCACAGTCTCTGTGATTTTTTCCTCTTGATGTAAATAAGTGTTTTTCATTAGAATGTGTATCAGTGCTTACCTCAGCAGCACATATACTAAAATTGGAACAATACAGAGAAGATTAGCAGGACACCTGCTCAGCGACTTCATACAGACTCTGGAAATAGTCCATATTTTTATGAAAAGAGTTCTGGATGTGGATGGTGGTGATGGTTGCACAACAATATGAGTGTGTTTAACACCATTGAACTGTTCATTTAAAATTGGTTAGCATGGTAAATTTCATGTTATATGTATTTTACCACAGTACCAAAACTAGAAGAAAATATATTCATACTGTTTCATTAAGAGGGCACTGAGATCTTAAAATACTGATCCTCTGACAATTATTTTATATATTCAAATGGTCATACAATAGCTAAATTGCTGGTCGCTGTTAGCAAAGCAGAAGCAAACAGCATTAAAATTCTGAATATTACATTCTGAAGAGACTGACTAGAGCAAGCTGCTTTTTGTTTGTTTATTTATGCCTTATACACACCAGATCAGAAGAATAACCCTTTGTAGAATCACCTGTTACCACTGAATGTTCCACTACTGTATTTTTTTGTACTTCTAGGGAGACATGGGGGACAGAAGATAGTAATCAAGGCATAATTATCTTTCACATTAATGCCCAACAGCAATTTAAAACATTTTAAATATTCTTGTATTATGTACTTTTCTGCACGGTATTGACTAGAAAGCTTTTCTAAAAACTAAAACGACTGGTTTAAATAACTTGTGTATGACCATGCAACACGGAAACAAATTTACACCAAGTGGGTATTTACAAGCCCTAATGCTGCTTTCATTCCTCTGTGATCTAACATGTTAGCAAGCAGCAAATATAGTGATGGATGCTTTTGAAAAAAAGGATAATTGCTTTCCATTTCTTATTGTCATCTGAAGATAACAACTTCTTATTTTCAATATCAAGTCAACCTCTGCCTGCATCCACACCCTTAAATTCCACCTTCCTTCCTATTATGAATGTTCCCTATCTCTACCCACTTCTCCTTTTATAGCTAAAAGAAGTTGGAGTTGCTATTTCCATTTCCTCACTTCTTACTATCTGCTCAACACACTTCGGTCCATCTGCAAGCACCTCCATCTTGCCCTGCCCAGTGGTCACTTCTCCAGTTTCATCTTTCTCAATCTGCCAGCATCATTGGACATGTTTTTATTTTTGACATCTACCATGGTAATTTTTCCACTTCTTCAGCAGCCTCTTCTCAGGCTTGCTTCTTTTCCTCTTTCTCCCTCTAAATGCTGGAATGATCTAGTATAAATACTAAAAACTCAAGCCAGGGCTCCATTTTCTCCTCTATCAACACTCTTCCATGTGGCCTTATCTAGACCCTGCATGGAAATTCCATCTCTCAGCTAATGACTACCAAATGCATGCATCTAGCCCTGACCTCCCCCTGAATCCCAGGCTTGTACATCCACGAGCTCATTCAGCATATCCACTGGGTATCTCTTAGGCATCTGCCCAAAGCAGCAGCCTTAATCACCCCTCCAGAGCCTGCCTGGAGGCTCTTCTAGTCTTCTCTGACTCAGTTGCTAGGTCCAGACACCCAGAAGTCATCTTTGAATTCTCTATTTCCCCTACGATAAATCTATCACGTCTTGTCAATGTATATTTATCAAATCATTTCCTAAGTCCAGTCACGTTTGCTATCTCCCCTGCTACCATCCTTGTATTTCATCATTAACTCTCACCTTAACAAATGCAATAGCCTCCCCACTAGTCAGCTTGCTTCTATGTCTGCCCTTCCGCACTTCATTCTCCATGGAGCAGGCAGACAACTCTTGTGAAAAGTACATAAGGTCATGTCAACTCTCTGCTCGAAAGCTTCCAGGGTCTAGGCATCTCACTTCGAATGAAACCCAAACTGCTGACCTGCTCCTGATCTGATCCTGGCCACCTTTCAGTCTTATCTCCTACTATCCCCTCCTCCCGTCTCTAACTGCTCCGTGCCTAATTGCCCTTACCATTCCCTAATGTACCAATGTGTTTCCCATCATAGGGCTATTTACTAACACCTGGTTGGTTTTTTATAGATATACACTAAACAAGTGATTGGAAGTTGGGCTGTTTCCTTTCTCCTCTCTCACTATAATTTTCTGTCAATTTATACAACTTCTTGTACCCACCTTTATATCCACTCTGCATTATATCCAGAGAAAAAGAACCCTGTAAGTCTTCTTTTTAGGGTTACTCATTATGAATTATTCAGAGTGTTTCTTTTTTCAAGTGAGAGACTTAACAGAAGGAATGGCTATCTTGATTTAAGGCAGTCTGGGAGCATGTCTTAAAACAAAGTTATGCAGTCTGATTAAGTTCCATACATGTGCTGCAAAGCACTGAGGCTATAGTTAGCAACACTCTATTATATTATTAAGAGGGAGACCTCATTTTAATTGTTCTTATTATAAAAAGTTCAACTTTGTTGGATTACAGCATATTTAAAACTCAAGTTTTGAGGAGGGAGGGGTGCTGCTGCTTCTGTAACTAAGCAGATTACAGCCAGGGACTAATGATTTGCATTTATACAATATCATAACCATCCTTTCACCAGGAAGATGTATAATCTGATTACCTCGCACCACTGGTTTCCACCTCTCTCCGCTGTACATCTTCCTTCCTTAAATTAAGTAAGGCTTAAATCTAGAAACAAGTCTTGGTTCTCTCTACCATCCTTTTGCAATTCACTGGTCTTTAATCAGTGCTTTCTTCCACGGCTCCAAGTACTTCACATCTTCATCCCACAAATCACTGAATTTTATTTGATTTCAGGCATTCTGTTGATACAAAATTTATAGCCACAGATTGACCTGTGCCTAGATTACTGTAATTCCTTTAAGTTCCTTGAGAGCAAATGGCTATATAAATCTAAATATCTTACAATCTTTAACTTATTCTAAATGTCCTCATTTCAACTTCTTCCTCTACTGCTTATTTTCATGTCTTATAAATCCCCCCTGCATTTGCACTGCACACAAGATCTCAGTAAATGATATTGACTAGCATCGCCTTTTTATGTCCCTTGGCCTACATTCTTCAAGTTTGCATCTGCCAAAGGATGTTCTACCTCAAATTCAAAAGTCAACCCAAATTCTGATTAATGTAGAAAGACTAAGTGGCAGAGCCAAGGGTTTAAAATCTTCAGGGAAAAAAAAAACACAAAAAAACAAAAAACCACTATGTTGTGAGCACCCTGTGTGAAGTACTCAGGGAAACTACAAAATGAGTAAGGCTAGGCATGTCCTCAGGACCTTATGATCGCATGGGCAGACAGATTCGCTTTGAGTATAATATTATGACCTAAGGAAAATCATAAACCGTCAAAACCCCATATGGTCGAGAGGTCTGCAAAGGCTTCCAGGAGGCGGCATATGACTTCGATGGTTAAAAGTGAGCAGGATTTCCACAGGCACAAGTAATTGATCATCCCACACATAGAGGCCAGTGCCAGGGAACAGCAGCGTGAGAGGAGGAATCCCAAATGATGGTCCCTCCATCCTGTGGCTGCAACCGTTAGGAGAAACTGGGCTTTCTGAACTCTCATTCCACGTGCAGACCAGATTATCTGCCAGACTGTGTTTACTGTTTGCTTGAAGATAATAATAACAGCCGAACAACACAGGCTCACTCTTGTGAGTTGATATATGAGAGACAGTGGCCATATCAAGACAGAGTGTCTCTTCCTCAAAGCCCACGACAGAGAAAATCATATAAATACAGGTAAAAGGCATTCCTCGAGGATAACGTGAAGCCATGGCGAGGGTAATTCTATCTGTGGCTAGAAAATGACAACAGGAGACAGACTGAGTTTCACAGAATTTTCACAATAACAGAGACAGGTCTTTGAGCAGGAGGAGAAAGCCAACCCCTAGACAGCAAGACACAGCTACAAACACACAGAAAGATGTAGGCAGGTGGTTCTTCCGTTTCTCTTCATTTTCCTTCAGGCTCATGCCTGCAGAACATACTATGCGAGATCCAGAATATGCGCAAACACTTGCAGTGCCAAGTAGGGTGTGAAGGAAGCAAAGTGAGTTTTTGGCTCCCTCTCACATCCTCTGCAAGAGCCCATCTATCCTTTCAGGAACCACTTCCTCAGTCTCCTGTTTTGCTTTTTTACCTCACACTCCCAAAATGACATTTGGAGTTTTACATATAAATAGAGGTAGTCCTTTTGAACTCAAGGTCTTTCCCTAAAGCAGGCCATAACAGCAGCAGCTCACTCTACCTGTTTCTCTCTGTGCCCTATCAATTACATGTAGCAATTCCAAGAGAAAGATTGTTTTAATTTAGAACAAGAAAAGGGATATAGAAAAGCAGCTGCATGTTTTAGCAGGGGACTGTGTTAAGGCCCCCAATAGGATGCTGTGATGTGGGTCACAGCTCCACAGGACCAGCTCTTAAGAGCAGAATTGCCTTCTGTGGCTGTAAGGTGCTGTCACATGGTAAAGAGTGGTTCTTTTAATGGGAAATGCTCAGTGCAGGGCCATGTATTCAGGAGGCATCAACTAAAAAAAGGACCAGGTAAGGTCATACAGACTCTAGGACAAAGATTCCCACTCTGACCTAGGCTGGGGTGGGATGTGTAGATGGACTGCAGAGCATCTGTGAACTCTTAAAAGTGTATGTGACATTGTGTTTATTTGCATTCTTAGGGAGATGGCTTCCATCGTTCTATTTATATTTTCAAAAGGATACGTAACCTTCCAAATTATAAAGGTCAGTGCTCCAGGGAAAGTGCATTAGTTTACTAGAATGCTAAAACAAACTAGGCTTAAACAACAGAAATTAGGTTCTATCCAACACCAGTGTGACCTCATCTTGACTTATTATATCTACAATAACCTATTTCCAAATATGGTCACATTCTGAGATACTGGAGATTAAGACTTCAACATATGAATTAGGGGGTTGGGCTGGGGGCCAGTTCTACCCATAACAGAAAGCATAGCCTTGGGGTGTAAAGTATCTCTCCTCCCATCTCAAACGTACATCTCCCTACTTCTAACCTGGGAAGACTAATGTTATCAATAAACCTACAAGAATGTTGTAACTTCTGTATCCTGACATGAATATCATGATATAAATACCAATCATAATAGGTTAAATGATTTAATACATATAAAGCTCATAGAACAGTGCCAAGCACATTATCCCTGTTCGATAAATACTTGCCATCATTTATACACATTCGCTAGTGGTTAACTGTCCCAGCATTTTCCCATTCTTACTCACATCTGAACAGAGATGTTCTGGATTTCTTTGTGATTTTCTCTTCCTTTCTTACAACTGCAAATTATAGCTTTCTCAGGAGATGGAGCCCTCTGCCCTCCTGTGTATATCATACTGTTCAAAATTCAATAGGTACCCCTCACCTCAAGGATAACCTCTTTACTGTCACTCTGTGGGCAGTGCTGCAAGCCCGGGACACAGACCTGATCTGCAGAAGACAAAGTCAGCAAAAGGCTGTAAACCCCTCTTCTTCCTCTTTCTCTCCCATGACCAGTGTCAAGTGTATATTTTGAAGTTTACTTTTCCTTGTTCCCTTTCCTGACTCTAAGAGATATAATTGATTCCATTTGGCAAAAATTATTTTATCTACTTTGTCAGAGGACTCTTTGGCCCCTAAACAGAGTTAATATTCTTTTTATGTTTCCATATGGACTTGTTGTAACTTTCTGTGGCATTTATTATAGAAGAAATATTTGTACTCTTTCCTTGAAATGTATTTACTATTTTCAGCCTGCTGTTGTTCTAGTTCAAGGGTGAATCATTGACAAAACAGCTTTTCACTTTTAAAAAAATCTCTTTCCCTCTCTAAATTTTTATTCTTTTTGTTTACATTTTCCTGGGTATGTAATGTGATATCAGAAACCTCATATAAGTCCCATTATGTAAAAATAAACATAATAGTTTAATTCCATGCAATAATTATTCATTTTCCATCATGTCCTGGGCACTGTGTTTATCACCAAAAACAGGAAAAAAAAAAAGTGAAACAAACAGACAAAAGCAGGGCTGCAGTTTCCTAGGAAAGAGAGAAAGCAGAAAAATAGAAATAATAGCTATTGGAAATTGAAAGTCATCATGTCATGCTATGAATTGGGTAAAGAATCTTACATGTTATGTCACTTAATATCAACATGGAAGAAAACAGAAAGTAAAGAACAACAAAGACTTATAAAGATTACACTTCTAACAAAGAAAATCTAACGGCAAAATCAAACTGCAAAACTGAAGCCCCTTTTACTTTATTGCACTGCCTTATTCATTCTACAAAGATTATTGAGCATCTACTATTAATGTCAGGTAGTATACTAGGCACTTCAAATAAAATAATAACTAAAATATAGCCATAATCACAACACACATGACCTTTAAAGTCTAATTAAGGAGGCACATTAATCGAGTAATGAAATTCACTTAAAATTTCTGTTATAAACACATGCTAAGAAGAAGGGAAATGCATATTTCTGTAGGAGCCTCTAATAGTCAATTGGCTTAGGTCCTATGGGAAGTAAGAGAATGTTACCCAGAAGAAGGAATGTTAAGCTAAAATCTAAAGAACAGGAGCTCCCATTGTGGCTTACCAGTTAAGCAACCTGACTAGCATCCATGAGGATGTAGCTTCGATCTCTGGCCTCACTCAGTGGGTTGAGGATCTGGCATTGCCATGAGCTGTGGTGTAAGTCACAGACACAGCTCGGATCTCATGTTGCTGTGGCTGTGGTGTAGGCCAGTGGCTACAGCTCTGATTGGACCCCTGGCCTGGGAACCTCCATGTGCGGCGGGTGTGGCCCTGGAAAGACAAAAAAATAAAAAATAAAAATAAAATAAAATTTAAAGAACAAAGGATATTTTACAAAGCCAAGAGTCACTACTGTTCCTGGGAAAATGGAGTAGACATATTCTTTCCCTATTATTCATACTAAGTACAACTAAAATTCCTAGATACGTAAAAGAAACATCAGAAGACTCTGAGAGGTATAGAAAAGAAAGCAATGAGGCTGGGAACCACAAGGCCCAAGAAATGACAATGGAGTAAGTTTCCTGGGTTTTCTTTCTACCTTGAAAGTCCTAGACTTAGAGATGAGAATCTAGTAACCCAGAAACACCAATAAGTACAGACAAAAAACTCCAGCAAGAGCCCAATCTCTCTAGCCAAAAAATTAAAAATAAATAAATAAATAAACGGAGGAAAAGGGAAAAAAGCAGCAAGATGGAAGAGTTTTAGACAGTAATCATTCTATGCTAGTGAAATACCACACTATAGCTGTGCCTCCATCCGTGCTGACAAAGGCTAAGGGGAGACTTATATCCTCAAGAGCCTGAACAAGTGCCCCAAAACACCTGCCAAGTTGGTGTCAGAAAAAAATCAAAGAGAAATATAGGACTTTCCTATGGTTCAGTAATAAGTGCCCAACCCTACTCCCAATGGTGTCAGTAGAAATCACATTGGGAGCTGAATGGAAGACAGAACTTTTACAATGACCCACAGATTATTAGTTCACATCTGCTGTGATGTCAGTAAAGACAGCTTGTATCACCACACTCTCACCCTTGTACCTCATCTAATTTCTACCTGTACTTGGCAGTAATGAGGTGGTGCCCCTCCCTTCCCTCATTCTGGGGTGATTTCTGAAGGAAAAACATTTAAATAAGATGCAGAGTTTTGGTTAAATAAGAAGACAGTAGGACAATGTCCAGATTTCAGTTAAAAATCTCTAGTCATGCCAAGAACCAGAAAGTCCTCAAACTGAATAAAAAAGACAATCAGTAGAAGCAGGTAATTTTGAGAGAGATGTTAGAATTCTCCGAAAACAGTTTTCAAATATCCATGAGAAAAAATGCTTTAACATGTATTTACCAGTATGCTTTAAACAAATAAAATAGAAACAAAACTTCATCAAAGAAATAGAAATATTCAACAAAGAAATAGAATATATAATGGCAACTTTAGAATGAGAAAATATAACTGAAACTATAAGCTAGTAATTGGCTTAACAGCGGAATAGAGGGAAGAAAGGAAAGGTTAATGAAGTGGAAGTTAGAAAAATAGATAATTACACAGTATGAAAGACAGAAATGTATATGAAAAAAAGTGAACCAAACCTTGAAACCTGTGGGACTCTAACAAAATACCTGATAGTCATGTCTTTAGAGTGCAGTAAGGAGAAAGGCAAGATGTCAGGGCTAGAAAAGTCCTAGAAGAAATAATGAATGAAAGCTTCTAAATCTGGCAAGAAGCATAAACTTACAGATTCCAGAAGTTATGTGAACCCAAAATAGAAAAACCCAACGCAAGGAAACCCACGCCAAGACACATCATAATCGAACTTTTGAAATCTAAAGGCAAAGGAAAATCTTGAATGCAGCCAGGAAAAAATGACACCTTATCTATAGAGGAAAAACAATTCAAATAAGAGCAGAGTCTTTATCAGACACCATAGAAGCCAGAGGAAGTGGCATGATATTTCTCAAGTGCTCAAAGAAAAGATATGTCAATCCAGAATTCTATGCCCAGTGAAAGTAGGCATAAATGAAGAAGAAATCAACACATTCTCATATGGAAGAAAGCTGAGAGAATTTGTGAAATTCTCTCAAAAAGAATAGTGACAAGACCAAATGCTGGTGAGGATCCAGAGAAACTAGATCACTGCTCTGTTCCTGGTTGTTACAAAGAATAGCACAGCCACTCTGAAACTGTTTGCCAGGTTAAAAACAACAAAAGAAAACTCCTTAACATGCAACTACCATGTGACCCAGCAATTATACTTTTGGACAATTATCCCAGATAAACGAAGATTTACGTTCACACAAAAAGAGGCTCCCAGATGTTTATAGCAGCTCTATCTGTAACAGTACAAAATGGAAACGTTTCGATGTCCTCAGTGGGTGACTGGGTAAAGAAACTGATACACTGGTAAAAGGAGTTAGACTATTGACGCATTAGAATAACCTGGACGAATCTCCAGAGAAATATGCTGAGTGAAAAAAGCAACCTCAATGGATCATATATTTGATGTTTTATATAACATACTTGAATCACAAATTACAGAAATTGAAAACAGATAGTAGTTGCCAGAAGTTAGGAGAGGGTGAGGGTGCCAGAACGAAGATAATATGGTTGTAAAAGACCAACATTAGGGCTCTTTGTAGTGATGAAAACGTTCTGGATCTCGACTGAACTGATGTCAGTATCCTGGTTGTGATGTTCAATCACAGTTTTGCAAGATGGTACCATCGGGAAACTGATTAAAGGATTCACAGAATTTGTATTATTTCTTAAAACTGCATGCGATAACTAGAATTGTAACAAAATGAAAAATTTAATAAAAGGCAAAGGGTGATGAATAGAAAGAGATCATTCCAAACATAGGGAACCAGCTAAGAAAAGGCTGTGGCAGGAGGTTCATATTACCGATGAACCACAGAAGGTCATTGTGCCTGAATTGCTGAGAGCAAGGAGTGTAGGATCAGGAGCAGGAGGGAGGAGCAGACATGTAAGGGACAAGGTGCAAAATGAATCCGGAGAGGTAGGTGTACTGTGCAGGGCCATGGGAGCCACCTTGGAGACTATGGTCTTAATCTAAAACCATGAGGAGTCATTGCTGTGTGTCAGGTAGAGAAATAGCTTAACGGGAACAGTGTTTTGAAAAAATCACCACCTGCAATTTGAAATAGATTAGAGACAAAAGCAGACAGCTCCCTAATTTGCAACTCACAGTTCACTTATGCTGCTCCAGCTACAGAGTTTCAGTCTGTGATAGAGAAGCTGTTTAGAGAATCATGTGATTGATTAATCAGTTGCCTTGAGCAAAATTCTCCTATGATGTGTCTATGGAAAAATTCCCATAGAGTTAAAAAGGAGAAAGCATTTGAAAATGGGTTTGATGTGTTAACTTTTTAAATTCATCAGCCAGGTCGGCATGATCAAAAGCAACCGGAGCATTCTTTGTGACCTCTACCAAAAGAAAAAAAAGTCTTAATTCAGTTTCCAAAATAAATAATTTCACAGAAACATTAAGATATCAGTGATAAAAGGATTTTCTTTAGTGTTTGCTAGAGATTTAATGCATTCATACACATTAAAAGAGTTGTCTGTGAAAACTTGTAGAACATGAAATGATGTTATGTCACAATTTATTGTGCCCCAGTAGGTCACCTTTTTCTGAAACAGATTGATTAATGCCTTTAAACATAGTTTTAGGGTTCTCCACACTACTTGTTTATTGCCTACATTTTATCTAAGGATACAATCCATGCTAGTGATTCTAAATTAGAATTTATTTGTAATATGCAGCCAGTTGTTTCTGCTTTCTATCTTTATAAAACAATCAGCTTGCCAGAATATTTTTCATCCATGAATTGAATAAATTTCTCTTTATTTTAGTACCATAAAGACAATGACTAGATGGACAACTATGAGATTTTCAGATTAAACCATCCTTTATTGAAGGAATCACTTTTGTGTACATTATTGAATGTAATCATTACAATGATGCCATGAGGTGTTCAGAGTAGTCTTCCAGTTTGTGGAAGATTATTAAAAAAATGCTAAGACAAGCATCAGAGTCAGGATCTGAACTCACAACCTCCTCCAAAATTTTAGCTACTAGCCACATGTGGCTGTAGTGTGCTAGTCTAAACTGAAAGTTTTATAACTGTAAATTTCACTCTGGATTTTGAAGACTATAAAATATCTCAATATTTTATAGATTGATAGGTGTTGAGATGTTAATAAAATTTGGATATAGGGTTAAATGAAATATATCACAAAAATTAATTTCATGTTTTTTCCCTTTCAACTTGAAATTTTCTGTATAGCTTCTCTTATATTACCACGGAACAGCATTGAATCAAATTTCATCAACTGTATCTCCTACATTTGTCTGAAATCCATGCTATTCTCTCCATCCCCACCAACAACACCCCAATCCTTGTCTTTCTCCTAGAAAATTATCACATTCTTCTCACAATAACTTTGCCACCACTGCCCATCCACACTCTGACCTTCACTGCAGCCAGAATGATGTTTTTAAATTATAATCTGACATATTACTCCCCAATTTCAACCTTTCCAGGGGACTCCTATTGCCTTTTCATTTAAATGCAGCATCCTTACCATGGTATATAAGACTTCATGGCTCACTTTTGCCTATACTCGGCTTCATCTCACCCACTCCCAACCTGCTAGAATTCTCTATAGGAGACAGTACTTTGGGTTTCCTTCTGCTTTAAGCCCTTTATATATTTAGTTCACCTTGACACTCTTTACCAGCTTGGCCTATGACTTCTATTCACTCTTCAGACACCTGCTTAAATATTATTTGTTCAATTCCCAACAACGAAGTGCAGGGCATTTCACATTATAGAAACCTATGTTCCTCATCACATTCGCACTTCTTTGTTTAATATTCATATTTCCAATAGACTGTTAAGACAACTGGCCTCACCCACCGGTGTATTTCCAGCATATGATGGGAACTAGTGGAGAACTTCAGTAAAGTATCTGCTGACTGACTAACCTTTCAAGACATCACAGCCACATTGAAAGAGAAAGGCAAACCTCGCAAGATGGTTCATCAGTCAAGTTCTAAAATCTACATCTTGGTCATATACGAGAAACTGAGAAATTTCAAGTCCTATTTATTTAGAAAGATGAAGAAAAACAAAAAGAAATCATTTAGATTTAAAGATAAAAAAGTCCATACTTGAAATTTTGGAGCAAAAAGCCAAACTTGTAAAGGTTTCTTTTTAAAAGAGGAAATAGGCCTCATTTATAAACGCATGCACTTTTTTCTCTACTAAATAATTGACTGAATTTAGTAAATACAATTACTACTAATAATATCTGAGAACACAGGAGAAGGTTTTAAACATAGCACCTGTTGCCTTGATGCTTCCTCTTCTAGGACTTGGCTCCAGCCTATTATATGACACGCACTCTAAATGTTCTTTATTTTTTTAAAAAACCTTTGTTGAACGCTGTTTTCTCCTCCAGGTCTGATTACATCCGCACCCCTTCCTTTGCTGTCGATTGTAGTAGTTAAGTGTGTGCAGGGCTTGTAGTGCACAGAGCCCCTCCACTGTCTGCGCTAACTCCCTCCCACACTTCTCTGAGCTTCTGCTAAGTGCATGGCTCCTGTTCCACATCCAGAACTCCACACTCTCCCTTGAGAGGCACCAGTGACTTTCTTCTTAGCCAGTAACTCCCTTTGCTTTCTGTGGGATTTGACATCTTTAGCAAATTTAGCATTTCTACAATTCCTACTTTTTTTGACTCAAAAATAGTACATGGTTTTTCAAGAAACTTTGAAAAGTAGTGTAAAGTCTGAACACAGAAATAATCACCCGTAATCTCATCATCTTTGGACCATCTCTACCTTTTGACCTCATTCTGCTTAATCTTTTTCTGTGCTTCTATAAAATCTTTTTTTTTAATTTAAAAAGACCTTTCTAAATATAGACATGTATTTTTCTGTCATTAAGAACCCTTCAGAATCGTAATTATGTTAAATGTGATATATCACTTTACCACCCCTTATTATTGGATATCCACATTATTTTAAAAATTCTAATATTATAAATTGAGCTGTTTTAAACATTTTTATAATGAATATTTATATTATTTCAAATTATTAACAAGGAATCATTTTCTAGATGTGGAATTAATAGATCACATAGTATAAATGTTTTTGGCTTTTGATGTAGATTATTAATTTCGCCAATACACTCTCTTAGCAGTGTGTGAATGGGGTCATTTCTCTACACACTTATTCACATTAAATAGGATGTGTCTCTTTAGTTGCTGATTTTGAAGGCAAAACATTGCTTTTCATTAACATCATACTAATATACTTAAAATGTCAATATTAAAAATTATTTTTCCTCTTTTAAAATTGGCAGTTCATATCCTTTGTGGAATTATTTATGAGGATTTCAAGATTTTTCTTATTGATTTTTACAAGCTATTTAAACCGAGTATTTCTTTTTTTGAGAATTTTTTAAAAGAGCAGTTTTAGGTTTACAGCAATATTGAGAGGATGGTACAGAGATTTGTCACAGACCCCTGCCCCCATGCATGCACAGCCTCCCCATTATCAACATCACTTACTAGAGTGGAATATTTTTTCCTGAGAATAAACCTACATTGACACATCATAATCACCCAAAGTCAAGTTTACCTTAGAGTTCACTCTTGGTATTATAAATTCTACAGGTTTAGACAAACATATAGTAATATGTATACATCATTATAATATCGTACGGAGTTTTTTTAACTGCCTTAAAAATTCTCCATGTTCTGCCTTTTCATCCTTATCCCTGCCTTTCCCTGGCAACCACTGATGTTTTTATTGTCTCGTAGTTTTGCCTTTCCATAAAGTCATATAATTGAACTCATACAGTATGTAGCCTTTTCAGATTGGCTTCTTTCACTTAGGAACTGGCATTTAAGATTCCTCCATGTCTTGTCATGGCTCATTTCTTTTTAGTGCTTAATAAACTTCCAATGCTTGGATATACCACAGTTTTATTTACCCATTTACCTGCTATAGGACCTCGTGGTTGCTTCCAAGTTTTAGCAGTTATGAACAAATCTTCTATAAATACCCACGTGTAAGTTTTTGTGTGGATATAAGTTTTCTACTCTTTGGGATAAATGCCAAGGAGCATGATTGCTGGATCAAATGGAAAGAGTATGCTTACGTTTGTAAGAAACTACTAACCTGTCTTCCAAAGAGGCTATACCATTTTGCATTCCCACCTGCAGTGTGTTGAGAGCTCCTGTTGCTCCACATCTTTACCAGTATTTGGTGTTGTCAGTGTTCCAGATTTTGGTCATTCTGATGGGTGTTTCATGATATCTCATTGTTTTAATTTTAATTTCTCTGACGACATATAACGTGAAACATATTTTCATATGCATATATGTTATCTGTATATTTTCTTAGACAAGGTGTCTGCTAAGGCCGTTGGTCCATTTTTTTTTCTTTGTCTTTTTTTGCTATTTCTTGGGCCGCTCCTGCGGCATATGGAGGTTCCCAGGATAGGGGTCGAATCCGAGCTGTAGCCACCAGCCTACGCCAGAGCCACAGCAATGCGGGATCCGAGCCACATCTGCAACCTACACCACAGCTCACGGCAACGCCAGATGGTTAACCCACTGAGCAAGGGCAGGGACCCAACCCGCAACCTCATGGTTCCTAGTCGGATTCGTTAACCACTGCGCCACGATGGGAACTTCTGGTCCATTTTTTAATTGGGTTAAAAAACACAACCGTGTTTTAAGGGTTTTCTGTATATTTTGGGTAATAGTCCCTTATTAGGAGTGTTTTTTGCAAATATTTTCTCCAGGCCTATGATTATCATCTAACTTTTTTCACTATTTCCTTTGCAAAGCAGAGCTTTTAATTTGAGTAAAGCCCAGCTTACCAATTATCTCTTTCATGTATCATGTCTTGGGTGTTTTATCTAAAATGTCATCATCATACACAAGGTCATTTAGGTTTTCTTCTATGTTAAATTCTAGGAGTTTTATAGTTCTCCATTTTTACAATTAGGACTATGATCCATTTTGAGTTAAATTTTTGATGGTGTAAGGTCTTGTGTCTAGATTCTTTTTTTTCCTGTGGATGTCCAGTTTCTCCAGAGTCATTTGTTGAAGACACTATTGTTCTCCATTGTATGGACTTTTTTTCTTTGTCAAAGATCAGTTGATGGCTAGTTATGTCTTTGTTGTATGTACTTTGGTTATACTGTCTCCTTTTTCCATAGCCTTGCCAACTCTCTATGGTGCTTACTTCTGAAATTCTTACTTGTTCTTCCAACCTTTTCTTTTCTCATTGACTCAGTTTCATGGCCTCACTCTCATTACCAATTCCTGAACTAATAGTCTCAACCATCTTCTTTTCTCAAATTACTCATCCCTTTCAATCCATTCTTCACATTGTTTTCAGTGTTCCTAAAATTCAAGCATGTTCAAAACTTCAGTTATTCAAATGCCTCTTTTCAGCATTTAGACATCTTTACAATTTGACCTCTAAATATACTGTTTTATGTATTAACAATATATACCTGAAACTCCAGTCTACAGTCTATTTGCCATTCACTAGATTAGCATATGCTTTTTTCATAACATGATCCTCAATGTCCACTTTATAATCCATGTCATCCACTAAGCTTTCAAAGATTCCCTATTCCCTGGCTCTATAATTCCAGAGAACTTTGTATATTCGTCATAATACTTGGTATAATTTTCCTTATGTGAGAGCAGTTTTAACATATACATAAATAAATATATTTTATATATAATTATATAATGTTATGCAAATTTTATGTAAATTTAAGGTTTTCTCATATACATACTGCTCTCTATCCTTAGGATACTGTATTCTGTGCTTGTAGAAAAGGGAATTTCAGGTTTGTCTCTGTAAATAGCAGTTTTCTCTAGTGGAATGAACTAGAAAAAAGCAATTGAGATTTTTAATTCTGAGGAGGTGATTCTGATGGATTATTCAGTAGTTCTTAAATAAGTAAAAGAATTTTAAGCAGATGGTCATGAACAGCTGTTCTGTTTTTGCTAAGGTCCAAACAAGAAGTAGTGGAATGAACCCAGAATAGCCAAAAACATCCTGAAAAAGAAAAATGGAGCTGGAGGAATCAGGCTCCCTGACTTCACACTATACTACAAAGCTACAATCATCAAAAACCTATGGTACTGGTACAAAGAAAGAATTATAGATCAGTGGAACAGGCTAGAAAGCCCAGAATTAAACCCACGTACCTACAGCCAACTAATCTATGACAAAGGAGGCAAGAATGTACAATGGAGAAAAGACAGCCCGTTCAGTAAGGGGTGCCGGGAAAACTGGACAGCCACGTGTAAAAGAATGAAATTAGAATACTTCCTAACACCATACACAAAAATAAACTCAAAATGAATTAAAGACCTAGACATAAGACCAGATACTCTAAAACTCTTAGAGGAAAACAGAGGCCAAACACTCTCCGACATAAATGACAGCAACATCTTCTCAGATCTACCTCTTAGAGTAATGACAGTAAAAACAAAAATAAACAAATGGGACTTAATTAAACTTAAAAGTTTCTGCACAGCACCCTAAACAAAATGAAAAGACAACCCACAGAATGGGAGAAAATCTTTGCAAATGAAGCATCTGACAAGGGATTAATCTCCATACCAAAAAAAAAAAACCCATACAAAAAATGGGCAGAAGATCTAAACAGACAATTCTCCAAAGAAGACATACAGATGGCCAAAAAACACATGAAAAGATGTTCAACATCACTCATTATTAGAGAACTGCAAATCAAAACCCTTATGAGGTACCACCTTACACCAGCCAGAATGACCATCATCAAAAAATCTACAAACAATAAGTGCTGAAGAGGGTGTGGAGAAAAAGGAACCCTATTACACTGTTGGTGAGATTGTAAACTCATGCAACTGTGGATAACAGTATGGCGATTCCCCTCAGAAAACTAAAAACAGAACTACCATTTGACCCAGCAATCCCACTCCTGGGCATCTATCCAGAGAAAACCATGACTCAAAGAGACGCATGTACTCCTGTTCACTGCAGCACTATATACAATAGCCAAGACATGGAAACAACCTAAATGTCCATTGACAAAGGAGTGGATAAAGAAGATGTGGCACATATACACAATGGAATATTAGCCATTAAAATGAAAGACATAGCGGCATTTGCAACGACACGGATGGACCTAGAAATTATGCTCAGTGAAGTCAGTCAGGCAATGAGACACCAACATCAAATGCTATCACTTACATGTGGAATCTAAAAAAAGGACAGAATGGACTTCTTTGCAGAACAGATAGTGACTCACAGACTTTGAAAAACTTATGGTTTCCAAATGAGACAGGTTGAGGGGTGGGGAGTTGCACTGAAGGTTTGGGATGGAAATGCTATAAAATTTGGTGTGATGATTATTGTACAACTATAAATGTAATAAAACTCATTGAGTAATTAAAAAAAAAAACAGGAAATAAATAAACTTGGGGAAAAAAAGTAATGGAATGAATTTAGAGGGATGAGAAAGTTAACACATTAAAACTTTCCCAAATAGGATTCTGTATAAGCCAATATTTCTGTTATCTCGCAATAGAGATTTTCAGCTTAAATAAAGGCAAACTGGAATAGAGTTAGAGAAATGAAATGGAAGTAGCATAGAGCTGCTTGCTTGCTAACGCCAGTTGGAGTAACAAATCTGTTTTGATTTCTGGTTCACAGAACTTGGTCTTTGTGATTCATATGTGAAAATTGGTGCATTTTAGTTTCTTTTATGCTTTGTATAAGAAATCATAAGAGGAGTTCCCATCGTGGCGCAGTGGTTAACGAATCCGACTAGGAACCATGAGGTTGCGGGTTGGGTCCCTGGCCTTGCTCAGTGGGTTAACCATCTGGCGTTGCCGTGAGCTGTGGTGTAGGTTGCAGACGCGGCTCGGATCCTGCGTTGCTGTGGCCCTGGCGTAGGCCGGTGGCTGCAGCTCCGATTAGACCCCTAGCCTGGGAACCTCCATATGCCGCGGGAGCGGCCCAAGAAATAGCAACAACAACAACAACAACAACAACAACAAAAGACAAAAAAGACAAAAAAAAAAAGAAATCATAAGAAAGCTAAGGAAACTTGGTACCAAATGAAAAAACTGGAATTATTTATGAATAAATCTATAAGTGAGTGATAAGCAGAGTTTTTGCTGTTTAAAAATATCTATTTGTGCAGTTCCCTTGTGGGGCAGTGGGTTAAGGATCTGACACTGTCACTGTAGCAGCTGGGGTTACTACTGTGGTGAAGGTTCAGTCCCTAGCCTGGAAACTTCTACATGCCACAGGCCCAGCCAAATATATATATACTTAGCATGCTTAGCATGCGTGCACAAGAGAGAGGAGAGAACTAACTAGGCAGCCTTTGCTAACTGCTAGAGAGATGCACAGTATTGTAGTTTAATTCCACCTCTACATAAAGGTCTAAATATCACTGGAAGGTATAATGACAGTGATTTAAAAGGACATAAAGTGTGATCATATCAATGTTTTACAAATGGCCTTAGAAGATTATTTCTGTGGCATGTGAAGAGATATGACTTTGGAGAAAAAAATAGAGTTCCACAGTCAGACAGAACTGGGAATTTAAAGATGAAGTTAAGAGGTCAACGTCCTAATCCCTGGATCCTACAAATATGTTACCTTACGTGGCGAAGGGACTTCTCCGCTGTGGTTAAGTTAAGAATGCTGAAATGAGGAGACTGTCCTGGATCATCTGAGAGGGCCCATTTAATCACAAGGGTCCTTAAATGGATCAGAGAGAAGCAGAAAAAGAACTCAGGGAAATGCGACTATAAAAGAATGGCCCGGGAGATACAACACTGCTGGCTTCGAAGATGACAGAAGAGGAATGTTGAAGGGCCAAGAAAAAAGCCAAGGAAACAATGACCTCTGGACCCTAGTCTAGTAAGGGACACAGCTTTGCTGACATACGATGTTAGCCCAGTGAAATTTGTTCTTGACTTCTCATCTAAAGAACCATGAGAGGTAGTCCCACAGTTTATAATAATAAAATTTCATAATATAAAACTTGTGTGGTTTTAAGACACTAAATTTGCATTACAGCAACAATAGAAACCTAATGCATTCCCTTAAAAAAGCTCAGGCCATAGCTGATGCTGTTTGGTGACATTCCTACAGGCAAATAAATTATACAAAAGAAAGAGTCAGAAGGAATTCTACTTGATAAAAGAATAAAAGATGAGTTACAATCCCTGGAAAAACATTGCTCTATGGCAAAGATACTTAAAAGTTTCATCTGGTGGCCAAATTATTCTTAATAAAATTCAATTAAAAGGAAAAGTAATAAAACAAAGGACTTTGTGATAAACAATGTCAAATTATAGAAGAGAACAGGTGTTTGAGGACTACTAGAAAACTTTCCTATATCACCACCTGAAACTCTATTACAGAATTTGATAAATACCACACTCCCATGCACAGTGTTTAAAGTTAAATAGTCAACTCAGAAGAACCTAACACTCTCTTCCCCCAAAGTGATTCCATATTCTCTCTGAAATACTTTCAGAATCTCCTTAAAATAGTTTCAGAATCTCCCTAAAAATTTTCTCAGGGATGTCTTCTGAAATCACTTGCCTGAAAAGGATGATTTCGGAGATATTGTGTATACAACAATATTTGGGGCACACGAAATTAGCCTCATTCTGTAGTGGGTTCACTTTAAAAGAGTCTCTTAAATACTCAACCAAATGCTGTTTATTCACTCAGAAGCAGTGCATGGTCCCAGGCTCCTGACCCAAATGTACTTTTCCTTTTCATTTCATTAGGAAACAGAAGCGTTCTAAAACACTGATCAGGAATCAGAGTTAACTCCAGAATTGTCACTGATGGTGTAACCTCGGTAACTCCTTGACAGATTCAAGATCTTTATTTCCATTTTCCTGTAATTCTTTTAATTTTCTACTGAGAGATCAAACAGAGGTTTTTATACCTTCAGCAGCCAGCACTGTGATGAACTAGGGAAATGCAAGATTTCAATACAGTTTCCTCAGTTACTGCATCTTAACAAACTGACCCCACAGCCTGCATATTAAAGCACAGTTTCAAACATATTTGTTCTTATGAAACAGGAACTCAGAACTCAAGTTCAGGATAGGTTTTGAAGTGGGTGGTAAAGCTTTATCCTACAAATAAGCATGCACTTGTTAACAAAAATCCACATTCTTATAGCTATAATTTCAAGCAAAGAAAGAAAAAGATTAAAAACTGAGTCCCTTAATCAGTAGAATTCACTGCCCACAATAACAAACAGTAAGATAAAGTATAAATTGTATTTAGAGGAAGCAAGATTAACAACAGTTTGTTTCAATAGTACTTTCCCTAAGATGAGATGTATATTAGAAGTTTCCCTTTTTTTGTTCCAAAAGGGATCTTTCTATCTCTAATAATATTAAAATCATCCTTTCCAAGCAGGCTCCTAAGCTCAGAATGAAAGTGGAACATAGTGCTTTTTTTTTATCTTTTATCCCAAGGAAACTTACATTTTATTTACTTTGATATGTTTCCTTTTTCTATCATAAGATTTCTCCATAATGTAATTGTCGACCATAAGACTCTCCCAAATTGTATGCCAGGTGTTTCTTGAGAGAAGCAATACATAAAAGAAAAAGAAAAATCAGAAAAACTCACTGTTTTTGAGTTACTGAAGCCTATTCAGATTACCTGAGACATGGATCAAATTTTAAGGGAAATAAAGGCTGAAAAAGGTCAACTTACTTAAATCTTAGAATTTCTAATATTAATGAGAATAGACCATTTGAAAATTTTAATACATTTTTTAGTATAAATTGTTTGTCATGCATGGACTGGTTAAAACTTGTATCTTAAGCTCCTATCGATTTTAAGCTTTTAAATGTCAGTCCTATATTTTGTGTTCTAATTCCCCCAGAACCTAAATAGGAACTTGACACATGGCTGGTGTTCAGTGCTGAGATACTGAGATATTGCAACCCTTAAGCCTAAAATATGTCAAATCAAAACTGGACAGAGGGAGTTCCCTGGTAGCCTAGTGGTTAAGGATTCAGCATTTTCACTGCTGTGGTTTGCTTTAATCTTTTTTTTTTTTCTTTTAAGGGCTGCACCCACGGCATATGGAGGTTCCCAGGTGAGGGGTTCAATTGGAGCTGTAGCAGCCAGCCTACACCAGAGCCACGGCAGCACAGGATCCAAACTGTGTCTGTGACCCACACCACAGCTCACGGCCATGCCGGATCCTTAACCCACTGAGCGAGGCCAGAGCTCTAATCCTTGTCCTCATGGATGCTATTCAGGTTCGTTAACCACTGAGCCATGACTGGAACTCTCTGCTGTGGTTTGCTTTGAATCCCTGGTCCAGGAACTTCTACATGCCCTGGGAGTGCTAAAAAAAAATAGTATATGGACAGACTGTGTTAGGTGTGTTGTTTGTCTACCCATTATCCACTTTCCACATCATTGTATGTTACAGAACCCCCCATTTTTTCAGGTTGAGTTTGTGTCCAGGTGAAAGCTACATTTCCTAGTCTCACTTTCTACTAGGAAAGTCATGTGCTTCTAGCCCATGGGATAGGAACAAAACTCTGCTTGGGATTTCTAGAAGTGCTTTCTTTTCATTACAAAGGAGTCCATGCTTTCTACTCACCCTTTCCCCTTTTCCTTCCCACCGGAAACTGACTTAAGGCTACAAGTAGAGCAGGCACATTTCACCAATGAGGTAAACTTGGATTCACAGCCATACTCATGGTAAGACTCGCGAGCACAAAGACAGGAGACTCAGACATCCACGACATGATAGGGAAGTTGCTTCCTTCCTTGGACTACCGCCTAAATTCTTATGTTAGAAAGTGAATCGCTGTTGGGTTAGACCACCAGGTAGGATATTCATTACAGGAACCCAAGATCACATATTTGATGTCATCTATTTTGTGACAGCCTTTGGGTTCTGGTGGATTGTGCTATGGAAGCAGGCAGCATTTTCTCAGCCAGAAGCAGAAGCTTGTGTTCTCTGATTCAGCCTGATTCAGTGAATTCAGCCCAACATTCAATTGCATCTGCAGTTGTCAGAGTATCTTGCTCTTTTCCCATCCCCTCCAAAAAAATAAAATTGGCTGCTTGAATAACATTTTCACTTTCAGCCGGTAGCAAGGACATCATACCTACACGTCTGCAGCATGATGATTTGTGACACCAAAGGTCTACCTACACCTTGTGACCCTGCTGCAGGGTCAAAACTGCAGCAACCAGCTCCATGATACAGGCTTTCCCCAAGCTACGGACAGACCCTATTTTTAAGCATCTATCAATATCCTACAGGAGTGAACATCCCTGGCCAAGCATGGTAGTTATAATAATAAATTTTAAAGCTGATACAATACCAGTGGAATGGTTTGAAACTCTAGCCATCCATGTACTAGCTGGGTGCCTATGTACAAGTTTCTGGGCAGGTACGTGCATCTCTCTGTGCCTCACATCTGTTTTCATACCTTCATACCTGTCTTCTTGTTAGGTTTAAATTAGTTGATAAGTGCAAAATGTATCATAGTTCAAGTTAGAAAACCTGAAATAATGAAAAAAAATTTATATAATAAAAATATACCCTTGAACTTGGGGAGAGGAGGTTAGGGCACTGACCCTTAGCACAGTGGAAAATCTTTGTATAACTTAGAGTCAGCCCTCTCTGTATGTATCTGTGGTCCTTCTGTATCTATGGTTCCCAATCTGTAGAATCAACAACCTCAGAATCCTGTAGTGCTTTGGTAGTTACTACAGAAAGGATTCTGTACATAAGTGGAGAGCCTTGCCATTCAAACACATGTTGTTCAAAGTTCAACTGCAGTTACTTTGATGTATGATTTAGGTAGAACTTGTTTGTGTTTCAGCTTTAAAAAAAAAAAAAAAGCTTGATCATTTTTATGAAAGAGGTAAGCTAAAATATTTAAAAATATAGTACTAAATTGTGGCGATAATATCTTGATATGTTTATGTTCTTATGCACATGCCGCCTATAGTCACTCAAGAAGCATCTGAATGCCTGCCCTGTTCCAAAAGTGGTGATAGGAGTTGTCTTCATAATGGATAAGGGTTTATTCTGCCTGGATATACAGATAAGAGACATATTTTCAAGTCTGGTCAACTTTTTGAAATTTCTACATCAAAGATATCAAGGAACTTTGACAGAATTCTCCATGAAGAATTAGAAACCATTAAAACAAGTAACTATAAGCAACTCTAGTTGGTTAATCTAGCTTGTTTCTTAAAATTGCCAAAATAATCAGAGATTGAATTGTCTTTTGATCATACATAATACAATTAACTGTAGAGTTGGTGCCATTTGATGGTGGCTATGTGGTCCATTTGATAAGCTGTAAGAAGAAACAAGTTCCTATGTCATTTACTTTAAAAAATACTTTAAATGGACTTTTAAGATAAGCCTTTAGCTAACCATTGGATTTCACTTGCAGTAATTCACGTCAGTGAGATGTGGAAAAAGTGGCAAGTAAGAGAAACAGGGTGATGTGAGTCATCTATTTTAGGAGAAAACGAAAATTTTACTCAGGCATTTAGTCAGCAATATTAATTTGTATTTCTTATTATTTAGTGGAATAGCTTGCTTTTAGAGGTCACAGAATTTAATGGCTTAGGTCACATGCTTTAGCTTTTAATAGTTCCTTGGCAGAATGTAAATACATTTCACCATGACAGCCACTCTAATAGCCTCCAAAACTGATGTTAAAACACGTCTCTATTGAGACTCATCATCATCAGGGTAATTAGAAAAAAGTTGGCTGGGCTGAGAATTTCGCATTCCAAATATTTTTAATGCAAGGAAACATTTGATTTTTTTTCATGCAAAGGTATTTTTAAAGATAGCAATCATTCACTCATTACTTAAAATCTTCTTGGGTGATAATTGGAAAACAACAAGTTATCTGAAATGGATTTTAACTTATTTAAGAGAATTCTGATGTTCAGAGTGTCAGAATTAAGAATTTTTTTTTTTGGTCTTTTTAGGGCCACACCTTGCAGCATATGGAGGTCCCCATGCCACAGCCACAGCAATGATGGATCCGAGCCGCATCTGCGACCTACACCTTAGCTCAAGGCAATGCTGGATCCTTAACCCACTGAGCAAGGCCAGGGATCGAACCCCCAACCTCATGGTTCCTAGTCAGATTCGTTTCCGCTGCGCCACAACGGGAATTCCAAGAATTCTTATATTCGAATGATCTTTAGGAGTCCCCCCTGTGGTGCAACTGGATCAGTGGTGTCTCTGGAGCTCTGGGATGCAGGTTAGAGCTCTGGCCTTGAACAGTCGGTAAAGGAGCTGGGGTTGTTGCTGTTTCTACTCCCTGGCCCGGTTATTCCACATATTGTGGGGCAGCCAAAAAAGAAAAAAAAAATTCACTTAAAAAAAAGTTAAAAAACAAAAGCTCTTCACTTTCAGTGGTTCTTCAATTTTTAGTTAAAAAATACCTTTAGTTTCTTTTTTTCCAACAAAGTTTTACTCAGAACTTAACGCAAATAGAAACAGACAACTGCTTCTGTAGAAGATAAATAAGAACTGCACGACCCCTCCTTTGAAAACACCACTCATTCCTCTCTCAACTACAAGTGTCCTTGGAGCATGCTTTTAAAATGATTACAAAGTCTAATGGTTGATTCTCATGATTTGTGGGGATTATGTTTTATAAAGTTGCTGCAAACACTTAATTAGCAAATATTGACCATAGTTTTCTAGCGGAGATACAGGGCTAGGGTCCTGTGAGCCTCTGGTCACATTGTCATCAACCTATCAAATAGAACCTTGTTTTTTGTATGTTTCTGTTTAGAGAAATCTTACTTAATATATCTTTCTTACAAATAAAAACACTTTATGCAGCATTTCTTTATAATAAAACACTAGCCAAGAAAGGCATAACACTGTCCCGACCCTGGGTAATGTGACGGTAAATTTCTTTGGCTTTCAGACTCAAAAATACTTTCTAATGTACTTTTTAAAAAATCAGTTTTCTTCTCATGAATCCACAAATTTAATCACTTTCCATCTTTTCTTTAGCTTTATCACACACTGTAGATGTTAGTTTAGCACTTTGCTGGAGTGGCTTCACATACAGATCAGCACATTTTAACTTACTTCTCCTGGATGTGCTATATTATTGATTCATTGAGCTCATGGCAAACAGCATTATAATTTATGCCTGAATAAATGAAGTTTTTCCAACACAATGTATCTGCTGTGTAAAACATATCACAGCGTTCTTATGCTTAGGCACACTATGCCACCCTCCACCCTCCCTTAGGGGGCTATTTTAAGCAGGAAAATCGCCAACAGAAAGTACAACAATGTAAAAAAACACGTGACTAAATAAGCTGCAAAAATAAATAAATAAATAAATTTAAAAAATTAAAAATAACAACAAAAACCCCGCTTATTTACAATCCAAGAGCTGAAACAAGAAGGCAAAGCTCAACTTCAGCTGGGAATGTGTACTTGAGGGCACCTCAAATTCTTTGCCACTCTGCACACATCTGTGAATGACTAAACTATGAATATTGATTCTGGAGTTACAAAGAAATTTTAGCAAATCGGCAAACTCACAAATACACAATCCATGATTAATAAGGATTAATCATATTTTGTCAAAACAAAAGCTCAGAGATGTTTAGTGGCTTTCCCGGATTGCAGATCAAGACAGAACCGTGACTAGGATCCAGGGGTTCTAATCCTCCACCACATCTTAACTGCTTGTTGGTGTTTCTCTTGAAAATGAAGAGTAGGGTCAGAAACCACCAATGGGATGCAGGCCATCATTGTCAGAGGAGAATTTAGAAGGAATTTTTATAAAGAGGACTTCAGAACTGCATAAGGTTGATGATGACACTCCAGCCTGGATGCACTCTTGGGAATGCTAGTAGATTATATGTGAAAGAGGGAAAATGGTCTGTTTGCATGAAAGAGCTCAGTAGCCACCATGCTCAGTAGCTCTTTGGATGAAGCAATCAATTTACAAAACCTTTCTTCAAGTGAACGTATGCATGGGAGAAGAGTAAGCCTTCAGAGTGATCCACTGATCAGGTCCCTAGCAAGAAGTGGAGCCCTGCGGAAGTGCCATAAGTGCATCAGCCTCTGTGGGTGGGTAGAAGGTGCAGCAGGAGCATGAGGGGTGTCTTCCGGAAGTCTGCACAGGCAGAGCACTTCATGCAGTCCTGTGTAGAGAGCAGGGGCATAATAAAAACAAGGAGCAAAAGGGTAAACAACAATAGGAAAGAACCACCACGCTCTAATGCATTTAAAAATGAAGAAACGCATTTTCTCCTTCCAGGGTTCCCTTGCCTACGCCGTGTATGACCTCAGGAAGGTAAAGTGCAAGAGCGGGAGGAGAAGCCTTCTGTTCATGAAAATTGAAGAATTTTCTTTCTGATTTTTACAACTGTAGGTTTTGAGTTAAGTCAATTCTCCTGAGCTCAAATCAATCTGGATTTCTACCTATGCAAAGGCTGAGAACTAAACCCTACATCATGGTGAGTTTACCTACTTACCCATATAGTGCCCCCTGAATCAAGGCTCTAGAAAACTGGCCAAATATCCTCCCCTGGGTACACCCCTACGGGGTACACCAGCAAGTCTCCCATATCACTGTGAAACTGTATAATATTCTATAATTTAAAAAACATCTTCATATAGGTCATTTCCTTAAACATTCAGAAATCCTACAGAGAAAGCAAAACGTATATGATCTCCATTGTAAATTGAGAGGCAGAAAACCTAAGCTGGCCAACTTAGTTGCGTGGAATTCAAATACAAGTCTTTTAAGTCAGCATTTGTTTACCTTATACAATCATGTTTTTCATGTTACACCATCATTTATGTTTAACAAGATGAATCAGAAGCAATTAAGATCATGCAACAAAAAAGGGTTAAACTGCACCTACTATGAGTAGAGTAAAAAAGCAAACTAATATATTTTAAATGATTTTTAAAGTCAGAAGATAAATTTCTGCTTAACTATGATATGATTAGAAAATGTTCCTACATATGTTTCTAGAGTGTTGGGCTTTATAGAATTTCTGCTTGACTAAGGAAGGATGTTTTATATTTCCTACATTTCTAGACCTCACCCTGTTTGGATGGGAGGCAGCATGGAAGGGAGCCTAGGGAAGGCAGCCTGGGTGTTACAGCCACTCCGTCTCTAATCACCTGGGTTACTTGTGGAGAAGACCGTCTACCTTCTACATCCTCAGTCCATAAGCTATTAATATTAAAATACTGAGGAGGTCCCTGGTGGTTCCGTGGGTTAAAGATCCAGCATTTCTACTGCTGTGACTCACGTCACCACTGTGGGTGGAGGTTCAGTCCCTGGCCCAGGAACTTCCTCATGCCATGTGCATGGCCAAAACAAAAAGATGGAATTAGATGATTTCTTTTTTTTTTTTTTTTTTTTTTTTCAGGTAGAACGTTCTCCAGCCAAACAGATACACTCTTTTCAACTTTGATTCTGGTCCTCTTGTTTCACTTAAGTGATAACAAAAAATTTTAATTAAATCACCTAGTGGTGACTTGTGCCAATATTGTAGACACATCGAAAGATGCAGTAATAAGGACTTCCCCCTGTGGTTCAGTGTGTTAAGAACCCAGCATAGTGTCCATGAGGATACAGGTTCCATCCCTGGCCTCACATAGTGGGTCAAGGATCTGGTGTTCCCACAAGCTTCAGTGTAGGTCACAGATGTGGCTTGGATCTAGTGTTGCTATGGCTGTGGCATAGGCCAGATAGCTGCTGCTCCAGTTCAACCCCTGGCCTGGGAACTTCCATATGGTGTGAGTGTGGTCATAAAAAGAAAACAGATACAGCAATTTTTTTTTTTTTTTAGAAAAAGATATCAAATGAAGAAAAAGAAATGTGGAGATAAGAAAAACACAATTTGGCCTGCAATTTAGGAAAATGAGCAAAAGATAAATGTTGAAATAATATCACTTAAAAGAGTAAAGACCTCTTATAAAAGTGAATTTGGTTCATTAAATAAATTATTTAAAATAACTGAGAGGGAAAAATTTTCAAGGGAATTGTCTCCACACTGAACTTATTTTAGACTTTATTAAAATTATGTCATCCTAGAGAAATATTCCTAAGAGAAGTTTTACAGTTTCCCCTAGAAATGCTAAAACTAGCCCATGAATTCATGGGCCAGGAAATCTTAAGTACAGAGGAACAGATCTGCAAGAAAAATAACATTAAGGAGTCTGAAATCTTTTTATAATTCCTTGGCATCAAAATATTAGCTCACAAAACACCCACTTGGGCTTATTGTCTGCTGCAGGGAATTTATATGATAGTATTTTTTGCAATGAGAGAATATTAAACCTGTTCCTCAAGTCACTAAGCACCCTCCTGCCACAGCTATTCCCAAACCTTGTGTAGATACTTTGTTGTACTTAAAGATACTTTTTTCTACTGTTAATCCCTTTGCCAATGTTTTATGCTAAAGAAGAGGGAAGCGATGTGACCATCCTGACCTCCAATAAGAAATGGCTGGCTAGAGTTCCCGTCGTGGCGCAGTGGTTAACGAATCCGACTAGGAACCATGAGGTTGCGGGTTCGGTCCCTGCCCTTCCTCAGTGGGTTAATGATCCGGCGTTGCTGTGAGCTGTGGTGTAGGTTGCAGACGCGGCGTTGCTGTGCCTCTGGCGTAGGCCGGTGGCTACAGCTCTGATTCGACCCCTAGCCTGGGAACCTCCATATGCCGCAGGAGCGGCCCAAGAAATAGCAACAACAACAACAACAAAAAGACAAAAAAGACAAAAAAAAAAGACAAAAAAAAGAAATGGCCGGCTGGAGAGTAGCTCGTCGTGCTCATCTTCTTTATGCTTCAGCACTGTTAGCTACGTGCCAGAAGTTTTCATATGTAGACTAATTTGATCCTCACAGTGACCCTAAGAGCTAAGCCTAAGTATTGTCCCTGTTTCACATTTAATGTATAAGAGAGAGAAAGGATTCGTGATGTTGGTCCTAGGAGGTGAGAGAGGACAAGTCTGGCAGTTGGCTGCTGTAAGCAGAGGGGTGCCTTTTCTCCTGCAACAAGTGGGAAGAAAAGAGAATGTGTGCAGATATTGTGCGTCTTGGAGGTGAAAGAATAGGATTCAAGGAGTTCCTCTCTGATTAGTTCCATTTCTCTTTGATGTAAGAGGAAATTTCATCTGCTTAGAGTGAGAGGGTAGGAGGGAAGGCAAGAGGTTTGAGAGGGAAGAGTTGGCTGAGGGAAGAGAACAGAGAAATATTGTAGGATGGACAGGCAGTGCTAGAGGGACATTTGCATTTGGTGACCCTGTCCTGTGCCATTCTTAACAGATTCAGTTGCTGGGTAGGTGAGTAAAAGCTGATTCAGTGTTGGGGGATGTAAGGCTTTATCATTTGCTAATTATAAGGTCTTGGGATAGTTATTTACTCTCTTGGTTTCCATATTTGTAAAATTGGGAAAAATAAATCCTAGCCCTATAAGATTATTTTGGGGATAAAACGAGATCGTATTTTTAAAAAACATTCCAGATCTCTGGCAGGCCCTGAGCCTCAAAATTTATACTATCTATTATTATTGTCATATATATTGAGTTATATATATATATAGGTACAATCGTTATATGTATAGTTATTACATATAATGCTGTTATTGTTATTGTCACCACTATTATTGCATGTAGGCTTTAGGTGAAACCATACCTGATATCTATTAGGTATTTGAAAATGTTGTTCTCCTGAAAGTCACTTGGAATTAGTGATGAAAAGGCCACAATTTATTATATTAAAAATATCTCTAGAGAATGATCAGAAGAAAACATATCTATGAATCTTACAAAGTAAATTAATTCCTATCAGTGTCAATCTCAAGAGACTGGAAATTGTATGCACTCAAATCCTTATAAAAATAGAGTCACATTATATTTTTTCTTTGAATTTCAAAATTGCTGTTGGAACGGATTTGTTGCATATTTGAATTTAACATGTCTTCAAAGACATAGCTTCAAAGAAAAAAATCTGATCGTATTTCATGTTGATGTATTTGATTTCATGTATTTATAATTAATTAATGTTGTTATCACTTCCTTTTTGTTGTCAAACATTCAAGATGAGTATATCATGCACAGACATGAAAGTCTTTGCCCCGGGGCACTCAGTGTAAGCTGACCCCCTGTGTTCTTGAGTACCATCCACTGCACAGACTTCCTTTCAGTATTTTTCTTTGTTTCTGTGTCTAAGTAGTATATCTTGTTGCACTTTCCACTGGAGCCAAAGATGTCTCCTTTTCTCTTTACATGACAAAATACTGACTTTCAATGAGATAACCTTTATCATTCAATTAACTTCCCTTGTCCCAACCATTAGTACCTAAAACATTTCAGAGTTACATGACTAATAGCCATCTGGAAAGGGGAAGAACTAGTAAATTCCTACATCATCTTCAATTTAAGTGTTACATAAATATATTAATTGTATACTTGGGTAGCAAATTATCCCTTAAAGGCAGGGAAAAAAAAACCACATAAAACTAGGTTTTAATTTCAGGAGCTCATTTGCATCTTGTGGTCTTGCACATCACTCCCTCAGAGCCATGCTCATCCAACTTGAAAGCAGCCGAAAACATAATATTATGAAATGTCATTTTTTACACATTGGTATTTATTCATTGGAATTGAAACATGTCCATATCCCTACACTTATCTTTGCCTTTACCAAAATTACAAGATCCATGCTTGCAGAAAGGGGTATCCATGTTCTCCACTTAGGCTACTTTGCTTTGCTTTGCTTTTTTTTTTTTTTTTGATCTTTTTAGGGCCTCACCCACAGCATATAGAGGTTCCCAGGCCAGGGGTCAAATTGGAGCTGTAGCTGCCCGCCTTTGTCACAGCCACAGCAACGCTGGATCTGAGGTACATCTGTGACCTACACCACAGCTCACAGCAATGCTGGATCCTTAACCCACTGAGCAAGGCCAGGGATCGAACCTGCATCCTCTTGGATGCTAGTCAGGTTCCTTTCCTTTGAGCCATGACAGGAACTCTTGGGGTACTTTTCCTACTCTCCCCATCCAGCTGTATAGGCTACAACACAGATTCTACAAGAGAAAAGAATCTAGTCTTCAAATATCACTTAACACACTTTTTTGTTTGTTCCCTTGGACCTCAGCTTACTCCCAATTCAAGCAGATAATATATAAAATGTAGCCAACAGCTGTAACATTAAGGAAAAATTTAAGGGATGATCAAGTCAGTTGTATCTTAAGTCCTGAGAAAGGAAGCACTGTCATTCCAGAGGTAGGGTCCCGTTGTGGACTTTTAAAGCTGTGTGTCCTATTTCCTGCCTCTTTCCTTGTACCTTCACTTTTTCCAGCATCTGTTGTAGGAACAGGTGTTAGGTAAGGCTGTCACTGGAAGGCTCAGAATCATCCCATGACCCATAGCAACCCTGTCTGAAGCAAGAGAGAGCAATGAGATGTGCCCTCTCTACCCTTTTTCTAAAAACATATACATCACGGAATATAATTACCCAACAAAACAGAGTAATTGTCACTGTCTCAAGTCCAATCACGATTATAATTAACATTAATTAATTATAATTAATCAGGCCGGTTTTACCTGCTGCCAGCCTTAAATTCGGCCATATTCCTTGTTTGAATCCTGTTTCTCTGCCCTAAACTCCTACACCAACTCCAGCTTGGTGGCTGGGGCACTGGAGACCTGCTTCCTTTTTGTAGATATGAACCTGGAGCCAACTACCTGTAGACAAATCTGAAGGATAGTGATGTGTTTGCTGACTCTTGAGCCATTATTTCGTTCCACCCTTCTGACTGGAAACAAGAATTGAACATTTGTGGAAGCCTGACTTGCAAGGCTGTACCTCTATAGTCAGACTCTGCTATGGGTCAGTTCCATCAACCTTGTACTCGAGAATCACATGGGGCCCTTTCTTTCCTGCTTCATGAGTCCTACCTTAGCTACAATGCAAGTGAAGCAGCTACAATACCTGGGTTCTACAAAGCCTGGAAGAAAACCTTTATTTCTCCTCCCATGTAAATCATGAGAGAATTACCTCAAAATGGACCAAACAATGAAACCATTATATATAATTATTATAAATTATATAAATTTGAGACATAGAAAACATGCTATTAGGATTAGAGTTTTTGACATTTGGAGGTTGTTTTGAGACTAAGGGTAAAACTTTCTGATTACAATTTATATCCAACTACTATAATTACATTTATAGAACATATTATTGTTGCCATTTTTATGAGCACCATCTTCTAGATAGACTGAAAGTGAATTAAAAAGGACTAATTCTCTCATGATTCCCCCATAATTAATGAATACAGGAAAATAAAAGGGAATATTTAACTACCAAATTCAAAAATTTTAACCTTAACTGACAGGCGAAAAAAAAAAATGTTTTCTTTAACCATATTGTGTTGTGAAAACGATTAATTTTGGCGCTAAGAATGCCACTGGAGGGAAATTTTACTTTCATATCCTTTTTAACTAGAAGGTCGTTATAAGAGGCTTCCTGCAGAGGCATAAGGTTAGGACTTTTAGTTTGTTTTTGAATAATCATATAGATATGTTGCACTAAATTTCCCTACAGTTTTCACACTGAGGTTTTAAAACACCTACACAAAATATGGGATTTTCCCCCCCATTTTCCTAGTGTTTAGTGATTTCTTCCTTAATAACCCTTTATGAAATTTTGACCTAGCAAAACCCTTTTGAACAACTTATCAATAGTCAAAAGGCAGAAAGGATTAATTATCCACCCCAACACCTCAATTTGCATCTAGCAAGGAATCTGCCAATGAGATGTCAGAAATATTTACAGGAAAATCCTGACATTTCTGACAACTGGTAAAGGAAGATAATTTGGACTAAATATAATCTTGTTGGTGTCTGGCATCATTTGGATACATATATTTAATGAAGTGTGGACATAGCTGAAGTTGTGTTCAACATCCAGTCACGGCTTTATCCCTTGTTTAGAAAACTTTTTCTCTCTGCACAAAATGAGTTGTTCACTCCAGTCCAAGACTTAATGGACAGATATCAGGACTCAATTGCCACTGAATCTGCAATTAAACCATAGCCTATAGGACCAAAGTAGTAGACATGTTAAATGTTTATAGGTCTATGGTGACTGACGTTCTTCCTAAGACCAAGAGAAGTTTTACTAGAGGTAAGAGGTATGGAAGTCCAACAAGACTTTATATTTAAGAAAAACGGCTGTTTTTACTTAAGGTCATAGGTGTGTAGAAAAAGAAATTAACCATATAAAGGATACCTAGTGCCTAGTATATTATCTAATACAAATGAAAGGGCAAAACTGTTAATTAATTTCCCACACCCTAAATTGCTTTCAAGTCATGGTGACCCAGTCTCTATACTGTTCCCTTTTTATAGACTCTACTCTATATGATCAGATAAGCAGTGGCATTAACTAACCCAAACAGGAATTAAAATTGGAGCTTCATTAACAGATCTGATATAAATGGACACAAGAATTTCAGACATCCAAGAGTTAAACCTTTTCTTAAAGAGAAGATGGATAACCTATCTCTTTGAGCAGAATAAGAGAAAACTGGATATACTTACATTAATAACCAAGGCTTCAAACAAGGAGTCTGATGAGATTGCATTGAGTAAAGGAAGAAGAACACTTTCCTATGACTCAATAAATGTGAACACTACCAGGTAAGTCCATTGCTTTTCTAACTGCTCTCCTAAGGGGCTAACAATATGAGGAATGACTTTCTAGTGGCCTTAGAAGTAAGAAATCATGGGCAAAAATGAATGACCTCATTGGGAGAAACTAATTTTTCCCTGATCATTCATTGTGACTATAGCTGCTCTGGGAGATGACAGGATGACTTCCTTATTGCTCACATATACAGTGCTAAATAGAAGACATTAAAGTCAGATAGGCTCAAGCATCCATAATGCCTTCACTACTTTATATCCTAATTGGAAATTCAAAACCTTTTCAGCTAACAGATAAATCCTAGGGAAAGATTGCCTAAATTATTAAAAGTTTTCCCCCCCCAGTGTTTTTAATGGAAGCTTTCGTGGGTAGATTGAATGGACTGGGAGTTACATTCACTCTTACTAATTCTACCATTTCAGTTATAAAAAAGTAGTGGCTTTCTCTCTGCCTATTATATGACAGTGTCTAAGACTTCTATTCATAGGACTCTTCATTTAAACTAAGAATTTCAGAGTTCAGTATAAGACACATATAAATATGTGCAACCAAATTTTTCTATGGTCTCAATTAAGCTTTATATGTTGGTTTTATAGCTACCACACTAACAGCTAACACTACAGCAGTAAATTGTGGACAGATCTAGCTAATGGCTCAATACAATAAAATGGCATGTGATCATTTAGTACCTTCATTTGTACAATAAAAACTATTGCTTGTTTAATAAGAAGGCACACCTTGGCAACTGGCCTATAAATTATCTTGCTTCCCAGAAAGAAACAGTGTATATGAAACAACATCAATGTGAGTTACGATCAAATTGATGTTTTTGTGTCACAAAAAGAAAAACATCATAAATTTCTAGGAATTGCTGAAGCATGACTATGTTCCTAGAACTATTCAGTGTTCTTTAGTTGTAAATTAAGTTTAAGCACAGAGAAATACAGTAACCTGTTCAAGGTTGCACAGCCAGGAAGTTACAAAGCCAAGATTTAAATCTAGACTTTCTGAATCCAGAAGCTATGGCTTTTATTGATTAATGCATCCAAGCATTAATTCATCCATTCCTTTATACATTTATGCATGGATATAGCTCTTTATATTGTATTATAATTTACATATAGGGAAATATACAGATATTAAGTGTGCAGTTACATGAGTATTGAAAAAGCTGTACACCTGGGCCACCACCTGCCCAATTAAGATAAGGAATATTTCCATTACCCCCAGAAAGTTCTTTTATATCCATTTCTAATGATTTCCATACCAACCCCCACCCACCAATTACTATTCTAATTTCCAACAGCATAGATTAGTCTCGCACACTTGTAATCTTCATGTAAATGTAATGTTATAGTAGGTACTATTTTGTTTCTGGCTTCTGTAACTGAACATACTCTGTGAAATCCAGCTGTATAGTAGTTTCCTATCCCTTTTATTGCTGTGTGCTTTTACCTCAATTCATTTGTCCATTTGCTTTTTTTTTTTTTTAATGCTAAGTAGTAGTCTATTATTTAGTTATCCCTCAACTTGTTTGTTGATAAAAATTTGGGTTGTTTTTAGGTTTTATTGTTTGAAATAAAGCTCTCAACATTCTTGCACAAGTTTTTGGACCTATTTTCTTGTATGTTGAGTAAATTCTTCTATGTGGAGTAGAATTCCTAGGTGGTATATGTTTAACTTCATAAGAAACTATCAAGCTCTTGTCCAAAATGGCAGCATCATTTTATACTCCCAGTAGCAGCATATATGAGTTCCAGTTGCTTCATACCCTCAATAATATTTGGTGTTGCTGTACTTTGTCAATTTTCAGCAAAACTGACTGCTGAAAACATGAAATGACCTTATACATGAACATATAAAAATTATGTAAGGGAATAGTTAGCTAGCAAAAATAGCTATGGCCACTTAAGCTTTATTTAATATCCTAATTCTAGATCTTTGTTTGATATCTATTGCTTAGTCACCTATAAATTAAATTCTTAGCCTTATCTGTCTTATACAAAACTCTACCAAGTTATGGAGCACAATTTAGGAGTTATCTCAAAGCTACTGACTTGAAGCTGTATAAGGCAGCATTTCTATGTAAATGCTTTTTGCATAATGATAAAGCTCAAATCGGTTCATTCTACTAAGTTCCAGAATAATCAATGAATATAGCATAATGATATAGGGAGTGAAAATACACATTTGAGGGAGTTCTGACTATGGTGCAGTGGGATAAGGACCTGGCAAAGTCACTGCCAAGGTGTAGGTTCAATTCCTGTCCCAGCAGAGTGGATAAAGGATGTAGCATTGCTGCAGCTGTAGCACAGGTCTCAGCTGTGGCTCAGATTCAGTCCCTGGCCCAGGAACTTCCATATGCCTCGCGTGTGGCCAAAAACAACCCCCAAAAAACAAAAAACACAAAACAAAGAAACATAAATGTGTGTGTATATATATATATATATATATACATTTGAAAGCTTTTGCTTTAGAGAGAGACATCATATGAATATTGGTTCCATAAGCAGTTTGGTTAGTAATATACTTGACATAAGGAAAAAACTGAAAATTCAGATTTCCATGAGGCTTTTGGCCATAGGTAATATATATAGTGTTTGCTTTAAATAAATTTAGCTAAAACATACACTTTTGCAATTATTTCAGAAAGGAAATGATTAATAAATGAATTTTTCCCTAAAGCCAACAAATTCTACCCTCTAAGAATGATACATAGATTGATATAAATATTTTTCTAATTATGTCAGAAAACCACCATGATTTTTCTTTTCAAGGCTCAGAAGAACGTAATTCAGTCTGGCAGTTAAAATTTTGAAGTCAGTTTGCAAAAGGCACTTAGCTAGCAGTTAATATCAGTGACAGACTCTTTGAATCTTTGTAATATCTGTAATAAACTTTTTTCTCTTAAATGACCATATTCTAACATCTTCCTTTTTATAGAAAAGAGTCATACTTTAGTGATCTTATCACAAATAATGTTTTTATGTTACACACCCCAAAACTTCCATAAGAAATTAACAACTTTTGGGAGTTCCCATTGTGGCTCAGTGGTTAATGAATCCGACTAAGAACCATGATGTTGCGGGTTCAATCCCTGGCCTTGCTCAGTGGGTTAAGGATCCCGAGTTGCCGTGAGCTGGGGTGTAGGTCACAGACGCGGCTTGGATCCCGAGTTGCTGTGGCTCTGGGGTAGGCTGGCAGCTACAGCTCTGATTCGACCCCTAGCCTGGGAAACTACATATGCTGCAGGAGCGGCCCAAGAAAATGGCAAAAAAAGACAAAAAAAAAGAAATTAACAACTTTTAATGCATTATATATACTGTCCCTGCCATATGCTGCAAATTCTTGGGTACCAAGAGAATAAAATAGATGGTTTCCTAGAATATGTCAATTTATATGGTCATGCAAATAAGTTTCATTACTTATTAATGGTGTTTTAACAATCAACAGTTTAATTAGCAAAATAATGTTTCTGATCAACCAAAGAAGTAATCCTATTTTAAATACCTAACTTGCCTTTTAAATTAGAAAACCCTATTATATTTTCAGTATCCTGGGGCACTCACTGCATCAACTGCACCCTATGGACCTTGCTAATTAGCCCCCAAAGGTTATAGCTATTGAATCTGCAACTGCTTACTCAGATGGAACTTCCATTCATCATCTTTCCCATTTTCTTTCAACTGTTCATGTTCTAATGTGGCCTTATTGACGTTTATGGGTTTTTTATGCAGCCCATGTTTAGCATATATCATGGCATAAGAATGCAGAAAGCTTTTCGTGTTAGAATGATCACCATCTTTATCCTACATATGTTTGTGTGAATGAAATACATATTATGAAAAGATAATGACAAAGACATGAACCTACCTTTGTGTAACCTTTCAGTTTAATCGGCCACCCTTACAGAGTGTAGGTGGTAAGCTATTCTATTTCTGTTTAATTGTTGGAGTCCTTAAGGCTACTCTACTTTGAGCATTAATGAAGAGTTAAAAAAAAAAAAAAAAAAAGACCTGTACAATTTTCACCTATCTTTCCTATACTAAAAGTTCTACATTTTTTGTAACACACTGAAATAGGTGAGGATTTTGTTGATTTGCTTGCTGGTTTTTCCTAGAGTCAGGGAAGGATGATTTAGCAGAGAATTGCTTTAGCCTTCTTTAATAATGGACTGAATGGGCCTAGTGAGTGAGCCTGTCTATATCAGGATATAACTAGTGGTTCATTGATAAAATTAACCGCCTGGGAGCTTCATGCAAAGATAAGTTTCTGAAGACCATGCCTCTTGATTCTGATTCTGAATGACTAATATGGGACCTAAGAATCTGCATTTAAACAATCTCCCAGGTGAATTTATAATCAGGTTAGCAACCATATTTGAAAACACTGATTTCCTCTATAGTATTGGCGCAAAAAGATAGAGCAACCACATCAACTAACTGGCTAGAGATATAAGGGGCGACTTGGAGACGTTCTATGATGCCCTGGACACAATTCTGGATTCTTCCTTCCCTCTCTTTATTTCTCATTCACTTTCCCTTTGCCTAAAATCCACCCTTCTCTTTTATCCTAAGGTCAGGGCAGTGAGGGGGGAAATAGTAAATATCTCAGAACAAATGCTAAGTAGTTTGTTACTTAACAAAAAGAAGCACCCATTTGTGATAAGGAAGTGGTTATGGCTACTGGTACATATATGCAGGTTGGGGGAAGAGGTGCTGAAAATGAGAGAAGAGCAAACACCCCCTCCCCCTCCCCTGCTGCTCTGAATGGAACAGGCAGGTAGGCCAGGGGCAGATATAGGCAGCAGGAATCCAGTAGTTGTGCCTCTTCAGATCAGGCTCTTCTCTGCTCAGGTAAACGGAAAATATCATATAAAAGGAATGAGTTCTATTTCTGCTTCTTATCACAGTTAACCTTTGACCACAATTTGATTTCTCCCAGACTTCACCTGAATTTCAGGTCTCCTGATTGTAAAAGGATGTAAATATGTACCTTTAAAAATGGAGTAGTGAATTTTCAAGTGACCCTTTGGCCTTGTGGCTGAATCAGTAACCACCATCCCCTTGATTTTCTTACTCCCAAGTTAATGCATCTGCCATCCAATTAACACCTCATTTAACTATACACCTGAGGCTTTTGCTTCAGAACTCTATTTTGAAACAATTAGCCCTCTGCTGAATAGGGTAGTGTGATTATAATTAGGTGGGAGACACAAAGAACAGTGAGATTAAGCCTTTGTGAAAACTCCCTTAATGGAAGTGACAGTCACAATAAAGAGAAAAGCATGAAGTTAGAATAAAGGCAACTTGCTTTTAAACTGTGGCATGTTCAGTACACAGTATTACTTACTTTACTCATTTTTTCAATGCATAGAAAAATAAATGTGGTATATCACTTCGCAAGCAGAGGACTAATGTTTTGTTTGAAATTGGACAAGTGGAAACCTGTAAATAGCTCTACGTCTGAATTTTAATTTTCCCTAGAGGTGGTTGAGATTATTTATAATGAAAATACTGTGGTTTTTATAAAACTGAGTGATTTTTACAAATAAACACAAATTTAATTTCCCTGTTTTAGAACTTAAGCACTGAAAAACAGATATTTATATTTTCATATCTATATGCATATTTTATTCTAGTCTTTTTTCGTATTAATCCCTAAATCAGCGTTTCTCAGATTTTGATGTGCATAAGAATTGTTTGGGGATGCTTTTAAAATACAGAATCTAATTTAGTAGCCTTTAACTCTGCATTTCTAACAAGCTCCTGATGATACTTACGTTACTAGTTCAAGGACCACGCTGTGTAGCAAGGCTTTATCTGGAATACATCTCTTAAGTAGTCAAGATAGGTTTTGATCAAAGAGAAATATTCTTTTCTAGTTTAAATTTTATATTCATAAATTATGGCATCATTGGAACAGATTTGAGGCTATATTAATAGGGTAGAAACAGATACATTCTAGTCCTATAAATTTTCTAAACTTTACAACACATGATATTTTCAACTGACTTCAAGTTTTTCTGGTACTCTATGTAAAAGAGCTTATAACTCTTGCTGTTTTAGATGAAATGTTTAATTAGAATTCATTAAAAGAAATATAAAATAACTTAACCATTCATTCTCTCACTCCCAGGCTGTAATCTTCCTAACAGCAAAACCCCAAAAACGATTTCTGAGGTGTAGAAATCAGTGAGGATAAGACTTTTTTATGCCTTTAAATTCGTTAGTAGTCAGTACAAGAATATGTCTTCTCTAAAGAAGAAGCTGCGCAAATGTGCTAGTTTGAAAAGGGTAAGACACTTGACTGGTTAACTGGCTGATACAGAAAATGAATAGCAAGAGAGAGAGGAGAAATAACCAACACATGGTCATACAAAGGCAGGGGGACAAAAGAGGAAGAATGAACTAAAGAAGCTAAAAGTGAGAATCAGTGAAATAGAAAACACTGGGGTTTCTAACCCCATGGGGCCCACATAGATGTACCTGTAGGAGGTGTAGGGATTTAAGAATTACTTATTCTATTTTCTCCAATCTAGGGAAATAAAAAATCAAGGGGAGGAAAACTGGTTTCTTCAGTGACCAGGAAAGTTTAGGAGAAGAGCTTAACTTTGATTTAGAAGAAAAACCAAGAGGATCTGAGAAAACATCGTTCAAAGAAAACCAGGAAGACTTGGGGCTTCAGCTGGGGAGAGGCAAGACTCAGCATCGGGGCAGAGGGTTCTCGAGCCTAAGAATGAGAAGTAGGTATGACCCTGTGCTGGCCATCCCTGGACAGTGTTGACCCTATATCAGTGTGTGTCACATAATTAATTCCTGGAAAATTATGTCACTGTTTATTACTCTTATGATGTCAGCAATTTGTGCAGGAAGAGACCCTCAGAAGCACCCAGTCCAATTCTTCCAGGATGTAATTTAGTGAACTATTTCCCCTAAAGTCTAAATGACTGGTCCAGGGTCATATTTAAGACAGAGATAATTCTGAAAACTGTTATCCACACTTAGTCCCAGTTTGTGCCACAACATCAAAAACCTCTGAGTTCTGCTCCACTCAGGCAGGAGATGAGGCAGAGACAATATGAAGAAAGAACCACATTTGCAGGAAACCCTTCAAACCTCCCCACGTACTCCCATGTCTCAGAAATGGACCAGACAAGATGGTAGGAACTGGCCTGTCATCTTGGTGTGGATTTTAGTGCTTACAAGGAAACTGTAATTAAAGAGATGCAAATACGACAATTAAGATGAGATGTATCATTCTCATTTCCACCAAGATCCCAGTCAGATTTCAAATCATTTTACATACTTGCAAGAGTTAGATGTGAATCTATACATGTAAACACTTGTTGCTACTGTTAAGGATAAATTTTCCTTTACTGACTTTTTAAACTGTGATCAACATTTTTGTAGAGATGCCTAGAGATGTGACTTATGAAACAGAAGAAAGTCAAGCCCCCAGAAACAGAAAAGGCAATGAAATGGATTCTCCCCTCGGGCTTCTAGAAGAAACACAGTCCTATTGACACCTTGGTTTTAGCCTAATGAAACTGATTCTGACCTCCCAAACTGTAAGATATAAGATGCGTTGTTTTAAGCCACAAATTTATGGTAATTTGTTACAGCAGCAATAGGAAAATAATACATTGCCTTATAGGGCTATGGAGGTAGTAAATATATGTAAAAATAAAGCAATTTGAATGGTGCCTAGATATGCTAAGTGCTATTATTAACATAAATCCAAGTATTTAACTTCTATGCTTAAAAATCTGTTGTTTTCCCTATACTCTTCAAATGAAATTGATTTGCTGAGTTATGTCCTCTAAAGCATTTGCATCTTTCAGTTCTTTCTGACCTCTTGAAACCTTTCACTGCCACCTTCTGCCTCCCTCAGTACTGCCCAGTCACACTAACTTTCTTTTAGTTCCTCCTAAAATCAAGTGCCTTTGAACCTCAGATCTTTGTAACAGCTGGGCTCCCAGCCTGGAGAGTTCTGTCATCCTCATCCCAATTAAATTTTTTTGTATTTATGAAAATAACTTGTCTTCAGAAAAGCTTTTCCTTAAAACAAAGTTTCTCAGAATACACCATTCTTAATGGCCAATAAGTGCATGAAAAGATACTCAATATTACCACTCATCAAGGAAATGCAAAACAAAACCACAATTTGACACCACTGTATACCAACTGGGGAAGTTAAAATTAAAAAGACAGACAAGTGTCAGTGAGGATGTAGGAGTTGGAACTTTCATACATTGTTGGTGGGACCGAAAATGGTACAGCCACTTTGGAAAACAGTTTGGCAGTTTTTCAAAGTGTTAAACATAGAGTTACCATATGATCCAGCAGTTCCACTCCCAGGTATAAACACAAGAGAAATGAAAACATTTCTCATGTTTTTTTGTGCATATATACACACAAAAACCTGTACATGAATGTTCAGAGCAGCATTATTCATAACAGCCAAAAACTGCTAACCTAAATGTCTACCAACAGTGGAATGGTAAAATAAAATACAGACTATCCATACAATGGAATTTTTTTTTCTTTTTAGGGCCACTTGTGGCATATGGAAGTTCCTAGGATAATGGTCAAATCAGAGCTGCAGGTGTCTACCTATGCCACAGCCATAGCAATGCCAGATATGAGCTGTGTCTGTGACCTAAAAAGCAAGAGCCTACAACATGCTACCTACAAGAGACTCACCTTAGGGCAAAGGACATATACAAATTGAAAGTGATAGGATGGAAAAAGATTATTTCATGAGAATGGAAAAGACAGAAAAGCGGGGGTTGCAAAGCTCATATCAGAAAAATAGACTTTAAAACAAAGGCCATAAGGAAAGATAAAGAAGGATGCTATTTAATGATAAAAGCATCAATTTGAGAAGAGGATGTTACACTTGTCAATATATAGGCTCCTAATATAGGAGCACCTAAATACATACAACAAACACTAACGGACATAACAGGAGAAATTAATGGGAACACAATAACAGTAGGAGATTTTTACACCCCACTCATATCAATGGACAGATTCTCTAGAAGGAAAATCAGTAAGGCATCAGAGATCCTAAATGACACAATAGAAAGTTAGACTTAATTGATATTTTCAGGACATTACATCCAAAAAATAAAAATCAGAATATATATTCTTTTCAAGTGCCCATGGAACATTTTCAAGGATGTACCACATACTGGGGCACAAAACTAACCTCAACAAATTGAAAAATGTAGAAATTGTTTCAAGCACCTTCTCTGACCACAATGGCATGAAACTAGAAGTCAACCACAGGAAATGAAATGAGAAAAAACTGACTACAGAGAGACTAAACATGCTACTAAACATGCTACTAAAAGAATCAATGGGTAAATGAGGAAATCAAGAGGGAAATTAAAAAATACCTCAAGACAAATGACAATGAAAAAACAATCATTCAAAATCTATAGGATTAGATTCTTGGAGGTAAATTCATAGTAATACAGGCCTTCCTCAAAAAGAAAGAAATGTCAGATCAACAACTTAACCTACCACCTTAAAGAACTAGAAAAAGAAGAACAAACAAAACCTAAAGTCAGCAGAAGGAAGAAAAACAGAAAGATCAGAGAGAAAACCAATAAAAAAGATTTAAAAAAAAATAGAAAACAATAAAACCAAGAGCAGGTTCTTTGAAAGGGTAAACAAAATTGACAAACCTCTGACCAGACTCACAAAGAAGAAGAGAGGACCCAAAAAAACAAAATAAGAAATGAAAAAGGAGACATCTCAACAGACACCACAGAAATACAAAAAAAAAAAAAAAGATAATACTGTAAACAATTATATGCCAACAAATTCGACAACCTAAAAGAAATGGACAACTTTCTAGAGACATATAGCTAATGAAAACTGAATGAAGAAGAAATAGATCATTTGAACACACCTATCACTCAAAATGAAATGACTATATAATGATAAATACTCCCTACAAACAAAAGTCCAGGACCAAATGGCTTTACAGATGAATTCTACCAAACATACAAAAAGAACATATATCCATCCTTCTTAAACTTTTTAAAAAAAGACTGAAGTAGAAGGAACACTCCCAAAGACATTCCATGAGGTCACCATCACCCTAATACCAAAACCAGATAAAGCTACTACCAAAAAAGGTTATAGGCCAATATCTTTGATACGCATACACACAAAAATTCTCCACATGATTTTAGCTAACTGCATCGAACAATGTGCAAAAAAGATCATACACCATGACCAAATGGGTTTCATCCCAAGTTCACAAGGATGATTCAACATATGCAAATCAGTCAACGTCATACATCGCATTAACAAAAGAAAAGTCAAAAACGACATGATCATCTCAATAGATGCAGAAAAAGCATTTGACAAAATCCAACATCCATTTATGATAAAAACTCTTACCAAAGTGGGAATAGAGGGAACATACCTTAATATAGTAAAAGCCATTTATGATAAACCCACAACCAGTATAATACCAAACAGAGAAAAGTTGAAAACCTTCCCACTAACATCTGGAACAAGACAAGGATGCCCACACTCACCACTTTTATTCAACATAGTGTTGGAAGTCCTAGCCACAGCACTTAAACAAACAAAAGAAATAACAGCTATCCAAATTGGAAGAAAAGAGGTAAAATTGTCACTCTCTGTAGATGACATGATACTATATATAGAAAACCCTAAGGACTCCACACAAAAACTACTAGAACTGATCAACAGATTCAGCAAAGGCAAAACCAATGGGAGCTAATCAAATTTATAAGCTTTGCACAGCAAAGGAAAAAATGAAAAGACAACTTACAGAATGGGAGAAAATAGTTGCAAATGATGCAACTGACAAGGGCTTAATCTCCAAAATATACAAACTCATACTACTCAGCAGCAAACAAAACAAAACAAATCACCCAACTGAAAAATGGGCAGAAGACCTAAATAGGATTTCTCCAAAGAAGACATACATATGGCCAATAGGTGCATGAAAAATGCTCGGTGTCACTAATTATTAGAGAAATGTAAATCAAAACTACAATGAGGTATCACCTCACACTGGTCAGACATCATTAACAAAACTATAAATAACATGCTGAAGAGGGTGTAAAGAAAAGGGAACCCTCCTACACTGTTGGTGGGAATGTAAATTGTACAACTACTGTGGAAAATAGTATGGAGGTTCCTCAGAAAACTAAGTATAGAACTACCTTATGATCCAACCAACAATCCCACTCCTGGGCATATATCCAGATAAAACATTCATTCAAAAATACACATGCATCCCTATGTTCATTGCAGCACTATTCACAATAGCCAAGACATGGAAACAACATAAATGTCCATTGATAGATGTATGGATTAAGATGATGTGGTACATGGAGTTCTTGTCATGGTGCAGCAGAAACAAATCCTTCTAGGAACCATGAGTTTGTGGGTTCGATCCCTGGCCTCGCTCAGTAGGTTAAGGATCCAATGCTGCCATGACCTATGGTGTAGGTTGTAGACGTGGCTCAGATCTGGCATTGCTGTGGCTGTGGTGTAGGCCGGCAGCTGTAGCTCTGATTGGACCCTTAGCCTTGGAACCTCCATATGCTGCAGGTGTGGCCCAAAAAAGAAAAAGAAAAAAGAAAAAAAAAAAGAAGATGTGGTACATATACGCAATGGAATACTACTCTACTACTCAGCCATAAAAAAGAACAAAAGAATGCCATTTGCAGCAGCATGGATGGAACTAGAGATTCTCATACTAAGTGAAGTAAGTCAGAAAGAGAAAGATGCCATATATCACTTACATGTGGAATCTAAAATATGGCACAGATGAACCTACCTATAGAACACAGACTCATAGTCATGGACAGCAGACTTGTGGTTGCTAAGGGATGGGAGGGAGTAGATGGATTACTCGGAGTTTGAGTTTAATAGATGGAAACAATTACATTAAGAATGGATAGGCAATGAGGTCTTGCTGTATAGCACAGGGAACTATGACCAATCACTTGTGATGGAACATGATGAAAGATAGCATGAAAAAGTGTATAGATGTATGAGTGGCTAACTTTCTGTACAACAGAAATGGACAGACAATGTAAATCAACTACAGTAAAATTTTTTTTTTTAATTTAATAATGTGAACATTTAGAGTTTTGCAATCTAAAATGATTTAGCTATGAACTAGACTTCTTATGGTGATCATCGTGCGATATGCACAAATTTCAAATTGTTATATGGTATGCCTGAAACTAATAAAAGTTTTATGTCAAAAAGGTAAAATGTATGATATTCCAGATTGTGATAAATGTTGATAAAGTTAAGCAGGAGAGGGAGGTAGGGAGAATAGTGGGGTGTGGGGGCAAATTAAAAGATGTTCAGAGAGGATCTTAAGGAGAAGGAGATATTTGATCAAAGACTTGAGAAAACTGAGCTAGTGAGCCTGGTGAACCACATAGGGGAATGCAGTCCAGGCAGAAGGAAAGAAAGCAAGGGCAAAAGCACAGAGCGGGGAGTGTTCCGGGATGTTAAAAGAATATCAAGAGCCCCAGGTGACTGGTGTAAAATGAGAAAGAGAGATTAGTAGGAGAAAAGGGTCAAAAAGTTAAGTAGGTGATTCGATCCCACTGGTACTCTATATGGACACTGACTCCTTTAAAAGAAGATGGGAAGCACTGGGATATTTTAAATGGTGATTGGCTTGATCTTACTTTTTTTTTTTTTTTTTTTTTTTACTCTTTTCCTTTATTTCCTTGCGGGAGTTCTAAACACTTTGTTTCTTCATTGACCCTAGAAACCCTTTGTTTGTTTGTTTGTTTGTTTGTTTGTTTGTTTTTGTCTTTTTTGCTATTTCTTGGGCCGCTCCCATGGCATATGGAGGTTCCCAGGCTAGGGGTTGAATCGGAGCTGTAGCCACCGGCCTACGCCAGAGCCACAGCAACGCGGGATCCGAGCCGCGTCTGCAACCTACACCACAGCTCACGGCAACGCCGGATCGTTAACCCACTGAGCAAGGGCAGGGACCGAACCCACAACCTCATGGTTCCTAGTCGGATTCGCTAACCACTGCGCCACGAGGGGAACTCCTTGATCTTACTTTTTAACAAATCACCTTGTTGTGCTGAAAATAGGTGTTTGTGGGGACTATAGTGGGAGTTGAAGCAGGGAGACATATGGGAGGCTATCGCAGTAACCCAGGTGGTTTACAATCCCGGTGACCTGTGATAGCGACAGAAGTGACATAAAGTAATGGGATTTAGGATATAATATGAGGCTAGATCCAATGGGATTTTCCAGGTAGATGGAGAAGTTATTGGTGACCATAACAAGAAAATTCTTAGGAGCCTAGAAGGGACAGATGCCTCTTTATAGTGGATTGAAGACTGATGGGGAGGAATGAATTGGACACAGATTATAGACAACACCTCTGAAAAGTTTTACTTTAAAAAGGCAATAGATGGAGGAGTTCCTGTCGTGGCTCAGTGGTTAATGAATCTGACTAGGAACCATAAGGTTGCGGGTTCGATTCCTGGCCTTGCTCGGTGGGTTAAGGATCCAGCATTACCGTGAGCTGTGGTATAGGTTGCAGACGCAGCTCAGATCCCGCGTTGCTGTGGCTGTGGTGTAAGCCGGTGGCTACAGCTCCAATTTGACCCCTAGCCTGGGAATCTCTATATGCCATGGGAGCGGCCTAAGAAATCGCAAAAAGAAAAAAAAAAAAAGGCAATAGATGGAGAGGAAGTGGGGTCAAGAGAAGATTGTCTAAAAAAGGAGAAATAACAATATTTTTATATTTATGGGAATGATATAGCAGAGAGAGAAAGTTGATGGGAGAGAGAGGACACAATAGCCAAAGAAATTGAGTAGATGAGAAAGGATGGGAACTAGTACACAACAGAAGCAGCTGTTCAATTAGGAGCCATGGCTATGGAGCCATAGTGATGATGGGAAGACAGAGAATGTAGACTGTGATGATGCAGATACGTAGAAGGAGTTGTGCAGTTTTGGAAAGTTGTCTCTTTGTTCCTATTAACACATGAACCAGAAATCAAGGTTTTCATTGGAGAGTGAGGGTAGTGGGAGCAGAGTTGGCCATGTGAGGAAAGATGAGGATGAAAAGTAGTCATCTAGGAGAGAGAGAGAGAGACTCAATATCCAGGGGTAAATATGGGAGTAAGTGATTGAGGTCGTATGAAGGACATTATTGATAGATAGTCAGCAGAGCAAGCGACCAGAATGTCAATTATGGTTGTACCGAAATCAGTCAATAGTAATCATAGTAGGAAGAGTATTGTAAAAGGCAGGAAGTCAGAGATAAAATCTTCAAGTTTTACTGAACTGGTCAGATCTTAATCTTCTGTTTTTATTTTTATTGAACACTCAATCACAATTTCTAAAATGTTTATCTTTTTTCCAATTATTATACTACTTTCCTTTATATTTCTTTAAACATTAAGAAATTGACTTTATGACTAGACTGTAACTAGTATGTTATATGAAATTTTTAAATTACAAAGCATACCCTATACTGAATCCAAGCTTGAAACCATCAGCCAGAGGTTTATGCCTACAAAAGAACAGTTTTCATTGACTAGATGAGAAAACAGTTTGATTGACAGTTTTGGAGGAACGGTTTTTAAAAAATATGACTGGCAAATATGTGTATATTTGAAATATTGCATTGAAGGAATTCAGTGACTCTAGCTGGTGAATTTCCAGCTGGAGAAGAATGTTAAGTGAAATCGTCAAAAAATAGTTATAAATAAAATCCATCACAAACCCATCATTTCACATTGGGCCATTAATCTTCAGCAAGAGGCCAACTGTGAATCACATGAATATTTGGATGTGAGAAGGCATCATCTATAACACCCAGTGTTAATAGAAAACCGTCAGGCCCATGCTCAATTGCCCACTGGTGATGCCCATTGATCTGTTCTCATGGCAAGACAAAGACTTATGAATTCTGGGCACCTCTTTGAAGCAGGTCTCTATGTGCTGCCCCTCAGACACCTTCAAGAAATTCATCAAATGCTAGCTATTTTTAGTTTCAGGTGGTTTAGTCCTTTCCAAATTGGCTACTGGGGAAGGGATATATAAGATTAATGAGGGACCTAAGTTGATACTGAAGCACTGAAAACTGAACAGCAGAACAGAGATGTATTTACTTTGGACTCTATCTCATGTCCAATCCCTAAAGTGAGAAATACAAACCAAATATAGTGAGATCTATTAGTAGTTAATTAACACTGACCAGCAGAATTCAACATCTTCTTTGTGAGGCATATCAACTTAAAGCATGGGGAATGGCATATACTGTGAAATTTCCAGAATTAATCTTCAGTCCATACATGGCAATGATTAATTTCGTTTAAAGCAAACATTTTCATTGGCTATTTTTAGAAAAAGAAATTTGATGTGAAAGGAATGGAGGACCATTTTACAATGTGTACACCCCAAGGGAACCAAACCAAACTCATCCCATTAAAGAAAAGCATAAGAGGTTTGGGGAAAAGAAAGTCTGAGGATCACTGCAAATATGTGTGAATGAGTGGGGACAGGCACAGAGAGGCTTACAAAGTTTGGAACAAGTGGCCCACCACTCATTATTTCCATCTGCAGAACCCCAAGAATAAAATCACCCATTGTCCTAACGAAATCTTACTAAAACTGATGTAGTAAATAAAATGATCATCATGAATAGCTTTTCTCCAGTCGTGTGTGAGGCGATGTGCACATGATCTGATGAATATTACGTGATGCTAAACGTTTGTGGTGACGTCACAAGTTCAGGTTGCTATGAGAAAGCATCATAGACAGAATGGCTTGAATGATGTAGGTTTATCGCTCACAGTTCTGGAGGTTGTAAGTCTGAGATGGTGGTGCCAACACCGTCAGGTTCTAGTTAGGACTCTCACCTGCATTGCAGATGGCTGACTTGTCATCATATCCTCACACGGTGGAAAGATGAGTGAGCTAGCTCTCTGGCCTCTTCTTCTAAGGTCACTAATTCCTCTCATGAGAACTTCACCCAAATGACCTAACTATCTCTCAAAGTCCCCCATTATACTGGAGAGGTAATGGTGATTCCAACATAGGGACACAAATATTTGCTCTATAACATGGCTATTGGTTCAAGAGAGAAACAGAGACAAAAATGTACTAGAACCAAAGAGAAAATCAGAGGGAAAAATGTGAATTAGAGCAAAGGCAGTAGAGCAAGAATGTTGATGTTTGTTCCTACACACAGAAAATAAGGAAGAATTTAGTCAACCAAGAAGAAACTGCTAGAGGAATGACTTTTGGAGTTTGACCCTGGGTTGAAGGGTAAGGAACGAGAATTGATTTTTGCTCTTCCTTTAGAATTCCTTAGAATTCAGGATGAAGAACAACTAATTCAGTTTTGTTTCTCATTGAAACTAAGCTTATAGGTGCAGAGATAATAGTGTTATTTTAATTTATCCATTGCACTGGGAACCCAATCAGAAAAGGGCCTTTGTTTCTACCAAACACTGGTAGCTAGTGGGACAGAGAATGAAATACATAACAACCACGCATTCAGACATCCAGTTTAACCTTAGCAACAGTGCTGTCAACCTATACACTCGCCTACCTGCGTAAGCTTTGAATACCAGCAATTTTCCCACCAATTCTCTCCTGTTCATAAAAGGCTAAATACAGGATCTGAAGACATTCCTGGGGAGTCAGTGAGAGGAGGTTGAGGGTAGATATGGAAAACTACTACTGTGCTACTTCTCAAAATTTCCTATCTTCATTCTGGATACATGGAGTAATTACACTTCTTTACCTCTTAAGGTTAGAAATAGCCATAGGACTTTTTTTTAAAAATAGAATGTGAGTGCAGGTGATGTGTAGGTGATGTATGCCTCCTCCAGGCAGATGCATTTCGTTGCCACCAGAGACCCTTCGGAACTTTCTTCCTTGGCTGCTACCATCGTGGGAGCATGTGTTGATGTGGAGATAAAAAGCTGAGCCATTACATGGAGGAGAGGAGGCTGGAGGTGGTGGGCACTAGATGTCCACTGCACTTTGAACAAGATTTAAACATTTATTTTGAGGCTACTGACATTTAGAAGTTGTTTATTGCTGCACCATAACCAAGCCTATCGTGACCAATTCAAGCTCCAACCTTCCCAAAGACTTGGAATAAACAAAAGAAATGTCTTAATTTTTTGGCATCAACATTGGTGGACAATTATTTTGGCAGGGAACTTTATATTAGAATAAAGCATTTTGCAATTTTATCACCAAAGTTTACAATTTTTTATTAGTTTACTGTTTTAGTAAAGCATAGCACACAGTGCAACTATTTACTGAAGACTGCATGTCCAATAAAGGCAGTTATAAAGTGATGCTGAACTGACCGCATCATTTCATATACTCACCCATCTCTACATACCAAGTTTTCTTTAAATTTCAAGTTCTTTAAAGGAATGCCAATTTAGCCTAAGACCCTAGGAAGATTTCTTCCCTATTCTCTAAATCAGATTTAAAGTAGGATTGTAGAATCTGAAAAAAGGACAGACTGAACTTCTTTGCAGAACAGATGCTGACTCACAGACATTGAAAAACTTACGGTCTCCGGAGGAGACAGTTTGGGGGGTGGGGAGATGTGCTTGGGCTGTGGGATTTAAATCCTGTGAAACTGGATTGTTATGATCATTGTACAACTACAGGTGTGATAAATTCATGTGAGTAATAAAAAAAAAAGAAAAAAAAAGTAGGATTGTATCTTCATCTTCTGCCTTGACTTCTTTCTAAATACTTTTGCTATAGATCTGGAGTTAAGAGGATAAATGGGCAAAATAGTAAATATTTTCAGCTTTGTGCATCATATGATCTTTACTGCAACTTTTTAATTCTGCTGTTGTAGCAAGAAAGCTTCCATAGATAATACATAAACCAATAAGCATGTCTAGTTACAAAAATAAGCAGCAGGCTGATCTTGGCCTTTGGGCCATAGTTTTCCAAATCTTGCTTTAGATAATATTTCCAGTCTAAGTCACATCCATACAATTTCATATTATCAACTGTCATTATAGCATATTTGGGGACTATATTAATTAAATCAGCATTCCATCTGACAACTTATCTGATGCTCTTCACAATCATGAAATAAAATACATACCCTATTTATGCTTTGGGCTCAATATCCTTTTTTAAAAAATGGTCTCTTACAATACTAGTTCTGTAGGGATAGATACATAAAAAAGGATAAACTAAAATAAATATATGTTTTTGTAGGCAATTCAAAATCCTGTTTTTCCCTGATGTTACAGTTTAAATGGACTTTTAAAAATGGAAACATATTTATTTTTGGTTCCCAACAAATACCAAGAAATAAAAATCTTAGCGAGATAAAGGAAAGAAAGAGATGATAGTACTACAGGATAGAAAAGGCTCGTGAAATTGTTTTCAGAAAATGAAATCATGATTGACATGATCTAACATCTCTCCACCAGGAGAATGCTAGTCCATGCCAAATTAAGTCTCTTTTACTAGTTCAAAATAAAATATCACTAAAATGCTGCATATACAGGAGACTGTTAGAAAAAAAGGAGAAAGAAAGAAAATATGCATATATACTGAATCTCCTGGAAGGAAAATGAAACAATTTTACTCATTTTAATTTGTCTCAAGTTAATTTCTTTTAATGCAACATATTTTGATTTACTGGGGCAAAGAAGCCAACAAGGAAGTCAGCTATGGCAAAGTGATTCAAACACAGAGTAATATAAATAAATGAATTATGCTAAGACCCAAGGCTATTTTTGTTTCCTGTTTCAGACAGCATGTGTTGGGGTGGGGAAGATGTATGTATCATACAATAGTGCGGTGTCTCGGTGAGCACATCTAGAACACTAATTAAAATCAATTTTATTGGCTTATAAAAGATGTATGTATGAACTTTGTCTTTTAATGGACTTGGTTAGTTTGTTGCTGTAGTATACTCCTGAAAATACTGGCTGGTTGGTTTCAAAAGGAAGTGGGAAAAGTTCTCTTGACTGCTTCATTGCTCATTTGGGATGTATAACCAAGGACAAGACCTTATTGAATGGGAGGAAAATTGATTGATGCCAACTGGAATGGTTCAGGCATGAAATAGATTGTAACGTGTCCCTGTGTCCCAGCAGAATGTGGAAGTGTTTCTGTGTTCAAGTGACTTCCCACCAGAATGTGGAAGTGTTTCTGTGTTCAAGTGATTTTGACTGCAGTGTAACTGCCAGGTCACTGGCACTGTTGCTGAGACACAGGACAGGACTGAACACTGAAAGTGGAGAGGCCAAGAGCGTACACAGAGACACACTCTGGATCAGAGCTGACTCTGCCACTACAGACTCTGTGAGCTTGTGCAAATCATTTAATCACTCCAAGTTTTGGCTTTCTCAACTTTTAGGCTGAGCTATATGAAACTGCCAATATTTAACTGTTTTTAATCTACAAAATTGACAATTTCATGATTCATCATCTGTGGCTTCATCATTCTTTGGCTGTGATTAAATGTAATGTTCCTATAAACTTATAGGGAAAGTATAAGTGCATTTATAGTATTTTTTACTTCCTCTAAGTCAAAGTATTTACTGGAAGGTATTATTTGTAATAGTTAAAATTCATTACTTTAGTTCACTGATTTATATAGACAAATTAGTAATTGATAACATTTGCCATTAAAGAAATATAAATCACATTATAGAATAATTTATTTGATCTTATGTATATAGTCTGTGGTCCTGGGAGCCTAAAGTTTACTTCATCAATGATAGACTATTTGCCAGTAGTCATGCCATCAGGTTGGACGTGTTCTAACAATATGCTTTGTTGATATATAGTCTTAGTGCACATATTTGATACATGTCTTATTCCAGGTTGCTTGCATTTATAAAATCAATTTGGGAGTTCCCTTGTAGTACAGCAAGTTAAGGATCCAGTGTTGTCACTGCAGTGGCTTGGGTCACTACTATGACATGGGTTCCATCCCTGGCCTGGGGAACTTCCACATGCTGCAGGGGCCGCCAAAAAAAAAATTAATTTAATGGTTCTGGCAAATCTTGTCATGGTGTTCCAACAACTTCACTGCCTTGAGACTTTCATCTCCATCAGCAAGCCTCCAGGTATAGAGCTTGAGCTCCATTGCTACTGCGAATGGGATCTGTATCTTACACATGCATGCAGCTCCAGTGAAACCCAGGAGGATGGCTCTGAGAAACTCAAAAGACATTTGCTTTAAAAACACACATTCAAAAAGTTATTTAACTCCTTAATGGAGTGTTTTTTTTACAATGTTATAAAATCTAAGGATTTTGGTCAATGATTTATTTCATTTGTCTTAAGACTGAATAAACCCAGGGTGAAAGTTGAGTGTTCACACTAGGAGAAGACAGAAACCTAACAGCATAAAATGGTCACTGAGTCCCTAGGGTTATTAAGGAACCTCTAATGGATAGTTTTAGAACTGAAAAAACAAAGCACATTCATAATTAAAAATGAGATGTGACAGATTTGCTGATAATGTTTATAATTACTATTGAACTAAAGCCATCAGCCTCCATTGGGATGTGGCAAGTGTATTTGAGTAGGTGGCTGTAATGCATCTCCTACTCAGATTTCTCAAAGTGTTTTTTAGATACTCTATCAAATGAAGAACACTCAAGAAAACCATTTAAAGTCAGAAGTGCACCTGACCCTTTTCCTCTTTTATATGTGCAGGTTACTGAAGGGACACTCAGTAAGAGAGGCTATAAACCTCAATAGTTTCAATCATACACTGATTACAAACTAGAGGATGCTATACATTTTATTACTCTTTTATTCTCATCTATTCCAGAAGGTGCACATTGTTCTCTTGGAAATAACTGGAGATGGAACCTGAACCTTGGTAAATTTTCCAAAACTTTGACATCCACTGGGAACCATGCTGAGACCAAAGATCTTGACCAACTTTTAAGAGCAGGCAAATGTTCATTGACACAATTTCCCTCCTGGCAGTCCCTTCTTGCTCCTAGTGAGCTTCTTCTAACCTTAAGAGTCCCAGGATCTTCCTCATGCCTTAAGCAACCATTGTTCTCATGGGTCTTTGGAATCCATTTTTCATTTTACACATTATTTTATATTTATTTCATTGCTTATAATAACAGTAGCTAATAGAATAAAGCATGCTTTTCTTAGTAATAATTACACTTTATCTTCAGATAAAAATCCAAAAAAGTGACTATTATGTTAAGTACTTTAATAAGCTGATAGGAGAAGATATTTTCAGGTATATGTCTTTAGGAATTTTTAAGCCATCCTACTAACATTGTCCTATAGTTCTGCCTTATGGAAGTTTCGCTCCTGTTATAAATCAGTCAAGAAGAATTTCTTCTGTGACCAGTAGTAAGCTAGATGTTGTGGAGCATTACAGCATCATGATAAATCCCTGCTGAAAAAACATCTAATGTTCTTTGACCCTTCTAGGTATCGCAGTGTCATTTAGAAATGCCTCACTGCTGGAAAAATTGCCCAGAAGCCAAAACTTGTAGCTTGCAAAAGTCTGTGCAGAATACAATGGGAGCCTTTGGTGCTTACTACCACTGTATAAAAATCCAGCAGAGATCTTATTCAGAGAGCAGAAGTTCCCCAGAAGAGCTTCACAGAAGAGAAGCCCAACAAAGAAGAAAGGAAAGAAATGTCACACAAGAAAAACCTGAACAAAATAATGTCTCTTACCCCAGCTCTCAACTCTACAAGTATTTTGTGGAGTGAGCATTTGAAAGAGATTTGGGGGGGTGGGGGAGAATTCTCTTTTCTTCCCTTTTCCAAGAACCATGTGCAGTCACCCTCTTCAGCCTGCATTTCACGAGGTAGGTTAGCCTGATAGTCTAAGCCTGAGGAATAGGTATATAGCAGTGTGAGTCATTGCCTGAGAAAACCCCTCCCAATGCTCCTCTTTCCTTCTCCATGACATCTCTCCTATATAAATTCGTGCTAATATGAATGGCAATGAATGGTACATGAGTGGGAAAATAATGTAGAAAATACAGCAACCCATGGAGTGCATAACTGTGAGTAAAGTGAACTTATTTATCAACAATGAGGTTATGGGCTGATAACATTTTTGGGAACAGAAATGGCAAACAGCCCACCATGGGACAAAATTAACCAACAAATGGGTTTTATTTGGCCTACACAGATTACAAAGTATATTTTAAAATGTTTTGAATTCACTGCAAGCTAACTTCTTACCTAAAAATCTGTCTTTCTAGAAAGTCCTTTTGAAAATCAAATGGTCTGACAACTGTATTCCTGCATTTCCCCTCCTTGCTACACTGGCTGGGACAGAATACCAGGTGCCCTCTTGGATCAAGCACATTCTCCCCAAATTGCTGCCAACCCATCCCTCTTATCGGCTCCATGACCACACACTGCTTTTCTAGCACCTGTAGGTATTTGAGATTAAGGGTCCCAAGTGGGCCCTTATGTGCCTTTGCATGTCATCCGGTGAACAATTACTCTCCTGGCTGGGTATCACCAAAGGAATACTGGCTCTTCACCCATAGTCACTGCCCACTTAAGCTAGCCTTCCCTGTGCTGGACCTTGCCCTAGTCTGGGCATTGGCTTGGGAAGGAACAAGAGAGACAGTTATTGGTGTTTCTGTGCTTGAAGTGCTTAGCTGGTTGGCTCCCTACCTGACTCTGAATGTGCTGGAGTCTGTGCCTCAGCCTCCTGTGGGTTAATCTTTCTCCCATATAGAAAATCTGGTTAATGTCATTGGTTTTTCTTGAATTGCATATTTGATGTGTCAGGCACTGACTGTTCTACTTAGGTGATGATTATAATAATGATGGCTACTTTTTGAGGTCTATGTTCCAGCCATCTCTTATTTCTTATCTCATTTAATTCCCCAGCAAACCTAATATAACAGTGAACATCTGTGGGTTTTAGCTGCCCAGATCCTTCTGCCTTCTGTTGGTAATAATATCCCTGCGTCCCTTGAGAGAATTGCCCACCACTTTCCAAATTCTATAATGGCAATCCTGGGCGGGAGGAGGGGGGGTTGTCAATAACAGTACTCTCCCATAAACCACAGAGTGGGCATATGACCCAGCAAAGGCCTATGAAGCTCTTTTGAAGATTTGAATCTTAGCAGAGTGGTTCTAGCACAGAAAAGGGTTTGATCAGATTCACCTCCATTGTGCTTCCCAGAAAAGACCTTATATTCATTCTAACCTGAATCCCACAGCTACCATGGTTCCTTTATTTTCAGATATAAGCAGCTCTATCCTTTCAATAAGTTTATTTTGTCACTTATATTAGCTAGAGAAAAACTTCCGTTGCTGTAACCCCTTGTGTTTCAAGATAGCTGACTTGAAAAAAATCAATTGCAGGAGTTCCCGTCGTGGCGCAGTGGTTAACGAATCCGACTAGGAACCATGAGGTTGTGGGTTCGGTCCCTGCCCTTGCTCAGTGGGTTAACGATCCGGCGTTGCCGTGAGCTGTGGTGTAGGTTGCAGACGTGGCTCGGATCCCGCGTTGCTGTGGCTCTGGCGTAGGCCAGTGGCTACAGCTCCGATTGGACCCCTAGCCTGGGAATCTCCATATGCCGCGGAAGTGGCCCAAAGAAATAGCAAAAAAAAAGACAAAATAAATAAATATCCTGTGAACAGTAAAGCGGCCCAAAGAAATAGCAAAAAAAAAAAAAAAAAAAGAAAAGAAAAAAATCAATTGCATTCTTCAGAAAAACAAAATCATGACATACTTAGAAAGGCATACAGTATGGGATTAGACCTGTCAACAGTTGAATCCCAAGTTGAGCCATTTACTAGCTGTTTTAATTCTAAACAAGTTATTTCATTTTCCTAAAGCTTAGTTTTGTTAGTTGTAAAATGGGGATAGTAATACTGCAATGTTCATCTTTCAAGATTGCCATAAGAAATTATACAATACACACAATAAGCGTTTTAAAATGACAGTAATATTAGTTGTAGTTGCTTTCATTTATGTTATTATCATTACTTTCATTATTTGAAGATGCATCTAAATAGGCCAAGACCTGGCAGGCTTTTTAAAAGGATTTAAACTAGTGTTTATACTACTCAGTTTTCATTATGTATTTTCCTCCTTGAGTGACAGAAAATTTTTTTTTCTTTTCTCAGTTCTAATTTTCATGGCCATGGAGTTTTCTATCTGCCATGGATATAGAACTGAACCATAGGTATATGACCTGAGAGAACAGTTTATTGAGAGTAATGTTCTAATTTCATAAGGAAATTGATAGGCTCAATTAGCATAAATGTTGTCCTAAATTTTATGTGTGTGACATTTGGAGAAGAAAATAATGCTTGTTCACATTCTGAACTCAGGGAAAAATAGAGAGAGAAGAGAAGGAAGGAAGGGAGGGAGGGGGAGAGGAGACTAAAAGGATAAAATAGAAAATAAATCACTTGATGGAGCTTTCGCAACAGAAAAAAATACTAGATTTAGTTAGCAATGTACCCAAATTAAAATAATAGTGTGATTTACTTTAAAAAGCTAGTCACTTTAGGCTATACCATCTAAGGTATAAACCTGAGTAAGAAGGCTCACAATTCATTTTATTCTTTACCAAAACTTGGCCTGAAATGTTGGGATATTGTGTTAACTTTGGGATTTCACATTTTAAGGACACAAGTAAGAGTGTATTTGCAGGAATTTTAAAAGAAAATGGGAATGTTTAAATAAAGAAAAGAAGACTTCAAAGTGACAGAATTTAAGTATATAAAGAGCTGCCATGTAGTACACTTTATACTATTCATATGCAGAGAGTAGGACTGGAGTGAATGGGCTTTAAAAAGAAGATGTAAAATTTTTACAAGTAATTTAATGGTCTGGGTTGCATTTCTACAAGATATGAAAGACTGTATTTTCCAAAATGAACCCCATTAAGATTTCTGGTCCCATATACTCCCAAAGCCCATATTCTGGTTCAAAACTGCCACTCCCCATCAGGAGGTAGAGTCTTTTTCCCTACTCCTTGAATTTGGGCAGACTTGTGACTTTTCCAATCCATAAAATCACAGTGTATGATTTCTGAGGCCAGGTTATAAAAAAGATGTAGCTTCCATCTGACTCCTCCCGGGACTCTTGCCTTCAGAACCCAGCTTCTCCACTCTGAGGAAGCTCAGCTCACATAGAGGTCACAAGCGGGTGTTCCAGCCCATAGCCCTAGCTGAGGTCCTAGCCAACAGCCAGCATCAACCACCCGAGATGTGAATGAGGGATCCTCCAGAAGACTTCCGCCTCCACCCTTTGAGTCTTCCAACTGACACCCCAGGCATCCAGGAAAGAGACAAGCCAAGATAAGAAGAATACAGAGAAAGAAATGTCAGTACTAAGCTGAACCCTGATACTAAACCTTGGGAAGCATCAAGTTGCTCAGATTTGCAATTCTTTTCCTAGCTCTTCTGTACCCATTTCAAACACAAATGTATCCTGACACCCTCCATTGCAGCTGCCCAAGATATAGCAGGAATGCTAGAAAATGAGTAAACAGTTGGAAACTGCACATTGAAGCTCATTACCTCTATGAATTCCACAGGGGGTTCAGAAGGGTCAGGAGCTTTTCTGGGAGCAACTACTCAAGGAGTCCAAGCAAAATTTTAGGGCATCCAAAAAAAGAAGTCCCCCTCTGGCTGCCTGACAAGAGTGTTTCTGAATAATTAGAACAAAATGGAACCCTTTTATACAATTTCAGTTTGATTTTAAATTTACCCAAACTTAATACAAATTCTATATTGAGGTTGCCCTGCTGTACCTCTCTTTTTTTTAAAGCAACACATTGAATTTCAATGGAAAAACATTTTTTATTCAGTTTGAGAGGTTTGCTGTTTATTCTTTTCTTTGTAATTGATATTGACTATTGTGGCAAGGTCCACTTTCTTGTTAATAAATCAAAACAATACACATTTTTTCTGACATTTTATTAAAAGTAAAACATAAAAAAGTGTGTATTCCAAGACAACAGTTTCAAGGCTTAAATGCCTGCCTTTGTAATCATTATTTTCATAATATTTATATTTAAGCCATTATATGCTTAACTTATTTTTTTTTCTTTTTAGGGCCACACCTGCAGCATATGAAAGTTCCCAGGCTAGGGGTCAAATCAGAGCTGTAGCTACTGGCCTGTGCCACAGCCACAGCAATGCCAAATCCGAGCTGCATCTGCAACCTACATCATGCTTGCAGCAACCCTAGATCCTTAACCCACTGAGCAAGGCCAGATATTGAACTTGCATCCTCACGGAGGCTAGTTGGGTTCTTAACATGCTGAGCCACAATGGGAACTCCTAACTTGTTTTTTAAGAGGGAAAAAGCATGAATTTTAAAATACTAAGTGTTAAGACTCTAAGCATTATATGACTGAAATCTTTCAAAAAGTTTGTTTGAATCATATGTTAAGATTCCTGCTAGTAGAATTTCTGATAATTACTTCTGAAAATTATTTTAATCCTGTGGGCTAGATTGGAAAACAAAATCAATATTTTATTACAAGTAGTAAAAAAATAGTTTAAAATTAAGCTTAAAATCATCGTCAACAGAAAATTATTAGGGATCTTAGATGAAGCAATAATTTGCATGAGGAAACAAAAAACTACAGAAACCAGTGAGTTTTTTGCAATATTTTACTAGCATGTTTTCTGAAATATATTGGAGATGATTATATCCTTTTATTATTAACAATTTTTAAAAATACCTGCACTTCTACATTACTCTTTTAAATATGTGATTATAATTTCTAGTCTCACTTGATTAAAAACAGCTGAAAACTAGTGATCTCTGATGTTAATAATAATCCCTTTTACTCCTAAGTAATGTTTTCCTCTCATTATTTCCTTACACTGCCTTGTTAATTATCAGTTTTTATGGTTTAAAAGTTTTTCCCTAAGGAAAATAAAACAAAGAGGAGGAATAATTTAGCTTTAAAGTGTAATTCTTTATTTTTCTTCATCCAAAAGATGGTGACCCAGTTTTATGATTCCCACTTTGCAAATTACAACAAAACCTTATTCCTTAGTTACCTGAACTATCAGAGGGAAGTATATTAATACTGTTCCGTCTGTGGCACTGTATTTTTTATATATTATGCCTAATACTTAATTTATTTGATTGCTTTAATTGTTTAATTTATTTAAAATGGCCGTACAGGAGTTCCCGTCGTGGCTCAGTGGTTAATGAACCTGACTAGTATCCATGAGGACGCGGGTTTGATCCCAGGCCATGCTCAGTGGGTTGAGGATCTGGCATTGCCATGAGCTGTGGTATAGGTTGCAGATGTGGCTTGGATCCCGCATTGCTATGGCTGTGGTGTAGGCCAGCAGCTGTACCTCCGATTCGACCCCTCGCCTGGGAACCTCCAGATGCTGCAGATGTGGCCCTAAAAAGACAAAAAAAAAAAAGAAAATGAAAATGAAAAATAAAATAAAACAAAATGAAAAGGCTGTACAGTGGGCCCTCTGTATCTGCAGCCTCTGTAGCCATGACAACTGCAGATCAAAAATACTCCCCCCAAAAAATTCTAAACAGTTTCAAAGAGCAAAACTTGAATTTACCTTACACCAGCAATTATTCACACAGAATTTATGCTGTATTTACAGCTATTTTCATAGTATTTACATTGTATTAAGATTATAAATAATCTGGAGTTGGTTTAAAATATACCACAAGATGTGCACAGGTTATGGTCAAATAGCCCCTTATATAAAATAATGTAGGGAGTTCCCGTCATGGTGCAGTGGTTAACGAATCCGACTAGGAACCATGAGGTTGCGGGTTCGGTCCCTGCCCTTGCTCAGTGGGTTAACGATCCGGCGTTGCCGTGAGCTGTGGTGTAGGTTGCAGACGCGGCTTGGATCCTGCGTTGCTGTGGCTCTGGAGTAGGCCGGTGGCTGCAGCTCCGATTAGACCCCTAGCCTGGGAACTTCCATGTGCTGTGGGAGCGGCCCAAGAAATAGCAAAAAGACAAAAAAAAAAAACCATAAATATAAATAAATAAATAAATAATAAAATAATGTAGTATTTACATAAAGGACTTGAGCATCCTGGTGTATTGGTATCTGAGGGGTCCTGGAGGCAATCCCCTGTAGATACCAAGGGATGGCTATAGAAAAGAAACAATCATCATTCTTAGAAAAATGTTTATGTTAATATCTTGCTTGTATCCATTTTTCTTTCCTTTGAATGTAGTGATATGTTCTCTCTGGGGCTCTTCTTGTTTTCTCATACTAGGGGTGAAAAGGATTTCCTTCTATCCAAAGTTGCACATTTTGACAAACACCACTAGTATTGATCAATTCTCATTCTTCTGAGTTGGTCCTGGCAGAATTTTGATTTAAACAAATTTTCTTTTGCCTTTTGTGCCATTTCCTTACATTTGGAAATAAAGTCTTAAAATCTAAATGTGGGAATTCACCGCCTTGTTATTCTTTTATTTCTCCTTTTATCCAAATCGGTCTCTGAGAAGTCCATACCTTAAATCCTATAGAGTAACCTCTTCTGGAAGTATCTGCATTTTAAGACTATTAAAGATTTTGAAATTTTATAATTTTTTTAGTTACAGATCATGAAATAGGAGCTGGATAGGATGGTACATGTTTTTAAATATTTTAGTGGAACTCTTCTACCTAGCTCAAAAAGCACTTTTAATTTATTCCCTACATGTTTCAAAAATCATGGTATACCTTACATTGAAATGAGTCACTTGGAATATATATATGTATGTTAGGACCCTTCAGGTGACAACAATATAATATTTGACTAAAACCAGCTTAAACACAAAGGGAAATAAATTGGCTCGTATCACTGCAAAGGCTAGAGAAAAGCTGTGCACTTAAATGAGTCCTGCATAATTACCCTGCTTTATACCCAGCTCTGCTGCTGTCTTATGCTGACTTTATACCCAGGTTGGCCTTCTTTAGGATAGCAAAGTGGTTAGAGCAGTTCAGGTCATAGCTCACAGATGAAACCGTCAGTATAAAGTCAATGTTCCCACCATTGAACAAAAATCTGGGTGTCATAGGTAAAATGATGATCCTCTCCAAACGCATCCCTGTTCTGATCTTTAGAATCTGTGAATATAGTGCCTTATGTGGCAGGGAGACTTTGCAGATGTGGTTAAGGTTAAGGATGTTAAAATAGGAAATTATCCCGGATCATTCAAATGGGCCCAATCTCATCACATGAGTCCTTAAATGTAGAGAGGATTTCCCAGCTGTAATAAGAGGGAGGTGTGATCACAGAAGAATGATCAGAGAGATGTAGAGTTCCTAGCTTTGAAGGCTGAGGAAGGGGGTGTCATAAACTCAAGAGTGTAGGCAGCCTGTAGAAGCTGGAAAAGACAAGGAACGGGATTCTCCCCTAGAACCTCCAGAAAAGATTCAGCCCTGCCAACACTTTGACCTCAGCCCAATGATACAGGTGTCCGATTTCTGGCCTACAGACCTGGAACAGAATAAACTCACATTGCATAGGCTGCTAAATGTACGGTGATTTGTTAGAATAGCCATAGAATACTAAAGCGCTGAATTAGGACATAGATTGGACAAATTTAGACCCACTGCCAAACATAGCACAGAGGTAAGAGAAATGCTGTGAGAGGATTGACTGAAGCATGAGTTAAGTAACCAAGCATATTATTCTGCAGAGAAAGTTAAGAATCAGTGAACCTAACTTTGGATCTGGGAGAAGCAATCCACATGACCCATGGTTGTCCCACAGTGGAACCAAACGCAGGCAGGCTGTCTGCAATACATATTACGCTGCCCTGACCTCAGCTGAGGTGTGAAACTGGCAGGTATCTTTGGGACTCCAGGGTCTGTTCAGCGCAAGAGTTTGTCAAAAACGCAGTTTCATCTTTTCTTTCTAAAAAGGGCATATATTAATTTTTCTTCCATGTCTTACAACTTCTCTTGATCAATGTATTTTTAATGTCTGAGGAGGTTGTAATTTGTCACAGGACCTGTCTGGAATGAGGTGAGTGATGTTTCATGCTTGGAAACTGCTCACTCAGTGTCTAGTGGAGGAAAAAATGATTCAGCAGAAGAAAAATGAGGCCAAGACACAAGTATCACTTACTGTTTATGGAGGCACAATGTTTTTATTACCTAGAGAGAACAATGTACAATCATAAACTCATGAAAAAGTACTGCAGGAAACTGCTTAAAATGTTCACAGTGGCTGTAGTTCACTGAAGATTTTCAAGAGTTCTTTAAGTGTTTGTGTACCAACAAAGATTTATTTTCTAACTCTTGTGCTTCTATTTCTTGAATAAGGTAAATACTGTATAAATATTTGCTATTATTGATGCTATTGTATCTCTATAATGAATATCTGCAGTACAGGAGATAGCTTTGAGTTTCTTCCAGAGTAATTCTAAAATATTCAGAAGACTGTTTCCTTCTGAAGGTAAAATAAATATCAGCTGTACATAGGAAGTAACAGATAATTTCTCAGACATGTGGGAATATGTGGGAATAGAAATGTTCTAGCCATGTAAACTTGGCTAGAACAGCATTGAACTTAATGAGTGAAATTGCCATAGAGTATCTTGCAGCTTATCTACTACTTTCCAAAGGAGATAATTTGAGGGACATGGACATTTCAGTCATGAAAGGACTTAGCCCAGGCGTTGCCATGACCTAGAGGAACTAGCCATGCAGACCTGTCATTTCCCTTCACTCACCAAGCAACCATGTGATGGTTAATAATGTAAATCTTCAAGTCTTTGATACCAGGACACAGAACTGTGGAGCATATGTATACATCCTGATATATGCAAATTAATCAATATTCTATCCTATCTTAGTGAGTATGTCAACCCTAGTCACATTTTCACTGGATTATACTGAAAGGGTTCGAGCTCAAGAAACAGATTTTGGACTTGTGGCAAATTCATTCATCTCTGTAAGATCTCTTACCTGATGTCACTAAAAAAAGTCTACTGCTTGTTAACTAAATTTTGGAGATATAGCCTAACCATTTACATGGAAAAGTGTATATAAAGTTATAAATATCTAATTAAAATAATTTTAAAAATCCTCTTAGAAATCAAAACTACATTGAGGTACCACCTCACACCAGTCAGAATGGCCATCCTTAACAAGTCAACAAATAACAAATGCTGAGAGGGTGTGGAGAAAAGTATGCCCTTCTTCACTGTTGGTGGGAATGTAAATTGGTACAATCACTATGGAAAACAGTATGGAGGTTCCTCAGAAACGTAAATATAGAACTATCATATGATCCAGCAGTCCCACTCCAGCAGGCAAAAGCATTCATTGAAAAAGATACATGCACCCATATGTTCATCGCAGTACTATTCACAATAACAAAGACATGGAAACAACCTAAATATCCATTGACAGATGAATGGATTAAGAAGATGTGAGATATATATATATATATATATATATATATATACAATGGAATACTACTCAGCCATAAAAAAGAACAAAATAATGCCATTTGCAGCAACATGGATGGAACTGGAGATTCTCATACTAGGTGAAGTTAAGTCAGAAGAAGAAAGACAAATACCATATGATATCACTTACATCTGGAATCTAGTAAATGGCACAAATGAACCTATCTACAGAAAAGAAACAAACTCATGGACATGGAGAACAGACTGGTGGTTGCCAAGAAGGAGGCGAAGGGAGTGGGAAGGACTGGGAGTTTGGGGTTAGTAGATGCAAACTATTGTGTTTGGAAAGGATAAGAAAGGAGATCCTGCTGTGTAGTGCAGGGAAGTATATCTGATCACTTGTGATGGAACAGGATGAAGGATAATAAGAGAAAAAGAATGTATATTCTTTTCATATATATAATGTGTGTGTGTGTATATATATATATATATATATATATGACTGGGTCACTTTTATATAATGGATATATATATATATATATATGACTCTTTTTATATAATGTGTATATATATATGATTGGGTCACTTTGCTGTAACAATAGAAATCGACAGAGCACTGTAAATCAACTATAATAAAAAATAAAACATTTTTAAAAACCCTCTTGGGAAAATATTTTTAAAGGCAGGAGTTGTCTATGTGTATTCTATAATTTTAGGTCTAAAATTTTCTTTTTACATTCTAACTTTCATGAAACATGGTAAACTATGGATAATGGCTATGCCTCTGTGTTTTTCAAAATATTTTAGCAATAATAACACTTTACCAATGTTCTCAATCTGCTTGACCTGGCACCACTCCATAGCTTTCCTGGGATACTTGGAAATGTGGAGGGGGGATAACAAGTAAGGAACTTTCTCTTGTCACAACTAGGAGGAGATACTACTGGTATCTGGGTCCTGGGGGGGTCAGATATACTAAAGTAACCATGCTGCAGTACTGGGAAAGTCACACACAACAAAGAACAAAGCGCTGTCTTGTTCTAAATGCCAATTGTATTTCTGTAGAGAAACATTGCTCCTGGTCCCTTATGATGTAAGGATTGCTAGAGATTTTCTGAGATTATGATTTAAAACAGAAAGGACCAAATGTATTTACCACAGCTAGATCAGGAAGCAGCATGCCCAGTTTAACTTTCAGTGTCCATATCATTGTACCTAGTGGGGTGTGTGTGTAGCTGGCTTTGTATGAGTTTCTTTACTCTCCAGAAGGTTCTAACAATAAAAATTATTTTCACTCCTTTTTCAGTGGCTAGAGCCTGATGACATAGTCCTTGGGCCTGGAGAAAATGAAATAAAGGTCTTGTAAACTTTCCAGTTAATGTAATAAGTCAAAGTGGCCAAGTCACTGGAGACAAAAGTCATGGTCCTAACTCAACTTCATCTGGATCAATCTGTATTTTTAATCTTTTACATAACACTCCTCTCTACTAGACTTAATCATCCGAAGGTGACAGCATAGGGGAAACTCTGAACACTCATGCATTTTCTCCACCAGATTACAAAGACCAGCATTATACACACACTTTGCTGATTTAGAAATAGGTTGCCATACAAATAGGAGCTGATCAAATATCAGAGGGAGCTGACCACTTACACAAAGGCATTCATTCCAGGACCCATGCAGCTGGATCTCACAGGCCTGGCCTAGACAAAGACTCTTCAGCTAAAATCCTTTATGAGTGAGATTTAAACAATCACACCATCAGTGGGCATTACAGCATCCAATCTTTTTAAACTCGGTGACCAAAGATCAGTCCCACCCGGTGAATTTTCTAATTGTTGTGAATGCCGGGTAAATGCCTGGCTTGTCCTGCCCAAAGATTTTCAGGAGATAAAAGTTAATTCAGAAACAAAGTTTTATGGAAGTCAATGAAGCCTTTTAAAGAAACACTATTGAAATTTTTTAATCTCTTGCCAAAATGAAAAAAAAAAGAAAAAGTTAAATTTCTGTCCAACAATCTCAAAATCAGCAAGACAAAGAAAAATAATCCAACCCCCAAAGCTAACAAAAGGCCCATTTACTCTCTGACACCCTGGGTGGACTTTCAAGCCACACTTCTCCAACAATCACTGTATTGTGCCCATAGAATAATGCCAACCTGTTGCTGTGGGGTTTGTGCAATCAATTTGGAATTCAAATCAGAGTAAATCAGGAGAGAAGGCAGCCCCCACACCAAGTCACTACGGCTAAGCCAAACAGAGAAACAAACCCCCAAAACATCTTCTTTCCCGGGGTGGTGAAAGCAGGATTAAAACTTCATGGAACAAAACGCTGCCTACAATAGTCCAACTCTCAGTACAGGAGCCTAATTTCAAAATGAAAGAAAACATGACCCACAGGACTTTCTGGGACTTAAATGTGGTTCTTGATCACAGTAGGTCCTTCCTGTTCACATACTGATCATTCGCAAGAGAATAGTTTTGTCCTGTTAAACTGTTCTTACGTCTGCTTTTTTTTTTTTTGGTCTTTTTGCGATTTCTTGGGCTGCTCCTGCGGCATATGGAGGTTCCCAGGCTAGGGGTCGAGTTGAAGCTGTAGCCGCCGGCCTACACCAGAGCCACAGCAATGCAGGATCCGAGCCGCGTCTGCAACCTACACCACAGCTCACGGCAACTCCAGATCCTTAACCCACCGAGCCAGGCCAGGGATCGAACCTGCAACCTCATGGTTCCTAGTCAGATTTGTTAACCACTGAGCCACGATGGGAACTCCCTGTTCTTAACATTTTTAAACTTGAATCTTGAAATGTCAATGCGATAGAAGCAACCCGTGGAAGAGTTTTTAAATTTAGAGAGTTTTTTAGAATGATGAAAGCACGGAATCATACCTCCCAGTGTCACATCCCCGGTGCCAAAATGCTCCTGATTCAGCTCGCTGTCCCGTTGCTTTGAGAGCACTGGCGATGAGAGTCTACTCTTCTTGGTAAACAGAACTAGAAACAATAACCCGTTCAGGAACAAAAGTCATTGGTGGAAGACGAGGGGATAAGAAAAATATGCTTTGCCATTTTCACGAACTCCTTTGGAAGCGTCCCCCACAGCCATCACAATTCTTCTAGACACCCCAAATGTCCTCGTCTCTCCTCTCCCTCTTACACTCTCGCTTTCACTCTTTTTCTCTCTCTCATTTTTCTCCTCAGAGAAAATTAAACCTTAAACCTGTTTCCTTAAACCTCCAAATTCTGTCTGAGGCAAACTCTCCATTTTTCTCAAGTTCATAATACTTTGATTAGGGAAAATAAATCCTCATAGACCTACATTTCTAAATGCACTTTCAATGCAAATACAAATCAAAGGAAGAAAATGACAAAAGACTCCTTCTCTTAAACCTCAGGAAAATAAATATTACATAGGAAATTTTAAAATGTCTAAGGTTATACCTAAATTTTTCTTTTTCTTTTATGGACACACCCACAGCATATGGAAGTTCTCGGGCCTAGGACTGAATCGAGTCCAACGCTGCAACCCATGCCACAGCTGTGGCAACACAAGGTCCTTGAACCCACTGCAGCGGGTAAAGGCTGAACCTGTGCTTCCACAGTGACTTGTGCCACCACAGCTGCATTCTTAACCCATGCTGCCACAGTAGAAACTCCTGGTTATACTTAAGTTCGATGTGTATATATAAAGAGTAAAACAAACCAGTCGCATCCCCTGTCTCTACAGCAAGGCATTCAACTCAGAAAGTTTCTATGGATTTCACACAATGTATTGCATATAAATTATTTATATTTCTTAAAAATTGAAGAAATATATTGAAATCAGTTTGTGGAATTGACAGCAGTTGGACTAAAGGGAAATGAAAATGTCATTTAACAGCCATGGACAGGATTGAATATTCCTAGTTTAAGAGAATGATCACTTTGAGATCGATTAAGTATGCAGTTTTTTTAAATCAATCTTTAAATTCTGAGCACTTGAGCCAAAAGACTGTTAATACTCTACAAATTTATAAATTCAGTGGACAGCTGATTTCGCACTCGAGTTCTAGGAATCAAAGATCTCATAACTTGAAAGTAAATAGCAATTCTCTTCTACTTGTACCAATACAATCTCTTCGGTTAAGGAATTATTATCCCATTTCATACTACAATATTTGGGGTGAAAGTATGGAAACACAATACAGTGAAATATAATGGAAAATTAAGACCTAGAATTGTGAGGCTTTTATATTAAAATAAAAAAGGAAGCCAGTTTTCTAATTACAATGATAAGTACTCTCCCATAAACCACAGAAGGGCAGTCTAACATTCATAAAATGAAGTTATTCTATCTACCTATAACTGAGACCCTTTGTAAATGAATAGCAATTTGTTTCCTATAAACTCTGGTCTCTTGCTACCCTGTGCTTGCCTTTGCATCTTTCATGCCAGACTTCCTTGGTCCTTGGTTCCTGAACCTGCTCTGTCTCCACACAAAGCCTTAATAAAAAGGCTTAATAAAAAGGCTTAATAAAACCTTCCTCTACCTGAGCTCTTCTCCAAGGGAAGCTTCTCTGACACTACCGCTAGGTCAGGACCCCTTCAAACAGATTCTCAGAGCACTTCCTGAGTTTGTCTTTCTCAGCACTACTCACATTCTCACTAAGTACTTGCTTGAGGGAATAATGTTTAACATCTATAGACACTGCACATAATGTAAACTCCGAAAGGAACTGAATCATATCTAAATCATACACTCTTCTATCCCTAGGATTTAGTATAGTGTCTGGCATGTTGTTTTCAATTAGCAAAAATTATGCCTCAGATAAACTTCAGTGGCAACGATGCTGCTATTGCACAAAGCCAGCAAAAGGTGTTTAACTGAATGAATGGAGTGAATGGTTGAAAGAATAAAATCTACAAAGGGCTAATGTGGCTTTTAGGATACCTGGACTTAATAACTTTGGAATGGAGAAGTTTGAAGAGTTCACCTCTAACACCCAGTCTTTATAATTTGTCTAGAACATACCATGTATACAGCCATAGATATTTACATCATTTGATTAGGGCTGGACTGCTAATTTTATGATCTGAACACAATTAAAAGAAAACTATACTTTCTTACCTTTCCTTTGTCACTGCTTCTTAACTCAGAGTCCTGTTTTTCCATCTATGCTTTTACTAAACAGCATTTCCTGAGTGTTCTTTCATTTAAAGATTTGTTTATCCTTGCACTGAGCAAGTACTTATTGAAAACCTACTACGTGTTGTTTGGGGATAGTATTTCAAAGATTGTTGTGAGTGTAGTGGTTAAGCAGAAAAGAAATATTATTTCTAATCCCTAAAAGGAGATCTTCTAAGAATTCTTATGCTAAGGCAATATTCAAACAGGGTTAAATTATGTGACCTTTTGTTACTCAGTTAACTTCTCAGAAAATCAGCTTTGTATACAAAGAAAGAGCTGAACAATTAATACCAGAAGACTTTGAGATCACTTTGAGCTCTACAGTAATGTAATTCCAATCTATTGTAGGTACCATGTTGAATGATTTGAATTAAAAAACTGAAAATATACATAGATGTGCAAAACTGAAACTGACAGCACTAACGGCCTGAACCTAGCCAGCACACAGATTGGGACTTGAACACACATGCCGGGACTCAAACCCAGGCAAAACCCAGATTGGAACTTGAGCTTACAGTTTTAAATTTGAGTTACTCACCCTGTGTCTGCACTCATTAAGGTTCAGGTTCTTGATGCCTCTGTGCAGAATGAATTCAGTAAGAAACAGATTTATCAGGATAGGACACTTGTAAGAGATGCAAGCAGGCAGGCAAGGAAGCTCTACCCTGAGGATCCGGTGGGCCACAGTTGCATCATCCAAGGGGTGAGGGGGTCAGAAAGGCCCGCCTCTTCCTTTCTGGGAGTAGTAGCTCCTCCTTAGTATCCAGTAAGATGTGTATTCAAATCAGCAGAAGGGCGGTCTTCAAACTCCTGCCCTTGGTCTGAATCTGAACAGCAGACCTCATCTCATCCCTACCCAGTGACCTGAGGCAATTCTCACACCTCCGCTAGTTAAGCAAGCCTGCCCTTTTCTGATGGTTGTCTTGAACTCACAGTGGTCTCCCAACATCTCCCACGTTTCTCTCTTTATCTACGATCCCCTACTGGGATTTCTACAACCACCTGTGTCTACTCTATCCCCACCAAAATGAGGTTCAGTAAATACTCAATTGTTTTCACTTTAAAGACTGAGACAATGAACATATAGCAAACGTTTTTCTACTCCCCACAAAGGAGACTACACTCATAAAACATGAGCGTGAAATTGCAGAAACTTTTAATATGTTTTTCCTTCCTCTTTCTTTATGAGAAGGGTTACATAATCAGATAATACTGGGAATATGCTTCCTAGAAGGAGGAGAGAGAAAGCCAAACCAACAGAAAGTAATTGAAGAGTACTTTAAAAGGCAAGATGAATTCAAATCACCAGGAAGAAAACTGTTATCTTGGAGAATCCTTGAAGATGGAAAAAAGTCTATTTTTATGGTGATGGGGAAGAGGTGGAGAAGAAAATTTCTTGATGGAAGTATCTTAAATGGACACAAAGGAATCACGCTCCCTACCAAACATGTCTCAGTCCAGGACCAGGTGTGAATGCAGGGGAAAGGAAGCCACTTTACCCCAGTGCTAATGAACCCAGCATCTGAGAGCTGTGGCTGGGGCGGGGGCAGGGGGTGTCTTGGGAACACAGAACATTTTGAATGCCGAAGACACAAAGACACACCCCTTTATCATATGGCCTCAACACGTATTTTCTTTCTTTTTTTTTCTTTTTTCTTTTTTTCTATTTCTTTTTTTTTTTTTTTTTTTTTTTTGGTCTTTTGAGGGCCCCACCCATGGCATATATAAGTTCTCAGGCTAGGGGTCGAATCAGAGCTGTAGCTGCCAGCCTACGCCACAGCCACCAACACCAGATCCGAGCCAAGTCTATGACCTACATCATAGCTCACGGCAACGCTGGATCCTTAAACCACTGAGACAGGCCAGAGATTGAACCCACGTCCTCATGGATACTACTCGGGTTCATTACTGCTGAGCCACAATGGGAACCCAACACATATTTCCACCAGGGTTTTCCATGAAGCTTCTATTTGTGTGTATCTTAGGAATCAAATTGGACTATTTATTTATTCTTCAGATACACTCCGTGATGCCTTCTTCTATTCCTGTTTAGTTCTCTCCTCCCAACTAAAGCGTCCATTTATCTACCTTTCATCAGCTCCTTCTGAAGACCTGTCCCTCCAGTTACCCCAGAAAGCCTCTCATGATTTCCTCCCATCTGACTGCTCTCTCTGAATTGTCAAAGGACTTGCCACCTTCCTGACCAGTTCCCAGCTTCCATCATAGTCATATTGTTTTATTCCTTTCCTCTCATTCCAACCCTGCCTGGTTTCGAAAAGCCTGACACTAAGCTCTATTTTCTTTTATTTACTGCAGGGTATAGCACAGGACCTTTTCTACACCATGTGCTCAATCAGTTTCTCGGCTTACAAAGCTGACCTAAATATGATGAGAGACACTGTGGATGTATAATTGTTGATCTAGCCAACTGCCAGAATCCAGTTTAGCCATCCTCAGAAGTTTCCCAAAGATCTGTTCCAGGGATCTGTGAGAGGACAACGATGCCTTGTTTTTATTCTCCCTCAAATTCCTTAGAATAGAGAGTAAAAAATCCCTTTAAAGAGTACTGTATTTGAAGAGTACTGGACTGGGAAAAAGGAGATATTCTGGGTCCTGTCATTTAGTTAGTCTGGGTTTCGTGTGGAAGACAACTGGTCTGAATTAAGCACCTTTTATTTTTCTAGCACTACAGTTTAAGGATTTAAATAACATCATGTTATAGTCTGGAAGAAAGAAGGTCCTTGATAAATAGTGCAAAAATTGACAAGCAGAAAACACGTGGGGCAGTTTCCAGCCAGAAAACTAGGTTCCCCTTTGTGATTTTTCTGGAGACAGCACCATCACAACCACACTGTGTCGCTTAGGTCACTGTCTCTGCCTTTGGATTTAGACATGTCCCACATGGCACGCACCCTAACTACTGCTTTAACTGGAACTCCTTAAGGGATTCATATAATTCAAATGTAGAGGGTTAGTGTTTTGTTGGGAGTCTATGGAATATCAATTTAAAGGCAGTATTTGAATATTCAAGTGTTCTAACCAAGATATATAAATATTTTATTATTCCGCCACTGTAATTTCTTTCTGCCTAAAGAAAGTAACTCATGCGGATTTAATCAAGTTCGTTTTTTAAAGGGAGAAAAGTTAGAAATCAAAGTGCTCCCATGGAATGCATGGTGCTTCAAAGGTCAGTGTCAAGATGAAGTTAGATGACAAGGGCATTGTTTTTTAGACCTTAGTTCTGCTCAGCATTCTTCATGGGAAAACCTGTAGCTCTACCTGCCAGTTCAAAGGTGGATTTTTAAAAAGATACTTTCTTCCTACTCTGCTATTGAGTCAGAATTTATAAGTACTTGGACGTAATTTTACATCTCTATCTGAATAGTAAAAATATAATTTCAACATACAATGCAGTTTTTACGAATCAGGCATATAAAATAGTAGTTAGAAAACCTTTATAACATAGTGATGGGCCACCTTAAAGGAAAATAGAATTATAGAATTATAATTGAATAGAATTATATAGAGAATTATAAAACATCAAATTTTAAATTGTGCATAGAATCAGTAATTGTGTATTTAAGGCAATTAAAAGATTTATTGACTCTTGGTTAAAAGCAGATTGACAATGATGTTAAATGATAAAGTGTAATTTATTTGGTGCTATTTTGTGAATGCTTCTTAACTACAACTCACCTCACATCTCACAATACCATATACAATATACTTTCAATCACAACTCAAACATAAAATAACCTACAAAATCACATGGCTATAATCAATATACAGTGATTATATTTTTAAAAGAATAAAGGAAAGTTAGCAATTAAGTTAAGGTGCAGTCTTTTTTTTTTTTTTTCAAATAAAGTATTAGCACCATACCAGATAAAATAATCTAAAACTACTGGCCTCATACTTCTTCAATAACTAAATATAAACTTTTTTTCAAAGCACAAATATTAATTTGCAAAATCAGTTCTACAGTAGTTAATATTTCTCTCCTTTTTGCATTTTTTCCCAGTAAGGAAAATAGGCAGTAAAAACTTTCACAGGATATGAAAATCAAACAAATCTAAGCAAACCAAAGGCTGTCCTTCAGCAATGGGTCCCAACAGAAGCGAACGTGGACATTTCCCGGCGAATGGTACTGAAGGGGGAGAGTTCCAGTTCTGTGGTGTATTCGTTGTCATTGTCATCACTGGTCACCGTGGAAGACTTCTGGATGCACTCATCGCAGCAGCAGCAGCAGCACTCCATGAAGGCCCGACTGAAGGGCTTGCAGAGACAGAAAAGGAGGACAGGGGTGACACAGGACTTAAAGAACAAAAGGAACTGGCTGATGATATTCAGAAGGTCCATCGTCTGCTGGGAAACCCCCGTAGCCATGTAGGCAGTAACAATGTTGCAGATATTTTCAGGAATAATGCAGAATCCATACAAAATGGTCAAAGCCACGACTGTGCAGTTCATCTGGCTTTCGAGCTGAATCTGCCGCTTGTTCCCCCGGGGACAGGCTTTCTCGGCCTTGCGGATTTTCCTGGCAGTCACTAAAGAGCAGGTGATGGTGAAAAGTGTGGGCAAGCAGAAGTAACAGCCGAAATACCACCAGAGTCTCGCACTGTCGTAGGTGAGGGCTAACACATAGATGGTGTCGGGGAGATCCGGGGAGATCTTGATGACACAGCGCTCGGCCGGGGCGCGCCCGCTAAAGCCCAGGTCCTCCTTGCTCAGCTGGCGGAGGACCACTTCCGGCAGGGCTAACAGCAGAGCGCCCACCCATATGACAGCAAGTTTGGCGGTTGTCGAAGAACAGTTTTCTATCATTTCGTAGTACATCTGTACGTTGGTGGCCGCCCGGAAGCGGTCTATACACAGAGCACACAAAGTGAAGGTTGTGACTCCAAGAGAAGCAACCTGTGGGAGGAACACAGGAGACATTTATGCCAGGTGGTCTCTGAAAGGCCCCAGCATTCGGCAATAAATGCAGATGGGCAACAAGTACAAAAAGAACAAAAGAAAGAACGAACGAAAGAAAGAAAGAACGAACGAAAGAAAGAAAGAACGAAAGTACGAAAGAAAGAACGAAAGAAAGAACGAAAGAAAGAAAGAAAAATTTCCTGGAATGGGGCATGGATAACTGGGTTCTTCAACTGAATCCTGGTAAGGACGAAAGATTAAAATAGAAGAAAAAAAAAGAAGAAGAAGAAGAAATATAGTGGTTCAGGGTCATGGAGCCAACAATTATTAAAGCTGGAAGGATCCACAAAGATCAGCTAGGTCTCCTAATCAATCAAGAGGGGGGAAGTGGATCTCAAAAGTCATAAAATAAACACGAAATCATCCCAGAGCATCAAATTTACTCCACTGTTGAGCAAGAGGAGTTAAAGTAACAATGTTTAATAAGAATTGTGTATGTGTATATATTTAAACAAGACAATGGATAGGAGTAAAAGGTTCACCAAGGTTAAGATAAAACAGGAGACTAACAGAAAATTCCCTAGGTGAATGGGATGCTTTGGCGTGTACCCTAAAACCTGCATTCACCTCCCGCTGCCTGCTAGTAGGAATGTTTAAGAAGCATAGCTATGGGTCATGGCTTGGCAAAGGGGCAAGGAAATAGACACAGAACATAGTGTCAACAATGTTAGAACTCAAAGGGATCATGCTGACAAAAGGAAAATCATTTGCTCTAACAGTTTTATCACTCAAAAAACATTAGTTGTTTATCTCCTACATTCAAGCTGTCACTCTCCCCAGAACAATGGCAACTTGCTGTGTGGATTTTATCAGAGTTCCAATGTCAAATATTCCTTCATTTTACACACTATGCATTAGTCAGTGTCTACTAATGCTCATATGGAAAATAAGGGCACTGCATCCATGCCCTGACTATTCTCATAACTATTGGTGGAAACGGATTGAAAATGAGATATAACAAGGGGTTAACTGTACAAAAAGCAAAAGTGAAGGGAAAATATGCCTAACAAAGTCTAGATCAGGGCAAATCAAGAAGTCATGGTTGAACTTACAGCCACAATTCTTGTTCTACAAAATTTTCGTAAAGTTTCTCATAAACACCAGTATAAGAAACACCAATCTAATATGTCCACCATAAAAAGAGTAATTTCTACATTTACCTTTTGAAAATTACCTTTCAACTTAATGAGTTGTTCACCTTGATGAAAATTTATTCTGCTTCTATCCTAGAGACTCAACACAATTCTAAATTGAAGTCCGCACTGTACAAAATCTTAAAATCAGATTTTGTTTTAATGTCAGTCATTTTTCAAATATCATACTTGGAATGGAAATCTGAGGACGTGCCATTTTCTAAAGGTTCTCATCAAAACGTGTTATTTGGAAATTGCTGTATTTTATTTTACAGAGTTTTGAAAGGTTTATTTATGTATTAGCTTTTCAAATGTTTTGATTCATTTCTCTATAAGGATATAAAACAAAATTAAAAGATTCTCATGCTATCAAATGTCCACAAACTGTCAGCAAGGCTCTCTGCGCAGTCTTCACTGAGGCAAATCTGTGTGGACTGACATCTTGAGTCAGTCCACAAATACAAAGCTACAAAGGTTTGTGCTGTGCATTCTTTTTAAATTATGAATAACATTTCTATTTAAAGGACAGCTTGGTGATATGAAAATACTAGACTCTGAGGAGAAGCAAGCTCTTAAAGGCTCAGAACATTTGCTTGATAATTTTCTGTCATTACTTACAAAGAACACAACACACAAGAGATAGCATCTTCTCCCTGATTAATCCCCCTAATTTTAAATCTAGAGATTAAGGGAGTTTTCTTGGGGTGAAGCAGGTTAAGATTCAGTGTTGTCACTGCAGCAGCTTGGGTTGCTGCTGTGGTGTGGGTTTGCTGCTGGCCTGGGAACCTCCGTATGCTGTGGGTGTGGTCAAACAAACAGATAAATCTAGAGATTTAAAATTTGGACCAACTGTCACAAGTGCTAGCATTTGCATACCTATTTCCAAATCTGATACAAAGCATTTCATGAGAGGTAACAGCAAATAGCAAATGAATGTGGGTGGACAGGTATTAAGACAGGTATGTTAGATTACCACTCCTTAATATCATAGACTGTGCTGCACATCCACTCTTACCTTTTCTAAATTGTGTATAATTCAAGATTTAAAAAAAAAAAAAAAAAGCCAGGACAAACTTTAAGCAAGATTTGCATGCACTCCAATTATTCCATCAGGAATCCTTTTATACTGTATCTTATTTGAAGATGCTCAGTTCTTTAGCCATATTCCCAAGAGCTTCAGTTCTGAGGACTCAAATATCTTTGACCTGCAGTCCTCTTGAGGAGACATGGACTGAGGGAAACTTCCTAGACGTCATATGCAAATTTCAGTTTCCTATTTTCAATCATATCTCTCCGATATGAGTCTCTGCAATTAGGATCTAACTGAATGGTCCAGGTAGGTCACAAGAGCTACAGAGAGCTGTCAAAGGAGCCGCTGAGGCAAACACCGCCCAAATGCAGATCGCGCTCACACCGCAGTTGCCAACAGCAACCACAGCGCAAATGCTGGTCCCAGATAGCTTCTCCCTCCTGCTGCCAGTGCCTGCAGTGTTACTACTCTAGACTTTTTTTTTCTGTAAATTCACTAACACACTTGATTTTATGACACAAAAGAGCAAGAAAGGTATGAGTTCCCCACTTAGTACTTTGCCAAATTATTTACAGGAGACTGTAAACCTTTGTAAAGGATTAACTGCATGACTCAGAAATTAATTGAGAAAGATCATCTGGACAATGGGTGGTGGGCTAATTTCTGCCCACCCAGACATGGAATCGAGCCATGTAATTAAAATTGCTAAATGTTGGGGTAACATGAAAAGATTTCTATCACAGTTTTTAAATATACTTGTTTACATACCGCTCATTAGAAATTCTACCAAGATGAATGGTGCAATTATATACAATTATAAAACTGTATCATGAAGGCTGGATCTTCTACATTTAATGACCATATCTGATTGCTAAAACTCAATATCACTAGGAAATACGCTCTTGGGAGTAAAGCTGTTAAGTGTTAGCTTAGATGGGTGGTTCTTGGAAGCAACATCCTGAGAGATGGAATGAGTGAGATGCAATCTCTTATTAATTAAACTGCAATGGGAGGAATAATTAACATCAACAAAAGCAGAACTGTAAACACTTTGAATAGACAAGACTAATAATTTTGAGAATCAAGACCAGAGGAAAGCTAGAAGCAGAAATCTTTAACTATTTGGGAAAATGAGATGCTGAGCATTTTGAGAGGACTAGCCTCAAAATACAAAGACAAGAGAATCAAAATTCACAACCTTAAAATCTTTTCTTTTGACAGCAATGTTCTGCTCTTCTCTCTGTCCTGGAATAACAACAGTAAAGCTCCTTCAGCCCTTGCCTAGTTAACATCCAGAGAGGTGAGGCTGTGGGCTGCTGTGGTCACCTGTGGTCACTTGCAGTCACCTGCAGCATCGTTTCAAGGCACAGGACAGGCACAGGCAAGTGGAGACACTCACATGGGAAACTGGCAGCTCCAGTGCCAAAATGTTCTCTCCATCATTCAAGGTTCTAACTCAGTACAAACATCCAGCCCTCAGGAAACCTGGGACACCCTCTTCCATTAGTACTGTATTAAATCCTTGCTCATTCGAAACGATGTGAAGATACTTAACGAAAAACAGTGATCCGGGAGTTCCCCTCGTGGCGCAGTGGTTAACGAATCAGACTAGGAACCATGAGGTTTGTGGGTTCCATCCCTGCCCTTGCTCAGTGGGCTAAGGATCCGGCATTGCTGTGAGCTGTGGAGTGGGTTGCAGACGTGGCTCAGATCCCACGTTGCTGTGGCTCTGGCATAGGGCGGTGGCTATAGCTTCGATTCGTCCCCTAGCCTGCGAACCTCCATATGCCATAGGAGTGGCCCAAGAAATGGTAAAAAGACCAAAAAAAAAAAAAAAGAAAAAAGAAAGAAAGAAAGAAAAGAAAAGAAAGAAAGAAAAACAGTGATCTGTGGCAATCCTATTTTAACGATTGCTCCATTTCTCAGAAGCTTATTGCTGACAAATAAGAAACCTCTAAGAATGATGGTAAGCTATGAAGGTATAACATACCAAATGAATGGTGTCTTTTGCTAAGCCTTCTGATATGTATCAGTGATAACACAGAGGGGGAAAGAAAAGACCAATGTACTTCCAAGCAAAAATTCTTTCATATGGGATTGAATCTACATGCTTAGGTATAGTGAAGTGACTGGAATATACTAATTTTTATAAAATGGGAAAATTTCTAACCAAAGGCTCGATGACTGTACTGTAGCCTAACTTACGTTTTACCTCAAAAGGATGCTCAAGTGTATCTATTTATGTGCTGTCCTTTGTATACAAGTAACCCTTGAAACAAGGGCATTATTGTTAAGAAAGCCCATTCATTAGGGCCATGAATGATAATCTATTATAAGTCTGTGGTTACAGACCTAACAATCAGTTAGGAAAAAAGCAGGAGGAGCACAGGGTAGAGTTTCCTTTGAAACACTACATGGCTTGAGCTTGTGTGCCCTGGCTTCCTCTTGCATTTTCCATAACCCTTATCCTTGCCATACCTCAGGGCAACTTCCCCATCAGAGACCCTTCTTTGAGCACCAGGGGGAGAGCATGTTTCTCAGAGCCACTGTTTACCACCCCGCTGTGAATGAGATGGCCTTTGTCAAAAGGTCTTCACTTCAGAGTGCCTGCAAACCATGAGCCTATGGCAGTGATACACTTTCATCAGTGTTTCCACATCAAAGCAGAGTGAGTAGGAGAGATCTGCCTCAACCCTCACAAGTACACACGCATCTCTGAAATGAAACAGACTCCTCTGGGGCCTCTCTTCAAAAAGGCTTCTGACCTTTATCAGTATTGATGAGATTTAATCTCATACACCCACATACTCTAAGTATCTATTTCTTTTCATTATACCCAGCCTATTTCATCTATATGGTGATTTCCAATGTCACAAAAAACTTTTTTTTTTTTCCCTAAAAGCTACATCTGTGACCTACATCACAGCTTGGGGCCATGCTAGATTCTTAACCCACTGAGCAAGGTCAGGGATCGAACCTGAATTCTCATGGTCACTATGTTGAGTTCTTAACCCGCAGAGCCATAAGAAGAACTCCACACACAAAAAAATATATATATATTTTTGAGGGTATCAGCTGTCATTACCGCCTCATTCTCAGCTTCCCTCTCTTTCTTTAAAAGTGAGTAACATACTCTTACTTATTTAAAAAACAGTGGAGGAGTTCCCTTTGTGGCTCAGCAGTAACAAACCCGAGTAGTATCCATGAGGATGAGGGTTCAGTCCCTCAGTGGGTTAAGGATCTGGTGTTGCTATGAGCTGCCGTGTAGATTGCAGATGCTGCGCAGATCTGGCACTGCTGTGGCTGTGGTATAGGCTGACAGATGCAGCTCCAATTCTGCCCCTAGCCTGGGAATCTCCATATGCCATGGGTGCAGCCCTATAAAGACAAAAGAAAGGGAGATTATTTAAAAGCCAACACATCCTCCCCCAATTTGCCTTGATCCTATAAATCTTTCTTTACTTTATAGTCTCACTTTGACCTTCCTACCAATTGCAACTTCTGACTTCTGAAGAAGTACATTCCTTTGCAGCTAAAAAAAAAAAAAAAAAAAATCAGTTTACTACAACTTATCTAAAATGTTATAATTTAATTATAAATGTGTCAGTGAATTCGTATAAAAATGCAAATGAAGCAAGATTAACATAATTTGTTCTAAAATGAAAGCTATCTATTGGAATCGATAGATCTTAAGGAAATCTATACTTCCATGTTTATTGTCAATAATTAGAAATTTATTTCAAACTCTAATATTTTTCTCAAGCCCCAAATCCAGTTTTCGACCCTTGGTATTATTATAAGATGTTTCCAATCACTCTTAAAGTGAACTGAAATTTCTGATTTTCACCTAGGGGTTCTGACGAATAGCCAAAGAACAGTGACAAACTCTCAGCTATTTGAACCAAGGAGAAGACAGTCAAGGTAGAAGGAAAATCCCTGAAGGCAGGGAGTGATGAGGAGGAAGTAAAAACGGCAGCGCTGAGTACAGTCATAGTCCTAATTGAAATGACTCATTCTAGGCCAGGATCAAATCAGTGACCTTGGCCTGGTTAATGCTCTGAACCATTCAAGCGTGCTGACAGAGAACACTGAAAACCGTCACAAATTCACAAACTGAAACTATTCCGTCTTAAGAATATGTCCGGAACTGTGACTATATCCTGTTTTTATGGAAGTTTTATGGAAAGTGTCTGTACCTCCTCTGCAAATACACAGACCCCATATTGGAGGCTGCAGCAATTCCATTCTCCATTTCACCTTGAAATTTCAGATGAGATCATCTCTTCTGGCACAAAGAATATCCTTCTCATTGGATACTTAAGAGTTAGTCTTGGCAACAAGGTTGAGTTAATTACGGGACCTTGGCAGGTCCATTCTGGGTGAGAAAAATGACACAGCATCCCTGGAGGATGGGAGCAGAAGTGCAGTGGCAGAGACAAACCTTACTGGAGCATCCTGCTCATCCCTCTCCCGATGGACGTGGTCCATGTCCCAGGCTCAGATCCCTGTGCTTCCAGCAGGACAGGGTAGGCCCCCCACTTCCTCAGCCTCGGGTAGTCTCATAAGCTCAGATCTGTTTTACTTCTGCAGAAATATTTGCTTCTTTATTGCTGTTGAAGGATATTTTGTTGATACAACCAGACACTTTGGTGGTCCTCAAGAACAGAGGATAAGTCCTCACTCCGATTGTGGGTTTGAGAGATGAATCCAGTTCTTAGGAAGGTCCATCCTTTCCTTTCCCCAGACTCTATAATAGGCTCTAAAGTATCTCCCTTGTCAGCCTTTCTTCCTAGGATCTCTAAGGTCAAATGAAATAGCAGGTGGGTTTTTGATTTTTGGAAGAAAAGGGCTCTATTTAGCGTACTGCTTTTACATTGCTAAATAAATGGCTCATTTAAGTAAAGTTTTTAAATTTGATTTACTTAATGTCCTTATGGCTAATAAGGAAGAATAATTCCAAAGCACAAACGGTTATCTCAGGCACTGCATTCTAAATACTAATTTAATAATATTTAGAATAATCCTGTATTCTAAATGAAATTTCTAGAATTGTCCTCTCTACCGAATTTTCTTATAGGCCTCCTATTCTAGGAAAATTTGAAAAGAGAAGAAAGCAAGAATTAAAATATGTTCATAGGGAGTTCCCCTTGTGGTTCAGCGGAAACAAATTTGACGAGTATCCCTGAGGATGCAGGTTTGATCCCTGGACTCGCTCAATGAGTTAAGGACCCAGCGTTGCTGTGAGCTATGGTGTAGATCACAGATGCGGCTCAGATCCTGTGTTACTGTGGCTGTGGTGCAGGCCAGCAGCTGTAGCTACAGTTTGACCCCTAGCATGGGAACCTCCATATGCCTACTAAAAAGACAAAAAAAAAAAATTGATGTCTTTTCTCATTCTCATGCCTCTCCAAACTTTTTTGGAGGCATTTATGAAAACTAATGGGAAGATTATTAAAAAGAATGAGAGGGAACATAGTTTTCACTTGAATTTCTCCATCTTTGGTCATAACTAAGTACATTTGTGAGCTGACACTTTTCAGGGCCATTCCTGAACTTCTATAACACCTTGCTTAAATCTCTCTTATATCATATTCATCACACTACAGGACATGATTCCAGCTGTTTATACATTTAATAGCATATATGTTACTCATCTCTGGAAATGTTTTCTTCTTTTCCCCTCCTCCTTCCATTCCTGTTCCCTGCTAACATAGTATTTCGCATAGAAGAAAAACCCAATAAATGTTTGATGAATGAGTGGATAGTAAATAAATGAATGAATGATGACATATATGGAAAAGGACTATAGAAAATAATGAATTATTCAAGCTGTTCTTTAATCAGTTATTGGGTCCTGCTATTTTATGTATAATCCTTAAAAGGCAAATGCCAACTAATATCTTTAGAAGGCAGGTAAAGAAAAACCCATGTTCCTTCACTGAAAATGTTTATACTTCACTGAAAATGTTTAAAAAAGGATGACATTCCTGTTACAATCAATAGTTAAGGAAAGTATTTGAATTTACATTTGCATACCATAAAGCTTTTATTTCTTAAGTAGAACCCCAATTCAGGATACTTCACACATTATTCGTGAATGGAGTCATACATAAGAATACATTTTATAACTTGTTTTCTTTTCTGCTGATGTTGTCAGCTAAATATCTTCACTTGCATTGGAATGTAGAAAATTATTATGAAAGGATTAATAGAAAAGTTATAAAATATTTGTTATATACCATTCTCGTACAGTGTGTCTACTTTCCTTAGGAATATTATTAGTAACTTTCAAATGGCTCAAAAAACTGTACGTTGCCACTTAAAAGTCCATCAGAATATGTAATGGCTAATCCATCCCTCAAGCAAATTTACTGTCTGCAGGATCAGTGTGACTCTTACCTGAATGTAAGAGTTCTAGGGAAACCTGTGTAGAATCGCATACCTGTAATAGTAACATCATCTTCAGCTCCAGTACCCCTCTTTTCTTACCTGTCAGTGCCAGCTACGCTCTAAAAGATGAAAAAGTCATTGGCCTCACTCAGTTTAAAACCAGTATTTCTAAAGCCATTGGAGAGTCTGGCTCTTTTCCTCACAAAAGATTCTAGACCAAATCATACATGGTCCAGAGGCGCTGGTGAGATGCTTTCCTTTAATCCACCCTCCACCTTCCACCCTCAGGCAGGAATCTTGTATCCCAAGAAAAGAAAAATACAGTTATACCTGGGATTAGCTTAGAACTATTTGAAACCTTCTTCCCTACCACACACCCCATGAAGGTGTGGGGTATTTATTTATTTATTTATTTATTGTCTTTTGAGGGCCCGTATCCGCGGCATATGGAGGTTCCCAGGCTAGGGCTCCAATTGGAGCTGTGGCCTACGTCACAGCCACAGCAACGCAGAATCTGAGTGGCGTCTGCAACCCGCACCACTGCTCGCCTTAACACCAGATCCTTAACCCACTGAGCAAGGCCAGGGATCAAATCTGCCTTCTCATGGATGCTAGTCAGGTTCCTTAACCGCTGAGCCATGACGGGAACTCCAGTGTGGGTTCTTTAAACTAAGGAGGAGTCTATATGATTCAAAATCAATTAACATCCCAACAGAAATAAATATTTAGCACCGGATCTAGATCAGATGATCTGACTCTGGTCGGCTTTTATCAAGTAACAAGCAAAGAGCTGTTCCAGCTCCCACACTCAAGGGCTGTGTTATCTGGCCTTAACCGTTTGTTAGAACTTCTCTGCCATCCTCCTACCAAAGTCCACATCCACCCTCCATATCCAACCCCACATACACTCTCCCTCCACATACAACTATTGCTTTGAGGAGTATAGTCTTTTTCTGCTAACTCTCTGATAAACCAGTTTAAAATGACGTGTCTTTTAAACGCCATTCACCCAGATTTCCTTCTCCCTTCTCCCCATTTCCTACCAATTCCATCTGCCCTTGGTCTTTATGGGACGTAGCATTAGGCCATAGAGACATCATAATCCTGGAATAGAAAGAGAGAAATCATCAACTACCACAGTTCCCTCTAGGCTCCCACTCACGACCATATTAAATAGAATAAAACTCTCTGTCTAGAGATAGATTCTGGAAGTTGGGTATTCTCCTTAAATCTAAGTCAACAAATTGAAATAAAAGAGTTGAATGAAAATTGCAAAGAACTATAATTTCTGCTGAAGAAATATTACCTTTCTACACAAATCCAAATCTCCCCCAAATTCTACTACCTCCTTAAGATTATGCTAATACTCAAGCTGTAGAGAAAAGAACTGTGGTAGAAGGAAAAGAAGGCAAAAGAGAAAATGGGAGAGAAAATTGGTAGACTCCTAGGAAATGCAAATTATATAAATCAGTAAGAGGATGTGTGGTAGGAAAAAAGGGAGACTATCCAAAAAAATAAATAAATGAGACTAACACATAAAGAAAAGGAAAAATCTAGATAATCAATGGAGATAAAATGTCCATTTTCAGAAGTCAAGAAGAGAAAGATTTGGAATGAGGGTAAATTGGGGAGAAAGTTTTTTTGAAATGTAATATATCTGTAATGTCCTCCCCAATCTAAAACACTTTGTGATTTTAAGAACATAAAATATAACCTATATGACTTCATTTGATTACTCAAATAATTGTGTTTGACACATTAAAAGTGCAGTTGTCCCAGATAATTGCAAATTTTAAAAGTTTAATGAGCTACCAACTGTGGAATTTACTGTCAATTTATGGGAAACAAGATGAACTCTAAGAATATAGAAAGCTATAAATTTATCATATAAAAATGATGTTATCTGGGCTTATTATTTTTTCCTGTCTGGTGTATATATATAAATCTTTTTTTTTTTTTTTTAATGCCAAAGAGCAGAAAGAAAAAGGAAACACTCACTGGACACCATTTTGCCTCATAGACATTTGCCTGATAAGCAAACACCAACACCAAGTTGTGAGACTAAGGATCTGGTTGACATTGACTAGGTCTATGTGCTTAGGATGGTCATTGCTCTTGTCTAAGTATCATGTTTCATCTTTAAAATGAGAAGTTTGGGTTAGAATGCCATCTGGTTCTAATTTAACATGACAATTCAAAAGCCACTGTAGTGGATGCTGTGGTTCCTCCCCAGACTGCTTCCTCCTAAAGTCCTTCAGGAATGAAATGCTGGGTCCCCCAGGTGCTGGGGCTGTTGCTGGTTGATGGCTCTTGGCTACATCCCTCTCTAGGAATTGCCCTTGACCAAGGAGATCCACCCAGCTCAGGGTTATGCCCCCTTCCTAGGAGCAACCTGTATCACTGACCGGTCCCTTAAGGGATATGAAGGGTGGGCCCTCTTGCCTTCACTTAGGACATCCTCATGGGACCAGTCCAGCCTGAGAGCTCCCTACAGTGTGTGCTGAGGTCTTTGAGGCATCTGCATCATAGTGCAGCTTCTCTCTCCACCCAATCCTGCTACCTTCATCCCCTACCTGGTGTTGAACCTGAGCTCACACCAATAAATTCCCTGAGGCAGATCTCCACATTAGCATCTGTTTTGTCAGGAACCCAACATGGAATAGGCATTGGATCCCTCTTACTTCTGTGAAAGCAGCAGTGCCTCCTGGAGGCAGAAATGCTTTATTCTGAGATTTAGATTCTATTTCTCGTTCTCATAATTAGTAAGTATGGTGCTAATAGTACTATCTGATAATGATTTTCACAGAGTATGCTGAAACATATAGTTATTTCAGAAGAACGGGATTAGGTATGACTATAGCAATACTAAATCTTAAGGGTTTTATTTATTATTCTAACAGTTAAAATGTATATTACAGTTTAATTTTTCAAGCAAAAAAAGATCGAACCTTTTTTTTCCAAGCCTTTGCTTCTCTAGGGGAAAAAAAAAGCCTAGTACCTATAACTGAAACAGAAAGGGCTAGAAAGAAGGGGGAAAACACAGAGAGGAAAAAATAACAATAATTGTTTTAATAATAGGAGAAGAAGTAAAAACGAAAATATTCTTAAAGAGCTGAGAATTAAACTTAAAAATGAAATACAAATAAACATATACATTTTTAAAATCCTCAGAATTAGAAAGAAAATTAAAACACATACATAATAAATATCATCACTTAAAGCTCACAGGTCTCATTAAACTAACCAAAGTTTTCATATTCTTCTTTGTTTTTGAATGGGATTTCTAAAGTTTTTTTTTTTTAGAAGAACTTTGGTAACTTTTTTAGAAGAACTTTGGTAATTTTTTTTCTTTCCCTGGTTTCTTTATTCTGTCCTTTTTACTGTTTTTCCCTCTAATGGATAAAAATTTCATCCTGTCCAGTTCATTTAAGACAAGCCAATGTGCTTCCTTCTTACCAGAGGTAATGCGCCTATTCACTTTACAGTATACTTTTTTCCTTTCCTTTTTGCATATGTCAATTTCTTTGGCATTATTCAAACAATCAGAGAAATCTTAAATTGAAATTGACCTTGAAAAGGCAACTGGTAGACGCATATTCTTTTCCATAAATTCAATTTCCTTCTCTGCAATTCAAAAATGAGCTGTCTACCAAGTAAATTAGATGTTTCAGAGCTAACTTAGGGCTTGGCAACAAGAGAAATCCTAGATCTTGGTAAAGTGGCAACAGCTGATTTAGCAAGCATGGAACGATCCTGCATCTGATCCCTGCCAGGATAACAGAGGGTCTGATTTACTATCTCTTGACTTAGTCCTTCTAAGTAGGTACTGTTTTCTGTTTACTTATCCCCTAGCTTTAGGACCTGGAACAATGTTGAACATAGTGTCACTGGCCCTGGTGCCAGACAGGATCAGGGGCTCTGGAATATTTACAGTTTCCCTTCTTCTGTTTCCATAAATGAAATGTGCAGTCTGAATGGAGGAAATCAAGGGCCAGCTGGCTAAAAACACAACTGGCAACAAAGCACTTGGGCTCCTTCCAAGAGCTGGTGCTTAAAGAGAGGCCATTTAAAGAGCAAATTCCAACTACCATAATAACGGTTAAGGACACTAGCTGTAGGATGCAACAGTCAAATTTTACTCAGAAAGATTTTCCTTTCCGAAGTTTGGAAGCTATTATGTACCCCCTTCTTCTTAAGAAATTTTGAAGTCCTAGAGTCAACCTCTTAAAATAGCCAACCCCTTGGACCCTAACAAATGACAAATATATACTATATACTCTGAAAATGTTAAATAAATTCTGTGCCATGATGTACAAAGTGTTATTTTTGCTTAGGCTCATTCATACAAAGTATATAAAATGCTTACAAAATTGAGAAGGGGATAAAAAAGAGAAATAGAAACGACATAAGAATTTAGATGGCGTGGCATGGCAGACAGCCAAAGACGCTTAAACTAATTTGGGATGTTACTAATATATTGAGGTCAAGTGCCAAACAAAGAAAAGCAGATTTCCTCTGTTAAATAAAATATTACTCCAATTTTGATATTTAAGAAAAAATGTAATAATCTTCTTGGGGAAGAAATCCTGTTGGAGCACTAGAAACCTAGCAGACAAATAATACACATTTTTTTTTTTCCTTGCGAGGTTCTAGTAATGACAATCATGGACGGACTACTTATTAACCCTAGAATCTCCGATAGATTCCAAATCATAAATATACAAAACCATATTTAGAGAGATCAATTTAAAAGCTAAGCAATCCCATATATTAGGAGTTCATAATTATTTCACAATTCAGGAGTAGGTGAGTTTGAAGGTGAGTGGCCAAACTGCTTGGGTCCACCCCTTGTGCCCAGGATATAAATGCCAAAATGTGTATAAATGATTGGCAAGAGAAATAGGGGAGGGGCTCAGAGAAAAAGTGAAGAGGTTCAGCAGGCAGGTAGGCGCCTGGAGCAGCAGTTTTGATGCTATTAATCCCGGAAAGGAATGAAGCCAGTAGCTTGAGACCCCCGGGAAGGCATACCTCTACATAGGGCACGATCTTGCAGGAGAAGTCCTCCAGCAGCCACTTCTTGGTCAGCTCATGAAAGATGACGAGCGGAAGGCAGAAGAAGATGATGAGAAAGTCCCAGAAGGCCAGGTTGGCCAAGAGAGAGTTGGAGATGCTCCGCATGTAGTAGTTGTGACACACGATGCACATCACCGCAAGGTTGCCAATGATGCCAGTCCCGAAGATCACCACCGACAAACACATGACCGCATAGGCTCCATAGGACTCCTGGGTCAGCGGGTAGAACGGGTTCTTCAGTCGCAAGCGCGGATTTGTGCCGTTGCCCCGGCGGGGACCCCCGCGTTCGTGAACTCCTTCAAGCGAGGACCCATTCTGAGCCAGCGCCCTGCCGGGAGGTGCAATTGTCCGCCCTTCGTGCCATGATGGTCCATTGACCATCTTGGGTTGGGGGTCGTGGTGGGAACCCTGGAGTTTCCCGGTTCTCCTTGGCCAGTAATAAAGGTCGCCGGCTCCGGGTTCTGTCCTCACACCTTGCTCCTGGCTGCGCCCGGAAATGCCAGCGCTTCTGGGACCCTTATCCTTCTCCTCTGCGGTGTGAAGGAAGAGTTGGAGAGCCGTGGGGTTCCCTCTCCCCAAAGTTTCAGGGGGCTCCTGACTTCGGGCACCTTTCCACCTCCAGGCGCCAGGTGGCCTGCCGGGAGGTCCCGAGGGCTCCGCCGCCGCCGCCCCCGCCCCTCTGCCCGCACCTGGGTCACTGCGCCTGGCCTCCAGTAGGTCCCACGAGGGCGCTGAGAGCACCGCTGCCGCCTGCTCCTTCTCCATGGGCGCACCGGTTGGCAAAAGGTCTCCTGCCGAATTTCCCGGTCCCCAGGCGTCCCTGCTGCGACGCTGGATCCGTGTAGATGAACCGCTTCCCCCCAGAAAATGTTCGTTCCTGGGCGCAGGGGCGGACCCGAGGGCAGGAGAAGCAGAAACCTCAAGCAAAAGCAGAAGCAGCAGTCGCGAGGTGCGGGCGAGAGGTGCGCCGGGGGCCCGCATGGCTGGGCGAGGGCGCACCCGGCGGCGGTGGCTCCTGCTTAGGACCGACACCTGCTGCCCAAGTTGCAGCTGAGAGTTAGACACATGTCACATACTAACCCCCGCCCCGGCAGCGAGGAACCGGAGATTACCGGGCGGTTGGGGGATGGGGCTTGGGGGGTCACAACCCTCCCCCTCTACAAGCCTTGCTCGTTTGGCATCCGTGCATTTCTCAGCCACATCTTCCCCGAGCGCTGCGTATCTCCAAGGTTCAGAGAGGGATTCGCTGTACTCGGTGGCTGACCTTGAAAACTTGCAACCAACAACACCTGATTGTTGATTAATGTAGCAACTGGGTAAAGCCCGGACGAAGCCCCACGCTTCTCCCTGCCTTGGGCTGGTAGCCTTCTTGGTAACAGTTGCTCTGCCTATTTATGTCCTTTGGTTACTGCGTTCTCCAGCTGCAAGCCGCGGTCGCTCAAGGGAAAGAAAAACAAGTTCCCATCCTTCAGATGACTAGTAGGCACAATCCCGCTCCCGCTCGCTGGAAACAGGTTGCAAACAGCCAGATGCCGCGCAGATGCGCCCAGGAAACTCTTGCCCCACCTAACCCCTGCGACTCCCGAGGCTACTGAGGCCGAGAAGAAACGGGATTCGAAACCCGCGGCCACTGCCAAAGTTGTTTCTCCTCTCCTTCAAAGTTGACCAGGGGGCGGCGCGGGCTGCTGGGCGGCGCGTCCCCGCAGAGCAGGGAATCGGTGATGGGGGTGGGGCGGAGAGAGCTGGCGCTGATCCTCGATGTACGGTGCCGGCAGCCGCAGGAGCTTGTTGCGGCGACAGCGGGCGCAGCCCGGGCGGAGAGTGTGGTGCCTGGAACCGCCGCGGGCGAGGCGGTGCATGGCCGGGAAGGGGGAGGTGGCCCGGCCTCTCCCCGCCGCTCCAGCCGCTGCGCGCGCCGGCGAAGCCGAGATCTCCCCTGCTTGCCGCCTCCCCCTCCTCTGCCTCCTGCAAGAGATGCTGGTTTGTAGGGAGACGGGATCCCCTGGTGGCTTACGACTCACTAAACCCACATGCGTTTCATTCAGGCCTTTTGTAGCGGCTCTCACTCGTAGGAGCTGGAAGCCGCGAGGGAACAAGGGCGGAGGCGCGGAGCCTGCGCGGCTCAAGGCTTGGGATGGGCGGGACATGTTAATTCCCCAGCTGTCGGAACCCGCCCGACCGGTCCCAGAGCCCGGTTGCGGGAAGAGGGGGAGAGGCTCATGCGTTCGCTTCAGATCCTTTGTGGCCTCTGTGCGTGCCCAGGCCTGGGTACGGAGGGAGTGGTGAGGTGGAGGGCTCACCTCCTTCATATTTACAAGAGGTGAGGACGGGGGGAAAAAGGAAGCTCAGAGGCTTCTTATCATAAAATAATGAACACTTCCGGGAGTGGGACACAGTGAGGATGCTCAGGATACACCATTAGCTGAGCAACACTAAGTCAGGAGGCATCCTGTCAGGGGTTACTTTAGGACTGCTCAGAGCACAAGGAAAGTAGTTTTGCTGGATGATGTAGTGGGAAGTGACAGGTGGGGGGACATTAACTTGAACAGAACTTCCAGCATGGCTGACCAGGCCTGTCCACCCTTCATACTGTAAAACCCCACACTCCTGCCACAGCTTTCAGGGAATAGCTAATACAACAAGTATCGGATCAATTGATTAAGCGAGAGTAAGTGAGAGAGGAAGAAATAAACACATTTTGAACAAAAGGGAACATCTAGAGAGACAGGAGAAAATGCAACGAGAAATAATGTGGATTGTGATAGCAGAATAAATGGCCTTCCAAAAGATGTTCACATGCGAATGCCTAATACCTGTGAAAATGTTTCTTTACATGGCAAATGGGACTTTGGAGATGAGATTCAGTTAAAGATCCTGAGATGGGGAGAGTGTCATGGATTATCCAAGTGGGTCCATTGAAGTCACCAGGGTCCTTACAAGAGGGAGGCAGAAGGGTCTGAATGAAGGGACACCCTGAGCTAGGGGACTGCTGGAGGTCTCCAGAAACTGGCAAAGGAAAGGAAAAGACCCTGCATGATCATTTTAGACTTCTGACCTGCAGGATGAAAAGATAATGAATTTGCGGTTTTTTTCAAACCACCTGTCAATTACCATGGATGTACTTTTTTTTCTTTTTGGCCATGCCCATGGCATGCAGAAATTCCTGGTTCAATGATGGAACACATGCCACAGCAGCAACTCAAGCCACTGCAGTGACAACCCACTGAGCCACCAGGGAACTCAAAGGTATTTAAATTTGTAAATGAAACAACAATAATTAAAATAGTCTTTTATTCATGACAAAAAATGTAGCTATTGGACTACATAAAATATGTTTAGAAAACTACACTATATTGCATAATCAAGACTTAATTTTTAATTAGAAAGAAAATCGAATGTAAAAAGGGTGAAATTGAGGATTAATTGATACACATATAAACAAACATTCTAACCTTTCCTGGCTCTTTAGGAGTAAATTTTCTGTGACATGTAGCCCTACTTTTTGATGAAAATCCATTGAGAAGCAAAGATACTTAATTGGCACTGAGTTAATATGATACAGCAGAAGACCAGACTACCTTGGGCTCTTTTGTGCCTCATAACTTTTCAAACAACATATTCCCCCTAGCAATTATATCACATTAATTTTATTATTTTATTTTTGTTTTTTTTTGGCTTACAGTGTTGTATCAGCTTCAGGTGCAAAGCAAAGTGAATCAATCATACACACACATATACATTCTTTCCCCTCATATATGTTATGACAACTATTGAGTAGATTTCCCTGTGCTATAGAGTAGGTTCCTGTTAATCATCTATTTGATACGGATAGTGTGTATCTGTTATTCCCATCCTCCTAATTTATCTCTTGCCCCTCCCTACAGTTTCACATTAATTTTAAAACCTGTAAATAATCACAATAGGCAGAACTTTTCAACAATTACCCAAAGAAAATGTGATATTATAAAGATACATATTTTACTTTCTTCCTCCATTATTTGGGTCCAAGCTGTATATTGTATCCATAAGAGTCCTTCTAAGACTCTCCAATGTAGAACCATCCTGTTCTACTTTTGCTCCATCTCCGATCAGGCATTATTCTTTGAATCTCAGTTTTCTGTGTAATGTTGATACTGAATAATACTCAAATGTACAGGCAAGTCAAAGCAAACCACAGAAGCATTATCTTTGTTTAAAAATTTAAACTACTAGTAAATTTGAATGTTTAGCAAACTGACTAGAATGTCATTTTTCTATACAAAGCCAGTAAGGAAGAGCATGCATTTCTATAGGAAAAATGAAACTCTGAGATGGTTAGAAGGATTTTTTTTAAAAGAATGAACGCACCATTGATTTGGCTCTCTTGGCAAGCTACTAAATTTTACCTCCAGCAATCGATTCAGTGGATTCATCTAAGCCTTGAGTCTTGGCACTTTTAACCATTACTATCTTGATTAGCAGTTGAAATATAAATGGTGCCAAAACGAGGTCTGCTTTGTGAGAGTCATAAAATTCTACCCTAAAAATTGGTCAACGAATAAGAAACAATGGACTTTAATGGTATACTCTTGCTGATTTGCGATCAGTCTTTTTAGGAGATCTGCTTTATATTTAACTCAGTGTGTGGAGAGGGTGGGACTGGGTGTGATGATTACAACAAATTGGTCTGATAACAGAAATTTTGAATGGTCAAGTTAACAAAATGTTAAGATGTGGCCCAAGGTAGGAGTTCCCTGGTTGCGCAGCAGGTTAAGCACCTGGCATTGTCACTGCTGTGGCTCGGGCTGCTGCAGCATAGGTTCAATCCCTGGCCCAGGAATTTCCGCAGGCTGTGGGTGCAGCCGGAAGACAATGGGGGATAAGATGTGGCCAAGGTAATCAAATTTAGATCCTGGAGACTATTAGCTCTTTAGTGTTTGCATTTCCAGAGTCGAGCGTGCAGCTACTTCCAAGGCCCCAGCTGGCCCACGGAGGGGTTTTTCAGGACCAACTTCCTGTTTACCCCTTCATGAACTCCATTTTCCCTGAACATTTCCATTTTCAGATAACCAAGAAGCCTATTAAAGAGAGGACATTGAAGTGATCATATGACCCAGGCCCCTCACGGGCGTCTACCTTCTAAGAGAGGCGCCCCTGGTGATTACAAGGCTGGCTCGTTTTATGTAGTGAAGCTGAGGTGGATTCCTTGTTGCAAAATGCTTCTTAGCTCACTGGAGAAAGGAAGCTCCATTTACTCTCTGACACGACTCCCATCCATGGATATACTGGACGTCATAGAAGAATTTAGCTGCTAAAAAAAGAAATTAAAGATGAATTATCCAGAACAACCCCTTCATTACAGAAACAAAGCAACCGAGGCCAAGGTTGCCCTATATTATGCCATGCAGTAGAAACAGAATTTGGACTAAAAACCAAATACTTTGTGAGTGAAGAGGAAGGGCCACTAGTTCAGAGAGTTTTCCTAAAGGACAAGGACGGTAAAAGGGCAGGAGGGGAGGAGATTAGTTACTGAAGCACAGGAGGAAGAACTTGGAAGCAGAGGGACTGACTCCAGTAAAGAAAGAGAGAAAAGAAAAAGAATGAGGTGTATAGAACAATGTTGCTAGAAATTATGAGAATTTTTATTCTTAAAAGAAAAGCTTAATGTCAATTTTATTTTTTGAAGGGTGCTTAATTACTAGTACCTACGGATATTTGACTGAGAGATCTACTTACTCTGTGATATTTTAAAATGTTACTCTTGTATATTCAACAGGACTTACTCCTCTGTGCCGGGAACGGTGCTATGTGTGTTGGTGTATAGTGGTGAGCAAAACAGCTGGGATCCACACCCACAAGAAGCTCTGACTGCAGTAGAGAATCCAATTAAGTACGAAGGCTTCTAATTAGAATACGGGATGACAGAGTTAGCTCTCAACTAGGGAAAGAAGGAGTTGCTTATGAAAACACAGAGAGATCTTATTGGGACTGGAGGAGGGGTCAAAGAAGATGCCCTTGAAGAAGAAAGTTTGAAACAGACTTACAAGTGAACATGGGGGAGGTGGGGAGGGGGAAGAGGAGGAGAGGAGGCTCCTACATCCAGAAGAAACTAGGGCAGAACTAAAATTCAACATGATAGACTTGTAACAGTGGCTGTAGTACAGTGTGGCTGGGAATGGAGTTGGAAGAGATAGGTCAGAAGCAATAAGGGGACCCAATATGAATGGACTCAAGAGCCAGTGGACTTTCTGAGAGCAAACCTTGCAAGGAAGCCCTACAGAATGCCCTGAGGGTGTGACGGGGAGTGAATAGAGGCGGCAGAGGAAGCTAATCGGAATCATGATTCATGTCTCTACTTTGTCTCTACTTCTTTCTACCAGGCACCATTTTTTCTTTCTTCCAACATTCCAGTTTTTTATGCACTTCAGATATATAAAATACACCTGCCAACATCTTACACATTTACACATTAAATATTCAGTCAATAGAGAGAGAGAGAAAGATATCGATTTCCCTTTTTTTAGTTCCTGTATCCCAGCAAAAGACCCGACATAGTCAGATGACCGTGCCTGGATCTCTCAGATGTGGTCAGAGGGCCTGAGCAGATTGAAACAGACAGCGTCCACAGACACCTGCAAGTTATACAGAGAAATGAGTTCACAGAAGAATTGTGGGGGCATTTCCCAACATGAGAAGGGGTTGCAAACAGAAAAAATCATGAATGTTCACAGACTCAAAGAGCTGTAATAACTGAGAAACTAATGACTGTAAATTCAAAGCACGCTTCGACCTGCAGCAGATACTGCAGTAACTGTGGTTTCGCTGATTTATTTTGGTTGCTTGACTATCAGTGAAGAGATAGAAGGTTTTTTTTTTTTTTTTTTTACCAGACCGCTTGTTTTCTCTTACCCCCAACCACACATACACACCTTTTCTGGGAAGTACGCAGACACAGTTTATTGTCCCAGATCCTTAGTTCAAGTTTTACCTGACTCTAGCACCAAATGTGAGCGATATGAGAAGAAAACACTTCTTTCCAGGCCAAGGTTAAGGGAAATAAAATACATGTATACAACATTTGAGAAAGACTTGGAGATTATATTACAGAAAAAAAAAAAACGACTGGAGGCAATTGGTCAAACAACAGGGATCAGTCATGCATCATTTATGTGGTGCCGTGCTAGGTGCCCGACAAGTGAAATGAGCCAAGGTAGGTCTTAATTTTGAGTTGTCTACAATCTAAAACTGGGCTTCAAAATTATATACTTTTAACTTTGGACTTTGAAGCAATAATACAGGTTACTTTTATTTCATTTTTTGGCCACGCCCACAGCATGCAGAACTTTCTGGGCCAGAGGTTGAACCCAAGCCACAACGGCGGCAACACCAGGTCCTTAATAATCACTGGGCCACCAGGGGACTCTCCAGGGGAACTTTTATTTCTAACAAGTTCTGAAATTCTTTTAATTTCAGGTTCCATCTTGCAAAAGCAATCCATAGTTGTGTTTCTTTTTTCTTTCCCTTTTTAAATTAAAAAAATTTTTTTTTTTTTGCTTTTTAAGGCCATTCCTGCAGTATATGGAAGTTCCCAGGATAGGGGTCGCAAGAGAGCTATAGCCTCCGGCCGATACCACAGCCACAGCAACCCAGATCAGAGCTGAGCTGTGTCATTGACCTACACCGCAGCCTGGGACAACACCAGATCCTTAAACCATTGATCAAGACCGGGATTGAACTCACATCCTCATGGATACTAGTTGGGTACGCTTACTGCTGAGCCACAATGGGAACTCCAAGAAATTTGCCATTTTAATGGATGAAACTACAGTTAGGAAGAAAACATATCCTCAGTCCATTATAGCATTCTGTTCACCTAGATCATAAAAACTAGACTTTTATCAGGCACAAGTATATGTTACAATATTGAGAAGAGATATGGATTTTAATTCAGACTCTATATTAACTAACTAGTAGGGTAAACTTGGAAGCATCTCTAACCTTTCTCTACCAATGTATCTTCATTTGTAATTGGTTAAGGCATTGTTTAAAGAATATTCAAAGATTTAATAAAATTTTTGTGTTTATATAATTTCCATATTAGTGACTCATATCCTTTATATTGTGTGTTAAAAAATATCTCTTTTCAGGAGTTCCCATCGTGGCGCAGTGGTTAACGAATCCGACTAGGAACCATGAGGTTGCGGGTTTGTTCCCTGCCCTTGCTCAGTGGGTTAACGATCCGGCGTTGCCGTGAGCTGTGGTGTAGGTTGCAGACGCGGCTTGGATCCTGTGTTGCTGTGGCTCTGGCGTAGGCCGGCGGCTACAGCTCCGATTGGACCCCTAGCCTGGGAACCTCCATATGCCGCAAGAGCGGCCCAAGAAATGGCAAAAAGACCAAAAAAAAAAAAAAATCTCTTTTCTACAAGGGCATTTATGGAAAAGAAGGAAATCTAGAAACTCTAGATGGTCTAACATCATTACTCATATTCATGAGTTATGATGGGCTCATTATAAGTACATATTGTTTTATCTTTATATGACACATGCACCATTAGCTAACAACATGGACTGTGTTTAAAACTATTATGTTGTATGTGGCCCATGCATAAAAGAACTTTATAGGTTCAGAATGATTAGAGAAATGGTGAAAAGTATTTATAGTGATTTTCCAGGTGGTGCTTTATGGATGTGGGTGTGGTTTTTACTTTATATTTTTTTTTCAAATTTCATTAATTAACATGTTATCTTTAAAAATGGAAAAGTAAATTTTTAAGAGAATTAATCAAATTGTCAGATTCACTAATGCTCTTTATTCCACCTGTGAAACACAGGCTGCCAAAGGCCTAACCATTCACTATTAGACTGACTATTCTTTAGGCAACCGGATCACTTCTGTTCCCTTTCTGCTCCTTGAACTCTGTTGGGTACCAAAGGCTCAATCAGTTGTGTTTATTTACCCATGAAGCCAATTGTTCTTGGGATTGTGATTATGTAAATTAACATTGTATAAAAATGGACGCGTTTTCATGAAAACAAAGAGTTGTTCCTTTGAATATCATAAAGAATTAATAAAAATACTGTTAAATTAGGTGAACCAACTGTAAAATATTATGATAGAGACAAAATGCTCATGCTTTTAGCTTGCTCTGTAAGTGTTAACTTCTTTTTCTACTCTAACGAAACTCAAGCTGGAAATGATGCATCATGGGTGTGGTTTGTGTAAGAAAGAAGATGACCTTCAGTCAGAAGACATCAGTCAAATTCTTGGCCTTATCTCCAAAGGTTGGTGAATAAACAATACATTTGTATGTTCTAGATTAGAAGAGGATATTTAAGGTATGTGTCAATCACTTTTTAATGATTTCTCACATTCACCACTTTTCAGTGATGTGACCAACAACTGGGTCTATGCATTAGGGAGAGACTTTCTATTATAACTATTTATTTAGAGGCTAATATATTAAATAATCATTTGCGGCTCCTTTTCCACTATGTCTTACCCCTGAACTTCTACTGATTCCATTCTGTCCAAATCCTTCTTTCATTATCAACAAAACATAGATACACCCTGAACTATAACAACCTGGAAGAAAAGAGCCTGGGAGTTCCTGTGGTGGCTCAGCGGGTTAAGAACCTGACACAGTATCTCTGAGGATGTGGGTTCAATCACTGGCCTCCCTCCACTCAGTGAGTTAAGGATCCAGCTTTGCCACAAGCTGCAGTGTAGGTAGCAGATGTGACTTCAGATCTGGTGTTGCTGTGGCTGTGGTATAAGCCAGCAGCTGCAGCTCCGATTTGACCCCTTGCCTGGAAACTTCCGTATGCCACAGGTGCAGCTGTAAAAAATTTTTAAAAAGGAAAAAAAGAAAAGAGTCTGAAGATAATTATCTCAGCAGTATCCATTAACAATCTGCTTTTAATCCTGACTATTATTCTCATTACTGTTATTTTCAAGGGAATTCATTTTTGGTCAAATAAGCCCACTCATCCAGCTTTGTTGTCCCACACAGAGCAAAGGATTATTGCTGTAGTTTATAGTTTTGAATATTAAAAAATATTTGTCTTGACCAAATTAAATGAAGTGTGCCTATTTTTCAGATGGTTTGTTAGGGGAGAAATATACAGATATATAACTATTTTAAATGTTTACTCATTCCATAAATATTCCCTGACTATCTGTTACGCACAAAACAGTGCAGTGTACTTGTATGTACATTTTTTAAAAAGGAAAAAAAGAGATCTTATATAAGGAAGCTTGATATCCCTATTGTCCTAGCTTTAGGGAAGGTTTCTTTGGATGAACCTAAATCAAAAAATATGAAATAGACTGTGTAAAAAGTGAAGTGAAATAATTGGGCTAAAAAATTCTCTGACGAAAGCAGCTTTCCCTAAAAGAATTCGGGGGCAAATACATTCATTTTTTTAAAATTGACAAGAAAAATAAGAAAATAAAAATGATAAGGGAAACTCAGGATTTACGTTAAAGGTTGTCATTGTTTCAATCTGTAATCAACACCCTGAAAATTCTTCATAATTTTTCACTAAAACCTGTACATTGAAACAATGCCTGACATCTTTTCTCACGGCGTGTCTTCAGCAATGCATGGCTGCTAATGACAGCGTTTGCTCATGAGGCTTCCCTGCAGGAGAGCTACAGCCTTTGGGGTGAGAATTTTCTATAACAGCAGACCTGCCATAGCTGATCTGTCAGGGTGAGTCAGACAGGCATTCTGTTCCCGGAGGACAATAGGAAAGCAAACAAAAATTAAACAAAATGCAAATATTTTCATCAAAGGCAATCAGCAAATTAGCAGATGCCCTCAGGAATCAAAAGCAGGGGCAGGAACAAATCAGACTTCATTCACTGAAATCTTTAAATTTCAATATTGCAAATAGATACATTAAACTGTCTATTATGTTTTCTGACTTTCAATTGTACTAATATATGAGTTTGGAATTTGGCCAACATTTTTTTATGTTTTCACACTCTGCTCATGTTCACTTTTCACCCTTTCTACAGATATTCATCAAGCTTCTACCACTCCAAAGCACAGTGCCAGGCACTGGGAGAATGTCCTGGTGAGCAGAAACCAACAAGGACCAATCCCACAGTCTGATGGAGATGGGGAGGCGGGCATAGTAAGTGTTTGCACAAGCAAATGTGACATTGCAGTGGAGACAAACTGGATGATGAGCTGTGTGATGCTTAGACTCTATGGTTGGAGTATTTTATCAAATCCTGAAGCAAAGAGAACTTCTATAAAAATGTCCTGAAGAATTCGTAGGAGTTAACCACTCTTTAAGGGAAGAGCTAACCATGTCTTAAGGCATGATGGCAGGAGAGGGTACCATCACTTAAGGGCCTGAAAGGAAGTCACTGTGGTTAAAGCAGAGAGTGCCCAGGGGTAAAGAGTGGCAAGGAAGCCGGTTCATGAAGGGTCTCACAGGCGAGGTAAAGGGTTTTGCCTCTATCCCAAGAGATATATAAAGTCAATGGAATATTTCGGGTTTGTGTGTGCTTCTCTGCATGTGTGTGTCTATATGAATGGTGTGTGTCATAAAGGGTCATGCTATTTGAGTGGCATGGAACAATCAGATTTGCATTCATACTATTTGTTTGTTTGTTTGTTTGTTTTTGTCTTTTTAGGGCCGCACCTACGGCATATGGAGGTTCCCAGGCTAGGAGTTGAATTGGAGCTGTAGCTGCTGGCCTACGCCATAGTCACAACAACACTGGATCTGAGCCACATTTGCGACCTACACCCCAGCTCATGGCAATGCTGATCCCTGACCCACTGAGTGAAGCCAGGGATCAAACCTGCGTCCTTATGGATATTAGTGAGATTCGTTTCCACGGAGCCACGATGGGGACTCCCTCATACTCTATATTTAATCACTTCTTAATTTCACCAATAGACAACAGTCCTTTTAAACAGTTTCTTCGCATGGTAAGGGCAATTGGAGTTGACTATAAAGTGGTTTTATATCGAGGTTATGGAAAGCACAAATATGACATCATATATAAAGAAAATAGTAAAGCAGTAAATATAAAAACACAATCACAAGTTATGCACATTTTCAGCTGGACTATAATACAACTGAATGGCTTTTTAAAATGTTTCCACAAGTACCCTCGTTTGTTATTCTTGGAGAAAATCAAAAGAAAGCTCATTCTGACTAAAACCAATTATTTGTATAATCATCTTGAGCATAAATACTGTTATTCCTGAGAAAAATTATGAATACAATTATATAACTACCATTATAGTTACATTCAAAGAGGAATAGTGTTCCTTTTTTAGGAAACTTAGGATATAGTAAATGTACAAGAGGTTGGGAATATGAAAAATCTGAAAATACTCTAAATGTATCACTAAATGATAATACACAGAATAACACAATAATAATAATAATTTACTGTAAGGAGTGACTTTAGCAATAAAGAGAACCCAGGTCCTAGAATAGTATCATTTCCTGCCATTTTAATGATATAGTAACATAGCCAATATTACTCAGATCACAGAATTCTAGTTTTAACTGATTGAGTCCCCATCACAGGCTGGGTACTTTAAACATTCCCACATCCAATCTCTGTGAGCTACTTGTTTGCAGGAGAGATGCTCATAGGGCTTAAAGCTGAGGCCTGCTGAAGCCTGATTGTTGGTTATAGAACCTCGCTTCATCCACTTCCATGTAAACACTCAGGAAGGTGCTAATTTTGTTTTGTGCTAGTTATTTACACCCAGTAAGGAGGCAGGCATGTAGCCAGGGTCTCCAGGACAGCCTGGCTGATACCAGCAGTAGGGGATTTAAATAAACCTTGAAAATGGCAAAGGCAGCTTCTCCGCCCCCCCCCACCCCAGCAGGATCCTCACACTCTTCAGGAATGGGAGTGCTGGGGGAATGTGAGAAACCACACTGTCCTCTGAAACCTCACTGTGTAAACCCCTGCTTTACGTAACTGGTCTCTGTTTTTTCTGTCGCTGTACATTTCCTGACCATTTGCCACTAAAGCCTGACATCTTTCTGCCAATCTCATTACCACTCCATGGCGACACCGTTGACATTATCACACTCGCTTTAGAAACGAAGACACCGAGCCCTGAGCATTACACCGACTCCTCCACATGAACAAGCGACAGTGTTGACGTCCTGGTCACACTAACTCAGCCGTGATCCGCGTGGATGTGACTGTTGGAAAAGGTCGGGGGTCGGGGGGTCGGGGGAGTGTTCCCAACATGGCTCAGGGGCTAACAAACCCGACTAGCATCCATGAGGACTTGGGTTTGATCCCTGACCTCGCTCAGTGAGTTAAGGATCTGGCGTTGCTGTGAGCTGCGGTGTAGGTTGCAGACACAGCTCGGATCCTGCGTTGCTGTGGATGTGGCGTAGCCTGGTTGCTACAGCTCGATTTGACCCCTAGCCTGGGAACCTCCACATGCCTTGGGTGTGGCCCTAGAAAGTCAAAAAGACAATAAGAAAAAAAAAGGTCAGGGAGGCTGATGGAACAGTTATAGGGTCAGCATTGTGAAGAAAAGAAGAAATCGGTTTTGTAAATATGGAACTGTGACCCCGAGGCGAGAAAATTTAGGTCGTTTCTTTTCACATTGCATGTAAAAAAATCATACGATCTTAGGAATATATTTATTTTACTATCAAAGTGTAAGTTTTGTGACTATGGGAAATCTATTTACCTGCGTAAAGCCAGGATTGAGCCAAGGGCCATGCAGGTAACAGTCATGAAATACATACATTTTAAAATTTTCAGAATGCATTTGATCTGAAATATTTCATGATTTTATTAAGGTGAAAAGATACAGATTGGCATTTGGGGAGTATATTAAAAGTGGTGTTTCTGTGAGGGTGGATTTGGGTAAGATTTACATGTAAATTGATGGACTTTGAGTAAAGCAGATTGTCCTCTGTACACTGGGTGGGCCTCATCCAATCAGCTGAAGGCCTGAATAGAAAGAACCAAAGTCTGACCTCCTGGAAGCAAGAGCAAATTTTGCCAGTGGACTTCAACTCCAGCAGGTGGACATTTAGGCAGCTAATTAGGATGCTCCTGTCTGGAAACACCTGCACCTGCTGCTCCCACATGGACTCTGGCAGAACATCTATTAGGAGGTATTCTAAGGAGATAAAATTACTGCTTATAATACTTGGACTATGACATTTACATTGCATTTTAGCTAGATTTACCAGAGTTACCAGAACTCAGAAAGAACGAGTGGGTTCGACCTGCACTGAGCAGTGACCTTCATCCTGCATCCTCCCAGAACTCCCATTCGTTAAGCCAGACTTGGGGCCTAGGAGCTCTGTTGAAGGAGTTCATGCAGATTAGCCTCAAGGGGGCGTGGCCAGCGGAGAGGAGGGCGGAGCGTGGATCCCTCAGGGCAACCTGAGACACTGCGTTGTTGTCTTAGCAGGACTTCTGCACCGCTTGGGAACCAGCTGACTGATTAATAACACACAAGGGCAGTGTGCACACCCACATGTCACACATAGCGTTCTTTTAATTACTGTGGTTTGACTGTTATTTTAAAAGAATCAGTTACCCTATTTGGAAATTAGAACATGAAACGCACCATTTTATTAATTTATACACCAAATATTTTAAAATTATAGGTCCAATTTATATTGCCCTCAATGAAGAAGGAATAAAGGAGACAGATAAAGGGAAAGCGTGAGGAAAAAAATAGAATAGAATAGAGTAGGCAGAGAGACGAACTAAGAAACAGCTAAAGAAAGATGATAAAGGAGATTCATGGGTCAAGGAGCTTCCAGGCAGGAAAGAACAGTGTGGGCCTAAGGAGAGACGTCAGGAGTAGGGGGAGTGAGTGAAAGACTGGGTGAGAGTGAGGTGGAGGCTGAGGGGGAGAGGGAGGAGCAGGAAGGGAGGAGGAGCCCCAAGAATCTCCTTGGCCACCAGAAATAAATGGGTCAGTTGTTAGGAACTGTGCAAAGCTTCCGGACTGCAGGCAAAGCTGCAGCCTGTCAAACTTGAAAAGATGTCGGGGAAAAGCGCTTTGTCAAATTTATGTATTAGTTTCTGGAAAAAAATATCCTTGACATTTTGACTTTAATTAAGTCAAAGTAATTCATCCAGTTTGGAAAAGAAACAAAACTTATTTCCATGCGACAGAATTATTCCATACATAATTTTTTTCCTTTTAACTCAAGGAACTTGGAAGCAACTTTGCCAAGAAAAGAAATAGGAGAGCATTATTACCCACAAACTGGTTTTTCCCTTCCTTTCTTACACTTTACTTCCTGTTCACCATTGCCTTACTGGCCACACGTGTGTCTCTCTCTATCTGTATCTATCATATAGGTATGAGTTTATAGCTGTATGTTTAGATGTAGATACATATATGCTTTTACTTTTCCAATCAATACCATGTAACTGTGAATAATGATAACTTCTCAAATGACTTTGCCATCTGCAATGCCTAATCCTGCACATGTTACAATCCTGTAGCCTGAGACTCAAGAGTGGCAAATAAACCTGGAAGTTTTACAGCTAATTAGTGGTAGACCCAGGACTCAGGTGTCCTTAGTTTCCTGCTTCCCCCTCTAGGGCACAAACTGTCACCCTAGCTAAAGATTTTAGTGGAAGAATAGGTAGATGTTGAGTTGCCAATAAAATGCCTTTTCATTCCATGTTCCTTGCTCCTCGTTGAAAACATCCACAGCCCCTTCAATTATTTTCTGAATGTTAGGAACCTATGGAAAAACGTCATCATTTCAACATGATAACCTGTTTACAGATGATGGGTTTTTTAAATTCATTTCGGAGAACAAATTTACTGTGAACTATTTAATTCATCCTATCACAATTCAGGGTCAACCCTGTTTTTATTTTCAGCCTATCTCGGAAACTAAGAAATGCCCATTGATTTGCTAAAAGCAGGAGCAAAGTGCTCTTTGGGCGTTAACAATGCCTGGGATAATAGAATAGCACCCCAAAGCTTCTATAATATAGAACACATAAAACTAACTTAGAAAGACAAGATGAAAAATAATAGTTCAATGGGAGTTCCCGTCATGGTAACGAATCAGACTAGCATCCATGAGGACGCAGGGTCGATCCCTGGCCTTGCTCAGTGGGTAAAGGATCCAGTGTTGCCAGGAGTTGGGGTGTGGGTGGTAGATGTGGCTCAGATCCCACATTATTGTGGCTGTGGTGTAGGCCAACAGCTACAGCTACAGCTCTGATTAGACCCCTAGCCTGGTACGGAGGTTTTTGGCCCTAAAAAGCAAATAATAATAATAATAAAGATAATAATAGTTCAATGAAAAATAGACCTAGATGTTATCAGTATAGGCATCTGTAGGTACTCAGTCTTAAAGCTGGGAGTATGCGAATCTCCCTCTTATTGTTAACTAAAATAAATAAATATGTCTATGCTATCAGCAGTGCTTTAAGTAATGAGGCTTATGACCACCATAGCACAATTTAAAGCAGAATAAAAATAATGCAGGCTGATTCCAGCAAAACCAAAATACAGAATCTTCAAAGGGGGCAGAGGTAGTTCAAAGCTTCAACCCTCCAAAGACCATGAACTTTTATTCTGCATTTCAAACTCTTAAAGGATATGTGAAGGAAGAGACCCAGAATTCAAAGTCCGCGACATTTTCAGAGTTGTGAAATCTTCCACATCTCAGAACCTTGTCCAGTAGTAAATGTTGCCCTAATTACCGAGGGGAAACCTGATCAGAAGGCACACGGAAGTTGCTATATTTTGGCTCCAGCACACTTAAGATTGTTGGCAGGGGAGTTCCCATCCTGGCGCAGCGGAAATGAATCCAACTAGGAACCATGAGGTTTCAGGTTTGATCCCTAGCCTCGCTCAGTGGGTTAAGGATCTGGCATTGCCATGAGCTGTGGTGTAGGTCACAGAGGCGGCTCAGATCTGGCATTGCTGTGGCTCTGGCATAGGCTGGCAGCAACAGCTCGGATTAGACCCCTAGCCTGGGAACCTCCATATGCCGAGGGTGAGGCCCTAGAAAGACAAAAGACAAAAAAGATTGTTGGCTGGGAATGCACTTGGATGCTCTTAACAGTTTGAAAGCCCTCCTTTCTTTAGTTCTATTTTTTTTTTGTCTTTTTGCTATTTCTTGGGCCGCTCCCGCAGCATATGGAGGTTCCCAGGCTAGGGGTCCAATCAGAGCTGTAGCCACTGGCCTACGCCAGAGCCACAGCAACACGGGATGCGAGCCGCGTCTGCAACCTACACCACAGCTCACGGCAAGACCGGATCGTTAACCCATTGAGCAAGGGCAGGGACCGAACCCGCAACCTCATGGTTCCTCGTCGGATTCGTTAACCACTGCGCCACGACGGGAACTCCTTTTCTTTAGTTCTGAGTGGACACCGTTACTTTACTATTTCTCCAAAACCATTTGCAATTTATGAGAACCTCAGCAGAACTGAGAAAAGTCCTCTCATCCTTAGCTGTGACAGGTCTAATTTTGTTTCTCAAGGTCTCCAAGCAGGACTCTGCCAAGATGGGGCTTGAACTTGTGGGGTGTTTCTTCCAGCCGGGCTGGCTTCTCACACCTGATTTGCTCCTGGAGAATTAGGTCAGAATATTGTGGGGAAGAGCGCCCTCGCCTGCCCTGAAGTAGGAAATGCACTGTGTCAGATTGCCAGGGCGGATCCATTTCTGGCCTCCGGCTGCCACACTGATGAATTTGATGACAGCAAGTTTGCATTTTCGTTTGGCTAGATCTTTTTCTATTTACGGTCCTTGATTTGGAAATCCAAGTTTTATGTATAAACAAATGTATAATTAAAACATCAACTATAGATTGCATGTATAAACAAAATGGATAATTTGCACATTGGCTACAGATTTTCTTCAGAAAAACACCCATTATTTCACATGAGGTTTTGGAATTAATAGAAATCTGTTCGGTAGTGATTTATATGCACTTCCAATCTTAGACTGTTACAGAGGAAATTGTGACACCTAACTAACATGTAAATGACATGTTTATGGATGAGTTTAAATGAGTTTTGACAGATGTATGGGTGCCAAATATTAAAATTTAAAGCTTTAGTCTTGTAATGAAAATGACACAAACCGCCGAAAGATCTGCCTTACCTCTAGACATATTGAAGATCAAGAGAGTTTAAATAATACTCAGATAATTTTTCATTTATTGATAAAAGGGGAAATATGAAATATAAATACTCGAAATGCTGGAAGAAAACACTGGTACTCAAAAACCTCACCTGCCACTTCCATCACAACTCATTTCACAAGATTCATTCTGGTTAATAGAGGTTTTAGACTTGTCTGCAGAATTAAAGTGAGTATATTTAAGTGATCATTCTGTGATAAAATTATTTTTTTCTGTCGATGAATACCTGAAAATGTACTACTGTTTCTGAATCTTAGTCATGAGAGTTCAACTTTCATTAGGAACTTTACAAGATTCTGAATAAAGAAAAGAGTTGTTCTGGAAAAGTATGAGACTAAAAGATAAACACAAACATAATTAAGGTAATTTTCAGTAATGTCACATCTCTTCTTTAATTCTCATCATTCATTTGGAAGATTCTCAAATTAATATGAATTAACACTGAGTGCTACATAAATATTCGCTATTATGTACTTGGCATTCTGCTAATTGCATTACATTCATTTTCTCCTTTAGACCTTAGGATTTCAAGAAAATTTAAGCTGAGATGAAGCAAATGAAATAACTTGACCAAGCTCACACTTCAAGGAAGGGGTGAAGCCGTAATTTCAACCAGGCCTGGCTCTAGACCCCATGCACGTAACCACTTCACTCTACATTTCAGACTAAAACATTTACTAACAATGCTTTCACCACAATCCTTTGCCAGTTACTCATCTAGTTAATGAATTTGGTGTGGAACTGAGGTTGGAGGTAAGGTCTGGATAAGCACCTACAGTGCCAATTAAGAGTTCAAGAAGGAGAAATGCTAGTTTTTAGTGTACAGGACAAGAGAAAATCAAAAGCAGGTAACTAGAAAGAAAGTCATACTTACTGGTCAGATACTTAACAAATGATAGGGTTTCAGTGAGACAGCAAGTTATGAAGTAGAAAATGGAATGGGTATTAGAAAATGCCAAAGGTCAAAGGTCATGTTTATTTAAAGAAATGTAATTTTGAAGTGAAGAAGAAAAATGAACCAGTAATTGGTAAGAGGTGATGGAAAAAGGAAGAGAAAAAGGCCAGTGTGGGAAACCAAAATGTTACTTGGAATTCTTCATGGGATAGGCACATTTCACATGTTCCCTCCATTTAATTTCCACATTAACTGCTCCCAGCACAAAATACCTTAAAATATGTTTCTTCATTTTTTAGATGGATGTACTCAATATTTTGGAGGACACTTAGCTGACAGAATTTAAAGAGCCAAAAATTTAGCCCCCACCCTTTTATTTCAAATGCTGACATACATTTAAGCAAAAGGAGAGAGGGAGCTAATAAAGAGAGGTGTTGTATAGGATCTTGAATAGGTATCATTTGGTTGCTCCATTGGAAATATTCTGTATACTATTTCTAATTGTAACCATGGTACTTTTTTTTGCTTTTTAGGGCCACACGTATGGAATATGGAAGTTCCCAGGTTGAATTGAAGCTGCAGCTGCTGGTCTACACCACAGCTCACAGCAATGCCGGATCCCCGCCCCACTGATCGAGGCCAGGGATTGAACCCATATCCTCACAGATACTAGTCAGATTCATTTCCACTGCACCACAAAGGGAGCTCCCTCAGTTGTACACATTTATTTAAAGAGATAGAAAAAATTTCTTTAAAATTTCCTGCTGCATTCTTTTTGAGAAGAAAATATTTCCACTTTTCATGAATGGGAATTTATTTTTATAAGTTAGGTAATGACCTTTTATGTTTCTGTTTACTCCATCTTTTAAAGGAAGATCTACACTTGAAATGGGGTCTATCAAGTGTTGATATAGATATCTGTCCAAATCTTCTGGGACCAGAGGAAAAAGAAAGGGATACATCTAGGCTGGGCATTTACTTGCTTAGCTAAGAGGTTTAACAGACTGGAGGGAGAGAAGAGAGGCAAACTATTTCTGTGAGACATTATTTTCTTTGTTTTGATTGACAATGGGAAGTTAAGAATGGGGCACTATTCTGTGTGCAATGATAAACCAGGACACCTTAAATCTGGAGGATGCACCATAGTCATTGTGACTTTAGCAGCAAGTAAGACCCCACACCCCCAGATGGTGAGCATCAAGGGCTTCTTTGAGATCCCCACTTACTCCCAGGTGCACTGCGCAATAAGGTTGCTCCCGAGGTTTGCCCTTCAATCTTCTTCTACTTGCTCTACATGGAGTAGAAATCTCAAGTTCTGAAGAGAGGCTATCACTATTCCATATTAACACACTGCACGAGTGAAGGGTTTCTTTTCTCTCTTTGTTGGTGAAATAATCCATCGGTCATTTAAATGGCAGTCCCCATAGAGGGAGTTAGACATGTGGAAATGCTGTCACCTTTAATCCAAGTCCCTTTGAGAGGCCCATCCTTATACACTTTTAATGAGGTGAACCTTAACCCCTTCAAAACTAATAAAGGATGTGCAAAATCATCCAAGAAATTATGTTTTTTGCATGTTTGCCAACCTAGAATATATCTCAAAGTATTTTTAAACACATTGTACAAATGCAAGAATCAGATTGTAAATGTTTTATGTGTCTTCAAATAAATGGATCTGATGTTTCGCTCTGACGCGTAATTCCATATCACAATGGGAATAAGATTCTACAGGGCCTGCCTGTGTAGGGAGCTAAACACGGAAAATCCTTAATTTTTCTTTCTTTAGATATTTATTCAAATTACATATTATTTGAAAGATACTTTTTTTTTAATCACTTTAAGGAATTTTTAAAAGGAGGTCAAATCCTATAAAAACTAAAAAAAATTCTAAGCAAATGTTTTATTTATGAAAATTTCACTGTCTATGGGAAGGTTATCCTTCACCTTTGCTTTTTTTCTAGACTACCACGGGGGGAGAAAAAAAAGACAATTCAATTCCCTGTGGTTGGATAATCTGTAAGTGCCCCCAAAGACTTGAAGTTGTGTTGTTTGGTGACACGCATAAACATTGTCACAACTCATCCAAAAGGCACGGCCCGATTACACTTTCTTTCCTTCCTTCAGGATTTCTCTCATTTTCTTCTTCTTCTTTTTGCTTTTTAGGGCCCACACGTGTGGCATAGAAGTTCCCAGGCTGGGGGTCTACTCGGACCTCACACAGCAACATGGGATCTGAGCCGCGTCTGTGACCTACACCACAGCTCACGGCAATGCCGGATCCTTAACCCACTGAGCAAGGCCAGGGATCGAACTCACATCCTCATAGTTACTAGTCAGATTTGTTACCTCTGAGCCACAACGGGAACGCCTCTCTCATTTTTTTCTGAATTATTTTTCATTTTACATTTTCTGTTCCTCATCTCTCTGTTTCTTCAGTCTATTAGTTTTTTTCTTGAGGTAGTCTCTCAGTTTTTCAAGCATCTTCATTGTGTATTTCTCCTAGTGTCTTTTTCTTTTATACTATTGGACATTTATCTTTTTGTTTTCTTTTTGGCCATGGTATCACTTGCTTTTTCTATCTTTATTAGTTGACTTATAATTATATTAATTTCAGGTATATTACACAGTGATTTATTAACATACATTATGAAATGATCACCATAAGTCTAGTAGCCATCTGCCCCCATATGAATTACTACATTATCATGGACCATTCCTTCTGTGTGTATTCCAACTCTGTGCCTTAATTACTTTGTAATTGGAGGTTTGTACCTCTTAATCCCCTTCCTCTATTTGGCTCCTTCCAGCCCCCTCCCCTCTGGCAACCATCCTTTTAATCTCTGTAACCATGAGTCTGTTGTCCTTTTGTTTTGAAATTTAGATTCCACATATAAGTCAGATCACAGGATATCTGTCTTTTTTTCTTTTTTCCTTGTCTTTTTAGGGCCACACCTTCGGCATATGGAGGTTCCCAGGCTAGGGGTCTAATAGGAGCTGTAGCCGCCAGCCTATGCCAGAGCCACAGCAACGCAGGATCCGAGCTACATCTGCAACCTACAACACAGCTCAGGGCAATGCCAGATCCTTAGCCCACTGAGCAAGGCCAGGAATTGAACCCGCAACCTCATAGTTCCTAGTTGGATTTGTTAACCACTGAGCCAGCACAGGAACTCCTCATTGTGGTTTTATTTGCATTTCCCTAATTATCAGTGATGTTGAGCATCTTTTCACATGTTTGTTTGCCATTTCTATCACATATCCTATTGTCCACATTCCCCATTTTCTCCTTTATAACCTCGACCATTCACTTTCTCTTTCCTCTTTCCCACAAAGATGAAGTACTACTGTCATTTTACTTTACCTCCCATGAGTTTTAATTTTCACCCTAGTTTCTTTCCCTTTTATAGCTCTTTTCCCTTTCCAGGGAATAAAAAGGAATAAACATTACATTCACAGATAAGATTCAAATTCATTATCTGCTTTCATTAATTACGATTAGCATATTTTCTCATTTTTAATAAAAGGATCTTTTGTCTTAACCATATAAGATCCATTTAATGTAGATCTGTCTAGAACAGATCGCTCAAGCACTTGCTGATGAGAAGCAATTTTTTCCCATGATAATATAAAATGCACTCTTTCTGAGAGGCATACTTCATGTTTCTTTAACACAAGCCAATCTTTTCTTACCATGATCGTCTTAATTCTTGATTACACCTCCACACTCTTCAGAGACACTTCATGTTTCTTTAACATAGGCCAGTGTTTTCTTATCATGATCATCTTAATTCTTTTATTTTTTTCCTTTTAGGGCTGCACCCGTGGCACATGGAAGTTCCCAGGCTAGGGGTCGCATCGGAGATGCACCTGTCAGCCTACACCACAGCCACAGCAACACAGGATCCAAGCCACACTTATGATCTACACCACAGCTCACTGCAATGCCAGATCCTCGACCCACTGAACAAGGCCAGGAATGGAACCTACGTTCTCATGGATACTAGTCAGATTTGTTTCCGCTGTGCCACAATGGAAACTCCAGTCATCTTAATTCTTGATTACCCCTCTACACTCCTCAGAGACGAGACTCCTGCCTCATCCTGAGTGGTATCAGTAACCCATGTAACCCTTCCCATTTCCATCCCTCCCAGGAACTTTCACCACCCACTCTGAGAAGGTCCTTGTGTTTTTTTCTCTCTCAGAAGCTGCCTTCTTCCTGCTCAACAGTGAACTTGAAGGCTTTCAAGTTAGATACCCTGAATGGTCCTCCTGCTGGAACAAGAGAAATACTAGATGTAACATCAAAAACATCTTTTAAACTGCCTAGCACAAAACTGAGGAATAGAGAGTCCTGAAGTGAAAACAAGAATTGTGGGAGGTAAGTGACAAGATTAGCTTTGTTATCAGTGGCTTCTGACAACCCCATGGCAGGACTGGGGTGCAAGCAGGCGAGAGGTAACGGCTAAAGCCTGGAAACAGCCTGGGCCCCAGCATACGAAACCCTCAGAGTAAAGGTGAATGAGAAACAAATCCTCTCTTTAAAAGAGCATAACAAAGAAACTTGTCTGTCTAGAACTTGATGCCTCCTCTGCGGATTTACAGCCACTACTGAGCTTTCTTGCTGAGCACGAGTCCAAGTCATTATCGCTCTTGATGTCGGAAGAAAGTTTGAGTGGAAATTGTAATTAAACGTAGTCCTGGCTTTAATTTTTTTTTAAAAGAACTTTAAGAAACTGAAAAGACAAACATTAAAGTTAGAAAACCCAGTGAAAGGATTATATAGGATTTCATGGCTGAAGAGAGAATGAATGAGTCTGTAGGGAAAATAAATTATCCAGAAAGTGAAAGCAAGAGTAAGGAGACTGTAGGCAGAGTAAAAGGTACAAGCATTTATTCAAATTCTAGAAAGCATATTAAAGATATCTGAAGAGATGATGAGATGATGCCTACAGATTTTCCAGAACTGTTAAAGGGTATCTGTATTGATTCAGAAGATTCTCGGTGAAGCCCAAGAAGAAAACAATAAATGAATTCACACATCGAAACAGTATCATAAAATTGCAAGAACCCCTGAAAGCAAAGAAAAGATAATAAGGCCTGGTTTTTGCTCTCAACAATCTCAGTCTGGACAGCTGCAAAAAGTTCTGCCTTCCCCATTTTACAGCAGTTACTGTTGGAATGAGAGGCCGTTCCAATTACCCTTCTCTCCAATTGTAATTCCATCATTTATCTGTCTCAGGAATCTGTACTCTTCTCTATCCCACTGTCCCCAGCCCAGTCCATCACCAGCACTTCTTACATGGATTACTTGACAGCATCCACACTCATCTTCCCAACCTTCGTCCTGCCAAATTCACCCTCCAGCCAATTCTCTACAATGCAGCCAGAGTGATCGTCCTACAATGGAAATCTGACCATGCCATCCCCCCTTTAAAAGGCTGTAATCATTTCTGGTCATTGATACAAGTTCCTAAATGTCAAACATTTTCCATGATCTTGCATCTGCTTTCCTCACAAGCCTCTGTCTCACTCACTAATTAATGTTCTTGCATCTGTTATTTCAGGTAGACTAAGTTTTGGTGGGGGGTTGGGGGTTACTACATTGTCCATGCTCTCTCCACCTCTAGGTTTTTGTCCATATTGATTCCTCTTCCCGGAATGTTCTTTTGTAGCCACCCCCCCCTCACTCTCTGAACCCTAATCATTCTTTAAGTCTCACCTTAGAGATTACATCTCTCAGGAAGCCTTCTCTGACATCCTGTCTTTCCTGTGTGCTTGTACTTCCCTCTCATGGCACTTGACACAGTATCTTGTAACTGTCTCTAACTGTAGGCACCTCTCATTGGACCAATAGAAATGAAGACAGAGATGAAACACATTGACTACTCAATAAATATTCGGTGATGGGAAAAATCCCAACTCAGAGAGTCAGATATAGAAAAACTAAGTTGATATAATCATAGATCAGAATATTAAATTAAAAAACAAAAGGATTCCTGTGAGATTACATACCTGGACATACTGAACCTTTTTTTTTTTTGTCTTTTTGCTTTTTCTTGAACTGCTCCCGCAGCATATGGAGGTTCCCAGGCTAGGGGTCTAATCGGAGCTGTAACCACTGGCTTATGCCAGAGCCACAGCAACTCGGGAATTGAGCCACATCTTCGACCTACACCACAGCTCACGGCAATGCCAGATCCTTAACCCACTGAGCAAGGCCAGGGATTGAACCCTCAATCTTGTTAACCACTGCACCACGACGGGAACTCCCTAGACATACTGAACCTTATCTGCCATCCTGGAAGGCTACTGAGGGGAAAAAAGATCAGTAATCCCAAAATGATTATAAATTTGTTTTTGGGAGTTCCCATTGTGGTTCAGCAGGTTAAGAACTCAACATAGTGTCTGTGAGGATTCACGTTCCATCCCTGGCCTCGCTCAGTGGGTTAAGGATTGGGTGGCACTCTTGCAAGCTGTGGCATACGTTGCAGATGTGGCTCGGATCTGGTGTTGCTGTGGCTGTGGCATAGGTCAGCAGCTGCAGCTCCCATTTGACGCCTAGCCTGGGAACTTTCATGTGCTGCAGGTGAGGCCTTTAAAAGAAAAGAAAAAAATTGTCTTTAGAGTACATTAAATAAGCATTTATAATCCATAGATTCCACTTTTGTAAAATCCAGGTTGAAATTTGTACCTGTAATCTTCACACACACTTTACCACTATAAATTATTTCCCTGATTTCAAATCAGCGTATTTTCTGAAGAGTTTCTTTTTTTACTTGATGGGATGGGAAGTGACCTCTGGAGACACAAGAAACAGGTTTATATCCAATCCCTCATGACCTGCCTTAGGATGTACTGCTGGCCCCAATGGACCAGCATTTCTGACAGATTGTCCATCTTCCACAGAGCTTTATATAAATACAGTAAGTGCCACAGACTGGGCTCCTAAAAAACCTCACTGCCAAATAGGTTCAGGCCATAAATGTGTGGGTCCACAGAGAACATTGGTATTCCCCTGCAGGTCTCCCTTTCCTGTAAAAATGAAGTGTCAGATTATGATAATTCTCTCTCCATCAAATGCCTATAAAAGGCAGACAAATTGAGGGAAGATAAAAGTTAGCAAAAAAAGTATGTAAGAATCAAAGAGGAAATAGCAAGCTGTTAAATGCTCCCAGGCGTTCATAACTGCTGTCATTTTGATAACATAGTTTCTTGCAGACCGTGAGGCCATAGCCAGCTTCTTCCAGCTGACAAGTCTGAGGTTCCTGCTGCTCTTAGAATTGAGTGATGTGTCTGCAGGAAGGAGCAAACAGTCTTGTGAGAGGGTCTGTACTTTCATAACCATGGGAAAGGTGGTAAGGTCTACCCACATCGGTGGTTTCAAACATGGAAGGTCATCACGACGGGGGAGGGGAGGTTGTTACAAAATACAAATTCCTGAATCCCACTCCCAATATTCTGATCCACCAGATCTGTTTTTGTTCCTTTTGCTTGTAATTTTTCTTATGTCTTATTAAAGTTTTACCTACAATGAAAAAAGCACAGATCTCCTTCTTCCCCTTTTGGGTTAGTGAGTATTAATGAGCATTCCATTAAAAACTTTTTGGCTTTTAGCTACACCTCTGTTGATATTTTTAAAAGTAATTTATGTATAATTACTATATGCATCCTTAATTTATCACTGCCTATTTAGTTAATATTTTTCCACTTGAACTAAACTCCTAGAGCCTAATAACAGCATGAACCTATCTACCCTATCTTTGGTAATATTGTTAACATATATTTCAAATTTATATACCTTATAAACTCTACAATACAACCTTATAATATTTGTATTAAAAGATAGTAATCTTTTTAAAAAGTTAAGAGGAAAAAAAAGATTTTCCTTTGTATGTATCCATTTATTTATCTTTCCTTTTGCTCTTTAATCCTTCCTGAAGATCTGGTTCCCCAGTCATGATTTTCCCTCAATCAAGAAGAAAATCATTCAGCATTTCTTGTAGTGCAAGTCAGCAGGTGGCAAATTATTAGCTTTTACTCATTGGGAATGTCTTGTGTTTTGCCTTTTTGAAATATATTCTTTCTGGAGAGAATTCTGAATTTTCTTTCAGCACTTCAAATATTTTGTTCCGTCATCTTTTAGTCTCTACTCTTTTCGATGAGAAGTCAGCCATCTTTGAATTATTGTGTCTCTGTATATAATATTTCAATGCTCACACACACACACTTCTGGCGGCACTCGGGATGTTGTCATTATTTTTTGTTAACCATCAGTTTGATTATGATAATGTACACTTATGGTTTTCTATGCATTCATTCTCTGGGATTTTTTTTAATCTGAAATTTTTGTATTTCATCAAATTTGGGAAATTTCAGGTATATGGCAATATTTTTAGTACAGATTCTTTCCCATTTTTTTATTAGCTGGGGTTCCCAGTATACATACATTAGACAACCCGATATTATTCCACATATGTCTAGATGTCTGTTCCTTGTCTTTAATCTTTTGTTCTTTGTTCTTCAAGTGAGGTTAATTTCTACTGATCTGTCTTCAACTATTTCTTCTGTCATCTCTAATCTATTCATCACATCATGTGACTTATTTCAGTTATTTTAATTTTTGGCTCTAGAATTGCATTTTTTATAGTCTGCATTTCTCGAAGTCTCTACATATTCACTCAATATAACCACCTTTTCCTGTTAGCCCTTGAATATATTGATAGAAGCAATTTTAAAGGTGTTTTCTGATAATTCCAGAATCTTATCCATCTCTGGGTCTGTTGATCTATTTCTATTGACTAATTTTACTCTTGATCTAGTGTCCTGATTTTATTTTGCGTATTTCCTGATGTTTGTTATATTCTAGACATTATGAATGATACATTGGTAAGAAGCTGATTCTATATTGTTCTCTAAGGACTTTTTTTGTCTAGCAGTTATTTACATTATTGGCTTCTCACCTTTAATTTGTGAAGGCTTACTTTTACATTCTCTTCTTTCTTTTTTTTAAGGGCTGCACCCAACAGCATATGGAGGTTCCCAGGCTAGGGGTCCAATTAGAGCTGTAGCTGCCAGTCTATACCACAGCCACAGCAATGCCAGATCTGAGCCGTGTCTGTGACCTACACCACAGCTCACAGCAATGCAGGATCCTTAACCCACTGAGTGAGGCCAGGGATCAAACCTGCATCCTCATGGATGCTAGTTGGGTTTGTTAACTGCTGAGCCATGACAGGAACTCCTATTTTTACATTTTCTTAAGTGGGCCTAATTTCAGATGGTTTATGTCTTAGGAAAAATTCCATAGGGCAATCCCTGTGATACTGTTTTTAGTCTGAAAACAGGGGTTCCAGTGGAAAACCTAAGGTATTTATCAAGCCATTTTGCTTGCATGACTCACACTCCAAATGTTTGTCTTCCTTGTAGTGGGCAGCCACTAAAATGCATGAACCTTTCTATCGTCCAAGCTGTTGCTTTCTCCATTGAACTCCTTGGATTCTCACCTTACTCTTCCACAGTCGCCAAGGATTTGAGGAGGGTTTTTATTTATATTGTGGTGCTCCTTCCTCTATAACTCTTTGCTAATGGGAAGTTATCAATCTTTTAGGTAGCTCCAGATTCCATCCCTTGACAACTCAACCTCAAAACACTGCAGGTCTGACCCAGAAATGTATTACATGGTCATCACTAACTACAATGGAGGGATATTGGGCCAAACAAACAACAGTGTTTGCCATAAATAGCATCGATGGAAAAACAAACAAACAAACAAGATCAAGACCCTCAGCAGTGGCTTTTACCCTTTACACTCTTATTGAAACTCTTCACTGCTTTTAACAGTAAAACTAATCACTGTGAAAATTTAAAACTGATATTTACATCTCTCTCTGCTCTTCTTTAACCCCCCCTCCACACACACACACACACACACACACACACACACACACACACCTGAAGAAGAGGAATAAAAAGGAAAATATATGACTGGTATATGACATTTCAAAATCACTTTGGCACCTGAAGACATTCATAAATATCCGTCTCTATCGCCCTAAGAGTACTAGTGACATTAAAAAAAAAAAAAAATGTGGTGTTCCCGTCATGGCACAGTGGTTAACGAATCCGACTAGGAACCATGAGGTTGCGGGTTCAGTCCCTGCCCTTGCTCAGTGGGTTAATGATCCAGTGTTGCCATGAGCTGTGGTGTAGGTTACAGACACGGCTCGGATCCCGCGTTGCTGTGGCTCTGGTGTAGGCCGGTGGCTACAGCTCCGATTCAGCCCCTAGCCTGGGAACCTCCATATGCCGCGGGAGCGGCCCAAGAAATAGCAAAAAGACAAAAAAAAAAAAAAGGGCAGTACTAAGAAAAGTGGAGACCACCCCCTTGTACCACATGCATAATTTTTGCTCTTTTATAATCTGAGAAAACAAGACAAAAAATTGTGCATGCTGTCAACCGTTTCCCTCTGTTACAAACACCCACTTCAAGGACAGTGACTGGAGGAGTTTCACACCTAAACACTGAATAAATAATAAGGTTATACAATGTAGTTTCTCACACTGAATTTTAATCTGATTCATTTTAATCACATAATCTCTCATTTCTAAGAAAAGGTTATCAAAGAAGGTATGTATACTGGAAATAAACAGCTTCAAATAAATACATGGAGGGAGTGAGGTCTCATCAACTGTTAAGCATAGTGAGAAAGACATATAAAGAGTAATTGTGTGATGTGGTACAAGTGTTAGCTAAGACTGTGGTGGTGATGATTTTGTAATATACAAGTGTATCAAATCAACACATTGTACACCTTAAGCTTACACAACATTATATATCGTTTGTATCATAATAAAGCTAGATTTAAAAAATAATGTTGAAAAACCTATGGACAACTATCAAACTAAATTAGGCTATCTCTGCCTCTGCTTATCTGAAATAAAATCTGTTTTAAATAAACCAAATTTCTTTACACATTTTTTTTTCCTTATGTAAAGGTCCACATTTATGGCTGACTTTTCTGTTATGAGAACATTCTTGACCCACTGGACATCTCCATTCTTCAGAATCTCACATACAGAGTTCTTCAAATTGTCCATAATAATCACCGTGGATTATGAATTCTTATTGTTACATGACGGTGTACATATATGTTAAGTGGACAAAAGACTCTCCTACATGAACCAGACAGACTATTCCGTAAAATTCACTGCCCAACAAAACTTTCATGAAGAAACTGAAACTATGGGGTCAAAGGTTTCTAAACTCATCTAAATTCATTAATGGTTTTAAACTTTTAGAAAAATATTGGCTTTCCAATAGACACATTTTTTTTTTTTTTTAGCTTATTTGTTCTATTAGGATAAGACAGGACAGGAACAAGGACAATTTGGTTTGGATTTAATGCAAGACTGATCTCATAGAACTTCTGATACTTCTACCCAGATTTATTTGTGATCAAAGAATCTTTAAAGAGATATGGATAGTGACTACATAGAAAAACCAGTTAATCTTCTGACACTCACCCTCATCTGATACAAAGTCAACATTGTTGAAGTTTAAAGCACCTATCTGTATCATATGCAATAAGTTTCTTTAGCATTCACAAAACCCAGATTCATTCCTTTCTCCTTTGGAAAGCAATTTCAAATGAATTTCTGATGGAGGAATAAACAAATGCAAAGGATCCAATTCACATCTGCTGAGTGAAACTGAAAATTCTGAGTACTGCAGAAAAGACCAAATGGATTATTTTCTGCCTGTTAAATCGAAAATAACTAAAGTGAAGACAATGATGTATATTAATCACCTTGATTTTGTGAAAATGGTCTACTGGCAGCAGAAACATGAATATCCTTGGTTGCTTCAAGTTTAACTGTTATTTTCTCTGTATGATTTTGAAATTTATTTAAGGGTGAAGCAAAACTTCATCATTGAAATCATGGCCTAATTTTTACAACTAAAAAAGCAGCAGAGTTCCTGTCAAATCTTTTAATATTAATTTGAACTTCTAATCATCTACAAAGTTCTAACAAAAATTAACCTTCTCATCAACAAGGGCATAAGAAAAAAATGAATACTGCTTAATTTGAGGCTTATGAAAAATGTAGAAGACCTTCACAAAGTTAACTTACAATCAACAAGGATTTTCTTGAATTATGCATTACATCTAGAAACCTAATGGAATCAAAAGTTTTTCCAGTGATAATTATAAATTGATCAACTATTTAATGAGATCTTTAAGTGGGATTTTTGGGGTTTTGTTGTCTTTTTAGGAACACACCAGAGGCATACAGAAGTTCCTAGGCTAGGGGTCCAATCAGAGCTGCAGCTGCCAGCCTACATCACAGCCACAGCAACGCCAGATCTGAGCCACGTCTGTGATCTATACCACAGCTCACGGCAACGCTGGATCCTTAACCCACTGAGCGAGGCCAGGGACTGAACCCATGTCCTCATGGATACTAGTTGGGTTTGTTACCGCTGAACCATGACGGGAACTCCTAAGTGGGATCTTTACGCAGAATTTAAAATGACATACAATACATGGTGTTCTACTTTACTGAAAAGATGTTAAATGATATTATACAAATTTTGAATAGCCAAAGCATTACTAATAGAGTAAAGCTCCCATTTTTGTATCAATTCTCCCTGGAGACATTTGACTAAATTTTTAAAGCAAGCCTCTTTTAGTTGCAAAATGGAAATACCAGAAAAGAGTGTGCTCTTTTGAGTAGTTTTCCCCTTATTCTGGAGAGTAGCAACATATTGTAAAGACTATCATAACTACCATGATGTAATGAGACTGCTTTTTTTTTTTTTCTGCGAGAATTTTTCTTCATGTAAGCATGAAGTGAGTAAAGTTAAAAAAATGTATTTATGTTTTATTCTGCATATGAGTCAATATATGTAATCTTCTTAAGATTCTGAAAAGTATAGATGAGTTCAAAAAAATCCCAAACTGTCAGCATTTTGGTTGGTTCTGCCTGTAATCCTTGGTTCATGCATATGATTTTGAGGGAAGGGACTTTTTGATTGAGAAATGTATTCCCAGTTCTCATCGCAGTGCTCTAAACAAAGGAAAGGCTCATGAAATGTGCTTGCTGAGTGAATGGATACATACACCAAATGGGGTCAGATCGTAAGTATACACCTTTCTTTTTAGCTGTAACAGTAAATTTAAGAACGTTCTTAAGCAGTCCCCTAAAATATGATCTTTGAAAGATGCATTATAATTCAATTTGGGGGGGATGACTTGTAATTTATCTAATCAGTACCCTGGGACTTTTGGTTGTTCCCACTTTTCCTAAATAGTATTTTTGGGGTATTAGTGTCATTCTCAATTTTTCATAGTTCATAAAAGAGGAAAACCCTGGAAAGAAGTAGATTCTAAATGAACACTGTAAAATCACATTTATCCTGTTATCTATTTAATTCAAACCACACACATAGAAATGTACTTATGAATTCTCTCTACAGATAGGAAAGATCAAATCAATTATTACTCCAAGGTTGGAGGAGGCACATAAGAGAAGCTAGGGCAAATCAATACTACCAATCTGTACTCTTCAGAAGTGCATTATAAATTGTAAAGGGTTATTGGAATGTATATTATTATTTCTTTAAGTCTTTAAATTTCCATTTAAAATAACACCTACTTCCTAAATGAACTGCCAGGAATTTAAAGAATATTAATGAATCTATTTTGGTTTGCCAGAACATTAGTGTTCCACTTGTTACAGGTTGAAATTAATAGCAAAAGCAAAAACAAAAACAAACTCCATTCAGATGAAAGATGCAAGCAATTAATTTTCCTTTTTCTTAAAACACTGAAAGGAACACAGACAATCTGAAGTTCTCCAGGAATAATCTTTCAAATGCCAAAGAGAAATTCTCATTTTGGAAGAGGAAAGCAACCAACAGGGAAGGAACTGTGAAAGGAATAAAGGTCAGTGATGATTCTGGACCAGAGATACTATTTTGGGTTCTATTTACTTTCCCATTAGGCTGCTTTAGGTTTGTGTGTTCTTAAAAGATGTCTGAAAGGCAGCCCGTAAGGCAGTTCTCTATCGTTTCCTTCCCTCTTTCTGCTGAAAATGCTCATTAAGTCTTTCAGTTATAGAAGGTGGAAGACATTTGTTACTGGAGAGAGTGAAGCCCTACGGCAGGGCAGCCAACAATGGAATACAGCAGAAGTGTCTCTGGCAAAACTGAAACCAAGATTCATTAAACCAAAGAAATGTCAGAACTGGAGGTATTTTAAAGATCACCCTGGCTCACTGGTTTACAATCTGAACTGCTGAAATAGTAGAGGACTTTAAAAGAGCCATGGGTAGAAAGTGGGAGTCTTAAAAGCATTTTAAACATTGCAAAAAGCTGGCAAAGTTGTACAGTTACTCACGAGAAATCAGCACTGATTCCTCGCTTTTGCTTAGGATTACATGAATTTAGTTAGCACTAGTTACACTAATCAGACCAAAAATATTTATTTATGTTGTCTTTAATAAATAAAAATGAGAAACAAATTCTTATTTAAGAGGTGAAATTTCACAGGTATAACCTTTTCAAACTAATCAGTGGTGAAAACTTGGAAACAAATGGTCTATCAATAAACATGATAGTCTAGTGACATGATGTGCCTGACTCTGGACTAAGTGAACTAGTGTGAAGCCTTGGACTGGACAGCGAGTTTGCTGATTCCCAGTAGGTGACAAGAAGGATAAGAAACCCCTTCTAGTTCTGCTGCTTCTTTCAAATCTCTTAGAGGCTGGTGCCACCCCACTATGTACAGCCTGCGTGAGGGTCGACATATAGCCTGTGAGCACCTCTTACTGTATTTGGGAACCCTGCACAGCCCTCTATTTTCAATAAAATGTCACTGAATATTTTATACCAATTTTAAATATTCATAACATCATAAGGTATTACCTTCTTTCTAGACTTATTTGCATTATATGAAAGTCTAAGGCCTTGAACCACAAAACTGAAGCTCTTCCAAGAGAGGTTCAACCTCTCGCTAGGTGTTTTTTGGCAGAAAGGGATTTCTGGTAAAGAGCCAATGATTAAGGGAAGCATGGAGTGGATTTTAACTCTCCAAAAGAACACAGATCTATTTAGAGTGGACCTGGGGAAATCACGTTATGAATGTCTGCAGGGCTGGCTTCCTTGCAGGAGAAGTAACTGCATTGTGCCATGTGGTTTAACCCCTCCTACCATGATACTGCAGGTGTGGTCTGGTTCTGAAAGATCAGTTTCATCACTGTCTTATAATAAACAAATGTTTTGTCATAAAGACTGAAGGATACGGAGTTCCTGTCATGGTGCAGTGGTTAACGAATCCGACTAGGAACCATGAGGTTGCGGGTTCGGTCCCTGCCCTTGCTCAGTGGGTTAACGATCCGGCGTTGCCGTGAGCTGTGGTGTAGGTCGCAGACGCGGCTCGGATCCTGCGTTGCTGTGGCTCTGGCCTAGGCTGGCAGCTACAGCTCCAATTAGACCCCTAGCCTGGGAACCTCCATATGCCGCGGGAGCGGCCCAAGAAATAGCAAAAAGACAAAAAACAAACAAACAAACAAAAAAAAACAAAAAAAAAGACTGAAGGATACCTGGAAGCCACGTTTCAGTAAATTTTAAGTTCCTAAGATGTGTACTATCTATAAGAACCAAACCTTATTTTCTGAGGTAGATAAATTACATTTACTACATGCTCTTTTTGTAATCTTAGAGTAGAAAGTAATTTTTCACATTTAATATTGAAAATTCAGTGCTTTCAATAGGTGTCAGTTATGGTCTGTGGAGCCATAAAATAAGCATTTAAAATATTTCACCAAATATACTAGTATAAAAAATGCATTTTGATTTGCATTTAGATTTAACTAAAACCATAGGGACTCAACACTAGCAGTGTATGACATCAATATTCTTTGTTTAAATCTCTATTACAAGAAGAAGAGACAAGTAAGTGGGATCATTACAAGCCCATTCCAAAATTAGATTCCATCCAATATTAAGAAAAAACTTTCTTGATGACTCACTGAAAAACAACTAATGGGGAGTGGGTGACATTAAATATAACTACTTTTGAATGATAAAAGCAGTGGGAAAGCCATTGTTTTATTCGTATTTTAGTTTTAGGTGACTCAAATGCAGAAACTGAGGAAGCTTTTACAAAATGACTACATTTTGTTTTTCTTTCTTTCTGGCCACACCTGTGGCATGTGGAGGTTCCTAAGCTAGGGGTCACAATGGGAGCTGCAGCTGCCAGCCTATACACCACAGCCACAGCAATGCCAGATCCGAGCTGCATCTGCAACCTGCACTACAGCTCACGGCAACACTGGATCCCAACCCACTGAGCAAGGCCAGGGATCAAACCCGTGTCCTCATAGTTGCTAGATGGGTTCGCTACCACTGAGCCACAATGGTAACTCCCAGAGCTGTGTTTCTTAATCAGAAAAAAATATTTTCATCCTTCGCAGTGTACACTGCAATGTTCAAACTCATCTTCCTGCCACCTCGACAAACTATCCCCTATTTAAAAATAAAAATCAGGCCTACTGGCACAGAATGATTGCTATTTATCTTGAGTTTGCTTCTCTGTATTTTTCAGAATATAAATGAGATATTGGGAAAATGGGATTTGAAATAAAAAACTATCCAAGCTAACCATTTTGGGAGAGGATTCTTTGGTCAATTGGTCCAATGATACTCACTTCATTCCATTCCCATTTTTCTAACAGCTTCACTAGATTGGGCCTGAAATGATCCAAACTGTGGTTTCCCTTTGTCACCACAGCACCAGGGCTTGCTTGGGATGGTAAGGAATTCAAAGCAGTAGGATAAATAAATTTCAAAAAATTTTTTAAGAGAATAACAATGAAGATTAATTTTTCTCAATCAAGTTTAGTAATTGCATCTAATTATTTATGAGGTGTCAGAATCTGGGTGTGGGATTCTGAGTGTTAAACATACATTATTTCACTTAATTCACTCTTCCATGGCTCCATTGTTTTCTGAGATGGGCGCTATCACCACTCCCAGTTTTCAAGAGAGGCTAACCAATTTGCCTCAGGTCAAACAACTAGTTAGGGACGCTGACAGGGGCTGAATCCATGCATCCTGAGCAAAAGCCCCAGGGTCTGATGCTACGAAAGCTCCCTCCCAGGTGATGATAATATGAAGCCAAGGCTAAAAACCAGACTGGTTCAGAGTCTAGTTCAAGGTGCTTCAGCTCAAATGGTTTCAAGTCCAGAAGGTAAAATAAATGAAGTAAGCAAATATAGACCCCATACTTTAAAAAATTATAAGTCTTTAAATAATTATGAGTTTTAATCAATCGGTCTGGCTGCTGTATGGAAGATATTCCATGTGTGGAAATTGTGTGGAAAGCAGGAAGGCCAGTTGGGGAGATATGGCTATAGTCAAGGTACCATGGCCAGCATGGCAGCAGAGGAAGTGGTATAAGAAGTAGTCAAATTCTGAATGAATTTTAAAGAGCAATCCGTGATGATTTTTCAAGTGGATTGGATGCAGGCTGCGAATCAAAGAGAGGAATCAAGATGACCAGACCAAAAGTTTGGGCAGTTAGTGCTTAGTGTGTAGTGCTCTGGTGTAGGTAAAATACTCTCCCAGCAAATTCCCGGTTGGGCACCACTGTGACACTTGTTTTGCTTATGACTAAAGCAATACCTTCCCTGGAGCACTGAAGGTGAAATACTGGAGCACACATCTTCCAAATGACTGTGATTCATTAAAATACATTCTTCTTGACATGAAACACTGAATACAAGACATCTCTTTTATTTCATTAACTGCAACTAGAAAAGAAAAAGTTAAAAGCAGCTAATTTTCTCAGTGGTATTTGTATCAGAAAGGAATTAATTTTTAAAGTTTTCTCCTGTAGTAAATTATTAAGGCTTCTAATAATCTTTGATTAGGCAGAGATATCTGAAACACTTTAATCATTAACAATAAAATCAAATTAAAAAAAAGGACCTCAAACAAGAGTCAAAAGGTAGGTAGCCAGTGGAAAATTCTCCTGCTCAATTTGGTCCATTTTTCTGAGCTTACTTCCCACCATTTTGGATCAAGTTTCTACTTTTTAAAATAAATCCTCTTAATGACAAAAAACATTCTGTTGTTTCATGTGCTTAATACAAAAATTCACCTTGTTACTCTTAAAATTGAGACTAATAACAGGTTTGTATCTACTAACATAACTTTTGATACTTAAGTACAATGTCACCTCTTGCATCTTCATATGCAAGTTTTGTTCAAAACCTGTAGTAGTCTATGTTGGGGATTTTGAGTTGTTTTAGTGCTCTTCTATTTAGCTCTTGTCTTCTTGACCTATTTCTAAAGGTTGTGTCCCATATGAATAATAAATGAATGAAAATGTGTGAGCTGACTTAAATGCTATTTTGTACTTTGTATTCTTTATCTTAACCTCCATTTAAACTCTGACCATTGTACAGAAATATCTGTCAATGATTCCAAAATTTAAGGGCAAGTTTATCATTCTAGAACCTCATCTAATGGGGAATAAGCATACAGGATTTCTATCCAACCCAATAAAACCATAACAATGCTTATTTATTGCAAACTATGTTTTCATCTGACTCCACAACAACTATAATTTTTAAAATGTGTTACCTTTTCTATTAACTGTTATGACAACTTGGGACAAAAAGTTGCTTAAAATGGAAAAAATAAAAATTAAAAAAAATAAAAAAAATAAAAGATTTAAGAGGTAGCTAAATTCAGCAAGAGAAATTCTATAAGAACTTTGCTCTCTAATGGAGGGCAAAAATCTGGTGAGCAATAGAGTTATATGTAAAGACAAATCAGCTTTTATCTGTGAGTTCATATTTCATAAAAGGAAAAAATCATCCTAAAGGTACAGGGGAAAAAAATAATGTAAATACCAGAGCTTCAGGGTTGTATATGAAAAGGTGCTTGTTTACAAACTACAAGATTTGATAGGATATTTTATTAATACATAAAGCTTTCAGTAAAAAATATGTTCCAAATCTTCAAAGTACTGTGAGTAGGTGAAATAAGAGAAACTTTTCACAGAAGTTGATAATGTCTTTCTTCGGTGGCTTATGGACAAGGTTGTCAAGTAAATTCCAACATACTACCCTGCAAAGTGAACTCAAAGCAGAGAATAAACGCAAACATGCGCTCAAGACACACGCTCACAGGAATACCAGCATGACTTTGTGGCCTAGATTTCAAGGGGAAAAAAAGAGACATTCATCAGGATGCTGCTATGGTCTAAAAATAGCAGAGGAGTCTCTGAACTATCCATGTTCCACCAATCAGCACATCTGAGGGAGAACTCCCATACGCACTGATGCATTACCCTTATCATTGTAATTGATGCCTAACACGTCTCTACCCATCAAATGCCATCCTGAATGGAAGGGGCATTAATCTCCATGCAAGATGATCATCACTTTGAAACCCTAAGTGATCTCAAATTTCCTAACAGCTTAAATCACAATACTGCAGGGAAAAATAATACATAGGACTACTGATTCATGTCCTGACTGCTGAAAGATATAATCTCACATACCTGAGCACACTGGTGACTTCTGATGCTATTTCCAAGTACCAGAGAGAAGAGAGGAAAGATCGCTCTGCCCAGATTTTGAGCCGCCTAGTTCTCCTTTTCCTGGAGTGGATGAAGGGATTTGACATGATCTGGAGACCCTGAGGGACAAACACAGGAAGAGATTTTTTTTTTATTTCCCCTAAAATTACGTTCTAGAACTTTAGCGTGACTCATCAGAGCCTTCACAGTGCCTGAATTTCCTAATGAAAAGCGTCACGGGAGGTGTTTTTCCTTCTTACATTAATGTAATTCTTTTCACAATGGGCTTTTCAAAGCATAAAAGAATATATCAAGACAGCTATGTCATGGCAGAGTCTTGACTTGTCTGAGGATGTCTGGACAGGCTTTCAAGATTCTGATCAACCTGAAAACCTTCAGGAGATATATGAGACCAGGTCGCAGGGGCTCCAGATTTATTTAAAGGGAAAATAACACCAGATAAAACACAGACTGAATACTACTACTATGAATAACTTTAAGATAATGAAGGCAACAAAACAGACAACATAAATACATTCTATAAAAATTTAAAATATCAAAATTGGCATGGTAAGAAACATAACACTTAAATAGACCCAATACCATTATAAAATTAGGAAGTGAAATAATCAGAGAATTCTCTACCAAAAAGTTACTTATGTTGTGTGATTACAAACAATTTTCTCCCTCTGTGTACTGACATAAAAAAAAAGTCTACAAAATGACAGAAGCAAGTTGCAGAAATATATTCACAGCATGATGCTATTTTTGAAAAAAAAAGTATATATAAGCATACTTACATGTTCTCAGGGAAGACAGTCTGGAAAAATTATACACCAAACTGTTAAAAGTGGTTTCCTCTGGGGGTTACTAGTTAAAGCAGGAATTAATTCAACCTTACATACTTAATGCCCTTTCAAATACTTACAAGTACATATTACTTTTATTTAAAAAAAATGCTGGATAAAAACAAAATTTGATGAAGCACATGGTCAAAATTCAAAACACTGAAAATAATCAGAATGTTGCACTTTATGAAAACTTCCAGAGAGTGTAGAAGAGAATTGGCTGGATTGAGAGTCACAATCAGTGACAAATGCATGCTTTGACTTCAGAAACAGCATGGCAGTCAGCTGGGGAGTGGGCAGGGGAAGATTTTGGTCCATTTCTGTGTGTGCATGTAGCCCAGGCACAGGATCTACACTGATTCGAAAACCAGGCAGCTGGTATTGTGTGAAGACTGCTTTCCCAGGTAGTCAGAGATTTATTCAGCTTCTTCTATTTTGCCATCACCAGTTTTTCTCTGTTCATTTAGAAACAACACCCAATGCGCAACGTGACCAGGGCAACAAAGAGACATGGGGAATGAGGCACTGCTTCTTGGCAGGTACAGGTCCCTCAGATAAAGCAGTATAATGAGGGTGGCTGCAGGAAAAGCCTGCGAGCAGTGCAGTTTGCATTATCACAACTTGATAAGGAAGAATCAACCTCCTCAGATCTTGTAAGACATGCACTCTCTTTCCATACATAACCGTGCAGGAGCGACAATCGGTAACATCTGAAACAATGGATGCTGAGGGGACTGAAACTGAGGAAGAGACTGGACACAAGCTACATTCTTAAATTTATGTAACTTTAAATCTGACAGGAAGATTCTACCACTAATCACAAGGACAACAAAGGGCACAGGGCTCAAATCTGGGCATAAAGAACTAGGGTCTAGTTGCTGCTCCAGAAATAGAATTGCCCTAAAATTTGGGTTTCCGATTTGGGTAAGGCACACACACCACCACTGGATAAACACTAGGGGTTGACGAACTCTTCTTGTTCAAAACAGAGAAGTTAGAAAACCAAACAAATGAGGACAATGTAGGGGTTTATTTAAAATAAAAACAAAACAAAGAAAAAGAGAAATCATGAAAATTCATAGGAAGAATTTTTAGGGAGGCTGACACAGTGCAGTGTCCCCTGCACCTCTTAACTCCTATTCTCCCAGAGGCTGGGTGCTTCCCTAAGAGAAAACGTCTCACTTTAGCATTCCTGGCATACCACGGATATGGAGACATACCTGTTCAATTATAGGGATCTTAAAAGTTCTGCCTTGAATATGTTTTGAACCAAGAGTGGACATCTCCAAAACAGCATCGTCAGTCTCTTTCACTGTCACAAACAAGCTGATAATTCAATAATGGGGGAGATGGGTAGTTAGGTCTGGAGATGTGCTAATATACTCAGGAACTAGAATTTAGTGTTACTATGAGCAGAGAAAATCCTGTTTGCCAGGAAGGTGTGAAAAAGTCTTTTGGTTAGAATAAGAGAACACATCATTGACTCTCTTTCCAATGTTACTTCAGATATTTAAGGCAGAACTCATTTGCAGGACACCCCATGATACTAGCTTTTGCTACAGAATCTTGATGTGGTCCATAGTGCAGCTTCTGAGCAGAGATTACCTGAATTCAAATGCTGGCTGGCACTGAATAATTTGTATGCGTTTAGTCAAGGCAACTCACCTATAAAGCCTCAGTTTTCTTCTCAGGAAAATGGTTGTTTTGAAACTAAAATATACATCAAGTGCTTACTTAGCACAGTACCTGGTATACAAACGGTCCTAAGTATCTGCAGTATTTACACACCTGCTTTGATTCTTCTCCTCAAATCATGCCTCAGCTCAATATAGGGCAAATAAATGAAAGAGTTGAAATGTGCGCATTTATTTATTCTTTACTTATATTGAACTAAGTAGATCTGTACCTCTCAGACTTTAGCAAATAACATACATAAATCTATACATATATACAAATATATAGAAGCATTTGCATAAAAATGAATATTCATGATTTTAAATTTGATGAATACTGTCAGGTAAAATGCCGACTATCATACTGAGTTAACCTCTCATACAGTGTTCAAGCTGAAATATATTTTACATAAGACTCTAACGAAAAGGGTTACATAAATAAGTCACTAACATTGCAAATCAGACCACTTGATTAAGCTGAGGTGGAAAAGAATAACTTATCACATCATGTGGTGAAACAAACACACACATAATTCCAGTCTGAAAAAAATGGGTTTAGCCTTAATTGGTCAATATCAGCCCTTAAAGGAGGCAATTCTGCCACTTCCACTTAAAGAAAAATCACTCTTTCCAGCACAGTGTAGCTCACTGAGACAAACACTTCTTCAAGGGGTACTTGTTTAAGCAGATCCTCTTGTATGAAAACAAAACAAAACAAATCCTTGTACCCAGTAAAAGTGGAAGATTTAAGGTAAAGACATTTTCTCATCTCATATACAGGCTAAAATAATCCACGCTACTGATATAAAAATCAGAACAGAAAAATTTTGAACCAACCAGGGATGGTATATGGCAGACAAATCAGTGACAGAGACATGGAAAAACCAACAGGGAAAGTGATTTTTAGGGTAGGGTAACAAAATACCTTCTCTTCAAGGACTGCAAAGAGTTAATGAAAATGCAGTCCTTACTTATTTGATGTCTCTCTTTTATATCCCTCATGGCCATCATATTGGACATTCTGTGCAACAGGAACATTTTTAACTTACAAGAGGGCGTTAAGATAACACAATGCCTATTTGTCAAAAAAGTTTTTAAGTACTGGTTAAAATGGAAAATAAACTATAGAGCTAAATTTTTATTCCATGTGTTATAACAATCTCATAGAAAATAGTAATGTTTTCTAAAATTACAGTATTTTACATATGCTAAGTTGAATGTCAAAATTAGATAAGATCTTCTGCAACTGTGGTGTCAAAAATCTGATAGCAAATTTGCTGCTCCGTTCCACTTGTGACATTATACGACTTGATGAAGCATTCCAACCATGGATATGCATCTACAAATCAAAAAAAGACAGGCTATTTAAGTATTAAAACTAAACAAATAACTCTGAAATATGTATTGAAGCATAATGCTAAGCTAGTGAAATTAACATATTTAATTTAGCTTGAAAAGTAAATAAATACACTCACCAAATTTAAAATCATCTGTTCTTCCACATATACACTGGATGCATGTTATTGTTTTGCAATTCTAATTTGAATTTTTTCCCAACAACCGGAAAAAGTAATTAAATGTGGGGTTTTCAAAATGTTTGATGGCAAAGGCAGTAATCCAAATCCCTTCCAACTTTTACTGCTTTGTTTTCTGCTGATTACTTACTGACCTCCCTTGTTCTGCTTTCTTTGGCTGACTGCAAAGAAACCAGCTACCCTTTCATGTATCTAGCTGAAACTCCCCCCAGGTACCAGGTACTGAGTCCAGGTAATGCTGGCAGCTACAGAGGCCATTTCCAAGCTTTGGTCATGAGCACAATAAATTTATAATTCCTAGAACAATCTGTTAATATTTCTTCAAGACTAAATCTGAAAGACATTTAATGGAGTGCTCAATACTGGCAAGTGTCAAGCAAGACAGGCAGTCTCCTACACGGCTGGTAGGACCATACATAGGCAAAAACTGTTCTGAAAAGCAATCTGGCAGTATGTATCAAAAGCCTACCAGCCTATGCCTTTAGATATGGCAGTTTTATTTCCAGAAATCCAACCAAAAGAATCCAAATAGCCAACAAAAATTGAAACTGAATCAAACAAAAGTGTATGTTAGACTTAGTTATGGATGTACAAAAACTATCTTTTTGGAATTGTTATAAAATGCAAAGATTGACTGGGGGGGAAAAGTCTGATTTTAAATAGCCCATATGGAGGAGTTCCCATTGTGGTATAGCAGAAACAAATCTGACTAGTATCATGAAGTTGCAGGTTCGATCCCTGGCCTGGCTCAGTGGGTTAAGGATCTGGCGTTGTCATGAGCTATGGTATAAGTTGCATACGTGTCTTGGATACTACACTGCTGTGGCTGTGGCGTAGGCTGGCAGCTACAGCTCCGATTTGACCCCTACCAGCATGGTAACCCCTATATACACCCGTATAGAGCCTGGTAACCTCTATATACTGTGAGTGCGGCCCTAAAAAGCCAAAAAAAAAAAAAAATTCATATGTCATGCCTGCAGCGCTAAAAAAGCATAAATAAAATAAAATAATAAATAACCCATAAAAGTTAAACTGACAACAGCTAAATCTGCAGCTGGTAAAATCTGTGACTGATAAAAAATTGTGTGAAGTCATCAAACTGTCTTAAAATGATTTAGATCTGCAAGTTTCAATGCAAAGAGAAATAATAGCAATAAAAGGAAAACTCAGTGGCAGTAGTTGTAATCAATACAATTTGACCTGGGCGTTTGGGGGTTTTTTGAGCACGAGCTACGAGTTCTCCTTGCTTGGTCCTACAGTTAACCTTTCTCTGCTCCAAAAAACGCCCCCAAAACAACAACAACAAAAATTTGACCTGAAGATGAGCTGATGAATCACAAATGTAACACAGAAAACAACTAAAGCTGACAAAAATATTAAGTAAAATAAAAACATCTAAAACCTGAAACTAGTTTATACTGAATAGACAATTTATCCATGGATTAAACTAGCTAAACAGAGATTATTATAGGAAATTTTTCTTATTAAAATTTCATCCCTGTTGATTTAATTTCAACTATAATGTCTGTATGCATAAACAGTATCAAATTGCATGTGATCAAAACTGCCTCCCCCTGTTAGATTCAAAATATTAAAAAAACTTTCCAATTCAGGAATTATGATTCGCACCAATTTTATCCCTCCACTGTCTTCATCAATAGGTAGATCACACAGTATAACCAAGCAGTCACTACTTAGTAGTTTATTTGGATTCATATTTCCATGTATTTATACCTCTAAAAGTCCACACATTAGTCACAGGCTAGGTGCTATTCAAGAAAAAGATGAACGGGATTGTTAAAATATTACTGCCTACCAATTTTTGCTCCTGTAGGACAAAACATATCCATAATCATATCCATAATTTCCTGAAGGTTATCACTGAGTAGGACTTCTGATGCTGGAATCTGGAAGAATTTTTCCTTAAAATAAAAGAAGAAACAAGGAAAAAACAAGAAAGAAAGAAATAATATTTATTGTCTTCAGAAATTATCATTAATATGAAAGTATGTGAATATTATCTAATTCAAATAATTTAGATGATTTAACCCTACAAAGATTGTAGAATTCATAAACTACAGTGCTAAACTCTAAAATCTGATTTACTACTTTAATCTAAAGACAGCTTTGATTTTTTTAAATGATTTTTATTTTTTCCATTATAGTTGATTTAGTGTTCTGTCAATTTTCTGCTGTACAGCAAAGTGACCCTATCACACATACATATACACATTGTTTTTCTCATATTATCCTCCATTGTGATCCATCATAAGTGACCAGATATAGTTCCCAGTGCTATACAGCAGGATCTCACTGCTTATCCATTCCAAAGGCAATAGTTTGCATCTATTAATCCCAGATTCCCAGTCCATTCCCTTCCCCTCCTCCTTGGCAACCACAAGTCAAGCTGTGAGATATATACATAAAACTCAGTTAAACTGTTTTAGACTTAACAGTAAGAATACTGATTAGAATATAGTGAGGCTTACTTCTCTCTTGACAGCACATATATTGACAGTAAAACAAATGCATAAGTGTTAAGTTTACAAGTTAGGTTTACTTACAGAATCCATGAGATAAGCTTCCAGTACTCCTGTTCCATCGTCAAGAGTAAATGTCATCACAAACACATGTTGTAGGGGTACAATACCCAGTACTAATGAAGGAAAAAAGTTGAAACCATATGAATTTCCTATTCTTTATAATCAAAGTAAATAAAAAATTATTTAATATTATGTACCTGTTAATTTTGTTTACTAAATTTAAGAGAGTTAAAAATAACCTCTACATGTATTTTTTGTTCTCTAATACCAATATATTAAGGTCATTTTCAAAGGGTCATTTTGGAACATTATACAACGTCTGTGTAGGGACAATGAGTCATGGACAATTGCATCTTTTTGTGGAATCCATATTCAAATAGGACTAACAAAAGAGGCAAGCAAGAAGAATTAATTAGGGCATACGGAAATGAATTAGGGCATACAGACATGAGAAAAATTGTTAATACAGAGGAATTGATTTTTAAGATCCAAAAGGTCTCAACAGGCATAAACTGTGAGCTAAAACCAAGAAGGATAAAACCTACCCTGAGGGACCACACAAGCAAACAAAGAGCTATATTAAGAACAGATTGAGGAAACCAAACTTGAAGTACCCAGCAAGAAGCTCAGGAAAAAATAACCTGGAATTTCACTGGACCACAAGAAAAAAATGAGTTAGCAGTATCAATAGAGGTGTATTAAAAGAAAAAGAAAACAAAGGCAAATATACAAGTATCTATATAATAAAAATTTTAGGCATGTAAGAGCAGTGTCCAATTTTAGGGGAATAAAGGATTTCTTCATATTTTATACTGGCCAACGTCTTCAAGCCTGTCTCCAGCACTGAGTGCCAAACTTTGAGAAGAGTATTGATAAAATGGAATGTTTATTGAAGAGGAGAAATAAAACAGTAAGGAATGAGGGAAAGTACCAAAGGAAGTGAGGGCACCTGCTTGGAGAAATAAAGACACAATGAAGGCTTGACAGATTTTCTTCAAATGTACAGTCTGTTGATCCTATAGAACTGGAAACAGATGCGCTCTAATTCTACCAGATAGAATGTGGCCCAGTTAAAATGATAGGTTAAAATGATTCTGCCTCAATTTTAAGTACTGTTATCATTAAGAGATATATTACTTTACCACATAATGAGTTCCCACTCACCGAAGAGTTTTAAGCCAAAGCTGGATGACCACAGTTAATAATGTGATATAAAAGGAAACCTGCTATTCCAGCTAAAGACTTGTATTGGGTAAAATTATAATAGCTATCTCCAAAACTCTTTTAAAACCCAAAATACTATGAAATGGAGAGATTTTTCACAAGTTGTATTTACAATTAATGATTAATACTAAAATTACTGAATATTAAAATGTAATAATCAAAAATATTTAAATAATAAAAATATTAAAAATGTAATAATTTAAAAAGTTTTCAAGTATTTTAAACATTTACTTTTTTGTCTTTTTTGTCATTAAATTTTAGGGCCACACTCATGGCATGTGGAAGTTCCCAGGCTAGGGATCTAATCGCAGCTGTAGCTGCTGCAGCAACGCCATAGCTGAGCCGCGTCTACAACCTACGCCACAGCTCACAGCAATGCCAGATCCTTCACCCACTGAGCAAGGCCAGGGATTGAACCTGCATCCTCATGGATACTAGTTGGGTTCGTTAACCATTGAGCCACAATGGGAACTCCTAAACAGCTACTTTACACTTTTGTTGTGACCACGCTGAATAGTTTTGCTTAAGAAAAATTAAACTTTATTTAGCTCAGCCTTTGCTTTGGTTTTGCTATATCTGCAAATATTGAAATATAATCAATGAGATCACTTTAGACAAAGACAATTTCAATCAAAGGACAGAATCTTAGCTAACCTTCTGCCACAGAAGAAGGAATCCACGTTGTTTTATCAGCCAAGGAATTTAGATTTTGAATTGATCTCAAATGAGAACACTGTTTACATCTGAAATTAATGAAAACATTAACTTATAATTATTACAACTCATTTAATTATTATAATATTTTTGATCTTCAAGCATGCATAGTTTAAAAAGTATATTAGTAAACAAAAGACCATTGCATCTCCTGTATTAAAATATGTATATTACAAACAGAATTATTAAAAAATGAGCTTCTTACAATAGAAGCAATCAAAAAACAGTATGGTTCAGAATAAATAACTCTAAATTGACAACAAAAGAGGTTCCAGGTGAAGACTGTTCATTAATTTGGCTAATTCCCTTATTTGGTAAAACTAGAAAGTTTAAAGATACAACTTCTAAAGACTGGTCCCATTTTACAGCTCTGTCAACAATATGTAATCACCAAGGTCTTAAATTTATAAATAGAGCCAACAGGAGAAAGTTATTCCAACTAAAGAAGTCAGTACTAGCACATATTTAAAGTTCACAATTCATGATGCCTAATACTACAGTTACCCTTTGTAATACAAATCAATCTAAAACTACACAATGTACTAAAATTGCACATTATTTAGTATAGGCATTTTGCTTTGCTTACAAACAAATTTTAAGTACAAGCAATTTACTTTTTATTATATATATTAATATCTAGATGTTGATAAGAAAATAAGTGTGGATAAAGTATCAATCTATACTTAAATAAAAAAAGAATTAACTATAACAAAAAAGGAAAGAAAATAAGCTTGAATAAAAATAGAAAAATCAACATTCAAAAGGTTCATGAGTACTTGCAATCTGAGGAAAAATAGATGGTAACTATATTACATGTCACCCCCTTCCACTCCTCAAATACACAAAAGTTGTAAGAGAAAAGAGGGTAACTGAATGAGGAGTATTGTTGCCTTAAAAAAAGGCTGCGATAAAACTTTACTGATAAAGCAAGTATACAAACTACAAAAATTAACGACAAACTAAAAGTTAAGGGCATAAGTAGAAATTAGAGAATTCATTACATCCAAAGTAAAAAAAAAGAGGAAAAGGAGAAAAATAGTAACACTTTTATAAATTAATCCAAAAGAAGACTGGAGAAAGAAATAAAAATAATAACCAAAAAGAGAAGGGCAGCAATAATAGTGGGGTAAGTGGAAAACAAGATGAAATGTAGAAATAAAACCTAAATATTTCAAAATTAACATATTTTAAACTCACTTATTTTAAAAAACTAAACTTAGCAATCATAGTCAGAGATTTCAGGATTACAGTATGAAATTTTCAACGGAAATCAAGACTTACACATTATAACAATGAGTACCACAGCTACGAATTTAGGAGTAGAAGCGGGAGCGGGTTGGTATGACAAGATGTAATCTACAATCCAAGGTTTCGCAAAGCAGAGCACTTCCAGGGTGAATGCCCCCAGCAAGGGGAAACAGAGATTCTATCCATACTGCCTCCTTCCAAACCTATACATCAGTGTCTAGTTCCTAATATATCCTGACATCTTCAAACTTCTCGGTGGCAATTAATTTATCACTTTGTGGCACAAAAATTCTGGAATTCAATCACTTAAGTTTTACTATAATGTGGCTCTGAAACTTTCTCTGAACTAATATGTAAATTCTTATGAAAGAAAGCAAATGAATATTAGCCTTTGGGGCAGACTTAGACCTAGCGCGTTGCAGGCACTCAATATACATGCTATCCAAAGAACAGGTATATGTCAAAAAACCTAGTACATATAAATTGGTACTCAATAACTACTCATTGAATATATAGTAACAACCAAGAAAAACAAAATTCCAAAAATTCTCATTATTGAAACCATACCCATAATGATGTATTTTTCCTTGTATAAGGAATGGTGCTGAAAGGTCGAGGAGTTCCAGGTCTTCATGGCCAGATCTCACAGGAATTACACTATGAAACTTCTTTGAGAGTTTACAGACTTCACTGAGTGTACCTCCTATTAAAAGAGAATAAGTAAACCCTTCAAGTAGTACAAATGTGAAGTTGGCAGCATCGAGCAACTACTGCATAACACATGAGGTCTAGTAAAAGACTTAAAGGGACTGACAGAAAAAGACAATGAATGTGATGAATTTAATATACTTCTACATTTATTGTTAAAAATAGTAACTTGTAAACTTAGGATCCTATTGATTAAAGAAACCACTGAGCAAAAATGCTGAGACTTGGGCAAGACATAAGGTTTGCAAAATATTAACCATCTTTTAAAATCTATACAAATCCCTCTTTATGCCAGGAACACTTTGGTTCAAATGATCTAGAAAAAAATAAGGTGAGAGCCAAAATATGGGAGGATTCTCATCATTAAATTTTGTACATACTATTAATGTCGATGCAAATTTGAGTTTGAAACAAATCTTTTTAGTTTAATACAGAATTTAAATAGAAATGCAAATAGTTCATGTAATATGAACTCACATATACTGTTCGTTCATTTTTCCTATGAAAATCATCACACTTACCCTAATGTTATGATAGGGTGGGCATTAAAACTATTACACTGGGAGTTCCCGTTGTGGCTCAGTGGGATACGAACCCAACTAGTATCCATGAGGATGCAGGTTCGATCCCTGGCCTCACTCAGGGGGTTAAGTATCTAGCATTGCTGTGAGCTGAGGTGCAGGTCACAGACATGGCTTGCGTTCCGCGTTGCTGTGGCTGTGGTGTAGGCCAGCAGCTGCAGCTCTGATTCAGCCCCTAGCCTGTGAACTCCATATGTCACAGGTGTGGCCCTAAAAACCAAAATAAAATGAAACTATTATGCTCGCTGAGAAGGAAGAGTATCCTCAATGGTGCACCACTATTAGAAGGCAGCTTTGTCTATGATACCTCAAACCTACTGGTACCTTGTGTAGTGTACTTTTCAATCAGATTGATAATTCTTCCTCTCTGGGGAAAGAGAATATGATTTATAAAAATACTTCTCTGTATTTCCTCAAATTTGTGTAAAATTTGTAATGTTAAAATTCAACTGTGAGGGGGAAGCATTTCTGGCATAGCAGAGTCAGAATGTCCAAAAATACACTTTTCTATAACAGCAAAAAGAACATTGGCAAAAATGGTCAAATTCAACTTTTTCAGAACTCTAGAAATTAACCAATGCTTGCAGCAATTGAAGGAGTGTTTATTAAAAAAAAAATGTGGATATATCTTGGTAAGAACAGCAAGCTTGCCGGCTCCTCTTTCCATAGCTCTGTGATAGCTGGAAACCACAGTTCTGCCATGTTGCACTATAGTTACAACCATAGTCTATACTTAGAGTTATAATATTCAGAAACAAGACAAAATAAAAACAGCTTACATTCTGATGAAACCCTTTTAAAGTGCTTGCTTTCATTTGACTTTACAAAAAGAGCTCTGTCTGTAAAGTAAAATGCTATTACTTCGGATGTACTTACAAGTTCAATAAATATTTACTTGAGAACCAGTTACATGCCAGGTATACCACTCTAGATTCTGCAGGTACTTAGATTAAAATTAAAATAACATGTATCCTGACCTTAGGGAGCTAACATTCTAATAAGGAAATAAATCTATAAAGAGACAGATGTAACACAAACATAATACAAGAGGAAACCTGCTCTGCTAGACATTCATACAGTATGTAATAAGAAACACTCAAATCCGCCTGATGAATCAGTGTTTGATGCATGTAGGTGGTCATTAAATATTTCATATGAATTTCTGAATAAAGGGAATTATTGAGTTTACTTCTGAAGATGTATTAGAGCAGAATTTCTCAAGAGGATAGCCATGGAATGGCAAAAAGGCACAGAGAAATGTACTAGATTTAGAAGATGTGGCTGGAGAGGGATGGGAGCTGAGGATCAGGAGGACAGGAGACTGAAAGTTTGAAGGATGACTGGTAATTGAAGACAGGATTAGGAGTTAAGGGGAGTTCTTCATTTAAGCTCCTCTGGACACTCAAGGCCAACTGAGTTGGCTGCAACACAGAACCCTGTGGGACGCAACACAGCAGAGAAGGCCCTGAAGGCACATTTGACATCCTCTAAGTCGGCCCTACAAGGACAGTTCTTCTGAAGCTTGATAGAGCATATAAACCGTCCCACTCCGTATGTGCACGCACACATGTTTGTGCATCTTTCTGTTTTTATATCTATCTCCTGGTAGAGATTAAAATATTGCTGATGGAATAAGATATCACATGTCACTCCCCAAAGTGGCCAAGTTTTTTTTTAAAGCAGTAGTATATTATGATGAGGGTAGAGAAACAGATCATCCCACACTCTGTTAAAGCACAGGCACACTGTGATGCCTTCACTGGAAAGTAACTGGGAGACAATTCTTTAATTCCTTGTACCCCCATAATTATACTTTATTCCGGGGGAAATAAAGTCTATCACAGTTACTATGTCAAAAAGCAGGAAACAATTCAGTTTCACCACTTACTACCTACACTGGGGAAGACACTTATCTTCTCTGTGGTCTATTTCCTCATGTATAGAAAACAATTTATAAGTGTACTAACTTCACAGGATTGCTGGGATGATTAAATGAATATATAGAAATTACAGTATGCTATAAATGTATTAAAACAAGAGATGTTCATATAAATAATACCAGTGTTGGTGTTCCTGTCATGGCACAGTGATTAACGAATCCAACTAGGAACTATGAGGTTGCGGGTTCAATCCTTAGCCTTGCTCAGTGGGTTAAGGATCCGGCATTGCCGTGAGCTGTGGTGTAGGTTGCAGACGTGGCTTGGATCCCGTGTTGCTGTGGCTCTGGCGTAGGCCGGCAGCAACAGCTCCGATTTGACCCCACGCCTGGGAACCTCCATATGCTGCAGGAGCAGCCCTAGAAAAGATGAAAAAAAAAAAATACCAGTGTTTACAGACGTTATTTTCTATAATGATTATACGTTATTTTCTAAAATGATTATGTGTTACTTTTATAAACAGAAAAATGTCAGTAATAAAAATTGTAATTTACTAGAATAAAGATCAGGGAGTTCCCGTTGTGGCTCCGTGGTTAATGAATCCGACTAGGAACCATGAGGTTGTGGGTTCGATCCCTGCCCTTGCCCAGTGGGTTAAGGATCAGGCGTTACCGTTACCATGGTGTAGGTCAAAGACATGGCTCGGATCCTTCATTGCTGTGGCTCTGGTGTAGGCTAGCGGCTATAGCTCCAATTAGGCCCCAGCCTGAGAACCTCCATATGCTGCAAGAGCAGTCTTAGAAAAGGCAAAAAGGCAAAAAAAAAAAAGATAAGTTCATTCACAAGACGAAAATAAGATTTCCTTAATGTAAAATATTAGATGAAAATAAGACAAAAGTAAAAAAGAAATGCAAAAATAAATTTGACTCGAAGTTCCATTCTTTAAAATATGTCAAGTTATCTCTACTTCTTTTAAGTGTCCTGTCCTTGATTTACTATCAACAGGTGATTTTCATTCTATTTTTATGAAACAAGAGTGACATCCAGAGGCCAAGATAATGGCAACTGTACATAACAAGCAGTTTCTTGAATATCATTCAGCTCAATGACCACCTTGGATCTCATTAAGATTACACGTAGGAACCCAACAAGATGGGCAAATGCATATACTTGCATTTAATGTATAATTTCAAAATGTCATTCAGATAAATGTGTATATATATATGTATGCATTTTAATCCAGTTGTTATATATACGACATTATTTGAAATTTAAATTAACAATATTATGACTTTGTATGTCCTAGGTTGCGCCAAATATATTTAACAATAATGAATCAGGTAATCAATAAGCAAAAGCAGTAATCTAATAAAACCATAACTTCAATATCATACCTTCTATCAAAATTAGACAATCATTTGACAGTGGGAGAATACCATTGTTTTTCACGAAATGAATTGCTACTTTTCGTTCTCCTTGATCTTTAGTGGTCCAGATTTTCGAATCATATAGTGATGTGTTTTGTAGTTTAGTATCTGGGGTTTTGTTTGCACCCTCTTGCAAAATTATATCCAAATCGCCCTCATGTGGAACTTCTTGCCTACAATCATCGACAATAAAATAAGACAAAAACAACTGTTATGAGCTTGGAAAGTCAAACTTAGCAAGTTATCCAATAAAAAAAAAATTGTTTACATGCTTATGAGCCAGCTACTTATTTTTAAAATATGGATATAAACTCACTTTGCACATTAAATGACTCTTATTCAATAGAAAGATATTTGATGATATTTCACATCTCTAGTTAGATCTATATCACAATTACATTAACCACCAGCAATTTCCTTGCCTAACTGTGTGATACAAAAAGGTTACTTATAATTATTTCCAGCAACAAACTGTTCTCCCGGGAAGGATGCTAAACTTCCCAGCAGGGGGTCCCCATCTTTCCTCCAGCTAAATATCTACTTACCACTTAAGTAATCTCACTTTTACATGATACCTACTCTACCAACCAACATTCCTTTTGACTCCTTTTACTCTAGAACAATATTTTTTAAAAGTAATGTGGCAAAGTACAATACAGTAGATATGGCATAAGTGGAATCGAAAGGTCTATATCCCCTTGTTCTGGTTCTGTCACCAATCAGCTTTGTAATTTTAGATAAAACCTCTTAATCTTTCTGAGATGATTTCCTTATTTGTTAAAAAAATGATCATAGAGGGTGATATTGTTTGGCAAAGCTACATGATTTTACAGAATTTTACCAAGTATAATTTTACGATACTTTAAGAACCATCTAAAATCTGTACTTATATTTTAATTCCAACTACCATTTCAAGCCCAAATGGACAGAAGATGGTCCCCCATTGTATTTATTTATTTATTTATTTATTTTGTCTTTTTACGGCCGCATCCGCAGCATATGGAGGTTCCCAGGCTAGGGATCCAATCAGCTGTAGCTGCCAGCCTACGCCACAGTCACAGCAAAGCGAGAGCCCAGCTGTGTCTGCAACCTACGCACAGCTCATGGCAACGACAGATCTTTGACTCACTGAGCCAGGCCAGGGATTGAACTCGTGTCTTCAGGGATGCTAGTTAGGTTGGTTAACCACCGAGCCATGACGGGAACTCTGGTCTCCCATTTTATAGATTTGATGATCAAAAATCTCCACAAACAGTATTATATTTTGAGGGGAAAGTATGTGTATATTAGTGCATTCAGCACACACGCAATGTACACACAAATATAATGCAGATGTTTGTACATTTACATATTATATACAGAGAGGGCGGAGAGTCAAACTGCATAAAAAAGAGAAAGGATTATAGATGATTTTGAGAATATGTCTTGAGCTAATAAGTACATACTCATTCTAATGTCTTATAATTTATTTACTTATATAACAACTGATGTTGAGAATAAAGACAATGAGGAACTGCGAAATCCTCCATTACCAACAAAAGTTTCAAATATGTTCACTATATTGTAGCTATTAAGCAGGACAGAAATATTTCCAACACAGCTTTCTATATTGCTTAACTAGAAATTTCAACTAACCAGAAATCTCTTCTATTTAAAAATTTTAGTTAATAATGGTTTACTTTCAAGATTTTTTGTGACAAATGAAAAAGTCTCCCCAAATGTTTTCAGTTTGTTTGCATTTATCAGAGCTACTAAACTGAATTTCAGATCTGCAAATCCCATCTACTTTTATTTATTATTACTAAGAAATATCAGAAGGATTTACTTTCTAAGAATTAGTGTTTTATCTTAAAAACATTACTTTCAAAATACAATACATTAAAATTATAATTTAGTCACTGCCAGTGCTTAAACTGATACATAAGAAAATATAAATACACAAATTTTATGAAATGAAACCTGTTACAAGTAACAGAAAATACTTACAGTGAATGACACTTCGGACAATAGAGTTTAACAGACTGAAAGAGTCTTCTGGGCTTATATGACCTTAATTTTGCTCGGACACGATACTGTTGAGGAGCTTTTTGTTTCAAAATAGCACACAGTGGGGTTTTCTCCAAATATTGATGGTCTGTAAGTACTATAAAGAAGTTTTAGATTAAGTTGGAGAACTCTAACCCGGATAGAAGTATATTCATGATGTGAATACCCCTGAAACAAACATACACAATCAAATCTACTTAAGTTGTATTAATTGTCAACCTTGGAATGTTTTAACACATTTGTCATTGTCTCTGTCTCTCCATATACACATAAACCTTAAAGATACATGATTCACATATGAGTCACTTGATAATAATTTCCAGACATTATGTCCTTTTGTCCTTAAGTACTTCAGTGTATATTTCATAAGAATAAAAAATTTCATTAACACATTACAGTGCAATTTTCAACAGCAGCATATTTAACATTGATGTAATATTGCTGAATCAACAGACATTCAAATTTCTCCAAATAGTTCCACAAGACTCTTGTTTAGCATTTTTTTTTTAGTATGAATGCTACCATATAAGTGATATTGTGGCCTTCTCAGGGCATCATATCAAGAGGCACAAGCTATCAGTGTTTGCATTCCTAGGGATATTAACTCTGCTGAGCTGATTAAGGTGATGTTCAGCAGGCTTCTACACTATAAATTTATTATTTCCCCCTTTATAACTAATAAGAAAGTATTTGATAAAGTATAAATATCCCAGTTTCATTAAACATTAGGGTCCTGCTAGTTTAGGATCCACTGATGAGTGACAGCTAAATAAATTACTACTATCATGACTGAAAAATGGTGATCCCCCCCAATTTCCTTTCATATTCATTAGCTGCCATTCTATTTTAAATAAGGGCTTTCCATTCAACTTTATTTATGATCCACATGGACTAACAGATTCTTATTTTATTCAATAAGTTCCCTTCCGTCACCAGTATTTTTTATTTTGATAAGAAAACTGTACCAGATTTGACACATGCCATCACTTCTTTGCTTTCTGGCACAAGATGTTTCAAAATCGTCTTATAATTCTCCTGTCCCAACCTTGGAATGTGCTATTTCTCCAAGGAGCCGATTCCTTTTAATTGGGAATATTATTTATAAACTAAGATCTATACATGAGGATTGCTCATTTTTACTGAGTGCTATTGTTTCTATGCCCTTTCATTTACAGAGCTAGGGAACATACGCACATGTTTAGATCTATCCTTACACACCTGCATACGTATGATTACGTATGTGAATGATACATATATGCATACATATATGGATACACATATCCATTTCTGTAACTGTCTCTAAAACCGTGAGTACATACTGACTCCTCCAATTCTAATACAATGCCACAGGCTTCTTTCTTCTAGTTCTCCCCCATTTCATAGTTATATACTTCTTCTCCAATACTGAGAAACTCATATTTTTATAATAGCATATTAGCGATGTTTATTTAATGGGCTTGTGTTTAAAAAATTTTCTTAATTTTTTTTAATCTTAGCTGAAGTAATAGAAGGTGGATGTCTGATAGATTAACTATCACTGCTAACATTAAAGTTTCGGGGCACATTTTAAGGAGCTCCTTTGCAGACACACCACTAAATACATGATGTCATATAAGATATTTTATATTCTCAACTAAAAAATAAGTCCCATTGTACTACTGCACATAATATGCTTTATAAACCTTAAAGATACATGACTTAAAATACATATTCAATGTAAAAACATATATTTTACTTGGTTCCATTTTATGCCAGGTAGGATAAAGTAGAGGAATAAAAGATAAATAAGGATGTATTTTTGCCCTGTGTTACACGCTCTCAATATTCGACAGGAATGAATTAGTTGGTAAGTATAAGGACAGACTTCATTAAGCTCACTATTATGCCCGTATCTCAAAAATGAAACACGGTCTTACTTGTAGCTGACAGCTGTTGACATCTTTCAACCTCATACAGTGATACTGATCCAGAGCCTATTAGGAGGAAGGAAAAAGGAATTACAGTTTTAAAATCCATTAAAAATTCAATGTGGCATTAAAAACTACAAAACATTACTGAGAGAAACTGAAGAAAATCTAAACAAATGGTGAAATTTGTTTATGAATCCATGTCATCTGTTCATGGATTAGAAGTTTCAATATTGTTAAGAATAAACACTCTTGGAGTTCCTGTTGTGGTGCAGTGGTTAATGAATCTGACTAGAAACCATGAGGTTGCGGGTTCGATCCCTGGTCTCGCTCAGTGCGTTAAAGATCCGGCTTTGCCGTGAGCTGTGGTGTAGGTGGCAGATGTGGCTCAGGTCCCGCGTTGCTGTCGTTCTGGTGTAGGCTGGTGGCTACAGCTCTGATTCGACCCCTAGCCTGGGAACCTCCATATGCCGCAGGAGCGGCCCTGGAAATGGCAAAAAGGCAAAAAGGCAATAAAATAAATAAATAAATTAATATTCTCCCCAAATAAATCTGTAGACTCAGTACAATCCTAATGAAAATTGCAGAGGCTTTATTATAGAAAGAGACAAGCAGATTCTAACTTCTAACCCTTAAGCGGAAATGCAAAGAATTGAGAATATGGAAGATAATCTTAAAGAACGAACAAAATTGGAGGACTCATACTATATGACTTCAAGACCTACTAAAAAGCTATAGTAATCAAGAGAATATGATACTGACATAAAGACTGATAAACAATATTAATAGAATTAAATAGAAATCCAGAAATAAATCCACATTGACAGGGTCATTTGATTTTTGATAAAGGCAGCAAAGCAAATCAAAGGGAAAACAAAACTCTTTTCAAACAATGGTTCTGCAACAACTGGGAAATTAGTATGAGGGAAAAAAATAAGTCATACCATACCACTAAGTATTGAACAGAAAGCACAGAAGTAAATCCACATTTATACTCATTTGATTTTTGACAAAGACATCAAAGCCATCTTAAAAAACAGTGCTCCAACTAGAAGTTTTTATCTTAAAAAATGTCTATGCTATACTATACTACAAAGCATTAAAAAAGAATAAATAGTGATGTGTGCAATGTGATGAATCTCGAAAACAAGTAGTATGTACAAGAGTACATAATATATTATTCTATTTATTTGAAGTTCTAGAACAGGCATAGCTAATCTACAGTGGGGAAAAAAAGAGGAATTTGTGGGGTGGGGTTGGGGCCAAGAATTGACTAGGAAAGATCATGAGTGAACTTTCTGAGAAAGGTCATGGTCCTAATTTTAAGAGGGATTTAGGTTATGGAGGCTTATGTATTAGCCCCAAATCATACAATTATACTTAAGTTGCCCACTTCATTGAATATAATTTACCTCAAGCATAAAAAAGAATTCTAAACAAATTCTGAACTCTAGTTAATGATGTTCATTCATTCAAGTGTTTAGGAGTCATACTTATGTCTGCAAATTACTCTGAAATGCATAAAAAATAAGATGGATTAAAAGAAAGAAAGATGACACAGCAAAGACAGTAAAATGTTAACCAGAGAATCTAGGTGGTGGATATAACAGTGTTGACAGTACAATTATTTCAACTTCTCTCTCTGTTTAAATTTTTTCCTTTTGTCTGAAAAATACATTGTGAAGGAAGTAAAGTGACAGGCAGATGAAATAATAAATTTACTAAATTTAATAGGATGATTCGATGAAAACCATAAAATATGATTTTAATTTGACAAAACAGCAAAAGTTGTGAACACAGCCATAAGTTTTATTAATAATGCTCTTTAAAGTGAAGAATTTAAAACAAAAATATATCCATATTTTGCAATTACTTTAGCTTACTACATTGAATTCAACATAACATTGTATTATAGTTTTATATTTATTGTGGCATCCTACACAAGCATATGCATTAACACTCCTTCCTCAACATTGCTAATAAATAGCATAAGAATCGATGGCAAGAGGACCTGAATGGACATCTTAAGCTGGCAAAGTAAAATTTCAACGAATCTGATTACTTACTATCTGCCATTTTGCAAGAAGCAAAAACAATGGCAAAACCTTAAAAGTAGTCAAATAAGAAAATAAGAGAACATATGTGCAAAATATATGCAACAGTCTCCCACAAACTGCTAAGAAAAAAGACAAAGAGCCCAACAGAAAATCCAGTAAAGGATAAGAATAGACAATTCAAAGAAAAAGGGGTAATAAGGGCCAATAAATATATAATAAGATTTTTAAGTTTCCAAGTACTCAGGGAAACTAAATAAGATATCACCTTTACCTAAGAAACTGTCAAAAATTACATACATTACTAGTGGCCAGTACCACTGAGAGTGTGAGGAAAGAACATTCTTCCACACTGTTATTTGCATATGAATCCTATGATGTTTTGGCATATAGTCTGGCATCATCTATGAAAATAAAAGATGTGCTTATACTTTGATCCTTCAAACCTACCTTTAGGAGTTTATTTTAGAGAAACAAAAGCATGGAAGTATAAGATTGTTCAAGAGTGTTTATTAAACATTTGTAAGAGCAAAAAACTGGAAAGAAACAATGTCTATCAAATGGAAAATGGCTGAGTTAATAACGTTAGATGCATATTATAAAATATAATGCAACTATTAAAAGAATTAGTTCGAGCTATATGAATTACCCCAGAAAGAGGTCTATGGTATATTATCAAAGAAAGCAATTTGTATAATATGGTCTTATTTTTGTAAAAATTTTAAACAGAGGGAAAAGTCGTATCTGTTTATGCAGAGTATACATATTTGTATTAACATGAAGGTGTTGAAGGAATCACAGAAAATGGTTAATTTTACCTCAGTGAGTGGGCATAAAGGCATGGGAAAGCTATGTAGCTTGATATTGTCACATGTACTACTTTTGTAATTTAAAAATAATTAGAAAAACCTTTTGAAAGGGGAAAAGACATTTCAGAAAGTATAATTACATATTATACTATCTTCAAATGATTGTCAGTTGAAGTAAATTTGCCTTCTAATGGTAGTTCAACTAATCACAGATCAGGTTAAATGCAATCACCAAGGTGACAGGAAATATGAAGAATTTTAAGGTGGAGAAAATGAAGAACTAAACATGTATAAAATATCAAATAGCCTGCAGTTGAATCTGACTGACTTTGCCATCAGGTGGCTAAGTGACCCTGGGCAAAGCAGATGACCTCCATCAAAGCTTCAGTTTCCTTTCTGTGAAAGGGAAGAATAATATCAACCTCATAGGAGTGCTGTTAGGATTAAGCATGCCTGTTAGGATTATCAAGCCACATATGTTAATTTTAGTGTTTATCACATTGGTAGAGAAAGTGAGTAAATCCTCACAAAATGGATCATAGTAGAGAAGGAGCTAGGTTGTAAAAAAAAAAAAGAGGATAGAAGCATGACATAAATTCTCAGAATATACAAGCAAATAATAAGACAAGAGTGGTAAGGAAACAAAGTTTATAGATTGAGTATTTTAAAATTTAGATTTGAATAGTAACCTATTCAGGTAGGCAGTAATATAAATATACAACAAATTGTCAGTATTTTGTAATCAGGCACTTGATTAACTCAATAAAGGCTGGGAATGCTAAGATATGAATGATCAAAAACCACTGGGGTTGCTTGAACTAAAGCAGCAAAAACCACCTTTGTTGTTACTTTTAGAAAGTAAGAAACAGGGAGTTCCTGTGGCTCAGTGGTAAAGAACCCAACTAACATGCATAATATGCATGAGGATGCAGGATTGATCCCTGGCCTCACTCAGTGGGTTAAGGACCCAGAGTTACTGTAAGCTGTGGTGTAGGTCGCAGATGCAGCTTGGATTTGGCGTGACTATGACTGTGGTGCAGGCCGGCTGCTGCAGCTCTGATTTGTCTCCTAGCCTGGGAACTTCCACGTGCTCTAGGTGCAGTACTCAAAAGCAAAAAAAAAAAAAAAAAAAAGAAAGAAAGAAAGAAAGAGAATTTATGTTGATAAAGCTATTTTACTCACTAAACTGGCAACACTAAAAATTGTCCTTACTTATTAGAAGTATGGGATTAACAGATGCACTCACCATATAAATAATAGGTAAACAGAGAGAGAGAACAAGATGGCGGAGGAGTAGGGGGACACGCTCGCCCTCTCCCATAAACACAACCAAAAAAAAGCACATCTACAGAATAAATGACTCGCACAAGAACAGCAACCAATCGATTGGCAGAAGAACCTAAACTCCATAACGGCAAAAGTTCGTGACATTACTGGGCAGAACGGGAGAAAAGAGGAGAGTGAGAGAAGGTGGAATCCGAGCGGGACGGGGCGCTCCCGAAAGGGAACTGCGGAGGAGAAAGGGATCCCGCACCCTGGAAAGTCACTACACGGGGGAAAGATCAAACGAACCGGAGGAATCTCCAGATGCAGAGAAGAGTGTAGCAGTAAGTTGGAGGTTGGAAAAGCCGATCCAAGAACCAAACGGACCATCTGAACTAAGGGCACAGTCACCAAAAAGTGAGACGCCTGGGTGGGGGGCTCTGGGCACCGAGTCCTCGGCTCCAGAGGTTAGTCCCCGGGAAAGGGCCGGGGGACGCCTGGGTGGGGGCTGGACACCGGAACCATCAGCCTCCAAAGGTTGGTCCCCGAGAAAGGGCCGGGGGACGCCTGGGTGGGGCTGGGCACCGAGACCTAGGCTCCAGAGGTTAGTCCCCGGGCCTGGGGGGGGCAGGGCAGAGCGGAAACTGCTTGGGAGGTCTAGAAACAATTTGACGGGGCAGAGACTGCCTGGGAGACTAGAAAACAAAGCTGTCGCAGAGCAAGGAAGCAATACTCTAGGGGTGGGGAAGTGGAAAGCCGCATCAGAGGGAACCTGGGAAAAGAAGCCTGGTCTGCGCCCCGTTGCTGGGGAGGGGAGAGAAGAAGGTGTGGGTCCCCATAGAATACCCCCCCCACAGCCACAGCAAGCTTACAGGCCCGCTAGCTAGCTGAAAGCTGTGCTTCCCAGTGCATCCCCTCCCCCACCCCCGCCACCCCCTACGCTCTCGCCGAACCTGGGGCTGCCTGCCATCCAGGAGGGCTGGCCTCAACAATTGCCTGAAGCCTACCACCGCAGGGGCTGTCCCTGCACAGGCCTGCTTGCCCTTTGGAGGGGCTACACTTCCACAGAGCAGCACCAAACACACCACCAGACCCCGAGAAAAGGCCTGCAGCCCAGAAAAGCTAGAACAAGCCTAGCCAGGCAGTGAATAGATCTGCCTAATTCCCGGAAGGTTTTTCTGAGTCAGGCTGCCCCGGGGAGGAGCCTCTTCGGTTTCCAACGGCCCTGCTACCCGCCCTAGCCCCCAGGGGGTGCCCTAGTGGATCAGCTGTATAGGACTGCCAGCTCCAGGCAGGACCCCCTACAGCCCAGAAAAGCTGCAACAAGCCTGGCCAAGCCGGGAAAAGATCTCAGACGGTCTTTCTGAGTCAGGCTGCCCTGGGGAGGAGCCTCTTGGGTTTCCAGTGGCCCTGCTACCCGCCCTAGCCCCTAGGGGGTGCCCCACTCCCGCAGAATAGCTGCTCAGCACCACCAGCCCCCTAGAAGAGCCCCTACAGCCCAGAAAAGCTGCAACAAGCTTGGCCAGACTGTGAAAAGATCTGCCTACATTCTCAGGCCATCCTTCTGAGTTGGGCTGCCCTAGGGAAGAGCCTCTTAGGTTCTCAGTGACCCAGATAGCTTCTCCAGCCCCCAGGGGGTGCTGCACTCCTGAGGAACAGCTGCCCAACACTGCCAACCCCCTGCAAGAACCCCACAGCCTAAAAACACCAGAGCAAGCTCTGCATGACCAAGTGAAATCTGCTACCATCATGGTGTGGACCTCCCAGTCCTGTCTGCCCTCAGGAAGCCCTCCTTTGCTTCAAAGAAACACTGTTAGCCCCATCAACACTCCAGAAAAGCCACACTGCCTCAAAAAAGATGGACCAACAACGCCAGCCCTCAGGAAATATTCCACAGCAATGACAAGGCAAACACTGCCTGATAACGGAGAGTACAACTCCCTCAGGAGAAAGAAAACAACAAGCAAGATGAAGAAGCTTAGAAGCCACCCCCAGTCAAACCAACAGGACAACTCACCTAAAACAGTCAACAATGAAACAGATCTCTGCAGTCTGACAGACCTGGAGTTCAAAAGAGAATAGTGAAAATACTGAAGGAATTAAGAGAAGATATGAACAGTATGCAGATACCCTCAGAAAGGAAACTAGAAAATATAAGGAGGAGCCAAGAAAAAACTAGAACATTTCATTTGCAGAGATGCAACACTGAACTAAGGGACAGTAAAAACCAGAATGAATAATGCAGAAGAACGAATCAGTGATATGGAAGATAGATAATGGAAATCACTCAAATCCGGTCAACAGACAGAAAACCAAATCAAAAAACTGGAAAGCAATATAAGAGACCTATGGGATAATATAAAGCGGGCCAATCTTACGCATAATAGGATCCAGAAGGAGTAGAAAAGATAAGGGGATGGAAAATATATTTTGAAGAAATTATTGATGGAAACTTCCCAAATCTAAAGGATACTGGGTTCAAGATACAAGAAGCACAGAGGGCCCCAACAAACTCAACCCAAATAGACCCACAGCAAGACACATCATAATAAAAACTGGCAAAAGTTAGTGATAAAGAGAGGATCCTAAAGGCAGCAAGAGAAAAACAGAATGTTACCTACAAGGGAACCCCCATAAGAATATCAGCTGACTTCTCCACAGAAACACTACAGGCCAGGAGGGAATGGCAAGAGATATTTAAAGTGCTAAAAGGAAAAAAATATGCAACCTAGAATACTCTATCCAGCAAGAATATCATTTAAATAGAAGGGGAAATAAAAATTTTTTCCAACAAACAAAAACTTAAAGAATACTGCAACACAAAACCCAGGTTAAAGGAAATATTGAAAGGCCTTCCTAAACCAAAAAGAAAGGAAGGAAAGGGAAGAAAAAAAGAAAAGAAAAAAAAAAAAAGAAATAGAAGGAAGAGGAAACTAGGCTGAGAGGAAACCGCAATCAGAGAGCAGTCACTCACAATAACGCCAGCATACAGATTTAATCATGAACATGCTTCAAAACAAAATAAATTAAAAAGAAAAAAATAAAAGAGTCATCAAAACCATAAAATGTGGGCAAGGGATGTTAGGAAGGAAATAACCCTTTTTGTTTGTTTGTATGTTTCTCTTCTTAATTTTAATATAGTAATGAAGTGTTTGAACTTACAGGACCATCAGGCTAAAACACACAATTATGGGAAGGGGTTAGCATACTTAAAAAACAGGGCAACCACAAGCCAAAACCAATATTGCATTTGCAAAAAATGAAAAAAAAAAAAAACACTCAAGCAGATAATAACAGGAGACCATCCACCAAAAAAAAAAGAAAGGAAGAATGGAGAACCATAGAATCAACTGGAACACGAGGTTCAAATGGCAATAAATAATCATCTATCAATTATCACCTTAAATGTCAATGGACTGAAACGCCCCAATCAAAAGACACAGAGTGGCTGAGTGGATAAAAGGCAAAACACCATCAATATCTGCCTACAAGAAACTCACCTTAGGACAAAGGACACTATAGATTGAAAGTGAAGGGGTGGGAAAAAATTTCATGCCAATACATTACACGAAAGCAGGATTTGCAATACTCTTATCAGACAAAATAGACTTTAAAACAAAAGACATAAAGAAAGACAAAGAAGGACACTACTTAATGATTAAGGGATCCATCCAAAGAGAGGATGTGACTATCGTCAACATATGCCCCAAGTACAGGAGCACCAGATACATACAAACAAATATTAACAGACATAAAGGGAGAAATTGATGGGATAAACAATCATAGTAGGAGACTTTAATACCCCACACCAACGGACAGATCCTCTAGACAGAAAAACCGATAAAGCAACAGAGATCCTAAAGGAAACAATAGAAAAGTTAGACTTCATCGATATCTTCAGGACACACATCCAAAAAATCAGATACACTTCTTCTCAAATGCTCATGGAACATTCTCAAGAATCGACACATACTGGGACAAAGCTAACCTCAATAAATTTAGGAGCATAGAAATTATCTCAGTATTCTCTGACCACAATGCCATGAAACTACAATCAACCATGGAAAAGAAATTAGAAAAAACCTACTGCATGGAGACTACAACACATGCTACTAAAAACCAATGGGTCAATGAGGAATCAAGAAGGAAATTAAAAACTACCTTGAAACAAATGATAATGAAGACACAACCGCTCAAATCTATGGGATGCTGCGAAGCAGTGCTCAGAGGGAAATTTATAGCAATACAGGCCTTTCTCAAAAAAGAAGAAAGATCCCAATTGACAACTTAACCCTCCACCTAAATGAATTAGAAAAGAAGAACAAAAAAGTCGAAAGTCAGCAGGAAAAGGAAATTATAAAGATCAAAGAAGAAATCCATAAAATAGAGACTCAAAAAAACAATAGAGAAAATTAATAAAACCAAGAGCTGGTTCTTTGAAAAGGTGAACAAAATTGACAAACCCCTGGCCAGACACTCACTAAAAAGAGGAGAGAGAAACCCAAATAACCAAAATTATAAATGAAAAAGAGAAATCACAACAGATACTGCAGAAATACAAAAACCACTAAGAGAATACTATGAACAACTATATGGCAACAAGTTGGACATCTGGAAGAAATGGACAATTTTCTAGAATCTTACAGCCTGCCAAAACTGAATCAAGTAGAAACAGACCAACTGAACAGACCCATCACTAGAAATGAAATTGAAGAGGTCATAAAATCACTCCCTGCAAATAAAAGTTCAGGACCAGATGGCTTCACAGGCGAATTCTATCAAACATATAAAGAGGATCTGGTGCCCATCTTCCTTAAACTCTTTCAAAAGGTTGAAGAAGAAGGAATACTCCCAAAGACATTCTATGATGCCACCATCACCCTCATTCCAAAACCAGACAGAGATACCACCAAAAAAGAAAACTATCGGCCATATCATTGATGAATATAGATGCAAAAATTCTCAACAAAATCTTAGCCAACCGAATCCAACAACATACCAAAAAAATTATACACCATGACCAGGTTGGGTTCATCCCAGGTTCACAAGGATGGTTCAACATACGCAAATCAATCAGCATCATACACCATATTAACCAAAAAAAAGTCAAAAATCATATGATCATCTCAATAGACACAGAAAAAGCATTGGACAAAGTCCAACATCCATTCATGATCAAGATCCTCACCAAAGTGGGTATAGAGGGAACATTCCTGAAGATAATCAAAGCCACTTATGATAAACCCACAGCAAATATAATACTCAATGGGGGAAAACTGAAAGCCTTCTCACTCAAATCTGGAACAAGACAGGGATGCCCACTCTCACCACTGCTCTTCAACACAGATTTGGAAGTCCTAGCCACAGCAATTAGACAAACAAAAGAAATAAAAGGCATCCATATAGAAAGAGAAGAGAAAAAAAGCAGTCACTGTATGCAGATGACATGATACTATACATAGAAAACCCTAAGGACTCAACCCAAAAACCCCTTGAACTGATTAATAAATTCAGTAAAGTAGCAGGATATAAGATTAACATTCAGAAGTCAATCACATTTCTGCATACCAGCAATGAAATATTAGAAAAGGAATACAAAAATATAATACCTTTTAAAATTGCACCTCACAAAATCAAATACCTCGGAATACACCTGACCAAGGAGGTAAAGGACCTATATGCCGAGAACTATAAAAATTTAATCAAAGAAATCAAAGAAGATGTAAAGAAATGGAAAGATATTCCATGTTCCCGGATTGGGAAAATCAATACTGTAAAAATGGCCATACTACCCAAAGCAATCTACAGATTCAATGCAATCCCTATCAAATTACCCAGGACAGTTTTCACAGAACTAGAACAAACAATCCAATCATTTATATGGAAGCACAAAAGACCCAGAATCGCCAAAGCAATCCTGAGAAACAAAAACCAAGCAGGAGGCATCACTCTCCCAGACTTCAAGAAATACTACAAAGCCACCGTCATCAAAACAGTGTGGTACTGGTATCAAAACAGACAGACACACCAATGGAACAGAAGAGAGAACCCCGGAAATAACCCTGACACCTAGGGTCAATTCATCTTGACAAGGGAGGAAGAACATAAAATGGGAAAAGAAAGGCTATTCAGCAAGCATTGCTGGGAAACCTGGACAGCTGCATGCAAAGCAATGAAACTAGAACACACCCTCACACCATGCACAAAAATAAACTCCAAATGGCTGAAAGACTTAAATAGACGACAGGACACCATCAAACTCCTAGAAGAAAACATAGGCAAAACACTCTCTGACATCAACATCATGATATTTTCTCAGGTCAGTCTCCCAAAGCAATCGAAATTAGAGCAAAAATAAACCCATGGGACCTCATCAAACTGAAAAGCTTTTGCACAGCAAAGGAAACCCAAAAGAAAACAAAAAGACAACTTACAGAATGGGAGAAAATAGTTTCAAATGATGCAACCGACAAGGGCTTAATCTCTAGAATATACAAACAACTTATACAACCCAGCAGCAAAAAAGCCAATCAATCAATCAATGGAAAAATGGGCAAAAGACCTGAATAGACATTTCTCCAAAGAAGATATACAGATGGCCAACAAACACATGAAAAAATGCACAACATCGCTGGTTATAAGAGAAATGCAAATCAAAACTACCATGAGATACCACCTCACACCTGTCAGAATGGCCATCATTAATAAATCCACAAATAACAAGTGCTGGAGGGCTGTGGAGAAAAGGGAACCCTCCTGCACTGTTGGTGGGAATGGAAACTGGTACAGCCACTATGGAGAACAGTTTGGAGATACCTTAGAAATCCATACATAGAAGTTCCATATGAGCCTGCAATCCCACTCTTGGGGATCTATCCGGACAAAACTCTACTTAAAAGAGACATATGCCCCTGCGTGTTCATTGCAGCACTATTCACAATAGCCAAGACATGGAAACAACCCAAATGTCCATGGACAGATGATTGGATTCGGAAGATGTGGTATATATACACAATGGAATACTACTCAGCCATAAAAAAGAATGACATAATGCCATTTGCAGCAACATGGATGGAGCTAGAGAATCTCATACTGAGTGAAATGAGCCAGAAAGACAAAGACAAATACCATATGATATCACTTATAACTGGAATCTAATATCCAGCACAAATGAACATCTCCTTAGAAAAGAAAATCATGGACTTGGAGAAGAGACTTGTGGCTGCCTGATGGGAGGGGGAGGGAGTGGGAGGAATCGGGAGCTTGGGCTTATCAGACACAACTTAGAATAGACTTACAAGGAGATCCTGCTGAATAGCATTGAGAACTTTGTCTAGATACTCATGTTGCAACAGAACAAAGGGTGGGAAAAAAATGTAATTGTAATGTATACATGTAAGGATAACCTGACCCCCTTGCTGTACAGTGGGAAAATTAAAAAAAAAAAATAGGTAAACAACAAAGATTTATAGTATAGCACATGGAAGTATATTCAATATCTTGTTAATAACCTATAACAGAAAAGAATCTGAATTTGTACACCTGAAACTTATGCCATGTTGGAAAATCAACTATAGGTTATTAATAAATTAAAAAAATTGTCCTTACTTGAAATATTTGAAAAGGTGTCCTCTTGTTGTGATTGACATATACCATCTAAGCACTGACTGGCTGGTAAATCTGCAGACTCTAAAACCCTATAATTGAAAGAATACAATTTTAAATTGCATAAAACAAAGTCAAATAATGGTCAGTTTAGCTCTACCCATAGAAACCAAGAGCTTACTGATATTACATTAAAAATTCTGTGTGTGTGTGCATTCTTCAATAAGTCCATAGCTTTTATCAATTTATCAGGGGGTTCTAAGAGACCCTCAAATTTAAAAAAAACTAAGTCTGGAAAAACACAAGTGGAACAGTGGGATGATGTAATACTGCAAACAAGCTGTGTATTTAGTAGATGACATGCTAGGTCAGAACAATCTCACTCTAGACTCAAGGAAGGAAATATTATGCTGCTATATACTGCATATGAGGACTAAAGTAGGGAAACCAATAGGAAATTATTAAAACAGCTAATTGAAATGATATCAAAATCACACTGATTCCAATATACTAAAACTTAGAAAATAGTTACAGCATTTCAATTTATTAAACAAGGTATTTTATATATCTCTTGGAATATATGCAGAAGAATTATTTTTATTTTTCTGGAATACTGGTCTAAGACTTTTTGCACACAATGACTAATAGGAATACTTCAGGGAAAATGAAACCACGTACAGCAGGATTTAAGGTACTGTTCACTTTCTGGGCACACTAGAAGTTCTAAAAATATGACACCCTGAAACATTTCTGCTATCTATTTTATCAGTTCCATGCCCTTACAAAAGGCAGTATTTTCATGGAGGATCAAGTATGTTTGGTATCCTAGATACATATACTAAGTTTTCCAAACTTTAGCTAAGCTCCAGTTTCTGCTCTTTGTTGCTGTACTTGGAGAAGGTGCACAAAGGGTAGAAGAACATTAAGTGCAAAGAGTAGATGTAAGAGCCTAAGTAAATGTTGGAAAACTTGGACTAGAAACCTAGCTCTGTAACTATTTGGTTATTTGAATCTATAATATTTGATTTGTTACATTCAGGTTATCTATTTAAAAAAAAAAAAAAAAGGATACTGGGGGAGTTTTCTTGTAGGGCAGGGGGGTTAAGGATCTGGCGTTGTCATTGCAGTGGCTTAAGCCACTGCCATGGCGCAGATTTCAGCCCTTGGCCCAGGAACTTCTACATGCCCTGGGTTCAGCCAAAACAAACAAAAAATTGATAATAGCATAAGAGGCTCTGGGAACCAATTATAAGGAACCCACCTCAGAACATTATTATGTTAGAAATCAGCTAAATACCTTATTTAAAATGTCTAAATAGTATCTAATATGCTTACTTTTTCAGTTGATCCACATCAGAGTTACTTTCTGGCAGGACTCTGATTCCCCGACCATAACTGGTACCTCCATGGAGATGAAACTCCAGGGCTAAAAATGTTGCCGTGTTCTCTGAATTGACTGACTGGAGCTTTGTGTGGAGGCTATAAATTCTAAGAAAGCTTCCAACCTAAAAATAGATTATTGATTATTTAGAAAATTGAGAAAAATCAATAATTTCTCATAGTCACAATACTTAAAAGCCAATATGGGACACAGACCAATAACTAGGAGTGTTAACCCATAAGAAAGGATACTAGTATGTTATACTGGTGTCCACTCAATATCAGCTGTAGGACACTAAACCAAAACATGTGTGATGTGTGTGCAGGCACATATGTGTGTGGTGTAGATGTGTAGGTATACAGATATATGCATGTATAGATATGTTTTTGCGTGTTTGCATGCATATTTTTTCAAATGTAAAGACACTTCCATTTTAGAGATATTAAAATGTGGAATAAGATTGAGTTTTTTTTTTTTTTTTTTGGCATTTTAGGGCTGCACCTGTGGCGTATGGAGGTTCCCAGGCTAGGGGTCCAATTGGACCTAGAGCTGCCGGCCTACACCACAGCCACAGCCACAGCCACATCAGACCATCAGACCCGAGCCACATCTGCGACATACACCACAGCTCACAGAAATGCTGGATCCTTAACCCACTGAGCAAGGCCAGTGATCGAACCTGCAACCTCATGGTTTCTAGTCGGATTTGTTTCTGTTGAGCCATGATGGGAACTCCAAGACTGAGTCTTAACATTGGTAAAATACAGTAGTTAAGATACCTATTACCTAAATCACATCTGAGCCCTCTATATAATTAAGAAATCTATTTGATTAAGGTTTTTGAAAATAACCTGCTTTAACTAATTTAAGGTAAGATTTAATTAAATACGATCACTAAGACACTCTCATTATAAGAATACTAGAAAATATTCCAAGTATTCAATACTATATCAAGGTAATACATTCCCTCTACTCCTTAAGTTCTATGGAAAGAAAATGTGTAATAACATTGAGTCCATATACCATTAACGTGAAACACATTCCATGAGTTCAAGTATAGAATTAAGCTAATTATAGTTTTGAACCAAATGTCCTATAGTTAATTTTAGATGTTTTGCTAAACTTAGTCTTAAAAATATCTTTAATTACAGAGTATTTGATATTCTTTTAACATAGAAGACTTAAAAAGAGATGCAGAGAGTTTGTTAAAGAAACTGTCACACCTACTCAAAGAAGGAAGCCATATAGCCTAAATCACATTTATTTTTATGAGGGATTCTTAAAAGCAGGAGTTAGTTATCAACTAGGATATTTAACTCATTTGCATAAAGCAGCACTCCTGACTACTGAGGACTATGGGACTACTATTCTCTTTTTTCCCTACAAGGTCAAGGCTGAGTAACAGTGGTGAGATTCTGTGTAACAGAAAAGCTGTACATGGGGGAATATAAAGAAAGATGAGGTAGTAAAGTAACCTCGCCCCTTTGCTTATTGTTCTTTCAGTTCATTGTATTTCTCTTCATCACCCTCTAGATTTGATAGAGAGAAATGAGGGGAAAAAAGAGGGGGAAAATCCACATTGCTGGATGCTACCAGTTCATTCTCAAGGGTCTTTTTCCCATCCAATCATGGGTTTCACAAGAGGAGGTAAACTGACAGAACACTGTAAACTGGCTATGATGGAAAAAATAAAAATCATTAAAATAAAAAAAAAGAGATAAAGCATTTTAGTCTTTTCTTCTCTGACTTCTTCCTCTGACAGAATTGCAGGGAAGCAGGGTAAATAGGGTCAGAGAAGGAAGACACAAAAAGAAAAAAAAAAGGTGTCAGTTGTACTATCTTCTTTACTATTTTAATTCCTAATAAAACAAAATTATATTTTAAAGACAAAGAGAAAATTTATTTATATACATAGGCTATAAAGATGACAAACTGTTATTTCCAGAAATTCCTTCTGGAGGCAGCATTGTACTATTTTTTAAAGCTTGCTAAATATACTATAAAATGAGCCAGATGCTCTATTATAATAGACAAATATATATAAGACAAACAGTCTTGTCAATAATGTGATAAGATTCTAAAAATATAAGTGCAGGGAGTCATAACCCAAACACTATAAAACATCTCTTTAAAAAATTGTTATTAAAGCCCATTTTAATACAGAAACAATAAAAATAAAGCAAAGGACATTGGCTATTAAGAAATCACCGTTACTTTAGAAATAATTTAAATATTCCTTCCTTATAAATTTCCAAAAATTTCCTTTAGGTTTAATATTTTTGGTGTGTGTCTTTTTAGGGCTGCATCAAGGCATATGGAGGTTCCCAGGCTAGGGGCTGAATTGGAGCTATAGCTGCTGGCCTAGGCCACAGCCATAGCAACCTGGGATCCGAGTCACGTCTGCAACCTACACCACAGCTCATGGCAATGCTGGATCCTTAACCCACCGAGTGAGGCCAGGGATCAAACCCGCAACCTCATGTTTACTAGTCGGGTTCATTAACTGTTAAGCCACAACGGGAACTCCAAGGTTTAATATTTTTAATGACCTGCATATGTCTGAAAATAATCAAACTATGCTTCTTGGGTTGCTGAATGCCAAATATAACTATGTATGTTTTATAATTACTGTAAGATTGTATCAGAATAAGTCTGGGATTGAAAATATACTGCTTTCATCTGCAGACAAAAGGTTTGAAAGTTGTGTATGTGTGTGCAAGCAAAATATTTAGGGAATGAGACAACTTATTTAAAAAGTAGGTTTTAGGCAAAATGTTAAGGATAACTTAGCTGTAAAATATATATAGAATTCAATTACATTGTACTTTATAATGGCCTTAACTGTTCTCTTTATTAAATAAAAACCACACTGTTTCTTGTTTCTATACAACAAAAACATTCCATACATTTCATTAAATATGTAATTTCAAATAAATATACAGGGAGTTCCCATTGTGGCTCAGGGGGTAACGAACTTGACCAGTAACCATGAGGATGCAGGTTCAATCCCTGGCCTCACTCAGTGGGTTAAGGATCTAGCGTTGCTGTGAGCTGTGGTGTAGGTCACAGATGTGGACTGGATCCTTTGTTGCTGTGGCTGTGGTGTAGCCCAGCAGCTGCAACTCCGATAGGACCTGTAGCCTGGGAACTTCCATATGCCACAGGTGCTAGTGCAGCCTTAAAAAGCAAAGCAAAATAAAATGAAATAAAATAAAATAAACATACCATTTTAGGAGTTCCCTTGTGGTTTAGCAGGTTAAGGATCCAGCACTATCACTGCAGTAGCTCGGGTTGCTGCTGTGGGGCAGATTTAATCTCTGGCCTGGTAACTTCCCATGGGTGTGGGCCAAAAAAACCAAAACCGAAACCCCATTTGAAGCAGTCACCTTTGAGTGTTGATTAGAATTCACTGGTATCAATATCATCCAACTCTGGAGATTTTTTAATTTACTGCAAAATGTTTGGTATAGAGGATGCCTCAAAACAAATAAAATGTTACGTCAATGTGCATTAATTAAATAAAAACCTACTGTTAAATTACTTATAAACAGATAAAATCCTTCTTATGCTATTGCATTGCAGATAAATATGTCATATCTTTAGAGAAAATTTAATTGCTCTACATTTTCTTAATTGTATGTGCTCATGGCACCCCCTAGTGGGTGAGATAAAGCAGACAAAAAGGAGATGAAAATAAATCTGAGGAGTTCGCGTCGTGGCGCAGTGGTTAACGAATCCAACTAGGAACCATGAGGTTGCGGGTTAGGTCCCTGCCCTTGCTCAGTGGGTTAATGATCCGGTGTTGCCGTGAGCTGTGGTGTAGGTTGCAGACGCGGCTCGGATCCCGCGTTGCTGTGGCTCTGGCGTAGGCCGGTGGCTACAGCTCCGATTCAATCCCTAGCCTGGGAACCTCCATATGCCGCGGGAGCGACCCAAGAAATAGCAACAACAACAACAAAAAAGACAAAAAAAAAATCTGAAAAAAATTCATGGCATTCATGGATTCATTCATTCACAAGCAGATATAACTTATTTCACCCTTACTATATGGAAAGCACTGTGGAGGGTGGTGCACAGGACTTGGACAAAAAAATCAGGACAACAGAGGGGGACAGAAAGACCAAACTATCTAAGTAGCATAGGGGAGTTCTGTGGTGCAGTGGGTTAGGATCTAGCCTTGTCACCAAAGTGGCTTGGGTTGCTGCTGTGGTGTGGGTTCAGTTCCCGGCTGGGAACTTTTGCATGCAAGGGTGTGGCCAATGTAAATTTTTTTCATTTGCAAAAAAACTCTATCTGTATTTTAAAAAGACTTTAGAGTTTTCATTGTGGTGTAGCAGAAACGGAATCTGACTAGGAACCATGAGGTTGTGGGTTTGATCCCTGGCCTTGCTCAGTGGGTTAAGGATCTGGTGTTGCCATGAACTGTGGTGTAGGTCGCAGACACAGCTCGGATCCCGTGTTGCTGTGGCTCTGGCGTAGGCCGGCAGCTACAGCTCTGATTCGACTCCCTAGCCTGGGAACCTCCATATGCTTCGGGTGCGGCCCTAAAAAGACAAAAGACAAAAAAAAAAGTAAAAAGACTTTAGAATTGGCTTTATCATTATATTTACCTCTGAAATAAGCTAATCAATGCAGATAAAATCAGGGAAAAGCATCAAAACTGTATCTTCAACAATCTTCTCTGATATGAAAGGTATGAACATGGTCATAAAGGACCAACAAAGTGTAGTTATCACCTTTCTTGACCTGGACTTTAACCCATTTTACTGAGGTGAATGGGATTATTTGTAACACAGTGTGAAAGTGGTAATATTTCATCCTTTAAGAACATTTATTTACAAAGGAAATGGGGCACTAAAATTCAGAACTAAAAAAATTACAATTTGCTTTGCCTGTTTTCTTCCATTAAGTACGCTGTATAACTCCCTAAAAGTAGGATGGAAGCTATTTACAATAAAGAAAATCATTTCTTCATACTGCTTAAGAGGATAGGCTCCGGAAATAGACGTTACACATTCAAACACAGGCTTAGTGGCTATGAAATCTTGGACTTAACCTCTCAGTGCCTCAGTTTTCTCACTTGTAAAACAGAAATGATTATAATACCTATTGTGAGACACAGTGCTAAATAAATATGAAGTGCTTAACAAATTTTACTATTAGTAATGTTATTATTGCACCATTCTTTGCTAGAAAGATACTTTTAGCATATATATATATATATATATATATTTTTTTTTTTTTGTCTTTTTGCCTTTTCTTGAGCAGCTCTTGCGGGCATATGGAGGTTCCCAGGCTAGGGGTCCAATCGGAGCTGTAGCTGCCAGGCTAAGCCACAGCCACAGCAATGTGGGATCCAAGCCGCGTCTGTGACCCACACCACAGCTCACGGCAATTCCGGATCTTTAACCCACTGAGCAAGGCCAGGGATCGAACCTGCAGCTTCATGGTTCCTAGTCGGATTCGTTAACCACTGCGCCACGACAGGAACTCCAGCATATATATTTAATAAGATAGAGTAAAACGAAGAAAAACATTCCTTAAGATGTTATTAATAAGCAAGAAGTGCCATAACTAAACAGTGTACTTTTACCTAGAAAACTATATATCAAAAATAGTGAGCATATTCTAATAAACTGTATGGTACACAAAGACACACACAATTTATATTTTAGACTTGGATTAACAATTTTTGAAACTAATGAGTACAAAGTTATAGACTGGATTTTATCAACCCAATTAACAAAGCTTATCATTTAGGTTTACAAGTATTTTATACATCCTTTGTCACTTTACGTATTTATTTATTTGGTCACACCCATGGAATGTGTAAGTTCTGAGGTCAGGGATTAAATCCCGGCCACAACAGTGACAATGCCATCATGGAACTCCACATCTTTTGTCATTTTAAAGCAGTATATCTTGAAGAATAAATTTTTCCTTCTTACTTCCATAGTGAAATTGGGCACAGCTTTAAGATATTCAGGAAACACTCTTTGATTTAAAAAATGTTCAAGCATTATAATTTAATATATCTTCTAATAATGTATTTCAAATACAAATTTTAAAAATCATAAGAAAAAATAACATTATAATTTAATATATCTTCTAATTATATATTTCAAATACACATTTCACAAATCAAAAGAAAAATTAAAATTTGGAGTTAATTTCTAGACTTCAAATATCATCTAACACATGATTTATCCTAAAATGTATAAAAATACAAAAGAGCAAACACGCTTGCCACTCAACATCACCTTCAGAGATTTGGCCACTTGAACATGGTTATCATAGACTAAAATGTCTATTGTCAGATTTTGCAGCCGATGGATGTGGTTTAAATCACCTTCAAAAACAAGGTCTTGTATTAAGACTCTCCAAGATGGGAACGGAGTCTTGGTGCCATCCCATACCTGCATAAGAGGGAAGCAAAGTTTATGATTTTTTTGTAAAACTGCGGATGCTAAAGAAGCTTAATTTACTGGTAATATAATTTAACAGCAATAAATGTACTCCCCCAAATATCTTCTAAACTTTAAATATGATGTATATTCATTCTTGACTGTAAAAGGACCATGTACACATAGGAAATGAATAAAATATAAGGAAAAATAGTCAAACTTCTATGAGCAAGCTTAGAAAAAATATTAACATATTGAATTTACTTTTATCTTTTTCTTCTGTATATTTATATCTTTTGTTCTTTTTACTAAACTGGCACTATGTTCTACTTTTCATTTCTTAGTTTATTATTGGACACTTTTTTGATCAATTTAAATATTCTTCTAAAATAGGATTTTCAGTGTCTTCACAGTATTTCATCTTTAAGATAGTAATTAGCCTGTGCTGTGCTAAGGTTGGAAGAGAGGAGGTCCAGGCTGTGCTACACTATAAATGTGGTGTTTTCCAAACAACCCAGTCAAAAATGGGTAGAAGACCTAAACAGACATTTCTCTAAAGAAGACATACAGATGGCCACTGGACACTTGAAAAAAAAAAAATGTCTGCTAGTGTCAGATTACAGGGGAAGTACTGAATAATGTTGGTGACAGTGCTAAGTTTTAAATAAACAATCATGAGTTTGTGTCACTCACTCGGTTTCCTAAATTATTCAAAGAATCAGACAATCACTTTGGGAGTAGTAACAGTATGTCATATGCATTTTTCTTCACTTGGAATTTGGTCTTTCATTTTGTATACACTAGTTTTGAGACTCTAAAATGACTTTACAAGGAGCCTAGCCTGTTAAGGGTCTGTCGTTCTCACTGCTGTGGCTTGGATCACTGCCGTGGTGTGGGTTTGGGTCCTGGCCCAGGAACTTCCACATGCAGAGGATATAGCCAAAAGTAAATAAAATAAAATGACTCTACCAGACCAATCCATGAGTCTTTTGGAGCAGGAGTTGAGAGAGTAGAGTGTAAGTCAGACTTTGTTTTGAAATTCTGGAACTTTTGTAATTTTGTATCAAAACTCAATCTGTTAGGAGTTTGATTATATGCAGATCTAATTATTTTTTTCCAAATAGATAACAATAACCATTTAACAATCTTTCTTTGCCAATCTGAAATATGATATTATTTTACAGTATATTTAATTATTATATATAATAAGACTATTTTTGACATTCCTAATCTTTTCCATTGATCAGTATTATCTAATTTCATAATATTTTAATATCTGATATGGAGGTTCCATTTAGTTTTCTTTCTCAAGCCTTTCTGGCTTTGTTCTTAATCATTTAATGTTTCTAAAAAAGTTTAGAATTACAGTCAATTTAGAAAATAATATAGCTTTAATTAAAACTGCATTTTATTTAAAAACATTTTAGGAAAGAATAAACTTTTTTTAATTATTCAAGTTTTTTTTTATGCTCCTCAGTAAAGTTTTGTAGTTTTCTTCACAGAAGTTCAGATACTTCCTTCATGAACTCTTGCTTTATAGTCATTAAGACTTTCAAAGATCTTTTGTTCAATTACATGTTCTATTTAGTTCAGAGGTGTAGGAAAGTCATATTTAACTAATATTTTAAACTGGTTACCTCACAGAAAAATTTTAAAAATCCAATTAGCTATTCAGTTAACTGTTGGGGCTTTTGTAATGCTGTCAGTACTGACCTTCTTTTTTTTTTTTTTTTTTGGTCTTTTTTGCCTTGTCTAGGGCTGCTCCCGAGGCATATGGAGGTTCCCAGGCGAGGGGTCCAATCAGAGCTGCAGCCGCTGGCCTATACCAGAGCCACAGCAACACAGGACCCGAGCCACATCTGTGACCTACCCCACAGCTCATGGCAACACCGGATTCTTAACCCACTGAGCAAGGCCAGGGACCGAACACGCAACCTCATGGTTCCTAGTCGGATTCGTTACCACTGCATCATGACAGGAACTCCAGTACTGGCCATTTCTTAAGAAGAGTTAAATCTCTTATTTCTTTTTCTTAGTGAATTTCCTGAACATCATACAGCTGTCATTATTGACTCCAGAATCCCAACACTAGACATTTTGTTTGTTTACCTTCAACAGAAACTGTCACTATGTTAAGGAGGTATACTTTTAATTTTATTTTGCTAAACATTTTCGTAAATATTTTTACCATTCATGAACATAAATATAATTTTCCTGAAATCAAACCATTCTGATTTTTAAAAATAAACTGTGCTGGATTATATATATATACACACACACATCCCATTTATGTAAATGTATCTTTATATCATTCCCAATTTAAAAATTCTTTTCTTTGTCTTTTTAAAAATCAGAATAACGAAACTTTGTTTTCCAAACCTTCAAACTTAACAATTTTAATTTTTTTCTATTTAATAAAAACCATTAACTATACATAACAATCCTTAAATACCTTACTATTAGGAAACAAGTATTTTCATACATGCCTAGGAGTTTGCTAAAAGAGCATTAAACTCTGTGGAGGGTAATCTAGTAAAAGCTATCAAAATTTCAAATGCACGTACTATTGACTCATCAACTCTATTTCTAGCAATTTATCTTAACAGCTCTATGAGCACATATGTAAAATGATAAATCTTTAAGTCAACCTACTAAATGCAACAACAGAATGCAGGTTAAAGTAAACTATGCCATACTTCCATATGATTAAAAAACAACAATAAAATGGTTGAGGTAGCGCCCCCCACTCAATTCATGTCTACCTGGGGCTTGTGAGTGTGAATTGGAAATAGTGTCTCTGAAGATAAGGTCACGGTGGATTAAGATGGGCCTTCAGTCCAGTGACTAGTATCCTTGCAAGAAAAGGAAAATCTGGACTTCAAGACACAAAGAGAAAAAGGCCATTTGACAACAAGAGATAGTGATTGAAGTGAAGCCAAAGAATGCCAAGGATTGCCAACAACCACCAGAAGCTAGTGAAAGGCAAGGAAGGGTTTTTCTCAAGGTCTTGGAGGGGGTATGAACCAAAAATGTCTTGACAGAAACTCCCATGTATTAAAATAGGGTCTTCTGTATATAACTATGCATAGTACAATTAGGATGATTTAAAAAATCAGGATAATAGTGATTTATTTCTTTAGCATTAACTGGATAATTTATGAGATTCAGTCTTAGATTAGAAGCATTCTGCTTTTTTTCATACAGAAAATTAAGCTGTAAAATCAGAAGACTGCTTTTAACATAATTTTCTGGTTTATGTGTTTTTTGTTTGTTTGTTTTTTTAAATTTCCAAACCAGATTATAGATTAGATACATAAACTATCTACCAACTCTGGCTACCAACGACTTCTAACAAATAACAAACAAAACACTAAAGCTATGAATATTCAAAAAGTATAAGTACTTAAAGGAAATCCAACTTAAGAGTTTAATTTTCAGAAGTCTAAGTTTTCTCTATTCTGTGTAAAAAGAATAGGGAAAACTGTGGATTAATGTTAGTAGGTCTAGAGAGATATTAAATCATGATTTTAATGCAAGCTACTGATGTAACATGTCTACTAGAATAATTTAAATGAATGTACTATAGTTACTAATAAAGGAACCAGTATTAGTGTCATATCTAAGTTGAGATGGGAAATAATTGTATGATATTCCTTGCTGATCAGACCTCATTTGGAATAAGGTCTGGCTCTTTTTGTTTTTAAAACAAAATTTAAAAAATTATTTTTGGTTTGGGATAGAAAAATCAATTTCAGAAAAAAAGATCACTCAAAGTTTGACTTCCTGTAGATAAATTGAGTAAAATATTGCTATATATTCCTCTCAACATATTTTTTGCTATGTATATAATACATTTTTAGTATATAAATGAAGCTGTATTAATCATTAATCACTGAACTTTGTGAATATCCGTCTCAATAAATATATGTATTTAATGTCATCTGTCACAGAATATTCCGTAATACATAAATAACTCACAAAATTCTCTATTGTTAGTATCTGATTTTTTCTGATTTTTGTTAATGTAAGAAATATAAGGATAAATAGTCCTTTAAAGGCATTTTTCCACATTTTAACTTATTACTATAAAATAAATTTATGAAAACAGAAATGTTCAAAGAGTATAGGAAGACTTTTGAGATTTCTTTTAAACTGTCTTCAAGACAGTCTTATTAATGTAATTTCTTACATTCACATTTGAATGCTACGTTTTAAAATAACATTTACATGAAAGCTATTTTTACTCATCTGAAAAGGCTATCTATGAAAAAGGGGCCCAGGTACTTGTTCTTGCTTTAGAGAGAAAATATAGATTCAGCTATGCCAGCAAAAGGTGGCAGGTTTGATCTCTGAATTTAAGAATTTAGTAACAATACAGCAGCCAAAAGACGGCGACTTCTCTGTGTTCAGTGATTAGCAAAGGCTCATTGTTAAGTAGGTCACTTTGGGCATCAAGTATGACTAGCTGACCTAAGATTCCTTCTCATTTTGTTTGGATGATTTTATGTTGCTTTAGCTTCAGCTTTGTCTTACTTGACTTGTTTCTCTTTTTTAATACATGCCTTTACTTTTTCAGAGTACTTTATGTGTATATAAATGGGCTATTTTCAACTTCAAAAACTTTATATTTTATTCAATGATTTCTATCTTTGCTATTCCTTAATATGGGCAAAGTATAACTGGCAATAATACTAAACCCCAATATTTGTCTAAATGTCACTGTATTCTATTTCCTGTTTTATCATTCCAAAGAGTCAGAAGCTAAAGATACAACCAGAGGAGCAGGGCTGAAGCAGTGTTTGTTTAAATGCATCCTGCCGAGGCTGGGAAGGTGAAGATAGTATCAGACAACTATATTCTCCAGAAGCTATTCATAAGTAAATTTGGATAAGTGTAAACAAAGATTAGAGGGGTCTAATGTTACATTTTTTCTCCTATGGATTTAAAAACAAAACAAAATACACCAGAACAATAAATTCTTCAAAAATCCATGATCAACCCATGAAATAGGCAGTGAAATGACATGGGAAGAGAATCCAACATCAATGGGCCCAAAAAAGCAAATGAATGAAAAGGAAGAATATATCTTGACAGGGAAACATAAATATACATATTCAGAACTGCAACTTAAAAACAGACATATACAAAAATACGATACCTTTTAAAATTGCACCTCACAAAATCAAATACCTCGGAATACACCTGACCAAGGAGGTAAAGGACCTATATGCCGAGAACTATAAAAATTTAATCAAAGAAATCAAAGAAGATGTAAAGAAATGGAAAGATATTCCATGTTCCCGGATTGGGAAAATCAATACTGTAAAAATGGCCATACTACCCAAAGCAATCTACAGATTCAATGCAATCCCTATCAAATTACCCAGGACAGTTTTCACAGAACTAGAACAAACAATCCAAACATTTATATGGACCCACAAAAGACCCAGAATCGCCAAAGCAATCCTGAGAAACAAAAACCAAGCAGGAGGCATCACTCTCCCAGACTTCAAGAAATACTACAAAGCCACCGTCATCAAAACAGTGTGGTACTGGTATCAAAACAGACAGACACACCAATGGAACAGAAGAGAGAACCCGGAAATAAACCCTGACACCTAGGGTCAATTCATCTTTGACAAGGGAGGCAAGAACATAAAATGGGAAAAAGAAAGGCTATTCAGCAAGCATTGCTGGGAAACCTGGACAGCTGCATGCAAAGCAATGAAACTAGAACACACCCTCACACCATGCACAAAAATAAACTCCAAATGGCTGAAAGACTTAAATAGACGACAGGACACCATCAAACTCCTAGAAGAAAACATAGGCAAAACACTCTCTGACATCAACATCATGAATATTTTCTCAGGTCAGTCTCCCAAAGCAATCGAAATTAGAGCAAAAATAAACCCATGGGACCTCATCAAACTGAAAAGCTTTTGCACAGCAAAGGAAACCCAAAAGAAAACAAAAAGACAACTTACAGAATGGGAGAAAATAGTTTCAAATGATGCAACCGACAAGGGCTTAATCTCTAGAATATACAAACAACTTATACAACCCAGCAGCAAAAAAGCCAATCAATCAATCAATGGAAAAATGGGCAAAAGACCTGAATAGACATTTCTCCAAAGAAGATATACAGATGGCCAACAAACACATGAAAAAATGCTCAACATCGCTGGTTATAAGAGAAATGCAAATCAAAACTACCATGAGATATCACCTCACGCCAGTCAGAATGGCCATCATTAAGAAATCCACAAATAACAAGTGCTGGAGGGGCTGTGGAGAAAAGGGAACCCTCCTGCACTGTTGGTGGGAATGGAAACTGGTACAGCCACTATGGAGAACAGTTTGGAGATACCTTAGAAATCCATACATAGAACTTCCATATGACCCCGCAATCCCACTCTTGGGGATCTATCCGGACAAAACTCTACTTAAAAGAGACACGTGCACCCACATGTTCATTGCAGCACTATTCACAATAGCCAGGACATGGAAACAACCCAAATGTCCATGGACAGATGATTGGATTCGGAAGATGTGGTATATATACACAATGGAATACTACTCAGCCATAAAAAAGAATGACATAATGCCATTTGCAGCAACATGGATGGAGCTAGAGAATCTCATACTGAGTGAAATGAGCCAGAAAGACAAAGACAAATACCATATGATATCACTTATAACTGGAATCTAATATCCAGCACAAAGGAACATCTCCTTAGAAAAGAAAATCATGGACTTGGAGAAGAGACTTGTGGCTGCCTGATGGGAGGGGGAGGGAGTGGGAGGGATCGGGAGCTTGGGCTTATCAGACGCAACTTAGAATAGATTTACAAGGAGATCCTTCTGAATAGCATTGAGAACTTTGTCTAGATACTCATGTTGCAACAGAAGAAAGGCTGGGGAAAAAAATGCAATTGTAATGTATACATGTAAGGATAACCTGACCCCCTTGCTGTACAGTGCGAAAATAAAAAAAAAAATAGATATATTTTATTAGTACTAAAACAAGAATTACATAAATACAGAATAAACTATACTATGTTTAAAACATAGATCAGGTAATACTGCTTTTCTCTGGAAGTGTGGAATAAAGAAGGAAAGTTCAAAAGTTGCATAAAAATACAGGATCATTAAAAATGGTCAGGTTTTAAGTTCTTAATACACAGTATGCATGTTTATTCCATCAAAATGCTGAAATATAAGCTTTTTATAGATATATAGGTCATTCCAACTTACCATTTTAGGTATTTTAAAATATCTACCTTTAGAAGATACGATGCTCCATCCACTTCTGCTTTGCCCAAGAGCTGACAAGTCAGGTCAAAATACTGCATTGGCTGAACATCACACAATTTCACTAACGTTGAGGAAGGTGAAATGTGAGTAGATGCCCAAACACGTAAGGCTTCCACCATTTTGTGGTCCTCGGTGGTGAAGTTAAAACACTTGCTTGAAGTACGAGGTATAATAGGAGCTCCTAAAGTTCCCTCGAATGTCAAAGATGCAAAACCAGAGCTGGTGATACCTTGAGTCTCCTTTTTATATACCTGGATCTAAGAGAGTGGGCAAACAGAAAACAAAACAGAAACAAACAAAACAGGTTACTGATCTAGAGCCTAGGAAGTAGAGACACTTGAGAGAGTATAAAATCTTGCCTACATAGTCAATAGAGGACATAACTGTTTACATATTCTGTTTAATTAGCAAACTAAATTACAAAATCTACTGGGCTATATTAATATGCACAGGCACCATGATAACTGTAAAACACTACCCAAAACTTATTATTTTTTAAGAGCTGGGTGGTAGACTACCTAATATTATCAAGCTTGAACTTTTGCTAACAAAATACTTATCAGGTTTTTTTTTTTTTTTAGGCTGCACCCACAGCATGCAAAAGTTCTCAGGACGGGAATCAAACCCACGCCACAGCAGTGACACAAGCAGTGACACTGCCAGATTCTTAACCCATCAAGCCACCAGGGAACTCCTTTATTAGTTTATTAAGGTAAAATTTATAAAAGGAAACAAGATAATACGTAACAGTTACTTATGAATGTTATAGGGAAAACTAGAATACTTAAAATATAGAGTCTGAAGTGAATAGAATGCAGCTGAGGCTAAGGTTTCATCAGTCTAGCTGAGAGAGCTGAGATAATGCCTTCAAGATGTTGAATTTTGTGGCTCAGTTATTAGATGCACATGCATTTATGATTGTTAAATTGTCTTTATAAAGCAACCCTTTAGAACTTGTGAAATGCCCTTTTTAGTTTCCCATACTACTGTCTGATATTAATAAATATATTTATAAGTTCATTGGAAATTAGAAAATATACCGAACTGAAGGATACCTAAGTTGTGATGTGTTAAAACTTGTTGGATATAACTAAAGTAGTAGACAATTTTATAGGCATAAATGAATATATTACAAAAGAAGAAATGTTAAAAATGAGAAATTTAGACTTCTATCCCAAGACATTACACAAAGAATATTTTCTGAAACCCAAGGAAAGTAGAAGGAAAACTTAAACAAGGTAAGAGAAACAGAAACATATAGTAGAGTAAGTCAAAATTAAAAACTGGTTCTTTGAAGAGATTAGTAAATATGATAAAGCTAGAAAGACTGATCTGGAAAAAAGAGAAGAAATTATAAGAGAAGTTATAACATCAAGCCTGCAAAAATGGATTGATCATTACAAATCCTATAAACACCTAAAAAATAAATAACATTATGACCAACTTTATATCAGTAATCTGACAATCTGGATGAGAAAGACAAACTTTTCTAAAAATTAAATATATCAAAACTGATACAAAAAATAGAAAATCTGAATAATCTCATTCCTCATAAAGAAATGTTAACTAATTAATAACACATCAATTAAAAAAATCACCAGGCTCAGATAGCTTTATCAGTGTATTATTCCAAGCATTTAAGTAAGAAAACCCCAGTAATCTTGCACAAACTCCTCTAGAATTGAAAAAGAGGGTACACTTTCTATTTTCATAAGGCAGCACAGCTTCAATTTCAAAATGTGTCAAGGATATTATAAAAAAGAAAATTAAAGATCTAATACAACAGGAAAATAATAAAAGACTTCAAATAAAATGTAGGGACAAGCTTCATAAACTGGAGTAGACAAAGAGTTCTAAAACTATTAACATATTGATTAGCTGGTTTAAAAAAAAACACATACTATCTAATAGCTCTACTTTCTTATTAAACTTTTTTTTTACAGGATGCAACTAGTCTGAATGATGGTATCCATCACATTTCTGTGGAAGGAGGTCAGGTAATTGGTTCAAATGAAGAGGTTTCCTAACAGAAATCATTTGAAGCTTGATTTACATTTCTTCTTATCTCTTTAAATGCCTGATGTTATGTTCTAACAAGGCAACCACATAATTAGTGCTAACTAGTTTTAGTGAACAATATGGAGTTCTGTTCAAACAAACAGAAGTTCTAGACAGTATAATTTATACCTTCAGCCTGTGAAAGCGAACAATATCTCCATTTTTATAAATTACTGGAAGGGCTTCATAATTTCCACTGAAGAACAGGCAGGTTAACTTTACATTTGTCTGGTCCACAATTGTTACAACCGAGCAATAATCTGGAAAACACAAAAATATTTTACCTGACTTTTTGCATTTTAAAACGTTCGACAAAATAAGAAAAATGCTGAGTTCAAAACACCAATCTTTATTTCTCCTTGTAATTGCCTTCTAAGAAAAAGATCAAATCACATGAAATTTTCTTGTCTCTCAAAATGCACTGCCAAATTTCCAAGTGTTCCAAGAAAAGTAATTTTATAAAGTTTAGTAGAATAAAAATAAAAACCCTACTTAATATAAATTGTCTGAAGATATAACTTTTTATTACCTCAAAGTTTTGAAACCATGAAGCAGATAAACAATTCAATAATATAATTTATAAAGCAAACATAATTAACTTTGGAGTGAAAACAAAAGACCAAAGATATTTGCAGCAAATGTGATGAACAGTCAATATACTTCATAAAGATACTAGGAAAACTGGTTATAAACCCCAAGACTTTACAGTAAATGTGAAATTCAAATGAACAAACAATTCATAGAAAACTCAAAAGGGAAAACGATGGTTTGCTAATTATCTACAAAAGGTTACACATTAGGAGGGGCATTTTATACAAGTAGGCCAAAAAAAAATTGATAGGTTGCCATGAAAGCAGTAATTTCAAACACTGATAGCAGCAAAAACTGTAACAGATGCTGCCTTTTAATATACACGTTTCCGAAACTGTGAGAAAACGTGTTTTCTTTCCTTCCCAGTACTGTAGTATGAATGACAGCACAGAGATAGAAAAGGATAAACCCAGAGAGGAGAAGGGAATGAAGGAAAGAGGGAGAAGATATCAACAGATTTCAGGAAGTTGGGAAAGTAAATGTTTAAGAGGAAGCTTATCAGAAGATACTATAAAGTGGCTACAGCAAAGACAGAGCCATTTACATTAAGGGTGGGAACGAAAAATAGAGCCCAAATCAGGGCTAATGAAAAGTTTACACACACAACTGTTTCACTGACCACCTATCCTAACCTCCACTCTCCCTGAAACTGACTACAGGTAGGCAGACAGGGTATCTTAGTCTTTACAGGCAGCCCTTCCCAGAACACAGGCTGTTTTTCAAGGGAGTTTCACTGATAGACCAGGAAATGTTAAGCCTTTTGATTTGAGTGTTAGCATCCAGAATAAACCTCTCTGCATTATCACATGTGGGTCTAGAGCCTGATAGATGGCTCTCTTTCTGCCCATTTTCAATAATCCAATCATTGTGCCCTATTTATCTCTATCAGATTTCCCATTTAAAAAAGATCAAGCTGGAAAAACAAACTTCTTACATACAAAGCAAAGGAAACAAATGTCTACAATCTAACAAAAGACAGAGCAAAAATGAGTGGAGCAGGGAGAGGAACCCAGGGTATGCCAAGAGAAGCAACCTCAGGGGACTGCACAAAGAAAAACACAACAGGTGTGTGTGCCAGGGTGTGTATGTGCGTGTTCAGAATTCTAAGTGGGTAAGAGGAGTGGCTCTATGTGCTGGTGGAGATTGATGTAGAGGAGCCTCCTGCCCCCAGCTGTGTTTTAATCTAAGTGACTCTATGTGAATGAAAATGGCATCTCCTTAGACTGCATATACTTGTGCACTTTATATCTGAACTGTCATATGCTAAGTCCCTGTTCCTAGTATACCTTCTTCCTCTTGGCTTGCATTTTCTCTTTTCAAAGTACCACCTGTGACTTTCAGCGACTGGTGTTCAAAACCTTTTATAAAATAAGATTTTATTAACAAAGAAAGAAAAAAGAGAACCTTTCCACAGAGCAAGAAATTTCTTGAAAGCCAAAAAATCTACCCTGCATACATACACAGAGTGATGAAATATTGAGAATTTTCAGGCATATGAGACTTAATTCAGTGAAGATATTAATAGTGGTGGGAGCAGAGTGAATGGTATGCAACAGAAGAATCGCCATAGAGAAGCTATAGGTGAATCACCAAGCTTGTATAGACTGAATAAATCCCTCTAGAATTTTAATCTCCTTAGAAATTACCTCCACCACCCTAGAATGCTGAATATCTCACTGATGGTTATTATTCTGTATTTTAGCAGCAAGGAACTCTACTTAGTCTCTGCTTTACTGTTGTCCAATCCAATTTTTTAAAAACATTTACATAAATTAGCCTAAAATTTATTGAGTAAATAAATTTTACTTAGTATTAGGTATACCTATAGTGCAGGAAGAATATTAAATGAACACGAACACCTTCTCCGATGAAGTTTACATTTTCCTTATATTGATTTACAGCCTTAAAAACTAATGCTGTAATCTCAGCTTGTGTGTTATTTTACATGCCAACATTTGCTAGTGTACAAAGTTTATACTCTCTGTATACGTAATGGTTCCATCACAATAAAGGCAGAATTAATGATCTAGATGACATTTTCGAGAATAACTGGAAACTGACATTTAAGCGTGGCACTGGATAAACAGCCAACCTTAAGATGTCTTTGGATCTTTGGTCAACAGCACATTAAGCATTCAAATTTTAGAAAAGTGGTAAAAACAAAAGATTTTATAAATTTCATACTCAACATTGTAGTTCCACACATAAGAGACTTTAAATTTTAAACCATGACTGAAGTTTTACCAGAGTCTGAAATTATGCTTAATGTTAAAGGATATTAGATTTTGGTAAAAGATATTTATAGTTCTAAATATAGTTTGGTGTTATCAAATAGTAATTAATAATGTGCAAAATAAAATGTCAACATTCCAAATTAATTTATAGAAATGGAATAATGTACTTTACTTCTAAGAAAAAAAAACAAAACACAAAAATATAGTACTTATGTTAAGCAAGGTATCTTATTTCCAGGCCTATAATGTGGGGGAAATTTCATTATTTAGTGGTCAGCAATTACTGAGGATTTACTCTATGCCAGGTAATGTGCTAAGCAATTTATATGCATCATATCCCTGAACTCTTAGGTAGTTGGATGCAGCAGTTTACAAACAAGAGAACTTAGTTTCCTAAAAAGTCTAGGTTATGACCCAAGTGTGAATGTCTTATAAGTCATATGTAACTCAGTGTATCTGATTCTTGTTTCTACATTTAACCAGAACACTGCACTGTCTCCAAGTTGCATGTTTCTTAAAAACATAATAATCTCAAAGAAAGTAAAATATTATGCTCAAAACTATGATGGAGGCTTGAAAGTTTTTCTAAGTAGGAAAACTATATCAACTATATTATTTACTATTTCATACATTTGTCTTGAAATATATTAAGGGAGAGTTCATTACTGAAGAATTAGTGTATCATTATAATGAAGCTTCACCTATGAATTTATTACAGAAACAGAACCCACAAACATTATCACAGAAAGAATCTACAATTAATTCATTCTTATGTGTATATGTATTTTTATATTCTTTGGAATAATTATTTTTTGACTCATAAGCTGAAGGAAAAGAAGAAAAGGAGACAAAAACGAGTGTCTCCTGAGGTATTTGAACAAGAGGTAATTCCTAGTGAAAAGATAAAGGCAATAAAAGAAGATGTGTATCTAAGTGTGAGGCTATTTAAAGAGGAGTTAAATGAATTGTGAGTGGTAAGAAGAAAAAGGAGAGCACAGTATTATAAATCAGGAGTTGGTAAACTACGGCCCACAGCCCAAATCCAGTCCACCACCTATTTATTATTTTTCCAAAGCATTCAACTTGTTTTCAAAGACACCAGTCTTTTCACATTTATACTCATCTGTTTATAGAGGATTTAATGAAATTACTTAGAGTAACAAGTAAAAGGAGCACAAAAAGATTTGGAAAAGTAATTGTAAGAACAGAATTCTTACGAGAATACAATTCCACTAGATGGAGCAGAAATAAGTAGAGGCAGATGGGCTAATCAATTCCTAGTCACCAATTCTAGTCATCAGTGCTCAGGATGACAAAAGCATCAGTAGAACAGTTTAAAGGATGGAGTGGAGAACATTGTTCATTTGTCAAATTAGATAAGAGGTTCCTTAAGAAAGCATCTAATTTAAACAATAACTTAGCTGTGAGAAGACACCCAATGTGTCATTAAATAAACTATATAAATAATTATTGCATAACAAATGATACATGTGTACATGGGATATATTTCTCAGAACAGTGACAGTATATAGAAGACTTCTGAAGAATGCTGGAAGGAAAGCAGATAATCTTCAGTCAGAAAACACAGATAGGCTTCCAGATTTAGTATTAAGTCTTCACAGTTCACAGCATCTTTGACACACAACAGGTGACCAACCATCTTTACTAAATTAATGCATATCATTACCTAAAGCGAATATGTGGTACCTATAAAAATTCTCCCTGAGGCCTACTGTAGACTGAAAATCCTTTAGCCTCTTTGTGCCTCAATTTCCTTATCTAAAAAATGGGGAAAATGATAGCATTCACCTCATATGATTGTTAATATTAAGTAAGTAATAAGATGGAAAGTGCTTAAAAGAGCACACAGAACATGGTTAAATGCCAGATATAAGAGCTGACCAGTGGTGATGGTAGTAGTGGCAGCAGCAGCAACAGCAGCATTTCTATACTGCTAATTAATGATAACATTCTTTTACTTTTTTTTTTTAAGGCCAAGCATGTGGCATATGGAAATTCCTAGGCTAGGGGTCAAATTGGAGCTGCAGCTGCAGGCCTACGCCACCACCACAGAAATACCAGACCTGAGCCACATCTGTGACCTACACCAAAGCTTACAGCAATGCTGGATCCTTAACCCACTGAATGAGGCTGAGGATTGAACCTGCATCCTCATGGACACTGGTTGGTTTCTTAACCCACTAGAGCCATAAAGAGAACTTCCTCTTTTCTTTCCTTTTTTAAAAAAATAATCAATAATGCTTTATTATAAATTTCAAAGTTGCTAAGAGACTAGTTCTTAATTGTTCTCACCACAAAAAAGAAATGATAATTATGTGAAGTGTTAGCTGATGCTGAAATGGTAACCACATTTTAATATATAAATGTATTAAATAAACATATTATACATCTTAAACTTATACTATATTATATATCAATTGTATCTCAATAAAGTTTTACTGTTAGACTAAATTTTAATTAATTTTATAGAGGAGCCTTATTAGGTATTTTATTTTTTATGTTAAGAAAGAATAGAGAATCTCATATTTTTATATTAAAATATCTAGGATGCCATGAAGGTAAAACCAGGTAAAATTTTATACCAATTTGAAATGAACTAGAACTAATACTTACATAATAATATATACTACCTCTGAGGCACTAGAATAGTGCTTTAAATATATTGAGTCTGGTGAGTGGCTACTTCCATTGGTCTCATTGAATAGGTAAGGAAACTGAGGCAAAAGTGGGGTACATAGCTAGCAACATATTGAACATAACATTCTTTTTTAATGAACTCAGATATGACCGTAGAATCTGTTTTAACAAAGTTCCTGAAGCTACTCTGCCAGGATACAGTGCCAAACTGATCACTGTCAGTTCATGAAATGGTTAAACATAGACATAAGGAACTGCAAACGAATTTCAACTTGGATTTCCACTGGAATCGCAACTAGTTGCTTTTAGATATGGTGCTATGAATCTTCCACAGAGAAATATCTTGCAGTTAACAAGAGTATCTGGTCCTCAGGAAAAACTTCACTTGGAACACAGTTTCTGAAAAGCTACAACGTGGAAAATTGCATTGATCACTTACTCAAAAATCTAAAATGCTGCTGCTGTGGCATGGGTTCAGTCCCTGAACGGGGAATTTTGACATGCTGAAGGTGTGGCCAAAAACACACAAACACACACAAAAAGGCTTTTTGATTATGACAGAATTGCGAGAGAACTTGTCTCTATAGGGTAATTCTATCATGATCAAATTGCAAACAAGTAGGAATTGGCCCTATCCCTTCCCAGTTCACAATAAAAATTATGGATAATGAATTGCTTGAAAGTGAAGCTCTACCAACCTTAACTTAGGTCAATAATCTCTAAACTTGATTCCAGGGAACAAGAATTTCAAACAGTAAGAATCAAAGTACATTAAAAAGGCTTCCATGTTTGAGTAATTTCAAGCAAAAATATGTTAAAAATAAAGTTAAATAGATTTATTTATTAAAACTTTTCAGAGGTGATAAAGTGCTAATAATGTATCATGAATCTCAAGAGCCAAATACAGCATGCAAAATTTCCCATTTTTTCATAGAATGTTTCACAGAACTGGGTTTCTCCCACTGAAAATGCTTTGCTAAAAGCTTATGTAGATTAGATATGAAAGTCATTTTAAAAGAAGTACTACTGAGAAAAGTGGAGAGCTTATAGCCTCACTTGATGAATTGGCAGACAGCTCTTCAGGATTAGTTTACTGCTGTTTTGGGACTTTCTCTTCAGCAGATTTTGCCTCCCTATTATCTACCCTATCTCCTGGCAATCCGCTGTTCTAGACTTTTTGCCTCTTTTTTGCCTTCTTATCTCCTCCTTGTGGTTACTTACAAGAGATTAAAAAAAAAAAAAGCCAAAATAGTAAAGTCCCATTTGAATGTTTTCTGATATCGAACCAACTGCTACACTGACTTCCTCCACCCCTTCCTACAGGGGAGGAAAGGGGTGGCATCCTTACTTCACCAGAAAATGCAGAGGGGCAGCTGCCATCTTGAAGACCGTTTCCCAATTTAATTACATTAACTGTAAAACCAACTAACCAAAATAAACTTTGAAGCAATCAGGTGAGATAAAACCCAGTCAAATATGTATGTAACCTTATAACTTGTCCTTAATAATGCAAGTAACTGGCAACCTCTAGAGCAAAGGCCCAAAGACAATCAGAAAAGTCTAATATAGCTTCCATCTTCTTTATACTAAAGTTTATAGGCATTTTTACTATTTCCTACACAAATGAGTAATTTTAAGCCATAAAATGATAATCAAGGCTTTCCTTTTTGTTTAGAATGTCCAAAAGTATTAAGCACTTGGTTTTATACTATTATGGATAGACAGAAACGCTCATAAACTTGCACTACAAGTGACAGATTTAAGTGGACCAACATGAACAAAAAGCCTGTATGTTTCATTGTATGTAATATTCCCTCCCCCATAAAAAACTGTAAATAGACAATGAATTCTAGTTATTGCTACTGATACAGGTGCTAAAATATTTAGGGATTATATGTATGAATATCTTCAACTTACTCTGAAGTGGATCACAAAAGAAATCAATTAATGGATCCACTAATGATGGTGATTTTATATGGGTGTTCATTGTATAATTCCTTCAAATATTTAATATATTTAAATATTTTATAATAAAATTCTGAGAAAAATAATTCATAATTGTTTTCACTTAAACGCATAATTTTTAAATTAAATACTTCCTGTATAATAGTATTTTCATTAGTTATTTGACTGGAATATCTTTATAGAATCTTTTGACCTGTTAAATTCTCAAAAAATTCTGAATTAGTTATATCAGAATTTAAAAGGTGTTAAACTTATCCATAGTACCAAAAAAGAAAGAAAATAGTTTGACAGTATTATAAAGGATAATATTATGAAGGATAATAAATAAATCAATAAACTATAACTTTGACCTTTGTTCTTTTCTCAACTTGGAGTATTCTCCTATCTATAACTCTGACATGAATCTTATTTGCAGTTATAGAACGTAACTGTGGGTGGTACAGAAGTTTTTCAGTAGTACCATGTATACTGGAAAACAGAAAAGAGTTATCAGAAGTCTGATGAGTCTGCTAAAAACTGATGGACAGCTGTTGAGGTGTGGTAAAGACCGGAGTGTACACACTCTGTTTATGTCTCAATGATCAGAACTATTTCTAGTGTTGATAGAAATTCCCTTATATTTCTAAGTCCTCATTCTATTGCTGGTGTATGTTCTCATTAATCTTTTGCTTGAATCTAATTTATACATAACACATACCACATATAAATACAATAAATCTTTCAAATTTTTGGCATAAAAGAGAGCCTTCTTATCACGACAATTTCTGCAAAGCAGAGAATATGTACCTGGTCAATCATTCCACTCTAAAAATCAGACTCACTGTTTTTTAACTAGCAATAATACCCAAGCACAGACACAAATCCTATGAAGTCCTAATACTGTTTTCCAAATAAAGCAAAATATTTCAAATTCCTAAAAGAATTAAAAGTATAAAACAATAAGGAATATTCCAATGTATAAATTAATTTTCACTTTTTTTCATTCCAGACTCCTATTTTTTCTATCCTTTTCATTTTTTAACCAAAAAGAATTTTTTTTGTTTTTTTTTATTCAGGGAATGGGAAATGTGAAGCCAGGGTTATCATATAACTCTCAGAATACTGGAAGTTTTTGAGGAAACTTTAAAAACTGTCTATTTTTTAAGTCACTTCTTTAGAAGTTATACATTTCAGGAGAATGTCCCTTATTTTATTTATTTATTTACTTATTATCTTGAATGACTCTTGTTTTAAAAACAACTCTGCCCTCAAATAAACTTATAAATTCAAAAAGTAACATTAATATATCCATACCCACTATAATTCAGTGTTACACAACTCACCAAAAAGCATTTCAAAAGTATTCACAACAGAGCCTAGAAAACCATATCAATAAATTAAATTGTTTTTCCTTTTTCAAGTAATTACAGCAATATACTTTATAAACACTTGGTGTAGTAACTGAGGGAAAGGCACATAAATTATTGCACTCAAAGAAATACTGCACACTGAAAAGACAAATTGAAAAAATTATAAAATCCCCCTATACAGACACTATTTCTCAGATTTTATTTCTCCATTTCTACAGCTTTAATTTTGGACCACTGTTATAATATGGAATTCTTTTTCTCATCTTCATGTTTTGTTTTCCCTACATTAAATCGCAAAAAATTAAAACAGCATTCTTGAAATATGCCACTACTCTTAGTATGGATATTTCTGAGTTGTTAAAAAAGGCTCACATTTAAATATATACAGATACAAAGATGTGTATATAGTTAATCAGAGAACTAGTAAGTAAAAAACTACTTTATCAACATCAAGGATTGTAAAAACAGAATTTAAAAATACTCCATTTGAAATTTACTTCTTAGTATATTAAATATAACTTTAAGTATTTTCTTGCGGGCATGCCCCCACACAATCAATTCAGTTACTGAGCTATACGCCGAGATAGACTTACGGTAGCAATATTCTTCAAACTGTCATCTACCTGCTGCAAAGAAAGCACTCTAGAATAGCATCGCTAAACATGAGGGTATTCTTTCTCAGACTCTCTTAAGGTTATCTATAAAATAAGGAGGAGTTTCAAAATAAAATTTTATATACATATTTTATATACATATTTTTAGGATGTATATACTTATAAAAGAAGGAAACAAAAACTCAGATTCAAGAAACAACCAGCATTAAAAAAAAAAATCTGTCCAATAATTTGCTCTCAAGAACAATAAAGGCAAGTAGCAATCTAAATGAAATATTAGTTTTCAGGTTCTTTTACAAATTAACATTATAAGCTACTCATTTTAACAAATACTAACAAGGCAAACTGCTAGAATAAGTTTTATTGAACTGCTCCAAAGAAGTGGTGCTCTATCAAATAAATAAATAAACAATCCTTTAATAAAAATATTTATTTTCTCTATGTCTCTTTTTTTTTAAGGATTAAGTACAGGTTTTATTTAGTTTTTTTGATTTTTTTTTATTTAGTTATTTTGATTTTTTTAATAGTTATTTCCCCAACACAATTTTTTTTTCCTACTGTACAGCATGGTGACCCAGTTATACATACATGTACACATTCTTTTTTCTCACATTATCATGCTCCATCATAAGTGACTAGACATACTTCCCAGTGCTACACAGCAGAATCTCATTGCTAATCCATTCCAAAGGCAGTAGTTTGTATCTATTAACCCCAAACTCCCAATCCACCCCACTTCCTCCCCCTCCTATCACTTATATCTGGAATCTAATATAAGGCACAAATAAAACTTTCTACAGAAAAGAAAATCATGGACTTGCAGAACAGACTTATGTCTCATTTTTGACTCATTCCCAAATGAAGGAAAAATAAACTCATGAAACTACAGTCAACGTACAACTTCATATTTTAATAATAAAGTTAAAAAACTAAAAGATAATTTCAGTCTATGTTCTTGGTAGTTAATATCGGCAGGGAAGGTAGGGAAAGTAGAAAGGATGTTTAATAAATCAGTATTCTTTCTTACTTTATAATACATAACCTCTAAAAATGCATATTTAAACTTTTGATAAAGGACTGACTTTAATATTTTCAGCAAGACTGTGTTTAAACTGTTGGTAATTTAATTACTTTAACACTTAGGTAATACTTCATGTAACTTGATATAAATCTGGAAAAGATAACAAATGATAAATTAAGCCCCATATTCAGCAATCTTAAGCAATTCACTTAATTTCCTCAGTATGATTAAGTGTAAATTGCCTTGGAGTTTTATTATAAGGGAGAGCTGGTAGTTCATCTAAGAAAGGTCTTTAATCAAAGAAGTATGCATGCATAAATTATATAATCCACCAAAAAAGTCCTCCATGAAAGCTGCTTTACCTCCTTTCTCTTACTGCACTGTTGTGTTTAAATCACTCAGTATTTTAGCAACAGTTTTCCATTTATATAAAAGTTTATTACTGAAACACTAAAGGCTATGGAGGCAAATCTCTGAATTAAGGCAATATTATGACATAATCTTATTTGTTTACAAGAAAACTTTCTATACAATACATGTGTAACAGCATTCTCTATTATGCTATTATGCTGGTGGGAAGGTAACATAATTTCCACTCATGATTTTATAACATTGCAAAAGATCACAGGAGGCAAGAAAGAGAAGAGAGCATAGACAGTATAACAGAGATATAGGTTCTAAAATAAAAACATGTGCACATGTGCCCGTGTACACACACACACACACACACACATATTAGAAAGATAGGTAGGTAGGTAGATAGCTATTCCACGAGTTTATAAATGTTATTCTGGAATTACATCTGGAGGAGTTTTTCTCTTATGTTTGACTCTACGTACTGAGCCACCACAGATAAGAGATGGTATACCTATGTGTAAGGATTTATACTAAGACTGGCAATGGTCTTTATCTTTACAGAGTTTGTGTTTAAAGTGCGGGAGACAAAACAATAATTTTTAGAATAACTATAAAAGTACACTGATATTGAGCAATAAAAAGGAACAGACTGTTTATGCATGCTACAAAATGGAACCTCAAGATCATTATGCTAAGTGAAAGAAGACTAGAGTTAATATGAAGTGTCTGGAAAGGTACAGAGACAGACAGCAAATCAGACTAGTACTGGGGATGGGAATGAAGACTGACTGCAAACAGAATGGAGATCTTTTTGTATGGTGTTGCTTGTTTACACCCATGAAAATAAAATTCACTCTTGCTTAAATCAGCATCAATCACCCAAATGTCAGCACCTGAAATCTTGCTGATATCTTTTGTTAACTATGATCTCCTCTTCTGTGCTATTTGTCATTAAAAGTTACACCTATTTTTAAACTGTCATTTTAATTGCAACTTCAGAGGGAGCAAATATAAACACAGTTGTTCTACCATCTGAATCTTTCTTAAAACTTGATGAAAACCATAAGCATGAACAAGATCAGAGGTTGGCAAACTATGGCTTGTGGGCCAGCTGCCTGCTATAAAAACAAGTTTTACAGCAACACATTCATTTCCATATTGCCTACGGCTGTTTTCATGTGACAAGGTAGAAAGGAGTACCTGTGACAGAGACTACCTGTCCTGCAAAGCCTAAAACACATACTATCCAGTGCTGTAAGGAAAAATTCAACTCTTAAACTACATTAATAGTGGGCTTACAAAAAGGATACTGGAAATAAAAGACTAATAACAGCATGCTACTCTGAAGCAGGAAAAGAAGCTGAAGTACTCTACAGTACCTTTTTAAAAAAAAATTTTTTATCAAGTTGATTTATGACGGTCATTTCTGATGCACAGCAAAATAACCCAGTTATATACATACATACATACATTCTTTTTTTCACATTATCCTCCATCATGTTCTATCACAAGTGATCAGATATAGTATCTTTAATACTTACTCTTACTTAATTTTTCAAAGTAATGGTATTAGTAGAAACAGCCCAGAATCAAACGCAGTAATATTTACCTGACTAATTTAAGAAATTTCAAGATTTAGTATAGCAGATAAAAGATCATGATATTCAAAGCAACTCTCAAATTATCTGTAATAAGAAAAACTGCCTAAGAGACAAAAACACCCAAAGAGACTAGCAATCCCACTCCTAAAAGATACCTAAAATATACCTAAAAGAAAAGAAAACATATGTTCACACAAAAACATACATATGAATGTACACAGCAGCATTATTTGTAATAGCAAAAAAAAAACCAGAAACAACCCAAAAGTCCATCAAATGATGAAGGGATAAATACAATGTGGTCAATACATGCAGTGGGATACCAGTCAGCAACAAAAAGAAATGAAGTACTGATAGAAACCACAACATGGTGAACCTTGAAAACATTGTGGTAAGTGAAAGAAACATTAATACGAATAGTTTAGAATAAGCTATAGACTGAAAGTAGATTAGTGGCTGCCTAGGGCTGGGAGGAAAGGGGGAGTTTGAGAGCTAAGAGGTGTGGAGTTTCCTCTAGAGGATGTGAAAATGTTGACTGTGGTGGTAGATGCACAATCCCATAAATATAGTAAAAGCTACTGAACTGTACACTCTAACTGGGTAAATTGTGTGTGAATTATATCTCAGGAAAGCTGTTTTTCTTTAAAGGGCCCATCTGTATCAGGTTAAACAGCTGCTTTAAAGCACTAAATGTATGTATTACAGTTTAAGGGCGATGTAAATTTATAGGTATTATTTTTCTTCCCTGTTTATATTTTTTCAGCTTTTACATACCATTAAAACTATTCTCACCTATTCTTAATCACAAACAAACTCTCCTCAGATTTCAAAAGGGTTACGAGCATAGTTACCAAATAGATTGTCAGCCTAAGAATACTTCCCCACTAAGCTAGTAGACATTTATTTTGTGGATACCAAGACTCATAAAATTAGGCTTCAAGTATAAGTCGAGCTTCATATTGATAAGCAACAGCCAGGAATGCCCATGGAGAGGTGGCATTCCTCAACAGTGTGAGACACTGCGAGCTGGTAAGTAGCAAAATATGTGATTTCAGCAGGAGAAACACAGCCTGTGCCATTTCTGACCCAAGTTTCCACATACATAAAAGAAACAACAAAGAAAGGCATCATAGAATTTAGTAAATAAGAGCTGTGATATTATGCAGAGAGCCATGACCCTGAAGAATACAGGCAATATGAATTTCACAGAACTAAAGAGTTAGTCTCTGTGGTTCACAAACAACTTCAGTGTTCTATATTATAATGCCTCTAAACTCTTTTATTCTTAATCTTATATTAAATATATCACTAGCTGGAGATGGGAGTGCAATAAGTCTCTCAATGGAAAGAGAGAAACTCTCTTTCATGACTTTAGAGCCTTAGGTGGTTTAAAAGTGGCAACAGGTTAAATCGTTCAAAGATCAAACCTATTTTGGAAATAGGACAATTAATAACATATTCAGCAGAACTTCACTATCTCTTGATTGGATTAAATATAAAGCTTAGCATTTACATGTATCTAGAGTTTCAAAAAATTTCACAATACGTTCATAAACATACACTACACTACCCAGTATCTTATTAGTTAGGCAAATCCAACCAGCCGCTAACCTCTACTGATCCTACTTCCATCTTGTTTTACAATCACATCTTTTTCTTCCTTCTCAGTGTCACAGCCCAGGTTCACGTCCTTTTCCTTTCATAATCAGGTTACTGTAATCATTTAATAGTGTCCATTTATCTCCATCTTTTCCTCTCTACAATACCAGCATATTACTACCATGCTGCTTTTTTCCAGTCTTGTCACTCTTCTCCTAAAATATCTCCAGGTATTTTCTACTGCACATAGAATAAAGTCCAAAGTATTTAGCCAGGAATGAGACAATACAATTTGCCACTAATACATCTCTCCAAATATATTCTCCACCATTATTCTTCAAGCACTTTACACTTCACACAAACTAACTCAGATATTCCTTGTGTCAATCCTGCAGTGCCCTGATACTATGTTGCTCGAATGTCTTCAGATCAAATCCAAAGTCTGTCACCTTTGTGACCTTAAGCTTCTTAAACTCTCTCAGGTTTTTCATCTGTAAAATGGGAATAATAAGAATCTAACACAAAAAAGCTTTTTGAGGATCAAATGAGATATAACACATAAAAAAATATTCTTACAACTTAGGCTTAATTGTATGTAATCTTCAAGGTACTGTCCATTCAGGAAGGCCCTTCTCTAAAATGCCTTCTCCAATCCCCAGAAATGTGGGTTTCTCCCCATTTTAAACCTTCACTAACAGCACACATCACTTTCTATCTTGCACAGTTTTATTTTTAGTATAACTTGAATATAGAGAGTATAAATACACACATATATGCACCTCTCTCCCTTAATAGCTCATAGATGATATTACTCAAGTCAGTATTACCTATTATTTGAATATTGAGGTAAAAAAATTGTACTGATACAAAGTTCAGACAGTAGATTTATTTTGATCCAGAATTTATCACAAATTGAAGATAGGTTTGTAAAGATTAATGTGATTCTACCAGAAGAATGTTCTGATTATCACATTTGTGTCCCTAAGAAAGATAAGACGGATGAGCCCCAAAACACAGATGCTCTTATCAGAATCTTAGGAAGAAATAAGGCAATAAAAGATAAATCTATAATTTCAAGTATAACACTACATTGAGTCTTTCTTAAAACTTTTCCATAATTATCCAAATAGCCACAAAAACACATAAAGGCATGTGAGTAAAATGTTATTCACACATTAATTACCAAAGGTCTGGTATATAATAAGGATTGTATTAGATGCTACAGAAGGGAGAGAAACTAGAGTGAAACTGATAATTAAATCACACTGTGATCAGTGCAATGACAGGCACTTTGGGATCAAACGGGGGTGCATCTAACCTACAGGCTGTTGGGATGGGGGCATGGGTGAGTAAAGCATGCTTTGAGCAGGATTTTTCAACCTTAGCAGCACTGACATACTGAGCTAGATAAAACACTGTTGGGGGAAGGAGACTGTCCTGTGCAATGTACAGTATTAAGGGGCATATCTGATACCTACGTACTAGAATATAGTTGGACCACCTGGCTGTGACAATTAAAATTTCTCCAGACATTGCCATGTATCACTGGGGTTGGGGGGGTGGAGAGCAAAATCGCCTCTATGGTTGAGAACCATAGCTTTAGAAAAATACCTAAATTCTGAAGGATGACAGTTTAGCCTGGTAAAGAAGAAATAACATTCTAGGAAAAGAGAACACCGAGAAGACCCAATCAAGAAACCAAAAGTAGACAAGGTATATGTGGAGCCCTTAAGTACCTCACTAAGGCTACTGAAAAGGGAAAAAGGCAAGAGGTTTTAAAAAAAAGAAGAGGAGTTCCCGTCGTGGCGCAGTGGTTAACGAATCCGACGAGGAACCATGAGGTTGCAGGTTCGGTCCCTGCCCTTGCTGAGTGGGTTGACGATCCGGCGTTGCCGTGAGCTGTGGTGTAGGTTGCAGACGCGGCTCGGATCCCGTGTTGTGTGGCTCTGGCGTAGGCCAGAGGCTATAGCTCCGATTGGACCCCTAGCCCGGGAATCTCCATATGCCACAGGAGCAACCCAAGAAATAGCAAAAAGACGAAAAAAAAAAAAAAAGGAGAGAGTTTTCTATGTTAGGTATCATGCCATCTGCATACAGTGACAATTTTATCTCTTCTCTTCCTATTTGGATGTCTTTTATTTCTTTGTTTGTCTAACTGCAGTGGCTAGTACTTCCAAAACTATGTTGAGTAGCAGTGATGAGAGTGGGCATCCCTGTCTTGTTCCAGATTTTAGTGAGAAGGCTTTCAATTTTTCTCCATTGAGTATTATATTTGCTGTGGGTCTGTCATAAACTGCTTTGATTATGTTAAGGAATGTTCCATCTACACCCACTTTGGTGACTTTTTATCATAAATTATGTTGGACTTTGTCAAATGCTTTTTCTGCATCTACTGAGATGATCATATGGTTTTTGAACCATACATAGAAAATCCTAAGGACTCAAATCAAAACTGCTTGAATTGATTAACAAACTCAGCAAAGTAGCAGGACATAAGATTAGCATTCAGAAGTCAGTCACATTTCTGTATACCAGCAATGAAATATTAGGAAAGGAATACAAAAATACCCGATACCTTTTAAAATTGCACCTCACAAAATCAAATACCTGGGAATACACCTGACCAAGGAGGTGAAGGACCTATATGCCGAGAACTATAAAAATTTAATCAAAGAAATAAAGAAGTTGTAAAGAAATGGAAAGATATTCCATGTTCCCGGATTGGGAAAATCAATACTGTAAAAATGGCCATACTACCCAAAGCAATCTACAGATTCAATGCAATCCCTATCAAATTACCCATGACATTTCTCACAGAGCTAGAACAAACAATCCAAATATTTATATGGACCCACCAAAGACCCAGAATTGCCAAAGCAATCCTGAGTAATAAAAAACAAGCAGGAGGCATAACTCTTCCAGACTTCAGGCAATACTACAAAGCCACAGTCATCAAAACAGTGTGGTACTGGTACCAAAACAGACATATAGAGCAATGGAACAGAATAGAGAACCCAGAAATAAACCCTGACACCTACAGTCAATTAATCTTTGACAAAGGTGGCAAGAACATAAAAAGGGAAAAAGAAAGTCTATTCAGCAAGTGGTGCTGGGAAACTTGGACAGCTGCATGCAAATCAATGAAACTAGAACACACCCTCACGCCATGCACGAAAATAAACTCAAAATGGCTTAAAGACTTAAATATACGACAAGACACTATCAAACTCCTGGAAGAGAACACAGACAAAACATTCTCTGACATCAACCTCATGAATGTTTTCTCAGGTTAGTCTCTGAAACCAACAGAAATAAGAGCAAAAATAAACCAATGGGACCTAATCAAACTGACAAGCTTTTTGCACAGCAAAGGAAACCAAAAAGAAACCAAAAAGACAACTTACAGAATGGGAGAAAATAGTTTCAAATGATGCAATGGACAAAGGCTTAATCTCTAGGATGTACAAGCAACTTACACAACTCAACAGCAAAAAAGCCAATTAACCAATGGAAAAATGGGCAAAAGACCTGAATAGACAGTTCTCCAAGGAAGATACAGAGATGGCCAACAAGCACATGAAAAAATACTCAACATCCCTGATTATTAGAGAAATGCAAATCAAAACTACCATGAGATACCACCTCACGCCAGTCAGAATGGCCATAGTTAGTAAGTCCACAAATAACAAATGCTGGAGGGGGTGTGGAGAAAAGGGAACCCTCCTGCACTGTTGGTGGGAATGTAAGCTGGTACAACCACTATGGAGAACAGTTTGGAGGTACCTTAGAAATCTATACATAGAACTACCAAATGACCCAGCAATCCCACTCTTGGGCATATATCCAGACAAAACTTTCCTTAAAAAAGACACATGCACCCGCATGTTCATTGCAGCACTATTCACAATAGCCAAGACATGGAAACAACCCAAATGTCCATGGACAGAGGATTGGATTAGGAAGATGTGGTATATGTGCACAATGGAATACTACTCAGCCATAAAAAAGAATGACATCATGCCATTTGCAGCAACATGGATGGAACTAGAGACTCTCATTCTGAGTGAAATGAGTCAGAATGAGAAAGACAAATACCATATGATATCACTTATAACTAGAATCTAAAATACAGCACAAATGAACCTTTCCACAGAAAAGAAAATCATGGACTTGGAAAATAGACTTGTGGCTGCCCGATGGGAGAGGGAGGGAGTGGGAGAGATCAGGAGCTTGGAGTTAACAGATGCAAACTATTGCTCCTGGAATGGATTTACAACGAGATCCTGCTGTGTAGCCTTGAGAACTATGTCTAGATACTTACATCGCAACACAACAATGGGAGGAAAAATTATGTACACATGTATGTGTAACTTGGTCCCCAAGCTGTACAGGGGAAGATAAACAATTGGTCCTACTGTATAGCACAGGGAATTATATCCAATCTTCTGGGATAGACCACATTCTAAAAAAAAGAATGTGTGTTTGTATACGTGTGTGTGTGTGTGTATGATCTATATGTGACTAACTTTGTACAGAAATTAAAAATAAAAAATTTTTCAAAAAGAGGAGTTAGAAATTGGAGGAGTTCCAAATTTTGTGACCTTTAAGAAAGGTAGACACAGGTACCTTCTGAGTATGTTCTCTGTCTCCTTCCCTCCCTCCAGAATTGTGTGGGGTGTACCCTAATGACACGGCCCTGCATAAAGCAAGTGATAGAGTTGGTATAATATTCCATTAATTTTGAAGAGGTTCTGCTTCCTGGCTTTGAAATACAAAATTTAAAAAGGATGCCTTTTTGGTAGGTTTTTTTCTTTTTTCCCTACCAGTGAGTTAGTAATATACTTAAATACATTTCTATTACATTCTCTATTTTCACAAACTGAAAAGCTGTCTGTTGTTAATTAGCAAGTCTGTATCCCCATGATTTAGTTTGAAACAAAGTTGAAGGAAGTTTAAACATCTCCTTAGCCTGGGGGTGGGTAGTGGGGGTAGGCTGCTCTCTGCGAAGTAACATGAATCTTACTGCCATCAAATTCTCTTAAAGGTCATATATGCCCAAAAGCTGAGTCATTCTGTGCCAAAAAATTTGCCCCCAAACTTAATATATCTTCATTTTATTTAAGTCTACTAAACTTCAGCTTCATCTAAAGGAAAATTTAAAAGCTGTGTAAGTGCCTCAAATATTATTTTTTTTTTGTCTTTTGTCTTGTTTTTGTTGTTGTTGTTGCTATTTCTTGGGCCGCTCCCGAGGCATATGGAGGTTCCCAGGCCAGGGGTTGAATCGGAGCTGTAGCCACCGGCCTACGCCAGAGCCACAGCAACGCAGGATCCGAACCGCATCTGCGACCTACACCACAGCTCACGGCAACGCCGGATCGTTAACCCACTGAGCAAGGGCAGGGACCGAACCCGCAACCTCATGGTTCCTAGTCGGATTCGTTAACCACTGCGCCACGACAGGAACTCCAAATATTCTTTATATTTTCAAAAGAAAACTGGAAGTTCCAGAAAAAAAGACTATGATTAATGTGTAAATAATATAAGAAGAATAATTAAAACTACTAATAGTAAAACTTAGAGTGAGAGGCCAACTACTTCAGCTTCTAACATATTCTTTTATAAGCTAAAACTCATTATACTTCTTCGTTAAAATCCAAACACTAGGACAAGCGACCAATTGTCCTAGTGAATTTACTGTTATGCTAAAAATTTCCTATTTATCCTATCAAGTATTAATAAGTTATTAATAACACATATCGTGTTTAACATTTACCTTACAAAATGTGACAGGAATAAATACATACACACACACACCCTTTAAGCACTCTGGTAGTTCCTTTAGTCAGAGCACACAACTGTGCCTCATGTTAGTTAGCTGATTACCTGTAGGTCTCCCTCACTTGTAAACTCCTGAGTGATTTTATCTAAAGATAACAATCTATGAGTCTATAGACAATAACTGAGTACTGTCCAAGGCTACACAATGCTGGCAAAGACAGTTTTTAATTGAATAAAGAATGTACCACAAGTTTTAAGAAAGAATGAGAAAAAGTACTGATATTTTGATTCATCAAAATAATTCAGTTATAAATTCATGAAACATAGGGTAACAGCCTAAATAAGCAGGCTAACAACTTTGTAGGGGAAAGGTCATGAGAGACAGAGTCCTAGAATATGGACAGAAAACCAGATGCAAGCCTCAAGCTTCATCAAAGAAGTCATTCCTGAATATAAGAAAGCAAGTCATACAAAGGTCTAGTGACAGGGGAAGAAAGATCTTTCTCCAACTTCATTCTCCAAGTGGAAACCTACTTCCTAATGGCATGGGAAGTACAGTCAGGATATAGCGCTGAACAAAGGTTTAGCTCTTTTCAAATCCTCAAAGAGATAAGTGATGACCAGCTGGGCTCTGGATGCCCTCCATTCCTGAAAGTAAGATGGCCAAGCCCATTTAAGAAGAATCTCAGGAGTTCCCGTCGTGGCGCAGTGGTTAACGAATCCGACGAGGAACCATGAGGTTGCGGGTTCGATCTCTGCCCTTGCTCAGTGGGTTGACGATCCAGCGTTGCCATGAGCTGTGGTGTAGGTTGCAGATGCGGCTCGGATCCCGTGTTGCTGTGGCTCTGGCGTAGGCCGGCGGCTACAGCTCCGATTTGACCCCTAGCCTGGGAACCTCCATATGCCGTGGGAGTGGCCCAAGAAATAGCAAAAAGACGAAAAAAAGAAAAAAAAAAAAAGAAGAATCTCAGCTCACTCCACTAGACATAAGTTTTTAGTTCTTAGGAAATGAAAAACTCCATGCCTGCCCAAACCAAGCTGCCCAAACCTGTATCTTATATAAAGTTTAAGGCCATCATTCAACTTTAAAAAGCAAATAAATAAAAATAAATGTCATACATTAAACCAAAATGTATATTGCAGTTCTGATCTTAACTGAATATTCAAATAAATTTGCAATCTGTGGCTCAAAGGGAGAACCTTTAATATTGTATATTTAAGTCTTTACTTATGCATATGTATTTTTCTAGGACAGGCTCTATAGCTGTCATCATATTTTCATAAAGGTACAGAACTGCAAAAAGGTTAAAACTTCTAAATATGCGCTATTGATTTTAAAAAATAACTAAATATTACATTTAATTTTATGTAATTAGATACTTTAATCTTTTTTGATGAATCAGAAGGACTTCTGGTTCTTATGGAGTACCAATGAGTCATTAATTACTCAGTAATTAATAAACTTTCTTCCAACCATTTTAATGTGGAATATGTGGGAGTTAATACACTTAAGAACTAAAAAGACAGTAACTACATAATCATTAATAGGCAAGCAATATTACTCATGCAAAGCAAAAATATTCAAAGATTATGCTACATGACATGAATGCACAAGTGCCAAGTGAAAATAGCAGTTTTACACAGTTTAGTAGTCCAGAGTTAACTGGTCTGTTTTAAGCAACAGAAAAAGAAAAAAAAAAAATCCTAGGGCCCAACATCCTTGCACTCTATCCTAAGAACTAAAAGAAAGTAAAACAGGGGCTCTCAGAAGTCCAGTATTTTGGATATAATTTTAGTAATTTGATTACCATGCTCAGAAAGTAGCTAAAACACTGAATAGCAAGAGAAAAAGTCTGTTTCTAAAAACACTGTAACATCCCAAACTGCTAGGTTTAATCAAGTTGCTTTTCTAAAAGAGAAAATTTTGATAGGAGGGGATGTATGGAAATAATTCAGCAGCATAAGTATTTTTGAGGAAAGCTAGGGAGCCACTGGTAATGTGCCACATCGTGCGGCACAAAAAGGCTGAGTTCTCTAGGGCCTCAAAATTTGGGGAAAGGAGGAAAAAAAAAGAGAGGTGAACAGTAAAATCTAATGATATGACTATTCTGACCATTGACTATTATCTCCCTTCCTCTGGACTCAAATATTTGGAGAGTAAGCATAAACAGGATTTTCTCTATTCTTCCCATTTGCACAAAGTTGGCATTATGATATTAACCAAGCAAGCATGACCATATACCATTAAGTACGGATAGAAATAGTTTATGACCTGCCTCCATTTACTTTATTTAGCAAGGACAGACAAGTAAAAACAGAGTGAAAGTGTCGCAAGTTTAAAAAAGTAAGCTATAAGCTATTTCTTCGAACATGAGACAAAAGTAAAATTAAACTCCTTTATATGTGTTATCTAAGAATATGTGTTCAACATTATCTCTGCAAGGCAAAAAAACTGCATACCTAGCTCTATCTAGCCAGCTCTTCAAAGCAAAAGTAAATGTGAAGATTTCAGAGATAACTGCTATAAAATCTCAGAATCCCAAGACAAAGGCAATAAACTTTGCCTTCCTATATGAAAGAGCCCATATTATGTACCCCCGATGAGTCATTATCAAAATCAATTTCGATGATACAATGACCTTTCAATACATATTTCCATAATCACTGAGAAATCCTCAGTTTTCATGATGAATCTTATAACAAAGAATAAGGATGTATCTATAGTCCTTTTAACAATAGAACTGATAGTCTTCTGCAAGAATAAAACCTATAACTCCTCCAAGACTGAATATAAAGCTTGGGAAATAAAATACTTGCTACAGAAATAAGACAGCAGCAGCTACAGTTCATGTGTAATCATTACTACTGAGGATGAGAAGTCTTCCAGAAAAATTTGAGTCAAGAAGGATGCTAAACTGCATCAAATTGCCTGTACTGCACTGAATTTAACACTAATAAAATTAATTTTAATGAAAATTTCTAGCTAGTGATATGTTAACAGAATAAACTTTTCTGAAGCACTTAAGCTTGAGTTGCATAAAAGTAATTTTCCTGCACTTAACTATTATTATGGACATCAAGATGTTAATACTTTGGTTGTGGCCTGGTATTTGTGAAATAATGTTACTTTATGTAACACAAAAAAGGGCCTAGCTGTGGACTGTTTCTGTACATTTCCTCTGGCACTTCTCAGCAGTAATACTAATGAAGTTGATCCTTTCCTGAACACAAAAACCACTGCTATTTGTCTGACTCTCCTGCAGCATGTTGAAGGATGAATTCTTTTTTTTTTTTTTGTCTTTGCCTTTCCTAGAGCCACTCCCTCGGCATATGGAGTTCCCAGGCTAGGGGTCTAATTGGAGCTGTAGCCGCCGACCTACACCAGGGCCACAGCAACTCAGGATCCCAGCCGCATCTGCAACCTACACCACAGCTCACGGCAACGCCGGATCCTTAACCCACTGAGCAAGGCAAGGGACCGAACCCGCAACCTCATGGTTCCTAGTAGGATTCATTAACCACTGCGCCATGATGGGAACTTCAGTTGAAGGATGAATTCTATCAACAGAAATAAAAACGTAAGTGTAACTAAAATCATAATACAGATAGTTTTAAAATGCTGCCATCTTGTTGGTAGTAAAGACATCTCCCTATATCTTAAGACATATTTTAGAATTTCAATGAATATGATAAGATAAAATTGATGACATTCATTTTAATTTGGTATCTCAGAAGAAATAGAGAAACATCTTCGTAATAAAACTTGGCTTATTACTACTCATGAATTTTTTTATGAAGGGATTGGATCTAACTAAACATATCTGATAGATATAAGATGCGTATGACTACATAATATTATAGTTCCCCAATGCTTTCATTATATATACATGATTTAATAACACTGTTAGAAGAAGAAAATGATTATGTTAATAACAACTTAAAATTGTCATCAATATAAAAACAGCTATCATTTTATAATACTATCATTTCATGTTATTTGTCAGAATATATTTGCTGATTTTAATGACAAGAATTTGCAACATATCAGAGTGCAAAAAAGTTTTAAAATTATATCTTTTATCAAGTTAGATGGACATTATTACCAGTAACATAGCTTATTCTGAAATGTGGCGGGCCAATTAGAGCCAGCCAGATAACACTTGCAAATTGAAGAGGAGCAGAGTGATTACACCTTTATAGCAAATTCCCAGGATGGCCCATGTAAAATTCATTTTCACTGGGGGAAAAAAAAAAAAAAATCCCATGATATGAAGAAACTTCTCAAGTTAAAGTATGCAAATGTATGTTGAATGGTATGATGGGGCATGGAAAGCAGACTTTGGAAAGAGTAAAATGGAATGAAGATATTCAAGAAGTCTGTATTTAAACAAAAATTTCTCTGTTTCTTTAATGTGTTTTTCTCCCCTTCCTAAAACAACAGAAATCAGGGTTTTCAATAAAATACCTCTTTGTAGTCTGCAGACTTAGTCACTACCTATTTCAAACTTCTCATTTCTAGATTTAACAGTTTTCACATGGTCGTTTTCACATAAAATAAAATCCTGACTTTAAACATTAACAAAATATTCTGGATTCAGAGTCCAGAGTGCTAACCATTACACCATGGAACCCCATAAACATTAACAAAATATTCTAAGCACGTGAAAATAAGACTTCTCCCCCAACCTCCCCACCAAAAGTATAACTTAAGCTCACTCCACAGTAAAATTTATATAACTTAATAAATAAAATCTTTCAAAATTATCAACTCAATGAGAACATCTTTGTGTTCCCAGCATGAACCACAGCAACTGGCACACAGTAAGTAGATAAAGACAGTGTTTCATCAACAAGACCACTGTTTCACATTTTTAAAACCTTACAATGGACAGTGAAGCATACAGTGATATGTAAAATGATGATGTCTTTTACAAATGATATTTCCAATTAGATTAAATAGAGTAATAAATGTTAAATTTAGTTGAACTGAATTAAACCAAGGTGAAAGTGTGTTGTCTGTTAATGACACTATCTCTCAGAAAACTGCAAGTTATGTTTTTTGATTCGTCCTTTTACATGTTAATCTGTATAAAAACTTACATGATTATACAGAATAATTAATTTTTAATTAATCTTTAAAAACAACTCAACTCCTATGTCTTCTGACTGGGGTGTTTAATCCTTTTATACTTAACGTAAATTACTGATAGTGAAAAACTTACTATTGGCATTTTTCCTAATTGTTTTTTATCCGCCTTATAGCTTGTTTACTCTCTTACTGTCTTCCTCTATGTTTCACTGATTTTCTTCTTTTGCTGACGCACTATGATTCTCTACTCTTTTGCATACCTTCCATAGGTATTTTTGTTTTAGTCATCACAAAGTTACTTAAAACAATTGTTACAGTTATAACAATCTATCTTGAGTTGATAAAAAACAATCACATACAAAAACGCTACACTTTTATTTCCTCCTCTACATTTTGTTATTAATTTCACAATTTATATCTTTTTATACTATGTACCCAGTAACATACATTTACAGGTAGTTGTTTTTTTATACTTTTGTCTTTTAACTTCAATACCAGAATCAAAATGATTTACATAACATCATTATGGTATAGTATTCTGTACTTGCCTATTTTCCTTTTCTAGACTATTTTATACTTTTCATATGCTGTCATGTCGCTTTTGGCATTTTTTTCTTTATTTTTTCCTTAGAAACTAAAGTCCAGATTTATTTTGCAAATATACTGTCCAAAAAACATGCATCAGTATTGTTCGGCAATTAAATAAGTCATAATTGAACTTCTGAGACTTGGAGTACTAAAGGAGCTATACTCCTGAAACCAACTAAGCAGTTCCAGTCCACTAAAATCTTGACCAGTTTTAACACCTACCAGTTCCTTTGCTTAGATATGGAGGCTTGAAGAACTTCACGACACCATAGACATTGACAATCATGCCACCCTTAAGCTGATTCAGGGGCGTGTATATATAATGCGTTGCTGGAACCTAAGAGAAGACAGTGAATATATCAATATTAAATATTTAGATTTCAGAATCACGTTATGACCAAATTTTTAAATTAGCAAATCTATCTGCCTTTTTTCAAGTGTCTAAAAAGAGGCTGTTGCCTGAAAAAGAAAAATAGAGAAAATACAGAGCTTATAAAGGTTACTATATAATCCATGTAGATTTTCGTATAAATAACTTTGATCATAAATGGTGTAATTTATACACAACTCTAAAAAATGCAATTTAAAAGATTTTCATTCTGGTTTTTAACCTTACCTAATATTTCAAAACTTGTCACATGTATTTCTTTTTTTTCCCTTACACTGTTATGAAGATTTTAACTGAGGCCTAAATAAAGCCAGGTTTTAATTATAAATAATCTCATCAAATCATAATATTAAAAAATAAAAAGAAAAATAATTGGTCAGTATATGGGACAGAAGAAAGAAAATAGATGCTCAGCTGAGAAACTACCCAGACCCAATAAATTATCTTAATAAATATCTCCCTAATGTGGAGATGAATGGAAAGTTCAGCATAGCACAATGACCCTAACCATTATGGTCTTCCCTACTTGGAACTCACCACCAGCAAATCAACCTCTTGATTATTATTTGGCTCTCAATGTAAATAAGCCAGCATATGAGTGTTTGGCAGTTAAGTTCTATTATAATGATTCAGAATACCTGAGCTTCCTGAAAAACTATTTTTGCCAAGTTCAGAGGCTCTTTCATTTACTTCTGCCTTATTTACTGGTTCATGGATATATCAAATATTTGAAGCTGACCTATCTATAACAAGTTTGAAAAATACTAAAATCCGAGCAAATTCACAATTATGGCTTATAAATTTTTTAAAAAGTACATCAATCTTTTTATTGGTTATAATTTCCCTAAATAACAAATTTAAATTATACTGGTATAGTATTATTCAAAACTTAAAATCTGTGTCCTGTAGTCACATCAAATAGAAATAAAGTCCTTGGACTCCATTAGAAGCTAAAGATTTAAGAACATAGGCAGAACATAAACTTTATATTAAACTTTACCAATGTACTACCTTCTTCCCAATTTCATTCAGGTATAAGCAGCTCACCTTTTAAAATGGGAACCTTCCCACTGTTATAAAGTAACAAAATTATTATAACATATTGAAAAAAATGATAAAAAAAGAGAAGAGCAAAATGTATCACAAGTATAAACTGCTTTACTTAAAATTACATTTGTCAAATCATAATTCAGCAGATAATGATCTGTTTAAATACGAGCTGGTGTAAAACAAAAGAAATAAATTTTCTTGATATTTAAAAGCAGTAAAACTTGATGCAAATTTTTTCCATTTTAATTTTCTTATACATGTAACATGTGCAAAGTAATCAGCACATATTCCAGACAAGATTAACCAGATATTAATGATTAGACAAATATATTAACTCAAGTGTAATATTATCACATAATGAAAAAGTAGCAATTATGTTTTCCCATTGTACCGATACTATTTCACAATCAGTCTATAAAGTCGAATACATATGTGTGTGGGGGTGTGGGGATGGGGAGGGTTTTTAAATTAAAATGAGTATCACCTTACCAAAGACATTGATTCTGTAGAAAAATCTCTTACAGATTTAACATAAACCTGAAAAAAAAGGGAGAGGGTTTATTTGTAAACAATGTCAAATGTGATTATACACCTTTGATTGTAGTAAAACTATCCATTTAACTTTATAAGATTCAAGTTCGCCAGGATGGCATATAGTTATGGCTTATAAATTGAGTGACATGTGCAAAGTTGTCTAAGCTAAGCTTCAGTTTAATTCATTAATCTTAGTACCACAGTACCACACCTGTTCCATATAATACCCCGTACAGACAAAACAACAACAAAAACAGGTAGATGTTGCCCTGTAGGCATGCAGTTTAACCCAACTCTTCTCCACCTGACAGCCTTAACCAAATAGGGAGTCTCCAAATCTGTGTGTGTTGGAGTGGGCAGGGGAGGCAGCGGGGTAAAGGGAATGAAGAGCGAGGGAGAGAATGAACAACCTCATAGAGAACGAAGTAGGAGAAAATCAGTTTTACCTAAAAGGGGACACCTGACGAATTTAAGGTAAAGTCAAGTAGACCATCAAAAGAAGCTGAAGGTATAATTGCAAAGAATAAGATCAGGTTTAGAGTGTCTGAGAGGTTTTAAAAATTTCATTAACAAATAACTATCTTTAAGGGATAGTTCTCTTCTACATGGAGTCATTCTAAACATAAGGCCAGAAAAGGATTTCTATTTTATTGATTGACTGCTTTTTAGGGCCACACCTGCGGCATCTCGAGGTTCCAAATCGGAGCTGTAGTTGCCGGCCTCCTCCACAGCCACAGCAAGCCAGGATCCCAGCTGCCATCTGTGACCTACACCTCAGCTTGTGGCAACACCAGATCCTTAACCCACTGAGCAAGGCCAGGAATTGAAACCCGCAAACTCATGGATACCAGTCGGGTTCATTTCCACTGAGCCACAAGTGGAAATCCAAAAAAGGATTTCTGTTTTTTTTCTCTTTTTTTTTGGTCTTTTTGTCTTTTTTTTTTTTTTTTTTTTTTTTAGGGCTGAACCCACAGCATATGGAGGTTCCCAGGCTAGGGGTCAAATTGGAGCTGTAGCTGCCAGCCTGAGCCACAGCCATAGCAATGCCAGATCTGAGTTGCATCTGTGACGTACATCACAGCTTGGGGCAATGCCGGATTCTTAACCCACTGAGCGAGGCCGGGGATCAAACCTGGTGTTCATGGATACTAGTTGGGTTCATTAACCACTGAGCCATGATGGGAACTCCAAGGATTTCTATTTTTTAAATTTAAATATTCAATTACAATTCACACCAAATAGTTTACCTGCAGATTTACAGAAATACTACTTCTATTCCATCGTTTTAACTTATTAAAAGCACAATATGACTAAAAAATTACACACTTACATAAACAGTTGATTGGAAGTCCTCAGATGCTTTCAAAAATAAGCTATGTTTACCATCTTTGCTTGTAGATGCTGCTGACAAAACAACAAATCCAGCCACTGCAATGGTGTCCTACACAGGAAAAAATAATTTTAAAATCATAAAATACCTTATATTCTGAATGCCATATAGATACTTGTTTTTATTACTATTTAAAAACAGGAATCATTTCTAAAAAATGAAAAAAATTGGTTAGCCTAAACTTATTTAATGCTTTTCTGTATATAAGATTGATATTACTACCTCCTATAAAGGGTATCAGCAATGTAATTACAATTAAGTACAATGTCCCACTTTGTGGACCAGGAAAATACTATCTAAATCACTTAGAAACTTTTATTGATTTAGTGGGACTTCAAAAATCAAGGGTTATCTCAACTTACGTAAATAAGTTTGCATGAATAAACACAATGAGGAGATAGTGATGACCCAAGAGTATTACAAATGGAAATTAAGCAAAACAATCTCAGAGAGACTACTTTAAGAAAGACATACCGTTAGTGGAAAACTCCATAAATTACAAAGTTAACATATGTACCTAAAGATCTGAGGTACGAAACATAAATAAGAAATTTCCATTTATATACTAAAAGTAACATATTTTTTCTACTTAGGTTTACAATTGTAACAAGAAGCCAATCTCCATTTATTCCTGCTTCTCTCATTATTTAAATCTCCCTTTCTCCCTTTTCTTATTTTCCAGATACTGTAACATCCACATTGTCAGTTTTGTCTTGCTGCATAAAACACACACAGACACACATACACACACACACAAGATAAGAAATATATATATATAAATTTCTTATCTTACTTGTCTATTTAACACAAAAACCTTAAAATACACAAATTGCTGGGCTTTAGGTAGTTTCCTTCAATAACCTTAATCTCTATCAAACAAAAGTCGTTTGCATTCTGATTTTGTTTTTCTTTTCATGGCAGCACCTGCAACATATGGAAGTTCCAGGCCAGGGGTCTAATTGGAGCTGCAGCAACACCAAATCTGAGCCATACCTGAGACCTATGCCATAGCTTGTGGCAACGCCAGATACTTAATCAATTGAGTGAGGCCAGGGATCAAACCCACATCCCACAAGCTATGTCATGTTCTTAACCTGTTGAGCCACAGTGGAAACTCCTGCATTACTGATTTTTGCTGTGCACATGCAAGGGTGTGGTGTCAGTCCTCAGGGTTCTCTATTTAGAGCCATTAACCAGGCTGTGAACACCTTGAAGACAAGAGTTATGTCTTATTTTGCTTTGCATTTATAGGGCTTAGCACAAAAGAGGCCCTCCATAAACTATCTGTGCATCAAAGGATCCTAAATTGCCTTTCTAAAAATCTCTGGCACTATTAAGATATTTTAGCTCTGCACATTTCTGCATTTTATTTTCTTCTGCAAATGCAATTGTGCCTGTGCTGTTAATGCTAAATAGCCACAATTCTTTATAGTTGAAGTGGGAGAAAATTTTCATGCTCACTGAAGATTTTCCATGGTTCGATCATGTTTTAGGCAGTTTTAAAGGGGAATAAAATAAACAGTAAGATTCATTCTGGAGTAAATTACGTTCACAAATTGAAAAATATGCAGTTTTTTCAATTTACTATAGGCCAGCAGATTCTGATTTAATCAAAAACTGAACATTTTAGTCAAAGTTTTAAAGTTGTTTAATCAAACTAGCACACAAGATAAACAGAAGTGGGGATGTTATTGGTTTGTCAGCCCTAAATTTTCTTCAAACTACAAAAAAATAACCTATCTTTTTAAGTGTCTTAAACATAAATATTACACGGAAAGATATAAACACAAGCACTAAGGGTAGAGATGCACGTTTTTCTATTTTTCTATATTATCTAAATTTTTAAAGAATAACAAACATTTCTTTTATGATGGAGAAAACATTTTAAATAAAGAGAATAAATCATTAAAAGCAGGAAGGACATCAGTATTCATAAAATTTTTTTCAAAAGTCTCCTCTAACATTAGCAACACAACTCAGTGAAAAGTTGTAACTTTTCCTTGAGCATACACTCCACAACATGCAAATAACAAAAATATTGTTTAATATTTCAATAAATATTTACCTGAAATACACATCTAAACAAAAACTTTAATATTGACTCTTAGGATTCACATCCCAAGAACTTATTAATCATAATGGCTTTCAAATTAATTCAAATACATAGAGGATAAGAAAGATAAATATATAACAGGCTGTATTTTAGTTTATATAAATATTCATTAAAAATGAGATTTAATAGGTATTGTTCTAAGTTTCTGAGAAGAGCATACTGAAGCCATTCAAACAAGGATGGGAATTACACAGGTCAGTGGAGATTACTGCTTTCTGTTACATCAGGGAAGGTGCCTATTTCGATCTGCTGAGAACAGTTTTTGGAAACCAGCCTGAGAAGCATAACCAAAAATAATAAGGAATATAGCCAAAAATAATAAGCATAACCAAAAATATTTGCATGAATATTACTGAAGTGAAAACACATTTGGTATAACTGAAATCTCTGAACTAACTCAGGATACTCAGATATCAGCAAATTTCCCTTTTGTGTCAAAGGGCCTTAGAAAGAGTGGGCGCTCCTCATTAAACCATTTTCTTTTTAGTTCAGCCAACAGGAATTGTTCTGCCCAAACCAGTTTCAGAGAAAATGAATGAAATCAGTACAGGTCTTTTTAACGCAAATTTTCTTTAAAAATAAACGATTAAAAGGGGAAAAAAAATCAGATAACTTGCTTGCATATAAACAAATACGGTTTTTGCATGCTAATAGCTCCTAACGAGGAATAAAATCAGTGGTGAAATAGGAAGCAAATCAATAGGTAACAAAAATGCAAACCACAAAACTAGTGTACTAATTTGCTAAATTTTAATGGATAATTAAAATTCTCAAGTCATTACACTTAATGAGCAGGAAGAAGGGAAGAAAACATGAAACAACTGACAATCCCAAAAGAAAAACGTATTTGACTTTAACAGGCATTAAGTAATTTTTACTATACTGACCTTGCAAATATGGCTGGGTTATCATATTTTAAGACACTGCTAAAGAGTAAAAAGGGCACAGGGAAGAGCCAGGGACCTGATGTCACTGATAGTGCAGTGATTGACAGAAAATGTTTCTCTGATATTATAAAACATGTACTTCATGGGTATTAGAATCTATTGGATCATGTAACACCAAGGATACAATTGGAATAAAACATGTAATGTTAGCATAAAAACCAAAACCTTTAAATGGTCTACAAATCATTTTATGATCTGATGCCTACTCAGCTCACCAGCCACATTTTGTGTGACTCACTTTGGAATTCTGCTTTTCCATACTTCTTTATAAGCATTCCAGGATCCTCACTCATGGCCTCTGATATGCTGTTCTTTCTTACTGACCTACTCTCCCAGAACCCCTGTGCTCATTCTTCCTGCTACTTTTCTCATTCTGCTACTCAGTCTTCTAACTACATATCATATTTGGATAAAATAATTAATTACATAACATTGGGATTAATTAATCCCACTCTTCTCCACTGAACACTAACTGCTCCATGATGGGAAGGTCCGTAACTGTCTCATTCAGTTAAAAATGTCTCTGACATTGAGCACAGAAGACAAAAAACATTCAATAAGTGTTTGGACAACTCAACGAACACTTAAATATTTGAATATACCCAAACACACACACATAAAAACATACTTTCATTAAATCTTAACATAAACTGTACAACTACTATAAAACTTATTTCACCGAACTTAGCATTTTAGAATTGTGAAGGACCTTAGAGATCACATGTTCAAACACCTTCATTTTTCAGATAAGAAAATAAGGGTCAGAGAGGATAAATGAACAGTCTTAAGGTCACATACAGCTAACTAATTCTAAACCAAGACAAGAATCTAGATCTCTGGACTTCCAGGACAACTCCCTCCTCTTTTGGAACTAAATCTTGAAGAGATGGGAAAAATGGTATTAACAAATGTCTATAATTTTGACAGTTTTGTGATAACATTCTAAACTTTCAAAATTTTTTGGAAAAGTCTTTCCTACTTTAGATCTACATATTAATGTTAAAACTTTAAGTGGAAGCTAAAACTGTAAAAAAAAAAAAAAAAAGCTCCACATGGAGGGAGTTTCAATTAAAGCATTTGCATTCCCACAAAATGTTATCATTACTCCAGTAAAGCAAAGCTGTTTTAGGATTGCTGTATTCAAATACAGAGCTAATCTTAAGGGAACAAGTGACCAGAAAGATGTAAGAATTAAACTAAACTATGGCCTCCATCTTCTCACCATTATATTTTAAAAGGAGAAACCTTGACTTAACCTTTATCAACATCCTCTGTTATCTGACAAGTACTAATTAGTCATACAGTTCTATTTTAATGAATATTACGTAAAATAATATTCTCTCTAGTTCAAGATGTGTTGTGAAATAAAGCAATATTACGTATTTCCATAGCAGAAAACACCTTCCGTGTCAGTTAGAAAAATACTAGTATCTAATATACCATACATGTTTTATAGATACATGCACATGCTTTGCTGATTTGTTGTTTTATAAAACTTTTACATTGTTTCTCATAAGAATTTAATAAATATAAGAATCTTAAGGAAGGATAAAGATAAAAATATATTTAAAATACAGACATACAGATCCCTAATATTCAATACCATGTATCTATTTTTAAAACAATTCTCTAGTTCAAGATGTGTTGTGAAATAAAGCAATTTACAAAATATGGACACTATGCTGTCACTGACAGAAAATGTACATACATATTTATATGTATATATGCATATATAGATATACATATACATACTTAAGTGTGTGTGTATATATATGTGTATATATATACATATAAAAGCTGGAAGGAGACAAAAAAGAAAAAGCACAACAGTGATTTTATCTAACAATGGGACTAGGTGATAGGAGTGGGATCAGAGGGAGGGGGGTGGCTTTTGCTTTTCTGGTTATACCCTTCCATGCTGCTTGAATATTTTTAAAATCATGACTACACAAGAATAGCAAAATCTTCTAGGCCAAGTATTTCCAAGACCTAATTCAAGTCCACAATATCTCCTAGAGTCAGGAAAACAATACAGTTGTGGAGATAGTTTCTCCATTTACAACAAGTCCTTTAGCAAACTTTGGCCTTAAAATGCCAATCTTTTTTTTTTTTTTGTCTTTTGTCTTTTGTTGTTGTTGTTGTTGTTGCTGCTATTTCTTGGGCCGCTCCCGCGGCATATGGAGGTTCCCAGGCTAGGGGTTGAATCGGAGCTGTAGCCACCGGCCTACGCCAGAGCCACAGCAACGCGGGATCCGAGCCGCGTCTGCAACCTACACCACAGCTCACGGAAACGCCGGATCGTTAACCCACTGAGCAAGGGCAGAGACCGAACCCGCAACCTCATGGTTCCTAGTCGGATTCGTTAACCACTGCGCCACGGCGGGAACTCCGAGAATACAGAATTTAAATGCTTTTTCAAAAAAAGAAAAAACATCAAGGGTGTTCCCATTGTGGTTTAGTGGCTTATGAACCTGACTAATAACCATGAGGATGCAGGTTCGATCCCTGCCCTCACTCACTGGGTTGGGGATCTGGCATTGCTGTGAGCTTCGATGTAGGCTGTGGATGCAGCTTGGATCTGACATGGCTGTGGCTGTGGCAGAGGCCGGCAGCTGCACCTCTGATTTGACCCCTAGCCTGAAAACTTCCATATGCCATATGTGCAGCCCTAAAAAGCAAAACAAAAGTAAAAATTAAAATTAAAAAAATAAAAACAAAAAACCCCCCAAAACAAACCCAGCAATTCTTAACGAATAAGAATATATTTCAGATTATACTTACGGATGAATTCCTTCCCAAGTGACCAAGTTTAATTCCTCAGGCCACACACTTCATAGTATCAAATGAACCAAGAGACCCATATGCTATACTAGATTAACAAAATTTTTAGGGAAGAGGTAATAACAGAAGATAGCTGCTTTTATTCAATTATTTACTTAATGTAGAAAAGAGTGGGAAAAATTACTGCTCAGGAATTTAAAAAATTTGACTTTAGAAATTAAGGATCAAATGTTCTCACAGACTTACATGCTATATATTATCTCAAAAACTGAAAACTACTTTTCTCTAACTATAAACACAAACACATATACAACTAATCAATTCTGTTGATTCAACCAATACTTTAGTTTTGGTCTTTATACATCCATGATAACTTCTAGATTACTGTTAAGCTCTTCACACTGATTTCCCTACCTTAGTCTCCTCCTGAAAGAAGAAAATAAATGGAAAAACAATTCATGAGGTAATGAGGAAAACTGAAACACTGACTTGATATTTGATTATATACATGAATTACTATTATTTTAGGCATAATGATGAAATTGTGTTTATGTGTATATACAAACACGAAGACATACAGATATGTATGTGTGTGTACACGAATACATAGATGATATTTCATGATTTATAAAAGCTGATGTTAATATTTCAGTGCTATGGAATGTACTCATACATATAAACACACATATATAATTTTAGGATTCTTTTTCTTTTACATACTGAAATTTTTATGGTTTAAATTATATAATTCCTGAAATTTGCTTCAAAATAGTCCCTGGTAGTAAAATAAGTAGATGAAACAGATGAAATAAGAGCCAGTAACTACTGAAGTTAGATGATGGGTAAATGAACATTTTTTACCTAATTCTCATCATTTATATGTACATTTGAAAATTTCCATGATAAAAAGTCTAAAGACCAATAAAATGTCCCCCTGAAAATCCAAATGTCTACTGTTTAATGTTTTTCCCCAAATCCAGGCAGATTCAGTTTATTGAGGCTGCGACTGCAGTTCTATTATAGCTACCACCATTAGACTAGAGAGGGCTCCATAAAGTCAAACACTGTGTCCTATTTCTTTTTGGTTTCTCCAGAGCCTAGCACAGGGTCAAGCAAAATGTCAGTCCTTAAAAAATGTTTACTGAACCTAAAGGAATGTAAATAAAAAGAGAAAGAATACAGACAATTTCATTCGATTGTGTGGTTTTGCAGAAACTTTTATGTTTTCACATATCGCTTGTTGGTAATAACCATAAATCAAAAAGGATTGAAACCATACATCTAATATTCCTTCAACATCATATTAGAAGTACTGTCTAACTCTAAACAACTTATCTGGAGACTTATCAATGACTCAACAGTATGTTTAATAGCTCTATGCTTCAATATTATTAATGGCCAAATTTGGTTTCGCAAATAGCTAGAGAATCTCCAATTAACATCAAAGATGTCATATGATTTTTTAACTTTATTTTTTAAATTGAAGCATAGTTGATTTACAATTGTCATATGATTCTTAAAGAATATTTACTAATTTGTCTTTTGGGGCCATACCTGTGGCATATGGAAGTTCCCAGACGAGGGGTCAAATCAGAGCTGTGGCTGCCAGCCTACCACAGCCACAGCAACGTGGGATCTGAGCAGTGTCTGCAACCTACACCACAACTCATGGCAATGCTGGATCCTTAACCCACTGAGCAAGGCCAGGGATTGAACCTGCATCCTCATGGATACTAGTTGGTTTCTTAAACCACTGGGCCAGAAAGGGAATTCCAGAATTTCATTCCTCTTTATGGCTGAATAATACTCCATTGTGCATACACACTATATTGTTCATCCATTCATTTACTGATGGACTCTTGGGTTGTTTACGCCCACATTTTGGGCATTATAAATAATGCTGCAATGGACACTGGCATACAAATATTTGTTTAACTGTCTATTGTCAATTCTTTCGGGTATATACGTAGTAATGGAATTGCTGGGTCATACCATATTTCTGTTTTTAGTTTTTCTACAGAAATGCCACACTGTTTTCAACAGTGGCTCTGTCATTTACATTGAGTGGACTTGGCATCCTTGTCAAAAATTAGTTACCCATAGATATATGGGCTTATTACTTGATCCTTAATTGTATTTCACTGGTGTATATATAAGCCTATCCTTATGCCATTTCCACACTGTTGTTTATAATATATTTGTAGTGAGTTCTGAAATCATGAAGCATGACTTTATTATTTTTTTCTATTGTTCTGCTATTAAGAGCCCCTTGAAAATCCAGGAGTTTGAGGACAGACCTTTCCATTTCCACAAAAATGGTTACTGGAATTCTGATTCAGATTCCTTTGACTCTGTAGATTATTTTGGGTAGTACTGACAACTTAACAACATTTAGTCTTCCTACCCAAGAACATGGAGGTCGTTCCATTCAGCTAGGTCTCACCTTATTTCTTTTAGCAATGTTTCTTAGCTTTCAGTGCACAAGTCTTTCACCTCATTGGTTAAGTTTATTCCTAGATATATTATTCCTTTAGACACTATCATACATAGACCTATTTTCATAATTTCCTTTCCAGAGTGTTCACTGTAGGTGTACATAAACACAACTGATTTTGGTGTGTTGATCTTGTAAACTGCAAAACTGCTCAATTCATGTATTAGTCTAGGTAGCTTTCTTGTGGATTCTTTTAAGATTTTCTATATATAGGATCATGTCATCTGAGAATAGAGACAATTTTACTTCTTCCTTTACAACTCAGATGTCTCTTATTGCTTCCTTATTTAATTGCTCTGTTCCAGTACAATGCTGAATAGCAGTGGTGAAAGCAAGAATTCTTGTCCTGTTTTAATCTTAGGAGGAAAGCTTCCAGCTTTTCACTACTGAGTATAATGTTAGCTCTGGGTTTTTCATAACTGATCTTTATTACATCAAGGAAGTTCCTTTCCAGTTCTAGTTTTCTGAGTATTTTGATTATGAGAATGTGTAGAATTTTTCAAACACCTTTCCTGCATCAATTAAGATGACCATTTATGTTTTTTTCTTCCCTTTGGTCTATTAATGTGATACATTACAATGAGTGATTTTCTTATGTTGAATCAAACTTTGTTTCAGGGATAAATCTTCCTTGGCCATGGTGTTTACTCCTTTTAATATGCTGTTAGGTTGGGTTTGATATCTTCTTGAGGATTCAGCAGACATTTATTTTTAAAACAATTATATATAAGATACTACAAATATAGTTACAGCTCATATTATTTTTTAGTTAGAAGAATTATTTTTTAATTAAATGAGAAAATGTACATATCTTTTAAGACATTCTACTAAATACTAAAAATTAATTCTAAATCCACTTATAAAACAATAAAGTAGTATAAATATATTTTACCCCATCGTAGAAAACTTTAGCACAGTCTTTCGCTAGTTTTCCAAAAAGTAATATGTTGATGGTGTTGATCTCCGAATTTGAATTTTCCTGTTCTATGGAGAAACACACAGAAAAAAACTACTTTAGATATAAAAGTTCTATAGATACAAGAAATTTGTTGACAACTCAATTACAAAATCTATACTTCAAAATGTAATTATGAAGAAGAGTTCTTAAAACATTTATAATTCACTTTTAGTTTACTCTAATACCTTATTGCAAAAACAATGTACAGAATGCTACTAGGCATTAAAACAAAAATTACAAGTTTCAACTAGAATATGTTTTATATATTGCTGTAAATACCACATTAACATCACATAATGACCATTTTCTATTTATTTTCCCATATTTATAATCAAGAGAAATTGAATAAGATACAATTACTCAATTTTTATAATGTAATACTCCCCCAATATTTAATTTTTACATTCTAGTAAGCTACAATTATCAATACATTAAGTTTTAACCTAGACCAAGTGTGTCATCCCCTAGCAGCCATATATTGAAGAGGGTGTGTGTAAAGACAAGCAATCTGTGATTGTGATGAAGAAAATTACTTGAAAATAAGAAATGAACATTCTACAAGGAAAATAATTTGGATATTTAGGCTCTGGCAGAGCATCTCCCTAATCTTCATTCTCCAGAGGTCACCCACCTAGAATCACTGAAGCAAAGCCAAATGCTAAGACGCAATTACTAAGTCATCTGAAGGAGGTCTCATTCACATCAGCTTCCAAACATTCAACACCCCAAGAAACTGCCATCATATTATAGTTTCAAGCATCTATGAAGTTCATGAAAGATCCTTCAAAAATCTGCAGTCTTATTTGTGTAATTTACAACTCTTGAGTCCGTTATTCTATCATCTAGCAATGAAATAACTATCACACATTTGCCTACTGCCTCCTGTCACTTACCTCTTTCATCCAACTCTTTAAAACAAGTACATATATATGAATTGAAACAGTAATGATCCTAAAAAATAAAAAATATAGTGGCTTCTAATCAAAATATAACATACTTCTTTAATAACTTATATGACCTATCAGATGTCTTCTTGCGGCCACGAAAGATTAACAGAGACTATTTATTCTCCAGCCTTAAAGAAACTAGAAAACTAAGGAAAAAAAATATGAAATAACAATAACAATTTTCAGACACTAGACCACAGAAAATGCAGGAAAGTAATCTCTTTAAGAAGGAAAACAAAGCAGTAGTCCTTGCTTACTTCCTGTAGAGAGTTTCTAGGCAGCAGAAAATGGAGGTAAAATCCAAAGAAAGGCCAGTAGCCTGACTGAATTCAGAAGTGTTCAGATCTGAGGGCAGCAAGGTGGCTAGAATTTGCAGGACAGAGCACTAAAAGGAAGAATGTGGTACATGTAGAGAGTGAGCTGGAGGTGAATGCCTTCAGGTCTTTATGAGTACTGATGTCTAAACACGCAGGAGAAGAGTATTCCAGGAAGAAGAAGAATCACTTGAAAGGAATACGCAGAATAATCCTGAGACTCAAAAAGCTCTGAACTGTTCTGGTTCCAACAAAACAGAGTGGAATCCTCATACACAAAACACACAGTAAAACTGTTAGAACAACATCTCCTTAGTGATAAGGCCAAATGAGCCCCCAAATAAAGGCTGCTCTCAGCCCACCCTAACGAAGCTGATAAAACTGATTCCATAATAGCTCAAAGACAAATATTTAAAGGATGACAAATAAATCCAACATTTGATATCCTAAATATCCACAATCCAGTGAAAAACTACCAACCATGCAGAAAGGAAAAGCACATAAAGGCGGGGGTGGGCAGCAGGGAATCAATAGAAAATAACTCAGAAATGACAGAGATTAATTGGATATCTAGAGAGGATTTTGGAACAGTTATTAAAAGTATATATTTAAGGGAGTTCCCATTGTGACGCAGTGGCTTAAGAACCTGACTAGTATCCATGAGGGTGCAGGTTTGATCTTGGGCCTTGCTCAGTGGGTTAAAGATCTGGCATTGCTGCAAGCTGTGGCATAGGTTTCAGATGTGGCTCAGATCTGGTGTTGCTGTGGCTGTGGTGTAGGCTGGCAACTGCATTTCCGATTCAACCCCTAGCCTGGGAACTTCTATACACTGCAAGTGTGGCCCTAAAAAGACCAAAAAAAAAAAAAAAAAGTACATGTTTAAGAAAGGAAAAGAAAACAGATGAGGAGAAGGGACAGATATGAAAAAACTCATGCTGAACTTCCAGAGTTAAAAAATATAATATTAGAAGTTAATAGTACACTGACTGGAGTTAACAGCAGATTAACAAAGAAAATGTTACTGAAAACTGGAAAAATAGAGAAAAAGCAATGAAAAGAAAAGCTGATTTTAAAGATTAATAAAGTAAATCTCTAGGCAGAATGATCAGGGGGAAAAAATGATAGAAAATCACAAACTATCAAATCAATGAAATGAGAAATCACTACAGACCCTACCAACATTAAAAGCACATTAAAACTATATTATGAATGATTTTATACCAATTTGACAACTAAAATGAAATAAATACCCTTCGAAACACAAACTATCAATGCTTACTCAAGAAAAAAAATGAATGATCTGAATAGCCTTACATATTGAACTTATAATTAAAAGCTTTCCCACAAAGAAATCCCCAGGTACAGTTGGCTTCACTAGTGAATTCTACAAACATTCACAGAAGAAGTAATACAATACTCTTCCAGAAAACAGATAAGGAAGAACCATAAACAACTCCTCTCTGAGGACACCATTACCCTGACATCAAAACCAGTCAAAATTATTATAAGACAGAGTCCAATCATATTTTTCATGAATATAGATGAAAAATCCTTAACAAAATACTAGCAAATCAAACCTAAGAATATACAAAAAGGACAATATGTCAGGCTTACCACCTTATTCTGCTTTATTTTTTTTTTCAAACTACTTTTCTACCAGTTATTACTTTATGTAATTATTTATTGAATGTATTTATCCCCCTACAAAATTTACATTGCCATGAGGTGAGAACTTTGTTTTGGTCACTGCTGTCTTCCCTGTATCTAGAACAGTATCTGATATCTAGCTAGTTTTCAATAGTTGTAGAAATGTTGTAATTCAAAGTTTCTTTCCCATTCATTGCTACACACCATTTTTCATGCATTCAACTGATTTCAGGCTTTAGATGAGATCAACCTTGGTCCCCAAGTATTCCAGGGTAGCTCTTCCTAGCTTATCAGAATTATTTTAAGGTTACTAGGCAGAAGGAATTATCTCACATAACTATATCTAGGTAAGCATTAACATTCTGAAAGTAGCATTTTTTAAAAGTGTGCTAAGCTGTCTGGGTCACATTAGCAAAACCAGAAGTAGTGGGATGAGTTAGCTATTGTGATAGTCTAGATTTGACGTTAAAGGAATCTAATGTAGTTTAAACAGAAGCAATGGGGGAGATGGGAGAGGATAAATTTTGGAGAAAAAAATTTAGAGAAGAAAAGGATAACTTTTCATTCTATAGGTTTTTATACTAGTGTGCATGTATCCATTAGAAATCATTTGTGCCTCTGTGTTTATGTATGCATATATAGTTACCCATTTCTAGATTTTAAGAAAAAATTTAAGCAGAAACAGTCTTATATTATATACCTTGCAGTCCAATCTTCAAAACAGCTCTTTTGTTTTCACCATAAGTTAAAGAAGAGATAAGTGAAAGTTTTCCCTGAAATGAGAGAAAAATAGTTACCCAGAAAAACCAAAAGAGACTATAATACCAAGATATGAGTGAAAATCAGAATAATTTTTTTTAAAGCAATATACTTTTTTCAAGAACTCAAAGCTCAAGTCATTATTTTTAAGACATGATGAAAGTGATTTTTTTAAAGAAAAATTGAGACCTAAAAATATTCTAGGTTCACAATTTAATTTCTTAAACTATCTTTTAGATAAATAATGTTAATTCCTCACTTCACAGATAAAGATGAACCAGCTCAACTTTATAGATGAACTAGCTCAGCTTCATTTTAACCTGTAATAGTGTTCTCCAGTAACGAAAAAAAAAATGAAGAGTTTGCTCCTAGGAAGAAACTAAACTTATTAAAAATTTAAAAGTAGAAAATGATATTCTCATGAATAAGGACAGTGTAGACAAATCAATGGACTAAGGCACAACAATAGTTTAGCCTTTGTTATGCTTCTGTAACTAACCAGCTCTGTCAGCTTAAAAAATGTTATTTAATCAGAGTCTCAAACAGGAGTTCCGTTGTGGCTCAGAGTCGCAAACAAAATGTAGCATTTAATCTGAATAGATGCTACAATTTCTTCAAGATCTAAAATCTGATGATTCTATGAATAAAGCATCATAGGCCTCTGAAACCTTCCACACAGAAATGTAATTTAATAAAGTTTAAAAATAGATCTTAAACACATATCTCCCACACTAATATTCTAGACTTTGACACAGCTAACAAAAAATAATAGCTATATTCATGCATCAATTTTATTTATAAGACAGGAAACAGGAAAAAATTAAAATGTGGCTATGAGCAGTGCATAATGATTTTGTCAAAAGTAAAGGTAGGAGTTCCCATCGTGGTGCAGCAGAAACGAATCTGACTAGGAACCATTAGGTTGCTGGTTCAATCCCTGGCCTTGCTCAGTGGGTTAAGGATCTGGCATTGCCGTGAACTGTTGGGTAGGTCACAGACGCAGGTCAGATCTACGAAGCTGTGGCTGTGGCGTAGGCCGGCGACTACAGCTCCGATTAGACCCCTAGCCTGGGAACCTCCATATGCCGTAGGTGCGGTCCTAAAAAAGACGAGAAAAAAAAAAAACAAAAAAAAATGAAAACCAATAACAAAAAAAAGGTAAAGGTAAATAGTTCCATCGAGGAAGCAGAAAGCTGAAAAGAGCCACAAAAAGATGGACAACGTACAAATTTCAAAACTTATCTTGACACACCAGAGTTTAAGTCAGAAGGCATCCAACTAACCAGAAGTCTAGGAAATGGGAAGTACCTCTAGGGAGAGATGGGAGGCCAATGAGCTGAGGTCAAAGAGCAACTAATCAACCAGAAATCTAAGGGAAAGAGAAGACCACCAATGAGAGATGGGCGGTAAGCCCTTGCTTACCTGAGGTAAATGGCAAATGCTGCCTGACATCTTTAAGAAAAATTCATCTAATTTTTAATGAGTTGCTAAAGGCCAAGTATGGACTAAAGGAGGGACATGGAACCACTGGGAATGACAAAAACAAGGGGTATTCAAACCCACTTATAGCTCTTCTCCACAAACCTGACAAGGTATGGGCCAGGAGTGGGGCAAAGGCGGTGGCAATTACTTCAGGAAAAGCAGGAAACCCTGACTGGAGCTTTCTTCCCTATCTTTCTTTTATTTTTTTTTCAATGATATTTCCATTTACTTCACTTTCAGTAATAATTTTTTTTCTATCTCATACATGATTAAACACATATTCTGCTTTAAAATTAACAGACATAATCAAAAAAACAATGGCTTATTTTTCTAAACAAGTGAACAAGCTGCTGAATCTTAAGGCCTCATGTGCTGCATCTTATTATTTCTGTTGAACAATAAGACCTTCTATTTTGATTATTTCTGGTAAAGAGCAATTTTGTTTCTCCAGTGGTTTCCATCTGCCAGTTGTGACAGATGGTATAACATGGTGGCTACTGCTTTCAGGGGATTCTATCAGGTGAATCCTCATTTCCAATGCAACAGTAGTTGGCACTTTTTCATCAAAAGTCCATCCATCAGGACTTCTCTATCGCGGTTATCAAGGAGTCCTGCTTTCACAGCCAGGGCGTCACTCTGCTGAATATGATATTTCTGAAATCTCATGGATATTCATTGAGTCGTTTTTAAACATTTCTGCAAGCAATATTCTGAACAGGTGTTCTCTTCAGGTTTTACTTCTCTTGTTGTGAAGTCTTGAACACAGTCCAAAAAGCAGGTTTCTATAAGTTTATTGTCGGTTCCAAGAAATTCCTTAAACTATTTTATCTGATCAGATTCTGGTATTTGTGCAGCCATATTCCTTGGTACATTTATTAGTCACCTTTTCTGATGCAATGAGTTTCCTTTCTGTTCTGAAAAAGTAGGCCTCAAATCTTTGCTTCAAAGTCTCCAGTGAGGCCCAATTTCTTACTTAAGCACAGACTCCCACATATGACACCAGTATAAGGCTGTGGGGCTGTGCTGCCAGTATAGTCTTGGGGCAGAGGGTCGGGGTCAGGGCGGGTTCTATGGCTGCTGGATGAAAGAGAACACCCCTATCTTTCTTTTAGAACAAAGATTTTAAACTGTTGGGAGAAGGGCAAGAAATCTGAATCTTAGAGCTTTGGTGAAAACACACTGCAGTTGATAAGGGAAACAGAAAAAACATCTTCCCCTTCTAGGGATGAGCAACAATAGATACATAGGTATAATAACAAGACCTACACTGAATCACTTGGTAGGCCTCACCCTCAAGACTCAGGGACACAATGCCTGACATGACTGAGGCTTAATCACAACAGAGGATACCCACTCATCACAAGGCCAACAAGTGTTTTTATTTTGTTTTGTTTTTAAAGTAAACTGGTCTACCACTAGAACAGAAGCACAAGAGCTAGGAGAGAAACCTCACCTGAGACAAAGTCCAAGGGGAAGGCCTAAAACTAAAGGTGGGGAGACAAACGGAAACACCCTCTGGGCAACCAGACCCTTAACCTAAATACAAACTAACTCTAGAGGAATTCAAGGTCTGTACTACACTGAAGTAATGAGAGTAACAACAAATCTGCAATCTAGCTCAACTCCTGACTAAAAATTAACTCAAAACACCACAATGAAAACCTAGCAAAAAGGCCTCCAGGTTTTTTGGGAATAAAAACTACTGACCTCAATTTCCACTGCATTTCACAAAACACACCACTTACAACCACAAACTATGCGGCATACATAAAAGCAAGAAAAGACAACATACTAACAAGACACAAAGGTATCAAGATAACCATAACCAGATTAAATTAACCAAATTAAACTCAAAGCAGGTGCATTTGATACCCCTGCACCTGATCCAACTGGAAGAAAGCTCTCGGTGAGACTTTGGGATGACTGATAAAACAGTTACTGGAATAGGATACTGATTTCATAAAGGTGGAGAGAGAGCAAAAAACCCAGCCACCTAGAAAGAAGCACCCCGCACTGGGGAGGGGCCCTAGGACCTGGGAAAGGAATTCCTTAAACATCAGGAGGCATAGAGGGAGGAAAGCATTGATAATCTTTGTCGTTCATAACTATTCCAGAAGTCATTCCCTCACCCCAAAGGAAAAGGTAGTGGGGCTGCTCTCACAGACTGTAGGGAGCTTTGTAAGTAACGATAACCTCATCTGATAGCTCTAACCATCAACCCACAGGGCAAGACCCAGGTCCTGTACCTTCAATCTAAGACACCTCCAAATCTTGTCCACAAATTACAGGGCAAGTGAACTGGACAAGCAAGACATTTAACTGGACGCCCTCAAGCAGTCTCTCAGAAAAGAAGGATTAAACTGAATTATTGGGACTGAATTGGGGCCTAGAGGCTGATTAGCTAGCAGGTCACACGGGAGACCTCATCAACTGTTACTGCCTGACTTAGCTATGTTCTTCTTGAAGGAGCCCCCAACAATTGTAAACTGTTCTTTTCAAGGGCAGCACATGCCCTTGAGATTGTGCTTCTTGTGTTAATAGCAAAAACTACCCCTTTCTCCCCAAATGTGATTTGCTTCTATGGGTAGTTATAAGAAAAGTCAACTGTTTAAGAAAACACCTCAGTTAATCACGCAGCCCTCAGTTATATATTACGTAGGCAGTTTTACCTACAACAAAGTCATTCCATTAGAAAGGTGGTTTGAAATTTGCTCCTGTCCTTAGCCGAAGTGAGCAAAGAAAAATGGAACCTGAGTTAAAGAACAAGTTTTGGAAGTTAAAACATGACTGTATAGTGAGAGATTTTCAGGGAGATTTATGTCCCCAGAGTTAGGTGTTTATATTTCAATAAGGGATGGATGAAATCTAGACACTTTCTTCACACTCTAAATAATGTACTTACACCCGGCAAATTAGGTTTCTCTCCCTCTTCCTGGAGGGGAGAGTGAAGTTAGACAGCTGACTGAAATAAATCGCCAGATTCATCATTTCAAAGTTCCTCTCCTCCAGTGCAAAAAATCCCTTTATAAGCACAGGAAAACATCTAGCCCTCACTGTACTGCCTTTACAATAGGGCAATGAGGGGATGAGGGATGACGGGCTGATGTGATTACTCCTGAGGGCAATAATAGCAGTTGGCCTCTACGCCAGAAATCTCATGTCTGCTTTCAGGAGACAAAAAAAGAATATAGACATTACAAATGTTTTGTTATCACCTCTTAAGATTATGAGTTTTCTCTGCTCAGTGTCCCTCAGACACAATACTTGCATGCACAATATGAACCTAGGCATTGCCCCCGTAGGACTTGGTGAGGCAACAAGAACCAATGCAACATAAAGTTCTCATTGTCCTGTGTCTAAATGCATTCAGGCTCCTTGTCTCCCGACCAGTCAAATCTACTGAGCTGCAGCAGGCTAACTTAGACACTGGATCATGCATTGTTCTTAGGAACTACTTGATTATGCAAAGGAAATAAAAACCTAAGTTTACATAAAAACCAGTACATGAATGTGTATAGTTGCTTTATTCATCATTACAAAATACTGGAAAGAATCCAAATACTGCTACACCGGGGAAGGGATAAACAGACTGTGATGGAATTCTAGCAACAAATAAAAAGGAATACTATCTATACACAACAATCTTGGAGAAACTAAAATGTATCTTGTTTAGTGAGAGAAGCCAGAATCAAAAGGCTACATACTGATACTTGCAACAAATAATACTGTACATCAGCTATATTTCAATTAAAAAAAAAAAAGGCTACATGCTGTGTGATTAAATTGTCACGACATTCTTAAAATGCAAAAAAATAATACACTCTCAGAAAACTGGTCAAAAGTGGCTGTCAGGGATTGAAATTAGAGTAGCAGATGACTATCACTGGGTGGGGGGGTGACTGTTCTATAGTTCAATTACGGTTTTAGTTATATGTTTTTTACACAACTGTGAAAACTTAAAAAACTGTATACTAAAAACAACGAATTTCACAGTAATATGCATTTAATAAAATTCAAAAAACATAAATATGGAGTTCCCGTCGTAGCGCAGTGGTTAACGAATCCGACTAGGAACCATGAGGTTGCGGGTTCGATCTCTGCCCTTGCTGAGTGGGTTGACGATCCAGCGTTGCCATGAGCTGTGGTGTAGGTTGCAGACGCGGCTCGGATCCCGCGTTGCTGTGGCTCTGGCGTAGGCCGGTGGCTGCAGCTCCGATTCAACCCCTAGCCTGGGAACCTCCATATGCCGCAATAGTGGCCCAAAGAAATAGCAAAAAAAAAAAAAAAACCAAAAAACATAAATACGTTTCTTGAGATATCTACAGACATGAAAGTTCCTGTTGTGGCTCTGGTTAACAAACCCGACTAGCATCCATGAGAATGTGGGTTTGATCCCTGGCCTCACTCAGTGGGTTAGGGATCTGGCGTGCCGTAGGCTGTGGTGTAGGTCTCAGACGCGGCTCAAATCCTGCGTTGTTGTGGTGTAGACTGGCAGCTATAGCTCCAATTGAACCCCTAGCCTGGGAACCTCCATATGCTGAGGGTATGGCACTAAAAAAATGACAAAAAGACAAAAAAAAATTTAAGCTGACATTTTAATTATATCTAAAAGGGTTTATTATAGTAACACTAGTAAAAATACTACAATTTTAAAATATTTCACTAATATTAGAAAGGAAAAAAGAAAATAAATATGGGTATTCAGGAGACTGCTTAGTCAGGAGTAAAATAAGAAATTAGCAAACTATTGTATCATCTAAATTCTTCCACATCAAACACACAAAATAAGAGATGAAAAAATCAGGTACAGTTCAGTAACAATTAGTATTAATGATCTGTATGAAAGAAAGGAATAGAATCACAGAACTTTATTAAGGTAAAACTATTTCATGTGAAAAAAACTATCAGGAAAATGGAAAATAAACAAAAGAATAAAAGACAAACATCTACATGGAGGAAATGGATTAGAAGGGCAAAACTGAAATGTGGCATTATTTCTCCTTCTTTTACTATCAGACCTATTTTAACAATAAACCAGTTACCTCCTTCTTATTCTTAACTTTGTCCCAAACTTAACTATACAATAACATTAAAAATTCACTAAACAAGAGTTCCCACTGTGGCTCAGTGGAAACGGATCTGACTAGCATCCATGAGGACCAGTTTTGATCCCTGCAATCTAAAAATCCTCAGCCGAAAAACAAAACAGAAATGAAGAAAAAGAAACCGTACTTCCAAGACCAGAAGGAAAAAAAAGTGCACAGCATACAAACACACATGCAACTGATATCCAGAAGAAGGAAAGAGAAATAACATGGTGAGAGAAAAAAAAAAAAAAACAAAAAAACAAAAACAAAAACAGGAAAAATGAGCTAATAATTTCCCTAATATGATGAAAAACATTGACTTGTGGATCCAAGAAGCTCAGTTACCTATAAACAAGAGAAATTCAAAGAAAAACCACACCTAGGCACATGATGATCCAACTGCTAAAAACAAAACACAACCATTCTGAGTTATTAAAAGTTTTACCTGGATATATTTCTGGCTATAATCACAATCTGGCTGTAGGGATCTAAAATCTATTTTGTGTAATTTACTTAGCAGATCAACTTGAGGCACTCCATTGACTTCTTTGATTAATTCAAGTGGCATATCAGATCTTCTTCACAGCTCCGTTGAAAGCAAATTCAGTTAGGGAAACTGATAGATTACAGCTGAAAATAAAAAGACCAGTGTTTTATCCAAAATATAGTCAATAATTTCCTTTAAGCTTCTTTGATTTAGTTTTCCTTCTCCATTCCTATAAGTTAGTTAGTCACACTGATGGTGAAGAAGAAGGAAGGGTGGATTATTCTATAATTTCATTACAAGGATCAACTCACCTGTTCTCCTAAGGCATTGAAACTTAACTCTTTCCTACTTAGTTCTGTATTTAAAAAAGCACCTCTTAAAGCCAGTTTTAGACTCTGCGAAAACTGCATTAACAACTGTCCTTACCACTGTGCTTTAAAATGTACAAGCTATGCGGGCAAGGAAACGGGGTTTAAAAGTTTTGTTTTTGTTTTTTAACCTCTTTGGCAGTTGTAATAATGTGTAGAAAAACTGTGCACCAAAGCTATTATTCCAAAATACATATCAGTTACCTCCTCCCTCCAGCCTCTATGCAATCGAAAGAAACGGCTATTGAACTGATGTTGCCTTGTACATTGCAGTTTCGACCATTTTCCTCAAACTTCTTGCTCGAGACACGCAATATTTAATTTTATTAAATATTTAATTTTAGCGTTGCGAGCCAACCTTCCCCAAGCCAGTGGAGCGGCGTGAGGGCAGGGATGTAGGTTAATTAATTTTGTCAGCTGCTCACAAAACGCCAAGTTCAACAGAGCAAGCTCCCGAGAAAGACAACTGTGAAGGGTTTTTCCGCAACAACTCCTCTGAATTTGAATCTAAATTAAATCAGCCTTTTCATAACATCGATTCAGATCGGGATTCACCTTGTACCTTTTTTCATAATATCGATCCAGATAGGGACTCACCTTGTACCCAAGCAACGAACTCCACACCTACTTGGAAATTGACTCACCCGCGGTCTAAAGAGAAACTAGGAAGCGTTTACAACGGCGCGCCGGTGACGTCACTCGCATGAGAAGAGACCCAGTCCCACGCATGCGTACACAGTCTCTTCCGACAAGTCCAATTATGAGGCCGTTTCTAGGCGTAAGATACCCTGGACGTTGCACCTTTGGGGATACTGCGCCAGGGGGAACCTGGGGGGGCGGTACGGTTCTGGAATTCCCGCCACTCCCCTCAGCCCCACCCTCGCTTATCCCTCCAGAGGCGCTGGTAGGGGAGCCAGGAGCGCTGGGCCGTGCGATTCTTAAATCATGGAACCAATGAAAAGCCTTCGCAAAAACCAGGGCAGGATGTGAGATTCCGTTTGGTAGATCGGAAGCTCTTAGGGACAGGGCTCTTGATTTAGCCCCCTGTTCTCTTCCCCTAAATGCAAGCTCTCAAATGCAGTTTTTACAAAGAGTGATGTTCTTTTCAGACATATTTGATTAAGCTTTTTATTGGTTATAGGGCTATGGTTTTGTGCTATAATTAACGACATGTTAAATGTGAATCCCCTGCTAATTTCTTATTTATACCTTCAATCATTTGAATGAAACCACCTCAGTGCAAGCCTATAATAACGAATTACATAAATATTTCCAAGGCTATTTTGGACGAAAAAATCTGCTGTACATATACATTTGCATAAAGAAATAGCTAACTAGATTTAAAAGAACTAATTTTCACAGTAAGAAGCACTTGGTGTTAGTCTACCCTTTCTCTCCCACCTCTATATTCATTTACAGCATATTAACCAGTGGTAATTACAGTTTGAGGTCAGCAGCTGTCCATTTGAGGAAAACTATGCTAAGTAAGGCTTAGACTCTCTCCTTGTTCCAACTTTCTTTCTTTCTTTTTTTGTCTTTTGTCTTTTTTAGGGCCGCACCCATGGCATATGGAGGTTCCCACGCTAGGAGTCTAATCCAAGCTGTAGCTTCCGGCCTTTGCCACAGCAGCATAGATCCCAGCCGCCTTTGCGACCTACACCACAGCTCACAGCAACACCGGATCCTTAACCCACTGAGCAAGACCAGGGATGGAACCTGCAACCTCTTGGTTCCTAGTTGGATTTGTTAACCACTGCTTGCCTAAGTGAACTTCTCCACCTTGGCTCTGAATCCTGGACATGTTCATCTCACTCTGCCATCAATTACATATCTTCTCAATCTATATTTTCAACTTTTCCTTCTTATTTTTTGTGTTGACCTGAAACAAACAGCTTTCCAGATAATGCTCCAGCAAAGATGGGTTTATTCAGCAGCGCAATGCAACTCAGGGTCTGCAACCATGAGGAGACATCTAAGTCCAGAACTGGCAAGAGAAAAAGAGGTTTCAGAGAGGAGAAGGAAGTTGGGAAGGTTTTAGTAAACAAAGAATCTATAGCTTCTCACTGGCTGAGTCTTTGCCAGGGAAGAGGAGTCTTTTTCTTACTGTTGAGGTCAGGAGGGGCTGAGAGCTCCCCCTTCTGGTCTCCCAACTCTTATTTAATCAGCGATTCTGTTTATTAATTTTTTACATTTACATTGGCACTTAAACACATTCTTCCACAGCCTAAGCTTGCTAAGGGCAGGGAGAATTGTTTACTATTATAAGCATAAAGCCTTTGCAGTGTCCAGCACATGGCAGGGGCTAAATATTTGTTGAATGAATAAATGTTCAGGAAAAAAGTTTCTCTTTTCTCACCCCTGTCTTCCATCATTCCATTTCACCCCCAAATCCAACCTATTACACTGAAACTACCTTTACAAGAGAATTTAAGACCTCTTTGCTGTTACGCCAATGGAAACTTTCAGTCTTTCTTACTCATCTTTTTAAAAAGCGTTTTGAATTTGCTACTGTTGCAGAAAGAATTTGCTACTTTCCAGGGCCTGAGACTGGGTTCTTGTTTAACATTTGGAAATGAATTATCTGAGGAGACAGGTGCTGACAAGGCAAGAGACATTACTGGGAAGCAGCACCCAGGAGAACAGCAGCAGGGTAAGGGAAACTAGGAGAACTGCTCTGCCACATGGCTTGAAGTCTTCGGTTTCATGGGAATGGGGTTAGTTTCCAGTGTCTCTAGTCAATTGTCTTGCATGGACCATACTTGGTCTGGCTCATGATCCTTCTTGGTGGTGTGCACACCTCTCAGCCACGATGGATTCTGGCACAAAGGATCCCGGGATGTTGGTCCTCTCCTCCCTTTTGTCTCCTCTCTCCTATTGGCTCCTCCCACAGCCTCCAGGGCAGCACCATTTTTCTTATCAGGGCTTCCTGCTGAGAGACAACTCATGCAAGCAGCTAGGACCACGCTTAAGTGGGCAGTTTCAGTCAATGGTCCCCTAACACCACTGTAACCTAGCAGGACCCTAGCGTGTCTTCCTAGGACAGGCTCCACCCCCACCCCCACCCCCACCCCCACCCCCACTCCCACCCCAATGCCCCATGGGCTCTGCTTGCTTCTTGTCTGGAAAAACAACAACAAACAACTTTAGCCAAAGAATAAATTTAAGCAGAGAAATAAAATGCAGAGACAAAAGAAAATAGTTGAACAGGACAAAGTAATACTAGTTTAGTCATTAAACAAAATCAAGAACCTTTAGTTCCTCCTCAAGGGAGCAACATTTTGAGCCTTTCCTTTGAGATGTTTTGCAGGTACTGAAACCCCCACCAGGCAGAAGAGCTTAACTGTATGCTGTTCTACAAGCACGAAGACCCCACAAAGTTGCAATCACAAAGTTGATGATGGTAATTCCAGTTACCTCACTACCAACCAGTCAGAAGAATGTCCATGAACTTATCATGTACCCTGAAACCGTCTCCTCAGCACTTTTTCCACTTTTCCCTACATATTCTCTGAGGAAAACATGGGAAGTTGGTTCTTTGGTCCACCTTCTCCCCAGGACTGTTGGTTTCCTGTGGAAAGCTATCTTTCCTTTTACCAACACTTGTCTCTCAGTAATGGATTCTTGAGTGGGGAGCAGCCAAACCTGAGTTTGGTAACACTCTCACATGCTCTTAATTTATAAGTGTATATAACTGCCTTTTTTTGTTGTTGTTGTTGTGATTTTTCGCACTTACTCCAGGACCCAGATGCTCCCTACGCAATACAAGTAACTTCGATTTTGTTTCTTTTTTACCACCTCCCAATTAATGGCTGAGCTGGGGATACATTGGGCTCCAGATCCTATACTTCTTTCCCTCACATAAGTAATTAGTTTGTTCTACAAATGAAGAAAATGATATACAGTATAATTTAAGATAATAAGAGGGGGGGGGAAAGAGATCAAATCAATTAGATAAGGCATTGAACTCATATAATACCAAAATTATCCATTACTGTGTTTTGGCATCTATTGAAGCAGCATAAAAAGCTACTCTAAGACTAACAATTAATGTAATAGCTATTACAACCCATAATTTTTAAAGGTGAAAAGAATAAAGTTTTGGTACAAAATCTACAATGTAAAAATGTTCAATTTTCAAGAAAAAGTGAGATTCTCAGTGATAAATAATGAGCACTAAAAGTAGAATGGGCTTTCTTTTTTAATTAAGGAAAGCATACATATAAGGATTCAGTGCTGTTATTCTAAGTAACTGACCAAAATGAAAGAAATGAACCTACAAAATTCTGGTATTTTTTTTCCCTCTCATTAACATTTTCAAACTGCTCTTCACTTTTTACATCTTAGTGTTGAAATTTTGGATTGACTTTTCTACTCATCTAGCACTTCAAATTTATTTCCTTTGCATTAATTGTGGGGTCATTAACCCATTTCTATTGCAATCAACTATCTTCCTGCAAGCATTTGTTACCATGTTGCAGCCCTACAACATGACAATATCATGATCTACTTATTACTGACATTTCCTAAACATAATATCTAGGCCACAGTGTTTACAGTTCATTTCCTTGTGATATAATAGCATTCCTGTCCAATCCTATTGAACATCTTTTTTTTTTTTTTGTCTTTTTGCTATTTCTTGGGCCGCTTCCGCGGCATATGGAGGTTCCCAGGCTAGGGGTCAAATTGGAGCTCTAGCCACCGGCCTAAGCCAGAGCCACAGTAACGCGGGATCCGAGCCGCGTCTGCAACCTACACCACAGCTCACGGCAACGCCGGGTCCTTAACCCACTGAGCAAGGGCAGGGACCGAACCTGCAACCTCATGGTTCCTAGTCGGATTCGTTAACCACTGCGCCACGACGGGAACTCCTGAACATCTTGATCATTGTATAAAATCATATTTCTAAAGCATCCAATTTTTATATTAAATGGATGAAGCAAGATATTTCAAACCTAACACTATAGCAAATTTATATTGAATGATGAAGTATATAATCCCTCACTGCACATTAGGAAGGCAATAAAGATATTTTTTTTAAACATAATACTGGGCACCATAAATTGAGAATAACATCAGTATTTTTTGAAGAGATTTCCATACAACTTTTGAACTTTAGTAGTAATTTAAAAAATTTACATGCATAATTTCCAGCTTTCCTCTAATCAAATTCAGTGAAAAGCACTATCAGAGAGGAATACTATTGGACAGGCCACACAGGAAGGAAAAAATGAGTGGCTGGAAACAGAAAATAGTAGTACATAAGTCAAGTTAGTGTAAGAGGATCTAAATGGGTGAGGCAAGGCTGGATTAAGCAAGAAGAGCTATGACAAAGAGAAGTGCAGCATCTCCTCCTTTGAAAAATATCATGTGGCACCTATCTACTCAGAGTGTGTAAGGTGAACAAGGTTGAGGTGGCTGTCTCAATAGACACAACCTTTAGTTAAGATACACCAAAGATATATATTGAGATGAAAAAGAACTGCATTCACAGCCTCAACATGAGTGTTAAGTCAGAAAAAATATTCTCTGACAAACCAAAATCTCCAGGTACCAATGTATGGGAAGAACCATGATGCCTTAGAAAATGGTTGGTTCTTCAAGTTTCTCTGTAGAGGTGGGGAGGGAGAGAAATTGAGGAGGAACCAGCAAAAAGCCAGAGGGTGTGCATGATTACCAGAAGAGATGTCACTCTTTGCCTGTGTGTCCTTCATCCACCCACTCAAAAAAAAAAAAAAAAACTTTATTAATAAAGTTATTGAACTCAGAGTAAGGAAGTAAGGAACTTGGTCTATGTTCAGATTGATACAACCGTAGCTGAGGCAGCACATATAGGAGGGAGATTGATAAAAATAAGAGGAAAAGACCTGCTGGAAATTAACAGACATGAAGAACAGATTAGTCAAAGAAGAAATTTCAGCTTCTTAACACTGTAGACATATGGGTTTACGTCTTGAGTTTAGAGTCCCTATTTTCTGAATGCCCTATGTTTTGTACCATGGGAGATTATGTCCTGGTAAACCCTCCTATAACACTTACATAAAAACCTTTATATGGATGTGATCTTAGACCAAAAAAAAAAAAAATGTGTTGATGGTTTGTTTTCAAAAGACTATGGTCCAGTTCTGAAAGTTGGAGAGCATGGTAGCAGGTAGAAATTTGCTAATCTGATATTTTTCTCTTTTTTTCCTATCTTTTTTGAGTGATCAAAAATAGGCACACTTTTAAAACCTTTATAATGAATAGTCTTAAATAATGGAAAGCTGATTAGGAGGGGGCATGTTATTTTAAATTCATCATGGTTATTTGGAATAGTTGAGAACTATTTGCTTTAGGTTCAAAATGCTTTTTTAACATGAAAAGACATTTTGTACCTTTGTTAGATTTTTTTTCTATTAGTTAAATAGAATCTGCATTTATTCATTACATTCATACTTTTTTTTTCCCCCCAGGAAAAGGAAAATTCAGTATCAGAGTCCTCTTGATGAAAATTGAGGTTATTTTATCCATTGCTCACTTGTGTGCAACGTGAGACTTTCTATGGCTAAATGACAGTTTATCTTTTCTCCCTACAATGATAAGTTATAGCTAATGTATTAAGTAGAGTAAAAAGTATCATTTGTGTTGGCCCTACTTTTATCTAGTCCTCAATAGTAAAAAATTAGTCCAGGATATCTTTCCTATGATTAGAGCAGAATAGAAATGATTACAATATAATCACATTTGAAAAACTTCAGTTTAATTAGCGTATATTCAATCCAGAGTACAATGTCAAAGTCTGGCGCATCCAAAGGAACAGAACAGATGGAGAAAAACAAATAGTTTGCCATTCCTACTTATCTTCGTATTAAGATGGTGTAAACATGTCCAAAGTCAGAGGCATGTTTATTTAACAGAGTCTTAAAGTCTATTAGAATGATAGGAAATAGTGAAAAGGAAACGTATTCTTTTTGACATGTCATTTATATCTGACCATAAAGAATTTCTTATATACTCCATGTAATCTGCTAATCAATCCTATTCATATTAAACTTCCAAATGCTAATAGTATTAATCTTGATAAATATCCTCCTTAATTTTCCCATTCTTCTTTTCTTTCTATATTTATGTCCGTTATCCTTTATATGAAACCATCCATCCCTCCATCAGATAAATCCTATCTTCTTTGCCACAATCTGAATCTTGTATTACAGATTCAGAAATGAGCACGTAACCCAATGCAAGCTAAAGAGAGATGAAAATATATTTTCTGGGGACCTCTGGGAGAGATATTTTCCTCTCTCTCTAGAGATAATATGACAAATCAGCCTCCCATCTTCGTGATACAAAGTGAGAAAACGTACAGACCATTGATTCCTGGATGCCATCCATGACCAAAAAGGAGATTTAAGATGAAGCCAGTATGAGGTAACTGAGCAGAATGTCAGATTAAAGAAAAAAAAATCTGTAAACTTGATGGTTGCCTTAAGCCCCTGAATCAACTAACTCTGAAATTGACACACCTCTGAATTTCTGGTTATATGAGCTTTTTGTAGTTTTACATGACTGGCTGTCAAAAGAAGCCTTCTTTCAGGTAAACACCAGGGAATTTATAGGCATAAGACATATAACATCATTAATAATCTTCACTTAGCAAAATCTGATACTAGGTGGGAGGACTTTTTAAGAGCCTCTAGTTGTCTATTTCCCAAATTTTTATTTCCCATGAATTCCAGACATAATTTCAACTGCACGCTAAATATTACCATTCCGATAGCTAGAAAATATCTCCAATCTTCAAACCATAGCCAGCCCAAGAAAGAACTCAGGATGTTATGAACTCCCAAATTGGTCCTTTTTAATATTTTCTAACTCAATTAATAGCATCTCTTCTTGCAATTAATTGCTCAGGCTAAACTATCTTGAGGATGCCCTTAATTATTTTTCTGACAGTTCACAATCAATCTGTAAGCACATCCTGTTGTCTCAGTCTTCATATCATATCCCATCTTAGATCCAGGCACTTGACACCACCTCCATCAGACCAAATATCTTTCACTGTTTCAAAGCAACGGACTTTTAAAATAGTTTCCTAACTACTATTCTTATTTACCTATAACCAATTCCCCAATTAGGACCCAGAGTGATTCTTTCTTTTTTTTTTTTTTTTTCCTTTTTTCGCTTCACCTCCATATGTGGAAGTTCCCAGGTCAGGGATCCACTCCAAGCTGGGGCCTCGACCTATGCCTCGGCTGTGGCAATGCTAGATCCTTAATCCACGGTGCCACGTTGGGAACTACTCCAGACTGATTCTTTTAAAATATATTCAGAAAACATCACTTCTCCATGCAATACCTTTAATGATTTTCTATCACATTCAGAAAACAAAAACAAAAAACAATCTGGCTTCTCGCCACCTCCACTTTTACATTCAAATACTCCCCTTGGCCTCTGTGCTAAACATTACTAACCATTTTGCTGATTTCTAACCATCCCAAACACACTGAAATTATCTTCTCTGGATATCCACAAAACTCACTGTCTTTTTTCAGGTCTCTGCTGCCAAGTCACCCTATCAGAGAGTGGTTTCCTAACCATTTGTTCACTATTCCTTTACTATTTCTTATTAGTCTTAAAGCAAGTATTTGTATTTGGCTATATATACCAGTCCAAATGATAGCATTTGAACTCTAGAGCTATTGATAACTGATCATCTATTCTTAGACACTTCATAGTCCATTTTTGCCTATGACATTTTGACATGCATTTATCTTCATTTGCAACTAAATAATTAATATAAGTTTTTACTTTCCATGAGCCAAAAACTGAGCTTGGCTATGTTATGGAAACCTTACTACTAAAACACTAGGGCCATTATTCTTTTCTTTACTAAGGCCATTATTCTTTTCTTTGTGAAACTTGAGACCATCTGTGTCAACATGTCTTAGTAAGACTGTAGACTGCCTATGTCAACAGTAAGGAGAAGGAGCGGTTCCTGGGTCTTAAGGAGAAATTCATGAGAAGACGGCCTTGAGCAGAGATGTGACCTTCACTGCAGTGATGAAGACCACATGAAGCCACATCACAGAGCCAGAGTTTCCAAGAAACCAGAAACCGGAGGGTATGGGGCAGAAATGCTGTGCTCTACTTATGTAAGCCTCCTCGGGCAGAACGCAGGTCAAAGGAGAGTGGTGAGAAGGTCTAGAAGGACAAAGGGAGGATATATGGCATGAGCTTATAGGCATTTTTTAATCTCACTTTTTAAAGACATATATATAAATATCTAATTCCAGGACACAGAATTAGCAAAAAGTCTGGACAGTGAATGACTCAAGGCAAAGCAAACCTCATTAAAACGATTTGTTTTTGAGAATGAATCAGCAATCGGAAAAGAAGTAACAAAGACGATTTTCAAGACATACTGTGATCTGTAATAAATTGAAAATCTAATTCCAGTTTCCTAGAGGCTCCTTCGCAAATACAATTATCTGCACCTTAATTTAGCACTATTGTAAATCCTAGAGGCTGGTTTTAAAAAAAGTCACATGGGAGTCTCTGTGGCACAGTAGTAAAGGATCCAGTGTTGTCACTGTAGTGGCCTAGGTCACTGCTATAGCTCCTGGGGTTCAGTCCCTGGCCTGGGAACTTTCACACACTGCAGGCACAGCCCCCTGAAAAGTCATATAAGAATGAAATACTAAAATTATGAGTTCCTGGATTTTTTTTTTTTTTTTGGCTTTTTAGGGCCACACCCGCAGCATATGGAGTTCCCAGGCTAGGGGTCTAATCAGAGCTACAGCTGCCGGCCTACACCACAGCCACAGCAATGCAGGATCCGAGCTGTGTCTGCGACCTATACCACAGCTCATGGCAACGCCATATACTTAACCCACTGAGCAAGGGCAGAGATTGAACCTGCAACGTCATGGTTCGTAGTCAGATTTATTTCCTCTGCACTACGATGGGAACTCCGCGTTCCTAGAAATTTTAAACGGGGCAATTTTTTAGGCCTATATAAACTTCACAATATTCCAGCTTTTCCCAGAATCAAATAATAAAATGCACAGTACAGCTAAAGTCATATTTTTAGATTGATTGTTTAAGCATAGTCTAGTAGTAATTGCACAGTTTGATTGAGGTCAGATAGCTCCAAGGTTCCCTACCCCCTGTTTTTTAGGGCCACACCTGTGGCATATGGAGGTTCTCAGGCTAGGGGTCAAATCAGAGCTGCAGCTGCCGGCCTACACCACAGCCACAGCAACACCAGATCCAAGCCACATCTGTGACCCAAACCACAGCTATGGCAGTGCCAGATCCCCAACCCACTGAGCAAGGTCAGGGATAGAACCTGAATCCTCATGGATACCAGTCAGATTTTTTTTTTTTTGTCTTTTTGTCTTTTCAGGGCTGCACCCATGGCATATGGACCCACATCACAGCTCACGGCAACACCAGATCCTTAACCCACTGAGCAAGGCCAGGGATCGATCCCACAGCCTAATGGTTCCCAGTTAGACTCGTTTCCACTGTGCCACGACAGGAACTCCCAATACGAGTCAGATTTGTTTCCACTGTGCCACAATGGGAACTCCAGCTCCAAGTTTTAATATAAGACTTTTGAAACTATTTTTGACATATCCCCCATTTTTTAATGAAAGCAAACATATAAAACAGCAGCCATTTAAGGGAGAGTGCAAATATCCCCTTTGTTGCTATGTCTGTGACTTGACATTTGCATTCTGTGGTGGTGAGTACCACAGAGCTAAAGAACATGGACACAATTAAAGATCTAAAACTCTGAAGGTAAACTAAATTATAAGTTTTAAAGGGCCCCTTTGCAATTAGGAAACTAGATAATAAAATACCTAATGATATTCTTTAGATATTTGCACCACAATACTTTTAAAATTTTTATTTGTTTGTTTTTTTGGCCATGTTTGTTGCATGCAGAAATTTCTGGGCCAGGGATGGATCCTGAGCCATAGCAGTAATCCAAGCCACATCAGTAACAATGTCATGTCCTTAACTCTTAGGCCACCAGGGAACTCTTGCACCACAAATTATTGTGTTTTAATGTGAAAAGTATAATCAGGCCATTCTTTTACCATTAGGCCTTTGTAAGCCATTTAATCTCTTAAACACATATAGAATAAACATTCTGAAAGTAACAAATTTCCGCACCAAAAATATCACTAAAACAAACCCCTAAATTCCTAGAAGAAATAAATCCACGCAGACACTACATTACTTTCTTAGAAAACTTTAACCCAGGTCAGATTAAAAAAAAAAAAAATCAGTTTTTTTTTAACCATATTTAACCACAGAGAAAATGCTGAACAAGGACAATAGATGAAGATGGCTGACTAAATATAAGGACCCTCTCCATTTAAATCACCTTTAAATGGTCATATATATTTTATGAAATAACAAATATAAAGTGACGGAAAGCTGGCATATCTTTTATCAATTAGCGATGTAATTTGAGGAATTAGTTATATACAGAATACAAAGAAAAGAGGTTCATGTAAGTCACAGCCCAAGACATTGGGAGTAAGATTGAGGGCCAGATGTGAAATGGTACCAAAGGATGATTCAAGCCCAGAGCAACACATCAAAACAACTGGGGGGGGACCCCAGAGTGCATGTGAAATAGCTAGATAGTTCTCTCCTTCCTTGGGCATCAGTTGCATTTGCTCTTAGGGCAGAGTGGCATGGGTCAGTGCCTGTGTCGCTGAAACTAGCCATAATCAGACAGAAATGTCAGACAGAGTCTCCCAGCGTTTCACTCCCACGGTCTCCTGAGGCCAGCTGTGATTTCCAAACTTACATCCACAGCCAGGCAAACAAATTATTGTTATTCTTTTTTGTCTTTTTCGCTATTTCTTGGGCCGCTCCCGCGGCATATGGAGGTTCCCAGGGTAGGGGTCGAATTGGAGCCGTAGCCACTGGCCTACGCCAGAGCCACAACAACTTGGGATCCGAGCCGCGTCTGCAACCTACACCACAGCTCACGGCAACGCCGGATCCTTAACCCACTGAGCAAGGCCAGGGACCGAACCCGCAACCTCATGGTTCCTAGTCGGATTCGTTAACCACTGCGCCACGACGGGAACTCCCTTTTTTTTTTTTTGTTGGGCAAACAAATTATTAAATAAAATTATGAGGAATAGCAGGAAAGTCACCAACATTTTGAGGAAAATATGCTTTATTAACGTTACCAAACCCAATTTTTCAAGAAATTAATCTCAATATTTTAGAGATCAAACAGAAAACTTTAAAAGACATAAGTTAACATTTTTAGAGTGAGGCAAGATGTCACAAAAATATCAGAAATAACAGCATGACCTATTTTTATAGATGTAGAATATTAAATGAGTATAAAATAATGCTCTGTATAAATTTACAATAAAATTCAAAGGCTAAATTAAATGTATAATTTCTTAGGGAAATACAAATTGCTCACATTGGTTCTAAAGTGATAGAGACCAAGCATCAATGAATAATTATAGATAAATAAGACAGTAAAAGATTTACTCAAAAGAAAGGGAGTCCCAATTGTGGCTCAGCAGTTAATGAACACAACTGGCATCCATGGGGATGTGAGTTTGATCCCTGGCCTCACCCAGTGGGTCGGGGATCCACCGTTGCCCTGAGGTATTGTGTAGGTCACAGATGCAGCTTGGATCCCGTGTTTCTGCATTTCTGTGGCTATGGTGTAGGCTGGTGGCTACAGCTTGGATAGGACCCCTAGCCTGGGAACTTCCATGTGCAATGGGTATGGCCCTAAAAAGGCAAAAAGACAAAAAAAAAAAAAAAAAAGATTTACTCAAAAAGTGGACAACAAAGACATCCACTTTTAATCTGGAAAAGGAACAAAATCTCTCCCTACTTCTAGCAGAGATAATGAGAAGCAGAGATTTTATTTTAGATGATATTAGCACCAACAAACCCCAGTCTTTAAAACAGATTAATAAAGGAGATACTAAGTGCATTGAACATTGGAGATGAAATGTTGAGAACAATTACATGAAGAGAGAAAGTTCGGAAAGATTAGCAACCACGTCAGATCAAGAGACAATGTGCCAGAACAGCAAGTTTCCAAAGAGGTGGTTCCATACAGTGGAGAATTAACTTTTATGTTTAACATCTAGACCAAGTGCACGGGCTGATGGAGCCTTCCTGATCCTCTTAGTCCTCATGGACTGGCAAAGGAATTGCAATTGAATTAAAAAAAAAAAAAAAGACCTATATATTCCATTTTTTTTTCAGCAAAGCAGTTTTCCATAACCTTCATCATGTTAGCCTAAAGTAATCTGGTCTCTTCCCACATTAAATTCTGTAAACAACTAGGGCTAGAAAGAACTCAAATTCAAAGGTATGCAGCAATATAAAAGGGAGGTACATGGAACACAGTCATAAAGGAATATAAAAAGCTAAAAACAGAGGTGGCCAACAAAACATTTTAATGTGGAATAAATAGTACAAACCTTGGTGAAATATTCTCCTATAGAATAAAATAACTTGGTAAACAAAAAAATATATATATATATATTTCTGGCCATACCCACAGCATATGGAAGTTCCTGGGCCAGGGATCAAATCTGAGCTGCAGCTGCAACCTACACCACAGCTGTGATAACACCAGATCCTTAACCTACTGCACCACAGAGGGGACCCCCCAAAAACTAAAAAAAAAGTTTTTAAATCCCTCTGTGCGTGAGTATTTCAATATAGAAATATAGGCATCAGATAAGAAATAATAACACAACAAAAGAAGTGGGAACAAAAATAAAACTGCAGTAAGTGATGTAGCTGTTGAAGCATCCATGTGATTGAAAACAAGTCTACCTAAATGAAGGACAAATTTCAACATGCTGAATTAAATGAAATAGAAAAGAAAAAAAATTTAAATAATTAGAAAGAGGTAGAAGTGAAATGTTGCCAAAATAGATCAATTATACACATAGCTGGGGTCCAGGGAGAGGAGAATAGAACAATTTGAACGGAAAACAGAGTTAAAGATATAAATCAAGAAAAAATTCTGAATTAAAACAAATCGATCCTATAAATCGAAGGTGGACATTGCATTCTAATTAAAATAGGCTCTGACGTATTAATACTATGACATTTTCATGTAAATTTCCTGGACTTAAAACTAAAGAAAGACATCAAACCAAAATAAAATAAAAGATCAACTCACTTTGAGGCACTTGTCACATTGGTTTTAATCTTTGCTACAGCATTTTATAATGCACAAAAGGAATAAAGCAATTCTAGGAAGCCCTCAAGTAGAGAAAGTGTGACTCAAAATTTTTGTACTATTCTAGATTTTGTTTATCTATAAAGGCAACAGACAAGTGATGGTAGGTAACTCTTTTGGTATAGCAAGCTCTGAAAAAAAGCAGAGTGTTTTTATTTGGATAGTCTATGCTATTTCAAAAAGATAAATAGGACTTCTCAAAAGCTGGACATCACAGAGGCTTTATATAAAAATATGGATTGTGAACCTCCTACACAAGGAAGCAAAGGAAATGTTTCTCTGACTTGTTCTCTCATGCCTTCTTCTTTTCTCAGAACACATTCCAAGAAATGGGTCTGTGTAAATGTAGTAAAATTCTTCCCAGTGAAATTCTTTTTAGTTTAGCTTCCAGTTACCTTCTTGGAACAATAAATACTGGAGCCTGGACACAAATGAAGTCTTCTTTTTCCTTTTTCACATTCGTAAGTATAATTTTATGAGGCTAAACTTACATTAAATATAAATGATAAATATTTCTTATAATTTAAAATTACATTATGACACATATTTTCTTTCCTGATTAAAAACTGTCTGTTTTAATATTACTCATTTATAAGTAGTTAACAACCAAATATCTTTAATTTCTCTTTTTAGCCACTTATATTTTTTTGCTTTTTAAATCTATATTATAGGGCAGAGACTTTCTCTTTGCTTTTCTCCTTTTCATTTCCAATTTCTCTCTTTTATGTAAGGGCAAATATAAATTAAAAATAAGAGACTTAATTCTCCATGTTGAAAATAAGGGAGAGACTTCCACCCACCACTTTTCTTAAAGAATTTGCTTTAGAAAACAGTAATTGTAAGTTCTGTCTTTGTCTCTTTGAAAGGTAGTTAAGTCTTTTTAGAAACCAAATAAGACTCTTATTAGCTTTATGACCCAGGTTTGTCTCAGTCAAGGAAAATGGGAGGCATCTCTTTGAAATGCAATCATCAATAAAGATAGCATCCCTATCTTTCCATTTTTGAGGGAGGATTGGAGCTTTACCTGAGTGGGTGCTTCCCTCCAAGTTACAAAATTACCTCCTATCATAAAGATATGAGAAGTTTATTTTTCCTTTGGATAAAGCCAATCGCAATCAGATGGTCATGTTGATTATGAGGTAAATTCAGAATGAAGTTAGTATAAGTTTTTGTTCCCAATTCTTTCTTACAAATTTTATAAGCTGCTTAGCACTCCTTTCTTTTTCTTTTTCTTTTTTTTTTTTTTGGTCTTTTTGTTATTTCTTGGGCCGCTCCCGCAGCATATGGAGGTTCCCAGGCTAGGGGTTGAATCGGAGCTGTAGCCACTGGCCTATGCCAGAGCCACAGCAACGCGGGATCCGAGCCGCGTCTGCAGCCTACACCACAGCTCAGGGCAACACCGGGTCCTTAACCCACTGAGCAAGGGCAGGGACCGAACCCGCAACCTCATGGTTCCTAGTCGGATTCGTTAATCACTGCGTCACTACGGGAACTCCAGCACTCCTTTCTATATGCTAGATTGAATGGTGCCAAATTTGAATTGATTTTTGCTCAAACTCTTAAAATTTTCAATATGCTTCAGTTGATCATTTAATGAGTATTTATATGTATATATACCAGGCATTGTTCTAAATAGAAGTATCAACTAAGTTAACTTTTATCACAGCTCTTAGTACCTTTGTCATTCTGAGGTAGGAGGTAGATGGACCCTTGGGCTGAGAACAGATGGGATTTGTTAGGCTGAGTAAATTGGGCCATGCTTCCCCTTGACACCTCAAGGAGAAAGTTAATGGCAGGATGTGAGCTCTCCTTGAGTAAAAAGATGAGGACCACATCAGTCACTCCTGGGGTCAAGGAGACCTCACTCCTCAACTACACATGCAGAGATAGATGCTTCTGGTCAAAAGGGAGGGGGTGCCAGGCCATAATAAATCCTGATACCTTCCCAGAACCCTTTGCTCTAGAATCCTTCTTGGCCAAAAATGCTCATGCATATCAGGGAGGGTCCTGGGTGCAATGAGATATGAGAAATAAAACAAGATAATTGACCAAAGGAAAACAAAGACCCGAAAGAACTGTCCAATATAAGTGATTTAAATCACCTCTCTGGGGTGCTCCTCGTTCAGGGGGATGCTCCACCCGCACTCCCCTTTTGAGTATGTATTACTGTTTTGCTTATGTCTTAAATAAATGAATTCTTTGTGTGCTCTCCCACATGTGGTACTGTGTCTAAAATAGTCAACTTTGTACTTGTTTTCATAGTCTTTGCCTCCTTGAAACATTCTTGCTTTTAACAGGGGACAAGAATCAGGGCAATTCTGTTTTTAGCCTCTAGCTGGTCTAGTGGCTAGGATTCCTGGTCTTCATCCAGGCTGCCCAGGTTCAATTCCCGAGCAGAGAATTAAGATCTTGCTCCAAGCCATCATGCACTGTTGTCTCTCCAAGATCAATTTCATTCACAGATGACTAAACTGAGGTACAGGGTAGTTATATAATTTATCTAAAAGTGTCTTTGATAGTGAAGAGAGCCTAGATCTCAACCCTGTTGACCTGAGTGTATAACAAACAGACTGAATTATTTCTCCAACAAAAAAGTGGGTTTATTTAGGATAAGCAGATTTGGGGTCTACAACCATGATGAACCCCTTGCAAGTCCCCCACAGGCAAGGACAGAAGAACTTTTTATGAAGGGGAAAGGAAGTTGAGAGTGTTACAGTAAACAAAGAGTTGATGGCTTTTCATTGGAGACATGTGACAGCTCTCATTGGCTGAGTCCTCGTTAGGAGAGGAATGTTTCTTCTTCCTGTTGAGCCTCACTATCTATTGTCTCAGGGTAAGTCCCCCTTCTGGTCTCCTGACTTTTTAAAATTAAGGTCTCTGATTATTAATTTTTTACAACCCAGAAAAATCTCACTCCACACCCAGTGCTTTATAACCCAGCTCTATTCTTGTTCTACACCAATGTCTTACTCCACTGTAACACTGCAGTTTTACTACATGATAGAGAACTTCAACATTATTATTATCGGTAAAATATTTGTCAGCATAGTAAAATACTTTTCGCGTTTACGCTCAGAAATTCTCTTTATCAGTTGCTGTCATCAGTTCTAGAGAAACTTTTTTTTAATCGTAGTAGTCAAATAGCAGAACGTAAGAAAGACACTGAAAAATGAAAAGTGATGTAATTAACTTTCCATAACTGGATCTGAGCATTTTTATATTGGAATAAAATTGCAAGCACTGAAATATTTTGAAGTTAATACTTTATTAAGATAAATAGAGGAAATTCACACCTCTCTTGGAATTGTTTCAGGCTATCTGGTTTCATAGCAGTTTACAAGAAGCTAGTGCACTGATTTATAGCATGAAGGCTATCTCTGAAACAGAGGCAGCTGCCTTACTATTCGGTAACTAGAATCTGAGATTGTGAAAACACAGCAAAATCTACATTGAGAAGAGCATGCCCTCATGATCTGTTGCTCATATATAGGGCTCATGCAAAATTTGAAGTAAATCATCTGAAAAATGAAGATTTTAAAAATGGAAACAGTGTCATATTTACTCTCAATCCTTATGTTCAACCATTACCTCATATAGATTTCAAAATCTTTATGTGAATACATATACAGCAGAAAAGCTGGTAGGTAAACTATAACACTGGGAATATTTATAGAAAAAAATTTTGTCAGTGAACTTTATTACTTTTACAGTTGTACCATAATCATCACAACCAATTTTACAGCATTTCCATCCGAAACCCCCAGCCCATCACCCCCACCCCCAACCTGTCTCCTTTGGAAACCATAAGTTTTTTAAAGTCTGCATGAGTCAGTATCTGTTTGGAAAGAAGTTCATTGTATCCTTTTTTTAGATTCCACATGTAAGTGATAGCATATGACATTGGTATCTCATTGACTGACTTCATTTAACATGATAATTTCTAGGTCCGTCAATGTTGCTGCAAATGCCATGATTTCTTTCCTTTTAATGGCTGAGTAACATTCCATTGTGTGTATGTGCCACACCTTCTTTTCCACTCCTCTGTTGATGGACATGTACGTTGTTTCCATGTCTTGGCTATTGCAAATAGTTCTGCATTGAACATTGGAGTGCATGTATCTTTTTGAGTCCTGGTTTTCTCTGGATAGATGCTCAGGAGTGGGATTGCTGGATCAAATGGTAATTCTATTTTCAGTTTTCTGAGGAATCTCCATACTGTTTTCCACAGTGGCTGCACCAATTTACAGTCCCACCAAGACTGTAATAGGGTTCCCTTTTCTCCACAGGCTCTCCAGAACTTATTGTTTATAGACATTTTGATGAGGGCCATTCTGGCTGGTGTAAGGTGGTACCTCATAGTGGTTTTGGTTTGCATTTCTCTAATAATGATGGTGAACATCTTTTCATGTGTTTTTGGGCCATCTGCATATCTTCTTTGTAGCACTGTCTGTTTAGATCTTCTGCCCATTTTCTGATAGGTTTGTTTTTTTTTGGTATTGAGCTTCAGGAGGTGTTTATAAATTTTGGAGATTAATCCCTTGTTAAAGATTTTCTCCCATTCTGTGAGTTGTCTTTTTGTTTTGTTTAGGGTTTTCTTTGCTGTGCAGAAACTTTTAAGTTTAATTAGGTCCCATTTGTTTATTTTCATTTTTATCGTCATTTCTCTAGGAGGTAGATCTGAGAAGATATTACTGTGGTTTATGTCAGAGAGTGTTTGACCTATGTTTTCATCTAAGAGTTTTATAGTGTTGGGCCTTATATTTAGGTCTTTAATCCATTTTGAGTTTATTTTTGTGTATGGAGTTAGGAAGTGTTCTAATTTCATTCTTTTACATGTAGCTGTCCAGTTTTCCTAACACCACTTATTAAAGGGACTGTCTTTCCTCCACTGTATATTCTTGCCTCCTTTGTTAGAAAATTTAAGTGTAATATATTTTGTATTTATACTTGCAGTTCTATTAATTTAAAGAAAAATACTTAAGAATTTTTTAGGACTAATTTTAACTACTGGTGTTTAGAAAATTAAGTTATCATTTTCAAACTCTTTATCGCAATGGACCAAAATTTAATTTTTTTGTTGTCATGAGAGGAACACAGGCAGTGATATCTTTTCCTTTTGCCTTAATAGAAAAGTTCTGAGATAAATACAGTGAGGTGTTTCTTCATGTCATTTTGGGGAGAATGGCATTTTCTATTTAATAATAACTAATTGAAAGACTACTGAATCTTACACATCTTTAATGAAAAACCCATATATTTAATTTGTGGTACTATTGTTATTTGACATCAAACAACTCAAAGGAAACTTTTAAATAATGGATGATACAAAAGTGAATGAGCTGCAAAACCAGATATGCTTAAGATAAAAATCTTACACTTTCACCTAAGTGTGAAAAAGAGTAGATTACTTCTATGGTGGAAAAAAATGTTATTTAGGAGTTAATTAACATAATAATAAAAATAAAATAATAAAATAAAAGATTTTGAAAGATTAAATTATGAGAAAATGAGATTGACATCTACTGTGAAATGCAACATAGAAAAATAATTCTTTATGAAATAAGTTCACACAGCTAAGGCAGACTGTATCAGTTGTTAATCTTGTTGAAATAAAGCTTCTTCCTATAACATCAAATCTATAGAATTAAGCAAAACCAAATATCTATTTTAATAAATTGTTAGGTATGATTAAATTAGATCAATTTTCAACCAAAACGCATGTTCAAAAATATGTAAATAATTTCAGCATGTTACATAAAATAAACCAAAGTTTTACATTGTATAAAAACTTTGTGTTAAAGCTAAGAAAAATTATGGCTATATAATGTGGTACAGTTATGAGATGTATGGCTTAGCAATTGTTCTAAATGATGAAATAAGTCACATCTACAAATTCATACAAACTAAGCACATTGTATATCTTGATTTTTGCTTGTCTTCTTTCCTGAATAAACTCCACAGATTCTTAATACAGATATCCAGCTTGTTCACCCTCTCAGTAGGTAAGATGAAAGCAGTCAAAGCTGTATGACTAGAAGATATTTTGGGGCTAAGTGAAATTACTCACTTTGATCGGTCATAAATGTTTTGTTTAAATATTTATTTAGAAGTATAAATTTTGGTATTGCAATACTGATTCATTGTTTCTGACAGCATATAATATCGAAAAAGTTTTCCAGAAAGAAAACCACATTGAAAAGAAAAAGTTTAAACGTTTAAAATTTTAGTTTAAAATATATTTCATAAACATTATCAACAACAGGAATATAATCAGAGCTTTAAAATAGAAATATTAGGAGTTCCCGTCGTGGCGCAGTGGTTAACGAATCCGACTAGGAACCATGAGGTTGCGGGTTCGGTCCCTGCCCTTGCTCAGTGGGTTAGTGATCCGGCGTTGCCGTGAGCTGTGGTGTAGGTTGCAGACGCGGCTCGGATCCCGCGTTGCGGTGGCTACAGCTCTGATTCGACCCCTAGCCTAGGAACCTCCATATGCCGCGGGAGCGGCCCTAGAAAAGACAAAAAAAAATATTAGAAATAAATGTTTATCTTATTGCCTGTTCACTAGAAATGGAAGCTGAATGGCCATCCCAAGAATTCAAGGTAAATAGGCATAATGGCCATCATTAAAAAGCCTACGAATAACAAATGCTGGATAGGGTGTGGAGAAAGGGAACCCTCTTACACTGAAGGTGGGAATGCAAAGTAATGTAGCCACTATGGGTAACAGCATGGAGATTCCTCAAAAAACTAAAAATAGAGTTGCCATATGATCCAGCAACACTATTCCTGGGTATATACCCAGATAAAACTATAATTTGAAAAGACAGATGCACCCCTATATTTATTGCAGCACTATTTATAGTAGCCAAGGCATGGAAACAACCTAAATGTCCATTGACAGATGAATGAAGAAGATGTGGGGGGTGTGTGTGTGTGTGTGTGTGTGTGTGTATAAAATTAGTGATTAAAAACAATGAAATAGTGGCATTTGCAGCAGCATGAATGGACCTAGAGATTATCATAAGCAAACAAAGTCAGAAAGAGAAAGACAAAGACTGCATAATATCACTTATGTGTGGAATCTAAAATACAGCACCAATCAACATATCTACAAAACAAAAACAGATTTACAGATATAGAGAACAGACTTTGATTACCAAGGGGGAGGGGAATAGGGGAGAGAAGGATTGGGAGTTTGGAATTAGCAGAGGCAAACTGTTATGTACAGGGTGGATAAATAACAAGGTCCTACTGCACAGCACAGGGAACTATATTCAGTATCCTCTGAGAAACCACAATGGGAAAGAACATGAAATATATATACGTATAACTGATTCACTTTCTGTATAGAAAAATAATACAACATTGTAAATCAACTATGCTTCAATAAATAAAATTTTCAATAAGGAAGAAAATCCCCAAATCAGAGACTGTAGTCCTCAGGGTCTCCAGAGCAGCACCGTTGTCAGCAAAGTTGGATGTGTGCTAAGATGGTGCAACATGACAGCCCCAAGTCAATTCATTATCACAGGCCCCGAAACTTACTTGTGGCAAAATCAACATAGAATTTCAGGCTTCCTGATAAAGAATCAGAGAGAATTTTATTTTCTCTTTTACTTTGCAAATGTTACCTTTAAATCCAATGAGACAAATGGTATGTTGAACTTTTCTACAAAGTTGAATAACTTTAAATACTGTGCAAATACTATTAAAGAAGTAATCTGGAATGGTTAAAAAAAGAGAGACAGAGAAAGAATTAAAGGTAAGCGTTCTCAAGATTATTGAGGTTTGTTGCATAAATTTTATGCATTGATAATGGAAGTTGGGCAGTTTTCCATAGTTTATTGTTTTTGGAATAAAATAGTTAAAATTTTTCTCTAAAACCTTTCTTTTGAAATCTTAAAAATCACTTATTCAAATCGTGCATCACCATGAATGCTCCATCACAATGAAAGAAGTAGAGTGTTTAGAATTGTATGCTTCACTGTGATATAACTTGCCTTTATATTTGCCTAAATATTTTTGCTTTAGAGTAAACTGAGCCTTATATATAATATAGAATGACAGACATCAATTCCTTTTAATTTCAAAATCCACTTGTAATTAGTTAATTTAGAACTCAAAATTCATTTTTTTCATTTGGAGAAAGAAGTATCAAGTATTTAAGTAACTCTCAAGGTAAATCATATGCATATGCAATCCAATGTATAATTGAATAACAACAAAATTAATATAATTTCATTTATTAAGTGGCTACTAACTTATACTAATTACTAATATCCTTGCTCAGACTATCTCACTTAATCCTGGTAATACCTTTGTATATTCAATATGTAAGGAATTTAGAGTACCCATGTTTTTGTTTCCATCAGAGAATATATTCTATATTTGAACTTTTTCCATTGTTTGAATTTTTAATGAAGACCTTTGAAGTTGTGAAACAAAAAGAATCAATATATTTGAATCCTGCTTCTATCAAAGATTGGGGCAAAATATCTCTCCCCTGTAATTGCTTTATCAAGATAGATAAATTTTAACTCAAATTGATATCAATATAGATGTAGACATAGATATAGATATATAAACATCTCTCTATATATTTACAATAAAGAAATGAAAATTTTCCTTTTAAAAATAAAGAGGAAGATTAAGAACACATGTTGATGAGTGAAGTAAGTCAGAAAGAGAAAGGCAAATACCATGTGATATCACTTATACGTGGAATCGAAAATACGGCACAAATGAACCTATCTACAAAGCAGAAACAGACTCACAGACATAGAGAACAGACTTGCGGTTGCCAAGGGGGAAGAGGGAGAGTGAGGGATGGACTGGGAGTTTAGGGTTAGTAGATGCAAACTATTACATTTCAAATGGACAAACAACATGGTCCTACTGTATAGCACAGGGAACTACATCCAATCTCCTGGGATAGACCATGATGGAAAAGAATACTGGAGTTCCCATCGTGGCTCAGTGGTTAACAAATCCGACTAGGAAGCATGAGGTTGCGGGTTTGATCCCTGGCCTTGCTCAGTGGGTTAAGGATCAGTGTTGCCGTGAGCTGTGGTGTAGATCACAGACGCAGCTTGGATCTGGCATTGCTGTGGCTCTGGCGTAGGCCGGTGGCTACAGCTCCGATTAGACCCCTAGCCTGGGAACCTCCATATGCCATATATATATATGTATAGCTGAGTCACTATGATGTGTAGCAGAAATTGTCACAAGATTATAAATCAACTACACCTTACTATAAAAAAAAGAGGGGGGAAGAACACATGTTGATGCTGTAAAACTAGGAGATAATTATCAAATTCAGAGATGGGCTACAATGATCAAGGACTTGAATATTAATGCCTATGCAGAGACAAAAGATGAGACTTTGGATAGAATTAAAACATTTAGCTGGAATTAAGTCACCTGCACAAATCTAGGGTCCTCATATTTTTCAGCTTTCGTGGTAAAGAGATTCAGAAATGCTTTCAGTGCCCTAATGTGAATTAAGTTATTGCATGTCTGTTTAGTCCTTTGGGTAGAAAACAGAAATACCTCACAAGAGTTCAAAACCAAGTCTGTGATGCACACGGTTTAGTACTCCAATACTAAATTACTTGTTTACATATGTGAATCCTTTAAGTCCCAAATCTGCAAGGTAGGCCTACAGGCTGGAGAACTTCAGAAAAGTTGCTGTTCAAGTCCAAAGGCAGTCTCCTGGAAGAATTTCTTCATGCTCAGGGGAAATTGTTCTTTATTCTATTAAGGCCTTCAAATAATTGGATGAGCCCAGCTCACAATGGAGAGAGTAATTTGCTTTATTCAAAGTCCACAGTTTAAATGTTAAACTCATCCAAAAAACTCCTACACATAAAAATCCAGAAGAATGTTTGACAATACATCTGGGCACCATGAACCAGCCAAGTGGACATATAAAATTAACTATTATAAATGCCAAGACAACTCAATGAGCAAAGATTGTCTTTTTGCCAAGTTGTTTTGGGAAATCTGAATACTCATAGGCAAAAGAATGAAGTTGAACCACTTTCCTTAAACCACACACAAAAATAACCTCAAAGTGCTAGATTTAAAAGAGCTAGGAGCTCCTGTTGTGGTGCAGTGGTTAACGAATCCGACTAGGAATGAAGAGGTTGCGGGTTCAATCCCTGGCCTTGCTCAGTGGGTTAAGGATCTGGTGTTGCCGTGAGCTGTGGTGTAGGTCACAGACGTGGCTCAGATCTCACATTGCTGTGGCTCTGGCATAGACTGGCGGCTACAGCTTTGATTAGACCCCTGGCCTGGGAACCTCCATATGCCACAGGAAGCAGCCCTAGAAAAGGCAAAAAAAGAAAAGAAAAGAAAAAAAAAGAATAAGAGCTAAAACTATAAAATTCCTAGAAGAAAACAAAGGAGAAAAGAAGTAAATATTCATGAACTTGTATTAGGCAACGGTTTATTAGATTTGACACCAAAATTGCATGTTATAAAAAAATAGGTGAAGTGGGCTACACCAAAATTATTATTATTATTATTATTTTTTGCTGAAAATAATGCCATCAAGAAAGTGAAAGGACAACTCCTTGAATGGGAAGATATTTGTGAATAATTTATATGATAAGAAACTAGTGTCCAAAATATATAAACATATAACACAATTTAAAATTGGGGAAAGGATTTGAATAGACACATCTCTGGAAAAGATATATAAAATTCCAGTGAGCACATAAGAAGAACCTCAACATCACTAGCTATTAGGGAAATGCAAATCAAAATTATAATGAGATACCATTTCACACTCAATAGAATGGCTATAATATAAATGATAAAAACAAATGTTGATAAGGATATGGAGAAATTAGAACTCTCATACACTGCTGGTGGGACTGCAAAATGCTGCAAACAATGTAGAAAACATTTAGGAAGTTCCTTAAAATGCTAAACACAGAGCTACCATATGGTGAAGTAATTCTACTCCTGGGTATATACTCAAAAGAGAAATGCAAACTTACATCCATACACAAAGTTGTATAGGAATATTCAAACATCATTATTCGTAAAAGTCAAAAAGTAGAAACCACCCAAATATCTATCAACTGATGAAAGAACACATATGCAGTATATCTATACTATAGAATTGGCAGTAAAAGGAACAGAGTCTTGATACATGATATGACATAAATGAACATTTAAAACATTATCTTCAGTGAAGGAAGTCAAAAGACCATATACCATATGATTTCATTTATATTTTAAGAATCTAGAATAGGCAAATCAATAGAGATAGAAAGTATATTAGTGGTCTTGGGGAAGGGGAATGGTTGAGGAGGAATTTTTAATGGACACAGGCTTTCTTTTGGGGGCAATAAAATTTTTTAAACTTAGATTGTGGTGACGGTTGCAGCATTCTGTGACTATACTAAAGCCACTGAATTGTACACTTTAAATTAATATGTTTTCTAGTATATGAGCTATAACTCAATAAAGATGATTTAAAAATTGTTCCTGGGGCAACTTCTGAGACACTTGGGAAAAGTAAGTGTAAAAATTCTCTGAAGACATATTTCCATAATCTCTGGTACACAAAGGACCTTCAAAGCAATAGTTGCTTTGGAAGATAAGATCATAATTAAATATAAAAAAACACAGGGAAATGATCCACCTGAAACACAGAAAATAGAAGAAATATATATATATACGAGAATAATAAAATAATATGAAACAGAAAATAAACATACTTAACATAATTAAAGCTGTACACCAAGAGACATCATGAGAAAGGAATTAGGCATTATGACAAATACGGAACGCTGATTTGAAAAATCCTCAGTTAAAACTTCTAGAAATTAAAATTTTTCATGAATCTTAAAATCAAAATAATCGATGAGCAGGTAAAAAAGTAGATTAAATAAAGTTGAAGAGAGAATGTTGACTTGGTTGCCTGGTGAAATTTCTACGAGTGTCACAGAGAGATACGAAGATTAAAAACATGAAGTGGAGACTAAGATACAGAGAAGATAGAAGAGAAAATCCAATATATATGTTTATAGTTCAGAAGCAAAATAATTTCCAACCAAGATAAATAAAAAGGTTTATATTTTATTTTAATATACTGACTGTATCTCGTTGAAAACATTGAACACCAGAGGCAACGAGAAAAATCTTAAAGTCAATCAGATGAAGGATTACCAGGAAAGAAGTGGTGGGTGGGGAGAGTGGAGAGGGAGAGATTAATCACACAGAAATAATATTTATACTGCAGCAGATATCTCAAAAGAAACAGTAAAGTCCAGAAAATAAAGAAAAATAATATTTTCAAAATGCCTACAGATCATACTCTCAATCTAGAGTTCTATGTTCTGCTAATAATTTTTCTTTTTTTTTTCTTTTGTCTTTTTGCCATTTCTTGGGCCTCTCCGCAGCATATGTAGGTTCCCAGGCTAGGGGTCAAATCAGAGCTGTAGCCACCGGCCTACGCCAGAGACACAGCAACGCTGGATCCAAGCCACGTCTGCAACCTACACCACAGCTCACGGCAATGCCAGCTCCTTAACCCACTGAGCAAGGCCAGGGATCGAACCCGCAACTGCATGGTTCCTAGCCGGATTCGTCAACCACTGCGCCACGACGGGAACTCCAATAATTTTTTAAGAATTGCTGGGGATGGGGGCAGGAAGTTGAAAAGATTTTCAGCTAGAGAGAACTTTTTGTTTGTTAGTTTATTCTATTTTATTTTATTTATTTATTTATTTATTTATTTATTTATTTATTTATTTATTTATTTATTTATTTATTTATTTATTTATTGTCTTTTGTCTTTTTGTTGTTGTTGTTGCTATTTCTTGGGCGGCTCCCGCGGCATATGGAGGTTCCCAGGCTAGGGGTTGAATCGGAGCTGCAGCCACCGGCCAAAGCCAGAGCCACAGCAACGCGGGATCCGAGCCGCGTCTGCAACCTACACCACAGCTCACTGCAACGCCAGATGGTTAACCCACTGAACAAGGGCAGGGATCGAACCCGCAACCTCATGGTTCCTAGTCGGATTCGTTAACCACTGCGCCACGACGGGAACTCCTGTTAGTTTATTTTAAATTGCTACAGATCCTCCATCTCTTAAATTATCACTCAATGATTTACTGTAAGAAGAAGAAAATTATACCCACCAGGTAGGAGCAGGATTTGATAAGAATGGATATCAATAAATTTATGGTAAAAATGTAATTAAAATTACTATAAAATAATGACTAATTGTATATGGTTTAAAATAAAACATAACCAAAATATTAGACATGAATTACATGAAAGGGGGTTATAAGTAACATATTATGGGTGAGGAGTATAAAGATATTGATTAATTTTAGACTTTGTCAGGTTAAGCTCCACATATTAGACATTTAAGGGGAACTCCTAAAATAACAGAAAAATAATGCATAACTTCCACTAATTTAGAGAAGAAAAATGGAATAAAGACACATGATATAAGCTAAAACAGAAAAAAAGGGAAAAAAGAATATAATACCACAAAGAAAGGTGGCAGAAATAAAACACTAAGACACACAGGAAAATGCACAGAAAAAAATGTAAAAAGGTTGATAATTAAAAGATGGATATTTTATGATTAGACTACAAATTCCAGCTATATGCCAATTTAAAAGGCACATCTAAAACATAGTGATCTGGTAAATTTGAAATAAAGGGAAAAAAAATGATGTACCTGACCAATATTAAACACAAGAAGCTGCTGTGGCCATGTAATTCTCAGAGAGAAGAGTTTGAAGTAGAAAATAAGGTTTAAAAGGGTCATTGTAAAATGATTTAAAAAACACTCGCTAGGAAGATATAATACAAAAGAAGATATAGAAATCCATTTTCCTGTTATTTATGCATGTATAATTCTCAAAAGGTTTGAAACTAGATTAGTCCTACTCGAACAAACTTCCTTTCATTCCTTGACATCTCTCCTTGAAAGTTTAGAACACATTTCTCCCACTGAGCCGCCCAGTATTGATTTTTTTCTAACCCTTTTCTACCTCCTCTTTTGCTCTCATAGGCTGTATTGTATATTGAGTTAGATAGGAAACCTCTCAGGAGCCTTGTCTTTTAGGTGTTTGTAAGTACCATGTACCCTTACAACTATTATAAATAAATCATCATCGTCATCTAGGGATAAAAATAAAACAAAAGTGTCAACCTTTCAAACAAAAATGAGCTACCTTCCTCCCTTTAACTATGCCTTAGAGATGCATTCTTGTAAAATTCTAGAAGCTCTTTCAAGTGTCATATTTAAGTTAGGAAAGAAAAAATAATGGTATATCAGTCTAGGGTGAACAACCATCTGATTTTGGCACTGAAATCAGTGCCTGATTTTGGCACTGAAAGTCCAGATCCCAGGAAGCAATTCAGTCTCAGAGAAACTAGAATAGTTGGTTGCCCAATAACCTCACTCTTCTTTTAAGAAATCTAAAGCACATATATCTTATACGTTTCACCGAAATTTTTATCTAAGTAAATGTTTAGGCAAAGACTGAAAGTTAATATCAACCATGGAGAAAAGTATTAACAACTTTCCTTAATCAAAAACCTCTATTTCTATTGTTAAAGATAAGACAATGTCTTCACTTTTGCAGCCTACACATCTCCTTCTAATTTGTTTAAATATAGACCATGTTACAAAGTGGAAACTTTGCAAAATGTTAGAAAATGATTTTTTCTTTATATTAATGTCTGTTGTCAAGAAGTCTCTGGTACCCTGGAGTTTTTATTAAGCATTATAGAGAAACTCAAAATTATTTTCAGGTACCACAACATCTGATCATTTCAAGAAAGTGAGGAAGCTATGAGTCCAGTTGCCAATTTTTAAAATGAATACTTCAGAGATGTTTCATAGCCTTGCATTTGTCTACATTGATAGCTAATTTTTTAGCTAAGGAAGTGGTTAAAATAGAATATGGCATTTACAGGTAAAGAGAACACATATAATTAAATTATAACATTTTCATAAGCAAATAATATAAAACTCTCTCCTAGCTGAATTATAAAGAAGTATATTTTCCATATTTGATAACGTGAAATGTAAATCTTCTTTTGCGGTCAAAATGGTGCTGGGCACCTAATAATATTTTCCTCAAAATGTTCCTCTACTCACAAAATTATATATACTAGTGGGAGTTCTAAAGAGAAATAATACATGCCTCTTACTCTGTTAGAAGTCAAAAGTGAGGAGTTCCCATGGGCTCAGTGGTTAACAAATCCAACTAGGAACCAGGAGGTTGTGGGTTCTATCCCTGGCCTCACTTAGTGGGTTAACGATCCAGCGTTACCGTCAGCTGTGGTGTAGGTCACAGACTCTGCTCGGATCTCACATTGCTATGGCTTTGGTGTAGGCCTGCGGCTACAGCTTCAATTAGACCCCTAGTCTGGGAACCTCCATACGCTGCAAGTGCAGCCCTAGAAAAATACAAAAAAGACCAAAAAAAAAAAAAAAAAAACGAAAGTGAACTAATGAATTCATTAAAGTAGAACCCAATACAACTGTATATAGAAGATGCCACCACTATAAGAAGTTAGTAAGGTGTATAGCAAAGACTTTACAAAGGATATGATGCTTGAATTAGATCTTGAATTCATTCATTTACTCACACATGCAAGCTGGCATCCATTTATCAAAATTATTAAGCATCAATTTTGTGCCAGGCACTGTGCTCAGAGTGGGTGATAAGTTGTAAATGAGAAAGAGAGGCTGTTAACATCACATGGCATATATACTCTATTAGGAAAAGAGAGATAATAAACATGTTCACAAATAAATAAAACACATTAATTACAGATGGTGGCAAATGTTATCAAAGAAATAAATAGGTGATATGAGAGAGACAATTGGAAGGAGCTGAGGAATGAATAGGAGTTGTTCAGCCATGAACAGGAGTCAGGGTGCGGGTGGACAAGGTTATTCCAAGAGACAGGTCTTGTTAAACTGTCCGACTCACTTCTACAAAACATGGTTGGCACTTTACATAAGTGGTCACCAACACCCTTCTTTTTATTTCTCAGTAACTGTCTTAAAGAGTAAATCCTGACATTATATCCACCATATTCTAATTTGTCTCCAATAGTTCACCCTTTTAATTTCTCATTCTTTTCCCCCACTTATTGCCTTGCCAGACTTTGAATTTAATAACATTTTCCTGCCCAAAACATTTCCTTGATTGTGATTTCCATTCTTTCCCTCATATGGCCAGAGGTAAAGGCAGTTGAAGAGTAATGAGATGAATATCAAGCCAGAAAGCAAAATCTTCTATAAGTTGCAGGGTAACAGGAGCAGGAAAAGCTAAATAAAATGAAGAACAGATCTGGATGGAGATGAAGTGCTGTAGAAAAGGAAAATAAGATCAGAGCAAGAAAAAAGGTCCAAATATTTTACCATTAGCAGGAATGAAGCAACTAAAGTTCCACCTCATTGCATAAACTGTGGGAGAGAGTCAGCCTCAGATAAAGTCCAGGGTTGTGGAGTTCCCCTATGGCTCAGCAGGCTAAGAACCCCACGTTGACTCCATGAGGAAGAGGGTTGCATCCCTTGCCTTGCTCAGTGGGTTAAGGATCCAGTGTTGCTGTGGCTATGGTGAAGGCCTGCAGCTGTGGCTTGGAATTGTGGGTGAGGCCATAAATAGAAAGAAAAAAAAAAAGTTCAGGTTTGTTAGATACCCACCAACCCTTTTGCACCAACCGATACTGTTATGAACTTGGGTACCATTTCCTGGCTCTATAAGAATCATGGAAATGATAAGCCTAAGCAACATTTACCACTAGAATGCTCTATCAGTGCAGGTCTGTGCTTCCTACTGCTAAGCCCAGACTGATAGGAAGACCACCCAACACATTTATGGAGTTCCCTAACAACTAAAACAAGGAGTTAGAGTCCACAGCACATGAGGGCTTCTATTCCTGCTGCCATAAATCTCCGCATTTGAACCAAGACCTGAAGAGAATGACTGTCTTCCACCTGCAGCCTGCTTGGGCTCTACCTTGACCCTATGTTGAACAAATTCCACTGACAGCAATTGCTTTGATGAAAAACCTTAGAAGGTTATAACAATAATTTCAAAATTGTTATGTTTCAAGGTATTACTCTCTTGTTATAAAAAATGATCATTCCATGAGGAAAAAAATGGCTACTTAAATAGAAGTGCTAAATGATCCACAATCTCACTGATGATGTTTGTGAAACTATTTTACTCTCTTCACTGTTAGTTTTATCTATGGGGTAGGTGAGACATTCATTTGGAGACTGTCATTTCCTTCAAATACTTTAAAAAAGGAGAAGAGTCTGTTTAAAGAGAGATATTTTAGGAATTCCTGTCATGGCGCAGCAGAAACGAATCCGACTAGGAACCAGGAGGTTGAGGGTTCGAGCCCTGGGCCTCGATCAGTGGGTTAAAGATCCGGCGTTGCAGTGAGCTGTGGTGTAGGTCACCGATGCGGCTCAGATCTGTGGCTCTGGCATAGGTAGGCCAGCGGCTACAGCTCCGATGGAACCCCTAGCCTGGGAACCTCCATATGCTGCGGGTGTGGCCCCAAAAGGACAAAAGGCAAAATAAATAAATAAATAAATAGATAGATAAATAAATAAATATAAAGTGAGATATTTTGGCTTGGTGCCCAATTATCCCTTCCTTTCACTTAGTGTTACACTAATTAGTTTACCATGATCATCCAACTGTCAGATCACATTTAATTCGATTAATTTCATTTCCACCCAATACCTCTCCACCCAATACCTTTCCATAAAAACAATAAACCATAAATAATGGTTTATTGTTTCTTTTCATCAATAATTTGTCCTAGTGAACGCTCTACATTCAGGAGTAGCATTCCTTAATTTGACAGACAAAAAATTCTGTACACATACACAGACATGTAAATACAAGTTTACTGATAAATCGTAGCCACAAAAATGGACTCACTTTACTAATGAACTATTTCATGAACAAGTTTTCATTATATAACTTTTTATGTATCTTTAAGGATATTACACATTGACTTTCTAAATGAGGAGGACAATATAGGGCACATGAGAATTTTTTACTACAAATCTAAAATTATTTAAAAATACTTTTTTCCTAAGCATGTAACATTATAAGTATTTGCCCTAAAATCTTCTTTTTATGATATTTAAAAATTGCATGCGGCAGTATTAAATGTGACATGGCACCTCAGTAGCCAATTAAACTCTAGAAGTTAGTATTCTTTTAAAAGTGAAATAATCAGGCATGGAAGAAACATTCTGTACTGAGCAATTATGTGTAGGATGTTTTTAAAGATGTATAAAGTTATTTTTGTGAATGTGAATGTGATTTTACTTCCAAGTGCTGGCAGAATTATTAATGTATCTGTCCATGTAAAAAGATATTCATATTTGAAAATATTATCAAATTTTCCCCTATTTGATATGAGTTTGTTCCCAAATGTGTTCTAATTCTCTCAGTGCATCTGGATAAAGATATCTGCCAAGAAGATAAGCAGACGTGACTCTGAAAATGGCTATATTTTTTTGGTCTAGAGAGGAATAAGGTTTGTTAATTTCCCAAACGCTCTTTACTCTGTGTTTGTAGAATTCTTGGCTCTCTTTGGTTGATATAAATGTTCATCCAGGATTGGCTTCCTGTCAGGGGAGTGTAGAAGTCTGCATTGTCTCAATGTTCTCTGGTCTACACTTAAAAGTCTTCTGTGTCTCACTGGGAATAAAGGCAAAAGCTCATGATAATGGGACTGACAGGATGGAGCTGGTGGGAGAAGAGGAGCATTTTAGGGCACCTGAGTGGGGAGGCAGGCTGGCCATGAATGGAGAATTTGAGATTTGCTAGAGATTTTTATTCTTAGAATTAACATTTAACTTTCACAAACTTTGGGCACGATTTCCTATATCTTAGTATTCATTAAGGTATAGATATAGTCATAAGGAAAACTCTAGATTTTAATGTCAGAAAAACTGTAACATTCTATTCTAAAACATAATTTTAAAAGATAAATTGTAGAGTTTTAGCTTTGAATGATTTACCATGTCCTATTCCAATGCATTCTGATTGTTATCAGGGAATTTTTAAAAAGTGTGACTAGTTGCTTGGGCAGGTGGGAAGTGCCCCTACATCTAGTTCTGATCAAGAATGGTTCTGAGAGCGGGAGTTGGGCTGTTGCTATTGGGAATCATCCTGAGTTGTACACTGGGCCACCTTTCCAGTCTCATCCTCAACCTGTTCCCTTAGCCTTAATCCAACCCCACCAAGATGTACTCTCCTTGCCCCCCTTTAATCAGCTACATTTTGATTTTCTTCTGCCTGGAATGTTGCCTACATCAATCTATCTTCACATGTGTGAGATGATGGAATCACAGAATTTCAGAATTTGGGGAGGACAAGATACACAACCTTCTGCCTAATCCAGTATTCATTGTTCTTCTCTGTACTCAATCTTTAAGTACTAAATTTAAAATTATATTCTCTTGGAAGCCTTTCCTCATTACTTCAGCTGCTATTATTTTTGCATCTATTGGAATCTAGGATTTCATTTTTACCTTTTTGTTTTTAGCAGTTTCGTACACAAGTACCTTACAGTTTAGGTACTCTTATTCTAAATAAAAGTTCCCTTGGAGTTCCCATTGTGGCACAGCAAAAACAAATCCAACTAGGAACCATGAGGTTGCGGGTTCGATTCCTGGCCTCGCTCAGTGGGTTAAGGATCCAGTATTGCCCTGAGCTGTGGTGTAGGTTGCAGATGCAGCTCGGATCTGGCGTTGCTGTGGCTGTGACATAGGCTGGCAGCTGTAGCTCCGATTAGACCCATAGTCTGGGAACCTCCATATGCCGTGGGTGTGGCCCTAAAAAGACAAAAAGACAAACAAACAAACAAAAAAGTTCTCTGAAAGCATGAGTTTCCCTTACATATTTTTAAAAATTCCCTGTGTTCCTAAAACAGTATATTATAATGAATAGAAATCTAAAACTTTATTGAATAAAATTTAAGCTGGTTTATGGTACAAATGTGAAACTATTTGTAGTTATAACAAACAAAATAAACATAACAACTAATACCCATTAATATTTACAAGACATTAAGACTGAGAAGCTTTCTTTGATGAAAAACAAAAGCAGAGAAACCATACTAGCAGGAGCAGGGGTGTATTTCGCAGAACTCATACATTCAAATAGCTTTGCATAGTCATAAATTTCTGCTAACAAATTTGACTGGTCACTCTATGACCATTTGTTATTGATGTAATCTTGTTTCCCCAAAAGATATGTTGAAGTCCTAATCCCCACCAAATCACAATGCGAGTTTCTTTGGATAGAGGGTTGTTGTAGATGTAATTAATTAATTTAAGACGTGGTATTACTAGAGTAGGGTGGCCTCCTAAGGACACAAAAGTGTCCTTATAAGAAGAAGAAAGGAGACATAGAGACACACAAAGAAAACATTATGTGACGATGGAAGCAGAGACTACAGTCACGCATCAGCAGGACAAGGAAAAGGAAGGATTTCCAGCAACCACCAGAAGCTAAGACAGAAGGAGGAACCAAGCCTGTTGACACCTTGGTTCTGAACTTCTAGCCTCCCGAACTGTGAGAGAAGGAATTTATTATATGAATCAGTTTGTGGAGTTTTTTATGCAGCCCTGGAAAACCATACTTACCCCTCATCCATTTCTCACAACAAATTTTTTAAACTCAATGCTTTTAATAAGCTGGGTGACAACTGGTATTTGGGAAAAGTTGAGAAGGTAAAAACTATTACTTGTGATTGCCTCTTCTGGCAGTGGGTAGAGAAGCCCCTGAAAGAACTGTAAAGAAGGAAGCCAAACACAGACAAACACAGTACATCCAGGTAAGAGAAGTATCCATTACCAGGTGAGCAGATAAAAGAGACGAGGCAGAGAAAGACTTCTAAGGTTCAACTGGCAGCAAAGAGATCTGGAGAAACTGAAGCAGCAGCAGGAGATGGATTGATCAAACACTGATGAGTCGGAAATGCTCATCAATCGAAGGAGGAAGGACAACGTAACTGGAGAACAGAGATACAGAGCCAGAATAGAGTCATGGAGAAAGGAAAGGAATAATTCTGAAGCTGAGGCTGTTGGCTCCCCCACACCCCAACTTCTCTTATTCTTGTGTCACACAGATGAGTTTCAGTCCTGAGTAACTCTTGCCCGGATGCCTTTAGGTATTAGAGTCTAAAAACAACTAGTTAACTTCTGTGGGACTGACAAGGCAGGAAGACACAATTTTCTGGCAGAGGTAGTTCTTATATTGATCATTTAAGCCCGTGTCCTCATAAAATATTAACATTACACGGCTTAGTTAGTAGACGTTAACTGCTGAGAGCCTCTGGTGAGATCTGAGCTCACGTAGGACTATAACTCCACCATAATACTTTTCTTTTAAATCAGTGAACATAAAGATTTTTTTCCTTTTCACTGCATAGGAAAATTCAGAATGTTATTGCAGAATACCCTGCAGTTATTGCACAGCAAAAAATGTTTCTCATTTTAGTCTAGCATCTGAAACGTCATATATATATATATATAAAAGTATACGATAGTTATTGTTAAGATCTCCTGCCTCCAAAGTTAATGTTCAGCATTCAGATTATAGTCAGTGTGATGTTTCGCCCAGAGACTGTTATAAAATCCCCAACGAGAAGAAAATGTGTGGTGCCATTGGGGATGAATACATGATGCTGCTGTCAAGCACCAGGAGGTTAATATACCGGTAAATCTAAGAATAGTTTTTCAGAGATACGTTACTGTCCTACAATAATACTTCGGTGTTCAAATGGCAAAGTAGACAGGTGGCAGAAGACCTCAGAGGATATTCTTACCCACTTACATAAAATGGGAAATCAAGTCTGCAAAGACCTGAGGTTTTTATTTTTAGATAAAGGATATTTAAAGGTAACATTGATTCCCTATTAATTGGTTAAATTCCACAAACCATTCAAATAGAAATGGGATACAAAGGGACAAATATAGCTCCAGTACTTTTAGGACTATATGTAGGGAAGAGACAGATGTACAAAATTGTCTATAATTTGGAGTTCCCTTTGTAGCTCATGGTAGCAAACCTGACTAGTATCCATGAGGATGTGAGTTCCATCCTTGGCCTAGCCCAGTGGGTTAAGGATCCGGCGTTGCTGTGAGCTGTGGTGTAGGTTGCAGATGTGGCTTGGATCTGATGTTGCTGTGGCTGTGGTACAGACCAGCAGCTGCTGCCGCCATTTGACTCCCAGCCTGGGAACTCCATATGCTGTGGGTACAGCCCTAAAAAAAAAAAAAAGAAAAGAAAAGAAAAAAATCTATAATTTATAGCAAGATGTGATGAGTCAATTATAGAATCAACCCAAGATATATACATGTGTGTGCAAAAAAGGTATAATTCTCACGAGGAAATCAAGGATGTTTTCTTGGAAGTGATGGGATTTGAGTGTTGGAAGTAAGTGTTAAAAGTTAGGTAAGATTTCAGCAGTCAGAGGTAAAGAGAGGAATGCAGGGGAAGAGACTAGCAATGAAGGCTGGTGGACAATAAATGCTGACATCAAACAAGGGGACTAGTGCAGCTGGAATGCAGGGTCCTGGGAATAAGACCAGAAAGGCATATGAACTGGACATCACAGAGAGCCTAGAATGCCAAAGGCAAAGGAGCTGGATGATGTTTCTCAAGAGTTGCCAAGTCATAAAAATGTTTTAGTGGATGACAGGGTTGAGTTTTTAAAAAAATCATGTTCTACTCAATTGTCTATTATGCAACTGTTTATCCCATTACCCAGATGACAGATTTCAGGTTTAGTCTGTTTTCAGAGAATTACACTTCTCTACCTATTCTCTGACAGCTTTTCTCTTCAGATTCTAACTTCTGAAGATCTACAGGCCTCTGAACTATAGTGTTGGTATTGAATTATTTGATTAGGCCATAGATTTGTATCTGTATGTTATCAATATCTGTTTTAAATCTTGGTAAAAACAAGCTTGCCCTGGGGTAAAATTTTGACATGAGTGTCACCACTGCTCTGATAACATTAACTAGACTTCCAAATTGATCTGACTCACATTACTTTAACCGGAGTTTTCACATGAGCCCCACAGAGATTACGCACCTAGCATCAAAATATGATGTAAAAATAAGATAAGTGAATTGACAAGTATTCCTTAGAACGACTCTATCCACAATTTCTTTCTCCAAGAGTCTTGACAGCTTGTCAAACATTTTCTTATAAAGAAATCATATGACTACCTGCATTAGACTACCTGTCGGTCCACACCCACTCAGGCTTGAAAGAGAATCAGTGTTTTCCTATACTTTTTTTTTTTTTTCCCTCGTGTTGCGAATAGGAATTACTCAACTCAGTATATCCTGAGAGGAAACACAGTCTAGTCAATCAAGCAGCAAAAGAGAGTTTAAAGCTTGCCTCCTCCCACTCCCTCCATAGGTTTTTTTTTCACGCAACTTTATATAAGTTCTGTATGCACAGCAACCTATCTTTAAGAAACAAAGATTTTTCTTCATTCTCTTTTCTCTTGTCCAGTTTCTCAACTTCCCTTGTGGTATTTGCCATCTGTCATTAAGATGATGCTGATGTATAAGATATAATCTACAGAGGGGAGCGCTATTTCTAAATGCTCTTGAGAAGATATTTATTGCGAGGACAATTACCCTATCTGTCTTCTCCAGCTGTAAGTTCTTGCATTGTGATTCACGGTGCAGCTCCAAATTAAAGAGAGTCCTTGTTCACTTTTGTTAAAATACTTGTCACATTTTGCCTTTCTTTTTAAGATATTAAGTCTGTCAAAGCGAAATGTTTCATATTATTCTTCTGTTTCTTTGTGTCAAAAATGAAATCTAAGCCATTTCTGAAGGAGGAAAAAAAATGGATTTCTCTGCTCTCTCTCTAGTTCTCCGTTTCTGTTATTCTTGAGATTGGTTACAAAAATGTCTACTTTCATGAAATATCGCTACCAAATGTGGAGATATATATATTTAATTTTGTGTTTTTTGTCTATTTTGAAGGCTGCAACTGCGGCATATGGAGATTGCCAGGCTAGGGGTCTAATTGGAACTACAGCTGCCAACCTACGCCAGAGCCACAGAAACGCCAGATCAGAGCTGCGTCTGCGACCTACACCACAGCTCAAAGCAACGCTGGATCCTTAACCCACTGAGCAAAGCCAGGGATCAAACCCGCAACCTCACGGTTTCTAGTCGGATTCATTTCTGCTGTGCCACGATGGGAACTCCTATATTTAATTGTTTAATCTTAATTTTCTTGTTGGTAGACTTATTTAGCAGTTCAATTTTACTCTTTGAATATGCATGAAAGGTAGAAGATACAGCGATAAATCTGAACAACTTAATCCTTACTATCGTAGAAACAACTTTATATAAGTTCTGTATGCATAGCAACCTATCTTTAAGAAACAAAATGGTTTGTAATATATCAATAGACTTTAAAGGGATACCTTAAAATTAAATGATCAACATAAAATTGTTTTAAAATTACATATTATGTAAATTTTTATAATTACTATTATTATTTTAAATAATTTTTTTTTTGTCTTCTTGCCATTTCTTGGGCCACTCCTGCGGCACATGGAGGTTCCCAGGCTAGGGGTCCAACCGGAGCTGCAGCCGTCAGCCCACGCCAGAGTCACAGCAATGCAGGATCCAAGCCACGTCCGCGACCCACACCACAGCCCACGGCAACGCCGGATCGTTAACCCACTGAGCAAGGGCAGGGACCGAACCCGCAACCTCATAGTTCCTAGTCGGATTCGCCAACCACTGTGCCACGACGGGAACTCCTATTTTAAATAATTTTGTTGCAAGTTTTTCTATTAGAAAAAGAAGTTAAGTTTTAAAACTGGCTACCTGTCAGGATTAATTTAAATATCAGGAAGAAAAAAAATAAATGAGAAAACATGAAATGCCAATCTGAGTAAAAGATGGTCAGAAGTGGTCATTTAGTCCTCTTAACTGGACCACTGGAATTGATTTGTTATCTTTGATGTAATTATTTATGCATTAATTCCATCCTAGCCTTTTAAGAGAGCTAATGGCAAACATTTTACGTTCTTGTAATAATCAAATGATTTATTTCCTGCACTTATGCATAAATGTGTTGCATTTATTTACCTGAAATAATACAACTGAGTTTTATATCACTATTTAAAAATGTTTCCAGTTCTGACAGATTTGGCCTATCTTTCTCAATGTCAACTTTAGAAAACTTAAAAACCAATTCAGTTGCATCTGGAGAGCAGGTTTTGGAAAAGTTTACACACTTAGTTCTTCAAAAAATATTCAATGCTCAGTAATAGGGAAACTCTTGATTTTCTTTCAATATGAAACAACTATTGCCAAAGAAAAGAACTGTTCACAAGATTTTGAGCATTTTTTTCCTATATAGTTTTACTGTATTGTTATACTTGCTTGAAAACTTGATAACTTGTTCAGATTTCAGAATCTCATCACTATTTTCTTTCTGGGACTGAAATGCATTTCCATAGCAAATAAAAAAACTTTGTTAAAAGGTTTGTCACCTTTGAGCATGATTCACTGTCATCTTCTCTAAAATCTACAAAAACTCAACATGAAAGACATTATCCTTCTAGGAGATGACACAATTCATACTCAAAATGGCTCGCCTGTACTGTATTTGAAAGCTGTTTATTTTTTTCTATCCTAGAATAAAAATAATTTTGGAGTTCCCGTCGTGGCGCAGTGGTTAACGAATCCGACGAGGAACCATGAGGTTGCGGGTTCGGTCCCTGCCCTTGCTCAGTGGGTTAACCATCCGGCGTTGCCGTGAGCTGTGGTGCAGGTTGCAGACACGGCTCGGATCCCGCGTTGCTGTGGCTCTGGCGTAGGTCAGTGGCTACAGCTCCGATTCGACCCCTAGCCTGGGAACCTCCATATGCCGTGGGAGCGGCCCAAAGAAATAGCAAAAAGACAAAAAAAAAAATGATCTCTTCGAAATGTGAATTTAATCATGTCGCAGCCCTACTTAATACACTTCAGGACGCTTTCATTCCTTCTAGAGTAATAATAATAATAAAAAAAATAATTTAGGTTGGTAGGATTCTTTGTGATCTCTAATATTAATTTAAGCGGTTTTTGCATAAGAAATTTTTCTATATTTTCCAAAGTTCCAAATAACTAAAAATTCTCAAGAGATAAGACACCGTTACAATCACAAAGATCAGTGTATGATAAAGACTAAAGAACAATACAAAGAAATTGAAATTATAATTTTTTCCTCTCAAATGTTTATCCTTTAATGCCTACTGCAGTGCTGCATACACTCACTAGATTAAGTGAATAAACTTTAAATAAAAGTTTGCATTTAATTTTTTATGTGATATGTGATAACACATTGCACTATGTTATCAAATGTCTAGATGATTTTATTACTTTTCCAAGGAGAAGTTTTTCGTGATTAATTTGATTTTACAATACACAGGTTATGAAGTGACCTTACTTGGAAGGTATTAAATAAATAGCTGTGACTGGAAGAAAAGCTAGTCACTTTCCATGAAACATGTTTTAGATAGTCGGAATAGTCTCTTTCAAATTCTAATATTGAATTAACCTATTTCAAAAGTTTTATTGGTACTCTAAAGACTAAATTGAATTAGGAAATATTTCTGCTATCTGAAAGGATCATAATGACAAAAACTTATGATACTATAGACTTTGTATGATATTAATGCTATATTATGATATTAATATATATAATATGATATTAATAATATAGGAAAATATTATAGACAAGAAGGAACCCTTATATTTAACTAGTATTAAAAGAGAAAAATAACCTAAGGGATCTATCAATTATTTTCTATTTGTAGATAAAATGTGTTGGCAAAGTATTTGTTCATTATTATGTCCAATTATATATATATATATATATATATATATATATATATGCTTTATTTCAATGATGTTACATATCCCTATTAACATATCATAGTCATTTAAAATTCCAGAATAAATCTAGTTTTTCAAAAAAAAAGGCTACTAGATTACTTACTTCATAGAACATGATCAAAGCATTTTATACTTTAATAAGATCTTAAAGACAGTATAGCTTAATTCCTATCTTTTTCTCATTTCTTCTATCCACCTTTGCACATTGATAAATTGAGGATGGAAAAAATTATATATTTTGAAGGTCATAGTATGACTACTGACAGATAGGACCAGATCTCCTGACCTCCAACTTTTGGGGTTTCACCCACTGTACCATTCTATTTCTTTCCCAAATTAGGCTCATAAAATATCAGTGACTTAAGGTGAAATCCAAGTCCTCCCAAGCAAAATTTTCCATTAGTTCCCTTTAATCTCTGTATGGATATTAGGACCAGGAAATTTGACTGAGACAAAAAAAGCATTCCCAAAGTTTAAGAGATGTTTAAGACTGTGCATGTACTTAACATAAGGGCCAGGATCATAAATCAAACCTAAGACTCTATATTCAGTGCATTTGTCTCTAGACTGCCAGCTTTTGGTCTAAATGTGCATTCAAGCCAGAGCATGTTGCCATGCTGGGGAAAAGGCAAGGGAGGTTATGGTCAATATGTAAATGAGCACCTGCTGAAGACCACCAGAGCCATCTGCTGCTTAGATTCCCACATGCACTTGCCGACCTCTTAGTGCATCCCCTTAGTTGCTCAGGACGTGAAGGGAGGGGCGCATTCTTTAATTACGGATATTTAGGCATTAGCAACCACTGCAATCCTCTCATAATGAACTTGTCAAAGAAGTGCCTGCGTGATTTAGTGTACTAGTGTCCCAAACTACTTGAAGACTCCAGGTTATTCTTAGGTTGCAACTTACAGAAATACTTTAAGCTGACCCTATAGATTTCCAGAGTCATTCATTCTAGCATTCATTGCAGCAATGGCTATACCTGTGATTTATGATTCTTAGGATCATTTAGAACCTCAACTTTCAAATCAAATCAAATCAATGTACTTGCTAAATATATTTAAAAATATATAAAATAACTAAGTATCTATATATAAAAACATAGAAAAATATATTAAAAATCTATTAAAAGTCCTTTAGCAGATTTTTCAGTGAATATTAACATAAAAATAGAGCACATATGGAAAATTATAAATATGCAGAAAGAAAAATAAAGATGAAAGAATAAAGACACAAATAATCACCACCCAGACACAGCTGTTAATTTTAGGTACACATTTTTCACTATATGTGTATTTGTATAATTTGTATATAATTTTTTTTATGGTAACTCTGTTTAACTTATTAAGGAGCTGACAAACTATATTTTAAAAAATTTTACCTGAGTATATTTGACTTACAAAGTTGTGTTAGTTTTAGGGGTACAGCAAATTAAATTGGTTATACATATATCAAAATATAAATGAGATGAGGTATATATATGTATATATACACACACACATATATTTAAAACTTAGCTAAATAATCTCATGTGCAAATTTTACCATTTAAGAACATATTACTAAAAATAACTTGTTTTTCAATATTATTGTTAACACCATTTAAAATAACTGCACGGTGATTCATTTTATAGATAAATCATGACTGATTTAACCATTCCTATTTGTTTAATATTTAGGTTGCTAACAGTATCTTTGTTCTAATTACTTCTAAGAAACTCATTACGTATAAATCTTGGCATATATATCTAATTATTTCTTTAGGAAAAGTTTTGCAAAGTGGAAATTGCTGGGTTACAGCATGAAGCTTACTCATAAATGATATTTCATGTATGGAAGGACATTTGAGGTGACTTCATCATCCTCTCTCTCAATCACAGTCCCACTCTTGAATATTTACCATGTGGATTTTCTTATTTATTTGGTAGAACAAAATCTTTGGTGTTTACTATTACTATGCACAACTTGCTGATTTAGAGAAATATAACTCATTTTTTAATAATTTCTCATTATTAAAATATACCTGATCATGTCAGTAGTATGTATCCTTATTTTTCATGTAACCTCGTTTTGAAGCCTTAATACTAAATACTTAAATTTCCTTGTGGCTCAAAAAATCTTTAATATTCTAACAGAGAGTCACAAACAAGACAATGATTCTGCCATCTCACTCACGCACTCATGACAAGGACCTTCTTTCAAATCAATTGTTGATGCAACCACTTGCTACCATTCTCCCCATCATTTCTTTCCTCTCTGGCTGTTACCTCTAACCATATGGATAATTCATAGCCATGTGCTCATTAAGAATCTGTGCATAGAGTCACGGTCTTTCTGAATCAGACACTTGAAAAACAGAACTGACTTCTAAAGAAAATTGATGAGAATTAATTCTACTATCAAATAAAGAAGTACTTTACAGGAAAATTAAAGGGATGGTTAAGAAGTGCCTATAGTGAAAACTAGTCATGCTACATGTTACCTGTGGGTGACATAACGTGATGCATCATATACTCATGACCATGTAACACAAACTTTTTAGCTAATGAATTACTCAAAATAGCTGGTAATCCTTTTTAAACTAATGATACAGGATTAGGCAGAAAAGGAGTTCTGGGAATACTGTTTTTCAATATTAAATCATCTTATGCAAATCAGTTCATTCTATTTTTTAACTTTTATGCTTCTAGTTAGGTCTCTTATTCTTCTGTATTAGTATGTTAGGTTAGATATCTATGTTTGTCAATGCTGAGTAATGAATACTTATTAGGGCTTTTTATCAATAATAATATTTTAACAAGCATAACTTTGTTATGCTGCCCTTTCTATATGTGAATCAATAAGGAATGTGAGAAAGGTACAGTAACTGAGGTTCTTAAATGTATAGCTAAATTATGAAAAATAGGTAAGTTAACTCTACATTCTTTAGAGTATTATCTAATCTTAATTGCAAGAAAATTATAACTTTCGAAAGTAATAATTTGAAAGAGTTAAATAGAATTTCAATTTATCTCTTGAGATTTCACCTTTAATCATCATGCTCCTCTAGTTTAAAAAAAAAAAGATTTCTATCTCATACCCACAGTTATATTTGTGATTAATCACTTACAATATTATTTCACTACAAAGAACACTTTTCAAATTATTTTCAGCATTTTCAAAAAGGCTTAAACTTTTAATAAGAGTAGTTTTTGGCTTGATTATCTAGGCTTGTTAACCAACTGTCACTGACAGTGTAATGAAAGGCTTCTGTGGGGCTTGGAGAGGGAGATCATGCTGGCAGAGCAATTTATCGCTTAGGCCTGCAAGCCAAAAGACACTTTGGCTCCCATCAAACCACTTTTGAGAGCTATACTGAAAACAACCAGTTTGCTTAGTGTCACAGGTGTAGAAATCACATCTTTTAATTCTGCAGTTTAATTTTGGTTTTCCTAAATATTTAGCAAAATTTCAGATTTGGTCAAGCTATCTTTTCACTGTGGAGTGATTTTACCTCTTCTTCCTCTGCTAGGAATGGCATGTACCAGCAAAATAATGATGACTTCATTTCTTTCCCTAAAGTATTTTTTCATTAGCTTTATAGCAATAAAAACAAATTTTATTTTCACCTTTTATTGTAAGTACCATTCACACATTTTCAGTTTAGTTCTGGAAACCCACGAGTAACATCTTATTTTCCACATTACTGATTTTTTAATTGTACCAGATTTATGAGAAGATTTTAGAACTAGCAAAACCACTTGTTATAGTTGAGGCCAGCATGCCTTCTACTGAAATCTACTGGGCTTGAAGCATCAGTTATCCAAGATTTTTCTTATGAGCCTCAGCTGTGGGCTCTATACTTTCATATCCCCAAGAGTTGATACAGTCATGGAGAATCACAGAATAACTAAGCTGGAAGGGATTTTTAAAAATCATTTAGTTCCAACCATTTGTGACACATTCCAATGTAATACCTCCTGCCATCAAAACATGGTTCTGAATTCTCCAATTTTGTTGAAGCACTAAGCAACCAAGAAGAATTTATTGAACACACTAGTTATATTTCTGTGGGTCTAATTCTTCTTACTATTCTATACTCTACTTTTGAATGTTTAAAACGCACAACAGCTTCCCTTTGCACTTAGCTTGATATCGAACACTCTTAGCATGGCCTGTGAAGCAGTGTATCATACGGCCGCTATACAATGGTGTGAAAAAGCTGGTTTGTACCAGCTTAAGAGCTATACTTTTAAGAATTTTGTGAGCTGGTTGTTAAATCCAGACATTATTAAAAATTTACAGAGATTATTATATAAACTTATAATTAAATGCATTAGGTTTAAAACAATGGTAGTAAGTACTCAAAACCCATTACATCCTAATTATTAGACTACATTTTACAATTATCTTCAGGTTGTTAATACCTGTTGTGTCTACCTCTTGGAAAATACCATAGAATGGAGTGCTAGTGTATACCCTTGGTCAACTCAGCATTTAGTAATGTAATGTTGGTAGCTTGAAATTGAGAATATTTGCAGTATGGAAAGTGGCAAATGCCAGAAACAAGGACTAATCAGAACTTGAATTACTGTTTTGTTGACTTTTTTTTTGTCTTTTTGCCATTTCTTGGGCCGCTCTCTCAGCATATGGAGGTTCCCAGGCTAGGGGTGCAATCAGAGCTGTAGCGGCCGGCCTATACCAGAGCCACAGCAACGGGGGATCCAAGCCGTGTCTGCAACCTACACCACAGCTCACAGCAATGCCAGATCCTTAACCCACTGAGCAAGGCCGGGGATCAAACCTGCAACATCATGGTTCCTAGTCGGATTTGTTAACCACTGAGCCACGACGGGAACTCCTTGTTGACTGTTTTAACTTAAGAAAATGATAGAAAAATGCTAAGAATAAAATTAACACTTTAATTAATTTAATTAAATTAACAGATTAAAGTGTTATGTATGTAGCCATTACATTGTAAATACAAAAAATTAAGTAAATATACTTCCAATTAAAAAAAAAAACTACTATGTGATACAACAAAGAAGTCTCTCATATTATTGACCAAGTAAGATTGAGACATAGATCTTCATTGTTCCACCTTCCTTTTACTTGTTAACTGACATGAAAATATCAACATTAATGTTGATGCTACATTTGTTCCATCGCAACCATAGGTTAGCTATGAAAGTTAAGGGTTCTCTGAGAGACAACTGACTATACGGAATTTATAGAAGACACTATTTTATTTGTTATTCCTCTTGGTAAATTATGTGCAAATTTGAAACTTTCCCCAAGAGTTAACTCAAAAATCAGGCATAAGAAATCAGGTATAAAAGCACATGTTGCCCTTAGCAACAACACTTAGCTCCTGCCTCCTATTTCCCTCAAACTTTTGGCAAATTAGTGAGAAACTTCTCGAATAGTATTAAGCTTATTTAAGCTTATTTATTGTCCCCTTGGGCTTTCTTACACATTGTTCCCCCAGAAGAAAGTCTCTTCAGTCTTTCATATCTGGCCAACAGTTCTCATTCTTAAAATATCAGCTTACATGAGCATAAAAACATGCTTCATCACTTGCCATCTTAAAACAAAAGCAAAAACAAAATTGTCTCTTTTCCTGCCTGCAAATCCTATTTTGTATTGCAATACTTTTGTGTATCTTTTGACAGCAAGACTTATTAAAGAAAGCTTTCTTTGCTTTCTGCGTGGTCTCATTTTCCCTTCCCACTTCATAGACTCCAGGTGGGCTATCTTCTGATCAACCCAGTGAAATAGTTCTTGCATGTTGCTAATCTCTTGATAACTCTTCTGTCTTTATCTTAACTCCATTTTTCAGCAGCATTAGACACAATTAGCCATTATTTCCTTCCCCACTTCATTTTCTTGACTTTCCTACTACTACACTTTTTCAATGGCTGCTCCCTGTCATATTACTTTTCTAGTTCCTTCTTTTATTCTTAACTTCTGAGAACTTGAGTGCCCCAGGGATCAGAGTTTAGCCTTTTTCCTCTATTCTCCTTACCCTTTCTCAGTAGATCATTTTATCCAATCCTGTGGCTCTACATACCATCTAAATTGTGTTGACTCTCAGTCTTGTACCTTTAAACCTTGAATATCCCTGAACTCCAGATCATATGGTTTTTCTACGGTTTATACATCTAAGAGGCACCTGAAAATTCACACATACAAAACAGAAAAATTGGTCCCACGGTCCTTTCCCCCACCTTGCAAACCTTCTCAAGCCACAGACACAGTGGCAATCTTTGAATTTTACTTTCCCTCGAATTCTGTATGAAAGCTTATCAGTAAAACATGTTAACATTACCAACAAAACTAATCCAAAATTGTAGTAGATTTACTATGTATAAATGACCCCCTAAGTATATCTCCAAAGATGAACTACATGACATTCTTTTCCTCTAGGCCATGAGAAATAAATTGTGAGTGGCATGCCAACATCTTTCAGAGACGTTTAGTAATTTGTTTTCTCTAAGGCAGGGATATTCATAGTCTTACTTGTTGACAGACATAAAAATATCAACCAACAAAATATCAAAGCTACCATAAGTTAGCTCTGAACACAGTTCAGCAAACATCAGCAAAATAGGAATTTTTATCTCCATGAGAGACACTACAGATGAAAAGGGCTCCCTGATTTCCATGAGAATTTCAGTATCACAGGGTTGTGGAGGACAAACAAGAGATAATTAATCAACAGAGGCAAAGCAAGCATGGGTGATCCAAAAGCAAGCTGCACCCATAATGGCAATTAGGACTATCTCATTTACGAACTATTGCAGGTAGCTAATTAATGATGGAATCATGACAAATAAACAGGCAGCTACTTTATAAAGGAGTTGTTGCAGTAATAAGTATGTACTGTGAACTTCCCTCCTAGCTTTTCACACAGGGGCCTGTGGCCATTTACAGGGAAATCCTATGGTGGGGAAAGAAAATTCCTCAGAATTCTTGGTGACTTTGGATACTTGATTTCATCCCAAATGAGCAGGAATGCCACAGAGATTTTCAGTTAGACTAGGAGACTTCAGAGATAAGGTAACAAAGTGAATACTGACCTTAGTCCAAATATAGGTTAAACTTAGAAACCAGAACCCATTTCCCTGCTTTTTTTTTGGGGGCGGGCGGAAGGGGGAGGGGGAATCAGCAGGTTATACATGCACTAAATTTTTCAATTTGAGTCCCAAGGGCAAACAGCACATTCAAATTAGGATACTTCTAGATATCTGAATTTATGTATTTGTTTGTTTTTTATACAATGGGGCGAATTCTAAAGGCATAGGTAGGATGGAAAAAGACCAAAAAGACTAGTGAGGGAAAGTAGGGCTGGCAACAGTGTTGTTATTACCATCTCTAGGCCCAGAGGTGTAAGGGGAGGGAACAATTATCCGAAACTATTTATACATACTCTATAGGCTTCTTTGTGGTTTAATTTGCATTATTTTATTTCTGGTACATAACGCTGAACATTAAAAAGTTTCTAATTTCTTCTTTTGCAAATTATCTTTTAAGTTATTTATATATTCAATATTTTGCTTATGCTGCACACATTTTCCTCCATCCTATTAGCCTCAAATTATTTTTATAATTTTGCCATATGAACATTTAACTTTGTTATTCTAGTTAACATCTTTCCTTGGTATTTTCCTCCTTTATCTTTGGGCCCTGGTAATACTGCTACGACTCTTTGTCCCTCAATCACAAGGGAATAATAATATCTTCCTGCTGTTGCTACATTTTGATTCATATTTATGGCTTTTCAGTTATCCCAGCACAGGAAAAACCAATTCTCTGTACTAAATCTCCCTTTTTGCAATGTCTAGATTTTGGGGGTATTTTTAATTTACTGGAAAGTCTTTGGAATTTATTTCTCTAAATAGTGTAAAAAAGGGATTTAACTTAATCATTTCCTAACAATTTGACTGTTTGTTACAAAAAGTTGTTTGATCATCCAATCTTATACTGAGAATTAGAAACACCGCTTTTAAAAAATGCTAGGGAAATCTGTTCTGTACTTTCCATCTGTTCTATTAGTCTTTCTCTATACGTATGCTCTTCACAGTTTATTATAATTTTATAATATCTGGAAGTTTAAGATTGTTATCATTTGATGTGGTTTTCAAAATTATCTGTGCTATTTTCTTCCATCTATTACTTTATTATATTCTTCCATTATATTATTCTTCCAGAAAAAAAATTACTATAATTTTTGAAGTTTGATAAAGAGTCCTTTGGGATATTTATAGGAACAGCATTATTGTGGAGAGAACTGGCATCTTTATAGTATTCTACTTTCTTTCATTTTTACTTTTATTTTTTATTTTTTGGTCTTTTTGCTATTTCTTGGGCCGCTCCCACGGCATATGGAGGTTCCCAGGCTAGGGGTCCAATCCGAGCTGTAGCCACCAGCCTACACCACAGCCACAGCAACAAGGGATCCAAGCCACGTCTGTGACCTACACCACAGCTCACGGCAACGCCGGATCACTAACCCACTGAGCAAGGGCAGGGATCGAACCCGCAACCTCATGGTTTCTCGTCGGATTCATTAACCACTGTGCCACGACGGGAACTCCCTTTCATTTTTAATATTGTGATAATTGTGATAATTTCTGATGTACAATGAAGTGATTTCTGCTGTACAACAAAGTGATTATACATAATCACATATCCATTCTTTTTCAGATTCTTTCCCCACATAGATTATCACAGAATATTGGGTAGAGATCCTTGTGCTGTACAGCAGGTACCCATTGGCCAGTCATTCCATATACCAGAGTGTGCATATGCCAATCCCACACCCCCAGTCCGTGCCCCGCAACTGTCCCCTTTGGTAACCATAAGTTTGTTTTCAAAGTCTCTGAGTCTGTTTCTATTCTGCAAATAGGTTAATTTGTATCTTTTTAAAAGAGTCCACATATAAGTGATATATCATGTGATGTTTTCTTTCACTGTCTAACTTAGTATGATAATTTCTAGGTCTATCTGTGTTGCTGCATACGGCATTATTTCATTCTTTTTTATGGCTGAGTAATATTCCCTTGTATGTACACACCAAGTCTCCTTTATCCATTCTAATATCCTACTTTTGTAGCTAGGAACATGAAATGCTTTTTGAGTTTTGTTTTAGATATTTAGCAAATTAAAAAAATTTTATTATGTAGGTTTTCCAGTTATTCCTATTTATTATTTTTTGCTAAAAACCTAGATATTTTATAATATTTTCTATAATAATTAATATTTTAGGAAACTGCTATATTAAATGTATTTTATTTAAAATTCAATACAAAAATGTACTGAAAATAGCAAATATATCCATCAGCAAAATTCAATAATGACAAAGATTTTATCACATTTGCCTTATCTATCCCTTTTGTTGTTGCTATTATACATTTTCAAATTTCCATGACTCACTAAAACGTCTTTATACTGTTTTGTTTCAATTAACATCAACAAATTAGTGTTGCTTTTTAAGACTCTTGAAAAATCCAGATTAGTTCTTCTCACTGCCCTATTCCCTCCAACTCCCACCCCACCATTTTTCTCCCTTTATACCACTGGCTTGTCCTAAAAAAATGGAATTTTTATTTGCTTCTTTGTGGTTCGTTTAACTTGTTCTTTGTCCGATAATTTCCTGTAATTGGGAGTTGGCTCTAAAAACTTGATTAGATTTAGGATCAACTATTTAGGCAGGAATATTTCTTAGATATTGATGTAAAATGGATTTAACCATACAATTATGGCATGAATATACTCTTAAAAATGAGAAAAAATGGAAATGTTATTACTTACTTGGTCATATACCTATTTCCCAGATACAGTGAATGTTATGAACACACTTGTTGTGCTGCACTAGAGAAAATATATAGTCATTTATTTAATGCATGTTTATAATAAGGGATTTGTACCTTATCATTTTCTCGTGCTCTCTTCACAATATACATTGGGTTAAGTCCATGCTCTATGCAGAGCTAATTCAATTCATTTTTTAAACTGTTACATATATCACATTTAATTTAGCACTTCTCTATCAGTGAAACTTTCAGTAAAATTGTTTTTCCCCCTATGCTGCAATAAACATCTCATTATGTGGATGCAAAAGTGTTTTATTAATATAAATACCTAAAAGTTTAACTGACTCATCATGGAATATGTACGTTTTGGTCATAATAGACATTGCTAAAATGCACTGCAAAGTTGCTTTCTTATAACTCTCCACTCCTACCATCAGAGTATTCATTTCTTTCTAACCTTTCCAGTGCTTGTCAATATCATTATTATCATTATTATTTTAATGTGCATTTCTGAGATTTGGAAATTACTACAGAGATCAAATATCTTTTCATAGTCATTAATCATGTAACTTTTAAGAACAAATACACGGTCAATGTTTATAAATGTTCTATGTGTACATGTGAATCCTGCTTTTACTTGCAGATTTCCACATTTATATTTTTTGTTATTCATATTACACAAGAAATCCATGTCCTCATTTAGTTTTATTTACTTGGTTTGTTCATTTTTGAGCAGTGTGTTAAATTTTCCCATTGTGATTGTGGGGTTTTTAATTTCTGTCTGTAGTGCTGCCATTTCTTCTCTTATGCTCTTGAAGCTAGGTTGTTAAGTATATCCACATTTGTAACTATTATATTCTTTTGGTGTATTAATTGCTATATTAACATGAATGTATTTTATTTCTTTTAATGTGTTTCACTTTTATTTATTTTTTGTCTTTTTTTTTTTTGCTATTTCATTGGGCCGCTCCCGCGGCATATGGAGGTTCCCAGGCTAGGGGTCGAATCGGAGCTGTAGCCACTGGCCTACGCCAGAGCCACAGCAACGTGGGATCCGAGCTGCGTCTGCAACCTACACCACAGCTCACGGCAACGCCGGATGGTTAACCCACTGAGCAAGGGCAGGGACCGAACCCGCAACCTCATGGTTCCTAGTCGGATTCGTTAACCACTGCGCCACGACGGGAACTCCGTCTTTCACTTTTAATTCAATTTTTTCTGATGTAAATATTGTGAAAAAGCAGAAGAGATACTGCCTTTTACTATTTTTTCTAACCTGGAATATCTTTTATTTAAAAATGCTATATACATATATTTTTTTTCTTTTTTGGCCACTCCCATGGCATATGGAAGTTCCCAGGCCAGGGATCGAATCTGAGCTGCAGCTGTGACCTATATGACAGCTGTGGCCACGCCAGATTCTTAACCCAGTGCACCGGGCAGGGGATCGAACCAGTGCCACCACACAGACAACGCCAGATCCTTAACCTGCTGTACTACAGCAGGAACATACTATATGTTTTTAAAGGCTTTATTGTTTTTGAGCAGTTTTAGATACACAATAAATTTGAGAGGAAGGTATAGAGGCTTTCATCTGTGCCTTGCTCTCACACACGCATATTCCTCCCATTCTCAACATCCCCACCAGACGAGGACACTTATTACAACTGATGAACCTACAATGACACATCATCACCCAAAGTCCATAATGTATTTACATTATCACTCAGTCATGGTATCACACATAGGTTTGGACAAATGTATAATGACATGTATTCATCACTGTAGTAACATATTTTAAATACACAGAAAATTTTATTTTCAAGTATGCCTGAGCCGGCTCTATCAATTCTAAACACTGTATTCCTTTTTTTTTTTTTTTTTTGGGAGGCCACAACTTGTGGCATATGGGAGTTCCTGGGCTCGGGATTGAATCAGGGCTGCAGCTGCCGGCCTGAGCCACAGCCACAGCAACGTGGGATCTGAGCCACGGCTGCAACCTATACCACAGCTTACAGCAACACTGGATCCTTAATCCAGTGAGTGAGGCCAGGGATCAAACTTGAGTCCTTATGGACACTAGTTGGGTTTGTTACCGCTGAGCCACAATAGAAACTCCCATTCCTCTATTCTTGATTTTTAAAATCTTTAATGAAATAACAGACTATTGAAACCTCCTGAAGACCGTTTGTCAATCACATTTTCCTTCCTCCCCTTCTCCCAGAAATAGCAAGTCACTTGAATTTTTTCTCAACCCTATGCAAAATTCATACCATCACTTTGCATGTACTTATTTATGACAAATATACCACCATATGCGTTTTCACAATTTTTGTGTCATCATACTGTATGTGTCATTGTGTAATTTCTTTGTGTCATTCCTCTTTTTTTTTTTTGTTTCAAAAGCTGTATTTGCATTTAATGGATATTATGTCGTCATTTTTGTCTGTGAATAGCTAAACATTTTTATTTTTAAAGTTTGGATTTTCCAATAAAATATATAGTAAATCAATGCTTTGATTTTTACTCTGATGGCTGGCTTTCTTCACAAATATTCTAAGTGTTGTATGCTGACATATTTGATTATATTTTAAGCCTTTTCTCTCCTTTCCCCCCTTTCTCAACCTACCACCCTATGACCCTCTCATTCCTTTTCCTCTCTTTTATGCTTTTCCTTTTAGAGAATTGTCATTACCTTTATGTGAATCTTCGCTTCAGACCAGAGCCTACTAACGTGTCACAACAACATTTCAACCCACCCCACCCCATTGCAATGATGCATCAGTTATTACTGCTTCTGGCTTTTGTAACAGAATCAGTGAGAAGAGTAAAGGTGACTGGATCATGCCAGCTGAAATGGTTTAATCAAATAAAGATCATTTTTTTTTCTCACAGAATAGAGAGTCTGAATGCAGGCTATCCATGAAATCATACATGTATAAGCTTCTTTCATCATTGGCATATGATTTTCATCCTCAAGGACCTCATGCATTTTTGATATTAAGGATGAAAGGGAAGTAAAAACAGCAAAGGTCAGGGAAGCATATCAACTATACTTACACCTGTCTATGAATTGCTAGAAATTCCACTAAACACTTTCTACTTATCTTCTTGACCAGTTATATATGTGACGACTTCCAAGGCAGTCTGAGAAGGCAAGTGATTTCAACTGGAGAGTTTTTATTTTTTTATTTTATTTTATTTTATTTTAATTTTTATTTTTATTTTTTTTGTCTTTTTGCTATTTCTTGGGCCGCTCCCGCGGCATATGGAGGTTCCCAGGCTAGGGGTCGAATCGGAGCTGTAGCCACCGGCCTACGCCAGAGCCACAACAACGCAGGATCCGAGCCGCGTCTGCAACCTACACCACAGCTCACAGCAACACCGGATCGTTAACCCACTGAGCAAGGGCAGGGACTGAACCCGCAACCTCATGGTTCCTAGTCGGATTCGTTAACCACTGCGCCACGACGGGAACTCCTGGAGAGTTTTTAGCTGAGGAAAATTGGGGATGTCTAAGTAAGAAAGATGGTGAAAAGGGATGCTAGATGGGAAGCTAGAAGTGATGTGACAAAGATATTGGAGTTACTGCAGATTCATCCTCGCAGCTTGGCTTTAGAATCTGGTCACATGGCTACATCTCCAACCTCTCACCTCTTCTAGGCTGACAGCTTTGAGCTAAGAATGATTTTTACCCTTTTAAACAGTTGCTCAAAAAGAGAAGAAAGAAGATATGTGACAGAGACCCATAAAGCCTAAGAGATTTACTATTTGGCTTTTTGTAAGGAATTTTGTGACCCTCCCTTAAAGGTCCAGACTCAAGTTCTAGCAGGCTTTCCCTTCAACTCCCATTTTTCTTCAATATAAAAATGTTCCTAACTCTAGCTACCAGATATTGTGCAACATTTTAATTTCCCCATACTTCCACAGGGGTTGTTTTCTACTCTCACCTGCTTTAGCTTGGATACCCAGCATCCCTGCAACTTCAACCCAGTGAATACTTTGTGTTTATGTTTCATTTCTGAAACATTTAACACACATATATTTTTATGACTATATATTTACGTATATACATGTTCATGGCTATATGTTTACCCATATATGTTCATCACAGTGACATTGGCTAAAATTTTCATTTTACTCTTTTCATGTTTCCTCTCCTTCTGTTGCTGTATCTTCAGTTTTTGTCATGCAAAATACTAATGTAATATGACAGTCTGTGTTTATAATAGGTAAATCACACTCATCTGCTTTTTAACATTTTCTGTTTTCTGTGATTTCCCCTCTTTTCTTGATTTTTTTGATTGTAACATTTTTATATCCCATTTTTCTTCAATATAAAAATGTTCCTAACACCATTATTTTAATCATTGTACTTTCATTTTCTAGCACTTAAATTATTACTAGGAATTATTATTTATTTCTTTAATATTTTCATTTCTTCATTCTTCCTACTCCTTCATTTTTGGTGTTATAATTATATTTTTCATATTCCCTAATACCTATTTTGTTCAATTCATCCCTTAATATTTTATGCTAAACTGAAGAAGAAATTGTTGGCTCAATAATACTCCTCGTCATTTCACTTTTCAAGTAATGAGGATAAATCAATTGCTCCTGACACAGTGAATGACTCATGTCCCAGCTCTGAACCAATCACATACAGCATTTTTCTGGCAGCAGGAACTGCTTTAAGTGGTCCAGCAACATGAGCTCAAGCCTATGGTTCACTGGGGGTGGCAAGTGCTCTCCCCAGGTGGACGTAAATGAGGAAGTGTAAAGCTCAAGTGCTATCTACAAGACATCCCACGATTAAGGGTGAATCAGTCTTAGAACAAAACTGACATTGTGGATGGCAGTATAGAGAAAGAGAGAGAGATAACAACAACAACAACAGGGCAAACTAATTGTGAATTCTCTGCCTCTGGATTTCATGTGAATTGATTATATCCTCACTGCTTACGAGTGAGTCATGGACCTCCAGCATTAGTATTGTCTGGAAGTTTGTTAGAAATGAAGAATCTTAGGCTCTGTCCCAGACCAACTAAATCACAATCTACATTTTATCAGAATCCCCAAGAGATGAGTGTAGATATTAAAATTAGAGAAGCATTATCCATTGCAGTGGCTCTCCACATGTGGTTCATGGATCCTTGGGAGTTTCCATGGCCTTTTTCTTTCTTCCTTTCTTCCTTCCTCTCTTCCCTCCTTCCCTCCCTCCCTCCCTCCCTTCCTTCCTTCCTTCCTTCCTTCCTTTCTTCCTTCCTTCCTTCCTTCCTTCTTTCTCTTTTTAGGGTCACACCTGCGGCATATGGAAGTTCCTAGGCTAGAGGTAGAATTAGAGCGACAGCTGCCGGCCACAGCCACACCACAGCAATTCGGGATCCGAGCCGCGTCTGCCACCTATACCACAGCTCACAGGCAATGCCAGATCCCTGATTCATTAAACGAGGCCAGGGATTGAACCGGCATCTTCATGGATACTAGTCAGATTCCTTTCCACTGAGCCACGACGTGAACTTCCTCCATGACATTTCTATGGAGTCTGTGAGGTCAAACCTGTTTTAATTATACCTGTCTTACTGTAACAAGACATTATTTTCCGTATCTATTATACCCCGTACCACAATAATACAGTCTTCACATTCTTAGTGAGGAATAAGCCTGAAAGCAGAGCACAGAATGGTATTGATGTGGAAGTCTTTTCTCTTCTTTCTCTGTAACAGACTGTTGTTTTGATTTTCAGCATCGTTTTCTCTTTCTTTTTAGATGTCGACTTGATTATATTTGCAAGAGCCCACTCTCAGTCTGTGTGGTTTAGGTGTGGATGACCTCTTGCTCTTACTGCTCTCTCTCCAGGCCCACAGATATAACCTAAGTCTGGCCAATTAATTCATTTAATTCTCTTGGCCACAGTGATTGATTCAGAAGTTGGCATATGACCCATGTTAGTGCCTTCAGAAGAAATACTGACAGTTGTTTTTTCTGGAAAATCCTGGGAACAAGAAGCTCTCTTTTACACTGTTTTCTTTTAAAAAAGATGATAAAAGCTAGCGTTGCCAGGAAATCCCCCTGGAGATGGCTTCCCTGTTATAGCTACATGTAGAATTTAGGACTGAAATAATTTTCTCAGAATCCTGAAGTATATGCTCTGTTACTGCAGGCTGGGTATTTTGTGAAACAAAGGCAAGGTACGACATTAACTAAAACTTTGAAAATTACCAGTTCACATCCACTTCCTTTCAGAAACTGGTATTATTATTAATCTTAGTAATTGAGGATATCGAGCCATTATTTTTTCCCTTTATTTTCACAAGTATTTGAGAAAAGTTTGAGTAGGCTTCATGAATATAGATAAACAGATATATTTTTGAACTGAAGGTTCTAGGGACTCACTCTTATTTATCTTTCAAACTCAGTAACTAGCACACTGCCTGCTTCATAGTCATTGCCAAAATGAATAAGGAATTTTGGATACTGGGATTATAACTTAAAATCTTTTATTTACTACATTGAACTTGCATGTTACTAATTTCATAAGGAGTTGAGAATATATTTTCAAGGTTGACATCATGTTATCTACAAGGATCCCCAATTATAACTAGACTTTTAAAGCTTCAAAGAATATTATGAAAAAATAGGAAAGATTTTCCTTTAATTTCATGAATATTTATCATTTACCTAATGTGCTTGGCCTTATGCTGGGTGAATAAGATACAATTCACAAGGTCTATACTCAAAAGAAATCCTATTTAACAGGTAAGATGGACATAAGCATACTTTTATCTCTGTCGTGAGAGCAGCAGATATAAAACATGGAGGGAGTGAGGAGTGATTATCTGTGAAGATCAGAGATGTGTAATTGAACATTGTGACAAGTGGAGATGGAGGATATTACAGGAAAAATTAAAACATGTTTAAAAATACACCAGTATCTGATGTACTGATCCTTAGGGGGAACCATAAACTATTTAGAATTGTTTAAAATATGAATGGTAGGAAATGAGTCTCAAGAGAAATGCTGAGGGCTTATCAAGAAGGACCTTGTGTGCCATATCAAGACACTTTGACTTTACTCAGCTGACCAGTGTTACTTACTTAAAAAAAATCCACTTGAAAAACATACTAATTCTTCCTAAAACAATTTGTGATTATAGTAGATGTGCATTCTTCCTGTGAAAACCACCTCTACAGACAAAGTGGATCCTTCAAAATATCTTGCAGAGGACAAGGAAGCATTCTGAAAACAATGGGGATGTGAACTGGATGACAGACGTGAAAACTAGACTTAAGGTGGCAACTGTGAGAATGAGGACGTGGACATGTTTGAGTGACTTGAGAGGTGGTAGGACCAACAGGATTTCTATATAAATCAGGGCTTTGTTCTAACTTATTTACTTGTATTTAAGTCAGATGAAGAAAGCTTTAAAAACAATGATCTCTGAAGGGCCCATGGATATAATCAGAGGAATTTATATTTAGTATATATTATTTATATTTGGTAGTATATGTTATTTACAAATATAAAGGTTATTTATAGCCCCTTTAGAGAAAGATATTTATAAACATATTAAATAAAAGGAAAGGGGATACTGTTTCATAAACTGAAATTATTAATTTATAGTTTAAGTTTTCTTTTTCTGTTTTTAGGGCCACACCTGCAGCATATGGAAGTTCTCGGGCTAGGGGTTCAGTTAGAGCTGCAGCTGCCAGCCTACACCACAGCCATGGCAACAGCCACAGCCATGTCAGATCCAAGCCGCATCTGCCACCTACACCACAGTTTGCAGCAATGCCAATCCCTAACCCACTGAACGAGGCCAGAGATCAAACCCACATCCTCATGGATACTAGTAGGATTCTTAACCCGTTGAGCCACAATGGAACTCTTATAGCTTAAGATTTTGACAGAAGATGCCTGCTTACTCCACTTTGGATTTGATGTCATATTTATGCACAGTTTTAGACTCCCTGAAATAGTCTAAGATCTGTTGGTGCCAATTTTATACAGATAATATTAAATTAGTGTCAGTGCTTTAAAAGACTTTTTAGAACTTGACAGAGACTATTTCCTAATTTTATTCTGTGCTTATAATTTACTTTTTTCTTTATCTATCTTGTAATTTTTGCACTAGTGATTTTATAACTATTAGTTGGTTTGAGCAGTACGTCGTAATTTCTTTCACATCATTGCATACCTAGAAAATGATATATATATATACAATCCCTAAAAGGCAACAGACGAGGCTGCTTGCTTTAGGAGACCACAAGCTAGCTGCCCTAGCCTACCAGAGCATTTTTCAGACTACTCTAAAGCTGCTGGGATTTGCTATCTCCTCACACTCGCACAGTTCACACTGGTTGGAATACTCTGAGTTAGGAATGGAACTTAAAGAGGTCATGATTATGGGATAGACACATGCATTGTTTAGTGAGTATTGTGGTAGTATTTGATATACTATATAGCAAAAATGCTAACTGGCTCAAGCAACCATTGCTTGTGGTCCCACAGGGATTTTGCAACAACGTGGTATGCATAACTCAGGACAACCTGCAATCATTATACAGAACATGACTGAAAGCACATGTTTTATTGATGAAGACTCAGGAGTCTTTGACAGGATATTATAAATACCCAATTCTTTCATTTCATAAATGAGAACACTTGAGACTAAAGAAATTATGCATCTTGACTATAAATTAAATGACTTGAATAGAAGTTAAATGACTGGACTCAGGCTTTATGAGGTTGGGGACATTTTGTTAATTGCTATATCTCATTGCTTGGCAGAGTGGATGAATAAATGAATGAATGAATGAATGGGCCAGGGTCACACAGGTAATAGCAGAGACAAAATAAGAATTACAATCAACCGTCTCCCAGCTCAATGATTTGATCCACTGTGTATAAGACTATATGTCACTTATCAATGTTCTATGAATAATTCATCATGTGGCACAAGGCACGAAAGGTCACAGACACATTCTAGAATTGAATATTTTAAGCATTTACCTTTTTTCTGTTTTGTAGCAGTTCCTACTGATCATATTCATAAATAGAACAGGAAATATTTTGGTCGCCATAAAGCTTATATTTATATTAATACATCTCTGCAAATACAGGTATTGTTAAAAATAACAACAGCAACATAGGATCCCAGCTGCGACTAAAACCTACACCACAGCTTGTGGCAACACTGGATCCTTAACCCACTGAGCAGGGCCAGGGATCAAACCTGCATGCTTATGGATATTAATTGGATTCATTTCTGTTGAGCCACAATAGGAACTCCACAATGCCCATCCTAAATGAGCTTTCATAAATTTTTTTTCTTTGGCAGTTTTAATATTTTATCTTTCTCTTCAATAATAGAATATATTCAGATTTGTCTTTTTTTTTTGTCTTTTTGCCATTTCTTGGGCTGCTCCCGTGGCATATGGAGGTTCCCAGGCTAGGGGTCTAATTGGAGCTGTAGCAGCCAGCCTACGCCAGAGCCACAGCAAAGCAGGATCCGAGCCACATCTGCAACCTACACCACAGCTCACAGCAACACCGATCCTCAACCCACTGAGTAAGGCCAGGGATCGAACCCGCAACCTCATGGTTCCTAGTCAGATTCGTTAACCACTGAGCCACGACAGGAACTCCTAGATTTGTCTTTTTTTTCCCATTAATTAGATGACGGAAGATGAAAGTTTAAATAAGTAATTACTGATGTGTCCTATATGCAAGCATTAAAATCAGAGAAAGCACTGTTACTGAAAGGTTATGTCACTCAAGAATTCATTAAACATTTATTAGTCTCACCTCAGGTAAAGGTGTTCTTGTTTACATATTTGCAGATTTGCATATTCATGCCCTGAACAAGATTTCAAAAATGTTTATGATCCTACGACCACCTTAATGATGAATTCCCAGATATATATTTATGAAATACTACTGAATATGGTCATTATTTAAAAAATTCCTACCTGTTCCTTTATGCAGTTCCATGTACAAGGTGACATGAAGATAAGTGATGTTCCAGTTCGGGTGCCTCCATTTCTCTCCAATGGCCTGATCCAAAGCCAGAGGGGCTTGATGGAGGATGCTTGCTCAAGGGGAAACCTGCTGCGGTTGACCCAGCAGATGGGGAAAGGGGACGGTTTCAGCAGGTGAATGACATCCTCGTCCCCCAACATAAGGCCACCAACTGTTTTTTGGTATGTTTCACTGAGAAACCCAAGACCAGAGTGTATTTAAATTCTTTGATAAGATTTTTGTGAATTTTCAGCAGAAATCCTCCACCATGGTCCAGGGGTAAGGCAGCACCACACCGGGGATGTACACTGTGGGAACTGGCCTTTGGGTCTGGTGTTAAGTCCTAACCAGTTTCAGATACTCCCAGGCATTTTCCAACAAGTCATCAAAATTCCAGCAGTGATGGGCACAGATGGGTACAGTGAGGAATTTTACAGATGATATACAATTTCTAAGCAGTTATGTGAACAATCTTATTTAACTAACACATAGATACAGGGGATGTAAACTGTTTCCTTCCGTCGATTCAGCGAAGCCATCTTCTGTGACATCGGGACACCGTCACATCGGCATTACAAATTTCTTACTCAGTTAGAAAGCTCTTCGGTTTCAGCATCCAGCTCACTCTGATGGCAGCGGCGTTGAAATGAAAGTTTCCCTTATCCTTCTTTTTAAAGCTAGTAACAGAGGGTTTGTTGTTCAAGCCAGTACCAAAGCCTCCCAGATTGTTTTCAATTATCTTCCTAGCTCTCAAAGGTTTCAGGACATTCAGAAAAATCAGGAGCAAGCTACACACGTTCGGGCCACTGAAATATCTTGATGGCGTCCAACTTTCCCATCTTTGGCACCCTCAATAAGACCTGGGAGATCCAGGAGCTGGATCTTGGCACCTTTGCATTTGAGGACACCAGGTAAAGTGGTCAGAGTAGTAAATTCAGGCTGCCACCTGGAAGTACACACTGGCCAAGTTTCTGAGCTGGGTTGACTTCCCCAGAAATAGAAAAACCCCAAATCCAATTCAAGCATCACCTGTCCTGGCCACATCAAAACGTTCTGGCGCACCAACTCTACCACCTTTTGGAGTAATGAGTTCTCCGTGAACCTTAGCAGAGCGAGCCGTAAGCAGCCCTAAGTGCTGTGCCGTGGTCTCTTTTTCAGTCCGAGCCATAGCGGCTTTGATCTCTGAGGTCTTGACTAAGGTGCTGCTCGCGGTGGTATGTCCCCAGGGGTGCAGTGGCTTCCGCACTAACTGCCTCGGCCACACAGCCGGCAGCCAACATGCCACAGCAGGTATGAGTTAAGAGTGCTCAGCCACGCTACTTCCTGCTTCTCCTGAGTTCAGCGTGAGACTCACCAACCCATCGCGAGACAATACAGCGCAGAGCGATCTCCCGTCACTCAGCCAACACTCCCACCCGCATTTTTTAGGGAAAATTTTCTGTCATCTGCCATTTCGTTTTGTCGGCGTGGACTGCATCATTCAGTACAGACCTCTATTCTGGTTCTTATGAGCACGCAGGGCAGGTATGTATTGTCAAAAGACAAATTCTGCACACTGAGTAAAACAAAGCAGAAAGATGAGTTTATTTGCAAGGCTTCCCACCTGGAAAACTGGGAAACGCCAAGACTACAGGAGCAATGCGTTCCCTGTTGCTTGCAAGGTAAAGGGTTTTTCTGGAGTAAATGCGGAAGTTATTTGTCATTTTCAGCTGGTTGGTTGCCTGGTGGTCTTCCTTATTTGGGTCAGGGTAGCTGAGTTAGGAGCAAGGAAGACCAAAGAGGCTTGGCGTTTGTGGATTGGCTAGCATCCTCTGCTCATTTCTGAGAAGAGCTGTAAGTTCCTAAAGCTAATGCTAGGTGAGTTTAATTTCGTATTTTTGTTAATATGCCTGCTGTAGCCATCTGCATTTTGGCCTCGACTCCGTTACTGTTTTGATTCTACAGTATACATATGTGTATAGACACATAGGCACAAGACAAAAATTCTGGTGGGCTGGGGAGGTCAAGCTCTTTTACAAGAGGGCATTAGAATGAGGTTGATTCCAGAGGATGGATGGCTTTTGAGTCTGTGGCCCCACCCTGATGGGAAGCCAGGTCTATCCACTCCCTGTTGGAGTTGACCACATGGGGGCCTGAAGGACTGGGCGGTGAAAGGAGTGAGGGTGGACAGAGCAACTTTCATACCCCTTATATGGGTATCGGAAATGGGTAATTGCAGGAAATTGAATGAAAACAATTGTGTGTATGCACATATGTGATTTTTGGGTTTTTTTTTTGGTAGAGAATCTGAACCTTCCATCAGATTCTCAAATGGCTTTAAGAAACAAGAAACGTTACATATCATTGTTCATAAAGCAGTGGTATCTAGAATAGTGTAATAATACATTGATAAATAGAATAGCTTGATCGACAAATATGTTAGAATAGACAGTATGATAAAAATAAACTAGAAACTAGTATATTTATTTGGTATATGAAAAATAAATAATAGGAGAAATGATGAATTTTAAAATAGTTTTCAGGAGATAATTATTTAGATAAAAATGTATTTTTCTACTTCTTCCGATACACCAAAATTCCAGATTTATTAAGGATTTAATATAAAAATCCTTAGGTCACCTAATAGCCCCAGTTAAGATTGCTGCCGACAGCTAGCATCTACTAGTTATATAAGGGAATGAGATTTCAGATGGTTTCAGCCTCTAGCCTTTGAGCCAAAAGAGCTGATTCTAACTAGAACAGACAAGTTGAGATCTTCCAAATTGCAGATTTGTGAGCAAAATAAATATTGTTGTTTTAAGTCACTGCATTTTGAAATGATTTGTTACAGAGCCGTAGATCTTGGAACAAAGTAACATCTAAAACTGGAATAGTGTGAATCCATTTCAAAGAAAAGTATTGAATATACAGGTATCTTAACATTTTTAAAGGCATTCACAAAGTGCAACTTAAAGAAATGGTAGATCATAAGAGTATTTATAATCACATTTTGTGTTTGTATACAAAAATTCACATAAAGATCCAATAGCCAGCATATGTGTGCATAGAAAAGACAATTGGGAAAATATTTGCCAAAATGTAAATGGCAGTTGTCTTTAATGTTTGGGATAAAGTGATGACTTAATTTATATTCTTGCTCATCTTGCTGGGTTTTCTAATTTTTCAACAAGTGGACATGGATCATTTGTTCAACAGGGATGAAATGAATTTGGACTTAATAATCAACTAGTGTAGTACAAAATGTTGAGGAACCTGGCTTAATAGATGTTCATAAGAAAACGACAGGTGTCTTAGTTGATTACAAGTTCAAAATCAGCCAACAGTGTGTTGTAGCTGCCAAAATGTTAATGCAAACTTATGTAGCATTTATAAAATTCTAGAGTCCAAAGAACTGGAGGTAATAGTCCTACTTACTATATGACACACTGAATAGATTACACTTTGAGGTACCACAGTTTTATTTATTTTAATTTAATTTTTTGGCTTTTTAGGGCCGAACCCAGGGCATATGGAGGTTCCCAGGCTAGGGGTTGAATCGCTACAGATGCCGGCCTATACCACAGCCACAGCAACGTGGGTTCTGAGCTGTGTCTGCCATCTACACCTCAGCTCATGGCAACATAGGATCATCAACCCACTGAGCCAGGCCAGAGATCAAACCTGCATCCTCATGGATCCTAGTTGGGTTTGTTAGCTGCTGAGCCATGAAAGGAACTCCCTAAGTTACCACAGTTTTAAGAAAAATAGCAACTGGATTTTTTCTGGAAGAGACTGACCCAGATGGTGGTAAGGTCTGAAGCAGCATTCTGAAGGGACAGCAGAAAGAACAGGAAATTCTGTTGTGTTAGAAAAAACATAACACATACAGGTACGGAGAAGGAGAGTTAGACTTCATCTGGACAATTTTTGAGAGCAAGAATTAAGCAATAAATGGAAAACTTTGAAGAGACAGATTTGGCTCCACTGAAGACAGTACTTCCAATTAGATTGAACTCTTCAAAAATGGCAAGAATGGTCAAAGAATGTAGTAAGAGTCCTTGGTCTCTATAGTGTTGAGGTTCCCAGGTGTCAGGATGTTTATAGACGAACTCTGCTTCCCAGGAGGTCTGGCTGGGTATCATTTAAAGATTTGTCCTTGTCCAAGTCTATGTCATAGGACCAGAGCCCCAGCAGTATACTCTCTGGGCAGTACTCCTCTGTAGTACCTTTTTCTAGCAGCCTGATTTTCTGAATTCCCAATCTTTGCTAATTGGTACAGCTGAACTAAGTTTGGCAGTGATTTTTCTCAGAATTAAAGACTCATGTTTCTGAAGATGATATTTGTCTTAATTAAGTCTCCTCATTAAAACTCCCTAGCTTTGATTTTCAGTATCTGTCTCCACACAGAACAAAATAGACATTTGGCCATTTCTACATAATTTGATTACTAACAGCTCGTCTTAAGTCATTCAGCTTCACAAAAGCAGATTTTTAGATTCTTTTGTCTTGATGGGCTGTGTCGATCCACTTCTCATGTACTCTTTTTACGTGTGGTTCCTGGTACATCTGAGCACTGGGTAGCTGCAGATGTAAGATTTTATTAGGTTGTTTGGAGGGTAAAGATATATTTCCTTCTTTTTCTACACCATTTATGAGAAACTAATTTACATTGAGCATTTGAAGAGAAAGGTAATGTCTTTTTACCAGTTTTGCTAAGACCCATGTAATTTTCCTGTTCCCCTCTGGCCCTGCCATTTCACGCTCAGATTTTGCAGCACTAATGAATTTCAGGAGCTCTGTATTTATGATAAAACTTCACCATTCCTCACTTTGCTAAATTTAGATACAGATCTCTACACACTTGATGTTTGGGTCAAATGCTCCTGCACCTCCCTTCACACCTCTCCCTGGGTCTTGACAATAGGAGACTGGAGGGGTTATAAAATTGAGATCATACTCCCAGAAAATATGGGGTCCTGTTCTCTTGACTCTCAACTAAGTACATTCGGATAACAACCCAGCATGCAGCAATGGGTCTTAGGGGAATTTTATTGTATCTACAAAAACCTTTAAATTTGATCTGCTAAACTGTACCCAAAATGAATATAGGCAGTTTTTAATAACATAATTCAATCCAAATTTTACATAATAAAAATAGCAGGAGTTCCTTTTCTGACTCAGCAGCAACAATCCTGACTAGTATCCATGAGGATGCGAGTTTGATCCCTGGCGTCTCTCCATGGGTTAAGGATCCAGTGTTGCCGTGAGCTGTGGTGTAGGCTGCAGATGAGGCTTGGATTCTGTGTTGCTATGGCTGTGGTGTAGGCTGGCAGCTGCAGCTCTGATTCGACCTCTAGCCTGGAACTTCCATATGCTGCAGGGGAGGCCCTAAAAAGCAAATAAGTAAATAAATAAATAAAAGCAGAGAAACTATATATAACATTCAGGAGAAAATAGAGATACATGATAGATATTTAAATATCCCATTTACTGGAAATGATGTCTCTTTGAAATGTATCTAATAAAGCAATTTAAAATACTTGCTTTGCGAATTTAAAAAAAACAAATTCCCACTTAGAAGATAAATAATAACAGAAGCAAAAAAAAAAGTAGAGATATATGAATGCATGATATAGTTAAAAGTTGTTACTAATCATTTATCGAAGGCTTTTCAGCAAAAATTCACAGTGCAAACTATGTTCACATGATCTGCACTGTTTACCCATTGAGACATAAATCACTTTCAAATAAAATCATTCCTAGGAATAATCCAGGTATGGCTAACATTCTAATTGTGAAAACTGCTGACCTACTTGGCAAATTGGTGAAATGTCCTCTTTCTTGTAAGAAGATACAAACAGTGATATGTGGGAGAGGGAGACTTGCATTGATTCATCCTTGCATCCTTGAATAGAACCCATTCAAATGGACTTATTAATTAATCTCCACTTTTGTTCACTTAGTGAGCAGGCCAAGAACACTATTATTCTTTAAACAAAAAAGAAACTTTCATTTTATTGACAGATCTGAATATAATATAGAAACAAAAAAGCAAACAGTGCTCCCCCTAGAAAAAGAAAAACACGTTTTAGTTTAATAACATTTCCTTAAGTGTGAAGGACTAGAAGATGAACATGATAATAGAACATAATGCCTACCGCTCACTCTATGGCAGGTTGGGGTAATGGTTGAATTTTTCATTTTGGGGTATCATGGTCCCATCCCAACCCTGTCACCAGCTGTGCGACTTGGACAAGTTACCTAAGATTCTTGCATTCTGGATTCTTTATCTTTAAACTAGGGATAATACCCCTGCTTCATGCTTTTGTAAAGATTAAATAGACTCATGCATGTGCAGTGCTTGGTGAAAGGCATTGTGGAGGCCGTAGTGTGGGACCCGTGATTATGGCCATTATTGCTATCATTACTTTAACATTGCGTGGTGTACACAAAGGGAAGAAATAACAAACCTTGCTCTTCGCGCTGATTCTGTTCTCCATTTGTGTAGCTGTGACTGGGTGGAATTTTCTTTTCTATGGGCTCTGCGGTTACTATTGTTCATTTTTATACATTTCAGTATTCTTTCTGAGAGAAGAGTGTACCAGTCTTGAGGATGTACTACATAAAAGTGGCATTTGCCAGCCATATCCCTAAGAAACTGTTCTAATTTACAGGAACCAAGTGTCTGAAATTTGAGAAATACTGCGCTTACGATGGATTTCTGTATTTAGTGATGCGAACTTTTCTTTTTCTAGTAATGGTATCTGAAATAAATTGAAAGAATATTTCTTCTCATCTTAGAAAAGTAATTTATACATTATGATTTCTTTAGTTCCAAGAAAATGCACATGTTGTTTGGAGCAAGATCGTGTGAGAATCTAGGTTCAACTATAAACATATGAATAATATCAGTTGTTCCCAAACCTGGCAGCTCATAGAGATACTCTGGGAAGCTTGTTAAAATAATGATTTCTGTAGATTCATGGTCCATTGGGAGTTGATTTGGTGCAGGGGGAGGTGGGGATCCAGTTATAGTGTGGCCCAGAGGAGACCTTGTACCCTAGGCAGGAGGGGAATGAGTGTACCAGAAGAGCACTAAAGCTAAGAACATGTCAGGTTATGAGACCTGCACATCCTTCCCATTGGTCAGAGTTTTAGCCCTGATGCCTTTGAATATCCTTAGGCTACAGGCAACTAATGGTCCTGTTGTGGTCATTAATTTTTCAACAGCCATCAATATGCCCCCCAACCCTCGCAAGGATAAGAATCCTAGGGCCGTGAGAGTATTTGCCTCAGAGGCAGCTTGAGTGACCAGGAGGCACAGGATCAGGAGTGGGCAAATACCTCCTTCTATGTTTGGCCAGTCTCCTCAGTGACTGTAACAAATGTGAGCATCCGCTTTATCGCTGCCTGCTTCACTCTGAGAATACGGATGGTTTAGGGAGAGTTTAAAGGATTATTCTTTGCAGTAACTCTCTCCAAAATGTAGCGTCTGGTCCCCCCACCCCCTTAAATTGGGTCTAGCCTGTGACCTTTGATACATTGAATGTAGGACAAATGCTGAGGTACAAGTCATATGAGTTATGAGCCTAGGTCTCAAGAGGCCTCATAGCTTCAACTTTTGTTGCTTGTCCAATCCTGTTGACACCATGTGGGAGAGCCAGCCAGCGGATAATAGAGACCAGTGGCACATTTGCTCCACACCCCTGGCTGAAAAGAGCCAGATATGTGAGTCTAGAGTGAACCAGAGGCCATCTTAAGTCATTTGGCCACCAACTGGCCTTCTTCATTCCATATGAGTCCAGAGTGATTAAGAGGAGCAGGCCTAGACCGCAGAATGCTCCTAACTTGTTCAAATATTAGCTGTCAGTTTACATAAATAGTACCACTATCTCGTCATTTGCCAAGCAAATTTTACATTTAAAAGGGTAAATTAAAATTAGATGGAGTCAGTTACTGGTTTAAATCCCTGAAATGAATTTCTCCATAATTTAGAATAAAATTCAAACTCCTTTCATGATTTGCAAGGTCTTAAATAATCTTCCCTCATTCCCTCCTCTGTAGACCTCTGCATGACATGCTTCCTCTGGTTCCATGGTCCAGAACACTGGCCTCATTTCTATTCTTATAACCTTGGACTTTGTTTTCCTTTCTGCTCCTAATGTCCTTTCTCCTGCTTTGCACAAGCAGCTTTTTCTGATCCTTAGTGCTCACCTCAATGCCACAATCTCTGCAAAATCTTCCCTGACCCCTTACCAAAAGAGGCCTCACCTCGGTGTTGATCACAGCTCACGCTTCCTCTCCATCATGTAATTGATAAACAAAATGTAACTTTAAAAATAAATTAGTTCACTGGATATCATCAGTCTCTCCCACCAACAGATCAGCTCCTTCAGAGAATTGAATCCTGAGGTCTTCGCAGAGCACTTGGCAGAAAGGAGCAAAATAAATATTTGGTGAGTAAATGCTGTCTGCTCAACTCTGGACTTAAAATCGACAGTCCTGGATTTGAGTTTCTCCTCTTCAATTTCTCGGCTGTTTTATTTTGAATAAGTTGCTTATCCTTGTGGCACTTGTTTCATCATTTTGAACACATAGAAAATGGGGGATCCAATGTGATAAGGAATGTACGAGTGTGAGGTTGATGGGAATGTGTTGTTAAATGCCAGCTGACATGACCAGCCCCTCTCTCTCCAAATGATGTGATCCTTTTAACATCAAGCATATATTCATTTAAAGTGTGTTTTTGATCGAGGTTAAGTGCTTTCCTTAAGGTTCAAGGTCTTTGCTTGCCTGTATTTATCTCAAAGTGAAGAAAGCACTGCCAGTGCCATCCCATCCTATCCTGTGTCGTGTGAATTATTATTTCCTTGGTGAGTCTGATTGAGCTGAAGGCAAAATAACAGGAGTGGCTCATCCAACTATCAGTCTTGTCTTCTGTCATTTATTTCTTGTCTTTCAGATTACAGCTTTTTTTTTTAAGCTCATTTTGAAACAGACAAATAGACTAGTTCTCCTTACAAGTGTTTTTCCTGACAACTGAAACAATATTTTTGACTGATATCTCATCATACCACCTCACCATAGCTTTGAAAATGATGAGTTTTGCTACTGATTTGATGGTGAATGATTATAAGACTGGAAATATGGTGATCAAAAAGCTAGTGGTATTTTTCAAAGGAATATTTCTGCATCTCAGTACATGTAGGTAGTGCAATTATCCTGCTAATAAAGTGACTAATGCTCAGATATAATGTATATTACATATATTTTGTGATGGGCTTTTAAAATTAATTAATATATAAAATAATGCAAACAAAGGGAAACAAACTATATTTTATAATATATTTTCCCTAAGGACATATTTGTAACATCTATAAAATACATGTTTTTTATGTTTATAAATTACCTTAAATACTCTCTGTTAAAGAGAACAGACCTTGAGCAAGAGTGGGGTATTGGCAATTTGGGCCTTGGCTTTCCTCCCTTCATTTGACATCCCTTGCCAAGCAGAGCATAAACAACTCACATTCAAGATAGGTAGTATTTTCTCTCTTTTTATTTTTAAACTGAAAGTGTAACATATGCACGTAGTAAAGCTTTCAGACAGTACAAAAGTGTTTATGGTAGAACATCAATCCTCTTCTCACTGTAGATCCTTATTCCTCAGTTCCCCCTGGAAGTAACCTCTGCTGAGTTTCTTCTGCATGTCTGTCCTATACATTTTATATACATGTAGATGATGTTTATCATAAGCATCAAGAAGAACATCTTTACTCCCAAATGGTTCTTTCTTCCCTCCCCCCACCCACCTGTGCTATACCTGTGGCATATGGAAGTTCCCCGGCCAGGGGTTGAACCTGTGCCACAGCAACAACCCAAGCTGGAGTGACAATGCTGGATCGATAACCCACTGAGTCACAGGAGAACTCTGCAAATGTTTCTTTCCTTTGGACAACTTTCTTAACCTTTCTTATCTCAGATGCCTCATCAGTATAGTTAAACCACCTTCAGAGGATTAATTTGGGATTAGTTATTATGCATGAAGCTCCTGGAAGAGTATCTGGTACAAGCGAAATACTCTGTTAGCTTTATTATTATGTTCATGTTTTGCCCAGGATCTTGCATCCCTGATTGACATAATTCCATTTTAATAGAGGTATTTAAATTTTAAATTCAAATGATTTCAACTAAAAAAATGTCCTATGGTAAAGACTATAAAAAACTTCATACATAGACATATTCTTAGCAAATTTAAAAAGAGGATTAAAAATATCCTTTAGGAGTTCCTGCTGTGGTGCAATGGGATCAGTGCCGTCTCTGCAGTGTGAGGACTCAACTTTGATCTCCAGCTAGGCACAGTGGGCTAAAGGATCTAGTGTTGCTGCAGGTGCTGCATAGGTCATACAACTGTAGCTCCAATTTGATCACTGGTCCCGTAACTCCATATGCTGTGGGGTGCTCAAAAAGAAAAAAGAAAAAATCCTTTAAACATGATCTTAGAATATATAGCTTATTTACTGCAGAGCACAATTTACCTTTCCTTAGATGCCTTTGTTTAAATGGTAAATGCTAGAAGAAAATGAAGCAATACCAGTAGGGACTTCTATATATTTCTTTGCATTACTCGTTTGCTCATTGACATCTCAAAGTAAATTTAATTGTTTTTAATTATTTTTTCATTAGAGATGAGTTTGTGTGTATGTTTATGTGTTTACTAGCTACTTGTGTTTCCTTTTCTTTTCATAACCTTTGCCCATTTTTATTTTTTATAATTTAGTTTTAGCAGCTTATATATTCCAGCAAGAGTTATTCTTTTTTTTTTTTTTTTGTCTTTTTGCCATTTCTTGGGCTGCTCCCGCGGCATATGGAAGTTCCCAGGCTAGGGGTCTAATCGGAGCTGTAGCTGGCGGACTATGCCAGAGCCACAGCAACACGGGATCTGAGCCGCGGCTGCAACCTACACCACAGCTCACGGCAACGCTGGATCCTTAACCCACTGAGCAAGGGCAGGGATCGAACCCGCAACCTCATGGTTCCTAGTCGGATTCGTTAACCACTGAGCCACGATGGGAACTCTCAAGAGTTATTCTTTATTTGTGTTAGAATCACAAATATTTTTCCTGGGTTGCCTTTTGAGTTCATTTATGGCATTTTTTTACATGCATTTTTTTTTGCTTGTCTTTTTGTTTGTCTTTATTGTCTTATATACGTTTTCTTTGAGAACTCTAGATTTTGAATCGTGAACATCCTTTCCTGCTCTAAATTTAGATGTGAATTCTCCATAGCTTCCTCCAGTACTTCTATGGTTTCTTTATTTTCCTGAAAACTACATTTTTCTTATAATTATTATCTGTGCAGTTTGTGAGAAAATAATCCATTCTAATTTTATTAGAGTGGGAGCAGAAATTGGAGTCCAAGGCTTGTGAAGGATATCAGGCTCTGGTGGATGCCAACAGCCTTGAAAAGGGGTCTCAGAGGGTTGCAGCCTAGGAGGAAGGGTGAAGGATATAGAAAGGCTGTCAAAGAGGCTGATGTCAGCTCTGGAATATTTCAGTTTCTGAATGGATAAAGATAATCCTATGTCTCCTGCCCCAGCAGAAACTAAAGATAAGTCATCTGTGGTAGAAGCTGACATTATCTTAATCCTAAATGCAATTAGTTATGTTTAAATAGTTATATTATATATTATATGTAAATTATATATTAAATAAAATTATTTATATTTATATATCAATTTTGCAGATATAATGTCTGGTAACATAAGTAAAAATATCCAAGATATCTAGGCATGTGAGGAGAAGAGACTGATTGAAAGAAACCCAGCAGAAATAAGCAACAGAAAAGACTCCTAGGGCCTTCAGATAATGGAGCCATCAAAGACCTTAATATAACAAGTTTACTATGTTAAAGGAAATAAAGTATGAACTTAAAAATTTGGTAGTGAACTGGACACACACCATAAAAACTAGAAATTTTAGGGAGTTTCCTTTGTGACTCAGAGGGTTACAATCCTGACTGGTGTCCATGAGGATGTGGGTTCTATCCCTGGCCCCTCTCAGTGGGTTAAGGATCCTGCACTGCCGGGAGCTGCAGTGTAGGTTGCAAATGTGGCTTGGATCTGGTATTGCTGCGCAGGCCAGCAGCTGCAGCTCTGATTTGACCCCTAGACTGGGAACTTCTATATGCCATAGGTGAGGCCCTAAAAAAAAGAAAAAAAACCCAATACGCTATAGCAGAGGCTCATTGCCTACCTGCTTACATCTCTCACAAGAAAGAAAGAAATAATAATAAATAAATCTTTCTTGCCTAGAAAAAAAACCTATAAATTTTAGGACTAACAAATATAACCAAATTTATAAATGATTGGTAGATTTCTCAATATATTAGATTCAGATGAGGACAGCATTTGTGAACTAATATGTGAGTTAGAAGGCAGTACCCAGGATGACTGTGGACAGGTGAAGACTGAAAATAAGAGAGTGTAAGATAACACAAATGAGGCATTCTAATATAAGTAGGATTGTTGAGAGAAAGTAGAGAAGGATTATAATATTAAAACAGACATAAGAAAGTGTTAACTGCAGTTGAATTAAAAAAAAAGAGAGTATCTCGAAAGTAGCAATGATCACTAGCAGGTGATTTCTTGCTTAAAAAAAAAAAAAAGGGCCTTAATTGTAATGGAATAGTAGCTTCAAAATGCCAACCAGAAACCATCTACTTAGTGAAAAAAATTCACTGAAAATGAAAGTAAAGTTAATAAATTTGGGGATTAAGAATAACTGTGAACATTTCTTATCAGTAACATGGCACCAAATAAAATACTAAAGGTTTTTTATTCATGCAGAAGAAAAACTTTTCCAGATGGAAACTCAAAGATGCAGGAGGAGATAAAGAGCAAGGAAAATAGAAATTATGTGGTCAAACCACTTTAATTACCATTTTTATTTTAGTCTAAATTCTACAATTAGATGATTTCAGTCTGATTTTTTTTTCAGATTTTCCCAACAGTTTTCTAAGTAGTTCCTTAAGAAGTTCATGGAAACAAATATTTCTAGAATTACTGTATGTTAGAGTTGTTTGGATAATAAACCCTGGGCGTAAAATGCCTTTCTTTGATGACCTGCTGGATATTGCGCTACTCTATTTTGGTATTCTCTGTTGCTGCTGAGAAATTTGAAGCCTGCCCTGTTCTTTTTGTTTTTTTTTGTTTGTTTTTGTTTTTTCTTCCTTTCTCCTAGTTGTTTCTCTATTGTTAAGGCTTAATATCTTGACTGAGATGTAGCTTAAGTGTTGGTCATTCTGGCTCATTTTTAGCTAGCTGACAACGTGCTCTTCCAGTTTCAGAAAACTAAAATTTTCTGTAATGGAATATTTAAGTGTTGTAGATTTTTATCTCCCTTTTTTCACTTTGGAGACTCTAGTTATACATGTATTGGCTTGTTTTGTGTCTTCTTTTTTAGTATAGTCTTTCTGATTCTTCTCAACTTTAACTTCATTTTTTTTTTCTGAGTTTGATACTTAATTTTTTACTCTGTCATTTGCTATATTTTCATTGGTTTCTGTTCTTTGTATTCTTTCAAAGTTTGTCTTTATTTCTATAATTGTTTTCATTCCTTCTACTTCTTTCCCAAGTCTAATGGCCTACATATTATTTCCTCTGTTGTCTCACCATCTTTGTTCTGGGTTCTTGTATTTCTTCTTTATGACTTCCTTCACGGAAGAGATGGCTTTATTAAGTATTTTTTAAAATTGTGACAAAATGACTGATAAAACTTTTGTCTTGCTTATGGATTTACTGTCTAGTAAATGTTGTTTGTCTGTTGGTAAGTTTTGCTGTTATTTCTCACATGTTTTACGGTATCCTGAATACTTAGTTTAGACACGCTCCTCCTCCCTGATTTCTGGTACTTTTGTTGTTGGCTTATTCTTGTTTTTATAGTGCTATCCAAAATTATTGTGAGTCAGAACTTCACTTATGTGAGTTTTTGCGTGTGCTCTATTTGAGCTTATCTATCGTTTCCATCCATACATTTACAGTGTTCTCCTTGTGTGTCACGCTTTTGCACTGAGATTTGAGGATGTACCAGTGAACAGTAAAGGCAGATCTGCTTTCATAGATCTTCTAAGATTAGCAAAGGAAAAGAAAAACAAGTGAATTTAATACAGTGCATGAGAAGTATGTATTTTGAAGGGAGAAATATAGGATAATATGAAGACATATTAAGAACATGAAACATTTAGATTCTTCTAATATGTTTTGGCACAAGTCCTACAGTTTGGGGAAAGTGAAGGATTCGCTCATAAATTGCTAATATTTGGAAGAGTCATGAAAAGATTCCTAGAGCAGGGAATGTCTAAACTGAGATTCAACTTGAACTGAGTGTTCTAATTCTAAGCTGAAGTAACTGTTCATGATAGTATGTAGTCAAGAGAAAGCATCCACAGTATTGGTGGATGAATGAGCTTTGTTGCTCTGTTACCATTTTATGAATCCATCTATAGAGTAAATCTATGAACCTCATTTTAAGGGCACATTTGGATTTTAAATAGGATTCATTAACCCCTTGTGTAACTGCCTTCAGAAGTAGGAAAAAGTGGATAATGTTTTAAAAAATATTTTCTCTGGGCAAAACCTTAGACTATGTAGTTACTATTTAGAATTTGAGAAGATATGATACTTTGGTTGATGTTCCAGTCAGAATTTGGAAAATTCTTTCTTTGGAAAATCCTTGTTAGTTAATGTCTTTGTTCTTATTCTTAATAACTGTTGCCTTGTGATCATTTCACAGCAGGATCTTGCCAGTCTCTGCCTAGCACCTGCCCCAGCTGAACTTTGAAGTTTAAAATATCTCTAGGCTACTGTGAAAGCAATTGTTAAGGTCCTTCAATATCATTCCTTCGAAGGAAGTATTTTGAGTCCTCTTTTGTAGATTCTTGTAGTTTCACAACATAGGTTGCTATTAATCTTTCTTTTCCTTTAATAGTTATCCCCTCCATAAGACTATTTTAATTTTCCCAATATTTCTCCTCTGCATTAAAAAATCCTATAAGGAAAGATGACATTTTTGTCTAGGAGTTGCCAGCTAATAGTGACAATTGTAGTATCCATGTGGCAAATTTCCAGCTTGTCAGCTGCTGTACACCATTCAAGCTGGCTTGCTAGATCCTTTAATTTGTTTCTGTGTTTAGAGAAAGTACATAAACGTTAACTAACCTATCCTATTTATGCCACAAATGTCAAAGTCTTGTTATAATTAAATCCTCTGAGTATTTCCTTTTATGTATGAAAAGGAAAACATATTTGGGCAACTGTAAATGTGTGTTTTTTTATTTTTAGAATAGAAACTGCAGCTTGTTTACTTAATTGGTTTGGCAAGGAAAAAGTGTTAGGAGAAAAACAGAACAACTAATCCATGGTCTCTTCCCGTTTCTCTTGTTTCCAAATATAAGCATTTGATCCTTTTGTAACCGAGGACACACACCTGCAGAGACTGAAAATTTGCAAATTATAATGAACTGCAAGTAATGGTGTGAATCCTTCTTAGAGTGAATTCAGAATAAGGGAATAATCTAACAAATATGAGTTAAGCTTTTTTTTTAAAACTGTGATTCGGTTTAAAAAAAAGAGAAGTGTTTTGGGTGAATATATGAAAGCTAACAAAGGTAATATTTTATTTCCAGAAATATAAGTTCCAAACCCCTCTAGGGTCAAACTGGGGAAAGACAGGAGGGATAAAAGGGGGTGTCAAATAAATGTACTCATTTGATACTGCCAAATTAACTTTCTGTTTCCAGGCTGGTAGGTGTTTAAAGCTCTTTTTCTCATGTGCACTTTCATAGGTTTCTGTGATATAGGAATACAATTTTCTTTGACTGGCTTCTACCTTTCCTTCTAGCATATCCTGGTCTTCTAGAGGTCAACTGTACCTGGACTTTTTCTATTTTATGTTGCACAGTGTCTTGCTTCAGTTTCCTCATTGAAAGCGGGATGCTCATAAATAGAACTAATACCATAGAGCTGCTAAGAAGAAATGATATTTATGAACCTATATACCTACCTGTCTGCCCATTTGCTCACCTACCTGCCTATCTTTCCTTCAATCTATTCCATGGTAAACAAGATAAAATAGTCATTATCCCATGATAAACATGATGTAATATTCATTATTATTATTATTGTTTTTACTGTAAGAAAATTTACAGTGTCTTTAGTCTACCTTTCTCTCAAAAGTTCCTCTATTGATCCCCAGGAAAAGCTCATCTCTTCTTTACCAGGAACAAACTTTACAGGTATAAGTGATGCCTAACACGGCAGCAACCTAATTTTGCGTTTTTGGCACAGCGGTCTGTTGTCTCTACCTTTTAGATTTTCCAGTCAACTGTCCCAGCTCTAACCTAAGGAGACACGTACTATTTTCTGGGTAGTCCTGTACAAGAACTTCTAACTAGGCTTAAGGTAAAAAAGCAGGTCTCACATAGTATTGAAAGCTAGTGGAAGATGCCTTAAGTTTCAAATATTAGAAAGGAAAAAGAGAAATCTGCTCTTATTTGCAAATGGCATGATTTTATACATGAACATTCCAAACAAACAAAAAACTGAATTGAGAAGTATATTTATTATTTATTACCTTATTCCACTGGCTAGAGTATCTAATGCCATGTTGAATAGATAGGGTAATCGTGAACATCCTTGTTCCATGATATCCTCCATTAGACTTTTTTTTTAACTTTAAAATTATGAATTCATATACTTTAACGTGTAAAAAGCCTCTTGATATTTTGGAAGTTGAGTTTTAAAGCAGATATGTCCAGTAAGTTTCTCTAAGTTTTCAAATTTGTTGACATAAAGTTGTTCTTCCTGTTTTTTAATACTCGTGGGGTATGTAATGTTGGCCTTTTCCTTTGTGAGGTTGCTGTTCTGTGTCTTCTTTTTTTCCCCTTTGAGTAGTATTGCAAGAAGACCATCATTTTATGAGTCTTTTTTTTAAGAACGTGGTTTTAATGTTCTTGATTTATTTTTTATTGGTGAGTTTTAGTATGTTCTTCCTTGATTCTTGCTATAAACTAACAAAGTAATAGTACTTAGCCTTCCTTCTTTTCTAATACTTACATGTAAGGCTATATAATTCCTTCTAAGCACTTCTTTAGGTGTATCCGTCAACATTCTGACTCATCCTCTGATTTTATGGATGTTTGAATGAATGCTACTTGACTATCCAAAATTTAGTGAGATATATATATATATATATTTTTAGATATATATTTATATATTTATATATATATTTATATATTTAGATATATATATATATATTTAGTGGATTTAGTGGATATATATATATAATATATATATTATATATATATATTTAGTGGATTTAGTGGATTTCTGGCTAATTCCACTATAATCAATATTGTGTATATTATATTTCAATTTCATCATTAGAAATTTGTAGACTTGTTTTGTGGCTCACATATGGCCTTTTACATAAAATATTTCTGACTAGGTGAAAATAGAGTGTATTGTTTCATTGCTGGGTACAGTGTTCCATATCTGTTAAATATGTCTTTTGTCAATTGTATTTTTCAAGTCTAATGTTTTCTGTTGGTTGTTTGGTTTTCTTTTCTATTAGCTACAAAAGGATTTATATATATATATATATATATATATATATTTTTTTTTTTTTGTCTTTTTGCTATTTCTTGGGCCGCTCTCACGGCATATGGAGGTTCCCAGGCTAGGGGTCCAGTCGGAGCTGTAGCTGCCGGCCTAGCCAGAGCCACAGCAATGAGGGATCCGAGTTGCATCTGCAACCTACACCACAGCTCACAGCAATGCCGGATCCTTAACCCACTGAGCAAGGCCAGGGACCAAACCCGCAACCTCATGGTTCCTAGTTGGATTCGTTAACCACTGAGCCACGACGGGAACTCCAGGAGTCAGTGCTTCTAAAGTATCTTGTTCTACTTTGAAAATACTTCTCTGAGACCAACTTTCCCCCCGTAGTGTTTTAGATAGTGCTCAGGAACTAGGGCTGTAGGGATGGGGTCCTCACCTACCTGCCTACCCAGCCAGTGAGTGTGTGGGATCTCTGCTAAGAGGAGAATGTTGATAAGGTAAGAGCTTACTTAAGGGTTGTGGCACTGACTAAAAGAAATGTTCTTTCACTTCCTTATGCATTTGAAATAATATACTGCTGGCTTCTCAGTCTAGGATCCTTAAAGTTAAAAGTTCTGTTATACAGCAATTAATTGAGCCAGAAGGGTTTATGGTAAATACCATATTTAACGAAACATGTCAACGTAACTTGGTATTAATTGCCACGTTGCTTCAAATATAATAACTTTCAGTATAAAAATAACTTGACTGCCAGCAATAACAATTTACTATATATTTTATTTTATTTTGTCTTTTTAGGGCTGTACCCAAGGCATATGGAGGTTCCCAGGCTAGGGGTCCAATCAGAGCTGTAGCTGCCGGCCTAGCCAGAGCCACAGCAATGAGGGATCCGAGTTGCGTCTGCAACCTACACCACAGCTCACAGCAATGCCAGATCATTAACCCACTGAGCAAGGCCAGGGATCGAGCCCACATCCTCATGGATGCTAGTTGGGTTCGTTAACCGCTGAGCCATGACAGGAACTCCAATTTATTATATATTTTAGAAAATAAAATAAGCTTGCTAAGAATATAAATATGAAGTAGAGCAGGAACTGTGGAGCTAGGTGAACATCGTAATAAAACCTTTTATGGGAGAATCCTTAAAAGAACTAATTTAGGAGTCCCAGTCATGGCTCGGTGGTTAATGAGTCCAACTAGGTACCATGAGGTTGCGGGTTCGATCTCTGGCCTTGCTCAGTGGGTTAAGGATCTGGCGTTGCCATGAGCTGTGGGGTAGGTCACAGACGCAGATCAGATCTACGCGGCTGTGGCTGTGGCTGTGGTGTAGGCAGGTGGCTACAGCTCCAATTCGACCCCTAGCCTGGGAACCTTCATATGCCACGGGTGCGGCCCTAGAAAAGATAAAAAGACAAAAAAAAAAAAAGAGCTAATTTAAAGAAAACTTCCACTATTCTTTCTAAAAGTAGATTTATTGTGTTAATAAATTAATCATGCAAAAATAGTTGTAATTACTGATCATTCTACATTAGAAAAATGGTTTTGAGGTGTTTCATTTATGATGAAAGGGCAAAATAATTGGAAAAGCTTCTTCTAGGCACTAGTCAACAAAGCTACAACTTTGTAGTGATGGGGGTTTTGGAGCAGAGTCGGAAAGTAAAAAAAGTAAGTAGTGAAGGAAGAAAGATGGGAGGGAAAGATGATCAATTTTTTTTAAAGTGTGAGCACTAAGTAAGAATCTTTTGAAGGAGATTGTGTATATTAACGAGTAGCTTTTACACTTATTTGAGAAATGTACAATACAGTTAGGCATACCACAGAATTTAAGTGTAATTATTTTCTTTTCAACCTCAGCTACCATTATTGTTTCCTCTCTTATTTGCTGCTAATACTCCAAAATGTCACATTGTAGGGACTCCTTAGAGAAATAAACACAACACTCTTTACAAAGCATGTATATGTGGAAAACTAATATACATTGGTAAATACTACACACATGCTATCTCTTTTAAATCTTATATTTTACAGTTAAAGTCAAGTGTGAAAACGCTGATCCAAATTAAATTTAAAGTAAGGTTTATGATATTTCTATTACTGTCTACCTGATATTTGCATAATTGTTAAAGGTAAATTGACAAAAATTAAAAACAGGAAATACATTTCTCAGCTAAGAATTGTTGAAATTTTGCTCTGATAGTTGATATGGTAAGGCTATAGATATAGGAGAGGATATACAGAAGATATTATACAATTTATACAAGCAGTGATGGAGTATTCTTGGGACGAGTTTGGCAATGACAGTGGTATCTGAGCTGAATATAGAAGCGTTCTCAGAAGCACTTTATAAATGAGATTAGGATGCAGTTATGGTATATTTAGTTGCCTAAACTCAAACATAGTTCCTCGTCTTGGCCTCAGTTAAAATTCCAAGAAGCAAAGACATTGTGTCTCTTCTGTTTTGCCTTTATGTTATAGAGAATAAGGTAATATTAAGTAATAGACATTAAATTAGTATTTTCTTAATTAAACTCATAACTATAGCAACAATATTCCCTTGAATATAATAATGATTGTGCATATTTTAATTCTGCAATAATGCAAAACTTAAATTATGATCTCCCAACCCAGTTTAAGAAACTAACCAGCACTTTCAATAATCTTCATTAAAATGGTGAAACAGGTAAACTTAATCTAAATTCCACCTTATTTTACTTTCTTCAAGTTCAAAGGGTCTGCATTATTTTGTCAAGCCCAAGGAGCACATTTTTCACATTTAAACATCTCTAAAATTGAGATGTGACTTTTAAGTTGATGTGATAAAAAATCATTATCACTGTCATGATTAATTGGGATTTTTAAAAGTAGTACACAGAAAATTGGTGTATTTTCCAATTAATGACATCTTCGATTTAGTGAAATGAGATATCATTCGTACAGGCAGTGTCTCCCTGTAGATATGTCTGAATGTCCAATAATATTTAGGCGAAAAATTTTAGGTATTATATTCCTATTTGGTATTCACATATTCTTAATAAGCTTCTAAAATGAAATGAGAAAATCAAGTCAGATAAAATAACTTTAGAACTCCTAAGAGTGATTTACTAAAGGTAGACCTTCAACCAAAGGTGGAAGATAGTGGCAGATATATTTTTAGTCAGGGTCTGTTCCTAGCACCATTGAAATCTTTCTTCTTGCTCCAATCCTAGCTGTTACACTCATTAGTTATGCAATGGAGGCCAAAGATTTAGCCTCTTTTAATCTTCATTTCCTCAGCTGTGAAATGGAGATACATATTCTACTTCATAGAACTATAAAGAGAACTACATGAGATGAGAAATACAGAGAAGTAGCATAGTTCCTAGTACCTTGATGTTAATTTTTCCTTAACAAGTGGCCTTGAAATAAACTACATTTTGAACACTGAAATTTGTCACAGGTGGTAGAGAGTATTCCCTATTCCTGGTTTACACAGACTGCAGACTAGATTGATAAAGTGTGAACCAGAGACTGTTAAAACAGAGTCTTGAGGATGAATGTCCTCTGCTCCTTTTACATGATTAGCAGGACACAATAGGATGAAGGGTGGGAAAAAAAAAAAAAAAACTGAAATGAAATGATTACATTCATCAATCAAAGGTCTGTGCCTAAGTCTCCAAAACAGAAGGTGGGAGCCTCCTATTGGGAGCACCTCACTGTGAAATGAGCAATGCAATTAAATACCAAAATACTTTTCACAACATTTAACACCAGGTGGCTGTGGTATAATCCCTCCATAGATACATAGGTACCTACTTGTGAATTCAGTCCAATCATTTCCTCAAACTGTATCTCAGAGCTTGAAATGTCTACCATTAGAGTCACTTTGGCTTAAATACATTTAAATACATATCTCTAGAAGGACATGGCGCAAATGCACAACTGTCACAGGGAAGGGGGCAGATATTCTACTGATTCATTAACATATGTTAGTGTGTCAGATTAGATAGGCAAGGAAATAGAAATCAAATTAAATAAGTTGAGTGGAGATAAGAGAAGTTTAGATATTCTCAGGAAGAGGGCAAAACTCTACCAGCAGGAAAACAAAAAATAATCCATCCAAATGGAAGGCTCTAGGAGCTTTGTTATTGGGAAAAGAATAAATATACAAAATAGTTTATGAAATACCAGAAGTTTTAGTATCTAGTTTTAGAAATAATTTAGTATCTGAAAAATAAGAATATGATGATATTTCATTGCCCTATCTCTAGTTATTAACATAGAATGTGGCACAAATACCTTGATAAGTATTTGTTGAGTGCAAGAATGAATGAACAAGACATTTTTAAAGGAAAACTTTTTTTTTTTTTACTGACTACATATATTGATAAAATATCATAGAGTACAAAGGGAATTTCATCTTTACACATTCTATAAGGCAAGAACATTGGAGAATATTGACAAATCATGTTATATCAGACTTTTGTTAATGTTCAAGAAATGTAAGCTGACCTATAATACATCTAAACCTATACAGTAAAGAAATGACTTAAGATGGTAAGTTGGTGAGTGTGCGAACCATGCCTCTTTTCATCTTTGTAATCCCAGTGGGTATCATAGTACATGAAATATGATAGGTGTTCAAAACATGTTGGCTAAATTAATGGGATTCTAATATACCCAGTTAATCATCCAAAAGCTTTTGTGCATATTTTGTCTAATAGTCCAGAAAATTGACTGTATAGTTACCATGCAGACATAGTCAATGGCATGCCTTTCTCATCTATGGACGGGGTATAATCTGGTTCATTTAATTGTTTTTATGTCTTACCGTGTTGTACTTTATTTGTGAGAATGTTTGTTTTTCTGCCAAATTTTTGCTTAGCCACATTTACATGTGTACTGACAAATTAATGTGTTTCAGTGGCCTTATGCTTCTGTTGATCAGCCACGAGATGTTTTATTTGCAGCATCTGTGTATTTTAAAATATTATTCTGCCTAAGAGATGCCAAATTTTCATGTAAATGAAGATGAAAAATGGAAATAAAACATTGGTAAAATAAAAGTGAATTTGTAATTTTCTCAAAATATGGACTCGAGTCCCTGCCTCGAAATTCTGATTTAGTTTTATGGGGAGGAGGGGAGGTAGATAGGAAATGTGCTAGGTGATTGTAGTCTTTGAACTTAAACACTTTGTTTCCATGTCTGTTTTGAAACTGTGAATGCTATCAGGGTGGGGCTGTTTGGGATCTGGAAAAAGTGCTCATGTTTCAGAAAACTCCCCCAACACCACCCCATGTTGATTTAACCCACAACTTTGCATTCTCCTGCCAGGGGAGGGTTTGCAGTATCTTACTATTTATTAATACTTATTATGAAAATCTTTAGACATGGCCATTAATCTCCTTTAATTGTTATTGAACCTTCTTAAGGAGATTGTTTCTGGTCTTATGATCTTGTTTTTAAATTCATTTGAAGTGAATCCTATAAATTTAAGGGAAGGAATAGTAAGAAGCGGTTCCAAATCTAGAAGCCAGTGTGAATTGTTAAAGGTCTAACTGGGTTTCTGGGCTAACAAACTTCCCTTTAACCTGCTTACTTCCTCCTGGTTAAAAACTCTCAGACTTTTCATTCCCAGTTGTTGTACAGGGAGAAAAATATTGTTGCGTGATTGAGAAAGAGTGTTTTTAAAATTATCAGACAGGAGTTCCTGTCGTGGCTCAGCAGAAATGAATCCGACTAGGAACCATGAGGTTGTGGGTTCGATCCCTGGCCTCACTCAGTAGGTTAAGGATCCGGTGTTGCTGTGGCTGTGGCGTAGGTCGACGGCTACAGCTCTGATTAGACCCCCTAGTCTGTGAACCTCCTTATGCCATGGGTGCAGCCCTAAAAAGACAAAAAAAAAATTATTGGAGAGCAACATTGTTACTTGTAGACTGCTGCTGATTTTTTTTTTAAAGGAAGAAAGTAGTTTAATTATTAATTGCTTCAAGGAACTATGATTGTCACTGCTGTGACAATGTTAGCAATATTATATTAGATGATCCTTAACCTTTGCAGAAACAAATTTAGAGAATAAGGGGATTAAAGATCAATTTATAGAATATTTGGGATATGGCAGAATATTTATTTTTGTTTTTTTTTATTAAAGTATAGTTGATTTACAATGTGCCTTCAATTTCTTTCATACAGCAAAGTGACCCAGTCCTACCTATATGTACATTCTCTTTTTTTATACTATCTTCCATCATGTTCTAACCCAAGAGACTGGACATAGTTCCCTGTGCTGTACAGTAGGACCCCATTGCTTATCCATTCCAAGTAACAATTTGCACCTACTAAGCTCAAACTCCCCGTCCATCCCACTCTCTCCTCCCCCCCTCCCTGCCCCGGGCAACCGCACTATTATAAGTCCATTATCCCCAAAGTTTAGAGACATCCACATCCATGATCTGTTTTTGTTTTGTAGATAGGATCATATGTGCCATATTTTAGAGTCCACATATAAGCGATATCATATAGTATTTCTCTTTTTCTGACTTACTTCACTTAGTATGAGAATCTCTAGTTGCATACACAGAATATTATATTATAGAAGAATTTGGTATCATAGTTACTGAGAATACAAACTTATGCACAGTTCTGGATTTTAAGTAGTTTTCGTTTTTTTTAGAGATAGGCAAAATGGAAGCAGTAACTCTGGTGTCTAGAAGAGCGTCAAGTTCATAGTGATCAATACATATTTGTTGAATGAATACATTTGTAATATAATATTTTTAGCAGGTTTACAAATGTTGTAGACAGATATGGACACTGAAAATCTAACATTCTTTGATCTCCCATACATTGTAGCCTGCACAAACCTTTTCTTCAATTCTTTACTTTTTTTTGTCTAGATGTCAGTGAAAGCTGAGGTATGGTCACTAGAAGCTTGGTATTTCTACAGTGATTTCAGTGCTAATATTTTGATATCAGGTAATTTTGAGGTAAATATTCTCATTTCTCCAGGAAAGTTGTGTCTGTTCTGGTGGTGATTAATTTCAAACATAACATTTCTTCAGTTACAGATGAGAATATAGTGTCTCAACTGTAGAGGGAGACAGAGACAGAGCGATAGAGACAGAGAGATAGATAATTAAGCGCATCCATGACCAAACCAGTAATGAATAGCAGGAAGGTTTTAATCTGATCTAAATTGCTAAGAGGATTTTACCTCACTATTATAAGTCCATTATCCCCAAAGTTTAGAGACATCCAAGGTACATGTGTGGACTGAATTTGGTCCATAGCTTCTCTGGAAATCAAAGATCAAATATGATATTTGTGGAAGCTGAGGTCATGTATAATTAGGAAATGATTTTGTCATTGATTTTATTTGAATGCCCTCAAATGAATGAGAGGAAGATAAGGTGTGAATTAAGTGTATATCAAAATTACTAGGCAATTTGAGATTTTTGCAAAAATTCTTGGGTGATTGTGATGATCCTTCTTTGGGTGAATAGAAGAGGGGAGATTTGCATATGATTTTGTGTTTTTCCAAATTACAAATGCCCCACCTACAACCCCAATCTAATTTTAAAGATATTCTGAAAGAAAGATGCTTTCAAAAGAAAAATACCTGTTGGTTCAGAAATAACGCTGTTCATTTCCTTCTTCATTTGGGGACTATTGCTCAAATGATTGTTCCACATTTGCAAGACTTCAGGAATGTTTTCTGTAAGTGGTTTTGTGCATAGTATGTGCTAAGATGGTGATCCTTCTCTGTTATCTAAATGTTAAGAAAAACTCTGGCTGTGGTTAATGGGCTGATTTACTAGCTCATATTCAGATAATCAGAAAAGTCAAAACCAAATTTGCCACTTTTGGGAAGGAAATGCCATGAAATAATTTCATCCTAAATAGTGTAAAGGTCTTATAGTTTGTATAACTAATATAGTCTTAATTATGCTAGGATATGGCAATAAATCAGTGAGACAGATTTTACTGTATAGTTTTCTTTTTTTTTTTTGTTTTTTAACCTCTCTATTTTATAGTTGTATCTCCATAGCTCTGGATATTCAGGGGTATAAAGAAATCACTTTACTCTGTCCTTACCTGTTTTCAATACATGTGTATCTGAGAAAAAATACAGAAATACACTTTAACTTTACAGATGAGAAAACTGAGGCTCAGAAATCTTTCATGCTCTAATTCCCATTTCTAGATGTTTATACTAGAGTCTGACCTTGTCCGTCATTTTCACTCTGTATTTATGTGCCAAAGCCTGAATAGCTACATCTGTAGCAAAATAGAGACTAGTTTAGCTGCATTCTCTTCCCTTGCCTCGTTTAAATCTTATTGCTTATTATTTATGTTTTTCTAGTATATCAAGGGTCTCACGGACCACTCTCTAGGTTCATATTATCCTAGTATCTAACAGCAGAAATGGAAATGTTATTGTAACATATTAAGTGAAATTATCTTCCAGGTAACATTTAAAATGTTAGTATTCTTCTTACAAACCTGGGCAACCATTGACATCAAGGGCTAGTTTTGTCTCTAGTACCTAACACATTATAGCTTCTCATCAGACATTTGCTAAATAAATCCACCTATTATGAGCAAATTGATTATTTGATGCCATCAGTATTCCATCTTGTTTAATTTTGTGATGGTCCAAGGTAAGAAAACATTGCAGGGTTTGGAGTTATACAGGTCCTTCTCTATCATTGAAACTCTATTTTACTATGCAAATGCTTTCATTTAACAAGTATTTCCTAAGTGTCCACTCTGTTGGTGTTGCAACAGACTAGGTGTTGTGAAATTAGAAAGGACAGCCTGTGAAGCATGTTATTTTCTTCTCTGCCTCTAAGTGAAATCTATAATAAAGCCAAAGCCATACTTGAGTTATTTTGGAGAAAAACTATTCAAAAAGACAGTTCCATATTTTCAGGCAACTTAGCAGGTCAGATGCCTTTGGGTTCTTTGCATGACTGAGTTAAAGTGCTAGCATGTGTATAAAAGCTTAGTGAATTGTGTTTGTAATTTCACTGAACAGCCATAGGTAAAAACCAGACTTCGCTGGGGTTTCAAGTGTAACCACTGAAGTGGGTGCTTATAGTTGAATTGCAACTCTGTTGGAGTACATCACTGAAGATAGGCTAGTTGCTAGTATGGCATTTGTAGGATACAGTTTGGCTTTGATCTTTGTCCAAATGAAGACTCTCCCTTACACTCAAATGGAAAATTAAGCTAAGAAATAAGATTGAATGAATTGTTTTGAAGAAAGAGTTAACTACTAATAAACCAAAACTTCTATGATAAAACAAATCTCAAGCCATTCTTTACTGATAGAAAATTTCCCTTAAAAAAACCAAAGCTTTTAAATTTATTGTACTGATAAGATAACCCTGTTTAAATAACCAATATGAAACTTTAAAACAAAATTAACCACTGAAAGTATTTAATGATGTCAATGAAAGTGAAAAATTTTAAGGCACAAATTCCCTAATTACTGCTGAAATTCAAATTAACACGAAATTATTAAAGTCTAAAGAGCATTTTCTGGTATATCATATGGGACCTATTTTCCCCTGGCTATGCTTCCTACCGCTGCTGGATGAATAGTCAATAATTATTATTCAGTATTACACATTTCATAGAAACTGTCAGAACATGCAATTAGTCAGGAATGATAAAATGGCAATAAAAGAGTTAGGAATAATGAATTGGCAATATACGTCATCACTGTTACACATACATTTCTTAAAATGTTTCATAGCCTACTGGTTATTACCTGTAATCATGGCTGGTAAAAGCAGATGACATTTGATTTAGGGACTAAAATATTTCTCTTGAAAGTAGACCACATTTGTTTATCTTGGCCCTCACTGTATCATAAACCACTATAGAATTCTCTGTTAGGAAAGCTGCTGTAGATCTGGGGCCGTTGTCTGAAGGCATTTATTACAGAAAGTTGTAGAAATGCCTCAGCTCTAATATGATTTCACAGCATGAATACCATGAACAGGAACTCTCCAGAGAAGCAGTAAAATGTTTCTGGCAGCTGAGCTCTAAGGTTAGAGTTTAAGACACAATTGATTGCAAAACTTTAACTTTTGGTATAACTTTTAACCTTTCAGCACACAACTTAAGTGGTCAAAGCATGCTAAATAGAAAGCCTTATTTATTTATTTTTTTAATTTCTGCAAGTAAACAAGGGTAACAACAAAAAGATGACCTTAAACATCCCTATTATCACCAGCACACACTTTCATATTTTTCCATTTTACAAAGTCACGCATATGTAGATATATAACTGTAATTTAGATTGTGCTGCTCCTAAAAATAGGCCACTACAATTCTTATTTTGAAAAATGTTCAAGCTTACCAGGCATAACAATTTAAATCATTAATTAGTAAGAAGCGATGATCTGTTATGCTCCATTTCACCTGTGACTATTGAAATCACACCCTAGAGGTAACTACATTATAGTGATGGATGAAGTATTTGGGAAATTTCTGTGATCCAAGAGCTTCTGGGATGCAAAAGAATATTTTGCAGGTGTGTAACCAAAGAAGAGTGGTTTAACATAATATTTCTCATCCTATAATCCACATCACATTGAGTAGAAGAAGAGAACTACTCATTTATGAATTCTTAAAGGTGGTGACATCTGACATAGATCTGAAATGGGAGACTGAATTTAATATCCATAATTAAATGTCAACATTCATGCCTCACTCTTGTGCTTGGCAGTATTGTACTGACATTACAGAAGAGTAGTACAGAACTTGCTGTTATGTAGCAGATTTTTAAATGAGCATATTTCAAAGCTCCCTATGAAGTAATGAATTAGAAATTGGCTTTGGATTCAACTTGGTTGGCAGCTATTATTTGGTACATAGATCTCATGAGACAGAAGAATGCTGTTATACAATAGCTACTCAGAATTCTGTGTAGCATTACATGGTCGTATTAAAGATAATTCCTAGGTTTTCTATCCAAATCAAAAATTTTTGAGGGTTTGCTTTCACATTTATGATGTAAGGCTGCAGTCTCACAGCACTACGGTGGAGAATGCAGAATTCAGTATAAAGTCAATGTGTTTTCGACCCTATCCAAGGGGATTTATTACTGGAAATAACAAAAGGATCTCATTGGACCAAGGCTTCACTTATAATAGAGTCCCATGGCATGGATCCTGTGGATAGCATTACAGAATAATTTTTGGTCTGTAAGACAAAGAAAAGCAATTAGGTATAAAAAAAACCCAATCTTTTTAAACACAGGTGTTTGATAATTCATAGTAATGTCTTATTAGGAACATTGACTGAGTTAAGATTTCCTAAGCATTGTACTTGATAAATACCTGTCACACTTTAACAACTTCATCAGCTCTAGCATATTCAAACTCCTGTTTCTGAGAGAGCCAAAACAGTGGTGTTATAAAGCTTCCCAATTATTTTCCATGCTGCGATCTCAAAAGGTTAGCCTTCTACTCCAAAAACGTAGATAACTGTAATCACTATTCATGGCACCACTGCTGTTCATGAGTCTGTGTTCTCCTTGAATTTTTAGCCATGTATATTTAATTTTATTTTTAGCCTCTAAGACCTCTTATCTTCACCAACTGGGGTGTAGAGTGTTACTTTCTTTCATATTGCCTGGCACTGTTATTCACTCATTGTGAGATAATCCTGAAATTCTTTCAGCCTGAGTTTCTTCATTTGAAATGTCAAAATAATAATAACCAGTTTTATTCTCAAAATAGAATGGATTATAGTGAATTCAATTTTCTAGTATATAGTAGGTTATGTTTTGTTCCAGAATCTATTATGTCTGTATTGTTCTCATGCTTGTACAGAGTTTAATTAAGTTTCCTTTCAAATTTCCTTTTTTGAGAATGATGAAGTATTCCACTTCCTTGAATTGCAGCAGAGTTCTCAAGGATTTCCACCCAAATGTCAGATGAGGGGGGGCTGGAAGATCCTGGGGGCAAAGAATTCATCAATCCTCCTCAAATCTTATCTTGTAGCTTTAAAATTCACGTTTTCATTCTTAAACACATACTATCAGTATTTGTTGCTGTTTTTTTGGGCGTGTGCTCGAAATTCTTTTTTGAAATTCTTTTATTAAAGTATAGTTGATTTACAGTGGTGTGCCAATATTTGTTTTAATGTAATTAAAAATACTTCCTGATTAAATAGCCTAACATTTCATTCCAAATCTTGAGGTAATTTTAATGTCCAGGAAGTTTGCCGTATTAGTACCCTGATTTGAGAAGTCAGACTGAGTTCAAATTCTTTTACTAGAGCTTCATGATACTCTATAATCTAGCTTTAACTCCATTTTTTAGACTGTCTTCCATTCTCTACATGAATCCTACACTCCTGCCAAACTGTTGAACTTATTCTCACACAGACTCATCTCTCCTTTCCTGCTTTCTTGTCTTTGTTCACCACTTAGCAGTAGCTTCCTTCCTGTTCTCATTTCTGCCTATAAAATGCTGATTAATTGTCAATATCAAATTTATACTTATCTTTCCTCTACATATATTTAAGCTGGAAGTATTCTTTCCTAGGACTGATTCCTTACAAGCATCCAATGAGTTGCACTGTAATATTTAAATACTTAAATTCTTTGTTTTGAACAGAGCTCTGTTCTCATACTCTGCTGCATCTTCAAAGATTTGATTTTAGTGGTGACAAAGTGGTGACAAATTGAGCAAATTTTAGTCAGCTCCTCAGAGCCCACCTTTTGACTAGGCTTTATCCTTGGGCCCTGACTTTGGCCTGCCTAGTTCAGTTGTGGCAAGAATCCTGCTCTGTCCTCTTACTAAGAGTTCCTCTACTCTTGATATCTGATCACCCTGGACTGCCTTCAGCAAGAATCTTGTTAAATAGATTTAGGAGAATTCTCCTATCCTTGATGCTTCTTCTTTATAATTTTCATCCAGTAACCCCTTACTCTGCTCATTGATTATAAAGCCCCAGTTGTCTTTTCCATATTCAGAGTTGAATTGTGATTGAAAATTAAAGAATTATGGCAATTGTCATTTTAAAAAGTTCAATTGTTCTAAGTTACTATTTAGAATATAGAAAACAGGGAATAGTATAAGGATAAATTTATCTGTAATTTCAGAACCCAGAGATGACCTGCGAGTAACAGGTGTACTCCATAAATCATTTTCCAGGGGGTCATAATGTACATATTACTTTGTTCATTTTATTTTCACTTTTTTTTTTCTGAACAATATATTATGAACATCATTCTGTCATTAGCATATTTCTATCATGTAAAGGCACTGCAGTTAATACAGATAACTCTATCGTATGATAGCTGGATTATTTCCAAATAATCCCTATATATAATACAAATAAACCAAATAAAACTAAATTAAAACTTTTTTTTTACATATTTATCACACATATTTGGTTATTATCTGAGGACATACATTAAAAAGAACTTCTGGTGCGTATTGCCAAATAACTTCAGAAATATGGTGTATGTTTATACTCCTAAAGTAGTGAATTTACAGTTCTAATTTTTATTACTCAAATTGTAGCTAAAAACTGATGTTTTTTAGTTTATAGTTCATTGCATATGAGGGTAAAAATATTTTTTGGTTTATTAAGCATTTTTTGTTAAATTTTTATTTCATCATGTATAAAGTTTTATTAATCTCATTTTTCTATGTAGTCACTGCCTTTTGATTCATTAGCATTATTAACATATTAAGGAGGTTAACATTTATCATTAATAATTATAATGATTATATTTTAGAATTATTGGCCCATTTTCTTTCATTTAAGAAATGTTCAGTTTTATGTTTGCATTTTAATTTTTAGTAAAGTATATTTAGAAAACCAGTCCAATTTTTTTCATTTTTTCAAGCTTTATTCAAGTATAGTTGATTTACAATATTGTGATAATTTCTGCTGTACAACAAAGTGATTCAGTTATACATATATGCACATCCATTCTCTTTCAGATTCTTTTCCCACATATATTATCACCAAATATTGGGCAGAGTTCCCTGTGTTATACAGCGGGTCCCTGTTGGCCAGTCGTTGTGTATACCACACTGTGCATGCCTGCAGTATGTGGAAATTCCTGGATTAGGTGTCAAACCTGCACCACAGCAGCCACCCAAGCTGCTACAATCACAATGCCAGATACTTAACCTTAGAAAAGCAGTCCACTTTTGATATGTTGCTTTTCAATTAATGCTAGCCAGCTCTTTTATTTTGGGTCTTATATATGCAGAAATATATATGTGTATATATATAAATATACATATAAATATATTGAAATACATTATACAGTGAAATGTATAACTTTTTATGATATTCCAAGTACATTTTAGTTTTCATATATCATTTATATTATATTACATATGAAATATATTTATAAAGTTATATATAAGATATACATATATAACTCTAGCTGACAATTTGGCTAAATTGAATTTATGCTATTTTGTAGCAATTGACAATTTTAAACTTCTTGGAACAAGTTAGTAGTCAGGGTTAACAAGTAGCAAATTAATATAACAGTAAAATGTTAAGAAAACCCTGCAGAATGCAATTCTAGACATTTGTTACAATAGATCAATTTTTCATTAAATTCTTTAAATGATTTCGATATATTTTGATGCAAAACCAACTGCCTTTCTTAATATTTACCAGAAGATGGTGCTATGTTAATAAACTAAGATCTCTATTTTAGGAAATGCAGATAAATATTGTCAAAGTATTAAAATAAAAACAATTCCTAGGGCCTGACAAATAACTCTGATAATAAGCTCATCTTATCTTTAATGTCTGAATCTTAAAGTTTGCTATGTATTTGGAGGGAAGAGCTTAAGAATATTTTACTCGCTTTTTTTCTCATGTTTTCACTCTTTTTCCTTTTCATATTATAGGAACATTTTGGGTATAAAAAGGCTGCTAATTAATGGATTTTTAAATGATAGATTAAACATATCTGGAATCATTTGCAAGTTTGTGTGCCTAAGCAACACACATGCGTGCCTGTGCGCTGCTCACACAAACACACACACCTGTCCTAAAACTGAAAAAATGGAATAAAAGGAACTAAAGCCAAAGTTTAAAATTGTGACAATTGCATGGGACTAACCACAAAATAGTATCTTCTCTATTTAAATTATGTACATTTAACAGTAGTCCACTAAAATTCATCTTGGGGGTAGGTTTACATTGTATTTTATTTACAGCAAGACGAAAATCATTCATCAAAGGTTCTATAAAAGAGCAAGTATCCCCTCAACCAGTGCTTTCATTTAATGCCATTAAATATGGGTATCTTTTTAAAAGGCAACTAATTTAGTATAAACCAAGATGTCTTAATGTGTGCTAGTAACAGAACTTTTGTTCAGCATAAAAAATGAACCTTAATAAACTCCTTCCTTTTGTATTGCTCCTGGCTCCAGAATTTTCTAATGAGTAGCAACGGGAGCTCAGCAAGAGGTTTCTTACCCTGACAGTAATTTTGTCTAATAAGTAGACCGACCAGAGTATTCAGCAAAAGTTCCATTGAGGTGTCTGGTATCACCTTACTAATTTTTACTAATGACTGGGAAGCAAATTGTATGCCTTGGCATTGTCCATGAAGCACTGGTTCAGGAGAAAGAACCATGGAGATAATATAAAACTTTACTAATGAGCAGAAATAGCATTGGCACATGTTTTGTTTTGTTTTGGCTATGATTCCTGCAGTGCCTTCTGAATCCATATAGAAACCTAGAAACGTCTCACCCTTTTCTTTATAACAGGTAGCTCAGTAGTTATCCACCACATTTATTGAATTCTGACCAGGAGCAGAGAAAATGTCTTCAAAGTATTCCAGACTGAAGGGTATATTGAAGAAATAGAAAGCAATGTGTTTTGGAAATAGCCTTTTAACTAGGGAGATGGAATAAACATTCATGCAGAAAATAGGAAAAACATTTATAGCACTAAGTAATATAGTGTAAAATGATGGTGGGATTAATTAGTGCTTATTTGATTTCTGATCGATGCTTTTAGTAGAATGTGGGGGAACAAAGCCTAAACATGCTGTTCAGCACTTATCACAGTCTTCCCATGTAAAAATTATGATCTTCTCTTCTTGACAAATGAGGAAACTAGGTCTCACAGTGGTTGACTGATGGAGCCACTTGCTCAGCTGATAGGCTGTGGACGCATCTGTTCTGTCCTGGAGCCTGCGATCCCTCCAACAAGCCAAACAGAGCTCTGAAACCCTTCCCATTCACACCCACACCAGCTTAGGCCCACACTCATTTTGTCTGTGAAATTTTAGCTCGCCTGTCTTTACTCTTTTCAAATAAAAACCCCACAGATGATTTTTTAGAGTCAGAGTTGAGATTGATTTCTGTGATTCATTTGTCACTGTGAAAAGATTAGAACTGAAAGAAAAGTGACTCATATGATGGCTCGTGTTCACTGCTGCATGACTGGCAGCTTCTAGAACAGAAAAACAGATTATTTTCCCCCTTTCCTTTGAGGAGTAAGCAGTGGGAGGACATTTGATTCAGTAAAGCTAATGACAGTTTTTCTTTCTTTCTTTCTTTCTTTCTTTCTTTCTTTCTTTCTTTCTTTCTTTCTTTCTTTCTTTCTTTCTTTCTTTCTTTTTCTTTCTTTCTTTCTTTGGTCTTTTTGCCTTTTCTAGGGCCGCACCCGCGGCATATGGAGGTTCCCAGGCTAGGGGTCAAATCGGAGCTGTAGCTGCCGGCCTATACCACAGCCACAGCAGCACGGGATCCGAGCTGCCTCTGCAACCTACACCACAGCTCACGGCAACGCCGGATCCATTAACGCATTGAGCAAGGCCGGGGACCGAACCCGCAAGCTCATGGTTCCTAGTCGGATTCGTTAACCACTGCGCCACGACAGGAACTCCTTTTTTTTTTTTTTTATTACTCAAATGAATTTATCACATCTGTAGTTGCATAATGATCATAACAATCTGATTTCACAGGATTTCCATCCCACAGCCCAGGCATATCCCCCCACCCCCAAAACTCTTTTCCGGAGACCATACGTTTTTCAATGTCTGTGAGTCAGCATCTGTTCTGCAAAGAAGTTCAGTTGTCCTTTTTTCAGATTCCACATGTCAGTGAAAGCATTTGATGTTGGTGTCTCATTGTATGGCTGACTTCACTTAGCATGATAGTTTCTAGGTCCATCTGTGTTGCTAAGAATGCCGGTATTTCATTCTTTGTAATGGTTGAGTAATATTCCATTATGTATATGTACCACGTCTTCTGGATCCACTCCTCTGTTGATGGACATTTAGGTTGTTTCCATGTATCGGCTATTGCAAATAGTGCTACAATGAACACTGGAGTACATGTGTCTTTGCAAGTCGTGGTTTTTCTCTGGATAGATGCCCAGGAGTGGGATTGCTGGATCAAACAGTAGTTCTATTTTTAGTTTTTTGAGGAATCTCCATACTGCTTTCCACAGTGGTTGCACCAATTTAAAATCCCACCAACAGTGTACTAGTGTTCCTTTTTCTCGACATCCTCTCTAGCACTTATTGTTTGTAGACTTTTGGATGATGGCCATTCTGGCTGGTGTAAGGTGGTACCTCAGAGTGGTTTTGATTTGCATTTCTCAATAATGAGTGATGTTGAACATCTTTTCATGTGTTTCTTGGCCATCTGTATGTCTTCTTTGGAGAATTGTCTGTTTAGATCTTCTGCCCATTTTTTGATGGGGTTGTTTGCTTTTTTGGTATGGAGCTGCAGAAGTTGTTTATAAATTTTGGAGATCAATCCCTTGTCAGTTGATTCACTTGCAAAAATTTTCTCCCATTCTGTGGGTTGTCTTTTTGTGTTTTTTAGGGTTTCCTTTGCAGTGTAGAAACTTTTCAGTTTGATTAGGTCTTATTTGTTTATTTTTGTTTTTATTGTCAATACTCTAAGAGGTGGATCTGAGAAAATGTTGCTGTGGTTTATGTCAGAGAGTGTTTGGCCTATGTTTTCCTCTAAGTTTTATAGTGTCTGGTCTTATATCTAGGTCTTTAATCCATTTGGAGTTGCTTTTTGTATATGGTGTTAGGGAGTGTTCTAATTTCATTCTTTTCTATGTGGCTGTCCAGTTTTCCCAGCAGCACTTATTGAACAAGCTGTCCTTTCTCCATTGTATATCCTTGCCTCCTTTGTCATAGATTAGTTGGCTGTAGGTGCGAGAGTTGAATTCTGGGCTTTCTATCCTGTTCCACTGATCTATATTTCTGTCTTTGTGTGAGTACCATATGGTTTTGATGATTGTTGCTTTGTAGTATAGTCTGAAGTCCGAGAGCCTGATTCCTCCAGCTCCATTTTTCTTTTTCAGGATGTCTTTGGCTATTCTGGGTCTTTTGTGCTTCCAAACAAACTTTAAAATATTTTGTTCGAGTTCTGTGAAAAATGGATGACAGTTTTTCTTTAACCTGTGATACTCAAATTCTCCCAGGATCATTATACAATAATATTTATATATTCATAAAATTTCAAGATTATACTCCAGAAGAAAAAGAGGATACCACATCAAGAGGTAGGAGGGGTGATTTCACGATATAAACAACCCCATACCTCTGTGGTGGGAAGCTCCACAGACTGAAAACTAACTGGTTCACAGAGACTCACTTACAGGAGTGAGAGTTCTGAGCCCCACATCAAACCCTCACATGCTGGGATCTGGCACTGGGAGAGAGACCCCCCTGGAGAATCTGGCATTGAAGGCCAGTGGGACTTGTGTGCAGGAGCTCCACAGGACTGGGGGAAATGGAGACCCCATTCTTAAAAGACTCACATGGACTTTCACGTGCATTGGATCCCAGGGCAGAGCAAGGTCTCCATAGGAATCTGGGTCAAACCTGACTGCAGTTCTTGGAGGACATCCTGGGAAAACAGGGATGAATGTGGCTTGTTGTGAGGGAAGGACATTGATGGCAAAGCTCTCAGGAATATTCATCAGCTGTCTTTCTCTGGAGGTGGCCATTTTGGGAAAATCTGGTCCCACCCGTCAGTCAGTGCTGAGAAACCCCAGGGCAAAAAACAACCCAGGTGTGATCACAGCCCCACCTCTCAGTAAACAGGCTACCTAAAGACCCCTCAGGCACATAGCTGCCTCTAATCCCATCCAGTTACTAAGCTCCACCCTCAAGAGGGATTAGAATCAGCTCCACCTACCAGTGGGAAGGCATCAGCCCTTCCCATCAGGAAGCCTACAGCAAGCCCCCATACCGACTTCAGCCACAAGGGGGGCAGACACCAGAAGTAAGAGAGGCTACAACTCTAGTATCTGTAAAAAGGGCACCACACCAAAAACCTATAAAAATGAAAAGACAGAGAACTATAACTCAGATGAGGGAGAAAGGAAAAACCCCAGGAAATCAGCTAAGTGATGAGATTCTCAGCATCCAGGAAAAAGACTTTAGATTGTTGATGCTAAAGATGATGCAAGACATTGGAAATAAACTGGAGGCAAAGATGGATGACTTACAGGAAACACTGACCAAAGAGATACAAGATATAAAACTTGAACAAGAAGAGATGCAAAATACAATAACTGAAATAAATTCACTAGAAGCAGCTAACAGCAGAATACAGGAGGCAGAAGAACGAATAAGCGAGGTGGAGGATAGATTAGTGGAAATTACAGATGCAGAATAGAAAAGAGAAAAATGTTTGCAAACAAATGAAGAGAGTCTCAGAGAACTCTGGGACAACTTGAAATACACCAACATCCATATTATAGGGGTGCCAGAAGGAGAAGAGAGAGAGAAGGGGGCAGAAAAAATTTTCCAAGAAATAATAGCCAAAAACTTCCCTAACATGGAAAAGGAACCACTCACTCAAATCCAGGAAGCACAATGAGTACCATATAAAATAAACCCAAGGAGGAATACACCAAGGCACATATTAATCAAACCTACCAAAATTAAAGACAAAGGGAAAATCTTGAAAGCAGCTAAGGAAAAGAAACAAGCAACATAACAAGGGAACCCTGATATAGTTATCAGCAGATTTTTCAGCAGAAACTCTGCAGGCCAGAAGGGAGTGGAATGATATACTTAATGTGATGAAAGGAAAAAACCTCCGACCAAGATTACTCTACCCATCTAGCTCTCATTCAGATTTGAAGGAGAAATCAAAAGCTTCACAGATAAGCAAAAGCTGAGAGAATTCAGCAACACTAAACCAGCCTTACAACAAATACTAAAGGAACTTCTCTAGGCAGAAAAGACAAGACAGCAACAGGAAACAAAAATTCCACAAATGACAAGGCTCACCAGTAAAGGTACATAAACAGTAAAGATACGAAATCATCTATGCACAATTATACCACCAAAATCAGAAATCACGAGAAGAGGTGGGTACAAATGTAGGACACTGGAGATGAACTTGCAATTAAGAGAACAACAACTTAAAACAATCTCATATATATATATAGACTCTTATATCAAAACTTCAGAATAATTGCAAACCAAAAACCTACAATTGATACACAAACAAGGAATCTCTAGAGAAGAAATATATCTCATAGTAAATGAGTGCATAATCCACCATGAAGGGGGTCATTTGACATCATTCTTGGAATGCTGAAGTCTTCTTAGATCTGATTCTGATTTCCTCTCCATCAAAGAATTTATGATAATTATAATTAATGCAACTGTACAGTTAAATAATACAGTTCTACAATTGTATTATTAATAACCATTTCTCTCCATGGGTACAATGTAAGGTCTATAATGTCTCGTTTATCACATCACCTAGAATGGTGTAATGCCTATATTGAAGAATCAATAAGATGTAACAAATTGTGAGGACATACTTATATAGTTACACTGTTTTTTAACCAATTTATGCATTTTATATTTTACTTATTTTCAGAGGGTGTATTATTTTTGTTATTCTTACCAGTTAAGTTATTCTTTTTATTATGGTATATAAAATATTTAATGGTATATAAGGCTTTCTTCTTTATAAATTTTAGTTGCATGATATACACAATTTTAATATAATGATAATTTTTAAAGAAAAATTGAAATGCAATAGATAATGCTAAATAGTACAGATGAAAGCCATACAAAATGTAATAAAGTATAGAATAAATTTCCTATTTGTCTCAGCATATTTTCTATTCCATTTCTCCAGAGGGAGTCACTTTATCTCTTTCTTAAGATCCATGATATAATAATATGTGTGAATGTAATTGTGTTTAAATATATGTATTTTATTATGTAAAAAAAATAAAAACAAAATTTCAAACAAAAATTTCAAGATCATCTCTTTCAAAGGGGAGTGCCTTCTCTTTTTTCAAGTGTTTACATTGTTTTTGCTTCTCTTCTAATGATTTTTGTGAAATTATCTTATATATTTATATTTAGGCCTTTAGAAAAGAGAAGTTGCTCTCTAAAAGCTCTGAAAACAGAAAAATTGAGTATTCCTTCACCTGATTTGTCCCAGTCCCTCTAAATCTGCTGATTAGATTAGTTGTCAGTTGCCTTCAGATTGTATAGTTGCTTTGAAATTCTTTAGAATTTATTACTTTGCTAACTATAAAAAAATGATGTGTTCACTAGAAAGTGTTTTGTCTTATTTGCACTTGTCGGGATTACTGATTTTCACTCTTCATCTTTAGTAAATGGAGCCAAATATGGTTTAGGGTAATAATTCATGATTACTGTGGAAATTGCATCTATAAGTCATTGATAAAAATATATATTAATCAAGCTCTAGTCAACAAATGCAGAGTTATGAATAAATCCATACTGGAAGATGGTGTCATGGAAGAGTTGAAATACATTTTTGGAGTCAAAAAAACCTGAGCAGAAATCACAGAGCTTGAGTCAGTTACTTAAAATCCCTTAGCTTTGGTTTCTTCTGATCAGTTTCTTTAAAAGCTTCTCATTCGAATTAAATGAAATTAAATATATGTATTTATATATGATTATATTATCTGTTATTTCACACACTATCTGGCAGTTAGTAAGTGCTCAAATGGTAACTAAATTACTGTGTTTTGCCTTTTACATTTCTATGATGGCTTTTAATTCTTTATTCACGAACCAGACATTTTTCTCCACTCCTTTCATCAAAGATGTATTTAGTTTCTTTTTTTTTTTGTCTTTTGTCTTTGTTGTTGTTGTTGTTGTTGTTGTTGTTGCTATTTCTTGGGCCGCTCCCGCGGCATATGGAGGTTCCCAGGCTAGGGATTGAATCGGAGCTGTAGCCACCGGCCTACGCCAGAGCCACAGCAATGCGGGATGCGAGCTGAGTCTGCAGCCTGCACCACAGCTCACAGCAACACCGGATCATTAACCCACTGAGCAAGGGCAGGGACCGAACCGGCAACCTCATGGTTCCTAGTCAGATTCGTTAACCACTGCGCCACGACGGGAACTCCTAGTTTCTTATATACTGAGAATGACAAATAATCTATTGCTGCAATAATGCCTTATAACAAACAAGTAAAATTCTCAGTGACATACAACATAAACGTTTATTTTTGCTTATAAGTTCATTGTTTGGTTTTTCTACTGATCTAGGCCAGGCTGGGCTGATCTCTGCTGAGTCTGTGGTTATGGAAGAAGGGAATATTCCCCTCTCTCCCACCCCTTCTCCTTGTAATTCTTTTGGCTGGTCAAATAATTTAAATGATATCAGGCAAATTAATAAGAGGAAATAAAATTTGTACCTATGGGGATTTCACATAAGCATGAAGGATTCTAAAGACAGAAAGGTAAGATGAGATTATGTCATTCTAGGTCAGGCTTGGAACTGGCACACTGTCACTTCTGCTTTATTCTTGCAGCCAAAGTCTATACCTTCTGAAGGAAGGAGCTGCAGAATCATGGGGCACAGAATGTGGATGTAGAAAAAGGTGGATAATTGGAGACTTTTTACAGTTAATCAATTGTAAAGATGGGGTGGCCAAGAAAAAGACTTCTTCAAAAAGACGCTAATCTATTTTTGACAACTTTTGCATCTTTAACTTTCAGGTACTCACGTCAGTGTGAAGTACTATTTATAAACAATAGTAATAATAATAATAATAATAATAATAGGTAAGCATTATTGACTATATACTACATGCTAGGCATATTGTCATTTCACATTCTTTTTCTTATTTAAATTTTACACGTACCCTTCAAAGTAGATATTATTATTATTATTATCTCTGTTTTAGACAACTATAAGTCTTAGAGAAATAAGTAATTTATTCATGTTTAGGATGCTAATAAGCAACAGAGCCAGGTTTGAACCCAGGACATTTGGAATACAGAATTTGCTATGCAGAACTGCCTTTCTGTCCTCTTCCATTAATACTATTTATTGACTCTTGAATTGTGCCAGCCAAAAGAAAGAAAAGGAGAGAGGGAGGGAGGAAGGGAGGAAGGAGGAAGGACACACTGACCAGTTAGGTGATTTTTACTAAAATACGAATTAAGAATTACTTAATGCAAATTAATAATTTAATACAAAATGAATACAAATAAATTAATGCATGCCAGAAATTGGTTTTTGCAATAGTTTGTAGCTATTTTACATATAATTATTATAAGAGGTAAGCTAGAAAATAGCTTGGAGGTCCCTTTTCCACCTGCAGTGTAACTGAACTTACACATTCAGAGCCTATATTCTAATTGCTAGCCATGTTCCCGTGGTAGGATGAACCAATTAACTAAGTTTCCATTCAGCTTCTTGCTAAAATGTCAGGACTAAAACAGGATTCATTTAAAGGCATACAGTAATAAATGGGGTCCATTTAAAAGAAGATACTCTAGACCATATTCCTAATTAGAAGAATAAAATGATTGCTTCCCTCAAAATTCTAACACATTCTCATCATTTTCCTAATTTTATTAGATGTGTTGATGTCTAATATCACCTGAGTCACTGAGACATTTTCGAAAGGCTTTCTAGTACATGGAATAACCTTCACACAGAATAAAAATAATTGGCTTGGATGCATATGAAATATATAAATTGACATGATAACCATTAACCTAGGCCCCTTAGAAACCTCAGAGTCATCCTTGGTTTCTCTTTTCCTTTTACTTGTATCACTGTTACCACTACCCCTCGTTCTGTGCCAATTTCTCAGTACATGTTTGTTAATCCGTGTATCTTTTTCTTTTTTCCTCTTCTCCATGCTTGATCTGTGCCCTGTTTTGGTCCTGACTCATTATCTTTCTTTTAAAATGAAGAACAACCTGCTAACAGATTTCTATCTCTTTTTTTATTTTTTGTCTTTTTAGGGCTGCACCTGTGGCATATGGAGGTTGCCAGGCTAGGGGTCGAATCAGAGCTGTAGCTACCGGCCTACACTATAGTCACAGCAACTTGGGATCTGAGCCATGTCTGCAACCTGCACCACTGATCATGGCAACACTGGATCCTTAACCCACTGAGCAAGGCAAGGGATTGAACCTGCATCCTCATGGATCCTAGTCGGGTTGTTAATCGCTGAGCCACAAAGGGAACTCCACAGATCTGTCTGTAGTGCCTATTTTACCCATACTGATTCCAGTTAACATTTCAAGGTAAATATCCCCAGTCTCTTCATTTTAACATGGACTTAGTACTCCTATTTTTGATGACCTCATCTTTCTAGAATTTCCTCTCAGATTATTATATGGCTTGAAGGAGAGGTCTGTATGTCTAATGGAAAAATGTCCATCTCACTCCAGTCATTTTGACAACAGGACAGGGTTGGGGAAGTTAGCTATGAAAGGGAAGAATAGCCTGACATGTAATTCTGATCCAGGTGTCCAGGGTATTGATGGAGGGATCTGATGACTACTATAGGTCAGGCAAGTGGGAAACTAAATCCAGGGAAACAAACTCACATTTGGAGGGCAAGTACCAGAAAATGTACTTATACACAGGACTTGTGTGTGGTATAGCATGACCCAGCTAGAGAGGCACTAGACAGGTGGTACAAAAGCTGAGCTCCTCAAAACCTCTATGGAGAGTTGGGCACTCTCTTTCCTTAATTCCCCTTTCAGATCTTTCATTGTTAGTGTATAGGAATGCAAAATATTTATGTGTATTAATTTCATATCCTGCAACTTTACCAAATTTATTAGCTGTAATAGTTTTCTGGTGGCATCTTTAGGATTTTCATATGTATGTTATCAGGTTATATGTAAGCAGTGACCATTTTACTTCTTCTTTTCCAATTTGGATTCCTTTTATTTATTTTTCTTCTCTGATTGCTTTGGCTAAGACTTCCAAAATTATGTTGAATGAAAGTGCTGGGAGTGGCATCCTTGTCTTATTCCTGATCTTAGAGGAAATGCTTTCAACTTTCACCATTGAGTATGATGTTATCTATGGCTTTGTCTTATATCACCTTTATTGTGTTTAAGTAGATTTCCTCTATTCCACTTTCTGGAGGGTCTTTTTTTTAAATCATAAATAGGAGTTGAATTTTGTCAAAAACCTTTTCTGCATCTATTGAGATGATCATATTGTTTTTACTCTTCAATTTGTTAATGTGGTGTATCATAAAGTCTTATCATGATCATTTTCCTTTTTAAGCTATAATATTATATTACTCTTTACTACTGAGCATCTTGCTAGAAATAAGAACAGAAATCTAGTAGAACAAACATCTTGTAGAGTCCAGCTTAAACAAAATACTATGGTGGGGAGCATTCTTGGTTGTTTCAGAGCTCTCTCTACCAGATTAGATGGTCAACTTTTCCCTTACTGACCATGCTGCTCTCCTGAGCTCTCAGCTCTTGACACATTTCAGAATGCTTTGATGGGTACTATCACACTCCTTTCACCTGTCATTCAATAAAAATTTAATAGAATGAGCATAGAGCATAAGTAGTAACAACCTTCTAGATTCCTGTTTGCCAAGTTCCTTTTCTGTTCTACGTTCTAGAATTCTTGTCACACTTTCAGTACTCAATAAATATTTGAATAGATGAAAGTGAAGACAATTTATTTTATTTATTTATTTATTTTTATTTATTTATTTTTTCTCCCACTGTACAGCATGGGGATCAAGTTATTCTTCCATGTATACATTTCCCCCCCCACCCTTTGTTCTGTTGCGATATGAGTATCTAGACAGTTCTCAATGCTACTCAGCAGGATCTCCTTGTAAATCTATTCTAAGTTGTACCTGATAACCCCAAGCTCCCGATCCCTCCCACTCCCTCCCTCTCCCATTGTGCAGCCACATGTCTATTCTCCAAGTCCATGATTTTCTTTTCTGTGGAAAGCTTCCTTTGTGCCCTATATTAGATTCCAGTTATAAGTGATATCATATGGTATTTGTCTTTGTCTTTCTGGCTCATTTCACTCAGTATGAGAGTCTCTAGTTCCATCCATGTTGCTGCAAATGCATGATGCCATTCTTTTTTATGGCTGAGTAGTATTCCATTGTGTATATATACCACATCTTCCGAATCCAATCATCTGTCCATGGACATTTGGGTTGTTTCCATGTCCTGGCTATTGTGAATAGTGCTGCAATGAACATGCGGGTGCATGTGTCTCTTTTAAGTAGAGTTTTGTCTGGATAGATGCCCAAGAGTGGGATTGCGGGGTCCTTTGGCAGTTCTATGTATAGATTTCTAAGGTACCTCCATACTGTTCTCCAGAGTGGTTGTACCAGTTTCCATTCCCACCAACAGTGCAGGAGGGTTCCCTTTTCTCCACAGCCCCTCCAGCATTTGTTATTTGTGGACTTATTAATGATGGTCATTCTGACTGGTGTGAGGTGGTATCTCATGGTAGTTTTGATTTGCACTTCTCTAATAATCAGCGATGTTGAGGATTTTTTCTTGTGTTTGCTGGCCACCTGTATATCTTCCTTGGAGAACAGTCTGTTCAGGTCTTTTGCCCATTTTTCCATTGGTTAATTGGCTTTTTTGCAGTTGAGTGGTATAAGTTGCTTATATATTCTAGAGAGTAAGCCTTTGTCCATTGCATCATTTGAAACAATTTTCTCCCATTCTGTAAGTTGTCTTTTTGTTTTCTTTTGGATTTCCTTTGCTGTGCAAAAGCTTTTCAGTTTGATTAGGTCCCATTGGTTTATTTTTGCTCTTATTTCTATTGCTTTGGGAGACTGACCTGAGAAAATATTCATGATGTTGATGTCAGAGAGTGTTTTGCCTATGTTTTCTTCTAGGAGTTTGATGGTGTCCTGTCTTATATTTAAGTCTTTCAGCCATTTTGAGTTCATTTTTGTGCATGGTATGAGGGTGTGTTCTAGTGTCATTGCTTTGCATGCAGCTGTCCAGGTTTCCCAGCAATGCTTGCTGAATAGACTTTCTTTTTCCCATTTTATGTTCTTGCCTCCCTTGTCAAAGATTACTTGACCTTAGGTGTCTGGGTTTATTTCCGGGTTCTCTGTTCTGTTCCATTGGTCTGTCAGTCTGTTTTGATACCAGTACCACACTGTTTTGATGACGGTGGCTTTGTAGTATTTCTTGAAGTCTGGGAGAGTTATGCCTCCTGCTTGGTTTTTGTTTCTCAGGATTGCTTTGGTGATTCTGGGTCTTTTGTGCTTCCATATAAATGTTTGGATTGTTTGTTCTAGTTCTGTGAAAAATGTAATTTGATAGGGATTGCATTGAATCTGTAGATTGCTTTGTGTAGTATGGCCATTTTTACAATATTGATTTTTCCAATCCATGAGCATGGAATATCTTTCCATTTCTTTACAACTTCTTTGATTTCTTTGATTAAATTTTTATAGTTCTCGGCATATAGGTCTTTTACCTCTTTGGTCAGGCGTATTCCGAGGTATTTGATTTTGTGAGGTGCAATTTTAAAAGGTATTGTATTTTTGTATTCCTTTTCTAATATTTCATTGCTGGTATACAGAAATGCGACTGACTTCTGAATGTTAATGTTATATCCTGCTACTTTGCTGAATTTATTAATCAGTTCAAGGAGTTTTTGGGTTGAGTCCTTAGGGTTTTCTATGTATAGTATCATGTCATCTGCATACAGTGACTGCTTTTTTTCTCTTCTCTTCCTATATAGATGCCTTTTATTTCTTTTGTTTGTATGATTGCTGTGGCTAGGACTTCCAAAACTATGTTGAAGAGCAGTGGTGAGAGTGGGCATCCCTGTCTTGTTCCAGATTTGAGTGAGAAGGCTTTCAGTTTTTCCCCATTGAGTATTCTATTTGCTGTGGGTTTATCATAAATGGCTTTGATTGTATTCAGAAATGTTCCCTCTATACCCACTTTGGCGAGGGACTTGATCATGAATGGATGTTGGACTTTGTCAAATGCTTTTTCTGCATCTATTGAGATGATCATGTTTTTTTGACTTTTTTTTCATTAATGTGGTGTATGACGTTGATTGATTTGCATATGTTGAACCATCCTTGTGAACTTGGGATGAACCCAACCTGGTCATGGTGTATAATTCTTTTGGTATGTTGTTGGATTCGGTTGGCTAAGATTTTGTTGAGAATTTTTGCATCTATATTCATCAATGATATTGGCTGATAGTTTTCTTTTTTGGTGGTATCTCTGTCTGGTTTTGGAATGAGGGTGATGGTGGCATCATAGAATGTCTTTGGGAGTATTCCTTCTTCTTCAACCTTTTGAAAGAGTTTAAGGAAGATGGGCACCAGATCCTCTTTATATGTTTGATAGAATTCGCCTGTGAAGCCATCTGGTCCTGGACTTTTATTTGTAGGGAGTGTTTTTATGACCTCTTCAATTTCATTTCTAGTGATTGGTCTGTTCAGTTGGTCTGTTTCTACTTGATTCAGTTTTGGCAGGCTGTAAGATTCTAGAAAATTGTCCATTTCTTCCAGATTGTCCAACTTGTTGCCATATAGTTGTTCATAGTATTCTCTTATGGTTTTTTGTATTTCTGCAGTATCTGTTGTGATTTCTCCTTTTTCATTTATAATTTTGGTTATTTGGGTTCTTTCTCTCCTCTTTTTAGTGAGTCTGGCCAGGGGGTTGTCAACTTTGTTTACCTTTTCAAAGAACCAGCTCTTGGTTTTATTAATTTTCTCTATTGTTTTTTGAGTCTCTATTTTATGGATTTCTTCTTTGATCTTTATAATTTCCTTCCTTCTGCTGACTTTAGGTCTTTTTTGTTCTTCTTTTTCTAATTCATTTAGGTGGAGGGTTAAGTTGTCAATTTGGGATCTTTCTTCTTTTTTGAGGAAGGCCTGTATTGCAATAAATTTCCCTCTGAGCACTGCTTTTGCAGCGTCCCATAGATTTTGAGCGGTTGTGTCTTCATTATCATTTGTTTCAAGGTAATTTTTAATTTCCTTCTTGATTTCCTCATTGACCCATTGGTTTTTTAGTAGCATGTTGTTTAGTCTCCATGCAGTAGGTTTTTTCTAATTTCTTTTCCCATGGTTGATTTGTAGTTTCATGGCATTGTGGTCAGAGAAGATACTTGAGATAATTTCTATGCTCCTAAATTTATTGAGGTTAGCTTTGTGTCCCAGTATGTGGTCGATTCTTGAGAATGTTCCATGAGCATTTGAGAAGAATGTGTATTCTGATTTTTTTGGATGTGTGTCCTGAAGATATCGATGAAGTCTAACTTTTCTATTGTTTCCTTTAGGATCTCTGTTGCTTTATCGGTTTTCTGTCTAGAGGATCTGTCCGTTGGTGTGGGGTATTAAAGTCTCCTACTATGATTGTATTCCCATCAATTTCTCCCTTTATGTCTATTAATATTTGTTTGTAGCTGTGTGCTCCTGTATTTGGGGCATATATGTTGACGATAGTCACATCCTCTCCTTGGATGGATCCCTTAATCATTAAGTAGTGTCCTTCTTTGTCTTTCTTTATGTCTTTTGTTTTAAAGTCTATTTTGTCTGATAAGAGTATTGCAACTCCTGCTTTCGTGTAATGTCTATTGGCATGAAATATTTTTTCCCACCCCTTCACTTTCAATCTATATGTGTCCTTTGTCCTAAGGTGAGTTTCTTGTAGGCAGCATATTGAAGGTTTTTGCCTTTTTATTCACTCATCCCCTCTGTGTCTTTTGATTGGAGCATTCAGTCCATTGACATTTAAAGTGATAATTGGTAGATGATTATTTATTGCCATTTTGAACCTCGTGTTCCAGTTGACTCAATGGTTCTCCATTCTTCCTTTCCTTTTGTGGTTGGATGGTCTCCGGTTATTATCTGCTTGAGTGTTTTTTTTTTTTTTCATTTTTTGCAAATGCAATTTTGGTTTTGGCTTGTGGTTGCCCTGTTTTTTAAGTATGCTAACCCCTTCCTATGATTGTGTGTTTTAGCCTGATGGTCCTGTAGTTTCAAATACTTCATTACTATATTAAAATTAAGAAGAGAAGCAAACAAACAAACAAACAAAAAGGGTCTATTTATTTCCTAACATCCCTTGCCCACATTTTATTATTTTGATGACTCTTTTTTTTTCTTTTTAATTTTATTTTGTTTGAAACATGTTCATGATTAAATCTGTATGCTGGCTTATTTGAGTGACTGCTCTCTGGTTGTGGTTTCCTCAATCCTAATTCTTCCTCTTCTTTTTTTTTTCCCTTTTTCCTCCCTTTCTTTCCTTCCAAAGTGAAGACAATTTATTTAATTTTCCTGCATATTCATATCCCACCCCCCTTTTTTTTTCTGAAATTATGGTTCCATAGCCATGTGTGAACAGTGGTGCCTGCATTGCCTTCCGTGCTTTCACCATGGCTAATGGGAGGTATAACTTATGGGACCAGGATAAATTTGGCCATTTACTTATTTGCCCTGGAAATATGGAATTGGGACATGGAGAATTAATGAAAAAATGGACACGTCATTGAATGGTGTTCAGCATTTGAACTGGGTAACATTAGGTGGGTCAGTGGTGCTTCCAAACCTTTTACAAGTCATGGCTTTCATAAAAATTTATGGTATTTGTAAAGGCAACCACCTATAGGCATCCTGTACTAGGCCATAGCCAGCTACTTCAAGGAATAAAGAGGGTCACGATATTATCACACCTGGAACCCATTTACAGCACAAGTGTGCTGTGGTACATCCATTGGGATGTTCTGGTAGAGGAAAGAGGAGTACTTAGGTACTGGTACCTATTCATGAGAGGGTTCTAAAAAGACTGGGTTACAGTTCTTCCACACTTAGGTTTCTGGCATGAATATTGTGTTTCTTTTGTTTTGTTTTTGTCTTTGTTTAAGAGGGAGAGCTCATTTTAAGAATTTATGGAGAGGGAAGAGAATTAGCTTCTTGTTCTTATTTCCCTCATTTCTAACTGCCTCTATTCCAAGATCACACAACAGATTTTCTTTCCTTTGGGGATGTTATATGGTTTAAATGAAATAATAGAACTGTTAAGGATCCAAAAGCAAGTTGTTAATTACCTTTAAAGTGGAAATTTCTGTTTCTTTCCTGAGAAGTTTTCTCTGGGCTATTAAGTAATTTGGGTAAAAAGTATGAACCTTTAAAAAGAGTTAAGTGCACATTGATGCCACTAGCTCTAGAAATAAACTTCCTTCAAGGTCTCTGATTAGTAAAAAAGGGGATGGATGGGATTCCCTGCATGACTTGTAATGGGCAGCCAGAAAGAAATCACACAACCATATTTGATTCAAGTTAAAAAGAAACATAACTGAATCAGTAGAATACTGGTCCTGATTTGGGGAAGATGAGTCTCTTAAGAATTATAATCTACTTAATACACAATTCATCAGAGGAAGTCGAACAGAAAAGAATAAGATTAACACTCAGTAGGTGAAACAGGTCTCTGCCCCTAATATTGAATTGCATGGATTGAGGTATAAATTAGAAAACTTGACTGATTCTGTATGTGAAAAAAATTAAAAAATAAACCAAAATTGGTGGAGCTTGGGGGAAACATGTGGCTAAGATACACTGCTAGTGTAAAGTCAGATTATTACAGAGAGAAGAAGAAACGTGAGTATTTGGATTTGTAGGCACAAACACAAGCTGAAGTAGGTTTAGAAGGAAATATTCAAGACTTTTTTATATCTTACACCTAAGAATATATTCAGTTTCTGAAAAACTAAAGCTTTTGTCATATTTTCATATTAATAATCAAAATAAGATGAAATTTACAAATATTTGTACATACAGTCCATCCAGATAAGCTGCAGTGACTTAGCTATCTGTTTTGGTAAACTGAATAATCTGTTGTAAACTGTCTGTGTTCTATTAATTTGGTGTGAAAATGCAGACAGCCTTCTGTTCTTTTGTTTACAGGGTATCTTAATTCTGTGGCTCCCCTGGCAGTCATTCATTTTTTTTCTTTTTCTTTTTTATTGCTAAAAGGTAACAGAGTTACAAGTATAAGACATTTATTTAATTTGTTTAGTTTTATAAAATCATGCCCATTCTCTAAGCCTTTGGGGGCATGAACTAGATAAGACCATATGGTGTAATTTATTATTTTCTCAGCTATATTTATGTAGTAAACCATTATTTAAATGTCAATGATGAAAATCTCAGATTGCTCTCCTTTGAAAAAGTGACTTGTTGGATAATGTTCAATTAAATTTAATAAGGGACAATTTATTTTCTTTAAGCAATCAAGCAGGGCCATGGTTTTCAGTCTTTTAAGAGTACTGGGAAACATTCAGAACTCCTTTCTACTCCTAAAATTGGAATTCACCTTTTAGCCATTGTTGTAGGGCATATTATTTTAAAAATGTCTCAGTAGTGTACTATAAGCAAATTTACAGTGTATTCAGATTGTCGACAGTCATGGCATTTTTTCAACACTGAGAGTCTTAATTCTTTTTTTATTATTATTATTTTTTTTTGTCTTTTGTCTTTTCAGGGCTGCACCTGTGGCATATGGAGGTTCCCAGGCTAGGGGTCCAACCGGAGCTGCAGGGGCAGGTCTACACCACAGCCACAGCAACATCAGATCCGAGTCATGTCTGTGACCTACACCACAGCTCACACCAATGCCAGATCCTCAAGCCACGGAACGAGGCCAGGGATCGAACCCGAAACCTCATTGTTCCTAGCTGGATTCGTTTCGGCTGCGCCACTGTGGGAAGTCCTGATAGTCTTAATACTTAAATGAAGAAAAGTTTAAAAAAAGTAGCAGGTCAGGGAATACACTTTTAAAGAGTATCATTTTATTATAAACATATAAATAAGTTTATACTTCCATGATTAATATCAGCAGAATGGTTACAGTTATTATTGATAGGGTAAAAGATGACTATCAAATAGTCCTATTCAGATGATACTGGATAGGAAAAGAATAGATGGATTATGTCAGGCCAAAGTTTCTGAAAACCAAGGTTTTTTTCTACCGGTAGCCAAATCCAGAAAACGGGGGTTTAAGATTCACCTAAATGGCCAAGACAAAAGGCAAAAGGATGTTCTGCTCCTTTGAAAGGTTCTACTTTGATACTTTCAGTAAGTAGTTGAGACAGTTCTGAGAGATTGACCTACTTTTCTTTCTACTGATTTCCTCCCAAATTCCTACTGGTGTTCATATATATATGTCCACACACACGTGTGTGTGTGTAAATAAGTATATCCAGGTTATTTTCTGACAATAGGTGGGTAAATAACTGATTTTTCTCCCAATTTACATCTTGTATTTTATTAATATTTTTATCGGAAAGGCTTTGCTGAACCCCTTGGAGTCCTCTTTGTTGGGGATTTGCATGTATTTTGGCTAGAAAATCTTTCCTTTGCTTTTCTGTACAAGTCCACATGTCTTGTTGAAAATCTTTGGAAGGATCTTATATTTGGAGAAAACTTCATATGTCATATACTGTTAACATAGAGCCTGTCAAGAAATGTAAGTAACTTGGATGATTAGAGCATGGGCCCGCAGACATTTTTCTCATTTAACATCCAGCATTATTAACATTCAGGAAAACAAAATTTGGTTGAAATTAGTAAAAGTATCAAACAAAGAAAAGGAAAATTTCTTTCAAAGAAACTGTAATGGAGGTTTATAGTTTCTAGTGGTTCATCTGTATTTTATCATTTTTCACAAATGATTTTTTAATCTGTTTACTTGGATAATAGACCTCATGAAAGATTATGACACCGCCTGACATTTAACAGTGAATTTCATGTAGGCTCAAAACATTTTATACCTAAAAAGTTATATGCTCAGTATTTCCCAGCAAGAGGATAGACCTATGTGCTGATTCCTTCCTAAGCACTATCTCTAGGCAAAGCACTGTCTCTAGCTCAGATCACCGTCTGGAACTCCAGATCTTTGCTGATCATTTCAATTTGGCCATCACATGGAGAACTAAAAGAATAAATCAGTAGACAAAACATACACTTTACTTCTTCCTCCTTTTTACCACCACACTGAATCCATAACAAATCTTGTTGGTCTGCCTCCTTAATATTTTTCAGATACAGTTCATATCCGTATTGTCTCTACTTTATTCTAAATCCTTTTTTTTTCTCAGTTCTAGATTGTAACAAGACATTCCTTGTTCCTTTACCTGCCAATAATTTGCAGTCCTCTAGTTTATCAAAATAATTTTATAAAGAATTGTTATAATGCTGTTTCACCTGTCTTATGAGAGAGAGAGCCTTAAACTGAGTATCTGAGGAATCCATTGTGCTACTAGCTATTAAGAAAGAATGGTCTGATACATAAATATCTTAGCAAAATTTGAGAATGAGATGGATTACCTTATGGAATTCCCTTGAGCTTTAAATAGTACTTTGGTATTGAGGACATTCATATATGCACTTCAATTATATAAGGTAGAGCATGCTAATTTTTGGAAATTTAAAATTTTGATATAATTTCTAACTTAAAGGAAAGTTAACAAAAATAGGAATATCTATATACCTGTTATGCAGTTTCCAATTGTTCATATTTTTCTCCATTTGCTTCATTATTTATTACCCTCCTTCCCCTCCCACTCTCTCTCTCTTTCACACACACACACTAATTTTTCTTAAACCTTAGTGAGTAATTAGAATATAGTCCTTCTGCACCTCTAAATATTTAAGTGTGTTTTTCTAAAAATAAGGATATTTAAGGACATTTTCTTCCAGAATACATTATAAAGTCAGCATTGAAACAAAAACTATTATCTAATCCAGAGCTTATATTCAAATTTTTCTCAGTAATGAAGTCATACAGTATGTACACTAACTTGTCTTCTTGTTTTGCACAGCTGAGTATTTGTGAAATTCATCTAGCTTATTTAATTGCATAAGTGGTTTTACCCTTTTTATTACAAAGTAGTGTTTCACTAATATTCTGCAATTTTTTTGTTCATTCTTATGGAGGGTGAATATTTGGTGTGTGTTTGTTTGTTTGTTTGTTTTACAATTATAAGAAAATCTGCTATGAACATTCTTGTCTAGATTTTCCTGTGGGCTGATTTTTTTTTCTCCTTGGGAAAGCCCAGGAATATTATTGCTGGATAATAGGACAGATGTATGTTTCACTTTGTAAGAAGCTGCCCAAGTACTTGTACTGTTTCACACTCCTTTCAAAGGTTTATGAAAGTTTCAGTGCCCCTACATCTTTGCCAGTATTTGTTATTATCAGTTGTTTTAATTATAGTTATATTAGATATCTATTAATAATTCATTGTGGTGTTAATTTTATTTCTCTAACTAATAATTGAACATCTTTTCATGTGCATATTGGTTATCATATTTCTTCTTTTTAAAGTGTCCCTTTAAGTCTTAATTCCATTTTTATGGGGTTTTTTTTTAAATTTCTGAGTTGTAGGAGTTATTTATATATTATTAATATAAACATTTGTCAGTTATATGTTTTGTAAGTATTTTCTCCCAATGAAAATTTTCCTAGTGAAAAATCTCCCATTGTGGTTGGCCTGTCCATTTTGTTCATGGTGTCTTTTTGATGAACATAAATTTTTAATTCTAATGAAGTAGAATTTAAACATTTAAAAATTTGGGGGCTTTGCTTTCTGTGCCCAGTCTAGGAAAGCAATGTTTAACCCTAAGCCATGAAAATATTCTCCTGTATTTTCTTCAGGAAGTTCAAGAGCTTTAACCTTTATATTTATGATTCACCTTAAATTAACTCTTCTGTATGATTTGAAATAGGGATCGAGGTTTACTTGTTTCCATATGAATATTCAATTATCCCAGAACCATTTTCTGAGAAGACATTCCTTTGCCCAGTTTAATTACTTGGGCCCCTTGTTGAAAACCAACTGAATGGTATTTCTGCTTCTGCCTAGCATATATAAAACTGAAAGGAGCCTCGTCCATTCTAACAACTATACATGAATGGACAAACTGTAAAATCCTAACTGCTTGAGACTATCAAAAGATCTGAAGCAGCAGGGCAACTAAGTAACATGGAATACAAAGTAGAAATGGCTCTTCTTGGGAGTAATAGCATGGACAGAGTGGCTGATCTGTGGCAGGGCATGGGAGAAAGGGGTGCTACCACACAGGCAGATAAGAGGCATCAGTTAAAATGTGAACAGATTATTGGAGGCCAAGTGTTGGCTGAGATGTAAGATCATAGTGTCCCCCAGCAGCTATTCTCTGCTGAGCCTCATGGAGTTTCACCCTGGGTATGCACAGATGCATATAGGATTAAATACTGAAGGAGCCCATAAAATTTTTGTAGCCCCTCTTCTCCAGAACTCTGTCTTGTAGACTCCAGCCATCTTAACAGCCTGGAGCTCTGATCCTGCATCCCCAGCTCTGCAGGACCCCTGTGCTCTGCTGGCTCCAGCTCTCTGCAGCACAGCCCAGAAGGCGTCCCCAAGAACAAAGCCAGGGTGATTACTCAGTTTATCAGTGTATTTCCCTACCTAATGTCCTATTACCTGCCTACTGTTCTCTGAAAAGTGTTGCCATATATATTTTATACCTTTATTCAGTTGTTTTTGGACAGAGAGCTAGCCTGGCACCAGTAACACTTTCATGGCCAGAATATGTTATTTTTGAGACCTGCACTTGTTAGTTAAAAAATTAAATACACACAAAAATATATAAACACAATAGGAAAAGTTTTTTAAAAAGAGTGGATTAATAATTTCAATTTTGGGAGTTCCCATTGTGGTTTAGCGGTAACAAAATCGACTAGATCCATGAGGATGTGGGTTTGATCCCTGGCCACACTCAGCAGGTTAAGGACTCAGCCTTGCTGTAAGCTCTGGTGTAGGTTGCAGATGTGGCTTGGATCCCACGTTGCTGTGACTGTGGTGTAGGCTGGCAGCTACAGCTCAGATTCAACACCTAGCCTGAGAACTTCCATATGCCGCACATGCAGCCTTCAAAAAAAAAAAAAAACAAAAAACACGATAATTTCAATCTTCTTAATAAAGCACACAAAAGATGGATTTTGACTTTGTAAGGTTTATCTTAAGTATGGTTCCTTTTTGTGTATTTAACTTCATTTCTTCATTTCTTGCCTTATGGTCTTATTTTTTTCTTTTCTGTTGATAAGCTATTTAAAATTACATAGTAATATCTATCAAATTCCAATGAGAGAGATGACTAGTTTAGGGCATCCCCTAGAGGATGTTGGGCCCCAGTCTACATAAACAATTTGAGTTAAAACATGTTAGAAAATTCATGGGCCCTTCTGAGGTACAGTATTTATTGATGATGAATTAGAATTATGGGTAGAGGAGCACTTATGTATTTGTTCATTGATCATTGCACAAGAACTCTCTTCATAGTTTCTAGGCACTCTTCTCTCCTGTTCACCTCCAGGCACCACCTTTTAAAAATTTTTTTCCAAAGTACGAATTATGCTCAATCTCATCTTCTGTCATACTGTGACAGTAAAGTTAACAATGCTGTTCTAACTCACAGTGCTATGCCTCTTTGGACTGAAATGATATAGAACGTTTTGCTTCTGTATTTAGTTCTCTAATTCCATTCATGTAATCCTGATTGTATTAGTCAACTGTTGTGCTGACCATGATTATTGGTTTCCAGTGCCTCCCTCAGAGGTTGTTACTGTGTACCATTGCTGATGACTACAAGTTCTAGTTTTTCCCAGAGTATGCAGGTAAAATCTTAATAATAATTCAGGTTCATGTTAAATTTATCATTCAAAATTTTATAGCATAGGGAGTTCCCTTCTTGGCACAGTGGAAACAAATCCGACTAGAATCCATGAGGATGTGGGTTCGATCCCTGGCCTTGCTCAGTGGGTGGAGATCTGGCATTGCCATGAGCTGTGGTGTAAGGTGTACAGATGCGGCTTGGATCCTGCCATTGCTGTGGCTGTGGCCAGCAGCTGTAGCTCTGATTCGACCCCTAGCCTGGGAACTTTCATGTGCCTCAGGGGAAGCCCTAAAATGCAAAAATAATAATAATAATTTTATAGCATAAAGAGGTAGAATAACACATCTTTTGACCCTGTGTTCTTTTGTCTGAAATCATTATGTTCACTACATTTCTAGAAAGTGGTCTTTCAGTGTTGACAGTACCTCTGTCTTCCATTTACTACCTCCTGTGAGCAGGCTAGGCAAGAGATCCATGGACAGAGCAAGAGTAGTACCATTAGTTCAAGGAGTTTCTATCTGGCAAAGTTTAAGACTGGTCCAGGAAATCATAAAAATACCACATTGATTAGAAAGAGAAGACCAGTCAGAAGGGTAGATGGTGAGAAAAAGAGTCTTTAAAGCTTTCTTGGAAGATAATGCCTCTCAGGTGGCACAAAGCCTGCTAAGGGGGAGCAGCGATCTCCCTTGGTGTCAGCAGTAAGGGCACATATGGTAAAAGCCACCTGCTCCCACCCTTAGGATTATTGTGTGCTACAGACTAGAGGTGGCACTTTAGTTGGAACAAAGGCAAGAATCAATGCATGGGTCCACACATGCTATTCGTGTCACCAAAGGTCAGTGGTCATCCATCAGCAGCCTGGAACTCTGACCTCACCCTGTGTCCAACGTGAGTGAAAATCACCCAGGTCAGTGTGTCTGCATCATTATGAGGTAGCTCAGTTTTGTGAGATCCTGCAGAAGAAATACCTTCCGGAACATCTGGAGCAATCCTTTTACTAGGCTATCTTTCCAGAGCTGGAGCTCAACCATGGAGAGGAGGGAAGATTATGTAGATTAAGTAAGTCATAGGGTGGCTTGAGGCATCTGGTTGGGCCCAGATACTGGATGGAGGGTCAGAAAATGCTTTAAGCAGAGAAATAGGCACTACGATTCATGAGGGTACCACTCTGGCCTAGGGGCCTATGCGCAGGTGGCATTGGTGGCTCTATCTCAGGTAATGGAAGGGTGACTTAGAAGATTTTAAGGAAGGGTCTTGGAGGTATGCATCCTCTGAAATGCAGGGCCTAGGGCAGAGGCCTCACTTGTCCAGGTGTAAAGGCAGTCCTGGTTCAGTCCTTGAGTTGAAATGCTAAGACATCTGAACTTTCAAAGTAGTTAAATGAAGATAATCCAAGATGAATAAATGAAATATTAATGATGATTTTTAGGTGTTCAATGTAACTGTATTTAAGAACTCACAATAATTTAAGCATTAACAAAGGTGTATATATGCACGTACACACGGACACGTTTACTTGAAGCTCTGTAAATCAGTGACAACACCCTTTGAAGGGAAGGGAAGAAAGAATACCAAGGGATGTCATATGTGAGGAAGTGATTTCCTTCAATTCCTTTACAATGTTATCTACAAAATTCTATGGCATAAAGTAGTATTTAATTTATTCGTCCCCTTGAGTTTGAAAGAATAAGGAAAAAAGTACTCGTGTTTCTGAGTATGTGCAACACATATATGATGATATGGTCAATGGGCTCTATGTTTTCAGAAGTTTCAAGGAGCTGCAATCATCTGGAACTATTCATAACTCTTTACACTGTGCCCATATGTCTGTATATAATGGCATAACTAATTTTTGTTAATGAAATAATTTAGCAAAACTCTTGATATTTTAAACATTTTCCCCAACTAACTCTTAAATGTTAGCAGAGATTACATGCTGCAGAGAAAAGGAAAAAATTTTGTAGCTTTTATTCATGACTATAAACATTTTCTCTTCTTATAATCTAAAATCTTTCAATTTTAGAAAGATGGAGGGATCTGAAATCCTTAGCTGATTTTGAAGTAGAGCGTTTCTTGAGTTTGTCATTAATATTCAAATAATCAGAAATTACATAAATCCTGTATCTTTATAATGCCTAAACAAACTGGCAAAAGTGAAAATTTCAGCTAATTCAATTATTACTGCTAGCAGATCCAAACCAATTCAAGAGTCACCAACACATATTTTGAATATGTTAAAACTCTTCGACCCTACTTTTAAGAGAATAAATTGAGTGAAAGTAGTGGTGTATTTGGCCATAGATTAAGATGAACTGGAATTTTCAAGGTGACTAACTCCTCAGTCCGAATGAATTTGATGCTTGTCAGAAGTTGTTAAGAAAATCTGACTCTAGTGGTCTCTTGAAAGCTTAAAAAATATTACAGCTATACCCAATACCCCTGAAATATGTGATATAAATTTCTGTGGAGAATGTAAGCAAATAATTTACAGTGATTATGAATTAGAAAATTCAAGAAACTTTTTGAGCAAGGGAACTGCCTTATTAAATGATTCCTGAACAAAGAAAGGAACAAGACACCTGTGTCCATACATATTGGTTATGTATCCAAATAGTTACTTCATCAGGACATTTGCTTTTAAATATTTTTTCATTAGGGGAACTTGAGTTCCCTGAAAGTTAACTCTGAAGATGGAAAAATATATCCAAATGAATTCATTTACTTACCCGGCCGCAATGATATTTCAGTTTTAGTATGCGATTATTTATTTTAGCATGCTCAAACCTTTTGGAATAAGGCAACTTTTCAGTTAAAGCATATGAAAATAAAAAGTGGATAAGTCTGGAGTTCCAATAGTGACTCAGCATAAATGAATCTGACTAGCATCCATGAGGACATAGGTTCAATCCCTGACCTCGCTCAGTGGGTTAAGGATCTGGTGTGGCCATGAGCTGTGGTGTAGGTCACAGATGCAGCTCGGATCTGGCGTTGCTGTGGCTGTGGCATAGGTCAGCAGCTACAGCTCCAATTCGACCCCTAGCCTGGGAACCTCCATATGCCCCAGGTGCAGCCCTCAAAAAGAAAAAAAATGGAAAAGTCTAAGAAAAATAAAAATAAAGACTGATTTATCATTTAAAAAAAATCACTGAAAATGCAGATGTTTAGGACTGAACAATAAAATGCTAATAATATTTATTGAATATTTGTTATATGGCACAAGTATACATAAATGTCAGAAATACTGGACTATTATTTCGAATAGCTCTGAGTATTAGTAATAATAGTAAATTGAACATCTAAATAGAATAGCATGAACTCTAAACATGATGGAAGAATCAGACTTTAAAAACAAACGTCTAAGCTTAAGGTAGAGAAAAATAAATAGGAATGGTTTTCCTCCTTTTTCTTTTCAGTAAAGTTGAAATAAAATGAAGAACTCTTTCCAGATTATTTTTCACCAACTGAGTAAATGAAAACACTCCACAAATTGGGACCCATTCATCTTGTGGCCAGCACCCCATAAGTCCTCTCATACCTTTTTAATTCATTTTTTTAAGTACCATTTCTCATATATTGAGCTTTCATTAGAATTTTAGGAAATATTAAGAATTTGGGGCTGGATTTCTCAACCTTAGCACCAGTGACATCTTGGGCCAGTTAAGTTTTATTATGGAGCTATCCTGTGCATTGCAGGATAATTAACAGGATCCCTAGCTCACTAGATGCCACTACATGCCCACTCCCCTATTATGACAACCCCAAATGTCCAAAGACATTGTAAAGTGTCCTCAAGGGGGCGGAATGGCTCCCAGTTGAGAACTGGTGCTATAAAAACAGGATTTAAAATTTCCTTGTTGATAAGAAGAAACTGGAGAATTTTTTTCTGCTTCCCCAGAAAAACATTTTAATAGATGGGAAGAAACAAAGAGTGATATAATTGTATACATTCTGTTGGTTATGTCTGTAAAGCATGGAAAATGAGAGTAAGACTTATCAATAAGTGTATATTGTTTAATCCAACAAGTATGATCCCGCATACTGTAGTTGTTTGTTTCTTATTAAGTTTGAATTCGTTTCTAGCATTTAAAATTGGAATCAGTTCACTGAATTACCTTGATTATGAGTTCTGGAGAATCAAATTCTATCAAAACTATGCCTCAGTTCCTAAAAAATAATTCACTGGATGTTGCCCTCTTTAGCTAGGACATGTGCTCTTTTTTTTTTTTTTTTTTTTAATCACATCTGACCTAATTTTTTAACTTAGGTTACCCACCGAGTCTCTATAATCATTTGAATTTGAAAAACTATTATGTAAGTAAATCTAATGTTTAATCAAAAGGTCAATTAACTTTAAGGAATGAATTCTAAGCTCTAAAAATTAGGAAGAAAAAGAGAAGCAGTAATGGAGAAGGGCCCTTGGTGAGAGGAAAAGAGAATGATTTATTATTTTCTTCAATGCAGTAGGCTTGGATATTAGGTATTATTATAGCTCTTTAGCATGTTAATTAGCTTATTAGAAAATTCCTTTGAACTTTTCAATAACTCTTATTTTTAAACTCTTCGTAGGATAACCAGCAGCATACAGGGATTATTATTTGGGCTGTAATCATAATATTGAAAAGATCAGATGAATCAAGATGTGGGCAAGAGGCACATTTTAGAGGGTCTTCATCTTCACCAAATAAATAGGAACTGTGGGTTAGTTCTTCCACAGCACTCAAAGAAAATGCATTTCTGAAATTTACAGTGGAAGGTTTATGGTATGAATGTATCTTCTCTAATTAGTAATGCATATGGTATATACTACTATGAATAATAAGTGATCTACTTTTGTTTGTTTTATATGCCTATTATGAAAACTTGTATTTAAATAGTATATTTTCATTAGTGGAGCCTTTTGAAACTAACCACAGGTATTTGTATTGGAGTGGGTATAGATTAGTAGCTTGGGATTATGGTCTATAGTTTGGTTTAATTAGTGCTACTCTGGAAAACTGCCTTTCAGATCATAATAAATAGTCATTTTTCATTGACTCAAATTGAGACAAGGTGATTCCAAATAAGCGTGAAAGTGAGATTTTGAGAAATTTTTTATTTTTAATTATTTTATTTTATTTTTTCATTTATTTAGTTCAATTTATTTTTTATTATTTTTTCTATTTACAGCCATTCCTGTGGCATAAGGAAGTTCCTGGGCTAGGGGTCAAATTTGGAGCTGCAACTACAGGCCTACACCACAGGTGACTCTGGTGCAACTTTTTAAATAAATATAAGCTCTTATCTATAAACTATATATTTGGATATATTTTACATTTATTTGGCACAAGATATCCTGCTCTTATAAAGCCATATTAGGTGCTATTTGAAAAAATGCTATCAGATGTTATTTTCATCTAGTTTTGCAATTTAAGCAAATAAAATATATTTTGAAATTTTTCAAAATATTAATATCTTAAAATCATTTGAAGGCAAATACAGTCATTCAGAGTGGATAAATTGTTAACTCATTTACTATAAATGAGTAAATATTTAAAATAGGACCACCATAAATCAACCGTTAGGGTTTTTGCTTGATTTGTCCTTAAAAAATCAAACATAAACATTGGGAATAACCATGAAACTATCAGTGAGGAGAGGAAATATTATAGATCCTTTATGGGGCTCAAGCAAGACATTATTCTACCTTAGGAATTGATGCTTTAAAAAATTTTAATGCATATGGATTTTATACATAATCAAGAAAAATATTGTTTATATGAGTTCTTTAATATTTATAATTTATAGTAGATTAAAAGCTTTCTAATTATTTTTTAATTAGGATTTCTAGTTATTGGAGACTTTCTACACAGAAAGAAGGCACAGTATTCTAATCTGGTATTTTTTCCTTTATACAAAAATCACAATTTTGCTTATCATGAGGTTCTCCTATGAGAAACAGAAACCTTACCTAATAACTTGAATAAATGAGGTTTTTTTCCCCATGTAAAATAGCTTGCAAGTAAGCAAGACTTGGGCTTTGTTTCAGTTGCTGATTTCTTTGGATAGTGTTGGATCATTTCTGTATTTAAGGCATAATAAAGAAGAAAGTATAGTGAAAGTCACATTTTCCCCCTTTATTAAGAATATTAAAACCTCCTTATCCATCAACAGGTGACTGAATAAAGAAGATGTGTATATATTTATATACACTGGAATGCTACTCAGCCATAAGAAAGAATGAAATCTTGCCATTCACAACAACATAGATTCATTTGGAGGGTATTATGCTACATGAAATAAGTTAGAGAAAGACAAATACTGGATGATATCACTTATGTGTGGAATCTAAAAAATACAACAAACTAGTGAATATAAGAAGAAACAGACTCACAAATACAGAGAACAAACTAGTGGTTACCAGTGGAAAGAGGGAAGGGGGAGGGGAAGTAGAGTGGTAGGGGATTAAGAGGCACAAACTATAATGTATGAAATAAACTATAAGGATGTATCATATAACACAGGGAATATAGCCAATATTTTATAATAACAACCATAAATGGAATATAACCTTTAAAAATTGTGAGTCACTGTGTTGTACACCTGTAACATAATATTATGTATCAGATATATTTCAATAAAAAATAAATTAATTTTTAAAAAGGCCTCTTTAGTCTTCCCTGTGTCTCATAAGCCAGACCTATGTCATCTGGCATTCCCAGTTATAAAGGATACCGGGAAATCATTTATATTTTCAAATGTTTACAGTTAGAGTCAAACAAGGAGGCTGGGAAGGGATGGTGGCCACAATCTATGCCTAAATAATACATTTAATTTGATTGTGGAATTAAATATCAATGGAATTGAAGAATCAGTATTTTAAAGTAGTAAAATTTCCCTGATGGATTCCAGTCAAAATTCTAACAGGTTTTTCTCATGGAAATTAACAAGCTATTTCTAATGTTTTATGGAAAATCAAAGACTCTGAATAAATAAGGCAATCCTGAACAAGAGCAAAGCCAGAAGATTTATTTACCAGATACAAATTTTATTACTTAACAATAGTAGTCCAGACCAAGGTATTAACAGAAGGATGCACAAATAGAGCAATGAAGCAAAACAGTTTTCAGAAAGCATCCACATACAGGATCTCCTGATTTATGACTGAGGTGATCCAATAGTGTGGAGGGAAAAGGCTGGTTATTTTAAAACATGGTGCTAGATTAAAAAGCTGAAAGGAAATAAGCTCCTATCTTATTACACACACACACACAAAAATCAGTTCAAGATTGGAGATTTAATATGAAAGCTAAAATGGGAAAGCTTTTGGAAACTATTACACTCAGTCAATCTCCGTCTCTCTCTCTCTGTGTCTCATGTCTTTAAGAAGTACCTAAAAATTAAAATTTCTAACTCTTTTCTTAGGACGAACTAGGTTTTATTTCTTGGGATCATATAATTAATTGATTGTGTTTTGAGAGTTGAGTAGGTGTGAGAGAAATGAGTCTCTAAAGTCAATGTATTGATTGCATGTAGAGAAGTTGCCTGCCACCCTCATGCTTTTACTCTGATTTCATGTCCAGGGAATTATACAGAGGATGACTTTGTAGTATTTGTGTGGCCTTAGGTGTGACCGGTGTCTGAAACTGGTCAAATTTGTTTAAATCATCTAAAGTTTTATAACTGGATGCTTAATTTAAGAAATATGTTGAAAGAAACTGCTCTTATTTATTTTTTTAAAAACTATCTTTATTTGCAAATGACATGACGCTATACCTAAAAAATCCTAAAGATGCTACCAGAAAACTGTCAGAGCTCATCCATGAATTTGGCAAAGTTGCAGGCTATAAAATTAATATACAGAAATTGACTGCATTTCTATATACTAACAACAGAAGATTAGAAAGAGAAATTAGGAAGCAATCCCATTTACCTTCACATCAAAAAAATAAAATGCTTAAGAATAAACCTACCTAAAGAGATAAAAGACCTGTATTCTGAAAACTATAAAACGCTGATGAAAGAAATCAAAGAAAACAAACAGATGGAAAGGCATACCATGCTCTTGGATTGGAAGAATCAATATCAAAATGACTATACTACCTAAGGCAATCTACAGATTCAGTGCAATCCCTATCAAAGTACCAAGGACGTTTTTCACAGAACTAAAACAAAATATCTTAGAGTTTGTTTAGAAGCACAAAAGACCCCAAATAGCCAAAGACATCCTGAGAAAGAAAAAATGGAGCTGGAGGAATCAGGCTCCCTGACTTCAAATTCTACTACAAAGCTAGAGTCATCAAAACCATATAGTACTGGCAGAAAGACAGAAATGTAGATCAGTGGAACAGGATAGAAAGCTCAGAATTGAACACACTCACCTATAGTCAACTAATCTATGACAAAGGAGGCAAGAATATACAATGGAAAAAAAGACAGTCTCTTTAATAAATGGTGCTGGGAAAACTGGACAGCCACATGTAAAAGAATGAAATTAGAACACTCCCTAACACCATACGCAAAAATAAACTCCAAATGGATTAAAGACCTAAATATAAAACTGGACACTATAAAACTCTTAGAGGAAAACATAGGCCAAATACTCTCTGACATAAACCACAGCAATATCTTCTCAGACCCACCTCCTAGAGTAATGATGATAAAAACAAAAGTAAACAAATGGGACTTAATTAAACAAAAGTTTCTGCACAGCAAAGGAAACCCTAAACAAAATGAAAAGACAATCCGCAGAATGGGAGAAAATATTTGCAAATGAATCAACTAACAAGGGATTGATCTCCAAAATTTATAAACACCTTCTGTAGCTCCATACCGAAAAAACAAACAGCCCCATCAAAAAATGGGCAGAAGATCTAAATAGACAGTTCTCCAAAAAAGATATACAGATGGCTGAGAAACACATGAAAAGATGTTCAACATCACTCATCATTAGAGAAATGCAATTCAAAACCACTATGAGGTACCACCTTACACTGGCCAGAATGGCCATCATCAAAAAGTCTACAAACAATAAATGCTCTTATTTATTTTTGGCCACTGCTTTCCATGGTCAGTATCCAACATTGTGTAGACTGTTCAGGTTCATGTTTTCCTAGAGATCTTCTTAAGCACATGTCATTAATTTATTTGTGCCATAAATGTTGTTTTTTTTTTTTTGCTTAAATATGCAAATAGCTAAAGTTTCTTCAAAGAGGGGTTCTGAAACAGACAAGTGACTGTCTGGTGATGAGTTCTGCCTTGTGGAGACATAGCTGCCCTGCCACAGGATTGTAGGTACTGGGAGAAATTCCTTCCAGTTGAGGCGTCAGAGGCAATTTTGTAGAGAAACTGACATTTTACTAGGGGGTAGATAGGTCAGATTTGGAGCCAGAGATCTGGGATGAGGCATTTCTGGCAGTAGAAAGATCACAAAGTGATAGAGGCATGAAATGAAATACTCTAACAATCAGCTGTAATTTAAATAATTCAGTAGGAGTTCCCATCGTGGCTCAGCAGTTAATGAATCCGACTAGGAACCATGAGGTTGTGGGTTTGATCCCTGGCCTCGCCCAATGGGTTAAGGATCCGGCATTGCCGTGAGCTATGGTGTAGGTTGCAGATGCAGCTCAGATCCTGAGTTGCGGTGGCTGTGGCGTAGGCTGGCAGCTACAGCTCCAATTAGACCCCTAGCCTGGAACCTCCATATGCCATGGGTGCGGCTCTAGAAAAGACAAAAAGACAAAACAAAACAAAGCAAAACAACTGAAATAATTCAGTAAATTCAGAATTATCATAGAGGAAATCCATAGATTATAGTAACAAAATTACAGAAACAAATGGGAAGGTTACTTTTTTCTTCCCCATTCCCATGGCATGTGGAAGTTCCAGGGTCAGGGATGGAACCCAAGCCGCAACAGAGGCAATGCTTGATCACCAGGAACTGTTCCACCGGGAAACTGAGCTGCCAGAGAACTTCAGGAAAGTTACTTCTCAATAAAGGGAACAGATTTAAATGATCTACAACCAAATGCTAATCTGGAATTTCTGTGATTGAACTGATGAAGAAATATAAAGGTTCACACCATTCACAACTGTTAAAACATGAAGTATTTAGAAGTCTTTCACATTCTACCTTTTAAATATCATCTTCAGTACAAAAAAATGTAGCACTTAAATATCACAATGAAGAATTATACATATTCTTTGTATAACACATGTACTTAAATGTCTGTGACTGTGTACTGCAGTTTCTCTAATAAGAAATCACTCAGAGAAACTCTAAGCGAAAGCAGGTTGCATAGATGAATAGGCATTTGATATTGCATGACACTCCTCTCTTGCAGTAACTTAATTTTATTTTATATGAAATAGGTCATTTTGTACAGATATAAACTTTCTGTTGGGCACTGTTTCCCTTGACATCCATGTCATATTGGCTGCTTATTGTAATATTTTTTCTCTAGTTTTCAGCAGTTTGCCTGTCATTTCAATTTGTAAAATCAAGAAGTTTGCCTCTCTCATATATTGTAGATTGGTACCAGCAATGATTATCTATTACCTATAATTGTCTATTTTGAATACTCAAAGACATCAAAAGGAATTTTTCTCTCTATATTTTACTCAGGACCTATTAAAACAACACAGTTATTTCTAGCATTCAATCAATCTCGTTTCATGTAAAGCTTTATAAAGTGGGTCAAACAGGAAAGAAACACAACTTGATAAGAAGTATGAACATGATATTAGTTTAGAAAATGATAAATTGTACAGAATTGACTAAGTCTCATCTATCTTATTGCCAACATTTTTAAAGTTTTCCCCATCATTGTTAGATAACTGTAATGAGAAGAAAAAGATACTGATATTGACATCTTATACACATGCCAGATAGGTGCTGTTTATTAGACTATGTGGAAAAATAGAGTTTGTGAAAGTCTATTTTAATAAGGCAGATTCTAGCATAGAATGAAATGCTATTGGAGTTTAAAATTTGCACAGTCTGTTTTTAGTCTTCTTTTGGGGAAGCCATAAACAAGCCAAAAGCACAGGTGTAGTTAGGAAATTAGAGTTGTGTGAGAGCAGCAAGTTGGTAGAATTTATGTCTTATAGGGGTGAGTCACATCAGAGTTCTTAACATTGTGTTTTTATATAGCTGTTTGTTTTCCTTGAGTTCAGCAATTCTCTTTTTTTTGAATAATTTTCAATGTACATGTTGCTTAATAATCTCTGAGCTCTTTCCCAGAATTATAATTTCTCCTCAGTATGTCAGGTTATAGCCTTGAATCTCCCTTTTCTCATCACCCTGGGATTTTGTTTTCTTTTCTCCCATCTGGCATTCCTGGTGTTCTGGATCTTTTCTTGGTTTACTTCTTCATGTCACTGAAATATATCCTTTAAGAACTTCCTAAGCCCAGGGAAAGTAAATCTTTTGAAAACGTAAGAGATACATGTTTCAAAATGTATGTATTCTACCGTCACACTAGATTGAGAGCATGGTGCAGCTTAGAATTCTAAATTGAAAATTATTTTCTTTAAATGATTGAAATCATGCTCTGTTGTCTTGCTTTTAGCCTGGCTATTGAAGAATCCCATGGCATATCTCTCTTGAACTTTCAAAACAATATTCTTCGCCATGAATATTTTTTCATCTCTTTTACTGGACACTTAGTGAGTTTTCTAACTAGAAATCTCATATCCTTCATATATCCTTCTAGAATCTTTCTGGAACTGTTTTCTTAATAATGTACTCTTCCTATTTTTTCTGTTCTCTCTTTCTGAAACTATACTCATTCAGACATTGTATGTCCTGAACTGATAAATTTGCTATTCTATTTGCCATCTTTCTTTTCCCCTAATTTCTCAAAGATATCCTTAACTGTATCTCAACCATATTTCTTGAATATAGTTTTTCTTCAATCATGACTTTTAAAGTTAGTTGGGGATATTGTACTTTAAGAAAATCTTTTTGTTTTAATTCATTTGTTTAGGATATTTTCCTTTGACCATTCCTACACCAAAACTAGAACAGATCATTCAGTTGTGGTGTAGTCATACAGTTGAACGCTATACAATAATGACACAAGCTATCATGTGAAGATTTCGAGATTTTAATTTGGACCTATCCCATAAATTTCTTGTATAAAAGACATATTCACATAAGAATACATGTAGTATAATTTCGTGTCTATAAAGTTCAAGAAAGAAGGAAAGTTAGGAATTCTCATTATGGCTCAGCAAGTTAAGATCCTGACCAGTGTCCATGAGGATTCGGGTGAGATCCTTGGCCTCGCTCAGTAGATTAAAGGATTTGGTGTTACTGTGAGCTGTGGTATAGGTCACTGATGCAGCTTGATTCTGGTGTTGCTGTGGCTGTGGCTTAGGCTGGCAGCTGCAACTCTGATTTGACTCCTAGCCTGGGAACTTCCATGTACTGCAGGTGTGGTCCTGGAAAAAAAAAAGAATGAAAGTTAAATAATAAGTTGGTTTGATAATTATTCAAAAGTATTATAACAAAAAAATAGAAATCACAGGTACAAGGGTGGTGTGGGGTGCTGCTGAGGGAATGTGGTGGGAACAAGTACACACTGAGCTTTAAATTTTTGTTAACCTAGAGGTTAAGTACATGAGTTATCATCATATTATTCTTAGTGAACGGAAATGGTTTAAACATCATCTTGTTTATACGATGCGTTTTTCTTGAAAATGAAGAAGAGAAATAAACTGAGGTTCTGGGATATTGAGTATTTCATGTGTAAGTGTTAAGATGTAAGGGAGTGAGTCTAAGTTGTGATAGAGGGTCATAACGAAGGGAGATGAGGATTAAACTTCCAGAAAAAATGAGCCACAAAGTAATAAAGGCTTTATATGCATGGTCTACATAATTAAATTGAAAGTAAGAACATTGACCCCTTACCTGATAGGGAGTGAGAAGGAATAAATATCCCTTTGAAATATTTTTCTATTATGATTGGCAGCTAAAAACCTGGCAAAAGCCAACCAGTCATCACTGACTTGTTGACAGAGTAACTTCATCTTGAACTTCTGAGAAGAGGTGACAGAAGTCTGTTTCCACACTCTTAATATGTTAAGAGAAAGGAGGCAGGATTTTTTTTTTTTCTCAGTAAAGGCAGTGTGACTGAAACACCGAACCTGTCAGGCTAAGCTAAGCAGGAGCAGGAGGGTCAGTATGTGGTGATGTCCCTGAGGAATGCTGCCTGTAGAATAGCTATTTTAAGAAATGTCAGTAACAGGACTTCCTCTGAGCCAGTTCTGAGCCAGCTTTCTGGCCAGATGTTTAGGGAGTGCTATTCCAGTGGAGAAGCTGCCTTAGTGATGACTCTCACTTTTAGTCTGTTATACTGAGATTTTCATTCATCATGGGTGACTCTTGGTGCAGGGTCAACATTCTTTGCAGTTACGGAAGTGGGATATTCAGACTGAAACCTGTCAGGAGAATGCTGTTTACATTTCAGTCAGTAAGGCAGGTATTATACTTCACTTCCTCCTCCACGCTCCCAATGCCCAAGGTGTTCTGAAGAAGGGCGAAGAGGCAGAAAAGCCCACTTGCCTCATGCCAGAAGGGTGGGGGCATCATATACAAATTGTAAAGAAATGTGTAGCAAATGCTTACAGGGGAAAAGCTCCACTGAACTGTGTATTTGATATCAAGGGAAAAAATAAAATGAAGTAAGCTTTGTTCTGAAGAGCAAATGGAACAGTTTAAAAATAAGCCAGTTATTTAATAACACACTGTTAATGGTCTTATAGAAACTGTATGAACTGTTATGTTAAGTAGTGATTTATATTTGAGTGAGGGTAGCAAAATGTAACACGTATTTAAAATTTTTATTTCCTCATTCAGGAAAATTTCTGTATTTGCTTCCCTGATTCCTTGAGTTTTGTTGTTGGCTTAGATAATAGGTAAGAGGAGACAACATGATCATATCTGGAACAGCACAGGTAAGTACATGCCAGGTAACCAAGTGGTCCTTTCAAGGAGAGTGGAAAAATGCTGGCATAGATTCTAAGCCTCAAAAGACTCCATTGATGACATTAAGAAGAGATTCTCTGCAAGTCAGATGCAGTGGGCAGGAGTGGAGAAAGAATACATGCAGGGACAAGGAAGAGTGAGAATATATGGGTAGTTGGGAGGCTAGGGAGACAGCAGCAGGGAGGTTTGGGAGCAGCTTATCTGATGAGTAAGTACTTTGATGGATGACTAATAGCATCACTAGAGATTGCAATTAAGATGACTTTTAATGCATTTTGGCTGTCAGACTGGTGGGTTTAAGCTTATTTGTCTTTCTGTTTGTTCTTAAACCAACATTGTGCTAAGATTGACTTAGAGGAGGTACAGTTATATTCAGGGATGATATTCAAAATAATACCCATGAGCACAGACCAATAAGACAGGTAACTGACCCGTGAGAGTGGAGTCCAGCCATTATGTTGAACTAGTGCACACCTCTACAACTCACTGTTAGTCCTAGATTTTGGGTTACCATTATGAACTATTAAAATAGGAGTGTTTTGTTATTTGGTGCTTTAAGCAGAGTCAAATAGAGTAATGAATATTTTTATTTTATCAATCACATGATCTATATTATCATTTTATATAATCATTAGGAATTTGAGGCTAGTTCCTCAAATTTAATATAATTATTTCATATTAAATCCCATTGTACTACATTAGAACACTTCATATAATTGGGAACAAATTTTAAAGAATCTGGAAATACAGATAATAAGGCTTGAATTTTTATAACACATTTTTTCCAGATATCATTAATGTAAAATATTGAAAAGGGGATTTTTAGAAAGGTCACTAGTAGTTCATTAGCAAATGAGGTTTTACTAATTTTTCTTTGCCATTTTAAATAAATTCTGATAGTCTCTAATAAGGAAGATTTTTTTATTGGGCTTAATATAAAGATTTGTAAGAAAAAAAATTTCTGATTATCAACTAATGAAACAATATAATAATTTTTAAAATCTGAATTATTTTGAATGGAAACCTCACATATGATTTTGCAACAGGTTTTCTAATACTTAAAAATGTAGTATTAATTAAAAAATCAGAAGTAATGGATAGCATTTTTTCCTGGATGCAATTTGCAAAATTAACATATTTTAAAAGAATTGGGGTGACTAATAAATTAGTAAAAGGCATTAAAAAATACAGGTTATTCAGAACGAAACTTTGTATTTTCCTTAAAGACACTTAGTTCTGTGGATTTAGGCAAAGAATGTTTCTGTATTCTTTGCTTTGTCTTATTAAAATTTAAGTTATTTTAGTAAGCATATAAACAATGATATTAAAATTTAAAGTTTTTTGTAAGATGATGGAAAACATTGCTAAGAAATATTTTATTACAAGTTACAAAGATTGGTGCTTTTGTTTAAAATAGGGGAAATGGAATTTTGAGGAAAGCAGTTTAATATCTTGGGATCTCTATTTCATTGTCTAAACTCTAAAATTCTGTGGATAGACACAGTGGTCCTAAATGGTAATTGATCACTGTAAACAGTTGGCAAACCAGGATAGGAATACACTTTTGGTCATTTGCAGATATCTATATAGGTTTAATTATTTTGCCAAATCTCACGATTCACTCTAATTTCAAGCATTATGTAACTGAGGTTTGAGTAAGCCACCGCAGGATGTGTATGTACAGAGGTAGTGAGTGTTAGATATTGTACAGCGAGCAGTGTTCCCACATGCCATCTTTACTAGGTTAAGGTAAATTCATTTGTTAAAGGGTAACTCTGAAATTTACAGTGTAGCTCTAAAAGCAAATTTCTTATAGCAAAAGAATAAAAGACACAGTCGATTCATTTTGACATTTGTATTTATTTTCTTTTATTTCCATGTATATAAAGAGTAAGGAAAGCCAGCACAAAATTTTGATTAAATTCTTGATTCTTTCTAAGCCATAGTAAAGTTCTTATTCTGTTAAATACTCTTAGTTACTTCCTGGCTCTAAGCTTCAGGCCATAAGTTGAAGCTTGGTGATATTGTATCAATACATTTAAGTATTAATTGTTCATTTTATAATTTTAATTTTAATTTTTTTTTGCTTTTTAGGGCCATACCCATGGCATATGGAGGTTCCCAGGCTAGGGGTCGAATTGGAGCTACAGCTGCTGACTTACGCCACAGCTCACAGCAATGCTGGATCCTTAACCCACTGACTGAGGTCAGGGATTGAACCCACAACCTCACGGTTCCTAGTCAGATTCATTTCTGCTGTGCCACCACAGGAACTCCTAATTGTTCATTTTTTTAGATCAAAGTTAGAAATTAGGGGTGCCATAATGAAAATAGTAGATCTTGAATCTGCATTTCTGGGGAAGACAGGTAATTTTTAAGAATTACATTGGCCTGGGGTATAATCAATGTAAAATAGAGGTCAAAAGTCTGATGGCTGTTACTTGCTCTGTAAAGTCAGATTTCCAAGAATAATAATATGTCTAAATTTATAAATTCAATTTTAATATTTTCTTCTATCTCAAACTAAATCTTAAATTAAATCCTAGTTTAAAACCAAACCCTACTCTTGTGGTTCTATGAAATGAACAAAATAACAATCCCTTGATCATCAGTTCAGACTGGGTTTTTTGGGAGCATGACTTGGAAACTATTGGTGAGGTTGGAGTTCTTAGGACAGGGTCTGGTCCTACGCAGTGCTTCATGCGGAGAAATCAGCCTTCCTTTCCTTCCTAGAATATTCTTCCACCCTGTTAAAATTCTTCTTTACTCCTTTACTCCTCACTGCATTCTATGAGAACATATCTTTATTCTTTACTCCTCACTGCATTCTATGAGAACATATCTTTAGATTTAAACTGCATGGTTTTTGATCCCCAAATGAGAGGAAATGGCTCTTTTTTTTTTAACTGTGACTACTTCCTGCCTTTTTTAGTAAGAAATAATTATTAAAGAGAAGACTCTTCTTCCCACTATCTTTTACACCATTTCCTTCTTCTTTTTTTTTTTTTTTGTCTTTTTAGGGCTGCACCCAAGGTATTTGGAGGTTCCCAAGCTAGGGTTCGAATCAGAGCTGTATCTGCTGGTCTGTACACCCAGATCCAAGCCACATCTTCGACCTACATCACAGCTCACGGCAACGTCAGTTCCTTAACCCACTGAGCCAGGCCAGGAATCGAACCTGTCCTCAGGATATTAGTCAGATTCATTTCCATTGAGCCACGATGGGAACTCCAGCCATGATGGGGACTCCCCTTCTTTCTGAGTACATCCTACATTTGAGGAATCCATTCTCACTGCAATTCTTACATACTGCTAGAGGCATTAAAAGTTTATGGAAGGAGCTGGAGTTCCTGTCATGGTGCAGCGGAAAAGAATCCGACTGGGAACCATGAGGTTGCAGGTTTAATTCCTGGCCTCGCTCAGTGGGCTAAAGATCCGGTGTTGCGGTGAACTGTGGTATAAGTCGAAGACATGGCTCGGATCCCGCGTTGCTGCGGCTGTGGTGTAGCCTGGCGGCTACAGCTCCAGTTAGACCCCTAGCCTGGGAACCTCCATATGCCCCAGGTGCAGCCCTAAAAAGACAAGAAAAAAAAAAAGTTTATTGCAGGGGTTAATAACTGGCTTCTCTTTTATAATATAGCTTTAATAAAGTTTTCTTAGAAAATGAACTAAACTTACTTCTTACTGAGAAAAAACTTTTCACTGATCTCTTATAACTGACACAAATATGAACAATCTATACTCTACCATAAGCTGTAATCTTGTGTGCATGATTAGTAATTTTATCTCCAAACATGCAAACAATATAGGAGGCATGTGCATACATTCAGTGTATTGTAAAAATATGAAGGAATGATGGTTTCCACTGAAAACAGAACATATACACTAGAATAGTGCCAGCTCTATCATAAGTTTTACATTACGCATCTAGGAAACTCAATTAGGAAAAACCAGGGCTGAATGTGGTGGTGGGGGCAGGGATAGTTGGGAGAAGAGTCCTAGTCAAAAGCAAAAGGGGGTTGGAAGCATGAGGAGAGTAAGGAGGGTAAGTCTGGAAAGAGACTCTGCTAAGAGTCCTGGAGCTGGGGCAAGGCATACTATGGGCCTTCAATAAGAGAAGACGCTTTGTTTCTAGAAATCCTTGGATCAGTCCTTAAGCAGCTACCATTGCAAGAAGGTGCTTTTTTTTTTTTTTTTTTGCCAGGGCCAGCCCTCACTATTAACAACATTTTCATTTAAATACGCCCATTAAAATATATTCACTGAAATACATGTGGAGAAGATAATTTCACTTTAAGTATTGTGTAGCCATTTATTACATTTTCACTGAAATGTTACAGCAGACTGTTTTGCTTATTTATATGGAACTTGACCTATATACTTAGCTACCTTAATTTTAGAAGTTACTACTTCACATGTTTCTTAAGTGAATTATTATGAGATAAATGGACAATATTTTTGAAGTGTGTCTTATTTAAACCTTTTTTTTTTTTTTTCTTTTTACAGCCACACCTGTGGCATATAGAAGTTCTCAGGCTAGGGGTTGAATCGGAGCTACAGCTGATGGCTTACACCACAGCCACAGCCACATGGGATCCAAACCACATCTGCGACCTACACCATAGCTCTCGGCTGGATCTTTGACTCTCTGAGCGAACCCAGAGATTGAACCTGTGTCCTCCTGGATCCTAGTTAGGTTTGCTACCACTGAGCCACCACGGGAACTCCTTAAATCATTTTTAAAACAATAACAAAATAGTATTACTTCATTTTAAAAGTCCTTATGGTGAATTTAGGAGTGAAGTGTAAGAAACAGCAAGTATAAAGCTGGGGATATGGGGAAACTGGAAGCCAGAGGTTGCTGTCCTGAACCTCTTTGCAGTGGAGAAACTTATAAAAGCCAGAGATAGTATTTAGAGAAATGGTTTAAAAAAAATCTTATGCAAATACATAGGCACCAAGGAAATGGACAGCCTTGCCATGGAGGGGACTTTTTGGCCCCAGGAAGATCCAGTTTTGTAATGTTGCCTGCTAGATCCTGCAGCTATGAATGAGTGAGACAGAAAACGAAAGTAAGTTTGGGGTGAAAAAACTAGAAATAGGAGGTAACTGAATATCCTTAGGTAGGGCTAAGAAAAAATTATAGGTAAAAGGACAGATGAAATGAAGAGGCCAGGAGATGAGTAGAAGTAGCTGCAATCTGTTTCCATACTGGGCAAATAAGAATTCTATGTGAATACTTGTCATTGAAACTCTTTCTTCCTCATTCATCACTGACTCTGTAAATATAGCCATAGTAATCCGTCTTGGTGATGAATAGCCGTTGATTCCCAGATTCCTTTTCTGAACCAGCAACATATCTGGCTATGTCTAGAAGTAATGTTATGATGCCAAATCAAATAATAACAAATATTTTAAATTGGCCTTTTAACATTGGACTAAATCAATGATTCTGAAGCTCTTCAAGTTTAAAATACACATAGGAACTTAGATTTTGTTCTCAATAATCACTGGAGTAAACAAATGGCGTGCAATCACGAAAAGATCTTTCAGTATATATGCAAATACACCCCAGCCTTCATCCCTTCTTTTCACACTAAGTGGTGGCATTATTTTTCTTTATTATTTTAATTTTGTTTCCAGCCTTTCCTCTACTTTCCCAGTCAAAAGTGACAGAAAGGGGTGTGAAATTTTAGGGGCATTATGATTGTGTTTTGTCAAGGACATCTTTATAGGGAACTAGCTTTTTGTTCTTGGGAGACATTAAATACAGGATTACTAGAGCCTAGAGAGGTGAGAGTCAAAGATTACCTAGTTCAGCTTTTACAATATCGGTGCCCATCCTGTCCTCCCTCATCCTCCACAACTATCATCTTTGCATTTATTACATACAACTTGCAGTCCCTTGTGACACTGAAGAATACATTCTTTGCCCTACAAGCTCCATCCCTTCAAATGACTTCCAGTTTAATTTCATTAAGCTTATGTAAATCCCAGACGTAATACCCCTAAAGATCACAAGTGATTATGACATGCTCTGTCTGGTTTTATCCTCTTCACTGCTCCTTATAGTGATGTCTTCTATTTTCTTATATCGGTATTTTAAATTTATTTAAACCATCAAACCAGTCTAGGGGGTGTGAGGCAGCAGAGGCCTACCTGCTTTGAGTAGCACCCAGCTCCTTATAACTTTCTGAATGATAAAAGATTATAATAATGTGTTAAAATAGGTATATGTGCTTAAATGAAGGATATAAAAAATAGTTGTGAAAGTCTTCATTTAGTGTTATTAAAAATAAAAACTAGGGCTGTGGATTTCAAAAGAAACTTACAGGATAAGATGTTCACAGCAAGTGAAGTGTAATAAAGAGGGACTTAAAATGAATAACAGTGTTGAAGATTGAAAACCATCTGAATAATATGACTCAAGGATCAGGAAGTTACTTCAGATATTTGCAGAGTTGGACAAGATGACATATCTACATCTGATTGGTCAGTTTTCATTATTTAATATCTATTGGTAATGCAATTAATTTTACCATTAGAAACTGAACTAGAAATTTAGAGGCTATAATTGGAGGAGAGAGAAGGGGAGGGAGAAAGAGGGAGGAAGGTAGAGGGAAGAGGCAGGAGAAGGGAGAGTAAGTGAGAGGGAGAAGGAAGGATATGGGGAGAGAAGAGGAGGGAGAGAAAGATTGTGGGTAAAAAATGCCAACCTGATTTATACTCCATCAAATCTGTTTTAACATCAAATAGACAAAACTAATAATAGTAAAATAAATAAAACAAAGCAACAAAGTCTGATGACTGGTTAAACCATTTTACTTTCAAGTGTTTGTTCTTTGGTTTTGCAAGCACACCCAGAGAAAAAGTCTGAGAGCAAAACCAGCTTTTCCTAGAACAAAACCTGGGGGTTTCCATCAGACTATGATCTTATAGGGAGTTGGTCTTTTATTGCTTCGTTGGCGTTCTACCTTCTTTATGTACATATAAGCTCCTGATTTATATTATTTTTCTTCTCTGTGAAGAACTTCTCTTAACATTTCTTGCAGCGCAGGTCTACCAGCAACAGGTTCTCTCAATTTTAGTTTGAAAAAGTCTTTATTTCTCTTTGACGTTTGAAGGATCATTTCAGAGAATTCTAGGTTGGTGGAGTTTTTTCTCTCAGGGCTTTAAATATGTCACTCCCCTCTCTGCTCACATTGTTTGTGAGGAAAGGTCAGATAGAAATTTTATCTTTGTTCCTCTCTGGGTAAGGTGTTTTTCTCTCTGGTTTCTCTCAAGGCTTTTTCCTGCAGCTTTGATTTTCTGTGGTTTGAAAACAGTATGCTGAGCTGTAATTTTTTCTTTTTTTCCGGCAATACTCTGGTTGGTGTTCCCTGAGATTCCTGCATCTGTGGTTTGGTGTCTGACATTATTTGGGGGAAATTCTCATTCATTATTGTTTCAAATATTTCCTCTATTCCTTGTTCTTCTGGTATCCCCATTATGCATATGTTATGCTTTTTGTAGTTGTTGCACAGTCCTTGGGTAGTCTGTTTGCTTTTTGTTTTGGTTTATTTCTCTTTCAGTTTTTAATTTCTACTTGCCTTTTGGTTTTGGAGGTCTTTTATCAAAACCTCTGCTCAAAGATTCTTTCCTCAGCTGTGTCCAACCACTAATAAGCCCATCAAAGTCATTCTTCATTGCTGTAACAGCGGGGTTTTTTTTTGTTTGTTTTTTGTCTTTCTGTATTTTCTAGGGCCACACCCACGGCACATGGAGGTTCCCAGGCTAGGGGTCCAATCGGAGCTGTTGCTGCCGGCCTACGCCAGAGCCACAGCAGCACCAGATCTGAGCTACATCTGTGACCTACACCACAGCTCACAGCAATGCTGGATCCTTAACCCACTGAGCAAGGCTGGAGATCGAACCCACAACCTCGTGGTTCCTAGTCAGATTCGTTGACCACTGAGCCACGACGGGAACTCCCCTGTAACGGCATTTTTGATCTCTGGTATTTATCTTTGTTTTTGTTTTTCTTGGAATTTCTGTCTCGGCTTGTAGGGCACATTTATTCTTGCACACTTGTCTAGTTTCCTCATTAGAGCCCTTAGAATACCTATCATAGTTCTTTTAAGTTCCCAGTTTGTTAATTCCAATATCCTTGCTATGTTTCATTCTTGCATTTGTCTTGTCTCTTCAAATTGTGTTTTTTGCCTTTGGGAATGCCTTGTAATATTTTCTTGGTAGTCAAAAAATGATGCACTGGCTAAAAGCAACTGCTATAAACAGCCTTTAGAAAGGAGGTGGTAAGGTGTAGGGAGGGGAAGGGTTCTATAGTCCTATGATTATGTCTCAGTTTAGTGAGCTTAGGCATCTGGTCTATGAACTTTACAAGTGTTTCTCAAGGTTCTGTTTTGTTTTGTTTTTCTTACCCCCTTAGATGGGAGAGGATGGCTACAATGGGTAGAGCTGGGTTTTTTGCTTCTCCTACAGGGAAAGCCATCGTAGGTTGGTGTTGAGTGTTTGTCTTCCTCCAAGTCAGTTAAGCTTTGATGATATCCAGCTGGTTGGGCTTGGTTAATTAGTTTTCCCCAAGGGCAGTCCTTGTTAAGCAGGAGAGAGTTGTCCGGCTATTTCAAAATGGTTCTTTTCCTTCTCCCTGCCAGAAGCCTTAGGGATTTTTCTGACATTTAGCTGAGACCCTGGTTACTCCTGGAGGCATATCTGATAATATGGTCCCTATGACTGGGTCTCTCTATAATATTTAACTCAGGTTGTTCAAGCTGAGTCTCCAGCAATTCTTCACTTACAGTTCAGCCTTCCCTCCCCAGCGTCGGTTCCCGGAGTACCTCTTGTAAGTCTCTGCTCTGGTAAGCCCTAACTCCCTATTTTTACCTTTTGGGCATTCCGATTTGGGGGGCAGTGGTTTACTGTGTAACCTTACCTCTCTTCTGAATCCTGGTAGAATTGCTTTTTTAGTCTGTTCAGCTTTTTACTTATTAGGATAAAGCGGAAACTTCCAAGCTCCTTACATATGAAACTGGACACTGGAAGTTGGTCTTACATACTCTTTTTTGCCCATTTTTGTGTTGAGGTCACATTTTCTTGAGCTGCTATGTGAAAATTCTGTCTGCTATATAAGTGTAATCATGAAGAAATGCTCTCAGAAATTTGCAGTGAGCTCCTGTCTCATTTTATTTTTAACTGATGTATGGTTAGCTTACAATATTATAATAATTTCAGATAAACAGCATAGTGATTCAATATTTTCTACATTATTCACCACACAAGTCATTACAATATTATTGACTGTAGGCCCTGTGCTGTACATTACATCCCTGTGATTTATTTTATAATCTGTAGTTTGTACCTCTTAATCCCCTTCACCTATTTCACCCATCCCCCTGCACCCGCCTCTCCTTTGACAGCCGCGAGTTTGTTCCCTGAGTCGGTGAGTCTTTCTATTTTGTTGTATTTGTTCTTTTTTTTTTTTTTTTTGTCTTTGTTAGATGAACCGGTGAAACAGATAAGTGAAAACATACCTTATCTTTCTTTGACTTATTTCATTTAGCACAATACCCCCTAGGTTCATCCATGTTGCAAATGGCAAGATTTAACTCTTTTTATGGGTGAAGAATATTCAGTTGCATGTGTATATACCACATCTTTATCCATTCATTTGTCAATGAACATTTAGGTTGCTTTCTTATCTTGGCTATTATAAATAATGCTGCAATGAACATAGGAGTACATAAATCTTTTTGAATTAGTGTTTTTGTTTTCTTTGGATGAATGCCCAGGAATGAAATTGCTGGATTGCAGTTAGCTAGTTTTAATTTTTTAAGGGACTTCCATACTGTTTTCTTTAGTGGCTATCTATACCAATTTCCATTCTATCAATAGTGCATGATATGGTTGCCTTTTCTCTACATTCCTGCTAATACTCGATATTTGTTGTCTTTTTGATGATAATAATTCTCACAGGTGTAAGATGAGATCTCATTGTGATTTTGATTTGCATTTCCCTGATAATTAGTGATGTTGAACATCTTTTCATGTGCCTGTTGGCTATTTGTATGTCATCTCGGGAAAAATGTCTATTCAGGTCTTCTGCCTATTAAAAAAAAAGTTTTTTTTTTTGATGTTTAGTTGTATGAGTTCTTTATATATTTTGGATATTAACCCCTTACTGGACATATTTGCAGATATTTTCTCCCATTCATTGGGTTGTCTTTTCATTTTGTTTGATGGTTTCCTTCATTGTGTAAAAGCTTTTTAGTGTGATTTGGTCTCATTTGTTTGTTTTTGTTTTTGTTGTCTTTGCCTGAAGAGACAGATCCAAAAAAAAAAAAAGCTAAGACCATTGTCAAAGAAGTTATTATTGCCTATGCTTTCTTCTAGGAATTTCATGGTCTTAAGTTTTGCATTTAAGTCTTTAATCAATTTTGGGGTTTTTTTGCATATGGAGTAAAAAGTTGGCCTAATTTCTTTTACATGTTTCTGTCCAGTTTTCCCACCACGACCTGTTGAAGAGACTTGCTTTTCCCCATTGTATATTCTTGCCTCCTTAATTGCAGATTACATTGACCACACATGCATGGGTTTATTTCTGGGCTTTCTATTCTGGGCCATTGATCTGAGTGCCAGGATACACATACTGGCTATATACTATGAGTTGTAATTTGCTATTAGAGGCATTCACACAGAATTTGGAAGGTGGAAGAGAAGGAGCACACATGAACAGGGAAAGACACGTTGGCCTCCTGGTTTGTCACTCATTTATTTTACCTTTATTTTCACAGTCCAGATTTTAGTTCCTTAGCCACTAATAGTGAATGCATGATGGGAATTTCTCTGAAAAATATAATGAAAGTGATATCATAGAGGGAGAAAATATTTTTTTCGCCATAAATATTTGTAGTATTTAAAAACCTAAAAAGAAGAGTTATGGTTGTGGCTTAGCAGGTTAAAAACCCGACATAGTATTTGTGAGGATATGTGTTCAATCCCTGGCCTTTCTCATGATCTGCTGTTACTGCATGCTGCCACATAGCTTGCAGATGCAGCTCCAATTTAACCCCTCTCCCGGGAACTTCCATGTGCTGAAGGTGTGGCTTTAAAAACAGTAAAAAAATAAAAACTTAAAAAGAAAGGTGAATATATTTGAATACATAGAACATTTTTCTGTTCAATAAAGATATATTTCATTAAATAGTCCAATAAAATAGTTTTATGAATATGTCTCAAAGTCCAAATTTTATTGAGAACATCATTGTACTTCAACCACTAAAAGCAATATTACCAAGATAGAGAATTTTGACTATTTGTGAGGATGGGGAATTTACTTTGGGGGAAAGTTTCAATGAAGAATTTTTTTCAGACCACTTTTATTTTTGTTACTCTGTGACATTCAGTGATCTCTTAGATCATCCTTAGTAAAGAAATGTGGAGAAAGTCAATAATTGTGACTAAAAAGTAAGGACCCTCATTTCAGGAGTGCAGCATACAGTACAACTTTGTAAGTGGGTTTTTTGTTTTTGTTTTTTTGGGTGACTATTGTACATTTACATCTTAAAATCATAGCTAAGGGCTCTTAGGAAACAACTCTGCCATACATTGTTTGCTATAGCCTTGTGTAATACCACAGGATGCAATAAAATATATATATATATATATATATATATATATATATATATATATATATATAGACATAGATGAGAGGATATCTCATTACCTCTTGCTGTTCGCTAAGTTTGCAAAACTTTAAGGGTTTAAAAAAGTATGTTAGAAAGTGAGACTCTCTAGAATGTACGATTAGCTTATATAGTTTATAGTTTAGTATCGCCTAAAAGTACATGGAAGCATTCAGCAAAGGGCTGAGTTTTATTCTTAACTTCTTGTTAAGAATTGTTTTCCTAAATCAAAGATTATTTTAACCTGTAAGATGAGGACGTTTCTGTCTTCAGGTGAACCATATTTATAAAGGAGAGAAATAACAAGTTTAAGAACTTGTAAATTTAGGTTCTCTTCAGATGTGATAAAGTTAACACTGACCTATGATTAAATGATTATCACTTTACACATACGCTACTTTGGGGATATTTAGGTGCAATCATATTTATTTTAAACGTTCGTAAGTAATTTTTGGCCATAAAATTCTTTATTTCGAATAATTGGCATCGTAAGCATGTATAAATCTCATTTTTTCATCACTTGTTTTTTTTTCCCCCTTTCTTCATGGACAGAAACACAAAATGTGAATTGATTTATGTTTAAAAGTTTAAAACAATACCTAGATAGCTGCTAATAAGCAGATTTTGCTTTGTAATTCTTGTAAACATAAAAGTACTAGCTTTAATTCTGACCTGGACAATGTCAAACTGTTGGATTGTTCACGAGGCTAGATCTTCATGCTCTAGTTGATCTGGCATTTCAGGTAAGCCTCTCAAGGGAAGCATACTTTCCAGAAGAGGGAGATTTATGTAAGTGCACTGAAATATGAGATGTAGATGCAACTTTGGAAGCCCATGTGTGGGTGCCATTCATTTGAGTTAAACAGTTTTATGCCATAAAAATGTTTACTGGCTTGTGAATTCAAAACCAGACACTCTTGAGTTGGGTGAAATGTCATCTTTCTGCACATCATAAACACAATTTGAAGCTACATGGCGTAACAAGTCTAAGTAAAACTGAATCGCGTTTTGGGGTAGAGGAGTCTAAAAAACAACATTTTTTAGTAGGTAATGAATATATTTGCTTCTAAGCTCAGTTTAAATTTATTACATAAATTTAAATTAATAAAGTTCCAAATATTTTACAATATAAGCTATCTCTTTCAAGGAGGATAGATCATGAAAACAACAACAGAAAAATGGATGTGATTGTTTACTTTGTATTACATTAAGAATGGTATGCCTTCAAACCACATATTCCTATTATGTTTAAGATAAGTAAGATTTACTGAAATTTGATTTGAGCTTAACTTTCTAGGCATTCAACTAACATATTAAGCAAAATAGTCAACCATTGCAATGCAGACATGGCTTTAAATAAATTTTAAAAATTTTTAAATGATTTCTTCATGTTAATATATAATCAGACTTGGCAGTTTGACATATTCAGTCAAAGAATTAGTTAATGCAGCTATCAGTCAAACAGACTAATTGTTCTCAGACACAAATTTAGTCATACATATACTTTTAAACTGCATTGTATAAAATTGAAATTCAACAATGAATTCTGTGACACTGAATTATCCCCGAGCTTCCATATGAATTTCTAAATCCTGAATTGATAGGGAAGAGTGTTATACCATGTTTGTGACAATTAACAATTGTAAACATTTGACATAGAGGCTATGATACAGGCTTGATTAAAAGCACTTAGCCATAAAGATTATGACACAAGAAATGTGTGACTGCATTGTAGCGTGCGTACATACATACACGTGTGAGGAGTCTCAGCAGAGATTATGCCTGGGTAAATTACCTTTTAAAAGAATTTCAGCAGAAAAAACAGATAAGTGAGCAGAATCATAATGCATGTTTTAGGAATAAAATAGTTACCCCATTTCATTGTATTGCTTTACTGCTGTGCTTGTAAAAATAAAAATAAAAAACCTTGGATTTTGACAGGTTCCACCTCCATTCTTCCCTGAAACAAAGATTCTGCATTATTCAATTGATTTTATCACATTGGCAAAACAAGCCACGCATAATCTACAGTAGTATCAACCCTCATCACATATCAAGTATTAAGTAAATGGTAGCCATGAGCAGTATCACTAAGTAATGCAATTTTCTTTAACAAAAGTTATCGTGGGCAAGGGTAGCTTACCAACAGAATGGAAGGATGAAAATTAACTGGCAAAGTATACACATGTGCTGTTCTGAGATACAGAATATAGGAAAGAGCTGAAATTATTTTCCAGTATCTTGGCCTCATCTGAAAAAATCATCTAACCAGAAAGGAAAAATAGGGGGAAAAGAGGGATGATTCATTGTATTCTTCTGTTCGCTGCCAACAGTCACAAGTGAATATAGCAATTTTATTCCCTTGTAAGTTTGAATAGTATACTAGTGTACTTTATTTTCCTCTGTGTGATAAATAGTCTCTGCATGTACTAGAATTTGAACAATTCTATTAGAAGAAACATTGAAGATAGACTGAATAAATTACATGTTATTATTATTCCTGTATTTATTCTAATAGAGTTATTTATTGCGAATTTTTTCCCCTTTGACTGTCTTCATGGATTATTTCTTTCATTTTGACAAGAGGCCAAGGACACTTCGATGCCATCATTTCTTTTAGATCAGCTACCATTAGTGACCTATAAATATAGTGAAATAAGTTACTGTTACCCTGAGGCAGCAAGGATTTTATGACTCAGACTCCTACTTTCTGCCCTTCATCCTATTTCACCTGAGTGGAACGGAATGCCTCAGTACATTTTGTGACAACTTATATAGCTTGATGGGTTAGTTTGCTCACTGGGTAATACAGTTGCAATAATTCATACTTCATATTGTCCTACAAACGTCCTGGCCCTGGGCTCCACCACACGTATACTTTTTCACATGAACTTCCAAGGCCGAAATCTGTCTTCAGATATTCTGAACCAAACCCCACCAAAAATGACTGAATAAATATACATTTAGGATAAGGGAATATCTAGAGTCTATTTACCTTTTCAAAGAAAAAAAAAACCTGTCTTACTGTGATTACAGTGAAGTTGCACATTGTTACCCAATCAGTGCCAGCTGTCACATTGAAAAGATTTTATGTTAGACTTGGATCATTTCCACTAATAAATAAATCAACAAACACATTTTGGTGCCTTTTTTTTTTTTTTTTTTTAAGTGCGCATGCCAGTATTACTAAGGTTGCTTAGCAACCACAAAATACTGAGAAAGCAGGATTGAAGAGCCCAATAAAGTAAGCAGTTATTTTTACATTCTTACAGTGAGAGGAATCGTGCTAGTTTGGTCAGCCTAAAGACCTATGAAATTTACAGCATTCATTGTTAAAATCGTGGACCAGTTTTACAACAGTATCTTTAGTCATCATGTCCAGCTGTCCTACAGCTCTGAGGAATACCATCTGCTGATTTCCTCCATAGTCATTCATTCTGTTACCTCTCAGGCTTTTTAAAGATTTAAATGAACAGTTACTGTTAAATGGATAGTGTGTAAGAGAGATTTAGATAGATTTCCCAAGTATCCTTTTTCAACCATATACCATTTTATGGCCATTTGCAGGATTTGGTTTGTGTGGGTTTGTTTTTTGTTTTTTAGTCTTTCTTTTTTCATGAATTTTGTCTCAGTGAACCTAAGTGGAAAACAATATTTTTTAACAAACATAATTGAATTTTGTGTTTGTATAGTCAGGAAATAAAATATTCCAGCTCACTTGAAGTAGTAAGTATTAAATTAAGTATACTTTAATAGATATATGTTTAATTACTTTTGATCAGAAAATTGTCCCTCCTTTACATTAAGGAATACACATTTGGAGCTTTATAAGAACTGAATCTGAATGCTGTGTTTAGGTTTGCTTTGTGGGTAGCTAATAAATTCATTCATTCTTCCATTAAATATTTATTATATGCTTGTATATACTGAACTGGTTACTAGGAGGAGAAAAATAAACTAGACCTTTGCCTTCCAGAAACTCAGAATAGATTTAGAGTTCTAATTTTAATATGTTAAAGGGTGCTAATATGGGGGGATGCCCAACAGTTTGAAAATGTAGAGGAAATAATAGCCTTTCTGGAGGAATCTGGTAGAACTCTTAGAGCAGCTGTCATTTGTTCTGAAGGTTGGACAGATGATAGGATTTCACAGGAAGAGAAAGGAAAGGATATGTCAGTGAGGGTGTTTCCATGTGGGTAAATAATGTAGAGATGTACTCAGAAGCAGGCATTTCCTGGGAGAGCCCGTGTGACCTGGTATGTCTGAAACGTAGACTGGGGCCATGTGGAATGAGAAGACAGACTGCTAAAGTATAGATTCATTCCGGTTGGTCTTGTAAAGAAATTTATTCTGAAAACAAATTTTAAATAGTGAAATAATATCATGAAGAGGTCTAAGGGGCTTGACTTTTGCCAAAGCTTTTATCCAACTGGTGGGCTTTCCTGACAACCCTTACTTGTCCCTCACCAATAACACCAAATATGACAAGCACTCATGCAAAATGATTTCTGCAGTTTAATTAGCAAAAAACTGCCCATAATCTGTGTTAACCTTACCATTGCCACAGCTTTCTAGCATGAAATATTCCTAAAATCTGTCCACCTCCACATCCCACATTTCTACCTATATAGGTGTATTGCTCCTAGTTCAAGAAGTATGTAGTTAATAGCATATTGGAAATTAAGCAAGATTTGAAAATCTTATTAACAAATTCCCTGAACTGATGCCTGAAGATAATATGTTTGATTTTTGTTTGGAGATCAGTTAGGTCTTAGCAGGAAATAATAGCACAATCAAATTGGGAAAAATTGAGGTGAATGTATTACAGGAGTTCCCTTGTAGTGCAGCAGATTCAGGATCTGGCATTGTCACGGCAGTCGCTTGGGTCACTGCTGTGGCGTGGGTTTGATCCCTGGACCAGAAACTTCCACATGCCATGAGCATGGCCAAAATAAATAAACAAATAAAATAAAAGACTGTTACAAAAGTGTGGACTTTTTACAGGGAATGGTTCCTTGGAGATAGGAACAGAATGCTTGCCCTCTCCTGCCTGAAGTGGTGAGGTGAGAGGGATGGTTATTTATAAGAGTCCCTAGAGAGAAGAATCCCTCGTCGGAAGGCAGCCATGTCACAGGAGCCGCTGTTACCACTGGCCTGTGATGACTTCACAGGGTGGGGGTTCAGGAAATAAACTCCCACCTTGCTTTTCTCCTTCCTTCCCGTCTCCTGCCTACCAAAGACGGGAGTGTAAGGGAGTCAGGCATGTGGATCAGAGACAGCAGCCATCCAGGGCACAGGGCCACATGGGAAGTGGTGCGTACATCCCAGGAGCAAATGAAAGGTTTCTAGCAGGGTTCCTTTGTTTAGATTAATTTAGCTTCCATTCACTTCACTTTAGTGTTCACTACAACACTAAACCGTGATCTAAGTTGATTGGAAGGGAGGGGAGCCATAAGGAGCCATTCGACCTCTTCCTCTACTAACTCCCAGAGAGCTGAACTTGAAGCAGTGCTTCATTTTTAAAAAGCTAAAGGTGTGTGAAGTAGGAAATAAGTGAGGACAAAAGGCAGTGGTGTGGCGAATAACCATTCTAATGGTTTTGGAATTGGGGTTTTATACTGTGTGATCCTAGCCTATCATAGACATTAAAATTTTTTCATTTCTATTGTTACAGGTTTTAATCAAAATAGAAATCATTTATTACTCTAGTTGCTAAAGAAATTAACATTCTTATACAAATAAGGATTAAAAACATTGCTAGTAATTTTTTCAAGTTTTCTTTACTAAGACATGTGTAGTAATTTTATCACTCTTCATTCAGGCATGGTTATTAGAAATTTATCTAGCCTCTTTCTCAGTCTATGCTATGCTGTAAGTGACCAAACCGCCTTCATACTGACACTGCCAGGATAGTCCTGTGCATCAATTTCTTAATATTTGTCTTGTTACAATGTATGTGATGATTACAAACAGTATCCAGCACATTTTGCACTGTGTATGTCATTGTCACTTTGTATTGAACTTTGGTACTTGTTATTCCATTAGCATGATTAGGGTCACTCCCCTCTAAGACGTGTTTTGCAATCCTAAATTAAGTTCCAAATTTCACTATTTTTAGTGAAGATTTCATTCAGTATAATCTGCCTCATGAGACTCCTGTATACATTTCTTAGAAGAATAGATGGTCATTTCAAAGAAACAAAACCATGCATAAATCAGTTATTTTGATAGTTTGACAAAACAAAGGTTTGATTCAGTAGTCTAAATCACTTTTTTGGTTAAGTTAGAGTTATGGATGCATAGAACATAACACCAAAAGCATAGGGACTTGGAAGATGCTACCTGTGAATTGGGGACACACTTGAGGAGAATCCTGGCTGCAGGTAATCCAGTCAGGCAGGTGATATGCTGTGTCAGTTGATAGATTCTGTCCAGACAAGAACTTCCTTTCAGTGGATATTCAGGAAAGGGAAGTGGAATCTAGAAAGGCAGCCAAGACTGAGGACAGTTAAGGTGGATGAAAGGGATCCATCCAGGGGCTGACGTTGTGGGGTAAGGCTCTGAGTGGGAGGAGCAGGTGAAGACTTAGGAAGAAAGGCAGATCCTGAGCTCAAGATGCTATTTACCGAGACGGTACCTAAGGAAAGGGATCAAAGCTGTGGAAATATGGGTGGGAAAATAGAATCTCTGGGATTCAGACTTCCGTGTCACCGTCTGCCAGTTCCATCCCACTCCCGTATTGATTTATAGTGCCATCTGTAGTCCTGCCCCTTCCACAAAAATGTAGCTACTACATTTTGACACCTTTTGGTGTCTTTCTTGTGAGATGTATTTGCATTCTCTATTACATTATTATGTATTTATTGCAGTTTTTACCATGGTTAGATGATTTTTTCCCAACTGAATTGCAAGCTACTCAAAATCAGAGTCCCTGTCTTCGTTGTCTCCATTACCATCCGCAGTGCTTAGAACAGCATTAGACTCATAAAGATTCCCAAAACATTTGTAGAATTATGTAAATGTAATATTATTTGCCATTTATCATTGAAAAGCTCGTTTTTTAGTAAAATGTCTTCTAAAATTGTTAGAGATCATGGTGTGTACTTTTATGCTAATTATATTTCCTGCTTCCTGATGCCATATGTGCCTCTGCTGCAATCAAGCTGTTGTCCCTACGTCAGGATTTTCTTTGGGGTTTTGTACAAAGACATACAGAGAAGGGTACATGTATAACACTCTACAGATATTTGTTTTGATTTTTACTTTTTAAAATGGGGTTGAGGCCTTGAAACAGCCACTATTTAGGGATCCATTTCACCTACATATACAACCCAGCTTGAAAAGTTAGATTTAATTCTTCTGTTGTTATTTGACTAACTTGACTATTTCACATATTCCAGTAAATTTCTAAAGCAAGATCACTAAGCAGTGGAGCTGTGCAGAGTGCCTTAGCTCTACCCAAGCTGAACATATGAAAAATCAAATAGAGACGATCCAGGTAAGACAGAAGGATGGTCTGAAAGCTTTTGACATGGCAAAGTAAAGACAGGCAACTGCAAGCAATTGAGCAGAACAAAATAGATGACAAGAATACCATGAAATACTTCGCTGTCTCTGGGTGACATTACCATTCTTTCCTTGGGAGTGACAGAAACAGGTGGATCACAGGGTCCTTCAAACAAATATATCATGAAGTCAGAGAGTCAAAGAAATAGAATTGCAAACAACAGGCGGTCAGGCCACACATGGGATATTTTCACCTCTCTCTCATATCATGGAAACCCTTCTACCATCAATAGTAATTTTGTAAATTTGATAGCAAAGGTCAGAAGTAGAATTAATTGACAAACTCCGTATGAGTTATTCTAAAAGAGGTTTAGGAAGAAATCAGGTGGCTCTCTAGAGATTCTGAGTAATTCATGTGTCTTAGTTTGAATCCTATACCTAAGTAAATGAAAGTGTTATCTGTTCCCTTGAATGTTTAATTTTTTAATTAAGCTTTTACTTTCGAAATAATTGTAGATTAACAAGCAATAGTAAGAAATAGTACAGAGATCTCCTGCACTCTTTATTCAGTTTCCCTCAATGAAAAAAATCTTGCAGAACTATGGTGCAATATCAAAACCAGTATATTGATATTGATCAAGTTAAGACTGAGAAAATTTCCATTACCACGAGAGTCCTTAAATTGTCCATGTATAGCGAGACCCACTTCTCTTCTGCTCCTACACACCTTAACTCTGATAACCACTAATCTGTTTTCCAGTTTTATAATTTTGCCATTTCATCACAGTCGTAGAGTTAGAATCATGGAGTATGTATGTGATTTTCACTCAACATAATCATCTGGAGATTCATCTGGGTTGTTACATGTATAAATAGTTATATTGCATCCATGTGCCATAGTTTATTTAAGCACTCGGTTAGTAAAATACACTTGGGTTATTTCAGATTTTGAACCACTATAAATAAAACACTATTAACATTCATGTACAAGTTCCTTTATTTTAAGCCTTCATTTCTTTGGGATAAATCTTCAGGAGTATAATGGCTGGGTCAAATGGCTGTTGAATGTTTGGCTTCATTAAGAAACAGCTAAATGGTTTTCCAGAGTGGCTGTATTTTTTTACATTTTCAATAGAAATGTATTTGTAATGCATTCCCTACACATCCTTACCAGTGTATGGACTTGTCTTTAGCCATTCTGAGAGGTAGATAGTGATAGTTTATCGAAAGATTTTAAATATCATTTCATATGCTTATTTGCCATTTGTACATGCTCTTTGATGAAACGTCTCATGTCTTTTTGTCCATTTTCTAATAGCGCTATTGTTTTTTTTTTAGTTTTTTTTTTAATGATTTTTTTTTTTTTGCTATGCCCATAGCACATGGAAGTAATAGGGCCAGGGATCCAACCTGTGCTGTAGCAACGACCCAAGCTGCTGCAAGTGACAGTGCTGGATCCTTAACCCACTGCGCCACAAGAGAGCTCCTGTTAGTTGTGATTTGCTATTTTCTTTCACTCTAGCTTGTGTTTTAATCCTCTTAACATAGTCTTTCACAGAGTAAGAACTGTTTATTTTGGTGAGGTACAGTTATTAATATCTCCTTCTATGGATCTATACTTTTGATGTTAAGTTTAAGAACTCTCTGCCTAACTTTAGTTATTGAAGATAATATGTTATTCTATAAGATTTTTTGTTATTTTTTTAACTATGAATGTTCAATTGCCCAATTACTCTAGCACCATTATTTAAAAGACTCAGTAGAATTGTATATGAACTTTGTCCAAAATCAGTTGGGCCTATTTATGTGGGTTCGCTTATGGATTGTGGGTCTGATTTCCATTGGTCTATGTGTATAATCTCTCAGGCAATTTTTTTCTTTCATTTTGTTAGAAGTTTGTCAATTTTATTTGTATTTTTGAAGATCCAGCATTTTGTCTCATTGATTTTTCTCTACTATCCTGTTTTCAATTCCATTAATTCCTACTCTATTATTTCTTTCCTTCTACTTGCTTGGGTTTATTTTGCTCTAGTTTTCTAGATTCTTGAAGTGGGAGATGAGATTACTGAATTGTTTATTTCTTTCTAATGAATGCATTTCATACTATAAATTTCCTCTCAATACTACTTAGTACTATCACATAAATTATGATATGCTGTATTTTTATTTTAATTAAGTTTATGAATAGGTCCGTGTCTAGTGTTTTGTCGTTGTTGTTGTTGCCATGTGGATGTCTACTTGTTCCTGTATGATTTGCTGAAAAGAAGTTTTCTCCATTGCATTGCCTTTGCTCATTTGTCAAAGATCAATGGACGATATGTGTGGGGATCTATTTCTGGGCTCTCTATTCTATTCCTTTCCTCTCTTTGTCTATTCTTTCACCAGTACTACACAGTAACCAATACCATACCGTAGCTTTATAGCACATCTTGTCAGTTCATTTTTAAAAATTATTATTCTTTACTATTGTGATGGCTATTCTGGCTGTTTTGCCTTCTAATACTTTATAATTAAATTGTCATTATCCATGAAATTACTACAACTTCTGTTTTACCTTATTTTTTATACCTTTCTGCTATCTTTTTTATATCCTGGTGGGTGTAGAAGTACAGGCTTGTCACTAGGGCTTTGTTAATGTCTATAGTTTGGTCTCCTATTATTGCTATTTGTGGGTGAGAGTTTTGCTCCCCATTGGTACCCACTAGCACCATTGTGGCATCTGGCTTTGTTATTGCTGGGTGGTGGTGAAAGTCCAGGAGTACTGAGGTCCTTTATTATAGCTTCTAATTTGGAAGTCTAATCTCTTCACTCGGCTTTGCTGGCATGGGAGAGGGTTGGCCACAGATTTTTCCAATGATATTTGGCTGGGATAATGCAGCTATTGTCTAAAAACTTTCTGCTTTGGTAGGTTGACCCTTTCAGCCAGGCTTTTCTTGCAGATATGTTTTTTCCCTATGCCTGAAGGTGTTTTCAGGTTTCTGGTTTCTTCAGCTCTTAAGTCTGGGCTATATGAGGCAAAAAGAAACCCAGAGATCTCACCATTATGTTATTCCTTAAGTCCAGAAGTCCTAGCTATTCTGCTTTCTTTTTTTAACCTTTCAGAGTCAGTCTTCTTATGTTCACTTTATATGTCATTTGCAGGGTTTTTAGTCATAGTTAGCAAGAAGAATAAGGAAATGTATATCTACTCTATCATCTCTCGTAAGTGAAAGTCTCTCCCCCTGTGTTTAAAATGCTGTGTGTTTATTGGTAGGTAGACAAAGATGAGCTAGGTTAGGGAGGACTTTGTAGGTTAAGAGGTTTCAACTAAATTAATAATCAACAGAATTCCATTGTAGAATTTGTAAAAGAGAACTGATGTGACCAAGTAGTGTCTAGAATTTTTTTTTTCCCCTGGCTGCAGTAGATAGTCTATAGGATTACTTATAAGGGGACCTAATGGGAGCCAGATAGTTAACTAGAAGCCATTACAGTAACCAGCTATGAGGCCTTAGATTTGGGTAGTGGAGCAGGTGGAAACAGAAAGCAGTGAATTCAAGTTATATTTTGTCCTTAATGACATCAATAAACATGTATTATACATCTGCTATAAATAAGGTAATGACAGAGATAATGAACATAAAAAGATGAAGACGACATGGAGTCCTTTCTTCAAGGAGTTTTAAACTAGCAGAGAAAATATGTGTATAATAATAGACAACTTGGTGAGAGGTTAGGAGATTGAATTCGGAGGTGACAGGAAGACTGATGCCATGGTAAAGGGGAATCACAAGGAGAGTAGCTTTTAGGAGGGAAATCAAGTTTTGGATATATTGAGTTTGATATCATGTTAGATATTTAGGTGGAAGTATTCTGAAAGCAGCTACTTGTTATAAGACTGAAATTTAAGTTAGAAGCAATTATTAGAATTAAACTATAGTTTTAGTAGAGAGTTCCTGTTGTGGCTCAACAATAATGAACCCAACTAGTATCCATGAGGACGCAGGGGTTAACAACCAGACTAGTATCTGTGAGGATAAGGGTTCGATCTCTGGCCTTGCTCAGTGGGTTGAGGATCCAGCGTTGCCATGAGCTGCAGTGTATGTTGCGGATGTGGCTCAGATCCGGTGTTGCTGTGGCTGTGGTGTAGGCCGGCAGCTTCAGCTCCAGTTCCATCCCTAGCCTTGGAACTTCCGTATGCTGCCGGTGTGGCCCCCAAAAGAAAATAGTTTCAATAAAATATTTTTTTCTCAAAGGCAGTTTTATAGAAGCTCTTTATCTTAGAATTTTAGAATAAATATACACCATGATTTATTGGAGCTTTGAACAGAACTCATCAAGGGGTGGAGAGAACATGGACTTCAGACTCAGAATCAACTAAGTTTAGACCCCAAACATGTCACTTACTCGTGTTTCATCTTAGAGCATAAGTTTCGCCTGTCAAATGGGATTCTAATGCTAAATAATTAATGCTATGATGTAGCTTATATAACAGTGTATTAAAATGCTTGACACATAGAAAAAATGTATTGAATATTGATTCTGTTTCCATTTATTGACCTTAAGTTTGTCCTGGAACTAAATGTCACACTTAAAATTTGTTCTGTACTTTTGTTTTCTTTGATGTAGTTCCTGTTTTGGGACCATTGATCATAGAAGATGAAAAATTGACCGAATTGACTGTTTTTGGTCTATGAATGCTCATTACGTGACAATTCAAAACTATATAATTTTTTTTTTTGTTATTTCTTTGGGCCACTCCCGCGGCATATGGAGGTTCCCAGGCTAGAGGTCGAATCGGAGCTGTAGCCACTGGCCTATGCCAGAGCCACAGCAACACGGGATCCGAGCCACGTCTGCAACCCACACCACAGCTCACCGCAACGCTGGATCGTTAACCCACTGAGCAAGGGCAGGGATCGAACCTGCAACCTCATGGTTCCCAGTGGGATTCATTAACCACTGCGCCACGACAGGAACTCCCAAAACTATATAATTTAATGGTATCACTGTTAAATACTTTACTTTCAGTTAACCTTTTTTTTTCTTTTTAGGGCCACAATTGTGGGAAGTTCCCAGGCTAGGGAGCAAATCGAAGTTGCACTTTCCAGCCTACACCACAGCCACAGCAATGTGGAATTCAAGCCGTGACTGTGACCTACACCACAGCTCATGGCAATGCCAGATCCTTAACCCACTGAGCGAGGCCAGAGATCGAACCCTTATCCTCACGGATACTAGTCTGGTTGTTAACCCCTTGAGCCGTAAGAGGAGCATCTCTCTTTCTTTTCCTATTATTTCTTATAATCTTCACAAGACTTACAACTATGTGAAATTATCTTGTTCTCTTAGTTATCAATACTTTTGTATCATCTATTTCATTCACCTTACAATCCAGATGTATATAAGCTATGTTGGGGTGAGAAGTGTGTCTGTCTTTTTTTTACTGATGTATTGCAGTTCCTGGAATAATGCAGGACACAGATCTACTACATAATCAATGGATGAACTGATGAATAAATTAATGAAAGATTGAATGAATGTATAAATGTCATTATCCTCTGCAGAAAGGGGTTAGCATATTAGTCTTTATAGTTCTGTGGACTGTATTTTGAGGCTTCAGTTAATTGAAACTTCTTTTTTTTTCTTTTCTTTTCTAGGGCTGCACCCACGGCATATGGAGGTTCCCAGGTTAGGGGTTGAATCGGAACTGTAGCCGCCAGCCTATGCCAGAGCCACAGCAATGCCAGATCTGAGCCGTGTCTGTGACCTACACCACAGGTCACGACAACACTGGATCCTTGACCCACTGAGCAAGGCCAGGGATCGAACCCACAACCTCATGGTTCCTAGTCGGATTCGTTAACCGCTGAGCCACGACTGGAACTCCAGTTAATTGAAACTTCTTAAAAATAATTCTTTCTTACTCATACATGCCATATTAATTGCTGAGGCAGGAACACTTTACCAGGTTCTCAATAGCTTGCTCTCCTATGGACAAAACATAAGTATTTTTCTTCTTTGTGTTTTCTTTAAGGCTGTGACATCACAGGTTTTTGGACATTAGACATCTCAGAGAATCTTACCTCTTAGCTCCTTACCCAGCAGGGTGAACAATGCACCCCAAGGGATGATGCTCTGTAAGAGCCCTGAGAGTCCCAGTTCTCCTCGGGAAACTAATTCTTGAATTGCACATGAAAGAGTGTTAAATCATGCCAAACAAAGGAACACCGTTTACCTAAAAATATGTGTGGCCACAATTACTGAAGCTTCTCTTCTAAAGGCTTCCCTTTCGATGTGATTTTTATTCAATATTTACTTTAAAGAAATAGCACTTGGAAAATGAAAACAAGAAATCTGAATGGTTTTCCTTTTCTTCATGAATAAAGATTTTTATCATTTTGTCATTTCTTTACAGGGGACTCTTTTACTTTGAAAATGAAATACTCAATAAAAGATGAAAAAGCTTATTAGACTTTGGGAAAAAGGAAGTAAACAGTTTTCTGGGATGAGTGACTTTATTGCTTTAACACATAACGATTTTTAGAAGAATTTATATTCTGCTTCTCTGGAAGGAGAGTGCAAAGCTGTGACTCATGTGTTTTCTCTAACAAATCTCTGCCTCTAACAAATGGCTTTGTTTGTTTGTTTGATGACCTTTGCTGAGAGCCTTTGATAATAAGGTTGAGAATTAAGACATCACCAGACAGTGGTGCACAGATGGGCTTCAGCTGATACTTTAGAAAAATAATATCTTCATCCTCCAGCTATTTCCCCATAAATCCAGCCACCTTGCTGTTTCAGAAAAAAACTACTTTTTAAAAATGCTGCTACTTTTTTCCATGATTTAAAATTGTCCTACCATTTCTTTCCTCCTAGTAATTGTATAAATAAAAAGCACAAAGTAGAAGGGGCTGAAATCTCAGGAAAAGAGCAATACTTTTTCCACATCAAACATGCTATCTTTTTTTGAGGGTCACTTTTAAGTTTCTGGAGAGCCTCTTTACATTTTTAGCATCACAGGTCTGAAAATGAATTAGTGGCTGCGTTGAGTCACCTCAAGAAATTAAGTTTCTGTGTTTGTGCAATCTTTGGGATTTGAGCACGAGGTTTCATTTTAGTTAGAAGGAAACCATACTACCAGAAATAAGGTTCTCCCTATCATTTTTTCCCAGGCCATTTCAGGTGATGAAACATAACTAATAAATCGGGAAAGAAAATACAACTACCTCAATTGCTCAAAGCTGTAAAGAAATTAGGGGAAGCTCAGAAAACTGATCGGTGGAGTTGAAAACCAATGTTTGAACCCTGTCCAGTCTCAACTGTGTTTCTTTATGGATGCGTGTATGTGAGGGTGTGTGCTATGAGAGAAACGATGTGAATAACCTCTATTCTATACGTAAATATAGTTTCCCAGAATGGCAGAATAAACAGTGATCTCTATGATTTGAGTTTAGAAGTTCTAGGTAAGACTCTCCTGCCCTTTTCCAAATTTCCTCTATCTGCCTAGATTCTGAGTTCTGACACCTTTTTAGCATGTGGCAAGGCTTTTAATTCTGCTCTTACAGTTCAGGATTTGCATTTGTAAAATCATATAGACTTAGGTTCAGGCAAGGGCATAAAACAGTATTAATACAGGTTCAAAGGGTAGTGGATTTCACATATGCTTAGTGACAACTATATGATGGACATGCTAACACTCATTTTCTCCTTTAAGATGTAAAATAACGTTGTAAATGAGATGGTGTTATCTTATTTTGCTCTGAGGATATTAAGATGAGAAATTAAATAACTTTTCTAAGGTCGTAGAGAGTCAGAATTGTTAGAAAAGGAAATCAAAGATGGATCTATCGGATTCTAGTGCCATAGATTCTGCCTGGACCTACTGCAGCACTGAGCTGGTTAGGAAATCTGGAATATCTATTGTAGGAAAAGAGAAAAGATTGCTGAATTAAAGGTAAGCTTGGTATGCGCCACAATTTTAAATAAATATTTATAGTCACTGAAGTTATTTTTTTGTTTGTTTTTTGTTTTTAATTCTTAAGCTTTATGACCAGATCTGTACTGGTGGTACAGCTCCCCTACTTTAAGCCTTCCATGAGTTGGCAAAAGCGCCATTATCACACACATCCGGTAGTTCTACGGTTGTGTTTGTGAATACCTCTTTAAAAGGCAATCCTGAATTCCAACAGCCTGACCTTGTGAGAATTCACAGGCGAAGTTTGCTAACATATCTCCTCACACTGAATTTTAAAAGTCTCTGATCTTAAAGATCATCTATAAAATGTGAGAAATGCTAAATATTCTTCACTTGATGCTGTACATAAACCTCGCTAAAATACCTTTCAATAAGTAAAAGGCAGTATTTTTGATATAGGTAATTTTAATGAAATTGGCATAGTTAAGACCAAAAAGATAAAGGGGACATTGTCAGTTTAGCTTCGGCTCATGCCTTAACAGGCTAGTGAACACAACTTGAAACACAGGTGAATCTTGCTCTGTTCTATGAGACAGGGAAGGGATCTTCTCAGTATTTAAATATATTAATATAACCAGTTATAGAAATCTAAATATAAAACCAATCTCCTATAGGTTCTGAGAAGGTATTCACCATTTTCCTGAAAAGTTTAACACTCCACATTCAAGTTTAACCATCTCTGTAGAAGGGAAAGACAGTGATAGTACTTGTTGAACTAGAATTAATATTAAAATTCAAACAGCTGACCATATTCATTTAGCCACCAACCAATCTTATTTCAATCAGGACCATCCAACAGAAACATTCCATCAGCCATACATGATCTGAATTCTAGAGTATGAGATCAATTTAAATATGGTACACATATAAAAGTCATGAGACACGTCGGTCTTGTAATAAATAAGGAGGTGGCCAACTTTTACTCATTAGTAGATTTTTTGAGATAAGCTATCAAGTCTTCCCTTTCTCCCTTCTTCTTAATGCCAGCGAAGATCATTTTTGTTCCAGGGATGTACTTCTTGGGATTCTCCAGGTTCTCCATCAGTGTCTCCTCTCCCCAGGTGATGCCTTTGTTCTTGTTGGCATCTGTGTAAGTGAATCCAGGAGCCTGACCTGTCTTCCGCCCAAAGAGACCACGGAGGTTTGGACCAGTCTTGTGCTTGCCTCCCTTTTCTACAGTGTGACACTGGGCACACTTCTGAACAAAAATCTTCTTGCCCTTCTCAACATCGCCCATTTTAAAATCGTTCTTTCGCCGAGCTCAACAGACAAACCACCACTCGCAGGCCTGACGTCCCGCTTTCTAGCAGTCACTGAAGTTATGTTTATATACTCTAAGCAATGAAGGGGTGTTTTAGAGTCTCAGAAGCTGTAGGTATATGTCCCACTGAGAAAGTTTATAAATTGTAATTCATTCCTCATATTTTAGTGTAACCTGTTACACAAAAGTTGGTTTTAAACATATTTGACTTTTTAATTTCTGAAAGGGTCTAGTTCATGGCTGTGAACATTTTAAGTGGTCAGTAGTTCACTGAATTTTGGTTTGGGGGCACCAACTGCCACCTTCATACACATACACTTGCATATTTATTTTGATAATTTACTTAATAATGTGTTTATATTCATATATGTATATTCCTACTCTTTAAGCAATCAAAATAGAATGCTGTGACTTCTCTTCACTGGCATGTGTACCTCTGATCTCATAGATGACCAATAATACCCCTTTGCTCTATGCTTCCATACTCACTTGTTTGTTCCCTCTGTGATCATTATCACACTTGTCATTACTGGTTTAACACCTATTCTCTCTACAAAACATCACTTCCATGAAAGCAAGGCCATGACTGTCTTGTTCACTGCTGTATCATCAGCCCTTTAACAAAATGAGTAATATATAATAAGAGCTTAAGAAGTAGTCAATGAATTGAAATGAAATTGAAATTCAGTATTCTCTTTGTAAGGCAACTGTCCCTGAGATGAACTACACATTAAGCAATGGTAAACTAAAACTATGTTTCTAGGCAATATCTTAGAAGCCAATGATGGACAAGAAAGTTATATGTGTGTATATATATATGCATATATGTCTATATGTTATAAAGATGCTTCAAAAAGTAATTTGCTGAAATCTAAGTTTTGCTTAGGATTATCTCATAGTTGTAATATTACGCATTCTTTTTGAAAATATTTTTGATAGGCATTCTATTAGATGCTAAGGATTCAAAGATAAATACGAGACTAGTAGGGGAATTAACTCTTTAGAAGCTCAGAAGGCTTTTATGAAAATGCACATTACTTAGATCAGTGGTCTTCAAGTTTTGGGTTGTGTATCCCAAGGAGTACTTTGAAAATACGTATGTGCCCCTTTGTACATTTTAAAATAAACATTTTAAATAACAAATAACATTTCATTATAATTTTTTAATCAAGGTATAGTTAATTTACAATGTTGTATTAGTATCAAGTGTACAGCAAAGTGAATCAGTTATATATATATATACACATATCTTTAAAATATCTTTTTCTATGCATATAAAACACGTAAAACATCAGTAGAATCTAAATATCATGAAACTTTAATATTCACAACCAGCTAGTTAATAATTACATTAGCAAGATTTTCCTTAATACTTAGCAGTTTTATATCATGTCTTTTGATCTTTAACCTCATCTAAATTTCATGTACTCTGGAGAATTTTTTTTAATTTAATTTATTTAATTTATTTATTTTGTCTTTTTAGGGCTGCACCTGTGACATATGGAAGTTCCCAGGCTGGGGTCAAAGTTGATCTGCAGCTATTGACCTATGCCACAGCCACAGCCATACAGGATCCAAGCTGCACCTGCAAACTACACCATAGCTCATGGCAACGCTGGATCCTTAACCCATTGAGCAAGGCCAGGGATGGAGCCTGCATCCTCATGGATACTAGTGAGGTTTATAACACCCTGAGTCACAACAGCAACTCTAGCACCTTAATTTAAATTTTACTCCTTAAACTCAACCCAAAAACTTTTGAACTGATAACAAATTCAGCAAAGTAACAGGATATAAGATTAACATTTCAGAAATCAGTCACATTTCTGTATACTAACAATGGAATATTAGAAAAGGAATACAGAAATACAATACCTTTTAAAATTCACCCCAAAAACTCAAATACCTGGGGATACACCTGACCAAGGAGGTAAAAGACTTACATGCCGAGAACTATAAAACATTAATCAAGGAAGTTAAAGGAGATGTAAAGAAATGGAAAGGTATTCCATGCTCCTGGGTTGGAAAAATTAATATTGTAAAAATGGCCATACTACCCAAAGCAATCTACAGATTCAGTGCAATCCCTGTCAAGTTACCCATGACATTTTTCACAGAACTAGAACAAACAATCCAAAAATTTGTATGGAACCACAAAGACCCAGAATTGCCAAAGCAATTCTGAGAAACAAAAACCAAGCAGGAGGCATCTCTCTCCCAGACTTCAGGCAATATTACAAAGCCACGGTCATCAAGACAGTGTGATACTGGTACCAAAACAGACAGACCGACCAATGGAGCAGAATAGAGAACCCAGAAATAAACCCAGACACCTATGGTCAATTAATCTTTGACAAAGGAGGCAAGAGTATAAAATGGGAAAAAGTCTTTTCAGCATGTACTGCTGGGAAACCTGGACAGATGCATGTAAATCAGTGAAACTAGAACACACCCTCACACCATGCATGAAAATAAATTCAAAATGGCTGAAAGACTTAAATATAAGACAAGACACCATCAAACTCCTGGAAGAGAACATTGGCAAAATATTCTCTGACATCAACCTTACAAATGTTTTCTCAGGTCAGTCTCCCAAAGCAACAGAAATAAGAGCAAAAATAAACCAATGGGACCTAATCAAACTGACAAGCTTTTGCACAACAAAGGAAACCAAAAAGAAACCAAAAGTACAGCTTACAGAATGGGAGAAAATAATTTCAAATGATGCAATGGACAAGGGCTTAATCTCTAAAATATATAAACAATTTATACAACTCGACAGCAATAAAGCCAACCACCCAAATGAAAAATGGGCAAAGGACCTGAGGAGACATTTTTTCCCAAGGAAGATATACAGATGGCCAACAAGCTCACGAAAAAATGTGCAACATCCCTGATTATTAGAGAAATGCAAATCAAAACTACCATGAGATACCACCTCACACCAGTCAGAATGGCCATCATTAATAAGTCCACAAATAAATGCTGGAGGAGATGTGGAGAAAAGGGACCCCTCCTGCACTGTTGGTGGGAATGTAAACTGGTACAACCACTCTGGAGAACAGTGTGGAGGTACATTAGAAATCTATACATAGAACTACCATATGACCCAGCAATCCCATTCTTGGGCATATATCTAGACAAAACTCTACTTAAAAGAGACACATGCACCCGCCTGTTCATTTCAGCGCTATTCACAATAGCCAAGACATGGAAACAACCCAAATGTCCATGGATAGATGACTGGATTAGGAAGATGCAGTATATATACACAATGGAATACTACTCAGCCATAAAAAGAAGGACATAATGCCATTTGCAGCAACATGGATGGAACTAGAGACTCTCATGCTGAGTGAAGTAAGTCAGAAAGAGAAAGACAAATACTGTATGATATCACGTATATCTGGAATCTAATATAGGGCACAAAGGAACCTTTCCACAGAAAAGAAACTCATGGACTTGGAGAATAGACTTGTGGTTGCCAAGGGGAAGAGGGAGGGAGTGGGATGGTTGAGGAGCTTGGGATTAATAGATGCAAACTATTGCCTTTGGAATGGATTAGTAATGAGATCCTTCTGTGTAGCACTGGGAACCATGTCTAGTCACTTATGTTGGAGGATGATAATGTGTGAAAATAGAATGTGTACATGTACGTGTAACTGGGTCACCATGCTATATAGTAGAAAAAAAATTGTATTGGTTAAGTAACTATTAAAAAATAATAATAAAAAAGAGAAGGAAAAAAGTAATATATTTTACTCTTTAAATTAGAGGCACCTTGTTTAACCTGATACACTCAGAAAAGTTGGAATTGCTAACCTAGCTGATTCAGTTTATGGAAAATATCTACCATTAGTCCTAATCAGAAAAAAACAAAAATCCTCATTGTCAAACTAATCAAATTAAATTTTTTTATTATAAGAAAAAGTCTAACTTTATTTTTCAGTTTAAATAAACAATCATCTTGCTTCTGAATTCTAATTCTAAGAGGAGTAGATGGATAAGACTCAAATTTTTCTTGACTAGGTTGTACCCCAGATGATAAAGGGATTCATTGCTCTTAATATTTCTTACCAATGCTCCATTTGTTTTTCACACACAGGGTTCTCCCTCAGGAGAAATACATGTGAAATGTTAGAAAGGAGAAATTGAATAGCATTCTGATGTTAGTGTTTTCTCTAGCAAATCAGTTTTAGAAAAGAGAGCAGGAACTTTGAGATCTCAAGATTAATTATCCTAAAAATATTGTTACCTTTTCTCCTTGGTGATCTTTCATGTGATGTTGTTTGCACATTTCTAGCTTGTGTGACTAGCATAAAATTACAATTTATAGGTGAATGAGTGATATTAGAACCCAAGTATAACCCCAAAGTTCAAGAATTTAACTGTTCTGCTATATCTTATGTTTTGTGACATCACAGAAGAAAATGAATGAGTATCTGTAGAAAAACCTTTGATATAAAATTAGGAGATACTTCTCTTTCTCTCTGTCTCTCTGTTGCTCTTTTTCCCTCCCTCTCTCCATCCCTCCTTCTCTCTTTGTGTGTGTGTCTTCTTTCTACTTTTCTTTTATTTTTGTAGAATGGAGGAAAGACCATTACAAAAGGAGTAAAAAAGTAGAAATGGCATGAAGCCTAACTTCAGGGTCCTTTTTAGATGTATTGGTTTTAGGAAATAGCATCTGAATTTGAATAACTTTAATAATCCCATGGCTGCCTACAAGTCTTCATGCATTTCCAGGGCTTTGCATGACCTAGATTGAACATCACTGACACAAGAGGAGAAATCATCCCTGAGACAAAGTAAGATGTTGGCCATAGTCTTTCCTCTTTAAGACAGAAATGGTTCTCAGAGTAACCTGTCATCACTCTGAAGAGAGTAATTCTACAGCATGGTGGGTAAATTTTGATAGAGTAGGTGTAGTGGTTGAGAGAAAAGTAACTCATGATTATTAAACCATCAGGCCTTGATGATTGGAAATATCAAGGGCATAGCCTGGAAAAAAAAAGAATAAAGTAGAATCCATAGTGGGTCCTTGGAAACCAATACAGCTGTACTGAACTAGGAAATTTTATGCCATAATCTGCTATACAGCATGTGTGGTTATGCTATAACCAGCCCATATAATGCCCAGTGAAGTCTTGGTTATGTTTTAATTTTAACCTAAATGTATTCTTGAAAATTAAAAAAAAAAAGATGAGTATCTAGACAAAGTTCTCAATGCTATTCAGCAGGATCTCCTTGTAAATCTATTCTAAGTTGTGTCTGATAAGCCCAAGCTCCCGATCCCTCCCACTCCCTCCCCCTCCCATCAGGCAGCCACAAGTCTCTTCTCCAAGTCCATGATTTTCTTTTCTAAGGAGATGTTCATTTGTGCTGGATATTAGATTAAATAAATAAATAAAAAAGGCAAATATTACAAAAAAAAGATGAAAGAAAATGCAACTAAGGAAAAATAGAAATGCAAAACTTCATCTTTATTAACTTTGAATTATTTCAATCAATTTTCTGCTCTTAAAATTGGTCTTATTTCACCTCCCTGTCCCCATGCTCATAATTTTATTTCTATGGCTAATCAGTCTGCCATAAAGTATGTACACTGTGTTATGTGCAAGCAACTCTGCTTACTGCTGTTTGGCCTCTAACTTTAAGCACTGAAAGCACATATTTCTCAGTATGTGAGTGGACCAGGATGGTCATCCTGGCTTCTCATTACATAAAGCCTTAACTTCACCAGAAGCAATAGATAGAGATGCTATTTATATGTTACTTTTCAGTCATAGCACATGACCTTTTCTCTCAGACCTTTTCCTAAAGTTGACCCTTTCCTGAATCTCATGCAAATGAAAACAACAACTGGTAACAGAGAAATTTTATTACCTTCATTTACTTCAATGTGCTTTAACATTGGTGGAGTTTGGATAAATGTCTAAAAGAAAAGACAGAAGAGGCAATCTCATGAAAAGCTCATGCTTATGCCCATGGAACATGTGACTTGGCCTGGCACTCTTATTTCGCATACAGATTTCTGAGCAGGGTGGTAGAAGAATGTCTTCTATATCAGGTCTTCCAGCTTGGGCAGCTGGAAAAGAAGCTAACAAAAGAATCCCTCAGAACATGATTCTCAGTTTCACTTATTCGGAGTTAAAGGTAGGTTGCGCAGTAGGTTAGCAAAACAGCCTATAACCAGATCAGTGACCCCAGTGAGACCCTGTCATTAAAACTTTAGTGTTGAGCCTGCAAGCCTCTGTTCCTCTGATTAGGCAATTTACTCCCTTTCCACTCCTCTGTCTGCCAAAACATTCAGTTGCAAAATGCTTTCTAATTCTCTAGACTCATAAAATGTTGTTCTGAGGAAAAGAAAAGGAGAATGGATTATTTCATTTAACAACCCATCATGATGCAATCAGAAAACATGAGGGATTCATGGATAATATTAAAAAGAGACAAAGGCAACAGATTTCATTTAGATGGGCAGAAGGGCACAGACCCCTGCTGAGTCCTGAAAGCCCAAGATACACGCCTTTCTCCTCAGTGTTTTTCATCACAATGATTGCTTATATCAGTTAACGTGACGGGTGGGGGGACAAACCAGAGCTGCACTCTCATCTAACTGATTATTTTGAAGGTCTTAAAGTAACTCTTCAGTGCCTCAGTTTCCACATCTGTGTGGGATGGATACTAATTCTTTCCATTATCTTGCAAGTTTGTTTTAATGCAGCAATTGGGGAATATTTTGAAGTATTTTGTAAGCATGTAAATCAAATGATGCTACCTGTTATAAATTCTGACTTTGTTTTTTAATGCCGATCTGGCTATGTTGGTGGGTTATTATTAAATATAGTCATCTGCAAATACCATATGATATCACTTATACCTAGGATCTGATATACAGCACAATGAACATTTCCATTGAAAAGAAAATCATGGACATGGAGAACTGACTTTTGGTTGCCAAGGGGGAGGGGGAAGGAGTGGGATGGACTGGGGGCTTGGGGTTAATAGATGCAAACTATTGCCTTTGGAATGCATAAGCAATGAGATCCTGCTGTATAGCACTGGGAACTATGTCTAGTCAATTATGATGGAGCATGATAATGTGAGAAAAAAGAATGTATACATGTATATGTGACTGGGTCACCTTGCTGTACAGTAGAAAATTGACAGGACACTGTAAACCAGCTATAATGGAAAAAAATAAAAACCATTAAAAATAAATAAATAAGTAAATAAATATGGTCATCTGTACTTATACTTCTTGTTTAAGGATGGTAAGTGATTAAAAAATTATTCCAGGGTAATATTTAATGGAACCCAATGAGGTATTTCTAGTCATATATTTTATGAAAATTCCTAGAGACTTCATTCCTGTTCTCATTAGAGATGATAGGATGTTTAATTTTCTAAACCAGTATGGGAAATCACATAGAAACACCAAAATAGTATGTGCTATAGAATCTCAGATGTGTGTCCTTCTCATCTGATCTAGATGAACTATAGCTAGGGTCCTGACCAAAAATTTGCCTGTATTTTGATCCCTGAGTGTAAAAGATTTCCCAGCAATTTGTCTTAATAATGCAAGTAAAATCCACTAACATTGTACTTGTTAATTTGATTAAATGATAAGCCTCGGCACCTCTGAGATGCCCTAGTGCCTATGGAGAGTGCATGATAGTGAGGAGATGAGGTCAACTTACAGAACATACAAAACATAGATAATGAGCAGGGGAGAAACACTGCTGGGAGAGATGACAAGGTATCAGTGTGTGAAACATGTTTCCCTTTCCTAAGACTAACAGCATTCTGAACTGCTTTATATAAGCCGTAACCTTTCTTGCAAGGGGGTCTGTAAAAATAAGTGCTTTTGTGACCCTCATTCATGATGGTTCTATAAATCAAGAAAATGTCTTCAACAATGGAAATGTCTTATCTGCTTATGACCCATGTTCAATGGACTTTATTTCTCATGCTTTTGAAATCATTTTGCTCCTTTCTTGCCTGGCTTTGGAGACTCTGGATGTAACATTAAATTGTGAAATATTAGGGAGAATATTAGCAGCAACTGTGTTATTTTTAACAGTGCAATGAAATATTTAATGTTTTGTGACCGACTCCTTCAGATGAAATTTTAACACGAAGTAAAATCTGAACATATACTGTATTTAAAAACATATACTAGGGAGTTCCCATTGTGTTTCAGCAGTAATTAACCCAGCTAGTATCCATGAGGATGTGGGTTCAATCCCTGGACTTGCTCAGTGGGTTAAGAATCTGGTGTTGCCGTGAGCTGTGGTGTAGGTCACAGACGTGGCTCAGATCCTGCGTTGCTGTGGCTCTGGCGTAGGCCAGCAGCTGAAGCTCTGATTTGACCTCTAGCCTGGGAACTTCCATATGCTGCATGTGCAGCCCTAAAAAATAAACAAACAAATAAATCATATACTATATTATAATGGAAGTTTTAACAGTGCAGTTTGTTTGACAAAGTCATAATTTGTCCTGCCTGCCAGTTGCTCCACAATAAGGGACAGTGGGAATCAAGACACAGGTGTGTACTTAATTGCTTACCTGATTTGCTCTTAGATATTGTGTAAAAATAGCATTTCTCTCCATTGCCATGTTTTCTGTCTCTAAGGGGGAAAATACACTTGTATACTTTCTCTTTTGACACATTATATATACTATGGAAGAAATGGTTAGGGTGTGAATGTAGATACCAAAGTGACAACTTCTTTTTTTTTTCCTGTTAACTTTTCCAATACCAATAAGCCTTCCTATCAACATAAACTCAGATGTTGGTGAGAAGAAAATTTTGAAGGATATTTAAGAAGAGTGAAAAATGAGATGGGCATGTTGATGAGGCAAGCATTAAAATATATACAGATATACAGACAAAAGAAAAAACTGAGAGCATTTTGAGTAAGACATATCAGCACTGGTATGTATTTGACTCCTGGCCTTGATTAAAAAGAAACAAAACACAGGACTAGGCTAACAAAATTTTAAAAACACATATTCAGGAGTTTCCTGATGGCTCAGTGGGTTAAGGATCCAGTGTTGTCACTGCCGTGGATCAGGTCACTGCTATGGTGCAGGTTTGATTCCTGGCCCAGGAACTTACACATGTTGTGGGCACAGCCAAAAATTAAAAAAAAAAATTAAAAATAAAAAAATAACATATTCAGCATCCACAAAAAATTATGCTATAATCCCAAGAATCCAAAATATAAACATGTTAGCCAACCTCAAGAGCAATAAGTCCCATTGAGTATTAATGGTTTTGTAGGAGGAAACAGAGGAAATGAAAGTGACTTCTGATGACCTTTACAGCAGGGAAACCTATGCATCTATCCCAGTTACCATGGGAAGTTCAGTGGGCCAAATTCAGGAAAGTAGTCTAAACCGAGAGGAACATCCCGAGGTTCCAAGGTATTCAGGAATTACTGTAGAAGGTCTACTGAAAGGTTAGTTATTATAGGTTGGACTGGACAAGCAAACTCTCAAACTAGATGCTCTTTCCCAGTACCAAGGCCTACAATATGGAAATACCACTGAGACTAGAATCTGACCTGAAAAAGATAGAAACCATAGAAACAAATAGGAAAAAAACTGGAGCAAGGGTGCAAAGGAGGCAGGGTCCCCAAATACTCAAGAATGTATTTTCTAATCTTTTACTGTACTAATAGGAGAGTCCAAAGTTATAAACATTAGAAAACTATTCTGTCCAGCTTCCTCTGCTGGTAGTGTAGGAAACATCTTGCTAAAATATAAGCAGTGTTAAAGGGTTACAGTTAAATGACATCCAAAATTTTAGAAGATAATAATCAGAACAAAGATTTGTATAAACGATGGAAGTCTTTTAATATAAGCTAAAATATTTAAGACAATGAAAGCTGTAAAAGAGGAAATAAATCAATGAGATTTAGATTGACACAGGTGAGATAAAGGAGATGTTTGTTGAAAAGGAAGGTTTCTAAAACAATTTGACATAACTCATGAAAACTAAAAATAAAATATAAAATCATTTGGGAAATAAGATCAAACTATAATTCAAAAAAGAGTAAATAAATACCTCAGATAAGGCCCTTAAATAAGGGCCTAAATACAAAATAGAATATGTTAAATATTTTAAGATAATTGGGGAAAAGGTATTAATGACTTATGGATAAAGAAGATCAGCAAGAACATGAATTATATGTATGAAATGATTCCTACTATATGAACCCAAGCAACAGGACAAAACTAATCCAAAAACTTATAAGTTCAATAAAAAAATACTGAGTCATCTTCAATTTCCTTTATCAGTGTTTTGTGGTTTTCAGAGTATAGGTCTTTCATCTCCTTGGTTAAGTTTGTTCCTGAGTATTTTATTTTTTGATGTGGTCTTAAACAAGATGGGTGTTTTGCTTTCTCTTTCTGATAGTTCATTATTAATGTATGGAGAAGCATTAGATTTTTTAATCTTATATTCTACAACTTTACTCAGTTTATTAATTATAATAGTTTTTCGGTGGAGCTTTTATGGTTTTCAATGTATAGTATCATGTCATAAGTATATAGTGACAGTTTTACTTCTTCCTTTCCAATTTGGATGCCTTTTATTTTGTTTTCTTGTCCGATTGCTGTCACTATGACTTCCAATACTATAGTGAATGGAAGTGGCAAAAGTGGGCATCCTTGTCTTTTCCTGATTTTAGTGGAAAAGCTTTCAGCTTTTTAATCTTTACTATGATATACATTGTGGGATTTCCATAAATAGCCTTTATTATGTTGAGATCTATTCCTTGTATACCAATTTGCTTAGAAATTTTTTTAATGAATTGTTGAATTTTGTCAAATACTTTTTTCTGCATCTATTGAGATGATCATGTTATTGTTACCCTTTTTGTTAATGTGGTGTATCACTTTGATTGATAATCATTAATAATTTCAAGTAAATCTTCTGTGGTTGAAATGTCCCACAGCAGAAATATAAAAAAAGAAAAACAACATTGTCCTTCTATTCCCAAATCAGGCATGAATTTTAGTCAATGAATCACTGAGCACCAACAAAGCAAAACGGTGGCTGGAAATTACACTGTTATTGCTATCTGAGCAAACTGCCCAGTAGATACATGACTTTATTTCCTGCATTCCCTTGACTTTTAGGCATTAGCATATTTTGCATTCCCTAGACCTTTAGTTTATTATCCATAGAGATCTGATCCTAGTTTTAAAATATTTGTCTTTGCTCATGCTGCAGTTTCAAAGTTCACAAAGGTTATCACTGATGCCAGTCTTACTTGCAGTAATCAATATAGTCAATTCTGGACCTCCTTTTCTTTTTGAAGGAATCTCTTCTACATTTTAGTAAGAAATTCTGTTCATTCTAACTTAATAGATCTTCTTTATTGATCCTTGAAATATAAGCATTATTGAAGAGCTTAAACGCAGGCAATCCCACTGGTCAGGCATTGTAAGACAACAGAAGCCAAGTAAAGAAATAGTTTTACCAAGATTCAAAAAGTGTAGTCTGGAATTCCTGTCATGGCTCAGTGGTTATCGAATCCAATTAGGAACCATGAGGTTGCATGTTTGATCCCTAGCCTTGCTCAGTGGGTTAAGGATCCGGTGTTGCCCTGAGCTGTGGTGTAGGTCGCAGACACAGCTCAGATCCCACGTTGCTGTGGCTCTGGCCCTATTGGCCCCCTAGCCTGGGAACCTCCACATGCTACAGGTGCGGCCCTAGAAAAAAAAGACAAAAAAAAAAAGGGTAGTCGGAAAAATTCAAGATGACAGAAATGTCGTGTTTGGTTATTTAATTTTGGATAGAGAAATGATAGATTTTGGGGGTGGGCAGTGGGTTCTTATTGCTGAGACCCAACAATTTTCAGCATTCAATAAATAATTATAGAATGAAAGAAAAATGCAAGATAACTAACAGTACCATATGTTGAAGAGAGAGATTGTATATAAGTACAGATATCCATTGAACTTTTTATTTAGATAATCCTCAAGTGTTTCAATAAATGTATGTTGAAATAAAGTGAACTAGTGAGATCACTAGGATGGTGGGAGTGGAGAGATAATCGCATTAGATTGAGGAATGATAGGGTTAAAAAGAGACGTTTTTAATAGACTAAAATCATCTAATAGGTCAACTTCTCATCCAAGAAGATATACTCTCAAGATATTTATTAAATTTATGTATAAATACTCAGCTCCAAGTCCATTTTCTTTGCAAAGCTTTCTTAAACTCCCTCAGCGAAACAGATTTTTTCCTCTGATCTACCAAAAATAATTGCTTATTGCTATTTTTCTTGTTCCATCCTGCCTTATATGCCTTAATATGCTATTTAGCATCTAACAAGTAGATACTGTTTTGTGTGTGTGTAATATATGCATTTAACACTAAATGTAGGAGGAAATAAGTTAAAGATATTTCATATCTACTAAAAGTTTTCCTAATTTTAAGGGCTTCAGATAGGAAAACCTACAGATTCACTTAAAGTAAATGTAAATGAAATAGCTCATGCTTCTAATTATTTCCTTGTTCACAAGAAAGCTCAATAACAATTGGTAAGATCCTATGAAAGAGGCTGCTAGTTGCCAACCAATTGTCCATTCTTGCTTTCTTCAGTATTGTTTGGAATGGCAGTACCCAGTAAAAACCAACTATAACTCGCAGGGTTTTTTGTTTTGTTTTGTTTTTTGTTTTTTGGCTATGCCTGAGGGTTGTGGAAGTTCATGCACCAGGGATCAAACCTGTGCCACAGCAGTAATCAGAATGACAGCAGTGACAACACCAGATCCTTAACCTACTGAGCCACCAGGGAATTCCCTCAGTTTCTTTTTCATAAATAGTCTGCATGAAATATAGGAATGAGTTTGATGGCTTCCAATTATAAGATTAATAAGTTTTGGTGAGGCAATGTACAACTTGGTGACTATAGTTAGGACTACTATATTGTTGGAGTTCCCAGGGTATAGCAGGTTAAGGACCCAGCCTTATCTCTGTGACAGTGCAGGTTCAATCCCAAGCCAAGGGCAGTGGGTTAAGGCTCCATTGTTGCTGCAACTATGGTGTAGGTTGCTGCTGCAGCTCAGATATGATCCCTGGGCTGGGAACTTCTAGATGCCATGGGTGTGACCAAAAAAAAAAAAAAAAGAATAGAAGAGAATATTGTATATTTCAAAGTTTCTAACGAGAATGTCTTAAAAGATATTAACACGAGAACAATAAAATTGTAATAATGTGAGGTAATGAATATATTAACTAAACATTGTGCTAGTCATTTCACAGTGTATACACATATCAAATCAATATGTTGTGCACCTAAAATTAATTAATTGCTGAATGTTAATTCTCTCAAAAGAAAGCTGGGGGAAAAGTCTGATGGAGCTGCTAAGAAAATTAAATTTGTTTTTCCTCCTGCTTGAGCTATAGATATGATGGTTGGAACTCCAAAACCATCTTGTATCTACAAGGTAAACTTGAGGATAGAAGCTAAATACAAAGGATGGAGAATTATTTTATGCAAAAGGAAAATAAACACTATCATGTTTAAGCCACTATATTGAGAGGGCTCTTTTATTATCAGTTGAATGTAATTTTTGACCAATATACTCACCATGTATTTAAAGACATTCTAAATCAATTGTATATTTCTTAGAGTGATGACTTTCAGTTCTTTAAACCTTAACTGTCATTAAATTACTGGCAACCAGCATTTCTAGGATGAACCTATCCAAATTTCTCATTTTGAGGACTGCTATGTAGAAATATAAAAATATCAGGCATCTCTAGCATAGGAAGAAATGAGTAAAACTATATATAATGAGGGTATAATTATAATGGTATGTAGAGTTAGTTATGTTATTTGTCATCCCAAAATACAAGAAACATTGTGTAACCCCTAAAGACTGGGAGAAACAGTAATACATTTTTTAAGATGATGACATCAAAATAACTGAAATTTCACTAACATATATTGAGTCTTGGGGATTGAATAGAAGCAACATGAGTTTTGTTCATGGTTACAAATCTCATATTATTTCCTTTCAGTGGAAGAGATCAGAATTTTACCAGCTGTTTCTAAGTACCTCTCCTCACAGAGCATTCAAAAAGATTTTTGCATGTCTAAATTTTGTTGTTGTAGTTTGAAGTTAAGTAGATTTTTCTATACTGAAAAATAATAAAACTGCCCTCTGAAAATATGTAATTTTTTTTCATTAAATCAGATTAGCCAGCTCATGGATTAGTTGGCATTTAAGAAATTTTATATAATAATCTTTTAGACTTTACACAAAGTATGAGAGAGGAAGTAAAACAGAGGAGAGGGATAGGGAAAGAAAAAAATTTCCTGTGCACTTGAGATAATAAATATACATTCAGAAAAGAGTTTTATCAGTGATAATGCCTGGTCAAAATTAGATTTGCTTCTTTAGGTTCGAACTATTTTTATAGGGTCATTGAGGAGTCAGTGAAATCTGCTAATGATTTTCATGTTTTTAACAAGGATGACATGGTTCTATTTCTATTAGTGGTCATGCATTTGGACTTAAATGTTAAACATATTTTAATATCCCATTTGATGTAGGTCACTTAGGCTTCATTCTTTCAATTTGCAAGGCAGTTCTCAGAATAATCCTTCTGAATCTGCCTCAGCAAGCAATTTTCTGAGAACTTTTTCTGTGCTCCAGTGGGCAATGTTGGTGTTTTTAGCATTCCCATGGAAATATCTTTTATTTTCTTGGAATTTTAAGTTTAAAATCTTTGGAAGAAAATAGAAAAATTGTATAAAGTGAGAGTTGAGGTTACCAGCTGGGAAAGACAGAGGCAGGCGGGGGGTAGAGGTAGGTGGATGGGTTCAAGCCTGCTGCAATTTCAGGGAGGGAGTCTTCCTAAAGAACCAGTGTAAGTAGATTTATGTTTTCTTGCAGCTTTTTTTTTTTCCTGTTCCCATTTTGCAAAGTGGGAAAAGTTTTGTTTTTCAGTTGCAAAGAACTCGTCTATAAAACTGAAGAATTAGAGGTTAAAGTGCATAGTTACAGTGTTTAGTTTTCTTTTGAATGGTTTGCATTTTGCAACAGATTGTTTACTCCAAACTTGTTTACCTACTGATCCTTAAGTATAATGCCATGACTTGAGCATGGAGCCAAAGCTCCTTTTTCTCAGCTTTCATACAGCAGTTTTTCAGTGTCAGTTATCAGCAATGCAGCTTGTCAAATGCATAGCTGAGTTTACAATTTGGGGACAAATCAGAAAGAATTCTGAGGTGTTTATTCTTATCAGGATGGGTTAGTTATGCTTGAATAGAGTCAAATGAAGCCTGAAAATCACTAAGCACAAACTAGTACCTTGAACTGACATATTCCATCAAATAAACAAGTCATTTTTATCTATTGTTATATCAAGGAGTGGGAGAGTAGGAGAAACTCTAGATTTGGACCTCTAGGTCCTGGATTCAAGTTCGAACCCTGCAACTTATCACCTCCATAACCTTTATATTTATTGAGTTTTTTATGTGCCAAACATTGTTATAACTTCTTTACATGGAATATCTCAATTTTCTCAACAGCCTTTTGAAAAACATACTGCAGTCATTTCCAAGCAAGGGGAAAAAAGCTGTGACTAACAGAGATTAGATAACACTCTCAAGAGCACAGAGATCACAAATCCTAAAGTTGGAGTTTGCCCTTGGGAATTTGTCCAGTCTGTCCCCAGAACTCAGCCTTTTAACTTAGAGGTCACAAAGTAATTTGTAAAATTTTAAAGCCTGCAGTAAGGTAAAGGGGTAGCATTTTTACTATAAAAGCTTGACCTGTGTAACTGTCAATTGGGTAATTACTGAGACTGGTTGATAGAGGTGGGAAGACCTTCAACTGGGAGGCCTTTTGGCTGTTCAACCAAGTTTCCTTGCATTACTTACAAGGCCTGAGGCAAAAGATTGGACTAGTGCCTTTTTGACCTATTGATGATTCCACCTTGAAACATGTTCTTATTCTTCAGAGTATCCAGCGGAATATAAAAGATAAGGTCTTTTTAGGGCTGCACCCACAGCATATGGATGTTCCCAGGCTAGGGGTCTAATTGGAGCTATAGTTGCTACAGCCACAGCAATGCCAGATCCGAGCCGTGTCTGCAACCTACAGTTCAAGGCAATGCCAGATCCTTAACCCATTGAGCAAGGCCAGGGATCAAACCAGCATCCTCATGGATACTAGTCAGATTTGTTTCCGCTGAGCCACGACAGGAACTCTGTAAAAGATATTTTTGATAAAGGTATTTGATCAAAGTATGGGAGTTAGTACTATTCTCAGCACAATTCATATCTGAAAGGGAAAGAGAATAATTAGGTTAATAGCACACTTTCTATATTCTCATTGTTCCAAAGACCATGGTATTTTGTTTGTATATTGCTATTAAGGGTATTAAGTTTTGCATAATACTACCCTCAAAATTTCAAATTGCTTTCCAAGTTGCACTTTATGCTTTGGCTTTAGATGCATTACTGTGATCTAGTATCTATGCGCTAATTTTCTCATTAATTAGTACACCCTTGGCATCTGGCACCATATGCTACAAGGTTCAAAAAAAATTACCGTAGCATAACTTTATTACTGCAAATCACAACACTGCTGATGCATGATTTACTGAGCACAGTGATATTTGACAGAAGCTTCAAACAATTATTACAGCATGTTTAGTATGCACTTCATCAAAGCCTTATGAATAGTCTCAGAGGTGGTAACCAAAATAGTTATTCTGAAGGAACATTAAAGCCACAACAAATATGGTCAACAATTTCAGTGAATAAGTACTCTCCAGATGATTTTTTTTAAATGTTTGTATCAATGTTTTCTATATAGTCTTGTTAAAATGATGCCCTCTGAAATATAAGCTCAGTCACAGAAATGACTTAATACACTTCTAAAAATGTTTAATTCCAATTTTTTACATCTCTTTATTTAATATGTATTTAGACACATTTCTTAAAAATATGCTTGATATTAATTTCTTTTCCCCAAATATTTGTTAGACTTTTTCTACACGTGTGTTTCCATATGCTTCTAGGAGACTCTACTTTCATCCTTGTTTTTTGGATATGGATGTCTTCAGTTGGGATTGATTGGATGTGGTTTCTAATTGGCAAGTTACAAAGTTGTGAAGAGGCAAGACTAAATGATGGCACTATATTGCGAATCAAAATTCCCTGATAAACTGTTTGGTGTTTCGGTGACTTGAGCCTTTCCCCAGCCAGAGTCACTTATCTCCTGAATGTATGTTGTAGTTTATCCACCTTCTTATTTGGTGTTAGAATGGGAGTATTATTCCTCTGTGTATTTCTGTATACTAAGGAGAAGTGCAACTACCTATTTAGCAACTTTGAAACAAAGTCTTTTAAAAATTTTTATTTATTCATTTATTTAGTCTTTTGGGGGGCCACCCATGGCATGTGGAGGTTCCCGGGCTAGGGGTTTAATCGCAGCTGTAGCCGCCAGCCAGCCTCACAGCCACAGCAATGTGGGATCCGAGCCGCATCTGTGAACCTGCACCACAACTCACGGCTTGCGTCCTCATGGATACTAGTCAGGTTCGTTAACCACTGAGCCACGAAGGGAACTCCATCTTTAAGAAAGTTTTTAAATCCTTATAAAAGAATAGATTTTATAGAAGTAAGTGGTCTTAGGAAATAACGGAATTGACCTTGTTAATTTTATTGGTGAGAGAAATGAAATCCAATGAGATTCAATGAATTGTCTAGTTATGCACCCCAGAATGACAAATTTGGGACTGAAATCTGGATCTGGTGCGTCTGACAGTTCTCTTTGGACTATTTCAGAGTTTTATTGTTCACTAAGAAAAGATGGAGAACAGATCAAGGTGATGGGTATGAACATTTATTTACTGATTTACCAGAAAGGGAATCAAAGGATCTGAGGTGATATCTCTTTTTGACACCTATTGCCTCTCATTGGAACTTGTCCTTTGAATAAGGTAATGGCAATACATAGTTCTTTAAGCTTTCTGGCTCTTTGCTAGTAAATTCAGATGCAGTCATCTGCCTCTCCTGATACACACTGGTTTAGTGGAAAAATATATAGGTTTAGTATGATATCAGCCCAAATGCTACCAGGTATGTTCATGAAAATTTATGCATTGATGAATTTATATAAAAATTTAAGTAATAGCTAGGATCATCCTAAAATAAAACATATTTGATAATGTTTATTTTCAATCTAAATGCTAAATTGACACAATGATAGGCAAATAGTCTAATAGAATAGAGTTGAGGGATAGATACACACATGTACAATGACTCTATTTATGCTAAAGAGGTAACTGCAAAATAGTGAGGAAAGGATAGTTTATTTTAGCGAATAGTGCGAAGCCAATTGTATATACAAAAAAAGTATAAATTTTCATTCTTTGACACAATAGACAATATTCCCTTCTAGGTGGATTGTATGTCTAAATATGAGTGGTAAAATTGAAACTTCTTGAAGATAATAATAGAGATTTTTAATATTTATAAAATAAGATAAAAACATCACTAAAATAAACTTAGTAATATTATTTCATTAAAATTAAGTAATTCTATTTAGCAAAAGACTTTATTAAGAGAGTGAAATTCAAGCCATTTAGAAGGTTGATAATTTTTATGTGTTCAACATAAATAATGGTCAAAATTTTCTTGCCCAGCGTATGCAAAGATCTTCTAGAAATAAATAAAAATGAGATACCTAATTCAACAGAAGAATTCATGAGAGGACTGAGCAAGCTCTTCACAAAAGAAGATATCCAAATGGGCAGTAAATACAGTAGAATATGCTCAACCTCATTATTCATCAGGGAAATGCCACCTCAATATCATATCCTACACATTGTAATAATGGCTATATATTAAAATAATGCTAATGCCAAGATCTCACAATGATGTGGAACAATCTCATTTCTGATGGGACTATAAATTGTTACATCGTTTTGGAAAACTACTTAGGAGTGTTTTCTAGAGTTAACATATGTATACCGTATAATTTAAGAATTCCATTTCTGAGTGTACTCTCAATAGAAGTGTGTGTATATGTGCACCAAAGGGCATGTACAGAGCAGTATTTTTTAAAATAAGCCCAAAGTGAAAACTCCCAAATGCCCATCGATATGGAATGGATAAACTGTAGTATATTTGTATCCTGGGATACTATATATAAATAAATATGAAGTAATTACTGTTAAAGTAATAAGCATTGGTGAATTCCACAAACCTATGTAGAGTAAAAAAAAAAACCAAAAAACTAACCAAAGGATACATATTGTATGCTTCAATTTACTGATGTTCAAACACCAAAAAATTAATCAGGATTTTTAGAATTCAGGGTGATGGTTATCTTTGGGGAGAAGGGAAGTGTGGCAATTGTAAAATGATGTGAGAGAAACATCTGGTGTGATATCAATGGTATTTTTCTTGACTTTTGTGGCAATCACACTTATTTTGTGATAACTCTCTGAACTCTGCCCATACAATCTGAAAATAATTCTATGTATATGCTACCTTTATTTTTTTTAATTATTAAAAATAAGGCTTATGGAGAAAAGTGGCTTGGGTGCTGTATTTCTACACTGCTTATAAAGTCTCAGGCATAGGGACCTTTTATTGTTTTATATAATTTTCAATTCAATCAAGCTTTCTCTGTATATTTTTTATAACCACACATTATATAAAATTAACCGTGTTGTTAAGAGCTATTACTCTCAGCCAATTCATGGCATCTATTTGTAACACACAGAAGAAAGTCGATTTTCAAGTGTCCTTAGGAAAATTTTTGTTTAGGTGCATTTACGTTGCTTGGAGAAGAATATCATCGCTTCTGTACTAAATCATCTGTATGAGATAATTGAGAACCTAGAGTGCAATTAAACCAGCTTGCTAGTTTTTCCAGTCACAGGAATCCAATATACTTGGAGATCCGAGAGTGAGTTGTAAGCCTTATTTATAGCTTTATTTCTAAAAGCTTTATTAATTATTAGGTTCATTCTTGTGGAGATGGCTAAGTTGGTATTGGGAAAATGGCTGAAGGAAATGGCTTTTATTTACTTCTGATCCATTTATCTCTGAAATGGAATTAAGATAATATTCTTTAGTGTATTTTATATCTCCAGGCATCAGGAAAAAGATTTCTGTTAAGCAGCACACAGGCGAAAATCAAATAAATAGTCTTTCCTTTAATCTTTCCATCTCAAATAAATGATTGAAATGCACAAAGTTTATTGAGGGAGGCTAAATATAATATTTAAGTCATCAATTAATATACAGATTAATTTTGCACACCTGAAGCAACTATTTCTGGGCAAAATAAGAAATATTGGTATACATTCCTGGTGATGTGCATAGAGAGTTCTAATTTTACTTTGATGAGTTCAGGGTAAGTGATACTTTTTTCAATTTCTTTCAACACTTCTCATTTACTTCTAAGGCTGAATGCAATTTTATATTCACTATTTTTTGGCATGTATCAGAAGTAATTATTAAGTAATATAGTTTCTTTAGTCTACTTTTTGCTGCTTTATATTTTAGTCTTTAGCTCATTCCACCTGCTAATGCATACTTTATATTTTTCTTCACTTTCTATGTTCTCTACCACAAAAAGTGATATTTTTGAACAGTGAACTATAGTGACACACAGTGGAGTTAATATATAACAATCTGTGTTTTGTTTTAGGGACACATCTTTTTGTAGAAGTGGGGAATTCTTAATTTTAAAAAGTGCAAACTGTCTTCTAGAGATGTATACTTGTAAATGGCTCTATATCTGAGAACGCGGATTTGAAAAATTCTTGAATACTGCAAATGGAGGTTGTGTTAACAAGTAAGGCAGTATTGGTATGTACATCTTGAAATACAATGTACATAAAATATTTTTGATGATTTTTGATAAGGTCTTAGGAATGTAAAAACATTGAATGATGTTAAATTATATCACTTTCCTGAGATAATAGATTTTTTTTAAGTCATTGATCTGACATTGTCAAACTGTAAGTTATATGAAGGACAATGACTAAGGATGAGTAAGATGTATATTACAGACAAATTCAACAGCCTCTTCCTGTTGTAATACTCATAATACAATCTTAGTCCAGTGTTTGAATTTCCTAGCAAAAATCTGGATAGGTTCTAGGTCTTTAACTTATTTATTCATATTACTTGGATTTTGATCATTGCATAGATTAAAGCATGACTTTTTAAAGAGTGAAATCATGACTCTCAGGCAAATATAAGACAAACATACGTTAAAGATTTTATTTAACTCATTGTTTTCTGAATGGGCCAATAAGATGTTCTGACTGTTTCAAAAAGCACTTAAGAAGTTAAGTTATTTGTAGGAAATTTATCAGAGAAACTTTAAGATTGCTGACTTGGATATAATACTTTTAAATAAATGTCCAATAGATCACAAATCTTTGGAATTACCTGTTCTAGCAGGCAGAAATTACTTTCATCTTTATCAAACAAAGTTGTAAATTATCAAGTAACCTCATTAAATCTGGGGCATTTAATAATAAATAATGAAATGAACTAAACACATTCTCTTCGATAATCCTTGGGTAGCTTTTGCAAAGTACAAATTGAAAGGATTTTCAGTTTGTGTATCTCAAATTATTTGCCTTATTATCAAGTTCTGGGCAGTTTTTCTGATACAAAATGCAACTTATTTTCACATAATACAGAATATGAAATTGGCAAATAAAATTTTCCCCACTTAAAACCATATTGCCAGAAGGGGTAAAATTATCCCTTAATTCAAGTGCCAGGCTACAGGTTATTAAATACCAAAAAGGAAGAAATGTGCTTTCAAGAGGTGCAAAGAACTGTGGGTGTTATACTTCTAGTAATGCGGTGAAATTGACTGTAACTAATAGAGGGTGAAATAGTCTCCCAAGGAACATAATGAAGTCCTAAAGAAAATAGCTTAAAACAGGAGTAAAAGGAGGTCTTGAAAATACAAGCAAGGAAAATCACTGCTACATTGGAAGGTGATTTTTAAGTTGTTATATAAAGTGTCGCTGCCTCTAATTTTGTTATTTTCATTCATGACTAGCCATGTATCATTTTAATGTCGATTTATCTAATTTATATATATGCCAGAAAACAAAATGGAGTCAGAGAATTCAGTGCTGATTACTGCGAGTAGCAGTAAGGTACAGCAAATATTTGCTGCTTAGTGCTGTCTGGAGACATGCGTTATGGGGAAAGTTGCTAAGCTGGTCTTCCTAACAGATCTCAACACCGATTTTGTGCATCACCGATATTCTAGTTATGTGTCTTGTTAAATATACTAAATGGAATAATGGTTTTGTGTGTGTGGGCAATTACTCATAGGTTCTTCCCTAAGAACTTAATCTACTACAGGAACCAAGAGAATTACCTGTAAAGGAGATTACATTATAAACCAAATATGTGATGTTGATAAAAGTAGATTCAGTGCATTTTAGTGAATATAATGATAATAAAATAGGAAGATATCCCTAGTGATGTAAATAAAATGGCAGATTTTATATTTAGAAACCTTTTAATATTTATTATTAGCACTTCATAGTATTTTCCTGAAAGAGTGATTTCTGTCATATACCAGTGTGTTTTAAAAAATAAATGTTATCATCAGATCATTTCTTCATCCTAAACTCTAAGTAAGGACTCTTTTTTCATAACACTGGTTTATCTTCCAAACATGGGTTTGTTGGATATTAGCTACAGTTTTTTTTACTTATAACTATTTTAAACCTGGGAAGTTGAATGCATCAAACATCACTAATATCAATGTTTTTGTGGTCAATGACTTTTCTTACATTCTGCATTTGATTCTGTTTCATCATGGATAGTGCAGTTTTATTTTCAAATAAATTGGCTTTCATTGTTTAATCATTTGATTCTCCAGGTTTGATATAGTAATTAAATCTGCATTAGGATAATATTAATATAAACATGTAGTCATTAAAATTTAAAATTTAAATGGTTTTTAAACTCTCTCTCTCTTTTTTTAGGGCTGTGCCTGTGGCATATGGAAGTTCCCAGGCTAGGGGTCAAATCAGAGATGCAGCTTCCAGCCTACACTACAGCCACAGCAACACAGGATCTGAGCCGCGGCATCTGCGACCTACACCACATCTCATAGCAACGCCAGATTCCAGACCCACTGCGTGAGGCCAGGGATCGAACACGCATCCTCATGGATACTAGTCAGATTCACTTCTGCTGCAGCACAATGGGAACTCCAAAATGCTCTCCTTTTTAAAGAAAATTTTTATCAGATAGGGAAATACTTTTGCTAGCATCCTTATCCCTCATATTCCATTATTATCAGCTGCTCAAGGCATATGGAAGCTTTGTTTAGAATTGTTTTGCTGTACAAGAAAAAGGATCTTCCATAAAAAATAATTTGGGTCCTAAAAATTTAAACATGAAAAATTTAAACATGAAAAAATAAAAGATTACCTTTTTTGTAATTTTAAAATTTTATGATAAGCAGATGCAGATACTTACATTTTATTTATATACACAAACTTAGACATTCTATATAAATTTATTTTGTTTTCTTTAAGGTATAAAATCCTAAAGTTGTAAGATTATGAAAAACATAGGTATTTTATTCATATTTACTAGTTTTTTCCTATGTTCAATATACTTATAGTTTACTATAGTTAGTTAATCACAAAAATATAGCTAGGCAGTTTCCAAAATTTGTGATTTTCACTAGATGAAATATGACTAATTTGGGATGACTCACTAAAGAGATGAATAAATTGAGCCCATCGCAATGTTATGTATCTATTAAAAATGTTTAAAAAATTTGGCTGCATACACATCTCTCACCTTTAGAAGCTTTCAAGCTTTACTAAGGAATGGGTACAGAGTCTAATTTCTTTCTAAGCCAATCATGTGGTTTAATCACAGGAAGCACTGTTTAACTTCAGGAAGTTAATACCATGCGAATATTACCAAGGTGAGATGTAGAAATTGTGCCAATTACTTTATGAGCTGTTCTCTGATCATTGATCCTGGGAAAATTCTCTCTTGAGTCCTGGTGTTCTTCTTTGGGGGATGGATGTGATTTCATTGGCTTCCTCTGGACTATGGCATGGCTGTACATGTCCCCTTGTATCCTATCCCAGGGTTATGTGGCGCTAGGGCAGAGGAGCAACACTGGGTCTCAGGATAAAGTCCAAACCTGATAATACTAGCTGCAGTCCCTAAGCTCACATTGTTATATGGCTTTAATTTGGTGATATGCCAGAAATGGCTCATACCAGCTCACACTGGCTCATGGGCTGTTTGCTATATTATCAGGAATTTTGTGAGCAGGCTGTTAAAAAAAAGCCATTACCAATATAAATTAAATAAAGTTACAATTATATCAATTATACCAAAAGTAAAGGTTGTAAATACTCAGATTTCACCACATCCTAATTATTATTATTATTTTTTACCACACCTTACTGTATCTATATCTTTGAGGTTACATTTACTGCATCTGTGTAGTGGATCTACTACATGATTTTGTGTTCCATACGCAGTGTAACTTCTCTAATTGAAATCTTGTAAGGGCTTCTCATTGTACCAAGGATAAGACCAGAAATATTTACCATGGCCTTCCAAAGACTGCATGACCTCTTCATTCGCAGCTTTCTGTACCATCCTCCCCTCTTGTTTACTATGCTCCAGACACACTGCTGCCTGTTGTTTGTGGAATACAAAAGCCCTTTCCACTCTCAGTGTCTTTGCTGCTCCTTTTGCCTCTAATGCTCTGTTTTCAGTATTCCAGAGTGGCTTCTTTGTATCTTTTGGCCATCTCAAGTATTATTTGTTCCAGTAGGCCTTCCCCATCACCCTAACCAGGCTTTAGCCCTACTAGTTATTCTCCATCATCTCATTTCACTTCTTTATTTCTTTTGTAGGATTTTTAATAGCCAGATCACTTATATCCATACTTAACCTGCTTATTGTCTATATCCCTCAAGAGGATGTAAGTTTCATGAATGCAGACCTGTCTCTCTCTCTCTCTCATTTTTGTTGTTTGCTATAATCCCATTATACTGACTATAGAAGAGTGGGTGCTGTTTTTGGAAGAAAGACAAGCAAGGCAGGCAGGGAGGAAGGAAGGAAATAAGATAGGTTCAGGCAGAGGAAAATAACTGCTATTACTATTATCTCTATTTTCCTTGCAGGTCAAGTTTCAGTAAATCAGATCATTCCTCCAGTGAATTAGGCCAAGCACTGTAAATAATTTTTTCATTTAGTGGTACATTTGGAGCCAAAATATCCCTCTATCCTAAATGTTAATATTAATAAATATTCTGCCTTTTTTATTTAGGGGCAAAATAATTATCTATAGAGGAAAAATCTTAGAAGAGAGGCTGAACCTGCTTCACTTTTTAATGTGAACCACAAATTTAAATAATCACACATAGAGCTTTGAAAAATAACTTCTACAGACATATGCAATGTGTGACTCAAAGTAAATATTACTATGTAGGGTTAATAGAAGCAGAAGTTAATATTCCCAGAACGAGTTAGGGTATCATTTAAGGATGAAGTAGGGGGACCAGGGCACTTGGTAATGAGATAAATAATGAATCCCAGAAAATTAGTAACCTTCATTCTCCATAAAAGAAATTGAACCTTGGAGTTCCCGTCGTGGCGCAGTGGTTAATGAATCCGACTAGGAACCATGAGGTTGCGGGTTCGATCCCTGCCCTTGCTCAGTGGGTTAACGATCTGGCGTTGCCGTGAGCTGTGGTGTAGGTTGCAGACGTGGCTCGGATCTTGCATTTCTGTGGCTCTGGCGTAGGCCGGCGGCTACAGCTCCAATTCGACCCCTAGCCTGGGAACCTCCATATGCTGCTGGAGCGGCCCAAGAAATGGCAAAAAGACAAAAAGACAAAAAAAAAAAAAGAAATTGAAGCATATATTTTTGCTTTTTATTCTCTACTCTACTAATCTGGCATAGCTATTTTTAAAATGTGTGGTATTGACAGAAGCTTTTGGCAAAAGGAAATGTATGTTAGCTTATTCCTCACTAGTACTTTTCCAACCAGTCCCTTTTCCTCTAAATATGGATTTATGCCCACAGTTGAAGGCAGATGTATGCACCATCATCCATTTATTTGCCATCCAGGGTCCTTTGCCTGGGTAGCAAAGTCCCTTCAGTTTCAGTTGTAACTAGTAATTCAAGGATGGAGGAACTGGTATCTTAGGTTGCATCCTCTTTCTATATAGAACAACTTGTAGGAATAATCCTTCCTAAAACATCTAAGGATTTTTTTTATTTGAAACTCTTTGGAGTAGTTCATACCTATGAATAGAAAATCAAACGCACCTAATATTACTTGAATAAAAAGTAATTTTTGAAGAAAATGTTATCAATGTTATCTAAATATCATGTTAATATTGGATTTGGGGAAACTAGTTTATCAAAATTATGAAGCTGTCATTTCTTCCTGGGCCCCTGTGTAGATCTCTCTATTACCCTAGTTAAATAGTGACTCAGCGAAAACCTAAAGTACTTCTCATCTTTATTATATTAAGTATTAAAGTGTTCAATAAATATTTTCCCCACATAGCAAACTTCTTAGGAAAATATTCAACAAGTAGAAAAGATAGAAAACACAGAAGAGCAGTGGGTCTCTGCTTTTTAAGAACTTTTGTTGCTATTTGAAATTTTAGTAATATACACCTTCTAAACTTCTAAAGCAAAGCCATCCATGAGAAGAATAATAGAAGTAATGTGATTTCATGATTAGAGTGCTTTTAATTGATCAAAATTCTAGAGTCATAGTCTATTTGCAAAAAATAGTGAACTATTTAGTATGATTTGACTAACTATTTGCCTAAGAGTTTATCATTCAAAAGGTATCTCCATGTCACAATATTTTAATCAGTACTATTTTTCAGCTTGTTGATATTCAAAGAGTTAATTGATATCATTTTCCATCTGTTGCATAATTGTAACTAGGTGAGGTTATCAGAAGAACACTGACTCAGGAATCAAAAGATCCAGCTCTGGCACAGATAGTGTTACTTTAAGGAAATAAAATCACCTTGCTGTTTCTCAGCTTTTTAATAGACAAAATAAAAGAGTTGGATATAATGAATTCTAAAGGGATTCCCTTTTAACTTTAAATATGTAATATTTAATTCATTCCTTACCACTCGAATAGCCTTTAACTCAGGAGACTTATACTGAAGTGTTTAGGGTAAGGTGTTATAATGGTAGTTAACTCTGAAATGATTCATGAAAAATATCTGTGTGCATATGTGTGTATATCCATCCATACATGCTTCTATCTATTTAGAGACAGAGATAGAGACAAAAAAGGAGCAAAAACAAATGAGGTAAAATATTAAAAATTGGTGAATGTATGTGAATATATAATATTTCAACTTTTTAAAAAAGTTTACAACTTTTCAAGAGAGAAGGTATGATAAAGAATAAATAAGAAGCAATAGCAAACATAAACACAAGAAGCAATAGCAAAAAGTGCAAAAATGAAAGTACTTTGTTTGAGGATTAGTGCCAAGTATTCCTCAGCTTTACCAGAACTTGAAAGAATGTGCTTCTTAATGCATATGAGGTCAGTACCACCCTTTGGCTAGTTATATGTGTGGTAAGGAAGAAAGAGGCCCAAATATGATAACAGAGCCTGCTGGTGGCATGTCTTGCCTTGTCCACTGACCATAGTTGGCAGGAAGAGTAGAGAAGGCCAGAGGATAAGCTCTTTCCTTTTAAAGAAAGAATGGCTTCAGTTGTCAGCACAGCCCAATTAATGTTCTCTAAGCAATTAGCACCTCCTCTCTATGTAGAGTCAGCGTAGATGAATAATATATTTATTAAGTTAGTGCCATAGCAACTACGACAGCAGGATGGATATATAGTGTATGTGAGTATAACTAGAACAGTTATTAACTTAAAATCTCTGGAACTTTCTGCTTTCTACTCTAACCTATTAGTTTATGCTTTTAGTATAGAGTCAACTTTTAATTTATATTTTCATCTTGAACTACCCTAATAAGTTCAGTTCTCAGATTTGTCTTTTATATTCACCTCTAACTTCTTAATATTTTTAATTAGAATTTGTCTCAAAAATTCATTTCTCAAAGGTTCTGGAGCTTTCTGTTTTTCTGCCTTTGTGAAATTTTGGGGAAAGGCTGTTTTACCCTCTGGCTTGATTCTGTTTGAGAAGAAGTGTTTGGAGAAAACTTAAACTGCACATTTTTTAAATGAAATCTCTTTGGAAGTATGTTTTTACAGAGATTAATAGAACAGTTATGATTTAAAATGCTTGGTTTTAAAAATTCTATATTTTAAAAACTAAATGATTTACAGATCAAATAGGTAATATAACTACCCAAAACAAATTTTCAAAAACAGTTTCTTCTATTTTATTAAAATGATAATTAGCTTTGACTTCTCAAGAATCCTTCGAGAAGGATTTAGGTTGACCTTATGGAGGGCTGTCCATCCTAAGGTATAGGAAAGTGTGATGTGCTCTGGGTATGGTCTGGGTATGGTTAGCCAAAAGGTGCTTAACCTGCTGAGGTTTTTTGCTTGTTTTAAATCTAAATAGGTGCCTTTAAGTTAATATTTCAAGAACTGGAAAAGAGGAAATAAATTATATCACAGCCAATACCAAGTCAGATATTGGTTCAAACATCTGAATTTTCGGTACTTAGTGTGTCGAAAGGATTATTATCAGCCAAAGTCTAAAAGGAGTACTGGAGTTAAAATGATGGCATGGTTCTTTTAAAGAGCTGGAGGAAAATTCTGACATTGGAAGATTCTACTTTAGGGAAAGAACAATAAGCAGGGACAGCCATCTAACTAATATGCTAAAAACAATCTATGTCAAAAGGCACAATTGTAGCATTGAAATAATAAATTGTGTTGAATGTAGGTTTGGAATGATCAACCTGGATATAAAATTAATTTTGAGTGTGGGAAGATTACTGAAATTGCCCATAGATTCTTTAGAGGTAGTAGGGATGGAGAAGAACTCTAGCTGGCTTCCTCCTTAGTCTTAGATTAAGCACATATCTAGAATGATCTCTGAAATATCTGAACAATGGGAGGTCATAATTACCAAGGTAAACAGTTATCCAGGTAGACAGCGTCTTCTAGCATAGCATCTTGCTTGACCCTATACTCAATCAGTAACATTTGGGAGCAAGTTTTATTAGTATAGTTTTACATGCAAAGACTCAAAGATGTCAAGAGACTTCCAAATTTATACAGTAAGGGGGTGTCAGGCATAAATTTCAGACCCAAAGCTGCTTAGTCCAAATTCAGAGCTCTTTTCTATTACGTCAGGAGGGAGAATTACCACCCCCAGGTATTTCATGGCATATATGCTTCAGTTTTCAATTAGATTCTTCAGAATGTTTCATTGCATAATAATATTGTTTAGTAATGATTTTTTTCCCTTTTGTAGCTGTTCAGCTTTCATTTGAAGGGCATCTTATTAAGATGTTATCTTTGAATATACTGAATGTCTAATAGTGTTATTTAAGTGTCCATCCAGGTCAGCCCTTTGAGGTACTGCTTACCATGTGTGGAGGAAAAAAATCGAGTTGGTAGCAAAGTAATTCACTTGTATTTAGGAAGCAGTCCTGTAACTGCTTTTCTCCTCTTGCCCTCTCATTCCTATTCCTACTACTTTAATTCTAATGTAGTGTTTAATTTAAACTAATGTGTGGGAATCTCTTACACATCTCTCCAGATTGTCGAGGAGGTACCTCTTACTACAGCCACTGCTGAGGTGCTCATTTCCTTGACGATGTCCCTCAACCTCACTCAGGGGCAATTGGATAATGTTTCACTTTGAGCAAGGGCTTCCTCTGGCTTCCTATTTCTGGATTTTTAAGAACACAGCTTGGATTTCTAGGAAGCATCTTATGGATACTACTGGGTAGACATCTGTGGTTTGAGAGTCATTGTCTATGGAGCTATCCTTGGCCAGGGACAGGAGTTATTAGATAAATACTCTCCCCAGTTGTCCTCTGGGATGCAAGTTCATAGATGCATTTCATAAATCTTCCCAGAATGTCCTACAAGATCAAATGCTGGTGTCTCAGCCCGATTGGTAATGAAATAATGCATCTTTTAATTTGCATTCCTTATTTCCTGTTAAACTATCCTTGCCCCCCAATTTCCTTAGATCACATTAGTTGCTTGCAAGTCTTTGTGGCTCTGCCTTTGAGGGAACTCAGACTAATGAAGCAAAACTATCGAAGTGTAGTTCAATTTTCTGCAAATCTAGTGTACTATTTTAATTGTTTTACTGAGTAGAAACACAAAGAACCAGGAGACTGCGACTAGTAATGAACCTTTAATGAGCTCTGGCACTCGTTAGACATGGAATTCCAAGAAGAGCTGGCTGAAGCTTCTGCCCAATAGGATCACAGATTGGCATATTTCCTCACCCAGCGTTAAGCATCTACTAGAAAATAGATGTGGATCAGAACTCTGTATTCCCTCCTGACCCCTAGCACCTGCTCCCTCCCTTGCCTCAAGCCTCCTAAGATTGAATTGTCTGACTCTGGATTTAATGGAAAACTCTGCCCTTGGAACTGCATCACAGGGCCAAAAGCAAAGCTAGTAATGAGCCCCAGGTGGTATGTCCATTTGCTATTCTACTTCACAAGTTAACTGTGGTCAGAGAATTTATCTTGTGCTTGCATGATGCATTTTTTAAAACATGGATTTTCCCTACAACACAATTCTAAATTTATTTTTCTTCTGTATATTTTCCCATAGTATACTTAGATGTGGAATTACTTATTTCTCCTATAAAGAATCCTAACACGATCCCAGACTCCCATTCTTATGAACACAATAATGTTCAGTTTCATTGAAAGAAGGAATTACAGTATATGCCACAAGAGATTTTACTCAATTCGTTTTGTACTCAATTTAATTTTTACCTTTAAAAAGTATAACTCCCTTTATCATAGACAATGATTGTTTCCAGTGCTCAGATTGCTGGTAAAATATCAAATAGCAAATATTCTAAATAATATCTTTTAAAGTCTCCTTTATTTTCACGTATGTGCTGGTAATGAGTATAAATTTTTTTAAGAAAAAAAGATTTTATACAGTTAGCTGCAAAATGGAGAAGTGCATTATCAAACTAGTGTCTAATAGACCAGATGGCATAGCTTAAAAAACATTTAAATATTAAAGCTTTTTTCTTTTGTTCAGATGGACATATGTGATATGTTAAGACTTATCGCAGAGTAAAGTTGCTGATGAATCTACTTTTCTTTTTTTCTGAACACTAAAGCACCCTGAAGGTAGACTTTTTGATGTGCCCGCCATGTTTTAGATGAAAACTCTTTTATAAGCTGGCCTTCAAAGCAGAGAAGAGAATTTACTAATTAATTTATTAATAGTTGAATGGTATTTTCAATGTCATAAGCTTTAAAAATGCGCTTATCTGAAAGTATATGTGTGTTTGTTTTGTTTTGTCTTGTTTTGCCTTGTTTTGTTTTGTTTTGGCTATGACGTTCAGTGGGGCTTGATGTTTGATCCCAGTTCCCAGACCAGGGTTTAAACTCAGGGCACAGCAGTGAAAATGCTGAAACCTAACCACTAGACCACCAAGGCACTCCCTGTGTATGGATTTGTTTGTTTTCAGTAAGGAAAAACATTAAATTGAAATATTTTACTATTTAAGATTATATTGTAATTTTTTTTTTACACACTATACTTTTGCAATCTGTCGGTAGGCTAAATCAACACTTGATTATCTTACTATTTGTTGATTCAGAGTCTTACTTTAAATGTTTTTGACTTCAAAAACAGAAATAGTCTTTGAATTTTATTCATGGATTTTCTTATAGTGCTTCTTCAGTGCTCATGTTAGCTCTCCTTTGAGCATTTTCTATTAAGATTCATATATACAAAGTAGATTTTAAGCTTGAGGGTTACATAATATTAAACTCAGTATTTAAATTCTTATGATAATTCCTCTCAAGTTCTTTCTCTCAATTTTACTGAACACATTAGCCCTAGATTCCATATTTATTTCTGTAATATAATTTCAATGACAGTAAAGCTTATGAAACTAATGTCACATGTTCAGTTGCTAGAGACACAGAGAATAACTCTAAGCCAATACCATCTGAAGGTATAAAAAAACACTCTACTGCTGCTGAGAGATATTGCTGAGAGGGCAGAGATGGCATTATGTAATCAATTTATTGAGAAATCTTGAAAATAATACTGTCAGAGGTAGTATGCTCACCAACTATTTCATTTTTCCTTTACATTTCCTAGATCCTGAAATTAGGAAGGACACTATCTGTGGAAACAGTCAGTGGATTATGAACAGAGGTGAAGCAAGTCCTACACAATTTCATATAGTGCAACTCAAATGATGGAACTTCTATTTGCCTGAGTGGACTTCTGGTGGGCAGTTTTACTGCAGAGTTGCTTGGAAACACACCAAGTTTTATTGCAGAGTAAAACTGCTGATGAATCCACTTTTCATTTTTTCTGAGCACTAGGCACTCTGAAGGTGGACTTTTTGATGTGCACACCATGTTTTAGTGATGAGACCTGTTCGTCAACCCAGGTCCCAAAGTCAGTGGTGCCGCAGATTTAAGAAAGAAGAGACAAAGACGTAGAGTGGGGATCAGGGGGCTACCGCCTTTGAGAGGCAATAGCAACCCTCTGAGCCAAGTCATGATTTTTATTTGCTATTTTATACTTCCTTGTACCTGCAGAATCACATATGTCATTTACAATGTTACTGATCAAGGCTACAGATATGCAAGGCACATACCCTTTGTATTGATAGATGCTATAAATGATTAACCCTCCAGAGAAAGATGATATTATTTATGTTTAAGGCTATTACACCCTTTCCTCCATCTCCCTTAGGGTTCTGGTCATGAGAACAAGAATGTCACTGGCTTTCCATCAACGACATCTGGAGTATTTGGCAACTTGCTTTCAAGCAGCCACTTGTACAATGTACATTTCCCATCTCACTCCCTTTCCCCAGGGGTCTGAGAAAGTCTTATATATTTTGCAAGCCTAGATTAGCGTCATTCTTCAAGCGCCATCTAGTTTCTTTGATTCACTATGGCCTGCATACATGCATATCTGGCAAGCCTCCAACATTTTAGATGAACTAAATATTTAGTTGAGTTGCTTGGAAACACACCAAATTTTGCATAAGTGGAAAATAAGCTTTTTTTTTTTTTTTGTTATAAGCCACTAAGATTACAGGTTGTTAGTTCAGAATAACCAAAACTTTCCTGATAAACATTGTTATTGGAACCAAAGTTGTAGCACTTCTGAGAACAAAAACCTGAAATATGTGGCAGCATGAAACTAATACTAAAACCTTAAAAATATGGTGATCTTTACAACAGTAAAATATTTGGCAAAAATGCACACCTGCAGGTTTTGAGGAAGCAGATCATACATCTCAAAATAAAGGAAAATAAAACCACTACCAACCAATAATAATGACAAAAATGTGTGGCTTTTAGGGAAAGGAAGTTTGAAAATTTAGAATTTTGATAAGTTTGGTGTGTTTGGCAAGATATTACATGGAGGTGATGAATTCAAGCAATAGTTTGGCTGATTGCTAAGCAAAATTGAGAAGAATAGGTATAATACACAAGATCTGGGCCTCTCAAGAAAGTCCACTGTTTCTGGATTTCCACCAGTAAAAATAAATAAATAAATATGGAAATCCATCAGAATCTTTAAACTGATTCTATTTCATCAGGGACAAAAAAATTAGACCAAGGACATGGAGCCAGCAGTACTTTCAACTGCATAAAATGGCTTAGGGCAAAAATCTGATTGGGGTCTGGAAAACAGTCTCTAACTCTAAAATAACTCTAGCAAGGTAGTCTTTAAACTCACAAGAGGTATGGGTATAAGAAAGCAAAAATTATGGTGAGTCTGCATTAGAAAGACTAAGATTATACACATGAATGAAATGGAAACATATGTAAGAAGCTTCGTTTTGGGGGGATATAATATCTTAGAGCAAAAACCTTGAAACTAAGACTCAAAATCATGTTTCTTCCCACAAGCATTATAGATTGAGGAAATGAGCTGAGATACTGTCTCAGCTACCAAGAGGCCCTGGTCCCCAAGTGTCTGTTTCAGACATAAACAAGGAGGATGAAGACAGACACAAGGTCATAGAGAACACTGGATGATAGTCGTTCCTTCCATAGATCACAATCAAAGACTAATTCTGGAACATTTTCTACTCTTGTCATGTGAGGTCCCTTACAGTGTCTTCTGCAACCAGTGGGGGTGCAGAGAGATGAGTGGCAGGCATCCCTGTGTGTGTGGAAATGTAAAAGAACACATGGAATTGTTGGTGAGCATTACTTCCTTTCACAGTATTATGTTCTCAATTTATTGATAAGTCAAATAGACTGCGTTACTGTGTTTCACCCATTCTTCCTTCTTCTAAAGGGTGGTGATTTTTACAGTTATTCCATACAAGCTCTACTATTACATTGGAATGTGGAAGGCAGTTAAGCTTTGTTTTTAGTTCAGAGATCTCTAAACCAAGCAAAGCCATACCTTGACCTGATGTAGACGCTACTGCATGTCACTCAGAGAGAAACCTTTGAACTGGCTACATTAATGGGATACAACCTCGTGCTCTCTTCCTTGAGGATGGATTTCATGTGCAAAGGATTTTTGGAGGACGGAAATGCAGACTCAGGCAGAAATATAGCCATATAAAACCATTATTTCTCTCATTACTCATCCCCTTTGCAATCAGGCCAGGACCATTGCAGTAATATTAATACAGTGAGCTCAGAGCAGAAGTTATCTGTAAAACTGAGAAACTGATTTTCTCAGTTTTACAGATAACTGATCTTTTATTTTCTCTTCCCTTGACCAAGAGCTATGTATTCAGATTATGCATCAGTCAACATTGCTAAGTGGCCACATGGAAGGTAGTTGCTGTCCAGGTCCACAAAGGACATTGGGAGACAAGAAATAAGAGGGAACTATTCATTACTTAAGCATTACCAGGACTTTCTCAGCTAAAACATAGATGATTGGTCATCCCAAACTGGTAAAAATGGAATGAAGAAAAACTTTTTACTGCATTATGATTTTATCTACTTCTTAAAAAAAATTTAAACAAATATAAGACCTTTATAAATGCATTTTTTAAAGGACTGGCGTATTTTTGGAGATGCATTCATAACTACATTTAGTTTATTCTAAACAGTATTTTTGGAGATGCATTCATAACTACATTTAGTTTATTCTAAACAATCTAATTCACATGAGCCCTTTGAATGTCCGCATGGTACACTAAGATTACAATGTGAAAAAAAATTGTTTTCAATGAACAAAATTTTTCCTTAATAATAAAAACTGCAAGCATTTGTGTAGCATTTAGTATATTACAGATATTTTTCAAATCAAATATACATATAACTGTTTAATCTTCAAAACTCAATAAGTAAATAACTAAGTGTCTGCCTTTTACAGGTGATGCATTGAATGCACAGTGAATGTAGATAATTTGCCCAAGCTCACACAGGTAGTGAGGGGTGGATTTGGGGCATGGCTCAATCAGTTATGGTCCACAATCCCTGGATTACAGTGGTTTGAACCACTAGGTGCTACTGCCTCAAATCAATACTGAGGGTTAGCTAATTGGAATAGGTCCGTAAAGCTCTTTAACTATTTATATACAGGTTAGTGGCTCCTTACAAACCAATTTACAAATAAATTTTAACAATCCAAGTGGTGGTTTTTTTTCATGTCACAAGTATGTATCTTTAAGAGAGATTCTCTTATATAGTTTAAAATGTGATTTCATTTATAGAAAATCTAAGTGACTACGTTCAGAAAGTCAGGTCCACCTGCACACCTATGTGGAATATAGGGACACCCTTGTTATAAGGGATCAGTGAGTTATGATCCATAGGGGCAAGGATGAAAAGTATTATCGTTGGATATCTCATCTCCTTTTTTATTATGCTAGGAATAGAAGTGCAGTTTGGCATATTTATGTGCAAGAATAATAATTTATTTGTAATAATTGGATTGCTTTTCTTTTTCATCTATAAATTATTCAACTGCTTTTTGTGAGCAACACTTGTGTTTAAAAATTGCTTTTTGAGGACATTAGTTAATTCATCATATTAATTTGTGTAGTTATGTTTACCTAATGTTCTGAATTCTTTTATAATGTTTTTGGCACATGTACCCAAGCAAAATTAGAGAAACTGTAGCTTAATAAAGTATTCCAAGAATGATTTAGATAAAAAAATTCTTTGAGATAATAGTTCCCTGGATAATTATTTTGTTTGAAACGCAAATGTTAATAAAGTGTTGATCGTAATAATAATTGTTAAAAAATATTGTCAAAGCAAAAATTGCGCTCATGTTAAGCAAACAAAGAAGACTTTATTCAAGGCTGTTGTAGTAGATTAGAGAAGGCACAGCTCAGCTGCAAGCTCAAGTGGAGTTTTTAGGAGCTGGTTAGGGTAGGATGGCGTAATGTGGGGGACCCAGAAGTTGTCTGTTTTTTATTTGCCTGTTTGTTTATTGGCCTCTGATGTAGAGAATCATTTGTATTTCTAAGAATACGATCGATACAGATCACTAACTTAATGATATTATCTTTCAAGAGATTCTGTTGGGGAATGAATGGATGGGGAGAAAGAAAAAAAAAGTAAGACTTGATTATGTTTTTTTTTTTTTGAGAGCAAATGCAAAGTTTAAATCATCATATATTCTTCAATTCTTCTGTCATGCACTAAAAAAGAATGTTTGCATTGTACTTTAGCATACTATACTATAAGGAAGATTTTCTTCAGGGAAGATGAAATATAAAAGTCGAATATAGATTGTTGACACTCAGGCAATAGAACATTTATGATATGGATATTTAAAATCTTTTTTTAAACTCACTGAATATAAGCAGCTTATATACCTAAAGCCTCCAATATACTTGAACTATTATATGCCTTACAATGAAAATTTCATATAAAAATCCTACCTTCTTCTTAGGAAGCTATTCTCACTTGTTAAAATGATCCCAACTAATTCTGTTTGCACAATGATTTTTATAGGTTAGGTTTAACAGAGTACCTGCAATATTAAAATATATCCCCCCATGCCAGAAGAACTTTATAGCTTCTTTACCCGCCTTAGGAATTATTCTTACCATGTATAAAGAAAGACTGGTTGTTTCCCCCCTAAGATTAGGACTAAAACATGTATGTACACTCTCTCTACTTTTATTCCACACTGTAGCGGAGGTTCTAGCTGGAAAAATTAGGGAAGAAATAAAGAAGAGAAATAAAGAAATAGAAAGCATTCAAATTGAAAAAGACGAAGTAAAACTATATTCACAGATGACATGACCTCACAGAAAATTCTAAGGAATCCACATCTCCTAGAATACTATTAGAAGAAATAAGTGGGTTAAGCAAATTTCCAGGATACAAGATTAAGATAAAAATCAGTCTTATTTCTATCCAGTGGCAATGAACAATCAGAATATGAAATTCAGAAAGCAATTCCATTCACAAAAACATCAAAATGCCTAGGAATAAATTTAATAAAAGTAGTAGAAAACTTATATCAACAACTCGAAAATGTAGTTGAAAGAAATTAAAATTCTAGGTAAACAGAAAGACATCCTATGTTTATAGATAAGAAGAGTTAATATTATCAAGATGGAATTCTCCTTAACTTGATCTATTCATTAAATATATTCCCTTCCACAATTCTAACCTAATTCTTTGCATAAATTGACAAGTTGATGATTAAATTTGTATGAAAATGCAAATGATCCAGAATAGCCATACCAAACTTTTAAAAAATGTGCACATTTTATGGTACGTTAATTACATCTCAATAAAACTTTTTTTTTTTAATGCTTGTGTTAACCTAGCTTGTGTTAACCATGCATTAGGCATTTGGATGTTTAAGACTTTTTTTTTTTTTTTTGAGTTGACCAAGTTAATTAAGCATGCATTTTTAAAAGACATGTTAAATATGTATTTTACTGGTAATGTAGTGGTAAGAAAGAAAATTGAGCCAGTTAATGGTTAATGCTAAGACTTTCAGTAGTAGTAGTAATAAAAATAATAATTTTTAATCCTAGCTTGGTTGTAGAAAACACTGTAATTGTGGTATGTGGAAAGTATACATTGTTATCTTTTTTTAATTTCTGCAAATGAAGTGTTATTATGTAGTTTAATGTTTGCTTTTTTGTAGACTAGCATCTCCAAAAATATTCTTTTAATTTCATTGTTTATTTTGTTCCTTATGCCTAGAGGTGAACAAAACAAGGGACTTTGCAGTTGGAAATGTAAATTTACATGAAAAGTTATACAATATTTTGTCAAATGAAAGCAAAAATATTTTTCCCATTATGATTTCATTAGATTACTATTTTTGTGGATGCTAAAAAGGCTTATCATTAGCTGTATGAAAAGATAAGGAAATGTAGGCACTCAATCAATCTAACAAGCATTTACTTAGATCATTCTGTGTGCAAAATGCTAGGCCAATAATATTAGAGAAGAAAAAAAGCACAATTGTTATTTCCAAGGAAGTACTATTTAATCTGTTGAAACACACAACACACACATTAATTAGATGAAATCTGACTGCCTCGGGCAAGTGCCAAGTATACAATGCCACTCAGGTAGAGATAGTTATTTACAAAATCTTCAAAAAAAGAGGTGAAGGTTTGAGCAAAACTTTGAAAGGCAGTGTTGCTCATTTATGAATATCAAAACTGAGGCTCAGAGAATTAAATGACTTACCTAAAACACTGTAGTAAATGATACACCTGTGTTTAGTACAAAGAAAAGTTTCTAGTCTTCAAGTCTGGCATAATCCTCTCTGATTTCCTACTGGCTAAAACTTTTGACCAGTAGTTTTTTTTTAATGCATATTCATATACAATAAACACCTTGCCAACAGCATGTAGACACTGGATGCTGAAATTCAATATTTGATTTGAAAGGAGAGACATTACGGCTGGGAGTTCATGCTAAAGGGAGATGAGCTGGCAGAGTGGAAAGCAGAACCTCATGAAGCTAAAATCATGCTGCCATACCTAATGCCAAGAAGAAACAATTTGGCATAGTTGTAGAGCTCTCTGCCTAGAGGCTGTTTCTTCTAGGAATTTTGCCTCTACTTTCCACAGGTAACAAATTCTGAAGTGGCAAAACACCTAAACACTTCATGTCAGGAGTCATAGGTGAGGGTTTCCTAGGGTTGTCTGGGTTGGTAGGTACAAATCTCAGCCTTGTCAGTCATGTGGAAACAACTGTAGAAGATTACAGAGGGTATGCATCATGTTAAGTGGGTAACTGTAAAATTTTACTAAGCCCTGTGAAAAGACTGGCCCAAAGAGACATTTCATGTTTCTTGATGAGAACAAGATATTGTAAAGCTACAAATTAATTCCCCCTCAAAAATAATTTATGAGTTACAGTCAATTGTAAATAAAATTTCTTTGGCTTTTTTTTTTTAATTTGGCAAACATTTCTTAAAATTTCTATAGAAGAAAAAAAAATTAATGAAAATAATCACAAGTGTTTGGAGAAAAGAACACTTGTGGAGAGGTTCTTGCCCACCAGATATTAAAATATGCATTAACATGTAATAGTCAAATCCCAGAATGAGAATAGCCCATAACATGTTGTTTGGATGAAAAAATAAATTGCAAAGCAGTGTGCACACACATGTCTGTGTGGGTATAGCATAGAAGCAGATTTCAAAGTTTACCAACATGGTATTTCTGATAACCTCTAAGCAGTCAAGGTTCTAGCGTCTTTTTTTTCCCTTCTTTGTACTTGTATAAAATTTGTGAAGTATTATAATAATTAAGAATGTGTTAAAATGTAAATTTATTTTAAGTAAATTATAGAGAAACAAAATCTTAAATTTAAGCAAATATATGTATAATTTTGTAGTGAGAAAAAGTCCTTCTTGGCATGACTCTGTTATTCAAATAAGTGAAAATATAATAGGTATGACTAGGGTATTGAAATTTTTATATTATAAACCAAATTATGAGGCACATGACAAATTAGAAAATATTTTAAACATGTATAACATACATAATAAAATGTTAACACCCAAATGGCATTTTATGGAATTTAAAACTGGAAACACCAGTGAAAACAGGCAGGAAACACGTTATAAGATTTCTTTTTTTTTTGTCTTTTGTCTTTTGTCTTTTTAGGGATGCACCCACGGCATATGGAGGTTCCCAGGCTAGGGGTTGAATCAGAGCTGTAGCTGCTGGCCTACACCACAGCTCACAGCAATGCCAGATCCTTAACCCACTGAGCAAGGCCAGGGATCGAACCCGCAACCTCATGGTCACAAGTTGGGTTTGTTAACCACTGAGCCATGATGGGAACTCCAGGAAACACATATAAGACTTCTTTAAAAAATAAGAAATACAAATGACCAATAAATATATAGAAGGTGTTTAACTTCACTAAATTAAAAAATGCAAAATTGAAACACTATCTTTTTGTCTATTATATCCATGTGGATTAAAGGGAGTGAAGATGTCTAATTAGAAAGGAAATGCTCATATTGCAACAGAACAAAGGATGGGGGAAAAATGTATACACGTAAGAGTAGCTTGATCCCCATGCTGTACAGCAGGAAAAAATAAAATAAAAAGAAAGGAAATGGATGCTCTATTTCATCACTTATATGAGTTTAGTTAAAATGAACTTTGGGTCATCATTTGACAATGAATATCAAAAGCTAAAAATGGGAAGTTCCCGTTGTGGCTCAGTGGTTAACGAACCCGACCAGCATCCATGAGGATGTGGGTTCAATTCCTGGCCTCGCTCAGTGAGTTAAGGATCTGGCATTGCTGTGAGCTGTGGTGTAGGTTGCAGACACGGCTCGCATTCTGTGTTGCTCTGGCTGTGGCGTAGGCTGGCGGCTGGAGCTCCAATTGGACCCCTAGTCTTGGATCCATATGCCATGGGTGTGGCCCTAAAAAGACAAAACAATACCAAAAAACCCCTAAAAATGTGTTTATGCTTTAATTAAATAATTCCTCTTCTAACACCATATGTAAAAGCTATATAATTGGATCGATAAGCAAATATATATATATATATATATATATATATATATATATATAAATGAGTACCACGGTATATATATTTTTTTAAGAATTTAGGAACAACCTAATGAACAATTACATGGGATTATCTCATCCTCATCCACACAGAGGATATTATGCAGTGAATAAAATTGCTGCTATAAATCAGAGAGATTTATTCTTCTTTTCCTAGCGGTTCCTGGATGGGATTCAAAGGATTTGCTAATTCCATGATAGTTTATTTCAAGTTTGTATGTACGTAACAGTATACATATGTGCATTGTGGGAAAAGCTGGCTCACAGGGTCAGTAGCCTTTATTTGATTCTCACAGTTCTGTGGCCCACAGTTTAAGGAGCATTGGCTATAGTGTTCATAATTTATTGTCAGTTAAAAGCAATTTATCATTACATCACAGCTGTGTATGACATAAATGTACACACGTACTCGTTTATACATTAAATGTCGATTGATGGATTATGATTTCCCCTCTTATCTATATTGTCTAATTTCTCCATTAAAATACTATATTGCAAGATTTCACAAAATCGTGAGCTTAGGTCTGCAGATGACTAAGTGAACTGTTTTACTGTGGAGATAGATTCCCCCACCCCAAATATTTGCTTGCCTTTTGTGTTAACATACAAAGTTAAAAAACCAAAGCAAAACCAAAAACAAACTTACAAATGGGATCTTAAGCAGTCTTGGCTAGAATTTGATGATATTAGGCTTCTGAGTGTCCTGCTCAAACAATCTTTTGCCAGGCTCCATTTGTAGCTGAAATTCCACTAAAACAATATTTCAGTAAAGGAGTTATTTCAGAAATCTCTCAATAAAATATACATTAATTGGAGGAAAACAGACACTTTCACTATAACATTTGCATGAATTAGAGTCTTTGACAAACCAGAAAATTTTAGGGAGTGGAAAATCCTCCAGTGCCTGCAATAGGTTAAAATACTCCTGGAGGTCAGAAGAACTTTGAAGTCCAGAATATACAGATGTTTCATTATTAGGAAAGATCCAGCTGGGACTCTGCAGAGTATAGGGTCCAAAGAGCTGGACAGATCTAAAAAGAATGATACTTATTAGTAGTTAAGACTCTAAAGTAACCTTGAACACATATCTATGGACCAAACCATCAACCCGTTGAAGTTTTCTCAGCCACATGATGCAGAGTTTAAGACGACTCTTTAAATTAAAAAAATTTTACTTATATTTTCTGAGTATATTAAGGCTTTCTTATTAAAAACAACATATTTCTTTGCTTTAAAGAACAAATCTCAAACATATTGTTTCCCTAAAAAGCTGTGTCATTTTATATATTAAGCCCTATTTTGATTTATACACAATTAATATACCCTGAATTTTTATTAAGATTTATTGGTCTTATGCACCCAATTTTTCAAAGTGCCTATTTAGAAAGTTATCATCTGAAATGGATATTAATTTCACTATTTAGTTAGGTCCCTAGTAATCCATAGGAATAAAAATCTGCTATGATGTTCTGGTTGCCAAAAACGAAAGATTTTTTTACCTTTTTTGTTTAGTTGGAAAAACTGGAGTTTATTTAAAGTTGAATCTTGGTCTTTGCACTTGTTTTCATTTGTTATTTTGTGCTGTTTAAATACAGAATTATCATCTGATATGGATATTTCTCTCCTTCATTATCTAAAACAAAGGCCAGACTTGTAAAAGTCTGCCCTAAGCCCTGAGATAGAACAAACACCTGTACTTCCAATCTGTGTACTTTAAATTATATTCTAAGGAGTTCCCATTGTGGCTCAGCAGTTAATGAGCCCAACTAGTATCCATGAGGACGTGGGTTCGATCCCTGGCCTTGCTCAGTAGTTAAGGAACCAGCATTGCTGTAAGCGGTGGTGTAGGTCGAAGACACGGCTCAGATCCCACGTTGCTGTGGCTGTGGCTTAGGCCGGCAGTTTCAGCTCCTATTTGACCCCTAGCTTGAGAATGTCCATATGCCATGGGTGTGGCCCTAAAAAGACCAAAAAAAAATTATATTCTAAAATATGTTTATGTTGCTAATATTATTGGGGATAAACTTTTTAAAACGGTGTTTCAGATTATTTTTGCCTTAAGAGGACTTTACATTCAACATGTGTGAAAAGAATAAAATAGCATAGTCTATTAAAATTACTAAACAAATAACAGTAAACCAAAGCCTACAACTAAGAATATGGTAGAAGCAAGAGGCCTGGGGATGAGGAATCATTTTGATATTAACTCCCATGGACCTTAAAGGTTTAAGCTGTAGTATGAGATAGTGGATAATTTTAGCATTTCCCCTCCACCTTTTTTTTTTTTTTTGACATGGACCCCTTTGAATAGCTGATGGATGCTGTAGGTCATTAAATAAATAAAGAATTTCACATAGAGATAACCAGAACTGTCTACATGGCATCTGGCTTGCGGGGCCCATGCACTTGCTTTACTGCTGTACTGACACAGAAATTGTCTTAAAATTCTTAATTTTCAGACAAGTAGTTATATGTTTTTGTTGTGTACTGGATCACAAATTATGTGGGCTGAAGCTTTCTGAAGCTCTTGAATCCAATAATGAAGCTTTGGTCTAGATATTTTTTAAAAAGAAAAAAAAAATTCTTTAAGGTTTTGCTCCACTTTTTAATATATTATAAATACTTATTGATATTGATGTTTGGTCTTGAACTATGGAAAGAAGAGGTCTGAAAGTTCTTTAGCTTTGTCCCTTAAAAATTGTTTCCTTGGAGTTCCCGTCATGGCGCAGTGGTTAACGAATCCAACTAGGAACCATGAGGTTGCGGGTTCGATCCCTGGCCTTGCTCAGTGGGTTAAAGATCCAGCATTGCTATGAGCTGTGGTGTGGGTTGCAGACAAGGCTCGGATCCCGCATTGCTGTGGCTCTGGCGTAGGCCAGTGGCTACAGCTCCTATCAGACCCCTAGCCTGGGAACCTCCATTTGCTGTAGGAGTGGCCCTAGAAAAGGCAACAAGACAAAAAAAAAATGTTTCCTGTGTGTCAGAAAACATTTGGTCTCTGGCTCAAAGAAAGGAATTAGGAAGAATACTGGCTTCATTTTCAATAATTCTATTCAGTACTGATAATATTCTCTCAGTTATCTTTATTGGTTTTAAATCAGAGAGAATTTCTTAGACTGCTACACTTCATGATAATTTATTTCATGATAATTTATTTATGTAAGTATTAAAATCAAAGTGAGAAGTCATTTTTAAGGGCAAATTTAGATGATGAATTATGCCTAAGATCATGTCATTCTGTTATCTCTAGCATCAAGTCCCAAGAAATCATGTTTGTTTTTTTTAAAGATCACTCTTAGGCTTTTTATGATTAAATGAGCAATTTTCTTTTTAGTACCTTTCTCTGCTTATTTCCAACCACAGGTCTCAACCACAGAAAACGTGAAACGGTACTGAGTGTGATATGAAAGCAACTCTTCTGAAACTTATGTTTACAAATGGGAGATCAAAGCAAATGTTCTTCAAATTCTAAAAAAATGGGTGTAAGGAACGCATGACTAACGTGCCTGTGGTTTGAGGGCGTTTTTTTGTTTGTTTTCCTTTTCTTTTTTGGCTGCCCCACAGCATATGGAGTATCTGGGCCAGGGATCAGATCTGAGCTGCAATTGCAACCTACAGCCACAGCTGGGGCAATGCCTGATCTTTAACCCGCTGTGCTGGGCCAGGGATCAAACGTCTGTCTGCATGATCCAGAGATAGTGCCGATCCTGTTGCACCAGAGCAAGAACTCAGATTTTTTTTTTTAATTTTAATTTTTTGAGTAGTTATAAACTCCAGCTGAATTAGTAACAAAATACAGAATTGCATACAAGAAAATGAATACCAAAATCCATGTGATTTTTAATATCTTTGGACAAAGCTGGGAAAAATAGCACGTGGTTGAGAAGTTTAGGAAGAGATCAAAAGGATATGCTTCTGTCCATCACTCAGTGTTGTATTATGTGGGGCATTTACATGACCTTTAAGGAAAGATTATATTCACAACTTTATGTGTAAACTGGAGCAGTTATATTATGGACTTGGCACAGTGTGGACTTTCCACACTGTTGGTGTGGAAAATGGTTTGACTACTCATGTTTTAGGAATAAGGGAGATTTTAAGTTTTTTCTCTCTTTTGTCTATCTTTCAGAAATTAGAGTTTCCTTGAGGTTTTTATAGTTTTGGAGATATTTTTATCATGATGACTGGAATTTTTAAATAGAGGAGTTATCCAACCAATACAGTATTAATTTTTTTTCTTTGTTTTACCTTTTTAAAATTATATCCCACAATCTTTCATATTTTCACTTTCTCAATGAGCCTTCATTCTTGAATAAATGACTCTTACCAAATGGAAAATGTTGCTTCTAAAGGACAACTAGATAAACTTATCAAGTTATGTTTGTTACCTAGTCAAATTATATTAAGTCTAATCCACAATAGGTGTTTGAGCTGGTTGTCTAACTCATGTGGAAACAACAGTGAGAACAACAATTTAACTTAAATGAAGGGTAATTTAAGTAAATTTACTAGACAAAATCATTATCATAATAGCCTTCAGCACAGTCCTAACCATAGCACATTGGCTTGCTAAGAAGTTGATTTACCACCAAATTTATTTCTTATGGTTTTCATACTAGGAAAGGGATAAACTTTAGTATACCATTCAGTTATGCTTATATATTCACATATGAATAGATACCAGTTCAATAGATAAGTTTTTATGATTGACCATTTGTCATTGTTCTGATAAAAATTCAGATTGTACTATTAAATCAGTTCTATGAACCCCCCCCTTCTCTGAGGCAGAATTAGTAGACTTGCAATATTGTAATTCAGAAACACTAATGCACACCATTTAGAGGATTAGCTCGTCTTAGAAATCCATTATGGAAAACACCTCTAACTACCTTCAACTGTCTCTTTTTGTTTAAGCAGAAAATTAAATGCAATATGTGAAAGTATAAATATGCTTTGAATAGAGTACTCATTCTGTTTTCATAAAGTAAAAAGACAAATTAAAGAAAAATTTCTCACTTTTGAAGCATTAGCTTTTCTAGTATATATGTTTAGAGATACTGTAACATATTTCTAATCCAGTTCTCAAAACACTTAAGAGCTGGAAAACTAGAAATAAAGCTTAATGTAGAAAAAACGTTGTTCTATAGGCATATACATCATTGGGTTAGACATGGGGAAGGAAAGGGAGAAAAATTGAGAATGTTGAATTTCTGAAGTATATCTGTTCTGTGTATAGTAATGATAATTTAGAAATATTTAATGTTTATTTTTATCACCAAGTTACATTAATCTTCCAACTGATCATATCTTTCTAAGTATCATACATACTATGAATGTGCCCTTCAGGTCCATTTTGCATGGTTCTAAAAGAAACTGTGTTTAATCTAGCAGCAGTAAGATAGTGAATGGGTCCAAGAAAAAAAAATCATACTGAAATCAACATTTCTTTTTATTATTTTTTCCTGCTGAAATCACGTTTGAGAAAAGTGCATTTGCCGGAAGATAATTTTGAATACGATGTAAGGAAATGGGTTTTAGATGAGCAATAGTTGAGTTGATGAAGATACTTTTGTATATGAAGTGATTCTAGAGCAGACTCACGTTCACTTTGTTGGGCTAAAGGGGGAGCTAGATAAATATACTTTCAGGAAAATTATCAGCAAGATTTTGTTATACTCACGAATAAACCTCCTAAGAGATACAGCTGTAATGGAAGAAAAACTGATCTGAAAATGAGAGAATGAAAGCAGCTTTATGTCCATTTATCATTGTTTTCTTCTGAGTCTAACTGTTCTCACTGATTTAGAAAGATAAAAATTTGGCAATTATAACCATGTTCTTTAAATATTACCATTTATATTCTCTGTACCCTGTGAAACAGTGGTGTCTATTATTTTAGGTTTTTGGATATTGCTATGATTTACCCACTGATGGCCTTTCTTACATTCATGGCTTTTAAAATTGTGTCTTTTCTCTAGATTAATCATTTGAATATATTAACAGAGTGGGTATATATTCTCACACAGGGTCAACAGATCCCTGAGGGTTTGTGTTTGTATTCCAAGGATCCCAAAATTCTCTATGATAACTTTTATATTTATGATTTATTTTATAGCTAAACTAAAAATACCCTGTAAGTATTTTTTTAGGATAGAGAGATAACATTTTTTACATGTTTTAAAATTTTGTTTATTACTCAATGAATTTATTACATTTATAGTTGTACAATGATCTTTACAGCCCAATTTTATAGCATTTCTGTCCCCAACCCCCAGTGCTTCCACCCACCCCCCAACCTGTCTCCTTTGGAAACCATAAGTTTTTCAAAGTCTGTGAGTCAGTATCTGTTCTGCAAAGAAGTTCGTTGTGCCCTTTTTTCAGATTCCATGTGTAAGTGATAACATTTGATGTTGGTGTCTCATTGTCTGACTGACTTCACCTAGCATGGTAATTTCTAGGTCCATCCATGTTGCTAAAAATGTCGTTATTTCATTCATTTTAATGGCTGAGTAATATTCTATTGTGTATATATGTACCACAACTTCTTGATCCACTCCTCTGTCAATGGGCATTTAGGTTGTTTCCATGTATTGTAAATAGTGCTTCAATGAACATCGGAGTACATGTGTCTTTGCCAGTCATGGTGTTTTCTGGATAGATGCCCAGGAGTGGGATTGCTGGATCAAACAGTAGTTCTATTTTTAGTTTTCTGAGGAATCTCCATACTGTTTTCCACCGTGGTTGCACCAATTTACAATCCCACCAACAGTGTAATAGGGTTCCTTTTTCTCCACACTCTCTCCAGCATTTATTGTTTGTAGACTTTTTGGTGATGGCCATTCTGGCTGGTGTAAGGTGGTACCTCATAGCGGTTTTGATTTGCATTTCTCTAATAATGAGTGATGTTGAACATCTTTTCATGTGTTTCTTGGCCATCTGTATGTATTCTTTGGAGAACTGTCTGTTTAGATCGTCTGCCCGTTTTTCGATGGGGTTGTTTGTTTTTTGGTATTGAGTGGTAGGAGGTGTTTATAGATTTTGGAGATTAATCCCTTGTCAGTCGGTTCATTTGCGACTATTTTCTCCCATTCTGTGGGTTGTCTTTTTGTTTTGTTTAGGGTTTCCTTTACTATGCAGAAACTTTTCAGTTTGATTAGGTCCCATTTGTTTATTTTTGTTTTTACTGTCATTACTCTAAGAGGTGAATAGGATGTAGAGGTAACATCTTATAGGCAATCACTATTCTCATCTCAGTGCCCACCTTCAAAGATTTCATTTAAATCCTGCTGAAGTGATAGATACATATCTGGCTGAGGAAAAACCAGTTGAACGTTGTAAAAAAGATGAATTGTGGACACGTGAAAGCCAAATGGCTTGACAAAGACTTATGAATAAAACTTCAGCAATAGTTCAAATAGAGACAAATTCTGGGAACAAGTGTGGGGATGATTGAAAACAACACTGAAGGCAAGAGAATCTCAAGAAAATATGAGATGAAAATTAGCAAACAGTGACCAGTCATCACAGTGATTTTAATAATACATTTTTAAAAATTTATTGAACTGTAGTTGATTTATAGTGTTGTGTTACTGCAAAGTGATTCATATATATATGAATATATATAGAGGATGTAAATAAATATATGTACCCTTTCAGACTATTTTCCATTAAAAGTTATTATAAGATACTGAATATAATTCCCTGTGCTATACAGTAGGCCTTTGTTTATCTATTTTATATAAGTAGCATGTATCTATTAATCCCAAACTCTCCCTCTCTCCCCTTTCCTCTTTGGTAACCATAACATGGTTTTCTGTGTCTGAGAGTCTTTTTCTGTTCTATAAATAGTTCATTTGTACCATTTTTAAAAATTCTACAGATAAGTGAGTGATATAATATCTTTGAATTACGTATAATATGTTTTTCTCTTACTTTCTCTGACATATGTATGGATTTGTGTGTGTGTATATATATATGTATAAAACATCTTTTTTATTTATGTGTTGATAGACACTTTCCTTGCTTCCATGTCATGGCTGTTGTAAATAGTGATGCAGTGAACACGGGGATGCATATATCTTTGTGAATTAGAACTTTCATCTTTTCTGGATATATGCCCAGGTGTGAGATTGCTGAATTGCATGTTAACTCTTTTTCAGTTTTATAAGGGACATCATACTGTCTTCTATAGTGTCTGCACCAATTCACTCTCACCAACAGTATAGGAGGGTTCCCTTTTCTTGACTCCCTTTCCAATATTTATTATTTGTAGACTTTTTAAAGATGGCCATTCTGACTGGTGTGAGGTGATACCTCATTGTAGTTTTTATTTGCATTTCTCTAATAATTAATGATGTTGAGTGTCTTTTCATGTACTTGTTGGCTATTGCATGTCGTCTTTGGGGAAATGTCTATTTACATCTTCTGCCCATTTTTTGATTGGGTTGTTTGGTTTTTTATTATTGAGTTATATAAACTGTATTTTGGAAATTAAATGCTTGTTGGTAGCATTGTTTTAAAGTATTTTCTTATATCTGTAGGTTGTCTTTTCATTTTGTTTGTGGTTTCCTTTGCTGTGTGAAAGCTTCTAAGTTTGACGAAGTCTCATTTGTTTATTTTTGCTTTTATTTCTTTTGTCTTGGGAGACTGACCTAAGAAAACACTGCTGTGATTTATGTTGGGGAATGTTTTGCCTATGTTCTCTTCTAGGAGTTTTATGGTATCATGTCTTATATATTTATGCGATAGTGTGGGTGAGTCTTCTAACTTTTTTGATTTACACATTACAGTCCAGCTTTGCCAGCACCATGTGCTGGAAAAATTGACTTTTTTCTGTTGTATATTCTGGCCTCCCTTTGTCAAAAAATAATTGACCATAGGTTTGTGGATTTATTTCTAGGCTCTCTGTTCTGTTTCATTGATCCCTAAGTCTACTTTTATGCCAGTACACACCATTTTGATAACTATAGCTTTGTAGTGACGTCTGAATTCTAGGAAGGTTATGCCTCCAGTTTTGTTCTTTCTCCACATTATAGTTTTATTTGTACTGAATTTGCAGGGCAGTTTTAGGTTCTTTTTTTTTTTTTTTGTCTTTTCTAGGGCCGCTCCCACAATATATGGAAGTTCCCAGGCTAGGGGTCTAATCAAAGCTGTTGCTGCCGGCCTACACCAGAGCCACAGCAGCACCAGATCCGAGCCGCATCTGCAACCTACAACCACAGCTCACGGCAGCGCTGGATCTTTAACCCACTGAGCAAGGCCAGGGATCGAACCTGCAACCTCATGGTTCCTAGTTGGATTCGTTAACCACTGCGCCACGACGGGAACTCAAAGGTTCATTTTTGTATAAGAGCTATAAGCAACTTTGTGTTGAATTCATATGGATTCACTTATTTGGTTTTTTTTCTTTTTAGAGATGCACCTATGGCATATGGAAGTTCCTAGGATAGGGCTTGAATTGCAGCTGCAGCTGCTGGCCTACATCACAGTCATGGCAACACAGGATCTGAGCTGCATTTGCATCTACAACCTATGTTGCAGGTTTTGGCAATGCTGGATCCTCAACCCACTGATCAATGGCAGGGATCAAACCAACATTCTCATGGATACTAGTTGGGTTCTTAACCTGCTGAGCCACAGTGGGAACTCTGTAAAATGCACTTGTAAAAAGAATGTCCATCAATTGTTGACACATTCTTTGTATTTTATTATAGTTATTAAGATCTATAAATGACTAAAAATTGAGATGCTTTGCATTCTCTTATAAATGGAGCTACTTTTTTCTAACTTAGCTACTGGGGCTTTTCTCTTCCTGTAGTCCACAGCATGAATTACTAATTCTCTGTACATTCTAATCCTGAGCTGAAAAGTTTGAATATGATCATACACAAAGGTGATAGAAGGAAGATGTGTTTAGGCTAATCTGAGGATGTAATATTGAGACATATTTTGATAAACACTATGCATTTGGGTTGTAAGAATTGGGTTCTAAATATTTTGATAGAATTTCCAGAAAAATATATAATCTGGGAAAATTACTAGGAGAAAAATCATAAAATGGAGATAGAGCAAAATCATTTTAGTGAATAAATCAAGGTAAACAGTGAATATTAATTTTTTCAGTGCCTCAGAGCATTCTAGAAGCATTGAGCCATTAGGCAGAGTTGTGTAGATTTTGTACTACACAGCTCTAACAATCCTCATTCATAGAACCTATGTTATAAATATATCTCTTGTGTAGTAAATAGTCTGAAAAAACATGCATGAGGGACTTGAGTAGATATATCATTTCTTATATCATGTAGGAATATTTTATTTAAAATTTTTTAATAAATAATTTAATGTTTATTACAATATTACATCAAGGGTCTTTTCTTATGGAATTGGCTTAGAGGTAAAATGAACTTTTTAGCTTCAAAAATTAAACCTATTCAGATAAAATTTAAGATGGAGTAACTTTATACCTGTCTTGGTTAGGCAGTACAACAGGGCTCAATCTCAATTTTAAATGACTTGATAGCAAAGTTAGGGCATCAGGGTTTAGGCAATATTATGAAGAAAATGACACAGGTTGGGTGAGATCCCCAGACAGACGCTGAACGTGGACTCTGATGAGGGCTGATTCAATGGCACACTCTTACAGATCCAGCCAGGGGGAATCCATAGTAGGGGATTACTGACCAAGAGGGTGAAATTGAAGGGGAGTTTCCAAGAAATGCCCTGAGGCATAGCTTTGAGGTAAACTGTTTACCTGAGATAAGGTTTCAATATAAAATTGACTTGGAAGCTTTGGAATTCAACACATATCTGTGTTACACACTCTGCTGGTATTTTTCATAAATTATCTCATTTAATTGGAATCCTCACAGAAAAAGGGAATGATTGTCAGAGAATTTAAGTGACTCGCTAAAGTTAGTTTAAATAGCAGATACAGCAAACCATAAAGTACATAATCACCCTACTTTGACATATTGCCAAATAAGACTAAAACTCTTCATACTCTTAAAAAGCCCACGATGTAGTTCAAGGATGATTAACAAATATTCATGATTGGTCTGTAAACACTTGTGAACCTCTAGAGTCTATATTAGTATGATGGAACTAATCTCTCAAAATTAATTTCTTTCTCTTTGTGGATCTGTACTGTCCACTTGTAGAATAAAATTCTGGAAAAGTTTAAATCTTATTACTGTATAGACATTTTTGCTCTAAAAGATTAAAGATGTAAAAAATACTACCCTATTACTTACATTCCAAAGGGTATTTGGAGATTAAAATAGAGCATATTTAGTCTGTTAAAATCTGTGTTGTAATGAAGACATAGTAAATTCAGAGGACTGACATCAATTGGTATAACTACCATTCTCTCTTTTTGAGAAATTTCCAAAATTTGCTAATTTCACTCTGTTTAAAACAAAGTGGTCATTTGCATATGATTTTAGAAGGTTTGATTACTAAGAATTATTCTAAATTACTTAAGATTGAATTATATTATACAAGCTTGCTAATAATTGTATTCATCCAAATAAAATAGAATGAAAGAAATAAACATTATCTCTACAAATGGCAGATGCCAGAAAGACTAATCAGAATAGTAGCATATCCATTATTTTTATGGTATGTGGTTATTGCTAATCCTGATATAATAGATTTAGGAATATTTAGCTTAGAGATATAAAAGATGTCAGGACATTTTCTTTACAATTCAAGATCAGAATAGCATTATTTTATTATTAATTTTGAAATATTTCACTTAGTCACAATAGGTTGAGGGTTTTTAATGATTTTGCAGGTGCTTTTCCTGGACTAACAGACCTTGTTCATTCTTTAGTCATTCCATTTATTTAACAAATATGTATTATGTACTTGGATAGGTTATTGGGCAGTAGGATGTGGAATACTGAAAACAACCTGGTAGACCCAGAAAAATCAAAATAATCTTGAAGAATAAGAACAAAGTTGGAAAACTCGATACTTCCCAATTTGAAAACTTACTACAAAACAACAATAAGCAAACTCTGTAGTATTCCATAAGGATGAACGTATGCCAGTGGAATAGAATGTGTTTTTTGTTAATTCATTTTTATAAGAGTACCAAGACCATTTATTAAGAAATGAATAGTCTTGGAAGTTCCTATGGTGTCTCACCACATTACGAACTTGACTAGGGTCCATGAGGATGCAGGTTCAATCCCTGGCCTTGCTCAGTGGGTTAAGGATCTGGTGTTGCCCTGAGCTGTGCTCTAGGTCTCAGACACAGCCTGGATCCTTCTTTGCTGTGGCTGTGGCTGTGACTGGCAGCTGCAGCTCTAACTTTACCCCTAGCCTGGGAACTTCCAGGTGCCGTGGGTACAGCCTTAAAAAGCAAAAATACATACATAGTCTTTTCAACAAATGGTGCTGGGACAGTGGATAGTTACATGCAAAAAATATAGTCACCTAGTAACAACTAGAATTGGTGTAATCAAAACGACACACAATAACTAGTGATTCACAAGGGTATGTATAAATTGGAACCCTTATACTTTGCTTGTGGAAGAGTAAAATGGTCCAGCTGCATTGGGAAACAGTCGAACAACAACAAAAAGTTAAACATCGAGTTACAATATGACGCAGAAATTTCATTTCCAGGTATTTACTCAAGAGAAAAACAGTGTTCATACAAAAACTTGTACACAAATGTGCATAGCACCATTATCACAGTCATTAGAAGTAGAAACAATACTAATATATATCCATTCACCATTGATGGGCATATACATATAAAATATGTGTGAATATATATGTACACACACATACTTTAAAAAGATGAATCTTATGTGAATTTTTCTCAGTAAATATGTTTTTTATTTACACACACACACACAAATATGCATCTTACTGAGCATGTGTGTGTGTGTGTGTGTGTACAATTGCCCTGGCAGATGTTAGAAGAAAGAATAAAGAGGCTGAAGGAAATGAACTTTCTCGAATTGATAAACTGTGCCTAATCAGATGACCCAGTGACCCACAAGAAGATAATGTTCCTTGAGCGCTCCAAGAGGCCACACCTTTTCCCAAGGTCATCAGAAATATAGTGGTGATAGGAGTACCAATATAACCCTAAGAAGTTTATAGTAACTATTCTCTACAAGCTGCCTTGGAAGGGTGGCAGAATAGGTAGCTACAAACCTGGTTTTATTTTTATCTGTGATAATAATTCAGTTCTGAGTAACAGAGACCACGGGGCTGCATGTTGCATCTCATAGCACCAAAGAGGAAGCAGAGCATGTCATCATTCACTTTGGGTTCAGAAGGCAATATATTCCATACCTATGAATACTGTTCTACCCCTTTATTGAGTAGCGTAGAAAACCACCAGCTGTGAGTGGTGACCAGAACCAGAAAGTTTTCTACATAGATCCAGGTCAGGATATAATCTACCCTAGCAAATAGGTCTCATCATCAGGTAGACATATGGTATTGGATGTGTCAGTAGTGGGAAAAGATGAAATTAAAGTATGTGGCAAGCTGCAGTGGAAGAATGACAATACAACACTTTGGATTCTGTATCAAAGCCACACTGTCTGCAGTAGATAATTATACACACTTTCCAGACTAGCTCTTGATGTGTTACTGGGTCCTGGTAGATCATGGGACATAAACTCATTGTGCCTATTATGAGTTCTATCAGATCTTTCAAGTCATAATATTGTACAGACCTTGCAACTCTTCATTTTAAGATGGCAATGGTGTATCCAGGAGTAAGCCCAAACAGGACCAGAAGGTGTGAGTAAGCCTTTGAGCAGATAGCTCAGACCTTCATGTCGCTCACAACTCTTGCATCAGTCCCCCTTTCTATCTGCACTTATATCTGTACAGGGATGAGAGTTGAAAGAGATCACCAAGGAAGAGGTACTGAACAACCAAATAGATAGGATGACTAGCTGTGATGACATTTAGTCATTTCAGACATAGCACAATGGGCATATGAATAAGTGGCCAGATTCTCCAGGATGGAGGCCATATATGAACCTGGCAGCATGTACTCGTGTGTACTAATAACAATTTAGCTACTTCTACCTCAGAATATACAATTTATAGTAATTGAATCCAGTACTACTCCCCCAGTCTGGTGTTATTTTTAGGGAGACCAACCAACCACTTGGTGGCAAGATGACTGCATAATCTCTTTCTATACTTGAGAAACCAGTGGTTCATCCTTTCAAGGATAGATAGCTATTCCAGTTATGGGTTTGTCTGTCCTGCCAGAGCACTAGCATTATCTAGAGGCATATGGAATACCTGTCACAGAGACATGGAATAAAATATAGTGTCTAAATAAGAGACCCATTTTGCAGCAAAGGAGGTACTGGAATGAGCCTGTTAGACTAGTTACTTGTTTCAGGTATTCAAAACCATCTGGTAGTACTTCTTTTTCTCAATTTGTAGATGAATCAAGAGAATTTCTTAGATCATTCAATTAGTTAAATTGGATATTAATCAAAGTCTCTTTCATACTGAAGTCCATGATTTCAATGCAATACAGTAGAAAAACATCTTTTTTTTTTTCTTTTTAGGGCTGCACTCACGGCATACAGAGGTTCCCAGCCTAGGGGTCTAATCGGAGCTACAGCTGCTGGCCTGCACCACAGCCACAGCAATGCCAGATCCTTAACCCACTGAGTGAGGGCAGGGATTGAACCCACAACCTCATGGTTCCTAGTCGGATATGTTCCCACTGCACCATGACAGGAACTCCCTGAAAAACATATTCTTAATGAGGTTGAAATATTCTGGAGCTTCAAATTAAAAAATAACACTAAAAAGTTGAAACATCATCATTTATAATTTTTAACAGACATACTTATAGTTCTATTTCCTCTTTTCATTAGGACATTTTGGTTGGTCTAATTTTTAAGTAGTCTACAAAATTCCCCCTGAAAAGGTTCTTGTCTAGTTTTCTAAGTCTTGATGTATTTTCTGGGTGAAGAATAATTTATAGCATTGCCTTTGAATAGTGGAAACCAAATGAATGACATAGGTGGGCAGTGACTAATCCTGGCACATAGCACTCAAGTGATGTGCAGGCTAAACCTAAGTCTTACAGATCTCCAGAGCTAGGAGCAAAACACAATGGAACATTTGAGTTTGCATAGAACTTTCTAGTCCATGGTAGTTATTGAATGTATATGAGCAATTTTGTAGCAGATGTGTAAAGTCTTGATGAATAGAAGCTGTCATAGGAAAGGATTTATCAAAATGAAGGTCCCAGGAATTGTAAAAAATTTAAGTTGTTTAAAATCTTTTATATTTGTCTATGGACAGTATTATTATAATTACGCACAATGAGGTCTGATATTCTGGAATTCTCTTCAAGTATGGGTAAGACATTATTAGATGCCTGAAGGTCACAAACTACTGACAGATTTGCAGTGACAAATTAAATTTTATCAGCTATAAGCAGAGTGGATGTTCTCTAATTTTTCACAGTTCTTACCAACTGTTAGTGTTTAAGTGGGACATGTTTCATTCATTCATTAATATTCTGTAGCCAATCCAAAAATGCATTTGTGTTTGCTTGATTCAATAAACTCTTGCATTTCAATGTGATGTCATTTTAGTTTCTCTGATGTCTTTACTCTTCTTTAGAAATATATGTATTCCATTAGACTATTGCATAATATAAGCACAATGCCTCTCTCTCTTAATTTGTAGTCTTTTCAGATAACACATCTTTGAACTGGGTATGACAATTGCAGTAACTATTTAAGATCCTCTCAGCATGGCTATAAAGCCTTTGATACGTCTACTTAATGATATGTTTTGAATTGCATGTATTCAGAAAATTCATAGAAAATAACATTAAGCAGAACAAAAACCAGAATATAAAATTACTGATATAAAATTGGTCTCTTCAGAAAATATAAACATAAAATTATTGTTAGTGAATATATTCAAATGTCAACAATGGTTATAGTATTTCTAAATATTATTTATATATTCAGATTTCTATATTTCCACACTTACTATCTTTTGAGATCATGTAGAATTAGAAAAGACTATTCTGCATAAACAAATACAAAAATATTCCAGAAAAATAAAGAATGAAGATAGTATCAATAGAATAATTCTTTCAATAATATATCAAAAAGAATAAAACAGAATTCTGGCTAATTAAACCAAGCAGAGATAAGCCATAACCTGTATATTATTCCTATGGCTATTCCATTTGCAAATGATAAAGTTTGGATATGCCCATTCTGGGGAATAGGTCAGCTCTTCCTACTGGCACCGTTACTTCTGATTCTGTACCTGGGGTTAGGATATAGGCAACAAGTAGTTTCTCTGTGATCTTGTAGTGGACTAAAAATAGTTCCCTCCATCTTTCTAGGCTTTTGTGTGAGATAAGCTCTGTAACAATAAGATTAACAGGGGAAAAATAGGAGAGACCCAGGAAAACTGAATAACTCCCCCAAATGGCCCAAGCCACCACCTCAAATACCATTTCCAGGTGGGAGAGGGGAAACCAGTTATGGGAAGCTATCAGGAAAAGCACTGCGAATAAGAGACACCCTTACAAATAGATATTTCTTTTATAAATGTAAATGTCCTTTACAAAAGCATTACTTGGTTTTTAGAGCTGCTTCTGTGTCTGCTGTTTTTTTGTTTTTGTTTTTGTTTTTAAATAATCAGCTCAAAATAATTCTTACGCCGAAGAAGCATATTCTGGGATGGTATATTCTGCTCCTCTTTAATCTTACTCTAAAATTATTGTCATGTAAAATATTCTGCTGTGTTTTAATACTCCTCATTTGGGAGGCGGCATGTAGTAAATTAGAGATAGATAATGACTTATTAACTCAAAAAGAAATGGGAATATTGTATCTCAGAAATGATGCAACTAGCAACATTTCCATTGAGTATATATAGGATATGTTATCAAGCAAACAGAACCCTTATTATTTTTTAGAATACTTATTTTTTTGAGTTACTGAAATCTTGACATTTTTTCTACTCTAAGAAGCAAACAGAAGACAATTATTAATCTGATGACCAAAATAAATTACATCTGTTACTCCTTAATAGATGAATGCTAATGAAACATAAATATCTTTTGAGGACACAGTATATAGAAAAGAAATTATATACTTCCTCCAACAGAAATAAAATATACCAAAAAATTGCTAATTAAATGCTTTTGCTTTCTCAGCCATTAGTGAAAATAATTAGTGAGCAGAGAAATATAACACCCTTATCCTGGGGCTGCCTTTCACATCCCCAAGAAAAGATTGAAGTCACCCCAGGGTGATCAGCCTCACAGTTTGAGAAACTCTGTCCCAGTTAGATAGAAAATCAGATAAGTGTAAGAACAATTTGTAACCTCCAGGTGATTTAGGAAACAGAAGTAGACTATAAGCTATATTAGTATGTAAAATGACAAAATATAATTACTGCATAGGAGGTTTCTGTGTTTGGAGTAGCTATCTTTAGAAATACAAGGGTGAAGTGAATCACTCTCAGTTCCTTTCCTATCTTTGCTCCTATATCTGGGTTTAGACTGAGGTTAGAAAATTATGTCACTTTTTATTATGTAAAATAGGAATCACATTAATTTTGAAAAAAGGCATTGTTTGACAGTAAATCTGTACACTAGCAGAAGCCTTTTCTATGTTGCTAGCAACTGGTAAAAAAAAAAACATGGTTATAAATGTGAAATGATCACAGGATTTTTTAAAAAATACTTCTTGACTCTTCAGTAACAAATCAGTCAATTACAATGTTCAGTATTCTAACTTTTTTAGGACTGGGGTCTTCTAACTCAGCCTGTCCTGTGACTTAACTATTCCGGTCATGTAGCTTTGGCCTTGGTATTTCTAAATGCAAGACGTTTGTCTTACTTAAGGCATTGAGCAATGACCTTCAAGAGGAATCTGAGGGAGTCACTATTGGTGTTTTATACTTTATTTCCTAGTTTATGTAATTGCTGTATTTTAATTTCAATTTGGAGCCTCACCATTGAAGTTTGCAGTAGTCTAATAATGGCATACATGGAGTTCCTGCCATGGCGCAGAGGAAATTAATCTGTCTAGGAACCATGAAGTTGTGGGTTGGATCCCTGGCCTCGCTCAGTGGGTTAAGGATCCAGCGTTATGTGAGCTGTGTTGTAGGTCGCAGATGCAGCTCAGATCTGGCGTTGCTGTGGCTGTGGCGTAGGCTGGCAGCAACAGCTCCAATTAGATCCCTATTCAGGGAATCTCCATATGCTGCAGGTGCGGCCCTAAAAAGACAAAAAAGAAAAAAAAAAAGGTGTATATGTCTTGAAGGCTGTCGAAGTATATTGTTCAGGATTTGTTATGGTAATATTTTATTCTTATAATTTCTTATCTTCTTTTATCTTTGTAGAGGGCAGAATTTGCCACCCTAAATATGTCTCTGGGCATTTTAATATATATATATATATATATTTTTGGTCTTTTTGCCATTTCTTGGGCTGCTCCCACGGCATATGGAGGTTCCCAGGCTAGGGGTCAAATCAGAGCTGTAGCTGCCAGCCTACACCAGAGCCACAGCAACGTGGGATCCGAGCCACATCTGCCACCTACACCACAGCTCACAGCAATGCCAGATCCTTAACCCAGTGAGCAAGGCCAGGGATCGAACCCGCAACCTCATGGTTCCTAGTCGGATTCGTTAACCACTGAGCCATGACGGGAACACCCGTTTTAATTGTTTTAAACTGGTTATTTTCTGAGAAACAGTAGACCTGGGAAGGGCTCTAGCAACCTAGTAGGAGTTACCCTTTTGTAAGAAGCATTTGCATTTACAAGAGAAACCTCCATTTGTAAGGGTATCACCCTCTCCATACCTAGAAGAGGAGGATGATGAAGTTTTGCAAACACTTAGCTATGGAGTAGGCAACGACTGAAGTCTGCATCCCGGTCACCTTTGTTTCCTGATAACATTCCGTAACTGATTCTCCCTACTCTCTTTTGTCTTGAGCTTGGGGTGGTATTTAAGATTAGGGTTTCACTTTGGCCATTTTGGGGAGTTAGTCGGTTTTCCTGGGTCTCTCCCATGTATACATGTTATTAGACTTTTGTTTGGTTTTCTCTTGTCAATCTGCCTAATGTCAATTTATTTTAGAACAGCCAGAAGAACCTAGAAGGGTAGAGGAAAATTTCTTTCACCTCAACACCTTCTCTAAGAGTCACAGTTTATTAACAAAAATGATGTCATCATTTGAAGTTTTTAGTAATTGAACTAGAAAATCAAAAGCATTGGTTTTTTTTGTTTTTGTCTTTTGTCTTTTTTGTTGTTGTTATTGTTGCTATTTCTTGGGCCGCTCCCTCGGCATATGGAGGTTCCCAGGCTAGGGGTTGAATCGGAGCTGTAGCCACCGGCCTACGCCAGAGCCACAGCAACGCGGGATCCGAGCCGCGTCTGCAACCTACACCACAGCTCACGGCAACGCCGGATTGTTAACCCACTGAGCAAGGGCAGGGACCGAACCCGCAACCTCATGGTTCCTAGCCGGATTCGTTAACCACTGCGCCACGATGGGAACTCCCAAAAGCATTGTTTTAGAGGTAACCCACAAAATACTTCTGATGAAGTGATACTTTCAATGGAATAAAAGACAAGTCCTCATTTCTTTCTCTTCAGTGTTACTGTTTAAGCAAATTTAATACAAGCATTCCAATGAAACATAGCCCTCATCTTTAAACTGAGCAAATTTGTTGCCAGAATTTGGCCTCTGTCTGCCGGTGCTGAATTGAAAAGCAGAGACAGAGATTTGGGTAAAGGAGAAAAATTTGCTTTATTGCTTTGCCAGGCAAAGGAGGGTCACAGCGGGCTAATGCCCTAAAGACTGTGCCCGCCCTCCATTACCCCATTAGAAAGAATTGCAAGGCGTTTTATAGTAAAATGGAGAAAAACAGGTTTTCCGGTAAGGAATCAGGATTGGGCCAAGCATGCATTCTTCTTTCTTTGGGGGAATCTTAGTCATCAAAGCTGACCCCAGGAGATCTCAGTATGAGCACGATGGTGGTCTTCTGGGTTATTGCCTAGAATAACAGTACTTGCAAAAGGGGCATATTGATCAGAGATTAGAACAAACTAAGAAAGTTCCTGAAAAACGCTATGTGCTAATAGTCTTTAACCCACATGCAATTATGCTCAGGGAGCCTAATCTTTTTTTTTTTTTTTTTAATCATTTATTTGTAGATTATGCGTGATTGTGTTTAGGGTGCAATTAAGCCAGGAAAAGGGACAAGGAAGGACTCTAAGCTGTTCAGTTTTAAAATATTTATTTCTAAAAGAAGCATAAGGAATATAACTTTTCTCTTAGGTGTATCAGATGCCTACATCATTTTGTGTATTTCTTGAGAGGGAACCAGGATCCTGCCCCAAGACTGCACTATTGTTTCTTGACTGTTCCTCCCTTGACTTTGGATCCCCTTCCTTCTCTGATCAGCACCTGTCTGAACCTGCCCCTAGGAACTCATCGAGGCCTATTTCCTAAGAACAAGAAATGGGGGACACAGAAAGGCTTTTATGCCCAGAAGCCTCACATGGCTGTGCTCGGTTTCAAACTGACAAAATTAAGTGATAGGTAGAATGGGATGGCACAAAAATACAGAATTGTAGGAGTTCTTGTTGTGGCACAGTGGAAACAAATCTGATGAGGAACCATGAGGTTGCAGGTTTGATCCCTGGCCTTGCTCAGTGAGTTAAGGATCCAGCATTGCTGTGAGCTGTGGTGTAGGTTGCAGATGTGGCTCGGATCTGGCATTACTGTGGCTCTGGTGTAGGCTGGCAGCAGCAGCTCAATTAGACCCCTAGTCTGGGAACCTCCGCATGCTGCAGGTGTGGCACTAAAAAGACAAAAGACAAAAAAAAAAACAAAAACAAAAACAGAATACAGAATTGTAGGATTAATTAATTCAAATAAAGCATTGTGCTGCAAGGCTAAGTTAAATAAGGAAAAAAACTAAAATAACTCACATTGTTTTTAATTTTTAACTTAATTTTCATTTTTCTCATTTATACATCTGTATAATTTAAAGAGTTGAAATGCCTTATAAGTCTTAGAGTGACAAAACTACATTCACCCTGTACTTCTCCTCACCCTAGATTCCTTCTCTGCAGAGCTTGATATTTTCCACTCTTTAATTGTATCTTCTTGTGTTTACTTCTATAGATGGAAATAAAATATTTATACTGATAAGTTTTGATTTCTTAAATGTAGACAGTATATAGTCATGGTTGGAAAATTCTCTCCTATATCCCTACCTCCTCACATTCTCCTCCGTCTCTCAATACAGTTATATTACAATTATTTGTCAAATCAGTGTTTCCTGCTTATGTCATTGTGACTTTGTAGATATTGTTCACATCAATCCAGTAATATACTCTGCTTTTCTTTGTTGTATAATTCTTTGCCTTTCCTGGTGCTAATAATGACTCTTCCCTCTCCTCCTCCTTTGCCTATCTGCCTGCTGTTCCTTTAGAGGCTTTTATCAGATATTTGGTGATATTTGCTGTCCGTTCATATTTAAGAGTTGGGGTACTCACATGGTCGTTGGAAACTTTGTACTGAACTTGGCCTTACTGATTTGCTGAGCTTTACTGTTGCTGAACCAGGTTCATTTGCCCACTGAGCAACCAGCCAAATGCCTAGATGCTGAGGTTTGCAGCAGAGAAAGAGTATATTCACAAGGCAGCCAAGAGAGGAGAACAAGTCTCAGATCTGTCTCACCAAAGATGAGGTGCTTGAGATGTGGAATAAGGAAGCAGGAGGTGCTCAGGATGATTGGAAAGAGGGAAAATGTGAGCTAATTTATGTTCTGCACAGATGTCTCTGGTTACAGACTTCTTCATGGGATCCATGTTCAAAAATGGAGGTGCTTAGTGTGATCTGAGGGTAGAGTTTTCAGCCTTCTGAGGTCAAAAGGTCATTCATTCATCAGTCACCTGCCTAGGCCCAATTTTGGGGTCAGTGATCCCCAACCAGTCTTAGCCAGCTTGAATTGGAAAAGAACTGACTTCACATTCCTGAAAAAAAAACTTAAGCCCCTATGACTATAGGGACCCATATGTCAGAGGTATTATTTATAGGGGTAGTTAAGGAGTCTTATGATACATTACCTAGGCTACATGAGGCTTGGCAGGAAAGAAAAAAATAACAATAACTAAAGAGAGCTTAATCAGAGAAGGCAGTTTATAAGCAGAGGGATTTTAAACAGGCTGTTCCCTTATCTGTTGTTCTGTAAAACAGGCTCAAGAATTTCAGCTAGTCGTGTTGTGAACCCTATGGGACACAGTTTCATTATCATAGGTTGATCAGATGTACACCCAGATATTTGATTGGGGATTTGTTTTCAATAGAGAAGAGCTAACTTCTGTTAGCAAATAAACTCTAAAATAAAGGCTGTACGAAGGTTCAAGCACAATGGAAAAATTTTTTATTATTATTCATTTTTCTAGTTAATGGGCAATTTTGCTCTTTGTAGAGATTTAGAAATTTCTCTTTATTTTGTAATCCTACTTTTCAAAGGGTCTTGTACCTGCACAGCAGAGAGGGAAAATAAAGTTTAGAGAGGGTATATTGTCTTTAAATCCCTATCCTGGAAGTGACACATGTCATGTCTGCTCAAACTAGAGTGGCCAGAACTAGTTCAAGGCAAAGTGGGGTAGGAAATGTTGTCTCAGGCTAGGTTGCTGCCTCCCAGTGATAATTCTAGGCTCTAGGAGAGGGGGTATTAATTTTGATGGCAGCTATCTCTGCCTCAGAAAACCTCCCTGAAATGTTAGCATCCATAGATCTTTATTGTGGGACTTGCCTATTGAATAAAAACTGGATTGCCACATTCTTTTAATACCATAAGTCATTACTTTTTAAGCCTTGATATGCATATAAATATATAGTAAAATACAGATTGTGATTCCAGAGTTCTAGTGTAATAGCTCAGTTTCTGAATTTCTAACAAGATCTCAGGTGATAAAATTCTGCTACTCCATGGACCATACTTTGAGCAACAGAGACCTAAGTTGCAACACACTTGCCTCCATCTCTTCCATTTATTTCTGAGTCCAGAGCCTTTTTGATTTAAACTTCTTCAGAGAATAAACTTCCCCTCTGATGCTAAGGCGTGTGAGAGTAATTTCCTGGAAAGGAAAGGGATGGGAAGGGTCCCTGGTAACCATCACTAAAAGTTAAATCGAGGTAGTTTTGAAGAGCAATAGTGACACAGGTATCACATCTTTATGGGAAAAGTGCCTCAGGTCATTTCGACTGAAGCTCTTTAGAAAGGAAGGGAGGAGAATATGTTAGATGTGGCAGTTAGTACAAGAAGACTACTTACTACATCTCCAGGTCCAAGGTTGGAGGAGGCAGGAAGGAGAAGGACATCAATTGAATGAGCCTTGTGGAAAGCCTGGTTATAACAAGATAGTGATGGCAGTTCTCAGAGAGGAATTAGAGAAGGCAGGGAATTCTTGAGACCAAAGCAGAAAAGATATAGGGGTTGTGGAAGGGGGAACGGTGGGTGGGAAAGGGGCCAGAGAGCATTCTGGGAATTGACATCTGGGGGAGGAACAATAACCAAAGAGCAAGCTTCCTGTGGTGACTGATATAAAGAAGATATACAAATTACAGTTTAGTCCTCATGATTCCCAACAGATAGCGGTAGAGGTCGGGGAAGGAGAGAGGATGGGATTAGAGGTTAAGGAATGTCAGGAGCAAGTTCTGGGTCTCCAGCCTGCCCCCCTTGGCGGAGGTGGGCAGAGGGAAGGTCTGACTCCGAGGGCATCAGTCAGGGAGTTTACCAAGGACAATGAAATGATGTACTTGGCAGAAGGAGAATTTAGGTAGGGGTACAATGTAGAAACCCCTCATATTATGCTCTTATTGTATAAGTTACACGTCTTTCAGTTTCCGTTTGATATATCTTCTGCACGAAGGCAGATATTACGACAACTTGGTTTTTTTATTCCCATTTTCTGAATGTGGCAAATTGTTTTACACAACATTTGTGCATGACTGAAAATAATTTGACATTTCTAAGGGAGATATAATTCTGTATAAAATATAGGCTGCAAATTTCCTGAAACTCAAATCATAGCTGATCCATCACTGTATGCTGTGTGAGTTGGTTATTAAAAAATAAATAAATCATAAGTTCTTTGAGCAAAGTTAATAACAAACATAAAGGCTATGGCAGGAGCCAGACCAGCCTCTATTCTTCTGATTAACTGAAAGAGATTGATTTAAAATTTATACTATCAAGCAAAAGCCAATTTTTCCATTATCCCCAGGCATTTATGCATTGGTGAGAAACACAGCTATGTACTAAGTCTCTCCATTATACACACTTACTTTCAAATTGTGAGTTCATTTCATCATCAATCATCTACTCTTTCATTCAGAAAACATAAGCTAGCAGTGTAGTCCATTTATAAACACTGTTTTCATACTTAGCAATGTGTGAAACTGAATTCTTCACGTTGTTAAATTCAGCCTTGTTTAGTGCATGGAAATTTTAGATATGTGTAGGGACAGACATCAAAGTGCTGAACAGGCAGAGGGTAAAGATAGAAATTTCTCTTTAGACTCTTCTCTCAACAGAAAACTCTGAAATGATGCTTTTTAACTATTAACTGTCTTTTTGTTTTCTCCTAATGTAAAGGTGGCTGCAACCAGATTTCCTCACCTGTTAAGATATTGAAGTTGAGATATTTGCCAAAGAAGCAATCTCTCTTGTCTCTTCTTTATCATGAATCTCTCATGTCTCTTCTTTATCTCTTCTTTGTAACTATTTCTGTGTTCAATTTTGTAACAGAGATTTCCAGAGCACACAGAGAAGTAAAATGGGTTTATGTAAATTCAGAGCACTTAATATCCTGGGTAAAGGTAGAATATTTTAATTATGGATTTAGTTCCTATCATCTCAGGCTTAACTGCTCCTCGTCAGCTTCTTTGTCAAGTAGCCCTAGCTTTTAAAACATTTCAGTCTTTCAGCCATTTTGAGTTTATTTTGGTGCATGGTGTGAGGGTGTGTTCTAGTTTCATTGATTTGCATGCAGCTGTCCAGGTTTCCCAGCAATGCTTGCTGAAAAGACTGTCTTTTTCCCATTTTATGTTCTTGCCTCCTTTGTCAAAGATTAATTGACCATAGGTGTCTGGGTTTATTTCTGGGTTCTCTATTCTGTCTCATTGATTGGTATGTCTGTTTTGATACCAGTACCACACTGTCGTGATTACTGTGGCTTTGTAATACTGCCTGAAGCCTGGGAGAGAGATGCTTCCTCCTTGGTTTTTGTTCTTCAGAATTGCTTTGGCAATTCTGGTTCTTTTGTGGTTCCATATAAGTTTTTGGATTGTTTGTTCTAGTTCTGTGAAAAATGTCATGGGTAATTTGACAGGGATTGCATTGAATCTGTAGATTGCTTTGGGTAGTATGGCCATTTTTATAATATTGATTTTTCCAATCCATGAACATGGAATATCTTTCCATTTCTTTACATCTTCTTTAATTTCCTTTATTAATGTTTTATAGTTCTCAGAATGTAAGTCCTTCACCTCCTTGGTCAGGTGTATTCCCAAGTATTTGATTTTTTGGGGTGCAATTTTAAAAGGAATTGTATTTCTGTATTCCTTTTCTAATATTTCATTGTTAGTATACAAAAATGCAACTGATTTCTGAATGTTAATCTTATTATATCCTGCTACTTTGCTGAATTTGTTGATCAGTTCAAGTAGTTTTGGGGTTGAGTCCTTAGGGTTTTCTATATATAGTATCATGTCCTCTGCATACAGTGACAGTTTTACCTCTTCTCTTCCTATTTGGATGCCTTTTATTTATTTATTTTGTTTGTTTGTCTGATTTTTTTTTGTGGCCAGGACTTCCAGTACTATGTTGAATAACAGTGGTGAGAGTGGGTATCCTTGTCTTGTTCCAGATTTTAGTGGGAAGGCTTTCAGCTTTTCTCCATTGAGTGTTATATTTGCTGTGGGTTTGTCATAAATGGCTTTGATTATGTTAAGGAATGTTCCCTCTATACCCACTTTGTTAAGAGTTTTTATCATGAAGGGATGTTGGACTTTGTCAAATGCTTTTTATGCATATATTCAGATGATCATGTGGTTTTTGACTTTTCTTTTGTTAATGTGGTGTATGATGTTGATTGATTTACATATGTTGAACCATCCTTGTGTACCTGGGATGAATCCCACCTGGTCATGGTGTATGAACTTTTTGATATGTTGTTGGATTCGGTGGGCTAAAATTTTGTTGAGAATTTTTGCATCTAAATTCATCAAATATATTGGTCAATAGTTTCCTTTTTGGTGTTATCTTTGTCTGGTTTTGGAATTAGGGTGATGGTAGCCTCATAGAATGTCTTTGGGAGTGTTACTTCTTCAACCTTCTGAAAAAGTTTAAGAAGGATGGGTATAAGTTTCTCTTTGTATGTCTGGTAGAATTCTCCTGTGAAGCCATCTGGTCCTGGACTTTTATTTGTAGGGAGTGTTTTTATGATATATTCAATTTCATTTCTAGTAATCAGTCTGTTCAGTTGATCTATTTCTGCTTGATTCAGTTTTGGCAGGCTGTAGGTCTCTAGAAAGTTGTCCATTCAAAATGGCTGAAAGACAAATATAAGACTGGACACCATCAAACTCCTGGAAGAGAACATAGGCAAAACATTCTCTGACATCAACCTTACAAATGTTTTCTCAGGCCAGTCTCCCAAAGCAACAGAAATAAAAGCAAAAATAAACCAATGGGACCTAATCAAACTGAAAAGCTTTTGCACAGCAAAGGAAACCAAAAAGAAACCAAAAAGACAACTTAGAGAATGGGAGAAAATGCTGTCAAATGATGCAACTGACAAGGGCCTAATCTCTAAAATATACAAACAACTTATACAACTCACAGCAAAAAAGCCAACAACCCAATTGAAAAATGGGCAAAGGACCTGAATAGACAGTTCTCCAAGGAAGATATACAGATGGCCAACAAGCACTTGAAAGAATGCTCAACATCCCTGATTATTAGAGAAATGCAAATCAAGACTACCATGAGATACCACCTTACACCAGTCAGAATGGCCGTCATTAATAAGTCCACAAATAACAAATGCTGGAGGGGATGTGAAGAAAAGGGACCCCTCCTGCACTGTTGGTGGGAATGTAAACAACCACTATGGAGAACAGTATGGAGGTACCTTAGAAATCTATACATAGAATTACCAAAGGGCCCAGCAATCCCACTCTTGGGCATATATCCAGACAAAACATTCCTTAAAAAAGACACATGCACCCGCCTGTTCACTGCAGCTCTATTTACAATAGTCAAGACATGGAAACAACCCAAATGTCCATGGGACAGACGATTGGATTAGGAAGATGTGGTCTATATACACAATGGAATACTATTCAGCCATAAGAAGAATGACATAATGCCATTTGCAGCAACATGGATGGAACTAGAGACTCTCATGCTGAGTGAAGTAAGTCAGAAAGAGAAAGACAAATATCATATGATATCACTTATATCTGGAATCTAATATAGAGCACAAAGGAACCTTTCCACAGAAAAGAAACTCATGGACTTGGAGAAGAGACTTGTGGTTGCCAAGGGGGAAGGGAAGGGAGTGGGAGGGACTGGGAGCTTAGGGTAAATAGAAGCCAAATGTAGCCTTCAAGATGGATTAGCAATGGGATCCTGCTGTGTAGCACTGGGAACTCTGTCTAGTCACTTATTATGGAACACATAATGTGAGAAAAAAGAATGTATATGTGTATATGTAACTGGATCACCATGCTGTACATTAGAAAAAAAATATATATAAATAAATGATTTAAAAATTTTTTGAATAATTTGTATACTGGCATATTGAATCACTATTTTGGTAGAATTTGAATTTATTCAAGTCAAACTTGGACTGGTGGAAGGATGTTTTGAAAGAACGGACTTGTGGGATTTCTTTTTTTTTTTTCTTTTTAACAATTGCTTTGTATTGAAATTCTTTCCTGTATTGCATTTTCTTTTTTTTGCACTACTGATCTAATTGTCTGCTGACATATCCATTATCTTTTATAGTCATTTTGAGTAGCAAAAGGATTAGTTGCATATGATTTTTACCACTTCGCTTGGACTTGCAACCAGTTCTCCCTGATTGCTTCATGTTAATGGCCTATATAATGCAATTAAAAAGCTCTAATAACTATTTTGGGTGTGCGATGGAAAAGGCCAACTAAAAGACCTTAACAATGACACTGTGTATGCAGGAAAAACTGCTTCCTTGGGGTAAAAAAATACATGAACAAACAAAACCACAATGTCTGGAATATAGGAAAATGTTATGGGAAGAAAAAAACAGAGCTTTTTTTCCTTTTTTTTTTCTGAAAGCTATGTAGTTATTGTAAAACTTCCAAATTTCCTTTGTCAGACATATAAAACATTTTCAACGACAGGAAAATGTTTTTATGGGCCTATCTTCTTACAAGGATTGAGCATTTTATCAGTAGTCACTCCTTCCATATTCTAAATTGTAGAGTCTAGTGACACTTCTCAAGATAATAATAACATTTACATAATCCTACCTCCATTTTTTAAAAATAAAGCAAACTCAATGAAATATGTCTTCCTGAAACCCAAACAATGTTTTTATTTTTTTCAAGACTGAGAAGAAACACCACTGTTTGATGTGCAGTTATCAATAGACTGCTGCTAGTGGAGTTCCCGTCGTGGCTCAGTGGTTAACAAATCCGACTAGGAACTGTGAGGTTGTGGGTTCGAATCCTGGCCTTGCTCAGTGGGTTAAGGATCCCGCGTTGCTGCGACTCTGGCATAGGCCGGCGGCTACATCTCCGATTCCACCCCTAGCCTGGGAAGCTCCATGTGCTGCGGGAGCAGCCCTAGAAAAGGCAAAAGGACAAAAGAAAAAAAAATGGATTGCTAGTGTTTTATTACACTTGCCTCCTTCCCTCTTTCTTTCCTTCCTTTCTTTTTACAATAAAACATCTAATTCACTCTAGGGGAATGAATTAAAGGAGTCCTTCCCTCAGATCTCCTTAAATCTTCTGGAATTTAGGATGTCATATACTTTTTCCTTAAATGGCTCACATGACATGTGGGGCTTTGCGTTTTCTCCATAAGCACCATGACTTAAGATTGGTTTCTGTCCACTGGAAATCAAAGGCTGTATCAAATACTGAAATGGATGTGTGAAGGTTAATTTTGTGTGTCAACTTGGCTGGGGCATGGCTTTCCCTTAAATATTATTTCTGAATGTGTCTGAGGGTGTTTCTGAATGAGATTAGCATTTGAATCTGTGGATTTAGTAAAGCAGAGGAGTAGGCATGATCCAGTCCTTTGAGAGGGTTTGATTAGAACAAAACCGGGAGGGAGATTAGCCCCATTGCTTCCTGCCTGCCTGAGCTGGTTAGGTCCTCCCCTGTCCTTGGACTGAGACTATGCAACTGGCTCCCCTGATTCCCAAGACTTTGGACTCGTACTTGAGTTGTATCACTGGCTTTCCTGGGTCTCCAGCTTGCAGACAATAGCTCATGAGATTTAGCTCCCATAATCACATGTGCCACCTCCTCAAGATAGATAGATAGGTAGATAGATAGATAAATAGATAGATCTATCTCTTGGGTTTTGTTGTTGTTGTTGTTTTTGCTGGAGGACTCTGATTAACACAGTACATTTTTCATTTACGAACATTTTTGGTGAAAATACAAAATCCTCTATTTGATTATTCAAAATAGGAGGGCAGAATATTTGATGGGATGATCTATTCGTAAAGCAAGATTAGAAACTTATCAGCCTTGTTGGCCAGAGGAAGCCCAGAAGTATATTTTGGGGAGGAAGAGAAAAAGGATGAAAACAAAATCAGAAGAAAGAGAGTAAGAAGATAAGGAAAGGAGAAAGAGTAAATGACTTTTTTGGTCTCATAATAGGTGGTTGACAAAAAGTATCTTGATGGAACAGGGAAGAGAGCCACTGGCATCACTTCATGAAAGTCTATGACAGTAGCTCATTCACTCAGAAACATGTGCTGTGGAACTAATATGCATGCAGACCTCTTTGCGTCAATGGCAAGAGCTTGGTGTCTAGGTTCTCAGCTACTGTTTAGTAAAAGAAATAGCCATATAAACAACTGAAAGTCCTGAGGTAGGCAAGAGCAGAGCTTCATACAGGTAAAAATACAACTGACAAGAGGGACCAGAGGTCTTATTCAGAGTAAGAGTTAACATCGGATTTCCCCTGGCTCAGTGGTTAATGAATCCAACTAGGAACCGTGAGGTTTCGGGTTTGATCCCTGGCCTTGCTCAGTGGGTTAAGGATCTGGTGTTGCCATGAGCTGTGGTATAGATCGCAGACGTGGCTCGGATCCCCCATGGCTCTGGTGTAGGCCAAAGGCTATAGCTCCAGTTCGACCCCTAGCCTGGGAACCTCCATATGCCGTGGGAGCAGCCCTAGGAAAGGCAAAAAGACGAAAAAAAAAAAAAAAGAGAGAGTTGATAAGGACACAATAAGGAGTTACCAAAGCCAAAATCTGGAACATAGCCTGCAAAGATGGGAGAAAACTAATTCTGAAAACTCCAGAAAATGAATAGGAACTCTTTAAAGGTATACATTCTTTGAGCAGAGCATGATTAACATAGGAAGTCTGTTGTCAAAGTTGAAATACTCCATCAGCCTTTAATTCTCATAGCAAATTAGAGAACTCAAAGAAAGGTGTAATGATAAGGAAGTGAAGGATTCACTAGACTCTGATAACATCCAATGCCTTAAGTAATCAAAAAAAAAAAAAAAAAGGAAAAGGAACCTTCAGTTTTAAAAGTGACAATGAATTACCTGATATCTTTAGGGAAAAAGAAAGGAATATCTCTTCTAATCCCATTTAAGAGCCTTTTCTTTCTTTCTTTCTTTTTTTTTTTAATCTTCTCTAGGGCCACACCCACGGCATATAGAGGTTCCCAGACTAGGGGTCTAATCGGAGCTGTAGCCGCTGGCCTACACCACAACAACTCGGGATCCAAGCCGCAACGCCGGATCCCTAATCCACTGAGTAAGGCCAGGGATCGAACCCCAAACCTCGTGGTTCCTAGTCAGATTTGTTAACCACTGAGCCACGAAGGGAACTCCCCTCATTTAAGAACCTTTTCAATTCAAAGATCATTTTTAAATTATCATCACAAACTTTTAATATGGCAGTATAGTACAAATTACCAGGAGCAAAGCTTAGAAACAACCTAGTCAATTTATTAATCCAGCATTTATTAAATAGCCACGATATGACCCATTCTTTCTTTGAAACTGCAAAAATAATAGACTTTTGCCCTAAATTCTGAGAAAGTAATAGCAGATTTATAGTTTCATTTACTGTAAAAGTGACTCAAATATTCTGAAATGTTATCTTTAAAGGAATCTCTTTTGGTTAAATTTTAAATCTCAAGACTCAACATATAACTCCTAAAAAATGATAAAAATTAAAAAATATAAAAATCTTCATATTGAAGAATTGATTCATATTGAATCATTTCACAGAAACGGTATCATAAAGCTCTTAACTGTATTTGTAATTTTATTGGGTGACATAAAATTCTAAAGGACTAAGATATGGTAACAGTAAGAAACAAAAGTCCCTATATATCTTTAAAAAATGGATTATATGTAGTGGACAATGTGATAGTGCTCTCATTTAATGACAGTATCAATTTTAGAGACCATACCTTCAGGCAGTTGTCTGCTTCAAAGAATTTGAAAATGGCTCTATCCTACATTCAAAGTATTTCCCCTATGCAATTACAGGTAATCCATAATTTACCAGGTAGAAAAGTGTGGCGTTTAAATATGCAGGCTGTGCTATAATCACCCAAGGTGGAATCTCAGCTTTGCTCTTTTTATCCTCCCTTTTGCCTCACTCATCGAATTTGAATCACAGCAGAACTCTCGCCATATGCAAATCGTGAAGACTAAATGATTAAACTTTATAGTTCAAATGTGGGAAGTAGGAAAGCCATGCTATGCTAAAGGTTAAAGGGATTTTTTTCCTAAAATTTTCACCTGTCTACTATATCGCCACCTAAAATTCTCGGTAACATGAAATGTAAGAGTTTTGGGTCATTTCTGATGAGCTATTTTGAAATACTGATACTTCTGGTGGAAACGCCTTTTAGCCTTAAGACATTCCTATTGTTGCAGATTCTCCTTCCATTGCCATCTGAACGATGAAGAATTACGTTGACATTTCCTATTCTTTCTTGTTCATTTTATAATCCTGACACAACAGCATAGTCACCTGGGGGTAATTTAAGTTTCTGGTCACCAAATCCCATGAGAATAAATGTTTTTGTCATCTTTATCTCCTAATTGTTAACAAATGTTTTTGAGAAAACACAATGTCACATTTGAATAATTTGCATATCTTGAGAAAGTACAAAGTTATAAAGAAAGTCATTATTTTGACCAAAAGCATAGCAGCTGGCATGAATCTTAGTCATGTCCTCAACACAGTTACTTAACAAAACTGTTTTGTCAGTGATTTTGTTCACACCTGTGTGTAAAAGCTGTAGAAATTTATTAAACCACTTCTCTATTTCGACTCACAAACTATAACCTTATCAGCTTATTTATAAAGGTTAGAATTAATTCGCAGTACCTCATAAATCAGCCAGGATCCTTATCTCTTTGCTGGAAATTGATATAAACTTTTATCTGGTATTTAAAATTTTTTCGAAAGGCACAATGAGGAAAAGTAGATTCATTATTAAACACAGCAGAACCCAAAAAAAGAAGCTTTTTAAAAAAACTCTTAGTTAATAGATATACTTTGTGTTCTATTGTCTAATAGTTTTAATAAGGATCATGTATAATGAGAAATTTCTATTTAGTTTGAAATTTATGTGCTTTTGGATTGTAGCTATATAAACCCCCCAAAGTACCTATGATACATTCTGAAAGAGTGTCGCTGAAACTTCTTACCTTTTACAAGTATGAGGCAAACTTAGATTGTGGGTGGGTGATGGTTTTAGCACAAAAAGTGGCCCTCAGAATCTGTTTATTGATTTACACATACTAAATTTGCACCTTAATGATACAGCATGGCATCTGCTATTTTCAGCAGTGCACTGAATTAGTCTCATGACTATTATTAAATATTTAACAATGCATCTATGCATATAAAATCTAATCCTGATTCTTAATTTTTACTTTGCCAAGTGGCTGCTCACAGTACTTCTAATCTCTTAGTTTACTTTTACATAAGTCAACGTACCTAAAAGATACAGTTAAGCACCTGAGAGTGGGGAAAAGAAAGAACAGATGTTTGTCCCTTTCTAGTAATTTGAAGACTTAACATAGTGGTTGTCAAAATGTATCATCCAGCTTGATCAACTGGGAGCACCTGCTGTAAATGAACCTTGCTGTATTCCCAAAGTGGAGCTCAGGAGTCTGTGTATTAATATACACCCGTCTTTTGATGCAAGAAGTTCATGGGTAACATTGACAACATGATGACATCAGGGTGATTAGAGCTGGGGAGGTACAAGTGATTTGTATGGTGTGTTATCAACCAAGAGCAGAACGTAGTTGTAGCGGCCTGAGACCAGGGGGGGATCTAAACTGTTCAAATTGGAGAGGGCGAGAAGAGCCAGTAAATACTGAACCAGGAGATGGAAACCCAGAGTAGTACCAGTGACGAGCAGAAGATCATGTAGGAACACATTTCAAAGGAGAAGAGTAGGTAGAAATAGCCTCTAGCAAGGCAGAGTTAAAGAGAGGCAGTACAGAGCATTTTTCTTTTTTTAGTTCCTAGAGTAGCTGGCAATCTTGGACATCTAATGTCCATCGCCCCTCTCAGAAAGTAATGTTCTATGCAAAATTATATAGTTGATTTGTCTATACATCCTGAGTAAGGCTATTTATTACAAATAAATTTTTCTAACTCAAAATAAGAACTACTCTTTACCTTCATTTTTTTCCCTCCTTCCTTTGTCTTTTACTTTTTGTCCCTCTGGATGATCTTTGCTAGCTAGCATCCTTTCCAAATGAGCCCCTGTTTGAACAGTCTTCAGCCATCTCCTTACTGGTCAGCTTTAAAGGAGTGGTTCTCTGCCCAGGCTTCTACCAGCTTTCCTCACACCAGAGACTGCTTTGTACATCACTTGGCATCAGAGTATCAGTGAAGACTGAGCCCCTCCCTGGGCTGCTGTGATGTTTGAGCTGTCTGCCCTCAGGGCAGCATGAGCCTCTTGCTGGCTCTCACTAAAGCACCAAGTTCGCTCTTGTTCCTTGTTGATAGAGGGGATGTTGGCCCAGGTCTAGTTCACTGGTAAGTACAGTATCACCTATGACACAGTGTACTTGAAATCATACTTGAACAAGTTAAAATGACATTTCTTCCAGAAACACATTACTTTCACATCAGTAATTTATTCTTTAGATTCATCTGCACAAGAGTCCCTGAAAGAACAGTTCCTGAGTTATTTTCCTCTGACTACAATGATATCTGAATACAATGAAATCGTGTTTTAAAAACTCATCCTAGAGTGGACTTCAGAGTAATCCAGATTGATCTAGATACTCACAAAATGAATTTAATTACTGAAATGTCAAAATAATTCTCATTATGTGTTTCTCGCATATTGTCTGTCCCCAGAACAGATTACTCAGAGTATTGCATCAGAAAGTCCACTCTTGTGCTGCAGTACAAGTTTGCTGAGAGAGCTCCAAATTAACTGTATTTTTTATTTATATGAATTGATATGAGTCCAGAATATAAGCAAAGTGAGACTCAAAGCTGAAATGTAGTAAAAAAATAAAAGCAATTGTTCTCTGTTTGAGTAGAGTTATTTTTTTATCTTTGTGGAATGTCTAAATACTTAAATCATATTATGAAGTATTAGCAGTGAAAATCTGTGGCTGAACGACATATATTACAAACTGATTTAGATGAATGAGATCTAGTTCTAATGTCCAGCACATGACATGCTGAAGGTGGGTAATGACCCATGCACAGACGCAGCAGAGGGGGAATTTAACAAAATTGGCAGTGGCTTTTATTAGATCGCACATGGTCAAATAGCATTTATCTGATGTGAAGAATGAACTCAGTGAATTATCAAACAGATGCCTTTTTTTTTTTTGGATGTGCTAAGTCTCTCTGGGTTTATAATAGCTCATCGGAGAACACAGCAACCTCTAAAATTTTGCTGCAAGGTGAGAAAATACCAAACAGAGACAAGTTATTAAAAAGAGAGAATATATCACTTTGAACTCTAAAACACTTGTTCTTAACACATGATGCTTCTTAAAACAAATAAGATGACAGAGGTATATGATTTATAAAACATTTTCTTGTTTAGGAAAACAAAGTGATAAAATCGAATTGATAGATATAGTAGCTGTGAGACCAAAATCATTCTTTGTCTATATAAGCTGTATGTAATAAAAACTCTAAAATAATGTCCTCTATTTTTAAAATTCATTTGCTGGTGCTATTTATATTTTTCAGTCATCTGGCAAGTAAATTTTCTCTCAGTACGCTGAAAATCTAAATCATTACTGTTGATATTCAGGGAATTGAGAGGTATGATTGCTAACTCAGAAACTCCTATTGTATTTTTTTTTTTTTTTGAGTGTGAACAAAAGGGAGTATTGTGATAGGTGGAAAGATGGGCCCTTGAAAACTGTCCATGTCCTAAACCCTGCAACCTGTTAATAGGTTACCTCATGTGGCAGAAGGGACTTTACACAGGTGATTAAGGGTCTTGAGATCGGCATCTCATTTTTCTGGGTCCCAATGACAAGAGACCTTGGGAAGGGATGGCGGAAAGTCAGAGTCAGAGAAGGAGATTTGATGACAGAAACAAACGTCAGAGTGATCTAATTTCTGGCTTTGATTGAAGATGGAAGAGGGTCACGAGGCAACTCTCAGAGACTTGGAAAGGCAGGAATGCTATTTCTTCCCTAGAGCCTTGGGAAGAAATTCAGGCCAGCTAACACCTTGGAATTAGTCCCAAAAAACCTATTTCAGACTTCTAAACTGTGAATATCTCTTATCGCTGTTATAACTTTACTGAAGCATCTTCAAGTATGTGGAAGCATGTGGAGTATTAAACCCTACTTTCCATTTTTGACCTTTAAAGTCTGAGCTCAGGAAGTGCTTCTGTGTCCCTTCATATGATGCTCAGCGAATGCTCAGCACTCCCGGAAGATGTCTTTGTTCCTGGTTGTTGGATATTTTTACTTCAGCGAGGGAGGGCATCCTTTGTGGTCAACAATTGGCCTTATAGATATACTGATTTGACAGTACAGAAGCAAATAAAATCGGTTTCAGATGGATTCGTGTTCTCTGAGAAACGAGTAAGTAGTCTTTCCCTATTTAAAAAGAATCAACTCAAAAAGGAATTTTTGAAACCACCACAAGGTATAACTATAAATGGGTATTTTATATGACTTAGCCCAAGAGTAGATTGCAATTAATGAGCAGAAATAAAATATTGTCTTTCTAAATGATTTTATAAACATTATAACATGGCAATAAAAATGGGATTCTTTTAAAAACAATTACATAAGTGCTTCCCAAAGAATGTTAAGAAAAACCAGTCTGGGAAGCTCACTTTAAAATAAAAAAGGATTTCCCGTGTTGGCTCAGGGGAAACAAATCTGACTAGTATCCATGAGGACACAGGTTTAATCCCTGACCTTGCTCAGTTGGTTACGGATCTGGCATTGTCATGAGCTGTGGTATAGATTGCAGACGCGGCTCGGAACTGGCGTTACTATGGCTGTGACATACTGGTGGCTACAGCTCTGATTTGACTCCTAGCCTGGGAACCTCCATATCCTGCAGGTGTGGCCCTAAAAAGACAAAAAATAAAATAAAATAAAATAAAATAAAATGAAATATAAAAGAGAGGGCTTTATGTTTGGCAATGACACTAGCTTTACCTTCTTCCCTTTTTATAGGAGCATCTGTGAAGGCTTGTCAAAAAGAATGATGTTCAAATTTAACTAAGCTTTCCTCAGTTATTTAAGTATGAGACTTTATAATTTCCTAACTATAAAAAGTGTTGAGCCAAATGAAGATCAAATCTATTTTATAAAGCTGATGGTAAATACTATAATGTATTGCTCCACTTTGAATTCAGGGAGACCCTCTTAAAATTATTATGATAAGGCAGAATTTCATTAGTTCTACCATTGAGATAATCTCCTTATCCCCATTTTTCAGGTATAAAACCTGAGGCTAGGTAGGCTGTGTTACCTGCCCTTGATTGCCTTATGCCTAAGTGGTAGAGATAGAATCAGTGGGAATAGAACTAGTCTGTGCTATGTGTGCTGTGATGTCTTACTTTTCTAGTATTTTGGAATCTTTATTAAATATCCTTCTATGTTTTTTTACTCATGTGAGTAAGACACTTTCATTTAATTTTAAAGTAGAGAAAGTTTCAGGAAGACCAGAAATGAAGCATGTGTTTCTGGTGGTTTATTTGCCTCCAACATGTCCCCAGAATATACTTCCCATGCTATAAATTAGAGCATGTGATGAATTTATGGTGACATTGAATAGAAAATGAATAGTGTATTGAGCAGTAATATTTCATAGACTCTAAAAGAAGTGACAATGTGTAACATCCTACGTGTACAACAGAACTGAATGACCTATCTTGATACAATTTCAGTGATTGCTAATTCAGTCTTTTAGAATGAAACTGAATTCTATTATTAGTCTTTTTTGAGTCACTAAATTTAATATTTAATTGTTCAAGAAGGATAGATAGTAAGACTCCATCACTTTACGTCCCAGAAGTGAACAACTAACTTTTTAACATAAATAATTTTTAGGTTTTTTTTTTTTTTTTTGGTGAGCGGAGTTATATATACCGTGCTTGCAAAAGGCAAGTATAGACTTTGAATCTGTCTTCATTCAGGTCCATCATATTAAGTCCAGCAATGGTTATGATGGTTAAGATTGTTTGGCAGTGGGTAGCTTTATTATTCTTATAAACAGGAAGCTTAAAAATTGTGCCATCTTTATAGAGTCGAGGGAAATTTGCCATGCATGAGATAGTACTTATTAATCATAAATGACCATTTGTGTAAGACAGTATTATCATGGTTGTGGTAGACAGATAGATAGATAGATATAGATAAAGATACTTTCTACCTTGAGTTTTTATAAGACTTGCGCTACAATAACCTGGATGCTCACTTTGTGTTGCCTGTATACTAGCTGGCTGTGACCAGGGATTCCTTTCAACCAAGTTTATCTTCCCGTAGAACTGGGGCTTCCTCCTCTGACAAGGGGATTCCTCAAGATTTAAGATCTCCAAGTGTTAAAATTCTAGTATTTCCAGAACAGCTTTATAAATAGATGGCCCCTAAATCCAGCAGTTCATTGATTCCCTCAGTGAAAAAGCTGTTTTCCCATGTCTGCCATAAAAAAAAAAGATGTCATAGGGAGGGCTTCACATTTCAACAGGCTCTGTGCTTCTGCACATCTCTCTGTGGGAATGATGGGAGGATCAGAGGCTCCTAAAAAATCGCTTGTTGACCTTGGTCCTATGTAAGTTTTCTCAATAAAGTATATTCCTTAAGCCATGTCCTACCTTATGAAATTGATCCTGAATCCCGGTGCACGGTGGGTAAAGACCAAGAAGAGATAGGATTTGCATGGCAAGACTCTTTATGATGTCTGTAACTTACTTAAATTATAGTTTCTGTGTTGGAAATAATTTTGCACTGTCTTTTATATAAAAAGAAATCAATGAGAAGAAAATGGTAGTTCATCATTTTTAACTTAAGGGAAAATGAGGCAGTTAAGTGAAGACTAATATTTAACCATAGCACTTTGTCATTTTATTCAGGAAAAAGAAACATAAAATGAAATATTGTGACAACTGTAGATTCACAAAATTTACAAAAATGTATAATGTGCTTGATTTCACTGAGTAAAAGCATCTGATATTTCATTTTTCAGTAGTTTATCATCATAGTTTTTCAGACTTGTAAAATTCTCTGCAACACTCATGTAAATTATCCTAGACATTTTAGATTGTTTATAGTGTTGGCTACATATTTTACAAAATTAAATTCAGATTTTATTTATTTATTTATTTATTTATTTATTTTTGCTATTTCTTGGGCCACTCCTGCGGCATATGGAGGTTCCCAGGCTAGGGGTCTAATTGGAGCTGTAGTCTCCGGCCTAAGCCAGAGCCACAGCAACGCGGGATCCGAGCCGCGTCTGCAACCTACACCACAGCTCACAGCAACGCTGGATCGTTAACCCACTGAGCAAGGGCAGGGACCGAACCCACAACTTCATGTGGTTGCCCTTGCTCAGTGGGTTAACGATCCGGCGTTGCCATGAGCTGTGGTGTAGGTTGCAGACGCGGCTCGGATCCCGCGTTGCTGTGGCTCTGGCGTAGGCCGGTGGCTACAGCTCCGATTCAACCCCTATCCTGGGAACCTCCATATGCTGCGGGAGCGGCCCAAGAAATAGCAACAACAACAACAACAACAACAACAACAACAAAAGACAAAAAAAAATTATTTTAGTATCTTCATTTACTGTGAGAAATTTCCAAGTTTGGAAGAGTAAATTATACGATCACCCCAATTTATGTATTCTTGAAATTTTTTGCAGTTATCCTCAGCCAAGATTTGGTCACTTGAATTAGACCATACTGCTACTCCTTGAATTCTATTCCTTCCCACAATTTTACTTTCCTTTTTATTGAGGTACAGTCTCTCTAATTATTGAACCAATTATGTATGAGTGATATAATTTTCCACTATTTGAAAGGACTGTCTTTATATTGTACTATTTTTGAATGATAATTGAGTTGGTTCCAGATTTTTCAGTGCCACATATTTTCTCTTAGTACTTTTAAGATAAGGTTCTATTGTCTTCAAGGCTCTTTCATTGGTATTGAAAACAGTCTAATTTTTCTTTTCTTAAGCAACTCATCTTTTGTTTATGGTTGCTTTCAACACTCTTTCTTTGTGTTTGGTGAGGAGCTGTTTAACCTTGAACAAGATGTGAATTTCTTAATCAGTTCCTTGGAAATAAGTGGCCAGTTTCAATCTAAGAAACCATGTCTTATCTAAATTCTGGATGATTTCAGCCATTGTTTTTTGAAATATAGCTTTCCCTTTAATTTCTCCTATTGTAACTCTTAATGTGGTAAAACTCTACTGCTTGGTGAGTTCACACCATTCCTAGGTTCCTTCTTCATTATATATGATTACTGAAAAGACAAATGCTGCTAAATACTCACTTTCCCAGTCTCTCTTGAAACTAGGGCTTGCCAAGTAGCAGTTTTAACCAATGAGATGTTAATTGGAATTTCTGTGTTAGCATTTCTGGGGAAACTCTTTCATGATGAAAAGGGAGACTTAGCTAGTGTTTCTTTTTTCCCCTTCCTTCTTCCTCCCACAAATTGAAATGCAATGAGAGGAGCTTCAGCAGTCTTAATTTGGACCAAATGAAAGGCTGAGAAGAGTCAGAGATGGCATCCGTGATTTACCTAAGACAGAAATCTTTTGCCTATTTGCTGCCTCCCTCCAAATTTCTAATTATAAAGTAAAATAATCTCAGTTTCTTTAAACAGAGTCAGTGGAAAGGATTTAGGTGCTGATACTTTACTTGAGAGGAATGTACCAAGAGTGAGGATGAGACAATGAAGCAAGGAAATATGCCAAGCAAGATAATGCCACGTATTACTTACCACCTGGCTACCTGTTTACCAAGAGACACAGAGAGATGCAATAGGCATGTAAAATGTTTTTAAAACATTGAGAGTAGAATCTTCACATCAAAGTAGTTCACTGGAGAGATAATAGAGGGCCGGGCCTCCTGCTTCTTATGAGATCACATGGGTGGCAAACACATGATGAGAATAACTTCATGGAGTTCTCTTCTCCTTCCCTGTTATGGGGTCCAGCCTCTTCATGGCCATTCATTAAGCCATGTCCCATACACTGTAATATGAGATTTCATACCAGTATAAATGAGAAGAGGTGATACTGAAAGGTGGGGTGTGGACCACAAAAAAGGAAAGGGGATATTTGTGAGCATCTAAGAAAACACAGAACTTCCTCATTTAAAATTCCACAACTTATCCTGAGATTTCTCATAATATTCCCTTATTTTATGTTTTTTTTTTTCTTTTTTTTAGGGCTGTACCCGTGGCATATGGAAGTTCCCAGACCAGGGGTCATATCAGAGCTGCAGCTGCTGACCTAAGCCACAGCCGCAGCCACAGCAACATGGGATCTCTGAGCAGTGTCTGCAACTTATACCGAAGCTCACAGCAACGCCAGATCCTTAACCAACCGAGTAGGGCCAGGGATCAAACCTGCATCCTTATGGTTACTAGTTGGGTTCATTGTCACTGAGCCACAATGGGAACTCCATTCCCTTATTTCCTATAATAGGATTTATTGCTAGCTAATACCATGGTAATATATTTATATTATTCATATATCTATTATCTTTCACTTTATAATAGTTGGAAAGCTCCATGAAGTCAGAATTTTTATCTATTTGGTTGTTAAACTGCTATTTCCCAGAACCAAGAACATTAATTTATTGGTATATAACATAGGAATGAATTGTAGCCATGTCCAGCCCTCATCTCTTGTATATTAATATATACAGATTCATCTTTCAGTCATTTGGACAGCTTAGACTCATCCCTATTGGATGTTCCCTACACAGCAGGTGATTTGACTTAGTATTTTAGTGGTTTAGAACATTAACTTTAGAGTTACTTTGCCTGGATTTGAATTTTATCTGTTCTGCTTATAGTTGTGTGACCTTCAAAAATATTTAAGCTATTTCGTTTCACCCTCTGACAAATGATGATATTAATATCTATTTCTTGTGGTTATTATAAGGAAATATACAGCATCATTTGTAAAGCATTTTCATGATGCCTGGCACCCAGTAAGCCCCTGGTAGTGGTTTTTAATCCTCGGAATCTAACCAGAAAAACAGAAAACACTCCAAATATTTAAAATAGAATTTGGTGTATATAAGTTGTTATACTGGTAATGGAAAAGCAGAGAAAATGAATAGAAAACCATGGTGAGACAATTCACCAATGAGCAATAACAGGACGAGCAATAGCAACAGCAGGATGTTGCTACCATCTCTAGACATTGGGCAGAGAGGGACAAGGTAACATTATGAAAATTCAGGGACCAGAGGCAAGAAACTAGAAGCTGGTGTCTTGAAAGCGATATAGGCACAGTCTGATGATCAGGATGAGATGATGCCTAAGGCCAAGATGGAACCAAATAGTCTATTTCCTCTTTCCTTTCACTCTTCCATCCTCCCTTTTGTGGAGCCCCACAGAAAAGCCAACTGATAAAAGATCCTTGGAAACACAGTTTATGGGATCCCATTACCCATTTTACAGAGCCAAAAGGAGAGAAGTAAGACATGGGTCCAATGGCAAATAGGCCCAGGGTCTGCTCCGCCTTATCTATCATCATTGCCAATATTTCAGCCTTTCCCAGCTCTATCGTTCAGTGTAATTCAAAAGATTTTTATTTCTTTGATTGCCTACAAATGACTTTATACTCGATTGCATTTTTAGTGCAGATTATTTACTTGGTATATAATCCACCTTGCAAAGTGCCTTGTTCATGGAAAATACTCAAGTATTCAAGGAATAAATGAGCCTGATTCTGTAAAGCTGTATTAGGACTTTACAATCAAAACTTGACCATTTCACCAGCTTAAAACTTCACCTACATACTTCTAATTTCATTTTATGCTTCCTTGTTGGAATAAATCACACTTTTTATCAAAGCAAATGTGTTCCATTTCCATTACTGGCTTTCTATGCCAGAGAAATCATATATGATCAAGGATTATTCCTGTGATAGTTTCTAAGAATTTGTTGTGCTCTACACCAGTTGTTATTAATGGATGGTTTATTGTATCTAGATACTGTTCTTTGTTCTTTATATGTTTCTCAAAAGCCAACTAGTTTCAGTATTAGTGAATCACATTTTCTTAATTTCATTTAAAATATTGTGTGTGAATCTAAATTCTGTCCATTTAACAAATAGTAAGTTTTAAGCATACTTCCCCTCAAATGTTACTTAATTCATGAAATTCCATATTGCTTTTATGAAAAGAATACCTTTATTTTCTAACTTTGGAATCTTTTTCTTGAGAAGTTCCTCAAGCTAATGTATCTTCAAATGCAATTCCATTTGTATATAGGACATCACACTATAAATCCTCTACTTTTCTAGCTATAAATACAAGTCAGACCCAGAAAATGATACTTTTCATTATGTTATTCTACTCTATTTCTAAAATTACTCGGTTTTTCCACAGTGAATGCTCCTATGTGCTTCAAAAAAATTTTTTTTGTCTTTTTTATTTTTAGGGCCACACCTATGGCATATGGGGGTTCCCAGGATAGGGGTCGAATCAGAGCTGTAGCCACTAGCCTACACCACAGTCACAGCAATGTGGGATCCGAGCCACATCTGCAACCTACGCCACAGCTCATGCCAGCGCTGGATCTTTAACCCACTGAGCAAGGCCAGGATTGAACCTGAGTCCTCATAGATACTAGTCAGATTTGTTTCTGCTGAGCCTCGATGGGAACTCCTAAAACTTTTTTTAAGATTAAAATCTGTGTAATAATATTTCACCAACATAGTGCACATTTCTTCTGGCATTTATATACCCTTTATCTTACTCATTGTACAAATACAATGTTTAGAACTGTGCAACTTTCATATTATGCACAAGATAAAGAGTTTCAAGAATAAAGAAGTAGGAATAAATAGCAGCCCTAATTTCTCATGCTAAATTGAATTTAATAGGACTGATATTTTGTTAGAACAGTCTCAACCCCTGTTCATGCATTTATTATAAATGAATCTTCCTCTAAAGTACTTTGTAATTCCCATGTGATATCTATATCTTTCTTTCTACTGAGATATTTATAGAACCTGATATGCTTTTAATATTTCTTGAAAATTGTCCCATGTTTCAAACATTACTGGTAATTAGTGGTTTATAGAGCAATATATTTCATCATCCTTTTACCACTTCACTTACTTGAGCTATATTCACAGAGTAAAGAATCTGAAAATTGCTCATGCCCAAAGCTAGGGCTGAGTGGGATTGGGACATGTAAAGCCATGGAGGAAGGAATTGAATCCAAATTTAAGGCAAGGCAAGCTCATGGATATGAACCAGATTTAGGATTTATCTCCTACCCACCCTTCCAAAAGAAGACAGTGAAAACAGAAATTTGATATGAAATCTAGAGAGCAGAAGAATATGTCTAATTTAAAATCAAGACACGTTCAGAGGCCAGAACAACATAACGGTTATTAGGAGAGAATATGAGGGACTATGTCGTAGGCTGATTTGTGACTTTGGGATTTTTTTTTCTTTAGCCTCCTTACGTGTGATTAAATTCTCTCTGCATCATTTATAGGTAGATCATAAGAATGCAGAATGATGATACATTTCAGACCTAACTTACATAGTGTAATTTTCTTAAACTACATGCATTTGGAATATGTTTTTTTCAGATCCTGCCAATAAGAGTATCTGGGTTCAGCTTATCCTGTAGTTGCTTGAGGAGACTCATCTTAATGCTACTTAAGGAATCAACTATTTGGTATTTTGGTTGGTTGGTTTTCGATTTTTAGGGCTGTACCTGTGGCATATTGAAGTTCCTGGGCTAGGGGACTGAACTGGAGCTGCAGCTGCTGGCCTACGCCACAGCCACAGCCATGCGGGATCCGAGCCACATCTGTGACCTACACCACAGCTCACAGCAAGCTGTGCGAGGCCACTGAGCCTCACACTTAACCCACTGAGCGAGGCCAGGGGTTGAACCCACAACCTCACAGACACTAGTTGGTTTCATTTCTGCTGAGCCACAATGGGAACTCCACCAACTATTTTGTTTTATTGTTATTCTTTTTAAATCCTAGCCTTTCAAGTGTTACAGAATTATAAAGTGCAATATAAATATAATGTGAACCACAAAGGTGATACACATATTTAATTTAATTTTTTTTTCTGGTAGGATTTGTTCAAATATTTGCCAATTTTACATTGACCTGTTTACTTATTGTTTATTTTTGTCATATGTAAGTATTAAAAATATATTTTCCTCTATTCTGTGACTTGCTTCATTTTCTTAAAGGTGTTCTTTCAATAGAAAAAGATTTTTATATTTGCTAAATCCAATTTCTAATTTTTGATGGTTTTTTTTACTTGTCTCTCCCAAATTTACAAAATTTTCTGCTATATTTTCTTCCAGAAGTTTTATGGTTGTTCACTTATGGCTGTGCTTTAATTTGTGTTGTTATTATTTTTTGTATGGTGAGATAAGGTCACGGTTAATTTTTTTTCCCCAAATGAATATCTAGTTTTCCTGGCACCACTGTCTGAAAGAACTCTCTCCAATAAATTGCTTCGGTATCAATACTAGCTTTTATATTAAATCTTGAAATCAGGTACTATTCTTCAACTCTATACCACAATTTGTTTATTCTTTCATGGACATATGGCTTGTTTCCATTTCTAGGTTGTTATGAATAATGCTGCTATAACATTTGTGTACAAGCTTCTGTGAGGAAATATATTTTCATTTCTTCTGGACATATACCTCAGAGTTGGATTAATGGATCATATAAAAACCCTCTGTGTTTAACTTCTTGAGAAATAATCAAACTCTTTTGCATAGTGGCTGCATGATCTTACATTCCCACAAGTAATGTACAAGGGTTCTAATTTCTCCATGTTCACTTGCTTTTTCTGTTACTTTATGTGTTTTTTTTATTACAGTTACACTAACTGGGGGAAGTGCTATCTGATTGAGGTTTTAGTTTGCATTTTCTTAATAACTGATGTTGGGGAACACCTTTTCTTGTATCTTTTGGCCATTGATCTATTGTCACTAGAGAACTACTTATTCAAATCAGTTGCCCATTTTTTTTTTTTAATTGGGCTGTTTGTCTTTTGTTGTTGAGTCTTTAGAGCTTGTTTTTTTTTTTTTTTTTTTTTTTTTTAGGGCTGTACCCACAGGGGTCGAATTGCAGCTATAGCTGCCAGCCTATACCACAGCTCATGGCAATGCCGGATCCTTAACCCACCGAGCAAGGCCTGCACCCTCATGGATGCTAGTCAGATTCATTTCTGCTTAGTCATAAGGGGAACTCCCTAGAGTTTGTTATAAATTAACTGTTTAAAAACCTTGTCTTTTCCTGATCGTGATCAGTATTCTGCAGCTGAGTTTATTGCCCCTCTGTACAAAATCAGGATTTTTGTTGGTAAGGAAGAAATGTTGAGTGGTTAGAATTTGGTCAATGAAATGTATCTGTCCCAGTGTATTTCAGCAGATGCTAATACAGTCTAAGTGATGAACTTTGAACCACACTGCAGAATTATTTTGTACCCTTAGATTAATATGTGTTAATTTGCCAGACTCATTCTCTCATTTTTCAATATTACTTTTTCTCTATTAGAGACACATTTAGAAAAAATTACTCATGACAGATAATACAGCTGAAACATCATATTACAGTTTATATTAGTAACATTTTAGAATCATGTTCATTGATGTTTGTGTGTGGGAGAGGTCTCAAAATCAGATTAATGTCAGCACATTTTCATTTGTTCTACTTCTAAAAGTGGTATTTTCGAAGGTTCTTGAAGTATGTGTTCTCTCAGGTTACTATTCTCTTTTCCTGTATTACATGCAGATGATTTGCAGTCCAGTAGGTCAGAAAATCCTTTGTACGATTATGCCTGTATGACAGGGAATCATCCTTTAGCTCACATTTCAGTTGTAACAAGCTCTACTATATACTACTGGGTATTAATGTAGCTGTTCTTAATTTCCAGAGCTGACTTTAGGAAAAAAGAGAAGCGAATGAAGTCTTTGTTCTATATTTATTTTATTCCTTGAGTTAAATTTTCTCTTTTCCCGTCATGAAAACCTTTACTGGAGAAATACTCTGAGAAGATTTTTTTTTTGTCTTTTTGCCATTTCTTGGGCCACTTCCGCGGCATATGGAGGTTCCCAGGCTAGGGGTCCAATAGGAGCTGTAGCCACCGGCCTACGCCAGAGCCACAGCAACGCGGGATCTGAGCAGCGTCTGCGACCTACACCACAGCTCACAGCGACGCCGGATCCTTAACCCACTGAGCAAGGTCAGGGATCGAACCCACAACCTTATGGTTCCGAGTCGGATTCGTTAACCACCGCACCACGATGGGAACTCCTGAGGAGATTATTGATACTAATCACTTTAGTTATTATTCTGACAAGAGGAATTTGCATTTAACAGAGGTTAAAGGAATAAAGCACTAGTAATAGTAAAATTTAAACCCTTGAAAATTGGCTGGAGAAGGACTTTTGGGGGAAAAGGAAGGCAAAAAGAGGGAAGGAGGATGATAGTTTTAGAATCATGGCATTCAGGGCATTCTATCATTTTGACTAGGCCAATTCAGAATGGCCCCTAAATGGTAGCACTCACCTCAACTTTGTCTTTACTTTAAAAAACAAGACAAGATGAAACAAAAAACCCCAAAGCAAAAACCAAAAACTGATATGTGAAAAATTAAATGGAGTACGTAACTATGTATATTTTTATTAATCTTTAAAAATTCTTCAGTTACTATCATTTGACTACAATATCTAGGTCAACATTTGCATCTGGTTCGAGATGGTTACCTCCTTCTGGATTCAGGGCAACAGGGAACTGGTTGTACATTAGATAGAGTAGGTTTACAAAAATCAGATACAAAATAGAGTTTAAATAATAATATACTGCTTTAGTAAAATTCAATTATACATCCCCTTTACCCAAAAAGAGCTTGATAAATATCAAGTAATTATTCCATATATTTAAAAAAAATTGGATTTCTCAATATCTAATATTCTGAATATTTGAGGTGAAGGTGAAAAACTGAATTCTAGAAATTAGTCTTTCATATTATGTTTATCAGACAATTGAGGAACTATTAATTTGTTAACACATGAGTTTCAAAATACCAGAATGTGAGAATTTATAAAGCACCTGATTACATTTGTCATCTAGGTAAAAGAAAATAACTTGCTTGGGTACAAAATATAGAGAAAAATAAGAATTTAATTGAAAACACAAGGCTCTAATATTTCATTCTTCTTTCTTTTAAAATATGATTAATTAATCTTGGATTAATGCAATTTATTTCAAAAATATGTGATTGGATCAGAAATAGAACCCAGATATATGGTATTCAGACAACACCCTGTTATTGATAGTTCAGATTGCCAACTCCTCCAACGAAAGTGAAATAGACTTATATAAAACAGTATAAATAACATGCATAGAGCAATATACATATTGTTATGTATAAAATGGTAAACCAAAGAATAAAAGAGTTACTGAGTAAGGCTTTTTTACTGTTTTCTGTGTCATTATACAAAATTATATAATATTTTGCTGATGGAGGAGAATATACCATCATGGAATTGAGAGGAAAAGCTAATCTATATTAATATGCAGCATTTATTCCTTTCTTAACTAGTTCTTGTGAGATGTATAGATGTCTTCAAATGCAATAGAGAAAGGTACCTAAGAAGAGCTATTGTTTACATATTGTGAAAGCATAAAAATTAAATGATATACTGATTTCTTTGTGATGGATCTTAAAAAAAGACAACGGTCTTCACTGCTATTCTATAAAAAAAAAAAGTCAATGTAAAAAGGGTCAGTAGTGCTCAGAGTTTTAGAATTTTTTGGCAGTGATTTCAGCCAGAAAGTCTATGCATAGTAAAGGTAGTGACCCAAAGAATAAAGGCCCTGTCAACAACTCAAGTCCTTTTAGGACTGTTGTGCACACCACTGATGTTAGCCCTATGTTCAATTTGTGCATGCAAAGTCTTTTTGTGCCAAAATGGAGAGCTTGGCTGAAAAGGTATGTACCTGTAAAATGTCCGCTTAGAGACAACAATTTTGCAAGGACTACCAAAATGGAAAGCAATGAGTAATAAAAGAACATTGACTTTTGGGGGGGAATAGGATTATCCTTGCTCCTTTCATTTAGTTGGATGACTCTCAGATTATCTTGGCAAATGAAGAATAGTCGTCAATCTGCCAGGAAAGAAGCAGCTTTCCGAGAGCAGAATTATGCTCGTCAGCATCCAAATACATTCTCAATGGAAAGGTTTCTCAGCTCAGCTGACGCTGCATACTTAGTGCCTGCAGAGGAAACAAACAGTATAAACTGTCAAGTTGCCCAGACCAGTTATAATTTATATATAACTTGATTATTATAATTCATTGCATGCAAGATCCCCACTTGTCTGGGAATACCTCTCAACTACTATTTAGGGGCAGTAGTTTTGAATTAATTACTCGATATTTCTCAAGCATCATGTGCAAAACCATCAGAGGGCTTGAGCTGTAGTATTGGTTCTTGGCTTTAGTAGTGCCAAACTTGGAAAGGTCTCTATTTCTCCATGTCTCATTTCCCTCAACTGCCATATGTGGATAATTTATATTTTCTTTCCTGAAGGTAAAATGTGATAATAGACGAAAAAATACTTTTGAAGATGTCAAGTGATGTACAAGTATGAGGTCTTATTATCATCATCCTCACTATCATCATCCTGCTGGCATAAGCCACTCAGTGGCTGAAAAGAATAGTCCCCTGTTATATTGCTCTCAAACTCACATGCCTACTGAATGTGTTAAGGGCTGACACCTGTCAATGCATGGACAGGTGCATTGGGGCCTGGGACAAATTGGGACAAATTTCACAACATGACACGGTGTGGTCTAAGGGGTAACATGTGTTGTCAGAACTAACCAGGCAGAGAGTTCAGACAGTCATTAGTTTCCCATCATCCTGTGGAGTGTGAGATCCATTCCATTGCTGGAGAAAATACCCTTCCCCTTCTGAGTGTCCTCATATAGCGTAAGTCTGAAGAAGAGCTGTGCTCAGGGGAAAGTAAGCAGTCTGTTTGGCATAGACGGTCTCTATATGAAGGTACCGCTTACTTTCCCAAACACTTTTGTGTTTTCCCAGAAGTGTTTGGGAAAGCCAGTTTCCCTGCACCTGCAGACTGGGGGACAGCTGGAAAATGAAGCTCGTGGATGTTACATGGCAGGCAGAGGGAGCCACTTATCTGGTGGGAGGCTGAATTTGGTTCTTATTCTAGCTGGAATAATAAGTGAGTGCCCTGACGCCCAGCTAGCTCATTGTCCAAGCATTGAACACCCAGGATCTTTTACAGACAGCACCGATTCTTACATGATACTGACTCATTACCTATTCTTTGAGAAAAGGCCACTTTATTCCTTCCTAATTCCCAAAGACAGGATCTATGGGCAAATCTATGATCTTTGAATCATGCCTAACATTCTCAATTCTACCTAGTTTATAAGAGGAATTTTGGCATATGGGGTAAGAGTGCCTGGGTTTTGGAGCCACATGGCAGGGACTCAAATCCCAGTTCCTCTGCTTATGAGTTTTGTGATTGTCTCCATGCTAATATCTCTGTGCCTCAGATCATTCAGTGTAAACTGTGAATAACAGAAATAACTATCCCATATATTTACGTGATGTGAAAAAGTTAAAGCTCCAAGAAAAGCACCTCCTGTGTATATACATACTTAGTAAAAGTTGCTATTTGTATTAGACCTATGCAAATTTGATCACTTAACATTAGAGATCCTAGAAGCAACACTTGCTGACTGAAGTAGGGGAAGGAACCTCCCATCTATTGATCACATACATTGATCCCCATACAGTTCCAGGCATTTGATCCTCAAATAATCATGTTTTCTTTGTTTAAAGGTGAGAAAATCAAAGTCCTGAGTGACTAAGATTGCACAGCAGGTGGTAGATAAAGGAGGAGCTCTCAGGATCACCTGATTCAGGGGCTTCCTGCTTCCTTTGTATTATTCTGTGTCAGAGTATTTATTCCTCCTTCAATTTTCTCTCTCACTTCCTAATTGGAACAACTTTAAAGGATATTTACTCTTTGGAAAATATAATTACCCATAAAAAAGATGTGCATATCTTCTCATATCCTCTATGTTGCTACAAAGGAAAATATTCTCTCTTTACAAACACACGTTTCTTCCAATGTTTAATCTCCAGTAGCAAATGCTCACACAAAGATACAAATATACATCCCTATGCTCGCTAGTATATACATACACATATGCATGTTAGAAATCTGGGTGTGGATAGAACTGGCATAGAAGGCAAAAGTTGATCACATCATACCTAGTAAAAGTTCAAAGAAAATTATAATGCTAAGACTTGGCTGTTAGGACTACATGGAGAAAATGAGCTTTGAGTCAAATTTGTTGTTTGAATTTTGACCAGTACCTGGCCAGTAACTGCAGAAAGTAGAACTAAAAACTAGTTTCTGAGAGAGTGTGGAGGAATTCCATGGTCAGTGTGGAGAAGAACAGATACTGCTTCCTGCGCTAAGAATGTGCCAGAAGTTAAAACCAACAAAAGCCCAGAAAACAAAATCAAGCCAATAGCAACAAAAAAGGCTCAAGTCTGTGGGCCTGATTTAAGGTCTATGTCCAAGTAATGTGACTTCTTTGAGGAGAAGGGAAATGTGAGTCAGGGCGCTGTGCCTCTAATAGAGGAAGGTGCTCGCTATTAGAACCACTCGAGCAGCTCCACAGCCGCACTCAGGGTTGGCCAGCTTCACAGCCTGCAAAGCAAGTGAGGCTGCAGAAATTCAGCACGGTAGTGACCAGATCAGACATCTGCCCTCCTTATAACCAGCAGCGTCTTTGGAAGGCTGACATGACAGTCCACTGAGGGCTACCTCTCCATTCATATGGGGCCCAGAGGATGACAGCTTTTAAGAAAATATAGGCATTCTTGATGCCCTACACCCTCAGCACTGGACCAAAGTAAAGGAATCACTGTGTAGGGCTGGTGTTCCTGGGGCCCAGATACAAAATAAGGATGTTTTTGAGATTTGCTTGAGCACTGACTATACATCCAGGCTCTTGGGGCCCGAGGGTTCAATTTTTGGAAACACACACATGTACTGTCATAAGCATGCTCTTCACTATACATGTATTTAGCTTAGCTCAGGCTAGGAAAGATCTTGTACTACAGCTTAGAAACCCTCCATGGAGAGCTGTAACCCAGGCCTTCATCTGAGTCCAAAACTATGCATACAAGTAAATTTCAGGATAATTGACTTCCTTTACAGTCCTATGTATTTAGTTTTATTCAGCTAATATCAGTATTTTGAGAAGGAACCATAAGCTTTATCCAACTATCAAGGGATTATGGCATGAAATATGCTGAGGTTCCTGCTCTAGGGGATTCTGGTAAAGACAGGAAGAGAAATTGGCAGTTATTGCAGATGCAGTTCAAATATCAGAGATGTAGACAGCATGGCGGGGCAGAATATCCCTGACCATGGTGGACGCATTCTTCCTTTAAAATGAAGGTTGTCCCCCTTCAAATATGAAAGTCACCTCTATTATTCTTTCAAGTATTTATATACCATCTTTACTTTGATACCTCTTGAATAGCTTTTTTGAAATGTTTATTTCAAATAAAACACTTTTTAAATTTTCATGATTTATACCAGTGCATCTACTTATTAGATTTCTAAAAGCTCTCCAGAGATAGCTGAAAACATGCCATGATATTAATTTAAGTATCTACTCTTTATTCCACACATGTCAAAATAAGTTATACCAGGGAAAATAATACACATTTCTTACCTGATTATAATTTCTGGTGTCATATATCATTTTCAGTGAATACTAATTGCTCTTAACTGGCATTTGATTGAAGCAGTAAAGAGGTGGATTCATTCTGTTTCACTAATTGATTCAAGTTGGGTTTGGGCCAAGGCTTATAACCTAAATGTCCAATAATTAGGGAATGATTAATTGAATCTTAGCATATCCATATGACAGAATAATGTGAGGCTGTTAAAATGGTATTTTAGAAGAATACTTAGTAAAATTGGAAAATGCTTACAGTAAATTTACTATCAGTACTACGTGGAGAATAAAATCTAGATTCATCATCCTGGACTCTAAGACCTTATATGATAGGACTTTGGCACAACTGTTCTTTCCATCTTAATCACCTGTCTCCCATAGTCATAACTTCATTCACGCTGGTATTTATTCTATTTAGTAACATTCTAAGACTTTCACACTGTCAGAACTTTGCATTATCCGTCCCCACTGCCTAGAAGGCCATTCCTTCTATCTTCACATGAAAAATACCTTCTTGTCACTGAAAAGGCCCTTCTCCAAACACTTAAGATTGTATCACATATTATTTTTTTACTATCTGATATTGCTTTACTTACTTTTAGCTTATATTTCTACACTTCCTACCAGAATGTGAGCTTCTGGAAATCAGGGACCTTGTACTTTTTGTTGTGTTTTATTCCCATGCTTTGAAAAGTACCTGTATTTAGTAAGTGTCCAGCATATATGCTGAATGAATAAACAGATAAAACAGTACTTTTTTAATTTCAAAAGTAAAATTAGGATTTCCTGTCATGGCACAGTGGTTAACAAACCCTCAGTATCCATGAGGATGTGGGTTCAATACCTGGCCTCGCTTAGTGGGTTAAGTAAGGATCCAGCATTGCTGTGAGCTGTGGTATAGGTTTCAGACATGGCTCAGATCCCATGTTGCTGTGGTTGTGGCATAGGCTGGCAGCTACAGCTCTGATTCGACCCCTAGCCTGGGAACCTCCATATGCCATGGGTGTGGCCCTAAAAAAGACAACAACAACAACAAAATCAAAAGTAAAATTACTTATTTTAGAAATCTTGGGAGTTCCCTTTGTGGCTCAGTGGTTAACGAATCCGACTAGGAACTATGTATGAGGTTGCATGATCAATCCCTGGCCTCGCTCAGTGGGTTAAGGATCTGGCGTTGCCGTGAGCTGTGGTGTGGGTCGCAGATGCAGCTCGGAACCCGTGTTGCTGTGGCTCTGGCGTAGGCCGGCGGCTGCAGCTCCGATTCGACCCCTAGCCTGGGAACCTCCACATGCCACGGGAGCGGCCCTAGAAGTGGCAAAAAAAAAAAAAAAAAAAAAAAGAAATGAAATCTTCAGAAAGTATAAAGAAGAAAAAAGAATATAAATTACCAATAATGATTTCATCCAGAGATAGTTACCATAGACATGTTGGTATTTGTTAAGGCACAGACAGGTCAGAAAACAAAATGAAAAAGCCAGTCCCCTTAGTCTGGTGCCTCTTCCCTCACAGCTACTCAAAGACTTCTCTCTTTTCACTATCCCTGTCTTGTCTTTCTTAATTGTGGTCATCTAACTGTACTGTGTGTTTTAGTCTCCACTTTTTCTTGCTTTTATCTTTTTTTTCTCTCTCAGAAACAAAATGCAAACTTCCCTCATAGACTCCTATGTAACAGTTTAGTGATAATTTTTAATTCTTTGGGAATCACCCTCCATAGCTTATCAGTGTATTTCTTTTCCCCCAAATTGTGCTGTCCCAAACAGGAGTTTTAGTGCTCATATTTTTCTGCACTTCTCAAATATGGAACAGAGCCCAGTGCTGGGACAGTGCTGGAACACAATCACCTTTCACTTTGTCATGGGTCAGAGAAGACCTTCAAGAGGAATTGACGTCTCAGCTGAGGCCTGAAACATGTCTGGATATGCTACCCTAAGTTTGTGAGGTTGGAGACCTGGACACTGGGAGAGGCAGAGAATCCCCAACAGAGAGAACTACTATATGCACAAAGACCCTATGATGAGAGAACATTGAACTCTAGGAGAAATAAAGATTGTTGCACGTTACTGCGACTGCATAACATGTAGGGGACATGCTGGGGAAGTAGGCTAAAGCCAGATAAGAAGGATTCCATGCGGGCAAGAAATCTTTTAAGTGGCTTTAGTACACAAATATGATGAGTATTTACAAAGATCATCCCAACTGCTCATGATGAAATATGAAAAGAGAAAAAATTTTGAAACTTTTGTGCTTATGCAAATATATAATGAATATTTTTTTCATACTTAGGAAGGGAAGACAAGAAGGCTTATGCAGCATATGTTCTGGACTTATTTCAACCATCCAGGCATCAAGCAACCAAAGAAAGAAGATAAAGGTAAGGTGTTATTGATGGCTGCTGATAGTGAGACTCCTATTATCTGTGTTTAAATTGTCCTTCCTCATTATTAGGCCGTCGCCAAGAGAGATGGTAAGGGCCACCATGTTTTGGCTGGCATGGTGGTTGTCATAGGGGATCATCAATTATTGTCTTTCCTCATGTAAATCAGGGCTCTCTTGAGGTTTCTTCTCTAGATGGTCTTTACATAATCAAGAAGCTCCAGCAGGATCTCTGTGGGCAATCCCATCCTACTGTGCTGGGGAGATGCAAGGTAGTAATGCTTTTTCCTGTGGAACCTTCCACCTGCTGACCAGAGACAGTCTTCTTGCACTTAAGGCCAATTCCAGATTGGCTGGCCTTCCTCCATCTGCTGTCCTCAACACTGTTAACTTTCAGAATTTAATTGATATATCTGGCATGTGAGTGATGTCCTTCTTTCCTTTTTGGAATATTTGTGAAAATGGGGTGGAGGGAGACTCCACCCCATTTTCACAAATATTCCTTTAATTTGTTCCACAGGTGATATAAGTGAAGCAGAGTTTTTAAAGGGGTAGCTTAGGCAAGTTACTGTGAGTAGACAACTCAGCATTGTGTCTTAGAAATATACATAGTTTTTCACAGTATAGAAATTATTTCAGGGACATTTCTAACCTTTTATAATCCCTCATATTTACTTTGCTCCTAATATATATATAATATATACACTCCTAATATATATAATGTATATAATATTATATAATATATAATATATAATGTATATATACTAATATATAATGTATATATACTATATACAGTATATATACTCCTAATATATATATAATGCATGTGTGCTCTCTCTCTCTTGCTCTCTCTCTCTCTAGATATATATATATATAACTCAACACATATATAATTAATATATATAATTAATTGGGATCAAAGATAAAAAATTCTTTCCTCGAGGGAACAAACAAAAAAGCCAGTCCCGTTAGTCTGTTGCTTCTTCCCTCGCAGCTACGCAAAGACTTCACTCTTCACTATCCCTGTCTTTTCTTGTATTAATTTTGTATTAGTTTCCTATTGCTGCTCTAACAAATTACTAAGGACCTAGTGGCTTAAAACAATACAAAATGTTTTATCTTACGGCCCTGGAAGTCAGGTATATGAAATTGGCCTTATGGGCTAGAATCAAAAGTGTGATCAACAGAGCTGCATTCCTTCCTGAGACTCTAGGGGAGAGTCCACTCCTTGCCCATTTTAGCTTCTAGGGGCTGCCCACATTTTTGGGCTGTGGTCACTTTGTTCTTACCTCCTCTTCAATGATCATATCTCCTTCTGTGACACTAACTCTTCTCTGCTTTTAAGGACTCATGATTACACTGAGGTCACCTTGAAAATTCAGGACAATCTCCCCATCTCAAGACCCTTAAACTTCATCACAAACGTAAATTCCCTGGTTACATAATAGGTGACATTTTCACAGGTTCTAGGGATTAGGGCATGAGCATCTTTGGGGAGAGGCTGTTTTTCTGCTTACCACACTCTGCATCAGCAGTTTAGATCACTTGTACTCGTTCTTCATTTCTTCTCATTTGCCTTTATGCTTTCATTTTCTCATCTGTAAAAAGTAATCAGAGTTGTACATACCACCTAGGGTTGTTGCGAGGAGTATACTTGGAAGAATCTGGCACACATCACATGCTTAAAAAGCTATTATTACTATGGGGAATAATATAATTTTACAAACACCTTGATGAAGTTGAAAACGCCACCATCCACATATACTGATGGTACGTGGTAGGAACTTATGAGACAATATATGAGAATTTAATATGATGTACTACTTTAGTAATTGATTCTAGGAACATATATACTCACATATTGAACAGTTAAATCTTTGAGGAATCACCAATATTTCAGCAACTCTAGCATAAATTTATGAACAGATTATTTGCAACATTGGCTTTCACCCCCATCTGTGATGAGGTAAAAATCTACATTTTTAGTTTTTTTCTTCTGCATGTTTGTTCAGGAAATTATGATCATTTCCCATTGAGATTCTCTACTCCACCCATATATAGTGAGTATTCCCTTTGTGTCGGCTGTTTCTTTAGGTTTTTGTGATGTAGTTTTAAGATAACAAATAGGGTGTCAAATTTAGGACAAGGAGAGAGAAAGATACATAGATTAAGTGACATTAGAAAGGTTTCATCTACTCAAGCGAGAATAAGAACAATAGTGGCTTAAATAAAAAGAAGTAGGGGTTCAGAGTTACCGTGGGATGGGAGATTTTGAGGAAATCAGTTGTAATTCAAGGGTAGGATATTGATGATGACAGAAATGAAACTGTCTTAAAGATCTTCAGAGAAATGGAAATATGTTTCTTACCTTTAATCATTATTATAGTAATTAGTGATTTCTTTTTATCACTGTCAGTTGCTAGATCCTATTTTTTCAAGCTAACTCCATGGCTTGACTGGTGATATGGGGCTTATTTTTTAAAATTATACATCACCCAGTGGATGTGTTACAATCTCTTCAAAACTGCTTAAACTGTGCATATCAGTCATACCCATCAAGCCATTAAAATCCATCTGTCTTCTCCCACAATAGTTATCACTCCCTATCTTTTTCCTCTCAGAGGAGGAACTGACCTTTCTTTTGCTCAAGTTCACCTTTCCACTGGTTCTAAGAATATTGTTCTTAAGTTCAATTAGTAGACATGTCCTCAAACCACACTGTCACACACACTAATCAATCCTGCATTGCTTGCAGGCAGGTGCTCTCATTTTCTCCTTTCTACAAACAAATTCCATTAAAGAGTCTACAAAAATTGCTAGTTCTTTCATGTCCAATTTGCTACTGAACTCACGTTAATTTGACTTTTTATTTTAAGAAGATAGAAAATACACTTGTTATCATCAAATCCAGTGACTTCTATTTATTTAATTTGGCTGTTCTATTGCATAATAATATTGATCGTGATTTTCTCTGCTATAGTATTCTTCACTGTTATACATTATTTATATTTTCCTCCTCTAGCTCACTAATAATTCTCTTTCTGGCTTTGTTTTGCTCTATCCTTAACTGTTAGTAAATTCCATGGTTCCTCCTTTGACCCTCAATGCATTAGACATGATTATTATCCACTGCTACAGATTTTATTAACACCAATGTAAAAGGCCAATGAAATTAAGCTCTAAGGCCTCCTGTGTATATTATTGCCTTAAATGGAATCAGTGAAGATATTATTGATAAAAGTGCTCAAGCTTGAAACCACAGATGTCCTTGACATGCCTTCCATATCATTCAGCTCTCAGGTCATTCACTGAATCTTTCTATGATGACTATGAAGTCCCTTTCTGCTCCTCCATTGCTCTATCAGTTCAGATTTCCTTTCCCAATTCTCTCAGTTGTTTTAAGTCACTGAACTGAGCCCTCTTGGATATCTCTTATGTTCTGATCCATCCTTTCCCTTCTTTAACACTTGTTTTAAATCTTGGACAGAAAAGGATGATGTATAAGTCCTTTACAATATGACCACATACTCTTTTCATTCACTTACCAAGCTACAATTCATTTTTATCTGTATTAACTCATTTTTGAAATGGCATACATAGCTGAGAATACCACTATTAGAACGTCAAGAAGAAGAGACACACAACAAACACAGCTTCAGGCGCTGCTCCTTCCATAGCTGCAAATGCTAGAAAGAAGCTCTAACAGAACACTTGAGCACAGACAGTAGAAAGAGGCTAGTTGAATCTGTGGCATGCCAGAGGCATGGTCAGAAACATTTGACAAGTGCTGATAATGGCTCACAAAGTGCTTACCACTAGCAACACTATGCAAAAAAGGAAATTAGTTATTTGGTATCATTATGGCTTCCATTGTCATTTCTTAAATCTTCCTTTTCTTTTCTGTTACTTCCTCTCTTTTTCTCTCTCCCTCATCAAATATGCATGACATCTTTCAGTCTAGGAGCTTGTGTTTGCCCCAGGCACCTTACTGTGAATGGGTCACCTAAACATTTTCTGATCCTGAGTTTTTGCCCAAATTAATCTACCTTATCTTCTGCTTGCATAGGATGAGCAGAATAAATTTTTGGCAGAGTACCCAACAGAGGCTTCTTCTTTTTAGTCTGTAGCAGGTGATATTTGCCAAAGATGGCTAAATAGCACCTCTCATGTCATGTGTATTTCTAGAACCTTGTCACACGCATATCAAGAAATGGGAGTTAATTCCCCTCCTCCTGATTCTGAACAGAATTGTGACTTACATGTATCTAGGTGCATGTGGCAAAAATTATGCTATGGCTTTAAAATGGTGCAGCATCCTTCTTATTACCTGAGAGCCTCACTTTGGAGCTTGAAGCTTTGATGTGAGCAGTCTAGCTGCCATGCTTTGAGGAAGCCTGGAGTAGCCCAGGGAGAGAAATCCCCAAAAACCCTGAGATTATACAGTGAGAGAGAGAAGCTTGTTTAGCTTCCAGTGAATTTAGTCATTTACTGTTCCAGTTCCAATCCTTGTCTGACTATAGCCACATGACATATTCTGTGCCAAAAATCGTCCCCATAGTTTATCAGTTTATGCCAAATTCCTTACCTATAAGAAATGTAAGAGGTACAAAAATGTTTTTTAAACATGTAAAGTTTTTTTTGCCGGTTTTGTTTTTTATTTTTTTACTTTATATTTTTAATTATAGTTGATTTACTATATTTACTATATTGTATATGATAGTCTGTCAATTTCTGCTGTACAGCAACGTGACCCCAGTTATTTACACACATGCGCATGCGTGCACACACACACACACACACATGTATATGCACACGCAGACATACACATTGAAAAACAGTATGGAAATACCTCAGAAAACTAAATATAGAACTGCCGTATGATCCAGCAATCCCACTCCTGGACATATATCTGGACAAAACTTTCCTTGAAAAAGATACATGCACGTGTGTGTTCATCACAGCACTATTCACAATAGCCAAGATATGAAAAAAACCTAAATATCCATCAACAGATGAATGGATCAGGAGGATGTCCATAAACATGGAGAATTTGATATGATTTTTTATGTTTCAGTAATAACTGGAACATTGTCCAAGCACCAATTTTGTTCATGCTTCCACTCCACTACTCCCTATTCAGAGTAAACCTTGTTTTGTCAAAACATTCTCCAAGTTGGGTCAAGACGAAGCATGGTTCAGGAGTGACTTGGCTATGGCCAGTAAGATATGGGGCGATTGCTGTGGGCTCTGGGAAAGGAATCACACACGTAACAAAAGTACATTTTCTTTCATCAGGTATCTCCTCTAGAAATGGTGCTCATCTATAACAAGTACACTAAGGGTGAAATGAAAAGATAGAAGGAACCTGGGTCCTTGACATTGTTGATCAAATGAATTAGCCAAACCTTGGAAAGGCTGTACCTGATATTTCTTGTATATGAGGGAATATATTCTGATTTAGTAAGAAATTTGACTTGAATTTTCTGTTATTTGCTACTTAAATCATCTTAACTTGATATCTTAATACAAGTGCATGTGATAGTCAAGGATTATCACTATATCCCTTGCATTAGGGATATAGGAGTTTAGGAGTAGGGATGCTTGGAATAAGCAAGATAAGACATGAGAAGTTGGCCGAATAATCCGGAATCAGAGTGGAGAATTGGTTAGAAAAATTTACCAGGCTGCAAACTGACTAGACATGTAATTGGGTAGTACCAGGCTATCTCAAAGAAAGCAGTATTTTTAAATTAGAAGAAAAATGAGGAATTATTCAAGTGACTAGTCCCCAGGGCAATGGTCTTTCAGAGCATCTGATTTAGTAGCTGGACTAATTGAATAAGATAACAAAGCACACAGAAAGGTAGCATTCTCTTTTGTATGAAATACCCTAAACAGAGGGCAAATGATGGAGTTATGATAAGTAAACTGGAGAAAACTAACTCAAAACATTCACTACATGATGGGCTTGAGCTCTTACTAAGAACTTGAGAGGGAAGTAAGAGAGCTTACCAGTACTCCCTACACAAGCAGTCAGAAATAACTAATTTTAAATTAGTGCTTATTTTATATAAGCATTATATTAAGAACTTTATGTTTACCAACTTATTTAATTCTTAGCAAAACTCTGTATTAATTCCTTCCCAATTTTCAGATAAAGAAGCAGACACAGAGAGGCTGTATAGCCTGCTCATGGTTTTACAGCCAATGAGTGCAATCTAAGGTTTGAACCCTATGCATTACAAAGCTTATTTTGAGAATGATTTATATGTTTAAGTTTCCAAAAATTTGTCCTGATTCTGTTTGGTTGGCTCAGGAGCTGGGAAGATATTTGCCTTTCAGGTGGTGAATATCATTGCTCAAACTATGAGGAAATGAAGAAGTGATGACATATCAGGGGAATTTTCACATTTCCTGGGATTTAAAATATAAAGCCATTTTAAACATAAATGTCTTATCAGAAAGAATGAATATGTTGTAACAGGAATTCAGTGATATGTCTGAAGTATAATAAATAGATAATCCATGGCAGAGATATTACATTGATAAAAGAAATATTTGGAGGCAGAAAGTTATTTCTTTAGCTCCTGGAAACCTTACAGAGCTATCCTAATATAGCAAAGCTAGCTTTGACTATTCTCCACCTACATACTTTCATGTATAGTTAGTGTGAAGTTTTAAGTTACTCTCAGGCAAATGCATGATCTATCTACAGCAGCATCCTTAAATATCTCAGCGTGTATTTGGAGGAATTAAAAATGATGATAATTCATGTAAATAAATTTCTTGACTTTAGAAACTGATGCTGGAAAGAAGATTCTTAAGCAAATACATTTGTCAAATAAAGGGCAGAAAATGATGATAAAGAAGAGGTATTTATGGGTGGGAAGTATTAGACAACATAAAGACACTTGTGGAAAAGGGAAACAAGTAGCAGCAAAAGCCAATAAAAGTTACCTTGGCAACAGAAAGTTTAAACTTTTGGAATTAGGGAGAAAAAGAAACTTTTCATAACTGAAAAGTTTTGTTTCTTCACATTGGAGGAGAGTATTTTTCACTCACGCACTCACTCCCAGATGTGCTCAGCAAAGGACAATGATTTCAACAAATGACAATCAAATCTTATATCAAGGGATAAAATACAAAATTCAATACTGAGTCATCTATATTGAAATAGTTTTTCCTGAGATCTCAATTGTTTTTCCTTTTGAATCTTTGTGTAAAAAGAACTCTAGAATTAGAACTTTACCTTTAATTGCATAGTGTCATTTTATATTCAGAATTAGGTAATTTGCGTAATTGTATTCAATTTTATGGACCACCAGTTGTATTGTAAGACTTTGCTCCTAAATAGCCTCAGGCCTTGGCATAAGCCAGGATCCTCTTTGGTTTGGACAGCGCACCATCCCTTTGGGCATTTCTCTGGAATCCGATTATCATTGCAAGGAAATGTTCTCATTTTTATGGCCAGAGAGAATCAGATTGGGCAATTCCTGCCAAAAAAACACATTGCAGCATCCAAACAGATGAGTAAAGAGGGACCGTTTTAAGAACTTCACGGGTTTGTAGTCTATATTTTGGGTGTTCAGAATCATCAAGCAAAGGCAGGGAAAGTCTTAAGTGATAGAAGAAGTAGGCCACCTAGTCTAAATCTGTGTAGGAGAGGAATACATGCCCTTAGCTTTTGAAAAAGATTTATCCGTAAAGATTATAAAATCGCTTGGTTACCATTGCAACAGTTTGTCAAATAACATAGCAGGAGCTAAGAAAGAAGAAAATCACTTTCAGAAAATTAGAGTATTTTCCAAGATGCTAGCTAACTGAATGAAGCTTCCACTTGACATCAAATTAAGAGCTATAAGAAGCAGTGCTTGGGTTCAACCTCCTCTCTAGTTCAGAAGCATGAATCATCAAGGATGTACCCAGTCACTGAACTACTTACTGTTGCCCATGAAATCTGTTTACTATGAAAAGGAGGGGAAGGAGGGAGGAGTATACATCACTACAACTAGAAGTGAAAGGACACGTGCCAAGCCACAGATAACAGCTAGTCTGCCATATCATACAATACAAAAAAAATTATATTTAGTTTTGTAACAAACTACATAACTGTCTTTCAAAGCAGCTATATCATTATGGATTCCAACCATCAAGTGAGCCTTCTTGTTGTTCCATATTCTCCCAGCAGGTGGTTTTGTCATTGTTTTGGATTTTAGTGTATAGTGACATCTCATTGATTTAATTTGCATTCCTTAATGACATATGATTTGAGCATCCTTTAATATGCTTATTTGCCATTTGTATATCTCCTTTGTTGAGTTATCTATACTTATATTTTGTCCATTTTTAAATTGAGTTGTTTATTTTCTTATTATTGCATATTGGAAGATCTCTGTATAGTTTGGATACAAGTCCTCCATCAGATGTATGTTTTGAAACTATCTTCTCCTAGTCTGCAGCTTGTTTTTTCATTCTTTTTTATAACATCATTCGTGGAGCAGAAGTTTTAAATTTTAATAAGTCCTGCTTATCAATTTTTAAATTTGTGGATAATGATTTCGGTGGTATTTCTTTCCTTTTTGTCAATAATTCAAAATAAAAATATTAATAATATCTTCAATATTAATTTCCTACTGTGAACAAGGCACTTTTATAGGCAGACTTTCCAGTTATCAACCTCTCTTATTTGCACTGATATATTTCATCAGTATAAGGAATTAGACATTGATCATTGGATATTGTCAATGGATATTTTAATGAATGAATATTGAAATAGTCATTGATCTACTTAAAATATTATAGAACAAGTTTTCTAAGAATTTTTTTCTTTAAAAACCAGGGCATATCCTGCTTCAACTTCAATACTGAAAGAGCTTAAATGCTATCACTGCTGTCCTTACAGTAAAAGAAAGCTTTATAAACTGAAAGCCACTGACCCTTCTGGGACCCATCAGAGAACTGAGGTTGCAGAGCAAACTACCATCCCCAAATCTGAGAGACAGGTCTTTGTAGAAAGTCAAAGTTGAGATCTGCTTGTCTGAAGCAGAAACTGCTAAAGCCATAAAATGTGCCCAATACCTTATGCAATGTGTCTGGCTGTCAACAAATATTACAAGTCATGCCAAGAGAATACGTAAAATCAACAAAAACAAAGGCTGGCTCCTCGAATAGATAAATACCGTTAATAAACCTGTAGTCAGATTAACCAAAAGGAAAAAGAGAGAAGATACAAACTGTCAGTATCAGGAATGAAAGAGGGGCCATCACTGCTGAGCCCATAGACATTAAAAGGATCATAAAGGAATACTGCCAACAATTCTATGCCCACAAATCTGATAGTTTAGTGAAAGGGACTGATTTTCTGAAAGACAATCTAACAAAACTGACACAAGGAGAAATAAATAACCTAAATGGCTCTATTACCATTAAAGGAAATTTGATCAATAATTAATAAAAGAATGTACCAGGCCCAGATAGTTTTATTGTTGAACTGAAGATTTAAGGAAAAAAATGATACCACACTTTCATAATCTCTTCCAGAAAACTATAGCACAGGAAGCAGTTCCTAACATATAAGGCCACCATTACCACTATAACCAAACCAGATAAAGATATTACAAGAAACAAAAACTACTGAGCAGTTACTCTCATGAATATAGATACAAAAATCTTTAACAAAATATTAACAAATTGATTTCCATCATGTGCTAAAAGAATTATACTTTTATATAAAAGGTATTCAAGGCTGAATCAACATTTAAAGATGTAGTAATCCATCATATTAACAGGCTAAAGAAGAAAGATTTAGATGATCATACCAAATGGTGCAGAAAGCTTTTAATATACAACATCTATTCATGATAAAGGATACCAGCAAGCTATGAATAGAAGGTAAAGTTCTCAACATGATAACAAATATATGCAAAAGACCTACAACTAACATCATACCTAATTGTGAAAGAATGAACACTTTTTCCTTAAGACCTAGAAAAATGCAAAGCCAACCTCTTAAACCACTCTTATCCCACATTATCATGAATGTTCTAGTTATTGCAATAAGAAAAGATGTAAAAGGCACTGAAATTGGAAAAGGAGAAAAAAAATCTTTATTTACAGTCAGCATGATTATCTATGAATAAAATTACAAAGAATTGACAAAAAAAAATCCTTGGACTAATAAGCAACTACAACAAAGTCACAAGATGCAAAGTTAACATTCAAAAGTCAATTGCTTTCCTGAATACCAGCAATGAACACTAGAAATTTGAAGTTAAAAGAAATACCATTTATAACAGCACAGAGAAATACTTAGGTATAAATCTAAGAAAATATAAGATGTCAGTATCTAGATGGCAAAAACTAGACAAAATTCTGAGGAAAGAAATCATAGAAGATCTAGATAACTGTAGGGAGAGTGGGTTCATGGATTGGAAGACTCGATATTGTTAAGATGTCAGTTCTTCCTAACTTTATAGATGCAACACAGTCTCAATCAAAATGCTAGGAAGCTATCAGATATCAACAAGTGGATTCTAAAGTTTATATGGAAAGGTGGTAGGTCTAGACTAGCTGACAGAATACTGAAGAAGAAAGTTGGAGGACCCACGCTGCTGACTCAATTTCAAGACAATATAAAACAAAGTAGTTTTTGATAAAAGATTAAACATATAGAACAATGGAACACAACTGTGTCTAGAAGTACATCTGTAGTAAACTGATCTTTGACAAAGAAGCAAAAGTAATTCAATGGAGAAAAATTGTATCTTCAACAAATGGCATTGGACCAATTGAGAATCCATATGGAAAAAGTGAACCTGAACAAGGAACTTACCTATTTTATGAAGATTAGCTCAAAATGCATTACAAACCTAAATGGAACATGCAAAACTACCATAAGAAAATATAGGGTAAAATTTAGGTGACAAGTTCTTAGAATATTAAGTGGGAAAGAAAAAAGATTACAAGTTGAACTTTATTAAAATCAAAAGTTTCTGCTCTGAAAATCACAAGGTTAAAAGATTAAAAAGATAAACTACACATGGGAGAAAATATTTATAAAATATATCTGATAAAAGATTTGTGTCCAGGGAGTTCCTGCTGGGGTGCAGCAGAAATAAATCTGACTAGTATCCATGAGTATCAGTTTCAATCCCTGGCCTTGCTATCGGGTCAGGGATCCGGCACTGCCTTGGGCTATGGTGTAGGTCACAGATGTGGCTTAGATCCTGCATTCCTGTGGCTGTGGCATAGGCCGGCCGTTGTAGCTCCTATTTGACCATGAGCCTGAGAACTTCCTAATGCTGCGGGTGTGGCCCTAAAAAGAAAAAAAAAAAAAAAAGATTTGTGTCCAAAATATGCAAAAGTCTTAAAACTCCACAATAAGAAAACAAACAACTCAGTATAAGAAATGTGCAAAAGAGTCACCTTATCAAAGATGTACAGATAGCAAATAGCATCAGAAAGAGGCTCAACATCACATCATTAGGGAAGAGCAAATTTTTAAAAAGGAGCTATTAGTCATATACATGCATTAGAATAATTTTTTTTAAAAAAGATACCCTGGAGTTCCCATCGTGGCTCAGCAGCTTAAGGACCCCATTTTTGAATTATTGCCAAAAATGAAAAACTGTACAGCCATTTTGGAAGCCAGTTTGCGAGTTTGTTACAAAACTGAATGTAGACTTACTGTACAATACAGAAATCACACGCCTAGCTTTGGAATGGTTGCTCATATTTCACATTAGCATTAATTTGATCTCATTTTAAAAGCAGACATTTTATCATCAGCTTTTGTATCGGTAAGGAAAACTCTGCTCTTGGCAACAGCCTCAAGTCGGAATTTAACGTTGCCCAAATGGTAGTGATGTTCACCCTTCTTGGCAAATGAAATTTTCATCTGTTTTTAAAGCAATCTACAGATTATTTATCTCTCAGTTTGCTTCATAAAAAAAGACCTCCTGTGAGGCAGTGTGAATTATTTTCACACTACCACAGTGAGATTTAATGACATTTTTAATAAATAATAATATCGTGTTTACACATAATAAAGTATTACCATTTATAGGGTTTCTAGTTTAGATTTACAAAAATGTACTAAATCAGCCATGAGAATCATGATTTATAATTGTTCTATTACTATTTCTGAAACTATTTATGGTACGAAAGGTTAGTGACTGCTACTGGCATGGTAGTAGCAGAAAGCTAATGATTCTGGTGCCTTTTAGGAGAGTTAGACTGTGGTTCATGTGCAGAAAAAAATACCTCAAGGCTGTGCTTTAAATGCTTAGCTCATTTATCTCTCATCAGTTAGGTAAATGAGTTGAGGAAGTGATTTCTAGTTTCTAAATACTTTTTATATACAACTGAAAGCCTATCTTTTCCTGTTAATGAAATTTCACTCATATAATCTATTCCTTAGTCTAGAAGACTCTTTTTTTAAAGCCTGCAGACAGATTGCTGCATTTACACTCAGCATGCCCACGTTCATAAGCTCCCTTTTTTTTTTTTTTTTACTATATATATAATTTTCATGTGGGGATGGTTACATAAAATGTTCATTAAAGATATATAAGTGAAGGGTTTACTGAAACTCTCTGTATGGTCATTGCAACTCTTAGATAAATCTGAAATTATTTGAAAAGATAATGTTTTTTACAAATATACACTAAGGTACTCTCCTTTCCCCCCAAAAAATGTGTATCTGTTTAGCCTAAGTTTTGAAATGTGTAGGCAAAAGAAATTGCCACAAAATACAATACCTAATAAATTGTTACAACCCCAAGTTCCAACCAACACTGTTGTGTTTTTTCCCCCCTCACAAATCATTATCAATACCATGGTAGTTGAAGACAGAAAATAAATATCGTTGAAAGTCTCTTTACTTGATTGAACAGTAATCTTCATTGGCCATATTTATTGTGATAGATACAGAATTAATTCACCGATAGAAACTTTATTGTCTTGTTGCTTGTCCTCAACCTTTTAGTGTTTCTTGAGCTATTGAGAAAACTCTTAAGCAGAGTAGAATTGTTTTTCTGTCCTTCACTTGGATAAGTTCTTAGGGACAAATATACTTATGACATGGGTTTTTTTAAAGAAAACTTTTTGATGGAAAAATGACTGTAAATGATTGTGCTATACTTTCAGACAAAATAAAGACACAGTTCCAGATTTAGGACTGAAACCTGTTAAGAGTGGGATTGCTTTTGATGTTGAATGTTTTATTTCCTGGAGTATATTAAAGAATATCCTAGTACTTATCTCTTTATTTTTCCTTATAATGTTTTCTTATTTAACTAATAATCTAGCTACTTTAAGTGAAAATAGCATTAATCTTTTTAAAATATGATACTTAAATGTATTTGAATTGGTATGAGCTTAAAATTTTATTGGATTTTCAACCCAAGATGAATTCCAATTTGGTCTTTGCTATGATTGCTTTGGGGATGTGTTATGTTGTTGGTTTAGTTAAAAAGTGAAATTTATAATCCCCAGCATTTCACGACCCTCCCATCTTTGAATTTATTATAAGTTACTTGGTAACTATTCCTCATTTTTTTCAGTCTCTTACATTATCCATGATCTTCCTTTAACACAGCTATAATTCAAGTTTGTCTCTTGACTCTGTAAACCCAGGTCTATGTTCTTGCTGATTTTTGTATTAGGTTCTAGTACTCTGGAAAAGCTTGTCTAGGCTATTGAGTTCCCACATCAGTCATTTGGTTCCCTACATGGGATTCTGAAGTTATCATGTCTGCATTTTATTCTTTTTTGTTTTCATCATTTTGGTAATAGCAGGTAGTGGTTGAATTAGTCTGATTTTCAAACCTCCTTACCTGAAAACCATTCTCAGGAATAAGAGTGCTTCTGGCCTGAGCTGAAGCCCAGAAACCAGAGTTAGTGTGAGTAGTGATGAAATAAAATTTATGTATTCTGACAGAAATTTAAACATAAATTTTTTCTTGACACCCCCCCCCCCCTTTAGTGTGTATTGTGCATCTGCCTTAACCTCCTTAGGAGATAACCTTCCTTCTTAATCTTGTAAAAAGATTCACAATGACCCACTGCTTATTTTGTGCCTGGAGATCTAGATTGTGTAATCTGTCAGTACCTCACTTGATGTAATAACCTTTTGTCTCAAAAAAACATATATATAACTGCTTTGACTTCTAATGAGTTGAACAATCCTCAGAGCTTTTGCAAAGACTATCTCTTGCGTTATAGCAGATTGACTCAAATAAAAATTTCCATTTCTTTCTTAGATTGACTTTTGATTATTTTGTTGACAGTAGGATGTATAGATCTGCATTTACAGAACTTGAAGGAAAGAAAAACTAATAGCAGCCAGGCAGCTATGGGCTCTCACACCGACAGGGACTTTCAGAAGTGACAAAACCAAGCTAAAGTTAAGAAACACCTGGTAAAAATCAAAGGTTTACTTAGATGCAGATACAGAGGATTTTCAGTAATGTTCAGTGTGATTGATCAGAAAGCATCAGGAGTGCATATGAAACTGATGGACGGAGATTCTCTGACAAAGGAAGCCTCTTGTTGGATCATTGCCTCTTATCCATGGGCCGTGGGAGAAGAGATAAGTTTGGCTTTGAAAATAATTCAGTGGAACCCTGACATTTCTGACATATATATCAAGGCCCAATAGCTAATTTAATTAATTAAACCTCTTTGAATGTTTGAATGTTTTAGAAGCAACAACGGTTAAAAGCAATGAATGGAAGTAAAATCATAGGGCAAACAGTATCAAAAGTATCTAGGATTATGCAGAACTTCTTGTAGGTTCCTTAGTTAAAGATTAAAGAAAAAAGTAAGAGTTATGTTTCCTTAAGCATCCAGATTCTTTGAAGATGTATCCTGATTAGAGAAAGAATGGTAGAATATGATAAATATAGAAGATAATTAATGTAAGCATCCAAAAATGTTAAGTGCTTCATCTAAAACCAGTACTCATGAATTGTTAATTTAGTAAAATTTGCTATTATGTTCAGGCATATTAAGCCATATTAAGTAGTATATCTTAATTTAAAGTTATTCCCACATTCCATTAAGTGTAAAGAGTTAAAATAAGAGAATAATTTTTTTTAAATGCAGATGACAAAGTTATTAAAGTAACACTGTTATCTCAGTTTTGGAATTCAGATAGGAAAACACCAATATGAAATAGTAATGTTTATTTCAGTGTTTTAAAGTCATGCAAGCTTCATTATGTAGCTATTAAAAAGCAATTTTTTGTTCATATTGCTTTGACCATATCACCTTAGGCCTTCCAACAAGGTTCTCCTGCCAAGAAACAAATTAAGCATTTATCAGAGGGTCACTAAGGCATCGTTACAGGAGTAATAGCTCACTACAGGTTCTTGTCATTAGTTCATTTATTACCCTTTCTCACAGGCTTTATAGAATCATGGATTTTTAATAAGTCTTGTGCTCTGTGGTTATCTCAGGTTTGTTACAGCTCGTAGAATTTGTTTCCTTTTTGATTCTGACAGCTTGTTGTTTACAAAAAAGTTCTCCTCCCTACAAGAACTCCTATCAAATCGCTTGAAAGATTCTATAAAGTTGACAATTTAATGCAGAATATATACTAATGATAATACCAACTCTTCATTTCTATGGTCCAGTTGCTTACTTTCCCTTCTTTATTATTTTCTAATTTTCAAGGTTATGTATATTATGTAGTTCAATAGTTAAACCCCATGAAATCTGAAAATGTCCTTGATAGGCCCATGCTGTAAAGGTTCTTTAGGTATTTCCAATAGTACACCAATACACCAATATGGACCCTTTCTAAATCAGGACTTTTGGAGGAGAAGATCGAGATGCCTTAGTTCACCTCCTCCCGTGAACACACGGAAAATACATGCACATGTAGAGCAATTCTCACTGCAAACAATCTGGAGACTGGCAGAAGACTCTTATATAAGCAAAGCTGTAAAGAAAGATCCACATGGAGGCAGGTAGGAAAGGGAAGAGAAGTGATTAGTTCCAGAACTTTAACCCTAGGAGAAGACACAGAAGAGATAGACGGCCATTACTTTGGCTTGCAGACCCTCTGTGGGAAGTAAGTGGTTCAGACCACATCTTGGGCATCTGATTCTTGGAGTTCCACCCTGGCAAGATTATTCCCCTTAGCTGGTTTGAAAACCAGTGGGACTAGTGCATAACCTGTGGAAATCTAAATATTACTAGTGAAGAACAAATATACATGCTTATTTTCTTCTGGGAACAAGGCAGAGGAAGCAGACCGAAGCTGCCTGAGACTTTGGCCAGTTTCCATGCAACCACCCCAGCACATGCCCTGGCACACACCTGGCACTTACTTAGGGCCCTCTTTGCTAGGGTGAAGGCTGCTCCTGCCATGGAGAGTGCAAGGTTAAAGGGGATGAGCTTGCTAGGACCTTACACTGAATCTGAATGGGGTATGGGCAGCTATTACTGGTGCTCCAGGAGCTGGCAGACTGGGAGCTATCTTCAGCTCTGACTGGTGACCCAGGACAGCCCCAGCACATGCCTCTGACACATCAGTCACCTGCTCCAAGCCCTCTTCCTTCAGACTGCTCCCCTCTGGGACAAAGATACCACAGCTGGAAGGAGGGAGAGCACACACTTAGAAGAAATGGAACCAACTTGGACCCAAACCTCAGGGCTCCTATTCTGACACCTTGGGACCCAACCCAACCACTGATGGCAGACACTGATCAGAGGAGAAGCCCAGCTCACACCTGGCTCTGGCTCTAGCTCCTCCATGTCCAGCTCCAGCTCTCACCAAGGTGGTAACTGCCAGCACATCCTGGGGGAAGATGTGACCTGTGTTCACTTCAGACCCATTTCTTCCACCAAAGTCACTGGGCACATGTCAACTGCATAGGGACACTTCCACACAAGAACACCCCTTCAGGACCAGGATAGACAACTCTTTCACCTAATTTCATAGAGACAGTGAAAGTTAAACAAAATGAGAAGACAGAGGAGTATGTTTCAAATGAATGAATAAGGGAAAAAACCCTGAAAAAGCAACTAATGAAATAGAGATAAATAATTTACCAGATAAAGAGCTCAAAGTATGAGTAATAAGAACACCAATGGAACTAAGGAAAAGAAGTGATACTTAATGCTTCATTCAGGGCCTGTGTTTCCTTATTGATTTTGGGTCTGGATGATCTGTCCATTGCTGTAAGTGGGCTGTTAAAGCCCCCCACTCTTATTGTGTTATTGTTGATTTCTCCTTTTAAGGTTGTTAGCAGTTGCCTTATATGTTGTGGGGAACCTAGGTTGGGTGCATAGATATTTAAAATTGTTATGGCTTCTTTTTGGATTGATCCTTTGATCATTAGGTAGTGACTTTCCTTGTCCCTTAAAATATTCTTCATTTTAAAGTCTATTTTGCCTGATATGAGTATTGCTATGCCAGTTTTCTTTTGATTCTTGTTTACGTGGAATATTGTCTTCCATCCTCTTACTTTCAATTTGTATGTGTCCCTAGAAGTGAAGTGGGTCTCTTGAAGACAGCATATATGTGGGTCTTATTTTTGCATCCATTCAGCCAGTCTATGTCTTTTGGTTGGGGCATTTAGTCCATTAACATTTAAGATAATTATTGATATGTGTGTTATTATTGCCATTTTATTAATTGCTTTGGATTTGTTTTTGTTGCTCTTTTTACTTACCTTCTTCTCTTGTTCTCTCCTCTTGTGGTTTGATGACTATCTTTAATGTTATATTTGATTTGATTGTTCTCATTTGTTTGTGAATCAATTGTAGATTTTTGGTGCAGTTATTCTAAAGTTTTGATATGTCTCTCTATATATACAAAATTGTTTTAAGTTGTTGGTCTCTTAATTGCAAGTGCATCTCCAGTGTCCTGCATTTGTACCCTCCTCTTCTCACGATTTCTGATTTTGGTGGCATAAATGTGTGTGGATGATTACATATCTTTACTGTATATATATCTTTACTGGGAGCCTTGTTCTTTGTGGTATTTTTGTTTCTGGTTGCAGCCTTTTCTCTTCTGTCTAGAGAAGTTCCTTTAGTATTTGTTGTAAAGCTGGTTTAGTGTTGCCGAATTCTCTTAGCTTTTGCTTGCCTGTGAAGCTTTTGATTTCTCATTCAAATCTGAATGAGAGCCTTGCTGGGTAAAGCAATCTTGGTTGGAGGTTTTTTCCTTTCATCACATTAAGTATATCATGCCACTCCCTTCTGGCCTGCAGAGTTCCTGGTGAAAACCTGCTGAGAACCTTATCAGGGTTCCCTTGTATGTTATTTGTTTCTTTTCCCTGGCTGCTTTCAGTATTTTCTCTTTGTCTTTAATTTTGGTCAGTTTGATTAATATGTGTCTCGGGCTGTTCCTTCTTGGGTTTATTTTATATGGTACTCTTTGTGCTTCCTGGATTTGAGTGAGTGTTTCCTTTCCCATGTCAGGGAAGTTTTTGGCTATTATCTCTTGTCTAATCTATGACGAAGGAAGCAAGAATATACAATGGAGAAAAGACAGCCTGTTCAATAAGCGGTGCTGGGAAAACTGGACAGCCACATGTAAAAGAATGAAATTAGAACGCTCCCTAACACCATACACAAAATAAACTCAAAATGGATGAAAGACCTAGATATAAGACCAGACACTATAAAACTCTTAGAGGAAAACATAGGCCAAACACTCTCTGACATAAACCACAGCAACATCTTCTCAGAATCACCTCTTAGATTAATGACAGTAAAAACAAAAATAAACAAATGGGACTTAATCAAATTGAAAAGTTTCTGCAAAGCAAAGGAAACCCTAAAAAAAAAAATGAATAGACAACCCATAGAATGGGAGAAAATATTTGCAAATAAATCAACTGACAAGGAACTAATCTCCAAAATCTATAAACACTTCCTACCACTCCATACCAAAAAATAAACAACCCCATCAAAAAATGGCCATAAGATCTAAACAGACAGTTCTCCAAAGAAGACATACAGATGGCCAAAAAACCCATGAAAAGATGTTCAACATCACTCATTATTAGAGAACTGCAAATCAAAACCCTTATGAGGTACCACCTTACACCAACCAGAATGGCCATCATCAAAAAGTCTACAAACAGTAAGTGCTGGAGAGGGTGTGGTGAACCCTATTACGCTGTTGGCAGGATTGTAATTTGGTGCAACCACTGTGGAAAACAGTATGGAGATTCCTCAGAAAACTAAATATAGAACTACTGTTTGATCCAGCAATCCCACTCCTGGGCATCTATCCAGAGAAAACCATGACTCACAAAAACATAAGTACTCCGATTTTCATTGCAGCACTATTTGCAATAGCCAAGACATGCAAACAACCTAAATGCCCATCGACAGAGGAGTCGATCAAGAAGATATGGTACATATACACAATGGAATATTACTCAGCCATTAAAATGAACGAAATAATGACATTTTTAGCAACTTGGATGGACCTAGAAATTATCATGGTAAGCGAAATCAGTCAGACAATGAGACACCAACATCAAATGCTATTACTTACACGTGGAATCTGAAAAAAGGACACAATGAACTTCTCTGCAGAACAGATGCTGACTCCCAGACTTTGAAAAACTTATGGTTTCCAAAGGAGACAGTTTGGGGGGTGGGGAGATGCACTGGGGGTGTGAGATGGAAATCCTATAAAATTGGGCTGTAAAGATCATTGTTCAACTATAAATGCAATAAATTCATTGAGTAATTTAAAAAGAATCAATAAACACAGCAAGAACTTTAAAAAGAAGTACAAAATATAAAAATAATGAGTCGGAGCTGAAGAATACAACCGAAATGAAAAACACAGGCTAATGTTTACCAGCAGTGTGAGGGAAAGGGAGAGGGGCAAGGTAGGGGATTAAGAGCTATAAACTAAACTATACCTATTTTATACTGTGTATAAATTAAAGATGCTACAAGGATCTCTTGTACAGCATAGGGAATGTTGATAGTATTTTATACCTTTAAATAAGTATATAATCTATAAAAATATTGAATCGCTATATCACACACCTGAAACTAAAGCTGTGAGTCAGCTATACGTCAGTAATAAAAAAATAAATAAATAAAATGTAGCTATCTGTCTCTATTCTGAATAGCAAAGACCATATTCCAGTGGCTCTGACAATGCTTTGGGACACTACAATACCAGCCCTAGAATAGGAACTACAAAATACCCATGTCCTGAATGCACCTTTATGTTTCCTTTCACTTTTCTGAAAAGGAATCTCATTGCCTTTGCTTCCACATACAAGGCTGTTATTATGCAAGTAACTTGTATATGAGTATGATCTCTTTATGAGATAGTCAGGAATCTTTTCATACAGATATACTCAAATGAGGTAAAATTGTAGTTTACACTCTCATTTTCTAAGCCATTAACAATATTGTGTGATAAACAGTGCCATTCTATATAAATATGTAATGCATAAACATGATGTTTTAATGAGTTCCTCTAAAATTCTTGGTATATGGGGGTAGTGTAATGTAAAAGGAGGTCAAGTGTGGATAGAATAATGAATTTATCATTAATATTCGGTGTCTTTCAGTGCAAGGAAGCTCTCTGTTACTATGCTCTGTATTTTAGGACATCATACCCTGGAATGCCTGCAGTCCTGGTTCTATGCACTTATAATTTATGCCTAAAGGTTCTCTTAGAAAGTGTGCTTATTTTCAACTAGAAAACTAAACCTACATGTATCTCAATGTTGTTCAAACCATATATGTAGTAGTCATAAGTGCAGTTCATCAATTATGCTCGGCCCTCCTTCCCGGCCACCTTGCGCTGGAGAATGGCCATGTGGACTGCTTTGGATAATGAAATATGAGCAGAACTGACTTGTGTCACTTCTGGACTGAGCCAGCATGTGATCCACTACACTTTATCTTCCCTCTGCCACAGGGTCCAGAAATATTCCAGGAAATGGCATCTTCACCAGCTTAGGTCCCAGAATAAGAATGACTCAGAGCACAGTCTCCAGCTGACCTGCAAAGGACATATAATATGAATGAAAAATTAACCTTTATTATTTTAAGTGAATAAATAATTTGAAATAATTTGTTCTGCATCTTAACCTAGTAACCTGACTGATGTAAACATAAATCCTGCCATGAAGGCAAAACACATACGTAGCATTTTTTAAGGGTCTGATTGGAAGATGGCAAATAAAGGATTACTGGATGTTGGGAGACATGGAATCTACTTGTGTAGTCATGAAGCTGTTGTACAATTGCGGTGGAGATAACTTGGCATGCAGGTCAATACCTAATGAACTGGCAGCACTGTTGGAGGAGGTTGGAACACACAGTGTTAGGCACATGTGTTAGCTGCTGTTGAGTACACTTGGCAATGTATTGTAAGAAAGAGTTGACATGAGAAACTAATGGACCAGGTTACAGTAATGAAAGGGAAGAGAGAGAGCCCACAAAATTAGGGTTTTGTATGGTTGGAATAAGCACTTGCTTCTCAACTTAAAGTAAAATAAAAGTAATAAAAATATTTTAAAATAAATTGAAGCAATATTGAAGATGTTATCAAATACTATTGTTTCAATATGAAAACATTACAAACAACATATTTGAAAAAAAACACTGAAAACAATGTGTATTAAAGTCTGAAACAACCTTATGCACAGATCAAATGACAGTAGTTTCCTTTTGTCTGTTTTGCTTTGTATTTTTCAGTTTTCCAAAGTTAACTTCAGTCCAAAAATATTAAATGGAAAGTTTCACAAATAAACAGTAATTCATTTTTGAACTTATGAAGTTTTAAATGTCACTCCATTCTGAGCAGCTTGATGAAAGTAGCACCATCTTGCTCCATTCCACCTGGTATCCCCAACTGTTGACATTATCTGTTTCTGGACGTCCAGCCGTTGACATCATCATGGCTCGATGATCCAGGATCACCAGAAGCAGATGATCCTCCTTTTGATGCATGATCAGAAGATGAGTAGTAGCCTCACTACATCTCATCATGTAGGCATCCCACACCATCAAGAAGAAGTGTGAGTGCAGTATAAGATTTTTGGAGAGAGAGAAATATTTATCTAAATTTTATTACAGTATATTATTTTAATTGTTCTATTTTAATGTTAGCTATTGTTGTTAATCTCTTACCTTGCCTAATTTATAAATTAGGCTTTATCATAGGTATGTATGTATAGGAAATATCATAGTCTATGTAGGGTTCAGTACTGTCTTCGGTTTCAGGCATTCACTAGGGGTCTTGGAACCTACCCCCTGGATAAAAGGGACTACTTCAGTGTTATGAGCACACAGAAGGTGACTTGCTGCAGAGCCTTAGCTAGCTTTTGGTGGACATGAAGTATAAACAGTGAGCAGGATAAATTATTTTATTTTTTGTAACTAAAGTGTAACTTAGCCTATCCTACTTAATAGAGCATGGCGGTGAAAAAGAATCTCTCTTTATTTTTCGTGTGGGAAAATCAAAGATTTGGCTTATCTTTAACAATCATCTTTAAAAGACTGCTTTAGTGAAAGTTAACTCAAGTTGATTTGAAATCTGATGATGAACTGAAAAAGCATAGATATATAATTTACAAAGTATGTGTTGTCATACATTTCAAATCTATTCATTGAGATGCTGTTTAAATAGTTTGCCTTTTTCAGAACCAGTTTTCTTTCTGTGTCTGAGGTGGGTGATACCATTTGTAGAATTTAGCTAAACAAATATATTTTATAATAACTACTGACTAGGTGGAATAATTTTAGATGTATTTGTTTTAACTAAAAGTTATTTTAATATATTTTTCTGCTGTAACCCAAAACCTGGATTCCTGTTTTCTCAACTAAATTAATTTTTTAAAATATGCTTATAATGCTTGGTACTTCACAACCAGTTACCTTTTCCTACTCCTCTGATTCTGATGACATCTAGAAAGTAATCACCACTTTGTTACTGTCTCATCAATTTCTTCTTTGTACTTTATTATTTTATTTAATTTTATTTTAGGGCCACACCCACAGCCTATGAAAATTCCCAGGCTAGGAGTCAAACTGGAGCTAGAGCTACTGGCCTACACAACAGCCATAGCATTGCGGGATCCGAGCCGTGTCTGCCACCTATACCACAGCTCACCACAGAGTCAGATCCTTAATCTGCAGAGCGTGGCCAGGGATCCTCGAACCTGCGTCCAAATGGATCCTAGTCAGGGTTGTTAACCACTGAGCCACGAAGGGAACTCTAGTACTTTAAAAACAGGTAATGCAACTCACCCTTTCCCCTTATCCCCAACCTATGGCAACCATCATTCTACTCTCTGCTTCTATGTGTTTGACTATTTTAGATACCTCATGTAAATGGAATCGTGTGCTATATGGGAATAATCAGTAGATACAAAGTTTGTTATGGGAGATGATTAAGTTCTCTAGAGAGCACTGCGCATATGGTTAAGGATGCTACGCCTGCACACTTAAAAATTTGTTAGAAGGGTAGATTTCATGACAGATATTTTTACTATGATGAAAATGTGGTTTAGATATTTAATTTTTTATTTTTAGAGCTAATGTATTTTGAGATGAATCTTCATAATATTTTGAGAAAAAATTTAGGTTTAAATAGGGGTGACAGGATTTGTTATAGGAGTTTTCCTTTTTCTACATTTTCTGAAGTATATTTTCAAATATGAGGTACATAATTTACTTAATGTCAATCACTATTGTTAAGAGTATTACAACATTTTATTATGAGCTACTTTATTTCCAGCATTTCTGACTAGAGTCTGAAAATGGCTAGTAATTCATAAGAGTCTGTGATCTGTCTTGATAGATTTTAAGGCTATTTGTAGGAGATTAATATCCAGTCATTGTTTGAAGTACATAATTCTGTGTTTTGAAGACTTTCTTAAGTTTCATAATAATAAAAACAAAGTAACAAATAACATGTATTTAATATATGGAACATCTGTGCGAGGTTCTTTTATGTGGAAATAATAAAGAAGAATAAAAACCTGAGTCGTTACAAAGTCTGAATTTTAAATAAAAAAGTTATTTAATTAAATCTGTAACTACCTCCAATTTGACCAAATTGATATTGACAGATTGGGAACTAGCTTATAATGGATGTAGAAGGATGGGAGAAGAATGATTAGCATTTCAAATGCTTGCATATGAATGGACCTTCAAATGTACTTAAAAACAATTTGTTTTCCTAAAACCATTGAAGTCTTTTTTCTAAAGTTATTCTTTATTTAAAACATATAGTGAGGATCATTTTAAATGAATAAATTGTTGCCAGAGAACTGAATCCATAAAACCTTCAACTGTTATCTTTTAGTATTTTTTAATAAAAATTGTATATATTTAATATATGCAACATGATAATTTGATATACATATATATGGTGAAATTATTACTACAGCTAAGCAAATTAACATATCATCTCCCCGTGTAGCTACCATTTTTGTGTGTATGAGGAAAAAGCCTGAAATTTACCTTTTAAGTAAATTTCCAGTATTCAATAATACATTATTACTGACTTTAGGTGTCATGCTGCACATTAGGTCTCTTTATCCTATATAACTGCAACTTTGTACTTTTTAAAAATTATTATTACATTTTCTTTTTTTTTCCCCCACTGTACAGCATGGGGACCCAGTTACACATACACGTATACATAATTTTTTATAACTTTGTACTCTTTAACCAATGTGTCCCCTGGTAACCACCATTCTACCCTCTGCTTCTACGTATTTCAGCAATCCAACTTGTGGGGATAAACCCAAAGAAAATGAAACCAGCATCTAAAAGAGAAATTTGCACATTCCCATGTTTATTGCAGCATTGCTCATGATAACCAAGATATGGAAGCAATCAAGGTGTCCCTTTGTGGATGAATGGATGAAGAAATTGTGATACACATACCTCCCCACACACACAAGAATGTTTTTCAGCCTTGGAAAAAGGGGAGATCCTTAGATTTTCAACAATATGGATGAACCTGGAGGACTTTGTGTCTGAAATAAAGCAGACACAAAGAAAAAAATAATCTCACTTATATGCAGAATCTGATTCTATTGAATTAATATTATTTTTTCATAGAGGAATTTTTTCTTTTTTGGTCTTTCTAGGGCCACAACCCCAGCATCTGGAGGTTCCTGGGCTAGGGGTCAAATGGGAGTTGTAGCTGCTGGCCTATACCACAGCCACAGCTTCTCAGGATCTGAGCCGCGTCTGTGACCTACACCTCAGCTCATGGCAACAGCGATCCTTAAGCCACTTATCGAGGCCAAGGATCAAACCCATGTCCTCATGGATGCTAGTTGGGTTCCTTAACTGCTGAGTCACGATGGGAACTCCCATAGAGGAAATTTAAGCTGCAATACCTGAATTACTAAATATTTTAAGTCAGCATTGCTTGAATGATTGTTTTCATTTGAAGTAATCCAATCAGAGAAAGCAATCAATAACTTGTATCTCAAGATACTGAAAAATTGCAGGTTTTTACGCTGATGATTATATTGTCATCTAACCAGAAACTCACCATGGAAAACTTTGTTTTGATGTCATTCAAGAAGATGAGCATAAAAACATAAAGATCTCTTCATTTATATAATTTTAAAAATGTCAAATTGACATTTTTAATGTAAACTGGTATATTCAAGTATGAAGGATCTGAAACTTTTTTTTTTAAATTAACCTGTTAATTTATGTATTTGAACTCTTACTTAACATTATTAATTAAAACATTTTTTATGTGGGAGGGTATGGAAGATTCAGTGCATTCAATTTTAATTATTCTGTAGGAACTCAGAAGTTCTATTTATGTTAGTAAAGTATGATTTCAATGAGGTGATGAGGTGAGAATTTAAATGATTCGCAGTTTTTTTTTTTTTTCACTCATTCAGCCAGATAGTGAGCATATGCAAATATCCTGTAAACCCATTTCAATACACTTGTGTTCTTTACTTGTCCTTACTTAAGCAGTGACTCTATTAAAATAATAGGAATTTTACAGACTCTAGAAGTTTCTTGGTTAATATTGCCGGAGGAACAACAAAATTATATATATTGTTTTTGAATGGCAGGATTTATTAGTTTTATAAATGGCAATGTAAAATGATTGTACGGTAAGCCTTGCATAATCATTCAGGATCTGAATGAGGCACTTAATTTTTCAAAAAGTTTTGCTGCATTTTATGAGGAAAATTATAAATTACATGTAAAATTGAAGGTCTTTCATCTTTCTGTATATATCAACTTCCACATAGGAAATGGATGTAACTATTTTTTTCCCATTATGGTCATAGATTATGTTACAAAAGGGTCCAACTCTTAGAAAAATCTTGTCACATAAAACTTGTTTTTACCTTACATGTGAGTTATGTTCAAAAAGCTCTGTATAAGATATTTATTGAGAATTCCAACTGTGTGTTCCCAGAGAAAGAGAAGTATTTATGGTAGCTGGTGAGCATAGGTCTCAGAACAGCTTATAGGAAATTTTCCCTCAGACCATTAGTGTTCCCAGACTTATTAATAGGTATTCCCAAGAAAAGCAGAATTTCATGAATAAATACATTGACTGATGCTGCAATGGAATGAATGGAACAAGTTTTCTTACTGCAGGATTCTTCAATGCTTTTAATGCTAATGTGCCTTAATATGCATTGTAAGATACAACATGCCATGTTTCTGAAACTTATTTCACCATGAAACGTCTAATGCTTTTTAAAAGTGCCCTGGACATTTAATTTTCTCCTAGGTAATCAATAGTGCTCATGAGGTCAAGGCAGTATTTGGACTACATCACATACATTAACTTTCTAAAAGTTCTGTGTGTGATCTGAAAAAAAAAATTATACTTGGAATTATACTTGCTACTCCCAAATAGGGATTTAAAAAAAAAAATACAAACAATAGTTTAAATAGATTGTCATTCAGGGGACATGATTATATTTATATTAATCTCGTGGCTTTTTGAACCTCCTGGCATGTAACCATATCCCCTTGCAAAGCCCAGTTTGCAGAGTGCAGAAAATGTTGTCTTATTTGCAACTTTCTAAAGTATGAAGCTAAGACCCAGAAGGATTCACAACCTGTAGGCTGGGAAGCCTGTAAAGGAAAGAGCTAAGATTTGAGTTTGGGATCTAGTGGATGGTAATAATAGTTGCATCCAGTGGGTGTGAAATGGTTTACTATTCCTTTGTAAGCTGTCTGCCACTTCCAAGTCTTCCATATTTTTAAATTTTTTTGTCTTCTATTTTGTCAAATAGTCTATGTTTTCTGCTTTCAAATCTTTGATATTTTGAATTTTCCTTTCTCCTCTGCTCTCTATCTTGTTCGTTTAATCTTTATTCTCACTCTAAGAGTTGCCTTCCTTCTTTTTCTCCATGGCTTCTTATCATCCTGGACCTTGTACAGGAAGTGAATTTTAAGACACTGAATCTATTTTCTAGTCACCAGTAAAGACTAATTATTGGTCGTCCTCCCTCCCCCACCAACGGGTTTTCTTAAAACCTACAAAGAAGAAAATAGAATTTAAGAGTCTCCTTCCTTTGATTCTACTATAATTGACTTTTGAAATTAAACTTCAAGATTGAAAAAACTGATTACAAAGCAGAGAACTCTTTTGAGTATGTAAATATGTGAAATGAAACTTCTAAAATCTCTTATTCAGAGAAAATCCTAGGCAGTATGTACTAGTCATTTTTTTAATTTTTTTTTCTTTTTTTTTTTTAGGGCTGCACCAGTGGCATATGGAAGTTCCCAAGCTAGGGGATGAATTGGAACTGTAGCTGCCAGCCTACACCACAGCCACAGCAACGCCAGATCCGAGCTTCGTCTGTGACCTACACCACAGCTCATGGCAACGCTGGATCCTTAACCCACTAAACGAGGCCAGGGATTGAACCTGTGTCCTCATGGGTCCTAGTCAGATTCATTTCTGCTGAGCTATGACGGGAACTCCACTAGTCGTTTTATCAAAATTGCTATGTGACATCCAAAATGAGCGTGTAAAGGCTTGCATGGGAAAAAGTAGTGGGAATTATCTACTCACATCTTCTCTCCCAGGACACCTTACTCCAGTCATTCTGGACAGCATGGAAAGAGTGAAGGGAATCAGACAAGAGGATAAATGGAAGGGGAGCTCTGGTTGAGAGGCTGGGAGGATGGGAGGAGTACAGGACCCCAGCCTATAGAAATGGTGAGAGAATCCTGGTGATGAAGAAGGTGGCAAGAATAGAAGTATGGAAGCTCATTAGGACATGCTTTGAAAGATAAACGTAGTATCTATAGAAAGCATACAAGAACTGATGTATTCTGTGATGATCAGTAGAGAGATTATTTTCTGTGATTACCTGTAAGGATATTAAATATAGAATAGTTAAAAATTTGGAGTTCCTGTTGTGGCTCAGCAGGTTAAGGACCTGACGTTGTATCTGAGGTTGCGGGTTTGATCCTTGGCCTCACTCAGTCAGTTAAGGACCCAGTGTTGCCACAAGTTACAGCATAGGTTTCAGATGCTGCTCGGATCTGGTGATCTGGTGTTGCCATGGCTATGGTATAGCCTCAGCTGCAGCTCCTATTAGACCCCTAGCCCAGGAACTTCCATGTGCTACAGGTGCAGCCATTAAAAAAAATATATGAAATTTAGAGTTGGCCATTCTTGAATTCAAGTCCCACATTTACCGTTTACTAATGATATGACTTGAGCAAAACTCTTTAACTCATGTAGACCTCAGTTTAGTCACCTGGAAAATGGGGGTGGGCTAGACAAACTACTTACTCCTAAGTTTTAATCTGTCAATCAAATGTGGTACTTCTTGTAAACTGCTTGGCACTAAAAATTCTCAATAAATGCTAGCTAAAATTATTGGTATTAGAGAGGCTGTATATATAAATGTGGGACTGCCTGAATATGTGTTTTAAATTTTTTAGACCCATTTGCAGTTGTAAAATCAGCTCTTTCCTGCTGATGGAAATGCTTAGTTTATCAATTAACTCTATTATAATTTCCCCTCCTGCTGTAAAAGTGCAGTTTTAGTAAATAATGACCAAAGAACAGATGCCAGGAAATGTACTAAATTTTCCAAACTGATTTCTCTGATTCAGTCGGCAACTATTAATTATACTATGCAAATAAATTTTAAACCTCCAATTTCAATGAAATTGAATACCATACTATTTTCAGTTTGGATTTTTTGGAAACACAATTGTCTCCAAACAATGATCAATTGGGCTGCTTTCATCAAAACCAAACAGGTGAAATCAGGCATTAACCTATGTAATTTTAAAAAAGTCATGCCGCATAAGTTTTCTTTGTCAAAAAACTATTGCGGCCCAATGTAAAATAACTAAACTATGTGTTATCTTAAAACTGGTATTAAATTGTTGATCTACCGTTGATATGCTAACAATATGCTACTCTTCTACCTTTTTTTTTTTAAATCACATTTGAAGCTTTTGTCACAAATAACATTTAGAAGGAAATAACAGAATTCAGTTAGAATTGTTAAATAAAATTTGCTATTTATCATATATTGTGTTTTTGGAAATGTCCTGGTTTCTTTATTTGTGTAATGCATTGAATATATGATGTTACTCATATTATTTTATTCGGATGGCAGAAATAGATTCAGAAAGCTAGTTAACATACTCAAATAGCTCTAAGTAGGACAAGTCATGGAGCTAGAATTTCAACCCAGTCTTACACAGAAATTTGTTTTGCTAACTGCCATATCTTGCTGCCTTTTTTTTATGATTGTTCAAAAATAATCTTTCTCACAATTTGAAAGTTTTCAGTTTGCTGTGTGATGAAAACCTCAAAATTCAATTTCTGCCACATTATATCAATATCAAATCAGATGATTTCTGACAATAGTAATAGTTGCTAATATTTATGAGTTATTAGTCTGTGTTATGTATTTCAATATGTACTCTATTTATAAATACCATTTGAAGGAGTAAGTTATTGCTTTAACCCCCATTTTACAGTTGAAGAAACTTGCCTAAAGGAGGCAACTGTGTTGCACACGACTAGCAACTACCACAGTTGTGTTTCAAATCCAGGTCTGCCTGACTCTGAAGTTCTTTACCACTTTACTTTGCCCATGGTATCATAAAATTATATATAATGTAGTAAATCTTATGATGAGAAAAACATATTCCAAGAACTGAGAAATTTCGAGACCGGAAATAATCTAAATACTCTGACGGGTAATTGCTAGCAAACCAAAATTCCTCAAATGAAGATTTTTATGGACTTCCTATTTGTGCTCAACTCAAGATTCAGGTTAAGTTAACATGAAAGTGTAAGATGCCCTTGGGTAGATAGGTGGCAGGGCCTAATATTTTGAAGTTTTGCTCAGCTACAAATATGTGGGTGCAAATTACATACTGTTGTGTTTCTTCATACTCTTCTTGATAACTGAGCTATGATATGCAGCTGAACAACTGTGTCCTTTGCTCTCTCGCCTTCAGATAGCCACTCTTTATCACCTGGAATGTTCCTTGTCCTCTCCACTCACAATACAGTACTTGAAAGAGTCTGGCCCAAGTGGCTTTCTCTAAGAGGCAGCTTAAGGCAGGGGTTAAGAAAGGGAACCCGGAGCCAAACTGTCTAGGCTCAGACCTCTTTCCTGGTATGACCTCACTTAACTTTTTAACATGTTGGTGCCTCAGCTTCCTTATCTGTGAAATCGGGATAACAACAACAATAGCAGCAATAACAATACATTTCACAGGGGATTGTTAGAAGAATTACATGAGTTATTTTTGAAAATATGTAGCCTGATGTCTGGAACCAAGTAAAAGCTGTGTAAAGTAAATAAGTAAATAAAAACAAAACCTTCACTCAGAACCCTGATCGGAAGTGCTCTCTTTATCCCATTTCCTGAAACACTTGATTCAACTCCTAGGGTACATTGCCTCCTCTTATAATTATTTATTTGCATACCCTTTTACTTGTAGTTGATTTTAAGCTTCTTGTGAAAAGACAACTTCTTCCATGGTTTCAGGGTATTGTTCGGTAAGACTCAGGCAAGTGTGAATCAATGACTCTCTAGAGGCAGGTGAATAACTTCCATTTCCTTCCACCCCAGAGAATGTCGCTGATGGTTATAAAACTATTGCATCATCTGGTACAATAAGATGGCAGTTCACACTGGTGGAGATTGTTACCTTCTGAATTGATCATTTGTTGCCTTCTCTGTATGTGGTAGGTGAAACAATGCTCTTACAGAGTTGTCCGTGTCCTAATCCCCAAAACCTATGGATATGTTACCTTACCTGGCAAAGGGATTCTGCAAATATAATTATTAAAGATTTTAAGATAAGAAGATGGAAGCAGAGGTCATAGTGGTGCCCATTGCTGGAGGTGGTGGTCATGGACCAAGAGATGTAGATTGCTTTCTTAGTAAAGGAGAGGAATGGATTCTCCCTTAGAGTATTCAGAAGAAACGTAGCCCTGATGACACATTAGCTTCAAGACCTCTGGCCTCCAGAACTGTATGTCTAATTCTGTTGGTTTTAATTTGTATTGTTTTAAACAACTAAGTTTGTGGGCGTTGCAGCTAGGGGAAACTAAAATCTACTTTTAGGAATGAAAAATAATGATAATAAAAAAGATTGGAATAAAGGAAGGAACAAAGAATGAGGGAACAGAGCATGCTTTACTGCAATTATACTATTGTGGTGAGCATGAATAAGATTCAAAAACCCAACAGACAGAATTACTCATCTCACTTTATGGTGGGCAGTAAATAAAACATGAGTTGTTGGGAACAAAATTTTAAAACAAGTACATTAAGTATTTTCTTCTTAGATATTGGTGGAAGTTTTTTATAAGAAAAAATTTTATTACGAACTTTATCATGACCAAGGCATTGTAAGAAAAAAAACCTAAATCAATACTGTAATTCATTTTAAAAATGCAAGGATCGCAAACCAAGCATAGTTTCTTTTTATAAACCCAGTCTTGGAAACAATGAGTAAACTTACTAAAACATATTCTCTTCTAAGCTACAATATACAGTCCTTTACACTCAAGCCTCCCTTCCACCCCCACTCCCTGATTCTACTTCCAACCAGAAGCAGTTGTTGCATTTAGGGTAGTTGTGAGGGGAGAGGAAACAGAAGGGCAATGGAGGAGATAATACTGTCAGTCTCATTTTAATAAAGAGTCTACAGAAATGCTTCACAGAAGCTTTAATAGCATTCCTGGCAATAACCACCCCCTGTTCCCCATGTATTTTGAATCGGATTTAATTTGAATTAAATAGAAATAAAAACTCTTTACCATTGCACCCTAATGACTGTAATTTTCTCTCAAGCTGTTACTTACAGACACAGTATGCTGCACCTTGAAAAGAACATTCTGATCCTTTTTTTTTTTTTTTTTGAGTCTCAAGGCTAATGTCTTTATCTTAAAAACTAACTTCTTTTTGAAGGATGAGCTTTAATTTTGTGAATTAATATGACATATAAGATCCTCTGGATTTTCCATACAAAGAGAAATTCTCGACTTAGATATATTCCTTTTGTTGCAATAATTCTAGCTAGCCCTATGATACCACCCAGTTTGTCTTTTTCAGAGCTGTAATACTCTTGTCAGCAGCTCTGCTGGAGCATTTATCTCACCAGATCTTTGTAACCCTGATTGCCAGAGCCAAAAATGTCTCCAGAATGACTTCAAGTCATTCAACTCTCTAGTGCCAGATGGTATACAAATTGATCCCTTCTCACAGATACAGATGTCACTGTGCCCAGAGTTTGTTAGAGTGTCTACATCTACTCCTGCTGGGAATATAATTTGGTAGAACAACTCTTTGGCCAACCTGTCAATGATCTGTAGAATATAGACTCATTCCCAGATGACAGCTTTAAAATATGCACTTTTCTATTAATCAGAATGACAGAGAACCACAATTCAAAATTAGGGATGAACACATATTTTTGATGATGCTGCACTGAAGGAGAGACTTGCTGAAAAATTCAGAAGGATGGCTTGAAAAGAAATTTCACTGAATGAGAAATCTAATTTATCTCCTCCTTCTTTCAACGTTACCAAGGAGAATATTAAACTCTTTACAACTGGTGATGTAGGGGAATCTGTTTGCCTCCTTGCATCAGTTCCTTGATATCTAAAGGATGTCAGTAATGAATGGAAAGAACAATAATGTTAAGTACCTGAATTAGGTAAGGGTCAGTTTTCAGAATGAATAACTGAATCCAAACCCTATATCCAAAGTTTTCCATTATTAATATCCGACAGTTTTTAAAGGACCTTTCTTTGGTTCCAATTCTATTCCACATGGTGGTGGAGTTGGGTTATTTTTCTGTTTTAATGCATGTTTAGATCATCCCACCACCTAACTTATTCAATTGATCATATATTCAAAGATGAAGAAAATTTTAGCCTATGACACTTTGGAAGATAAATCTGTTTTAAAATAAATAATTTATAATTGTACGGCCCAATAAAATATTTTAAAATTGTTTGTGATTTAAAAATGTCTGTACCAATATCTCTTTATGAGAAAAAATATAAAATCCAAGATTATATATACTCAAGCATAATCTTGAGAATGAAATGTAAGGCTATCAAGAAGTTATATTTTTTTTTCCTATGGGTTTTTCGTTGCTTTAATTGTGCTGGACTTCAGTCTTAAGCATGGACAAATAAAATTATATATTGCTTTTCCAAAAATTACAGTTCATCAAATTACCAAATTATTGATATGCCAACAAAATATTTTTAGAAACCATCCTAGAGAAAATCTGAAACTAAATCCTATACCTAAGCCAATAGGTTGGTTTGTAGGCATGTCTTTGTAGAATTGATGTATTCTTTTGAATGTGAGGTAGAGTATTTACTATCTAGGGAATGAAAAACTATTGTTTCGTGTAAGCCTTAAATGTGATGCTATTGTTATAAAGAAAATGCCAAAGAAAAACTTACTCAATAAAGGGACATTATCTTTAAAAATTTTATAAGCAAATGCAATAGTCTTTAGGAGTTTAAAGTACTGTACTGCAGCACTGACACAAATGAGCTACTACATAAAGTGCAATTTTTTAACGGCAAAATTGATTTAATAAGTCTCAGTTAATTAAGAGGTTAAAAGTTAAAATATTTAACCAAGGCGATTCTACTGATGGATGAGGTAGAAAAACTGGGAGTTAAGACTAGTTCCATCTGACTCAAGGCAAATTACTTACTCTCATAGTAAGACTGTGGGAACTCTCACAACCTTAATTTACTTACCTGCAAATTGTAGCTACCTGGAGGAATTGATAGACACCTGTATTGTGTTTGCTTCATGGTAGCTACTCAATGATTTTTAGGTATGATGATTATGTTAATATGATACTTATCTAATAACACTACATCTATACCAAATTCGCTCGTCCATTCGACTTTAATAGACTACTCTTTCCATGTTGAAATGTCATCTTTTTAATGGATTTTTACTCTTCAACTTGTAACTTTTTTTTCCCTCTGCTTTATTGCCACATGCTTTTCCTGACTTGTGGTATGATACTAGATAACTGGTATGTCCAGTTACGCCTTTCTCATCAGGCCTTGGGCAACTCTGGCTGCAAATACTTACAAATTTATATTATACCTTTACTTTCTGTGTCTTACTGTTAATTTTCACTTTAGTGCTCTATATTTCAGTAGAGTATAGTTTTAGTGTGTTGTCTCTTTATTTCTCCCTGGTAAAAATTGACTTTTATTAAGCTCAGGCTTCAATTCTCAAGTTATGAGTTATACTATGAGTTATAGTGATGGTTTTGAATATGAAAAAAATTGTTGATTCTGATCGAAAGGACACAAATTGATATCATTATCAACAATTACCTAATAGAGTTGTTGCTATTCATTTATCTAGTATCTTGCAAAGGGCCATCTTCAGTATACAACAAGTTCCAGGCATATTGCTTGTTTTCAAGAAGTGGGAATAACTAGTTCAATTCTTTCACCCTACTATTCTCTATCAGCGTTATAGTGTCGCTTATTTTTAAACACTACTGCCATCACCATCAACAAAAACGCTGGAATTTATTTTAGGGAAAAAACAGTTTTAAAAAAAACCCAGAATTTAATTTTTAAAATATTGTCAATATACTGTGCTTATTATTTTCAGAGGATTGATCTCATATAAAGTTGCCATAAATCTCATTTGTTTTTTGATTTTTAGTAAATCAGCGTGTATAGTAGTGCTAGCCCCCTTCCTCCATCCATCCCCTGCCATTTCAAGAAAACCAACACTATCATGTTCTATTAAAAACAGAAGATTTCTATTGTTTTTGCACCATTAATTTATAGTAATATAGAAGAGTATCCTTATTTCTCACTCTATGTCTCTCTCCACCTTCTGTATAATTGCTATTGTATTAAGTCGAGGCTTATAGAGGAGGCTGTAGTAAATCAGTAGCAGTAATGTTTTCTGTACCTCTTAAAATCATGTAATTATGATTCAGGTCTTCTATAGCTCATGTATAGTAAAGATAGATTCTGCACATCTATATCGACATTTAAACAAATAAAAGTTTATGACCCTGTAATGCAATTTGGGAAGAAATTTCAACCAGTTAATGTAGACCTTGTGAGAAAAATCCATATTGAACACAATTATTGCTGGAAAACAGGATTTACACTTAAAACCTTTTTTCCTTCTATTGCCTTAAGATAGTAACTGAAAAACACTTGAAAGGAATGATGTTTTTAGTTTTGACTATTTCATCATTATTATTGTTCTTAGTCTGAGGGAAAGCACTGAAAACATGGGGCCTTGTAAAGAACAATAAAAGTCGAGTCCTTCACTGCATGTCATTTTTATTTTAGCATCTTGTTCTAAATTACCTCTCAGGGAGACAAGGATATGGGATAAGCAAAATTTATCAAAATCTTAAGATTGTGTGCTTTGGGGAGGAAAGGAATGGCAGTGGTGGTCAAAGATTAAGAGGGAAACAAGCAAATAAAATAAAAGTACAATCTTATAATGATGGTGGCATAAACTAAGGAATAAATTACTTCATGCTCCTGAAATTTAAATGAATAAGTAAATATATACCTTGAAGTGAGAAAAGATAGCACTGAAATAAAACCACAACAGGCATGGCTGACGATACTAGTATACAGGGGTCAAGCCACTTTCACCATTGTGGGCAAACCTCAAACATCATTGCATAAGCATCTGATATACCAGACACCCCAAAATAAATTGGTAATACATGCATGCCATCTAATTGGAATATGGGCATTTTTGCTGACTCAATGTGTTTATCTCATTGGTGGTTTACATAATTTTAAAAAATGTCATTCAATTTAAAATGGGGTATCAAGTGCCAAAACTAGTCTATAAGATATTTTAAACATTCGATGCTATTTATTTATTTTTTATATAGTGATTTTTTATTTTTTTCATTATAGCTGATTTACAGTGTTCTGTCAATTTTCTACTGTACAGCATGGTATTTATAATACTTAGTTTCAAATACTAAAGATAAAACATCTATTTTTGATGATTGAATAGAGATTCACAAATTAGCATATCTACTTTTACCTATTAGTTTTATTTTCAGTACAAAATTCATGTTTGAAATTTCAAGATTGCTATCTTCAGGAATAGATAATCCCTCAAATGATGACCATGATTTTTGAGAATGATCGAAATAAAAGAAAAATACCATAAACCCAGGAATGTGTTCACAAGGGAAGAAGTACATTCTGTGTCTCTGAGTGCTGGACATTTCATAGCAAACCATGCATTGCAGAGACTTCTTGTTTGTTTGTTTTAAAATTTTACGGAAACTTTGGGAAGTTGGAAAGGTGGGGACAGGGAAGAAGATCTACTTTGATTCTGAGTCTGAAATCACATATGGAATTTGGTTTTACCTTTCCTTGGGTTATAGTGATGTTTCTCCTAATGATAATTGTCTCCTCTCAGTGAGGGGCTTATACCTACCCTTGGGATGAACTGATGTGGGCATAGCTCAGTAACCATTAGCTCGGGAACTTCAAAGAGTGAAAGTCAGGTCTGAAATCAGCTGTCTGGTAGAGATTACAGAACAGAAATATGTAACTTTCCCTGAGAATTTCTGGAAACACTTGGATAGGGAGACCTGTGTTTTAAAAGAAAGGGAAATCCCATTACAGCCGTCGCCCCAGCTGTGATGCTGAAAGGAAAGAAGCAGAGTCAGGGCAGTTGCTGCAGGCCCCATCATCAGAGGGGAAGAGACTTGAGACAGGATGGGAGGCTCACAGCTCCTCACAGAGGCCTCCAGGACCAAGGGGACTAGTGAGCCCACCAGTGGAGAGTCTTCTGTTTCCTCCTTGGGGTAGAGGCCCAATTCAAGGAGGCCTGGTCCCTGGTCTGGCCTATTGGTCATGGTTGGCAGGGGAGTCAGTGCTGAATCTCCTCTTCCTGGACCAGGCCAAAGGGAGGCTTTTGCAAAGAACAGAGAAACTCTGGAAGCTCAAACCTGACCTCTTCTGTAGATTACCTGCTGGCCCCAGAATGGACCCCAGGTTGTGGAAGACAAACCGCACTGCCCTCTCTGCCAAAAAAGGCCATTGTCAATATGAAGCCATTGTCACCTAGAACACTGTGCTTCTGTGCAGGCTGGAAGGAGCCCTCTGTGGCCAAGCAGGCATTTATTTCCCTGTGCCCTATGGTGGCTTCTGGGAGGCTACTCCACCCACCACTTGCAGTCAGTGACACCCACCCCCTGAGTTGTATCTCATCACTGGTGCAGTGAGTTCTTTCTTCTGCTTCAGTCTCCCCAGCTTGCTTTCAGGATCCCATCTCTGCTCCCTTCACTTTGGATCACTCTCTTTTGGATCTGAGTCTCCCTTGCCAATTACTGTACAACAGATACATCTTTCATGTTGTTTCTTGTGCATCTGTCCATCCAATCCACAGGATTGCCCTCGATTCCTGAGAGCCCTAGAGCAATTTCCAAGCATTCCCTTCTTCTAGTTGCTTAAGTCCCTTTTACATGACCTCACTCTCACCTCTAGAGTTGTCAGTTGGTCTCTGAAACTCACAGGTTGTCTGACCTGGGGTCAAGTTTAGATGCTTGGTACAGAGTCACTTCGTGAGAGGCCATGCTCCCTGCTTTTGGATCCCACAGTTTCTGTGTTAGTCGCGTGATCCCCTCTGCTGTGGTCTGTGATCACCAAGTTTTGTGAGTCTGCATCCCCTCATAGCTCGGCTCACTGTCCATAGCATTGTTTTGACCCCCAATACTAGAGTAAGTGTTCTTGCCAAAATGAGTGAGGCTCTTGTTCCCTCTAGACTTTGCCCACCTCCCACCATGGGAGAATTGTGAAACTTTCTGTAAGAACCTTCTCCCTGGTCTTGCTCATCCTTCTCCCAGTGCCGGTTATTGTAGACATGATACAGCCCATGAGATAGGTTATGAAGCTTCTGAGGGGCCTTCTATAGCTCCTTCCCATCTCATTTTAGACTATGTCATTGTAGGGCCACCAGTCCTTTTGTTTGAGTTGTATGAATCTCCACCTGGCCTGCCTTTGGTGGAACCTGGACAGTACTGTCACCCTCTTCCCACACTCTGCCTCTGCATCCCTGGCACTGATTATTTTCTGTGAAAACACAGTGAACAGGTAAATTTTGAACTGACCCTGAGGAAGTGGGTCAGGAGCTGTGTGGATAAGAGAGAGGGGAGAACCAGTGGAGAACTAACGATAATTTTTTTTTTCATTTTAACATTTTATATTGATAGTAAATGCAGTAGAAATCAAAGGAAAAAAGCAGGGGTGGGGGGGCATAAAGGAAAAGAGGAAGGCAGGACAAAAGGAAGGAAGAAAGGAAGGAGGAGCAAAAGACAAAAGATAACCCCAAGCTGTACTTTCTGTGGAACTGTACTTCCTATAAATAGGAAGATTCACTTTTAAACTCAGGAATTGTGCTACATTTAGGTTACAACTCCAGGAATACCTAAAGCTAAATCATAGAGCAGTTGGCTTTGCATTTCAGGGAACAAGGCATCTAAAGTCCAAAGGGTATATTCCATGTTTTTACTTAATTAGACAAAATATATTTTGAAGTTTTTAGCAAGCAATAATAATTTCCCTGTTGCACATCTACCACATGCTTGACATGACTTTAAATTTCACATCTGTTATGTGTGAGGTTGAAATTACTATCACCTTCCTTTTTACAGAAAGGAAACTCAAGAACAGTGAAATTAAATAACTCCTCCGAGTTCTCACTGACAGGGATTTTTGAGGACTGTTAGAAATTGCTTCAAATTGAGTTGTCTAACTCCAGACCTTGTGCTCTTTACTGCCATGATATTATTCTGGAAATTGCATTCCTTTTGGCTTCACAGACCTCCTTTGTCAGCTTCTACTGGGAAATGACATTATAGCAGGCACACACACATATGCAAACTCTGCATCTCTACTCCTCAGTGACAACTCAGAATTTGATAAAATTCAAGTGTAATTACCAGTGTTTTTTTTTCCTCAAAATTATACTTTTTCTAAAAGATGATGCATTGAAAACAACCTTACAGACCAAAGTTCTCCAAATATACTTGAATGAATATGGAAGACATTTATTATCCCTCTTTAAATCACGATAGTATTTAAGTGTGACTATTATCTATTTGTTTTTAATAGAGTATCCTGAGTATGATATATTCAAAAAATAATCATTGCTGAATGACCAGATTTGAAAATTTTTCACCTATGAAAGCTGCGTTCTAGTTTTATACACAGCTTTAGCTACCCTCACAATATAGTAATACTATGCCAACATCACAGAAGATTTCCTCCTGATTCTTGCATTAGGAATTTTGTCTCTAACAATGGAAGACAAGGTATATATTATGGACAAGCTGGCTGTTACCCTAATGGTCATCAGAAGAGACTAGATGTGTATCTACAAAAATTTTACATGTTTCTCCAGACACAGAATCAGAGTCCCTTCAGTATAATTTGTATCTTCCATTTCTTTTCAACATATCAATCTCTTTCCTCTGAGACCATGGCTCCTTATAGTCAAAATCCCAGGTTTATTTGGTTTCTGTTTATTTATCTTCTTTGAGGGAACTAGCAAGTAGATGAACAGTCAATTTACAAATATTTCAGCAAGCTGAATTTCACTCTTTGAAATTCTCTTGTGCAACCAGGAACACAGAGTTATAGTTGTTATAATGGTGATGAAGAAAAAAAATCAGTGAGCTGATAATTTGGAAATATCAAACACCATTGCCTTATGAAATCATCTCATCTAAAATTGAGTGGAAGAGTTTCAGGAAAAGATGGAGACTTAGGAGAACCCAGCTTCCCTGTTCTCCCACAAAGATGAATGATTAGATCACTGGCTATGAATGAAAAACAGCTCTGGGAGAGTCCACTTAGGGAGCTTTAGCAACACAGTGAGAAAAACTGAAATAATCATACAGAGGAGAAAGATGGCATCTTCATTTTGCCTGCTTCACCCTATCCCCCATGTCAGCACTCTTCAGCACCAGGAAGGAATTTGCCAGTGAGGGTTTCTCTCACCAGGAAAGGAAGGGCAGAGTGAGCCTTCTCCAGCCTCTTGGAGGCACTGCAGGAAGATCCTGTTTAAGTTTCATCCCACCCAGACTGGCAAAGCTAAGATATATAGAGCTGGTTAGGAGCAAAGAAAAAACAAAAACAAAAACAAACAAACAAACAAACAAACAAAAAACACAGGTTACTATTAGCAGACACACAGCAGGAGCAATTGTTCACAGAAATGAAAGACTTAAACATAAGACCTGGACCTATAAAAATCCTAGGACAAAACGTAAGGAAAAAAATGTCCTTGACATGGATCTTGGCAGTGATTTCCTGGACATGATACCAAAAGTACAAACCACAAAATAATAAATAAATAAGCGAGATTACATCAGACCAAAAGCACAGCAAAAGAAACAATCAGCAAAATGTAAAGGCAACCTATGGAATGGGAGAAAATATTTGCAAATCATATATATGATAAGGGGTTAATATCCAAAATACAAAACAAACTCATATAACTCAATAGCCATCCCCACAAACAAACAAATAAAACTCAGCCTGATTAAAAAATGGGCAGAAGAACTGAATAGATATTTTTCCAATGAAGACATTCACAAATGTTCAACAACGCTACATCATAATTCTCAGGGAAATGCAAATCGAAACTACAATGAAATATCATCTTATACCTGTTAGCATGGCTGTTATCAAAAAGACAACACATAACAAGTGATGCTGAAAGTCTGGAGAAAAGGGAACCCTTGTGCACTGTTGGTGGGAGCGGAAACTGGTGCAGCTACTGGAAAACAGTGCGGAGTTTTCTCAAAAAATTAAAAATAGAACTGCCATAGGCTCCAGCAAGCCTATGTCTGGGTATATATCCAAAAAAATTAAAACAAGATATGCAAAGAGATATCTGTGTCCTCATGTTCATTGCAGCATTGTTCAACCTATTCAGCAACCTAAATGTCCATCAGCAGATGATTGGAGATATATATATATATATATATATATATATATATATATACTGGAATATCATCCAGCCATGAGAAGTCCTGCCTTTCGCGACACCTCTGATAAACCTTGAGGGCATGATACTAAATGAGATAAGTCAGACAGAGAAAGATATATACCTTAGATATCACAAATATGTGAAACCTAAAACAGTCACACTCAGAGAAGCAGAGAGTAGAAAAGTGGTTACCAGGGGCTAGGAGGTGGTGGAAATGGGGAGATTTTAGTCAAAGGATACAAATTTTAGTTATAAGATTAACAAACTCTGGGGTTCTAATGTATAGCATGATGATTATAGTTAATAGTCCTATATACCTGCAATTTGCTAAGAGAGTAGACTTTAATTGTTCTCATCACAAAAAGAAATGGTAATTATGTGAAGAGCTTGAGGTGTAAGTTAATATTATGGTGGTAATCCTTCTGCAATATATAATTATATCAAATAAATACATTGCACACCTTAAACTTACATAGCGTTATATGTCTGTTATATCAATAAGCCTGGGAAAAATAATCAGAAATAAATAAATGAAAGAAGAAAGGAAGTAAAGCAGGCTTTAGGGAGTATTTTGCAATTATCAATCAATTCTTTATGCCATCATGTTTATTTTCTTAGAAATATGAGAATGACTAAGCAATGTATTGCCTTTTTATAGGTGTAAGTAAAAGTATAACATTACCTTGTTACTTTATTGCAAGGTCCAGTTTGTTAGAAACATAAATAACCAATTCCCAATAGAACCTGCACTTAAACAGGAACCAGCCTCTCACATGATACTGTGAATTGATTGTGAACTGGTCAACTTCCTCGAAGTATGGGAGGTCTCAGTTGGAACGTATTCCCAATTTTTTTCGTGACGTTTAAGTCAGATATTTCAGCGATGTAGATGGTTTCATTGAAACCTTATCAAGATGACTGCTAAAAATCTTATATTGGTTCTTTATACTAAAATTTAACTGTAGGAAGATTATAGTATTTCCTGCTATGGTTATAAGCAGTAAGACTTAGACACTGACTTGAGTCCATATCATGTAGTATAAGTCTACAACTTAAGGTAATATTTTGAGAGAGTGTCTTATCTCAGTTTCTAAAGAGGAAGTCACATGTGGAAATATTTACAGAGAAATAAATGAGAGCTGTTTTTAGTTGGAAATGGAAGGGCTCAGTACCATAGCCACCTTTACCTTCTATGCCAAGGCTGGGAACAAGGTTTCCTAGAATCTTCTTCAGAGTATGAAGTTAGGTTAGGGTTTTCCAATAAGAAGAGCTTAGGTGAAACTTGAGAGCCAAGACATCACAGCCAAGGCTAAGTTGGCTCTCTGTGATAGTGGCAAACAAATGTAGCCACTGCTTCACCATCAGCATAAGCTCTCTATTATCTATTGGCTCTAGTTTGAAACCATGAGTTAACAGTTTGTCTAATCCTTTAGGCTACCACCCTCCAGACTTTCTCTAATATGCCCTTCTATATTTGTTTAAGCCCACATTTCTTTATTAAAATCCTCTCTGAAAAATTATAGTGGCTCTATCTCCTTGTATACACCGTGATGAGTAAAATTTTTAGTACCAGTACTTCCCTGGAGACAGACTTAAGGATGGGAGTCTGAAATGATTTTCTGATCTAACAGACTTAAATGGATTGGTGATCCCATTGCCAGTGTAATTAGGACACAATGAAGGCCAATATATTTTTTAAATATATGTATTTGAGATGCCAGAAGGTCATGGGGTCCAAGGAATAAGAACGTAGGAATGCTGGAGTGGATTTTTTGTATGTGAATGTTTTCTCACCCCCTAACCAGGTCCCTTATGATGGCCCAATGAAAAACCCCTTCGGCACAGCTTTGAGAGATAAATTATGAGTATTTTTCCCCCCTAGGGCTACTGTAACAAATTATTGGGAACATCATGGCTTAAAAGAACAGAAATTTATTCTTGCATAGTTTTGGAAGCTAGAAACCTAGAATTAATCTGTCCACAAGGTAAACCTCTAGGAATGAATCCTTTCTTACCTCTTCTAGCTTCTGATAGTTACTATCAATTCTTGGCATTTCTTGTTTTTTGGCAGCTGAACTTCAATCTCTGGTTCTATCTTCACATTGCCTTCCTTCCTCTTTCCTCTGTGTTTCGATATCTCTAAATTTCTCTCTAAGACCATCAATCACTGGATTTAGGACTCGCTCTAATCCAGTATGACCGCATCTTAACTTGACGTTATCTATGAAAGTTTTTTTTTTTTTTTCAATACTCATTTCCAAATAAGTCACATTCACAGGTACCAGGAGTTAGGTGTTCAACATGCTTTTGCTGGACTAAATTCAACCCATACAGTGAGGGAAGCAACAGTATTTTTTAAAGGTACAGTAGTGGCTGGCTGTTTTCTACAAGCAAGGAATGGAGGGTGGTGCTATTGAAGTGAGGATGCTGAGTTTAATGAGATGGTAGAATCCTGTAGTTTCAGGGCCAAGTGGTGACTCTTCATCACCAAACCTGTGTATAGTGAGCATAGTATGAAGCAGGACAGGAACAGTACTAAGGATGTTTTTCCCTCAGAGATCTTAGGCAGTCTTTGGTAGTGCATCATGATATCCTCAGGATTGAAATAGATGCTAGCTGTTTTAAATTTCACTAGATTTATATAAACAACAAGGTTTGACATTATTCATGGCTTCTCACACAATTCCCAGATTTGAGCTAATTCACAGGCCCACAAAACCTTAAAAGAAGGAAAGCCTAAGTCTGTTAATGAAGGACCTTCTTACACTGCCAAAAGTTGATTCTGCCACTGTCTTTCTAGCTCCATAAATGAACTATGGTCACTTTTTTGGTGACCATATATTGGATAAAAAATGATACCCAGTACTAAGTGTATTATTGGGTAATAGCTCTGAGATAATGCTAATTTCTAGGGTGCTCTATCATACAAGACAATATACTATGACACAGCGCAGTGCAACACCGTGTCACAGCACACCACACCACTGGTCATCAGCTGAATCTGAGACAGGAATTTCTATGCTGGCAACCTGACTCTCTCTCAAAAAAAAGGCACTAATTTATAGTTCTTTGCACCACAGTACAAAACAAGGAAAGCTGAGATGGTCGCATGGTCAATTTTGGCTCCTCATACCAATGAATCATTATGCAAATGGCAGGGCTGCTGCACTGACTATAGAATTTGATTCTGGGAGTTCTTGTCGCGGTGCAGAGGAAATGAATCCGAGTAGGAGCTGTGAGGTTTCGGGTTTGGTTCCTGGCCTCACTCAGTGGGTTAAGGATCCAGCATTGCCGTGAACTGTGGTTCAGGTTACAGAAGCACCTCAGATCTGTCTTTGCTGTGGTTGTGGCATAGGCTGGCAGCTACAGCTCCAATTAGAGCCCTAGCCTAGGAACCTCCATATGCCAGGAGTGTGGCCCTAAAAAGACAAAAAAATAAAATAAAATAAAATAAAATAAAAAAGAATTTGATTCTGCTTGTTAAAGGTTATTGAATTTATAAGTTTACTTTAAAATTTGCTTATGGGAACCAGTTTAGCAGATAAGCAAGCTACACTGAGTAACCTGGTGACAGTTTTTCACCACCACTCCCTATCAAGTCTGGGAAACATATATTCCAGAATCCCCTTCTTTGTATGGTTCTGGACTTGACTTTGTTAATGAGAGGAAATTCTGTGAGATTTGGAGGTGGAAGTGAAATGGAACCTGTATTTCTCAGAAGGGTCTGATAACCATAAATAGCAGTTTTGTAGACTTTCCATGAGCAATCAACTTGCAGGCAGGGTGGACACACATTCAGGTTGCAGGCATCCCCCCACGAGCTTGCACTATATTTTCCATAAAGCCAAGTGGTCACATCTCATTCTGTCTCATTTGAGTCTTGGCTTCGGCAGTCACTCCAGAGCATTTTTCAGCTCCAGCCTTACGGAAATTCATAGCAACTCTTTCATATTTGTGTAAACTCTAATTTTTAGTTACACCCCTGATTATGCTAATACTTATAGTGGCTCCATGTTCCTTAAAAAAACCAAATTGATAAAAGCTTTGAGCTATGAACCTTGAGTTAAAAGCAAAGTAGTTTTTTGGAAGAAGTTGAATAAGTCATCAGAAGAGACTTAAAAAAATAAACAAGTAAATAATGATTAGTGGAGTGGATTGCATAGTGTCCCCCTAAAATCACACCCACCCAGGACCTCAGAATGTGACCTACATGGAAATGGGGCTCTTTTCAGATGTTAATGGTTAAGGATCTCAAAATTGATTCATTCTGGATTTAGGGTGAGTCCTAAGTCTAATGGCTGTTGTCCTTAAGAAGAGGAGAGGATACAGAGACTCAGAGAGAGAGAAGACCATTTGAAGATGATTACAGTGATGCAGTGATGCAATGATGCAGTTTCAAACCAAGGAGCGCTAAGGATTGCTGAGAGCCAAAAGAAAAGAAGGATTCTTCCCTAGAGCCTTCAAAGGGAGCTTGGCTCTGCTGATACCTTGATTTCAGGCTCCTAGCACCCAGAATTGTGAGAATAAATTACTATTGTTTTAGGCTAATTTGTGGTCATTTGTTACAGGCATCCTAGGAAATCAGTATGACTAGTTTGAAACAAAGCTTGTGTTGAGGGTTTAGCTAAGCTTCTCCATGGTATTGCTGCCTCGGCATTCATTTTGTTTGGCTAAGTGAGCTTCAGAGGCCCTAGACTGACACTAGCCCCTTATGCAGATTGATACTCTAGATAGCAGCCTCAGAGTTATGAGCAAATGTAAATCCCTAAAATGACTTCCCCAGTAGCCCTTGTGATCCACAGTCTTCCCTGCCTCCCAGAACCTGGCTGCCTCATGTATTCTTAGATAGGACCTCCATGGGGGCTTGCTAAAACCCTGCTTTTTTAGTTTGAATTGACCAAGCTGGCCCTAGCTTTGAGCCTCAAAGCATCCTACCCATGCACCCTAATAAAAGTGTGTACTTCACCAAGTTCCTGTCTTTCTGTCTACACTCTGCCTTGACCTCCTCTTGTGGCCCTTTGAGGCATGCTGTGTACTTCCTCCAGGACCTGTATATAAGAAACTTAGCCTATTTCAATTTTTTTTGTGGTCTGTTGTTGAACCACAACTTACCATCCAATGCTCTGCGTTCTACTTAACTAATGCTAATTTAACAAAGTTGTAGCAGCTTGTTAATAAGTTTCTTATGCCAATATTTTCCTCTTCCTTTTCTTCTTCCATCATGCAGCATAGAGTATGTGATAAATGTTTGGTGGCATGAATCCTAGGATGTTTATATTATAAAATTAATTTGCTACATTATATACAACCAAAGTTTATCATATATTCATTGTGTATTATACAAATGATTTGGAAAAAGAAAAAAAAATCATATTTCACTGTACCATTTTGTAATATACCATGGATCAAACCAAGTTCACTAAAACAGTCATTGGTAAAATGTAATCTGGGGATCACATTCAGTCACCTGCCTGTTTTTGTAAATAAATTTGATGGAACACAACCACACCTGTCCTTTTATATCCTCTATTGCTGTTTCATGTTACAATGGCAAAGTTAAATAGTGCCACAGAGACTATATAGCCCACAAATCTGAAATCATTTACTATCTGTCTCTTTATAGAAAAATATGACCAACTTTTGTACTAAGATATAATTACATATAATGAAACATCTCATTATACATGGTCGACATATAACATATGTGCTAGTGTTTCACCATTACTAAAATCAAAATGTGTCTCCATTGTGGTTTTCTTTTTTTCATTTTCAAGATATTGCAAATTTGCCTTTGGAATTGATTTGTCATTGTCCCACAATCTTCATCTAATTACTGTAGTTCAGACAGTAGCTATAGATAAATGTTTGTTGAATACTTATTCAGTTCATTCATTTAATCCCATTAATTTAATCAGAAATTTGTCAGCTGTAATATATGGTAGAAATGTCCGTATTAATCATATACTGATGTGTTAATTATATGTTTGCAATTTTACCATTAACACCAGCATGAGTATATTAATTGCAAAGATTCTTGATGAATCTGTTGACAGAAATGTGAGGAGAGACACTGTAAGTCAAGATATGTTTTTCTGATGCCAGGGAAAGTAAGGTCAAAGACACTAGCTTAATTATGAACAGGGATTTGAGACCGAGGACTATGGGGAAAGCAGGAAAAAGCACATCTTTAGACATCTAAGCTCTTTCCTTGGAAGAGAAATAAAACAAGCCATCACATATAGCAAGATATCCAAGGGATGAAACTGAGAGGAATTGGGGTGAAACCCTACAAGTAAGAAAAATTTTCAATAGAAGAATGGGTGAAATGAAGTTTAAAGTTCTAGTTAAAAAAATAGAGGCAGGCATGGGTTAACTCTGATTGTTCCATGTTTCCAGTCTAGAACAAGCAGGATGAACATTAGAATGACTTTGATTTTTATTGGGGTTTGTTTTTAAATACAAAAGTATTGATTCTGAATCTTTGGAAATCGGATTTGGTATTTGTATTTTAAGAGAATACAATCATTTTGATAACCATGCAGGTTTGAGAATCACTAACTCAGGTAGGAAAGAGTTAATATTCTATCACAAATATTTGGGATTTGGTACCAAGCCTCTCTTGTCCTATGTCTGACATCCTCATGGTGATTCTAATTCTGACAACTCTTGTTCTCTCCTATTTTCTTTGGTTTGAGTTTCCTGTATTAGTAATCCATTTAATGTTTGGTTCATATGTAGATCTTCGTTTGCTTTTATCTTTTGTCTTTCTCCCTCATGAACTTTGCCATGTCTAGATGCCAATATAGTAGCATGGACATTGTTGGCTGCAGATAAACTTCTCTGACAGAGGTTGCTGGCATAGGTTTCTGGGTAACTTCTGTTCTGGGGTTTCCCTTTTATCAACTTACAACTTTTCACTATTATTCTCATTTGCCGTGCTCTTTAGGTTGTGTTTTTTACAAATGGCTCATTTTCCTAAGAATCTCCACCTGAGTCCCTTGTAAATGAAACTTATAGAATCTCCCATGACAACTATCAAATCTTTCTCCTCCTTTTCTGTAACCATTGATCCCACATTTGTTTTTTGTTTGTTTGTCTTTTCTAGGGCTGCATCCATGGCATATGGAGGTTCCCAGGCTAGGGCTCTAATCGGAGCTGTAGCAGCCGGCCTACACCACAGCCACCACAACACCAGATCTGAGCCGCATCTGCAACCTACACCACAGCTCACAGCAACGCCAGATCCTTAACCCTTTGAGCGAGGCCAGGGATTGAACCCACAATCTCATGATTCCTAGTCGGATTCGGTAACCACTGAGCCACGAAGGGAACTTGTTTGTTTTGTTTTTTATTGCCACACCCATGGCATATGGAAGTTTCCAGGGATTGAATACGAGCCACAGCTGTGACCTGTACCACAGCTGCAGCAACACTGAATTCTTGAACCTATTATGTATTAGGTCAGGGATCAAACCCGCACCTCCGCAGCAACCCAAGCTTCTGCAGTCAGATTCTTAACCCTCCATGCCACAGCGGGAACTCCCCACCATTGTTAATATTCTATGTGAAATTCTAATTTCAATTGGAAAACTACTGATTTTATAAATACCACTAATTAATGTAGCTCTAAGTGTATATATTTTGATAGAAGCATAAACATAGTAATGAGAAATTATTCTTGCCAGGCAATAGAAAATGCTGTCACCTGGCTCTTCAGGATTGACAACAATAACAATAAAAGTAATAGTAACAAAAGTTTAATTGACCTAGAAATTTTCATACTAAGTGAAGTTATTCAGGCAGAGAAAGACAAATATCATATGTGATTACTAATTTGTAGAATCTAATAAAAATGATACAAAAGAACTTACAAAACAGAAACAGACTCAAAGATTTTTAAACCAAATTTATGGTTACCAAAGGGGAAATATGGAAGGGGAGGGAAAAATTAGGGGATTGGTATTTACATATACACACTACAGTATATAAAATAGATAGGGGAAAGGCTTGTCGCTCAGTGGGCTAAGAACCTGACACAGTGTCCATGAAGATGTGGGTTCAATCCCTGGCCTCACTCAGTGGGTGAAGGATCTGGCACTGCTGCAAGCTTTGGCACAGCTTGCAGACACGGCTCAGATCTGGTGTTGATGTGGCTGTGGTGTAGGCTGGCAGCTACAGGTCTGATTCTGCCCCTAGGCTGGGAACTTCCATATGTCAGAGGTGAGGCTGTAAAAAGAAAAAAAAAATGGATTGGTAACAAAAACCTACTGTATAGCACAGGGTAAACTATTCAATACTCTGATATAAGCTATTTGGGAAAGGAATCTGAAAAGGAATGGATATATTTATATATACACCTGATTTACTTTGTTGAACACCTGAAACTGACACAAATGTGTAAGTCAATTATATGCCAATAAAATTTATTTAAAAATAAACAATAAAGTAATAAAGAGAAGCTAAGCCTTGGCAAAAGTGATTTGGGGAAAAAGAGAGAATATGCTGTTAAAATATAGAATAAATGTAGATAAAATAAACATGAATATATAATGAGAACTTGTAAAGTTTATAGCCTAATATGTTTGAAAAATTGTAGAAATAAAAAAATAACAAAAGTTTGTTAACAATAACAATAATAAAAGTCACAAAAGTTGATGGCATTTTTGTGAACAAGTCACCAAATAAAATATAATGGTAGAAATGAAAGAGGAAAAAGCAGATTGAAACCAGATTAAAAGCCAAGCAAATAAATTTAAAAGTGCTCAAAGTGCAGTAGATAGCCAACAACATATTCTGTTTTGGGAAATAACATAGTCATGTTTTCATTTACAAGATGACTAGAAAACAAAAGGTAGTTTTTGTCTTTTCTAGGGCCGTTCCTGAGGCACGTGGAGGCTCCCAGGCTAGGGGTCTAATCAGAGCTGTAGATACCGGCCTACGCCAGAGCCACAGCCAGAGCCACAGCAATGCGGGATCTGGGCCTCGTCTTCAACCTACCAGATCTTTAACCCACTGAGCAAGGCCAGGGATTGAACCTGCAACCTCATGGTTCCTATTCCGATTCGTTAACCACTGCGCCACAACGGGAGCTCCAACCAAAGGTAGTTTTTAATATGAAATTTCAGTTAGCTCTCTCCTTCATCTTGGCTTATTCTGGTTTTGTTTTCGAAGTACTTTCATCCTCCCCTTCACTCAGCAGTTAATGACCTAAATTCATTTGCTGATCTCACTCTTGTATTCCAAAATTTTCTGATTGATTTTTGGATTCTGCATTTTTCTCAGAATAGAGTTTGGAGAGGTACACATCTGAAATTTCGCATCATAATTATTCTGGTATACATTCTTCATCAGTCTATTGATTTTTCTGTAGCTGGTTCTTTTCTACTCATTACACATCTTGATTTGAGAGAATTCAATCAGGGCAGTTACTTGCTCAAGAGTAATCCTAGGAGGGGGCAACAGATTATGATGTACGTGGGGAATTTGGCTGTTGCCCAGCAAAGTGGTGTTTTCTAATTTGTTTGCATGCAATTTATTATATTCTTCCCTCAACCCAGGCGGTGTATGTCCCTTCACTTTAGAGCGAACAGGATGTCGCCATGTTTCATGTTGTCTCTTGTGTCACAAACCTCCAATTTAGAGTTCTCTCTTTTCAGCGGTTTCTGATCCACCCCTTACCTCCTTGGTTTCTAGGTCTTCTTCCAGTGCCAGTCAGCCAGGTGAGTATGAGGACCACTCACTTTTCCATGACCTGCCTGGCCCTTCATCAGCTCTAGCATCATTAAGCTTTTTTAGACCTTATCACATAATCCTAGAAGAATCTGAAAACTGCTAAGGATCTTGGAGAAGAATAGGTGGTACTATCAAAGCATTTTAAGTAAGGGTTTCTAAAATAACAGCTGATATTGAAGAAAGTTTTAAAATATTAAAAATAAGCCAGGTGTAAGGCTTGAAGTACAGCAGGGTGATTTTTATTACATCTTAATTAAACATTGTATTCTCAAAATTTGGAGTATTATAGAAAAGTGGGTGATCTTCTAAAGGAATGTAAAAACAAAAATTTTCTTTAAATCTAAACCAAAGAAGATTAATTGTGACATTTATGTTTGTTTGTTTTTTTTTTTCAAGTGGTTTATTCTGCTTACAGTGCCCTTAGATGGCTACATTGTCTTCCCCAAAAAGATATGTTGAAGTTCTAATCCCAGTACCTCAGACTGTCACCTTATTTGGAATAAGTCATCGTAAATAAAGTTAGGATGAGGTCATACTGGAGTAGGATGGAGGGACTCTTAGTCCGGTGTGACCAATGTCCTTAGAAGAGTCACAAGGAGAAGATGGCCTTGTAAAGAGGAGGCAGAGATTAGAGTTCCGTTAGCCCAAAGCAAGGAGTTCCTGGGTCTACCAGAAGCTGGAAGAGGCCAGTAAGGATCTTCCTCTGGAAGCTTCTGAGAGCATGGTCAGCCAACCCCCTGATTTAGGACCTCTGGTCTTGAGAAGTATGAGAAAATCAATTGCTGCAGCCTTCAATTATCTTTCTTCTCCTGAAAAATCTCCTTTATTCTAGATGCAGATGAAATTTCATTCCTTCTGTGGAGCCTTTTCTGACTCTACCAATACATGAATACTGAATTTCTCTAGCCACTGTCCTTTCACTGTCTTTTAAAAACACTCTTTGGCCAAACTAATTACTTTGTGATCTTTATCCTTGTCTGATGGCCTCTATTCTGAACTTTGATTCTTTTGTTGGTTAGATATATGTTATAAGCCCCAGTGTTTTTCATCCAATTTTGATTAAAATTGGAGTTGATAGCTGAGGCCGCAAATGTCAAGCTAATATTTGATGATAAAACTTTAATGATAATATTTCAGAAGCAATTCACACAGGTGCTTTTATCATGCAAAGCAATGGATTTATCTGTTACTTTCATTTATAAGAGAAAAACAATATCAAATATTTACATGGCAGTTACCATGAAAATTAAGTGAAATCTATACTTATTCTGTCTCTTGCTTCTTAGGAAAAGAAAGCAAAAAAAAAAAAAAGAGAGAGAGAATAGTTCCAAGGATAGTCAACTTGTAACCTTGAGATTTTTGCATGTTCGTTTTAGGAAATAACAACTTTAGAATTATGGAAATCTGTTCATTCAAAATGATAATCTTTATTTGGCATATGAAGTTGATTTTCTCACCACTCCTTTGATAACTAACCTGCTGATTCTGACCTCATTCATCTGGTTTCGATTAACTCAACTATCCTAAAAAGTGTATTAGTCACGATCCTCCAGAGAAACAGAGCTAATAAACCATCTATACGGAGAGGTACAGAAAAGAGATTTATTTACAAGAGATTGGCTCATGTGCTTGCTGATGGTTGCTGTACCTCCTTCTTCTCCAGGTGCAGGAGAAGATGGATGCCCAGCTCAAACAGAAAGTAAATTCACTCTTCCTCCACCTTTGTGTTTTATTTGGGCCCACTGTGGATTGGTTGATGCCTAGTGCATTGATGAGGACACTCTTTTTCACTCAGTCTACCAGTTCAAATGCTCTTCCAGAAAAACCTTCACAGGCACACCTAGAAATATTTTACCAGCTATATGGGCATCCCTTAGCCCAGTCAAGTTGACACATAAAAATAACCACCACATAAAGACTATTAATGTTTTATAGCGTATTTTATTTTCCAAATAAAACAAATGTGGCTAACAAATTTAACTTTAAGACACAGTAGTGAGCAGTGATTTTTCATCATATTATAAAGTTTGTATAATAGTGTATTCTCTTTGTGCCCCTGAAACATACTGGGTTTTTAGCAGATATATTCTGAACGAATGTATCAATGGCTGTATGGATCTAATTAAAAATAAAGGGCTGGTAAACAAAGACCATTATTTTTGGAAAGTAGGAATAGGTTTAAATTTCTGAGCAATGACTTAATTTTTTTTTTCTTTTCAGGGCTGCTCCCATGGCATTATGGAAGTTCCCAGGCTAGGGGTGGAATCGGAGCTACAGCTGCTGGCCTATGCCACAGTCAACAATGTGGGATCCAAGCTATGTCTGCAACCTACACCACAGCTCAGGGAAACTTGGGATCCTGGACCCACTGAACAAGGCCAGGGATCAAACCTGCGTCCTCTTGGATACTTGTCAGATTCGTTTCTGCTGTGCCACAGTGGGAATGCCAATGATTTAATTTTTATTTAGGATTTACAATTCATATTTATATACTTCAGTGATTTTTTGCTACGAAAATATTGGCCCATCTATAGAGGCTGAAAATATGTTTGAGAGTTTTCCATAATCTTAAAGAAGCTGTTTAATATCTAGAATGTGAAGGGTGACAAGTTTGCTTTTGCAACCTGATTCTCTATGATGAGCATTAATCCAGTCTCAGACTAAGCAGCTCCTGTATCTAGTAGATAGATGAGAGAAAAACAGTCTTAGAAAAAAATAGGGCATTCATCAGAATATTCATCCAGGATTTATTTTGATTGCAAGGAGCAGAAATCCAACTGGAACACATTTCCTCAGAGAGTGGAATTCATGGGTTACCTACCCAGACTTTAGGAATCGCAAAGCATTAGCTATTCTTAGAGATGACGGAGAACAGTCGTTTTCTTGAAAGACATCAGGTGTTGTTCATTCTCTATATCTTCATCTTAGTATCTTCTCTTGTCATTCAGGCTTTTTACAGCTGACTAGATAATCCTTCATGGCAGTGCCAGCTCTCAAGCTAGTGTAGTTCACTTGTGCTATGCAAGGCACATTGCCTACCGCATGTCAGTCCTGAGATTTAAAAAGCTGTAGAGGAATAAATTAATTAGCCTGATTTTGCCCAAGTGTCTAAAACTACCATTAGAGTTCTTGGGTACATGATTGGTAATACCCTGAACAGCAGTATAGTTGGGGTCTGGGGAGGAGCAAGCTCCCTAAATAAGAAGGCACCACACTGTTCCTGGGACACGTATCAGATGACAGAGAGTAGCAAGTTACAATCAGTATGTCCTTATATATATTAAGGACTCAAAGATTTACAGAGCCAATGAAGTTCTTCCCACAGGCAAAAAGATAAGTGAGAACAATGGTTGTGTTTTTTGAAAGCTAGATTGGAAAATCATCTCCTTTGAAAACTGAAAACCATAACCTTCCTTCACATGGATTTGCCATTCAAATTTGCACGCCCTGTGTTGTCTGGAAAACTGTCAGCCAAGATATTCATGTATTAATATGTAGTGGCCTAAGGGTTAGGAGGCCCATTGTGGGTATGTGAGAGAAGCAAAAGCAAAAATTCCGTTAGGCTCCACAAGGATGTACACAAATAAATCATTGTTAAATGTAAGCTCAAAATCCAAATTCAAGTTATATAAGGACGCAAGGGACTTTATGCAAAGGTTAGAAAAACAACACACAGAGGAATGAGACTTTCAAGAATTTCAAATGATAGAATGAAAAATAGAGAATATAAAAATGTCTGAAGACGTGAAGAGGGAATAGAAAATATCAAAAGAGAAAAAAATTTGTTTTTAAGGAGAAAAAATTTGAAAAGAACCAAACAGAAATTTTAGAAAGTATTATAATTAAGTTTAAAAAAGTTAGATATTTTAAAGGAAGACTAGCTATAGAGAGAGACTTAGGAAATATATTTGAATCAATTACTTAAAGATATGCACAGATAGAAATTATGATGGAAATATATGGAAAAACTGAGATTCATAGAGGATAGAATATGATCCGCAGAGTTCTAACTGGAGTCGCAGAGGAGAACAGTATCTTTATTAGGAGAAAGGCAAATAACATGTGACTTTTTCAGAGCTGAGAGGATGTATAAATCTTCAGTCATATAAAACATAATGAGACTCAAATAGATTAAATGAACATAGGTCTAGAGTCAGAAACATTATAATGAAAAAGCAGAACTCAAAAGGCAAAGACAAAATATTGAAACCAACCAGAGGCAGGAAAATATAGGCTTAGAAAGGAATATCAATTAGAACAGATGTTTTAGTAAATGGCCAGAACACAGATCAAATGTCATAATAATATAATTAGTTTATGCCTTAAATTTAAAATTTTTGATGAAAGGAACATTTCTTGGGAAAATGTAATTCATTTAAATTGAGTCAAGGAGAAACAAAAAGCATGGATAGACCCACATAGTCAGTCAGCAAATGAAATGTAGTGTGAAACACACACATACACACAAAAAAAGATCATAAAAAGTTTTAGAAATAACCTTATCAAAAATTCTAGGAATTAAAATCTTCTAGGTAAAAGAAAAAAACAGTGTTATCTTATGAGATATATAACCTAGATACCAAAAGAGAAATGTGCAGTATGGGAAAAGAATATTATAGGTAATACTCACAAGTAAATAAATGCAAAAATCTTAAATAAGATTTTAACTATCTCAATGTAATAGTTCAATTAAAATATATAGATGGACAAATTGAGTTTATTCTGTAAATTCAGTAACTTAAAAAAAATTTTTTTTCAATTTATTTTTTTTCCATTATACAGAATGGGGACCATGTATACATAATTTTTCCTCTCATTGTTGTATTGCGATGTATCTAGACATAGTTCTCAATGCTACACAGCAGGATCTCATTGTAAATCCATTCCAAAGGTAATAGTTTGCATCTGTTGACCACAAGCTCCTGATCCCTCCCACTCCCTCCCTCTCCCTCTGGACAGCCACAAGTCTATTCTCTAAGTCTATGATTTTCTTTTCTGTGGAAATGTTCATTTGTGCTATATATTAGATTCCAGATATAAGTGTTATCATATGGTATTTGTCTTTCTCTTTCTGACTTAATCTCACTCAGTATAAGAGTCTCTAGTTCCATCCATGTTGCCGCAAGTGGCATTATGTCATTCTTTTTATGGCTGAGTAGTATTCCATTGTGTATATACACCACATCTTCCTAATCCAATCATCTGTCGATGGACCATTTGGGTTGTTTCCATGTCTTGGCTATTGTGAATAGTGCTGCAATGAACATGCAGGTGCATGTGTCTTTTTTAAGGAAAGTTTTGTCTGGGTATATGCCCAAGAGTGGGACTGCCAGGTCATATGGTAGTTCTATGTATAGATTTCTAAGGTACCTTCATACTGTTCTCCATAGTGGCTGAAAAAAGAGACATCAAAATCATAAAATGTGGGAAAGGGAAGTAAGGAAATAAATAGATTCTTTTTTTAATTTTCTTTTTTTAAAAAATTTTATTATGGCAATGAAGTGTTTCAACCTACAGGACTATCAGGCTAAAACACACAATTGTAGGAAGGGGTTAACGTACTTAAAAAACAGGGCAAGCACAAATCAAAACCAAACATTACATTCACAAAAAATGAAAAGAAAAATACTCAAGCAGAAAATAATTGGAGACCCTCCAACCAAAAAAAGAAAGGAAGAATGGAGAATCATAGAATCAACTGGAAAACGAGTTTTAAAATGGCAATAAATAATCATCTATCAATTATAACCTTAAATGTCAATGGACTGAATGCTCCAATCAAAAGACACAGAATGGCTGATTGGATAAAAAAGCAAAAACCTTCAATCTGCTGCCTACAAGAAACTCGCCTTAGGACAAAGGATACATATAGATTGAAAGTGAGGGGGTGGGAAAAATATTTAATGCCAATGGATGTGACAGGAAAGCAGGAGTTTCAATACTCATATCAGATGAAATAGACTTTAAAAATGAAGGCCATAAAGAAAGACAAAGAAGGACACTATTTAATTATTAAAGGATCCATTCAAGAAGAGGCTATTACTATCGTCAACATATATACCCCAAATATAGGAGCACCCAGATACATACAACAAATATTAACAGACATAAAGGGAGAATTTGATGGGAATAGAATCATTGTAGGAGACTTTTAACACCCTACTCACATCGATGGACAGATCCTCTAGACAGAAAACCAATAAAGCAACAAAGAGCCTAAAGAAAAGTTAGACTGTTGGTGGGAATGTAAGCTGGTGCAGCCACTATGGAGAAGAGTAAAATTTAATTTTATTGGAGTATAGTTGATTTACAATGTTGTATTAGTTTCAGGTTACAGCGTACATATAAATATATCCATTCATTTTTTCCCATATAGGTTATTATAACTATTGAATAGATGTTCCTATGCTATACAGTAGGTTCTCGTTAATCATTGATCAATAACATTTAAACATTAGAAATCTAGTAATTAAAGCCTCAGATTAATAGGTGATAGAAAAAAGTACATGAGAATTGAAATGTGCCAATAAATATTCATGAATTAACTTCAATTTATGATAAAACTCAAAAATTGAAATAGAAACTTCCTCATGAGAAGACATCATATAAATACAAAGTGAGATACATTCTACAAACTAACTGTCCAGTACTCTTCAAAAGCATCAAATCATGAAAGTAAAAAAACCTGGAATTCCCACTGATTAGTCTAAGGAGATAAAACAACCAAATATAATGCAGACATTTGTGACAAAACTGGTCAAATTCATGTAAGAGCAATAGTTTAGTTGACATTGAACCAATGTTACCATCTTGATTTGGGTAATTGTTATTGATTTGCAAGGTGTTACCATTGGTGTATATTTTATTTTTGCAACTATTTGATAAAGATACAACATTTCAAAATAAAAAAAATTAAGAACTGAAAAATAAGAACCCAATTAATCATGCCTGCTATCCTTTTTTTTTTTTTTTCTTTAACATGGGAACCAGATAGTCTAGCCAGTACATGGTAAAAAAAAGAAAAATAAATGAAAGTTAAAGGAGAAATAAAACTCTCATTTACAATGATTTCATATTCTCTATTTGGGTACTATTGACATTTGGGGCATGATATAGTTACTTGTGTGTAGGATATCCTGTGCATTGAAGGATATTAAATAACATTCTTGTGCTACCCACTATATGCCAGCGGCACCCCATCTGATTGTGACAACAAAAAAATCTCTAGACCATGCCAAATGTCACCTGGGTTCAGAATCAATTCCAGCTGAGAACCTCTAGTATATATGAAAATCCAAAAGAATCTTCAGATAAATTCTTAGACTAATAGGACAGTTAATCAAGCTTGTTGATGAAAGATTATTGTTCAATGAGTACAATACAGTTTTACAAGGTGATTAAGTGCTAGAGATTTGCTGTACAACATCATGCCTGTAGTTAACAATACAGTATTGTGCACTTAAAAATTTGTTAAAAGGGCAGCTCTTAAATGTCTTGCCACAAAACAAAATAAAACAAAACTCAAACCAGCCAAACAAGCAAAAAAGAAAAAACAACAACAATGTTTTCGTATGGATGGATATGTTTATAAACTCAATTGTGGTAATGGTGTCACAGCTGTGTATATCCAAATTCATCAAATCGTAAACATTAAATATATGTAGTTTTTTAAATGCTAATTATAGCTCAACAAATCTGGGAAAAAAACACCTGTATACAATATTCATAGCAGCTTTAATTTTATTGGCCCAAATTTGGAAACAGCCCAGATGTCCTTCACTGAGTAAATTTTTAAACAAACCATGTATTATGTATGTCCCTACAACAGAATACTCTTCAGCTAAAAATACGATTAAATAAAAAAAAGGAACAAACTATTGATACATGTAACAATTTGGATAGATCTCCAGGCATTATGGTGTGTGAGGAGAAAAAAGCCATCTCAGAAAGTTATATTTGCATATTTCAATTTATGCAAAATTCTTGAAATGACAAAAGTTAAAGAAATGGAGAACAGATCTAGGGAAGGAGGGGAGGTGTGACTTGAAAGTGGTATCTACAGGGAGTTTCTTTGTGGTGACAGAACAGTTCTAATCTTGATTAGGATGATGGTTATATGGATCTAAATGTGATAAAATACATACAGCTATTCACAAAGGTGTATAGAAAAGGAATATGGGCAAAACTGGTAAAATTAGAATAAAGTCTGTATTTAATTGTATTTTGCCAATGTCAATTTCCTTGCTTTGATAATGTCTGTACAATAGTAATATAAGATGTTACCATTAAGGAACACTAGGTGATGGGTACATGGGACCTTTCTGAACTATTTTTACAAGTTCTGGGAATCTATAATTATTTCAAGATAAAAAGTTTTAAAATATAATTAACTGTAATTTGAATGCTAACTCAATCAGAAAATGTAATGCAGAGAAAAATATTTACCATAGCAATAAAATATACATATTATGCTAATAATAACTATAAAATGTACTGAAGGGAAAGTAAGTCTGTAAAACACTTTTGAGAAAAAATATTTTTGGATGCAAACTGTTATATTTGGAATTGATGGGCAATGGGATCCTGCTGTAGAGCACAGGGAAATGTGTGTGATTGGGTGACTTGGTTGTACAACTCGACGAAACATTGTAAATCAACTTTAATAATAATAATAAAAAGAAAAGAACAAATATTTAACCTTTTTTGAAGCAATTCAAGAAAACCTAAATAAATGGATATATATATCCATATATACATATATATACACACACACACACACACACACACACACATGTTTGTAAATGCTCGGTCAGTATGATAAAGATGTTAATTTTCCCTAAATTATAAGTTCTCTGTAATTCTGGTCAAAGTACCAACCAAGTTTTACATGAAACTTGAAAAGCTATTTATAAAGTTTATGTAAAAATGCAAAGGCTCAGATATATCAAAAACGCTCATTAAGAAGCATAAAGTTGGAGAAAATATCCAATGCAATCCACAATATAACCAATGTATATTATATTAAATGCAGTATGATGTTGAAACAAGGATAAAAAAAGTGGACCAGATAAAATAAGTATGCTGGAAACACACTCATGCATACTTGGAAACTTGAGTTACAAAATAGGTGGCATGTCAAATTGGTGGGCTCTATGGAAAGAAGTTGAGGCTATCAGTTATCCATAAAGCAAAACATAAATATAAAAACATGGAATCAATTCCAGATAGATTAAGTATCGATATATAAAAACTAAGAATTTAAAACTTTAGAAGATAAACTTTCTATTATGTTAGGATAATGAATATTTTATTATATAAAATGCAAAAATCCCAGTCCCTAAAATTGATTAAGGAAATTCAATATAATAAATTAAAAACATCAAACAATGCTATAAAAATTGAAAAGATATGTTCAAGACTTTAGAAAAGATTTGCAATGATCTACAGACAATGCAAAATAAAACATGAGCAAACATTAAAAACTGATAATTCATTGAAATGGAACTCAGCCAAAAGTATCCAATTTCAGTAATAATCAGCCAGTTAAAATTAAAGCCACAATGAGATGTTATTTCAAAACAACCACACTAGAAAACATTAAGAGTCTGACAATACCAATGCTCATTTATTTAGGGAGCAATATGTAGACCACATACACGTCAGGTAAAGTATTTTAAACCCTTTAGATATCCATTTGCTAATATCTAATTGAAATGATAATACATAAAACCTATGATTAGGCAGTTCCTCTCCCAGGAATCATTGAACATCTCATATTAGTATTTACTTAGAGGTTCATAATAACTCCTCTACAATAAAAATAACCCATTGTTATTCATATTGTACATATGTAGGGTATTTTTTTATAATGAAAACAATTTTTGTGTATAATATAGCTCCTATTTTTATTTGATTTTGTTAATACAATTATGCTGACTTTTCAAAGAGACTTTGAATGCTTTATTCTCATTTTACTCTTTGGAATGAATTAAATTGTATTGAAGTCATCTATTCCTTTTTTATTGGTAGTTTCACTCATGCCACGGTTTAAAATTTATTTGTATTTAGCAAACTAATTTCTTATGTTTTTTTCTAATACACTCCGAGATGTATTTTTCCATTCTCCTTTGTTTTCCTCTTTATTCCACTGAATTAGCTTAGCTAGTGGTTTATCTATTTTATTTTCTCCCATTTGCATTTTCAGAGTCACATCATTGATTTATTTATGAGTCCTGATTTTCTGTTTTCTAGCTCATTAATTTCAGCTTTTATATTACTTAGGTTCTTTCTTCAACTTTCTTCATTTTATTTTTCTGTATTTTTTCTAACTTCTTGGGTTTAGTTGTCAATAAATTTGCATCACTTCGTAATTTTTAAGAAGTAAATATTTAAAGTTATACCTTTTCCTTTTCAATGTGCAGTCCATTGATCCTTGTACATAATATTTCAGTATCAATATTTCTAGATGTTCTGAAATTGTAGTTTTGAATTATTTTATTTAAATGTTTTTAAGGCTATTTCTTAGACTTAAGATTTTTAATTGTTTTGTTTCCTTTTTAATGAATTTGTAGTTTTACTGCATTGAGATAAGCATATAATTTTTTATAAAATATTTTAAATTTCTCTATATTCACATAATTAAGATGATTTTTGCAGCCCTGAAAAGAAAGCTTGCTTTTTTTATAGTCTGAATTCTAAAAAATTAATTTGATTTTTTATACTTACCTATATTTATGTTTTGATTTTTAATGCTGATGGAAAAAGGTTTCTAATTAATCTTTGTTTCTGTTTCTCCTTGAATTTCTTATAGTTTTTATTTATGAACATTGAGGCTCTACTATTTGATTTTGAAGTCATTATAAAGTCTTGTTACAATTAATATGATTCTATCTCAACTTTTAGGTTTTTCTTAACCATTTCAAATTATTTTTTATTAATATTTTTCTTAGGATATTTGGAAGAAAAATACTTATGATAGATTTTAATGATTCAATTTACTCTATTTTTAAAGTGCCCTTCTTTGCCTTGAGAAACGTTTATTTTTTTCCCCCTTGAGTTCAAATTCTTGATGTAAGATTATGCTTCTTATTTTCTTTTTGTTTGCATTTTCTGGAGATATCTTTTAACAATCCTTTTACTTTCAGACTTCTCGTTTCAGTCTTAGCTATGTCTCATATTTAACAAACATGTGTTTTTTCCCTTTGAACTGCTGATTACAAACATATGTGGATATATGTGTGTGGGGGGGTCCTGTTACATGTGTATGTTCTTGGCCGTAATTATATCACCACCTTGTTTTATATAATTATTATTATTCTGTCTTTTTAGGGCTGCATCCATGGCATATGGAAATTCCCAGGCTAGGGGTTGAATCAGAGCTCTAGCTGCTGGCCTACACCACAGCCATAGCAACACGGGATCTGAGCCGCATCTGTGACTTATGCCACAGCTCATGGCAATGAGGGATCCTTAACCCACTGAGTGAGGCCAAGGATCCAACCTGCATCCTTATGGATGCTACTCAGATTCGTTTCTGCTGAGCAATGATGGGAACTCCTGGAATGTTTGTTCTTTCAGTCTTCCTTTAGAATCTTTGATTTGCATTGTCTTTGCCTTGTGTTTCTTACGTGCATTTCCTTTCTGAACATTTGGGGGCTTACCCTAGTACTTAGTTCTTTTCTTCATTGTAAGTATTACTTTTTGTCATATTGGCTTTTATATAATACTACATATTGATTATTTGGTGTGAATGATAAGACATACAGAATTAACATTTTCTATCTCCTCTTCCTTTCCATCCTGCCTGGAGTTTTGGTTGGACCTGTTTTTTTTTTGTATTTCTTTTAGCACAGTTTTTAAGTTTGGCTTCACAAAATTTTCAAAGACAGGATGTGGGGGAGGACCTTTTAAGACATAGTAAAATTCTTGGGCGATCCCTTTGTGGCTCAGTGAAAACAATTACCCAACTAGTATCCATGAGGATAAACATATTCGATCTCTGGCCTAACTCAGTGGATTAAGGACTGGCATTGCTGTGAGCTGTGGTGTAGGTCACAGACACAGCTTGGATCCTGTGTTGCTGTGGCTGTGGTGTAAGCTGGCAGCTGCAGCTCCAATTTGACTCCTCGCCTGGGAACCTCCATATGCCATGGATGTGGCCCTAAAAAGAAAAGGAAAAAAAAAAAAAGATTTAACAAAATTCTGATTAAGTTGGAGCTTGTGGATTATTATTTATAAAATTCCTGGCAATGCTAACGTGTAGCTAGTGTTGTAAAACCACAGTCAGTCAATAATTTTTATAGCATTAATTAAAATGCAGCCTCACCAGCCTCTAGTCTTAGCTGTAGCTCTCCTGCTCCTTGCAAGTAGGAAATCTTTCCAGTTCATGATGAAGCTGTGACAGCTGTGGCAGTTCCTTTATGTGTGTGTGCATGCGTGTCTGTGTGTTTGTGTATAGACTTTTTATCTAATATGACTTAGTTGTTAATGCTTTTCAGATGGAAAAGACTGGTGGGTCCAGGGCAACCCCAGCAATCTGCCTTTTGCAGAAGTAGTTTGTGCATTTGTTTATATGGAAACCCCCAGCCAGCCCCTGTCTGGTAGTACTGCTAAGTAAGTTTCAAGGAGGCAATTACAGCAGGTTCAGGCAGCACCCCCTTGGAATTCCAAGCATGAAATCCTTGGTCTTGCTCCTACTTTGGAGGCCTTTTGTTCTGCCTGATCTGAGAGATCTGCTGGCTCTGGGTCCTCTGTGGTGATCCTTTTACCTAGTACCCGTAGTTGTCCTTTTCACGTGGCACATAGTGTTACAGATATTTGCTAGTCCATGAAAGATGTATTTTTTTCTCTCCTTCTCATTCACCTTTATTCCAGTTGGTTTCAGAGCAGAGTAAGGATAGAGAGAAAAGAGTTCAGTCATCTCAAGGGCTTATTAAGTATAAAAAGTGATTTTTAAGTGTCCCTAATTATAACAAATTCTCTTGGAGCCTCTTTCCTTTTCTCCCTTTGATCACTGTTCAGTGTTCAATATCTGCTTCTTGTTTGACAGCTGATAGATATTTGCCAGGGTTAATGTGTTGGATGTGAACACATTCAAAAATCCTAAAAACATTTGTCTAATCTGATTTTTATATTGATGTTCAGCACCCCTCTAAAAAAATCAGGCCGTTACTGGGCTTTGCTTGTTTATAGTCTTTAAGAGAGAGTTCTTAAATCTCCTTCAGTGTATCAACTTTCTGCAATGTAAAATGAGAGATTAAGATACTGCATGTATTAATATGCTTTTTCATAAATTAAAAGAATATTTACTCTTTGCAGACTGTCACTTATCTAAAATATATCAAGTACCAATGACTTCTGTCCTTTTGAAGGCAAGTATAACAACTCATATATTTATATTTATGGAAAGAAGAGCAACATAGAGAGTATAATCGTATGATATACAAAATTGCTAGCAAATGTTGATCACCCACTAAATGCCAAGCACCATACCAAGCAATATGTTTATTTCATTTTGTTGAATCCCCTCAACAATTAAGATAGACATTTTCTTTCATCTAACAAGATATAAGTGCTGCACTGAGGAGGAAATTAGGTTAAAGATAAAAACAAGGACGTTAAACAAGAGGATAGAACAGTCTTTCTTAGGTTTGAAGTATATCATTTGGACTGTTGAATGATATCCAATGAAATAGGAATAAACAGAGACAGTTCAGGACAAGACAAAACATATTTTTCTAAGGACAATCGCTGATAACTTGGGTTATTTTTTTCAAGGGTTATAAAGAGTAGATTGATGCCAAAAAAATTAAGGATAGTATTCTTGTCACTTGTGTAGGTAATACTTTATAGGGAAATATAAGTAGAAAAGGAAAGATGAGTCATGATACTATTGCCACGTTCTGGATAAGTGATGATAGTGGACTGGACTGGGATTAAGACAGAGAAATTAATCACGCATATACCATTAGAGTAAAGATGAATATAGAGGTTCTTGAGTTCATAACTTAAGCAATCGGAGTGGAATGATGTTGCTTTTACTAATATGTGAAAGACTGGCCTTTAGAGGGATGGGAAATTATTTTCTAGGACACTTAAAATATATACAACTGTGTGACTTCCAAGAAGAAATCTTAAGAAGGCAGATTTGATGTGCAAAGATTTTAGCTCTGAAGATTAGGCTTAGCTAGAGATACTCATTTTGGAACTATCAAAGGGAGAGGGAGAGAGTCATAGAGAGAGAAGAAAGGCCTTTTGAATTGATCCTGAATCACAGCAATGACTTACCCGGAATTTGTGGTGGTTACCAGTTCCTTGGGCAGAAAGGCACTGGCACATTTCCAGATCTCAGGAATAGTGAAAAGTATCACTAGGCTGAAAGCTCACCTTTATGAAATTACCAAGGGGGGCTTTCCGTAGAATCTGATGGTCCTCACCTCTACTGGGTGATTTCATTCATAGTGTGATGCCTTTATGAAGATTTAAAGGCTGGGAGAGTTTGCCTTTCTGGCAGAGAGAATGTTATGACTCATGCTTTGCACAGTATCTTCATTCACTTACATTATTTACATTGTAAGAAATTATTTTCTCGCATTGTACATTTTGGTTCTTTTCCTTACGTCTCCATTACTCCAATGTTAGAAAAGTTGAGAACTAGATTCTGATGTAGCCAGAATAAAGCTTTAGTTACCAGTTTAAAATATAAGTACATTGGAGTTCCCGTCGCGGCGCAGTGGTTAACGAATCCGACTAGGAACCATGAGGTTGCGGGTTCGGTCCCTGCCCTTGCTCAGTGGGTTAACGATCCGGCGTTTCCGTGAGCTGTGGTGTAGGTTGCAGACGCGGCTCGGATCCAGTGTTGCTGTGGCTCTGGCGTAGGCGGGTGGCTACAGCTCCAATTCGACCCCTAGCCTGGGAACCTCCATATGCCGCGGGAGCGGCCCAAGAAATAGCAACAACAACAACAACAACAAAAGACAAAAAATAAAATAAAATAAAATAAAATGTAAGTACAAGCATATTTCTGAAATAAAATATGGGTTTGGAGTAGTAGTGTGTGATGAAAACCTTCAAAGACCCTACCCACTCAACATGCTCCAATTATTAAAGTTATGTATAAACAAATACTCTGAGACAAGCTCACTTCACATTTATCTTTTTCTTTTCAATAATATTATTCAACATATGGTAGTGGAAGCTACATTGTGTTTTTGGATATTAACAAGGCGTTAAACAAATATTTCATGATATCCTTGTAAGCAAAAATTGAGACATATGTGCTGAATATTAGTATAATCTGGTGCCTTCCTAACAGAATAAACATGCCAAAAATGTGTGTAATTATGTCAGCATCATCAAGGAAGAAGCATTTAGTAGAGATGCTATTAAAATCTGTTATGAATATCATTAACTGTTCAACTGCTTAATATTTTATTAATTTATAAACTAATTTATAAATATTAACTAGTTATAGTTACTATAGTTTAATATTTTAATAATATTTAGTTTAATATTTTAATAATATTTCAGTGTAATACAAATGATTATGAAAAGTATTATTTGCACTTATTTTTTCAAAAATAATTTAGTTGTGGCCAGGAAAATTTTAAACTCTCTAAACACTTTTGCCCAATAAATACTCATAACTGTGTATGCATCTGTGCATATATGTGTGTTTGAATGTGAGTTAACATTTCTAGCTATAAAATCACTAAAAAGAGACCAAGAAGTTAGTTTCTGCTGTGGCAAAGTGGGTTAAGAATCTGACTGCAGCAGCTCGGGTTGCTGCAGATGTGAGGGTTCAATCCCTGCCCTGGGAACTTCCTTGTGCCACAGTTTCAGCCATAAAAGAGAGAGAGAGAGTGCACAAGAAGAATGCTTGCTAGGAGCTTGAGCAAGAATTCTAAAGACAAAGGTACGTACATTTTTCTCTAGTAGTACAAGGAAATGTAAAGCGAGTCATAGCAGTGATCCAGATGGAAGAAGACAGAAGGCAAGGAAGAAATGATTAGTCTACGAGTACATGATGCTGTCCAAGGCTGCAGGGTTTCCTCGAGTTTTCTCATAAGTAGCCTGATAATACGTGCTATAGACATTGAAATGAAAGAACTACCTCCACCTGGATGACTCACAGGCATCTCTAGTCAATATCTAGAAAACCCATCTCAATATTCACCCTGTGATATTCTCTCTTAATTCTATGTTGCAGAGACACCTCATACCCTGGGCAAAAAAAAAAAAAATGTTGGAGGTACCTCTCTTCTTCATATAAATGCCTATGATTCTGTATCCTACAGACTTCTTGACTCTGTTTACTTCTATTTATACCCATTTCCACTCTCCAACATTGTAGTAACGCTATATATAGCAGTTGCTGTTGTGGCTCAGCGAGTTATGAACCCGACTAGGATCCTTGAGGATGCAGGTTTGATCCCTGGCCTCACTCAGTATGTAAAGGATCCAGTATTGCCTTGAGTTGTGGTATAGGTCACTGATGTGGCTTGAGTCTTTTGTTGTGACTGTGGTATAGGCTGGCAGCTGCAGCTCAGATTTGACCCCTAGTCTGGGAACTTCTATATGCCCTGGGTGCAGCCCTAGAAAAAACAAACAGCAGCAACATTAAAAAACAGTTGCAAATAACCTGGTCACCAGTATTCTTACTTGGAACCTTCAGTTACCCAATTTATAGCCTGTATACCCCTCAGAGTAATTTGAAACTGTTAATCTGATTATTTCTTTCCAATGTGTATTTATTGATTTTTTTGTTGTTGTTATTGTTGTTGTTGTTGTTGTTGCTATTTCTTGGGCCGCTCCGGCGGCATATGGAGATTCCCAGGCCAGGGGTCGAATCGGAGCTGCAGCCACCGGCCTACGCCAGAGCCACAGCAACGCAGGATCCGAACCGCGTCTGCAACCTACACCACAGCTCACGGCAACGCCGGATCGTTAACCCACTGAGCAAGGGCAGGGACCGAACCCGCAACCTCATGGTTCCTAGTCGGATTCGTTAACCACTGTGCCACAACGGGAACTCCCTATTTATTGATTTTTGAGATAAAGTTAATATTGTTCCCTTGGAAGTTCATTAGTAGGCTCTATTTACCCTTCCAACTGTGTTCATTGAAAAACAAAAATCACCCTTGGATGCTACCAATGAACAATGTAAAGGATGTTTAGCTTCTTAAGAGTGCAAATCTCTCTCAACTTTGAAATTTACAACTATAGAGATTAGCGTTAGGACAAAAATATAAATGTTTTAAGCTATGGATCAAAAACTTAGTGTGCAATTAATAATTATGAAAAACATCTGGGCCAGTTAGTAAAAAAAAAAGCTAGGAATTAATATTATTTGTCAATCACATTTGTATGGATTCTCCATTTAACACATTGTGAATTAAATTTCTCAAGTATATCATGCTGATCACATATGTGATTCATACAAGTTGAAGAAGGTAGAGGATATATTACTTGGATTACAAAAATAAATATACCAGTATGAAACAGGGGTTTTCTTGGGGTTTTCTACCTTAATAAGGAAATGTGAATAGCAAGAGAAATTCTTCAAGCAAGTCTAGGCCACCCCCCCCCCCAAAAAAACCCCAAAACAAACAAACAAAAAACAGAGAAAGTCATTGGTGACTTAAAGATAACAAAAAAAATTCTAGGAAGACAAAAATGCAGAATGGATAGAGGAAACTAAGGATAAGTGATTTTTAATTGGATGCAAGGTATTGTAGCTTGTTGGATGCTGGATATTTTGCATTCCTAAAAATATTCTTGAGCTTTGTTCTGAAAAGCAGTTAGGTTTTTTGGGAACAGTATGAAATTTTTGTGTCTTGATTTTAAGCTTTGTTAGCATTTAGTTTAGAGCTAATTTTGTCTCCCTAGTGACAGAAAACATTCAGTACTCTCCAAGCCCCAAGCTTTCACATACTGGCTGAGGGGAATAGGAATTATTCTGGCCCTGTATGTGATCTCCAGTTATTGTCCCATCTATCTCTTCAGGCTTCGGGGAGTTTTTTATTCTACATGGCTTTTCTTTTTTAAATTAAACTTTTAATTTTGAGATAATTGTATATTCACAAGCAGTTAGAAGAAATAATACAGAGAGCTCATGCGTCCCTCACCTAATGGTCCCAAAGATGACATTTGGCAAAACTATGGTGCAGCATCTCAAGGTGAGATATTGACATTGATACAGTCAGCTCCAGAACAAGTCTGTAATCACAGGGAGGTTTGTAATCTCTCCCTTTCCCTATACCTCTTCTCGTACTTCAACTCTAGGAAATATTTATCAGAAATGCCATTTCTAAAATTTTTCCCTGAAAGAGTGTTAAATAGATGAAATCATGTATTATGTAATTTTTTTATGATTGGCTTTTTCTCAATCAGTATAATCCTCAAGAGATTCATCCAGTTTGTTGTGTGTAACAATGAGTCATTTTTTTTTTAAATTGCTAGGTAGTATTACATGGTATAGATGTGCAACTTTTTTTTTAATTTCAATTTCTTTAAACAAACAAAAAACTCATCCAATTACTGTTTTTTTAAAAAACAGTTTTTTCAAAACCATTTCCTGCTGAAGGACATCTGGGTTGATTACTCCTGCTTTTGACTTACAAATGATGCTGCTGTGAAAATTGTGTATAGGTTTTTATGTGGACATAAATTTTCATTTCTCTGGAATGTATACTCAGGTATGCAATTGCTGGGTCACATGATAGTTGCAAGTTTAGTTATTTTAGGAAACTGACAAATTGTTTTTCATATTAATAGGATTCCTGATCTGCAGCACAATAAATGAGAAAATAATCCTAAATAGAGCATTACGGACTTTCAGAACATCAATGATAAGGAGAGATGTTGATGGTTAAGCATGGAAAGCAATGCTTGGAAATTTGAGGCCATCTGAGTTCAGTAAATAGAGCATATTTTCCAAAACAATGAGTTCAAACATGTGGAATGTTGTGTTCAGTTCTACATATTGGGTTTAATAGGGAAATTGATATACTGAAAGAACCAAAGGGTAGGAGAAAAATGTCCTAGGTAGAAAGACAATATTTAGGAGTTCCCATCATCGGGGCTCAAAGGAACAAATCTGACTAGTATCCGTGAGGACCCAGGTTTGATCCCTGGCCTCGCTCAGTGGGTTAAGGATCTACAGTTGTGGAGCGCTGTGGTGTAGGTCGCTCGGATCTGGGATCTGGCGTTTCTGTGACTGTGGTGTAGGCCAGTGGCTGCAACTCTGATTTAATCCCTAGCCTGGGAATCTCCATATGCCAGGGGGGCTGCCCTAGAAAGCCAAAAAAAAAAAAAAGACGACAATGTTTAGCCTGGGAAAGGAATAAGAGACTTGGCTATGGTATGTGTATATGCAAACAAGTACCTCCCTCTCTCTCTCCTTCCCTCTGCCCCTCCCCTGCATGCATGTGGACGCTCTCTCCATATTTAAATTTTCTAAAAACATTTGAGGTCAGTATTATTTCATGCAGAATGAATATGAAACTTAGAAATGGTAAGAATCTTATCCCAGAAGAAGGGAATAATGCAAGTGGATCATCATGGTAACAGCAATATGGATATATATATTTTTCGAAATGATAAAAGTGAAACCCAATTTTAACAAGCACTACAGTATTTAAGTATAGTCAAATTTCATTATACCTGTAATGAACACATTTTTAGAAGTGACTGTCATAACTATAGCACTTGTTGATGAAATGTGGCACAGACTAGCTTCTTTGTAACAGATTAGATTGAAATTTGCTTTGATCTCATAACCTTCATTACCTCAGCTCCGGAAATAGTATAGGAATCACTTTATTTTGTTGGGCTCTCTGTGAATTTATTTATTTGTTTGTTTAATGGATTGACAGATTTTGGAATTTTGGAGTGGGGAGTAAGAATGAAAGGTAATATCATTTTTGTAGGAAGTCAAAGAAGTCAAATCTAGTGTTTTACTTTTGCTTTTTGCCTTCTCCCAAATCCCAAAATGCCATATGGTATTGTCATACACCAGCAAAGCATTGTTTATGGAGAATACTGCCATACTGAGATTGACAGAGAAATCCCCTATTGTACAGGATTTTGCATTGAGTGGATGTCCTTATCACCTGATCAAGACAGCCATATTGCAATAGGGGTTTGTATGTAAGTTTTATTAATGACATTCAAGGGAAACACTTTACCTCTACTGAAATATATGTATTGTATTCTAACATTGAATATTCAAGGCAGTAAACAATTTTTAATGATATATCTTGTGTTATATGTAAAATACATGGGCGTTGGGTTATAATCCAAATTTTGCCACCAACTGATTGTGACCTTTAGAAAGTATATGTATTCATTACTCAGATCACCTTTTAAAAGTATGTTCTAATGTTTGTCATTTTAATGGGAGGTTGCTATAAAGATATCATCTGAGAAGTGTATATATTACAGTGACAGGGATTGTAAGAATTTGTAAATGCTTCATCTATATTCTTATGCCTTAATAAAGAGTTTTCCATAATGATCAGTTACAATTATTATAGAAACTTTGATGGTCTTTTTTTTTCATATTTAAGTGTAATGAGGCTCCAAAATCTGTAAATTCTCATGGTTATTTTTAAATATTAAATCATCAGATACATGTGCTCTGTTCACTTCAAAAGTATTTAGCAATATAGCTCTAACAGAAGAATTACAAGCCATTGCTTTTAGATTCAGTAAATTCTACAAAAATACAATTAAGTGCTACTTTTTTAAATTTGACTTGTTAAAATTTTTTGTAGATTAAAATTTTAATGTGAAATATATATGTATACTATACATATTTCACTCCTCAAAAACTACTGCTGTTTTGTATAATAAATATTCATTCATATATATATTTACCTTAATATTTATCTTTTCTGTCTGCCTTATTCTCTTCTGAATTTCTATGTGATTCTTATTTGTTTGTTTTCTAGGATCATTTTCCTTTTGCGTGCTGTGAGAGAACTCATTTTAGTATTTTTAAAATATTGAGTGATTTCTAGGGGGTCGGGAGAGGGGGTAATGGAGAGTTGGTAATAAATGGGCATAAAGTTTCAGTTAAGCAAGATGAACAAATTCTGGAGATCTTCCGTATAACATTGTGTCTTTAGGTAATGATACTGTATTGTATGCTTAAAACTTTGTTAATATTGATCTGTTGGCTAAAAATTATTTTATTTACCTTATTTGAAAAATGGATTTATTATTTTCTTTACCTTTGAAGGAAACTTTGACTAGGTCTAGAACTCTAGGTCAGCACTTTCAGCATTTTAAAGATGTTATTTTATCAGCTGCTAGGTTAATTACATACCTTTGAAGAAAGCCTATGGTTTTCTTGCCTATGACTGCTTTTAAGATGTTTTTATCTTTGTTCTTGGTTTTCAGCAATTTTACTGTGATGTGCTTTGGTGTAGTTTTTGTATTTACTTGGATTTGTGGAATTTATCTATGGCTTAATGCCTTTCATCAGTTTAGAAAGTTCTGGACCATTAATTCTTCAAATATTTTTTCTTCCCCTTTCCCTTCCCCAGGCTAGGACACTAGTTACACTGTATTCGGCATTTCAATATGCTGCTTCGGTTTTTCTCCAAAGAGCATTTACATTGTCCTCAGGTTCAGAAAAGCAGATCATCCCAATCCACTTAAAGACAGATCTGGCGGAGTGCTGATTTTGCCTTCTCTCTTTGTCCTTCTTTCATTCTTTCCTCCCTCCATTCCACCCTTCCTTTTCTTCCTTTCTTCTTCTCTTCCTTCTCCTCCTCCGTCTTCCTTTTCCTCTCCCTCTTTCCCATTCTCTTCTCTTCTTTTCTATCTCTCTCATTTTTCTTTTTTATTGTGTTTCTTTCCTTGGATTTGCCCTTACTCCTGTTTCATAGCCCTCTATTAATTACAAATGCGCATTCTGGGATTTGTATAGGTTTTCTCCATTTAGTGATTTCTGGACCCCAGTTTTTGTATTCCCAATACAGTGAGCTATCAAAAAAATCTCTTCTCTGCATTTCATATACTTCTGCATGGCTTTTTAGTCCCTTACCCTTGGCGAATGCCTTAAAGGAAAAAACTGTGTGGAGTGTCTATTTCACTTCTCTGTTACCTTTTCTTGAGGATCTCAATTTCTGAATAACTTGGCAGTCCCAAATTCAATATTTGTCACTGAATTTCTCAGAGACTACTTGAAGTTGCCCTAGATTTTCCACATGTTAGCAGAAATCCTTTGTAGCATTTATCAGCCTTTTGCCTTACTCCAAGACTTGGTCAGCGGTCCCAGGGCAAAGGAGCATGCGGAAATTTGTAGTTACCTTATCTCTCTAAGATCTGACCACTCTGTTGCTCACTGCAATAGTAGTTATGCAATACTTTCAGACTAAGACTGGGCTGATTTTAATGGTTTGCTACACTGAACTGTGAACCAAGGATAGAACAGCACAGGAAGAGCAATATTCTGTGCAGAGTCAAATTAAAACATAAGGGTGAAATATGTGTAGCGTGTTGGTGGGCAAAAGACAGTTTTGCTTTGACTGGAGCATAATGAGAAAGAGGTGGTGTTACTGCCTCCTGCGGTGGATCTATACATAGAAATGCTAGCAACCTAGCACCTCCTCTGATTATTTGCTGCCATATTGCATCTATAATACTTTCCACTTAAAAAAGAAAAAACAAAACAAAAACAAATAAAGCCCTCAGCTCTAAGTTACTCTTCCAGGTCTGTGCTTCAGGTAGTTGGGTCGAGTGCCTTGAATTAGTACAAAGAAATCAAGAAGTAAACAGTGAAAGAGAAAAATAAAATAGCATAACAGGAGAGTAGTTCTTGATTTTTCCCCTTGCATTTTGGCCATAGGCATTACATTTCAAAAATTTTGGCCATATTTTATGCTTTACCACTCATTTCAACTTGGGAATATTTCTGACAGTACATTGGTAATAACAGTATAAATTGGCAGGTAATAACAGTATGAATTGGCAGGTTATTTGTGCCTGTAAGACATATAAAGTGATACACATGGAGTCTTGCTGTTAAATAATATTATCCTGGAAACAGAAACTATCTGCTTTTGCTTCAGTATACAAACAAATTCTGGTTTTCCCTGGCAGGAATTTTTAACTTTTCTCAGTTTAGTTGTAAACTTGTAGCTGTCTATATTGTAATTGTCTAAACTTAGCAATATTGGCTTATCATTTAAATAGTAGCATATAAACCATATAAACAATGTCTGACATTCCCAGAATGAGTAATGAAGTAATATTATATTTTTTAGCTTATACACTCCTTAAACCTTCAGAAACCATCGCAAATCCAAATCGTGTTTCCTAGCATAAAGTTTTTGCTGGGATCTCATCTACTGTGGATGGAAGAGCTATAAGATTACATGCTGTAAGATGCCTCCCTAGAGGAAGAGAAACAGCAGGTGCTAGAGAGCAAAACATAAGCTGCCCAGATTTTATTTTGCAGTACATGAAAATGGTCGCTACAGATATCCCTCCCCAATGTCAGAGAGTTTGTTGTCAGGTTTTTTTTTGTTTGTTTTTTAATTTCCACTGTATTTTGTTCAAATTGCATAATTTGGGGCACTTATTGTATTTTGGAAGCTACATATCTAGAGGTATACTTTTAAAAAATGTGTCATGACAGCATTAGCAAGGTTCTGAGTGTCCTATTAAGCACATAACTACACTTGATCTCATGGGGATTCTCTCTTATGTTCAGTGGCCTATATGAGGTACCAGCAAAAGGATAGTTCTGAATAGTGAGTGCCATATTAAACCATAGTGAGCTATACTTTGAAATATTTACTTGAAAATAATAAACTCTATATGTTGGTAGAAGCTTTAAAGTATTTCCCCTGATTTTCAAACTAAGAAACTGCATTTCTTAAAAAATTTTAATTTAAAGAACAAGTATACTTCTCTATAAAGTTACCACCCAAAGAAAATTGAAGCTAATCTTTGAATGTCTTTATTTTGAGTTGTACTAATTTACTGAAACCAATACTGTTTCCTCTGTGTATATACAATATGTATCTATTTTAATATAACCATCATACTGTAACTGACATTTTTATTGTGTGGTTTTACTTAATATTATAGTATTTCCACTTCTCCATACCATTAAAGCTATATTTGTTAATGTCATCTTTGTAATGATAAACTTTTCCATCATAATTATTTACTATAAATTATTCAATCATTTTATTTTATGGACATTTAATTTTTTATGTTTATCATGTTGTATAATTTTATAATGAGCATTTCTGTGCATTTAACTTTTTATATACCTTTGGTTGTCCCTTTCCTATTAATTCATAGATGTGAAATTATTTAAAAAGATGTACAGAAGTTCCCATCATGGCTCAGTGGTAATAAACCCAACTAGTATCCATGAGGATTTGGGTTTAATCCCTGGCCTCTCTCAGTGGGTTAAGGATCCAGCATTGCCCTGAGCTGTGGTGTAGATCACAGAGGCCACTGGGATCCCGTGTTTCTGTGGCTGTGGAACAGGCTGGCAACTACAACTCCAATTGGACCCCTAGCCTGGGAACGTCCATATCCCTCGGGTGTGGCCCTAAAAGACAAATAAATAAATAGATAGATAGATAGATAGATAGATGTACATAGCCAAACTGGTTTTCTGAAGTTTGTGTCAGTTAATCATCTGCAACCATGGAATTCCTGTCGTGGCTTAATGGTAACGAACCTGACTAGTATCCATGAGGATGCTGGTTTGATCCCTGGACTTGCTCAGTGGGTTAAGGATCCAGCCTTGCTGTGGGTGGAAAGTCACAGATGTGGCTTGGATCCCCTGTTGTTGTGTCCTTGGTGTAAGCTGGCAGTGAGTGTGGCCCTAAAGAGACAACAACAACAACAACAAAATCACCTGCAACTAATATATGAAAGGAAATACACCTTGTTATCCTTGATTTAGCAGCTTTCAACCGTATTATTCATTCAGTAAATATAGGAATTCTTTTTGTTTTTTTCTTTTCCAGCTGCACATGCGGCATGTGGACGTTCCTGGGTCGGATTCCTAGCCCACTGAGCCACGGTGGGAACTCCCAATATAGAAATTCTTCTGTAGCATATTTCACCCTCATTTAGAAGAAGCACCTTTTGTTGACTTCTTACACAGAAGAATATGTCCAAGTGCCATGCTATTGGCTTATCTTGTCCTTAATAAATGAGGACTTGGAATTTGGAAAAGCTTTACATCCTGAGCTTCAGGGTATCTGCAGAAGATGTAGGATACTCCAAACTTCAGGAAAGAATAGAGCTTCTGGATTGACTATCTTGTAAGGTTTTATCTGGTAGGCATGAAAATCTTGACGGCATTCAGCATTTCGTGATGACCTTCCTGGGACTCCCCTTAGTGAGCCTGCATTTCTACGGGGTGCCTTTGAGCTTTCCCCATGTTACAATCTGCAGAATATCAGAGCAGGTCTCAGGTTATGAAAGACCCTCTGGGGCTGCCTACAAACCACAGTGAACCCACCTGGATGGGCTTCTGGGTCTCTATCCTACCCATGCGGTGGTCTGACTGCTACAAGTCTGTCGCCACCATTAAAAAGGAGGAGAGACAGAATACAGTTAAAAGGGGGATGGAAAGTCTACGTACTAGAACATTTTAGGAGTTTCCAAGTATTCTTTCTGATGTTTTCAACATTTATTTTGATATATTTTTCTTATATCATTCTTATTTCCAATCATCCTTCTACAACTAAACAGTGAACACATTAAGTTCAAGCCTAGAAACCTAGGAGTTGAGTCCTTGTGGAAAAGTCAAGGAGTAAGTGGTAGTAGTCCTCAGGCCACCCGTTTTCAAAATTTATTTTACATATTCACTATACAGGACAGAATTTTGGCAGATTACACTGTAGATTTTCTGTTCATATAAGTGAACACCCAATGAACAAGATAAATATCTTTTTTCCAACCTTTTATTATATATTAACTTTTCTTTATTTTTATGCTTGATGCCTATCTCTTGTAAAAGTAATAAAGTATCCAAAACAAAAGAGCACCACCAAACATCTTTTTGTTTCTGCGCCTCTTGAGTTATGAATATCCTGCAAGGTATGAGTAGAACGAAAGTAAAAAAGTATATACTTATAGATAAAGTGGTACGTATTTATTATAGAAGTTGTAAAGTGTTATTTCTGAGAAATAATAATATATGGTTTTATCTTGTATATGCTAAAATACCACCATGATATTCTTGCACAAATATGTCATATTAAATAAACATTTAACAAATTAGTAAAATAACATTTTAGTATAAATTTGAAAAAAGCTGTAGTTTTGCAGTGGGATTTCTTATTATGGGTTCCTTGTAACTCAGGTGACTTTTTCTTTCTCTAGCTTCTCCAAATATGGTATAGTTGTTGCCTAATTAAAATTATTTAATCCCTCAATTTGTTATGGCTCTGCCCAATTTATATAACATGTGAAAAATAGCCTCTATGATATAGCTGCCTAGAGCTCCTAATTCTTTATAATTCCTTAATCCTAAATTGCATTTCTTTCAACAAAGCATGTGTGTCTGTGTGCTTTGAACAATCTAATCATCACATCAGCAGAGACATTTTCCTGCTCCTTTCACATGGATCCCGTTCCTTCAACACCCAGAGTGATTTGGAAGGAACAATATTTGACCACATCTCCCTTCCTCATTCTGATATATGTGAACTTCAAATGCATTGTCACCAAATACCCTGAGCTTGTTTCTGTTATTACTATTTATTAAACTACACTTAATTTCCTTATCTATCTACTAGAAATAACTTTGAGGGCAAGGATTATATTTTTCATCTTTGTATCTTTAATTTCAAATACCTATATAATAATGCACAGTTTTTGTAATGTGGAGGAATTATTTGCAAGATAAGAAGTCCTGTCTTAAAGTTTTGTGTGCCACTAGCAGCACTGATTTGGGATATGGGTTGACAATTAAATGCGTAATTCACATAGGCTTCTCTGAGAGTGCGTAAACTACTTTAGATCTATAAAATAAAACACATACTCCTATGATTCAACAGGAATGATTATCTCTAAAAAGTCTTAGCTTGTATGTCTAAGCTCCTCAGAGACCCCACTATAACTGGCATGACTAGTGTTGCAGCCCCTTCACAAATCATATGACTAATTCTTTGTAGCTACGTATTATTAACTTGAGGTGCTCATTATTTGATGACAGGTGACTATGGTCTGTGGCATAGTCCTCATTTTGGATATGGTATAAGTAAGCTACTAACAACTATGTGAGTCCAAGGGCCAGAATTCTCAGGCATACTCAAGGCTAGAGGAAAACTCAAAAAGCCACTGTTAATTCTCTTGCACTATTGCAAAGCAATTCCTTTGAGTAAGGGAATTAGAGCATTTTGGAGAAAGGAAGATAGACTCTCCTTAAACAAGAAAGGAAAAACTGCCTCCCCTATTATTAATTCCCCAGGGCAGGACTGTTGAATCGTAGGAGTATGTGCTTTATTTTATAGAATGACCTGAAATGAGGGGGATTTCAGGATCGGATTTCAGGATCAAGTTTCAGGGTCAATTCCCAATTCCCAATATCTTAAGTCATCTTGTCGGTAACTACAATGAAGATGTAGAAGCAATCAGGACAGAAGTTTAGCATCTCATTAATGTCATTAATGAGGATAGGAGATGCTTAACAAGTAATACCAAACATTAGATCATAAGTGGCTATATGGCTACAGTGATCCTTCTATGCTCTCAGAGAATTTCAGCTATGGCTCTTTTTGATAATTATTATGATATGTTCAAAAAGGTCATGGATTCTTGATATTGAAGACTTTATCCTTTAATTGACAAAATAGATATTGCAATTATTCACAGAATCTGTCATTTTTCTTTGATCTCACATACATGTGTTAACACATAAATATCTTGGGACTCTCTAATCTTCAATTTTAGATTTTTCTTTGTCATTAACCAAGATACTTAAAACTCTATTAGATGCATTTAATAATTTACATACTTATAATTTTGTTATTTTTCAGAATTTAAGTGACATCTGTTTTCACGAGATTGTAAAAAATATTTCTCTCTTAAATATCATATTTATTTTTTTATTTTCAAATTGTGTACCTCTCTGGATTTTTGAACACTTTTTTTCCTTAAAAATGTACTGAATCTTGATATTGTTTGCATAATAGAGAAGGTGACATATTTCAAAAGTAAAACTGCTGACCGCAATCCCCCAAAGAAGCAAATGAGCATTCCACCCTGGCAGGTTATTGGGAACAGCAAACAAGACCACAATGTATTTTATAGTTTGGCAACATGTAAAACATCACTTGCTGCCTTCAGGGCATTCCCACTAGGACAGAGCTGCACTGACTTGCTGACAACCTCTTCTTGTAAGATCATGGAAATATCCTAGGTTATTTCCAAATGTTTATAGGCATCATTTAAGGGACTGCAGCTGTGGTTTCACTTGCACTTTCCACCTGTCAGACAGTAATTGCCTCAGAATTAACACTCTCTAAAAGGAAGCAAAGATTCTTAAGAGATGTATTTGGCCTCAAATTAGCCAGAGATGTACATAAACGTGCTCATTTTCCCATTAAGACGAGAACCATAGAGGAATGTGCTTCTGCTCTTGGCAGATGGTGATAGAAGCTCATCAGCTCCTCTCAAGCTGCCTTGCCATAATCCTAGTGACAAAAATTTATCATCTACTGCTTAGATTTATAGCATTTAAAGTATGATAACTTTTAAGTAAAGGCCAGAATTATCATCAGGGAAAGATGGATTAACTGTGTTATCCATTTTGTAACCAAATGCCAAAGGTGAAACACTGCATTTAGAATTTCAAATGAAATAAAGAAGCTGTAAGATTTAGGTTTCATCTCCCAAAATTATCCAATAAACTCATTAAGCCTTTTGAGGAGGGGTAAAAGTATAAATAGAAAGGCAGGCTGGCAATAATTATAACTTTATACATATACTTAATTGGAATGAAACTCTTAAATCATGCATCATAAAGTAGTATGATTTAAGAATTTCATTCCCGTTAAATGTGCATTTTAGGTTTTCATCTTAGGTGTGAACATTAAAGCTCAGCTAAATGCTGTGATTTAACATGAGAACTAAAATAGATAAAATAGGCCAAGATCATGAGGTGAATGCTTTCCTTGTTACCGCTTGAGGTTTATGGCAGATAGTTGGAAAAACAGTGTTCCTTAGTTTAAAAAAAAAAACTATACATGTATACATGCATTTTTATTGAAACCTTTTAGAACATTTACTATGCAAACAAGTTATCTAGATATCTTTGTAAATATATTAAGCCTGTATTTCTACCTTTATGGTATCTCCATTCTATAGTCTAGAACTAGATGTGAAATAGTAATTATCAAATTTATATCCTAGCTTTATTTTGATCAGCAGCTTTTTACTTTATCTAATTATGGCAATTATTTCTTCTTCCACCACATAGAGTTTCCAAAGCTGAGTAGTGCCTGGTTTCTCTCTTTATATTCTTCCCTTCGAGATTTTATATGATAAATTTGACTCTCACATTTACAGTGATGGTATAAATTCCACCATGACATATTCAAAGGTATGTGATATCAATCAAACTCAGTTTTGACAAAGAGGCTGCTCTATCTAGCTTTCCTATTTTCATCAATTGGAATTGCCATTCTATCATGTCTGAAACTTGAGATTTATCTACTTTTAAACATAGATCAATTTAACCAAATATTCTTGCATATCTACTGTTCACATGCCATTGGTCTGTTAAAAGGAATTCAGTAGAATCTCTCTAAGAATGAGAGTAAAGACTTATGAGACCACAAGGAGCCAGGCTTAATGAATCTTAATTTTAAGAGGTTTAAGTAAATTCCATGGGAAAAGAGCTAGAAGATGATTAATTGGGATCAGAGAATCACGTGAGGCTCTTTAGAGTATTCATCATTTGAGTTTGGGTTATGAAAATTAAGTAAAATTTCAACATGCAGGGAAAAAATTTCTATGTAAAATATGATTTCAGCAAAGCCCACAAGAATCAAACATCAGACATATGCTGGGAAAGAATGAGAAAAACCTTAATTAATAAAGTAGTCTTTATTAAATAGTCATGAGGAGCTAAGAAAGGGGTGGATATGCTATGACCTCTCTTATAATGATACCTTTTGGCAGCAGTTATGGAATAAATTATGTTTTCCCCAAACCATTAAATTTCTAATCCGCAATATCAATAAATGTGACCTTATTTGGAAATCAGGTCTTTCAATGATCAAGTTAGGATGAAGTCATTAGGGTAGACCCAAATTCAATATGACTGGTGTCTTTATAAAAAGGGAAAATTTAGACAGAAACAGACACTTTCAACAGGGAAGATGGTATGAAGATACAGAGAGAATACTATTTACAAGCCAAGAAATGCCCGAGGCAACAGGGACTCGTGGGACAGAGTCTCCCTCACAGCCTTCAGAAGGAATCAATCTTGCTGACACCTTGATTTTGCACTTCCAGCCTCCAGAAATACGAGACCATATAAATAACTATTGTTTAAACCTCCTAGGGAGTTCACGCTGTGGCACAGTGGATTGGGAATCTAGCTCCAGAGGCTCTGGTCACTGTGGAGGTGTGGGTTCCATGCCTGGCATGTATAGTGGGTTAAAAGGGTCTGGTGTTGCCACAGCTGCAGAGTAGGTCTCACGTGTAGCTTGGATTCAGTCCCTGGCCAGGGAACTTCCATATGCCGTGGGTGGGGCCACAAAACAAAACAAAACAAAACAAAAAAATCCACCTAATTTGTGGTACTTTATTTTGGCATTTTCAGGGAACTAATACAACAGTACTGTGGATTATTAATGTAATTACTTAACTGCTTTTTCTGCCTTCAGAGTCTGAAAATGGAGGCAGAAAAAGCAGTTAAGTAATTGGATTAGTTTAGCAATGAGTGATAATGTCATGATTTGGGAATGGAAAATTTGGTCCATGTATGAGAAACATTTTAATAAAGAATATTAAGATTTTCAGTAAATTAGTTGTGTATGAGGCAAAGGAAAGGAAGCACGAAAATGACTCTGGGATTCTAGTTTGCTCCATTCCATTCAATGTTAAAAAGGTGACAAAAGTGAGATATCTAGAATAAAACACCTTGAACTAGAAGAGTGGATGTTGTTTTAGAAATGTTTGAATTTGAAGTTACTCTGAAATATTCTGTTTGTTGTTTTAAAAGAAAACTTAAAAAAAAAGGTCTTGGGTGGAAAGAGAGATTTGAGTTCCATTAAATTAAAAAAAATTGAAGTATAGTTGGTACACAAAATTATATGTTATAGGTGTATAATATAGTGATTCAGAATTCTTAAAGGTTAAACTTCATTTATACTTGTTATAAAATACTGGCTATATTCCCCATGTATAGTATGTCGTTCTACCTTATTTTATACATAATAATATGTACCTCTTAATCTCCTATCCCTGTATGGCCCCTCCCCACTTCTCTCTCCCCACTGGTAGCCACTAGTTTGTTCTCTATGTCTTGTGAATTGGTTGCTTTCTTATTATATTCACTAGTTTCAACAAACTATTTTATTTAGATTCCACATATAAGTGATATCATACAGTATTTGGTTTTCTCTGTCGGACTTTTTCCCTTAGCATAATGCCCTCCAAGTCCATCCATGTGGTTGCAAATGGCAAGATTTCATTCCTTTTTAGGACTGAGTAGTATTCCATTGTGTGTGTGTGTGTACCATGTCTTCTTTATCCATCTATCTGTCGATGGACACTTAAGTTGCTTCCATATCTTGGCAGTTGTAAATAATGCTGTGATGAACATTGGGGTGCGTGTATCTTTATGAGGTAGTGTTTTTTTTGGGGGATGGGGTTATCCCCAGGAGTGGATTTGCTGGGTCATATGTTAACTCTATTTTTAAATTTCTGAGGAAACTTCATACTGTTTTCCACAGTGGCTGCACCAGTTTACATTCCCATTAACAGTGTTATGAGTGTTACCTTTTTTCCACATCCTCACCAACATTTGTTATTTGTGTTCTTTTTGAGGATAGCCATTCTAACAAGTGTGAAGTGATATCTCATTATGGTTTTGATTTGCATTTCCTTGATGATTAACCATGAATTCCATTAACATTTGAACTAATAAGTCTGAATAATGTGCAGTGGAATTGAAAATGGCTGAGGCTGGAACTCTAAGGAAGAACATTACTTAAAGACCAGCTGATATAAAGAAAGGATTTGTTAAAGAAACTCAGAAGTAGTCAGGCAAATAGAGTATATCCACAGAGGAGAATGTTCGAGAAGCCAAAGAAGAAAACTAGTTTCAAGACAGATGGAATGGAAAGCATTTTCCATGCTTTACATGGTAGTGAGGCATTCGGAATGTAGCCATTGGAGTTCCCGTTGTGGCACAGCCGTATCTGTAAGGATTCAGGTTTGATCCTTGGCCTCCTCAGTGACTTAAGGATCCAGTGTTGCCATAAGCTGTGGTGTAGGTCACAGACGCAGCTTGGACCTGGTGTTGCTGTGGCTGTGGTACAACCTGGCAGCTGTAGCTCTGATTCGACCCCTAGCCTGGGAACCTTCATATGCTGTGGGTACGATCCTAAAGGACCAAAAAAAAAAAAAAAAAAAGGAGGTATCCATTAAGTTAGGCAAATGGATTGTCATTGTATAACCTGTTGATCATTCTTAGATAATAATGTATACATACGTCAGATATATTAGCATATTAATCTAAGAAATATGTAAAGCAGCTCTCTCAGAATAGCAAAGAAAGTGATGAACCAGATATACTGAATTCCATAATTCTGAAAAGTAACTTTTAAGAACATTTTAACATCTCTGAAATTGCCTTTTATAATCCAAGGCATTTTGTAAACCCTGCCGGCCAGGATTGAATTTACATTCTTCCAGAGACAATCTGGATTTGCTTATAACCATCTTAAGGGGTCTTACCGACCTTTTTAGATTAAATTTTCTCCTTAAGAATTTTCTTGTACCACAGTGGTGATTTGAAATAATTCTATGAATACAGGTTTATGATTCATTTTCTCCAGATGTAATTCATGTTTCTCTTTCTTCCCAGACTTCCGGATGTCCTTGTTGTCACTTTCTGGTTGATACTTTTAGAGTTCATTAAAATTGTTTTCTGGGTATAACGCTTTGGTCACACAGTTACCTAACTCTATGTCAGAATTTTCTATTATTCAGTGACTACCATCTCGGATCTTTCCCCTCCTCCCCTTTTTAAAGACTTTATTTTATTTGGAGCAGTTTTAAGTTCACAGTAAAATTAAATACAAAGTATAGACATTTCCCAAATGCTTCTGCCCCTGCATGTGTATAGCCTCCCTCGTTATCAACATCCCCACGAGATCGGTCCATTTGTTACAGTCAATGAACCGACACTGACACGTCATAGTCACCCAAAGTATATTATGGTTTACTCTTGGTGGTGTAATTCTGTGGGTTTTAACGAATGTATGATGGTGTATGTGCATCACTACAGGATCACGCAAAGTATTTTGACTGCTCTAAAAATCCTCTGTGTTTTGCTTATTTATCCTCCTCTTCTGACCCCTGGCATCTAGGGATATTTTTATTGTCTCTATAGTTATTACTTTTCAGAATGTCATAAAGTTGGGATCTTAAAATATGTAGCCTTTTCAGATTGGCTTCTTTCACTTAGTAATATGCACTTGTCTCCTCTGTGTCTTTTTGTGGCTTTATAGCTCATTTCCTTTTACTGCTGAATAAATTCTATTCTCTGGATGTACTGCAGTTTACTTATCTATTCACCTACTGAAGGACATCTTGGTTACAACTTTGGCAAGTATGAATAAAGCTGCTATAGCAGTTCGCATTGTGGCTCAGAAAGTTAAGGACCCATGTTGTCTCTGTGAGGATGCAAGTTCAATCCCTGGCCTTGCTCAGTAGGTTAAGGATCCAGAGTTGCCACAAGCTGCAGTGTAGGTCACAGGTACAGCTCAGGTCTGGTGTTCCTATGGCTGTGGCTGTGACTGCAGCTGCAGTGCTATTCGGCCCCTAGCCCAGGAACTTCCATATGCTGCAGGTGTGGTTGTAAAAAGAAAAAAAAAAAGGAATAAAGTTGCTATAAACATCTGTGCGCAGGTTTTTGTGTGGACATACATTTTCAACTCATTAGGGTAAATACCAAGGAGCACAATTGCTGGATCATATGGTAAGAGTTATGTTTAGTTTTACAAGAAACCGTGAAACCATCTTCTAAAGTAGCTATACCATTTAGCTGTTTTAACAGCAATGGATGAGAATTCCTGTTGTTCTGCATCCTGGCCACATTTAGTATTGACAGAGTTTTGTGTTTTAGCTATTCTAACAGCTGCATGGTGATATCATGTTGTTGTTTTAATTTACAGTTTGCAGATGACACATGAGATGGAGCATTTTTCTACACCCTTACTTGCTATTTGTATCTCTGCTTTGGTGGAATGTCTTCTCAGGCATTTGGGTCCATGCAGAAATCTGCACACAAATGTTTATAGTAGCTTCTTTCATGACTGCTAAAATTTAAAAGCAACAAATATGTCCCTCAATGGATGAATGGATAAACAAACAATCTGTGGTGTAGCTATACAATGTGATATTTTTCAACAATAAAAACAAATGAGCTCTCCAGCCATAAAAAGACACAGAGAGACCTGAGGTATATACTGATTAGTAAAAGAAACTAAACTGAAAAAGGTCACATCCTGCATGATTCCAACTCTACGACATTCTGGAAAAGGCAAAACTATGGAGACTGTAAAAAGATCAGTAGTTAGAGAGAAAGGGATGAATAGGTGGAACACAGCAGATTTTTATGATAGTGAAACTGATCTGAATGATAATATAATTGTGGATATATACCAGTACACACATACATCAAAACTCATAGACTGTACAACAGAAAGAGTGAACCCTAATGCAAACTATGGACTTTAGCTAATAATAATGTATCAATATTGATGCATCAGTTATAATAAATGTATCACACTAGTGCAAAATGTTAACTATTAGGTTAATTATGAGCCAGGGTGAGGTGTATGAGAGCCCTCTATACTATCTGGTCAATAGTCTAAAAACTAAACCTGCTATAGGAGTTCTCTTGCGGTGCAGTGGGTAAAGGATCCTGCATTGTCACTGTGGCAGCTTGTGGCACAGGTTTGATCCCTTAGCTCAGGGGCTTCTATATGCCGCACACACAGCCAAAGAATAAAACAAAAAATACACTCGCAAAACAAAGACATGCACACAAAAACAAAACAAATGCTATTAAAAAATAAAGTCTAGTAATTAGAAATAAAGCAAGCAGAAAGCAAAAATGTTACCATATCTGAAGCTGCACATATACATGACTCTATTCTTGTCCCTTTGTGTTGCCTGGGATGGGACCTAAAATAGGGCATGTGCACACCAGTTACAGCAGGCACTCTCTGTGTGTGTGTCCTTTGGAAAGTCAGCACTTTCTGAAACAGTTTAGCTATTCATTTACATTAATGTCTCTATTCAGTAACTGTTTATTGGTCACTTCTATAAGTCTTGTATCTTGGCAACCATTATGGATACACAGAGATGTGTGTGTTTATGTGTGTGTGTACATTGTGTTGTATATCTGTATGGCCACCTATCTGTATGCTCCTGTGATATAGGTTTATATGTGTAAAATGTGAACATCTATATATCCATTGATATACAGTTATATATATGCCTATAGACAAATAAAAGTGATAGGAAGCCAATACTTAATCATTAAATATCTGTAAAACTGTTATTGGAGTCATTCACTTTTTTTTTTTTTGTCTTTTTGCCATTTCTTGGGCCTCTCCTGCGGCATATGGAGGTTCCCAGGCTAGGGGTCGAATCGGAGCTATAGCCACCAGCCTACGCCAGAGCCACAGCAACGCAGGATCCGAGCCGCGTCTGCAACCTACACCACAGCTCACGGCAACGCTGGATTGTTAACCCACTGAGCAAGGGCAGGGATTGAACCCGCAACCTCATGGTTCCTAGTCGGGTTTGTTAACCACTGTGCCACGACGGGAACTCCTGGAGTCATTCTTAACAGAGTGCTGCTGGAAAACTCACTTCTGGGGTCTCTCAAATATTTGGAGAGAATATTTCATCTATAATTAATAGTTAAAACAACTAAGGACAATGATCAAAAAACACATGGACTTTTTCCTGATGCAGAGACCATGTCTTGTGTTTGAAGACAGTGCCCATCTTAAGACAAATTACTTCATTTGGCTTTTCCTGTGGTTTTCTAGCACAGGCAGAATGAAAGGCATTAAAAAACTCAAGTATTGTGAAAAAGTAAAGAATAGGGATGGCAAAAAAAACCTGTTATTGAAAAAAATGGAAATTAAGTAGGAATTTAATGTCCATTTAAGAAAATATTTATAAAATATGTCGTCTTCTCAGTGCAGTAAAAGCCATGGGGTGTTTCTGTTTTTGTTTCATTTTAATAGAGTAGGAGAATGTGCATAAACTATGTAAGATGAGAAGACCCTAGACGCTTTTACTTTTCCCCTTCAGTTTGCTGGAAGCCAGTAGACATCACTGGGAGGAAGATGCATGCATCAGCATTATCCATGGAGAGTTAGAACTTTGTATATACTTGGACCTTACCCATAGCTACTGAATCAAAATCTTTAGAAAGTATTTAAAATAAACAAATGGAATAAAAGGTTCTCAACTTTTTTCAGATAAATAACTCAAGATAATAGCCATTGCTGTTACTGACAATTTATAGACCTTCAACAGGGTGATTCTTAAATTAGCCAATCACAGAAAATAATATAGAAAGAAAGTACAGAAAGAAAAATGCTTTTGGAAAACTGAATAAATAAATTAAGACACTATTGTGTCTTTGTAACTAGAGGCCAACAATCATTTAGTTTAGAAACAAGTATAATGCAGATCTTTGAGTATAACTTTCAAATAGTCTATCATTGGGTAGATATTAAAACCACTTTATCTCTTATTATGTTTTCCCTTTGAAATAGGTTCGAATTCTTTTCCATACCATCGAGGTTTACTTTCAAATTCTAACAGGTCTCCTAAAACCTGACCAGTGCTTGGTAATCTAGTTAGTTTGTAACTAGATTAGTCTCAAAAAGGAAATGAGCCAGGGAAATGATATGACAAGAAAAATGATACAATCCAGAACATTAGACAGCATTTTAAACTGAAGTGATAATAATGTGTACTAGATATATACAAAAAGTTCATTAATTGCTAATTACTTAATTTGATATTATTAAATATTTAAATGAATACATAGTCATCTTCATCTGTAGCACCTCTGAATAGGACAGAAAACATTGAAGAATGTGGCCAAAACTGTTTAAATAAGGAAAATTTCTGAGTCAGAATACAGAGTAGAACACTTCTGGTGATGCTCTTCTAAGTGAGGTATTTACCCGAGGTCTAGTGGCTCAACTGGCAAAATCTTATCTGTCTATATTTGTGACTTAGGTATATGCTGCTGTGGCTGGTGGCGTGATGGGAACAGCAGGAGGAAGTTGATGGATGCCAGCTTGGAAGAGGAGTTGGAGGAAATTCTTCATAAGGTAGGAAATTTCTAGTGAAATAAGCTGAATTCATTAACCAAGCTGGAGCATCACTCTTCCCAGAATGGACTGGGGAATTCTGTTTGAGTTCATCCCAAATCGATCTGTGTTTCCTGAGATGAAACAGATTAAAATTTAAAAGTTATTTTACAAATTTCCTCAAGATTTTAATAGTTCCAGAAATGATGTTGTTAAGACTGACCAAATTGGAGTGTAATGCAATCTGTGGTAGAATGAGTCTTTCCACTTTGATAGATGCTGCTGTGCTCTTGGTGCACAGGAATGTTATTAAGTGTTCCTGTGGGTTGGGGTTCAGGAATCTGCATTTTGCAGGAGGGGGAAGGTAGTGGAAGGAAAGCAGATTATGGAAAATGGGAGCAATGAGTGACAGAAGCTTTTTTTCTCTCTGAAAATAAATTCCAGAAATATCGTGGAAAGTGTTGCAGAAGGAAGGGCTTTTACATATGTGGCCAAACACATAGAGATAAAAAATTCAAATATAATAAATACGTAGAGTTTATACCCACAACCTAGGAAACTTCAGAAGACACAAATGAGAAAATGCATTTTAAATAATCAATTTGATATTCCTTAGTCCATCTTACTTCAGTCATTAATCTCATGTTCTCATGGCACTTTCTTAAAAAGTCTGAGAAGTGTTTGAAGCCATGCCTTTCCTCAGACTTATGATAGGAGGCAAAGATTGATTCATTTAACGTTAAATCCACTGCTCTAGAGGAAAATGACTGAAAAATTTTATAACCTAGATTCTTAGAGTTACTATTATGCATGTGGATTGGGATCCTGAGTCAGATTTAGAGTCAGTAGGAAGCCACTGAGATAGCAACTATGTGAACAAAGACTAGATCTACTGTCATATATGATGGCAAGTGCAACTGATTTTTATACAGCAGCTGTTGTTGGAATTTGTTGATATTTACTCCATAATGTTGTTGATGTTAACCTCTCGGTGATAGTAGCTGTAGTATTTCTGACTATCTTTTCTGCTGCTCATTTTTAAAATATAAAATTGTTCTAAAAATAAAATCTATTAATTAAAAAAAATACTTTCAAAACAAAAACATAATCCAGTCAATTCTCATCATCTCCTTTGCTACTCCCTTTGTCTAGATCATCACCGTTTTCACACTGTTTGGCCATGTTCCTGTTCGGGGTATTCTAAGTATGGAGGCCAGAGTGATCCATTTAAAGCACGTCTCTTCTCTTTGCAAAATCTTTTATGGATTTTCACTTAGATTTGGGTAGCCTAAAGTTATCACAGCAACCTATGTGACTACATATGATTCCACACCCCGTCACTCTATATCCATTTAATGTTTTTACCCCACTCAGCTCATACTCTTCACCCAGCTCCCTCAGCTCCAGCCTCATTGACTTGCTTTCTCTCTCTATTTTATAATGCTTTTTATGTTTTTCCATTATAGTGTTTATATGTGTTCCATCAATTTCCTACTATACAGCAAGGTGACCCATTCACACATACACATATACATTCTTTTTCTCACATTATCATGCTCCATCATAAATGACTAGATATAGTTGCCAGTGCTGTACAGCAGGATCTCATTGCTTATCCATTCCAAAGGCAATAGTTTGCATCTATTAACCCCAAACTCCCAGTCCATCCCACTCCCTCCCCCTCTAACTTGCTTTCTCTTTGTTGAACACTTCAATTATCCTCAATCTTTGAAGATTTTTTGGTACTGCTCCCTCTTTCAGGAATGACCTGGAATGACAAGGCTCACTCACCCCTTATCTCCTTCAGGTCTCAATTTTCACCTTTTTGGTAAGTAAAGACCTCCTTGATCACCCTGTGTAAAATGGCATATGTCTCTTCCCAGCACTTTCAATTCTCTTTCTCTGCTGTATTATTTTCTCCATAGCACTTGTTATCATCAGATATACCATCTGTTTCACTGTCCATCTAGCTACACTAGAATGTGTAGGGAGATAGGGAGGAAGGGAGGGGGTTGGAGAGGGAAAGAAGAAGGGAAGAAAGAAAACAAAAAATAAGAAAACCAAATCTTAGAAGAAACTCAAGTAGCTCAAGTTATCACCCCAGGTAGGCACAGAACCCCTGCTGAACCCCAAATCCAGTAAATCCATACTAACCTAAGGTTCATGTATGACAGTTTATGTATGATTATTTGGATGCTCATATTTATAGTTCATACCTAATTTATTTATCATAATCATATCTCAGAGCATATTTAAATGGTTACATTCATATTATTAGGTGAGGGGAACTATACATATTTTAGATAAATGTATTCCTTGAGGGCACATTTGTTATGTTATATTTAAATAGAGGAAGATTGGTTAATGCTGATTCTCAACAAGAGTTGGGTCAAATGCAGAGATAGCATAATTGACCCAACAAAAATCTTTGTATTTATTTTTCTGGGCTATTCTTAAATGGGTCTGTCTGAAAAGCACATTTCAACAATAGATTGATCCCCTTGGCATTTTAAATCTTTGAGTGAGCTGCTTCAGGTTAGAAATTAAAACATTCCATTATATATCTCCTAAATGGAGTTCAGTGCTTCTGGCATTTGAGCTTGTCTAAAAGTCCTGTGAAGAGTATCTGTTTTGTAAATGCCTTTTATAGTAATGTATGAAGGGGTGAGTTCAACTATTAAGACAAAAGAAAGAAAGGCATGTGGAGAATAATATAGCCACAAATTTAAACTCATAAGAACTAGCATTGTTTTTAACAAAGTAATGAACCTAAGTTTTTAAAGATCAAAAAAGGTTATAATTTAATTTAGGGGTATACTATTTTGTGCATTTCTTGTTGAGAACTAAAACATTTGTGTGCAGTTTAAGAAAGTTAGCCTTTTTATATCATACTGCAGTATCATGATTTTTGTTTTTGCACTGTTTAATTTATTTTCTTGGATGGACAAATTATCCTTGTGTCCCCTGCAGCCAAATATAATGATTTCCACTGACTGCAGTAATGAAGGCAGACCTGATTAACTTTAGACCTTTCTCTTGCTAAAATCAGCAAACAAGTTACCCAGCAAAATATATGTCTTGTTATATATGTGTGTGTGTATGTATGTATGTATACACATACACAGACACATAAATATATGTATAACAATAACATCTTGTCAAACAAACAAGAACATTCTTATCTTCCCTTCCAGCAAACATTTAAAAAAAATCACTAAACCCACTGACATGGCAATTGCCAGTTGGCCAGAGGATTAGGTCACTCATATGTCCTCCCTCAGCACATACAGGGTATTTGCATACTTGGCTGCATTCTTGTTTTGAAGGACAGATGCTCTGGTGTTTCTGATCTCAGTGGGATGCAGAGGGCCTATCTTGAGTAGTTTTACTTTAACCCATTTTAAACAAAGAGGTAGATTAAAATATAAAACTCCTTCAAGGAAAAACATTAAAATCCAGATGTCTGAAAGCCAAAATAATCACTATTTTACCTGTATACCTAAGGCATACCTTTTTACTTCATGGTCTTTGATCATTAGTCATTGGCCCTGTTTTATTAATGGGGGATTTGTCTGACTGCAGGTACTGCACTGTGGTAGTTGTCACTGAAGAACCATTCTTCTCCAGGTTTTTATTTTGGTCTTTGCAAAAGACCAAAATATTTTTTCCAAAGGAGTTTTTAGTCAGAATTTTCCTTTATGCCTCTACTGGAAAAAAAAAATGCATGGTGGTTAATTATACAGATCTGAAGTTCTAAAATTAGGTATTTCAGACTCTTCTTATATTCCTTGCACTATTCTTGGCACTATGGGGGCAAAAAAGAAATGAAACATGTCCTATTCTAAGGAAGTTTCCAATTTAGTTGTTGAGCAGAAGATACTTAAAATTACACAGTTACTATGTTGGGTACCTATAGGGTCTTAGAGATCCTTTTTTAGAACATTCATTACATTTTAAGGTTGCTATTTATATAACTGTCTCTCAAGTCCTTGAGTACCTTCTACGTAGGGGCTATATCTCATACTTATTTTTAATCCATAATCAGTGACACAAAAATTATTTATTGTAGATATTAATAACAGTTCTTTTATGTGAACAAAATGTTTGAATTCTATAAGGGATGGTTTAATTTCTTTCATGCTAGATATATATTTTTATGCATATTTATTTTACTCTTCTTATATCTAAATATTTGGACCCAGTTTAGGTTAAAGGCCAACTAAAGAACTAGAGTTGTTCTTTATTTTTCTCTTTATTCACTCATCTAGTCAATCCATTATTAGGTCTTATAGATCCGTCAAATAAATATCAAATCCATTCACTTCTGTTCTCCATGTTATTCTCAAATCCATATCATCATTATCTCTTACCTAGACTTCTGCATTTCTCTATTAATGGATCACTCTTTTTTCAACTTTTGCCTCCCTACTCCCCACACACAGAGGAACTGGTGGGATTTTTTTTTTTTTTCTTAGCTGTGCCCAAGCCATGCGGAACTTCCAGGGTCAGAGACTGAACTCAAACCACAGCAGCAAGCCAAGCCGATGCAGTGCCAAGGCTGGATCCTTAACCCACTGTGCCACAAAAGAACTCCAAACTGGTGGGATTTCTTTAAGATATTCATCAGGGAATGTCACTCCCTAGATTAGAAGACTTGAATGGTTCCCATCTTTTAGAATAAGGTCAAATACCTATCTTATCCTCATAAAACCCTACTCAATTTGATCCTGCTGCAGCTCTGACCTCATCATTGTGGCCTCCCATCCTTCCTATTAAGCTCCTAGACACATCCCATTCTTTGTCAAAGGCTCATTCCAGCCACAAGCTCCTTGAACCAGTTGTTTCCTCTGTCTGGGATATACTTCTCTCTAATTTTGTTAAAGCTGGGCTTCTTTTGATCATTCATGCCTCAACTTAAATGCAACTTTTGTATTCTTTAAAATGTGTATACTGTAATAAATGAAAGATGCACCAAGAGTAATTTTGCAATGGGTTTTATGAGTTTACCTACAAGAATTCTGGAAGGAGAACTATCACCAGGCTAGTTAGTGAAGAAGTCTAGGGATATCCAGGCACTTGTGCAGTTTTTCTGCTCATCGTCTTTACTTTCTCTTCAAGGTTATGATGCCTTCAGCTAATCCAGCCATCATATTCAAGAGGGAATAGATGAAAACAATCAGTGCTCTCTCAAGAAAGATGTGTCAGGGGAATGACTTAAAATGGCAAATAATTATGTTTGCCACACTTCCTTAGAGAAATAATTTCTGACAACATAGGATATAGTTGCCACTCAGCTACTTTTTAGCACATCATCCATTTTTATTTTCTGCCTAGGTTTTATAATCACTGCTATGTTTTAATTTTTCAATTTACTGTTTGTTTATTACTAATTTCCCTTCATTAAAACATAAGCCATGTGTGGCTATTTTGGTCATAGATGAATTTCCAGAATCTAAAATCATGTTTGGCACATAGTAAGTGCTCAATAAGTAACTGTCCAGTAAATGGAAATAACAGAGTAGTAAGGAGGGAATGATACTGAAAAATATGGGTGGAAAGATTTCAAATATTACATAAGTAGCATCCACTACTGATACTTAACAACTTTTTTTAGGATTAGAAAAAACTTTGATCTTTCAAAAATTACAATAACAAAAAACAAAAGAAGGAAACCATAATAATAATAATAAAAAAAGAAAAGCAGGTTGGCCCTGAAGCATATTTTTTCAATCAAGAAATCATTCTATAAGTAGTGTTACATAGTGGTCAAACTGATTTTATTATTAAGTTGGGTGTCAAATATATCTAGAATATGAACCCCACAATATCAATTTCAAAGTTTCTTTCAATAATTTTCATAAAATATAGATGACTTTTGAAATCTTTCTTTGATTTTAAGCTAGGTTTTGTTGTTTGTGGGAATTGCATGTTTTGAAGAAGAGAGTCATAATACAATAGCATGTAGCAAAAGAAGTACATGTCAAAGGGCCAACATGGAAGTTGTGTGGGGTCTGTGGCATTTGCTTTACATTATGTGCCTTTGAAAAAAAATTTAGTCACAGCTACTGCCATCGACAGTGTTGGAACATGAATTTGATGGCAAATGCTTAATATTTTATATTGAAAATATAAACAGAATTTTTTAGAAACATCCCAAGTGTTCTTTCTCACTAGATATTTCCCTTAAGTTTATGTGCATATTTCCAGCAGTCATTTCTTCATAAATAATTTTGTAGTGTGTTGATATAACATTATATGTTTCTCTAGCCTAGGCTACAAAGTCATTGCTTATGTAGGCAATACTAATACATTCTTACAAATTATTCAGTTTGTGTTAGATGACAAAACCTACACATGTGTATTAAAACCCATGTGTATTAAAAACCTAGACACATGTGTGTTAAAAATCATCTCTGACATTTAAAGTAGGTTCAATGGCTGAAGTACAGCAATTATTACGCCCTATTGAACCATGGCGTGGCCTGTAGATTTTATTTCAAAATGAGCTAATGCACATGACCTAGTGAGCAACCCACCATGTTTACCACAGTCAGAGGATGGGGATTTGTTACAACTGGACTTCTGGGAATCTCTTCCTCTTTTAATGCTCTTATGTAATAAGCATTTAAAAATAGGACCTACATTCCATCATCTGTATTTTATTCTTTCATAAGAAAAGTATAACAGAGTCAGCAAAAAGAAACTAAGTAGCCCTATAAAACAAAAGTTATTCCAACATTGTTCTTACTCAAATTTGCTTGAATATGTTTAAATAAATGAATGGCAAGGATTGAAGAAGATTCTTTCTCATTAAAAACACAGGTAATGCGTGATAGAAAGTAATTTAAGGAAGAGAAAATAAAATAATTAAGTATTTACTTAATAGGGATAAGGAAAGTAAATTATTACTGAAAGAAAAAAGATTGATTTTGGAAAGCATTATTTAAGAGAGTCAATGGAGAAGTAGTATAGCATGAAAGTTAATAATCATGGTTAAAATAATCACTTTTTTGGTTTAAGACATAAAAATCTGTCAAATAGTGATAGTAATAATCCTGTCTCATAGGTATTTTGAGGGTTTATGGGCAAATGTATACATCTGGCTTAAAAGAGATTGGGCATGTGGTAAGTGCTCATTAAATGAGCTATTAGTATTTCTTAAAATACCCCAAATGCTTAATTTTACAGGAGTAGAAGTGGTGATCAAGAAGGTTGACCCTGGGTTATACATTTTCTGAGAATATAAGTTGTTATTTAAATGGATGCATAGGAAATGATGTTTTAAGGAAAACTCAGGTTTTAGGAATATTGAGAAATAATGCTGATGGTATATGGGGTGTGGGGGTTAGTGAGGCCATAGTGTTTAGACTTTTGTGGACAACAGATGTATTGAGCTCTGAGTCAAAGGCAAAGAAGCCCAGAACCCTATGATACTGATAGCACGTGGCAAGGACTTTAGGCATTGAACAGGGAGAACAGGTTTGTTGATCGGCATCATTAATTTCCTCTCCAGTACTGATTTGGAGAATAGTGGCCATGTGAACTTTACAAAATGCGTCTCAGGCCAAGGAGACATGTGCTTTGATTAGAAGTGAAGCCAAACATTCCCCTTGCTCCATAGGTATTTGTCACAGAGATGGATCCTATGGCAGCTTGGGGCTGGGAGCAAATAGGCCTGAGGGAATGTGGTCTCAGCTGGGGACAGTCATTCTGACCAAGTGAAGTCTGTGTCTGGTCAGCACTCTGCTTCCTGGCCCTGAAACTTTCTAAGTCTCAGTATCTCCATTTGGAGAGTGGTTAAGTAACGGTGTCCTCTTTATAACATTTGGGGCTGATGAAGTGAGTTAAAGGATGTCAAGCATTAAGACAGTGATGGAATATGTAAACTGTTGATAAATAAAGCGTGTCCCAATTTTATTTTCTTTCCTTCTTAAAAATCAGTGCAAAGCACAAGTGCAACTCTCAGATGCTGTCAGGGAGTTATGAAGATATGACATATAAACTTTTAGGAAAAATTACAAGAGTGCTGTGCCGAAAAGTGCCATGCTTACTACCCAAAGACTTCTGTCTCAATCCTTCCTCCACTTCTAAATTTGACTATGCTCTTGACTAGTCACTTGAATTCTTCTGACTTCAATCTCCTTTTCTGTGAAATGTCAGTTGTCACATATGCCCATCCTTCCTAAAGGATTGTTGGGATAAAAAGAGGATTATTTTGGATTTATTAAATAGAATTATAATTGAGTAAATATAACATCATTATTATAAAGTATTATTAATTTGAAATATTTAACTCTTTTTATCTCTACCTAAGTAGTAGAGACAGTATTAATAAAAACAACTGGGATTTCCTGCTGTGGCACAGTGGGTTAATGGGCTGGCTTGTCTCTGTGGTGTTGCTGGTTTGAAACCTGGCCTGACACAGTGGGTTAAAGATCCATCGTTGCTGCAGCTGTGGGTGTAGGCTGTAGAAGCAGCTTGGATTTGATCCCTGGCCCAGAAACTTCCACTTGCCATGGGTGGCCAAAAATATAAATTAAATTAAAAAAAAGAACCGATTGAGATGCATTACAGTAAAATTTACAGAAGAATGCTATAAGAAGATGCCCTTATTTATATGTTTATATTTATATTTTATGAGTATGTGGTGTTTTATTATTTTATTTCTATTGAAATTTTATTGATTTTGTAACTATCTTTACAGATGTTTAGGGTTTGTATTGTTGTAGTTAGTGCCCAAAGAACAAACTATTTAAAGAGAAAATACACAGGATAAATAGTGCTCTTCTTGTGTATCTTTAATCCTGTTGGTAGCTTCTTGTAAAGGTTTTGCAGATAATGTCTTACATTATCTGTGATATGTCAATGATGGTGCTTAGAATAATATAACTTTTACTTAATTCAGTTTTTACTTAATTCTTCCTCTAAATTAAATAGGGGAGAGGAATAGAAAATATTCAAGTAATTCTAAGATAAAGGAAATTTTCTTTCTAAGCAGGGCCTCTGAGTTGGGTATTTGCCTTTTTCACAGGAATTGCCAGAAATTTCAGCAAGAAAAGTTTGCTGATATATTCATTTAAAGGAAATTATTTAGAAATTTTTAAAGCTGACTTTAATAAAAGTCTTTTTTTTTTTTTTTGGTCTTTTTGCCATTTCTCGGGCTGCTCCCGTGGCATATGGAGGTTCCCAGGCTAGGGGTCTAATCAGAGCTGTAGCCGCCAGCCTCTGCCAGAGCCACAGCAATGCAGGATCCGAGCTGCATCTGCAACCTATACCACAGCTCACGGCAACACCGGATCCTTAACCCACTGAGCAAGGGCAGGGACCGAACCCGCAACCTCATGGTTCCTAGTCGGATTTGTTAACCACTGAGCCACTCCGGGAACTCCTGTAAGTCTTAACTTTAGACATTAATTCTGATTAAATGGGGAAAGAACAAGAATATAAAAAAGAGTTGACTACACCGATCACAATGTCTTAAAGTACAGGCACATTAGCTTACAGCTCAGCTCACACGTATCAGTGCAAAAACATAGAGGAAACAAAAAAATCTTCACGGGGCGAATTATAAACAATGGATAAAGATAAAAATATGATAAATAAGAACAGAGTTAACAATAATTTTTAAAAATATATGTGGGGCTCTTTGGCTCCCCGTTCTCCCTCACAGGTTCCCGCCCTGCTGAGGAGTAAAGAAGCATCCATTTGTTCAAATGTTTCTCTTCTGTTTTAAATGATTTCATTTCACTTTCCATATTCAATCTACTCTAAAATGTAGCCACATAGAGTTAATAGACTCCTTCATTTAAATGAAAGCTCAGCACACTTAGAGATGTGATCAGATGTCTGAAGAGTGTTTCTTCCTGGGCTTTTGTGGTGAGGGAGGGGTAACTTGGACAAACTGATGTTGTGGCGATGTTCATAGGCTCCAACAGTGACCATGTGTCTTGTCTGCCTAATAATTACACATCCTGCTGGCAGCTGATGCTAAAGCCTGTAGCTGGAAACTATGGGGTCCTTTGTCTCTTGCTTATATTTCAATTCTTTGAACGTTGCTGGCATAATTATTTTAAAATCTGGTTCTGAGAAGTCTAGTATTTAGGTTCCCTGTCGGAACGGTAGCTGGATAAAACACAGAATGCCTAGTTTGAATTTCAGATAAATATCAAATGGAATTTTAGGTCAGCAATGAATAACATTTTACTATAAATATGTCCCAAATATTGCAACAGGATATTCAGTGTTTATCTGAAATTCAAAGATAATAGAATGTCTTCTATTATATTTGCTATAAATGACAACTTTATCCATGAGTTTATATCTATTTATCCTTTTGATTTGTATTATATATTGTCATCTCTCTTCAAGTATATTGCTTTTATTTAAAAAAAAACATCATGTGCTACACATTATGTCAACAAAACTGTGGAAATAGCATGGTCTTATATGAAGTTATCCACTTTCAAAATAATATCGTTTTGTTTCTGCCAGGCACTTTGAGATGCTAGCAGGCCAGGATCAATTCAATCAGATTTTAAGGATTGAGTAGATTTAAATCTGAGCCTCAGTTCTTGTGAGTTGCATCTGCTTATTGGTCATACTTATCTCAAATCAAGATGAGTTCACCAGGTTACCATCTCTGAACTCCAGTTTCTGCCCGTAGCATAGCAAGACTGATAAACATGTTCTTTAGCCTCTCAGCTTCTTTGATCCTTCCTCTTGAGTCAGAAAATACTTAAAAGAACCCTTAAACTTGCCTCTCCATAGGCTTTCATTCACCCATAGATCCTGGCTAGTTGTTCTTCACAATCTTATTATTTCTTTCATGCCTTCGAATAGTTGTCAGTGTCTAGATTTTCTAGTAGTTCTCATCAGGAAGTTTAGTGTAAATCAGTCTTCCTTTACTGAAACAAAGCCCTGATTGTTACTATTAAATACTTCTTAAGGATGAGAGACAAAATTGTATGAAATGTAAAGGGGAATATAGGCAAAGGCGTTGTTCCTTTATTGACTATCTTAAAATACATCATCAGGAAAGAGAAGGTGTCTGATTTAACATTACATGTTCCCTTCTCTCTTATCCAGTCTGGAAGGACAGTGGTGAATATCAAACAAATCCTATTTATATACAAGTTTCAGGCTTCAGAGGCACCCATTATGGTAGTTTTCTCTCTATATATATATTGTCTTTTTAGGGCTGTACCCACAGCATATGGAGATTCCCAGGCTAGGGATCAAATTGGAGCTGTAGCGCCAGCCTACACCACAGCTCACAGCAACGCCAGATCCTTAACCCACTGAGCGAGGTCAAGGATCAAACCTGCATCCTCATGGTTACTTGTTCAGATTCGTTTCCACTGAGCCACAACAGGAACTCCAAGATTTTGTTTTTTACCCTTTATAATTTCTCAGTCATTAACTTGGGATATTTTAAGTATCTCCCAAAAAGGCAGGGCATTTGTTAATGTTTTAGGTGGTTTGTTACTGAGGAGGCAATGTTTATCAAGATTTTGTTTAATTCTCTTGAACCTGGTTGAGTGCATTTTCTTTATTACAACAGTAATTGATTGCATTTACTACAAATGGTTGTTTCTCATTGCTTATGAATTTCCAATTTTACTTTCATTAATATGCTGTGAGCATAAGTTTTTCTTTTATTTATTATGTTTTTTTAGCTTTTTATATAGGTTTTCTATGTATTCACTTGTATTCTGAGTGAAGTTTTAGTCTCATTGAAGAAAACAGAGCAAATTTTACCTCCATATTTTAACTTCAAGACAGTGAGTGTGTTGAAATGATCTAAGCATGTTCATATTCATCTTAAATATAAACCTGAAACTTAGGATGCTTCTATTCTTAAAAATAATTTATCCATGAACTGAAGCAATGCTATGTGTCCATGTATCAAAATAAAGCAATAAAAAACGAATAAAGCCATGCTTCATTAATCTGACAAAAGAGTTGTCAAATATCTTTCATCAAAATGTAAAAATTTTCTCTTAAACCAATAATTTAATTGAAATGTTTACTATATAAAACTTATATCACCATCTTCAAAGAGAACAAAGTGTTAACATTTGAGTTCTTCAAATAAAAATGTGAACAGATTATATTATCATTTGAAAGCAGTATAATATTTGCATGCAAAGGAAAAAGCACTGAGATTTGAATGCAAAATTCATATTGTAGCTTCTAGCTAATGACAAGGATAGTAACCTCAAAGAAGTAGAAAATTCCAGAAATAAACACAATAAAAAATAAAAACAATCAAAATGCCTATCATACCCTAAGGCTTTAGGATAAGAAATAATACCATTTGTCTGTCTGGCAGGAGGTATGTTACTGATAATAAGTTTTAGATGCTGAGAGCAAGATGATTATTTATCAAAAAAAATAGATTTGTTTTTCAAGCTCCATTGGTAGAAATAACTAAACTTTTAGTTGGGAAGATACAAGAAATTATGTCTCATAAATTAAATGCTTTCAAACAAATGCAAGTAAATAAGAGGGGATCAATTAAAACCCAAACATTCCAGATCTTTCTTGACTTATGTCCATAGTAAATTTCCATTTCCTATAATAGTCATTGTTCGGGTAGTGATTTTAAAGGGAACTTTTTGGAATCAAATTTATTAGGTTCCAACAGTGATTCTACCTGTTACCAAGTATGTGTTCCTGGGCTATGTACTTAATATCTCGGAACCCCAGTTATCCCATCTATTAAATGAAGTGGTTTTGAGAATTGTAAAGCATATTAAATGTAAAGGACTCCAGAGATCAGCTGGCGTATAATCATACTTAATTACTAGGGTGATTTAGAATAACTGCTACTAAAGCAATGTCTATGAAACGCTAATCATCAAACTAGTATGGAATTCAGTCTTTTTCCATGATTTCATTCTAGATATAATTCCGAGGGATTTATACTTGCCCTTTTTTTTTGTCTTTTTTTGCCTTTTTTAAGGCCTCTCCTGTGGCATTTGGAGGTTCCCAGGCTAGGGGTCTAATCGGAGCTGTGGCTGCCGGCCTACACCAGAGCCACAGCAACGCCGGATCCTTAACCCACTGAGCAAGGTGAGGGATCGAACCCAAAACCTCATGGTTCCTAGTTGGATTTGTTAACCACTGAGCCATGACAGGAACTCCTACTTGTCCTTGAATCAGTCCTTCCTCTGTTCACCTGAGATAACCTGCTGTGAAATCACATGTCCTGATTAGGCTGGTTTCATTTCCTATCACCGTTCTGGCCTCACTCTCAGGGCAAACCAAGAAAGCCATTATGCTTGAAAGCCCATCCTGGTTTCATGTGCTTAAATTTATGCAGAATAAGATGGCTCCTTTTGCTGTGAGGAATTATGTTCTTTTCAGTATAATGCTCAGTGAGGGTCATGTCTCTTGTGATATAACTTTCATAATTAACCTCCTTCAAGTCCTCACTGTGGCACTAATACTCTGGTGGGGATTTTTCTTCTCTTTTGTTTGGAGGACAGGGAGCTCTTTCTGCATTAGCTGCATGCTGATCAGAGAATCAACACTTGATTGAAATTGATTACCTGCAGAGACCCATTTTCCATAGGGTGCATTTTCCCTTGGGAACTACTCTTATTCTTCATTCCTTTGTATGTCTGACTGAGAATATGTCAGATGAGTTTAAGTAAGTAAGTGTTTCAATGTCAATTTATTTTGCTCTACAGTTAGTCCTCTAATAGGGGGAAAAGGTATCCTATCACATAGCTTCCATGTCCCAAATCCCAGTGGTTGTATTTGGGGAGGGAAGGCTTCTGAGCAGGACAGTTACCTTGTCCCACTCAAGTACAGGCTCTTGACAAGCCAAAGTGTCTTGTTAAGTAAGTACATGTACATGCATTTTATAGAGTTGACCATTAATACATTTTAATACAGAAATAATAAAAATAATATTCTTTCGGGCATAATATATATTTTTTCAAGTTTTCAAACAAAACCTCATCCTGGCTTATTTGGGAATCTCTTATGAGATGATATTGTACTTATAAATGTTATAAAACTTGACTATGGAGAAATTTGTAGGTTTTTGTAAGCATAGTTGAAAGGGATTTTGCTTCTTTATGCAGTTTTACACATTTCACAATGCAACTAAGACTTCATTCCACCTTTTAGTATTAAAAGCCACATATTAGCAACATGATACACAGAATCACAGTGGGTAAGTTGTCACATTAAATACCGAAGTATTTTGCTCAAAATTGTTGAAGCAAATGACATCACTCAGCCAAATCTTCAAGTTAGAACTGGTAAAGTCAAGACTTCTAGGAGTACAAGCCAGGCAAAACAATTCATCGTTTTTAATGGTCTCTTAAGATAGATTACACAGTAATCAATAGTGATAGTTCCTGAGAAGAATGATGCAATGGAGAAACTTTTTACATGTTCATTGACTCAGGTAGCAGAACTTCATTTTTATTATCTCACCTAAAGATCCAACATGACATCCAGGAATCAAGACCACCCAGTCATTGACAAAGGGCTTCATAAAACTGAACCAAGAGAATACTAACTACATAGAAATCTGCTCATGATGAGCCATATTGACTCCTTTTAAAATAGAAGCTGATTGCTTCTGACACAGTGAGGAGTTCAGGCATTTTATCATTATTGTTTTATGCTACTAAGCTCTCATTACATCATCAAAAAAGAAAGTCAACGCTGACTTTACCAATATGGTTCAAGAAAGAAATAAAAAATAATTATACCTATCATTCCTCATCTGAAACAGAATTGCTGAATGGAATAGACTATGCAAAGGACCCTCAGGCTTTGTAACAATATAGATTTAAGAAGGATAATAGTAGAAAAAAATGAAGTGAGGGAGAGAATATGTAACAGTAGTTATTGTACCTTGGCCTTGGATAGCAGAGATCAGCAGCGTAGGAAGGATCCCGAAGGGGTCTTCTCACCCTAGACTTGTTGATATTGCTAAGAACATTGATATCACTTTAAGAATAGAGAGCGAAATTAGAAGCAACTGAAATATGGATAGAAGATGGTAAGTGAACTTCTAGTTTATGTTTGTTTATAGGCTATGGAGTATTGCGAAGAGAGATCTGGGCTTAAAAGATGAAATATAGATTCCAGTAGCAGCTGTCCAGCCTCATGGATATATTGCTCTGAGACTCAGTTTTATCACAAACAAAAGCCAGTGATTTTATCTGGTCTCTTTGCTGTAGGAAAATCCCTAGGCATCAAGTAAAATAATTAATGTGAACATAATGTAAAAAATATGACATTCTGGAGTTCCTGTTGTGGCTCAGTGAGTTAAGAACCTGACATGGCCTCTGTGAGGATAGAGTTCAATACCTGGCCTTGCTCAGTGGGTTAAGGATCTGGTTTTGTGGCAAGCTGTGGCATAGGGTGCAAATGCAGCTTGGATCCTGCATTGCTGTGGCTATGGTGTAGACTAGCAGCTGCAGCTCTGATTCAACACACAGCCTGGGAACTTCCATATGCTGCGTATTGGCAGAAAGAAAGAGAGAGAGAAAGAAAGGAAGGAAGGAAGGGAAAGAAATTCTATGAAAGTAGGTATCACTCATGTTCATCTCAGTCTGTGCTTATTTCTTCATCACTATAGACTCCACTGCGGTACTTTTCAGGCTTTTTCTCTCCTCTTTTACTGGTGCGACTCTTCCTTCCCTGCTCACTCCCTTTTCTTCCTAAATCATCAGGTAGCCAGTCCCTGTTTAGTTTGGGCCATTGGTAGGATTGATCTGAACACTACAGCTGAGGCTACTATTTCAGTAACTTTCTCCTGGAATTCAGTGGAAAAAATAAAAATAAAAATAAAAAGACTAGCCAACTATTTATGGCTGTGTTCTTAAAGGCAGAGAATGTTAGAAAACCAATCCAAACCCTCCATTTCTCACTTGTATGAGTCTTGATATTTGATGCTCACCTGCACAGGGTGTCCCGTGCAGTATGTTTATTTTACCAGTAAGCTGTTTGTGCAGTAGAACCAATTTCTGAAAATAGAACCTTTTCCTCTTTTCCCCAGGCATTGTTTCAAGAAGAATAAGAATAAAAATGACTTTTCAAATTAAATTCCTTGGAGAGATCAGCAATTCTGGCAACAGGAGTCAAAGTCACATCAGTCCCTGATTTTTTTTTTTTTTTTTTTTGCTTTTTAGGGGTTCATCCATGGCAGATGGAAGTTCCCAGGCTGGGGGTCAAATCGGAGCTACAGCTGCCATCCTATGCCACAGCAATGCGGGATTGGAGCCACGTCTGTGGCCTACACCACAGCTCACGGCAACACCTGATCCTTAACCCACTGAGCAAGGCCAGGGATTGAACCCTCAACCTCATGGTTCCTCGTCAGATGTGTTTCTACTGCGCTACAATGGGAACTCCAGTCACTGATGCTTTAAGTGACTTTACTTGAACAGGGATAAACAACTCTGCTGAATATCTATCCTGTGTTCTCTGTCCAGTACCTCTTCTTTTTCATGATCTTTTCCCCTTGATATCTATGAGTTTTCACATGGTCATGACTCAGAAGCTGATAGGAAGATAGGAAATGATAGACAATGTCAGGATTCAAGTGCTGTGATCCCTGACAATGACTTGGAAGGAATGTACATAGTTCCTATTTCTTGACTCAAAGTTTACAAAGAGTTAAAAAAAAAAGCTTAAAAATTGGAAGAGAGGCAGTCTATAGAGACATTTAGCAGTTTTAGCAGAACATGAAGTTTACCTTAAAAACAAGTAGTGATAATTGGTTAATTAGAAGTAGAAGATTGGCTAGATATTAAGAGATTTCTGGGAAGAAAGCATGAACATAAAGGAATAAAAGCTGAGCTATAAAGATAATTCTCTTTTTTTAATGTCTCCAATTCAAAAAAATATTGGTGATCTTTTAGATTTTAGGAAATGATGCCATGTAGAGAATAGTCGAAGTAATTAAAAGAGGATCATTACAGAGTAGCATGAGTAGTTTGCGTTATTCACTGATGATCCACCAATTTAAAAAATGCTGAATAGAAAAGAGATTTAAGTGTTTACATTCTCTAAGCTGGTATGATTAATAGCTCAAAATTCTATGTATTTAAATAGGTGCAGTAATCAGCATTAAGGAGGTGAACTGCTTCATGATTTGGGAGGCTTTATCTCTTTACAAGGAAGAGTTGATCCATATATCTTAAAATTTTATTACTCACTTATCGTTAATTTTTAATTTCTAACTTGGAAACAGACAAATTAACCCTTTTTAGTGGACATTTGTGTGTTTTGATGACTGCATAGAGTCATGTTAGCCCAATCATAATCAGGATACAGAGAAGTGCCATTATTCCAAATAAAGTCCCTCATATTGTCCCTTTGTAGTCAAACTACCCTCCCCCCAACTTTAAACCTTGTCAACTGCTGAAATGTTCTCTGTCCTTATGATTTCGCCTTTGCTGTGTTATATAAACATAGTCATATGGTATATAAGCTTTTGAATTTGGATTCTTGCACTTTGAATAGTGAGTTTGAGATTTACTTATATTCCTGTGTGTACCAATAGCTATTTCCCTTCTATTACTGAGTAGTATCCCATTGCATAGATGCTTCAGCTATTTGGTTATTCATTTCCCAGTTGAGAAACATTTGGACCATTTTTAGTTTTTGCATTTTCAGTTAAAGCTGCTGAAACATTCACATGTAGGTTTCCATGGTGAGGAGGTATAAGCAGAGGCTCTCACTCAACCCAGGCTAGTTTACTTACTGCTGTTGAAAAATATTTGACAGGCTAGTAGTAGAATGCAAAGCTGGTCCCTTATATGTCACCATCTCTTGAAGACATTGATCAACCACTTAACTACATTAAATTATCTGCTTTTCCTGATTCAGGAATTCATCCTCACATGAATTCTACATATATTCTGGATGTAGATCTATCTTTTTGCGTATGAGGTCTTAGCCAGTACTATTTTCTGAGAGCCTACCAAATTTTTGATCAGCTGTCATGGGATCCCATAATATTACCCTGGACCCATGCTATATACTCTACTTAAAAGGAGGTGCAGCAGTGGAGATGTGACCACAAAATTAACTGGACCTATTCCATGCTACAGCATTCAGAAACTGCCAGTCTGGAAAGGATAATGAAATGGCCAAACAGGCTACCAACTTGGTGATGAAACTTTGCAGTGATGGAGTGTCATCATCCACAATGTGTTTACACGCTAGATAAACGATCATTGTTTTGTTTAGTTGATTCTATATGATTTATGGACTTAGGGGTAGAATACTTGGAGATGAGAACTTAGAGGAATAAGAATACATCGCTCTGCTTACTATCACTCCCAGAGGCTTACTGGGGTAAATTTATGTTACTCTGGACTCTGCAGGTTTAAAAGACTTGCAGAGAAAAAAATGCTTTCAATAGAGGACATAGAAAGTCTCATTACATTTCAGGCTCTGTCAGATACAGACTAGTTTTTCATATTTGTTTTATCCTTCTGCTCTGATCTCTGTTTACTTGATTCCTGGACTAGTTATAATGAGGGGTAGGGGATGGGGTGTGGTTATTTTTCTTTTATTCCTGAGACAGTGTTTTCTGACAGAGAAGATTTCGGAAGAATTTTGGAGTTCGTAGGTGTTACTAGTTACCTAGTCTAAGTGTCATCTTTATGAACTTTGAGATTGTATTTTTTTCCTTTGTAGGTGACCTACTGCATGTACATGACATGGTCACATTATCATTCTATTGCCATTGTAACTCAGCAACTTTAAACCAACATCTTGTCTTTCTTCAAGTTACAATTACTGATATAATTTTGGCTACAAATGAAGATATAGTCTTGCAGAATGATCATACAAAGATTTTCTTTGTGTGTGTGTGTATATTTGAATACTTCAAGGAAATATTGTAGAGACTAAACTTGTTTTTCTCTAGCTTTCTGATGCTAGCTCAGTCCATAGCTTTATCAATATGTAGTAACATTTTCTCAGTGGATGCATGACCTCAGATGTCCCAAGGCAAAAATAGGTGTCTTTTTTCATATACTTCCCAATTCCATAATATGAAAGAATGTCACTGCCATTTGCATCAACTCAGATAACCAATTTCAGGTATCTGATACTTCGCTGAAGTTTTCTGATAACAGTTTCTGTAAGAGTTGGTGCACTTGGATTTAAAACATTCGAGGGAGTTCCTGTTGTGGTTTAGCGAGTCAAGAACCCTGCTAGTATCCATGAGAATGCGGGTTCAATCTCTGACCTCGCTCAGTGGGTTAAAGAGCCTGCATTGCTATGGCTGTGGTGTAGGCCGGCAGTTCCAGCTCCGATTTAACTCCTCGCCTGGGAACTTTCAAAAGCCGCAGGTGTGGCCTTGAAAAGCAAGCAAGCAAGCAAACAAACAAATTTAGAAGTCAACCTTAGCTATTTAAACAAATAGGTCTGAAAAGACCCTAAATAGATTACAAGATTGTGGTAAAAATTTATAAGACAGCTTCAGAGAGAGCACAAATAGCATATTTCTAGGATTTCTGAACTGGAAGCCTAAGGGCATCTCTAGAGCACTGTCAGCAATGAACCCTCTCCTACAAAGTTCTGTCCTTCTTGGTTTTTGCTATCAATTAAAATTCCTGCTGGGAAGGGGAGTGCTATACTGGCCTTCATGGTGGTTAGAGTTTATAGAACCTCCTAGGGGATTTTTAATGTTTTAAATAAGAAGCCTTAAGCAATTTTAAAGGTCATGTATCCAGCGGAGGAAAAGATTTGATGATATACATAACAGAGGAGTTAATTGAAGGGGTAGTTTCAGTTCATGGATAATACACCCTACAACTAGGATCAAACCCTTTATTTATAAGACTTATTGCAGTTTAGTATCTCTGCCTCCTAAGTGCTACAAAATATATTTTCTCTAATTCAATTTATTTAATGGCAAAACATTTTTGGACTTTTAAAAACTGAATTAGGGGTTCCCACTGTGGCTCAGCAGAAACGAATCCAACTATTAACCATGAGGCGGTGGGTTCGATCCCTGGCCTCACTAAGGGGGTTAAGCAAGGATCCAGCATTGCCTTGAGATGTGGTGTAGGTCGCAGCCATGGCTCAGATCCTGTGTTGCTCTGACTGTAGCTCCGATTCGACCCATAGCCTGGGAACATCCATATTCCTCAGGTGTGGTCATAAAAAGCAAACTAAATAAGCAAATAAATTAAAAAAAACTGAATTAACAAAATATTAGTTACATAATTATTAAAAGATGTGAATCAATGTGTTAGCCAGTTAATGCATATTGCTGATTATGTCGATGTTGTGCATAAAAATTTTGAGACTTTCATTCCATGCCCCTTAGCTCAATGATGTTTACTTCTTTGATTTTCTATTTTGAAAAGTTTAGTTCAACCATTGATCGTCAGTATTAATCTTTAGCAAATTACTCTCTAAAAGTAGACAGCCACATCTGGATAATATGGATGACAATGGCACTGGCTCATGAATTTTGGAGGAATGAATAAATAGTTTTAAATCAGGTTGGTGCACTTCTTAACTGAGTGTGCACTGGCAAATTATTTAAACTCTTTGAGCCACACATTCCTTATTTATATACTGAAAATCTCAATAGTGATTAAAAAATATTTCAAGGGAAATGCTTAGATTAGTGCAGTGTCTGTTACAGTAATTGTTATTACTTTGCCAGAATCTATTTGGTTGGGCAAATCCAGATTCCACTTTTTCTTATAGTGAGAAAAGTTGTCAAAACGGTAAACATGCCAAAGTGGGATGTTAAGTCAACTTTTCAAAACAGGTGTTTCCTCAAATGTGCTCTATAGACATTAGAGTTATTCAGGTTCTGAAAATTGATAACCTGAATCTAATCATTGTCACAGGGAATCATTTATAATTTGTCAGCATTCACTTAAATTGAGATTCAATCTCCTCCATTTAGCTGGCTATTCAGATCCATGTCCTCCAAAGGATATGAAGAGCCAATGCCTTACCATAGGAAAATAGTGGCAATAGTAATAATAAAAGTGATGAGATGAAAATAGTGTCAGTTCTATCATTCCTGGCCTCAATTAGTTCTTATGAGATACTGCATAAAGAAGATAATTAAATAATAGTTTAAATCCTATAAAAGTAGAATTAGGCTTAAAGTTAAAAACAAGTGCTCTCCAGCATCAGTTGCCCTGTGTGTTTTTAAAGCTTCACATCCCCTTTAAATGGGACCACGGCTATGACATTTTACAACTTCTGAGCCAGAGGTGTACAATTAATGCAAATTAAATTTTGTTTGCATTCAGTGTTGACTCTTTTCTTCTCATTTACCATGACTTTCCCTTATTAGTATCCTTAGGCTCTTTGTGTTTCAAAATAACAACTACAAAAATAGAGATTTACATATACTTTCTTTGATCTTTGTAAGAACATCCATAACCCTAAATATTGCTTCTACTGTGGGGGAAAAAAAAAAAAAGGACTAAAGTCTTAGGTAATGGGGTTAGAAAAGCCACTCCGAAAACTGCATATAAAAATTTTATGAGATAATATTTGCCTCAACATTGAACTTGGAAAAAAAGAGAAGAAAAAGAAAGATCAAGTGTAAGAGAGAAAATAAGTTACAAATTTTGTATGGTATTTGTATAAAGATGACAGAGGTTATTTATTAGTAGATTTGTTGTTTTTTGGCAAGTCCTAAAAGTAGTAAATTAGCATTTTGTCTCATCTCCCTTGATTCCTCCTTAGTGTAGTGACCTTGAATGGTGTTGAAACAAGGTATCTGGCTCTGTTCGACCTGGCTAAGATATGCGGTATTCTTAAAGGTCGCTCTAACCCTACACTCTTATATTCTAATTTGTGCTATAAATTAAACTCCCCAAATTGGGTAAAATGCAATGTTTCAAAAGTTGTTATCTAAAACCCCTTCCAATGGTCTGATTAAAAAAAAAAAAAAAAAAACAGCAACAGGAAAACAATGCCTTTATTCTTTTAAGGGAAAGAGTTAAGCTTTATATACATATGGAACTGAATTTCAGAAAAAAATAGATAGCTTACCCAACCAGCTCTAACAGTCAGCTGCCACCAAAACAGAAGCAGATTTCAAAACATCTGAGCCTGTTCTGAAGCATAGGGTGCTAACACTATTCCGTGCTACTCTTCTTGCTCACAAGGCTCAGTCTGCAGTTTTCTCTGATTGCCGTTTCTAAGGAATCTTGCCCTCATCAGAGGGCCTGTAGCATTTTTTAAAAATCTGTTCCACAACTCTACTTCATGGATCTGTTCATGAAGATCAATAAGGACCATTCTCTCCTGAAACACAGAAAAAGGAAAGGAAGTTTAAAGCCACAATAATATTCTTTTTATTTTACACAAGATTACAAAATGGTTTAGGTAGGTAAATGGATAGCTTGTTTTATTCCACATTGATAGGCAAATACTTCTCCTTCACAGAAAATATTTAGATAGATAGAGATATGTATATATTTGGATTTTGATGGCAAAGAGTTGTCAGCCGCTGGTCTGAGAGGTCTACTTGCTAACTGAAGCCTTCTGTACTTTTAGGTCTTCCCTGCTAGCCATCTCACTCCTCCTAAATTTACTACTGCTTTGGTGAGGCAACTGTAAATCATAGGACATAATGATGTATTTTCCTATTTCTGAGCTTCCTTGTATTTTCTTACTATTTGATAACAATAATAAATGCCTGGAGTGATGACATGGTAAACTATTATAAATATCTGGAAATCAAGTCAATGTAACTATAGTGTTTATGAAGAGATAACATGAGAAAAGATTTATCTTGTTGAATTTTAATATTCAGAACATCTACTGAGATAATTCTGAGCTCAGTAGGAGCTCAGAATGTTTGTGGTAAATTGTTTACTGTGAATTGTGCATTAATAGTCACAATGTTTGTTGAAATTATGTGAAGATTCCCTGTATAACTTTTTTTTTTTTTTTTTACTTGGAAACTTATACAAATGATTCTTGGCTTGTTTGGAGATTGAAATTATTTAATAGTTTTTCAGTTCTTGGATCCTTTGTGGGAAATTACTCAACACAGATGATAACTCCTAGATTCGGATAAACAAATAAGAATATAGCCATCAGTTACCAAATTTGATCTGATGCTGGTGTACGTATTAATTAGTGTTAAAATATGGTAAAAAAAATTTAAAGTTTAAGAAAAAAGTTATTTTATAAAAAGAAACGTTAAAGAGAAAACTTACTTGCAAACATTTTCTGAATCAAGACACTTTGTTTTCCATCTACTCAAGAGATGACCGAGGGCACTGAATTACAAATAAACTTTGACATTAAACTGACTCATAATGGCACTTATATGTGTTTAATAGAATTAGTATTTTCCCAAATTTCTAACCTCGTGCTTTAAATTTTTCTAAGACCCTTGTCATTATAACTAAAAATAGTTTGGGTGTTAGTAAAGGGGAGGTAGTTCTCTAATCATGATAAAGGGGGGGATATCTTAATCTAGTTCAGAAACTCTCCCCTGAGGATGGACTTGCTTAGAGAAGCCCATAGACATTAACAATGAAAGGTTAATGTCTATGGAGGGGGCAGACTTGCTTGGAGAAGCCCATAGACATTAACAATGAAAGACTAATGTCAAGTGGGGTTCCTTGGGGCTTAAACTGATGAGCCCTGAAGAGACACCAGAGTGACAGTCTTTGGGGTTGGACACATGGTCAGTATGTTGCAGAACACTCTTTGTAGTTGATAGATAAATTTTTATGCATATCTGGCTTTGGGCATTGCCGGTAGGTTAATCACATCAGTTTTAAGTCATAAATGTTTAAATGATTAAGAAATGAGGGCAACGCTTTATTTTTTACTTCTGAACATCTGAAGCATCATTGTATTTTTCAATTACACATTTAAAAAAAATTGAAAAGTAACACATACATATATATCTTAAATATAACTGAGCACAGGGGTCAATAATCTTACGAAGGAACCACCTTTGCACTCATTTCCAGGCATAATCTCCCCACCCAGGGTAACAACTCTCCCAATAATAAAAATAAGTTTCACTTGCTTTCGAACTTAATTGAAATGGAATTATACATTATTACTATTTTATGTCTGAGGACTTGTGTTCATATATTTGTAAGATTTGTATAAGTTTTGTATGTAGTTTTTATTCGTCTGGTTACTTTACCTTATTGCTGTATTACAATGCTCCAACTTATTTTTCCCTTCTATGGTTCATGGACATTTAAGTTGTTTCCAGTTTAGGATGTTTGAGTATTATTCCGTGACCATAGAATGCATGTCGTTATTGAATATAGGCATGCATTTCTATTGGGAATGTAACTAGGGGCAGTTTTGCTGATTCCCAGCTGTCAGAATACTAAATTATAGTTAGATGAGGCCAAAGAGTTTTCTGAACTGGTAAACATAGGCCAATTTGTACTCCCACCAGCAATGTTCAAGATTTCTGTTGCTTTCTTTATTTTGTCTTTTTTCCTACATTTAATGGTATCTAATTATTTTATTTTGAATTTCTCTGATGACAAACATAGACACCTTTTCATCTGGAACCATCCCTGTTTTTAGTATATAATAGAATAAAATTTTTTTTTTGTCTTTTTATGGCCACACCCACAGCATATGGAGGTTCCCAGGCTAGGGGTTGAATCTGAGCTACAGCTGCTGGCCTACGCCACAGCCACAGTAACACAGGATCTGAGTGGAGTCTGTGACCTACACCACAGCAATGGACTGAGTGGAGTCTGTGACCTACACCACAGCAATGCCAGATCCTTAAGCCGCCACGCAAGGCCAGAGATCAAACCCGCAACTTTGTGGCTCCTAGTCAGGTTTGCTACCATTGAGCCACAATGGGAACTCCCTAAAATAATTTTTATTTGGCAAAATTTTTCTAGTTATGTTGTTTTAAAATGTAAAGGAAGAGTTATTTTGAATGTCCTTAACATAGCTATGGTCAATTCATTCACACCATCTTTATTTTGTTTTCATTAAGAGGAAAAAGTTTCTCTTTCAGTTTGTAGTTTATGTTTTTAGAACCTTTAAAGTTACTTTTCTTCATATGTTATACAAAAGTTCAATTCAATATTATGGCTATGAAATATGTGTATGTTATACTCAAATGTAATGTTACAAAACAGAGTATGTGTGTGTATATATATATATATATATATATATACATATATATATACATATATACACACGATTGTACACTTATAATTTACCATTTTCGTAACAATTTAAATAAATGTGTTGTCTTATCATCATATTTTGACATGGTTGATAGCATTTTTTTCAGCCAGTAAAATGTCCCTTGGAAATAGCGGGAAAACCAATGGGAAACTAGGGGGTAAAAATATGTAGATGAAAAACAGGCTTAAGATATAAATATTTTTGGCAGTTTTTCCAGTTGGATAGATATAAGGATTTATCATTAGTTGGGCATCACCCCATAAATACTATTTTATGTAGGCTGAATTAATTAATTTATGACTTTTTAAAAACTGTTCTTCATAATCCATAGATTTTCAGAAAGACCATTAACAAATGTTGCCTCCAGTGTGAACAAGATCATCATTCTTGAGATTTAAATATTTTCTATATAAGAAAAGATTTTCTATAAGAAAAGCCTGAGAAAAGTGTTAAACATTGCATTTAATTGCTTGTTATTATAAGATTCTATATTCTCTTGGCTAGGTTAGAATTATATCACTTGTATCTGACAAACGTGTATTTATCTTAAATCTCAAAATAATTGTTGCACATCTTCTGACTTCAAAAATAGACTGGTGCATATTCTGTCTTATAAAATGAATGTCATTATGCAATATCTGCAACCATTTATTGTTCATTTAATTTCTGGTTTGTCAAAATACTTCATATAGGTTTATTATTTTGTGATTCTTATTTTATTCTGGGTGAATATTCCCATTAAATATTTACAAACTGCAATTTTGTTCTATTTTATGTATACTCAAAGTCATGAATTTTTCTTTATATTTAAATTTAAGATATCCTTGCCAGCAAATTACAAGCAATATTCTTGCTGGAAGTTTGGCGATTAGCTAATTGTTTAGAATATATATTATCTGTAAAATAAAAATTTTAAATAGTAAAACATATGCTTCTTCTCAATGATGATTGTTTTTATTGTTGTTAAAATTTTGTTTAAAATTCATTTTAAAGAGATTTTATTTTCTACAACTTTTTCTGTAATCAGAGCATGTTAAATTCACTTAATATCCTTAAGAAATTGGTTTATGTCTGCAGAACTATACTAATAGATATTGAGACCCTGTTTGAGATTCCTAACTTTTATCAGCAGCAAATATGATAGAGAACAGAGGAAATAATAAATTATTTGCAAAGTGCAAGGAAACATTAAATTAGAACTTTTAAAGGATATCATCACCATTATTGCAGCTTGGATAATTCTGATAATATATATTAGCATTGGAATGGCAAATAACATTTTACTTTTATCCATTGAATTAAAGAATGAATGCATTCACAATGTTAAAATATTCTTTGCTATTGCTATATTTACTATAAAAGGAAACATTGATCAATACTGACTCATAATCAGAAATAAATTAGGATAGGCTTACCGGAAATTAAGAAGCGAAGTCAGTTTTATTTTATATTTAGATTCTCTCTTATTTTTTTACTCTTTGTTCACCATTTTTAGGAAACCTTGCCTGTAGAGAAAATCTGAGTGTATTAGCTTCAGGTAAATGCTTATATTCTTTTAGCTTCATGTCTTTGAGTATAATAGGAAAAGATGTGTAACAGCAATGAATATAAATAATTGAACCAGTGTACATTTTTTGAGCAAAAACAAACCCATGCATATGCATTGGAATGTGAAAATACCTAGCAAAATTATTAGTCAATTTGTGTTTAAATAAATTATAAATTCATAATTTGATGACAGAAGAGTTCCACCATGGTGCAACCCAATCGGCAGTGTCTCTTAGGCACTAGGACACAGGTTCAATCCTCAATCCAGCACAGTGGGTTAAGGATCTAGCACTGCTGCAGCTGTAACACAGGTCACAACTGTGGCTTGGATCTGATCCCTGGCTTGGGAATTCCATATGCCAGAAAGGGAAAAAAAAGTTGATGAAAGAGGTGCTCTAGGAGGTACTTTGTAAAGAGTAAATATTGTCACTGGAAAGTTATAGCTACAGTGATCCAGAATTCCAGAATGCTAAAACAGAATGAGCTACTACAAAAATGTGTCATTCTCACTCTAAATTTTAAGATTTTTTAATATAATAAATAATCCACAAAGACATGCTCCATGCAAATTTTCTTTAAAATTCAGAGGTACATAAAACAAAAATTGATAGTGCCACTTCAACCATGCCCCAAGCTCCAAGTCCCTCTCTGTATATCGCTGTTTGGAATGTCTTCTCTAACATTTTTTGCTTTATGTACTAACGTATAATGCAGATAACTATAATACACATATATGTATATGTTTGTTTTATATGCATATAGTACACATAAATACATATTATCTATTATATTTCTTTATATAAACATACAGAGTATATCAATTTATATATGTATATATAAATGCATATATAATAAATATAAATAATATGTAAACATATATGTGAATATTCTTTGAGCTAAGAAATAATTTTAAAATGTGAGAGGTTGCATACAGAGAACACAGAAGTTATTCTGATTAATAGAATGAAATATACTTATTCTCTAAGACTTGTAAAAATTAAAAGGGTTAGCAAAAGAAAATAACTCTTTAGAAATGCAAATAAGATGGAATTTCAATATCTCATTTATAGAAAGATACAATAAGGTGAAATTTGTGCAAATATATTTGAAAATTAAAATTTGCTATGCAAGTTTAAGTTCTTATTAATTCTACAGTAATTCAAAGATCAGTAATGTCTAAATATACTTTCTAATGTATATTTCAAAATTCAGTTAGAATTGCAGCTGTTGATGTTATAAACCAGGGCACAAGGATCACCCATTTGACTATTTGTCCAGACAGTTCGCTGTTCCACAGTTCCATGATATTTTCTTTGTTTCAAAGCTCCTTTAAAAAAATAGCAGGTTTGGGAGGTCTCTTGTGGTGCAATGGTTTAAGGATCCAATGTTGCCACTCCAGGGGCTTGGGTTGCTGCTGTGATGCCGGTTCAACCCTGGCCTGGGGAACTTCCACATGCTGCAGGCATGCCCCCCGCCAAGAAAAGAGTAAAAATATAGTAGCTTTGCCTGAAATCATTTTGATATTTGTTAGAATGTACTGGAAAAAAAACCCCCAACTTTAGAAATCTGAAAACCACCCAATTATACCAGGATAACAAAGCTGACTTAAAAGCATTACACCCTAAGATCTTGTATTTTAAAATTAAAAGAAACTGAGCTTTGAATGCATCAAAGTACCTATTTGCATAAAATAGATATTTTGCTTATATTTGGGTTTTCCTTTAAAAATATTATTGTGGTACATGTGTGCATTTCAGCATAATAGGTTCAGTGAAAGAGTTCAAATCAATAGAGACTATTTTAAAGACATATTAAGTATACTGCCTTTAAATATATAGCACTTTGTGTAGGGGAGATTAATTTAAATATAATTATTTTTATTATACATAAGAGTCATTATTGTTGATATAATTTGATCAAGTCATGAGAGAGATAACTGATATCATCCTTGGGATAAATCTAAATCCTGTATTTTTCAGTATTCCCTGAATGCAACAGAATGAACCTGATAATATTTTAAGTTATATTTATTGTACAAATACCTGGTAATATTTCAAGTTATATTTGTTGTACAAATACTTAAAATGTTGATAATATTTTAATTTATATTTATTGTACACAATATACTTAGTGTATTATTATGTTTAGAAGTACATAGTAAAGATAAAACATTGAGCCAAATTTTTGTTAAATTAGAGATTAATTATAATTCAAAGCAAAACAGAGCTCTAACAAAAAGCTTTCAATACATAAAGAACATTGTTTGAACTCTGAATATTGGAGGGTCACCTAAAATATTACTAGGTATGTTTTATAACCATATTACAGTTACCTTTCATTTGCACTTGGAATAATACAAAGTCACAAGTTGGCATGAGTAGTCGCAAATAAAAGAGTGAGAATAATAGAAAATTTTGAAATTTTCATTTACATTATTCATTGACTACAGATGTAGCAATATGGCAGAATTTGAGATTTGCGATCGAAGTTATGTTTCCCACATTCATACACCAGCTATTTAAGAGGCATACCAGTTCTATTGTTAAAGGAAAATGAAAATGTACTGAATGTTCAAGGTTGGATGAGCCCTGCAATTTGTCCTAAAGCTTAAGAAATTCATTCACTGGAAGACAGTTATAAGAAGAAGAGTCTGACATTTTGCAAAAATCACACAATTCTTGTTGCTTCTAAGTTCATTTTTCTATATTAAGTTGGCCATAAAGTAGATCAAATGGTTATTTCATTTTCAGTTTTGTGATTTTTCAGATGATTTTATGGATGAATCATATATTTTTAAACAATGTTCACAGTTTTCCTAAGAGAAAAGAGGGAAGAACTTGGCAATTAATGCATATCGTCAAACCACATTACTCATTCTAGATCACCTTAGGTAGAATTTATAAGCTACCATGAAGGAGAAAAGAAAAAGAAACCATAATCCTTTTCTTCAAGGGGCTACTGTCTTAGTGAAATTAGCTCACTCTAGCTCTGTGCCACCTTCAGCTTCATACACATTTTTGAAATATAATAATCACTAGTAGTTTCAAGTTGGGATTATAAAAAAAAAGAAATGGCTCACAATTCCACCAAAGGTAATGTGTATTTATATTTCTTAAAAATATATTAATATGTACATGATAAATATGTCAAGGTAAGAAAAGTTATAAAATTATTAGCAAATCTTCCTTTTCTCAACCTCTATTCCCTTTGTTCATTCATAACTATTATTAAAAGTTGTATTTGTAATTCCAGAATACATATATACTAACATACATATATATTTATATACTGATATGTATTCTTTTAATTTACGCAAAATTAATTTAAAGACTGTTCCATATCGAACACATTTTGTACTAGTGTATGAAAATTTTAATTTAGCAGTTTGTGTGTTTTCCAGATTTACTATGATAAATGTCTTTGAATGTGGATCTTGGCTAGATCTTACTTAGCATTCTTTTAGTACAGATGTCAATTAGTTCTGAATTATCTAAGACTGAAACTGAGTAAAACTGATTTAAGCAAAAGAAGGATTTATTGAATAACCGAAAATTCAAGTGTTTTTGATTTTAGGCAGAGATCCATCAGGTATTTAAATGCACCATCAAGGAAGTCTGTCTCTTTATTTCTGGAGCAAGTTGTTGGCATGATGTTAGCACTGGCCCTGTGGCTCTTCTTAACTAGATATTTCTCATTGGAAAGAGAGATTATTCCCAAATAATTCAAGAAGGAAAATCACAGAAAGGATTATGATTGTCCTTGTGTCGTTTTCTGGCCTATTGTTGCTTCTCATGTCTGAGATGATGAGAGTAGGCTTCCATCACATGCCTGACCTGAGGTAGGACTGGCAGATAGGGTTAGGCCCATCTAAGCCGAAAGAGTTCTGCTCTTTTCTCAACAAGGAAAAAGATGCTAGGAAAGAAAACTCTACATACATCTAGCACAGCAGTTTTACATTCATTTTAAATGGTACACTTCATCAAGACAAAGTACTTTGCCCTTAAAAAGTATGTCTTTAAATCATGTCTAGTGATGACATGAGCCCATCTTTCTTTTAGTTAGTCATTTTCTGCTATTTCTCTTATAGTTGGGAAATAATTTTGCATCCTCAAATTTCCATAGAGGGAAGTAAAGCTCCACTTTACCTTTCCTCTATGCTTAATATCTTTGGTCTTATATTTTTCGCTTATACGTTTCCCTTTCTTTCAAGGAAGGGGAAAGTATAAGAGACACACCTCATTAAGATAGGATTCATTGACTCAAATTGTAGGATTGGTAGAAAAATAGTAAGCACGCTGTGTATAGCTCAGCCCCTTTGTTTTTCATAGGTACTTACACTTGCAAACTTTAGTTCTCTATTTTCCCTGTTTACCACATGGGTTCCTTAGTTTAGCATTTTTAAGGTAAATGTAAGGGAAAGATAATAGTGACCCATTGGACTTTATATTAAGCTGAACCCTTATATGCAACTTTTATCAGTAATAATGCTCATATTTGATCTCCATTTGTCTGAAGCCTGGGTCTCATTGCTGAATTTTGAATGAGGCCTTAAAATCCCAACATGTATTTTATTATCTTAAAACTTTGAGAATCACAGATTATAATCACAAATACTAGTTTGAGCACTGAAATAGTAGGTAGAAAATTTAAGAGTTTGGGCTAAGACCATACCCTTAGAGTAAGAAGATTTTTATTGAAATAATTCAATTTCTACAGTTGGCTATACCAGTCCCACTGGATCACAGCCTAGATCGCAGCTGGTGAAGGAATCCCAGTAATAGTCAGGCATCAAAATGAGATTCATCTAGCTAAGAGAGGGTATAATAAAGAAAAAAAAAAACTAGAAACATAATTTATTTGGATTTTCATTACCTTGTAGTTAAGAATTTTGGCTTTTGATTTCTTTACAATTTAAACGAGCAAGTTATCTGATTTATGGCCTTTAATTTCAACTGGAATACAGTAGAGTGAGGGAATAAATATTGGTTCAAATTTAGCATATTTTAATAATGCTGACATTTAACTATTTGGAGTAATTTTCTATTGGCATTTGGATTTATTGCATAACACCCACAAGCCATCTCAGAACATAAGGCTGGCTATATTTGATAGAAGACAAACTGGAATGTGACTATTTTTGCCTGGAATGCTTTTCAGTTTGAGGTTTAGGAGTAAAAGCTGAACTACTTATCAGTCATACTGAGAGTATTCCCAGTGGAGCTATGTAATAACATAGAAGAGCATCTCCACCATGGTGAAAATCTCACTTTCCTTATATTGCTCACCAGCCAGCCTTTTGCTGCCTCTAGGACCCATGGAGCCCAGTGAGTAAAGAAGGTAGTCCATGGGGAGAGTTGGGGGGAAGGAACACCTAAACCCATCTCCAGAGGGAAAATATGGGAGGGACATACCTGTCCTTGCTACCCCCACCCCATCTAGCCCTGCTTCCTCCCTAAAGAAGAGTAGTTCCTAAAGGAGGAATGAGTGATTGACCTGGGAAGACTGAAGCAAGGAAATGAGCAGGAATGTCTAATGTGGCTTTATCTCTTGATGCTGCTTTTCTGAAATTGCCCAATTCTTTTCTCATCACATGGCAAGCTCACTGAGGCAGCCTCCCTTCTCCACTGTTTGAGCTTCTTTGAAATCGGAGAGGAGAGTGTAAGAAGCATACTTGATTGTATATAAGAACTTGTTTAAAACATGAAGTAGTAAATCAATCCCAGGGATGTTTTGTTGTTAGTCCTTGAAATACACAGAATATAGCCAGGAAACCCACAACAAAGAAATCGTTGGATTTGGGACTGAGAGACAGCCCAAAAAGGCTACTCTTCAGTACTTTGTTTGATAGACTGTTTGAGACACCTCCTTGGCCATGTATGTATCTCTTGGCTCTAAAGAGTTTAGATAACAGGCTTCTGCTGTTGGTTTGTTTATTTGTTTTTACGTCTTTACATCAAAATGCATTTTTTTCCTCCTGTGGTCTGTTTTACTGGTAAACTTTGACCTTCATCTCTGCCATGTGTTCCCAGAAAATTAAAGCCTTTTCTATTTCATTCCACCATAGGTTTCTTCTAAATCACTGTTCCCACACATAACATGCTTTGCAATACCACCAGTTCCCTGTGTCCCTTTCTGAGTCTGCCAAAGTCCATGATTTATATAAATATCAAATATGTGGTTTAAATGTTTTGAATAAAACTCTCAGGCTTAACATTGGAACTTCACCACTGTAATTTTTGGAAATATTTCTTCATTTTACTATGACTGTCTCTCTCTCTAGCAATATATTTCCCATTAGCATCAGTGTATTTCCTCTAAAATAACAGACTGTGCAAAAGTAACCAAGAATAAATGAATATTCCAGTGCCTCCAGAGTAATTCACAGACTTGAACCAGAAGAAAACATGACTGGAAAGGAATGAAATGTCATAAATACAGTGCACTGATTTTAAATTACCACATAGGCAGGACTGAATCTATTCCTTTGTCTGTAGTATTTTCATTTCCAAATGTATCTCAATTGTTTTTCTTCTTTAGAAAAAGACATATTAATACCATAATGAATAAGTCCAGGCAGACCAGCAGAAATCACAACCACATGACCAAATTTTATCTCTGATATAAATTTCCCTTTGTTCTTTTGCCCAGACTTCCTAGAATCCTGTAAAAGTCAGTATGGCCCCAAACCTGATCACTTGTCTAGTTCTTACAAACCATTTCCTTAAAAGAGTGAAAATTATCAGACAGCTGCAGCAGTTCAGCTTACAGGGAAAATGTAGAATGTCATTTTCAAGGTAAGTATGCAGCTGTCTTCCTGTCACTTAAGGTTTTTTAAGACAAATCTAATTAAATGTCTACCTAAAAAGGCTGACAGAATAGTTCTTAGCATACTAATGAAATTTGTCATAAGGCAGCACAACCACAATTCTGCTTCCATATTTTGCCTCTGGCTAGCAAACCTGAAAGCCCTTCTTATTTGAAATAAAATATATAACTGCCTTCTTGTTTAAAATGCTTATAGTATATATAAAATTAAATTGTGTTTCACTTTTAAAAAATTGAAGGCTGAAAGGGGAAATTTTATTTGGTCTTCTGAATTAAACACATTATTTAGCTCTCTGGTCTCTATCTTTTTTTTTTTTTTTTCTTTGTAGCATAGAGAGAAAACTACTTTGAAAATACGTATTTAAATTAGGAACTGGGAGTTCCAGTCGTGGCACAGTGGTTAATGAATCCGACTAGGAACCATGAGGTTGCGGGTGCAATCCCTGCCCTTGCTCAGTGGGTTAACGATCCCGCGTTGCCGTGAGCTGTGGTGTAGGTCGCAGACACGGCTCGGATCCCGCATTGCTGTGGCTCTGGCGTAGGCCAGTGGCTACAGCTCCGATTCGACCCCTAGCCTGGGAACCTCCATATGCCGCGGGAGCGGCCCAAGAAATAGCAACAACAACAACAACAACAACAACAAAAGACAAAATAAATAAATAAATAAATAAATAAATAAATAAATAAATAAATAAGGAACTGACTTCAAGTGTGAGTATCAACTTTGCTCATTTTCCTCAGTGCTCATTTTCTTTTCTAATTTTAAGTTATGTAGGTGTCAAAACCTCCTCAAATTCCAATATTTTTATGTAAAATACAATTCTAACAAGCTTCCTTTCTAATTATTATATGAGTTTGTGTCCTGAGTCTATATGTAATAGTGTGATGACTAAATTCTTAGCAAAGTTGCATTTTATTATCCATTGAACAGGTGTCCCAGTTGAATACCTTTTATTTATGAGTTTGCTTTATTTATTTATGTATTTGTTTATATTCATCAGAATTCAAATGAAACTGTAAATCGTTATTTTTTGAAAGATAGATTTGTTTCTATTAATTGAGCTTTAAAATATGTATAAATATGTATTTCCTGAGACATTGGCTAGGGACTTTACAGCGGTTCTCTAATTCAGGTTTATAGCCAATATTACTGATGTGTATAGATTAATCTATTTAGGACTACACCAGTGCAGTTCTTATACACTAGTGTATTTGTTCTTATAAATATTATTGGTTTGCAATTTAAGCATTTTGTAAGTGCTAAAGAAAAGCTATAGTATAAAGGAGGTTAGTGGTGGTGATTGCAAGGCGTTATTTCCTCATTGCATAATGGAGATTAGAAAAAAAAATTAGCTCTAGGAAAACATATTATTTGATTAAAATGGGTGAAGAGTTCATACTGGTAATACCTCCTTATCATATAGTTTGTTGTTGTTGTTTGAACACTGGAAAGAAATTTTGAATATAATGTATAAGAAAAGCACAGTGAGACCCAGGTTTGTTGCATTTATTTGAAGCCACGCAGTAAGCATCATTAGATAGAACCTGTGCTCTGACTCCTACAAAAAAGTAGTCCCTCAACACTGGACTCATATATATATATATAAAATTCTTGTCTTCAATAAATTCATATTCCTGAAGCTGTGGTGTTTCTTAGGAAACGGAAAGTCAACAGATGTGAAAATACTTATTAATGAACTGACCACTCTAAAATTCTGCTTAAATCTAGCTTTAGTTCCTGCTAACCATCCCAACCTCATTTTAAGCCTCTTATTCCATTTACAGTGCAAAAAGATTTGTAAAGTGTTACTTCAAATTTGGGGGGAAAAATTGGAGGATTTGGTCAGGAATATGTTATGGTATCATTTTAATTTTTTTAATTTTTTGATTATAGTTGATGTACAAAGTTCTGTCAATTTATGCTGCACAGCAAAGTGACCCAGTTTATATATATATATATTTTTTTTGATTTATTTTTCTCATATTATCTTCCATCACAAGTGACTCGATACAGTTCCCTGTGCTATACAGCAGGATCTCACTGCTTATCCACTCCAAATACAATAGTTTGCATCTACTAACCCCAAACTCTCAGTCCCTCCCACTCCCTCCCTCTTCCCCTTTGCAACCACAAGTCTGTTCTCCATGTTCATGAGTTTGTTTCTTTTCTGTAAATAGGTTCATTTGTGCCATATTTTAGATTCCACATATAAATGAATTCATTTATTTGTCTTTCTCTTTCTGACTTACTTCATTTGTTATGAGAATCTCTAGTTCCATCCATGTTGCTGCAAATGACATTACGTTGTTCTTTTTTATGGCTGAGTGGTATTCCATTGTGTATATATACCACATCTTATTAATCAATTCATCTGTCAACGGACATTTAGGTTGTTTCCATCTTGGCTATTGCAGATAGTGTTGCAATGAACATAGGGGTTCATGCATCTTTTTGAATGAAAGTTTTGTCTGGATATAAGCCCAGGAGTAGGATTGAAGGATCATATGCTAATTCTATATTTAGTTTTCTGAGGTACCTCCATACTGTTTTCCATAGCAGTTGTACTTATATGCTGAGAACTATGAAAGTTAATCACGGAAATTAAAGAGGATTCAGAGAAATGGAAAGATATTCCCTGCTCCTGGATTGGAAGAATTAATATTGGTAAAATAGCCATACCACCAAGGCAATCTACAGGCTTGATGCAATGCCTATCAAATTACCCATGACGTTTTTCACAGAACTAGAACAAACAATCCAAAATTTCATATCGGAATTCCAGTTGTGGCTCAGCAGAAATGAACCCAATTAGTATCCATGAGGATGCAGGTTCAATCCCTGGCTTCACTCCATGGGTTAGGGATCCGGCATTGTGGTGAGCTGTGGTGTAGGTCACAGACACTCCTTGGATCCCACATTGCTGTGGCTGTGGCATAGGCCAGCAGTGGGTGCAGAGAAATTGTTAAGGGGCTGCCTGAGGCAAGCCGCCCCTTACATAATAAACCTGCTGCTTCCCGGTCACTTCTTGGTCTCCCTTTTTCCTCTGTGTATCGGGGGCATACACAGTTTCTACCTTCACTTGGGAACCCGTGGTAGAAGTTCAGATTCATGCTGGACTCCATGACTCTGCACCCAGGAAGGAACAGTTTTTCTTTTGATCTTTGGCTGGAGTAGAGAGTGTAATTGTCAGAAAAGTTTCCTTCCACGTGTCTCTTCTCCCGAGGCTTTGGCTAGAGTGAGGAGGCTTTTCTTGGAGCGTTTTTTGTCTGTGCCTATAGGAAAATAAACAATTTTCATATGAACCTTGTATACTGCCATCTTGATAAGCATGATAAATTTTGGTAGCTTTTTGGTAGATTCCATCAGATTTTCTGCACAGTTGATCAGAAATTTTCTGTGAACAAAGACAGTTGTACTTCCTTTTCAGTTTCAGTCTTTTCTTTTTCTTGGCATTTGTACCGGCTAGAACTCCAGTACGATGCTCAGTGTGAATGGTGATGGTAGATTTCTTTGTCTTATTCCTGATCTTGGGAGAAAGCATTCAATTTTCACAATTAAGTGTGAGGTTAGCACAAGTTTTTCTCAGCTGACCTTTATCAGGTTCAGGATATAGGCTTGTTTCTTGTTTGCAGAGAGATTTATTGTTGTTTTTTTGTTGACTGTTTTTGGCCTTATAGTGAGGAATGGATATTTTCCTGTGTACATTGCGAGTATCATATGGTTTTTCTTTTTTAAATTGTTATAAGGTGAATTAGACTGAGAGATTTTCATAGAGTAAACCAAACTTGCATTCCTGGGATAAACTCCATAGGGTCGTGAGATATTATTACATATGCTTCTGGATTTTATTTGCTAATAATTTCTTAAGAATTTTTGCATCCATGTTCATGAAAGAATTTATCTATAATTTTCTTAAAATTTCTAGAGTAATTCTAGTATCTTGGAATGAACTAGAGAATTTTTCCTCTTCTTCAGTTACCTAGAAGTGTTTGCATAGAATTAGTATCACTTCTTTAAATACATGTAGACTTCACCATGAAAATTATACAGGCTTGGAATTTTCTTTGTGGAAAGGTTTTCAGCAAGAAATTCAATTTCATTAATAGATACACAAGTCTTCATGTTAGCTCTTTCTTTTTGAGTGGACTTATGTTGTTGTTACTGTTTCAAGTGGGAAAGTAAATGTTACTGTGAGTTCATGCCTGTTATTTCACCTTAAGGGGTAGCAAATCTTTCCTTTCTATTTAAATACCCTTAAGTAGACACTGTTTAAGGGCCTGCCTACCCTGTGCAGGAATTACCATGAATAAGTTTTCTCCTGTACTTTCTCATGTGAGGGGAAAAAGAAAACAACACAAAAAATTAGACTGAATAATGACACGTTCATTTTCTAATTAAGTGATTAAAATTATAGTAAGAACAAAATTCTACTTTCTAGAGTTATAGTAGAAAATGCAACAAATTATATATTTTTTTAGGCTTTTTAAGCTTTTTAGGGCTGCACTTGTGGCATATGGATGTTGTGAGGCTAGGGATCAAAATCGGAGCTGTAGCTGCTAACATACACCACAGCCACAGCAAGCCAGATCTGAGCCATGGCCAGGGATTGAACGTGCATCCTCATGGATACTAGTCAGATTCATTACTGTTGAGCCACAATGGATGCTCCCAAAATAAATGATATTTTGCATGTTTAGAAGAGTTATTTATCTTTACATTTTAATGTAATTTTTTAGCCAACATTGATATTGTTTACAATTTGATTATTAAAAAAATGTGTACTTTCATAAGTATATAAGAGCTATTTTGCTTATTTTAGAATAATTCAATTACAATACACTTCTAATTCTTATCTGTGTTATAAAATTTAAAAATCATAAATAAGTCATGGTGGTGAACCAGAAACTGAGGTTTTGATTATATCAATTGCATATTTCTCTCCTTTGTATCTCTTTCATTGTCTGGTACACTACTAGAAACTCATTACTACTTCATCAACATTTGTTGATTTACTGATTAATTTATAAAAATAAAGTGATAGGTGATCCAATGTCTATTTTTAATCCTAGTGATTAATCCTTTCTATGTGTATCAGCACAAAACTATTTCCCATTTAAAAAGTCACATTAATTAGTTTCTAGCATATAAATAATGAGTATGTTTATCAAAATCTGCTATGCTTGGTCTCTAATGCATAAAGCATCTGACTCTGTATTTTTTTTTTTGTCTTTTTGCTATTTCTTGGGCCGCTCCCGTGGCATATGGAGATTCCCAGGCTAGGGGTCGAATCCGAGCTGTAGCCACCCGCCTACGCCAGAGCCACAGCAACGCGGGATCCGAGCCGCGTCTGCAACCTACACCACAGCTCACGGCAACGCCGGATCGTTAACCCACTGAGCAAGGGCAGGGACCGAACCCGCAACCTCATGGTTCCTAGTCGGATTCGTTAACCACTGCACCACGACGGGAACTCCTGACTCCGTATTTTTTTACTTGAGAACCCAAAATCTAAATTCAAAACCCTAAATCTACTATATGGTGTTAGTTCAGCTAAATCATCATTTCTAATGATAACTAATATATGATCAATATGTAACTAGTTAGTCTCTATTTCCTTTGCATAAATTTAGTTGATATTTATTACTGTTTAACATACTTATATATGAAAAATAATTTCAAAAGCTTAAACATATTCCTGTACCTGTGTCTTATTTTAGATTTTAAAAGGAAAAAAAAAGTTCGTTTCAAACACTTTCCTAAGACTGAGCAATTTATTTCTTCAAGCCCATTTCTTTATTGAGGAAAAAAGTATTTGTCATCTAAATTTTGATGACCTCTCACAAGTTTAGGGTGTTGTGTTTTGTTTTGATTTGTTTGCATTTAACAGATCCAGTGATTAATTTCTGTGTCTGTGAGTGGCTAAATTTTATTGCTCCATTTTAGAGAATACAAGATTTGTTACTCTTCTGAGAGTCACTTAATACCTGATCTAGGTCACATGAAAGAATTCTAAATTGATAAAGAAACCCCTAAGGAAGTTTGCAGATGGATTGAATATCTCTTCTGGAACATGGAGTTTTATATAACAACATACCTCAGTAATGGTCTTCTTCCATAATTCATATCAAGCTATTAAATGATTTTATACACTTTTGGTTTTTATCTATAGTGCCATGAACTACTTCAGTGATAAACATGCTTCCTATGCAGGCATTATCATTCATTCTATGTGCTCTACCCTGTCTCCTTCTGAGCCTATTTGTCTTTGGAATAAGCAGCTCTTTCTGCGTTTTCAATCCATTGGTCTTCATTACTTCATTTCTTTTTCAGATATGACCAATTGCCACTTTAACTTTCTGAATCTTCGAAGTGTACTGTATTTTGATTTTCTGTCTTATCAACTTTGTTTTCCTGCCCCTTCTTTTTATAGCTCAAATATATCTTTTTATTCTGTGCTGTCAACCCAAGCTTCTCTATCACTGTTTCTGAAATAGTGTGTTATTTAGGTATCCAAACATGAATTTTTTTCACAAGTAGAGGACATTATAATGTAATTACTCTCATAATTTCCTAAAATTAACTTACTTACAATTTATTGATAGAAATTAAAATAGTACATTTCTTATTTGACTACCAAATATATTTTAATATATATTAAATTTTTAAAAAGCTCTATTTCTGCATAGAAACTTCCTTGTTTATCAAAGTCTTTGTTTCCTTTTAGTATTTCTATTCTGCTAATCAGTGCCATGTAGCAGACATTCACTAAAAAATAAATTTCTCATATTTTCTAAGCATACAGGAGTTTATATTGTTTGTCTTTTAAATCTAAAAAGAAAAATATCATGATGACAAGTTTCTTATTCTAATTTTGGCAAATTGCAGTGTCTGTAATAATATGGTTCCATTATCAAAATTTGAGGCAAAATAATAATTAAATAAGGGATAACTAAAACTTTAAAATTATATTTGATACTTAAATACACATTAATCTATTTTGGGGGAAAAACTATAATGATGAAAATTCAGTTAAGCAAATGATACTCCTACAGGGTATAATCCACAATCTAAAGAACAGTTGCAAATGATTCAATATATTGTATAAAAATACTGATTTATTTATTTGGGATAACATTTACATTATTGGAGAAGGAAAGAAAGCAGGACATTAATATATTTTATATAACTAATATATAAATTCTAATTCAGAGTAATACTAAGATGACACCTAATAGTTTATTGATCTAATTTTTTCATTTTGTATATGCTATAAAGAATAATTTAGTTAATTGATATGGTGCCAAAATTTATAGTTCATACAAAATATAAGATGGAGATAAAACTCTGATGATTATGCTTTTATTGTCCCTCACAAAAATGAAAATACTATGTTTTACATTTTCTATCTATTTGATTTATAGCATAAAAACTAGTGACCCTTAGAATTAGAATGAATTCCTAACAAAACCCAACCAAGCAATGTAGTAAGCCCTCTGCATCACCTCAAATAAATGAATTTCCAGCCTCTCCTTAATTGAGTGATAAAGCACTCACCAGCTGATAGCTGAATAAGCTATTCTAGTTTTGGTAGGATTTTTAACTTAATTTTTCTCTATGGTGCTAAGAGTTGTTTGTTCTTTTTGCATGTATGGATATCCAAATTTCCAGAAATACTTATTAAACTATTGTTTCCTTAGTAACTTTGGCAATACTGTGGAAAACCAATTGACCATGTGTGTTGGTCTATTTCTAAACTCATTATTACATTTTATTTATATGTTGGTCTATTTCTAGACTCATTATTACATTTTATTCACCTCATGTGTGTACTAGACTGCTTTGATTACTATAGCTTTATAAATCTTGAAAACTTTAACCGAAGACTATTTTGTATTTTGTCTTTTCTGAATATGTTTCAGAATATAAAATTCTGGGTTAATGTTTTGTATTTTTTTCCCCTCCTCTGGCTGTTTTTGTTTCTCTTCATTTTTACTTTTCATCAGTTTGATCACCCGTATGTGGTTTTCCTTATGTTTACCTTATTGAGGTTTAATAAGCTTAAGGAAGTAAATCTTTTTTACACAGTTTGGCATATCTTGGTCATTACTGTTTTATACATTCATTCTTCTCTTCTGGTTCTCCTCCTCTTCCTTTGTTATTCCAATTTCATATATGTTGGACTGCTCCATATTTCCCCTTAGGTCCCTGAGGCTATTTTACTTTGTTAGTTTTTTCTCCCCTAGTTTTTCAGAACTGGTAACTTCATCTGTCTTTGGTATCACTAACCTTTTTCTTCTTCCATGTTGAATCTGCTGTTAAATAATTTATTTTAATTTCATATAGTTACTACTGAAACCTAGAAGTCCCCCCCCACTTTTTTTTGGTCTTGTCTTTTCTAGGGCCGCACTTATGGCATCTGGAGGTTCCCAGGCTAGGGGTCCAATCAGAGCTGTAGCCGTTGGCCTACAGCCAGAGCCACAGCAACGTGGGATCCAAGCTGTGTCTGCGACCTACACCACAGCTCATGGCAACACTGGATCCTTAACCCCCTGAGTGAGGCTGGGGATCGAACCCACAACCTCATGGTTCCTAGTCGGATTCGTTAACCACTGAGCCATGACAGGAACGCCTAGAACTTCCATTTTCAAAAAAGATTTTGAGTTTTTCACTTTCAAATGCATCTGTACTTTTCTCTTTAAAAGTTCTTTCTTGCTAACTCCAAATGCTGAATCATGTTGGGTTCCATTTTTCCTGACCGATATTAATCATTGTTTGGTTCCATTTTCTTTGTCTTTATATTTTTAGTAATTATTAAGTTATTATTAACTTAGTAGCAATTTAGTATTGTTCACTAAGAATTTTCTGAGTAAACTCATATGGTATATGGTGTCTATTATTTCTCCCAAACTTCCTGAAGAGTGACTTTTTTATACTGGATATTTGATCACCTTGAAAAAAAAATTATCAGAACTAGTGCAGTGTTGGTTTAAAATTTGGTTGCTGCTGATAAGTCTTGTTTTCCCCTAACCCTAGAGTGAATCTTTTTTCCTGACATAGAGGATTTATTCAGAGGGTATAAACCTATTAGAGTTTCAATGTAAAGTGTAAATTTTTTACCATACCCTCTACGTAGGAATCAAACACTAAACACTGTGTTCCTTGCTGTACATAACAGGTGAAATCTGCTCAATTTTTAATCTCCTGTCCCAGACATGTTCTGTTCATCAATCAGTCAACAATTTGAAGAGAGTTTATATACATATTTGGGGACTCACTCCTCTGTGACTCCAACCTCAATCTGGCATTTCCTCTCATGATATGCAGCCTTAAATCTGGCGGCTTTAATCTCCATCCTCTGTGGCATGATGCTAATAAGATCACCTCTTCTGGTTGCGTTTAGACATGCTCTTGCTTATGGCCTGTAGAAGGCTCTCAGGGGAAGAACCATTATCTCAACCTTATTTCAAAGATTCCTTTCTTTCAAGGATCAAATATCTGCTGGTCTCGGTCTATTTGGATCACACTAAAATTTAATAAGGTTCCTTATTAAAAACACATTTTAACAGAAATTCAGGTAGAACTTGGCTGGAGCTTCAGGTACAACTTCTGGCTCAGGGTCTCTCACAAAGCTGCCATCAAGGGATGGAGCAGGGCTGAAGACATCTCAAGGCTCACCTGGGGTGAAATCTGCTCTCAGACTCACTCACCTGGCTGTTGGTAACGTTAAGTTCCCACTGTACTTGGCCAGATATATCGGTGTATTGCCACCTGGCCTTGTCCTAAGGTTACCTACAACATGGCAGCTGACTTCTTCCAGTGTGAGGGCTGCACATGAGGGTGAGCACGATGGAGGCCAGTCTTTTGTAGTCTAATCTCAGAATTGACACTGTTACTCTTGCCATATTCAGTTTGTTAGAGGATAGTTGTCACTGAGTCGAGCCCACATTCCAGGGGAGGGGATGATATGAAGGTATGGATACCAGGAAGCAGAGATCATTGGGAAATCATCTTAGTCAAGGTCCTTAGGGGAAAAGGTATATAAACATTGCCATTCTTTCACTGCCATTCTCTGACTGCCTTAGTCACTGTCTAAAATATAAGTATGTATTTTATATTTACATACATCGACGTAGATTTAAATATAAAATTATCTATGTCTATTTGCCAGAGTTCATGATTCATCTCTGTAGGAGGATAATCTATTTTAGAATTTTCCTATATTTACCAGGAGTGGAACTTCTTTTGATGCTTTCTAGAATTTTCAAATAAATGTATATTCATCATTACTTACAATTATTATTTTATTCGGTGACATAAAAAGCACAATTACTATTTCCCTTTAAACTTCTGTGTTAGTGGGCTGTGACATAGTTATCTCACTGCTTATTCTGTGGAGACCAGTTTGTAAAGTCATAGAACAAATTATACATTGTTAATGCCTTTTTTGACTCCATGTATGTCTTAATGTCTAAAGTCAAACTCATTAGACTGTGTTAACATTTTTTAAAGATTTGCTTATTTTTTTCCTCTATTTTGCTCTTTAGGGAGCCATCATGTTCTAATGGTGGTATATATATTGTCTAGTGAGTAAATGAATAAAGAGTTGCAAAATTAATGGCTTAGGCTAAAAGTTTCTTTTTAGGACAGCAACTTGTACACTTGTACACTTGTGTGTATAACTTCTCTAATAGTTTTTAGCCATCAATAGCAGAGCTCTTGCGTGCATACAACCTTTGTGATATTCATTTTAATTTGTGTATTCAAAAGTATTTCTACCTCCATTTAATTAACTGTATTTATGCTAAGATTTCGGCAACAATTAAGTTTGATAATCACCTGAATATTTCACCAAATCAGTTCAGGAACAGAATTACATAAGGGAAAATATATATATAAATCTTTACTTTCGGCACATGACAAATCCTTCTTTTGCTTCAAACATGATGGATTGGAAAAACAGCTTAAGATTGGAGTCACATTTAGGGAATTACCTGCTTCCTGAATCTTCATGATTATAAGCACAACTGTAGTTGTTAACCTTAGAAAAGCTGATCAACCAGAGTGTGCTTTAGCTTCCTCCTCCAAAAGTTGTGGCTAAAACTTCTTTCCTACTATCATGCATGGATATTGAGAAATAATGAGTTAACATTTGCTGGGTTCTTTCAAGTCCTCAAAAGTATTATTTAACATCTTATATTTAGTCTCAACCTCCTTCACACATTTGCAGAAATAATTTCACTAGTTAAAGAAGGGAAAATAAATAATAGCAATATCAGTTTAGGAATGGAGATTATTATTTATATCCTACTTTTAATTCATGTAAAACAGCTCAGATTTGGAAAAAAATAAGTTTATAGTATACATGTGAGAGTTTTGTAATATTTGAAACATTTCTTTTTCATGGAGGTAGATCATTAATTTATAATATATTGCTCCACAAATTCCTTAGAGTAAAACAAACCACTGCAGAATATTACTTAAAAAAAAAATAATAGCTGTTATAAAGGGCAATTTTTACAAACCAGTGCTTACCCAGAATATCCCAAGGTTCCCACTGGTGCTGCTTAGAACTTGGGAATCCTCTCATCTTCCTCTTATTTTCCTTGCCTGCCTGCTGCCCTGGCTGTTTGCTTTTTCTGGTCTCATGTGCTCAAGATCTGCATTGATAGAAGGGACTCTGGTATCCACAGAGACTGGAAGGAACAGTGGAAGCAGGAGAAAGGGCAGAGTGAAAGAAATTATCTTACATAATTTCATCCCCAGTTATGTAAAAATAAATACGCATAATTTTATTCCCCTCACCTCCCTCACGAAGGCTCTTACGTATGGTCATTTCAGATGTCTCTGGCTTGATTCTATTTCTTATGCTCCCTAATGATCATACTTCTCATCCCAAATCTCTCCTGTGGTTCTAGTTGCTGACATGAAAAATTTCAGAATCAGGAGGAATCTGATTCTGGACATTGTTTTGAAGTTTGCGTGGGTTTCCCACATCTAACTCAGGCCTACGCGTTGACACCCCAACTACCACTTGCTTAGGGGTCTTTGTCTCTCCCTTCTCCACATCTGTCTCAAACCCAAGCGAAAACTGTCATAGCTCTAAGCTGTTTGTAGTGGCACCAAGGCCTGGAATACGGAAAAGAGGAGAGCAGGGACCCCGTGGGCCCCAATGAAACTTTGGTAAGTGAGGCACCACTGGAACTTCCCTCTTTCTCCATTTTTAAAGAGTATTTTCTTTTCCACTGCAAAGCCGTTCTCTGGTCACCTCCTCTTTCTGTACCGAATCCTAGGCATGCTCTTTAAGTCCCCTTTCATGTGCTGTCTCTTTGGCTTTTGGCAGTGAATCCTCACAAATGTGATGTGCTGTACTACAGAAATGCACTATCTTTTTTTTCATCCCCATGTAAGTGAAGTATGGAGTGCACCATGATCACTTAAGCAAATTTGGATCTGAGATTTTGAATTAAAAGGTAGAAAGAAATATTAAAAATGGTCAGTTCATGCCCTCACCCAAAATATTGTTAGTGATCTCCTTTTTAGGGGGTGACAGAAAGAGATAAGAGGGTTTTGTGGGTGGATAAGGCTCTGTGGAGAAATAATACCAAACTCAACTTGAAAAGGAGGGAAGGCTGATGGTAGGTATCTTGATTGCTCCCTATTCCCTCAGTTCAATTTCTGTAACTACAGATCTGGTCAGTATAAGCAGTGCTAATTAACCACAGGCTTGCTGAAATCAGTGCTGTTGTGTCAGTTTTAATCAGCCACAAGTAGAATGATCCCCTTAACATTTGAACACAGCAGAGTATCACAAAGCTGTGCCCCTAGAATTCATGCTTGACCAGCCGCATTACCTTTTTCATCTCACTTATCTCATAAAATACAATCACATATCTTATAGGACAATTTTTGGCCATTGATTATTTTTTTATAGTCAGTGTCCACTCTAATTATAGGTATGGTGATAGTAACAAGAGGAATACATAAATATATTATTGAAATGTATTATGTCAGTGAGTTGATTACATAAAATAGTCAGCTATATTTTGAGTTGATTTAGTTTCATGATGGCACTTTAAAAGGCAAGCAAGTTAGGCAGTGTTTTTTAAACTCTGATAAAATGTATGCCAAGTCGTTGATGTGTAAATGTCGATTTTGGAATAGCTTTTACTCATAATGAGGGCCTGTTCAATCATAGGCCAAATCACATCTCCGCTACTAAATACAAAACCTACATAGTATGATACTTGGTTTGAATAATGCTCCCCTGATTCCAGCAAAAAATCAGTCCCTGGCCATTGGTCGTATCTGGACCATCAAGATATATCCAAAGCTTGTATTATGGAACCTCTTTGTTTAATCAGCTTTTTAAATGCTGAAGTTGAATTTTCATAAAAATAATCATTTCAAGATATTCAATAATTTTATTTTTTTGCATAAGGTGAAAAACAATGGTAGAAAAAAATGACAGGAAGGAACTAATGTGATATAGTACTTTTAGAGAGCTCTGTATTTGGCTCTCATTGCTTATTTCTATTCTTATTTTCTGTGTTGCCTGACCAGTGGATTCAGTCTTAGTATCCTGCAGCAAGGATGTATGTATGGGGATATTTCTGGGCTGTTGTGGCTGCTGCAGCTGCTACTGACTCATGGATCTTTCCACGCTTATGGACACCCAGTCCTAATCTTACAGATAAGTCAGAGAGTGGGCAGGTGCTTTTCCAGCTTTGTGTCATTCTTTCTCAGCCCCTGTAAGATGACATGGGCAAGTGATTATAATTTCCTGGAGTACTCCTTTGCCAGTCACAAACATGTGCCAGAATACACTGGAGATGTATCAGAGCCCATTTTGGTGACAATAAGATCTAAAGGGAGGACTAGAGATTGAGAAGAGTTGAGAATTGCATTGTGAGGTCCTATCTTATTTTCAGAGTTTATTTTATTTTATTTTATTTTATTTTATTTTATTGCTTTTTAAGGACACATCTGTGGCATATGGAAGTTCCCAGGCTAGAGGGTGAATCAAAGCTACAGATGCCAGCCTGCCCCACAGCCACAGCAATGTAGGATCTGAGCCATGTCTGCGACCTACACCACAGCTTATAGCAACGTAGGATCCTTAACCTACTGAGCAAGGCCAGGGATTGAACCTGCATCCTCATGAATACTAGTTGGATTCGTTTCTGCTGTACCAAAGCAGGAACTCCCCGTTCCTCTATACTACTCTAAGGGACAGCTTAAGGGTCAGCACTCTGAAAGCAGAGTGTTACTTTTCTTTCATATCTTTATGCCTAGATGTTTTTTCCTCACTCCTTCTTTTAAGCCCCTCTTTCAGTCTAGTGCAAAGACACCCTTTCAAAAGGGCCACTAGTTCATATCAGAGGCAATGGAATGTAATTTCATTTAAAGACATGCCTCGTGTTAGCATAACTTTGTCAACCATAACTTTCAAAATTTATACTCCCCGTGATTATCATGTAAAGTAACCTGTCTTTATTTGGGGACTTAAATATCATTATAAATATATATTCAGCCTTCAGTTAAAGGAAATATTGGAGAGGAGAACTGTCCACAGACCCATCATTAACTCTGGATAATAGTTACTAAAAGATTAATCAATGCATGGTAAATACATGTAATGTCTTTAGTTAAAATAAATGTGACTTAGGGACATAAGTCGTAAAAATAGCATCCAAAAGCATAATAATTCTATTAGAAACTCCTTGTATTATGAGAAAAACTATCAAATTATGTTCTTGAGTGAGAATAGTCAAAATGTTACTGTTAATCTGTTCTTTGTCCACTGTCCTGACCTCAAGACTTTGTTCTGTTTCTGGTTTATAGTAGGCAGTAAACAAGTATCTGTTGTATAAATATTGAATGAACACGAATTTGTCACTGTGCCAACCTTTGTAAGTAGGCAAGCTGACATTGCCTAGGTGACTAAGCCTTCTGTGCTTTGTGATTCTGTCTCCCTAGGTGGCTCTCCCTCACTAACATTAGAATAATTCTCCTCATATCCAAACTCACAATGCTTTCATTGTTCAGTGACTCAGTCTCTGATTCACATGCATCAGAGCCAGGCCATAGCTTCAAATTTTAAATATCTACTCCATTGATAGCTCCTTCAAATCTCTTCCTTTCCTCTCTCAGAGCATCCTCTTCTTTCACTGTGAGATAAGTCCAGGTGTATACCAGTATGAGATGAAAGTATTTTAGAGCAAGACCTCTCATTTCCAATTCAGGTCTTTTTAGTCAAGCCCTGGGTTTGATATACCATATTCTCTATGCCGCTTCCCTCCCATGTCCCTTTGTCACGATGAAAATAAGTATTTTTGTTAAAGCCTTACAAACAAGAAGAAAAAAAGACAAAGCCTGATAATTTCCAATTGCCTACAAAATACTCAGAATTTTGAACTATAATATCCAGGAAAATGACAGTATGGCTAGTTCTTCTCTACTTCCTTTACTCCATGGTGTAGCTGATGAGAGACTTAAAAATAGACTCTGAAAGTGAAGATTAAAGATTAAATGTTTTCTTGAGGCTATGATGTAGTTCTAAATGATAGATGGCTTTCTAATATATTTTTTCTGATTCATCATAACTTTAGTTTTAATGTATAACTCTATTATTAATTAGTATAATAATCTATACACCTGATACTCTAACTTGGGAAAATAAAGAGTTAAATAGGTGAAAAATCACAAATAAATAAATATATCATACAAATACACATTTATTTTTAATAACCTTTCATCATTCACATTATTAACATCAACATATGAATAGGTGCTGATATTATTAACATAATATTTCATATTACAGTAGAGACTGATTTTAGGTGGTACTCAAGACCCTGTATGATTTTATTACTCTCTAAATAATGAAATTCTCCCAAATCTTTGCTGTCTGACCACTGTGGTATATTTTTAACTTTTTAAACATGCCATGCGCAGCAGCATATTCTCCAGATACTCAAGATTTTGTGTTCCCTTACCTTGGGAATACCAAAACCAAAGCTTGTGAGCCACACGCTTTTTCAGTACCCCAAGTTCTTTGAGAAGCTTATGCAAGGTGAAGTGAGCAGTCACCTTTAAGAAATTAAATGTGTGAATAAATGAATGGAAGTTGATGGCTGTTAGCTGTGCTAGTAGAATTATGCCTTAGTTGGTTTCTTCTTAAGGACCCAGGTGATACATCTAGGGATACTGTAAAGTAGGAACCAGGTGCCCTTTCCAAGAACTGTTCTCCTTGCCCAAGGTTGCATAGAGGTAGCAGAACAGCTGGGCTTGAAAGTGTCACAAGGAGTTCCTATTGTGGCCCAGTGGTATAGGACCCAACATTGTCTCGGTGAGGATGGAGGTTCAATCCCTGGCCTTGCTCAGTGGGTTAAGGATCTGGCATGTCTGTGGCTGTGGCATAGGCCTCAGTTGCAGCTCTCACTCAGACTACTCACACCTCTTTGTAACTACAGTGCACTGATAACTGGGGAGGCTTTCATGACTAGACTATTCAGGTTAAGAGCTGGGCTGTCATGTGGCTGTGAGAAATGTGGCAGGAAGCCAGAATTATGACAGGGAATTATCCCTATCATCTTGCAGGATCAGAGTCATTTTAAATTTGCTATAAAGGGAACTATAAAAGGGATATTTCTTCTCTGATTTTATAATATAAGGTTCCTGTTCACATCACTTGCTCTTTTTCTACTTTAAAGCTTGGGTCATTGTGTCTCTGGTTCCTGTCTCTTCATCTAGCTACTTTATAGTCTTAAATTTCACTTTCTTAAGGAATACTTTTGTTACCCTTCTTTCCAGAACTAGGTCAGTTTCCTCCATTACAATCTGTATCGGTCCTCTGTATTTCCCTTTGTGTCATTTATCATAACTTATGTCAGTAATTAATAGCATTATTAGTAATTTAATGCCTGCCTCACCCCTCCCCCTGCAACAAGAATGTAAATGGCAGAGTGAGAGTCTCAGGCTGCATTGATTGCTGTTCTCTCTCCAGACACTTAGCATGGATTGTATAATTGTGTAGAGCAGGCACTCAAGGCATATTGATTGAATGAAAGAGTGAATATAGAAGTGAATGACTTCAAGTAGATTTGACTCAGAGAGGAAGTTTTATCTGATATCCTTTGGGGATAGTAAGAAGAAAGTGCCTAAGGCAGATTTCAAGACACTCAGGGAATACTAGGTTGGCACTGAATCCTTACCAATTTTCCATGAAGGGTTCTTAAGAGGGGTGTTTCTCTTGAAGATACTGTAGTCCTCAAGCTTAAGGACCTTTAATCCCCAAGTCCCATCCCTACCCCCTCTCTCTTTCTCACACACACACACACACACACACACACAATACACCCATCCCCAACACACAACCCCCTGCCACCATCATCTCAAGGGTAAAGAGTGATAGGTATGCAAAGAACAGAAAGGAGAGACACAATAGCCTTGATTACTAGGTGGTGTTTGTACTACCTATTTCTGTGACCATTTTTTAAAAAAAGTCTGTCCTTTCTAGCTTGTTGTAAATGAATGATGGGACTGCGTAGCCACTATGTAAAATGAGTTAGAGACTATGTCTATTTTGTTCACTGTTGAATCTCTTCAAGCTGGTTCATAGATGACATCAATAAATAAATAGAAATTAAATGTGTGAATAAATGAATGGGTGTGCTAATAAAGCAGGTTGGGTAAACTAATACTAGTAGGGAAACAGTGGAAAATACATAGTAAGCACCTTAAGAGAAAGATGCTTCTAAGACAAAAGTAGCAGTGATTAAATTGGTCATTTGACGTTAGTTATAAATATATTTCTTGACTAAGTTATTCCTACTTTGAAAGAAAAACGTACTTTCAAATCAGTTTGGTATGCTCAATTTTTAGCATTGCGTCTAGCACATGGAAGGGTTAATGTTTTGTTGACTCTTTATACCAATGGATGGTATATCCTTGTCAATTTAGGATCAGACTTGGCAAAAACTGAATGACGTTGTCCTTACCATCCCACTGTAATCCTATGTGTTGTATTTTCCATTCCTCGTTTCTCTCCTTATAGGTTTTTATTCTCCACTTTCTGATGCCCTCAGGGTTTCTCTCACAGGCACACTCAGAGCCAGCCACTGGCGTTGCCATGCCAACGCCTAAACTCTAGATTTAGTGCTACTCAATCTCCCCTACTTTACTTCCCCCCTGCAGAACGTACTTTCTTTCTACCCTCTATCACTGACATTCAAATAGGCCCTCCTCCAATTTTAGAGAGAAATATAGTGTGTGAAAAGGATAATCAGTAAATCGGACTAACCCCAGTGAATCGGGAAAATAAGACAATAGTATTGAAATCTCGAACAAATTTAGATAAATTGTTTTTTAAAACATTGTTTAGAAATTGTTCCAAAGTTGTTCTGTCAACTCGAGATACTTTTTTTTCCCCAGCATTTAAAAGAGAGGCACTAAGGCTAAATTTCAAACAGGAGGCAAAAAACTCAAAGCTGTTGCAAGGAGAGAATACATCACTGGGAAATTAGCAGCACGGAGCCTTCCCAGACTAAGCCCAACTCAGCTGCCACCATCCTTCTAACAATTCCCTGCAGCATGTGGGTATTTCTGAACAGCTGAGGTTGGCCTTTTATTTTTACAACTAAAACAACAACCGAGAGAACTATCTCTTCATTGTGTGTTAGTCCTGACTTTCATCCTTTGGGAGAGCAAAGACTATGTCTTCTGCGTTTCATGAAACACTTTGATCACTAATGGTGAAGATTAAATGATAATCAGTCTTCTCCTTAGGTGAAAGAATTAAAATATTCTGGGAAGCACTCTTCCCTTTAACTAAAACCCTCTTTTATAAAATATACTCTTGTTGCTGACTCGTTCTTTGCTTCTCTGTTACCATAGATGGAGGTACACGGAAAGAAAGACCCCCTCTGTTGATGTCTCCCCTCATTTTTTTTAAATTTTATTTTTAGGGCTGCACCCGTGGTATGTAGAAGTTTCCAAAGATTCTCTCTGTTGAGGTCTCCCCTCACTTTAAAAAAAAAAAAAATTTTTAGGGCTGCATATAGATGTTCCCAGGCTAGGGTTCAAATGGGAGCTGCAGCTTCCAGCCTACACCACAGCCACAGCAACACCAGATCTGAGCTGCATCTGTGACCTATGCCACAGCTTGTAGCAACACTGGATCCTTAACCCACTGAGTGAGGCCAGGTTTTGAACCCAAATCCTCGTGGATGCTGGTTGGATTCTTAACCTGCTGAGCCACAGTGCGAACTCCTCCCTTCACTTTTTCATTGTCATATTCCTCTAAGAGCCCACCTTAAACTTAGCTCCAGGCCCATCTAGTTGCCTTTTCCTGTTTCTTGGCTACAAAGCTCTTGTCTCTTCCTGTGTTTTGCAAATGCTTCAGCAGATATCTGTCAATAGAAGTTTTCTTAGCGCAGGCTTCTTTTAGACCTGCAGTTGAGAGGAAGAGGTAATGAATGGGTGTTTCAATTCCTGGTTTTTCTCTCTCATATTGGTCTCTCTTTCCTAGCAAGAGCAAAAGATGATTTTGATACCATACTTTGTGATGGCCACCATACTGGGGACTAGAAATGAAGTAAGGAGCAAAAGCAGACTTTATCCCTGACCCTTAAATGAAGAAATCAAGGAATGGATGAAGAAATTAAACAATTTACATGTGACATTATATGTCCAGAATACTTACAGCTGAGGTGTTTTTAGTTAATTGGTAATCTGCTAAAATTAAACATTAAAAAAAGAAAAAACATGGCCAGGAGGTACTTCAGCTTTAGGATATGAGACCAAAGATATGCTCAAGTACCTTTGTTAGAACCACCGAATCTCTGTTAGTGCCATACTCAAACCGCTTGAAAAAGTTGTCTGTAGCTCTGTCTAAAATTCCACTCTTCCCCAGTATTTTCTAAACAGTTGTACATTCTCACCCCCCCACTAAAAATCCTTTACCTTTTCACCTCTATGGGGCTTATCTCCCAATGGTCGCCATTGGCAACATTTATAAGAGGTGACTGCTTCATCCTTTTCGAATCCTCTCTCTTGTCTTAGTGTTGAATGGGCCCAATGATATAGGAAGGAATACAATATGGCATATTTAACTGTGTTTTAGAAAAAAAAAATTCATCTTACAGTTATATAAAAGTCAATCCTTGGCGACTTCTCCTCATTCCCAGCCCTATGTGTGAAAAAAAGACAGCAGGTTAGAGCACGAGCATATTACAGCATAAGTCTTGCAAAAAGAACTTTGCTGCTTTGGTTTTGTCCATCAGTCTTGCCTTATGTCCTTTACTCATTCTAAGAGAAGACTTTCCTATGAGGAGGAAAAAAAAAAAAAAAGGATGGGGTGGGGGAGGGGAGCAATAGCAAGCCAAAGTATTTCAGCAGAAGAGCAAAAATATTCCCAGAAAGAATTGAACCTGTGCACACCTTTATATAGAGAGCTCTTTCTTGATGGGCATTGCCCCTAGTTCCCTTAAAAGATGGCCAAGAATCCCAATGGCATATCATGTACTGGTAGGCAGTTTTCCCTTATAATTTGATTTCTAGAAACACTGAAGATGGTCATTCCAGCAAGTGATGCCATGAGAAGTTAAAGTTACAATCATCTCTGTTTGGTAATGTCTCTCTGCCCAGATCTTTACCACCAATAACATAAGCCTGACTATCAAAAATGCATAGGAAAATGAGCCAAATGGTCTTAAAATATGCATGTGTGGTGGTAATATGGTATTCATTGCGAGATTTCAGTTTTATATTTTATTGCTCCATCCCCAGATGTAGTCATTTGGTTCAACTGCTTTTAACACAGAGTTAGCTAAAGTTTTTTGTATCCTGATTGCCAAGAATTGAATGTTTGCAGTCCCACAAAATGCAAATGTTAAAACCTCATCTCTAGTGTGCTGGCATGTGGAGGTGAAGCCTTTGGAAGGTAATTAATTTATGAGGGTGGATGACACATGAGAAACAAATGTAAAAGCCTGGGATGGAGATGTGCAAATCCATCCACGGTGGCAGGAGAGCTGAGTGGCGACCTTCACACTTGTAAGACTGTAATATAGCATCACAGTGACACTTGGCCTTTGTGTATAAATGTAATACATATATTTAATTAATAATTTATAGGAAGATACAACAAGTTGTTATGAGAGCTAAAAAAGAAAAAGAAAATGAGCATATGCAATGGTACAAATTGCAAAAATAAAACATTTTTCTAGCATAGGAGGCTAGTACAAGTTTACCTTACGGAGACAGAAAGCTGAACTAGATAAATTCTCCCAAGTAACAAACATAATGATGAAATTCCTAATATACCGCAGGCCTAAAAAAATCAATGTTTTTCTTTATAGTTCCTATTCACAGTGTATGTAAAGACACTGGTGCATTTCTTCAGGCATCATCATTATCCCTATGCAATAATCCAAAGATCAATCTATGAAAAACAAGCATGGCTAATCTGGCAATCACACAGTTCAACCTTGTATTTTCCTAGTGTTCCCTTCCTTAAAGGTTTTTATTTTCTATTCCTTAAAGTTCACCTGTCTAGCTGCCTGTGTATTTCCCACAGTTAATTATTACAGCTGTATGAATGTGATTATAAGATTAGGAACTAAAGGCCGGCAGAAAAATAAAGAGGAATCTCAATAAATAACCTCTGCTCTCCAAGAGCTAAAGATAGACCCCATCTTAAGCATGACTGTGGACAAGGCAAAGGTGATCAGTCTTCATCTGTTACTCTACCTTTTCCCATGATAAATATCCCATCTAAACTTGGGTAAGGGGTTGGTGGGGGTGGGGGTGGCGAAGGTGGGGGAGGGCTGCTCTAGGCCCTATGCTTGAGAGCAGTATTCCCCACCATTTGTGATCAAGGATGAATTTTATATTTTCAGTCTTTTGTAGATATTTCCATAAAATGTAATAAAACTATTATGACAATTTCAAAGTACAGTAAGTTTCTAAGTGCTTATTCTCAAGCAAGTATTTCATACTTATCTTTTGATATCCACCGCAAAAAGTTTTGTGTACTGGCATCAAGGCATAGAACATATTTTGAAAGCACTACTTAAGAGGGCTCTACACATCACAAACAAAAAATAAAGAAGATATGAATGCCCCTGTCATCAGGTCTGGCACTCAGTGCAAGCACAGTACAATCACAGTGCTAGTCATCCACTCATGTGTTTGATCCTGTTCAAACCCAAGGGAAACCCAATGCTTCTCCTCCCTGATGGAAGCAAGTCCCAGGAAGAGGGGACGTAAGGGCACCTAGGTGCCACAAAGGTTCGTGCTTTGTGCAGCTGCCAGTTTTGAAGATAGATTGCTTTAGAGCATGGGGAGAATGTAAGCAAAGGAAGTGTGTATAAAAGAGAAAAAAAAATAACTTGCAGACGTTTCCTCTGTTAGCGTAACTGTAATAGACATAATAAAGCATTGTTTCCCAGTAATGCCAAACATCAATTTCCTTGCTTTTCCTTTTGTTCCAATACATGATTCCCAGAGATGTGCTATTGTTGCACAGAGCCCAGTAAGGAGCTTTGAACAAAATTGAACAATATTCTCTTAAACAAATATACATATTCACCCATATACATATATCAATTGCATCCATAAGACAGGTAAAGCATTAAGCCAATTCTATACTTTGTCAACTAGATGGATAGTTAATGCTAAGAATCTAATTAATAACGTTACATTTTTAAAAGACATATTACAATGTCATCTTTATAAATACTTTGGATATAAAATTTTAAAGAGAACTTTTAATTTTAGAACACTTTTAGATTTACAGAAAAATTGTGAATACCAAGAGCTCCTATATAACCCACACCCAGTTTCCCCAATTATTAACGTCTTTATTAATATGGATATTTGTTATAAATAGTAAACTAATACTGATATATTATTAACTAAAGTTCAGATGATGTTCAGAATTCTTTAGTTTTTCTCTAATTTTTTTTCTCCTAATATTCCATCCAGGGTACTATAATATATTTAGTAGTTATATCTCCTTAGGTACCTCCAGGCAGTGACAGTATCTAAGATTTTTCTTGTTTTGGAGTTCCCGTCATGGCTCAGTGGTTAACGAATCCGACTAGGAACCATGAGGTTGCGGGTTCGATCCCTGGCTTTGCTCAGTGGGTTAAGGATCCAGCGTTGCCGTGAGCTGTGGTGTAGGTCGCAGACGCGGCTCGGATCCCGTGTTGCTGTGGCTTTGGTGTAGGCCGGCGGCTGCAGCTCTGAATGGACCCCTAGCCTGGGAACCTCCATATGCCGCGGGAGTGGCCCAAGAAATGGCAAAAAAAAAAAAAAAAAGATTTTTCTTGCTTTAATGACTTTGGCAATTTTGAATATTACTGGTCAGGTGTCTTGTAAAATGTCCTTCATTTTGTTTTTTCTGATTTTTTTGTTCATGATTACACTGGTGTTACAGATTTGGGGGAGGAAGACGTCATAGTGCCGTTCACATCACATCGCGTGGAGGGTACACGACTCCCCACTGTTAGTGGTAACCCTGATCACCTGGCCTGAGGGAGGGTTTGTCAGGTTTGTCCACTATCAACTTGGCTTTTTCCTCCTTTCTGTAATGTGCTCTTTGGAAGGAAGCATGTGCAATGCACACTTCAGGAGTCGGGAGCTGTGCTTTGCTGCTTTGAAGATGGAGTACTAGATGTGTTATTTGGAATTTCTCTGCATAGTAGATCTATCTCTTCTCTCCATGTTCATTCAGTCATTATATTGTTATGGACTCATTGATTTTTTTTTTTTTTTTGGCTTATAATCCGCCATTATTGTATTCATTCATTCTCAAATGATTTCAACCATAAACTTTGAGAACTCTCTGAATTGGCTCCTGTATCCCTTTGATATACCCTAAAAATGGATTTCTCTCTTTCTCTCTCTTGTTTGTATTTTGCCTTCATTTTAGCACATCCTTACTTTCTGGCGCTACAGAATGCTCCAAGCTCATCTTATATATTATGGATTTTTCCAAAGAACTCTATTTGTTAAAATGTAAGAATAGAGTTAGAAACCAAGCCCTCCATGCTAGATGTGCTTATTGTTAGAGGGAAGTAGTGGTTTCTAGGGTTTCTCTTAGCTGACAAAGCAAGTCAATACATGTGTATGCACTAACATGTATATACATATATCTGTAATTCTGTGTGTAACCGTCTGTATTTTAGGCCAGACATGGGTTCATAAGACATCTCCAGCCCTGATTCATTAACATATGGGTCATTGTAAACTCTTTATCCTTGCATATCTGTAACCTCGCTCTTCAGCAGTGAGGAACCTGGCTCCCATCATCTACTGAACTTAATTATTTGGTTCCAATACACTTGTAGAGCAGTTTCAATTGCTCATCCATACTCCTGAGAGAAACTACTTCACCAGGTAGAGTGTGGTGCTTATATACAAAATTAGTTAGATCCGCCCATTTTTCCTACCATTTTTAGTAAAATTCTTTTTATACATTCATAATGCAGCTAGATGACTTTGTTACCCTCTGCATTCTGTCCTGGGACCCCCTGACCTCCTCAATGATTTTTTAAATGGGCATATGTTAAGATTGACACCCCCAGCAGTAAAGGGCTATGGTTTGTGTTATGCATGCATCATTGCACTCTCATACAGAACAGTTTCACCAACCTACACTCTCTTCTGTGTTTCACCTAGTGAATCTTCTCCATCTTCCCCTGACACGTACATCGCCGGTCTTTTTAGCATTATTGGAGTTTTGCCTTTTCTAGAATTCTGTGTAATTGAACTCGTACAACATTCAGCCTTTACAAACTCATTTCTTTCACACAGCAATATTAATTTAAGATTTTTATCCCTGTATTTTCATAGCTTAAGAGATCATTTCTTTACTGACTAATCTTCTATTGTGTGAGTTTGCCACCGTGTGTTTATCCATTCACCTAGTAATGACCATTTCAGTAACTTTCAGTTTTTGGTGGTTGTAAATAAAGTTGCTATAAACATTTGCCTGTAATAGATATTGGTGGTCACACAAGATTTGAATAAAAGGAGAACAAAATAGGACATGGCTCCATGGGACACAGAAAAGACAAACAAGATGACAGAGACGGAATTAGCAGAGGAAAGCTATAAAATAACTATGTAGCAGTTCTTGTCATGGCTCAGTGGAAACAAATCTGACTAGCATCCATGAGGAGGTAGGTTCGATCCTTGGCCTCTCTTAGTGGGTTAAAGATCCGGCATTGCCATGAGCTGTGGTGTAGGTTGCAGACGTGGTTCGGATCCCACGTTGCTGAGGCTGAGGTGTAGACCGGCAGCTATAGCTAGGATTCAACCCCTTCATATACTGTAGGAGCAGCCCTAAAAAGACAGAAAAACAAAAAACAAAACAAAACAAAAAACACAACTGTATAAAATATGTTCTCAAAGATGTGTATAATGAGGAAAACATGCAACATTTTGGAAGAGGCATAAAACCTCTAAAAAAATTAAATCTATTTTAAATAAAAATAATTCACTTGGTGCTCTTAACAGGAAAGCAAAAACAATAGAAAATCTATAGAAATTCTGCAAACTAAAATCGCAGAGAAAAATGAAATCAAATACACTAAGCCTTAATTAAAATGTTGAAATTTTATGATAAAACTCATTTTAACTATTAATATCTAACGTGAATCATCAAAAAATAAAGATTGAAATAAAATAAACTTATTCTCAATGTTTCATGGCCTAATATTAAATGAGTAATTAAAGATTCATAAGGAAGTGTATAAATAAGGGGAGATTTTTTGAAAAAATGAATTTTTTTCCCAAATGTTATTCAATAATCCTATTTACTGATTAATAAATTCCAAGCAAGATTGTAATACATTTTTTTCCCTTTTCCCTTTGATTGTGATGGGAAGACTAGTTCTGGACTAGTTTCTTTATTATACACAGATAGGAAAGTTCAAATATAGTCTTTATCCATATTTAATATTTGTTACCAGCTTTCTACTTACAGACAGAACATAGAGGCAGAATTTTTTATTTCAAATATTTCCATCTTTCATTGAGTCCAGTAAAATACAAGTGCATATGCTAACCACCCACATTTCACTTGTATTATAGTTAATGCTTAATGAATCTTAGAAGAATCACATTATTATTGATAGTTACAGATGAAAAAACTGAGGTATATAGCCATACTTGTAATTGATGGCAGGTCTGGAGTGTGAATCCAGACCTGCCCTATATTTTCATGTTTTTAAAGTACAAGAAATTGTTAACAACTCTTACTATTATTATTGTATCCTCTAACTTAGGTATACATACACTGGAGAGAAATCCTAAATTTTAGTTAGAGAAACTAATTGTAGGACTATAGTAATTAGATCAGAAGATGCTAGTAATTAGGTCAGAATCACAGGGAGATATTTGTGATTTCCTGAGAACCAATACACCCACCTCAAGTGAATCAGTGCTTGCAAAAATGTTTTTAACCTTGAGCTTCCCCAAATAGACATATATGCAACATTCAAATTATTAGACTAAAAGACCTTCATTACAACATATTGTATAACAAAAAAAAAACTGATTCCAAATGGAATTCCTTCTAGATCTTATAAAGATACATGCTTAGAGAAGAATGTCTGATTTTAAACATAGCTGAGCTGTATAAATTCAATGTGGACTGAACCTTAAACTTGTTCTTCTAGTTGTAAATGTCAAATATGAAATATAATATTACAATAAATAATATAAAAACTTTCTACAATATATGATATTTTATTAAGTCAATACTAAAATTCCATTATTTTGAAGACTACTTTTGCCTGTGAAGTTAGGTTTACTGTTTATCTCAGGAACTGTTAAATTTCAGTATTACGGAAGGGAAACTTTTCAAACTGAATTGAAGAAAGCAGATTCTGACATTTGCAGCATAATTTGTATAGCCCAGAGAGTGATGGTAGGAAAAATCTCTCCCTCCTGGGCATTCATTTACCACGGAATTTTGTAGTAAGACCTTAGCCAATTTTCTTCATAAAGTGGGAAATACATATAAATCTAAGATTTGGGGCATTATATAGTATCTCCCCATTTTGGAAAGATACTGGAGAATTTTTAACACAAAAACAGATCAATTCTCTTCAAACAAAATATGTCCTGTAAGCCTCTAGGGATAGAGTTTATGGTAAGATAGCTATCTAGAAAGGAACTACAAATGCCTGAAAATCAAAAATATTGAGATCATAAAAGGAAGCAATTTCAATTTTCTAAGTGCCTGGAGGTAGTCCCCCAAAGCTGTCCTTATCTTAATCCCTGGGATCTGTAAATATGTTAGGCCATCTGGCAAAGGGAAAGTAAGGTTGCAGATGGCATTAAGGCTGCTTATCAATCTCGAGGTGAGATTATCATGAGTTATTTTAACGGACCCAGTGTAAACACAAGTTTACTTATAAGTAGAAGAGAGAGGCAGAAGATTCAGAGAAAGATTGGAAGATGCTGTGTTACTAGCTTTGAAAATGATGAGACCACATGTTGAGGAATGCAGGCAGTCTCTAGAGAGCTAGAGAAGGCAAGGAAAAGATTTTCCATAGAGCCTACACAGGACCGCTATACTTTTGACACCTTGATTTTAGCCTAGCAAGACTCATTTTGGACTTCTGACCTCCAAAATTTTTAACAAATTTGAGTTCTTTTTTTTTAATTTTTTTTTTTTTTTTGCTATTTCTTTGGGCCGCTCCCGCGGCATATGGAGGTTCCCAGGCTAGGGGTTGAATCGGAGCTGTAGCCACCGGCCTACGCCAGAGCCACAGCAACGCGGGATCCGAGCCGCGTCTGCAACCTACACCACAGCTCACGGCCGCGTCTGCAACCTACACCACAGCTCACGGCAACGCCGGATCGTCAACCCACTGAGCAAGGGCAGGGACCGAACCCGCAACCTCATGGTTCCTAGTCGGATTCGTTAACCACTGCGCCACGACAGAAACTCCCAACAAATTTGAGTTCTTTTAAACCACTACTCTTGTGGTAATTGGTTAAAGCAGCATTTAGAAACTAGTACACTGATTTTGCGCATTGACTAAAATAACTGCAATTTTAAACAAAATCCAAACTTATGAGCTTAATTTTTCCACATAATCAACTGAATTGAATTAAGAGAATATTTCACAAAACAACACACTTTATGGCATTGGTTTATCTGAGATTATAAGCATTAATAAAAGTTTAAATGGTAAATGTATGACACATCCTGAAGAAAATATTAGTGCTAATATTTCTGGTATGTAGAAAGAGGTAAGAATCATGCCAAGGATTTTCATTTAGTTCCAATTATATATAAACTACATGAAACTATATTAATTACTAATCAAGCAAAAATGTGGAATCAATAGGTACTTTTATATTTTGTACCTGTTAGCATATATTGCAATTAACTGAGCCAAAGATTTCATCTGTAATTAACACTGTCAGTGTTTCTGCTACCTCCAAATTATGCTCTTCAACTAATGTGCCATCTGATGACTTGTCAAATCTCTATGAAAACATTGTGAGGAACCCAAATTTTTATTTTAAAGTTTTACTAATTCAGTTTTATTCAGAAAATGTGTCAATTTAATTCTAATATTTAGCTAAATGAGAAATTTTATTTAAGCACTGAAACATATCTTTGATGTATCTATAGGATATTTCATGAAATAGCTTTTATTAAAGACTTTGTGGGATGATTAGAGAAGGAAGGGGCATTCCAGTGCACAGCATCTAGCATCTCACTCCAAAACTCTTCATTTTGTTCTGCACTCTTGGTTTTCAACCATGTCTTCCTTCTTTTTATCTTTTATTTATTTATTTATTCATTTTATTTTATTTTTTCAGTTGCACTTGAAGCATATGGAAGTTCCAGGTCAGGTATTGAATTCAGACTGCAGCCGTGACCTGTGCCACAGCTGTGGCAATGCCAGATCCTTAACGCACTGTACCAAGCTGGGAATGGAACCAGCACTGCCACAGAGACAATTTGGATCATTAACCCACTGTGCCATGCAGGAACTCTTCTTTCTTTCTGACTCTTTTGCTTCATAGTTTTCTCTCTAGTTTTCAAATTTAATTCCTTATGCATATCATCTTAGTAAAGATACTTGAGTCCATTCTCTGAGAAAACAGGTATTTGTAAATAAACCTTATTTTTCTTTCATTTTCTGACACAACAATTGAAATAAATCAGCTTTTTTTCATTACTTGGGAAAGTAAATATCCTTTACTATCTATAGAGGATTGGTAAAATGCAATCAAGTCAATAAGTGAAAATATGCATATATATGTATATATATATATATGCACTATAGTATATATATACTCTTTATAGTATATATGCATATAAGTGTATATATGCTATGCTATGTGCTGAGACTAAATTATTTTTTAAGAATTTTGTTTTATTTTGTTTTGCTATTTGGGGCCACACCCGCGGCATATGGAAGTTCCTAGGCTAGGGGTCAAATTGGAGCTGCAGCTGCCCATCTACACCACAGCCACAACAACACAGGATCCAAGCCACATCTGTAACCTACACCACAGCTCATAGCAACACTGGATCCCTGACCCACTGAGCGAGGCCAAGAATTGAACCCCCATCCTCATGAATACTAGTCAGATTCATTTCTGCTGCACCACAATGGAACTCTCTGAGACTAAAGTAAATGTTATTACCATCTCTGTTGCTGAAGGCTCTATGAACTTTTGAAAGTCAGTTAACTATTTTGAGTCTCGAATTTATCAGCTTTGAAATGAAAGGATTGACCTCCCTGGTCTCTCGGGTCATTTCTAGCCATAAGTTTCAGTTAATACTTGGAGTACGTGGCCTGATGCCTGCCATGAGGCACTTACTTTCTCATTGGGGAAGTAAATAATAAACTCTTATAAAGTATAACATGATGAAGCATGATGCTTAAAAGAGCAAAATTAAAAGTTTTATAATTGGGAGTTCCCATCTGGCTCAGTGGTTAATGAATCCGACTAGGAACCATGAGGTTGCAGGTTCGATCCCTGGCCTCACTCAGGGGGTTAAGGATCCAGCGTTGCCATGAGCTGTGGTGTAGGTCACAGACACGGCTTGGATCCTGTGTTGCTGTGGCTGTGGTGTAGGCCGGCAGCTACAGCTCCGATTGGACCCCTAGCCTGGGAACCTACATGTGCTGCAGCTGCAGCCCTAAAAAGACCAAAAAACCAAAAAAAAATTATAATCGATACTTTGAAAACTTGATTTAACCTCATTTTGAATGATGAACTTGAAGATGGGAAGACATTCTCGGGAAAACAGAAGAATGGAGTGTGGCACAGGAGTGCCATTTTGCAAGAATTATGTTAGAGCTGGCTTGGCTAAAGCACAGTGTAACCTGAGAAGCTGTGAAAAAATGTGTTTTAATTGGTTGGTAGGGCCTGACTTTGGCAAGACTGAAAGATTAAGCAGAGAAATTTAGATTTGCTTCCATAGGCAGTAGGAAGCTCCTAAAAATTGTTGAAGAAAGGAATGATATGAAGAAAAGACATAAAGTTAGCCTGGCAGTAACATACAGAATCCATAGTTACAGGAAAAAAAGGAAGAGAGGGAGGAAGGAAATGAAAATGGAAAGGATAGCTAAAACTTTTTTAAGTTGAGGGTCTACTGAGTGTATTGCATTGTATTGTATTGTATTGTATTGTATGCTGGAGGAGATACTAGCCTAAAATACACTGTACCAGTAGGGGGAATTGGCATATAGTATAGACACCCTAACTTTGGAATAATGAGTTGCAATTAAAATGAGGGCAGAGATAAAGAAAAAAATAGACATTTTTTGGATTGACTCCCAAAGATGGTTTGGTCCAATTCTTGCCGAAGGAAGAGCAATCAAATATAACATGGATATATCAAGTTGAGATTGATGAAGTCGTGGTGGTAATAATGATGAAAAGAAACTCTAGAGAGGGAAAAATTTTGGAGAGAAGTTAATGAATACAGTTTTATAAAGTAGTCTGTGAAAGGCAGTATTTTAGGAAGATACAGAAAGGACATCTTAAATTGCTGATTCAAGAATCTGGTGTTAAACATTTAATTTATATCTATGCATATTTTGTACACTGGGAGAGATTATTTCACTTCTAAACTTAGTTAATACTCCCTAATAAGTTTATGATAACATTTGTGCATATACACGCATTGATTAATGCCAACATGCAAGTCAAAAAAAAAGGACAGTTATTTTTTACAGAAATCGCTAATCATAGGTACTTGCTAAGCTGTTGCACACCCATATCCACTGCTGGAGCCAGAGATTCTCATCATCATAAATACTGGTTCCGAGAAGGGTGTCAGTGGAGGAAAAAAAGGATGGGTAAGTCAAGAGGAAATCTAACTCCTGTGTTTAATTCTCAATATTAAAGTCACCTCTGCCTTTGTTGTTTACCTTGGAGCCTCAAATATTCAAATTCACATTTTATCTACTCCAACAGAAAGGAACTAGCAATATTTTACATGGAGATATAAAGTTTCCAACATGTTTTATCACTAGGAATTTCTACACAGAAATTTCTACCTCGATTCCAGTTTCTTGCCTGTAAGCAAAGTTGACACTCAGGACATTATCTGAAATTAAGCAAAATTTAATTCTGTTCTCTTTTTACATCCACCTCCATTCCGCATGTCTTTCATTTACTATAGGCAGGCAGCATCTTTCATAATCATTGTATTCTTGAGATTCTCTTTACCATAATGCCCATAATTTGTATGGAGTCCACCAGCTCCATGAACAAGGACCTAGACTTACCCATCATGGGGAACATCATCACAGGCAGCACACTTAACGTATTAAAGCTTCCATGGAAAAGGAGGCAGTGGAACTCCTGAGAGAGTATTGCCACAAGTGGTGAAGAAAAAGGCTGGTAGGTTAGGTTATTCTCAGCAGAAGTTCCCAGAGGCAGAGTAAACAGTGCTTCCAAGATAGTGCTGACCTACATTCACAAAACAATGAACATGATTCCTCCTGGCTAGAAATAGCCCATACAGGAGATGGGGTGGCAACTGGAGAGGTGATCATGACAGTGACAGCAGAGAGAACAGAACACACTGCTTCTGCATTGGCTTCAGGGAACCATCAGCCAAAGACTATCAACTATGGGAGGAATTAGCATTGGCCATGACCATGGACTCTGGGTGGTGACTCCTCAAGGTTCATGCGGAGATTAATGGGACAATAGGAGACAAAAGAGCAGAGGAGCTACAGGAGAAGGGCTGGAGTAAATGGTTTATGGGAACACAGTCCAGCTTTTGTATTTATAGAAAGTTCTAACAGGAGAACCAAAGATCCACCTTTGGCACATGGGTGACTATTGATTAAGTGTCGGTAAGAACAACCTGTTGATATGACTTCACAGCCCCCCTGTGTGTTACACAAATTTTACTCATCTGCTTAAACACTTAAACCTATATTGCGTACTTTATTCCCTCTGTCCCTGTCCAGAAATCCAACTACCATCTATATATATATGCCTAAAACCATTCATACATTCAGAAAACCTGTCTCTGCTTTTTATTAACTAGAAAAACACCACCTGACAATTTGGTCTGAAGTTATAGTAGTGTGACTATAAAATAATTAAAGTAGGTTTATTAAGTTACATAAGGACATTAATCTTATTCCTTGAGAGTCATGGCATATAATTAGCAGACTTGTTCTGCATTAGTCTGATACAATGTCTTTGCATTTAATGTCAACTATAGCTCATATTTGCCTTACAGTGCATTTCTATTTTATAAAGATACTTCCTACTGAAACTGAAGTTCAGCTATCAGGACTGTAAGTTGCAAACACTCATAAGTTTGTGCAGTTTTTATTTTGAATAACAATGATTTGATGAAATCAATGAAACACTAATAGTTGCAATAAAATTTTGCATTAATTGGCATGGTGTAAAACAGAATAGTTTAAATGTGCTTTAGGGATCTCATTCGCTGCTATTTTTATTAATTGTTTGTTCCTGCAAAACAATGTCTTCAGAAATTATAGATATGTGATAAATGTAGCTCTTAATCGTGTAAAGATGAGTTTTCAGACTGAGATTGGGAGAAGGTAACAAATAAATGATAATTTCTATTGTTTCTTATTCTATTTTTGAGCTGCTTCCTTTCCAAAAAGCAAGAGATCGCGACCAAGATTTATTCTCATTTATTCAACTGAAGTAGCAGATCAAAGAGTATCTAAAAATAAAATAGAAACACATACTTTGAGGTGGAAACAGACTTTCTATAAACATAGACACATACACTCATGAGGGCTTTTTGAGTTATGGTCACTTTAGTTTCTAGAGAGACCTCTCCAGCTAGCGTCAACACAAAGGAAGGGGAAATATATCTACTTATATCTTCTCTTTCGTATAAAGATATAACAGGCAACTGTATCCAAAGATAGGAAACAGTCTTATAGGCACTGATAACTAAGTAGGAAAACAAAGGTTCTATCATCATTTCTTAGTAACTACATGGACTCCTTAATTTCAGCATGTCTGCACCTTGATCTTGTCTCTTCTTTTTTCTGATTTATTACTTCCACTCTTTAATAGCCATTATGAGTAGCTTTGGCTGGCTATTTCTTTTCCTGACTTGGCCACATAAATTATCTTCCAAAATCCCCGGATAACTGATACTTGATTCTGGATTTTAATTCGAGAACCCAAGACCACAATCCAGTTGACTCATTATATTTGTTTAAAGCCACAGAAGATTCCTCTTAGGTTGGATGGGCACCCCTGAGGAGGGGTGCTAAAAGTGGTTCTGAGTTTTGTGACCAGACACCCTCTCAGCACGGACTGGGGGTGGCATTTCTCTGGAAAAGGTATAGTTGGAACTGGCATTTGAAGACATAATATCAGATAAAACTGCGGGAAGTTTCTGTATTAGACCATTTTCCTAGCCACTGAGGTGGGCAATGTGATGTGGTAGGAAAAGTACCTTGTTTGGAGATGTACAGACCTGATGTTTCTGAGGCTGAATTCTCCATAAATTGAAATAATACCATCTCAGGGCCTTAGAGTGTGTGAAAATCTTAACATGATCTTACCTATTGTAAGTACTCAATAACAGAGTAATTGCCCACCTTTTCCTTCTTTTTAAAGTCTGGCTCTCTAAGTTAGGTTAAATAACTGTGGCAACACCAATATTTTATCCCCTAAAAATATGTCCTAATTAAAAAAAAATCTGTGATTACTTTTGCTAGATTTTGGCTTACATTTTAAATGTAGCTATATGATAGACATAGCTTTTTAAAAAATTCTCTTCTGTAGCCTTAGTATTGTAGTATCTTCCATTTTCATATTGGTTTCTGCAAGTATTTTTATTTTTTACCAAAAACTTCTGTGAGGAAAGGAGCATTATTATCATGTTAGAGATAAGGAAACTAAAGCTCAGTTAAATGTATGGCCCAAAGCATTCCATTTTATTCACTCATTCCTTCATTTGTTCATTTTGTCATTCATCTAATGAGCACTTACTGAGTAGTTATGTGGGCCAGGCACTGTTCTCAAGTGCTTGGGATGTAGCAGTGAGCAAAATGGACAGTATTTGCTTTATTACAACTTACATTTTAGTAAAAGAAGAGGGGGTAGAGGAGAGAGGGGAGGGAAAGAAAGAAGAGAGGGGCAATGAACATATAAACATGATAAATACTATGCAAATATTTAAATGAGGTGGCATAGTAGGGAGCACACGGCAGACTATGGTAGATGGAGTGGTCATGGAAATCACTTGCAGCTCAGTCCTAAGCTGATCCCTGAATGTGTGGGGCCAGAGCAGGTTAGGAAGAAACCAAATAGAGCCAAAGATCAAAGAACTAGTTTAGAGTGTTTGAAAAACAGAAAGAAAGCCAGTGGGCCTGGAATTCAGGTTGAGAACAGTATGGGATGAGGTTGGAAAGTTAGACTATTAGGAATTTGGAAGGTAAGCTACAAATTTCAGACTTTAAATGTGATGGGAAACTGATGCGGGGTTAAGCATGGATGTAACAAGATCTGAATTTCATGTTTAAATTTTTTACCCTGACCACTCTCTGGTAAATTGAGTTTCGTGGGTCAGAAATGGAAGCAGGAAGGCCACCTGAGAGCATGTCGTGTCACTGGCAGGAGGGGTGGTAGTGAGAGGCTTGTTCCTGGAGAGATGGATGATGATGGTTCAGGATATGTTTTAAGTAACCTTGAGAAGACTGGGTGTGAAGGAGGGATGTAGAGAAACCAGGAGCTCATGCCTAAATGACGTCTCAGGAAACTGCCTGACTGTAGTGCCATTTATTGATGTGGAAAAGACAGCTTGTCTGAATAGGACTTCCATGCAGAAATTTCTTCTCAGTGATTCTCAAGAAGTTTTCTGTTTTCTGAATCCAAAATCCTATGAAAAGTCAGGTGAGAAATTGGGGACATGAGAAGCAGCATTATAATTCTCTTGAAAGAATTGAAGCTTAACAGTCACCCTAGAGCTATTCCTGATTTGAAGGAAACCCCTGATGTCAGGTGGAAAGCAAGAACAGGAAATGATGATATTCACAGTCAAAGGTTAAGGCAGACATTTCTGAGAACCAGCATAGAAACATTTAGGGGGCCATCAGTCACAACCTAATCAGCCAGTCTTTCTCATGGTTGTATCTGCATTAGGTATGTGTTGGTGGTGGTCCTGTCTTCTACCAATGGTGAGTAATTCCTAGTAATAAAATAGATATTAATACGTGTGTACACACAGTATACTTTATACGAATCTTACAAGGATGTTTCAAGTGCTAACACACTTTGGAAATAAAGTAGTACTTTTAACATTGATAGAAGATTACAATGTTACTACCTGAAAACTAGCCGATGTTTTTTTAGTATTTTCCAGTTTTTGAATATATGCTATAAGCTAAAGTTTTTGTAAATACTGCTAAAATATTTTCAAATTAGTAAGCATTTTTATTATCTATAATAAAGGGTAATGAGTATTAAGAATGCTGGAGTTAGCTTATAAATAACCTTATGATATAGGGAATTCTCATTTCTTATTCCTAAATTCTATGGATTAGTATCTTCAGGGAATGTAGAAATATTCACATGCATTTCAAGTAACCCCCGCCATCTCTTTCTTGCCTCAAGGTGCCTTTTCTCCCACTTTCACCAACAGTACTCAGTTATTGATTTTCTGTCACCTCTGCCCTCACTTCTCATCTAGAGCTATTTTTCTGTTTGCCAATTGGTAAAGTTACTTCTTTGACCACTCATACTGATCTTGTTTTAGAAGGCACTATAACTTTTTCCAGAGGTGAGAAGAGAGGACCTTATATTCTTCCAGGGTTAAATTTGCTTATAACACTTCTAAAAATTTCTCAGTTATTAAAATATTTGGGAGGCCCCTTGAGCTGCCAAGACTGGACTCTATAAACCACTTCCTTTTGTCCCTGTCCCAGATTGGCTGTCACAGACCCTGGGAGCTGGCTGTAAGAACACATGTATTCAGTCATGTGAGATTCAGCTGTCCCTCATGCCCTTAGGACCTCCCTCATGGGAACACTGGCTCTGTAGACATGTCCCGAAATGCCAGATTTCACAGCTCTTTGTTGTCTGTGTCCTTACTATGGAACCCTCATTTATATTGGAAAAATGATGAACAATCTTTTTTGTAATAAAGCCAAATATGTTGAGTGTTTGCAAGTCATTTTTCATGAAATTGAAAATATTGACTCTCTTAAGGAAAGTAAAACCCAGCAATCATTAGATAAATCAAATCACTTTATGAACAGATAAATACCAATGATGAGATCAGCACTCTTTTTTTTTTTTTTTTTGTCTTTTTGCCTTTTCTAGGGCTGCTTCCCACGGCATATGGAGGTTCCCAGGCTAGGGGTCTAATAGGAGCTGTAGACACCGGCCTACACCAGAGCCACAGCAATGCAGGATCCAAGCTGCATCTGTGACCTATAACAAAGCTCACGGAAACGCTGGATCCTTAACCCACTGAGCAAGGCCAGGAATCAAACCCGCAACCTCATGGTTCCTAGTTGGATTTGTTAACCACTGCGCCATGATGGGAACTCCTTGTTTTTTATATAAGGATTTTTATTTTTTTCCATTATAGCTGCTTTACAGTGTTCTGTCAATTTTCTACTGTTCATCATGGTGACCCAGTTACAAAAACATGTATACATTCTTTTTCTCACATTATCAAGCTCCATCGTAAGTGACTAGACAGAGTTCCCAGTGCTACACAGTAGGATCTCATTGCTAATTCATTCCAAAGGCAATAGTTTGCATCTATTAACCCCAAGCTCCCAATCTACCCCACTCCTTTCCCCTCCCCCTTGGCAACCACAAGTCTATTCTCCAAGTCCATGATTTTCTTCTCTGTGGAAACATTCATTTGTGCCATGTATTAGATTCCAGGTGTAAGTGATATCATATGGTATTTGTCTTTCTCTTTCTGATTTACTTCACTCAGGATGAGAGTCTCTAGTTGTATCCATGTTACTGCAAATGGTATTATTTTGTTCTTTTTTATGGCTGAGTAGTATTCCATTGTGGTTGCACCTTTTCTTTTTTTCTTGATATAAGAAAGTATATTATTTAATGTGTTAAAGCTTTAGGTTTGATTTTTGCCATTAAAGAATTTTGTTTCTATTTTTTTTAATTTTCCCACTGTACAGCAAGGGGATCAAGTTATCCTTACATGTATACATTACAGTTACATTCTTTTTCTCCCCACCCTTTGTTCTGTTGCAACATGAGTATCTAGACAAAGTTCTCAATGCTACTCAGCAGGATCTCCTTGTAAATCTATTCTAAGTTGTGTCTGATAAGCCCAAGCTCCCGATCCCTCCCACTCCCTCCCCCTCCCATCAGGCAGCCACAAGTCTCTTCTCCAAGTCCATGATTTTCTTTTCTGAGGAGATGTTCATTTGTGCTGGATATTAGATTCCAGTTATAAGTGATATCATATGGTATTTGTCTTTGTCTTTCTGGCTCATTTCACTCAGGATGAGATTCTCTAGTTCCATCCATGTTGCTGCAAATGGCATGATGTCATTCTTTTTTATGGCTGAGTAGTATTCCATTGTGTATATATACCACCTCTTCTGAATCCAGTCACCTGTTGATGGATCTTTGGGTTGTTTCCATGTCCTGGCTATTGTGAATAGTGCTGCAATGAACATGCGGGTGCACGTGTCTCTTTTAAGTAGAGTTTTGTCCGGATAGATGCCCAAGAGTGGGATTGCAGGGTCATATGGAAGTTCTATGTATGGATTTCTAAGGTATCTCCAAACTGTTCTCCACAGTGGCTGTACCAGCTTACATTCCTACCAACAGTGCAGGAGGGTTCCCTTTTCTCCACAGCCCCTCCAGCACTTGTTATTTGTGGATTTATTAATGATGGCCATTCTGACTGGTGTGAGGTGATATCTCGTGGTAGTTTTGATTTGCATTTCTCTTATAATCAGGGCTGTTGAGCATTTTTTCATGTGCTCATTGGCCATCTGTACATCTTCCTTGGAGAATTGTCTATTCAGGTCTTTTGCCCATTTTTTCATTGGTTTGTTGGCTTTTCTGCTGTTGAGTTGTATAAGTTGCTTATATATTCTAGACATTAAGCCCTTGTCCGTTGCATCATTTGAAAACTATTTTCTCCCATTCTGAAAGTTGTCTTTTTGTTTTCTTTTGGGTTTCCTTTGCTGTGCAAAAGCCTGTCAGTTTGAGTAGGTCCCATGGGTTTAATTTTTGCTCTTATTTCTGTTGCTTTGGGAGACTGACCTGAGAAAGGATTTGTAAGGTTGATGTCAGAGAGTGTTTTGCCTATGTTTTCTTCTAGGAGTTTGATGGTGTCCTGTCTTATATTTAAGTCTTTCAGCCATTTGGAGTTTATTTTTGTGCATGGTGTGAGGGTGTGTTCTAGTGTCATTGCTTTGCATGCAGCTGTCCAGGTTTCCCAGCAATGCTTGCTGAATAGACTATCTTTTTCCCATTTTATGATCTTGCCTCCTTTGTCAAAGATTAATTGACCATAGGTGTCAGGGTTTATTTCGGGATTCTCTATTCTGTTCCATTGGTCTGTCTGTCTGTTTTGATATCAGTACCACACTGTTTTGATGACTGTGGCTTTGTAATATTGCCTGAAGTCTGGGAGAGTTATACCTCCTGCTTGGTTTTTGTTCCTCAGGATTGCTTTGGCGATTCTGGGTCTTTTGTGATTCCATATAAATTTTTGGATTGTTTGTTCTAGTTCTGTGAAAACTGTCCTGGGTAATTTGATAGGGATTGCATTGAATCTGTAGATTGCTTTGGGTAGTATGGCCATTTTTATAATATTGATTTTTCCAACCCAGGAATATGGAATATCTTTCCATTTCTTTACATCTTTAATTTCCTTGATTAATGTTTTATAGTTCTCATAATGTAAGTCCTTCACCTCCTTGGTCAGGTGTATTCCCAGGTATTTGATTTTGTGAGGTGCAATTTTAAAAGGTATTGTGTTTTTGTATTCCTTTTCTAATATTTCATTGCTATACAGAAATGTGGCTGATTTCTGAATGTTAATCTTACATCCTGCTACTTTGCTGAATTTGTTGATCAGTTCAAGTAGTTTTGGGGTTGAGTCCTTAGGGTTTTCTATGTATAGTATCATGTCACTGCATACAGTGACAGTTTTACCTCTTCTCTTCCTATTTGGATGCCTTTTATTTCTTTGTTTTTCTGATTGCCATGGCCAGGACTTCCAGTACTACGTTGAATAACAGTGGTGAGAGTGGGCATCCCTGTCTTGTTCCAGATTTGAGTGAGAAGGCTTTCAGTTTTTCCCCATTGAGTATTATATTTGCTGTGGGTTTCTCATAAATGGCTTTGATTATGTTCAGAAATGTTCCCTCTATACCCCTTTGTTAAGAGTTTTTATCATGAAGTGATGTTGGACTTTTGTGCATCTATTGAGATGATCATGTGGTTTTTAACTTTTCTTTTGTTAATGTGGTGTATGATGTTGATTGATTTACACATGTTGAACCATCCTTGTGAACCTTCTATTGTTTTTTGAATCTCTATTTTATTGATTTCCTCTTTGATCTTTATGATTTCCTACCTTCTGCTGACTTTAGGTTTTGTTTGTTCTTTTTCTAATTCTTTTAGGTAATGGGTTAAGTTGCCAATTTTAGATTTTTCTTCTATTTTGAGGAAGGCCTGTATTGTTATTAATTTCCCTTTGAGCACTGCTTTTGTGGCATTCCATAGATTTTGAGTAGTTGTGTCTTCATTATCATTTGTCTTGGGGTATTTTTTAAATTTCCTTCTTGATTTCCTCATTAACCCATTGATTTTTTACTTGCATGTTGTTTAGTCTCCATGTAGCCAGTTTTTTTTCTTATTTCTTCTCCTGTGGTTGATTTCTTGTTTCATGCCATTGTGGTCAGAGAAGATACTTGAAATAATTTCTATACTCTTAAATTTGTTGAGGTTAGCTTTGTGCCCCAGTATGTGATCAATTCTTGAGAATGTTCCATGTGCACTTGAGAAGAATGTATATTCTGATTTTTTTGGATGTAATGTCCTGAAAATGTCGATTAAGTCTAACTTTTCTATTGCATCATTTAGGATCTCTGCTGCCTTATTGATTTTCTGTCTAGAGGATCTGTCCACTGATGTGAGTGGGGTGTTAAAGTCTCCTACTATGATTGTATTCCCATCAATTTCTCCTTTTATGCCTCTTAGTATTTTTTGGAGGTATCTGGGTGCTCCTATATTAGGGGTATATATATTGATGATTGTAATATCCTCTTCTTGAATGGATCCTTTAACCATTAAATAGTGTCCATCTTTGTCTTTCTTCATAGCCTTTGTTTTAAAGTCTATTTTGTCTGATATCAGTATTGCAACTCCTGCTTTCCTGTCTTGTCTGTTGGCATGAAATATCTTTTCCCATCCCCTCACTTTCAATCTATATGTGTCCTTTGCACTAAGATAAGTTTCTTGTAGACAGCAGATTGAAGGTTTTTGCTTTTTTATCCAATATGCCACTCTGTGTCTTTTGATTGGTGCATTCAGTCCATTGACATTTAAGGTGATTATTGATAGATATGTATTTATTGCCACTTTAAACCTTGTTTTCCAGTTGATTCTATGTTTCTCTTTTCTTCCTTTCTTTTTTCGGTTGGATGATTTCCATTTATTTTATGCTTGAGTACTTTTCTTTTCTGTTTATGTGAATGTAATGTTTGGATTCGATTTGTGGTTTCCCTGTTTTTTAAGTATGTAAACCCCTTTCTATATCTGCTTGCTTTAACCTGATAGTCATATAGGCTCAAACTCATCATTAAAATAAGAAAAAAAAATAGAATCTATGTTTTCTTACTTTCCTTCCCCACTTTGTATGATGTTGGTGTCTCTCTTTTTCCCCCCGCAACATCTTCATGTTTAGATCTGTATGCTGGCTTATTTAAGTGATTGCTTTCCAATTGTGGTTTCCTCCATCCTATTTCTTCTTCCTTCTTTTTTTTAATTTAGAGAAGCCCTTTCAGTATTTCTTTTAGAATGGGTTTAGGATTGCTGTACTCTTTCAGCTTTTGTTTTTTGGAGAAATTCTTTATTTCTCCTCCTATTTTAAATGATATTCTTGCCAGATAGAGTATTCTAGACTGCAATTTTATTCCTTTCAGCACTTTAAATATATCTTGCCACTCTTTTCTGACCTGTGGTGTTTCCATAGAGAAATCAGCTGATAGCCTTATGGGGGTTCCCTTATAATTAATACTTTGTTTTTCTCTTGCTGTCTTTAGAATCCTCTCTTTAACTTTTGCCATTTTTATTATAATATGTCTTGGTGTGGGCCTCTTTGGGTTGAACTTTCAGGCTCTCTGTGTTTCCTGTATCTTGATATCAGTCTCCTTTAGATTTGGAAAGTTTTCAGCCATAATTTCTTCAAATATATTTTCAATCCCTTTTTCTTTTTCTTCTCCTTCTGGAATTCCTATTATGCATAGATTGGCCCACTTTATATTATCCCATAGATCTCTTATACCGCTTTTGTTTGTTTTCATTTGGTTTTCTGTCCATTGTCATGATTGGATGATTTCCATTATTCTATTTTCCACGTCACTCATTTGTTCCTCTGCATTTTTCATTCTGCTGTTTATTGCCTTTAGCTCAGTTTGCATCTCTGCAAATGAATTTTCTATTTTTTCTTGGCTCCTCCTCATATTTTCTAGTTCCTGTCTAAAGGAATCTGCATTACTGCTCATATCCTCTCTTAATTCCTTCAGTATTTTCACTATCTCCCTTTTGAACTCAGTGTCTGTAAGGCTGCAGAGGTCTGTTTCATTGTTGACTGCTTTAGGTGAATTCTCCTGTTGCTTTAACTGGGAATGTTTCTGTGCTTTTTAATCTTGGTTGTGTTTTTCTTTTTCTGTGAATTTGGGGAAGCCAAACTGTAGTCTTGTAAGGCTACTTCTATGCAAGAGTATCACTTTATATTTTTGGGGGGACTACTGTTTATTTTTGATGTGGGAGTTGAATATTTGCTGTCTCTTTCTTTGGTGTGAGCAGGCTGTTATTCCCCAGGATGCTCAGTGTGTTTTCAGGGAGAAGGAGGCAATGGGTAGGGCCAGCGGTCAGTGCCTGGTTGTTGGGCTTGCAATTAGCAGCAAGGACCTGCAGGAAGGTGGCACAGGCTACTCGTAGTTTCAGGGCCCTGGGAAGTGGTAATAAGCTTGAGGCAGATCTACAAAGTGACCAGTGCATTTGGCAGTAGCAGCAGCAGGGTGTGTGAGTTCCCAGGGGAGTGAGAGCAACAACAGCTTGTGTTCAATTGCAATGCCCTCCTGAGTGATTAGAACCACAGGTGGTGCTTATTCAGGGACCCCCAGTGGTAGCTGGGCCATGATGACCTCTGTAGTCAGTGATAACTGCAGGGGTTTGCCTCTGCCACCTGTAGACCTTGCATGAAGCACCCTGTCTCACTTAGCCCACATAGGAGGTGCTATACAAGCTGCTCCTAGTTTCAGGATCCTGGGAAGTGACAGAGATCAGGCATGTGGGTACTGCCTGGAGTGTTTGACAGTGGCAGTTGCAGGGCGGGTATGTTCCCAGGGGAATGAGAACAATGGCATATGGTGCTTGGTTGCAGTGCCCTCTTTTTTTCTTTTTTGTCAACCCCTGAGATGATTAGGATCGCAGGTGGAGCCCACTCACAGGACCCCAGTGGTGGCAAGCCTTGCCTCCCTCTGGCCTGTGAGACAACTGCTGTGTTCTGTCCCTGCCACCTGTAGATTATGCAAGAGGCACCATGTTGCACTTAGCCCTGTGATGCCCTTAGCCCACACAAGAGGTACCAGGCCACCAGTAGCCTGCACAAGAAGTGCCCAGTCTCCCCTAAATGAGCAAGAGGATTCTTGCCACTCATGGCCTCCGCCAGAGCTGCCCTGCTCTCTGAGAGCCCGCAGGCACGCACATGCTCTGGTGCAGGGAGATTCCTATGGTGGTCCACCCCTCCTCTGCTCACCCTCCCCAACAATGGCACCTTGCTTCTCCTGTGGGTCCAGACCTTCTCTGGGTTCCCTCTGCCATGGCCTTCCACTCCCCTGCCCATAGTTCACGGCTCCTTAGCCCCTTAGGCTCTCTCCACACCGCCAACCCTAGTGTCTTCCCCGTGACTGACCTCTGGAGCCTAAGTCTCAGTGCCCAGCCCCCACCTGAACCTTTCAGGCTGTGGTGTCTGAACTGGTGGTTCAGATGATCTGTGCTGCTCTCACTCTGCGTTGCTGTTCTCAGTCCAGCTGCTGTGCTTTTCTCAGCAACTTTGAGTTCTCTCCGGCTCGGGTGATCTTTCCGTCAGTTAGGTGGCTTCCCAGGATGTGGGTTTCTTTTCTCCTTCACAGCTCCCTCGGGAATGCTAGTACCGTCCTGAATCCTTTTCTTTCTCTCTCTCTTTTTCTTTTGTTTTACCCAGTTATGTCAAGAGTTTCTTGCCCTTTTTGGAGGTGTAAGTTCTTCTGCCAGCGTTCAGTTGATGTTCTGTGCGAGTTGTTTTACATGTAGATGTGGTTTTTTGATGTGTTTGTGGGAGAGGTTGAGCATGACCTCTTATTCCTCTGCCATCTTGCTCCAGCACTGTTTTTTAAATCCCATAAAATATTAAAGTAGTAACACAAGCACAAGCATTCAGTCTTCAGTGGGGTGTTAAAGTCCAAAGAGTACGTTCATGTGCATTATTTCATTTTATTCTTGGGGAAAAAACCCTGGAGATAGGACTATTATGATTTCCAGTTTTCAGAAGTTGAGACTGAAGCTCAGAGAGTTGAAAAAACTTGTTCACGTTCATGCAACAAATGACTAGCAGGGAAGCAGCTCTAGTTAATTTATACAATGCAATCTACCATGTAATGACAACCATAAGTATTAGCATTTAATGGCACTGTGCTAAGTACTAAGAACTAGAAATATAGGGGTAAATAAGATGGATCCTCTAATCTCATATAATCTTAACTACTATTTCTCCTATTTTCATATTGCTTTTATGCTTGCCCTAAGTAGTAATGATCAAACCATATAATTTTGGAAAATACCAGTTGGGTCAATTGCCATCACTCTGTTTTCTCCAGACCAGCATGTGATGCTTAGGGGTCCTGGATCCTAAGGCATGTGGAGACTGCGTCACACTCAGCCAACTCCTGATGACCATCATTCAAGTGGTCCTCATTTTGTCAGAGGAAATGTGCCAGGTCATTGATGAGTCTTAATTGTCTTTTTCCAGGTCTCATGTGTTTTCTCCAGTGGCTGTTTTATTAGTGATGAATTGACTGATTTGTATATGTTTCTCATTAAATATTTTTTGATGTATATGTGTCTGTAAGCTGTGATCGAAATTTCACCAAAAGCCAAATTTAAAGTTATGGAGCTTTAATGAAGCTACAGTCTAATGTTATTCATTACTGCCATAGATGTTGCATCTTTTACTGTGTACTCTTTAACTGCAAAGTCAACCTACAACTTTCTTCAGGTCATCCCCTGGTTTATATTCCAGGGCAAAGATATTATTTGGGTGAGTATGTGTGGCAGATACATGATGAGTTCAGGCAAAACATTTTAGTAGTTATCCCATTAAAATGATAATACCAGTGTTTTATCTTAGTTGTTTCTATTTTTGTCAGTTATGTAAACCTTTGAAAAGTTAAATATAACTAGATAAAAGAGGACTGCTCATAAATTGCTTTGTGCATATGCATTATAAATTGTCTCTTCTGATTTTTAATCCAGTTACTAAATTCTGCATGAACAATGATGGTTGCAAATTAATGGATAGTTTTTTTTTTCCCCAACTAGATTATGTAATGACTTATTTTCATATTCTCCATACTGTCTTGTCCATAGGAAGACACAATATAAGTATATTTTAATTCCATTTTTTTAGAAGTAGCTGAATATGAGGGGTCGAAAAGGATACTATTTCTGAGTATAAACTTCTACAAGGCATAAAATCATAGGTTACACATGAGGAAAGTAAAATATCTTACTTTAGTGTTAGTTTCGAGGAGTTTTACGTCTATCATGGGAAAGCTAATCATTTAATAGAAATATGTTTTTTCCCCCCATCTCTGAAATACAGACTTGAAGCTCCTCTTGAGCCCATTTCATGAAATAATGAGCCTTTTTAATGTGAGATTGGCAGCTGTGCATTAAATGATTTAGGCACAGAATTTATTCTGTGTGCAGGGTCTATTTATTCTCAGTATAAACTGAAGAGAAAAATTGGGGATGCCAAAGTGAATATTTCTAATGATTGAAATTTAAAAATTCAACTGTCAGTATCCCTATGATATATTCCTCAACTACTGTTTATCTTGTATTTATCTCTTTTGTTTCTGTTGCTTATATGAATCTTCCTCAAAAAAATGCATTAAAAGACAAACAAAAATTAGATAAAGAAATATGTAAACAAAACTCACATCCCTGACTCACCTTATGTTCAAATTCTGGATGATCTAATACAGACATTAAGGTAAAAGAAATAAAAATGAAACACCTCGACTGGGAGTTGAAAGTCTTTGGTTATGATCTCATCTCTTCAATTACTTAGTGATGAGATTGGGCAGAAGACTTCATGTTGTGGGGTCTCGTTTTCATCGTGGTTATGTGTGTGAGATACCTTTCCAATTCTAACGGTCTATTTTTCTGTAATTCAAGAAACCTCAATCCTATTGTATCTCCATTGCCACAGAAAATGAGTAGGGATCTGGATGGTTTGGGAAATAGGTGGCACTCTCAACCAAACAATGAAACAGTTTCATGAAGGCACTGCATGCAACATGTGAGCAAAGGAAACCAAGAAAAGATGATGTATCCTGGAGCTAACTCCTGTCTGAAGCCATTGCGGTTGTTAGTCTTGACTCGGTAAAGAGGAGATATTGCCAGAAACTGAAGAATGAAATCTATAGGAGAGGACTGCCCAACAGGAATCATGGACATCAGTGAAAGTGTACAGATACTGCCAACTCAAGCCTGGCAGTAATAGTGTTTGAAGAATATTCTTCCAACCTCTCTCTCTTCCTTTCCTGAAACCACCTACTTCCCAATGGCTAAACCTAACATGGAACTAGGAGGCAAGGGATACACTGATACAGTTCATTTTACCAGGCACATAGCAGGGTGGAGAAGGTTGGAGGATAGATCCGGAATAACATGAATTATATTCAGCTCAGGGTTATCCTACTGAGAGGTGCGATGGAAAACTGGATACAGTGGTAACTAAACAATACATATGGAAGATCCTCCTCTTCTGAATTTTACCTGCCAAGTCCACTATGACTCAAACATCTGGAAGCTTTGGCAAGAGCCTGCTTTGTGGCTGAGAGAGACTGTTCTAATAGAATGGAGAAGGTGGTGAAAAGGAGGGGGATTGGAAATAAATGATTAAATAAATCTTTCCATATGATTCCTTTTATGTATAATCCATCACTTTTCACTTTGAAAGAACAACTACTCTGAAGATTGCTATCATAACGGAAATATTTGATTTTCCCTGTGTTCTCCCCTTATAATGAAGTGGATGTAAAATGATCAGACCAGGATAATTTTGTAACAAAGGAAAACTTACATGGGGCATACATTCCCATCTGTAATTATTTTACAAATGTCTATTTTGCATGAAAAACAACACAGTTGTAAGACATGCAAATCTGTGTTAATGACCAGCTATATTTCCATAAAAGCAGATGCCAAGAAAGCACAGTAAGGAAGTAAAACCAAATTGAGCTTACAATGAACACTGAAACTGTATGGTCTACTTTTGAAACAAATGAGCAGAGTGTGTAAAATAAATGAATAAAAATGCACATAATTAACCATAGCTCATACCAGAGAGCTAATTTGCCAGGAATTTCTTTATTTCTATGTGTTTAAATTTGCTGTCTTAACTAGAAAATGCTGTTATTTTAAATATAGATGCCTCAGAAGATTTTTTTATGGTGGGGATTTCAATGTACTCAAAATTGTGTGTACATTGTAATGCTGGTTGAGTTGCAAGAAGATGTCTTAACTGTTAATTTTGGGAGAAGCAATATGTGGTTTCAAATCAAGTGGGTGAGCAAAATAAAGATTGGAAGAAATTGATTACCTCTAGCATTTCTTTATTTCCCAGGCAACAACACTCATTGCTTTGCTGCTGTACTTACTCTGTGTAAAACTCATCTGATCTCTAAAACAACCTTCCTTTATGTTGTGAAATAAGCAGGGATTGCAATCTGGTTAACCCTCTGCTGCACCAGAGTGTTTCAAAAGCACTCCTGTAAATTTAGTATGGTACAGGAATTCTACCAAGGTACAGAGGATTTCATAAAGAATATGCCAAAGCCTGTGACAGGTTTTGCGGGAACCCAGATGAGAACAACTTAGATTTCATCTAAGGAAATATGATGTTGCCTTGCAATTAGTAGCATCCTAGAGTTGTTAGTCTCCTTGTCTCACAATATTACATTATACATAAGATAATTATTCATTTTGTATTTGCCTCCAATTCTTGGTATTTTATAGTTTTCTTAGGCCTTTTTTTTTTTTGAGACTTTTAAACTTTAAAACATCTAAGAGATACTAACCTAACTATCCATCTTCAGATTAAATGAAGTAACATATTACTGTACTTTGTCTTTTTTTTTTATTTGCTTTTTAGGGCCACATTCGTGGCATATAGACGTTCCCAGGCTGGGGTCGAATCAGCCACCAGCCTACACCACAGTCGCAGCAATGCTAGATCCATCAAACCACATCTGCGACCTACACCATAGCTCACAGCAATGCTGATCCTTAACCCACTGAGCAAGGCCAGGAATCGAACCTGCGTCCTCATGGATACTAGTTAGGTTTGTTTCTGATGAGCCACAATGGGAACTCCCTACTTTGTCCTTTTTTTTTTTTTTTTTAAACATGTTTGGATTAGGGGAACAATATCTAATGGTGTGAATTTTTAAAAGATTTTCAGAAAAGATTTCTTCTGGGTTTTACCACAGTAACCAATTGCTAGCTGCTATTATTTATGCTAAGTATTCTACTCCAACCAGTCACAGAGAACTGAGAGAATAACGTTATGAAATCTAAATAGCGTTGATTTCTGTTTAACGTCTTCAGTCATATTGCACCCCTTAAACATATTTCTATATGTTACTATATGCTAACTATAGAAAAGGTAAATCCTTACACCTGACCCTAAATCCATTGCAGAATTCTGGCATACCATTAAGACACTGTATTTTATTGACTTTTTGGAATGATATTTGTTACACTTCCATACATATGAAGAGTAAGAATTATTGGCAATGAATTTTTTCAAGGAAAAAATGGATAGTGTATTTTGCAAACAGTTGGTCAAGATAGTTGTTTCTTTCTGATCACAGATTTAGAGCATATTTTCCTCCTTTCATCAGCTGTGTGTGTCCATAGAATGCAGGTAAATGCAATGTATCTGTCTTTTATGACTAGTGCATAAAAAACACTTCTAAAATGATCTTTCCTCACTTGTTGCCTAAATAAAATGATCTTTGAGAGCCTGGGGGAAGGTGATACCCTAGGATGGAAGAGCTTGGGTTTCTGAACAATCCTGTTTGAGGGCATCTGCCAATCACAGGAATCAGATAGTTGATGAATGTGAAATAAACTTTGTTGCATTCACCACTGCAGTCTTGGGGTATGTGTTATGGAAGTTGAGTTATTCTTCCTGATAAACTCCCAAAGTTCCAATTAACTGGGTTAAATATATATTTGACTGTATCAAATGTATTTATGTATTTTATCCTCTATTCTTTACGTGTGCTGCATAAAAAATTACTGCTCATTTAAAAACCATGAATCCTTTTAACACTATTCCAAGAGGTTATGTGACAACATCTGCATGTTTATTAGTAAAGAAAGAAGCAGTTCATCCAGTTATCTAGACATAGCCTATCTTGTTCTTAAATTTTCATCTATTTATTCAAGTGAGAAAACTCTTACCTCCAATTCATGCCACATGAAGTGTAATTTATTTAAAATGATTGTCCAAACAATTGTATTTCTAGATCATCTAGACTTTATGTGAAAGCAGGATTGTGGATTGTGTGTCTTTCTTTTCAGTGTCTTTAAATCTATATCTATCTATCTTTCTCTTCAGCATATTTATATCTATCTATATATATGTGTATCTTTATATCTATATTTATAAGATATAAATAAATATATAGATATAAATATTTATAATTGATTATTGTATCTATTATTATCTATTTATAATAGATATAAATATTTATATAGATGTATATAAATATCTATAGATATCTAAATTGCATCTGTATTTATGTGTGTCTTTCTCTTCATTGTCTTTACATCTATATCTATCTATCTAGTTATAGGTAGATATAGATATATAGTTTATATCTACATTTATATCTATCTAGATATAGATGGATATGGATATATAGTATCTTGCATTCTCTAATCTTACAATATACCATACTGGATATATTCCTCTGCTCTTTCACATAGTGCTCTTGGTTCCAGAAGACACTGTGGTAGTTCTTTAAGAGTCTTGAAAAAACAATACATACACACACACACACACACACACACACACATATATACATATACACATATACACTTATTTTCTATGTTGATCTCATATATTTTGATGTGTCTTCCAATTGGTCTTTCCATCTGATAAAGATTTGAATGTATTGGTGACATTTTGCCCTTAATACAATAACAATATTGGTTTTTGACTAAAAATTTATTATGGATTTGAACTATCTCTCTTCCTAAAAACAGCTGACACCAAGCTCTGCATTTTGAATTTATTGACAGAAGCCTATGAATTTCAGACACCTTCAAAATATGCTGAGCTCTTTAAAACCTTCAGCCAAAAGACCAAACCTGGCAATGATTCACTGTGATAATTCTCAATATCTTGGCATATGATAATTGCAAAATGATATAGAAGCATCTACTTTGCTCCTTTCCTAATTATGCTATTCTGTGTGGACTGCTGGGTGCACATATTCTAGGAATAGTGTCTAAGAAATGAAAAGGCATTCCACATAGTGCTGCAAGTAGGTTGAGAAAGGGTAATTCTCTGACATGTCTGGGTTCTCTCTTCTTCTCTGACTGTACTGACTGCATTATGGAGGAGTCCGGGATAGCCTCGGAGCACCAGCTTCTGGATTGGTAGTGTGTAGGAGCTGAACTCCATCTACTGCAGTTTGCCTATGGGGAAGATGCATTCTCTTGAGCCTTAGTAATGGCAGATCAACTCCTGTTAGTCTCTCAGAGATACCATGAACTAGGTTTTTGAGTTGCCATTTTATGCATTTGGGATACTTGGCTTAGAGTAAAGAACTACTTCCTCATATATAGCAGATGACTCATAAGAGCTCTCTGGTTGCCATATTAGAAACGAATTTAGTGAAAATTGGGTTTGGGCATTGGTGGGCCCAGCCCAAATGTGAACACACTGGGAATTGGGAGAAGGGTAGGCGGCGATGATGCCTAAACACATTGAAAGTGGGATCCAAGTAATCAGCCTTTTGGAGAATGATGAACATGTCACTCTGAAGAGTGATTCTACATGTCGGTCTGAGGACAAGAGCCAGGATTGTTGCATTCAAATCATTTGGAAATCATTTTAATGAAGACTCACTGTCCTCAGTACCAGAGATTTTTATTCACTATGGATGAGATAGGGAGAAAGAATCTGAATTTTAATAAAGATTCAGTGACAGGTCTAGAGACCTGGGAGACATGCTTGGGAAAGTAAGTCTTCCATGTATAAGAATAGGACTTTAGTTGACAGAGAGTACCCCTAACCATTTATACTGCCAAGGGGATCAGGCATCTCTGTATCCAGGGAAAAAATAACCCTAGACATAGGTAGGAGTGGTGTTCATGGCGTTTTAATAGTTGATTTCACTTCATATTCATGTGCTCAAGAAATCAGTTCTACATATTATATAAAAAAACCAAGAAATGTTAAATTTGTGTGTTAGTTTCATAACATGCCCATTCAAATGCTCCCATCTGATTTACTTTTAGCTTTAATAACCATTAGATAAAACACTGTGCTCTGTTTTCTGGTTTAAATTATTAAATGTTAACAGAATGACAATATAAAGGAATTGGGGAGTCAAGATTTTGTTCACTTATCTCTTAATGGATGATATGAATCTGACAGACCGTGGCATTTTTTGGGTCTCATTGATTCTCTCTTTAAAGATTTCTCTGTTGCCCTAATTCCCAAGCTCTATTGCTTTCTTCTGGCAATGACATTTAATTTTACAAGTGGAAAGTTTTTACTTCGTTATAAATGTTCCATTATTTTCTTGGCTATGTTGCAAACATTATTAGTTAAGTTTGTTTCATTAAATCTTAATTCTCATGATGGAACTTTCTGAAACTATTGAAAACTTTTGTTTCTGTCTGCTACCCTTAGATTGTACCATTTATCTTTATTTTCTACTTTATATCCTTTCTTTTCTCCTTCCTTCCATCTTATTTTTTCTCTTTCTCCTACTTCTCCTCTTCATTCCTACCTACCTATTATTGCATAATAATTATTATATGAAGTAGTTTATAATACATGTGCAGTAGCAGATCCAATTTAAACCTAAGCTTGCGGTCAAGATATGGTTGGGCTCGTGATATAAATATTTACTTAAGGGACAGAGAAGCCTCCTGAAAAATAACGCATTCCAGAAGCAGTGGAAGTAAGCATGATGATGTCACCTTGGCATACAGCTTAGGTTGGAAGACAGTAGTGATAGAAAATACTACCAAGGTATTTGTCATCAAATTCCTTCATGACAGTGAGGTTTCAGGCTATAGTTGAGATCTACCTTTATAAGGGAGTAAGCCTCACAGAGCTGACTGGGCCATCAAGTAACAATGTAAATAATACGGCAATTTGGAGGAGAAGTAATCCACTGATTGTTTGTAGATTGCTTTGTCCTCATGTTTAGGGAGGAAGGGAGTATTCGACAAGAAATAAGAGCATTGAACATGTGTGGAAACGTGGTACAATCCTTCTGCCTCCATGTCTTAAATTATTTCCCGTGTACATTACATGTTTCCAGAATTATTTGAATAGGTATGGCTAGTGGAGTGGGTGGCATCAGGAAACCTTAGAAATTGTGATTATGGAAGTGTGAAGTAGAGGCAATTTCACTTTAGGAGATTATTGGCTATGGGCTGACAACCAGAAAAATCCTCGTTTAAAGCAAAAGTATTTACATGTGATGGTAGGCGTCATAGAGTTAATATTTTCCTTTCTATACAGCTCAACACGATGGGTCTCATTGACTACTGCCTCTCCTTAATAGAAATCCCTTATCTGCAAGGTCTTTTTGAGTCCGTGTGCATTAGAGTAAGGTCAAGAACTAGCATTAGAATATTGTCCCTAAGTTGATCCCTGCCTTACATGTGGGGGAGAGCTCTGACCCTGAAATTTAACTTGAATGTAGTACACACCTTGTGGCTGTGGTTATGACGCAGCATAGGGTAAGGACCACTGAGGTCCCCCATGGAGTGAGCATTGTAGAGTGAGAATCTATGTAGAGTATTATTATTGTAGGATGGGATTCTATGGTAAATTATTTTAAATTGGAGGAAAATTGCTTCTATAGATGTCAGTGGGAGATACATACATACCATCAGCTCCAGGGATGTGCATAATCCTGTGTAGTTAGGAAACCCTGTAGCAGTATCCTCGAGAAGTTGAGAATGAAACACCAGCCATAACTGTATCATAAATGTAAGATCAATCAGTTCAGAACACTGGGGTGCTCAGAAGATTTGGCTAGGACATTATGTACTCCCCTCAGAGTTCTTCACAGAATGGTGTCTACCAAGTCATAGTTCCAGAGTAGCTCTTTGTAAATGAGCCAGTGGGTGCTATGGCGGGTCACTGTCTCTGTCATCTGTCAAGCTCTCTAAGTGAATATCTTGGGCGGATATTTTATTGCATTGCTTAGGGGTGCTGGAAATTCTTAGTTGTCATCTAGAAGTAGATTATGTATGAATGGCAGAAAAATGCACTTCCGTCTCCCAGCTCCCCAGAAACCTAGAAATTGGTTCCCTCATATAACCAAGTGTGTAGGAGGAAGAGGGCTGATGCCTCAGAGTCTCTAGGAAATGCTCCCAAATGATGAAACATCTGTGCTTTTGGTAAATGAGAATGCTTGATTCTGAGATTCAATTATTTCTCCATTACATATACCCCATCGCTTACAACTGGAGGCCACTCATATGGAAGAGGAAAAAAAACTGTCACTGTGATCTCCAGTCTTGGCCCTGCAGCGCCCTGTGGACATTATTTTTGTCTGATACAAGATGCAGAGTCAATTATAAGCTTTCATAACAAGGTTCTGAACCTGAGTTAATGTTCAAGGCACAAACACACTACAAATTAGCAAGCTGCGGGGAACCCTGGAGGTTACATCTGTCATGATTCCAGTTTCAAGTTAACGATCCAGAGTAGCAAGCAGCTGAAGGAGCTGAAGCTGAGATGCAGAAATCAAATCTGCAGCAACAGGAAAATAAACACCAGGTAAAGACAACAATCAGAGTAGATCCTCAGGAAATGATGTGAAGGAAGAAGATGGTACCTCCAAGACCTCCTTTCAAAGTGTTTAAAGGATGTTTCACAATGAATGCACTCCAAAAGAGTGAAGTTTTGGACATGTAAAACTTTTTAACCCAATTTCATTTTAAGTTTGAAAATGGAAACTTAAAAGTGACCATTATAACAATCAACAAAAGTCGATAAACTATAGAACATAGTTCTGAAAAACAGGAGTTCCCGTCCTGGCACAGTGGAAACGAATCTGACTAGGAACCATGAGGTTGCGGGTTCAATCCCTGGTCTCGCTCAGTGGGTTAAGGATCCAGCGTTGCCGTGAGCTGTGGTGTAGGTGGCAGATGTGGCTTGGATCTGGCGTTGCTGTGGCTCTGGCATAGGCCAGTGGCTACAGCTCGGATTAGACCCCTAGCCTGGGAACCTCCATATGCTGCTGGTGCGGCCCTAAAAAGACAAAAGGCAAAAATAAATCAATCAATCAATCAATAAATAAATAAATAAATAAATAAAACAAAAATAAAGAAACCTATCGCAGAGCTGAAGACACAGTGATTCCTAAATGAACTAAACTCCAGAAAGTGGTAAACCTGTCATTAAATAGACAGGCTCCCAGCCCTCCTAAAACTGCAAAAGAAACAGGAATCCACTGTTAGATCTAGGGGAAGAGGTATATGAAGGGCAAATGGAAACAAACCAGCTAACTTGTGTTTAAGTCTCCCATGAGCTTATTATGTACCAGATGTCAGGGGAGCTCCTCCAACAGAACTAGTCTGCAGTCACTCATCTCTTACTCACGAGTACACAGTCCCCCGCTATCTGTGGGGAATTGGTTCCAGGCCTGCCTCTGCCCCCAAAAGCCATGGATGCCCAAGTCCCGAAGCTTCCTAAGGATACAGAGGTCAACTGTATTTTTATAATTTGGATGAAAGTCTATCAAAAGAGGTCAGTAAAAGGGACCTGAGAAGGATCTCCCACAACAAGTTTAGGGCTTCACCCAAGTGCAAGCTCCTCCTTTTCCTTAAGACCAGGGACAGGATAAAAGAAACATGAGAGACCCATAATCTTCCCATTCCAGGGTCTTCCCTAGTGAAGGGAGGACAAGAATGCTGAGAGAAAACCCTTTCTTCAGGCACTTTGGAATCTCAGCTACCAAAGACTGAAAGCAGGGCAGGACAGTTAAGATAAGCAACCCCAAAGCCATTCTAAAACTTCACAGAGAGAGGTGTCTGTGGAAGTTGTGGGAGGGGTAACAGCTGAAAATGTTCCCAAGGGGTACAGCTGGAGAGCATGACTTAAAAAAACCTGGGGGATTTTTGAGACTCACAAAACAGCTGTTTTGCAAAGGGAGCTTTCTGGAATCCCTTTCGTACTCAGATTTCAGGATCCCCTGGAAGGAAAATAATGATCCAGCCCACAAAAAGATATAAAGTTAGTGTGAAGTTCATCTAATTATAGCTGTCCAGAGGCCCTACGGAGATTGACTCAGCAACCAGTGTAGTAGCGGAAAAGAGGAGGGCCGCTTTCCAGAGAGAAATACTATTCGCTTCAGAATCTGCTGCTCCTTTCATCAAAACTTCAGGCACAGAATCAAAGATTGTGAAGCACTCGGAAAGGCAAGAAAATGTGATCTGTCCTCAAGAGACTAAACGGTCAAATTCAGAGATGGTCCAGATGTTCAAATTCTTAGTCAAAGACCTTCAGAGTACTGAGATAAAAATGGAAAAGGTGGAAACTATGAAGAAGGAAATGGGAAATTTTAGCCAGCGTATGGAAATTGTAAAAGAGAAGCAAACTGAAGGCAGGGCTATCCAGTTGAACAATTATCTGTTAGATCAATTAAGATCAATGACGAAAAATAAGTTTCTTTTTACCTCTACTTATTTTTATTCAGTGTTTTTCCTTATTTTACATAGATCTGAGGTTCTGACCTATATTGCTTTCCTTCTCGCTAAAGAACTTCTTTTAACATTTCTTGCAAGGCCTACTGGCATCAAATTTCCTCCATTTTGGTTTTTCTGAGAAACTCTTTATTTGTCCTTCACTGCTGAGGGATAATCTTGTCGGTATAGAATTCTATGTTAGTAGTTTTGTCTCAATACTTTAGGTATTTCACTCTGCTCTCTACTTGTTTGCTTGGTTTCTGAGGACAAGTCAGATGTCATCCTTTTCTTTCTTCCTCTGTAGATGAAACGTCCCACCCCACCGCCAGCTTCTTTCAGAATTATTTCTTAATCTTTGATTTTCTCTAATATGAACATGATATGCCTAGGTGTAGCTTTTCAGCATTTAGACTGCTTAGTGTTCTCTGAGTTTCCTGGATTTATGGTTTAGTGGCTGACATTAATTTGTGGTAACTATTAGTATTTCCTGAAATATTTCTTCTGTTGTAATTCTTCTTCTTGCTTTTGGGTTCTTGAGGATTTTGTTGATATATCCTCTAGCACACAGTTTCCTTATGCAGCCGTTCCCAGTCCACTAACAAGCCCATCAAAGATATTCCTCATTCTGTTACAGTGTTTTTTATCTCTAGCATTTTGGGGGTGAGGGGAGTCCTTCTTAGAATTTCCAACTCTCTCCTTACATTGCCCATCTAATCTTGCATGCTAATTTACCCATGAGGGCTTTTAGCGTATTAATTATAGTTGTTTCACATTTCCAGTCTGATTATTCCAACAACTCTACCATGACTGGTTCTGATGCTTGCTCTGTCTTTTCACTTGCTGTTTTTTGCTTTGGGGAGTGCCTTGCAATATTTTCTTAATAGCCTGAGGTGGTGCACTGACTAAAAAGAACTTCTGTAAATAAGCCTTTAGAAATGTGGTGGGAGGCTGTGGGAGGAGAGGAAGCATTCTATGGTCCTATGATTAGTTCTCAGTCTTTTAATGAGCCTGTGCCTCTGAACTATGAACTTCACAAATGTTTCTCAGGTTCTTTTCCTCATTTAGGGAGTATGATAGCTGGAGGAGTTGGGTACTTCCCTTCTCCCACATGGAAGACTAGAGCCAGCTGGAGTTGCATATTGCCCTTCCTCAGGTCAGTTAGACTCTGTTAATACCTCAGCAGGTTAGGATCTGGTTAACTAGTTTTCCCTGAGGGCCTGCTTGTTAAGAAGTTCAGAGGCTCTGGTGTATTTCAAAATGCTCTCTTTCCCTCTCTTCATGCCAGAAACATGAAAGGATTTTTTTTTTCTTTTGGGTCTAATATTTACTACAGAATCCTCTTTGAGCTTCTAGAGGTCAGTCTGACAATATTGATGAGAGTTTCCCTAGAGTTTTTAACTCTCAGAATTGTCCACACAATCTGTCAACTCCAGATCAGGTTTTCCTCTCAACGATGGGTCCTGAGGCAGTTTCTACTCTTGGGTCTCTGCTGTGGGGAGCCAGGGCTCCCTGCATTAGTCTGTTTCTTTAATCTTGAGGGCAGTGATTTGCCCTGTGTCTTCCCCTTTCCTATGGGTCTAAAAGAGATGTCGATTTTTCTGTCTGTCCAGCTTTTTATTTGCTAGGACAGAATGGTAAATTCCAAGCTCTGTGCATGTGAAACTGGGAACCAGAAGTGTATGTGTATGTTTGTATTTTATGCATATATAAAATACACACATTATAGGAGTTGCCATTGTGGCTCGGCAGTTAATGAATCTGACTAGCATCCATGAGGACACAGGTTCAATCCCTGGTCTTGCTCAGTGGCTTAAGGATCCAGTGTTGCCGTGAGCTTTGGTGTAGGTTGCAGACACGGCTCGGATCCCGCTTTGCTGTGGCTCTGGTGTAGGTTGGCGGCTACAGCTCCGATTGGACCCCTAGCCTGGGAACCTCCATATGCTGTGGGTGCGACCCTAAAAAGCAAAAAAGAAAAAAACCACCACACGTTACATATCTATTTCCATATCTATCTATACAGATATATAATGTGGTTATCCGGATGTATGCAGTCGTCAAAACTTATCCAAATGAATACTTAAGATCTGTGCATTTTTTTGTGTTTAATGATACCTCAGACACATACATACATAAGCCTAAAAACATATATAAACATGTATATATAGGCCCAAAGAGAAGGTGTCACTGTTCCCTTAAATAAGATAAGCTCCCTGATATACTCAGAAATGAGATAGTTATCTGATAGGAATATCTGTAATTTTTCAAGTCTGTATGTATCATTAAAACCATGTGTCATTTATTTATTTTCCCTTTTCTGCCCCCACAACCCCGCATACATCTCTCTCCACATTCTTCCCCTTTCAGGTTTCACATACAGGCACCTTTGTCCACCAGGTGAACGAAAACTCTTGAGCACTCCCCGGCATCAACACATCTCCTTCTCGCTGCCAAACCCTGCCATTTCCACCCAGCAGCTATTATCATTTGTAACATTTTCCTCTTTCCACAAAGAATAGACACGAAAAGGTGAAGCCAGTCTGCAAGAATCTCTTTTTAATAAAATGTATTTGTTTTAATAGGAAAGGCCAAATATTGCTCACATCACTGTGGGACTATAAATAATGTAAATTGGCTCTAAAATTGAAAAAAAAAAGAGAGTGCGAAAGAGAAGGAGGGAAAGAAGAAAGGGAAGGAGGGAAGGAAGGGAGGGAGAGGACTTTATTCTTCTGCTTCCTCTTGAGTTAAAATTATGTTTTCAGAATTTTTCAACCAGTGGGGGCTCATCATTCCTCATCCATCAAAAGCAGAAGCACCAAGCTGCGGATCAAGAGATTTTTACTTGTGTTAATGCTTTTTGTCCTTCCCCTTTCTTTAAACCTGGGCCTCCCATACCAAATTATAGTCAATTATTACCATTCAAAGTAGTTATATTCTGTAAAGTCACGATGACTTTTGAATTAGTGGACACTGAGTTCATTTCCCGTGAGCCTCAGATTACAGCATTTTCAAGGAAAGAGCAGTACATATCCTTGTTTTATGTCTGTTTTTACTTAAAGACACTATATATATATATTTTTTTTCAATTCATTAACATTGACCTCACAGCTGATAGCACTCATGCCTGAACAAAGCTTACCTAACATATGCCTTTTCTCTGTGAAGCACATCACAACCTTCTTGCACTAGGGAATTTCAGACTGTACTTCAGCACTATGCCTGGGGACCATCTTAAACACTGAAACCATGAAAAAAAAATGTAACAGTTGTGTCACTAAATGGACTTTGAAGAGGATGCTGGTTCACTATGGGACTTGAAACCTGACGGCAGAGCTGGGTCTTGTTCCATCTCAGCTTAGAACTTGGGTATTGGGTTCCTCAAATTTTTTTGCTGCTGTGCTTGTATACATGTCTATGAATGACAAGGAAAATGTTGGCGGTGTTGATTTCAAAGTTACGGATGTGGAGTTCCGTTTGTGGCAGAGCAGAAGCGAATCCGATTGTATTCATGAAGATGCCAGGTTCCTTCCCCGGCCTCCCTCAGGGGTTTGAGGATCTCGTGTGGCCATGAGCTGTGACGTAGGCTGACAGCTGTAGCACTGATTCCACCCCCTGGCCTGGGAACATCCATATGCCATGGTGCACCCCTAAAAACCTAAAATAAATAAATAAATAAATAAAAATTTAAAAAGCTTTAAAACGTTACAAATACGGGTCAACAATTAGTCTGATTCACAAACACGGAATCCACAAATAATGAAAATAAACTGAATCTCTTTTGCCTTTGGAATGGATAAGCAATGAGATCCTTCTGTATAGCACTGGGAAATATATCACTTATGATGGAGCATGATGGAGGATTATGTGAGAAAAAGAATATATATATGTATGTGTGACTGGGTCACTTTGCTGTACGGTAGAAAATTGACAGAACACTGTAAACCAGTTACAGTGGAAAAAAATAAAAATCATTTAAAAAAATAAACTGAATCTGTCATGCAAACATAGGTAGAACACATAGATTTTTTTCTAATTTATATGTAATTTAGAGTTCCTATACTTTCCTAATAAATATGAACTGTTTCTAAGGATTTACAATTTCCTTTCCCTGATCCTTCCACAGTTAATAAGTTTATCAATTCAGCTTTCATTTTATCAAGCATCTACACTGTGCCCAGTATTATTCAAAATGAAAACAAATACAATAACAAGTTATTATCCCTGCTTCAAAACATGTAAAATTTACTTACAAATATAATGCAACATTTGATACACTTATAATCAGTTGGGGTCTGGGGAAAAACTGTAGGCATAGTCAAATATGAGGTTAGCAGAAATGGCCTATAGAGAAAATGATCTTAAAGTTAAATCTTGATGAATAAAGCAGAAGGTTGCCCAGTGGTGAAGCGCCTAGTGATTAAATAAAATAGGAATATGGTAATTTGCTTAGATTTTTATACTGTAGTTTTTGATCTAGTGGAGGTTTTCATTCTACCATTTTGATTTTAAAAATGTTTGGAATTGTGTTTTTGAATAAAAACAATATCAGAATTTCACAAGGATATATTTTATTTCGAGAAGAAAATTTCTGGAGTTTTTTTCTGAAAAAAAATTTAACAGTCTTATGTACAGGACAGTTAAACCATTATTATTTCTGTTTTTTTTAGTTGCTACTGTGAACTGGGCAGAATCAATGAAAATCCGTACAATAAAGTTGATGATGACATCTAAAAATGCTCTTAGGGCAAAGACGTGGGAACGTTAAACCATGTGTCGGGTTTAGGTAATTGCAAAATGGAGTTAGGAGGCTATTTCCATAATACCTTTGGGAGATTAGAACCCACACAAAGGCAGTAGTAACACTGATGAAGAGGAGAGGACATACTTGAAAACTATTTAAGTCACACTCTCCTAGTAGATGTTAATGGAAAGACAGGGGAGATAATTTAGAGAGACGTTCAGGAATACGTCACTCACATAGCATGTGATAATAATATTTATAACAACAATAACATAACCAGATGTGATCACTGACATTGCGTACTTACTATGAATTTAGCACCATTTTACATGTTATTGAATTTAATTATTACAACTTTAAGAACAAGTTACCAGTTTTTAGCTTTATTTATTTTTTATTTTATTTATTTATTTATTTACTTATCTTTTTGCCTTTTCTAGGGCTGCTCACCACAGCATATGGAGGTTCCCAGACTAGGGGTTTAAACGGAGCTACAGCTGCCGGCCTGTGCCAGAGCCACAGCAATGCAGGGTCCAAGCCTCATCTGCGACCTACACCACAGCTCACGGCAACACCAGGTCCTTAACCCACTGAGCAAGGCCAGGGATCGAACCTGCAACCTCATGTTTCCTGCTCGGGTTCGTTAACCACTGAGCCATGATAGGAACTCCTTAGCTGTATTTTTTGAATGAGGAAAATCAAATGCAAAACCAGTAGGATAACTTTTCCAAGGTCAGAGAGCTAATAATTGTCAGATTCAGCATTTGAATAAAGCCAGGTTTGAATGAGTTATTTCCTATAGGGTGAAGTTTTCAGTTATATATTATGTATGTATGCAGTAAGATAGAAACAAACTAAAAATTTGGTAAACCCTGATATTGTAAGAAGATTATGAACGGAAAGTTTGTTCTATTATGTTCTGATATGTTCATATATTTTTAAATGATTATGAAGACAACTAGTGGGCTTTGGGAAGTGTTTTAAATACTTAGTATTGTTTGAAATTGTGTAGTCTCCCCTCTATTATAATTGGTCAGAAAATAAGGAAATTTAAAAAAAAATCAGCAGATAAGAATAAGACTGAACACAATGTCTGGGAAAAAGTAGTCTTGGGAAGGAAACCAATTTAATTTTTTATTCAGTGAGATGATAGAATAACCTTTAATTGGAAACTCAAATAAACTACTAATATGTGTTTTCATATTTTCCAATTAAAGATGCACATAGAATCATAATCCAAAGGCAAAACCTCTACTGACCTTTATATTATTAAAAGTCATGGACACTGTAAAAAATTTTTTTCTAAACCTCCTGATTGTGAGAGTCCAGTGCAAAAACTAATACTACTGATAGAAAAATTTTAAATCCTAATCCCAAGGAAATTATAATTGTTTTTTCTAAGACTAACATTTTTATATAATACCTAGAACATTACCAGTATATATTAAGTAACTTATAAATAAATAACAATACATACATTTAATTGCTTTCCTCAGTCCCTAAATGAGAGTGTCTGCATTGCAGCTAATCATCTTATCAATTTTGGTCGTGGGCTTTACTTAATGAGAAGTTTTGGCCGGTTTAGGGAAATCCATTATTTCTCATGGGAAATCAGTTGAAACTCATGCCTTTTTAGATTTGGACTGGGGATGGTGGTAGCTATATAAGATCACTGTTGTCTAATTATAGGCAGAACACACATACTAGGGACTGGCGAGTCAACTGTTATATTCAAAACTGAATTCCCTATTTTCTCTCCCAGCACCTTTCTGTTTTAAATCCATTTTAAAAAGACATTCTTCCAGTCATTCTGGTACAAAGACTATAAGTTATTGACAAGTCTCTCACATGTGTGTTCCACATCCAAGCAGCTAACATATCCTGTCTATCATTTCCTTGTGATATGCTTCAGTTGACTTATCCTCTTTATTAAATAATGTTTATAATTTTTTTTGTCTTTTTGCCTTTTCTAGGGCCGCTTCACGCAGCATATGGAGGTTCCCAGGCTAGGGGTCGAATCAGAGCTGTAGATGCTGGCCTACATCAGAGCCACAGCAACACCAGATCCGAGCCACATCTGCGACCTACATCACAGCTCACGGCAACGCCAGATCCTTAACTCACTGAGCAAGGCCGGGGATCGAACCCGCAACCTCATGGTTTCTGGTCGGATTCATTAACCACTGCACCATGATGGGAATGCCAAATGATAGTCATAATTTAATTGAGCCTAGTAAATCACAATTACCAATTGCAGTAGTATCCAACTATTCTCTTCATCTGGTGTATTACTTCTCCCCCAAGTATTTTACAGTTGCCCCATTGATCCTTCTGTATTAGGGCAGAGATTGTGTCACACCAATGTCTTCCTAAAATCTTGAGAAAAAATTCAAACTTTCTAAATTAGCATCCAACACCCTCCACAGCCTGATCAGACTATAACTTTCTGGACATAGTTCTAATTGGTCTCTTATTCACCCTACCAGCCAAACTGAAGTACAGATTTTCCCCCCCATTATCAATGACCATTTTTTTCCAATTTAATTGCCTCAATATTTCCATGCCTTTCAATAACATTATCTCTCAACTGTATATGTCAACACCCTATCCTTTACGATTCAACCTATGTGCCATGTGACTCTTGTGAAATTAAATCCTCTGAAAATTATCTATTCTTAGCTTATGTTCACAAACTGCTTTGTTTTTCTCTGAAAGTCTTTAGAGCATGATCTATGTCTTATGGACTTAATGTCATTGTAGTCCATTACAGAGTATTTTGCTTATTCTAAGTACTTAATTAATTCAAGAAATGGATTTTTGTATATCAGTAGAAAAACTCATGGGGGAAAGAAGGAAATGTCATAAGCAATGGAAAATCAATTACTAAGTTCAGACAACTGAACTGTCTTGGCAGTAGAGCTACTGAGACAAGAAAGTGTCATTAAATTTCTTGAACTTTAGTTTCTCTGTGCATTGCTAGGTATGGTATTTTCCTTCATACAGAACCACGACAGTTTCTGTAAATACAGTGATCAGACTCCTTGAAACTTGATTTTTAGTAGAATAATGGCTTATGAAGGGGTAATAAGTCACTGAGTTAGTAAAATTTACATGTGTGACAACCAATAACAAAATAACATTATCCGACCCCTTCATATATTTTGTGAAACATAAAAAACCCTGATTTTTCAATTATATCAAAGTATTAACATTATAATGACTTGTGCATAATAAATGTCCTGATTTTAAAAATCCCTTTACTCCAGAGACGACCTATTATATAAAAATGGATAAACAAAAAGTCCTACTGTATAGCACAGGGAAATATATTCAATATCCTGTGACAAACCAGAATGGCAAAGAATATGAGTAAGAATATGAATTACTTTGCTGTACGAAAGAAATTAACACAACACTGTAAATCAACTATACGTCACAATTTTTTTTTACATCTCCTTTCTCTTCCACAATCCACTGAAATAAATAGGATATTAACTGTGCCATATACCTAATCCTCTTACAGACTTCTGTGAAATAATCAGTAAATGTTAAAATTTATTATTGATCAGTTTATGTAGTCTAAGCAATTCAGAACTAGCTGAAGTATCAGGAGCAACTAATTCTAATTCAACAGTGAAATTTCCATTTGTGCATCCTCCAAGATATAAGGATATGGGAACAAAAATGCTGTATAGTCTTTTTTAAGTGAAAAATGTACAGATTTTAAAAACTAACGTAAACATTCCTTCAGTCCTATGATGTAATGATTCTATTAAAATGCATCACTAGATATAATAGTGCTTATTGTCCTGGGACTCAACTTTCAGTATTAACTGCTGGCCTCATCGTGAAGGAGAGGAAATATCTTTAGTTTGCTGCTTTCCTGTGCCTCATCTCATACTCACTACCTTTAGTCAGCTGTTGCCTTTTAGTCTCTTCCTCCTTGCTTTTTGGGCCAACTATTAAAATCTTCAGTCTTAAAAATGGAGACTTTTCATTTTGCACAATTAAATCAACTTTTTCAAAATTTAATTTGCATTCAAAATCCTGAGGTATTTGTTTCTTAAATCATATTTATTGTGTGTGGAGTTGTCAAATTGAAAGCTGTATTCTTTTTTTCTTTCTTTTATAATGTAACAGTCTTCAAAATACATTATTGTTTTTGAAACAATATTAGATTTACAGAAAATTTGCAAATATTTTGCAAATAAGTCAAGACTTATTTTACCCAAACCATTGGAGAGTAATTTTCTTATATGATACCCTGCCACTCCCAGACACATTAATGTGAATTCTGTACACACAAGACATTCTTCCACATAACCACACATAGAACTTCAGACTAAGGAAATTAACAGTGATACACTACTACCACCAGCAGCATGAGTCTCATACCCCATTGAAGTTCAGGTCTGTCAGATTCCCTGTAGCATCCTTTATAAGGAGTGTATCTAGTTTGGAATCATGTGTTACTGTACTTGCCATGAGGCTTTAGGTTTCTTCTCTCTTGAATAGATATTTAATATTTCTTTGATTCTCATGACTTTGATATGTTTTAAGATTATAGGCCTACTATTTTATGAAATACCTCTCAATTTGGGTTTATCTGGTATTCCTCATGATTAGATATTTCACAAGAATATCATAGCAGGGATGTTATGTGAATTTTATCACTTCTGATCAGATGGCACATCATTTTTTTCTTTTGTTTTTTCTTTTAAAATTATATATATGTATGCATGTATAATGTTTTTGTTATTTATAATTTTTTTTCCTGGGTGGTGCATAATTTTGGCTTGTTCCATTATTGGTGATTTTCATTTTGATCATTTGATTAAGGTCTTATGTATCAGGCTTCTCCTTTGTCAAGCTACTAATTTTGCTTTGGGAATAAATCAGTATTTGAAGCTATGTAAATATCCCTCATCAGTATTTTAATTAGTTAGAATCCCTAAAGCTAAAGGCCACTGTTTGATGGCACAGGACAGAAAGCTATTGGCATATTACTTTTTTAGCAAATCTGTAGACTCATGATATTCACTTAATAATGTTTGGCAGGAGTTCCTGTTTTGGCTCAGTGGGTTACAAACCTGACTAGTATCTGTGAAGTCGTGGGTTCAATAACTGGCCTCGCTCAGTGGGTTAAGGATCTGGTGTTGCCATAGCTATGGTGTAGGCTGCAGACATAGCTTGGATCCCACATGGCTGTGGCTGTGGTACAATTCAGCCCCTAGGCTGAAAACTTCTATATGCTGCAGGCGTAGCCCTAAAAAAAATAGTAATAATGTTTGACAAATAATTACATATATGTAAATAAGAGAAAAAATAGAATAAAAAGATCCTGGGACCAAAATGACTATCTTTCTTACATGCGTCCTTGAATCCAGTGGAATGTTGTCCAGCTTGTCAGCCTTTCTCAATGTCATTCAAACTTACACTCAAACTCCAGAAGCTAAGTGAAATAAAACTGAAGAATTCTAAAATTAACTAGTAGATCTTGAAACTACTCCAAAAATCTTATACTTCATTTTAAGGAGGATTTCAGAGTTAGAGTAGAAAAAGTGTGTATTGATTAGAATGTAATGGGAGAGAAAGGAATTGGAAGAGATCAATGCATTCATTGAGTTTTGCTCAGCTTTGCCTTGCACACAATATATTGAAACATGAAGAAATACATTTGGAACTTTCTAGACCAGCTCCTTACAAACCAAATTGATTGTATTATTGAGTGAAAATTCAAGAAACCAATGTCTGTTCTCTTGTGCGACAGACATGTGGTCAAATGGTAATGTAAATTCAAAGTGCCACTTCCCTAGGATTTCACTTGAGCTTTGTAGTTATCACTTTATACTCTCCTCTCACAACTCATGTATGTATGATCACAAAAAGAGGTGCAAAATGAAAATTAGGAAGTGTTTGATAAATTGCTGAAACATCAAGGAGAAAAGCAGCAAATGATCTGTGGCAACAACTGAGTGTGAATTTATTGATGTTGAAAAGGGTATCACTTCAAGGAAAACATAAATAGAAGTGATTGCAGAGGATGGCAGATGAAGCATCACAACACATGGGATATAGGAGAGAACTCAACAGAAAGTGCTACTGCTGATGTAAGGCATGAAGAAGGGGGCCGTAGCTTGAATAAGGAGCAAGTAACTCCAGAAGGCTAAAGCTTAAGCAAAGATTTGTGTTAAATGCAGAAAATATGGGGAGAGTTACAGTAGTTCTTCACATTTGAACTACGGTTATACAATCAACATTGATCAAATAAGATGGATATAGTTCATTCAAATATAGTTTTGGAATGTGCCAAAATGTAGTATTTTCTCTGAAGATACTTTGTTCAGAAAAAGTTACCTTCGTGGAGCTTACACACTAGTGTTCCAAAAAGAGGAAGATAGACAATGGTAAATAAATAAAAAATAAACATTAAATTAACCTGGTGATGGAAGTGCTCTGGAGAAAAATACAGAAAGCGAATACATATAGTGAATGAGGAATGGAGAAGGTGCACTGAAAAGGTTAACATGTGGTCAGGGAAGGTGTCATTGATAAGGTGGCATTTCATCAGAGATAATCACCAGTGATAAGAATAGAAGAAGGAGATGGGGTATGTGGTGAAGAGCCTTCCAAGAGCAGGGCTAGCAAGTTCAAGTGCTCTGAGCAAGCACATCTGCTGGGTTCAGGGAATAAAACGGGTGCAGTGGTCTCAGTAGCCTGGTGTTACCTGAGCTGAGTGAACTCAGTGTTACATTGATGTTGTTTATCTGGGTGTGAAAAAATAATACATCCAACACTTATTTAGCATTAATTGTATACAAGGAATAATTCTCTATATGATAATTGAAAACAGAATGTACAATACAATGCTCTTTATTTCGCCTCCCCGCCACATGCACGCACATACACACATGTGCCAGAAATAATTAATTTTTAATGTTTCTCTGAAACACAAAGTCATAGCAGCTTTTGTAAATAACTATATATGTCCTTTGCCCTAAGGCGAGTCTTTTGGAGACAGCGGATTGAAAGTTTTTGCTTTTTTATCCAATCTGCCACTCTGTGACTTTTTATTGGAACATTCAGTCCATTGACATTTAAGGTAATTATTGATAAATATGCATTTATTGCCAGTTTTTTTTTGTCTTTTTGCCATTTCTTGGGCCGCTCTCGCAGCATATGGAGGTTCCCAGGCCAGGGGTGCAATTGGAGCTGTAGCCACCGGCCTACACCAGAGCCACAGCAATGCCAGATCCGAGCCACGTCTGCAACCTACACCACAGCTCATGGCAACGCCGGATCCTTAACCCACAGAGTAAGGCCAGGGATCGAACCCACAACCTCATGGTTCCTAGTCAGATTCATTAACCACTGTGCCACCTAGGGAACTCCATTTATTGCCGTTTTAAACCTTGTTTTCCAGTTGATTCTATGTTTCTCTTTTCTTCCTTTCTTCTTTTGGTTGGATGATTTCCATTTATTTTATGCTTGAGTACTTTTCAGATTTTGTGAATGTAATGTTGGGTTTTAATTTGTGGTTGCCCTGTTTTTTAAGTATGTTAACCCCTTCCTGTATCTGCTTGCTTTAGCCTGATAGTCATATAGGCTCAAACACTTATTTAAAAAAAAAAAAAAAGAGTCTATATTTTCTTACTTTCCTTCCTCACATTCTATGATTTTTTTAAACTTTTTAAACATCTTCATGTTTGTCCTTTTGCTGTTCCTTTTGTTTATCATTGCTTTTATAGTAGTTTTTGTTTTGTTTTGTTTTTTCCTCTTTTAGATCTGTATGCTGGCTTATTTAAGTGATTGCTTTCCAATTGTGGTTTCCTCCATCCTATTTCTTCTTCCTTCTTTTTTTATTTGGAGAAGGCCTTTCAGTATTTCTTTTAGAATGGGTTTAGTATTGCTGTACTCTTTCAGCTTTTGTTTTTTGGAGAAATTCTTTATTTCCCCTCCTATTTTAAATGATATTCTTGCTGGATAGAGTATTCTAGGCTGCAAATTTTTACCTTTCAGCACTTTAAATATATCTCTCCACTCTTTTCTGACCTGTAGTGTTTCCATAGAGAAATCAGCTGATAGCCTTGGCGGGGGGTGGGGTTCCCTTATAATTAACACTTTGCTTTTCTCTTGCTGCCTTTAGAATCCTCTCTTTATCTTTAACTTTTGTTATTTTTGTTATAATATGTCTTGGTGTGGGCCTCTTTGGGTTGAACTTTCAGGCTCTCTGTGTTTCCTGTATCTTGATATCAGTCTCCTTTAGATTTGGAAAGTTTTCAGCCATAATTTCTTCAAATATATTTTCAATCCCCTTTTCTTTTTCTCCTCCTTCTGGAATTCCTATTATGTGTAGATTAGCCCACTTGATATTATCCCATAGATCTCTTATACTGCTTTTGTTTGTTTTCATTTGGTTTTCTGACTGCTGTCATGATTGGGTGATTTTCATGATTCTATCTTCCAAGTCTCTAATTCATTCCTCTTGCATTATTCATTCTGCTCTTTAGTGCCTTTAGCTCATTTGCATCTCTGCAAATGAATTTTTTAAATTTTTCTATGTTCCTCCTTTCTGTTTTCTAGTTCCTTTCTAAAGGAATCTGCATTATTGTTCATATCTGCTGTTAATTTTTTGATATTCAGCCTTAATTCCTTCAGTATTTTCACTATCTCCCTTTTGAACTCAATGTCTGTCGGACTGCAGAGGTCTCTTTCATTGTTTGCTGCTTCAGGTGAATTTTCCTTTTCCTTTAACTGGGAATGGTTACTGAGCTTCTTCATCTTGCTTATGTTTTTCTTTTTCTGTGAGTGTAGGGAAACTAACCTATAGTCTTGGAGGGCTGCTTCTATGCAAGAGCGCTCCTTTGTATTTTGTGGGACGTTACTATGTATTTTTGGCATGGGAGTTTGAATATTTGCTGTCCCTTTCTTCTGGGTGAGCAGGCTATTATCCCCAGGGTGTTGAGTGTGTTTCCAGGAAGAAGGAGGCAATGAGTAGGGTTAGTAGTCAGTACCTGGTTGCTGGGCTCTTAACAGCAGCAAGAACCTGCAGGAAGGTGATGCAGGCTACTCCTAGTTGCAGGGGTCTGGGAAGTGGTAATGGATCTTAGGGAGATTTATGAGGTGTCCAGAGCATTTGGTAGTGGCAGCAGCAGGGTGTGTGAGCTCCCAGGGGACAAGAGCAACAACAGGTAGTGTTCAATTGCAATGCCCTCCTCTGAGGTGATTGGAGTCACAAGTGGTGCCTGTTCAGGGACTCCTAGTGGTAGCGGGCCATGCCCACCTCAGGAGTCAGTGATAACTGTGGTGGCTTGCCCCTTCCACCTGCAGATCACACAAGAAGCACCCCGTCTCACTTGGCCCACACAGCAGGTGTTTGCCCAGGCTGCTCCTAGTTGAAGGATCCTGGGAAGTGACAGAGTTCAAGCATGTAGGCACTTTTCAGAATGTTTGGCAGTGGCAGCAGCAGGGCGGGTGTGTTCTCAGGGGTGTGAGAGCAACAGCAGGTGGAGTTTGGCCACAGTGCCCTCCTCTGTGGTGCCTTTGAGGTGACTGGGGCTGCAAGTGGTGCCTGTTCACTGACCCATAGTGGTGGTGGGCCACAGCCACCTCTGGATTCAGAGATAACTGCGGTGGTTTGACCCCCTACCTGTAGACCATGCAAGAAGCACCTCATCCTGCTTAGCCCCCACAGGAGGTGCTGAATCAGCTGCTCCTAGTTGCAGGTTCCTGGAAAGGGACAGTGGTCAAGCATCTGGGCATGGCCGAGAGCATTTGGCAGTGCCAACAGCAGGATGGGTGTGCTCCCGGGGGAGAGAGAGCAACAGTAAGTGGTGTTCCGTTCCAGTGGTCCTCTTCTGTGGTGCCCTCTGAGGTGTTTGGGGCTCAAGTGGTTCTTGTTCAGGTATCTCCAGTGGCAGTGGGCCACATTCACCTCTGGGGTCAGAAATAATTGTGGTTGTTTGCCCCCGCCACCTGCAGGCCACACAAGAAGCATCCTGTCCCACTTAGCGCATGCAGGAGGTGCTGTACAAAATGCTCCTAGTTGTAGGGTTTGGGGAAGGGACAGTTATCAAGCATCTATGTGCTGCATAGAGCTTTTGGCACTGGCAGCTGCAGGGCAGGTGTGTTCCTTGGGGGTGAGAGCAGCAATGTGTGGTGCTTGGTTGCAGTACCCTCTTTTTTTTTTTTTTTCTGACCCCTGAGGGACCACAGATGGAGCCCACTCACAGGCCCCTAGTGGTGGTGGGTCATGCCTCCCTCTGGCCTCCAAGACGGCCACCATGGTCCATCCCTGCTGCCTGTAGATCACCCAAGAGGCACCACATTGAACTTAGACCCCTGCTTCCCTTAGTCCACACAAGAGGTGCCCGGCCACCTGGAGCCTGCACAAGAAGTGCCCAGTCTCTCATAGCCTGAGCAAGTGGCTTCTTGCCAGCCAGAGCCTGCACCAGAGGTGCCCCGCCCTCTGAGAGCCCGTGCACGCATGTGCAGGGAGATTCCTGTGGTGGTCTGCTCCCCCTCTTCTCACCCTCCCCAACAATGGTGCCTTGCTTCTCCTGTGGGCCCAGACCTTCTCCCAGGTGTCCTCTGTCATGGCCTTCTACTTTCCAGGCCTTGGCGTGCTGCTCCTAATCCCCTTAGGCTGTCTCCACACCAGCAACCCCAGTCGTCTCACCAGGACTGACCTCTGGAACCTAAGTCTCAGCACGCAGCCCCCACCCAAGCCTCTCAGGCTGTGGTGTCTGGGGGCAGTGGTGCAGATGATCTGTGTGGCTCTCACTCTACTTTGCCCTCCTCAGTCCAGCTGCTGTGCTTTTCTCAGCAACTCTGAGGTTCTTCTGGCTCAGCTGATCTCTCCGTCAGTTAGGGGGCTTCCCAGGATAATATGGGTTCCTTGTCTCCTCCACAGCTCCCTCTCAGGAATGCTTGTCCTGTCCTGATTCCTTTTCTCTCTCTCTCTCTTTCTCTTTTGTTCTACCCAGTTATGTCAAGAGTTTCTTGCCCTTTTCAGATGATTAAGTTCTGCCAGCATTCAGTAGATGTTCCTTGCGAGTTGTTTTACATGTAGATGTGTTTTTTTGATGTGTTTGTGGGAGAAGGTGAGTGTAACATCTTACCCCTCTGCCATCTTGATCCTCCCAACTGCTCTTGTAAATAAGATTTAATTTTAAGAGAAATCATAATCCTCAAAGATTAGATTAGGAAAAAATGCATACTCTTTGAATTGTTGGAATAGTCTAATTTCCAGTTCCATCTAAGGGAATCCATATGCCATACTAAATTCCACACAATAGTTAACCTATCACAGGGTTACACAATTTAGCTCTAAGACATTGTGTTTCTTTAGCAATGAAAGGATCATGGAGAGTAGGAAGTTCAAATTTTTAATTTATACTATGCTTCCAACATTAACATTAAGTGTATTATCCCAAATAAAGCTATGCAGAAGGTATGTCTAGTATAATTTTTTTCAAAAGTTATTTTATAATCTAGCTGAACTCAAAGATAACTACCATATATTTTTAGATATTTTAATAATGAGTATGATAAGAGTTTAATCTGAAAAAAAGCTGTGAAAATTTAAATTCATTTAGGAAACAAATAGTGCACAAATATTTTACTTCTTTTTCAAGATCCTTTGATGCACAATGAATTTTTATCTAGAACCTCTAGCACCAGTGCTTTGGAGTTATTGAGAGCAATGATTATTTTGCATGCGTATCACAACCAGTATCTTAGTAGTTTTTGCCTTAAATTGAAACCTTTGTTCTTAAGAGTTTTATTTCCCATACTCTACCCTCTTCCCCACTGGTGTCTTTAGGAACTATAAAAAAATGAAAGACATATTGAAAGGAAAACAGCTCACTGAAAATGAGCTGAGCCTTGGTTACTAAATCATAAAGAAAATATGTGCTACTACACAGTTCGACTGTTTTCCAGTTTGTACATATTTATTACTCCCATCAGAAAGATTGTTCTTGGAGTTCCCATTGTAGCTCAGTGGTAAAGACCCCAACTAGTACCCATGAGGATTCGGGTTCAATCCCTGGCCCTGCTCAGTGGATTAAGGATCTGGTGTTGCCTATGGACCGCAGCTGAGATGTGACATTGCTGTGGCTATGGAGAAGGCCAGCAGCAGCAGCTATGATTGGACCCCTGGTCTGGGAACTTACATACTCTGTGGGTGCAGCCCTAAAATAATAATAACAATAATATAATAATAATAGAATAAATAAAAATGAAAAATATTATTCATTTAATCACATAAAAATAGGGTGGTTGTTTGCTTTTAAGTAGTTGGTGTTAAATATTATCCATAAAAATATTTATAAGAATCAGGGCAAGTGATTTTTTTAATTTTAGAATTAAAACAAGAACTACTTGATTTAGATAACCTTGGAAAAACTTTAATTCAAAAGGTTTTTTTTTTGTTGTTCTTTTCATAATAGTGTTTAACTTTCGTTCTTAGACAGTGTTCCCCTCGAGTCATGGTTTTTTGCTTATATACTATCTCTTAGGTGGTGGATTTTACATTTATTGTAAATGAACCTCATCTTCTTGCAAACATGCAATTTTTTATATTATATCTCTATTCTGATTCCTGCAAGCCACTGAGAATGGTGTCTGCAAGAGATAGCAATGTCTAGGTTGCTTGTCAAGCAAGGGTTTGTATTTACTGCAGCCCAGATTAAATAGAAATTGACTTTATTCCCTTTATACATGGGTACTGTCAGAATAATAAAATAAGTGAGAATTAGATAGGCTTTGATGTTTTTAATGTTGTAGATAAGAAGGCTACCAAATGGAAAATTAATTGTCCCTCAGCACAAAGGAATAATGATTTAGAAGAAGGGAAATAAGCTTTGCTATTGGTAAATTCAAACTCAACCCATGAAAATACTTTATCCTGGTGTTTTCATCCAGTGATTTACTTTACCTTTATTTACCTTTACATTGAAGTCATCTCCCAAATAATGCATTTTTAGAATCTATTACATTGCTGTGCCCCTGATACTGCAACTATAGCTCTTGATTTCATTCCAAATTTAGGGATTATTTAGTCAATAGTTAGGCAACCAAGAGTATTTGTCCTGCTGATTTATTTTTTGTGAGAAGGCCCAAAACATTGAGGAATAACACAATTTTCAAATGACTTTAATCATTAGTTTTAAATCCCAGAGACTTAAAAAAATATTTCCTGGACCCAATGCTGTGTAATGGCATATATTAGTATGTTTTGAAAACAAAAAGTCAATTGTTAGAACTGTAACGTTTGCTCTGTTCTATTTTATTGATATCATATTGAAATTTTATCATTTTATCTTCATAGTTACAGTTTATATTAATTTGTCTATGATCTGTTTTGTTGCCTGATTGTTTTGACAAAAGGTCTTTTGGCATAGTATACAGAGATATCAGTGACCCCAATTAAATTTTTTCAAGATCAAAAAAAATAAAAACAAAAACCAACCAACCAAAAAAATCCCCACAACTAATTATTCTTTCTGTAATAGAAAACTTCCCCTGATGTGGGAATGACTGGCTGTGCTCATAGTGTATTTTTATGAGTGAAAACTGAGATTAATAATCTAGAATATTATGCACATAGAACTACACATATAATAGGAGTCATTTTGTTTTAGCTTTAATAAATATCTTGTCACGCTGATGTCTCTTTCTCCTTGGAAGTGTATGATTTGGATAGACAATACAATTTTCAGATGAAGTCATCAAATACTAATTGTGGCACAGCCTATGAAACAGACATTTTTCTTAATGTTGGGCATATAGTGACAAATGAAACAGAAATTACTCTTAGCCTCCTGGATCTTATAGTTCTGTAGTCATTGATGGATGGATGGATAAATGAATGAATGAATCAAACAAACAATGGAAACATAGTGTAAAAGATGAGGAAGAAAATGAGTGGAAAGAAGTGCTCTGTTTTCTTGAGCTCATTGACATTTTAAATCAATTCTCTTTACTCGTGACTATTGCAAAATGCTATTTTATCATTCTTGAATCTTTGATCACACCGTTATCTATAGTGAAGATTGTGTCTTTATTCTTTAATTTCCATCATCACTATGTGATATGTTTAGCCATGTATATGAATTTTCAAGGTCCCAAATAGAACCTATGATTTATACTCCAGTAATTTATTTTCTCAGTTGCAATGAATGTATATAATTGTGTAACTATGTAGTTCTTATATTTTTTATCTCAATTCCCAAACCTCTTGGATACAGGATTTCTTGCAGTATTATTCTTTTTCCCTGACTCATAGTAGGTGCCAATTAAATGGAGTTTGCCTCCAGCAAGATCTATAAAGGGAAAGCAATCGTGCAACTGGAATCAATTTTTAAATATAGTCACTCCCTGTAATCCCAGATGACACGTAAATTTCAACCCATAATATCCTTTTACAGGTAATAATGACAAACCCTTCCAATTTCTCTTCCTCTAGGCCTATGAATGGACCACAGTCAATGTAGATTTTTGTCTGATGTGATATAAAAATGAGTCATGGAAGTTGAAATTCATCACCACTCAGGGAATATGATTCAGTTTGGAGTAGAGCTTCCATCATGATGAACAGACGTGGAGTTGGGTTGATCATGGCTGAAATGCCATATCCCTTTGCTGTTCTTAGCAAGATTTAGTAAATTTTCTTGAATGAATGTTTCTCCACTTACTGTACACCCTACAACTTTATTCAGAGACCTCAAATGGTTAGGTATTTTTATAATTTTCACCAGTTGTGGTTGTTTCACTGGGAATGGGGCCCATGAAGATCCTCTCATCACCATTCTGGAAATGAGACACCAGGTACAGTGTTTCATGAATAAATGGCAAATGCCAGTTATCTGTTATAAAGCCAAGTCCTGGAAGAAGGGGGGTATTTTATGTTCTGTAGGAAGCACGGGGGGAGGCTCCAGTTGATGTTGGAGAAAAATATCAAAGATTCTGGGGAAAAGCACTGGAATTATGAGTCAAAGTTGAGTGATCCTATAAAATAGAGCAGAGGATAAGACAATAATTAAGGATCCAGCAGGGCACTTTCATATTTACTACTTTCATTTTCTTGAAGAAGGGATGGAAAGGTAAATAGTTATGCTCAGGAGCATAAGTCTGAGCAAATGACATTGAAAAATGCTATTTCCTAAGAGAGAGAAAAACCAAGAGTATGTTCCCTCTGCTAAGACTACATACATCATCTCTGCAGTAATGTCTCTTTAAAAAATATCTTCTACTGGCTTTCTGCTGAGAGTAAATGATCGTCTAGCTTTTTTGTGTGTGAGAGAAATAATCTGCCATATACTTTCGAAATGACTCCTACAGTAAAGAATAGAAAATTGATGTTAAATGCATCCCTATTACATTGTGTTAAATAGGGAACATTAAAAATGCTTTCCCTGATGTATTTTATAATAGGAAAAAATAAAGCTAAGTACACAAAAATTATTCTTGTCCATTACTTATAAAAAATGCCCTCTATTCTAGTTTTTCTACTGTAAATCTGGAATTAATTGTACTTGATGTAACTTAGTAATTTACTCTTGTTTCTTTTCAAACATAAAAGCCTCTGTTTTTACTTTTCTTATTAAGAACCCAACTATTCAACTGCTGCATAGATATCATTAGGACAACTGAAGTAATAGTCACTTAGGTATCAGTGGCTACAAAGGAAACCTGATTACTTTTCTTCACTTAATATTTCCAGACTCGTGTACCTTATCATGTGCCACAGTATTTGCATCAGCCTCAAACTATACCATTTTTGTACAAAATTAACATGCTGCTTTGAAATGCATTTCCAGGTTAGTGTTCAAAATTAGTTATTTGGCCCTTACAAATTTGGAACATTTCGCAAAAAATAAATGACATTTCTCACTAAAAATAAGTGTTGTTCAATTATATATTTAATAAAGGACTCCCCTCTAAACAGAAAAAAAAAAATAGTGCCTGACCTACCTATTTGTATGCTGACTATTTCTTTAGTTACTCTCTACTTTGAATTCATTGTAAAAATTAACTACTTTCTTTAATTTAAATAAATGCCATTAGAATGTAACCAGTACCCAGATCAAGAAATGGAGTTCCTTTCATTTCTTAGTGGAAACGAATCTGATTAGTAACCATGAAGACACAGGTTCTATCCCTGGCCTCTCTCAGTGGGTGGAGAATGTGGCATTGCTTTGAGCTATGATGTAGGTCACAGATGTGTCTCTGATCTGGTGTTGCTCTGGCTGTGGTGTAGGCCAGTGTTATGGCTCTAATTTGACCCTTAGCCTGTGAATCTCCATTTACTGAGAGTGTGGCCCTTAAAAAAAAAAAGAGAGAGAGAGAGAGAGAGAAAGAAATAGAAATATTTTCTGCCTTCCAGATGCCCACCTGATGCCTTCTTTTTTAGTTATAACCTGCCCCCATGGGTAATTCCTCATTTTTAACACTAGAAATCAGTTCAGTTTAGTTTAAAAAATATATAGATACAAATGTATAGCATTATCTTTTAAAATATGTTTTTATTCAAAATGTTTAATGAGATTAATTTATTTTAATGTGGTTGCTATGTATTCATTCTCATTCGTTAATCAATATATATATTGTAGAGATATAGAACACTCCTCTTATGAAGGTACTTAGAGGAAAGATTTTGAAAAAAATTAAAGAAAATAACACATCAGTTCAGTTCTGATATTCTGTAGCAATGTATACATTCAAGATAACAATATCTAAGGAGGTATCACAGGGTATCAACACAATCATGGAGCTTGCCAGTCACTCCATACTTTTTTTTAATCTAATGACTTTTATTTTTTCCATTATAGCTGGTTTATAGTGTTCTGTCAATTTCCTACTGTACAGCAAAATGACCCATTCACACATATACATATACATTCCTTTTTCTGACATTATCATGCTCCATCATAATTGACTAGATCCCAGTGCTGTACAGCAGGATCTCATTGCTTATCCATTCCAAAGGCAATGGTTTGTATCTATTAACCCCTAATTCCCAGTCCATCCCACTCCTTCCCCCTCCCCCTTGGCAGCCAAAAGTCTGTTCTCTGAGTCCCTGAGTTTCTTTTCTGTGGAAGGGTTTATTTGTGCCATATATTAGATTCTAGATATGTGATCATATGGTATTTGTCTTTCTCTTTCTGACTACTTCACTTAGTATGAGAGTCTCTAGTTCCATCCATGTTCCTGCAAATGGCATTATTTTGTTCTTTTTTGTGGCTCTTAGTATTCCATTGTGTATATATACCACCTCTTCTTAATCCAATCATTTGTTGGTGGACATTTAGGTTGTTTCCATGTCTTGGCTATTGTGAATAGTGCTGCAATGAACATGCAGGTGCATGTGTCTTTTTCAAGGAAAGTTTTGTCCAGATATATGCCCAAGAGTGGGATCACTGGGTCATATGGTAGTTCTATATATAGTTTTCTAATCACTCCATATTTTTGGTTCTCAGCCTGGTAGTACCCAGGCATCTGAGAAGTGACAACTAAGCTCATTCAATAGTGGAAGGCAGAGGAACAAGGATCCCTGTGAATATATTTGTCTTCATAAACTTTCACAGAAGGAAGAATAGATGAAGTGTGTAAGATCATTAAAGAATGAGAAAAAAAATGTGATATGGTCTTACATAAGAAAACATGGTCCTAGAATTCTAAAGGAACTACTCTATTTTTTAATGTAAGAAAAAGTGTTCAGAAAATATTGACAGTTGGGTAGGAACTATCAAGTTGATGAATGACATTTGTCATTTCATGATTTGTTCCTTAGTAGTGCTAGACTTCAGAATGTGGCAATTTGAGTTATTGACAACAAAACACACAAGATGGAGAATAAAAAGAAGTGATTTTAGAAGGATCATGAGTAGCTCTTGGGGAAAAATAGTCCAACACTGGTTCTCTGCCAAACATCCTGTTTTACTATCACTGTAGAAAATAAAATCCAAATATATTATTTGGAAGCCTGTAGCATATAATACTACAAACAAAGATGTGTTATTTTACTCCGTTAATGTTGATATTACTTACGGACTCTTGGAAGAAAAATGTATTTATTTACTTTTTTAGGTTATGTTTATAATCAAGAAGTTAAATATTAATGTAGTATCCTAATAATGTTGTATAATTTTTTTAAAAAAACTAAAATCTATAAAGACAATAAGGAGCAATCTATATAACAAGTAAGAATGTATTATTGACCTTAAAGGGTTCCATTACTGAATTAGGTACTTGAAAAAGAACTCTAATACATTGCAAATTTTAGTGTTAGTTTTTCTCTAGGTAGTGTTTGGTTGTGTATATGCGTGTACTTTTTAAGAAATGAAGGTTGTTACAATGTGTAGGATGTGCCTTTTTGTTGTTGTTGATCATCCAACTGATCATTAAGTTTTTACTCTGTGCTTTTAATAATGCATATATTCATCACACTGATTTCTTGAATACTCCTTTCTATAGTTTTGAAAGTCAGTGTTATTTTAGTTCTTGGAAAAGTAATATTTGATATATAGCGAAAAGAAATTGGAAAACAATAACTGTTCTCACAAAGTGTTGGGATCTTGATGCCAAAAACTGATTTAATCTGTCTGACGTGATTTATAACTTAAAAAGCATTTTAAGATTTTAGATTTCTTTTAAATATTTTTTTTTTCGCTTGATGTGTGAACATGGGTGAGTGCTTGTGCCTTGGTCCTCTTTTTTTATCCAGTTATCAGCATCCTTAGATATTAAACTTCAGTTGTATCTCAGTTCCATCAATCAGGAAATTCATTGACATTTTTGTGTGATTCCCAGCTATTACCAATGACAGTTTTTTCCTAGCCACTACTCTTGGGGATTTTTACCAATTACTCCCTCTCTAATAGAGGCAATTTTAAAATCACTAGAATCTTTAAAATGAAACAGTTGGCAGTTTCAGGCAGCAGTAGATTTGAAGTGGGGTTGTGGGAAGGTTTTCCAGGAGGGCTGTAAATGCCTGGGGCAATGGTCTCAGAGATTAACTAGATCACAGCTGGAATTCTGAACAGCTGAACTCAATAATAATGTTCCTTGAGGCCTGGATGTTGTCTGCTACTGTTTCCTATCTTAAGTCTCAGCATTAGCGTGTACATGATTTTATTTTTTTACAGAAATTATTCCAAGGTACATTAGCTTCACCAGCAGCTACTATACATCCTTTATTGAAATGAAGAAGTAATTGATTTTCTTTGATCAGATTCATTTAAAGACATCCCCTCCTTTTTCAGAGCTAGCAATTTCCTCTCTTAAAACCACCTTTTGTGGAGATCTGATGAAAAAGTTGATTGTGTATGTGTGATGGAGAGGTTGGAAGGAAACAAGGCACCTTTGAAACATTGTTTTAAAGTACATGGACTATGTGGAATTTTTCCTTATGATCTGGTCTATGGACCATGTTTTACATGTTATATATGTAACAGGAGAGAGTGTGTACTGTGCAGTCTAGGTTAACTTTGATAAGCATGTTGCTCATCATAGGCCTCCCATTTTGAAATACTTTTCTTATCTGAAGAAGTTTGGGTTTTTTGTTTTTATTTTTTTCCTTAATAATTGTCTGCCAGTAGCACACTCAATGACTCTTTTTCTTAAAATTCCTTTGTTTCCTCACTAAAAAAAAGCACAATGTACTGGATATACAAATCAAGATTTTGGGCAAATGATTGATTAATCATTTGATGTTTTTTAATGCTTTCCATTATTTTTCTATTGAGAAATTGGCTATTCTTTCTAAGTTGTGGATTTTCTTTTTTAGCCTTGCCTGGTTTTTATTGAATTAGTACTAGTTTTGGAGAATTTAAAGTCATCACAATTTCAAAAAAATTGTTACATTAGTTCTCCTAGAATACTGATTTTATGTAACACTGTTTTCTATATCACTTACTTTCATTACTCTATTCTCCAACACTGTCTTTTTTATAATTATTTTATGCCTTTATTAAAGTTCAATAATTTCCTGTTCAACTCTAGCTAATCTCCTGTTTGTCCTTGAGTTTCAATTTCCATTGTGTTTTCCATTCCAAAAGTTCAATTTGGTTCTTTTTTTTTTTTCCCAAATCTGCTAGGTCATTAATTATGGTGCTTTCTCCCTGTAAGTATTTTCAGTCTTGTCTTCTATTTCTTAAAACATATTAGGCATTGTTTTTTTGTCATATGGTCTGATAATCCAACTGCTTAAAAATCCTAGTGTTGTTTGTTATTTCTGCTTATTCATGCTCTATTTTTGTTTACAAGGAAGCTTGATCCTTTGTCTTAATGCCAGCTTCCTTTGGGGAATTATATGTGGAGGGTCTTTGTGGCCTAGGATAAAGGTCCCTCAGAAGAGTTTTCAGGTGCCTGGGGCTCCCGGTCTGAAGTAAATGCACTGTGTGATTTGAATCTGGTCTGTAAACTCTCAGAGGCCCAGATTGTAGTTTTAACTTCTAAGGGATTTCACCAATCCTCTTCTTAGGCTCAAAGCCACTCTTTACTGGTATCTGGTGGTGGAGAGGGAATGAATTAATGATACTGCATAAGGAACTGGTCTGAAGACCTTTCAGGTACTTGGGTGTAGACAAGATAATTTTGGGATGTCTGTTGGTATCCCAAGGGAGAAGCCAAAGAAGCAGCTTCCTACTGATATGAAGTTCCTTAGAGAGTTCCAGTTTGGAGGATGAAAGCATATAACTGGCTTTCCTCTTGTACAGTTAAAGTTCACAGCCTCCAGGGTGATTTTTTTTTTAAAGTAAATTATATCATGTAATTTCTTTGTTTGTCTCCCGAATGGCTTACTATCAACCATAGAGCAGAATCTAAATTCTTTAGGGTGGCTTAAATGATCTGGCTTTTTAATCTCTTATCATTATTATTGGCCATGTCTCTTTTTTTACTCTCCTATGGATTGATTAACCTGGAAACTATACTTGTTTTCATCCTTTTCTTACATTAGGCAAAGCTCATTCCTATCCAAGTGCCTTTAGGCTTGTTGTTTGCTGCATTTCTCACTGTGAATGAGATTATGCTAGAGTCTTTTGGGGGCTTTATCTACAGATATTCAGATTAACTGATGTGGGGTCTGCCCTCTGCACTGGTGTATTTCATTTATTTTATGATTTTTATTTTTTTCATTACAGCTGGTTTATAGTGTTCTGTCAATTTTCTACTGTACAGCATGGTGACCCAGTTACACATACCTGTATACATTCTTTTTTCTCACATTATTATGCTCCATCATAAGTGACAGACATGGTCTCCGTGCACTGCTATATATCAGAGTTGCCTGGTTGATTACAATGTTCATATTCATCTCACTCCTCATCTTAAAGGACTTTACACAAATGTCACTTTCTGTAACATCGTCCCCCTCTTCATGCTTATGTTTCACAACCTTATTTTCATTCATTGCATTTATCATTATTTATCTGTTTCTTTATTGTTTATTGCTTTCATCTGCTCTTAGAATATGAACCTCATGAATACAGAGTTTTTCCTTGCTTACTAATGAATTTTCTAGTATGTAGAACAGGATCTAGGACACAGTGGACTCTCAATAAGTAAGAGCTCTGCCTCAGCGCTCTCTGATTCCAGACATATTTTACTGTTAAAAATATTACTCCATGTCCAAAAGTAGATAAGCACACCCAGCACCTAGCATTTTAGTTATTTTTTAATTTTTTTTTTATTTTTTGGTCTTTTGTCTTTTTAGGGCTGTACCCACAGCATATGGAGGTTCCCAGGCTAGGGGTCCAATCTGAGCTGTAGCTGCTGGCCTATGCTACAGCCACAACAACACAAGATGCATTTTAATTTCTAATGCTATTTTAACCAATGAAAGGAACCAGGGCTCCATGGAGAAAAAACTGATTCTAGCACTGGGGCAGGATGACAAGCCTGAAGCACCCTGTGGTGTCAGAAAGTAAAAAAGTTCTCAAAAACAAAATAAAACACCACAGTGATGAGTGTCAAGGAGGTACAGAAGAGTCAAGTGGGAGAACTCCTGATAGCCAAGCAAAGCTGGAACAATTTGAGCAACAAAATAAAGTAGTATTGTATTATAATCCATAGTATGAAGCCTATGTATATATATGGGTTTGCTTACTTATATTTATTCATACTAATAAAAGTAACAGCTAAATACTAAGTAGGAACAAACAATTTACTTTATGGAATAATTCCAAATAATTTATGCAGATAATTTACCCTCAGGAGATAGGGCATGACTCTTCGCTCTGTAAGTGCGGGCTGAATATTGTCTCTTTGGGAGGAAATCACTTCTTTTTTTTTTTTTTGTCTTTTTGCTATTTCTTTGGGCCGCTCCCGCCGGCATATGGAGGTTCCCAGGCTAGGGGTCGAATCAGAGCTGTAGCCGCCAGCCTATGCCAGAGCCACAGCAATGCAGGATCCGAGCCATGTCTGCGACCTACACCACAGCTCACAGCAATGCCGGATCGTTAACCCACTGAGCAAGGGCAGGGACTGAACCCACAACCTCATGGTTCCTAGTCGGGTTCGTTAACCACTGCGCCACGACGGGAACTCCGGAAATCACTTCTGATCTTTCTGATGATGTCATATTTCCCATCAAACCCAAGCTATTTGCTTTTGGCTTTCTTTGTTTTGCAAGTTGGTGCACCAAATAGATGGTTTTTAAAACGTCATTTTATTACTATTTTGAAATGAACAAGCTGCTTCCAGCAGCATGCTAAGCATGGGGCAGTAAAGCAGTTGGCCTTGAATGCAACAGTAAGAGGTGCTTTGCCCAGGGAAAATTTAAGAACAACAACTTTAAAAATTTAAGAACAATAAAAAAGCTCAAAGCAAGCCTGTTTTTTATTATTACCAAAATACTGCCAAGACTGAATAATGACAGTGATAAAATATTCCTCCCTCAAAACTCTTTGTTTTTTAACTTTAACATTTTGTGACATTTTGGATAAATGGATTTGAAGTTCTAAGATGAAGTTTTAGTGATTTAGATGAGAAGCCCTGTTTTAGATAAATGGCTTTAAATGGCTTGAAAAAGTCATTACATAAGACTCATATGCTAAGTTCAGACAAATAACAAAGAATAGGTATATTTCTGTTTCTGAACATAGGTATAACACTCAGGTCCAGTTAGGAGACAGAAACTACGGTTATCTGAACAAAGTTTTAGGAAAAATTGTAACATGGGAAATCATTTAATAAGAGGCGAGGAGACTCTAATGGAGAACAGACACCTCTAGGAATGATTAAAGCACCAGCCCTTCATGGCTGAGATGCAGATTTTGTTGAAAAGACTACTGCTGTTGCTCACTGGATAAAGTTGACTCAGGTGCTGGAAAGACTCGTTGGAAATTGGTGCTATGAGAGTGGTGGAGAAGCTTCCCACATGACGTGCCATGTCCAGAGCTCACTGCAAAGCTACCTATGTGTGTGTTGGAAAAGCCACCAAAAGGCAGATGCCTGGCACCAATACAAAATCCATCCAAGGAAAGTGTAGAGGGCAGGCTGGGAAAATACTCATGGGTTCTCTGACCACCCCCTCACTCTTTTGTGAAGCCACAAAAACTGTCTGTGCCAAAAAGAACTTTCCAGTGCACTGCTGACAAAAAGTGTCCATCTTTTCTGCCAAAATCTATATGAAGAGCTGCACTAGCGAAGGAAGAAAACTCCCTTCTTCTTGCAGTGTCCCTTCATGACATTTTTTTGCCATTCTTGATTATTAAACTATTCCGGATTTTTCAAGGAGGATGATGAAATGAAACCTGTCATTGAGTCAATAAACAGGTGAATAGGTATTATATGAGTGACATCAGGTGGTGATGAGAGAATAATTGGGGGGGAAGTCATACTCTGTTGCAGTGGTTTTGAATCTTGGATGTACATTAAAATCGCTCAACTTCAAAAATACTGAAGCCTTGGATCAAAATAATTAAGTAGGTTCTTGGGTGGTAAGGTTGCAGGGGCAAGAGAATTTTAAAAATATGTCTATATTATTCTCACTAGTCATCAATATTGAGAATTAGTCATTTGGTGACTTACAGGTGTTTGCTATTGAAATTTTCTTGCAATTACCAATGAAAGTGTCAGTATTTTTTTTTATTTCTGACATTTAAAAAAACTGTTTATTTAGAGTGGTTTTCTGCACAGTAGTTTCATAGCTGTCTACAAGATAGGGAAACATCAATGCACACACTCTAATTATTAGCATATGGCTTACTGGTATATTTATATAGATATTGTAAGAAAAGATGAATCAGCTTAAAATGACAATTTTAATACTCTGTTGAAATGTTTGCTTTTTCTTCTTGGAATGAGATCTCCATTCTTTGGCCCAAGGATGAATACTAGCCTCCTCTATTCTTGTTTTTGCTCCATGGTCATTGGACGGCATTCTCCCTGTTATCCTCTGTTGGTAGCTAAGGAAACAGGTATCTTCAGTTTCCATCATCTCATTGAGCCTAACTTACCAGAGCACTGGTGTATTCCTAAACCCACATTATTCAGAGCATTGTCCATGGAGCCAGGGCCAATTTGTGAGCCCATTAAAACAAGGTGGGTACAGAAAGTAAGACATTATAGCAATTTTGAGAATAATTGTAGTTTGTTAAATCTAATACTTTTAAAAAATAGAGCTTATATTTTATAATACTTTATTTGATATATTTTAGAAATTTTTGTAGTTATATTTTACCAAAAGTATCAATCTACCATGGATTGAAATAAGTGAAACTGGTCCTTCATGACTGATGGAATGAGACACCCTCACTAGATCATACTCTCATGTTTATTTGCTAGTCTCCCTATAATATGAACATGGTCTCCAGGAAGAAAATTTGTCGATTCATCATTTACGTAAGAAAAATTTTGTTGATCAATTAATGGATAAGACAGAAAGATGAATACAAAATAAGGTACATGCAATATAGAGGAAGAAAAAAGATGAATAAATCATTATTATCTTTGGAGCACAATTAAAGCAGCATTGATTCTACTTTAAATGAGACTCAGTTTTTCTTAAAATAATTACTTTGAGTATTTTGACTTTATTTTGTGATAAGAAGAAGACGTAGATGAGAAGCAGTCAGTTTCCAAAGCCAATTAGTGGGAGGCTTTTTTTTTTCTTTTGATTTCATTCTGTGTTATTTTCTCTAATGGCATTGAGAATTGTAATACTTAATTTGTCACCTTCAAAGAAGAACATGAATGCCAAGAGATAAGTACTACCTGCATCTATAGTCATGTTTTATTCTCTTTGAATTCACTTGAGAGGTGGGATGAATTCCGAAGAAGTCATATGAACAATAATGGCGATTTAACTTCAGTATTTCATGCAAAGGCAGGCTGACATGCAGGTGATTCCACAAACTAAAATTATAGTATTCTGCAGTTGGCTTAATAATTAGTCTTTCTTTTTACAGTTTCATGTTTTGAAGTATAAAAATTCTCCCACTTAGTCACACAGAATCAAACAATACCTTTTTTCATAAATTACCATTTTCATGACATATTTGGTCAAACTTTCTAGAATATATCCCTTTGGTCTAACATCTTCCCTTACTGAAATTCTTCACAATGAATAGAGGGTCTAAGTTATTTTTTTAAGAAGAAACACATCATAAACCTTCTCCCAATATCTAGTACCTTCTGTTCCTCCAGCCACCATTACAACCTCATTTATTTGTTGTCCTATTGACCTAAACATTAATCACATATTACTGCATCAAAAATGTTTTTAAAACATTCATCTGCAAACAATCTGCCATAAACTTACCAATACATTTACAATTAGATTCAAAATCTGATCAATGTGTGTTTATGAATAATAGATGAATCCCAAACCTGGGGATAAAGTGCAAATAGTTTTTTGGATGGTTTATTGGGTAGATTATTCATTACTTCTATGGACTGCATATTTGTATCCCCCCAAACTTTGTATATTGAAACCCTAATATCCAGTGGAATGCTATTACGGTTGTGGGCTTTGGGGAAGTAATTAGCTTTAAATGATGTCATAAGGGTGGGAGGCCCCATGATGAAGTTAGTGTCCTTATAAAAGAAAGAGACAAAATCTTTCTTTCTCAGCTGTGCGAGGATAGGTGAGAAGGGGGCCGTCTACAAGCTAGGAAATGGGCTCTCTCCAGACACAGGATTTGCTGGCACTTTGATGTTGTACTTTCTAGCCTCTGATGCAAATGTGAGAAATAAATGTTTCTCTGTGTTACCTATGTTATATCAGTCTGGACTAAGACAATTAATATAGCATATAATCAATTATAGGAAACTTCTGAGATCTAAATTATATTCAGGAAAGGATTTCTAGAAGATGCCAGTTTGCATGGAGGAGTTGAAAAGAGAAACTGGAGAGTATTTCAAAGTGGAATTTTTGAGAATTTCTAGGTATATAAAATGATAAATTTCAGAGTTATCATATAGAGAGAGGCTAATTAAGAATCCTTTTTAGTAGATTTTCCTTTGGATGTTTAACTCATTTACGTTCTGTTTTATTAACTATATTGTATTCTCATAGTATTCTAGTGACTGATTCATAAGAAAAACTTCACAGAACAAAGTTTTACCCTCAAACTCCACTAATAAAATGAAGGGACCAAAATTACCACTGGTTGAAAATAATCCTGTAATTATATTATTGATTTATTTCCATTGTGAGATATATCTTTTAAGGAAATATGTTGCAATTATTTGGGCTATTTCCTTAGGTATCTCAGTGTTTCCTGATAAGCTTTTATACTTGTCATTTCTGTACTCTCTATCTTTCTACATAATTGTAAACAGTACTGGCATTTTAATGTTTATTTTATTTTATTATTTTTTCCTTTTTTTTAAAATTCTTCTTTCCCAAATACTATTTTTTTTTCCTTCTGTATAGCATGGTGACCCAGTTACACATACATGTACACATTCTATTTTCTCACATTATCATGCGTCATCATAAGTGACTAGACATGGTTCCCAGTGCTACACAGCAGGATCTCATTGCTAACCCATTCCAAAGGCAATAGTTTGCATCTATTAACCCCAAGCTTCCAATCCACCCCACTCCCTGCCCCTCCCCCTTGGCAACCCCAAGTCTGTTCTCCAAGTCCATGATTTTCTTTTCTGTGGAAAGGTTCCTTTTTGCCCTATATTAGATTCCAGATATAAGTGATATCATATGGTATTTGTCTTTCTCTTTCTGACTTACTTCACTCAGCATGAGAGTCTCTAGTTCCATCCATGTTGCTGCAAATAGCATTATGTTGTTCTTTTTTATGGCTGAGTAGTATTCCATTATGTATATAGACCACGCCTTCCTAATCCAGTCACCTGTTGATGGACCTTTGGGTTGTTTCCACGTCTTGCCTATTGTGACTAGTGCTCCAATGAACATGCGGGTCCATGTGTGTGTTTTAAGGAAGGTTTTGTCTGGATATATGCCCAAGAGTGGGATTGCTGGGTCATTTGGTATTTCTATGTATAGATTTCTAGGGTACCTCCATACTGTCCTCCATAGTGGTTGTACCAGCTTACATTCCCACCAACAGTGCAGGAGGGGTCCCATTTCTCCACACCCCCTCCAGCATTTGTTATTTGTGGACTCATTAATGATGGCCATTCTGACTGGTGTGAGGTGGTATCTCCTGGTACTTTTGATTTGCATTTCTCTAATAATCAGGGCTGTTGAGCATTTTTTCATGTGCTCGTTGGCCATCTGTACATCTTCCTTGGAGAACTGTCTGTTCAGGTCTTTTGCCCATTTTTCCATTGGGTTGTTGGCTTTTCTGCTGTTGAGTTGTATAAGTTGTTTGTATATTTTAGAGATTAGGTCCTTGTCAGTTGCATCTTTCGAAAGCATTTTCTCCCATTCTCTAAGTTGTCTTTTTGGTTTCCTTTGCTGTGTAAAAGCTTATCCATTGATCATCAAAACTCTTACCAAAGTGGGTATATACGGAACATAACTTAACATAATTAAAGCCAGTTACAACAAACCCACAGCAAATATAATACTCAATGGAGAAAAGCTGAAAGCCTTCCCACTATATATAGAAAAACCTAAGGACTCAACCCAAAAACTACTTGAACTGATCAAAATTCAGCAAAGTAGCAGGATGTAAGATGAACATTCAGAAATCAGCCGCATTTCTGTATAGCAATGAAATATTAGAAAAGGAATACAAAAACACAATACCTTTTAAAATTGTACTCCAAAAACTTATACCTGGGAATACACTTGACCAAGGAGGTAAAGGACTCATATGTCGAGAACTATAAAACATTAATCAAGGAAATGAAGTTGTAAAGAAATGGAAAGATATTCCATGCTCCTGGGTTTGAAAAAATTAATATTGTAAAAATGGCCATACTACCCAAAGCAATCTACATATTCAATGCAATCCCTATCAAATTTCCCATGACAGTTTTCACAGAACTAGAACAAACAATCCAAAAATTTATATGGAGCCACAAAAGAACCAGAATTGCCAAAGCAATCCTGAGGAACAAAAACCGAGCAGGAGGCATAACTCTCCCAGACTTCAGGCATAATTACAAAGCCACAGTCATCAACACAGTGTGGTACTGGTACCAAAACAGACAGACAGACCAATGGAACAGAAGAGAGAACCCAGGAATAAACCCAGACACCTACAGTCAATTAATATTTGACAAAGGAGGCAAGATCATAAAATGGGAAAAAGACAATCTTTTCAGCAACTATTGCTGGGAAACCTGGACAGCTGCATGTAAATCAATGAAACTAGAACACACCCTCACACCATGCACCAAAATAAACTCAAAATGGCTGAAAGACTTAAATGTAAGACAAGACACTATCAAACTCCTGGAAGAGAACATAGGCAAAACATTCTCTGACATCAATCTTACAAATGCTTTCTCAGATCAGTCTCCCAAAGCAACAGAAATAAAAGCAAAAATAAACCAATGGGTCCTAGTCAAACTGACAGGCTTTTGCACAGCAAAGGAAACCAAAAAGACAACTTAGAGAATGGGAGAAAATGCTTTCGAAAGATGCAACTGACAAGGACCTAATCTCTAAAATATACAAACAACTTATACAACTCAACAGCAGAAAAGCCAACAACCCAATGGAAAAATGGGCAAAAGACCTGAACAGACAGTTCTCCAAGGAAGATGTACAGATGGCCAACGAGCACATGAAAAAATGCTCAACAGCCCTGATTATTAGAGAAATGCAAATCAAAAGTACCAGGAGATACCACCTCACACCAGTCAGAATGGCCATCATTAATGAGTCCACAAATAACAAATGCTGGAGGGGGTGTGGAGAAATGGGACCCCTCCTGCACTGTTGGTGGGAATGTAAGCTGGTACAACCACTATGGAGGACAGTATGGAGGTACCCTAGAAATCTATACATAGAAATACCAAATGACCCAGCAATCCCACTCTTGGGCATATATCCAGACAAAACCTTCCTTAAAACACACACATGGACCCGCATGTTCATTGGAGCACTAGTCACAATAGGCAAGACGTGGAAACAACCCAAAGGTCCATCAACAGGTGACTGGATTAGGAAGGCGTGGTCTATATACATAATGGAATACTACTCAGCCATAAAAAAGAACAACATAATGCTATTTGCAGCAACATGGATGGAACTAGAGACTCTCATGCTGAGTGAAGTAAGTCAGAAAGAGAAAGACAAATACCATATGATATCACTTATATCTGGAATCTAATATAGGGCAAAAAGGAACCTTTCCACAGAAAAGAAAATCATGGACTTGGAGAACAGACTTGGGGTTGCCAAGGGGGAGGGGCAGGGAGTGGGGTGGATTGGAAGCTTGGGGTTAATAGATGCAAACTATTGCCTTTGGAATGGGTTAGCAATGAGATCCTGCTGTGTAGCACTGGGAACCATGTCTAGTCACTTATGATGACGCATGATAATGTGAGAAAATAGAATGTGTACATGTATGTGTAACTGGGTCACCATGCTATACAGAAGGAAAAAAAAATAGTATTTGGGAAAGAAGAATTTTAAAAAAAAGGAAAAAATATACGGAAACATACACGACTATAACAAATGCTCACTTTCAGAAGTCATTACGAACTTGCAAACAGATGCTGGGATGCAATATGACTCTCCACTTATGGAACAGCTTAAATAATCAAGACAGAATGGTAGCAGTTGATAAGGATATGGAACCAAGGGTACATTCCTGAACTATTTTGAGGGTTTTTTTATGTCACATCTCTTTGGAAAAGAGAGATATCTATTAAAGCTGAATATATGAATATCATAAATAACAGCATTCATATGTTTGCCAAAGAGATACTCCTACTAGGACTGCAGAAAAGCCCAGACTAAAAAATAATCCACATTTCAAGCAAAGTATAGTAATTAATGTATGACATAATCACACAATGGAATACATTATAACAAAAATTAGCTATAATTATAGTAAAGCTCCTATATGTTGTACAGTGCTTATTAAAAGGAATCGGATGCCAAAAAGTGCCTGCATTATAGTTCCTTTTCTAAAATAGACAAAAGTAATATGTAGGAAATAATCTTTGGAGTAGTTGTCACTAGAGGAGTCATAACAGAGTCTCCAGAAGCACTGGTAGTATTCTATACAGTGGTCTCTGTCTGCTCACCTGGGTATATTTATAGAGAATGCTCTACCCACCTAGATTTAGTGTCAGTTTTTACTGATACTCTAGTTTATCCTACATAGTGTTTTATGCTCTAGTCTGTATGATGGAGCCTCAAAGGATTGCTTCAAAATTTATATGCAGTTGCCTAAATTAACTTCAAGTACCAACTAATATTTATTGCATGATGCCTTAGCAGGTTCATCCCATTTAAATCTCATCACAGTCCTATGAGGTGGATATTATCCTAATTTTATGGATAGGACAAGTTTAAAAATATGCATAAAGAACAAAAGCAAACATACAAGTGTATGCTCTATCACTTCCTAAATAAAACTATTTCAAGAAAGTAATATTAATTTAAATTTTCAATGCTAAAATACAAGTGATGCTAAAATTCGTAAGATTAATATTTTTTTTTCTGATTTCACATGCAGTAGCTCTGAGAATCCTTGCCAGTTGGCCCTTTTATTCAGAAAGGAACACAGCAGACACAATGCCTGTCCACATGGAATTTTCAGTGTTGTAGGGAACACAGAAATGATGTGTAATAAAAAAATAGATGTTATATTTCTAGTTTCTTTTTCACAAATAGTTTATAGACATTAGAGAGAACAAAATCTAAAATTATTGAAAGTAGACGATTTGCAAATGGACCCAAATTCTTCCATGAACTCAAAGGTTCATTTCAAAAGTTATTGTGATAGATGGGAAAGGAGGAGATAACTAAGCCCTATCAGTCATTTTATAATATCATAAAAACATGCTTTGCTTTATTACTATCATTAGTGTAAATCAATGTACCATGCCTATTATCTATGGAGGAAATTTTCATATCATTTAACGCCAATGTAAAAAAAAATTGTTTTCATTTTGGTGTTTGCTTCCCCATCATGCAAGAGGAGAGTCGAATTCACATAACAACCTTATTGTCACAAAAAATGCTTAGGATATGGTAAATCTTAAGATAATTCAGTTATTGCCATCACCTTATATATTCATTTAAATTGTAAGTTTTAGTACATATTCCCCCCAGGGGCAGGGGTAGGGACGATATGGCTAGCTAGGAACTTTTCACCTTCCTTTTGTTAAGTAACTTATTTAATCATCCATATGTGTATAAACTCTAAATTATTGGCATCTACATAGGAGCTCCGCTTGTAGCTTTAATATGTTTATAGGAGATCACGCTCTTTAGAGTGGGTGAATTATGGGCAGTATAATCACCATTTCAGATGTGATAGCACTCAAAGCCCTATTTTATGGTCCATTCACTCTTTTGTGATGTACTTATTGAAAAACTACTATGTACTAGACACACAAAAAAAGATTCCTACCCTTGAGGAACTTTTTTTTTCGTGGTGGAAGGGAGCACAATAAACATGATAGAAAGTGTAAAATATATGTATCTCAGTAGCTGATGAGTGCAATACGAAAGTAGATAACGTAGATAAGGGGGTCTGGGGAATCACAGTGGGGGAGCAAGAGTTTTTGTTTAAAAAGGGCATCAAGTCAATCTCATCAGTATGTGAGATTTGATTAAGGGAGTAAGGTACAAAACTATGCAAATGGTGAGTTAATTGTATTCCAACCAGAAGAAATATTTGGAACAAAGATTCTAAAAGTTCAGCCCATTAAGCCATGTGCAAGAAGGTCAGTGTGACAGGGACAAGAAGAGCAAGGGAGATAAAATAAAACCAAAATTCTGTGAGGTATTGACAGGTGTAGCATATGGCTGACTTGCTCATGAGCACTCTTGTCAATTAAAGAAGTTAGGAGTTTTAAAAAAAGGTACTGAGAGCAAAATTAGTTGTACACATATACCAACTATAAATATGCAATGAATTGTGTTATAGAGCTTCATCAAATACAGAGTTTAGCTAAATGTTGAAAAGCAAGTGTTAAAATCAATATGTTTATTGGAAAATACATATTACCATTAATAGGTTGAAGATAACAAAATAATGAAGAATTTACTCAACATTTTAACTTAGTTTTACAACTATATATTTTATTTTACTGTTATTTCCCCAATACAATCTTTTTTTTTTCCCTACTGTACAGCATGGTGACCCAGTTACACATACATGTACACATTCTTTTTTCTCACATTATCATGCTTCATCATAAGTGACTAGACATGGTTCCCAGTGCTACACAGCAGGATCTCATTGCTAATCCATTCCAAAGGCAATAGTTTGCATCTATTAACCCCAAGCTTCCAATCCACCCCACTCCCTGCCCCTCCCCCTTGGCAACCCCAAGTCTGTTCTCCAAGTCCATGATTTTCTTTTCTGTGGAAAGGTTCCTTTGTGCCCTATATTAGATTCCAGATATAAGTGATATCATATGGTATTTGTCTTTCTCTTTCTGACTGCAAGTATATATTTTAAATGTCACAGGCTATTGATAAAGATTTAGCAGTGTACTGCAGGCAGAGTCATTTATGGACACTGCTGGTTGTTATTACTGCTGATGAATTCACTCTGCTCTTTCTTTGCACAACCAGATGTACATTCGCGTTTCACTAAGTCACCTGGAGGAGGCCAGAGTGTCAGAACACGTTTCTGATCATGGTGAGGTTGATCCTATTCTCTCTGGTTGTCCCTGAGTAGAGATTTATTTCCTCTGTTTGAGGATTACAATGCTGAAGATGATTTGCAATGCTCAAGGAGATGTAATTGAAGCAGTCACAAACTGAGCTTCAGTACTACATGAACAGGATTCTTTCTAAATATTTTCAGAAGTAGATTTGAAGTTTATTTTCTCATTTCTAGTTCTAATAATTTTGCATGGATTTGCTGTTTTATATAGTTGAAAAAGAAAAAAAAATGTTTATTTTTTAAGCCTTAAGGTAGAAATGTGGCAATGGAGCAGTCTGATGGCTTTCAAGATAAAGAAAATCACCTTCGAATGTCTCTCTGGGGCTTAGCTTTCAGTGCTTACACACCAATTTCATTCTGTTCTGTAGAGTAGGTTCTTTATACCAGATATCATTGAGAAATATGTGCAATCTCTGGAAATGTCACTTTAGTTATTTCCTCATCAAGTTCCTGCAAGAAACTAATTGGTTTTTAGCAAGTCCTGCTACATGTTATATTGTAATCTATAAGATGTGAAGGGCTTCTTTTATTCAAGCAGCCCCTTTAATGTGTAATGTAACTTATCTTATTTCAAATGTCTCATTGGAGCATCCTGCACAGGAGTGTGACAAACTGGTTCTAAATCCTCTTGTGTATCATGTAATTTGTCTTTGACTGAAGATAAATGATAGAAGCCATCTATCATTTGCTTATAGCCAAGGATTGCATTACGTTATATACTCTTCTTATTCTTAAATTATTTATAGCTTTTTAATGTTTTTTAATGGCTGTACCCACAGCATGTGGAAGTTTCTGGGCCAGGGATGGAATCCAAACCACAGCTATGACCTATGCCACAGCCGCAGCAACACCGGATCCTTGAACCCCCTGTGCCAGGCCGGGGGTTGAACTGAACCTTCACAGCAACCCAAACCTCTGCAGTCGGACTTACCCCCCTGTGCCATGGCAGGCGCTCCATAAATATTTATAGTTTTTAACATGTATGCTTAGGTGGGGGTGTGGCATGAAAAAGAAGAAGTACTAATTACAGTCGTGGTAGTATTAAGACCAAAGGCCTTTAATAGTTTTCTTCTGCAATTGATTGATTGATTGAAAGCATGGCCCTTTCACTCCTTTTGACAGATTCAATGCGTATAAATTACTGAGGCCTCTTCTGAGGAGGAACATCAGGAACTATCATACTATGCTCTTTTCCCTCTGTCATGTCCCAGGCCTGGAATATACTTTTAGACTATCTCCCCATATTATGTAAATATATAAAGCAGAGCCTTTAGTAGATCTATAAGCAATAGGAACAAACCATCAGCTGATGTGCTAAGGATATATATTTTGCAAGTAGTGACAAAATTTTGTAAGAAGTGATAAATTTTTGTAAGACTTCTGTTTTGTATTGTTACATTTTGACTTACAGTAAAACCTTCCATAGAGATGGAAGTGGAGTTGTCCTAGTACAAAGTTGAAAATTATGTTATAAAGCAATTGTTTGAGGAGCAAAAGCCTAATGGTGAGGAACCTGCTCCTGGTGTCTAGAAAAAAAAAAAGATAAAATAACAATTCGTATGGTGGTAAAACTTTTAGTAAATTCTTCACCTGCAAGTATTTAGATAATATACTCTGTACCTATGAAGTTGTGCTAATGAATCAGGAAGGAGATTGCTGTGGTGTGCTTCGGTTGAATTGTCTGTAGGATACAAAGAATGGGAGAGTTTCACAAGTTCTCCATGGGTCTGGTGTACAGTTTGGACAGATGTTCAGTATTAAACTGATAGCTGCTTTTCAAAATGAAGGTACCTGGTAGTTATGTTGGGGAAGTCACAAGTCCGTATTAACAAGTGGAGTTTCTTGTTTGCAAAATCTCTGGTAATAGAGTTTGTACTGTCTCCAACTAGCGAAAAGCCCAGTAGGGCCTAGGCTTCTGTTTTGACAATAAGGGACCTATTCTTCTTTGACATAAGAATTGAGATACCTGAATCCATGCAGAAAGCTCCTGAATTTTGCTAGGGTTTGTCAGCTACTCTTGGTGATAGAGGTGTGACACCTCCAAAGACACCACTTGGGTCTGCCTGTCCCAAAGGTCCTGCATTTTCATGTTAGCCTGTACTCGGCTTTTTGCAGTTTGTTGAAAATTGTAGTTGATTTCATGTTATTCACCTGTAAGTTGGCCTTGTCTTCCTCTGTGCTCTGCTCTCGTTCACTGAGCCTTATGGCCCATTTCTTCTTGATGGTGCCTCTCTTCCTTAAATTTTTGGTAGTTTCAGTATGACCTCAGTTCTCAAATACATTCAAGAAAAGTTATGGTGGTGTAGATAATCTTACTTTTCATCATCGGTTAATTTATCCATGACATTCTAGGTTTCTGTATCTTAAATGGAAGATTGAAGTCCATAAGATAGTTTTTGTTAAAATACAAATCATGATTTGAAATTTATGTATGCATGTATTAATGAGGCAAGTCTGTTATAGACATACATCTATCAGTCATCATAACTACTAAATGAGGCAATTTGGTTAAACTCTACAATACAGCAGATGGAGGTGGGAATTAATTGATATTTATGATTCCTTCAAATCTAAGAGTTAACATATAAAACTTCTAAGTATTTCTTGACAGTGAACCATGAACATTTAAATAAACTTTACTAAATTTTACTGGTTAACAAATTTTTAGTTTTCTAATCTTTATTTCCTAGAATCTTTATTTTCTAGAAATAAAGAGGAACTTTTCTCCTATTTCATCTTGATGTATACTTTACCCACATGTTTTATTTTCACCACTGACTCTATATTTGTAACTTTAGTGTTATAGCTCCTGTTTCACCCAGACTTAATTTAGAAAAGGTCAGTGTGAAAAGGAATAAAATTATATTAAGATTGGTCAACTATGAATGGGTACCTACCTTGCAAGTAAGAAAGGAAAGTGATGCATTAACTAGTAAATTTTGTAGGGCAATGTGAAGCAAATGGGTTGAAGATAATAATGAATAATGTTTTATTGTGTCAATAAGCCCCCATTTATTTTATTAGAGCTCTCACTAATGAGAAAAATTGAGAGTAATCCTATTCCTATATGAATGTTTCCATTTCAGTTACTCAATGGGATATAAAAGATTTTGACAGAAATTAACAAAGACATCTATCACAAAAGTCATTTTGGGTCATCTCTAATAATTAGTAATGTCCAGACATTGCTTCATTGCATAGTACTTCAGTTATTTTAGTAGTTTCTCAATCATGTGACTTCACAAAAACATTACTCATTGTGGTTAAACTGGCACCTAGAGCATCATTATATTCATACCAAAGAAGAATGAATTTGTAACATAGGGTCGTATAAATCATTTCCTCAAATATTTTGCTTACTGCTTTGCACTGGATTCATGAAAACTTGTTTTCAGGCATATGCATGTACATTGAAGTATTTTGGAGAAGTTGACTTTAATGCAACAGTGTATTTATACTTTCTTAATGTTAATTTAAACTGATTGCATGGCATGTAGACTAATACTTGTTGATATGGTACTTAGGAACACACCAAAGGTCTCTGAAAAACATTATAAAATTTTGTTATGAATAGAAATGGATTTGACAGGTTCTGGTAGGCCTACAGTGTGTGGAGATAGCAAAACCATACTGCAAACCCTCAGCTGATAGAGTGCAAACACAACTCATGATTTTTCAGTTCCTTGTGGAACCAGAGCCATTGATTTTTCTCCATAATGTCGTGAGCCTGGAAGCAGTTTGGCAAAGGAAAGGAAGTTTTGCTAGTATGAGAGAGGAGTAGGGGCAAAAAAAAAAAAAAATTATTGGTTTCAATTCCAGTGAAATAGAGGATTTCAAAAATTCCTTCTGTTACTTTAGGTTACTCTTGTAACTTTCAATAGTTGACCCATCTGCAAAGGGCAGATAAGAATATTTTCTTCCTGTATGTCTTCAAGTTCTGAAAAATTCTTGAAAGAAACTAAAGTTTTAATATATCATGTATTAGTGAAACGTGGCAGCTAGAGTCTAATCTAGTTGAATTATTCTGAAAATGAAGCTCATTCTCCACAACATAATGTAGAATTTAACTCTACTGTAAAAAAGATTATATTTTATATATTTAAGGAGATATTTGTTGTTAGCATAGCACGATTTATTCAAAAAAAAACAACAACTTTCCTGAAATGATCAATGATCTTTAAAGGATAACAAAACTAACACTATTAAAAATTAAATACTTCTACATACTCCATTTTTTAAAATAATTTCTTGGGTTTTTAAAGATTTGTTTACAAAGTTTTGTGTTTGTAATAAGCACCTAAAGGAGCTATGCAAATTGTTATAGGATGAAAAGATTCACATAGAAGTCACTATATTAGTTTGTCACCAGGCCAGTAGCAGGGTAATTTTTTATGGGATAGAGGGGGCCTGGGAAACTCAACTATTCACGCTGAGCCTTCTCTTTCACTTTTATGTATTTCGCCTTTGAATACACATTGATTCCCTTGCCCTTCTTTTTTTATATTGGAATAAACTCAAATACATTCTTTAGGGAAAAAATAGAATTGATACTTTTTTCCTTATTTCTTAAAAATAAGATAAATAAAGGATAGTAAGTATTCATGCTAATTTGAGGTCAGAAAAATAAGTACTTTTCACAAATAAAAAAATGATTTCAAACAAAACTTGTTATAAGCTGAATTGTGTCTGCCCTTCCCCCAAATTTAATATGTTGACGTTCCCACCCCTAGTACCTCAGAAAGTGATTATATTTGGTCTTAAAAGAGGCAATTAAGTTAAAATGAGGTCATTAGTGGGAGCCTTCATTAATATGACTAATGCCCTCATCATAAGAGGGAATTAAGATACAGATATGGGCAGAAGAATGACATATGAAGACACAGGGAGCAAAAGACAGGAATTCTCAGTTGTGGCTCAGTGATAACAAACTGGGCTAGTATCCAAAAGGATGCGGGTTCAATCTCTCGCCTCGCTCAATGGGTTAAGTATCTGGAGTGGCCATGCAGGTCACAGACACAGCTTGGATCCCACGTTGCTGTGGCTGGGATGTAGGCCCACAGTTGCTGCTCTGATTTGACCCATTGCCTGGGAACTTACATATGCCGCAGGTGTGGCTCTAAAGAATAAAAATATATATATATGCAAAAAAAAAAAAAAAAGGGACAGCCACCTACAAGGCAAGGTGAGAGGCCTCAGAAGAAACCAGACATTCAGACACCTTGATTTCAGATTTGTAGGCTCCAGAATTGTGAGAACATAATTTTCTCAAATACTTAGCCATCCAATCTATAGTACTTTGTTGTAGCAGCCTGGGAAGCTAACACATAATTCAAATAAATATGCTAGATTATTAGCAGTAAGAATGAATAAAAACAAATGGTGTGCACTAATGAGGAGAAGTTAAATTTCATGGAATTTACACTTAGCTAATCATCCTCATCATCATTCACTTCCTGAACAGTTGTGGATGTGCCAGACACTCTTCAAATATATGAGCTATCATTCTGAACCCTCACCAAGACTCTATGAGGTAGTTCCTTTTAATTTCCCTATTTTGGGTATGAGGCAAACTGAAGTATGTCAATCTTAGGCACTTTGTTTAAATCACTAAGCTAACTAGTGACTGAGATAGACTGTATATCTAGGCAATCAAACAATATATTCTTGACTACTAATCCAATGATATAGTGAATTCAAGTTAAATTATATTTTCTCATTTTGGATGTTATCACAAAACATTACATATACACCTTCTGGCAATAAGTTGCAAAAAAGTTGAAGTATAAATTTAGTTAATATTATTATTCTCTTTGGGTCATAAAGAAAATTTTTCTGTATCTAAGTGTATATTCAAGCATGAGTATTTGGGTTATTTATATGTACACATGTAATAATATATACATATATATGAATTATACCTTCTGAACTCTTATTTTGCTTTAAGCAATTTTCTCAGTAAGTCATTCAAATACCTGCTTCATTTACAAGTCAATGTTAATCAGAGATGTTGGATTTTCCTAATACTTTATGAATACTCACAAAATACTGAATACAATATACTTATGTGCCACTTTGATCCTCAGGATCCACATTTTTAATTGTTATTTGATTTTTTTGTTGTTTTTGTTTCTGTAGAAAGAAGAAGAGGGTATAGGACGAGAAAAAATAAATGATGGAAAGGGAGAGAGGCTGGGGGAAAAAAAGCTAGAAACACGCTCCCTTAAAAGGGTGTGTTTGCTCTGATACTTTTTAAATATTAAACTGAATCTATATACTTTTAAATATTAATTGGAATGAATGTCCTATTTCTAAAAAGAACCCAAAAGTATTATATCTCTATATCCTTAAAACGAAGACACATGGCAAGTAGATTAAAGGAGGATGCACAAAAAAAAAATTACCTGTTAGAGAAGACCAAGAAAGATACACCTCCTCTTCTCAATTGTTTCCCCAAAAATAGCAGTTTTATGTGAATCTCATCTCATCTGGGCTTAAACACAAGAAAGTACACACAGAGTTATCTCCAATATAGCAAAAAAAAAGGTGCAGTTTGATAATTCTTGTTATACAAGTAACTACATTTTTAGGAAGATTCAACTTTGCATTGCTAATCAGATTCAGATTGAATCCATGAAATTCATACACGTTGAGATATGAGAAAAAGAAGAAAAATACTCATTTTGAGAAAATTAGTAAGGAAGGGAGTGTCTAATTTTAAGTAAACATGTGAAAAATAATAAAATACTAATTGTGGATTTAAAAAACTTCTTTAGAGAATTAAGTTTAAAATCTGCAAATCATCAAATCTATAACATAAAGGGTAACTTGAGAAGTCCATTAAGACTTATGCCATAAAGTGAAGAGAGATGATGGTATGAGGCAAAAAGATTGCGAGTACTAAGAAAAACAATAAACAGGGCAAATGAATGTGTTCGCAAAGACGTAACATGGGAAAGAGACTTGTTAAATCTACAGCTGAAGGAAACCTCTCTAGGGATAAAAGAGTAAGGAAAGTCATGTAACTACCCACAAGGGACCTTATGTGTTAGTGGTGCAAACGGGTAAATAAGTAGCGAAATACTGTCTAGTGCTCATATGCCTCTGCCCAAGATCCTGTTGACATTGGTTATGGGCACCTTAACCGTAACTGTGAAAACTGGATAAAATTTTGCACAGAGATAATAAATCAAGGACTGAAGGTTGACATGGAGGTGGGAAAATGAACGTAAAATCTTTTAATGCTGTAAAAAGATTAATTTTATTTAGGGGTAAACAGTGGTATCTTACTGATGTTTTGGTTTCTCATGTTGATGCAATTCAAAATATCCTGAAATTCAGAATTTACTTTCTGAAAGCCGAAGCTTTCTTCACAAATCCTAGATATATTTCAATTTTGTGTAATAAAAAAATGACAGAGTTTAAAAACATCTTTTTTTTTTCAAAATTTTGCAGTGGATGCCTTTTTGTTTACTCATGTAGTGGAATTTCAGTAAAGAACGATAGGTACTTAATTAATCATTGAAAAATCACTTACCAGTGAGGCAATATTAAATTTTGGAACATGTAAACATCATAATGTCTAAAACAAGAAAATGGAAGGGAAGGGAAAAACAAGTGAAAGAGATTAAAAGGTATAAACTATTTAGGTATAAGTTACATGGATGTAATGTATAACATAGGGAATATTGCCAATATTTTATAACTAGGGCATATAATCTGTAAAAATATCAAATTACTGTGTTATATACCTGAAACTAATATAATATTGTAAGTCAACTATACTCCAATAAAGAATAACATAAAATAAATAAAACAAGAACATTACCAAGTATTGGGACTCCTGTTGGCTAAAGTACAAATTAAATAGAGTATTATACAAAATAGAATAAATACAGTATATCAGAACACACCAGGTTGATTTTCTTACTGTGAGGAAATGATTTATATTTTCTATGTTAAGCATATCAATGCTATTTGTTAACTTCTGTGTCAGAATATCTCCATTTAATATCCTATTCTGCCAATTCTTTGCTGTTATCATTGGAAATATTATTTATTAACCTCTCTGTGCTTCGAGTTTCTTGAGTATTTAACAGTATTTACCAAATATTTCCTTTGCAAGAGATTGTAGATTTCTGAGAATGAAATACACAGTTGTGATGGAACATGATGGAAGATAATATGAGGACAAGAATACATAAATGTGTGTGTGTGTGTGTGTGTGTGTGTATGACTGGGTCACTTTGCCATACAGCAGAAATTGACAGAACATTGTAAACCAACTATGATAAGAAAATTTTTTTAAAGAAATCCAAGTTCTCTCAACCTGAGTGCTACATATTTATAAACTGAAAAAAAAAAAAAAAAAAGTATCTTCCCCATACTGGAGGAATGTTTCTAACTATCAACCAAGTGTAACATAGATCCCTGACTTTATTCCTGCCAGTATCAACTTTTATTTTACATAACTTCAGAGAAGGAGATCTAATTATTTTTGGCTTTTGTCTTTTTTGTTGTTGTTGTTGTTGTTGCTATTTCTTGGGCCACTCCCGAGGCATATGGAGGTTCCCAGGCCAGGGGTTGAATCGGAGCTGTAGCCACCGGCCTACGGCAGAGCCACAGCAACACGGGATCCAAGCCGCGTCTGCAACCCACACCACAGCTCACGGCAACGCCAGATCGTTAACCCACTGAGCAAGGGCAGGGACCGAACCCGCAACCTCATGGTTCCTAGTCGGATTCGTTGACCACTGCGCCACGACGGGAACTCTCCAAGAGATCTAATTATTATAATTGACTAATGGATAGATGTTTAGCACCTAAATTTAGAGAATAGTTAACTATTGCCATGCTTAAGTTGTTGTGTGTCTGTAGAATGGGGTGAAGTTAAATATGTGTTGGTTGTGAAGGCTGATTGGTTTAATATGAGAGTGTTTGATTAAAGATGGGTACAAGTCCTCTGCCTTTCCTTAAACCAAAATGTGGTATCTATATGCTCTCCTCTAGATTCTACACTGTCCTGAAATTGCCTTGACTAATTAGAGTGTGGCAAAAGTGATGCATTGTTACTTGTGAACCTGGGCTTTGAGTGGTCTTCCACTTTTACATGCTTGGCTGTTTTTTCGTAGTTTGCAGCCTCTGTGCTATCAGAAGCCCAAGCCCTGTGAAAGAGAACCAATTGCTCTGCTCCATGGCTCCACCTGAGCTTTTAGCCTACAGCCAATACCAGCTGTCAGCCATATGAGACATTATCTTGGATGATGCAGTTAAGTTGGGCATTTAGATAATTGCAGTCACAGCTGATATCACATGGAGCAGAAGAACCACTCAGCTGGGCCTAGTAAACTCACAGAACCATGAAAATGATAGATTGCTTTTGTTGGCAGGTGTTGGTTACATATCAATAAACTTTGAACAGAGTCTGCCCCTCTCTTGGTAGGTTCTCAAAAAATTGTAGCTGTTGCTATTTTAAAATACTAGGTTTAGATTACATTTCTGTGCCCAGTTCTCTGCAGAATTTGTGACACCTGATAATTTATTCATTGTGATTAATAAATTCTGAGACCATAGAAAAATGAAGGAATAGAACTTTATTTCAATAATTTTTCCTCCGCTAAATTCTCCTCTTCCATACTTACCACTCCACTCTTGAAATCCTCCCTAACATTTTAGGCTGGGTCACTGGTCTCTTTCTGCTCTACAGGACATGGTTATTGTCTTTCTTTGAATATAGCTTCTGCTTTGTAGCCCTATTAGACTGCTTACCACATATTTGCCTTTGATACTAGTTGCATTTATTTGTTTCATTCCTTTTTTTGTCATGGAATTGACAATGTTACTTTTTTTATTAACAATTTTTTAAAGCAGCTTTAAGATTTTCACAGAAAAATTGAGGGGAAGGTAAAGAAATTTCCCATATGCCTCTTGCTGACACACAAGCTATGTCACTTTTATTGTTTCTCATTATGTCTAGCATGGACTGTAATTCACTTGTTTTTATATATTATATATATAAATTATTCTCAATGTCTGATTTGAAGTTAATTAAATTTAGCTTTACTTAGTGACTTGTCCTCTGGCTGCTATTTCAGATTCCTAAATTGTGCTATTACACTACACTGAACCTATAGTAAGCCATTAGGTAACCAGAGTTTTTAAGTCAGTTACTTTCTCTGGATAAGAGCTTCCCATCTATAAAATGAGGTGTTAGACTGTATGCTTTTTAATAACACCCAGATAAGTAAGTTTTGATCCATTGTATTTAGTGAACATAAAGTGAGTTAGTTAAACAATCATTTTAGTAATGAAACCAAAGTAGAAAATCAACAAGATAGTTTATTTTTCATAACTAGAAAGGAAGTCCATTTAATTATTATATAATTGCTTGAATTTTATTTTCTAGTTATAGCTAGATGCTACCTATATAATTTCCTCACTGTTACTTTTTATATTTTGCTTAGTAATGAGCTCATTATTTCTTAAAATAGTGCATATACATATATATACCCACTTATTTGTACATATATATATATATATATATTTTAGCAGTCATGTCTAAGAATGACATAATATTCCTTCCCAATGCATTATGTTTAATGGTTACCAGGTGTTTCTTTTCCAGTACCTATTAATCCCAGGGTAATATAAATATGGTAATGGTCATATGACAGAATTTAGAAGAATATATGGACAATAGGAAAGCTAGTAATATCAGGATCAAATTCTAATTCAGAAGATGCTTTGAGAAAAAATAAAATCAGGATCCTGTTCTCACAATCCTCTTAACTTTACTCTCTTCCAATTATGATATTGAACTTACAGACATGTAATTGGTATTATTTTCTTTAGCGAGTTTGTCTTGTCTTTTGATAATCAAACTCTGCATACCTTCATCTTTGAAGAAGATTTTGCTAAAAGTTTACTTATCAGATAACTTGGCACTGTGAGATTTGTTATGTGTGCATGGTCATTTTAAAGCTCTCTATTTATTAAGCAGATTTCTTTCTTGTTCTAATACCTGAATTAATTAAAAATTAATGTTTTATTTAGTTATCAAAGTGATATATTTTTATAACAGGACAGTCATTTCAAAATGTGACACAGATCAATTGCTAACCATAAAACATCATTAAATGTTCTATTTGCAAAATTAGTAACAATCTAACAGTTATATTTCAAGACTGAAAATTTTCTCTTTAACTTAGACAGCTGAAATGAAGAATATCATTGAAACAAAATTCAGACGATGAGATTTTCTTGAGGAATTCTCCATGTCGTTTTCACCAAATAACTTTCTGCTTTCTTAAAAACTAATTTTTTAATGTTCATAGCTTGTATTAACACATTTTTACCTCTAGACTATAGTCATTAATTGGTGAAGTAACATACTAATTTGGTTTAGAGCGAGCTTTAAAAACTGAGAAAATGGTTTATATGAAAAAATTATCAGACCCAAGATATAGTAAGTACAGTATAGAATTTATTAAGTGCCATTAATTAATCAAAGCACCAATATTTCAGACAGGGTAGCTAGATAATAGAAACTACTTTAAAATCATAAAGTATAATTTCTAATACATGTATATATTTCATATTTAACCTATGCATAAGTTATGATAAACTAACCTGCTCTTTTAAGCCTATTATACCTAAAAAACGTAAGGCTTGCAGTATTAAACAAATATAGAATTGAATGAATTAGCTCAAGTTATTATACCTGTATCCTAAGCTTCCACTGCTCATTCATTTTTAGCATGTTTATTTTTTATTTTTTTCCCTCTCAGTGAGAAAATTTGTCATTACCAGGCAGTAGGCAAAATGACCACTCACTGTAGGCAAAATGACCACTCACTGAGGCTGCCATTTGTAATTCTGCTTTTGAACACATTTAGTGTTATACCTTCAACTGAAAAACACATTCTCTTCAATATGTAAGTTGCACCAACACTTTGTGCAATCTTATTTTCATGAGCTGATTTTCTGTGCTCTACGGCTAGAATGAGTTTCACAGAGATGAGGGTCCAACAGTGGTCCTCCGAATGTCAGGATTTACACTTGGCAGTGTGTTGACTAATGATCTCAGAAGAAAAAAAATGAAAATCGATGCAAAGGAGTAGCATCGATTTAAAAAAGTTCACTTTAAAAAAGTTCACTTTAACAAAGTTCACTTCCACGTATCTGCGATTGACCATAAACCAGACAGTATATTTTATACTTCTCTTTTTTTTTTCTCTTTTAGAATTAGAACATCAGAAAGATTACATTTCTAACCTGTCATGTATGCTAGTTCAGACTGCATATAGGTCAAGAGCCATATTGCACTAATGTAGGTGATAAGTATGCATACTTATCCTTCCACTCTTATATCTTATTTCCTGTATCAGTTAATTTACTAGGTGAGCTTTCTGCAAACCATGAAACTTTACAGACTTACTGGATGGCAGTATCCCTAAGCTTCTTGGCTGCACACTATCCCAGAGGGGAGGCCCTCTCAAATTCCAAATGTTGCATAACTGTCATTTAATTTTACATTGGACCTTTTCATCAGATAGTTTCAGGCAGATGAAATCTACCTGAAGTTTCTGTTACAGTGGGTTTGCCATTTACCAGACCATTCCACCCGAGTGTAAAGAAATTTCTTCTTACATATAAAAGGCATGTACAAAATCAGGAGATGTCTGTAGACAATGTTAAATAATACAAAATATTTTTGATTGTTCCCTGGAAACCTCTTAGAATAATTTTGCTATTTTCTTATTTTCCAATTTCTTTCTCCTCTTACTTTTACTTCTCTGTAGATGATATGTATTTTTTATTACTCAATGAATTTATTATATTTATAGTTGTACAATGATCATCACAGCATTTCCATCCCAAACCCCCAGCACATCCCCCCCCCAACCTGTCTCCTTTGGAAACCATAAGGTTTTCAAAGTCTATGCGTCAGTGTCTGCTCTGCAAAGAAGTTCACTGTGTCCTTTTTTTCAGATTCCACATGTCAGTGATAGCATTTGATGTTGGTGTCTCAATGTCTGACTTCACTTAGCATGATAATTTCTAGGTCCAGCCGTATTGCTAAAAATGCTGTTATTTCCTTCCTTTTAATGGCTGAGTAATATTCCATGATGTATATATATATATACCACATCTTCTTTATCCACTTCTCTGTCAATGGACATTTAGGTTGTTTCCATGTCTTGGCTATTGCAAATAGCGCTGCAGTGAACATTGGAGTACATGTGTCTTTTGATATGTATATTAATATCAAACAAATAGCCCACTTTTCAGTGAAACAAATATTAAACAACCAAGGCCAGTGGATGGTACTTCAAAAGATCTGATTTCATAAAGTGTAACACTCCAGAAACTACTTTTTTGTAGATATTGTGCTTACAACTTAATCCATTTCTTACTGACATGGTTAATCAAAAAGAGTTATTTCTTTACATATTATTTTTCCTATCAAGAACTAAAACATAAGCTTTTTAAAAAAGTTTAAAAAGACATTTGCAAGTAATTATATTTAAATTATTAAAATATATTGAAATAGTAAAGATTATTAAACCATAGATAGAAAACTTGGCAACTTTATTACTAGTCTTTAATTATTATGAATTTGGCTTAATCTAGCAGGGGTCTTCCATCATTTCTTTGTAAAATATTTAACTTTTTTATCAGACTTTTATTAGAATTGAAGGCTTTTATATTTATGCATGTAAGTGTATGTTTGTGCACGTCCAGCTACATTAGACAAAAAAAAAAAAACTTTAAAGTTCTTTGTCAAAAGTATTGGAATTTGTCTTAAATATTGTCTCTTTCAATAGAGAAATATCAGATTATTTTCAACATAATCGTAAAGAAGATATTTTACATGATTCCTATTTTAGTCAGGGTTCTCTACAGAAACAGGGTTTTCTATCAGTAGAAAGATAGATAGATAGATAGATAGATAGATAGATAATAGATAGATAGACAGATAGATAATAGATAGATAGACAGATAGACAGATATCCAGACAGACAGACATATGCATGTATATTATTAGGAATAGGCTCATACAATTACGGAGGCTGAGAAATCCCACTATCTGCCATCTGCAAGTGGAGACCCAGGAAAGGCAGTGGTGGAATTCAGTCTAGGTGTGAAGACCTGAGAAGCAGGAGACAATGGTGTAAACCCCATTCTGAGGCCCAGAGAAAATATCCCAGCTCAAGCAGTTGGGGAAAAGGGGAGCAAATTTCTCCTCCCTCTGCCTTTTATCCTATTTAGACTTTCAGTGGATTGAACGACGCCCACCTGCGTTGAGGAGGGCGCTCTGCTTTACCGAGTCCACTGATTGAAATGCTGATCTTACCCAGAAATGCCCACGCAGACCAGAAACACACACCCAGAAATAATGTTTAATCCAGGCACCCCACGGCCAGTCAAGCTGACATGTCGAATGACCCATCCCAATTTCCAACCTCTTAACAATCGGTTCTCGGACTGCCTTCACACTTCTTGGAACTGAACATATACAAGGTGTAAGCCTTCAGCTCTAAGGAAAGTTCCAGAATGAAAAGAGGGCTAAAACACATAATTTTGAAATTCTCTACATAGATCATAACGTTTTTCTATAACTAAAGAATTTTGTCAGTATAAAATGGCCCTTTCCAATCAGTAAATTACTTCTGTCATCCTAATTACTGTGGTTCTTGATTTCCTTATGCAGGAACTCTAGCCTCAGAAAGGTTCCTTATAATATTTCTGAGATGCTTCAGGCAATGTGTTAGCGAAGTTCAGGAACAAAAGCACGGCCAGTACATGTATGTCTGTGTGTGCTGCCTCCCCAGCCTGCTGGGCACAGCAGCCTCCACTTTGTCCTGTCTTTTGTCAGTGGAATATGGACAAAAGTCAGTTTGGCCAAGGCATTAAAAGTTTTTGCATGCTTCTGCTTATCTACTTTTTGCACGATGATCTGTAAAGACAAGGACCTGATTTAATTACCTGCTGCTATAAGGAAATTGTGGAAACAGGTGACCTTAAACTAAAAGCCTGCGTACGAGATGCCTAACCAGAGCCTCTCAGGCCACATGCAGTCTTGGGAGCTACATGGTAGCCATAACTGTCTGAGATTTGGAGTTGTTTGGTATTTATGATAATCGGGGCAATCGTTGGCTAAGATGTGCCCTTAAATATAGTCTGAGTGGAAAATGAACGGTTTCTTCTCATAAGCTGCTATAAATTATATTCCAAATTAAAAAAAATTTACCCTGATTAACTAAACCATAATAACGAAACTCATTTTTATGAAATTGACTCCCTATTGAGGTATTTAATTGGAAAGAAAATGATATTCTTTGTTTATATGCTATTCCTTAAGCAAGTTTTCCTCTCTTAAATTGTGTGTTCAGTCTCACCGCAAATCCTAAATCCTAAATCTATTAAGAATCGGACTTCTTGAAGTTCCTGTCGTGGCGCAGTGGTTAACAAATCCGACTAGGAACTATGAGGTCACGGGTTCGACCCCTGGCCTTGCTCAGTGGGTTAAGGATCCGGCGTTGCCGTGAGCTGTGGTGTAGGTTGCAGACGCGGCTCAGATTCCAGATCCCGTGTTGCTGTGGCTGTGGTGTAGGCCGGCAGCTATAGCTCCAATTCGACCCCTAGCCTGGGAGCCTCCATATGCCTTGGGAAGCAGCCCTAGAAAAAGGCAAAAAGACAAAAAAAAAAAAAGAATTGGACTTCTTTATTTTGTCCATGTTTAATGGAGGACTTAGTGAACAAGTTAAATATAACATGTTGCTGGATGAATAATTTAAATGTATATTGGGGATTTATAGTATCTAATATTAAAAAAGAGCTCATATTGTGCAAAATCAAACATAGAAAATTTCAATAATTTTGTAAAGTTAAACTTAAAAGAGTCATATAAATATTCACACACTTTCACAGACATTTTTTTCATATCATACTATTCCTATTTTTCTCTATAGCCTTGGTTGAATTGCATTGTAACTGCTAATATATGTGTGTAATTAGCATGCAGTAATATAATTAGCATTTATAATAATATACACACATTTTCAATATTCTGGAAAACTCAATATATAATTGAACTTCTGATCAGAGAAATTAGACTAAAAATACATCATTTTATATAGGACTGTGGCATTTCCAAATAAGCATACATTTATTTATGCTATCTGATAAGTGCAAATGCATCACTAAATCTTTAAAGCTATATTTCCAAATTAAGACATTTATTCTAAAATTTTAAATTGCAAATACATTGGCAATGATTTTAGGAATATAAAATATGCTATTTTGTTTGTTTTTACCATCTCTCAGCAAAACATTATATTCAGAGATACATTTTTATTTTATAATGAAAATTTGAGTCCTAGCTTTAATAAAAGCATTTTTCATATGTGTAATTTGATATAAATCTATCTTGTGTTGTCTTAAATAAAAACAAACAAACAAAACCCCTGAGGTCTGGATGTCTGACACATTGGCATTAAGAAAGTATTTATCTTGCTTGTTCTCTTGGGAACAGGGAGAAAAGCAATCATAGGTGCTTGTGTAGGTGTCTTTAATAATACTTTGACCTCAATAAGGAAAATACCTTTTTTTTCCTTTTGAGTAATATTATCTATAGCAATTCTTTACTTCAGATATGGAAGATGAAAGTATGGGTCTTATGTACTGTAATAGAAAAAGCTTAGAAAATCTATCTCATGCTCTCAAACAGACAATCCACAGATAATCACAGTTCACTGTCAGAAATATTGCTTTAACCCACATTTTCTATATAATATCTTAGTACTATCAAAAATGGTATTCTGGAGCAGTCAGGTCTCCAATGATTATGGTTATCAACAAAAAGGAAAATGTTCAAATGTATTTTCCAAAAATATAAAATAAAGCTTTGGGAACAATGTTAAATAATTTTAACAAATGAATAAAATAATATTACAAATTAAGTTTAGTCATAAAGAAAACGGTGCTTATAATGATTGAGAAAAATTTTAAAGGTGCACATTCTCTCATTCTCTTCCATTATTGGTAGAGCAACCCATGTTTTTTAATTTATTTGGCTATTAGCCAGTCTTTGCAGGACTTAATTCAAATGTATGAGTAAGCATTGTCAAAGCTTGAGTGGTATATATTGATTTTCTCTCGGGAAGTTTCTGACCTAGTCTTCCTTTATGTCTACACTGTATGTTACAGACTCATCATTTAAGAAGCCTCCTTGGCATTGGAGAAATTATTTCAGGTCAGTGTTTTTGAGAAGGAGATTGTGTCAGTTTGCTAATGAGAGATGGCCAGCATCTTCAAAAGTTTTCTATTTGAGGTATGGTTTACCTATTATAGCAAATAGAAATATTTAAAGGTTTTGTTTCACACCTCCTTCATTGGTTGAAGATGAATGCCTCTGGACAAATTCAAAAGAGGGAGTCTAGGCAAACCTTTCAGAAAGGCTGGTTGTGGAAGAAAAGAGGGAAAGAGAGAGAGATGGTTCAGGAAAGATTTCAATGCGTGTGTGTGTGTGTGCGCGCGCGCACGTGGGTGTGTTTTAGCTTGTAGCTAAGTGAAATAGACATTAAGGTAATTTTCATTGACATTTTATTCGTTCCTTTTGAGATAAAAAGTTGCATCAACTACTAAAATTCAGAATAGAGAAGAAAATTTAGGATAAAGTTGAATTTGAGGGAAACAATGCTTGTGTGGTGTAAGATGGCAAATTTAACAGAGAGAATAGTCAGGCTTTTGTGAGATAATTTGAAGTTGCTGATCACGAAATCAGGATTCCCAATTGTGCGAAATTACTTAGCCATGCGGAACTCTGGAGCAGATCTTGAGACCTGTTGGGGTTCCTACATTGGATCTGCTGGATGAATGAGACAGAATTTAGGGTTTGTTAAGAGTAATATTAAAATGATGTAAGCTGAATAAGAAAGGAATGTTTTAATATAATGTAAATTACCAGCCATACCTATCGACAATTTGTATTTACAATTTTAATAAATATTATTCTGTACTTCTCTATATATTCATCAGCACTGAGTTCTAATTTTTACTTGGACAATTTGATAAGCATATGTACCTCGGTCCTTAGATTTACATTATCTTGTTTACTGTTGGAATAGTCATCAAGTTCCCCATCCACTCCAAGACCAGCAGCACCTCATTTTTTCAATGTTTAGAGATTTTATTGAATTTTGATAAGGTCCCTTCCATACTTTCCGTGTAAAGTCATAACTTTGCTGTTAGATAGCTATGTGTTCAGTCTTCCCTTTCTCAGTCAAATCTGTGTGTACGAGAATAAACATTATTCTAAATATTTTTTTTGCATGTGGCTATCATCCTTAAAGCACAGACAGAGGCCTTTTTTTCCCCCAGTAATTTTATAGTTGACCTTTGTTGGGAAGGAAGACATTTTCCTCTACTTTCTAGGTTCTTCTGGCTGGTCAAATAATAAAGTTGACATGAGACAGATTAACAGGAGAAAGTCAGACAAAAGTTTACCAACAAGTATGCATGGGAAGGACCCTGGAAAACAAACTCTCTCCAATGACCAAAGCCCCTACCTTAAATACCATTTTTCACTAGAGACAAAAGAAGATGTTTAGTGTAGTTGTTTGGGACTTCAAAGAAGAGAAAGGAAATTTCCATAGAGATGGAAAAGCAAATGTTTGGTAAACAAATGTTTGCTGGGCCATTCAGAGACCATGGGACACAGAGAGGAACTTGAATAAACAGACTTGGTCAGGTCCTCCCTGTCTACACTCCTAGTTCATATCAGAATTATCCATGGTGATGGCTTCCTTTCTGGAATAGACTCTCAATCTATGTTCTTTAGCCAATTGGAGAGAAGGTCAAAGATCCTTCCTGAGTCATTTGGGCCCTAAAATTAATCAGCCTAAATTAACCCTTATGCCAAAGCTACACATTGTGGGTAGCAAATTTTGTTGCCCTATGCTTGTCACATAAAAGGAGTTTAGATTGGTTACAAACAAAAACAAAGACAGTCATGCACAAGTCATTTCAATTTTCTAGAAGATTTCACAATATAACATTATTTTGAAAGTTCTGGCCAGTGCTATATATGAGGTATAATTATGGGAAAGCAGGAGACAAAACTTCAAATTTGTACATGATACCATTGTAATAAAATTTTTATTAGAGTTCATTTAAATTTTAGTTATGTCAGTGTGTCAAAACTAAACACACCAATAAGTTAGGAATAATTGGTGGGAATAAATTTGTGTATCACCAATAGCATATAATCTGTCTGTAAATGGTGAATTAAATTTCAAATACTTTGCATAATTACATGTTTTTGGGCAGATGAGCCGTAGACTTTGTAATGATGTCAAAAATTCTATGATTAAAAGCTTACATAACCATTAAGGTAGTTGATATGAAAACATTTAAAAATGTTTGTAGTTAATTGGCATTTTAACAAACATAAAGTAAGATTGTGTCAGATGATAAAGATTCTTAGTCATATAGAAGATTATTATGAGAAAACTTAAAACTGCTAAAAAAAGACATTAATAATGGAGAGAGGCACCTAATTTCTTGATGGGGATACTGCACATAATTAACATGTTAATTTGGGGAAAGATAATTAATCAGATTTAATGAAATCTTGATAATTTTTAAGGGGGAAATTTGTAAAAGTGATACTGAATTCATATGGAAATGCATAAACACAAGACCATTTTTATTGTGGAATAACAAATAAGATATAAAAATGATTGCAACATATTGCACATATAAGATTATCAAAATAGGAGTTCCTGTCATGGTGCAGTGGTTAACAAATCCGACTAGGAACCATGAGGTTGCAGGTTCAATCCCTGCCCTTGCTCAGTGGGTTAATGATCTGGTGTTGCCGTGAGCTGTGGTGTAGGTTGCAGATGAGGCTCGGATCCCGTGTTGCTGTGGCTGTGGTGTAGGCCGGCGGCTACAGCTCTGATTCGACCCTTAGACTGGGAATGTCCATATGCCACGGGAGCGGCCCAAGAAATGGCAAAAAGACAAAACAAAACAAAAAAAAACAAAAAATAAGATTATCAAAATAGAGAGGTTATCATAAAACTTACAAAGTGGTAAATAGAACTGCATCAACAAAATTTCTTAAACTATTGAATGCAATACTATATTGAAAGAATGAGTTATCCACAAATGATGGTAAGAATTAGGTAGTTGTATTCTTGATTCAAACCATCATAAAATAGTATTTAGATGGATTGAAAGGTTACATAATATTGGGTGTGCTATGTTCAGCTATCTGCTGCTATTTAAGGTAAGAGAGCCCTTCCTCAGGAGTGAATAGGAAGGGATTAGAACATACATCATCTTCTATTATGCATCACCAATAAAAACACGAAGAGATTGAAATGTTTATATTAATAATTGAGATAATTAAAATGGTAGAAAACTTTCTCATGTTATATATAGCTTATGCTTTGTCTTTGACCAAACTAATTATCTCAAGCAACAATTGAGACTAAAATTATTTTTATCATATTAAATAAAACAGTATTATAAACTATTAATAAGGCTTGTAACCATTTTCTACATTTCTTCCATTTATTTTCCATCTTAAAATAATTGGTTGATTCTTTAAGGATGTTGAAGAAAGCACACTGTGAAAATTTCTTTTCAACTGAGTTAAGAAGAGAATAAATAAATTATAATTCTATGAGATTAGTTTTAAAATAAAGTTATTTAATGCAATTCTGTATTCTACTATTGCATAAAATTTTATATTTTAATTTTAGTTACTAATTGCTTCTTTGTAATATTAGATTTTAGAGTCAAGTAAACAATAAAATGGATTAATTCTTACTTCAGTTCCTAGAAGCCATATTTAATTGGACTGCTTTATTGGGAGCTGCTAAAAATGTCATTAGTGGGCATTACAAATATGCTACAATGTCTCTGTAAATAAATACCATAAGAGCTCTCATTAATTAATATGCTGCACAAGCTTAATGAGTGGCTATCTAAATTAAGACCAATATAGTCACATGTAAGCCCAAATAATCACTCAGCAGTTCTTGGTTGTACATTCTGTGCTTTGAAAGAATACATAAAATTTATTCTGCAAATTACAAAAGATTCCTAACTTACACATAACAGGTAAATACATACAAATATATAACTCAGCATAAGCTTTATGACATAATTAAGTTGGTAATAAGTTTTTATTTTTTGTATGTGTATGTATATTGCTTTTCTAATAGCATACAAGGATACTTAAAAAGTGAAAGCTGCTATAAAAAAGAAATTGGGGTAACAACCTTTAATAGATAGGGAATGAGAGAGAAATATGTACATTCATAAAGAGACTTTTTTCTATAAATTTTTAATTTACTGAATAAAAGTTAGTCTTACATTTTTATCATAATTTTTATGAAATATTACCAGAATTGTTGAACATTACAAATTCTTAAAGAATAAGACACAATATTTCATTAATTCAAAGCTCACCTACTATTTTATATACTTCATTGGTATTATATACTTATAGAGATTTTTACACGATACAGTGTGTATATGAGACAAAATTCAACTACTAGCTTCTTTTTCTAATATTTTAAAAATCATATCCACCTCTCTATTTTCAATCCTATATTTGTAAATAATCACCAAAAGAAAATTCACAAGAATAGAAAAAAAAATGACTTAAAATTAGAAAGTAACTTAGTTACATGTAAGGAAGACCATATTGAATCATTATTTTTAAAAAGCATCCTAGAGATGTGTGGAACCAAAGAGATCCAACTGTCTGAAATATTGTATAATCAGAAAAATAAGTTCAAGAATATGATGCTTTATCACATTTATACCATTGCATTAAATAAAGCAACAATAAAATAATCATCCACATCTGTTCTGAAGAACTAGCTATAATTGCTCTTCAGCTGGTTTGTCATAGAGTCAACACATAGACCCGATTTTTAGAACTGATGATTAACACATTTTACCACACTGTCCTCATAATTTCAAATCCTTTGAAATGATTTGAAATAACTATTGAAGAGCTAAAACTTTAAATTCTTTCATATGAGATACTAGCTTGGGATATGCAAGAAATAACCAAATGTATATATATCATCTCTAATTTTTTTTAAGAAAAAGAGTGAAACTGATGGATAAAAGAAATGTAATTTAGCATATTATTGATATGAAGAAGTTCATTTCATATTTTGTTTTGGAAGACATTTCTAAAAAAGGTGTTTGTTTATTCTTCAATGCCAGACATGGCACTAATCAGGACAGAACAGATCCAGTCTGTAAACTGCCCTCATCTTGATTTAGAATCTATAGAGTGGGAGTAACAGATCCTGGAGGGAATGGCCCCTGTTATTGATTCAAGAAAATAGACCCTAAATGATCAGTTTACTGTTCCAAAGTCATCATGGCCCAGTCATTTCTTGCACTGCTCACTCCTAGCTCTACTTCTGGTTTCTAGACCAGATTCAATTTAGGAATTTGCTTAGGTTAAGTTTAATAGTTTCATTGGTTATAATATAGTTCTTGTGAACAGGGATTTTTTTTTTCAGTGTTCTGACAGATTTGTTACCTTAAAGAAATGAAAACAAAGAACCAAAAGTGACTTCACTAGGGTCTGGCCAATAAAATAATTTAGCAGACCTACTCATCCACTTCTTCAAATAAACATAGGACTAAAAGAGAAATTCCTCCTCAGAGGACTAGGGCACAGTTACTGTTAAATACTCTTTGAGGGTGACAGAAAATTTGCTATCTTCCCTTCAAATTGTCATCATCAAATATCCAACAGAGTCCTGCAAAACTGCATGCTGAGTAGAAAGCAAAACAATCACAACAAAATATTCAATCAAAGCCGCAATATATTTGTGACAATTTCTGGAATAATACCGTATTTCTCCGAAAGCATGCGTACACTACTACTGTGATAGATTTCTTTGGTCCCTTGTCTTCGGGGCAGAAGTTAATTTAGTAACTGTTTACTGTTTCATTCGCCACTGATTTGTCTACCTTTTCTTTTCTCCTCTTCAATTTTTGTGTGTATAACAGAGTAGAATATAATTTTGCTATATAGGAAGTACAATGGACTTCCTAGAGGGAAGACGTTGTATTACTTTGACAAACACATAAATAAGTGATGTAATCGTTTGTTACGAGCTGATGAACTCACCAATTGAGTGTTAGAAACAATTTTAATAACATAACTTTCTGAATACAGTTCTTGTATGCATGATTGCAGCTAAATAAATGAGTGGATTCTAAGTTTGGCATGCTACCAGAAACTTAAATTGGGATAGAATTACGTAGTTAAATTTAATCATCACGTCAGTATTTTTATGAATAATGGCAATTCAGATCTGGAGACTTAGCAGACTTTCAGAGAAGTTGCAGTGGCTCATCAATCAGTGTTGCAGAGGTATTAATTAGTGGCTCGTAGTCATGATGTATTGCCTCTTGGGAAGAGCTGAGGAGTCGGGAGGAGAGGGTGTAGAATAATTTATTCTCTTTAAAAAATCAACGGGTCAGGAAAGAATCAATATGGAAACAATCTACAATTAGTATTAGAAAAACAAACAAGTTTTTCTTTTTACATTTTAAGAAGTGCCATAAAGCTAGTGATGTTAAAATGAAACATCTGTTTACAAAAGAAAATACCTAAAGTTATAACAAATTAAAGTGACTTAAAGCTGAAAAATACCCATCTCTGCGGGAGACCTTGTATATATAAGCAAGCTCTTCTAGGTCATAGCCATTGTGCAGACATGTCACAGTGAATAAAATATTGTTTCTTTTCAGAGACATTTTATTTAAGGGGAAACTGTTCTATGAACTTTCCTTATTCACTCTAGGTTTTTCAAAATTCACTATTAATTGAGACATTGCCCTTGATGACAAGGCAGGAATGACTTACTTTCAGCTCCAGTGTTATCTGCTCTAGAAAGTATTTTTTGATGTCTCAGTCATGCTCCTATAAACCTCTGTGTATTTCACTATCTTACAAATTAACATTTTACTGTAACTCTGTATCTTTTCTGTTATATTTGGCACAGGGTAGAGTCCTACTCTTTGCTCTGGGACATATCTCAGGGCAGTCTAGTTAATGTTGGTTGAATAAATTAAAGGCATGAGTTAGATGTTTAAAATCTGATACGGGGAAATAGAGAATAAGTAGATGTTGGTGAGAGGTGAAACCTTGCACAAAAGGCTAGAGGAGCACAGCAAGGACTCTGCTGGGGTGGGGTGAGGGAAAGACCCATGAAGAAGGTTGCAGGTCTTGTTTAATAGGTGGAGTTCTCGGGTGGAGGAGAGGAGAGAAGGGCACAGTAGAAAATCTTTTTATCAACATGAATTAGTTGTATGTGACTGAGTGTGAGGAGGGTCAACACAAGGAAAGGTAGTTCTGGACAAGGTGCCTGGGGACAAATAGTGAAGGGATTTGTGTACACTTTGATAAAAAGTTTGGAATATATTTAAAAAAAGGGGGGTAAAGGAGAACTGTTGAAGATGTTTAAAGGGCAGATGAGGGGTTATCATAACATTAAGAAATGCTAACTTTGCTGGAGTTCTTAGACTGGACAGAGAATATTAATTCCTTAGAAGCCTATTTCAATTCTCAGGCAAGAGTTTTGAAAGGTCTGCATTTCAGGCAGCATACAGGACCAGAGATAGCATATTCATGAATTTATCTAGGATTAGAGATTAGCTGAGCAGATATGACAAACTAATTTCAAGTAATGATTAAAGTTGTTTAATTTATGACCATGGGATAATAGAGAAGGTCATGAATTCAAGATAAAACAGAGAGAAATTTGTAAGATAGTTGATGATGCCAATGAAGTAATTAGGTAAAGGGATATTTTGTATCTCTATCTTCACTTCTGACATTGAGAGAAGTCTGCAAAAGCTTATTTTTGCATCCTAAAGATAATTGGTCCCATGCAACAGAATATCATATATTGCAGTTTCTTTTCCTTTACTATAGAAGGCCACACATTACAAAGTTAATGTGGGATTAGTTTGCATTGGGTCATTTTATATTATTTTAAATCAGATCTCAGAATAAGACATAATTATTTTGATCCTTACACATGTCTGTGCCATTATGGACTCCTACATTTGCAAAATATAATAAAAACAACTGTGCTCCTAGGGGCAGTTTTCTCAACATGTGAAGGATACCTTTTATTTAAATTAATTTGACTCTTGGTTTATTTCTCTCCAAACAACTGCCTTCAAAATTGACAGCACGAATGGCCTGAACCTAGCCAGAGCACAGATTGGGACTTGAACCCATAGTTTTAAATTAGAATCATTCACCCAGTGTCTGGACTCACTAAGGTTCAGGTTCTTGGTGCCCCCACACAGAAGGAATTCAGCGAGAGATGAAGTGGTAGACAAGAAATGGATTTATTAAGATGGGACACTTGTGAGAGAAGCAAGCAGGCAGGTAAGGAGGCTCTGCCCCCAAGACCCAGTGGGCTACAGTTTTATCATCCAGGGGGAATGGGGGTCAGAAAAGACCAACTCTTTCTTTTTCGTTGAGCAGTAGCTCCTCCTTGGTATCCTGTAAGATGTGTATTCAAATCAACAGAAGTGTGGTCCTCAAACTCCTGCCCTTGGTCTGAGTCTGAATGCAGGCCTCATCCCATCCCCCACGCAGTGACCTGAGGCAGTTCTCGCACCTCCCCTAGTAAAGCAAGCCTGCCTTGTTCTGATGGCTTTCTTGAGCAATTATTAACTTACAGAGGTCTCCCAAAGTCTCCTAGGTTTCCTTCTTTATCTATGGTCCCTTATTGAGACTTCTACAATTACCTGTGCCTACTCCATCCCAAGCACCTTGAACTGTAATTCAGTAGAATTAAGCCTGGCTATAGTGGCATGTACCGAGATGGAACCATGTGCAAGAGTTACAAATATAATAAAAACAATTTTGGAAACTAAATAGACAGGAGACAGGACAAGGAGATTGAGTCCATCTACTTGTCATACATAGTCTGCAAACATAAAAGTTTACCAAACAACATACAATTTCAAGAAAAAGAGCCCTCATCTTTCTCTCTTTCTCCCCCCACCCCCACAAACACACACCATTTACACACACGATCTTATAGAAGAGGAGAAGTTAATTATGTCCATGGGGATGGAGTGATTGAGGGGTACCTCAGGCAAAGAGAAAACAAAATGAATAATCTCTCAGAGATTAGACGAGGCATTGCACGTTTGGGTAACTACAAGTAGGTTTTAAGTTGTGAAAGTCAGTCTGAGGCTAAGCCTTGGAGTGGACTTGTTACAATATTAAGGAATTCGGCCCAAGGGAAATAGACATCAGGAAAATAATCATCATAGAATTTTAATCAAGGGAGAATATCATCGTATTTATGATACAGGGATAACTTGGACCATATTCTGCATTGGGTATTTCTAGAGGTAGAAAGATTTGGTAGGAATCTAAATTCAGAAGGAGATGGAGGAGTTCCCGTCATGGCGCAGTGGTTAACAAACCCGACTAGGAACCATGAGGTTGCGGGTTCGGTCCCTGGCCCTCCTCAGTGGGTTAACGATCCGGCGTTGCCGTGAGCTGTGGTGTAGGTTGCAGACGCGGCTCGGATCCCGTGTTGCTGTGGCTCTGGTGTAGGTTGGCAGCTACAGCTCCGATTCGACCCCTAGCCTGGGATCCTCCATATGCCGAGGGAGAGGCCCAAGAAATGCCAAAAAAAAAAAAAAAAAAGGAGATGGTGCTGAATCTGAACTGAATAATATGTATAATGGATAAGGTTAGATTGTTTTGAAACGTGCTCAACTGTTAGGAAAGAGGGAAATGATATGCTTGAGATGTCCAGCATAGACAATTGGGTAAACCTTCATTCTCTTTATTCAGTGGAAGGTAATGCAAAAGATAACAAAGATTAGAGGTAGCATTAGAGTGGAAAATTATTTTATAGTTTAGGAAATAACAATTGTTTAGATCTCTGTTGTGCTTCCAAGTGGAAGCATTGGATTTTTTAGTGTCATATATAGCTCAAGTTTCATATTTAGTCCTCAGTAACTGTATTCTAATACATTAATTAAGAAAACTGAGATTCCTCCATTCCCTACAATTCCAGCCACACCAGTTTTTTTTATATCCAAGAATGAAATGTTCATGCTATATAGTATTTCTTCCTCATTTGGGGCTTTGGCATTCTTCTAGGATTTTAATAATTTCTGATTTTCTAATTTATCTCTCTTATGGAGATTCTAATGTACTTTATTATTTTATCCAAAACAACATTTTCCCCAAATTTTGGGCGTACATACTTGTTAGTTACTTCCATAGACTCCATGTTTACTATGTTTAATTTTCCAAGTTAATGCTTTTTGATTTTTTTAACTACAGATTTTATTTTCCCCAAGTACCTTCAAATTAATATTTGATTGTTTTTATGAGTGGACACTTAGACTTATCATTTATTTATTTACTTATTTATCTTTTTGTCTTTTCTAAGGGTTGCTTCCCATGGCATATTATGGAGGTCCCAGGCTGGGGATCTAATCGGAGCTGTAGACGCCAGCCTATGCCAGGGCCACGGCAAAAAAAAAAAAAAAAAAAGGATTTCCCATCGTGGCGCAGTGATTAATGAATCCAACTAGGAACCATGAGGTTGCAGGTTCAATCCCTGGCCTTGCTCAGTAGGTGAAGGATCCAGCGTTGCCATGAGCTATGGTATAGGTAGCAGATGGGGCTCGGATCCCACATTGCTGTGACTTATTATTTATAGTAGTTAAATATGATTAATAAAAGTGTTAGTGAAATAGAAGGAGAAAGTTGTAGCACTTTTTTTTCTAACTTCCTAGGTTGAATTAAAAGCTTAATTTGATCCAGCTTTTGTGTTAGTGGTACTCTTAAAAGTTTCTTACTTATCTTCCAATATTCAGCATAAGGATTTTAGACGGTATTTCTGAAAGTGAAATTTGAGTTTGTCTATAAATCAAAATATATGATCTGGTCAACCATATATCTACTGTAGATGCCAGTGTTGATGTTTTATTTGTTTTCTGTTTGTTGTTGTCAAGTGGTTCAGTTCTCATTATTTAGTGACTCTGAAGGAATTCTCCTGGATTTATTTAATTTTCATTTATATACTAGTTGTTTTATAACAACTTGTACATCTTTAATAACATTGATATATATGTCTGAAATAGGATAAATAAAACCTGTTTCAGAATTTAGAAGTAAAGTGCTCACTTTCATATGTAGTGAAAGCCTAAAAAATTAAGCCTATGCCATAGATGTCTGAAAATAATTATTTTGAAGTTTTCATAATGAAAAGAATTGTTTATACTGACTTCACACATAAATATATTTTAAAGTATCACATAGAATTTTATAACCAAATTATGAATAATCAGTTAGTGGTATTGATAGATGTTTAATTCATTGCATTCATAGTCTATCAGGAATTCCAGGTGTTGTTTTAATATTGAAATGCATAAAAAATAAATGTGAAAGTGATGTGTGGATAATTGTTTAGGAATTCAATATACCTAGATCCTTTTTCGTTCCTGTCATCCTTACTTGTCTTCAGGAACAAAAAGAGGATGAAAATGCAAAGGATCAAAGAGAAGCAAAATATTCTTTTATTATTATTACTAGTTTGGACCACTTGGAGTCATTCTAGTTCCCTAATTCATGACATAAAAAATGGCAAGTTGATGCTGGCTGTTGACAAGAGACCTCAGATCCTCACTCCTGAATCTCTCCAGAGGGCTTCGAGTGTACTCAGGACAGGACAGCTGGCTTCCCCAGGCTGAGTGACCCAATAGAAGAAAAATATAATTTACAATGTCTTTTATGATGTAGATTTGGAAGTCAAAGATAGTTGTTTGCGCAATATTTTATTGGCTACGTCAACTCTATTCAGGGTGGATGAAAAATGCACAGCAACGTGAATACCAGGATATGAGAACCTTTGGGATCCATCTTGGATGCTGGCTAACAAAAGGTCCCTACTTACAGGTTCTCAATTAGATATTTTAGAATGAATGGCTTATTTTTCACATCTCCAATTTTTATTCATAATTTTATACAATATTCATTCTCTTAAAAAAAGATGAGGACTTAAATAAATCGTTCTTTTGAATACTTTCCACTTTCACTTTCTTTTTGATCTTTATTTTTTTGGCCGCACACCTGTGCCATGTGGAAATTCCTGGGCCAGGAATCGAACTGGTGCAGTCATTGGGACCTGTGCCTCAGCTGTGGCAACGCCAGATCTTTAACTTGCTGTGCCATGAGGAAACTTCCTCCAATTCCACTTTCAAGTCCTACCAATGAATAATCCTTATAGTTTGATGTGATTCTTCATTCTTTTGTCACTTCTAAACTTTTTAGAAAATATTCCTGTTTTCCCTTTATATTATTGTTCTCTCTTGATTTCCTCCTAAAATAAGAGCAGTCCTATATTATACTGCACTTTCAATTCTGTCTTAAATTATCTATACCTTTACATTTTAAGGTTTAATGTCATTTAACTTCTAATCTGAAAATCACATATCAGTATATTTATGCTGTGTCCTTAGGCAGAGTCCATGTCAAAATATGTAATGCAATAAATAGCATTTACATTATTATGACCATCCAAAAACTACACGAGTAGTGCACATTCTTCTCCTGTGGCCTCAAGCCAAGGATTATTCCCTGTGGAATTAGTGTAGAGTTAATTTCAGTAGATTCACTTCACTTGACTTTCCATCATTCTCTAAAGCAGAACACATTTTAATTTGCCTCTTCTTTGGCCTATGGTTCTTTAAAAAGAGCCCCCCCCCCGCTGTTTTCAGTTTTCCATTTTTTAAAATAATAAGCCTTTATATCCTGAAGTGATGAAACTTTACCTTTTTATATCGATTACTTTATTACCACCACTCTATCAATGTCCTTGCCAGTCATTTTAAGTCTTTGTAATTAGTCTCACTTGCGTGGTAATCCCTGTGCAGCATGATAACTGCCATTGGGACAGAGCCAAGAAATCACTCCACGCATATCTTGTGGTGTCAAAGTTGATATCTTCACAATCTCAGTGAAGTGGGAGCTGGGGAGCCTGAGAAAATTTTTCAACATGCATGCACATTCATTGTAATCCCCTATTTATCAGGCAATTGATCAAAAGGGTCATTAGACTGTAATTGCTCTTCTGATTATTGAAATAATGATGGCTTGAGAGTGGCTCAATGGGATTTTGAAATCATCAATGAGGCTGGAAAATATCTTTTTGCTACAATTCATTATTTAACACTATTTATTAAAGTACTAAAAATTTATAAATGGACGTCAGTTAGCTATAATTTTGAAAGCTAAAATATCTAATTTTAATTCTAAAATATACATTTTATATAGTACATAGTATATTAGTAGATATTATATGTTATTATAGCTTTTATAAAATATACATGTTTTCATTTTAATGCTAAAATATATATCCTGCGGTAATAAATAAAAAGTCATTCTAAGATGTGTGAGGAAGAAAAATATCACTATAAAACATGAGCATTTGGATTAGGAAGTCTAATACTTCATTCCACTTTACTCAGAAAGTTATTTTATTACATTATTTGGAGGAGATTCTGTTTGTATAGTTGTACCCCAAAAATAGATGTAGGATTGTACTTATCTACGGGAGAGCTAAGGGATTAGAGTAATATATGTCCTTATACTAGATCTTAATATTTAGTAAAATAGTAGCATACGTGGAGTTCCTGTCGTGGCTCAGGGGTAACGAATCTAACTAGCTTCCACAAGGGACGCAAGTTAAGGATCCAGTGCTACTGAGGACTGTGGTGTAGGTCACAGATGCAGCTCAGATGTGGCATTGCTGTGGCTGTGGCATAGACCAGCAGCTACAGCTCTGATTCAACCCCTAGCCTGAGAACCTCCATGTGCTGCGAGTGTGGCCCTAAAAGGACAAAATATATATATATATTAGCATACATTATTAATCATGTGCTTCTCTACAAGCAAATCAATAGTTTTGTTCTTCTTAAATATAATCCTAATTGAGTTAAACCATAAGCCCCTTGCAAGAAAAACTTTTATTCTCTTGTCATAAGATGTGATTTAATTTTAGGCCCCATCAGTGTGCATGTCACTGCTGAGTTATAATTTTGTATCTGATACCTGATTTTTTCCTATGTCTCATCCTCCTCCTTCCCCAGTAGAGCTCTCAAAACAGAATAGCTGTCACAGTTTCAGGAGTCCAAGTAAAACCTTGTTAGCTTTTGTATAGGTATTTAATTTACTGATTTAGGATCCCTTATAGTGTGATGCCATAGTACATATTATGATTATGTAAAATAATTCTAAGACATGTACATGCTTTTAAAAATAAACACTTTCATATGTTACATTAGGGTGACATCAGATAATGCATATATCTTTAAATATAAAGATATTTATCGTTAACCCATAATATTGCAAACTATACAATATATGTATCTTTATAGGTAAATACTGTAGAATTTCTAAATTTAATTCAAAAATTATGTGCATTCTAAGAAGAGCATAATGTTTTAAAATCCATTGTCTGTTGTTGTAAATATTTACTACAAACAGAATATTCATATGTCCTTTAAGTAGTTACAATTTCATGGGGAAAATCACACCCAACTGATCCTGGGGACATAGAAACAACTATATAATGCAGACCTGGAACCAAAGCATCTCACGTAATACTCATACTATTTCTCCACATATTTCTTATTACCAAAATAACAATCATATGAATTGACTAGAAATCACGAATCATATTGAATAGAAATCAGTAACATAGGAAAACTCATTTTTATCATCTCCAATAAATCGCACTGTCCTCGTTTTCCCTGCTGTCCTTTCAGTCTTTGTCCAAGTGTTAATATAAATTTTATAAAACCATAACTATAGCTTACATAAGTAAATGATAAATGTAAAAGTTCCATATTTTGCTTTTTCACACCTTATATATTTGATAATTTGTTCATTCATTCAACACCCTAAAAACATTTACTAGATGTTTACGATGCTCCATAAATTGTCATAAATGAAGTGATCAAAGATTAATAAGTTTTTTGCTTTCAAGTACCTCCCAGTGTAGTAGGGAAATTGATATGTAAGCAGCGTGTAAATTTTTTGTTTGTTTGTTTTGCTTTTTAGGGCCTCGCCTGTAGCATCTGGACGTTCCCAAGCTAGGGGTCGAATCGGAGCTGCAGCCAGCTGTCCATGCCACAGCCACAGCAACACAGGATCCAAGCCGTGTCTGCAACCTACACCATAGCTCACGGCAACACCAGTTCCCCCGACCAACTGAGTGAGGCCAGGGATTGAACCTGCATCCTCATGGATATTAGTTGAATTCGTTTCCTCTGCACCACAATGGGAACTCCCAGTGTGTAAATTTATTATAAAAATCTGTATTGTAATATGCATTTTGCTAAGGTGATAAAAACTAGAGAATAATCAATTCTGCTCAGCATTTATGACAGAGTTTTTAAAGAATGCAGCTTATGCTGCTGAACTCAAATAATAACAGCTTATTTTATAGAAACTGAATCAAATTGCTATGATCCAATAATTAATATCCTTACACAAAATAAATTAGATATGTCAAACACTAATTTCAGTATTTAGGAGAGGAATAGTTTAAAATAAGGCATGAGTTGTTATGGACTGAGTGTTTCCTCCCCTCCGAATTCACATGTTGGCACCCCGATTGCCAATGCAATGCTTTTAGGAGGCGGGGCTTTTGGAAGTAAATTAGGGTTAGATGAAGTTATGAGGATGGGATTAGTGTCTTTATAATAAAAGGAATAGACTAGAGCCTCTCTCTCCCTTCACCAAATAAGGATATAGCAAACAGGTAGCCACTCGCAAATCAGGAAGAAAACTCTTACCAGGAACCAAATCAGCCAATGCCTTGATCTTAGACTTTCCAGCCTCTAGAACTCTGAGAATTTCTGATGGCTTCTTATGTAAGCCATCCAGTCTATGGTATTTTGTCTTAGAAGCCCCACAGAGTTTAACCATGGGTATGTATATGCATGGTGTGTGGTGAAAAGCTCTATATTCTTGAATCAAGAGAAATTTAGATGTGCATACTGGCTAAGCGCTGATCTAAGCCAGGAATGATTGTTCAAGTGACAAACCAGAACTGAGTGGCAGTACTTAAGGTGTCATAGTTCTGTGTCATGGGCTCTGCTTTGTTCACTGGAAAAGAAAGCCCCTATATTCTGGTGGGCCTAGAAGCTGAGCTGGATGTCACTGAAAAGGGCAGCTCCTGTGTCTACCTGTCAACAAGGCTGACAGGCATAAATGGGCTAGGTTCCCAACCATGCTCAACCCTGAAGCAGAATTCCTGTCAAGCCAGGGAACAGGAACAATATACATTGACAGATATCACCAATGGGAGGATATGAACAATCCCCCATAGGCCATAGTCTGTCTGTCACAGCTCCCTGAAGGAAAGCAAGGATGGGAACTAGCAAGCATGGCAAATTGAGTCTACTTTACTTATTAAGACATGGTCACATGGGCATACTGTCTGTGTCCAGGAGAACTCTGAAGTTATCTTCATCACAATAGGTCCCCACCTCATTTCTTATCCCCAGCCTAACAAAATGTTTTTCCTAACTGGCACTATCTATATCAAAATACCATTTTCTATAACAATAATACATGTCATCTATAAGAACAGAAGGATTTTACTTTTCCAAATTCAGCTTGGTTTATATTTCAAGCCATCTGAAAACATTTGCGATTAAATATTAAAAATTAATTTAAAAATGTAAACAACAGGAAGTTGAGAAATGCTGGTAACATATTGCAGTTTATACTTTTGTATGACAACAGGATTTGAGATTAATCCTTCCTTCTGCTATCCTTTAGTAGAGAAGGATTTTTTGTAAGGTGAAAAGGAAGTTCTTAAAGTTAACAATGCAATGGATTTTATTACTTTTATGGAAGAACAACAATTTGTTCCTGAATTATATTCTGAATCTGCATTTGCTGTTGTATATTGAATAAAACTTCCAAATCTTAAATACTTTAGATGAAAGTCTGTGGAACTTTGTAATAATTCCACCAACGTACAGTTAAAAAAGAATTACAAAAAGTGAATATTAGAATAGCTGTGATTTAGTTATAATTTATTTATACCTTGCTTTTTAAAAAATCTGATTGCAGGATAATATTCTCTTCAGATAGCATTTTTCAATTTCTCCTCCTGCATGGAGAAGTAAATGACCTAAAGCCAAAACACTAAATGACTTTTCCTTACAGTTTTTTTTTTTCCTTTCTTAATACAGCAGAATGTGAACTTATGCATCTTCTAATACTCAAAAATAACAGCGGGAAAGACAATGGGATTTAGAATCGATAAAAAATGTTAAATTGGCATAGCTTTCCATTTCATGATGCTGAATAGGTAAAAAATAAAGTAAATAAGCACCCTAGTCACTGGTTTTGATAAATGTAATACACTACATTTTCACTTTTTAAAAGATGATGTAGTCACCATTTTTAACACACTCGAGCCTCAATTTAAGCTCCATATTATTTAACTTATTAAAATAAAGTGCAGTATCTGCTAAGAACACCAGCCCTCACCCCCTGCAATTTTCACAGTCGCCCCCACACCAGGAGGAAAACAGAATGAAGGGAAAAAAATTATTAGCAATAATCTCATTAATGGAATGGTAGGAATACCACTTACAAGAGTTAAGATTTAATTTGAGGAGTTCCTCATGGTACAGTGAAACGAATCCAACAAGGAACCATGAGGTTGTGGGTTCGATCCCTGGCTTCACTCAGTGGGTTAAGGATTCAGCGTTGCCGTGAGCTGTGGTCTAGGTGCCAGATGTGGCTCGGATCTGGCATTGCCATGGCTCTGGTGTAGGCTGGCAGCAACAGTTCCGATTAGACCCCTAGTCTGGGAACCTCCATATGCCATGGGTGCGGCCCTAAAAGACAAAAAACACCAAAAAAAAAAAAAAAGATTTAATTTGAGAGTTTCTGCTTTTCACATCATTCTTTATAGTTCTTCAAAAATTTTGATATTTTAGCCTATAGAATGTTTGAAATATGAAATTTGACACAAATCCCTTGATTTTATCTACATTTTTATATTTCATTTTAATATTTATATCTATACCTAAACATAACTATATCATAACTATATATTAACTCTATTTATAATTAAACCTAATCATCCATTTATACATGTATTTATATGCAATCTTTTCTAAGCCTCAGCTCCCATTTCCCTTTATTATATTTTAAACAACAGATGGCAACTTAAGCTGGATGGTAATATATTTTCCAATACCAGATTCTTATATGGTCATTTTATTCTAGCCATTCAGTTAAAGAAAATAAATGAAACAAAACAATGGAATCTAAGTAGGCTCCTATAATCACCTAGGAATGGCTTGGGAATAAACAGTCTTGTTTCCCAAAGTTACTGCATAATTTTTCATTATTATGCAAAATGTACGATTTCTATAAAACTTGAAGTGCTTTTTCTAGGTCAGTATATGGAGAAGCAATTAGGTGGGTTGGAGTGGTTTCCTATATAAATGCAGGGTTTTCTGTTCTATTTTAGAACGGCACCCTGACATGCTTTCCTGGCACAACCAAAACTCTATATATGATTTTCTAGAATATTAGGATACTAACTTCTGTCATTTAACTCAGTTACGTTTTATCAAACAGCAAGATACTTGGTATGAAGTCATAAACACCAAATTATCTATAAATTGAAATAGATCGACCCAGTTAGACAATATCATTCTTTTAAGATATCACTCTCATTTTCTTCCCTCTCATACAAGTATCCACATCCAAAATTGTATAATTTATTCACTTGTTTATTTCTCCTTTTTTTTTGGTCTTACCTCTATGGAACTTAAACTCCATAAAAACAAAGGCTAATATGTATTTTGTAACTTCTTATTTTCATAAGATTTCACACTTACAAAAACATTGCAACACAATGATGAGCTCTTGTAGAATCTTTACCTACATTAGCCACTGCTAATATTTATCTCATTTGCTTTATTTTACTCATTCTCTCTCTCTTTCATATGAGAGTCAAGCTATGCATTTTGCATATACCTGAGGTTATATCACTCTCGGTGCAACATACCAGAAGACATATACGTTTATCTGAGTATTTTAGTTATATTAACTTTGGCTGATTACAGTGGCATCCACTAATTTTTTTAATAATCAATGCCCCTTTGAAATTAATAATGCTTTTTACAGACATTTTTAAGACTATGTTAAATATCTTCATTAAGTTTTCACCCAAGAGTTTTTACCTTCCTTTAATCAATGTTATAACTTCATCACTCCAGCTATATACATAGTGTCTTGCTGAGTTTTCCCTTTTCCTCCAATTATTTATTCACTCATTTATTCATGACCACTTGAGCTAATAGATTCTTCTTTTATGCAGTGAGTTATAATTCTTTATCATTATCTATCTTAATGCTCAAAATCCTTAATGCTCTCTTGAATCAAGAGAAATTTAGATGTGCGTAGTGGCTAAGTGCTGATCTGAGCCAGCACTTAGCCACTTAGCATCAAGCAACGAACCAGAATTGAATAGCAGTACTTAAGGTGTCATAGTTCTGTGACACCTAGCCCATTTATGCCTCTCAGCCTTGTTGAATGTTGTTCACTAAGCCAACCCTTATGTCGTTTGTTATGTACTTTTCATTCTTGGAGCACTTCCTCATTTTCTGATATGATAAGATTTCTCAGGTCTCTCCTGTGTTTCTGGTCCTAGTCAGATCATTCCTATAATAATGAATAATATTTAGAAACCAAGAGCTTGGCTACACATGATCACTGTTTCTGTTGAATCACTTTTTCTGGGAAAGAAAGCAGACAAAATTAGGAATTAAATTAAAAAAAATAGTTCACACATGTATATTTGTCTCCATATCTGTTTTATAAATGAATCTATCAAAAATAGTACCTCCAATTCTAACCCATGGCACATGGAACATGTGATACAATCTAGTCTCTGCCTTTCACTATGTATAACTGTCTTTATCAGTGATAATATATCTGGATTCCATAATCCGCAATATGTTCATACATTTTCTCAACCCCAGAATACAAAGAAAGTGATTTAGAATTCATAACAAACTGTGAAAATCCTGCCTACTAATTAGTGTTCAATGTTTGCTCACAGATTTTCTTTGGTATAGAATTTAAGTATATTAAAGTACATGCATCTCTGGCATGCAATTTCATATTTTTCGCAGGTAGACCTGTATTATTCCTGTCCAAATATAAAATATTTGATTACCAAAGAAAATTCCTTTGTTTCCTGTCCTTGCAAATATTTTCTTAGAGGTAATCATTTAAAATTTTCTTTTCTGAAGATTAACTTTGTCTATTCTAGAAATTCACCTGAACGAAGACAAACTTTATGTTCTCTTTTGTTCCCAGCTGTTTCACACAGTATAAAGCCCTTTAGAATCATGCATTTGGTTTTATGTGTAATTAATTTGCTGATTTTTATTATTGAATAATATTCCATTGTATGAATACAGCACACGTAGCTATTCATTCTTCTGTGGTTGAGTATTTGTATAATGTTAAATTTAGTAATATCATAATATTATAGATAAAGTTGTTAAGAACTTTCATATGTGTTTTTATGGACATCTATCTTTATTCCTCCTGGATGAATATTTAGGAGAGTATTTTTATATGTCAGTGGTATGTTCACTTTCATTAGTAACTGCTCCCCAGCAATATAGAATTATAGTTGCATCACCTTCTCACCAACTCTGGATGTAAGTCTTTCATTCTTTTTTTTTGTCTTTTTAGGGCTGCACCCGTGGCATATGGAGGTTCCCATGCTAGGGGTCTAATTGGAGCTGTTGCTGCCAGCCTACACCACAGCCACAGCAACACTAGATCCGAGCTGCATCTGCAACCTAGACCACAGCTCATGGCAATGCGAGATCCTTAACCCACTGAGCAAGGGCAGGGATCGAACCTGCAACCTCATTGTTACTAGTTGGATTCATTTCCACTGCACCACAACGGGAACTCCAAGTCTTTCATTCTTGCCCTTCTAGTATTTTTATAGTGGTGCCTTATTATTGCTTTAATTCACATTTTCCTATAAACACCTTCTGAAGCTCAATAACGAAAAACAAACAACCCCATCAAAAAATGGGCAGAAGATCTAAACAGACAATTCTCCAAAGATGTACAGATGGCCAAAAAACACATGAAAAGATGTTCAACATCACTCATTATTAGAGAAATGCAAATCAAAACCACTATGAGGTACCACCTGACACCAGCCAGAATGGCCATTATCAAAAAGTCTACAAACAATAAGTGCTGGAGAGGGTGTGGAGAAAAAGGAACCTTATGTCACTGTTGGCAGGATTATAAACTGATGCAACCACTGTGGAAAACAGTATGGAGATTCCTCAGAAAACTCAAAATAGAATTATCATTTGACCCAGCAATCACACTCCTGGGCATCTATCCAGAGAAAAACCACGACTCGCAAAGACACATGTACTCTAATGTTCTTTGCAGCACTATTTACAATAGCCAAGACATGAAAACAACCTAAATGTCCATCAACAGAGGAGTGGATCAAGACAATGTGGTACATATACACAATGGAATATTACTCAGCCATTAAAAGGAACAAAATACCAGCATTTTGAGCAACATGGATGGACCTAGAAATTATCATGCTAAGTGAAGTCAGCCAACAATGAGACACCAACATCAAATGCATCACTGGCATGTGGAATCTGAAAGAAGGACAGACTGAACTTCTTTGCAGAAGAGATGCTGACTCACAGACAATGAAAAACCTATGGTCTCCAGAGGAGACAGTTTGGGGGGTGGGGGGATGTGCTTGGGCTGTGGGATGGAAATCCTGTGAAATCAGATTGTGATGATCATTATACAACTACAGATGTGATAAATTCACTTGAGTAATAAAAAAATTAAAAAATTTCACATTTTCCTTATTTAAATTATATTTATATGATTATTGGTCCTTCATTTATCTTATTTTGGGAAGTCTGTGTTCAAGTCTTGATCCCTCATTGGGGTTTTTTTGGTCATTTAAATATCGAATTGAGAAGTTTTGATCATATGTGATAAAAGTTTTTCACCAAATACCTATTTTACATTTTTTTTCTGAGTTCATGCTTTATTATTTTTATGATAGTGTATTTTGATGACAGGAAGTATTTAATACAGTTTAACTTATCAACTCTTTTAGACTATATCAAATAGGTCTTTTCCTTCTCCTAGTTCATGACTCTGTTCTTGTGTTTTCTTTTCTAGAAGCTAACTTACACATGATATGAGGTAAAGGTATGGTTTATTTCTTGTATCTCTTTTTCCAAATGGGTATCCTACTTCTTTAGCATCATTTATTAAGAAAATTTCATGGAGTTCCCATTTTGGCTCAGTTTTAAGGAACCCAACTAGTATCCATGGGGATGTGTGTTTGATCCCTGGCCTTGCTCAGTGGGTTAAGGGTGTGGCGTTGCCATGAGCTGCAGTGCAGGTTGCAGGTGCAATTCAGTTTCTGCATTGCTGTGGCTGTGGCTGTGGCTGTGGCCAGCAACTGCAGCTCTGATTCCATACTGCTAGCCTGGGAACTTCCATCTGCCACACCTTCATTTCTAAGCAGCAACAACAACAACAACTTTCATTTCTCCATTGAATTGCTCTGACACTTCTTTAAAATGTCTACTGTCTGAATATATATGTCTATTTATGTTCTATCTCTGTTTACTACATATTATGCTATTTTTATTACTATGATTTTACTGTATACTTGATGTCCAATGTTTTTCTTCTTTTAAAATAATATCTTAGGTCCTATGCATTTCTACATGAATTTTAGAGTTACTTTATCCATTTTTAAAAACATCCTGGAATTATGATTTGGATTAACTTGAATCTATAGATCACATTGGGAAGAATGGATATTTTGATAATGTTGACTATTTTAATTATGAATATAATATATATTTTCATTTGTTTAAAACTAACATTTCTTAGGAATACTTTTTCTATTTTGATTTTAGTTTCCATTGTAGATATTTCGCATATCCTTTGTTAATATTACTCCTAAGTATTTTATTTTAATATTTTAATGATTCTTTTTTCATTTTTCTAATAATTTAATGCTAATATAGGAAGAATGTGATTAATTTTTGTCCTTATATTGTGTGCCTTGCCAATCTCGCTTGTTAATTCTAGAAGTTTTTGTATGTCCTTTAAGATTTTTTAATTAATTATGTCATTTGTGAATAGGTAGTGTTACTACTTCCTTTCCAATAATATATTCTTATTTTATTACTTTATTTCACTGGAGAGGCCATCAAGTTCAATGTTATATAAAACTGATAAAACAAGATATCCTGTATGTTATCGTGATCTTAGGGAAAGAGTATGTTGTTAGCTGTCTGTTTTCCCACATGATCGTTTGTTGAATAGTATCTAGTTATTAAGTTACTGTCTATAGATACTGTGATTTATAACATTAGTAAATTGATCAGCATACTATTTTGTTTATTCTTTTCTCTTTTTTTTCCCTCTGTTTTGATGTATCTGCGGCATTTTAAAGTAGATTTTTATCACATATATTTTGCAATTTGGACTAGATAGATTAGGTCATTTCTTTATTAGCTGGGTAATTCCTGAAGTGAGAGTATGGAAATATTGGAGTTGTGTATATGCATATGGGATGTGTATTGGGCTGTGCATTTGTTGGGTATTTGTGTGTGAGTGTGTGTGTGCGATAGGTATGGGTAGGCAAGTAAGGAAGATGGACATTGAAGACAACTTTATTTAAATTTCTGTTGAGCAATTTTGGAAGATGTAGAAATGAGAAAACATAAACCCTATGTATTTTTTCTCAATTCTGTGCTCCTGATGAGACAGCAGAGTAATACACTCTTCCATTAAACAAAATAACTATTAAATCTGACAGAATTTTTAAGTGATGGATGATCCGAGGGTTGATGTGTAAAAATCAGTGAGCCTCACACGTGACGCATCAGTTATATTCTTCACAAATGTAAGGGATTTTAACAGTTGTTGTTAGTATGATTATTGTTTGTGCTAGGAATTTTTGTTGGTAGATGAATCTGTATATAATTTCTTAAAATATCAAATCTTCAAAGAATTAGTTCACATTATCAACAGCAAAAAAGGATAACCTCTCTTTGCAGGTATAGCAGTATAGCAAAGTTCATCATGAAGTGGAGAAGGGAGACAATTGATATTTTAAAAATAAAGTGTGATGTTTTGAAGGTTGGCCACCATTTTCGGGAGATCTGCTCTTCTCTTTCATTTAGGAAATAGATGAAGGGGAAAGTGCTTTAGATTTTCTATAGAAAAAGCCTGCCAAGTCTGAGCTCTCTTCATCTGCTGAGTAAGTATGTACTAAGCTGCTTGGAGTGCACCATCTTCCTTTTACATTTTTAATGTTTCTTTGACTGTTTGATTTATCTCCATAACTAAAGATGTTCTTTTTTCTTTCTTAAGTGACTTTTATTTTTTTCCATTATAGCTGGTTTACAGTGTTCTCTCAATTTTCTACTGTATGGCAAGGTGACCTGGTCACATGTACATATATACATTCTTTTTTCTCACATTATTATGCTCCATCATAAGTGACTACATATAGTTCCCAGTGCTACAGAGCAGGATATCATTGCTTATATGAAGATATTCTTTATCAGAATTTCCATTGACTGAAGTGATACCTATTCATGGGCACAGTTGTTGATAAACTGCAGGACTCACCATTATTATAATCAGTCCTGGAGTTCCTGTCCTGGCTCGGGGGTTAACGCATCCGGCTAGCTATGAGGACGCAGGCTTGATCTCTGGCCTTGCTCAGTGGGTTAAGGATCCGGAGTTGCCCTGAGCTGTGGTGCAGGTTGCAGATGCAGCATGGACCCTGTTTTGCTGTGGCTCTGGCATAGGCCAGGTTAGACCCCTAGCCTGGGAACCTCCATGTGCCATGGGTGCAGCCCTAAAAAAACAAAAGCAAAAAATAATAAATAAATAAGCAGTCTTGGTGCTGCTGATGACTCCAAAGGGAGCTTGTGTCGAAAAGGAAGAATAGAACTCATGTCCAGTTCCTTCATCTTGCAAAGGGAAAATAGAAAGACTGCCAAGAAATAAGATTCTTCCAGAAGTCTGGTCACAAGTGCTTCTCTCAGATTCCGCTTATGCTTAATGCTTCCTGATGTTGGAAGGAGGTTCAGGGTTCAAGTTTAACAAATTGACTTCATTGACCTCAATTCTGAAGCACTGTTCTTAGGGCAGTAACAAATAACTGAATTTTCCATGTGGAAGTACCTGAGCAAACCCCTCATGAATTTCCTTTAAAATAAGAATACAGAACCCTTAAAGTGGAAAATTGGGACAAAAAAGTATTTTTAAAATTGGAAATAGTTTCTACTTAGTCATACATCATAGCTTAGGTATTTAACAATTAAGTTATCAATGGTTATTAAATATTAACCAGTTTTATATTTATAGATGCAAACTTTTTTAAAAAATAAATTGAAATTTTTTAGTTTTAATGATTATAGACCAAAGAAGAGTGCTCTGTTTATACCTAACATATCATCAGTAGTTTGAATACACCCTGATTTTCAGTCTGTTTTATTTATTGATTAATTGGTTTAAGTTTTTAATTTAAAAACATGGCTATATGCGTTAGTTTGCTAGGACTACCATGACAAAATACCACGTACAAGGCGGCTTAAACAACAGAAATTTTATTTTGTGACAGTTCCGGAGGCCACGTGGCTGAGATGAAGGTGTACAGAGTGGTTTCCTTTAAGGCTTCTTTCCTTTGCCTGCAGCTGGTCTCCTGTGTGCATGCACCTCCCCAGAGTCCTTTTTGCATCTAAATTCCCTTTTCTTATAAAGACACCAGTCAAATTATTGGTGATTGGAGAATTTATTTCTCTTCTTAGTAAAGGATGAGGTTTTATAACTCAAATGCATAATGAATAAAGCGGATTATAAGTAAAAAACATGCAACTTCTTTTCAAGAATCCAGGGAATATTTACCCAAACCAACTATTAGATGACAGTGAAAATCTCTGAGTACTAAGTGTAATTTTACTGTAAAATCAGCAAATAAATAGCTTCTGTCATTTGGAAATTTAAGGGAAAAAGAAAATCTCTCTCAAAACTATTTGGGGCAAAGATGAAAGCCAGATTTTAATTTCAGAATATGTGTAAATGATAATAATGAAACTATACAACAAAGCACACATATGAAATCCAGCCAGAGCAAAGAGATAAAAATATGTATGGAGTCTTATAAAAATAAAAAATAAGGTGGTACATATACACAATGAATTATTACTCAGCCATAAGAAGGAATGAAATAATGCCATTTACAGCAAGATGGATGAATGTGGAGAGTAAAGGAAGTAAAACCTACATTTATAAATTGATAGTTTATGAAAGGTAAATTCCAAGTTCATAATAATGATGATATAATAATAATACTCAATATGAAGCAATTACTAAATGTCAGAAACTGTTTCAAACAGATAACATAGAATAGCTCCCTTAATGTTCTCTGCATTTGAATGAGATAGGTGCAAGCTACAAGAATTAGACCCATTTTATGTTTTTTAAATTTTTTTAACTAAAGAGGCTTGCAAAGGGGGAATTCAAAGATTTGTATTTGCCTAAGGTCACATAGTATGGTAATGGGATTTGCACCCAAGCAATCTGGCTCTAGCATTTGCATGCCGAAATTCTTAGAAAACATTCTACCCTGTGGGGTAAAGGACTACATTAGTGTGCAGAGACAAATGCCTTAGGTTTGTGGGAAGATATTTTAGCAGATTCCAGAGGCACTGTGTTTTTACTTGATGAAACAGGTGGGTTACGCATGGAGGGTGTGATACGATACAAAGTAGAAAGACCAGTGTAGGAGTTCCTGGTGCAGAAGAAATGAATCTGACTAGGAACCATGAGGTTGCAGGTTCTATCCCTGGCCTTGCTCAGTGGGTTAAGGATCCATCGTTGACTGAGCTGTGGTGTAGGTGGCTCGGATCCCATGTTGCTGTGGCTGTGGTGTAGGCTGGCAGCTGTAGCTCTGATTAGACCCCTAGCCTGGGAACCTCCATATGCTGTGGGTGCAGCCCTAAAGGAGAAGAAAAAAAAAAAAAAAGGAAAAAAGACCAGGGTAACTATTATTTAGAAACTTAAAAACTAATAAAATGAGGAAACTCCTGAAAATGTAAGTAAAGTATCCAAGTGTATCATGCAAAATTATACCTAAATAACCAAAAAAATTTACATATGCCCCAAAATAAAAATCTCACAGGTTAAAAGTGGTTTAATATTTTGAAAATTTCTAACAAAACTGTGAGAACAGATTGGGACATCTGTTGAACTTTTAATTAAAGCTTTTAATTTTGAATTTTATGAACATGTTTGTTTTCTCAGACTTTTCCCATCATTCATGTGTTTGCACATCTGTTTATCTGCTTTTAACACCATACATGACAAAATATTAAATTAAATTACAGAAGTATATCACATACAGTACATTTATAAATGTCATTTATAGCAAATGTCAGAAAATGAAGTGAAATAATGTCTGATTGAGTAAATTATGTGCCTTGCATCTTTATATTTGTTTAGAATATAATATTAATGAGTGGAAAACAAGTTTTATCTAACTGGCAACTATCTTAGGTCATTTTTTTAAATATGGGTCCATATTTCTATAAAACCTTTCTATCTGACATAAAAATGGCTGAAATCAAAGGAAGCTAATTAATTAGGCTTACCTATGAGTGGAAAGTTTTTTGCAACTTCAGTGAGATATTTAAAATAAATTTCATTCACTCAGTCCACAGTTGTTTATTTAGACACATGTTTTTGGGTTCTGGTCCCAGTTCTGCTATTTACCAGCATACAAGATATTATTGGTTAAACTTCATTTCTTTTGAGCACGCCCATAGCATGCAGATGTTTCCAGGCCAGGGATTGCATCCAAGCCACAGCTGTGACAACAATGAATCCTTAATTGCTAGGCCACCAGGGAACTTTGGTTAAATTTTTAGTAGCTGTGTAATCCTGAATAAATTACTTAAATATTCTGAACTTTGGCATAATTTCAGGTAGCGTGGCATATTACCTGTATTTTCCATGTTAAGATGACCCTATGCCTTGAAATTCCTACAAATGCTTTTTTAAAGGATGTATGACATTTTCCTAGTAATAGTAATGCCGTTACAACAAATTTAAGTATTCAGGCAACCCTAGAGCCCTGCAGTCAGGGTATTTATTCCACTGATATTGTCAAATACCCAGTTTGAAGTAAAAGAATAATATGCATTTCTGTTTTCTACATTAATAACCTCCATGAATTTATAAACAAAATTGTAAACCTTTATCATGTAGATGATATTTTGTTCTTTAAAATATGGCCAGAATACACTGTTCTATTATTAATTTGATATCTAAAAACAATTCTTACAAACTCTTTTTAATATTTTGATAGTTGCTGGGAAAAGAGTGGATATCATGCATTAGTGCACTAACTATGCTAGAGGGGTCTCTAATTAGTGACTTCTCATTTACAAAATGGTTCCATGCGAACTATCGACTTCAGCTGCAATCTCGGGCCCCCCCCCCCCCCCAGGAAATTTAAAAACACTATGTGAAGATAATAGTGAATGCATATAAAATTTGCAGAGCAAGCACCTTGTCAATCTGATGTTGGCAAGCCAGACATATTGATTGGCTGGAGCTAGCAGAAGATTAAGCAACCAGAACACCAAGGCGAGTGCAAGTGGATAATACAATCTACATGTTACACTATTTTCTTTAAATTATGCACCAATCTGAAATGACTGCTGCTTGGGATTGTGAGTTTAACTCACGAGGACTGTAAAATGGAAATTGCCTGCAAGTCCTTCCTAGAAGTAGCAATAAAGTTACATTCCGCCTAAGGTAGTTGAAGGAAAATTGCTGTCACCAGTAATAGAATTTATAGATATCTTTGCCATTGTAGATAAATCTATGTTTTTGACTTTGTGACCACTGAAACATAAAAATTAAACCTTTTAACCATGGTCAGGCCTTTTGTACTAAATGGTAGAAGCCAGTAATGATTGTTATCAGTAAGCTATTTCTAGCCATCATTTCTTGGGGGAAGGAACAATTTTTAAGCATGTTTGAAACTTTATTTACAGTTAATTGGATACTCCATAGTAAAGATATCATGAATTGATTTATTGAAAGAGCTTGTAGAGGCCCATGGCTCAGCTCTGCGCCTTTGGCCTGGGTGTGCTTTGTTTCTCTTATTGTTGCTAATGCATTGGATGAGACCACTTTTGTTGATAATAAGCTTAAAAGACATTTACTTTACTTTGCCTACAGGTTTCTAGAGGATGTTGGAACAGAATTTTGCTGAATGGCTTGGCTACAAATCAAATATAGCATCAAATGTTTCCTTCAGACTACTCAGGGCATTTATGTACAGCAATAAATATAACTGCTGCTAAAACCTCAGTTGAGAGTCTTCGTATACTACCATTTAAAGGAATTATGTCTTGAAAATTAATACTAATTAGTTTTACCAAGTCAAAATAAAACAGACACTTGAGGTGAGAATCCATATAATGTATTTTTTCCTCTTTCCTCAAATAGCGGGTTCTAAAAATAGAAGGAGGGCATATAAATATTGAATCACTATTTTGTACACCCGAACCTAATATACTATTGTATGTCAACTACGCTTCAATTAAAAAAAAAAAAAAAGAATAAGAAAAAATAATTAGGGATAAGGATTAAAAATATTTCAATTTTTTCCAAATATGCATATAAAAGGGAAATTAGAAATACCTATAAGAATGCCTCCAAAATCTGGGTAATTGCCAGGAATAAACAAAATGAATGTTATATATGACTTATTTTAATTTTGAGTATAAATTATATAAACCTCCAGATATTCTTAAAAATATTCAAGTTTGCCTTGAAGCTTAAACAATGTTTCAGTTCTCCAGAAGGAAGAATATGAAAATAGGAAAGGATAAAATGATAATAGAGTAAAAGAATAATCATTGGTTAAAATTTTATAATACTGGAGAATTGGGGCATAAGAGAGAATCTTTAGCTTTCATACAGTCCACACTTTATTCCTTAATAATTGATATCCTTGAATAGCTATTTTAGATCAAATTTGTTCTCATGACTCTTCTGTGCTTTTACATGGTGATACCACCTGACAGTGACTGAGTTGTATCAGCATCTTTCTTTATCTCTCCAGTAGGCCATGAACAAAGTGCTTGCCTGTTTTATTGTATTTTGCTTAATATTTTAGAATATAGGGAGAAGAAGGAAAATAGAAATTCTAATGTATATTAATATCAGCCATTCTCATCTTTCCACGTTTAGATATAGAATGTTTTTTGCCATGTGCCCTAATGCACAAGGAAATAAAAAAGACCTTATATAACATCCGGGGGTGGCTTATATAGCTCAGAGTTTAATTTCAAAAGTGAGGTGTGATTGGAAATTCATATGATTTTTAGCTCTCAGTGGATTGATCTCCCCACCCCCACGACAACAAGAAAAATAAGAAAAACAATTCATGCTGCCTTTTCAAAGTTCATGCATTTGCTTTTGTTTCTGAGCACTCAATATGATTTTGTATAAGTGAAATTACTTAGGATTTAAAATTTAACAGTTTATATGAAAGAAAGAGGATTCTTTGAAACTTGAAGATTTTTTTCAAGATTAGCTATAAAATCAGGATATCTTTAAAATGACTTAGGAGATTTCCTGTCATGGCTCAGCAGAAACAAATCTAACTAGTATCCATGAGGATGCAGGTTCGATCCCTGGCCTCACTCAGTGGGTTAAGGATCCGGTATTGCTGTGATGCAGGTCATGGATGCAGCTCAGATCTGGCATTGTTGTGGTTACGACATAAGGCCAGCTCCTGTAGCTCTGATGCAACCCCTAGCCTGGGAACCTCCATATGCCACAGGTGTGGCCCTAAAAAGACAAAACAAACAAAGACAATCTATGTTATATGTTAACATGTTACAGTACATAGAAGAAGGAACGAGAAGTTTGTCCATTCTTAAAGAAAAACTATAATGTTGTGATGAGACCCAACATGTGGCGGAGGGAGACTGTAAAGGAAATAGACAGGGGACAACACAGGCGCCAACAGAGAAAAGAGCCATTGGGCCATCCTCCTAAGTCAGTATTGTTTATGCTAAATCAGACAGATGACTAGATAACATATTTAATTATGCAAAGAATGAACTAATTACATAAATGGATTAGTTTTCTGTGACTGCTGTAACAAATTGCCATAACCTTTGTGGCTTAAAACCACAAAAGTGATTTTCTCACAGTTCTGGAGGCCAAACATCCAAAATTGTCATCTCTGACATCCAGGTGTCATCAGGCTTCACTTTATCCAGAGGCTCTGGGGGAGAATCTCTTCCTTGACTCATCCAGCTTGTGGGGGCTGCTGGCATTCCTTGGTTTGTGGTCATACCACTCCAGTCTTCAAGGCCAGCATCTGCAAACTTATCTCTGCTCCGTCTTCACACCACTTTCTCCGTGTGTGAATCAAATCTCTCTCTGCCTCTCTCCAATCAGGACAGTTGTGATCTGGATGATCCAACGTAATCTCCCCATCACAAAATCCTTAATTTAATCACAACTGCAAAAACCCTTTGACATATAAGGAAGTATTTACACAATATCTTTGAGTGGCCATCATTCTGCCTAACGTAGTAAATTCACGAGACTCCAAGAAATGTTCCGGTCCATGAGGCTTCATGTTGAAGATGACACAATGAAATCCCTGGAAAATAGGAGTACCTTGTCTTCAATAGACAAAATAGTTTGAAACCTATCTGTATAGGCTATATAACTAAAGGGAAACAAAAGCTTTGAAAGGAAATTCAGGGACAAATATAGTTGTAATAAGAAAAACAGAAGACGGAGGGAGAAAAACACAATTTAGCACTAAGAAAGGAGAGAGAAATGGTGAGTATAAGCTAAGGAAAACAACCCAAGTATAGCAATATGAGATGGCCAGCTCTTTTTATACAAGACGGCAATGGAAATAAAGGTAGAAAACATTTAGGACCCTTATTCAGCACACATGCGAGGACATACATACGGCAAACATGCACATACGCGCATAGCCCCTAAGTAAGACAACTGATGGAGACTCCTTCACGTTCTCCTTTGTTTTGGTTTTACTTTTTCATTGTGACTGATAACAAAGATCTTAACCGCCTTAGGCTCAGTCCTGCCCTAACAACTGAACTCATCTTGTGGGAAGAAGCTATGCAAAAGGCATAAGGAAGAAACAACTATATTCTCCGATAGAAAATAGCATTAAAAAATAGACGGTGATCTGGTGGACACAATACTGATGTTGGGTTTTTCTAAAAATTGATCTGTTGCTTCTAATAACAGTGACTCGGGGACAAGTTACAGATTCCTATTGCTTCTAAGTCCCAGGACATTCTGTTTTTCTTCTAATGGGCTTCTGTTACAATAGAATCTTGTGTGGTGGGAAAAGCATGGCCTTTGGAATCAGTCTTGTTATGAAAACTTGTTAACATGTTACAGTACATAAAAGAAGGAATGTTTGTTTTCTAAGTGGATTTGGTAATTTTTTCAACTTCTCACATTGTGATTTTGTAAAGATCAAAGAAAATCATACATTTGAAATCTACTAAGTATATATGCACTTAGTAAATTATTGAAAATGTAAATTTCATTTACATTTTTTGCTGAGACCAGCTCAGCAGGTTGGGCCTGAAGATCAGGTGCTATGAAACTTAAGGAAAAAAGTTAACATAAAACAAGACACAGAGACATTTATCTTAAGTAAGGGTGGGAACCAGGGAACTCAAAGTCTCAGGGACCAAGAGCTCCGCCTCAAGAAACCACACTGCTTTTATTGTGCTCTTTGGGATTATGTCAAGTGAGGAGGGGGCTATGGGTGCAGGATATAGGATTTTTTTTTTTTATTATTTTATAAGTTCTTTTTTTTTTAAAGTCACATAGCTGGTAGATGGTTAAGCTTTTACTCTGACCTTTAGGCATTTAACAATCATTAGCATTTGAGGAAGCCTGGCACTAGCTATCTATGCATAGCATCTAGAGAATCCTCACTGTGCATGCCTATCTGCTGCAACCCAGCATTGCTAGGTTTGAACCTTGGTTCTCTTTGCTGATGCATATTCTGCTAACACCGCTCATAAACCGCTTGGGGCCATGAGGTTCCTCTTTCTTTTATTCTTTAGAGAACATATCATGCTTGTGCAAACAGCGCGCCAATCTGCACAGGTCCGGCTGCCTAGACCAACGCATTAAGTCCTTATTCAGCTGACCCTATGAACAGCTTATGCCTTTAGGTCTTTGTTCTTAAACTTAAGTCATTTACCAGCACTGGGACTGTTTTTCAAGCAGGAAGATGGGGTAAAGTAAAGCAGGACAAGATGGAGTTTTCAGTAAAGAGGCTAAGAAAATATTGTAGAAACATGTCTCAAGACACATTGTTTTTCCTTTGCTAAGGGCTCACTCGTTAAATCCAGCTCATCCCTCCCTCCAGACTTTCAGACCACATCTACAAGAACCCTGTCCTCAACCAAGGCTGAGTCTCTTAACATCCACCTTGCTCACGTCAACAGCTGTACAGGATTCTGCTATCTGTGGACAGGAGCCTGCTTGAATTTTCACCATTAACTGCTGCCAGGATTCCCATATGACATGGTTTTCCCTTCTGCTTGATGGTTCCCTGAATTCTGTTAGAGTCTCAACTTCTTCAGACAATGCCCTATTCTCATTTCTGGCTATCCTTTTCTAATAAGTTCCTTAAGCCCACAGTCGCATACTTAGACACGCGCTTAAGATAGATCTTTTCAGCCAACTGAGCCTGGGAAAGGTGGAAGGAGGATGATCTCATCCTAAATGGGCTGAAAGTCAGTCTTGCTAGCAAGTCTGGAAGAGATAAGTCAGTGTGTGTTGAATTAGTGAAGGAGAGTAGATAAGATTGGGCGTGGATTGTTATGCGCAGGCTGGATGACTAGATTGTGCGGAGGCCCAGAGGGGAGACAGTTTGCAAATAGCTCAGGATGTTAGGGTCAAACAAAAAGCAAAGTTAGGGTAGTAAGAGATAAGGTTTCCAAAGAGCAAAGTAGGAAGAAACTGAGTCATGTGGGTTTACATGTTAGGACTGACATTCTCCCCAAATCAATGGATGATTTATGCTTTTAGGCAGGAGTTGGTGTAAATAATAAAATGTGTACACCAGGTAGATCAATTTGGCCTAAGTACAAAGTACGGATTGGAAAGGACAAGACTGAAAATGGAAAAGACAGTTTTCTAACATTTTTTTTTTGATTAATAGAGATGCAGCATAAAGGTAGTTTGTGCTAAATTACTGACAGTGTAGATAGAAGTAAACTCATTTGAAAAAAAAAAAGATGAGAATTAGCTGATTCCAAATGATACAAAACTTATAGTTCCCATCGTGGCTTAGTGATTAATGAACCCGACCAGTATCAATGAGGACTCGGGTTCAATCCCTGGCCTTGCTCAGTGCGTTAAGGATCTGGCATTGCCCTGACCAGTGGTGTAGGTCGCAGACGCCTCTTGGATCCCATGTTGCTGTGGCTGTGGTGTAAACCAGCAGCTGTAGCTCTGATTTGACCCCTAGCCTGGGAACCTCCATGTGCTGCAGGTGAGGCCCTAAAAAGACCAAAAAAAAAAAAAAAGATACGCAACTTGCCAATATATCTCAAAGATAATTGATAATAAGGTAACTTGTACATTGCCCATAATTTTAGCTAAATCTAAAAATCATGTACTAAAAGGCAACATTTTACCGAGTTTACCTCAATAATTGGAAGTGACATAATGCTATGAAAGGTCATTGTTATGTGAACAGTAGCTTAAGTTAGAAGAGAGTTAATATTTGTTTTCCCATCAGATGTCTTGTCTTAATTTGTTTTAGAAAGTCCTAAAGGTTTATATGAACTTGAATACAGTCTGCATATATGGCCATTGCTGGATAGACAGGTTATGTGAAATGGGTATGTTTCTAACTTAGATTTAAATCTATGGGATAAACATGGTGATATTTTTCATGATGAATTTTATTGATCTATTTTCTGCCTTTCTGTCACAGACACCTAGTTTTTTTGGCGCGGGAGTAATAATCACCTTTGGACACTACAATGGAAATACACACAAAGAAAAATCTAAAGTGTTTTAAAGTGGTCCTAGTTATTTCTTTTTAGGCTTATTTAATCTTCTGCTTAAAATAAAGTATCTTTCAAACAGGTATTTTATAAAAATGACATTTTGGCATGTGTATATTCTCATTTTCTCTCATCTGACATGTTCTGCTCAATTTTTAAATCGAAACATGTCTCTGCAATTCTCCAAATCTTAGGTTCAATGTCATTTACAAACATGAGGTTTTTCTTTTTTCATTGTTCATCATTGTCAAGCGGAATAGGCAGATAAGTTTAGAATATCAAATTTCATGAAGTTCACCCGGAAATTTTTTATACCAGAGAATAAGGCACAAGCTGTATAAAATAAGATACTTCTAAAGTATCAGTTGCAGATGAAAAATGGTAAAAAACGAATTGTCTCAATTAGAGCCAACTTAATGCTGACATTACAAAGAGAGCCTATTTTCTCCGAGCATTAATGGAGGACAGCCAAACACAAAGCACGGCCAACGTCCAGGGTCCATGTCTCTAAAGAGAGCTCCTGGGTGTAGAGAATGACTTGATTCTAAAGGAATCACATCAGTTACTGCAGTGACATTAAAATCAGTTTGAAAGATTTTTTTGTTTTAATCTTTTTCTTTAGGAAAATATATATCTTTTTTCTTTCAAAAGTATCTTTTCACACTTCTTTAATCCTTTGATGATCTACTGAAAGACTATATCGTATCACCTGTTTTTGAGATTACATTTCTTACCCCCAACATTGGGAAAGGGATTCACATCAGTTCCAAATCTCAATCACGTGGTTTTTTGTTATACAAAAGGCTGAGGGCATGTGGTACCCAGATCAGGCAACCACTCAAAGGCATAAAAATAGGTCTGCAGACAGATGGAATGGCTCAGGAGTCAAAATTTGCCTGTTGTATTGCACCTGTAAGTAAATAATTCATTAGCATTGAATAGCTAACTGTCTTCCTACTTAAGGTGGCAATAATTAGAAACAGTATTCTTTTTTTTTTTTTTTGGCTTTTTAGGGCTGCACCTGTGGCATATGGACGTTCCAGTCAAATTGGAGCTGTAGCCAACAGCCTACACCATAGCCGCAGCAAAGTCAGGTCTGAGCAGCATCTGTGACCTACACTGCAGCTCACAGCAATGCTGGATCCTTAACCCACTAAGCAGGGCCAGGGCTTGAACCATCATCCTCATGGAATCTAGTTGGATTCGTTACCCCTGAGCCACAACAGGAGCTCTAGAAACAGAGTATTCTTAACAATTTTCTCAATTTATAGAGTTCTCTATCTCTAAAATGTTTTTATCAGCATAATTGACTTAGAAAGCACATTTGTTACCTGCCATTTTAGGTGAATAAAGAATGTGCCAAAATTTCTGTATTCAACAGCAGCATTTTGCAGCTTTTTAAAAATTATACGACACATCTTTTTAAAAAAGCTCTAATGTAGTAAAAACATAAACAAAACAAAACACAAATGTGTAACTCTCTCTCCATCCAACCTTGTTCGTCATGTATCTTCTAGTAATTAATCCAAGCCACTAATTTGTAGAGCCGGCTGAACTCTCATGGTACAGTTCAGTGTGTTCCTCTGTCATCTGTGTGTCCTGCATGTTGGCTTGAGAAAGCTCCGATTCAATACCTTAAATTTGGACTTTGAGGCTGCAGAACAGTGAGACAAAAAAGAAAAGAAAAGAAAAGAAAAGTGTGTTGTCTTAAGCTACCCAATTTATAGTACTGTTTTTACAACAGCTCTAGGAAACTAAAACACCACTTTAATTAATAATGTATCAAAAGTTCTAGTGCTGATATCAATATATGTGCAATAGCCTTGAGTGACCCATGACAAAAATGGTTGTTGGAGACCAACAGTAGATCATCAAGACTTTAATAAAATACTACCACAAAAAGCATCAAGTCCTTGATAGGGTTTTGACATTGCAAGATATACATCAAATTAAAGGAGTACGGCACTCAGTAATTTGATTTACAATCTTTTTTTCCTCCGTCACATCTTGGAAAGGAGCCAACAACAGTTTGCCCTCAGGTGTGAATAATCCCAATTTGCAATTACTGTATTCACAGGGTTATTTGAAAGCATCTGCTTACTGGCACTATTTGACACTATTTGAGTAGAAGGGTTTTGAACTTGTTGCAGAATCTGTATATGAAATTACACTAGATTTATAGCCTGATAGTATCAGAAACTGGAGAATAAGTGAGGGCTAACTAAATGAGACAGTGACACACAGTACTAGCAAAGTCCAGCTTCTGTGGAAGAGCGGCCAGTAATATTCCACAGGCAACTTAAAATAAACTGCTATTGTTGCCTACTCTTGGAACTAAGCAAGAGGCAAAGGATTTGGGTGGGTTGTTCGGATTTTTGAAGATGCGTATTTCACATGTAAGGATGTTGCTAGCTCCTATTCATAAACTATCTGAAAGAAGTTCATGCTAGTACAGAAATCTGAAACACTGTGGCAATGTGTGATTGCAAAAAGCAATGGCTCAATCAATGCCTGCAAGATTGACTGCCAGCTATAACCCTGACATCAAGGCTCCAATGAGCTTCTCCAATGGACAAAGTTTCACATAGCTTGATACACAGGTTGTTGAGAGAATTAAGCACATCCATACAACTCCTCTGGGAGAAGACAACTGGAAGCTTGCATCTGGTTTCTCTTGGACCTCACCCATGCACCTTTCCTGTAGGCTGATTTTAAACTGTATCTTTTGCTGTAAGTGACTATAGCCACAAGTATAGCAGTTTTCTAAAGTCTTGTGAATATCTGCAACTAAACATCAAGCCTGAGGGTGTTTCCTAAGGACCCCTGAAACAGCGGTTATCCCTTAAAGATAATTAAATAACAGCAATAATAATAAATTCCATTGGATTGCCATTTCTACTATCTTTATTCCTTTGTGTATATCCAGATTTCCATCTGGTATCAATTTTCTTCTGACTAAAGGACTTCCTTTAACACTTCTAGAAGGTGAGTCACTCAGGTTCATTCTTTTAGCTTTTATAGCTTTAAAGAAGTCCCTGTTTTGCCTTCACTTGTGAGAGTTTTGTTTGTTTCCACTTGGTAAGGGATTCTAGCTTGGTGGGTTTTACTGTATCTACTTTAAATATACTATTCTGTTGTCTTCTTATATGATTTCCATTAAGAAGGCTGCTATTATCCTTATCTCTTCCTAAAAGTGTGTCTTTTTTCCTCTGGCTACTTTTAAGATTTTGTGTCTATGACTGGTTTTGAGCAAGTATGCTGTGCCTCGGTATATTTTCTTTATGCTTGTTGTGCTTGGGTTTTGACAAGCTAATCTAGGATCTGTAAGTTAATTGTTTTCACTAAATCAGAACATTTTCAGCAATTATTTCTTCAGTTATTTCTCTTCTGCCCTCCTTTCTCCTTTGGGGTTGCAACTACTTATGTATTAGGCTTCTTCAGGTTGTCCCACAGCTCACTGATGCTCTTTTATTTTTATCTTTTTTTCTTTTTCTCTTTCTTTTTGCCACTACAAATCCTGGCATATGGTTCTATCCTAGCTCCAGAGAGTCTTCTCTCTCAGTAGTCAGCTAAATAATTGGCAGGACCTTCTGCAGATCTCCAGATTTCTTTCTCCACCCCTCTCTCAGCTCCAGTACTCTGTCCTGTGAATTAAATATACTTGGATTTCCCAAGCCTCAAAGCCTCCATCCTGTCACCTGAAGTTCCCCATCTCTCCTCTGTGACCTTAAAACTCTGTCCAGGTCCTAAGTAGGGGTGAACAAAAAAGTGTTTACCTTATTTCCTGTGTTTCAGGAGTCACTGGCTTTTGTTGTCTGCCCAATGTTTTGAAAACCCTACTTTATATTTTTTATTGTTCATTTATTACTTATTTCAGGTGGGAAAGTAAATACAGTCTGCCTTACTGTATCTCAGTCAGAAAGGGGGGTGGTCTTCTCCTGGCACATTCTGAACAAGTCCCTTGTACTGATGTTTCCTTGCTTTCTGAAACAGATAGAGTTCCAGACTCATTTTGTGCTTTCCCTGTGCTAATGCAGGATGGAAGAGCCTGGTTTCCTTAAGTGGAAATAGTAATAGCATCTGATATTAGATCTTCTTATTGCTATGGCAGTGCTGCTATTTTCAAGCTTCAAGTAGGATGAGTTATGGAAGTTTTGAATGTATATACATATGTACATATATACAATAGTAACAATACATTAAATAACATTAAATTTAAAAGTTGCAAAAATATCAGGAGTCCTTGTTGTGGCTCAGCAGTTTAAGGATCCGACATTGTCTCTAAGAGGATGTGGGTTTAATCTAATAGTTAAGGATCTGGAATTCCCACAAGCTGCCAGCATAGGTCCCAGATGTGGCTTGGATCTGGTATTGCTGTGGCTGTGGTATAGCCTTCAGCTGCAGCTCTGATTCAACCCCTGGCCTGAAAATTTCCATATGCCACAGATGTGGCCATTTAAAAAAAAGAAAGTTGAAAAATTACAATTATTCTAACAATGATCATATAACCATAAGTAGATACATGTTATGTACATTTAATAAATGTTGACTACTTTCTGGTTAAGTGATGTTGAATCTTAAAACATATAGCAATTGATTCTGCAGCATAGTTAATACAAGTTTAAAGTAGCAAGGATGTAAAAATTTATTTTATCTTGTGTGCTTGCACTGATCTTGTGCCTGATCTTTTTTCTGAGGAGAATTGTATGTTGTTCTAGATATATTTCAAAATAAGTCATGTGAGGGAATCAAGTGTCATGACAGTTTCAGTTACTTTGGTTCCTATTAAGGTTTGGTTTTCTTATGTTTAAAATTATATTTGCAAAAAATGAATAGAAGTAAATGAACAAAAACTCCGCTACTGTTTACTATATGTTGCCTGGGGCACATTTCAGCTTTATCCATATTGCTTTCTAATACTTGGTTCTCAAAACCTTGTGTTTCTTCCTACAGTGATTGAGAAATAGAGTAAATCACTTACAGAGAAGCTAGACAATGGCCTAATCACTCTTAATTTCATACTAAATGGTGCTATTTAAAAGAAAACATGTGTTTGATATAACGTTACAAAAAGGTTGCCTCGATGGAACTCCATAACAATAGTAGCTAGCAAAAAATAAATCCCCAGAGTCTTTCTTTGGTTAAAGAATAAAGACACAGAAAATGCAATTCTTGGCATATTTATAATTCTTAGGGTGGTCGCTCCAGTATTTTATTTATAATATAATCATAGTCTTATGAAGTTATGGAAACTGTCTGAAGGAAGGCTGTATTTAATTATTCAAATAACTTCACAAATTTTAACATTTGATTTTAAAATATCTCTCTATTTATCCTCCCATTTGCTTTTAATATACAGGTGGAAGAAGTTAAATTTCTTCCCTTCTTAAATATTTTTGGTTAGATAATTTTATTTAATTTTAAGACATAAAAGTTATGTGAAAATGAGTCAAAAATGTTTATTTGAATAATAAAAGATAGAAATAATAGAAGAATAGAAATAGATCAAAATGGACCTATTGGCAAAAGACAGACAACTTTCCAGGTGAGAAGCCCTAATTGTATATAACTAGTGAATAAACAAATTTTTTAAAAGTGAATTTTGACTTTCATATACTTGTAATCACTACCCATTTTGACAATTCTTCTCTTCCTCATTCTTCATCTCTGGTTGGGAAGCAGGAATTAGTAAGTAGAAGGTAAGAGATTAGAAGGTTCTAGATTTTTTTTCTTTTTACTGCTTTGACAGTCGTGACCCCTGGGGATTATTTTCAAGACCCTAAATCAGATAGCTCAAACCACTCTGAAACCAAGCATACGCTATTGATTTTTCTTTTTTTTTTGTTGTTGTTGTTTATCAGAAAGAGCTAACTAGCACCATCCTAAAGTCTTACATACTTTTGAGTTTCCTGACTTTCACATTTTGTTATTGTTATTATTTTCTCAGTTATTTTCTAACTCTGCTCAGTTCTATTGGTTTCTGAACCAGAGTTTGACACCATCAGTGAAAAAGCTCTCTTCCTATTTTCAGATGCTAATTTATAACTTATTTGCAGTACTTTCCATAATGTCTGTAGATACCGTTAATCTGTTTCATGCAATCATTACTTGCAGGAAACTTTATTAGATTCTTCCATTATCTCTCTCTAACTTTTGAAGCCATCACCTCAAGTCTCTTCTTCAGACTTTTATGTCAAAATACCTATCACAAATTGAGAATGCATAAGTATTTCTAATTTAAATTAGACACACGTTTCACTTAGCAGTGTAGCCTGAAAGTCCCTTTGGGAATTCAGCCACTTCCCTGCTAATGGATATTCCTAACCTATTGTTGTTGCTATTCAGGTATTATGTTGCTTTTCAGGTGAATAACTCCTTAAATGGAATCATGAAAATTGCTTATTTTGCTGCTTAAAAGAATTATTTCCTTGCCTTCTATCTGTCTCTAAACAACCTGACATAACTGCATACAGAGTTGTATCTTTTGAGGAAAGCAAAGAACATATTGTTTCCTCACTTTCCAGAAGTTTGTACTCAATTTCTTACCATAGTATGTAAAGTTCACTCTAATCTTCCTTATACTTTCATATCTTTTACTAGAAAATGTATGTTATCTACTTTGTACCCCTTCTTCCCTGAACTGTTTGACAATTTGTAATTCCTTAAATATGCTTTAATAAAGTGCAGATACAAGTTATTTTTCTCTTTGTTACTCCTTCATGTACCATTAAGACAATTTCAGCTGAGAAAAAGCATACTTATTTTTTAAGACCTTTCTCAAATATCCCTTTCTCTGAAAGTTTTAAAAGTGTGTGTATATACATATGCATATTTAAATAATATACATAAAATATATACACATATTTTATGTATATTATTTTAATATACATTTTATATAGATATTTTTTAGAAAGTTTTTTTATTGTTTAATTATTGGCATAGAAAAGGAAGTGTTTCAGTGTAGTGTGCTGTAAAAAAGTTATGAAGGCCTGAAATCTCGACTCTGCCTCTTAACCGGTCTTTGTGAGCTTTTATGAGTCATTTACTCTCCCTGAGCTCAGTGTATCCTGCTGAAAAAGTGGTAGTATTATAGGTTCCTCACCATTGAAAGGAATAGCTGAGGTAAGAATTAAAGTCACTAGTACAGTTTTGAAACACTGGAGACCCTCAATAAATGCTGACATTAATACCAATATTGAATTATATAGTTATTATATAATTATATGAAGTTAACTATAGTTATATAGTTATTATATAGTTATATGAAGACATATATGGGAAAACATATCTTTGCCACTGAGAAAAAATATCATAGGACAATTTTAAATTAAAAACAATTTTTTTATAGCCTTCAAAATCAGTTAAGCCCAGATAGCAGGCAGAACTTGTTTGGTATTCCGTTCACATTAAATCCCAAATTAAATGTTTTCAGTCCCCTTTCTCCAAGGGTAAAAATGCAATAATTGCCAATGATTGCAGACTGCACAGGATTACCATGGCATAGAGATTAGAAGATTATACTATTTTTTAAGGTATGTCTTTTTGTTTCGTTTAACAGAGACTTTTATTTCTGTGGCAGTGATCTGGCTTGTATTTTAAGTGACTCACATTGGGAAAAGTCTTAAATCTAAAATGTGAATGCAGTACAAGTGTTGACACCTATTTTGATGGGACTCTGAACATAAAACTTAAAACAAAAGATAAAGCTTCCATGCATAACATAATGACTTGGTGTTTATATTTTATATACAAAACGATTAGTGGCATAAGATGAGGTCATTAACAAGTCATCATGGTTCAATTACTTGTGATTTAGTTTTAATTATTATAGTCTCTTCCTAAATGAAGAAAATATAAAAATATAGTTTTATACGTGATTTAATTAGAAATTGCATTGTAATTAATGCAACAGAAAATAGGCTACAAAATCAGACTACATTTATTTCAGATATTATGATTTTTCAGATGAATAAGAAATTTTGATTTGCTTTAGAGAGTCATTGGATATATTTGAATTGGTTACTGATTTTGTAAAGTCAAGTTATCAAGTAAAAGAGCCTTATAAATAATGTGTATCACAATGGATATTTATAAATATCAACTGAAGCTAATAGAAATCCAGAGTTTCAGCATTGAATAAAATGTATTTATAGCATGTAGATGGAGAAGATTTTATCAGATTAGCTTTAAGTTAGTTATCAATCCTTAAACAAATTGATTAATCTTTTTAGATTTCAATATCTTCATCAGTAGAATGAGTTATTTTTGCAACACAGGAATTCAGTAGTCTTTTTTTGTTGTTGTTGTTAGCTATAACTAGAATAAGTCTGTTTTCAATATGGAACAGAACACAACTACCAGAGAGTAGAAATCAAAATTTTAAAAATATGATAAAGGAATTTCCATTGTGGCTTAGTGGGTTAAGAACCCAACATACAGTCCATGAAGATGAGGGTTCAATCCCTGACCTCACTCAATGGATTAAGTATCTGGTGTTGCTGTGACTATGGCATAGGCTGACAGCTGTAGCTTCGATTCAACCCCTAGCCCGGGAACTTCCATATGCTGCAAGTGCTTACATGAAAAAATAGGGGAGAAAAAGATAATAAAAAGATTCATAAGTGAAAATCAGAAGAATTAAAAAAAATGTTTCAATTTGATTCAGATCATGGCTATGCCACAAATAATCTCCAGAATTTGTAAAAGATGAAGTTTTCCAGATTCAACTATAAATTCAAAATTTGTTGAAGGTGGTGACTGGGAATCAACCAGACATATTAAATAATAGATTAGACCAGTGTTTCTCAACTAGAGGTTATTTAACCCCACTTGAGGCATTTTGGAGTGTCATAACTGAGAGCGAGAATGCTAATGAAATTTAATTTCTCTAGTGGAATCTAAAGGCGAGGGGTACTGCTAAACATACTATAATGCACAGGACAGCCTGTCACTCACAAAAAGCAAAGAATTAAACAGCCCAAGATATAATAGGGCCAGGGTTGAGAAATTCAGGACTAGATCAAGGTCAAAATCTATAAAAAACAGTTGAACTTCCTCTCTACCCAATGAAATGGAATAAAATAAACCCAGGGCTACAACCAGGTGAAAAACCTACTATAATTAAAATAAAAAAGTTTTTTTTTCCTGTTAGACTGATATAAATTATTCAGATAACCTATTTGTTTTTAAATCAAACTGGATTTAACAAATATTCCCATCAACCCACTGTCCATCAACTATTTTGTAGCCTGGGTTCAATACATACTTTGTCATGAAAGAGTGATAATTAATGGCAGGAGGATGAGATGCAAAAGAATAAACTTCATTGTGTGTGAAGGGATATATATGGAGAGATGGAAAGGAAAAAGAAACCAAGTAAAGACTAACCAATTGAGGAACTCAGAAAGAGTAAGGCTCTCCTAGTTTTGTTCTTCTAAGAGTTTATTATTATTAAGCCACCATTACTTATTTAAGTAATGCATCTTTGGATCCAGAGTAAATTGTTTTCATCATATCTGTGAAAGAGTAATAGCATGAGCAGCAAAAGTAGAACTAGTCTTAATTTTGTATGTGCTATTCACTGTTACTTTGTCAAATTCTCACTTTACTCATCTGTAAAATGGTGCTAATATGTGCTTCATAAGGGGTTGAGGATTAAATTAGATAATGTACAAGACATAGTTATAATACCTGTCATTCTTTGTAGTCATTAAATATTAAATACTGTTAAGTTTAGATGATGATGTTGATGATAACTACCTATAACTCTTAGGTTGGTAGGAAGAATGAATCAAATCTGGCCAGGAAGGCATAATATAAGAAACAGAGTGGATTGGTACAGAGAAAGAGTTGGTTATGACAAGGTCAGTGTGGTATCAAAGTTGCAGCAAGTCCGAGTCTCCTAAGGAAGGTTACCGAAAGACTAAGACCTCAGAGATTACATAACTATAGATTTCACAAACAAGAGACTCAAAGTCTAAAGAAGGAAAAAAAAAATTTCCTTTACCTTCCCACTCCAATCTCTGCAAAACTCTGCATAAGGGGATTAAAACACAATTGGTTTACCTTGTTGCTGATGAAGGAACCATCAAATGAGGCAATGCACTCCCATAATGCAATCAGTTAATCTTTAGAGCCAGAGGAAATAGTATTGAGTCCTCAATGTCTTACTCGCAGGCTTAAGATTCTCATCCTCTTTCTAGACGCACTAATGGAAAAATGCTATGGAGATGAAAAGTGCTGGAGAAAAAACAGGGGCCTGTATCATGAAAGAAAACTATAATTAATTGTTCTGTAATTATTAAAATGTTTTCTGTTACATGATTTAAAAAGGAATTAATGTGTTGGGGGGCAGTGGGTATATGGACACTCATTGTGCTTCCTATTCAATTTTGTCATCACCCTAAAACTACTCTAAAAGTCTATTTAAAAAAAATCAATATGCCAATATATCTATTAATCCAAGAAGTCATTTAGAAAATTGTTTCTAAAATCTAAAAGAAAAAAATTATCTGTCCCATGCATGACTGAAAAATGAGTGTTGTATTGTATGTCTGCTATAGGATGTGAATTCTACATACTTTATGCTTATCTTTCACAGAAACCTTGAGATATTGCTAGGATTTCCTTTTACATGTGAAAAACTGAGGATTAAGTAAATTATGTTGTCAAATTTCACACCCCTTAGTGTATGTCAGATTAGAATCCAGATCTCCAAATACCTTTCTTCAATCTTTTCATGAGACCATGTTACCTCAACTGGATCCAAATCATACATTATATTCTTCAGAAGGTGGCAGCAACAGATTCATAAAGGGAAGATTGTTTTCATCCTTTTTCAATACCCAAGGAACAGACAGTGGAAAAATTCCTCCAAGTTTTAACAAAGTTGCAATCACACTAGTACTTTTAATGACATTTCATATTATTTGCTCAACCATTTAAAACTGTGGAAACTATTTTAGCTCAAAGGCTGAACAAAAACAGGTGGTAAGCTTGATTTGGCACAAGTGCTGTAGTTTCCCCACTCCTGAATTAAAATATTGTATGAGTACAATATTTCCTTATAGTTTATGTTTTCAAATAGTTCGTTGAATAGAAATTTATATAACATAATCACTTTAAAAACAGACAATTCAGTGGTAGTTAGTATATTGACAGTGTTGTATCACTACCTCTATCTAGTTGCAAAACATTTTCATCCCTCCAAAGTAAAACCACTTACCCATTAAGTAAGGTTTCATCCATATTGTAGATGTATTAGAATGTTAGTCTTTTTGTGGCTGAATAATATTCAATTGTGTGTATCTGACACATATTGTTTATACATTCATCTGGTTATTGACACTTGAGCTATTTCCACTTTTTGGCTATTGAGAACAATACTGCTGTGAACATGCATGTACATTTACTTGTTTGAATCCCGTTTTTAGTTATTTTGGTTATATACTTAGGAACTGCAGGGTGAAGTATTTAACTTTTGGAGGAAGCAGAGAACTGTTTTTCAAAGTAGCTAAACAATTTTACATCCTCGCCAGTGATGTCCCAGCTTCCAGTTTCCCTACATGCTCATCACTCGTTATTTTCCAATTTTACAATTATCACGTTCTAGTGAGTACGAAGTGACACTTCATTGCGGTTTTGATTTGCATTTACCAATCAATATTGATGTTGAAGATCCTTTTATGTACTTGTTGGTCATTTGTATATATTCTTTTGAAAAATGGCCATTTGGGTACTTTGTCCATTTTTTTTTTTTCTTTTTAGGTCATATGGAGGTTCCCAGGCTAGGGGTCTAATTAGAGGTACAGTGCTGGGAATTTTATATATATATATAATTTATGTCTCTTGAATTCACTTTAGAATTCCAATACTCTCTGTGATGAAAACACAAGTAAAACACAAACCAACCTCTTGTCTGAAGCAGATTTTAATTTGTGTAGGCAGCCCATTGCTTAAACAGCAGGATGGAAGTATAAAGGTAATGAAGTAGAATTAATACATTTCAAAGTATGAATCAAAAATTCCCAGAACAAAGTGCAACAATATAAATCTTTGTTTATAATTTCATGATTGGTAGTTTTATGACTGTCAAGTGAATTCATTGAAAATATTAATTCAATCTTTCTCTCCCACTGATCATAGCCTAATACATTATAGTTTAATTATATTCCTCATGGAATATATAGTAAGTCTTAGCTGCAATGATAATGCCTCAGGTCCATTGTAAGAACGAAAAGCTATAAATTCATGAAAAGATTACAATGCTGTGGAAACAATGAAATTCTGACTTTTTTACTAACTCTGATGTCTTGTAAAATTAACCTAATCTATTAACTGTAAAATATTTCTTTTGTGTTACCTGTCCTTCTTGAAGATTTCACTGGTCCACAGTGAACTAAAAGCCATGAGGGCGATATAATATTTTCATAAACTATAGTAGACACTGATATTTATCTTTCTACTTGTTTTTGAGTTACCTTCTTTCTCATAAAACATTAGTGATGATAATTGCTGTCACTTTTTTTGCTATTAATGTGCTTAAGTGTCAACACTACGTTAGTTTTTCTCTTTTACATTTACAAATATAAATATATATTCACTTTTATGTATACATGAGCATTATATATACATTTTATATAATCTATCCATGCACAAATATCTAAACACCTATATGTATGTATATGTGTGCATATCTATATATATTTGTTTTATATATATTTTGTTAATATGCCATTCCTTGTACAAATATCTTTGGAAGTCTTTTTTTTTTTTTAATTTTTTTGCTTTTTAGGGCTGCCCCTGAGGCATAAGGAAGTTCCCAGGCTAGGGGTTGAATATGAACTGCATCTGCCGGCCTACACCACAGCCATAGTAATGCCTGATTCTTAACTCAGTGGGCCAGACCATGAATCAAACCCGCATCCTCGTGGCCACTACTCGGGTTCATTTCCACTGAGCCACAACGGGAACTCCAGAAAGTCTTTTCATCCTCATTTCATAAACAAGGAAACTTCTGTTTGGTTCATAAATTTGTTTTGGATTTCACTACCTCTACTTTAAGTTCAGTGTTCTTTATATCAGATTACACCTGCCCCTGATTGAAGGCAACAAAACTTTACTGGTGCAATAAGGGTTACTATTTTTTTAAGCATTATGACTTTGAAAACTCTATAGAAATGTTTATTAGATTAACAGATTGTATTCTCAGTTACGCATTTTTGTGGAAAAATAACATGGTGGTTCTTGAAATAACTTAATGATTGATCCTTCCAGCATATCAGATTCCCTTCCAACAACATACATTTTATAAGGTCAACACTTTTCTTATGAAATAACAGAAATGCCAGAGGAAGCATATAGCTATATAATCATAGAGCTGATCATGATAAAAGGTTTTCATCCTGAAGTTTGCGAGGTTTTTTCCACTGTTTGGTTTATATTTGCTCATGTATTTGCATCCCTTTAAAATTTTAGTTGGTGGAATCAATTCTGTAGAAGAATAAACAGATCCATTTCATTTAGAGTTTCCCACTTCTCTCCCACCTAGTTTCTTCTCTGTGTCCAAACTCAGGCAATGAATAATCACATTCATTTGGGCTAGGTTTTGTAAAACTTTGTGTCAGTGTATCCAAAAATCTATGCAGTTACTTCTGGAGCACCAGTCACCACGAAATGTAAATACTTTGAACAAACTCAAGTGACTGGAAAATCCCAACTGCATAGTTTGCATTGTGTTAGTCATCAAGGAAGAGGTGCATCAAAAAGAAAAAAAAAATCATAGAGAATTCAGCGATGTCTCTGAAGGTTTAGTAATTTGAAGAACACTCTTTTTGAGATTCGATATGCTTCTGTTCTTATATATTTCCAAAGAGCCATTTATGGTTCTTCTAATCTGATGGGATGCAGCAATGTGTGACTTGAAATATTTTCAGTTTCAACAAATGTGCATAAACAAAAAAGTTAATATTCATTGATATTGAGAGCATCCATAGCTCACTGTGGGTATGCACATATTTCTACAAATTATAGAAGACAGCAAAAAAGTGTAATCAAAATACACATTACACAGCTGTTACTGCTGTTGAGCATCTTTATCCCATGTTATTTTGCCATTATTTATTTTGTTTTGTTTTTACCTGTTTTGCATGGCACTCTTGAGGATGAAATACATGATTTTCCTTTCAGGAATTCTAGACTCCTGAGAAGTAGAATACTGAAAAAAATGTAATAGAGTTAGAAAAATGGCACTGTTGGATTATGACCTTGTTAATGATTACTATGAATTCTTTGTTATTCTCCTTATAAGATCTGCAGTTTAATTCTGAATTAACCTTAATGACTTGCTTGACCAGTGTAAACAGACAATGTGATGTGTTCTTACATATATATATATATAATATTTGATTTACAATATTATATTAGTTTCAAATAGAAAACATAGTGATTCAGTATTTTTATAGATAATATTTCATTTAAGTTATTACAAAATAATGGCTATATTTCCCTGTAATATACAACATATCCTCTTGCTTATATATTTTATACAGAGTAGTCTGTGTTTCTTAATCTCTTACCCTATCTTGCTGCTCCAACCTTCCCTCTCCCCACTGATAACTGCTAGTTTGTTTTCTATACCTGTGAGTCATTTTCTGTTTTGTTATATGCATCCATTCACCTGATGGCAATGTGATGTTCTGAGACTTTTGAGGCTTGATCATTAAAAGGCTTGTATCTGGGTCTCTGGGAACACCTGTTGTGGGGAAAGCCAGCAACCATATAAGAAAACTAAAACCTTTATGTTTGAGAAGCCAAGGCATATGGAAAGAGACCATGGAGACTGTGATGCCAGAGAAAGAGAAAAAGAATGGAGCAGGAGAAGGATTTTTGAAGTGCCAGATCCATGAGTGAAGAAGTCATCTTTGAATACTTCAGCCCTGTTCACCCCCAGCTGGTGCCATGTGTAGATCAGTGGTCAAACCACCTGCTTAGCCTTCCCCAAATGCTGAATCCATAAATTTCTTAGCAAAACAAAAGGACTATTTTAAATTACAAGTACAGTTGACCGTTGAACGATCCTCCATGCAGTCGAAAATCTGTGTCTAATTTATAGTCTGCCCTCCACATCCCCGATTCAATTAGCCACAGATCGTACTGGTGTACTATATGAATTGTGTAGTCCTGTAGTATTTACTATTGAAAAAAAAAAATCGTACATAAGTGGACCTGGGCAGTTCAAACCTGTGTTGTTTAAGGGTCAGTTGGAATTTGTTTTGCAGCAACAGAATAGACTTCATCAACTCATTTGGATTTTTTCCTGGTCTTGCAAACTTGCCAACTCTACTGGAATCATATAATTAGAGAAAAAGAGTTTTTAGTGTTCATGTTGTCCAATACTTTGTAGATAAGAATAAGATCAAGGTAAGTGAAGTGGCTTATCTTGTGTCCACACATTTGGTGAGTTCCAGGGCTGTAGCTAAAATTGCAAATTCCTGGGTTTAGCAGATCTTTTTCTATTCACTTTAGAGAATATCCATTGATTATTTTAACAAAAAAAGTTCTAGAATTTGAATATTTTTGCCTCTCTGAGGATTTCCTGAGAAAACATAAGCAGATCTGAAAAAGTTCTTTGCTGTAATGATGGAGATTGAACTGGTAAAGTGAGATTAACCAGGGTAAAAATATAAAGTGTTCATAGTACTTTACTTTTATTTTAGAGTTACAAAGTTTATATTGAAATATTTGGTTGTTTTGGGCTAAAGTATATGCAGGATTATTAGCAGTTTCATAATTAATGATTCATAATGCAATAGTTGATATCTGATGTTAAGATAAAAATGTAGAATAAAGAGAGAGACAGAAAATCATCTGTATGGCTACAAGGGATTTAATATTGGTGTCTTATGTAATTTAAATGAGGAAAATGGCAAAGTAGGAAGAGGTTAAATGGTAGTTGAGTGTTGAGAGGCTCCAAGGCTTGAATGGCTAGTAAAACTTCTAAACAGAGGATTTAAATGGTTGGATTTACATTTAGAGAAACCATCTTGGTGGTTAGATGGGGGAAAGATAGGAAAAAAAAAAAAACTGAATACTCAATTAGCTGGGTATCAACAAACTATGATCAAAAGATAATGAAGACATGAAATGAAGTAGTGGCAATGGGATATTGAAAGAGAAAATGTTTGAAAAAGAAGAAGTAGAAATTGCAAGGTGATGGTGACTGATGACTGGGGTCAGGGAAAGGGAAGAATTTACGACAGTGCCCAGGTTTCCAGTTTAGAAGTTTTGTTGGGTGACTGGTTCCCTGAACACACCTAGGGAATGCAGGAATAAATTAGTAAATAAATAAATGAGTAAAAAGAATTCAATTACAGATATGACGATTTTTTAAAACATCTGTGGAATAGTCTTATGGCTATGCTTGACTGTCTCTCCACTGTCAAGCTTTGTCTCAACTCCCATCCCCTAAACAAAGCCAAATGTTACCTCCCTTATACCAGCTCTATTTCTCTGCATCATACTTCCATTTGTATCCACTAAAGAGTACCATAATAAATTTAGGTTACATTTATATGTCCATATTTCCTTCTATATTATCAGTTAGTAGAGGCTAGAGATTATTCCTCTTAGTAGGTAATTTTGTAAATCACTCAGCCCTTGGGCTAAAGTACTGATACAAAATAATAATAAAGTAACTTTTCTGATTTGTCCTCCTACCAGGTATGTGGCTTCCATGAGAGTACTCTCGCTTCAAAAATGGGTTTCTGAGACATCATACAAAAAGTACCTTTTCCCTATTTCTATATGGTCCAGTATGCTCCCAGCATATCTCCAAATGCTCCAATATTTTTTGCCAGTCACCTTGTTGTAGAGACAGAGGAGTTACTCTTGTGGCTCTTTCCCAGTACCCCAGAAAATGTAGCTGCAGCAGTTGTGAAGATTCATTCTCTCCATGTGTATTTCTTGCATTTTTTCCCAATCTCACAGTAACAGCTTCTCCTGGAATTGAAACTAATTGAACGTGGAAAACATAGCAGGCTATGGCATATCCTGATTTTGCAATATCTTGGTATATGAGTTCATTCTTGTTTGTTCACCACAGTTCAAGTGAAGTCCTAAAGTATACAAGCTGTAGAATATGTACAATTCGTATCATACATTCTTAGTCCTCAATCTCAAGGTATGGGAGACTTTTCAAATACCTTTTCTCAAGAGAGTCACTTCAATTGCTCTCTAACTAGGCCTGAACCACTAACAGCTGCTTCCCATTTCACGAGCCTGTGTGGACATGGGCAAAACTAGCAGAAGATGCTCATTACAGAACATGGGTGTGAGGAGGCTTTGACAATGTGTCTAACAAACTCAGAATTTCTCCAGGGTTGATTATTTCACAAACGTATTGAATTTATTCACTCTTATTATACATCCTAGTTTGTATCCCATTTGGATTCTCTATTATGCTCATCCAATCATACTGATGACTTGATCTACTAACAATTGCTTTCTGTTTCTTAGGAAGATGCTGCCTGTCCTGCAGATGCCCACAATTTCATGTGTGATGACGGCTCACGCGGACCAGCCCCACCAAAACAATTACTTCCAATTTACTTTAAAAAGGGGTTTGTCGTTCTAGCAACCATCCCCAATCACTGCCACCCTCTGATTTTCCAACTTTAGAAAATCACAGGTATCTTCTGATTTTCATCAGCCTTCAGTTCCAAAAAAGAATATGCAGGGGCATTTTAAGATTTTCCTTTTATTCACCATTGTACCTTCAATACTGTTACATGCATAACACTAACTACAGTAAACACTTGATAAAACCTAAGACAGTAAAGTGGCTTTTCATGGAGTCTGGGACTGGAGACTGCTGGGCCAGTCTGAACTAGATTCTTAAAATGGGCCCTTTCCTTGCTGTGTGACTCAAGGGCACTGCTTTAACCATTGTCTTAATTGTTTCTTTTTCACTTTTTATGTATTTCTGGATACAGGTGTTCTAGTATTGCATCCTTTTGCACGTGGTAGGAGACCTGTTGCTGATTTTACCAGTGTTGTCTGGGTTTCGAAAGTCGGCTCTGAATGTCTGCCCTCTATTCCCTCCAACTGCCGGCAGTCAGAAGTCGTAATTTATCAAACTGCCAGAATCTGTTTCTTATTAGCGAACTTTCCCTTTAACACTTTAAATCTGGGCTCATCGTTCAGCTTATTGCATGATGCCAGAATCTGATTATGCTTCAGCTACCATCTAAAGCCTTCCTTATTGCCAGGTCCATGAATGCTTTCTATTAGCCTTTCTCACCCCAGAAAAGCTCTTCATGGTGTAATGAAAATTGTAATGTAATTGTAATGAAAACTATCACAGTTCAGGCGCACAAAAATGGAGTTGGGCAGCCACTGAGGATCTGGTCTTAGACATGTCCCTGCACCACAAGAACTTGAATTTTCTGTGAATGTATCAAACCGAGGACACCACCAGCCATAGCTGGAACAACAGTTGTTAGCAACAACTTTGTGGTCTCAAGTTTACCACTTGTTACTGTGCAACCATTTCAGACCCCAACCAATCCTTGCTTATCAAGCGCCCCTACTTCTTGCCAGCTCCAATTGTAATTCTTGACAAGTAAGTTCCGTAACTGTGGTCTTGCAGTTTTTGCCTTTATAAGCTTCCTCCAGTTATATAGTCTAGAGGAACACAATTCAAGTGCTTCTTGATTCTGTGTTTCCCAGACTACAGTCCTAACAAACCCCAGATAAACGCCTCCTTATTTCAATTAGGTCTCTGTTTCTGAAATTTTGATTAACACTATCATGGCTTTGAACTTTGGTTATCTCCTCTGCATGCCGCATGCTGCCTCAGTTTGAATCTTCTAACAACACAAACTCGTACCCTTCAATGTGGAAAGTCAGAGTTTCAAATAAAAGTCTTATGATTAATCAACAATAATCTCAGGGGAAAATTATAGATATTTGGGGGGGATATTGTTTTATTTTGCTTTGGATACAGTGAGTCAGAGTTCAACCTTCTTTTAACTTTTCTATCTCCCCAGCTTCCATAAGGTTACTTAGTATGCACATATACAAGAGCACACCCCCCCCCATACATTTTACTTCCAAGCAGAGACAAAAAATCAGTTTAAGTTAATGGATCTTGACTCTGAAAAACACTGTCTATTTTCAGTGTCAAAGAGATGGTCTAGCTTCCTTGGGCAGTGCTGACTCATCGAAGACAGATGTTAACTTATATGAGCTCTAAAATTTGAACAAAACCAAAATGTATCATTGGTAAGCCTTATGAAATGTTTCTCAACAAACACTGGGGATGGACACACACACACACACAGGCTGACTTAGAGCTTCCAATCCATTCTGTTCCATTCTGATTTTGTCTTATTGCACTATTCTCGGCTTGGATATTATTTTCCATAAACTAAACTTGAACATAATTATTTGATTATCACGCAGAGGCTCATTTTTAAATGAAAGGTGAATTTTGGTAACTTGTGTAACAATGCAAACTTAATTTCCCTACTAGTAAAATTAGGTAGTGATACTGCCTAATGGCAGGGAAATGGAAATTCCCAGAGAGGCTACATTGGAGGAGGATGGGCAAGGAACTGGGGTGGCTCAAGGACATGCCCACGTTTACATCACCTACCTAATAAATAACTTGGCCACTAAAGCTAATGCTTTCTTCTATATTGGATTTGTTCTTATTTATTTTTTGAGTTTATAACTTCAGAACTTATAGGGGAGATAGGATAAGATTGAGGCATGGAAGGGACCCAGACGATTGTGGCACGAAAGTCATTTCTTTGTGGTTTGTGTAGACTACGAAAACCAGATATGGACTTATGTTGTTGTCAGAAGCTCCCCTGGTCTCCAAGGCTGGTAAAAGCAGAGTAAGCAGATGCAGAGCCATGCCGCCCACTGCCCCAACCCACAAAACAGCCAACCATCCCCTAAAACTCCAATACGGTTTGGGTGGTGAAAAGCGCCAAAAGCGAAACGAAGATCTGACAAGGAGAAGCAGCAGAAATTGAGCCAAGAAAAGGCCACTTAAGAAGAAAGCAATGGGCTGGGGAAAGTTAACAAGCCACAGGCTAACGTTTCAATAAGGCTGGAATCAAAAACACTTGTGTGGCACCGCCCAGCGTCCGTCACGCGGGCGCCGTGGGAAGAGGGCTTGTGTAGGGGCCCAGAGCTGCACGGAGAAGCTTCGCTCCCTGTAACCTGCGGTTCTGGGTTTCGGCTCTCCGTGGACTCCACCAGCCGCTGCCCTTGGGGGTTGTAGAGGAGCCTCGGCAGCAGCGCAAGCGTGCACAGAGCTGAGCCGGCCACTGCCCCTGGAGCCCGAGGGCAGGAAGGTGGGTGCCTGCTGTGGTCGCGCCATGGGTACTAGGCTGCGCTAGCTGACTTTTGGTCCCCCTTCTGTGGCACTGCGGTGTCGCGCCATCCCAGGTCTTTTTGACAATGAAGAAAATGCTTTGTTTTCCCACTGAAGGTGGCTTTTCTCAAAGTTTGGCGTCCAAGTGCGGGCTACCAGTGCTGTTTCATGCTTGAGGGTGTTTAGAATGTTACAGTGGATTAAAATTAAATTCATGTAATTGGAGTTTACCATGAGGTTAACGGAGATATCGGGGACTTCTGTGAGAAGTGATTATGACTCTTTTGTTCCATTTTGGTGAATCTCGCCTTAGGGAGTGGGTGAGGTTTGGAGCCCATGAACTTAAGATCCCTGTTGGTGTTTTTTGAGTGATGGCTCCATGCCAGCCAGGCACCGTTCTGGGTTCTGCTTCTGGATGTAGAGACTTGAATGTTTATAACAATGCCTTTTCCCAATTTAGTAAAAGGGCCTAAGGTGGGGAGGAAGGAGGGAAAAGAAAAACAGACCTAGAGGTCTTCTCTTATGTGTAAAGAACATCTAAGATTATTCTAATGTGATAAAATCAGACAGCGACTGACTAATGCATGCCTGGGGGGGAAAAATGTTTTGAATTTTAACAAGATATTTTCGTGCAGAGTTCGGAAGGAAGTATTTTCCTTGGGATGCTTACGTAGTTTAAAAATGAGTTGTAGTTCTGTTGAAAATGGAGGCCATGCCTCTGTTATGCCATGTTTTTAAATGTCAGACTTTCTTTACTTCTGGATATTTATAGCAAAAAAAAAAAAACTTTATATGACTTGAGATACTGTTTCAGATCCAATTAATTCTAACTAAATGAAAGTTTCTGTAAGTATTACCAAGACTCTCACAATTAACCCAACATCAACGCTAAACAAGCTGCAGCATATGGAACTTTAGCCAAATAAACATCAGTTACATGTTAATTTAATCTACTGTTTTTGTTTTTGGCTGTCATACTAGTTAACAATAGCTATTTTAAGTATGTCAAAACTCATGAATCAGCCAGGAGGCAGTCTGATCAATAGCTTGGTTACTGGTCTCAATTAATCTGAAAAGAAATATGTTTCGTGTCACAAGGATGCCTTAAGTATGCCAGTCAAGCTATGAGCTAGTAGATCAGTATTTATTTTAGCTGCAGTTGCTTGATGGGTATTATTAACTCAAGAACCATTCTAGAAAAGAAACTGTGAAAAACATTATCATAAAAAATTAAATATTTTACTTTTCAGTCTGTGTTCTGGTTACTATGGAAACTGGCATCCAGCCCTGGAAGCAATTAATTTTTCAGAAACACATTCTGGAGTCTGGTGGTACATTGTCTTCAACAATCATAGAACTGCCCTAGTTCTTACAAATCATTTAAGATGATTTTTTAAAAAAGTTATTTCATAATATACCTTGTCTCAATTAGTATTGATATGCTGGGTCTATAATATAATTCAGAACCCAGACAAATTAGATGTTTCATTGGGACAACAAACCCTTCCTTACTATTAGAAGTAGACCGCATTTAGGTAAATTAAGGAAAAAATTAAGCCTTAGGGTCAAAAAGAGATGCCCTTCAGTATTACAGATTACTTCTAGTAAATCGTTAATATTCTTAATCAATAAGAGCAATTTGAATGGTGATACAGTCATTCACATGTTGTGTCCGTGATTTCGTGTGAACTGCATGATAACCTTGTGAAACGGTTGTGAGGTAGGAGGAGGATGATCTTGATTTTACAAGTAATACAATGTATTAAGATAATTTAAGGTGTTTACCCCAAAGTGAAACCATGTTCAGTGATTTGTCAGTAGTCAAGTAAGCATCCAAGGCTATGTTTTGTCTGCCGTGAACCCAGTGGCAGATGTGCATGTAAAGGAGGCTGGTATTTGCAAAAGAGACACAGAAGCTGTTGATATGAGGCACAGTTAAACCTAGACTATTGGATGAGGCCTAATTATAACAGTGTCACTAAAATTAATTCAATCTGCTTCTTTCCTCCACATCCCCAACCCAGGTGTATTTATTCAGGAGTGAAGGGAACACGTTTACTGAACACCTTCTTAAGTGCATTTTTAGCTATCTCATTTAATCTGGGTGAAAAAGCCTTTAAGGTAGATTTAATTTTAGTGAAAATTGGTACAAGAAAGGGGCAAAATAAAAGGAATGAAATGCCACAGTAATTAGCAATATTAAGCTTACATTGGGGCTTTATATTAAATAAATTACAAATAGTGCTTAACTGACCTTAGATACAATAAAATAGAGGTTATAACTGTAACTTTTACATTTATTAAAATTTATAATAAGATAGGTTTCACTTGTATATTTGGACCATAATTATTAAAAATATTTCCCAAGATATGTTTAATATTGGAGTTGAAAAATAACACCATAAAGATAACTTATTTGCAAAAAAAATTGAGGAAAGCTTCCAGCTTTTTTTCAAAGTCCTTCCTTGAACTATGATTTTTAAGTAATACCGTTTTCAAGCACATATGCTATTATTTTCGAGATTTTTAAAAAAGCTTTATCATAACTCGTGCTGAGACATCCTTCTTTAATGCCTTTGGGTTTAGTTTCAGCAGTTCTTAGTTTAATAAAATTGATCACATTTACTACTTTATGATTCATTAGAAACTTTGCAAATTATTTGAAAGGATTTTTGAATTGCAAATCAGTCACTCAACAGTTATTGAGTTCTTACTACCAGTTATATACCTGGCACTGTTCTAGGTTCAGGGATGAAAAAGTACAGACTTCTTTAACGTGTATTTTGGAAAGCAAATCATCAGTTTATAAGACAAACTCATATAGTGATTATTGCTAATGCGAAAGTATTATAGTAATAAAAATTGACTGCAGTGGTGGGACTGCTGCTTTTGTTGAGGGGTTTAGGAATGATCTAGTGAGCTTACACTGAAATAATGTGAGGTAGTCATTTGAGGATATTGAGAAGAACGTTTTTAAATATAGAGACCAGCGAGTACAAAAGTGTTGGATGGGGGCATGGTTCTTGGGGTTGATGAGCAGGATGAGGACAAGTGAAGGTGGAATGTACAAAAAAGTAGGTTTGGAGATTAGGCTGGGGAAATTAGGTACCTGCCCATATTAGTGACTTTGGTTATGTGCTGATTGAAATAAAAGATCTAGAGGGTTTCAGTAAGGAAAGGATGGGATCTATTGTAAAGGATCACTTTGGCTGACATGTAAGAGAAAAAAAAAGGTAACTGAAGATAATTTGAAGACTTGTATTAGAAGTGAGGTTATAGCAAAATGGCTAAGTGTTGTAGTAGGACATACAACATGATTTGGTTATATTCAGGATGCACTTGACAAATATAGCCAGGTGCCTAGAATAATGGATTATAATGTAGACTGAGAGAAGAATTAAGAAATATTCGTAGGTTTATGGGGAGAGAAATAGACTGCCTGATATTTCCATTTATAGAAGTGCGAAGACTTGAGGGGTTAAGGGCAAGGACTAATATTTCTGTTTGGCCAAGTTCACTTGGAGGTAAATATTAGACCTCCAAGCAGAGGCAGTTTGTAGATAGTTGGCTATAAATGAATGCTACAGCTGTAAATAATGAAATCAGTCACCAACATATGTGACATTTAAAAACATGTAATAATGGGAATAAATGATCAGAAATGGTCTTCAGTGGTTGCTAAAATCATTGGGTTAAAGGTTGATAGAGAACTGTCATACTGTATGGATAAGATTTGAACCAGCTGATCAATTTTAACTGCTTAAAGAGGTAGACACGATGCATCTCTTGATTAGAACTTCATTGCAACTGAAAATGGCACCACCTGTGGGATGTCCCGGTCTAAAAATTTAATAGGAATTTCATCATATTTATGTCTTCAGTTTACTGAAAGCATTGAGGTTGAGAACATGTTGGCACCATGGGGATGCAATTAGTCAAATAGAGGATGCTGGAAATTGTACAAGACTAGCGACTGGTTTCCTCAAGAAATAAATTGGGGAAATAAAGGAGAGAGATCTGTTCTATAGTAAACATTTAAAAAGCTATGTAAAAAAATTCAAATGTAAAAAGATGTTGAAATGGGATAGCCAATATTTTAACACTGGATGTAAGGAAAAATGAGTAATTGTTTTATGGCTATGCTTAAAACAACTGTGGATTATTTAAAAGAGAAATGATAGATGCCTTGTTTAAGTGGTTCAGCTTGGGGTGGGTGGATAATAGGGATGATCAGTGAGCCAAGATTCATTATATATCGTTCTTTACCTGAATTATAAGAAATGAGATTTATGAATCTTACCTGTTTGAAAATTCCCATAATAAACAAGAGTGAATATATTGAATGTCAAAAAAATGAAAGCCATGGAAAACTAAGGAAAGCCTATAGATAGGGGACAAGGCTGAGAAGAAAACCTGGTAGGAGCTCCAACATTTAAGGGTAGAATTGAAGAGGGGAGCCTGCAAAGAAGACTGAGAAGGACTGCTCAAGGATTTTGAAGAAAAGCCAGGTAAATGCCGTGTCATGGCACCTAGAGGGATGTATGCATAGGAAAATAGAGGAAAATGGTAGAAAATGGTAAAACAAGATGAAGGAAGTCGGCAGAGTAAAATGCTGCGGAGCGTTGTATTAAGATGGTAATTGAAAGCTCACCCTCAGAGCAAGCAACATGTTGCTAATGTGTTATTTTTAAAACCAGTTTCAGTGTGTTGTAGAAATAAGAACATGAATGTAGTAGTTTGGACGAGAATAGGAGATGAGAATGTGGAGGCAGAGATATGGGTACCTGTTTAAAGGAATTAAACTGAGAGATAGGTGGCAATGGGGTTGTGATATAGGATCAAAATTTTTTTTTTAAACTTGAATATCAGAGCAGGTTTGCATACCCACAAAATACTGCAGTAGAATAGAAGGAAACTGCAGATAGGGTAAAGATGGGGAGAATTATAGGAATGATTTTCTTTAGGAAGGATTAGGTCCTGCATGTAAATAAAGCCACCATCTATGCTAGGAGCAGAAATACTTCTGTGTTAAGAGAAGGGAAGGCAGCACAGGCAGGTACAGATTTGGTGATGGAAACAAAATTACTTGCATATAATGACAACTTTGTGTCCACAAAGTATGATTGAATTGTGAAGTAGACTTTTCAGGAAGAAAAAATGGGAAACTGCTATATTGAAAAATGGAGTAGTTCACTTATGGTGGAGCATGATAATGTGAGAAAAAAGAATGTATACATGTATGTGTAACTGGGTCACCATGCTGTATATAAAAAAAAATTATTGGAAAAAAACAATAAAAAATTAAAATTTCCTTTTTTTAAAATGTGTAATCAGTGTGTGTCAATGTTCGGTGCCTATTCTAGATTGGTGGCTACAAATTTAAAGTAAACCTGTCAGTTTGGTTATTTGATTTTCTGCAGGAATGTCTTGGTACAAAACATGGGGTAAGTCTGCAGTTTGGATGAAACAGGTTTGGCCTGACACAGTAGTAGAAGAGGAAGACAAGGGAGTTAGAGATGTTGGCAAGGATGTGGTTTCCAGGTGACAATGGCTTGCAGTCTGAGAGAGGTTGAACAGCTGTTGGCATGGGCATACTATAGCAAGCAGACTGGAATAATAAGACGTGGATTTCAGAAAACAGGATGCCAAAAAATACAATTTAAGTTCGTGCTGCTGTTGATGAAGATTAAATTCAGCCTAATAAAGAGATCAGTAGGTGAGTGAAATAGATGGAGGGAAATTGATTTGTGCTAAAGAAACCAAGAAATGGAAAGACCAGTGTTTTGAATTCATTTACATGGATGTTAATGTAACTAGAGAAGTGTGACAGAAGTGGTAGCCAGAGAAGATAACGTTGGCTGGAGACGAAGACATGTTTTCCAAAACCCGAGTTATTCTTTGAAGGAAGAAGGAGGTGAAAAAACAAAAAGTTTGGGGAGTTCTCATTGTGGCTCAGTGGAAGCCAATCTGACTAGTATCCATGAAGATGCAGGTGATCCCTGGCCTCCTTTAGTGGGTCAGGAATCCAGTGTTGGAGTGAGCTGTTGTGTAGGTCACAGATGCGGCTTGGATCCCCCGTGGCTGTGGCTGGCAGCTGTAGCTCTGAATTATACCCCTAGCCTGGGAACTTCCATATGCCTCAGGTGAGTCCCTAAAAAGCAAAAAAAAAAAAAAAAAAAAGCTTGAAAGAAGTAAAAGCAAAGGGAAAGGAAGAATATCATGTAACCTATTGAACTTCTCCAGATCCTGAGGGTGCAGAGAACGAAAGCAGTTTCCTTCAGCTACTTGAGGAGACTGCAAGGGAAGGTTACTATGCTCAGTATAAGGCCAGGTGCTCCTTGGATTAAGAAGATAAAGGGCGTAAAAAGTGTAGAAATTTTTGAGGATGTAGTGTGGGAGTTTAAGGACAGATTTTGAATTCCAGAGGGCTTTTTGAAAGAAGTTAGTAAAGTTGGAAGGAATGAACTGGATCAGGTAAAGAGACACCAACAATCATTGAACCGTGTGACTATTCGTGAAAATTTGAGTCACCTGGGATGTGTGCTTCCGATGTTGAAGGAACTGAGATTGAAAGAAATGTCTGATGGGATTGGGTCAAAGTTCTTGGGGGAAGAAAGAGAAACAGCTGAATATAGTTGTCATGGCTTTTGATATAATAATTGTTTTTATGATTTTTATTTTTTACATTACAGATGGTTTGCAGTATTCTGTCAATTTTCTACTGTACAGCAAGGTGACCCAGTTACACATACATGTATACATTCTTTTCTCACATTACCATGCTCCCTTATAAGTGACTAGATATAATTCCCAGAGCTATACAGTAGAATCTCATTGCTTATCCATTCCAAAGGCAAAAAGTTGCATCTATTAACCCCAAATTCCCAATCCATCCCCCTCCCTCCTCTTCCCCACTCTTGGCAACCACAAGTCTGTTCTCCATGTCCATGATTCTCTTTTGTGCGCAAAGGTTCATGAGAAGATAGAGGTTCTTGGGCAGCTGTTAGGTTTTGCTGGGTTGTTTTCAGATGGAAAATGAAAGTAAAAATGTAGATTTCTGTATTCTTCATGATTTTATACTACTGATCTCAGAGTATTTTATCTGAAAAGCATCTAATTCTTCCTTGTCTATTTGTTACTTTCTTCCTTTTTCTTATTCCTGTCTGTTGATTTGTGTTTCACAACCCTGAACTTTGCTTAGCTATTGCTTTTCCTTACTTGTCCTATTGTCAGCAAGGTTTTATCACAGCAGACACTGAAAAACCCTGATGTCTGTGTTGTTGAAAAATGGATCAAGTATGACTCTTAAACTGTTACCTCAGGAGAGCTGGGTGATACTCGGTGTATAGAAGAACAAAATATCAGGATGGTGGATAGGAATGTGGGAGGCAGATGTTTCTAACGTTTGACTTGGGTACTAATTGCTGTGACGGGGTCTAGGTAAATTTGTGCTTTTGATATAAAAACACTAGCTGTATGTGTGTCTGCATGTTTACTTGTATGCCAAATAATTAAATCTTTAGACCACTTCCAACAGCATTTATTATATAATGGGATAAAAAACAAATTTGGATCCAGTAGTATATACTAATTAATATGGCTAAATAGTTAACTCAAAACTTTGTATACAAAATTGTTAAATGAATTTATTGATAATGTCCTTATAATAAGCACCATAATCAGTTTTTACCCTAATGGCTCATGTGCAGAGAACATCAAATCAAAGCATAATTAAATGAAAACAAAAATAAGGTTCAAGTATATACATTTTTGATGGCTTTGTATAATTTATCAGTAAACCCTGTGTTATCTAAAAGACTGTCTTCATGAACACGATAATTCAGCTTGTTATTTTTATATTGCTTATGTGGGGAAGTAGGTCTTAAATAGCCATTTGGAATGTATCAATTTTGACTTTTGAAAAAAGCTAAATTTGTAGAGATTATTTCATTGACTAAAAGAAATACAGTACCAAAAATATATGTACTTGGTTCCTTAATCTTTTTTTTCTTTTTTGGAGGGTGGAAACAAAAAGTAGCTTTATTTCTTTTTATAATTTTTATTTTTTCCATTATAGCTGGTTTTCAGTGATGTGTCAATTTTCTAGGATACAGCAAGCTGACCCAGTTATAGATACATGTATTGATTATTTCTTCTCACATTATCTAGTCACTTAGAGAGCATGCTATAGTTCCCAGTGCTACACAGCAGGATCTCATTGCTAATTCATTCCAAAGGCAATAGTTTGCATCTATTAACCCCAAGCTCCCAGTCCACCCCCCTCCCTCCTCCTCCCCCTTGACAACCACAGTTCTATTCTCCAAGTCCATGATTTTCTTTTCTGTGGAAAGGTTCCTTTGTGCCCTATATGAGATTCCAGATATAAGTGATACCATGTGGTGTTTGTCTTTTTCTTTCTGATTTACTTCACATAGCATGAGAGTCTCTAGTTCCATCCATGTTGCTGCAAATGGCATTATGTTGTTCTTTTTTATGGCTGAGTAGTATTCCATTGTGTATACATACCACACCTGCCTAATCCAGTCATCTGTCAATGGACATTTGGGTTGTTTCCATGTCTTGGGTATTGTGAATAGTACTGCAGTGAAATGAGGGTGTATGTGTCTTTTTCAAGGAAAGTTTTGTCCAGATATAGGCCCAAGAGTGGGATTGCTGGGTCATTTGGTAGTTATATGTATAGATTTCCAAGGTGCCTCCATACTATTTTCCATAGTCTTTGTATCAATTTACATTCCCTCCAACAGCGCAGGAGGGTTCTGTTTTCTCTACACCCCCTCTGACATTTATTTGTAGACTTATTAATGATGACCATTCTGACTGGTGTGAGGTGATAGCTCATGGCAGCTTTGATTTGCATTTGATGATGCAACCAGTGATGTTGAGCATTTTTTCATGTGCTTGTTGGCCATCTGTATATCTTCCTTGGAAAATGGTCTATTCAGGTCTTTTGCCCATTTTTCCATTGCTTTGTTGGCTTTTTTGCTGTTGAGTTATATAAGTTGTTTGTATATTTTAGAGATTAAGCCCTTGTCAGCTGCATGACTTGAAAGTATTTTCTCCCATTCTGTAAGCTTTCTTCTTGGTTTCTTTTTGGTTTCCTTTGCTGCACAAAAGCTTGTCAGTTTGATTAGGTCCCATTGGTTTATTTTTGCTTTTACTTCTGTTGCTTTGGGGGGACTGACCTGAGAAAATAATTTTGTAAGGTTGATATCAGAGAATGAGAATGTTTTACCTGTGTTCTCTTCCAGGACAGTGTCTTGTCTTGCATATAAGTCTTTAAGCCATTTTGAATTTATTTTTGTGCATGGTGTGATGGTGTGTTCCAGTTTCATTGATTGGCATGCAGCTGTCCAATTTCAGCACCATTTGCTGAAAAGACTGTCTTTTTCCCATTTTATGTCCCTGCCTCCTTTGAAGATGAATTGACCATAGGTGTCTGGGTTATTTTGGGGTTCTCTATTCTGTTCCATTGGTCCATATATCTGTTTGGTACCAGTACCACACTGTCTTGATTACTGTGGTTTTGTAATATTGCCTGAAGTCTGGGAGAGTTATGCCTCCTGCTTGGTTTTTGTTCCTCAGGATTGCTTTGACAATTGTGGGTCTTTTGTGGTTCTGTATAAATTTTTGAATTGTTCTAGTTCTGTGAAAACTGTCATGGGTAATTTGATAGGGATTGCAGTGAATCTGTAGATTGCTTTGGGTAGTATGGTCATTTTTACAATATTTTTCCAACTCAGGAGCATGGAGTATCTTACCATTTCTTTGAATCCTCTTTAATATCCTTAATTAATGTTTTATAGTTCTCAGCATGTAAGTCTTTCACCTCTTTGGTCAGGTTTATTTCTAGGTATTTGATTTTTTTTTTGGGGGGGGTTACAATTTTAAAAGGTATTTTTGTATTCATTTTCTAATATTTCATTGTTAGTATACAGAAATGTGACTGATTTCTGAATGTTAATCTTAAAATATCCTGCTACTTAGCTGAATTTGTTCATCAGTCCTTAATCTTTTATAGTAAGTAAAAGTTATTTTACTGTGTTTAAAAATGGTGTATCTTAAATTAAATTCAAACATGCATTTTTGAGTTTTCTATCATATTCTTTTATCCAACACAACATAGGCTAAATAATGTGCTACAAAGTGAAAGGAGGTTTATTTTACATTTATAGAAGGAAGTGTGTCTTCTATTCAAAGATAAGTCTGTATTTGTTTAAAACTATAATCCAAACTTGTATCATTTTCTACCCAATGACACTGTTATAATCAGACAAGTTCAATATCATGATGGTGAAAAGAAGTTGCTCAATATATATGCTAAATTTGGTAAATATAATATATAGATAACTCTACAAAAAAATTCAAATAAAATATATTTTACTTTATAATGAAAATAGTCCTGTGAATCCAAACTACAAAAATTATGATTTCTATTTACTGTGAGCTGCACATATCTATAGTTATAGAAAAATAATAAAAAATGATGTCTTTGATAATTTAGGGGTTCACCACATTGCAGAAAAAATGTAAAATGCCAGAATTTTTTAGATATTATCACAGTAATACAAATTGCTTATAAATATTTTTTTATAGAACGCATGCCTTTTCTATTTTACTTTGTTTACTTAAGACTTTAGACTGCAGAGGTCTCTTTTCATTGTTGACTACTTTAGGTGAATTTTCCTGTTCCTTTAACAAGCTTCTTCATCTTGCTAATGTTTTTCTTTTTCTGTGAGTTTAGGGAAAACACCCTGTAGTGTTTGTAAGGCTACTTCTATGCAAAAGCACCCCTTTGATTTTTTTTTTTGGGGGGGGTTACTATTTATTTTTGGTGTGGGAGTTTGGATATTTGCTGTCTTTCTTCAGTGTGAGCAGGCTGTTATCTACAGGATGCTCAGTGTGTTTTCAGGGAGAAGGAGGCAATGGGTAGGGCCAGCAGTCAGTGCCTGGTTGCTGGGCTCTCAACAGCAGCAAGGACCTGCAGGAAGGTGGCACAGGCTACTCCTAGTCGCAGGACTCTTGGTTGCTAAGGGGGAGGAGGAGGGAGCGGGATGGATTGGGAGTTTGGGGTTAAGAGATGCAGACTATTGCCTTTGGAATGAATAAGCAATGAGATCCTGCTATGTAGCACTGGGAACTATATCTAGTCACTTATGATGGAGCATGATAATGTAAGAAAAGTATACATGTATGTGTGACTGGGTCACCTTGCTGTACAGTAGAAAATTGACATAACTGTAAACCAGCTATAATGAAAGAAAAAAATGTATTAAAAATTATTTTTATTTAAAAAAATTATTTTTATTTAAGTCAAAAAATAGACTTTAGTAAACCTAACTCATTTTAAAATGTGGTGTTACAGTAGATATTTTCAAATAGATCTTTAATAGCTCTTAAACCATGTATTGACATTCTAATTTTAAATATTTAAAAATACAGTGAATATTTTAGACATTTATTTTTTTCTTATACGTATATATGACACTTTAGACATATATCAATTTCCGAGTGAAATCAATAGCATTAAGATTTTACTTTAAGATTATAAGCAGCCTATAGAAATCTAAAATACTCTGTAATTCCCCAGAATCATGAGAATTATAAATATTAAGTTATTTAAAGATTATCTGTTTCTTTCTAGTATTTTCATCTTTAATCTTTTTTATGAATGTATATTTTCCCTCTACAGATCAAAAGGGTTTACTTATTCATATTGCAGTTCAGGTGCAAAAGCAAGGCAGATAGTTGAAATATTTCTTTGTTTAAATGCCTTGAAATTGTTGATGGCATAAAATATCAGTGAATACATGAAGTCACAGGCTACCTCATTTTTCTGTTTTATATAAGTGAATTATTTGGGTTATTTCTTAGTTCATAAAGTTCTTCTAGCAAATTATATTTAGAAGACTTATGCAGATATTTCCTGGATGACTTATTTCATTCAGTAAACCAGCTTTGCAGAATTTCCTTAAGGAACACATTTCCAACTTTGGAAGTGGAAAAGTCACAGGTCAGAAGAGTCTTAAGTCACTTAAGTGGGGCTACAAACAAATGGAAAAAATCAATTATGTAAACACTGTTTGCTTCAACCACTGAGTTAATGTGACATGAAAAATGCTCTACGTGTTTAGATAAGGGTTCTATCTAAGGTGTGGCCTGTGTCCAACCCAAGTGTCCTGGATATCCGGAAGTTTTGAGTTGTTTTGACTTTAGAATTGAACCAAAACTAAAACACTGGGATTTCACAAACTAGTTGGAGTTGCTAACCATTCTCATTAAATAATAGAAGCTGAAAGCTTATTTGAAACCAGTACTGTGGCTGATTTTTATCCCAAACTACTTTACGTGAATTTAACCCTTGACATATAATAGTTCTGGGCTTATTTTACTAAAGCTGCATATTCATTTTTCTTGTCATTACAAAGAAATTGCACATTAATGATTAGCACTTCTGCATTATTTTCTCAAGAAGGGCACATCACATCTTTCTGACAGTTTCCTTCTAAAACCACATCTTTCTCTGTTTCTTTCTCAATTTTAATAGAAGCAACAGATTGAGTTTACCCCATAATCAAGCTTTTCTTTACCTTTAAAGGCTGACTTTAAAGGTTTTTCTCTGCTTAAATCCTCCACTAGTACCTTATTAACACTTTAACCAATTTGTGTTTATGCTTTTTAAATAGATTGATTATATCCTTCTAAGTGCATATTTCTTTCTACTCTCTTAATGAAAGTTAAATTCTTTGAGCTAGTGCCCATATTGTAATCAAATTTTGTGTGCCTATTAAAATTAAAATATTTTAATTTTTATTTTAAATCACATTAAACCTCATACTTCTAAAAGCTTAAGTTTTTGTCCTCTGTTTAACCAGTAATTCTGGAAGGAAAAAAAATTTCAGTCAGTGGTGAAATTTTAGAAACTTAGACAAGTAGGGCATTATTTTAAGGTGAATGGGGTGACATTTCCATGCTGTTACTTTATATAAATTTTCTCTGCTTGTTATTTACTGAAAATACAATACAGGTACTATCAGCTTTTCTCATTAGGCTCTGTTTCAGGGTGTCCTTAGCTTTCTCATCAACATCCTTAGGGCTTTTCATAATATTTTTATACCAGCTCCTCCCTCTCCTTCCCCTTTCCCCATTTCACTATTGGCTTCTGTTAATATTTTTATAACATGACATTTACGCTTAAGATCATTCAAACTTTCAGCACCTCAGTTGCAAAAGAAGAGATACTTAGAGCATTATGACAAATGAAAAAGTGCTAGTGACTTATAAGTGTGGAATCAGAATGTTCAACCCATGAGAATATCTTACTGAAGGCCCCCTTCTAAGCATAGTGCAACTTATGTTGAGTGGCGAGAGAGGCCACATGATATGCATGAAGCTATATTAACTCAGAGAGGACTTGGATTTCCAGAAAGCTTACTTAAGGAACTTAAGTCAGTAAAATTAGACTTAAGAGAGTCAAGGGTTTAACTGATAAAAGAGGAAGCAATAATAGGGTAGTAAGCATGAGAAAATTAGCATAACTGTCACATACCTGTATTGTATTGTTCTGGAAACTTTAATGTACTCTGTAGATGTTAACCAAATTTTGTCTTTTAAATAACTTTCATAAAATACCTCAATCTGTGGGTTAGATTATAAAATTAAAATTTTTCTTTAATTTTTTTAACTATATGAGAAACATAAACTGTGAGCTCCCTTCTGGCATCCCAGCATACCCCAAGCTCATGACTATATTTGCCCTGCCCAAACTCTGGAATTAACCACTTCTCTAATGAGCTCTGGCTTCTTTTACTGGTAACTGGAACCTAGAAATCAAGATTTGGGTACTGGATACGCCAGAGAATGTCATCATTTATAGATGCACTTAGTAGAGAGAGCTGGGAAGTGTATGTATACTAACTCATGCATATATACACACAGTTGTTTCTGTGTCTGTCTTATATATGCCAATACTCTCCACAGCATATAATAAGAGTTCATGTTGATGCCTCTGCCTCAAGTCCAGAATAAGTCACACTTTAACCTATAATATTAATTTAATCATACATTTTGAGTAGATATAGATATGGACATACATATTTAAGAGTAATCACTGAAGGAACATAAATGTTCTAGTTTAATAAATAGGGGAAAATGTGAGAGAGAATAGAACATAGAAAACTTTATACCAGTTCAAATGAAGGAGAGAATAAGGAAAATTGAGAAAAATATTTTTAAATATCTGATTATACTTACTTTGTTTTAAATGACAATTACATGTAATACCTGAATACAACCATATCTACTAATGGAATTAAAAATTTAAATATTTCACCAATTCTGCCTTTCCTCCTAAAAACGAACATGTAAGAAGCTTAGACATTTGTGCAGGTGACTGTATTAATTCAAAGAGCAGGTGAAGCTGCAGAGGTTCAAAATATTTGTAAGTAGAAGAAATCGCTTGTCATTTCATGAAAATATTTTAACAGGCAACTAGACAAAGAATGTAAAATAAATGCCATAAATCAATCTCACATAGAACAATTTACCATATCAAACTATAAAGAAAAATATGTATCTTAAGTGAAATCCTTACTTTAAAATTTAACACTCATTTCCTTGAAACAAAATAACTTAGTAAATAAGAAATAGAGCTTGCTTAACTGCATAAAATTGGTCTAAACCAGACATACAGCTTTGAAGTCAGGACAAAGTCATGTGAAATGAGAGTTGGAGAAAGAAAGCTTATGTTAAATGATAACAGAATAAAAAAAAACTTTATTCATGGCAGATTTTTGTTTTTTTTAGAAAAAATGTTTTGAGAGAATGGATGAAATACCTCAGTAGGACTTAACAATTCTGTCAGATATGAGAAATACATGAAAATCATGGTGTTCCTATATATCACAATAACCCACTGGAAGAAATAGTTTGAAAAGCATTCCACTCACAAGCAAAACAAATCTATAAGATAAATAGAAAGTAATCTAAGAAAGAGTGTGCAAAATATGTAGGAAATTACAAAGTATTATTGACTATCAAAAAAGAGGACTTGGTGAAATAAAGTTCATGATGTGAAGCTGCCTCAGTATCTTAAAATATCAGTTATTCATGAATCTATCAATATAAAGAAACTCCAGTTATACTGATACCATAGGTTTTTTTGTTGTTGTTGTTGTTGTTTTTGTTGTTTTTTTTTGTTGTTGTTGTTTTTGTTTTTTTGGGTTTTTTTTTGGTGCATGGACACCGAAAAGCTGACTCGAGTTGCCAGTGTGGATCATCTGCTTAAGAACCCTACAAAGTGTCTATGAGGATGTAGGTTTGATCTCTGGCCTCATTCAGTGGTTTAAGGATCTGGCATTGCAGTGGCATAGGTCTCAGATGCAGCTCCAATTGGCCCCCTTGCCTAGGAACTTCTTTATGTCATGGATATGGCCATAAAGAGAGAAAAAGAAAAATAAAAAACTAACTCTTAAGTTGATATAGTGTATGCTGTTATGTAAGAAGATCCAAGACACTTGTACAAAAGTAAAACAAATAGCCACATATAATATTTCTTGCATAATTCTAGCAATTAAATGTGGTATATTGATTTCTTACATCTGCCCCATCAAATACCTTCTTGACCACGTCTACATTTTCTTACATTTGTGAACTATAGTAACTTAAACTCCCTTGACTTTTCCAGTTGAATTTAATGAATGAAAGTATCAGCAAGAGAGGAGAGGTAAGAAAAAGTGTTGTAGGGATATTTATTTCTCACCTCTTTCTTGACAGATTCTTAAAGATTGGCTGTATCTCTATCAAAATGCAACCTGCTCCTACTACTATAATTATTCTTCTTGGAGCCAAAGGAAGCCTAGCATGCAAATGACTGCATGGGGGAAGCCCCCACTGGCAGTGTCTGCCCTCTGCTAATGTATGTTTAATTTCTGTATGGGTGAGAAATAAACATTTGTGTTACCCCACTGAGATTGGGGATTATATGTTTTAGCAGTTAATCTATGAACGTTCAGTTCTTCTTTACCAAACTTTCAGAGCAGTCAACACTGTTGATCACTCATTCTTAAAACAGTTTTAAACAGTTTTGTTTCTTGGATTCTGGTAGTAATTGCTGCTAGGAATCAGGGCTGCCTTTGCTTCTTCTCTTCTGTTTTTGAAATGCCATAATTCCCAAGGTTCTATGTAGTTTTGTTTTATTCCCTATTTGGTGATTTTATCCAGACCATGTTTTTAAAAATCTTCTCTATACTAAACACACAAACATTTATTTACAAACTCATCCTTTCTCTATCTTGTGATGTTCCATTTCCTGCACATGTATTTTTCTCTGGATATATATACTATGCATTTCAGACTTAGCATATCCAAGTTCAAAGTTTTGATTCCCACACCATCTCCATGAATCTTTTTCATTGCCCAATCTTTTCAAAGTATATGGACTAACAGTCAATAAGTTGCTCATACTAAAATTTCATAATCATTTTTGACTCTTCTCCCAAATACTGTATCTAGTACATAAGTAAATTCCTTATATTTCATTTCTGAATTATTTAGTAAATATTCTCAACCATAATCAGTAAAATTCTAATCCAACCCAGTTTAATCTCTTGTTTGAACTAGTCTTAAACTATCAGGTAGCCTCTGAGTCCTTCTTTTGGAACTCCTCTCATCAGCCAACTATTTCTTTTTAAAATGACTGTCATTCTTCTACTCAGAATCTCTGCATGATGCCTCAGCCGTATTTAGAACAACATCCATTGTATATATTAAGGGTCCCATAAGGACCTGTTGACCTGGGTAACTCTGTGACCTCATGTCTGATTTTTTTACTTTCTTGTCCAAATGGCCTGGATGTCTCTCCCTCTGTAAAAATGTGTTTTATCATATTTTCCCTAAAAATTGACACCAATTTCCCCTCAGGTTAGATAGCTCATGCTTTCATACTCATATGGCTATATTTACCTCAATTGTCTGCTCAAATATCATCTTCTTAACAGGCTTTCCTTGATAACCCTATCCAAAAAATTATCCCTACTTTGTTAAACTTGTAACCTTATATTGTTAAGCATTTTTAAAATAACTATCAGAAATCATATTATCGGTTTAGATTTTTGTTTGACTTTTTTGTCTTTCATTTGGATAACAGTTCTATAAGGTCAGGTGCTTTTTCTGTTTTATTCTTTATTCAGTACTGGATCCCTAACTTGGAATAATGCCTGAGGATATAAGGCACTAAAAATAAAATGAAACAAAAACTCAAACTTCTCTTTCACAGAATAATGAAGAAAAAGTGTCTTCAGTTTAATATGTGACACAGAATAGTACCTTGGGCTAATCTTAATTGAAGAGCAACAACAAGTGTCTTGATCTTAATTAAATAATGGAATTCCCTTCTGCATTCATTCTGCTTTACTTGGAAGTGCTATATTTTTTAAGTTTCTCTAAGTTGAAACTTTTACACATTTAGAAACCATCTTGGTTCATGAAGAGATTCAGGTTATTTGTGGTGACAGCCAGCCTCTCTAATTCCATTCCCTCTATTACCAGGCCATGAGTTGAGCATACATTGTCTTTCACCAGAATCAATATCTTATCTATTCAGCTCCCTGAAATGAGCTTTCATTATCCAGGTAGTTTAGATAGATGACTTGCAACTTTTATTACCTTTAGTATTGCCTGCTAGGATATATAGGGAGCCTTGTATAACAAGTATAAACATACATCAGACCGGGTCACCTTGAGATTAAAAAATCGATGGGGAAGAAAATAACAGTTGAGTACTTCTGAGTTTGGCACTCATTATCAAAGCAACATAGTATATAACTGGTGACAAAAACTAGCACATGGTAAACTTTCTTAAGCACAGTCCTGAGGTGTCAAGCTGTGATCTACAATGTGAGAATTCTTATGGGGTTTGGTTCATATAACGAGACCTTTATAAAAGTACTATAAAGTACTTTGCATCCTTGAAGTTTCTTAGGAGTCTTAATGTTAAGTTCTATTCTTGGTGGACACAATTAGAGACATGAATGCTTAAAATTATGAATTAAATTTAGAAAAACCTCACTAAAATAAATTCTTAGTATAAACTCATATGAATAATTACACAGACAAGGCAAATCTAGAGAGATAAATATAGATTAGTGTTTGGTTAGGTCTGAAGATAAGGAAAATAATTCAGTGTAAATCGTTAAATTTACCCCAAAAATCTTTGTGAGCCACATGGGAAGTCGATCCCAAAAATCTTTGAATTGCACACTTAAAGTGGATAAACTTAATTCTGTGTAAATTATACTTCAACTGTTTGAAAATGATTTGTTAAAGGATCATATGTAAAATAAAAGAAATAATATACTTTTATCAAGTTTATAAAGTATTCTTCAAAAAATGCAGCCCTCGGACTGTTATGCTTAGAATCTGATTAGTTCCTGACCTGTGGAGGGAACTCTGTTACAGAGGAAGGACCAAAGAAATGTGCCAGCATCCTCCATTCAGTTCACTTCTATAGCCCTTTCAAAACATAGATAAGCTATAATAGGTGATAGCGCTTTACTATAAACCTAAGTAGTGGTACCATATTTGAAAATGTTTTGCAGGATGTGAAGAAAAGAACATGAATTCTGGTACTTGGATGTCACTATTGACAAATTTTTTTTAATTTTTATTTTATATTGGAGTATAGTTGTACAATATTTTCATTTTGAATGTACAGCAAAGTGATTCAGTTATACATAAAAACCTTTTTTAAGGTTCTTTTCCATATGAGTTATTACAAAATATTGAGTAGTGTTTCCTATGTTATACATTAGGTGCTTATTGATTAACTATTTAATATGTAGTAGTGTCTATATGTTAATCCCATACCTAATTTATGTCCCCCCCATCTTTCCCTTTTGGTAACCTTAAGTTTGTTTTTGTGAAGTCTATGGGTCTGTTTCTGTTTTATAAATTAGTTCATTTGTATCACTTTTTTAGATTCCACATATAAGTGATATCATATGATATTTGTCTTTCTCTGACTGATGTAGTATGATAATCTTTAGGTCCATCCATGTTGCTGCAAATGACATTATTTCATTTTTTATGGATGAATATTCCATCATATATATGTACCACATCTTTATCCATTGCTCTTTTGATGGACATTTAGGTTGCTTCCATGTCTTGGTTATTGTAAATAGTGCTTCACTAAACAATGGGGTGTGCATATATATTTTCAAATTATGGTTTTCTCCAGTTATATGCCCATGTGTAGGATTGCTGGATCATATTGTAGCTCCATTTTTATTTTTTTTAAGGAACCTCTTTACTATTCTACATAGTGGTTATACCAATTTACATTCCCACCAACAGTGTAGGAAGTTTCCCTTTTCTCCACACCCTCTCCAGCATTTACTGTTTGTAGACTTTTTGATGACCTTCTGAATTTCGTAAGGCGATACCTCATTGTAGTTCTGATTTGCATTTCTCTAATAATTAGCAGTATTGAGCATCGTTTCTTGTGTTTTTTAGCCATTCGTGTATGTTCTTTGAAGAAATGTCTCTTTAGGTCTTCTGCCCATTTTGTGTTTGGGTTTTTTGATTTTTTGATATAGAACTGCAAGAGATTCTTGTATATTTTGGAGATTAATCCCTTGTTGGTTGCATCATTTGTAAATATTTTCTCCCATTCTATGGGTTGTCTTCTCATTTAGTTTATGGTTTCCTTTGTTGTATAAAAAAATTTAAATTAAGTCCCATTGTTTTTATTTTCATTGCTCTAGGAGGTGGATCTGAAAAGATATTGCAGATGTCTATGTCAGAGTGTTCTGCCTATGTTTTCCTCAAAGAATTTTATGTGGTATTTGGTATTATGTTTAGACCTTTAATCCATTTTGAGGTTATTTTTCTGTATAATTTTAGAGACTCTTCTAATTTTATTCTTTTACATGTAGCTGTCCAGTTTTCCCAGCACTACCTATTTAAGAGATTGTCTTTTCTCCATTGTACACTCTTGCTTCATTTATTGTAGATTAATTGACCATACATGTGTGGATTTACCTCTTGGCTTTCTCTGTACCATATATCTATATTTCTGTTTTATGTTCCACTACCACACTGTTTTTATGATTGTAGCTTTGTAGTATAGCTTGAAACCAAGGATCCTGATACCTCCACCAGTTTTTCTTTCTCAGGATTTCTTTGGCTGTTTGGGGTTTTTAGTGTTTCCATACAAACTTCAAATTGTTTTGTTATAGTTCTGTGAAGGACATCATTAGTAATTGGATAGGAATTTTATTGAATCTGTAAATTTCTTTCAGTAGTATAGTCATGATAAAAATACTGCTTCTTCCAATCCAAGAGCATGGGATATCTTTGCATATGTTTGTGTCATCATTGATTTCATTCATCAGCATCTTTTTTTCGTGGTACAGGTCTTTTTTGCCTCCTTATATAGGTTGTTTCTAGGTGTTTTATTCTTTTTGATGTGATGATAAATGGGATTGTTTCCATAATTCTCTTTCTGATCTTTTGTTGTTAGTGTATAGAAGTACATAATATTTCTGCATATTAGTTCTGTATCCTGCAACTTTACTGAATTCATTGATTAACTCTAGTAGCTTTCTGGAGCATCTTTAGGATTTTCTGTGTAAAGTATCATGTCATCTGCAAGCAGTCAGACTTTTACTTCTTTTCCAATTTGGATTTTTAAAAATTTCTTTTAATTCTCTGATGCCATAGCTAGGACTTCCAAGACTATGTTGAATAAAAGTGGTGAGACTTGACATCCTTGTCTTGTTCCTGATCTTAGAGGAAATGCTTTCATCTTTTCACCATTGCATATGATGATAACTATGGAGTTGACATATGTGGCTTTTATTGAGGTAGGTTCCTTTATGTCCACTTTTTGTGGGTTTTTATCCCACAAAAAGTGGATATAAATGGTTTTGAATTTTTTCAAGTTTTTTTTCTGCACCTATTGAGATGATATTTTTTCTATTCTTCAGTTTGTTAATGTGACATGTCACATTGAGTGATTTGCAGATACTGAATCCTGGCATCATTGGCATAAACCCCACTTGATCATGGTGTCTGATACTTTTGATGTATTGTGGATTTGGTTTGTTAGTATCTCCTTGAGGATTTTTGCATCTGTGTTCATCAGTGGTAATTGGCCTGTAATTTTCTTTTCTGTTTTGGGTGATGGTGGCCTCATAGAGTGAGTTTCAGAGTGTTCCTTCCTCTGCAATTTTTTAGTAAAGAGTTTCAGTAGGTTAGGTGTTAACTCATATCTAAATGTTGGATAGAATTTACCTGTGAAGCCATGTGGTTCTAGAGTTTTGGTTTTTGGGAATTTTGTTCTAAATCATAGTTTTAATTTTAGTACTTGTGATTAGTATATTCATTTTTTCTATTTTTTCCTGGTTCAGTCTTGGTAGATTGTATCTTTGTAAGAATTTGTACATTTCTTCTAGGTTGTCCTTTTTATTGGCATTAAATTACATATAGTAGTCAATTATGATTCTTTGTTTTTGTTGTGTCAGTTGTAACTTCTTTTTCACCTCTAATTTTTTTAATTTGAGCCCCCCCCCCCCTTTTTGAGTCTGGATAACTTCTAATTGTGGCCTTTTCTGCCTGTAGAAGTTCTTCTAACAGTTATTGTAAAGCTGGTTTGGTGGTGCTGAATTCTCTTGCCTTTTGTTTGTAAAGCTTTTGATTTCTCTGTCCAATGTGAATGAGAACCTCACAGGGTATAGTATTCTTGATTGTAGGTTTTTCCCTTTCATCAATTTAAATATACTGTACCACTTTGTTATGGCCTGCAGGGTTTCTGCTGAAAAGTCAGCTTACAGGATTCACTGATAAACCTTAGAGGATTCCCTTGTAAGTTATTTGGTGCTTTTACCTTGTTGCTTTTAATATTTTTTATTTGTCTTTAATTTTTGTCATTCTTTGTTTTGGGTTCCTCATTGAGTTTATCCTTTATGGGACTCTATGTGCTTCCTGGATTTGAGTGTTTGCTTTACCATGTTAAGGAAGTTTTTATCTATTATCTATTCAAATATTCTATCAGGCCCTTTCTCTCTCTTCTCCTTCTGGATCACCTATAATGTGAATATTGGTGGATTTATTGTTCTAGAGGTCTGTGAGACTGCTCTAATTTATTTTCATTTTTTCCCTTTATTTTGTTCCACAGCAGTTATTTTCACCAGTTGGTTTTCCAGATCATTTACTCGTTCTCCTGCCTTGTTTATCTGTTATTGATTACTTCAGGTATATTTTTCCACTTCAATTGTTTGTTCATTTCTATTTGTTCTTTTAATCTTCTAGCTTTTGGTTAAACATTTATTATATCCTCTTGTTCTAGACCTCCATTCTTTTTCAAGATCTTGGATCAACTTTACTGTTGTTACTCTGAATTCTACTTCAGATAGATTGTCTATCTCCTCTTCATTTAGTTGTTTTTCTGATGTTTTACTCTTTCATCTAAAATTAATTTCTTTGCCATCTCATTTTGTCTTTTGGTGTTTGGGGTCTCTGGTCTTTAGGTTGCAGGACTTTATTTCCTTTTGCTTCTCCTGTCTGGCCCTTAGTGGACAAGGTTAGTTCAGGAGCTTGTGCAGGCTTCCTGGTGGGAGACACTGGTGTGTGCCCACTGGTGGGTGGAACTGGGCCTTTCCCTCTGATCGGCAGGGCTGTGTCAAGAGGTGTGTTTAGAGGCAACTGGGTTCAGAAAGACTTTAGGTGCCTATCCGCTGATGGGTACACTATATTACCCTGGTGGTTGTTTTGGCTTGAGGCATCGTAGCACTGGAGCCTGTAGGCCTTTAGGATGTGGCCAGGAGTAGGTGCCAAAGTGAGGACCTGGGAGAGCTCATGCCAATAGATATTCCTTGGGTCCTTTGCCCACCAGTGTCCTTGTCCCCACAGTGAGCACCATATCTCCAGAAGATCCTCCAAGGTAGGTCTGGCCCAGGCTCCTCTGGGGTTACTGCTTTGCCCTGAGTCTAAGAGCAAGTGAAAAACTCTTGTGCACTCTCCATAGGTGGTGTCTCTGTTTCCCTAAGTCCTGTGGAGCATCTGAACTCAAAGCCCTAATGGTCTTCAAAGACAAATGCTCTGGGGCCTCCTCCTTCTGATGCCATACCCTCAGGATTGGGAATTTGGCATGGAGTTCAGAATTCCCTCTCCTATGGGAAAGCCTATGCAATGTAATTATTTTCATTTTGTTGACTGCCCAGCCAACTGGTATGGGATTCAATTATATCATGCAGGCACCCTTTTTACCATCTAATCATGGCTGCTTCTTTGTCTTTGGATGCAGAATGTCTTTTCTGGTATATTCTAGTCTTTTTTTTTTTTTTGTCTTTTTGCTGTTTCTTGGGCCGCTCCCACAGCACATGGAGATTCCCAGGCTAGGGGTACAATCAGAGCTGTAGCTGCCGGCCTACGCCAGAGCCACAGCAATGCGGGATCTGAGCTGCATCTGCAACCTACACCACAGCTCACGGCAATGCCGGATCCTTAACTCACTGAGCAAGGCCAGGGATCGAACCCACAACTTCATGGTTCCTAGTTGGATTCGTTAACCACAGAGCCATGAGAGGAACTCCTAGTCCTTTTAGTTAATGGTTGTTTAGGAGTTAGTTGTGATTTTTGGTATTTTCCTGAAAGAAGGTGAATTCAACTCCTACTCTGCCATCTTGTCTTAAAGATGTATTTTCTTCAATAGAATATCAAAACAATAAATTTTATTGAAGGAATGGGGTCAGTATTCATGGTTTTGTACTAAGACTATGATAACTGCCTGGCTCCTTTTATATGATACCCTCTGAGGCCTTGGATATCTTATTTTATGGGGCATCACAGTGGTTCACCACATCGATTTCTTAGGCTAATTGTACTTGTTGTTGAACAAGTTTTCTAGATACCCTAGTAAGTTACATGCATCCCAGAAGTGGTAAATAAACTCATAGAGAAAATTACAGCCCTGACACATTTACAGCCCTAAAATAAATGAAATGTTATTATTCTGCACACATCCTGCCACTAAGTAAGAGTAAGAGTAACAGGACTCAGTAGGTCTTTCACACTTGGAACTACTCTTCTAGTGTAGTGCAAACTGACCTACTGCTTAGGATATATGACTCTTAAATTCATGAATGTCGGAAGTATCAAGGTTATATGAAGTTGTTAAATATATATCTCAAGATCATGGCATCTGCACCAAAGGACTCTATGCTCTAAAGAACATATCCTTGTTTGCTACGGAACCTAGTATAAGTTGAATGCCTACATGCAGAATATCTGTTGACTGCAACTAAACCAGATCACCAACCAAGGAGATAAAACATGTGCAGCATAATTTAGTGTGTATTTGAAATGGTGTGTTTATCTTTGAATCTTAGCAGATTCAGAAGCAACAGTAACCTACAAGAAGAGTAAATTGTTTCATTTACTTCCTAAAAGCAGTGCTTCTTCCTTAGCTCCTACCTATGGCTTCATGGAGGTTGCCTTAGTGAGGAAACTATCTTGATGTGTTGCTACAAACCAAATTGAACTTCCAGCATACCACAAACTTAAAGATGGCTCTCGTCTCAATGTTAGAAGGAAATTCTTTCAATGTGAATAGATATGAGCAACATATAGTTAGATATGATCTGCTTTTATATACACAGTCACTTGAGCAGTCATAAATGTCTGGGCTGGTTGGTCAGGGGCCTGCAAAGAGCAAGATTGGGATGCAGTGAAGAAACAATAAGAACTTTGCAGAAGAGACACATGGATGGATCTTGGGTGTGGGTAAATAGCATGAGAATCTGTCTTGCATTATTAACTACCTATGAGAATTGAACCTAGCAGGGGCCCTTAACAACAGGAGAGATAAGAGGATTCTTCTTAAAAAATATTAGCCAGAATTTGTTCTGAGTCTCTCCATTTCTTGAGCATGAGCCTATGAAGAGAATAGTCCTACAGCAGGGTTTTTCTTCCTCTGCGTCAGATCTAGCTACTGCCACTGCTGAAGGATCAACCTTCCAATAACTTGGAGGAACATGGAACATTTAGTGAAGCAAAGTCAGCTAATAGGCCAGTCAACCACTTGGTCCTAGATTGATTACATCTGTTTTTCCAAACTGTTTGGGGACAGTAATCCATCCTTATTAGAAATGGTTTCTATTCTATGTTTGTACTTATTTTCCTTCCCCAGTGTCAGTACTACTGCAATCTGGATTTATATGGTATCACATTTTCACTATGGCATGCCATGTAACTTTTTTTAAATCAAACTACCCATTTCATAATGGCAAATACATGAGTATCCTTGGTGTTTAAACTGGGCACAGACATCCAATACCTTCATTTGTATGTATTAATACATGTTTTTAATGTTAAAAAATATATTTCAGTATAAAAATATCAATATGGATGGAGGCATATATGTGTGCATATGAATGTGTATATTCATTTATTTTATTCATTTCACAAACATGTATTAACACCTTATATAATATTCTGTTTAGTCCTTAGGAGCAAAAGTGAATAAACATAGTCTGCATTTGAGGGATCTTCAGTCTCATAGAGAAATATGTATTCTAAAATGAAGATACAGCAGAACAGAATTTTGCATGAGAATTTAGTTGGTATTTGTGGTTATAGAGTAATGAGGAATGATATCAGCAGAAAGAAATCCAAGGAAAACTTGAGAGGAAAATGTAGTTGTGTTAGTATTGATTCTCCAAGTGGAAACTGTATTGAAGAAAAAAGAATAACATGCAGAAGCAAGAGGTGTTAGAAACCATGGTAAGTTTGAAGAATGATATGATTGGTTGTTGCTAGAACTAAAATAGGATTCGTAGAAGATAAAGCATGAAAGGTAATTTATAGTCAGATTTTTAACAGGCCAGGAAGGCAGTGTAACCAGGTTTGAATTTTATGCCATAGACTACATGGTGCCACAGAAAGCTTTTAAGCTGGAAGTAATAGAATCCAATCTATATTGTAGAAACATCAGTCTGCCAGCAGTGTTGATAATGCACTAAAGGGATATGAGATAAGTTTGGGTGGTCCTTTGAGAGGATATTGACACAAGACTTGAAGAAAATGTTGCTTTCAAGGGATTTAGAAGTTAGGTTTCATCAAAATTGGTACAGACAGCATTAGCAATAAAATACGCTCTGTCCTTATATACTATTTGTTTAGCTATTTTAATATTTCCTCCAAATGCTTATAGGTTCCTTGAAGTGAGACAGTACGTCTTATTCATCTTTTTATTCTGTATGTAATGTGAGAATTGTAAATTAAAGGAGCACCTATAACAAGTTGGATTAAAAATTTTACAAGGTGCTAAAGGGGTGCTTAGTCAAAACATGATACCATGAAACATATTTTCATTCTATTCAAGTAGGAAGTGTTGAGGAATAAGATAAATTTGAGAAAATTTTATGTTTCAGACGAGCTGAATTTATTAGACGTATTTTGTACTGAGAGAAAGACAGGGCACATCTCGAGGGGATATTATATGCCATGATAAGGAGTTTTCATATTATGCTAAGAGCAATAAACTATTAAAGAGGGAATGACATCACTCACCTGATATTTTAAAAAGCATTGTTCTGGAAGAAGTTTGGAGAATTTACTGGACCACAGTGGAGGGAGAGAAGAAGGGGATTAGTTGCAGTATTAGAATAATAACCTAGAGCAAGACATAATGAGAATCTTAAGTAGAGTCAGGGGAGGGGAGGGAAGAACTAATGTTTCCATATATACCACTCCTTTTTTTTCCTATTACGAATACATTACATTAGTATGGTAGATGTGTTGGCAGTAGTAAACAAGATATTAGTACATGATAATTGACTAAGGTCTGCACTTTGATTTATAGTTTCTTAATTTGTCCATAATATCCTTTTTCTCTTATAGGATCCTGCCTTGCAGACTGTGTTTATATTTACCTATCTTGTCCTCTTAGGCTCCTTTCAAGTTGGCTCTGAAGATCTGAGCTTTTGATCTATATAATTTTCTCCTACTTGAAGGACCTCTTTTGTCATTTCATGCAGGTCAGGTATGCTAGTCACTAATTTGTTCCCCACTACCTCTCTCTCTAATTTGAGAAAGTCCTTATCACCTTCATTTTTAAAGGGTAATTTCACTAGACATAGAATTCTAAGTTAATTATTATTTATACTACTTGAAACATTTTACCTCACTTTCTTCTTGGTTATGTGGATTCTGATGAGAAGCCTCTTGTAACTCTTCCTCTTTCTTCTGTATGTAAGATGTTTTGCTTGTTGCCTCCTCTGACTTCTTTCAGGATTTTCTGTTTGTCTTTGGTTTTCTGCGGTTTGAATATGATATACCTGAATGTAGACTTTTTTTTTTTTTTAAAAGATCCTATTTGGTTTTCTTATTCTCTGTGGTTTACTATCTCTTAGTACTTTTGGAAAGCCTTGGTCATTCTTGCCTCTTATGTTTTTTTCTACTTAATTCTTCTATTCAAATTTCATTTAATGTATACCTTTTTAAATTGTCCCATATTTCTTGGATATTCTGTTCTGGGTGTGTATACATATGCACTGAATTTTTTTTTCTCTTTACATTTCAGTTTGAGACATTTCTGTTGACCCATCCTCGAGTTCATAGATTTTTTGCTTAGCCATGCCCAGTCTGCTCAGGAACTGAGTGTTACTTATTTCTAGTATTTTATTTTGATTCCCTATCTTAGAGTTTCTATCTGTGTATGTTGTTTAGTTTTTCCCATTGTAGTTCATAACATAAAAATCACAACTATTCTAAATTCCCAACATATGTATTATATCTGAGTCTGATTTTTAATGCTCAATTTGCATCTTGAGACTGTATTTTTACTTGACTTTTAGCATGCCTTTTCACTTTTAATTTGAAATCCAGATAGGTAGTATTGGGTAATGTTAATCTGATTAAAAGTTGTCTATGTTGAGTGTGTGCTCTTGATGTAGATACCAGAGACTTCAATCAAATTCATCTAGTGTTTTTGTTTTTGTCTCCTCTCAATTTTGGGCCTCCCTAAGTAAATGTGGCGTAAGGGAAGCATTCTATTAATATGTTATGATTAAATCTCAGCCTTGTAGTGAACAAGTGGCTTGTGGCTGTGACCTTCACATGTATTACCCAATAACATAGCCTCCCTCTAGCACACACTTAAGGTGAGATAAGAAGACCAGAAGGAGCTGGAGTGAGATGAATGTCCTTTCAAGTTGGATCAGGCTCTGATGATCTTTCCTGGAGAGCAGGCCTTTGTTCTGAGATGTACTTCACAATGCTCACTCTTCTCCTCCCACCGCCAGAGACCCTGGGTATCTTTGCTTGAAGTTTTACCTTTAGCACCTAGTGAGGATCTGGGAGGTAAAAACCCATGAAAATTTACTTAAGTTTACCCCAAAAGAACATGACCCCCAGGAGTTTCTTATTCTCATACTACTACGCAGTCAGCCTCCCACCATTCATCAGAATTACCATTGAAGTATTTTTACTGGATTATGGCTGCTGTGGCTTCTTTTCCAAGTAAGTAAATCTCAACTTCGACTCTCTTGCTTGGTCTGCCTTTCCAGATGTGAGGGTGACAATTTGCCCTTTAGCCTTAGTTCTCTAATATATCTAAGTAAAAGTTACTGATGGGTAGTTCTCGGAGCATTTTCTTGCTCTAAGAATGGGAATGACCACTTCTAAAGTGCTACCGAATTGAGGTGAAACTGCAAGTTACAGATGCTGTTTTATTACTTATTCTTTTTCATATTCTCTGAGCATTTTGTATCTGTGTCTGTTATTTAAAATATTCTAAGCCACTATTTCTTGAAACATTTATTTCACCATATTCTTTCCTTCATTTCTGGAATTTCAGGTATGACATATTATTAGACCATCTGATACTATACCACAAAGCTTATATACTCTGTTCTTTTTAATTAACTCTTTTGTCTCTTTATGTTTCAATTTGGGTAGTTTCTATTAACCGATATGAAATTAGCTGAATCTACCCTCTCAGCTCACCCTTGTGGTGAGCCATTCAAAGGCATTATTCATCTGTTACTTTGCTTTTCTCTTCTAGCATTTATTTTTCGTGACTTTTGTATTGCTGCTAAAATTAATCATCTAATCGTGCATGTTTTCTGCGTTTTCAATTACAGCCTTTTGTGTACTGATTGTAGTTATTTCCAGTCCCCTGTGAGTTGTATCCAACCTCTCTGTCATAGCTGATCCTGATTTTTGTTAATTTTTTCTTGGAGAGTATTTATTTTTCTCCTTTTTATATACCTCACACTTTTTTTTTTTTTTAGAGCCATACCTGTGGCATATGGAAGTTACCAGTCTCTTTTGTTAAAAGTCATACCTCTTATGTAAAACAATGGAGAAGGTAGTAAAGTGTTTATGCTTCAAAATGGATTCATCTTTTCTTCTGCTACTCCTTTAATGTAAGAAACTTAATCTTGTGAGAAGTTGGGTTGGGCTTAAGTTTGTTGCTATTAGGGTTACTCTAAGTATAACCATACATGTTTTCTTTTCTGGTACCCCTTCTACAATGGGCTTTCCCAAGTGTCCTTGGGGTGATGGTATTTTTGTGGCCCTTTCTTCCACAGATTAGGCTCTAGTTCTGTAAGTAGAGATAAGAAAAAAGTTTCAGGTGAAGTTTCCTGTTCTTCCTTTACAGACTGCTATTCTCCTCCCTAAATATCCATGCCGAGGGGAGAGATGTCCACAGGGCTCTCTCCAATCTTACCCATCTATGTCGTCTTTGTCATCATCGTTTTCCTTTTCCTCTCTCTCCCCCTCCATTTCCTCTTCCTCATTTTCTTTCTTTTTTTTTTCTTCTGTGGTTGTGTAGTGGGAATAGTGGAAAAGAGCCTTCAAGAGGGTTTAAAGTCTCCTTATGTCTCTTACCCCAAAACTGGCTTCATATCTTGATGGGTGTTGAGCCAAAATACGCAACCAAGCCAAGACAAGGAGAAGGAAGGATTTATTATTATTTGCAGCAAGTAAGGAGAACCCTGGTGATTTTTCCCAAAGCAGTGTCTCCCCAAACAGCAAAATTGGGCAGGTCTTAAGCTAAGCATGCATGTGTGTTTATGAAGGGCTTGGGTAGTCAACAGGAATTCAAGCATATTTGATTGAAATTGTGAGGGTCGGAAAGAGTCAACATCATCATGCCTCAGTTTCCAAGGATCTGATGGTTGAGTGCTTCATGCTAATCTTTACCATTGAAACAGTACTGGGAGTCTTTGCAATGGATATATTGTCTCTGTTAACTGTTACTTCTCTTGCCTAATAAGAGTTGGCTGTGCAGTCTTTTATTCTCTGTTCAATTTTGAGCATTGTGGCTAGGATTAGATCACAAAATGGCCTGGGCTAAAAATGACTCTGTCAAGAAAGCCATGGTTCTTCATCTGAGGACCCCCTCTCCTATCTTCTTACACTCCCGTACTCCCTTGCCAGTCCACGCTCAGCTTTCACTAGCTCTTCTAGATGATTCAGTCTGTCTCAGGTCAGCAAGTGCCTCTCCTCTATCTTTCCCTGCAGGAGTCTATCCCTCTTACATTTCTAGGTAGGTGGTTGCCCTGTTATTGCAGCTGTCTGAGTTCAGAGGAGTCATGAACTCAGTTTGTCCAAATTTTTGGTGTTGTCATTAAACAAAGGAGTAAAATTCATTCCTGTTCTCTGCCTCCTATGCAGAATCCAAAAGTTGATTGATTTTTGATGACTAATTCATTGAGTTTGAGTTGTCCTTAAGAGCCTACTGATTATTCACTTTAATGGCATTTTTTTTACACTTAAAAAATCTCCAAATTTCTTTATGGAATTAAATATTTTTGTTGTTGTAAAGCTGAGCTAAAAACATTTTTAAAAAGCAGGAGCAGAGAAGAATGAAAAGGCAGGAGAAGAAGAGTTTTGTGTTCACATGAGATTTACAAATAGTTGGAAACTAGATGAGACTGAGAGATAGAGAAAGAATTACCTTTAATCAAAAGATTTCCTTTTTAGTTGTATTCTAAGTTCCATGATGAATGTTATGGCTGTTTCTCTATTACCAAAATCTAGTTTACAGGTTCACATATCACAGTTGGCCTTGTTTTCACTAGACACTGCTTAAATAACTCCCATGTTTGTGTTCTCTTCGACTTCCACCATAGATCATTTTCCTTTGTCTTTCAAGATGCTTTAGCTGCTAAAATTACTTTCTGTGTGAGTTAAAAGCCCAATTCATAACCTCCTTTACTTGCAGTACTGATTAAATCCAATGTACTATCTACCCTTTTCAATTATCAGAACTTTTTTTGCCCCATGGCACTTTGCTCTAGAAAATCTAATTTCTTTTGCTTCATCACAGGAAATGACTTTAATTCAAACTGATCCAATATCTTTCTTCTGTATTCATTTTAATGTATATTATGTTTGCATTACAGTTAGTTTTCCCACATGAATTTTAGTGAAAAAATATCTGGATAATTTATGGGACTCATAATTGAATATGGAATGCATTATGAATATGTTTTATTGGCTGATTTAGTAACCTAGGATTGGTCCTCAACTTTCATCAGTTCCCTTGAATATGTTAGCCCCTTGTTTTTATAGCTATCTGTATTTTGGGTTGACTCATCAATCTGAATATACAGTTACAATGGAATGCTTTTACCACAAAAACCAAAATCACCTGGTAGGGTGATTTGTTTAGAACTCAACTCAATGGGTTTTGAATTTTTTTTAATGTGTTCAGCAACTTTCTTTTGGAAGAAGAAAGTTGTCTCATCGTGAATGAACTGAAAATATTTTGCTCCCTCCGTTCCAGAAAATACATAGGTCTCGTGTTTTTAATTTCAAGGACTTCCTTGGTGTTAGCGAAGGAAGGTAAACTCTAATGTGAACAGCTCTACATTTCTATTTTATGTGAACAAAATAAGCTTCACTTAATTAAAGGAATAGAGTCATAACTCAGGACAAATTCTTAGAAGGAAAAAAAAAAGTTACTTTGAGTTAGGAATTAACTCTGATGTTTTCATTGTGAGTATTCATATATCAGCACCCATTGGGGGGGGAAAAGCCAAATTATCATATTACATGTTAGATTTGGAGTACATAATTAGAGAAAAAAATAGCATTTTATTTCTGATGGGTTAGATGGAGGGATGATTTTGATATTGATTTCATTTTTATAAGTTCCAAGTAGTCCTCCAGTATGGTTTATGGAAAAGGTAGCATGACAGGCCATGCCCAGTATGAAACTTACACATCTTGTACTCTATAGTCTAATTCAGATTAGTCTGATCATGTTATTTCATTACTTCATTCTAATTTCAGTGCCATAGATGTTACCTTATGTTAGAGCACCATGCATAATTTTTTTTTTGGGGGGGGATGGTTCTCATGTAAAGTGAACCTGTGTGTGTGTGTTTGTGTTTCTCCACTCTAACAGTGAAGTAGAGGAATTCAGAGCTATACATAGATTCTTAAAACTCACTGACAATATATTTCACTGGCAGTTTAAGTGATGGTAAGAGACCAGGGTATGAACTCGTCCAACATTTGCCACTATCTGATCGAAGTTTTGTGTGGTTTTGGTTGGTCTTGCTTTATCCTTAGGCTGTGGTCTGAATACTTCTATCCCCCCCCAAACTCATATAAAAATCCTAACTCTCAAAGATGATATGAGGATGTGGGACTTGTGGGAGATGCTAAGTCATGAGTGTGGAACATCATAAACGGGATTGGTGCCTTATAAAAGATACTCCAGAGGGGTCTCTAGTTCCTTGAGCCATTTGAAGATACAGTGATAAAGATAAGACCTGGAAGAGCGCCCTTACTCAGCCATGCTGGCACCCTGATCTCAGATTTCTGTTCATAAAAGCTCTAAGCAATTTGTTTCTGCTATTCTTAAGCTGGCTAGTATGTGGTATTTTGTTACGGCAGCCCAAAAGAAGTAAGACAACACATTTGTGAATACACAGACAGTCAACCTGACTACCTGCATATTCATTAGATGTGACAAGTAGACGATGCTATGGCACTGAGGGCATGCTGAACTCCATGTCTAATAAAAATAAATTCCGTCAATACTATCTCTATTGAAAAGCCTATGTAACAGATTCTCTGCCAGACCTCTCTTAGTTTATGGAGAAGGAATTTCTTTTGAATCTGAGGGTACATTATTTTCTGGTTTGGAATAAAAGGTTTAAGGGACAGAATCTAAGAGGTTTGAGAGTGAGTATAATCCTGTCCAGTTTCTACTATGGTACATAGATTTGGGTAACCTACTTCAAAGGAGAGACAGAAAACAAATAGTTATATTTAATTATGGTTTACAATTACATGGCTTTTCACATTGATTTTATATAATGTTTAAGTTCTGATAAACACTCTGTGAATCTCAGAGAAAATGACTCTTTGGCCATAAGTCAATTAATCACTGACTGACTGGGTAGGACCTTGACTAGAGGTAAGTCATGAACTTCCTCACTGGAGCTCTTCTGCTATGTTGTCCTATTTGTATTGCATGCAGGAGTGAATATAATCCCTTATGACTTGGTTAAAACAAACCAGACCTATTTCTAATGATCAGATAACAACCAGGTCCCCTCTGCTAGACCTAAAACATTTTTAGAATATTTGAATATCTAAAATCACTAAATTCACATACATTTACCTTCCAAGTGTGCCATTTCCTTGTGTGTATTCATTCATTCATTTTTGTAGTTGTACCACATAATTGCATGATTATAAAAGAGTAATCCAAAGAGACTTGCATGATATTAGTAGTGAGCCCATGACCCATTTTATCTTCAATTGACATAAAGAAAATATTTCTCTACTTCACCATATAAAATATTGAATAGTACAAATCTAATATGTGATATAGAACTTCTAAGTTTTGGTATTTTAATGAATTTTTTAACATAAGCAATCCAAGTTAGGGGGCTCTGCCTTTACTACTGAATAAATAGATTGAAATAATGAGTCATGTTGTTTTCTTCAATTATTTCAGAAATACTATATATGGAATTTGAGATAAAATGAATCTATCATTATTTTAGCTTACTTTTGTTTGTTTTGTGTGGTAAACACAACATTTGTAGCTTTCTCTACTCCCAGAAAAGATTTGGGGGTTAAGGAAAAAAAATTCTTAACCCCAGCACAGTTTTATCAGTGTTAACTGTGTTGTAATGGTGCCTTGGAATTGAAAGATACTGCTCCTTCAAATACTGAATCTTTTTCAATCTCTTTCTTTCCATGTAGTTCAAAGCACTGGTCCAGCTTACTGTGACAATGACCAAAAGTAGAAAAAGGAAAAGGAAAAATAAATACCATCAGTACCAAATCCTGTAGGTTTATAGAATAATCTCAAGAAAGGACAGTATAGAGAAAATTGGCTTTACTTCAGAGGAACCCTTAGTTAGAAGCACAATAATCCATTACTATTAGAAAACAGAGTCAGGCACAGGCTGTCTGTACAGTGGTACATAGGAAGAATTGGAACACCTTCCTGTTCTCAAATAACTTTAACATTAGGTTTATTAGCCCAGTTTATCTTTGGGAAAGGGCAATGAATTCCACCATTCAAATTCCAACAGTATCCTGGGAAAGCTAATGAATTCATCCCCTGCCCCAACCACCCCCCCACACCATGTGTCTGTGTGTGTAAAATTTGCTTTATTATAAAATATTTCAACGTATGGAAAATTGAATATTTTAATATTTATATATGATACTTGAACAAATATTAATATTTAGCAACTAATTATTTGATACATGTTATATATACCAGGCAATTTGTTAGCTACTGCACTTTCAGGATTTAAAGAGTGAGAGAACACAGCCTTTGCCTTCAAAGGTGGTTAATTCTTACAGTGGATTTTTTTTCCCTATCTTTTTAGGGCTGCATTGCAGCAGATGGAGGTTCCCAGGCTAGGGGTCTAATTGGAGCTACAGTTGCTGGCCTATACCATAGCTCATGGCAATGCTGGATCCTTAACCCACTGACTGAGGCCAGGGATCAAACCTGTGTCCTCGTGGATACTAGTTGGGTTCATTAACCACTGAATCAGGATGGGAACTCTAATTCTTAGAGTGGAGATGTGTGCTTTGAGGTATCAAATGCTGTGTGATAAATATGCACACAGTACAGTAGCCTAGGAAAATGAAAATGTTATAATGTGAGAAGAGAAAAAGACTTTAAGTCCAGATCTACTTACAAAATTGGAGTAGAGCAGGGTTTGGTAGAAGTTGCAAGAGAGGGGTGACCCAATGTGCATTTCAGCTTTGCCCTTAAAGATGTCAGTTGTTGTCTAGGTGCTAGGGGAAATGCAAGGAAGTATAAATGCTAGCAATTATAAATAAATGGGAAGGGGGAGGTTCTTGAGGTGAAGAAGGTGCCAGTTATGTATTATGTACAGTAGTCAAGTAAAACCTCTGAGAATATTACATGTGCGAGGGAACCTCACAGAATGGAAAGAGAGAGCTCTAAAAAATAGGTATCTGGGGTCGGGGTGGTGGTGGGGGGTGGAGAGGGTTGAATCTTCCAGGCAAAGAGAAAAGTGGTTTATCCATTTATTATGTATCTATGTGATATATATAATAGGACTTCTCTAAATGCATTCTAAGATTTGAAAATTATTGTACCAGATGGACGGAAGCCTATCTCTTAACCATATTCTGATCTAAGTGTCTAAGTGGTGTTAATTCCTATAAGTGGAAATGACAACTGGAAATTCCATTGAGAAAGAGATGGTACTGTTTTCTTTTCCTTTCTCTACCTTTGAACATGGTCATAGTACCCCAATCCAACACTTTTTTCCCTCCATCAAAACAGTGATCAAGAGATTCAATATGGAGTTCCCACTGTGGCACAGCAGGTTAAGGATCCAGTGTTGTCTCTTTGGCTATGTGGGTTTGATTCTCGGCCCAGTGTAGTGGGTCAAGGATGTGGTGTTGCTGCAGTTGTGGATTGGATTTGATTCCTGGCCCAGGAACTTTGATATGTCGCGAGTGTGGCCAAAAAAAAAGGGGGTGCGGTGGGGGGGAGAGATTGAGCATATGAAAGGCAGTATTTTTTTTTTTTAATTGCAAGGAACTGTTAAAATACAGATAACATTGATAACATTTCTTTTGGGGCAGATCTTTTTTTCTTAACCCAGGAGTCTTCTCTAAGAGGGGAGGAGATAGCTATAACTCTCTTGTTGACTATGGGGTGGGGGGAGCTAAAGGAATGAAATAGATAACAAAAGATTTGTTTTATCATACATTTCAAAAGAAGTGCTTCCTTGATTTCATTGAAATTACTGGATATTTAGATGTCTGCAGCTTGCCCAGAGAAAGATAAAATTAGCAAAACAGATGATTAGAAAAGTGTAATGCTGCTATTTTCTAGTAACACAGGGGATTGTAAGGGCAAATAAAAAAAAAAAAAAAACTTAATTCTCCCTGTTGAAAATAAGAGAAAAGGCTTATTCCCCTCATTTTTCTTAAAGCATTTGGTTGAGAAAACTTCTAAGTTCTTTTTATCTCATTGAAATGTATATAAATGCCTTAAGAAGTAAAATAGCCTCTTGGCAACTTTCAGACCCAGGATTCCCTTTCTCCAGGATTCAGGAGTGATCTCTGATATGTCTTCAAGGGAGACAGTAAACCTGTCTCCCACTTTCGTGGAAGGCTATGATCATGAGCACCTCCTCCAAGATGCAAAAAAGATAGGAGGTTTACTTTTCCTTTGATAAAGCCAGTTAGTAACTCAGATGACCACTCCAATTACCAAGTGAATTTAGACTGAACTGTGCATGACAGATGATGCAGTCCAGTTATCTTACCTGAGGTCCAGTTATTGTTTATCTTGAAGACATGTCTATAGTGGGTTGTATCTGTTTGTCTTACAAGAGGGAGGTTTCTATCTTGAAGGTGTTTTTGCAGATCACCTGTGATGCACAACACAATCTGGTTTAATGTTTTATTCAGTAATGTTTTCTTTCTCTCCTACCTTTGAGAGAAGTTTTCTGGGTTAGATATTTTTTAATTGTACTTCCCCATTCCATGTGATGTATTTATTTAGCATGCTTCCTTTTGGTAGACTCTAATCTCTGTAAGGACAGGATTTTATCTATTTTATTCTGTATCTCCAGTATCTAAAATTCTGTCAAGCATGGTAAAGATACTAAATGATTATCATGAATAAATAAATATGGCAGTTAATCAATGGATCAAATTTTATCAGCTAATATTATCACCAGACATTCCTTGCATAAAATGTTATTCCAGCTTCTCATGGCTCCAAAGCCTAATTCTGTATCATTAGCTAGTGTATAAGGCATATAAAGATCCGGACTTCTTTAACTTGAATGTTCAGTAGTGGGACCTCCAAATACTCAGACATCTTCAGGACAGTAAAGATGTAGGTATAGGACAGAAATTCCCTTAGTCCCTTTACCTGCCCGTGCCCTTTTCATGATAAAAGAGGACAGGGCATTAAACCCTGATACCAGAAATTCTTGTGCTCTGGTATCAAAATTGCAATACATACATTCACCACAGTGTTTTTTGCAAGTCATAAAAGACTTTCTCTGGCTGTTTAAAAATCATTAGGGAGGAGTTCCTGTTGTGGCGCAGTGGTTAACGAATCCGACTAAGAACCATGAGGTTGCAGGTTTGATCCCTGGCCTTGCTCAGTGGGTTAAGGAGCCAGCATTTCCATGAGCTGTGGTGTAGGTCGCTATGGCTCTGGCATAGGCTGATGGCTACAGCTCTGGTTAGATTCGTAGCTTGGGAATCTCCATATGCCACAGGAGCGGCCCTAGAAAAGGCAAAAAGACCCCAAAAAAAAAGGAACCTCAAGTAAGTGTCTTCTCTTTGAATAATAAAATATTGTTTCCTTGTGCAAGAAGATATTCCAGGACTTTCACAGAGCCATGATCAGGAGCACTGGAGACCTGAAATATTGTAGCAATCTTAGGTTGTCTGAAGGAGAAGGGATTTTTTAACAGATGCTATCCACAGGTCTCTGCATCCAGTGATGTTGATATCATAGAGAAGAAAGTTGCAGAATTTAAACTAGACATTATATATATATATTTTTAGAGAATATTATAGTGAGCAATACAGCACTGGCAAGATAATATATATGAATCCTTAATATTTTACCCTGCAGAATGATTTTTGCATATTTTATACCAAGGGAAACGATAATTAGATGCTCTAAAAATAAGCTCTCAACAGATTTCCCCATAAGCACCCTTTCTCTAAGAAGTATTTATTATTGTTTCTCTGGTGCAGATTAAGAAAGTGGGGAAGAAAAGAAGGAAAATGTGATTATTTTAACATTGATGATAGCTTTAGTTTCAGGATATCCTTCTGAGAATGAAAATATGTAAAGCCTTCAGTGAGCCTTCAGGCAATTCAGCAGCTCTTTTCTCCTGCTGCTTCAAAAACAATTTATACCACAAACACTATTGGACTTCCTGACATCCCCCTTCCAGGAATACACATTCAAATTTGATTGTACCTCTGAGGTGATGGATACCTCAGGCCTAAAGTCCATATTCCACATGGGCACAGGTTCTAAAGCCCCACTGAAGCCAGGTAATGTCATTTGCATAGTTATGTTTGCACAGCCAAAAGCATCTCTGGGTTCAAGAAGTAAAAGGAAGAATTGTAAGTGACTCCAACTATTAAAATGCACACTGCTATTTTTGTTCTCATGAAGTATGCCACCATGTTAAGCATATAATTCTTTGTTGCCATCAAATGGACATCTTTGTAAAAGTTAAAAGAATTATCAGCTTAAAGAAGGTTGCCTGTTGGAATTTTCTTATATGGTGAAATTATGCTCAGACTTCTCAAGTATTGGGAATTCCCTGGTGGCTCAGCAGGTTAAGGATCCAGCATTATCATTGCTGTGGTTTGGCTTCATTCCCTTGCCTGGAAACTTCTACATGCTCTGGGTGTGGCCAGAAAAATTAAAAAAAAAAGTCAGATCTTTGAGGATAGCACTTCTTACAGCTAGAGTATAATTTCATTTAGTATGGAATTTTTTCTTGTGTAATATTTACAAAAGACAGGTTTGCTAACAATCTGTAGACTTACTGGAAGGCTTTAGAAAAAAAGTCCATTTGCTGGGGGAAAAATCTGTTAGTACTGACTGCCAGCGAGAGACTAATTTTGCTGCTAATGTAAATAACTTTAATATCACAACTAAACAGACAGGTGCCCTTAGCATCACAATACACTATCTTTCATTTTATACTATTCATGTTGTTACTGACTGAAATAAGTCTCCCCCACAATAAAGCTCTAACCCCCAATAAGAATATACTTGAAGGTAAGGCCTATAAGGAGGCAGTTAAATTTACATGAGGTCAGAAGGGGCAAAGCCCTGATCCAGTAGGCCTGGTGGTTTTATAAGAAATACTGAGTGCATGTCCATGGAGCCAAGGCCCTGTGAAGATACAACAAGAAGGCAGCCTTCTGCAAGCCAGGAAGAGAGGTCTCATCAGAAACTAACCTTTGTGGCAGCTTGATCTTTGGACACTTAGTCTCAAGAATTGTGAAAAAATAAATTTATATTGTGTAAGCCACCGGGTCTGTGGTATTCTGTTATGACAGCCCACATGGACTACACTTGCCAATGCCAATTTCTTTTAAATATGGAAATCCAGGGATGGAAAAGATGGCCTCAACTGAAGCTATCCTGAAGCTATCCTTGTGCCTCCCTGTTCTTGAAGTAATAAATATGATGTTAAATGTGAGTTAGGGGAGTTTCTCTTGTGGCTCAGTGGATTAAAAACCTAACTAGTATCCATGGGGATGTGGGTTCGATCTCTGACCTCACTCAGTGGGTTAAAGGATTCGGTGTTACTGTGAGCTGTCATGTAGGTTGCAGATGCAGCTCGGATCTGGATCTAGCATTACTGTGGCTGTGGCGTAGGTCAGCAGCTGCAGATCCAATTTGACCCCTAGCCTGGGAACCTCTCTATGCCACAGGTGTTGCCCTAAAAAGTTTAAAAAAAAATTGATTTTGGGATGTATCAAAACCAGGCCCTAATTATAGGAGCAGACTGGATTAGGCTGAGTAAGTGATTGAATATTACTGGAAAGTTTTTCTTGTTTTTGAGCATAGAGCATCTGATTCAGTAATTGTCAGCTACAATAATGGACTGATTGCAGATAGGTTATTTTCATTTCAGTGTAAAATTATGTTTATGGATTAATGTGTCATTATGGGCTTTGACTTAATAAGTCTCTCACAGACAAACGAACTTAAGTTTTTCATACTCTGAAGTTTCTAGTTAGCCAGTTTTGACAGTGTAGGTCACAGAAATGGCCATTTTGATCATAATAAACCTCCTTGGGGCTTGGAGCTTAAAATACTTTATGTAGATTCCAAAGCAAATAATGCAGTGACTTGAGTCTTTCCTCATCTGATGCTTTCAGCTCACTTATTTTGTATTTCTCTCCTGTAAGTTTCCATTAATTTCTTAGTGTTTTGTGCCAGCCAGTTTACTTCCCCCAGATTTAGCAGCTATCCTGTCCAATCACCTACCTCTGTACTGAATTCACTCTTTGACTATTGTACACGACTCCTTTTTTCCCTGTGGTGGTTTCCTCTCAGTTGGTTCTACTGTTATAATCTCATGTTCCCAATATGTCACTTCCCTAATAGTCTCGCTGGAGCTCAACTTCTATGTAGTTCCTCTTCTATTAGCTTCTATTAGTTTCTTCTCTTGAGTTGGTCTTCTTTTGTGTTTAAATGTATTGATTATATCAACTTTTCACACTTTCGTACTTTATTTTCTACCCTCTCTAATGTATGTTCCAGTTATCAAAAAAGCCACGTGTTCTTTTAAGTAGTCTCAAGAATATCATTAGTTTGAAATTATAAGCATTTTTTGGTAATTGCCAATTTTGTGATTAAAAATGGTTCTGAAGAGTGGCTACCATTTATGGTTGATGTAAGTAAGAGTAAATATCACAGACGTAGACTCAGAGGCCAGTCTGGGGCAAAGGTAGCCCAAACGTAAGGCCTATAGGACCTCCAGAGGCCCAGGAGGTAGATCAAGCCATAGGGAATTCGATTCAGGTCTGATGCCTATTGGGAATTCCACTGCTTAATTGTGAACTCGCTGTAGATCAGGAACCCCTTTATTCCTTCCAGATCCTTCTGAGGGAGCATGGCCTTGCCAGCCCTCCATTTTAAACTTCCTGAAAGCCTCCGGAAACATGACAGAATATTTCTGCTGTCTTAAGTCATTTAGTTTGTGGTAATTTGTTGTGACATCCCTAGACGACTAGAGCTTAATGGGACAGTTAACAACTAGATGTTTGTTTAATCATATTATTCATAACTTAAGCAGTATGAGCATTAGAGGAAGTTTATCAGTTAAGGTATATGTGGGCTTCTGACTTATTATTCAGTATACCAGATTATAAATGAAGTGAGTTATGCCTTAAAGTCATAACGCATTTCAAAATAAAAGTAATAAATGCAGCATTTACCTTGAGAAAAGTATCATGATTGTTAATTATATTTGAAAACCTTAGTAGTACCTGCTGTTATGTTTCACATATCTTGCTCATCACTTTAGTTTCTTTTTCTCCTTAGATCTCTCTTCCTCCTCCTCCTTTTCCTTCCGTCAATTCCTTCCAAGTTGATACCTCCACTATATTAGTAAGTTATTGAAAATTTCTTTGAAAGTAATTGATATGTATTTAAAGTCTCTTTAATTTATAAAACTGAAAAAATATGAATTATAGTTCTGGACCAAGAGAAACTTGATTTCAGTCAGTACTTAGAATTCTGTATTATTCTTAAAAATACATGTAGTTGTGAGCAAATTTATAAGATGTGCATATAGAGTAGAAGATTTCCAATCTCCTTGGGGTTTTGAGCAGCCCATTGATAAAAATAATTATAGTTCTTGGAAATAAATTCACATGATTTACTTAGAAGATCTTAATAGCTTTAACTGTGTGTTTACATTAACATTTGAAAAAAAAATTGGTTATTTCAGTCCACCAGAACAAATGTCTTAATCTCTAAGTTACAGACATATTCACTGTTTAAATGAAAGAAAAATCATCAATTAATTACATACCATGCACTTTTTATTCCTATGAAAAATTCATAGGATGAAAGCTCCACTGCAAGTAATTAGAGCACATTATGTATAATCACTTGCCAAATTCCATGTTTTAAATCAGTCATTTTTTGTGTTCATATGTTTGAAGTAATTTCAAAAGTAAATAATCACAAAGCCCAACAAATAAGATAAAATGGTAAAGCAAATACATCAAATGGAGCAGAATCTCTTCTGTCATCAACCAGGCATCTTTACACTAGCTGGAGGTATTGGGAAGACAGCATTTCAACAACCACATAATAGCTGAGGATCCTAGAAAATATTATATATATTTTTAAAGCAGTCTATATTCATTGCCTTTTAAAAAACAGTGGGATCTCTTATTTCACTAGGTAGTTATTCCTCATTAATTGCATTGCATTTTGATTATCACCTCCCTTTTTTTTCTTAGAGAATTTGCATGAGTTATTAGATACATTTATTTTCTATATGCATTTTTAGATATATGACTTTGTAGTATTTCTTTAGATGTGAATAATGCCAAACGGTTATAGATTATAAACTGCAGTGTAGTCGGTATCTGTTTCATTCCAGTTTACCTGACATATTCTATACATAGTCAGAATTCAATAAACATTTATTTTTGACATGCATGCAATTAGAACATCAATTATAAGTCAACCAAAGAACACAGACACATGCTAAATCACTGTGAGAATAATTACCACTGAGAGTCGGAATATGAGCTTTGCATCTAAGCAGATTTGGACTGTAAAGAAGCACTCAGGTTGTCAAAAGCATACAGAGATAAGACAGGTCTTTTATAAGGATAAAGTTTTGAACTTTCCTCTGTAATAATCCTGTATAACTTTGGATACTGTGTATTCATCATTGTTTTGGCCTTAATTTTTCAATCTACCCTGTATTCATGATATTTATGTAATAACAGAAATGAAAAGAGAGAAAGCAGAGACTTTAGTTATTGAAACTATGCTGTTATTACTATGATCGGTATAGTGACCATAACATATATTTTATACAGCACAAGAAGACAAAAAAATTAGAGGATTAGAAGTTTTAATATAGTTGGTTTTTTTACGTGAGAGGAGCTCAAATAAAAGAGAAAATACAGTTTTTAGGTAGCTTAGCAATTGGGTTACAGATGCATTTTACAAAGCCGAAAGCCAGCTTCATTTGTAGGACAACATTAGTTAGAAATAATTGTATAATATTATATGCTATATGTAATAGGAATATAAGTATAATTCTATCAGTTATTTACTACAGAGATGATTTGCATAAAAGCACAAATAAAATTCAAAAATATAAAATAGTTATACAGCATAGTAAAGTGGAATTTATTCAAAATATGCAAGGCTGATTTAGTTTCAAAAAATCAATTAAGCGACCATATCAACAGAAAAAAAAAATGACAATCATATTAAAGTTATAGAGGAAAAGCATTTGACAAAATTCAACACGTGTTAATGATTCCAGCTCTCAGAATAGATAAAATTGCCTCATCTGATGAAAAGAAAGCTGCAAAAAACCTATAGCTTTTACCATGCTTAATTGTGAGATACTGCCTGATCTCGCCCTAAGAATGAAAATAGGCAAGGATGTCCCCTATCACTGCTCCTACTCAACATCATTCTAGAAGTCTTAGCTGGTACAGTAAGACAATAAAAAGAATTCAATGTGTAAAGATGGGGAAGGAAGAAATAAAACTGTGCAGATGTCATGTTTATCTATCTAGAAATGCCCCCAAAGGAACATATTATGGGTACAGTAAACAGACATGTAATTATATATGTGTAGACTTATTTGATGTCATAATCATTTTCAACGTGTATGACTTGGGGGAATTTATAATCTGTAGAGAGAATTTTTCAGTTTAAACATGCCATTCCTTCCTTGATGATTGAAAATTTCTGATAGGATTTGGGATTTCTCTTTTTATCTTCTATTCTCCACTTCTCATTCTATAAACATTATGGATAGAGATGTTTGTCTTTACGTTTTTGCCAAGCCAAAGGCTTTGTCCAACCCACAGATTTTATTAATCATTCATTGTGAAACTCCATCATTAGGTTAGCTCTTGCATTTTTTAAAACCCTTTTATTTGTAGGAATAATCCTGAACATGTTTCAATAGCCTATCATGTGCCCCAAAAAGTATGTGCATTATCTCTGATATGTGTAACAAGAGAGAAAAAGATAATTCCCCATTTTACAGGTTCTTTCAAATTTCCATTCATCAAAGGAATTCCGCACATGGTGTGTGAAGAACAGTGCTCTTTATACTTTGTTCCATCAGTAATTACTACATATGAGGAAAAATGATAACATTTCTCAAGTTCTAGTGATGGTGGAATACAACACAACACAATGCTTCCAAATAAATGAAAACTCTATCACTTAATAGGATTGAATAAGAGAAGACTCTCAAGCAAGGGGTTACACCTGGGAAGGGGAAAAGCACCAGCTGGAACTGTAGGAAGAGGCTTATGTATGCTGAGTAGGATTAGGTAGATGTGGAGGGCTTCTTAGGGTTTGGGTATTTTGAATGATTCCTCAGGCCCAGGGAAGAGCGGGCTGAGCTGTCCCGTAGCTGCTTGATATCAAGGCCTCTGGAAATTGGGTATGAGTGTCGTAACCCAGGATTGTTAAAGCTTGACTAGGTAAATAGTTGGGATATGCATTTAGCAAACTTCCTGTAAAGGGGAATTGAGAGTTTTTTAGATACCTCAAAACTGGAATAAGAGAGCACTTTTGAAATATTATAATTGGTATATGTAATGAAAATATATTCTAGTTTTGGAGATACGTGTGAAAAAGAAGGTCATGTAAAATCCTTTTTGTAATGATAATCATTTATGTTTCCCTTGTGATGATAATCACTTGTTTCCCTAATTATCGTTTTATAATCTCTTGACTGTTACTGAGTCTTATTTTCCCCATTTTCTCTTATTCTGTCTCATGGTCAGTTACCAGAAATCTCTGGCAAAAACAGAATTCTTCCTAATACACACATTGGATTGCTTCAGTTCTCTGCCTGCAACCATTTTTTCCATTGTTTGAGTCTAGGTCAAAAACCTGGCCAATAAATGTCTGAGAAGCTTTGATAAAATACAGATTTGTATGATTAAACATGTCTAGAGTGAGGTATGGGAATCTGTATTGTATAAAACTTCTAGGCAGGTATAAGAACACCTGCCCCAAAGGATAATGTGTAAATTATTCAACTTGACATTGAAGGCCTTGCATACTCCACACCTTACCCAACATTTCTAGACCATATCCTGTCAGTGATAGACATGCTTTCTAGGTGTTAGACTAGATTTTTTTCACCATTCCCGGAACATAATGCTTTTTTTCCTTTAAAATTTTTTTTTATTAAAGTACAGTTGATTGTGTGAATTTCTGCTATACAGCAGAGTGACTCAGTTACACATACACATATTCTTTACCCTCAGTGCTTTCTTAATGAATTTTTGTCCTTTCTGCCATGGAAATATTTTTTTTCTCTTGACTGAAAAGACATAGCTTCTTGGTCTGAGTTGAAATGATGAACAATATCTACATTGTGGCTCGTTGATAGAGACATTGATTTATTTCAGGTTATTAAGTGGCTTACAGGATTATTAGAAAACCTATATATAAACCTGCAGTAACTTTCTAGAAAATTTCTCAAAGCTACACCTCAAAAGTGGCTATCAAGGAGTTACTCCCTCATTAAAATTAAGGAAGTCCTCTTCTGTAATAGGAAGGTTTTATAAATCCTGTCTCTGCACTGCTGTTGTTGCAGTAACTAGGAAGCCACCACAGTCAGGAAATTGCCACATCAAAACTCTCCTTGTGCTGCTGTAAATTCCACAGGCTTGCCATGTTAGCTCAGATCATTAGCACAGTGGATTCCCTTGAGGCTGGTGCTCCCAACAGACAAAACGGTCAAGGTCCAGTATTGTCTCCTGTTTCCCCAGTTTTCAGGAGAATTAGTCCCACTCACTATGCCCCTTGAAGTTTATATATAAGGCCATATTCACACACATTAGTCTTCTGCAGTTACTTGTATATGCATCTGTTTGCGTTGCTAATTTCTGATTGCCTTTAGAACAGTAGTCCCTAGACATTTTGGTGTAAGGTCTCCTTCCCAGTCTTAAAATTACCAAGTACTTCAAGTAGGTTCTGTTTATGTAGCAATATCTGTCAGTATTTATCATATTAGAAATTAAAACTGAAAACTAAATTAAGGCGTGAGATTTCACAGCATATATTACCTTAGCCATCAAAGCAATGACATCAGATGTGGTATAGCCTCCAGAGACACTCATGAGAGAATGAGAATAAACACAGCATAAATATCTTAATAGTACGAAAACAGCTTTGACCACATTTGACCAAATGAAAATGTCTCCAAACTCTCAAGGGTCCCAAAATCATATGGAGAACCACGGCCTTAGGACAGGGAATAGTATTTTAGAGGAATTTGAACTCTCTAGGCACTGTCATAGACTCAGACTATAAAATGTTTATGTAAATAAGATTAATACTCATTAGTGTTTGGGGAGCCAAATTTGGGGACTAATCTGGAAGCTTTGAATTTAAGAGCTTATTTTCAGGAGAAAATAAACTATGTACGTGACTATATTTCTATCTCTTCATATGTAAGGTGGAACCATATGAAATTTTGAACACTGAACATTGTAAGTGTTGTCCAAAATAATAGGATATGCTTTAATTAAATGGAAAGGTGAACGTACAGTATAGATATACTTTCACTTACAGTATACTTTACCCAAATTGGATATATCATGGATCATATGTTGCTCTTAAATCTATTTCTACCATGATAAAAATCTATGTATCATGTTTATTTCTAGGTAGAGGTTTGTCTCATTTCCACACCAGTGTTATAAATGTATTTGTTTGTTTTGGAGTTTGCAAAGGTAACAAAAGCCTCTAGACAGAAATGGGAGAAGTTCTGCCAACACTCAGTTTTGGAAATCATGGACAGTGAATTCTAATCCCGATTTTTCCAGTGACTCACTTGTTAGCATTGAACATGTCATTTTACTTTGCTGTCTCAGTTCTGTCATCTGTGAAGTGGAGATAATATTGTTCAGTTGAGCACATTGTTATAGCCCATATCCTTGGGAAGACTTTAGAGAAGAAATTCTGCACATGGATTTGAATACATGCCAACAAAATTAGAGCAAGCTATCTACCTCAAAAGCATGTAAGAGAAAAAACAGTGGACATAATTTTTTAAATGCACTGTATGCATCTTAAAATTGGAACAAATATTCTAGGAAATCCATCTTCGCATTTGTAAAAACTTAAGAGATAATTGTTTTTTTCTCTCATAGAAAAAAGTCAGATATCAAAGTACAACTTGTTTCTTTTCCTTTTGAAAGGTTATGATCTTATTTCAAACATTTATGTTTGTTAATCAGTGTTGATTCTAGCCGATTGACTGGAAGAACTGTGTTTAAACAATGACAGGAAATGGAGAACAATGAATATTTTTTGCTTTTTTATTATTAGTCAATTTTTTCAACCTCATAAAATTTCCATATTGCTAGCTTAAAGAAAGTTCCTGAGTTTTCCAGAAGTAACAATGTCCATTTTTCTTGAAAGTAGTAACCAGGACAGAGAAAAACAAATGTTTAAAAAAATGAAACCATTTTTCACTTAAAAAAAAATTAGTTGATTTACAATTTTGTGCCAATTTCTGCTGTACAGCTAAGTGACCGAGTCATACACACACACTCTCTCTCTCTCGTTCTTATCTTACATCATGGTCTATCCCAGGAGATTGGATATAGTTTTCTATGCTTTTCAGTAGGACTCATTGCTTATCCTTTCTAAATATAGTAGGTTACATCTGCTAACCCCAAACTCACAGTCCATCCCACTCGCTCCTCCCACCCCCTTTGCAAGCAAGTCTGTTCTCAGTGTCTGTGAAACTGTTTCTGTTCTGTAGGTGGGTTCATTGATACCATATTTTGAATTCCATATATGTGATACCAACAGTAAGAGAACTTGTATAAGAGAACTTAAATTTATGGAACTTCCACTTTACTTTTGGTCATGCCTGACATTTATATCATTGGTAATATTAGTCTTATTTGCTGCTAATCTCAGGGTCCTGAATAGTATCTTCCAGGTATAAATTAGAGGAAATTATAGCAAAATGATTATGATCAGAGAATCTGGAATCAGAGATTTGGGTAGGAATTCATTTTTTTCCCATTTACAAGCTATATAGCTTTTTTTTTTCTAATTTTAGAAGTTACTTGTTGGGATAAATGTGTGATTGTAGTGAACATTAAACAATGTACTTGGTTATAAATGAATAGACATTTGCTTTAGAAAATTAAAAGAAAATTTATGTGAGAAACGTTCTCTGAATAGTATGAACTCATAAATACGAGAGTTACATTGTCTTGCAGATACATAAATTCATCTATATTTTAAAGAAATCTGGAGGGAAACGGGCAAATACCCAATAGTGGTATTTATTTCTGGTGTGTAGAACTATTGGAAATATTATTTGTTTAGGCAATTAAGCATTTTTTGAATGTTCTGTGCTTAGTGTATCTAACTCCAACAATGTTTTTCGGTTTATCTTTTTGGCAATTTTGTTACATTCTTGGGTTTGGTTTCATTTGTGCTTCCAAACTAAACTTGGTTCTGTTCACCAATGCACAGTAAAGCCGATCAGCTGACACTGGGTTGTGGTGAAGGGAAGTGCAGCGATTATTGTAAGGCTCCAGAATGGAGTCTGGGGCAGCTAATGCTCACAAACCCCAAATCTTCCATGGGTTTCAGGAAAGCATTTTTAAAGGCGAGATGAGGGAAGGGGAGTCTCGGTGTGTGATCAGTTCGTGCACAGTTCTCTGATTGGTTGATAGTGAGGTAATAGGGCAGAGTCACAAGGGTTATCATTATCAGACTTCAGGCTCCAGTAGGTCTTGTATGTGCTCTTGGTCATCAAGTAGTTTACTTCTTCCATTTGGTAGGAGTTGTAGCATCTAGAAAACAACTCAGGGATGTACATCAGACACTGTTATCTATGTCCTTCAAGGAGGGATTAAAGATTTTGTAACTACCATATGCTACCATATGGCCGATTAACTGTTGAAATTCTTACTAGTTCTTCTGGCCCAATTGTTTTTTTTTGTTTGTGGGTTTTTTGTTTGTTTGGTCGCTACATGGTCACATCCTTTCAATCATGAATTCTTGAGCCAAACTTTTGTGACTCAAGGGCGACCTGGGAGACTACAAGTTTTCTACAAGCTAGAGGCAGATGGAGGACTTGGGGTGGGGGTGGGGGGGTCTGTCCTAGGAAGGTCCCATAGGGTCCTTCTTGGTTACATTATCATTAAAACAAAAATAGTAATAATGTATTATGCTCTTATAGAAATAATGAAATATAAACACAAGTTGATGAAAAAATATGCCACGTTTCAAATCCATTGAGACCCCCTGTAGATAATACTACAAGCCCTCTCCTATACAGCTTATGCCATTTCAGATTTTGATCTTTAATTCTTAACTATAAGAACAAAATTCAGCAATTTTAGGGCAAATCTAGGTATTTTAGATCTGGGTTTGATTAGCATAGAAAATAAAGGCTGTGGGTCCATTTCCACAGGTGTTAGTTCTCATTGTTTCAGAGAAGTCATTATTATTTTTTTGGCCATGCCCAGGGCATGTAGAAGTTCCCAGGACCAGGGATCCAACTTGTGCCAGAGCAGTGACCCGAGCCGCAGAAGTCACAATGCTGGGTCCTTAACCTGCTGCTCTACCAGGGAACTCCAAGAAGTCATTATTTTTATCTTTGTGCCCATTTGTAATAAAATTTTCTTATTAGATGCCTTTAAGATTTTTCTCTTTATTAATGTTTTTCACAGTTTGATTACTATATGCCTTGGGTGTGGTTTGTGTTGTCTGCTTGGGTTCTTTGAGCTTCTTAAATATTTCGTAAAGTGATTTAGTGCTGTATATCCCAGAAATAAGGATGTAAAACTCATATTACTCTTTTTTATAAATATGCTGACTCCTCATTCTCCACCCCATTTATTCTCTTAAGGCTCTTTATTTTGAAACCTCTCACCTCCTCTCATCCTGGCATGTAGAGTAATAATTAGGTAGCATAAGAAAATACCACAAAGTTGTAAAGCAGCAGGGTGATAAGAAAGGACTGCTTGAAAGATCAGTCACTCACAGTTACTACTTTTCTTCTCCAAAATTAAATCTTTAACAGTATGGATGAATTTATGCTTCATAAAAATTGTCCTTTAAATGGTAAACTACTAGTTTCCTTAAAGGCAATGAATATACTTAAAATGGGGGTTCCCATTGTGGCTCAGTGTGATAAGAATGCAACATACTGTCCATGAGGATGCAGGTTTGATCCTAGCATTGCTTGGTGGGTTAAGGATCTGGTGTTGCTGCAGTCTGTGGTGTGCATTGCAGATGTGGCTTGGATCTGTGACGTAGGCCTTAGCTGCAGCTCTGATTTGACCTCTAGCCTGGAACTTTTGTATGCCTCAGGTGTGACCCTAAAAAGAAAAAAAAAACAAAACTATACTTAAATCGCAATTCCCACTGGTTCATTTTATCTTAAGGAATACATCCATTTCCTTCTTTTTATTGTTAAAGTGTAGCTGATGTACAATATTTTATCAAGTTCTGTTGTATATCAAAGTGACCCAATCACACACATTTCCCTGTGTTGTACAGTAGGGTTCCATTGCCCATCCATTCCAAATACAACCGTTGACATCAAAAAACCCCCCAAATGCCCATCTATCCCACTCCCTCACCTTACCCCCTGGGAACCCCAAGTCTGGTCTCCTTGGCCATGATCTGTTTCTGTTGTTGTTGCTTTTTTTTTTTTTTTTTTTTAAAGATCATCTGTTCCATATTTTAGGCTCCACAAATAAGTGCTATCATACGATATTTGTCTTTTTCTTTCTGGCTTGCCTCACTTAGTATGAGAGTCTCTAGATCCTATCCACCTTGCTGCAAATGTCATTAGTTTGTCTTGTTTATGGCTGAGTAGTATTCTGTTGGTATATATGTACCACATTGTCTTAATCCATTCATCTGTCAATGGACATTTATATTGTTTTCATATCTTGGCTATTATGAATAGTACTTCTATGAACATAGGGGTGCATGTATCTTTTTCAGTGAAAAGTTTTGTCAGGATGTATGCCCAGCAGTGGAATTGCTAGATCACATGGTAGCTCTATATTTAGTTTTCTGAAGTACCTCCGTACTGTTTTGCATAGTGGTTGTACTAATTTGCATTCCTACCAACAGTGGAAGAGGGTACCTTTTTCTCCACACCCTGTCCAGGATTTGTTATTTGTTGACCTGTTAGTGATGGCCATTCTGACTGGTGTGAGGTGGTACCTCATTGTAGTTTTGATTTGCATTTCTCTAATAATTAGTGATACTGAGCATTTTTTCTAATGCCTGTTGGCCTTCTGTATGTTTTCTTTGGAGAAATGTCTGTTTCGGTCTTCTGCCCATTTTTCAGTTGGGTTGTTTATTTTTTGTTGTTGTTGAGTTGCATGAGTTGTTTGTATGTTTTGGAGATGAGGCCTTTGTCTGGTGCATTGTTGGCAAAGATTTTCTTCCATTCTGTGGGTTGTCTTTTTTTGTTTGTTTGTTTTGTTTTCTTTCTTTTTAGGGCTGCACTTGTAGCATATGGAGGTTCCCAGGCCTAGGGGTCGAATCAGAGCTATAGCTCCTGGCCTATACTACAGCCACAGCAATGTGGGATCTGAGCTGTGTCTGAGACCTACATCACAACTCATGGCAATGCCAGATCCTTAACCCACTGAGTGAGGCCAGGGATCGAACCCCCAACCTCGTGGTTACTAGTTGGATTTGTTTCTGCTGTGCCACAATGAGAACTCCCATCTTTTAATTTCTTAATGGTTTCCTTTGCTGTGCAAAAGCTTTTGAGTTTGACTAGGTCCCATTGGTTTATTTTTATTTTTATTTTCATTATTTTAGGAGGTGGATCAAACAAGATGTTGCTGGGATTTATGTCAGAGCATTCTGCCTCTGTTTTCCTCTAGGAGTTTTATAGTATCTGACCTTATATTTAGGTCTTTAATCCATTTTGAGTTTATATATGGTGTTAGATAGTGTTCTACTTTCAGTCTTGTACATGAAGCTTTTCAGTTTTTCCAGGAGCAATTATTGAAGAGGCTTCCACTCTATGTTCTGTCCTCCCCTGTCATAGATCAGGTGACCATAGATACTTGGGTTTATTTCTAGGCTTTCATCCTGTTCTATTGCTCTATATTTGTGTTTTTGTGCCAGTACCATATTGTTTTGATGACTGTGGCTTTGTAGTACTGTCTAAAGTCAGGAAGCTTTATTCCTCCAATTTCATTTGGAATACATTTATTTCTGAAAATTTGCCATCAGGAGTGTGAAGATAAATTTGGGGACTCCTTCTCTATGGGGAACAAATATGGCCCTTTTTGGCAGCAGGAAGAATGGGGTGACTGTGAGCCTGAGAAGAATGACGGCAGCAGGAATGTTGAGATAGTGCTTCTGTCTTCATCTCCCAAGCTGTGTAGCTTTGGGTAAATTATTTAATATCATGAAATCTCACTTACTTCATGTATAAAACGGTACCTAAAATTATTGCTATAGGCCTTAAATAAGAGCAGATTGCTACTATGTTGATAAGATAGTACATAATGCATGCAAAAAGTTAAAGAAATTTTATGAACTTCTAGGATCAGAATCTCACAGCACCCCCCCCCCCCGAATAAAGAGACAATGTAGTGAGAATTTTCTCAGCTAAGAATTTGAATTTTCAAAAGTGTACTCTTAGATTTTTAACTTGCAAACGTGGCAGGTTATAATAATAAAAACCAGAAAACATTTCACTATGGATTAGGTCTAGTTAAGAAACAATCTTTGGGGAGTTCCCATTGTGGCTCAGTGGTAAGGAACCCAAGTAGTATCCATGAGGATGCAGATTTGATCCCTGGCCCCACTCAGGGATCTGATGTTGCCTTGAGCTATGGTGTAGGTCACAGACATGTTTTTGTGGCTGTGCTATAGGCTGGCAGCTCTAGCTTAGATGCAACCCCTAGCCTGGGAATTTCCATATACCTCATGTGTGGCCCTAAAAAGCAAAAAAAATAAAATAAAAATGACAAAATCTTGAGATTTTTGTATTTGTGCACTGCTACTAAGACTCTAAAGAATAACACTGTAAAGACATTTTGTATGGCTCTCAACTATATGACTGTCTCCTCTCTATGAGTGCTTGTATAGTTTAAATACTTTCACAAATATCAGGTTAATTAAAAACAATTAGAGTAAGAAAAGCTTTACATAGGGAACATTTCAGGGCATGTAAAGATTTTTTGTCATATGGGGCAAACTAATTTGATTAAAGAAATACAAATCTTAATATATTCAAAGTAAAATGAGACTTTTAAAGCAAAAAATTGTAGCTTGAGCACATAATCTAACGCTTTGGTTTTTATTTGATGGTCTTGCTCTCTCTAGAGTTTTTATGAAGATCAAATTTGGCTAAGGCTGCCATTCAGGATCTTGTTTAAAGAAGGGTAACTTAACATCACCTCTAATGTGCTGACTTTGGCCCGACTTAACCATTCTTAGTGCAAAAGGCTTCTCTTTGCTCTGCACACAAACTTTCAGTGCTTCTCATTATACTTATGGCATCAGAAATTCTTTTCTCTTGATCTGGACAAAAAGAACCTGAAACATACTGTAGTACAATGTTTTTTCCTACTCTTTTCTTGTTTTATATAACCATACCCACAATACTTATTAAAATCTAGTAGAGTTTACTTGTATTTGTTCACATGCAAACATAGGCACATAGCATATACTTTATATGTGAACATAATCCAATCTATTCTGTTTCTCTTCTATTGTGTCTTGCTCTATTTCACACTTTTTCATTTAAATATAAGTTTTAGAGGATTCTGTTTGTGAAGGAAAATGGATGCTGTCTAAATTCAGGTTTTTCCATATATATTCCAAAAAGCATGCAGATTAACAAGTTGTACCAGTAAAGCTATGCTTAATTCATGCTAGGAGAGCTAATATACGCACGTTCTGTCTCGTTCCCTCCCTCTCCACCCCCGCCCCCCCGCCCCCAGCTTTTCTTTCTCTCTCTAGTTTATGTGTAAGTAGAGAAATACCCACAACTAAAATACCTAACTTGTGAGAGAGGGTTGTAATGCAAAATTTCTGATGTAAATATATTGTCAGAAAGAGCAAATACTGCCCTAAGGAGAGACTTGGTGAAAACAGGTTTGAGTCCTGCAATCAAAGCAGGAACCTTGGACTGATGGCAGTCCTAGAAATTCATCACTCATAGGGCAAAAAGGAGGAGACTTCTGAGACATCTCTTAGATGATTAATGGTGATTATAAGGGAAAGAAGCAAGGGAAAATAAGTCTTCAAGAGGAGAAGGAGAAGAACAACCTTGGAAGTAGAAGGCAACAGTGATTTCCTCCCCATCACGGCCCCCAAGAAAGCTGCCATTATGGAAAACTGCACTTCTTTGTAACAGCAAAAGAGGGCAGACTTGAACTAAATGATTTAATAGGCAACTCAAACCTCTGATTTCTACATCGTGTTTTTGCTGATTCTGTAAAATGAGACATTTTCTGATAGAAAATTGCTCACATAACATGTAAACCATAACAAAAAGGAAACATAAAAAGAGATTTAAAGTTTAGCTAATGAGTATCCGCCCCAAAAATACCCCTCAAATCCAGAAAAAGACAAAAGAACATATCAATCTATATTAAACTTTCTTAATCATTTGTATGTATATATTGAAAGAAACTGCTTCATGTAAGACATTCGAAAACTTAGACCAGAAATGGATAATATGGTAAAATAGGAAGTAAAAGTTGACAGACTAATGAAAGATATTCCAATATCTTTCATGTATGAAAAATACAAAGTCGTTTCACGGAAGCAGCCCAGATTATAAAGCACATACACAAACAGCCTAGATTCAGCTGAAAACATAGGAAAGGTGATTTATTAAAGGCAGGAACACAAACAAAGAAGAAATAAAAAATAAATAAGCAAACACCATTAGAGTGGGAGTGATAAATATAAATGCTTGGCAAGGAAAGTCCATACATATACATTGAGTTCCTACAAAAAAAAATACAGAATAATAAAACCAAATTAATACTGAAAAGTATACTCCAAGAGACCATTCATAAGAAAAATAAAAGATCTATGTTTTGTTACTGAAAAAGGTCTTCAATAAAATTTAGAAAATTGACCTACGTAACGACCTTGGAGATTGACCAGGATAAAATTAGTAGACTTAAAAAAAACAAAAACAAAACAAACTCCAAATCTCCAGGGAAAAGTGTTACTGAAAAATAAATTCAAAAACAAAAAGAAATTATAAATGTTTTCTACCCTGGCTGTCATTAAGGCATTAAGGTATGCTGTTCAAATAGCAACACAGGACTGAAAGCAATAGATGAAATAATACATACCTGCAGATAGTAACCAAAGAAAGCAATGATAGCTAAATTAAAATCAAAGTAGACTGAAGGTTAAAAAGTATAAGGAAAGTGATACTTCATAATAACAGGATGGTAAATTTGTAAGGAACCATGACAAGATTAATTTTGTAAAGCCCCTAAATATTACTTGAATGAATTTGACATAGTTTGTGATTGACAAATTCTTTTGATGTTTTTTTCAAAGGTGAAAAAATGAATAGTAAATGACTTATATGTATGACATAAGGAATACTAAGTGTCCTCTATGACATAAGTCTGTAATAAAATTCTTCTTACAGAGAAAACACCAGTTGTAAGTAGCTTCACTCTTCAAGTTTTCCAGATATTTAAGGAAAAATACAGAAAATATAAATCTAGGAAATAAAAAACTGTTTCAAACTGTTTCCGTGAGTCCAGCATAATTTTAATATCAAAACCTGAAATGGCATTATGAGGGAAAAAAAAAAAAACAAAGCAGTAATCTTTCACAAATACAGATGAAAAAGTAAATTGAATTCGTCATATATAAAAACAATTGTACATCAACAAGTTTATTTTAGGAATGCCTGTTTTAGAAAGTGTATTCATAATTTAAGAAAAAGATGTTTTCAATAGATGAGAAACAGTTTTTTGATAAAATTCAACAGACTCATTTAAAAAATATACATTAAAAAGTTTAAAAAATCTATAAACTTGGTAGCAGGACAAAATTATTTTGTAAATTTGATAAAATGCATCTAGGAAGAACATACAAGCAATAATACAGTGATGAGATAGTAAGACTTTCCCCCAGAATTTCGGAAAATGTCAAAGTTTGCTACTATTACTTCTATTCAATACTGTATTAGAAATCCTAGCTGGATTAAGGTGAGTTTAAAAGAATAACAAAGATTAGGGAAAAAATGAAAACTGATCATGCACAGAAATTGCAGAACAGTCAACAGATAAAATCAGGGAACATAGTAGGATTGCTGAAAAATAATTGTTATAAAAATCAGTCTATGGTTTATATATGAGCAAAAAACAAAAACATCTCACTTATAAAGCAAAATACATACAACACTGAGGTATGAGTGTGTGCAAAATCTTCATTTTGTAAGCTTTAGTGTAGTATTAGTGGCATAAAATAAACTTTACATATTTATGCAGATTAATTTATTTTGACAAATGTATATACCATGAAACCTCACAAAAATAAAAAAAGCTCTTTCCCAATACATTCTAAAACATTTATAAGTAAAATAATAGTATATTGATAATTGCCTCGAAATAGTTAGAAAAAAATAGCTTAGGGCTATAAATAAAGAGTTGTGGGATGTTGATAATTGTCAAAACTATATAGATACGTGAATCTTCATTATGTCTTTTGTTCTATCTCCTGCGTCACTAAACTGTTTTGTTTTTTAAAGGAGGAAAGGCAGAGGGAAGAGGTTGAAAATGATCAAACCAAATGATCAATAAAGCATTCAAAACAGTATGCATAATTAAAATTTTAAGAATAAATGGCTAGACAAAAATTGACAGCTTTCAAAATTTGCATTTCCTCAATCAGCTCTTACAACACAACAATTTTCAACTCACGAATTTGAAAAAAGCATTAAAAAAAAATTCACCGTCAAACCTCATATGCATTAGATACCCTTCTCCAGCATATCCAGATTCTGAAACTTCAGACATCTTTATACCAGGAAGACCCTCAAGTAATCTGACTAGTCAGTGATACTGTTCTGGTTGCTATGGGTTTTCTGTTATCAGCTTGGCTTTTCTTTGTATTATACATATCTATGTTATTTTGCTGGCCATTTTCTGAATGTCGTAAAAGAAAAACTGCCAAGATGAAGCTAAAGACACATTTTCTTTCTACGTTTTCTAGCTATACCCTCTCTTTCTCTGTTATCTTAGAATTTTTTACATGTAAGAAATAGAAAGCTACACAATGGTTGTCCAACTAGCTCTTGTTATTAATGTGTCTACTGTAACAGTTGTCTAAAGTGTTTAAAACTGCCTCTAATAGTCTTTTTAAAATACCATATATTTCTGCTAAAAAATACTAAATTTTGAGTATACTAAAACAAATCAACTTGGTGACCATTTAATATATTTTTGCTAACAAAATAATGAACTTGAGTTTACTTGGTCAAATGTGTAAATATAGAGAATTTGTTATATATCCATTTATATAAAAGAAAAAGTGATTTAACAATCAAAAGTAGTGATTAATTCAGGAAAGAGTAGGGGACATTGTCATGAAAGTTTTATAGAAAAGCTTTCTATATATTGGTTGGTGTTTTGATTACACAGATGCATGCACTCATAATACAATTAAGAACTCTGCATTTATTTTAGTGGATATGTATTTATCTCAATAAAAACTAAATTATTATGAAATCCTGTATAACAGACCCATATCATTCATAAATAATAAAAAATTAATTTTTTGGTAAATTTGAACCTATCCATATATAAGATGAATAATTACTGTCAACCTGGTGTTTTTCCAGGAATAGAATGCTTATTAATACTGAAAATAAATCAATTGAATTCACTATATTAAATGATGAAAGAGATGACTATTTTAATATTTTATGAATCAGCAATCATTTTAAAATGTGTATAACAAGAATGAGAAAGTCCAAATATATGCAAAACAAGCTTGATTAAGAGCAAGTTTTTAAGAATTACCAGCTATCAAGACTGTCTTTTCAGTTTATTGTCTCTCAGCTCCAAATCTACTGCTCTTTACTCTGATTTGTGATGCTAGAGCTGATCCTGTAAATACTTATCCTTTGATAGTAGGTACTGAGGGGACACTGCTAGGACAGATCAGGAGAAAGTGCTTTCCTGCCCAGTGGTGGTGGCAGTTTTGTTTTCTTTTTTCCTGTATGGCAGCTAATGAATTGAAACTTGAGAGGCTCTTCTGCACTGAGGGCAGCAGCCCTCAAGAACCAACATTGGTCAACTTGAACCTTACGGTTTGTCCCCCCCCCCCCCCCACTGCCTTCTTTTTTTCATACTCCTTTAACCAGAAAATCATAGCTGTTTTCTGTATTTGATGCTTCTGGAACCCTTGGAACACTGTTCACCCCTGCCCCCCACCCTTATTGGTAACAATTTTTCATAACACATTTGTTTCCTAGATGGATCTGTATAAAAATGTCATCAATGTATTAAGAGTCTTACTGGCTCGAATATAAGAAAATCCATTGAAGAGCATAGAGAATCCTTAACTAGATAGCTGCACATAGGACACCAGTTGAAGGCAGAGGTGACATTTCAGAGTAGTGGAACATAAAGTCTTTGTGCTGGGGCTATTTGGAAACAATCATTAAATTTGACCCCTAACTAAAACTGTTCTCAAAAATTGACTCCAAGAAGATTGTTGATCAAAATGTGAAGGCAAATAGAGCACCTTCTAGAAGATAATACAGGACACTATTCTTGAGAGCCCAGGAAAAGATTGCTTAAATGGACCCAAAATGTACATCTTAATTTCAAGTACAAAAAGGAACCAATGAAATGAACCGTTAAGTCAAATTTATAACATAACCAAACAATATCAAGATAAAAACAATTTAAGTGTGTTTTGAACACAGATCCTAATTGTACATCCTTATGATAGTTTTTTTTTTATAAAGCATAGACAGGAATATAAATTGTTTGCAGCAGAATACCCACAAATCAACAGTTTTAATATTGTTGCTAAATAATAATTAGAAATTTTCTTTTAGAAGAATGTGCACTAAATAATCTGGAATTTTCATGTAATATTTTAGTTTATTCATTTATTCAATGAATACATAGTACAAACTAGATACTAAGTTTATAGCTACTGAAGTAATACACTGCCTTTACATGATTTTTGTTTATCAATTATCTCTTACCACAATAATGTCCCATGGAAATGGTAAAATCTCAGCCACAAATATACATTTGGCTTATGAGTTTGAGGATTAGCAAGGTTTCTGGACATGGCTAGACGGCACTGCTTCAAGGAATGGATTTGGTTGGGGCTTCTCCAAAGTTGGGGCTCATATGTTCTTTATACATGTTCTATATCCCCTCACTCCATGGTATTGGCTGAGGAGCAAAGGTCTGTAGAAGGTCCCTTTTTTTTTTAAATAGCACTTTTATTAAAGTACAGCTGATTTATAATGTTCTGTCAATTTCTGCTAAACAGTAAAGTGACCCAGTCACTCATATGTATATAAAATATACACATACACTTTTTTCATAGTATCTTCCATTCTACGGCAAGTGATTGGATATAGTTCTATGTGCTACAGCAGGACCTCATTGCTTATCCATTCTAAATGTAATAGTTTGCATCTAATAAGCCCATACTCCTAGTCCTCCCACCCACAGCTCTTCTTAAGACCTCAGAGTTGCATGGGACATAAGCCCAATTGTACACACGTTTGCAACCTGATAACACTCCATTGGCCAGAGGTCACAGATGAGTCACTGTAAAGGAAACACACTCCGTCCACTTAGTGAGAGGAACATGAAAGTCATATGAGAAAGGATATTGAAAAAAGGATAAAGAATCGGGACCACCCAGACAATCTGCTATAGGTAGGTTGATCACATAATACTACCTGAAATTGCATAATTCTAATGCTAACTACAGTATGACAACTGGACTCCAGTATCTGTAGAGCCAAACAAGTATTAACGTGCCTATAGAAATAGGAAATAAGAAATAGGTATTTGTTAATCAGTGAATTAAGGCACTAGTTTAAAGATTATGATGGTTTGACTAAATTTTAGCTATCCTGTTAGAAATCATGGAGTACTTGTCACAGTTGTATAAAACTGATGTTTGGCATTGGTAACTCAGATTTATCCATTTCCTTTCCAGCTGTCTATGATGAAGCACAGGATCTTTCTTTTTTTAGCTGTCATATTATTTGACTTCAAAACTATGTAGTTAGCTGGGAGTTCCTCTTGTGCCTCAGCAGTTTAAGAACCCGACTAGTATCCATAAGGACATGGGTTCAATCGCTGACCTTGCTCAGTAGGTTAAGGATCTGGTGTGGCCATGAGCTGTGGTTGTACGTCACAGAGGCGGCTCAGATCTGGCATGGCTGTGGCATAGGCCGCCAGCTGCAGCTCCAGCTCCTAGCCTGGGAATTTACATATGCCATGGGTTTGTCCCTTAAAAAAAAAAAAAAAAAAAAAAGGAGAGAGACAAAAATCCCCCACAACTGTATAGTTAGCCTAGTTGTCTTTACAGTTGTGGTAATGAGCTCCTTTTAGATGTAACTTATCTTTCACATCCTACTTAATTCTATCCCCATTGACAACAAGCCAATACAAATAATAAATATTTGCTAACATCATAAAATGATCAAAACAACCAAATTGCCATATGGCATTTTAAAGGAAGGCCAAACATCTCAGTGGTATTTCCCTGGGGCTTTTGAAACAGATTAAATATCCAATATATCTTGGGCTGCCTTTTTTTTTCTTTTTAATATAATCCTGCCTGAAGGCTGGAGAATGGATTAGATGAGGTCCATAGCTGGAGTGGTTCATGGTAATATAGTGATGGATGAGAACTGACAGTTTACAACTTATTTTTTTCAGTTGTCATTAAAAAAAAATAACTGGAAGTCAGTGTCTACCATGGCTGCCAACCCAGTTGAAGCAGCAGGCAAAACAGTAACAAAAACAGATGACAAATTCCCTGTGGAAATACACTTGCTTGGCAGCCATTTTAGGTTATGTTGATGAAGAGGCAAAGTGAGAGGAGGAGCCTGCAGGAGGCAGTGCACGTGAGCAGATTCGCTTGCTTTGTGTCATCTGGTGTGCTTCTCTTCAATTATAGTACAGATAGCTTTAATCTTAAATTATAAATCAGTCGTAAAATAATAGCAAGCTGCTGTCATTTAGATAAAACTTGTCTTAGAATAGTTTTTTGTTTATTTTTACTTTGAAAGAAGCATATTTACATAATTTATTTTCCTCTTCTTTCCCCTAGGCTGTGTCACTTTCCTCTTTACCACATTCTGTTCAATGTCATTTATTGGCAATAAAGAACATGGTGTATTTTGTTAAATTGAAAACAAGCTTGTCATTAAGAAGGAAAGAGATAGTTAAAATCGACAATTATTTCATAGACATGTTAAATACTTCTCAACCCATTACTTCAAAAAAAAAATGAGTATTTTAAATGAACGGCTTTCAGTTTTGGTTAAGTGTTAGGTATATTAATAGTCTTTCAGAAATAGAGCAGCCTACAAACATGCGACGATTACATTTTCATCTATATAGCGAGGGCATTCAACATTTATGTGAATTTGACTTGTTACTGTGCTTCAGTTTCTTCTTTTATAAAAGTCGCTGATGGTACCTATCTCGTACAGTGATAGTGTTAAATGAGGTTAATATGAAAACCATTGGCATAAAGTATGTACTGAGTTTTATTTTTAAAAGCTACTATTAGTACAATGGTTATTGAATGTATTATAAATTGTAACAAACACCATGTTGATCTTTTGGATTAAGAATTTTATCATAGTAATCAATTTTCACAATGCATTAATTGACAGCTGCTTCTACAGAGCACACCTAAATCAGAAAATAAGACTAAAGATTATGCCTTTTCAGGAAATGTTGGTCTGTATACCACCTGTCCTGACAAATTTCAGTCACAGCTATGGAACACACACACTTTGGCTGTTTTATATTTTTACAGCTTATTTTTAGTCTTTATCTTGTTAGTAATCTTTAGCATTTTTTTTTTTGGCATTTCTCAACTCTCCACCCCTAGTAAGTAAACAGGAAATTATGGAGTTGGATATGCTTCATAGTCCTGAAAAATATGATTCTTTGAGATAGCAATGATTGGGGAGATAGAGAAGTGGGAAGACACTAAATGTGTGTGGAAAATATGCATGTGATGACAGTAAGGAAAACCAAAAAGTGGGGATGAAAAAGTAATCAGCAAGAATGTGTTCAGTGCTCATATGTCTATATTAGTTTCCTTTTGCTACTTTAATGTGTTACTGCATACTTGTATAAAACAATGTAAATTTATTAGCTTACAGTTCTGGATGTTAAGGGCTAAAATCAATCTTCAAGACTATATTTGTTCTGGGAACTGTCAGGGAGAATCTTTTTCCTTGCCTTTTCCAGCTTCTAGAGGCTGCCTATACTCCTTGGCTTCCTCCATCTTCAGATCTGCCACCATGGCGTCTTCTCCTCACTGACACTTGCTTCCATGCTTAGATTTTTCTCTCTCTGACTCTGATTCTTCTACCTCCTTCTTATAAGGACCTTTGTGATTGCATTGGACCCATGCAGACAGATAATCCAGGAAAAGATCCTTATTTTAACAATACCTTGCAAAGTCCCTTTTCTCTGTAGGGGAACAACATATTAATGAGTTCTGGAATTTAGGATGCAGACATCTTTCCAGGGGTATTATACATGTTTCACAGTGTTACATGCTTTGTGATCCGCTATGGAAAGCAAAAAATTAATGTTCCATTAATGAAGCTCTGGCTTGGCGGGGTTTAAAAATTAAATGCAGTGTGAAGATGGAGATGTGACTGATGGGATCTGGAGTAGAAAGGTGTTCTTTGCCAGCGGAAAAGCATTGAAGACAATCTGTGAAATAAACTCTGAATAAAGCCCAGTTTTCTTTTAAGAAAGAAAGGAAGGGGAAGGGGAAGGAAGGAGGGAAATAAAGAAATGTTATAAATAAAACACCATGCAAAAATTAGTTGCAAGATGAATTAGGGAAAACTGTAATCTGTGGAGAACTTTTGAGAATTTGAGCAATGTTTGAGAACTTGCTGTGGATATTTAATTTAGAGAAAATGGACAGTATTAGAGAGTGTATTTACCTATATCATTGCTACAGTATGTCTACCTATATCATTAACCATTTCATTTTTCCTTACATATAATATACTTAAAAGTATGGCAATATAAACACCTAGGACCTTTTCTTTTATAGAAAGTCGTATCATCACCCCAGTGGTAGAATGCCAAAAAGTATCTCCACATACACATGCATTTATAGATAGCCACAACTCATATGCACAAGGAAATGTAGATAGCTTAAAACAAAGCTTCATTACAGAAACATTATTTAACATTATGGTTTATATTGCCAATGTAAGAATAAATTCCAGTGTAATGATGGCAGAACAATTCTGTTTCTGAAATTGATATTTTTTCAAGTGAATAATATTCATTGAGGTCTTAAATGGTAAAGTTAATCCAGTTGCCATACTGAGGTTTGCAGAAAACCAGATTTGCGTTTCATTATTGCTCTCTATTAGATTTTTTTTTTTTTTTTTGCTTTTCAGGGCTGCACCTGTGACATGTGGAAGTGCCCAGGCTAGGGGTCAAATAGGAGCTACAGCTGCTGACCTACACCACAGCCACAGCAATGCCAGATCTGAGCCGCATTTGTGATCTGCACCACAGCTCGTGGCAATGTTGGATCCTTAACCCACTGAGTAAGGCCAAGGATTGAACCGCATTCTCATGTATACTAGTTGGGTTTGTTACCACGGAGCTACAGTGGGAACTCCATCTATTAGAATGTTATGAAAGAAAAAGAACTGAAATCCAGTGTCAGTTGTTTCCCAACCCCTATTAGAACAAATTAAACACAATTCAGGAAATGCTAAATAATGTCAGAGCAAAAACATTGTACTAAATTAGTAGACGCTCCACTTCTTTGAGAAATAGTGATCACATCTGTGTTTATTACTTTCAAGAAGCTGCTGAATTTTAAGCTATTGAGGATATTCATGAAGAAACTTTTTCAATGTTGATATATGCACATCCTACAAGAAAACCAAAACTAATGTTATTCTGTAATTATTGGGTATACTTAGGGCTGTGGATTTCATAAAAAGGTCAGAGGACTGTTTTTCCCTGTACCTAATTTGTCATCTGAAATAAAATGTGGTTTCAATGAATCAGAAGACACATTATGAAATAAGTCATTCACTGAAAGATCATGAAAGGTTACTACATAAAAACCTAGAATATGTAATATTTTTCTTTCCAGATCATATACATCATAGTGTGCCAAATGATTGGTAAACATAAAGTAAAATGAATTACACCTAAACTTGTTAATTATTCATGAGTATATCACAAAAACTATTAGGAGTTCCCATTGTGGCTCCGTGGGTTAAGAACCTGACTAGTATCCATAAGGATGTGGGTCTGATCCCTGGCCTTACTCAGTGGGTTAAGGATCCGTTGTTGCCTTGAGCTGTGGTGCAGGTCGCACTTGTGGCTTAGATCTGGTGTTACTGTGGCTGTTGCATAGGCCAACAGCTGTAGCTCTGATTCGACCCCTAGCCTGGGAACTTCTACATGTCACAGGTGCGGCCCTAAAAACAAAAAAAAAGATGTGGCTGTAAAAAGAAAAGATGTATATAAGTCACATTTGTTTGCGATGTACAGTATAATGATTCATTATGTATATATAGCAAAATGATAACCACAGTAACTTCAGTCAACATCCATCACCATACATATTTACATTTTTTTTTTCCTTGTGATGAGAACGTCAAGGTCCATGCCCCTAGCTACTTTAAAAAATGCAGTGCAGTATTATTAAATATTGTAATCCAGCTGTGGCAATGCAGAATCCTTAACCTGCTGTGCTGTGCCGGGGGTAGAACCTGTGTCCCACCACGGCAGAGACACAGTCGATCCCATTGTGCCACAGCGGGAACTCCATTAACTACTGTGTAGTGTTCTGCATTACATCCCAGTGACCTACTCATTTTATAACTGGAGATTTGTACCTTTTGACCCTCTCACTCATTTTGCCCACCCTCTACCCACTGCCTCAGGCAACCACCAGTCTTTTCTATTCCACATTCACAGGAACATTTAACAGCATAAACAGATGGATTCACCATCAAAGGTGCTGCTTTCTTCTGAAAAACACAAGCAAACTTGTGGCACGTATTTCCTCAGATTCATGGAAGAGAAAGCAAATATTTGTAGCACTCAGTATTCTTACTATTTTCTAGGCATATCTTAGGGATCTCACATACTCATGTAATCCTCATAACAAACCTACATATCATTATTCCTCTTTTGCACACGAGAAAAAGTCAATAGAGGATAAATAACTTGTAATTAGTAGTCGAATTTAGTTAGTCTGCTCCCAGGAGCCATGCAGTTAGCTATCTTTCTATATAACCTGCTCAAGACGGTACATACTTACATAGTAAAAAAGTTGTATTTATTTATGGTTATCATCTTAATTTATTAACAGTTGCTTTTGGATCACATTTAAGAATATATGAAGATGTTAACACTGCCTTTATCAATGCTATCTGAATAGAAGCTATAGAGAATTTTCTACTAAGACATTCAGCATATTGCATTATGTATCATACCTTTCTCTTTTCTGTTCTGCTTTTCCTATCTTGGATTCTGTCAGGTCAGTTGTGGCATTTAAGCAATTTCAAGGTGTAGTGAACCATGAAATAAATTTCCATAAATATTCTAGGTAGAAGACAAGCAAAATAAAGATGTCTACAGAAGTGAATTCATGTGAACACAGTCATTTTAAAGCCTCTCCATAACAACACTGCCTTTTGGGTGTATTAACTGTATATTAATTATCAGGCTATCATAGCCTAGTATTTTCATCAAAGTTTGTATATCATTATACCACATAATTTTAAACACTGTGGTAGGAATAAAAATGATAGTCCTGGTGTGTGCCTAGATGTGGGCTTCTCATTTTTCATCATAAACAGTGTTCCTTTTTCCTCCCATTCTCTCCAATGATGTAAGAAATAAAATTCCCTATTCTAATATTCCTAGCAGAAGGTTCCCTCTCTCCAGACGTCTGAGGTATATGTGCTGAAGTGATTGAATATACTTGGATCATTCGTGATTAGAAAGCACCTTCTATTAAAAAATTCTCAGCATGGATTTATTCACAATCTGGATTAGAAGGGGTTATTTCATGATGTGATACATACATTTTATTTTTCCTAAACATAAATTGATGGTAAAGTGTATCTATAAAATATCTGTGGGTACCAGTAAGAAGGAGCCATCAATTTTAAAGGTTGAAACTGATCTTTCAATATCCAGCATACACTGTGATAGGATCTGAAGGATGCGTCGTCTTATAGATAAGCTTTTGTGTCACTATTAGAGTAGATTTAGAACACTTCTCACTTTCCCCCCAAACCTTGAATTTATTTACAAAGCTCTATCACATCCTGTTGACTTGAGGAAGTGAATTAAAGTGTTTACTAATGCCATTAATGAAAATGAGGTTGTGATAAATGGAGATGCTTGTGACATGGATCATTGTGCTAATGATCAATATCCGTAGGTCTGTAGAAGTTACAGCTCTTACAAAAGAAAATTAGCTAATGCCGATTACAATTTATCAAGGTGCCATTGCTAGCTAGTGTGCTGTAAATGCATTAATAATAGCTTACAACAGGTTTGAATGTAAAAAGGTCTAAATAGCCAATTTTGCAAATGGGATGCTAAATTGGAATTTAAAGCAGTATGCAAATAACTGAGACACCTGAAAGAGCAGTGTAAGATGAATAGTTGATATATATATATATTTTTTTTCCCTATTAGTCAATCGACACCAGTTTTTTCCAGAATTATTTAGACAAAGAAAGTCAAATTCTGTAAGTTTGGAGTTTTGCTCAAAGCTGAATATAACCTGATAATTAGGAGTAGGTATGTCTGAAAAAGAAACCTGATGTTAAATGTAAACATATTTTCCTGTGGAATTCCTTAGAAACTAAACTTTTTAAGACATTGCTTTATGAGGCAAAATATAAAAATCTATGAAATCTTGAAATATCATGAAATCCACTTAAAATATTTCTTTTCTTTTGTTTCTTTTTTTTTTGCCTTTTTCTAGGGCCACTTCCCGTGGCATATGGAGGTTCCCAGGCTAGGGGTCTAATCTGAGCTGTAGCTGCTGGCCTACACCAGAGCCACAGCAACGCGGGATCCAAACTGCGTCTGTGATCTACACCACAGCTCACGGCAACACTGGATCCTTAACCCACTGAGCAAGGCCAGGGATCGAACCCGCAACCTCATGGTTCCTAGTCGGATTCGCTAACCACTGAGCCACGACGGGAACTCCAAGATATTTCTAATAAATAAGCCTGCATAGTACTCTAGCAAGTATAAAAAGAAGTAACTTCTGCTATTGTTAAGATAATTGAATTTATCGATGCATAAACCCATATGTCCCATTCTTGGCTTCTAAGTGTTCCTATAGATTAAATCACCAGATTGAAGTGAGTCTGTTTTAATACTCAAGTGGCTTCTGTTTTCCAGTTAGCCTGATTGCTTATCAAGTTCTATCAAGAGTATTCCCAAAGAAGAGAATAGCCCATACTAGGATTCTTGCATTAGGTTATGCCCAGGGCATAAAGAGCCCACAGTGCTTATTGTGGATGTATTTCCAGCCATTCTTCAATCTAGACTGAGTTTTCATGAGGTATAACAGGTTGCCAGTGAAGAATAAATTGAAACTGGTTTACTGTGGGTATACATGACACATTAGTATCGAACAGAAGAAAAATATTGTTGCCGTTTGGATCCATTCAGAATGTGGCTCTGAAGGAAGGGAATTTTTCTACTGGGAAGGACTTCAGGCAATATAACTTATTTTGGAAGGAAGATAGCTAAAGGTATAGACCTACACTGATTAATTACAGAGGTTTGGTGTGTGTATCAGGACTTGTAAAAAACAAGTTAGAAAACAGGTGAGAGGGGCTGGTTTCAGCATCACTAAAATGTTCCCTGTTGACTTTTCTCTGTAATCCAGGGCTGATGGTAGCAGAGGCCATGACATTACTAGGCCCACTGAAAGTACTTAAAATCATAAAACTTGGAACCTATAGAGGCTGGGAGCAGTGCTTAATTGAAGAAAGCTTTGTGGACATAAGGATTGCAGAGAAGGAAAGGATCAGAATGCTGGACAAAGAGCCTGGATCACAGAGCATTACATAGATAGTTGATGGAACCAAGGTAGTCAAGGGGAAAAAGCTGGCTGGCCAACAAGGGTACACTTAAGTTTATACGATAGGAAGATATCAGTGATGGAGTATCAGGAACCTGAGGGGAGTCACACCAATAAAGTGGTATCATTTCTTTCCCAGTGTCCTTTCCTGAGGTAGTTTTCACCCTTGGAACCTACTGAATGAATAGGAAGCCTCATCTCCAAGAAAAAGGAACCTGTGATGTCACAGTAACTATACATGTTAGTGATTCCCTCAGCCCTTCCCTAAGTCACTGTGGCCATTAACTTGGGTAACTGTACACTGGAGAAATAGAAATACCCACATGTTCAAGAACCGTCAGTCACAGGTGCAAGTAAATGCCCAGAGAACCAAAGTGCCACTATGGCTGCTTGTTACAATGGTAGCATGTGAGTCCAGCTAGTGGAACTCTAGCCTATAATCTTAGAGTATCCACTAGGTCTGTATGCCCACATGGTGGTATTTGCCCAGGCTCAGATTGTATGATGGGGATTGATAAACTTGGTACCTGGGGTCACCATAAATGGTGGGATATGGGTTGTCGTGAAGGCTCCTCATACAAGATAATCAAAAATAATATTGTAAGGGAGGATTGGAGGAGATAGTGCTATCCTTATGGCTCTGAAGGATAGAGGGGTGGTAAGCCCCTTCTTACCTCCAGTTATATCACCATTTAATACATCATTCTGACCCCTGCAGAAATCAAGTGGATCTTAGAGAACCAAAGTAGATGAAGTAGCATACTCTGTCAAACAGTAGCCAAATTTTAATATGTAGGAGTGTTTGGTAATCTTATTTTCAAAAATTTAGTTATTCTTTACTAAGTCTTACTAATGCATACATACACACACACACGCATACATATGTATTGGTTTCTCTACATTTTTTTTTTGTCTTTTCTAGAGCTGGACCCATGGCATATGGAGGTTCCCAGGCTAGGGGTCTAATCGGAGCTGTAGCCACCGGCCTATACCACAACCACAGCAACACAGGTTCTGAGCTGCATCTGTGACCTACACCACAGCTCACGGCAACGCTGGATCCTTAACCCACTGAGCAAGGCCAGGGATTGAACCCGTCAACCTCATGGTTCCTAGTCAGATTCATTAACCACTGAGCCATGACGGGAACTCCCTACATTTTTTTCCTTGATAAACCTTGATAATACATACATATGTGCAAACATACATAAATATAGATATGTAAATGCTTATAATGCATTTATTAGTTTTTGTAGTTCAATATCATGAAGTAAAGAGCATCCCCTGTTCTAATTAGTGTCCCTAAGGATACTTCAGGATATATTCATCTTGCCAGATTGCTTTGCTTCCCAGTTACATCTCCCTTTTCTTAGTCTCAGATGATTCTTAATTGTCCTAAATGATCTTTGTTGAATTTAGATATGCTAGTAATTATTTGCTTTGCATAAATTCTGCCATTGGAGGTAATTTAATAAATTTAAAAGAAATAATTAAATTGCAGTTTAAAAGCAAATGGCTTCAAGAAGGCACAAAGAGTAAAAGTTGTGACTTGGTAAACAAGGATGACTTTTAATGAGGAGTTACTATAATGAAAATCGTATTTTATTTTCAAAAACCTTACAAACTAAAAGCTTCCAGAGAAGTCTGACTTACCAGAAAATCAATTCAGAAGGATGTAATGGATGTCACAGGTATGCGTTCTCAGGGCAAAAAGGAAACCTCAAGTTAAAACACATAATTAAGGAATACCAAATTATAGATCAGAAATAAACCTGGGTATAAATATTTGCCATTGGTTTGTGTGTTTTTGTAGTTATTTTTACTCTATGCTACCAATTAAGTTGGAATAAAGTTATTACTGCAACAGGTGTTCTCTCTGCATAACTCTAGAAATACTTTTTTTTCCCTTGAAACCATGTGGCTACAGCTGTAAAGATAACAGCATTTTCTTCCCAAAGTTGAGTTTTAACTACTTTATATTGACCACTTGTTCATAACCATCATTTGCAAAGCACAGCAAGAATTTTGAAAAATGGAGAAATTATGTGACTTGCATTAGTGGGAAACCTAATAAAAATATATTTTAGCCTATTCACCATGTCTTTTCAGTACTTGTATAAATAAACTACAGAGGGGGTAGACTTTGGTCTGTAGGAACATTAAAAAGTTGATGAATCCTCTTCTAAAAATTGAAAAGTATAAAATTGGGCAAAATGATTAAGTACAACCATATTATGGTCTCTAAAAAATGACCAGAAAAACTCGGAGGCATGCACTTAAATAAAAACTTCCATTTTGACTTTGTTTTTGTGCATGGTGTGAGGATGTGGTCCAATTCTCACTGATTTACGTGCAGCTGTCCAGTTTTCCTAGCACCACGTACTGAAAAGACAGTCTCCTTCCAATTTTATGTTCTTTCCTCCTTTGTTGAAGATTAATTGACTGTAGATGTCTGGGTTTATTACTGGGTTCTCTATTCTGTTCCATTGGTCTGTATGTCTGTTTTGGTACCAGTACCACACTATTGATAACTATGGCTTTGTAATAGTGTCTAAAGTTTGGGAGAGTTATGCCTCTTGCTTGGTTTTTGTTCCTCAGAATTGCTTTGGCAATTCTGGGTCTTTTCTGATTCCATGTATTTTTGAATTGTTTGTTCTAGTCCTGTGAAAAATGTCATGGGTAGTTTGATAGGGATTGCATTGAGTCTGTAGTATGCTTTGGATAGTATGGCCATTTTTATGATCTTAATTCTTCCAAGCCAGGAGCATGGAATATCTCTCCATTTCTTTGAATCTTCTTTAATTTCCTTGATTAATACTTCTACAGTTCTCAGCATATAAATCTTTTACCTCCTTGGTCAGGTTTATCCCAGGTGTTTGATTTTTTTTTTCTTTTGAATGTGATTTTAAAAGGCATTGCATTTTTGTATTCCTTTTCTAATATTTCATTGTTAGTATACAGAAATGCAACCAATTTCTTTTTATTTTTTATTTATTTTTAATTCCCCAATACAATTGTTTTCTACTGTATAGCATGGTGACCCAGTTACACATACATGTACACATTTTATGTTCTCATGTTATCATGCTCCATCATAAGTGACTAGACATACATAGTTCCCAGTGCTACACGGCAGGATCTCACTGCTAACCCATTCCAAAGGCAATAGTTTGCATCTATTAACCCCAAGCTTCCAATCCACCCCACTCCCTGCCCCTCCCCCTTGGCAACCCCAAGTCTGTTCTCCAAGTCCATGATTTTCTTTTCTATGGAAAGGTTCCTTTGTGCCCTATATTAGATTCCAGATATAAGTGATATCATATGGTATTTGTCCTTCTCTTTCTGACTTACTTCACTCAGTATGAGAGTCTCTAGTTTCATCCATGTTCCTGCAAATGGCATTATTTTGTTCTTTTTTATGGCTGAGTAGTATTCTATTGTATGTGTATATATATATATATATATATATATATATATATATATTTATATATATATATGTGTGTGTATATATATATATATATATATATATACCACATCTTCCTAATCCAATTACAGTCATCAATAAGAGGATATTACAACTTCTGAATGTTAATCTTTTTTTTGTTGTTGTTTTTTTGCCTTTTCTGGGGCTGTTCCCGCTGCAAATGGAGGTTCCCATGGTAGGGGTCTAATTAGAGCTGCAGCTGCTGGCCTACGCCAGAGCCACAGCAACACGGGTCCTGAGCTGCGTCTGTGACCTACACCACAGCTCACAGCAACGCTAGATCCTTAACCCACTGAGCAAGGCCAGGGATCGAACCTGCAACCTCATGGTTCCTAGTCAGATTGGTTAACCACTGCACCATGATGGGAACTCCCTCTAAATGTTAATTTTGCTACCTGCTACTTTGCTGAATTCGTTGATCAGTTCGAGTAGTTTTTGTGCTGATTCCTTAAGGGTTTTTTATATATAGTATTAGTCATCTGCATAGAGTGACAATTTTACCTCTTTTCTTCCAAGTTGCATACCTTTTATTTCTTTCTCTGATTGCTATGGCTAGGACTTGCAATACTATGTTGAATAAAAGTGGCAAGAGTGGGCATCCTTGTTTGAGATTTTAGTGGAAGCCTTTCAGCTTTTCTCCACTGAGTGTTGTATTTGTGGAGAAAAGGGACACCTCCTGCACTGTTGGTGGGAATGTAAGCTGGTACAACCACTATGGAGAACAGTATGGAGATACCTCAGAAAACTAAATATAGAACTACCATAACCCAGAAATCCCACTCTTTGGCATATATCCAGACAAAACTTTCCTTGAATTAGACACATGCACCTGTAGGTTCACTACAGCACTATTCACAAGAGCCAAGACATGGAAACAACCTAAATGTCCATCGACAGATGAATGGATTAAGAAGATAAGGTCTATAGACACAATGGAATACTATTCAGCCATAAAAAAGAACAAAATAATGCCATTTGCAGGAACATGGATGAAACTAGAGACTCTCATACTAAGTGAAGTAGTCAGAAAGACAAAGACAAATACCATATGATATCACTTATATCTGGAATCTAATATAGGGCACAAAGGAACCTTTCCATAGAAAAGAAAATCATGGACTTGGAGAATAGACTTGGGGTTGCCAAGGGGGAGGGGCAGGGAGTGGGGTGGATTGGGAGTTTGGGGTTAATAGATGCAAACTATTGCCTTTGGAATGGGTTAGCAGTGAGATCCTGCTGTGTAGCTCTGGGAACTATATCTAGTCACTTATGATGGAGCATGATAATGTGAGAAAAAGAATGTATATACATGTATGTGTGACTGGGTCACCTTGAAGTACAGTAGAAAAAATGACAGAACATTGTAAATCAGCTATAATGGAAAAAATAGAAATCATTAATAACAAAACGGCTAGCAGTTTCGGTTAGAGTAACAATGTCTACGGCATTGTTTCCCGATACTGCTCTATTCGAACTCACCCAATTCAGGCAGCAAGAAGGGTAATGTTACCAGGGTGGACCTGGCCACCGGAATCAGTCTCGTTGCCACTGGGGGTGGACTCCATTTGGACCAGTGAATCTGAAAACTCCCATTGGTCGCATTATCAGTACAATCTTCTAGCTCCTAGGAAACAAAAGAGGAAACTCACTCATCTGCAAGTTAGAAGTTGGGGAAAGTGGTAGATCTGCCAGAAATTTGATGAGAAGAGCTTAAAAATGAGATGTCCACACATAAGCCATCCAAACCTGCCTGACTGATAGAAACTTCTGCACGTGTGCAGGGAAAACTTTGAGTCTGATATACTAGTTAACCAAGGCAAGTGGAAACTGGCTGGAATTTAAGTGAGCTTCTCCTCAGATAGGCACACAGACCTTGAGGTTTTTGTACACAATCTCTGCCCATATCATTAGCTGACCACTAAAATATAAAATAGAATAAATAATGTACAATAATGGCCAATACTAAGGGGGAAAAGGCAGCAGAAAGTGATAAATTAGCTGAATATTGGATTGAGCTGACAAGGGCATTGAAGCAGTTGTTAGAAATATACTTAAAGTCCCAGATGACATCACGTTTGAAAAATTAAAATGTGTTTAATGGCTTGATAAATAGGGAAACTCAAAGAAATAGATACTGGACATTTTAGAGTTGAATAGTATAATTCTTGAGTTGAAAAATCTGTTGAATGAGTTCAATAGTAGATGCAAGGTAGCAGAAAAATAGTGAATGAGTAAGAGGATAGATCAATCGAAATTCTTCAATATGAAGAACCAAATAATACAATTGAAGAAAAAATCAAGAGAAGTGGACAGAACCACTAGCTGGTTTATCTTTAGAAGAGAATAAATCTGAGAGACATTTTGCATGTTCCCCCAGAGTGCCCAAGTCATGAGTGCCCTTCCTAGGTATTTATTGGCAACCTACCCTTACCTAATTCACTTGCTTAATCAATTACCTACTGGTGTACAACTAATTGTCCTCAAAAACATGTATTTATAATCTTTTAGAGGATCTCAGACCTACATAACGGTATATAAAACAACCCATAATTATTCTTAAATTGTCTACTTATTTATTGTTTGTGTTTTTCTACTAGAATAGAAACTGTGTGAGGGAAGAGATCCTGCTTCTCTGACTTGATTGCATTCTTCCAAGCAACTAGAAAAATCCTTGCCATGATATCAGTGCTTCACAAAATTCTTATTGAATCAGGGAGTGAACACACAATAAATAGCAATTTTTTTTATTGTGGTTTCTCTTAATATTCTGTATCTTCTCATCTTTCCTTTTTGTTTCTTAAAATGAGGAAAGACACAATTCACACTGAGCTGAAAATGGCCCATGTTAAAGCATGAACGATTCACTGGCTTTTGCTTCCTTCAGCTTTTAACGGTTCCTTTTAGTGCCCCCAAATCTTTTATTTCAGAGTGAGAGAATTCTTTTATCTTCAAGAATAATCCCTGGCAAAGATTTTTCAATGCCAACCTAAAAATCACAGCTTGGTGGAGATACAAAGGACAATTTTTCCTCCAAAGACATCTCAGCACTTGTGAAAAACATTGTTTTATCTCATTAGAGACTGATTATGTCTACATGATAAAAGCTGTGTAATCAAAATTCATGATCTCTTCCGTAAAAGGCAAAACTATGGGGATGGAGAACAGAACACCGTTGCTGGGCTGAGAGTTGGGGGTGACGAATACAAAGGACACCGTGGGGAAGTTTCTTTGTCTTCATTAGATGACAAGACTCTATGCGTTTCGGAGGATTCATACAACTGCACATCAAAATAAGTGAATTTTACTCAATGTGTGTTAAAATATCATCCATAATATTTTGTCACCCTCGATGTTGAAGTCTCCTAATCAGTTTGAAAAAAAAAAAGTTGTATGCATATTTTTATCTAGGTCAACTTAATGAAATTTATCAGATTTAGAAGATAGCAGAAAGCCTTATTATGTATGAAAAGGAATTTTTGAGTATTGTCTGTATTTAGTGCCATCATTACTGTATCTTAAACTGTACTGAATATATTTCCTTTCATTTTGATCCTTTGCCTCTCACTGTACCAAATGTTATTGAGGATTACAAGGTCACAACAGCCAAACAATCCTAACAGTTGCAACAGTTGAAGAGTATTCAGCTTTTTTCTCAGCTTCATTTCTCTTCTAAGAATTACTGTTTTTCCTAACGTCATGCCAGAAGGTTAGAGATGTTCTGAAACCAACCTTGAGTGATTTATGTCTATCCCTATATCTCTGATTTCTCTTTTTCTACCTTTCATCTTTCTCAGATTTTTAAAGCAATCACAAAATTCCTGAGGTATCACTTCAAGCAAAACTCAAGAGAAAGTCACTTAAACAAAAAAAAACCAAAAAAACCCTGTTCAACTAAGATGTGCTTAGAAGCACCTTACAGTTTTTAAATGGAATTATAAGAGATCCCAAGGGGACACATGGGTATTTAGCTGTTAAGGCCGATAAGGATTGCAGCTTTTGGTTGTACTAATAAGGGTGACTTCTAATAAGAGACATCATTAAAACATAAATATTTAGATCTGAAGCATATTTAAACTCAACTTTTATTTCTATGATAATCCTTTAATTTTGGAGTTAGAGGATTTCCATAAGCTAGTGTTCTCTAACAACAGATAGGAAATACTTGGGACAACTGCTGCTGAAACTGTGTCCCACAAATACGCTGTATATTTACCTTTACTTAGATCTTTTCCTGATAACAGGTTTTCAGTAATTCCTAAGTTTATCAGTAGTGTTTCAGTTAACCATTGCAACGTAAAAACAGTCTCACATTTAGTGGGTCACAACAATAGCACTGTAATATTTAATGATTTCTTGGCTTGGCAGATTTTTGCTGGTTTCACCTGGGGGTACTCCTGTGACTGTGCGGATGAAGAGTGGCTGGCTGCAAGGTCCCTCACAAATCTGACATGAGTGCTGAAGGTCCCCTAGGGATACCCTCAATTCCTCATGAAGCCTCTCATTTTCTAGCAGGCCAGGTTGCCATCCTTAGATGGCAGTTTCAGGTTGGCATTCAGAGATGGTAGAGGCAGAAGCCATGGTACCTCTCGCAGACTAAGCTTTGCATCGTACACAAGGTTGTTTCTGTCAGTCTTGTTCAGGCAGGTCTTGAGGGCATTTTAATAGAAGAATTGGGCCTGTACACTCCCCTTCTTGAAAGAAGCTGCTGCCAAATATTGTGACCATGCTTTCAATCAGATGACCTCAGATGTGAGTATGAGCCCAGAGCCTCAGCGTCACCAGTACTAACTGGTATGAAGGGTAGTCTTTTATATCTTCCAAATCATTGTCATTGGCCATCTACTTACATGGTTATTGCCATAATTTAGTTTGATCAAAATAACCTGACTCTGTCTCTCAATGTAACTTTTTGATTAAATCAACAAATGCATTTTAGGCATTACTACTTTGTAAGTTTTTTTTTTTTAATTAAACTATAGTTGATGTACAATGTTACTGTACCAGTTGTTGCTGTGCAGCAAAGGGACTCATTCATCCATATGTATACATTCTTTCTTTATATTCTTTTCCATCTTGGTCTATCCCAGGAGATTGGATATAGTCTCCTGTGCTCTACAGTAGAACTTTGTTGTTATAGGCATTCCCACTTTTAAATATTTCATCGTGATACTCTTTCTGGCTGAGACTATTACTGCTATTTACTATTCTACTTAAATGGTATTTTGTGACAGGCACTTGATGTAGAAAACATACTGATGGCCCTGAAAGATGCATACCATTATTTGTATTTCACAGTTAAGGAAACTGAGGACTGGCAGTGTTAAGGAACATTCCAGATTGGCATGCATAGGGGTCTTTCTGTCCTGTAGGTCTGTGCTTCACAAAATAATACAAAATGTACTGTCACACCATTCATAAGAATATTGTTTTCACAGATTGATCTCACTAGTCTCCAATTTAATAGAATCACTGTAAACACAGATATTACCTTAATGTTGATGCCTCACTTTATTTTAATTATGCATCATGGTATTCATACCTACAGATCAATAGAGTAACCCTTTGCATAATGGATCTTGGGACCCGAAGGTTAATTCCTCATAAGCTTGAATTTTTCCAGTGGGGTGGCCAAGAGGAGCACTTCTTGTTGGGTGGTCCTTGAAAGCCAGGTAGAGCAGAGGCAGACTCAAAGACTCCAACTTAGAGGCCACAGAGTTGGCAGGAAGGCAGGATTGAAACCAGAGAGACAGAAGGGAAGCCAAATCAAGAGCCAAAGGCCTGGGAAGACTGGATTAAAGGATGAAAAAAAAAATAACCTCATTTTGGAAGGATATCTAGATGTTAAGGTAATTAGTAACCCTAAAAAGGCAGATATTTAAGCCGTATTATGTATTGGGAAATTCAGGAAAGTATGAACGCCAAAGTTTTTCATACTTCTCTTTTGAGAGCAGTTGTTTTTTCTTTTTAGATGGTATATTAATATTGCTTCAATATATATGTGGAAAACATGTTAGAAAACTGGTTGTCATTATCATGTGTTAAATTCCCAAACTTGGTTACAAGGGCAGTGCGGAGAGTACACCTATTTTAGTGCCCACATCTTTGAACAGCGAAGAAACTACCACTTTCTCATTTTAGTCAGATGTTTGTGATTTCAGAAGCATAATTCTGAAGCACTTATAACCTGAGAGTGTGAACTTCTCAAATATGTTTCATGCATATGTATGTACATATGTACATAGGTATATATATTTGTAGATCAACATATTTTTCTCTCTCTGTATGTACATGTGTATATATACACACAAATATATGTATATATACACATACACACCTGTAACCTCTTTCCACCTTTATATGTATATGATTGAAACGAAAGCCCTAAGGCAACTTTGGCAAAAAGCCCTGAGAAATGTGGAAAAACTAATTTCTGTTGGCTTTCTGATGACACCATTCTCCTCAGTGTTCACCTGGGATAGAAGACGGAAGTTTGCAGTCCAGGACAGGATCTTTGGCAGCATCAAGAAGGTTTGATTGCATCATATGTCTCAGGAAGGGAGTCAGGGCTCCCTCTTCACTGAGCAAAGGTTAACCCATTTCCATGTGCTCTGGGTGGTTTCAGAATGAAACTTAAGGTCACAAGACATTCTCAGGTGTTCTTCTGAATTCATCTTCTATCCCCTGTGCTGGGAGTTCTTCTTCCTTGGAAGACAGAGACTCCTTGGTGAGACAAGAGCAAGCTTTGATGTGTGCCAGAACAGAAAGTGCCACTCTTCTTTCCAGCACCCTACCCTCTCCCTCCTTCATTGAATCAGAATGCTGCTGTCTTCCTTTATGTTAGAGTAAAAGTGTCCTAAATGAATGGGGATATTTAAACACTAGGTAGGTGTAAATACATTTAAAATGCCAGATGTTAAATCTTAGGAGATGGTAAATCTTCTTGCACACTGGAGAGGATATACATTAAAATAAAACTCTTAAATCATGTGTGTTTTAAATTGTTGTTCTAGGGATTTTGTTTTGTTCTTGTTTAGCCAAAAAATGAACCTATAATCTTCTATTGCTCGTAGGTCAAGAATTAGAAACCTATCTCTGCTTGACTCTAGTAGTTTGTGAAATGGAAAGCGCACATGCTTTAAAAAAAAGAAACAAAAAAAAGCTGTTATGAGTCGAGAATAAAATCCAATCCAGATGAGTAATTCATTCATGAATATATCAGAAAATGATATTCTGTGGGGACAATGTTCACAATTCTAAACTTAAATTTTTAGGAATGAATCTTGAAACAACTCTTCATAAATATATTTTTCATCTTGATTCCCGAGTTTCTCTGAGAGGAGAGTGTAGGACAGTAAAGATTCTTCGTATTTACCCTTGACTGTGAACTAATCATTTTATTTTGAGTTTATGTTTATGTGGAATTTTTAAATATTTTGTTTCAACTTCCATTCTACTTTTGCATTTCTCTCACTGCATTCGCACTGTCTTCACAATGTTTATACGATGCTTTTAGCTTCAAATCTTCATTGACTCTGTGGAACGAGAAGGTCTATCTAACTCTTTCATTTTAGAAAGCATTGTACCTCCATTTCCTACAATAGAAAGGGAAGAATAATAGCATTTATCTCATAGGATTTAATTCCCTTAAAAAAGATAACCTTAATAAAATACTTAGGAAAGTGTCGAATAGTTTCAGTCAAAAATTATTAGTCGTCGTCATCACTGTCAGAATCTATTCACAAAACATAGTTCCTAGTCAGTTTGAGAGGGAGTATGTTTCTCACCTGGAATGCTGTCAGCCTAGTTGTTAATTCTATAAGAAGTTTGCTAACTTTTGCAAGTCCTACTAGCTCACATGTATCAACATCCTGAGTCAGAAGTTATGAGAGAGGACCATTAGTTATATTTCTGTCAGTGATATGCGATGCCTTCCATTTCTCTGTACATCCCAGTGAATCTGAAAAGCATCTCTAAGGGAACCTAAATGGAGAAAACATATCCACACAGTCAGCCTCACAAAGGACACAAGTAGCATTCTGTTCTTCATCTAAAGCAGGCTAATAAAAACGTGTAGTCATGTTAGAATTAGGTAAGCATTGTAAATGGATGTATGTGTGTATGTATAGGCAGGTAGATAGAATTCAGAGGTAAGCACAAGCACATCAGGGTCTTACTGTTGAGTTCAGACTGTCCTGGAGAGGATGGTGCACCTTGCCATGTCTCCCACCATGCTTCCTTTTGTGCTTAAAGCATGGCATAGTGGGCAGCTTGTGGTTTTCTTGCCACGTTTTGTCTTAGGAGTCATTCAATCTCTGGGGATAAATTCACTCATATGCTTTCTATTTTTGCTAAATCTGTTAAGATTTTTTTTTCCTTAAAAAAAAAATGCCTGCAGCAGAGCTGTATCTCACAGCTGGCATATTGATTTTAGTGCGAAGTTCCTGTGGATACCTACTCTGTAAATTGTTGTAGTGTTCTATTATAAAACGGTACCACCAGCTACAGACATCTCCCTCTTCCTACCTCTCTCATTTCTTCCTTGCTGGGTTCTCTTTTTTCAACTCACACTCAATTCTTTGAGCTCAATCAATGGGAGAAGGGTTAGATAATGCCATCCCCAAATCTCAGTATCATATTTGCAAGGGTACAATAGTATGGATGGGACAGATCAGACAGGACTAGACGACTGAGATGCTTCTAGGTGGCCTGGAAAGGGAAACACATTTGAGAGTGAGGAGGTTTTATCCATACAGACATAAGAGTTTGTAATTTATGTTGATTAATTTTTTCTTTCATCATTTCTCTAGCTACATGTGCAGTCTCATTCAACTTTAAGCAATGGAGAAGGACAGTTTTTATTTGTCCACCATATCCAGGACTACAGTATGTATTAATAACCAGTGCCATTGTAATACAACTAAGCAGTATAATTCTTCTGCTCAGTATTACTTTTTGTGATACTCAGGTCATATACACATCTTCAAGATAAGCCCCTACTTTCTGGTTTTATTATATGTTGTGTTTGATGTTATGAGGGCTGGTCAGAAAACTAATTGACTATGTAATTGTTGCCAGTCTCTTGTCCAAAGATATATATATTTTTTTTAATGTGTGGATACTACCTTCTCCTGGAAGTGTGGAGCATATCAAACAGTGTTTGTAAAATATGGCTAAGAAATTGTGTTTGTTTATCATCTGTAAAGGTGGTGTATTAAATGTGTGTTTAAACATAATCTTCAAAGAGTTTAATAGTATTCCTTAATACTCTTGGAAAAATAAAGTGAGAATATGGACAAGAGGAATGGAGAAAGGTGTTTTTCAGGTGTCTAGACACTGTAGGAAATTAAAGAGACAAGACAGATAAAAAAGGAACACATCACTTCAGCTCCTTTTATGTGATCACTGCCATGGTAGTGACCTTTCATTCAGTGTTTATATTTCATTATTTCTGAACTTAAATATACCATCATGCTCCTCAAATATGGGTACATTAGCTATGACACAGATTAAAGGCAGCCCAGAAACCTCAGTGCTGATCAGATGTGTAATAAAATGACATTGATCAAGCAAGACTGCAGGCTCCAGGACTAATTGAGGGCCATGCAATAACTACATAATAGGTCTACAGCTAGCTATCAGGCTTTCTTTCTCTTACTCTAATTATTTCTCCATGCTTATATGTGGTTTCTATTCTGTACTGCTTTTGAGTATCTCTGTCAATAAGAGATTTACAGTAAACTTGGACATCCAGTTATATGAAATAATTGCAGTAAAGAATGCAGTATAATAAAGTGCTGTATGTGTAGCAGAGATAAAGCTTTAGACTTTATTAAAAGTTTCATTACAGATGCAAAAGCATTTTGTGTGGTTTTATCAGTGGGGGAGTAGTTTATATAAGAGCAATTTATCAAATGGCTGGTTATGATTGGGGATTTGCTGAGGCATGTATGTTGGATTTTATTTTAATATATATATATATTTTGTCTTTTTAGTGCCATACCTGTGGCACATCAAAGTTCCTAGGCTGGGATGGAATTGGAGCTGTAGCCACTGGGCTGTGCCGCAGCCACAGCAATGGCAGATCTGAGACGCATCTGTGTTCTACACCGCCGCTCACAGCAATGCTGGATCCTTAACCCACTGAGCAAGGCCAGGGATCTGACCTGCATCCTCATGGATGCTAGTCAGATTCATTTCCACTGAGGCATGACGGGAACTCCTGTATGTTGGATTTTAAATGTTAAACTTCACACCCAGATAAACCTCACAGAAATATTCTGGAGATGTGTGTCATGTCTGTATTTTATTGACGCACCTTGAGTAAGTGGATGCAGGGGAATATAAGACAAAAGCGGCATAGAGGCCACAGAATTGCCTCACAAGATTGTATAAGGGATTAATTGATGTATTAAATGAGAGAGCATGAAGACATTTTGTAAACTATAAGACGTAAATCACAGGTAATGTCCCATATCTTCTGTAGACTTTATATCTTAAATTAGTTTTTCTATAATTCTTGTTTTTTTATATTACAGTGTTCACTAGTTTATATTATTGTGAATACTTTTTTATAGATGAGGCAACTGAGGCTCAAAGAGAGAAACTAGGTTCTCAGAAATCACATGCTAAGTAGAGAAGCCTGGACATTGATAAAGATATAGCTTTCTCTATCATTCCAAGCTATGCTCAATTTTAATTGAAATAGCATGTTATTTAATTATTACTTTTATCTTTAAAATTTATTTTTATTGAAGTATAGTTGATTTATAATATATTTAATGTAATATAGTTATATAGTTCTAACTATACAGTAACTAGATAAGTATATATATATAAAACACTATATATATGTAACTATAACTGTGTGTTAATATACAACTATGTTCCCACTGCACCAAAAAGGAAATCTTGTATTTAGTTTTCTAAGAAATCTCCATCTGTAGTGATTGTACCAATTTACATTCCCCCCAAGAAAATGTAGGAGGTTCCCCTTTTCTCCACACCTTCTCCAACATTTATTGTTTGTAGATGGCCATTCTGACTGGTGTGAAGTGATACCTTATTGTAGTTTTGATTTGCATTTCTCGAATAATTAATAGTGTTGAGCATCTCTTCATGTGTTTTTTGGCCTTTTGTCATCTTTGGAGAAGATGTGTTCTGACCATTTTTTGATTGGGTTTTTTGATATAAAGTTGCTTGAGATGTTGGCATATTTAGGAGACTAATCCTTTGTCGTTTGCTTTGTTTGCAAAGGTTTTCTCCCATTCTGTGGGTTGTCTTTTTGTTAGGTTTATGGTTTCCTTTGATGTGCAAAAAGTTTTTAAGTTTAATTAGGTCCCATTTGTTTATTTTTGTTTTTATTTTCATTACTCTAGGAGGGAGATAAAAATTTTTTTCTTTTACATTGGAGTATGGTTGATTTACAGTGTTATGTTTATTTCAGGGGTACAGCTAAGTGATTCAGATATACATATATGTATATCTATTATTTTTCAGATTTTTCACATATAGGTTATGATAGAATATTAAGTAGAGTTCCATGTGTTATATAGTAGGTCCTTGTTGATTATCTGTTTATATATAGTAATGGGTATATGTTAATCCTAAACTCCTAATTTAGAAAAGAAACTTCTGCAACTTTTCCAAAAAATTACAAAGGGACACTCTCAGAGGAAGAAACATTCTTTTGAAAGTATTCCAAAGAATCTCAGAGGTCACCAGCTCCCTGATACTAAAATCAGACAAAGATCCCACAAAAAAAGAAAAAGGCCAGTATCATTGATGAACTGAGATGCAAAATCCTTAATTAAACACCAGCAAACCAAATTCAGTATTATATCTGTAATAATCATACACCATGACCAAGAGGGACTTATAGCAGGGATACCAGGATTTTTTAGTATCCACAAATCAATCAGTATGATACAGTGCACTAATAAATTGAAGTATGAAAACCATATGATCATCTCAATAATCATGGAAAAAGCTTTTGATAAAATTTAACATCCATTTATGATACAAACTCTCCAGAAAGTGGCATAGAGGGAGCACACCTCAACATAATAAAGGCCATATATCAAAACTATTTTTGTTATTTTTTTCTTTTCTAGGGCCGCACCCATGGCATATGGAGGTTCTCAGGCTAGGGGTTGAATCGAAGCTGTAGCTGCCGGCCTATGCCAGAGACACAGCAACGCCAGATCTGAGCCACGTTTGTGAACTGCACCACAGCTCATGGCAACCTGGTATCCTTAACCCGCTGAGTGAGGCCAGGGATCGAACCGCAACCTCATGGTTCCTAGTCGGATTAATTAACCGCCGAGCCATGACAGGAACTCCTGAAAACTATTTTTGATCTTAACTATCTGTTAAATTAAAAATGTCAAGGTGCCTGAAACTATCTACATAAAATTACAGTAAAATATTCAGATTATTTTGTTCTTAAAGTTGTTACCCTAACAAACACTTCGTGTGAGATGATGAATTGTATTTATTAGATATGAACTTATATACTTTATAGTCAGCTAAATTGCCCAAGGCTACTAGAAAATTCCAACCAATACAATAGAGTAAGGGAGAAAAAAAAAAAAACAAAAACAAATAAACTTCAAATGATCGTAATGGCACAAGGATGCAATTGCCAAAGTCCTGATCTCCCACTTACCGTCGTAAGGTGGTGAATTGGAGCCATTCCCATGTCTATCCTTAGTGTGTGAATGGTTGACAGTTTCTGTGATAGACAGAAAACAAATGCAAAGCAAAACAAATGCAAAGCAAAAAATTTTATCTTCATCACAACAAAGCATTTTACGTCTTTGTTAGGAGTTGACTGGTGAGTTAAATAGTTGATACAGACTGAAGTTACTAGTTATGTTAAATTTTAGAAGAGTTATTTACTTTGTTTCTTTAGCCATTATAGATGTAATCTTTAAAAATAATCACCCTCATGTAACTTCTGGCACAATTATTTCTGATAAAAAAACCTGCTATCTGGAGTGTTTAACTGAATAAATATTTTGCAGTCACAATTATGTTTGATTTTAGCCTCTCAATAATATTTGATTTTTTTGACCCACAACTCCTTTGACTGCCCAACTTTATTGAAGCATAATTTGCCTCATTTAATCTCCACCAGGATCACAATACATGCTATTTCCATCGCTCCAAAAGGTTCCCTTCTTCCCTTTACATCGATCTTGCTCCCTCTCTCACCTCCCACCTCCAGTTCTAGAGAAGTATTAATGTGCTCTATTAATGATCTTTTTCTTGCATTTAATGTTTTGTCACTGCCCTTGTTCCTATAGCGCTATGCTTTTAATTTTTTTCTACATTTTTACGCATTTAATTAGTTTGCTGTTATATGGCTGAATAGTTTCCCATAACATTAACCATTCTGTAACTGATAGGTATTTGAATGGTTTCCAGTTTTGCGCCAGGATGCTGCATATTGACCATTTGTATACAAGTTTTCATTAAGATAAATGCTTTGATTGCTCTTGACCAACAAGTTTCTTTTAAAATACTCTTTTTGCCTTTTACGGTATTATTCTCTGATTTTATACCTATCTTTCTGTTTGCTTCTTCATATATTATGTGCTAAAGGTCCTCACACCCCAATCTTAGGTCCCTCTGATGCTTAAGCAATTTCATCTTGGGCTTAATTATCCCATGTGCATTTAAGTCAGATTTATATCTTCAGCCTGGACTTTTTAAGCACAGATCTATATATCTAACAGCCTATTTGATACCACCCGTTGGCCTTCACTAAGGCCTCTTAAAATCAATATGTCCAGAAGTTTTATGATTCTTCACCACATTAAACCTGGTCCTTTCCCATTTTACCCCAGGCTATACAATTTAGATAACAATGAATGATCTTTAACACTGTTTTTGTGTTGGAGAGATCATCTATTCTCAGTAGCATCTGAAATAATCTCCCCATATCCAACCACTGCTCCTTTCCAATATTTTACTTCTCACAGCTGAGCAATCTCCTTTCAAAGCTCAAATCTGATTGTGCCAATTCCTCATTTTCCATTTTCTGCTTAAAGTGGATCATTGGCTTTAAATAGTTAATGTACTAAGAACCATATTCGTTAATATGTCTTTAGAGGTTGGACATAGAAAAGTTCCTCCTAAACTTAGACTCATTTTGAAAGTTTCCAGCCTCACTTTTCACACAGCAGGTACACTGCCTTCTATGAGTATTTCAGACCTAACATACCTCTTTGACCACTGAGCCTTTGCACATACTCTTCCTATAGCTGAAACACTCCACACCTGCCTTCATATGCCCAAGTCCTATTCTTTTTTTTCCAATTTGAGCACAATTCATTTCTTCTCAAGTGAGGTTTTAATATATGCACTAGGAGCACTGAAGATCTCTCATTTGTGTCCCTGTGTTGTAACTGCAATTATTTGTGAAATTATTGGATTAATGTTTGTGTGTCTCTCGAATCCTTAAGATCCTTGATGTCAGGGATCATGCAGTTTAGTTTCTCCTCCCATCTCACTGTGTATCTATGTCCCTGGCATTGTCAGGTACTTAAAAAGGTTTGTCTGAATGAGCAAATAGAATACGTTTAATGGGATTTGATGAATATGTGAGTATGAGGATGTGATTTTTGAGGACTGTTTTGAGTTTTCTGTTTTAGGATATGGGGGAAGAAGAGTCACCAATGGAGACACATAATAGAGGAAATATACCTCGTTTAGAGAAGTAGAAAGTGAGTGCTATTCTTTCGCATCATATCTTAAATGGTACAACATTCCTTGAAATAATATTTTTCATAAGGTAATGAGAGACATGCCTTATAGATTTTCTTACATATCAATGATTGGGAATGTGCTTCCCAGAAGTACCTTAAAAACTGTTGTAATAGCATTTTTCATCATTCTCTCCATCTCTACTACTCAGTATTTTTTTGATAGCAAAAAAAAAAAAAAGTACATGAGCACATGGAACTTCTCAGAAAAAGGTCACCATTAAATAAAAATTAATACATGAGATAAATAACTGACAGGTAAGGCATCAGAGATAAGTGAAATGTCAAAGATAAGACAGTATTTAAGAGCCCGTTGAGAAGTGAGCAAACAGTATCAATCATAGCGCTGTCACCCTAGGTGAAAATAAGAAGGAGTTGATCAGCAGAGAGCAATTTTGCAGAAATACAGGAGACCCGATGTTGAAAAGTGTAAGTGTCCTATGTATGCTTTGAAACATTTAAGGCAGTAGTTCCCAGTGGAGGTTCCCCCTGCTCAGGTGCAGTGCAGTTTGAAGAGACTGTGCTGCTTGTTGAAGCATCACAAATGGCATCTTTGACAGCTGGGGTACCTGTTGAATAATTTCACTGTCAAACATTCAAAACAAAGTGGCACAGATGTTAAGGTGCATGCAAATGCAGTGAGAATATCCCACTGAAAAACAACAAAAAGCTCTTCACTTTCAAAAGTTTGAAGGATAGAATGCTTTGTTCTGAGATACAGCTTGTTTTATATAAAAACTGTATGTTTATCTGTAGTTGTGTTAACACTTCTGTAGCAAATATCTATTACAATCAAAAGACCTGATGACACAATTTTAGATAACAAAATAAAAAGGAGAACCTTTATTTCTCTAAAGTCCAAGAGAAATATAAATATTTAAAATGTTTTATAAATGGGGAGGATTGTGAAGCATACAGTATCTTTCTGTATCTTTCACAGTGTTCTCCATTAGAAAGAGATAAACAAATTTCAATTCAGATTTATAATTACTACGATAGGGTCAGTTGTTTGCCAAAGGCTACAAAGAGCATCCCTGTCTGCCAGAGCCACTTCAAGCATTGTTGGCTCTGCTGGATCCTCTGGTCCATGTGGTAGAGCATCTTGCACAGCAGTCTGGGCCTGCTGCAGAGTCTTCTCTTATTCTGAGCCCCACTCAAAACTAGCAGCTTTTCTGGTGACTCATAATGAGCTGGAATAATATACCCAAAGGAGATGTTGCCTCCAAAATCCAAAGGGGACCGCCTAAGCCTCGTGACTCTTGTTTGGTTGTAAAAGAAGCCAGATGCAGCAATTTATTCTTCACCTAAGAAGTTATTTCTTGACTCATAGAACCTTCACTGAGATAAAAGGCCTAGAATTTTTATTGGATTTCCTTCGCATATTCTGACACACAAATGTCTTGAGAGTGAGTCTAGAGTAGTTTATATTTCTTGATCCCTAGGTCCAAACAGAATAATGATCAAAAGGTAATGAGCTAGGGTGATAAGTGGTGGAAGGGATCTAAGATGAATATCTTGGTGAACTAAATTACAACATAGGTATGGATAGTTGATATTTATCTCTGATGTAGAAGAGTGAGGTTGTATTGCTAACCTTGCCAGCTGAAAGAAAATTGTTTCTAATGGTCCTTATTGACGGGTATGGAGTAAAAAGCACTTGCCAGAGCCCAACAGGAAGAAGAAAGACTCCTCTTCTTTCCTGGCAGGGGTTGAGCCAATGAAAAACCATGGACTTTGGGTTTGCTATAGCCCTCCCAACGTTTCCCCTCTATAAAAGCATTTTATTTCCCTTATTGTGTGTGGCTTTGACTTGGCCTACTATTACAGACCCTATGTTGTAATTCTCAGATGATCCTGAAGAAACCCATCTTTGCTTAAGGAATATCTGTCAGCCTCTTTGTCGTAGTTCAGTACTGCTTCCATAAGTCAAGTAAGAATTTAGTAAGCTTCTTATCTATTTCACTTCTAGGAAAACTTTAATAACTAGCCAGCTCCATCATTTCCATGTGCTAGACTATTTTGAGTACTGCTTTAACTCTACTGTACATGATAGTAGCCATATCTCTTAGTTTTGGCAGTTGTCTGCTGTCACTTGGCTTTGCCACTCTGGGATCCAGTTACCTTGCATTCAGTTCAGTGGCCTCAGTCTCCACCGTAAGTTCAGTCTGCAGGGAAGAGTGATCTCAGAGTTCTTGTACAGATGCTGGGTCTACCTTCACAAATTTCTCTTATTCACCCTGACAGCTGTCTTACTGGAACCTCCTGGATTAGCTATATAACATACAACATTAAATGCAGAATCCCTGCTTAGTGGGCCCATGTCAAAAAAATTGACGTTATCCAACTTTACGTTCCATCTATGATTATCTCACATCCTTCATATCTGCTCCCACATGTGCTCCCCAAATTTATGCCTATATAAATTAGAAAACTAACAGTTCTTTTGGGGTGTATTATACCTCACCTTTAGAGAACTCTTGGTACTTAATCTAGAAACAAAGAAGTGATGGGGTGGATGGATCCTCAGGCATATCTGCATTGTCTTGCAAGGCAGCTGCCTCAGGGAAGGCCATTACAGTTTCCTCAGGCAATTTCTTGTAGGTCCTCTCAGAAGTAGGTGGAGAGACCACTTCAACTGGGGGTTGGATGGCTGCTTCTACTGGCAGAGAAGACTTATCAGAATTTAGCTGCTCAGTGTCCTCAGCTCTATCAGAGTCTTAGCACACATCCTCATTGCAATTTACAGGATCTTATTCTTTGCCAGTTAATGCCCTCACTTTAACTGTAAACACCCTGCCAGGCTGGGAATTCAATTTGTGTTGCAGTTCAGCCACTTTCAGGATAAGATTCTGAATTTGGATTTCAGCCTTTTTCCTTCTGCAGAGACTGGAGATAAAGGTGTCTTTTCAGGGAGATACAGGAGCTCTCAAGTCATTTATGCAGCTGTTTTGCTGAGAACTTAAATTCCTGAGTCCGAATTTTTTGTTTCTCAGAGATACTAGGAGCAACCATCCAGTCTCATCATACTCATTACTTTGGCAAAAATAACTTAAAATAGTATATGTATGGTCATTCAGATCCTTGTCTCTTGTTAGAGTTTGATTAGGAATTTTCAGTGAAGGTATTTTGTGTCATGCCATTGACTCTCAGTGTTCTATCTAGTAGAATCATTTGTGTCTTTACATCTAATCAGATTAAAGAGCCAGTTAAACACATGCCTGCTCTTTGATAGAGCCTTTCCATTTGTACATATTTAACCCAGGAATGTGAATGCAGATGTCTATCAAAAAAGTGTACAAGGATATACACGTAGCAGCTTTATTCATAATAGATGAAAATTGGAAACAACTCCAAGGTCATCAAGAGAGAAATGGCTAAACATATTGTAGTAGTATTTATTTATTTATTTATTTGGTCTTCTTAGGGCCACACCTGCGGCATATGGAGATTCCCGGGCTAGGGGTCCAATTGGAGCTGTAGCTGCCGGCCTGCACCAGAGCCACAGCAATGCCAGATCTGAGCCGCATCTGCGACCTACACCTCAGCTCATGGCAACACCGTATCCTTAACCCGCTGAGCAAGGCCAGGGATCAAACCTGCAACCTCATGGTTCCTGGTAGGATTCGTTAACCACTGAGCCATGAAGGGAACTCCCAGTATTATTTATTAAGTGAATAATATCCATAATAGAAGAGAATAAACATGTACAATAAAGATAATTCTCATAGACATAATGTTGATTCAGAGAAGCTAGTCCTTCATTGGGAAAACTAATGAACCTGACATAATCTAATCTATGCAAAGCTAATTCATGGTGGGGAAAAAGAAATCTGTATTCCCTCTGTGTGGAGGGAATTGAATGATAAAAGGACATAAGAGAACTTTTTAGTGTGGCAGAAATGTTGTGTCATAGTATGCAAGTGGATTACATGGTTATCCATTTATTAGAATCAAATTCTAAAGGTGTATGCCTTTCAATATAAGGATATTTCACTTAAACTCTGCACACTCAGTAGCTATCTGATTTTCATTTAAGTGAAATAAACATGGTAAATGGCTGATGTTTGTTAAGGGAGAGCATAGATATATTGAAGTGTATTATGATATTAGGTTTATTTCATTTAGATGTTTGGGATTTTTCCATAATGTGAGTTTAATTTTTTTTTTGTCTTTTGTCTTTTTAGGGCTGCACCCATGGCATATGGCGATTCCCAGGCTAGGGGTCCAATTGGAGCTGTTTCTGCTGGCTGGTGCCACAGCCACAGCAATGACATATCTGAGCTGTGTCTGCAACTTACACCACAGCTCACGGCAATGCCAGATCCTTACCCACTGAGCAAGACCAGGGGTCAGACCTGCAATCTCATGGTTTCTACTGGGATTCGTCTCTGCTACACCATGACGTGAACTTCCATAGTATAAATTCAAAATCATTTTTAGGACACTGGGAGAGTGAAATGCACTTGGGCCCCAAGAGGTGCCATAAAGCCCAAAGAGGTTGGCTGCCAGATTATAAAATGTCTCTAATCTGTTTAAATGAAGCTTGATGAAAGGCAACTATGGGATTCAATCAAGGCTCAAGTTTTTACCAGGTGATTGACTGAAGAACAGTGGATTATGCAACATAGGCCAAAAGAGGAAGAAAGTTAGGCTTTATGGGGTTGATAGAACAACCCATTTAAGGAATGAAGCCGAGAGACAGTGAAATTAAATGATACTGAGGTTAGAAAGTGAGGTAACTGATTTATTATTTCAGATAAAGAGGGTAATGAGGGGTGGTTAATTAAGCTATATATTTGGCTATAAATACAAAATTGTATTTCAAATTCAAATATGCAAGACTTTAAGAAACTACTTTAAGTCAGTCTACTTATAAATATGAAGAGCCATTTAATAGGCTTTTGAAGAAAGTCTAAGAGGAAGTTCCCATCTGATAACTATTATAAAAAGTCCTTAGGATATATAGTTGTAAAGAAACACTTTTATGGATGATAGGGTATTGGCAGATCATAAATCACGTACAAATGCTGCCATCACTTCATGGAAAGTTGAACTTACTCTGTTTTGCAGAGCTAAGCTTCAGGGCATGTCAGCTGGCAGAATTTGGCTCCTAGGCCTATTCAGTCTTTTTCTGTGTGGGCAGTAATTCAGATTGCCACAAAGAAAGTGCCCTTGGCAGAGATGGTAAATCACATGGGTATGGAAAAAAGAAATGAGGCACAGGAATCCTATTTCATTTGAAATTTTTTAGGTACTATAGGTGAAGAAATGGCTACAAGTTTAACCCAATACTAATTACAGTGTAGAGAAGAAATATTTCATAATATCTAATTCAGTCCTTAAAATGGTTTAAAACAGCTTGTAGCCTTAGGAAGTTGTCTTTATCATCCTTGTCATGAAGATGAGCATTTAGTGACTCAGAAACATTAAATGGTTTTTATAAAGGTCAAAGTATTACTAAGTGTCAGAGATCGGGTGTAAATCTAAGTTTTCTGATTCCAAAAATCCATGTACATTCCTTTGGTGGAAGATTAAAATGGAGGGCCTAAATAAATTGGTAAGAGTAAATCTTGGATCTGAGTACAGCACAATAAAATGAGAAGAGTTCTTGAGGGAATTTAAAACTTGGTTTGACTTTCAAACATTTTACCTTTGTCCTCCTGTATATACCTAGAATTCTAGCTCCATGTTTTTCTTAAATTTCCTGTGAAACACTTCAATAGTCTCTTTACCTTAGAATGATTTTTACTGGCTACATGTGGGATTTTATTATAAATAGGAAGTTAACACTGGGAAAATTTACCTTTCCCCAGTTGGCTTCATAGGATAACAAGCAAATGGCAGGCCATGATTTGGGAAATTTTTTTTATCATAATTGATTTAGCAAACACCATGAAAGAATTAGAGAGCAAAGGCTAGGACCGCAAAGAAATTTGCAGCTGCAGGAAGCATGTGGTCAGTGGTTCTTTCAGCATCTTACGGAAATAAGCAGTTGGCTCAGAGTGTAGCTGAGACACTGTGGTTTGGGAAGTAGGAGTGGGATCTCACATTCTGGCATTCTTCCTATGTGTGGGTTTTCCACGAAAGTGGTCTTAGAAAATAGGAATTCTGAGTAGTTAGGCTGTTTTGTAAGGTTGCATTCTGGTTCTTGGTATGTCAGCTGCAGCTATATAGGTAACTCTAGAAAGCTGGGGTTGTAGTAGCCCTTCCACCTGTGCCTCAGTATTTGATTCTAGCTTGTTCATTGCCAGGCAATCAGAGATACTGGAGTAATTCAGTGGACAATTTTATCTCTCCAAAATACATTTGCATAATTCTGTTATTTGGCTTAGGTGTGATGCTAGTATGCTGAATGTTGAGAAGAATACCTATGAATGCAAATGGTATCATGGGTGTAAAAGGGTGCAGAACATTTAAATCCATCTGCAAATTTTCAAAATTAATGCATGATTGCCAAGTGGCCACCAGAATAAAAGCAATAGATACAAAAAAGAGAAGCCTTAAAATATTCCCTTTTTATTCTTGTGTTATAAAAAATTATATTGCTTATAATAGGATGTAATTGAAAAATGGATAAACTAGAATTTGATAGGGCAATGGAAGTATGTTCCCATATAGAGAATGGCTTTGCTTAACATTCTATAAATGATTACTTTAAGCTAGATTTGGTATTTTGCTTTACATCTGAAATGCATCATGAGGTTAATTTTCTTATGTAGTCAGTTCTTTGTATCTCTTAATTAAAATAAATTTTGAGGAACCTGCCAAGTTATACTGAGGCAGAATCAGTCATGATTGATATCTTGTAAAGCTAACTTTTAGTTACCAGCAAGTCTGGTAATAATTTTGTTTGGGAGACAAATTGAAATATTTAAGTAGTCCAGCTGTGAATAAGCGTGGTTCTATCAAGCAGACTCTAACTGTATATTGCTAATGGATTGTACAATCAACTATATAATTAATTTATATGTACAGTCTAAAATCTAAGTGCTAACCTGGTATTTGACCATGGAGGTCAAAATCACATGGCAAATACAAAAGACTAATAATGATAGTGATGGTAATTTAGGATAATTCGAAATAAGTGAGGTTGGGGACAGGAGCATTATACTAAAAAGAAATGAACCAGAGGTCGAAGAGGAGAGAAATAGTTTATTTATGATACCTTTTAATTTAATGACTTAGATTTCATTTCTCGTGTTACTTTACTTGCAGCTCACAAATCATTTTGTAAAGTAATAAAAAGACAGGAGGAAAAACACCTTTTATTAGTCACTTGCTCTTCCATCATTGAATGAATTACCAAGGGAGCACTGACATCCATTTAATCAAGGTACTACTGATGCTTTCTCGTTGGGCTAACTTGACACATTCTATGCCTCCAAATGCCTCTAAATCCATATTCTGTACCAGTGAAATTAGAATGAGAAACTCTTGTCTCTGTGTAAGCTGTCTAAAACAGCGGTAAACTTGGAACATAAAAGCTATGGCTTTAATTTTAATATTAATTGTAAAGGATAGATTTTGATTACTTGACTGAAAAAGAAGGAAAACTTTGTAGTCCTAAAATGCAAAGATGCACTTTTATATTAATTTTTCCATCTGTAATGCTAGTTAATAGGATTAAGAATAGAGAACAGCTGCAAAAGTTGTGATGGCTGAAGCTACGGTATGTACTTCCAGTATACACCTAAAAACACACATGCACACACACAGCATCTCTTAAAATACACTGTGTAATGCTGCATTGACATGATAAAAGTTACACCTATTAAAAAGAAAAAAATGAATTTAAAAATCATTGATCATTATTTCTTAAAGAGCTTTAGATATTTACTCTTAAAATATAAAGTCTTAGTACTTTAAAAATTTATCTGTTTTGATACAATGATTAAAATAGGATAGGTAGTAGATGTGATTAATAAGTGGATAAACATTTAGGGTTTTAGACTTAAGCAAATAATTTAAAGTATACCCCTAATGCAGTCAGCCAGAATAGTCAAAAACACCTTTTTTTTTTTTTGGTCTTTTTAAGGGCCGCACCTGCAACATATGGAGGTTCCCAGGATAGGGGTTGAATCAGAGCTACAGCTGCCAGTCTACACCACAACCACAGCAACGTGGGATCTGAGCCACATCTGCGATCTACATCACAGCTCACAGCAATGCCGGATCCCTAACCCACTGAGCAAGACCAGAGATTGAACCCATGTCCTCATGGATGCTACTCTGGTTCTTTTCCACTGAGCCACAGTGGGAAGTCTAAACACTTTTGACCTGAACGAGAGAACATGCACAGTGAATTTATTGTATATCTTTAAATCTAATATATTTATACTTTTACCTACATTCACAAAGATAAATACATATTTGTTTTAAAATTTTGTAATTACTTCAGTTCTTCCTATGTCTTTTTTTATCTGAGGTCTAAGAAGGTATTTTTAATTTTTATTTTAAGTTTTAACATGATAGTTGATTTACAGTGTTGTGTCAATTTCTGCTGTACAGCAAAGTGACCCAGTCATACATATATATGTGTTACTTTTCCCACATTATCTTCTATCTTGTTCTATCACAAGAGATTGGTCATAGTTCCCCAATTCTCCCTATGTCTTAGCAAAAGTATTAGCCAATATTGATATTTCCATGTGTTAATGCATGTATCTAAATGCTACATTTAACCATAATAGTTTCTCATCCTCTGCTTTGTGATTTACCACTCTATTAGATTAAGTATTGTATTTGTTTGCAAAGAGAACTGTGATGAGAATTTTTGTGAAGTGACTCCCTTTTCACATGTAGAAGATCCTCTGGCATGTACATGCATTAAAGAATGGCTTAGTCTGTATGAATTTTACTATCTGCTAATATAAGGTTGCTCTAACAGCTTATACTACCAGCAGTAGTCTATGAGAGTTCTTACTTCTTCAAGCTGTGGTCAACACCTGATAATCCAAGACTGTAGTTGTTCTACGAATTACATATTTGTGAAATAAAATTTTATTTTTAGCTTACTATGTATATCCTTGATTACTAGTGAAGTTAATATTTATTTCATATGTTTGTGATACTTATAAAAATCAGAATCCAGTATGGTACATTGGTAAAGCAATTTTATTCTTTGCTCTCAAAAACCCATAAAACATCCAAATGGTGGTGATTCCTTTTCCCAATCCCTGGATAGAAATTGAGGGCTTCCCACAACCTTTTAGGTCATAAAATTATCTTTGCCTCTTCTAGTTTTAAAATCCTCTCAGGTGGGTAGGAATTAAAATAAGAAATAGGGATAGTTTATTCCAATAAAACTCATGGACTCAGTGGTTGTTTAAATCTGACTTTCTCATGGAATGCTTTCTGGTTTCCTGAAAGATCTGTTGCTGCCTTTGAGGATATCTCATTTTCAGTTATTACTGATAATGTGTCCTCTTATTGGCAGCTTATGACCTGATTCTCAGCTTTTGAGTTGCAGTGACACGTTTAGCATGGTCTCTGTTGGGGTACGATGCCCCTCTCAATGCCATTTTGGTTCCAACTCCTCGTACTCATGTTTTCACTCTGACAAAATTTGGAAGCTCAGGCTTTGCCAGGAGCAGCTCCCTTATTTGTAGCCACTCTCAGACCAGCTTGCCGGCCTCGTCTCTCACTTTCCTAGGCATTTGTTTAACACCAAACCACCTTGGTGCTCCTCGACTGTGAACGTGCCGTGTAGACTTGTATCCCATGGTGCCACTTAGAGGAAACGAGTGCCCTTCATTTCCACTCCCCCACTCTTTTCAGCCCCAAGGACTTTATCACCTTGTGTGTGTTGGGCTAAAGGCTACAAATAGAAGTTTCCTTTTTAAAACCTGCTTTAGAGTGTTATTTTGGCACCTGCGCCTGGGAACCATGGCCAAAACTAAGAATGAAGAAAAAAGTTTATTAAAGAAAGTTCTCTTAGAGGATTCAGGTTTCTTCTGTGAACTGTCTAGTCATGGGGTTGTTTATAATGTTCTAATGGATTTGTAAGTGGATAATTCTTTTATTATATTTATTGCAAATAGGTTCTCATAGTTTGCAGCTTAAGTGTTATTTTAGGTAGTACAAAAGTGTTTCATTTAGGTATGGTCAAATATGAAATTTTTCATTGAGTTTTCTTAAGATAGCAAATCTTTTCTTTTTTATTGTAGTCAATTGTTATTTCCCCAATACATTTTTTTTCTACTCAAATCTTATTTTGTTACATGAAACGCTTATTTTGGAGGCAATCAAGACATTTATGTATTTTTTTGTCGTTTTTTACCATTGCTTGGGCCGCTCCCATGGCATATGGAGGTTCCCAGGCTAGGGGTCCAATCAGAGCTGTAGCTGCCGGCCTACGCCAGAGCCACAGCAACGTGGGATCCGAGCCACGTCTGCAACCTACACCACAGCTCACGGCAACGCCGGATCCTTAACCCACTGAGCAGGGCCAGGGATCAAACCTGCAACCTCTTGGTTCCTAGTCGGATTCGTTAACCACTGCGCCACGACGGGAACTCCCAATCAAGACATTTTAATTGACGTTTTCAGTGTTAATTATAAGAAGACCAGTGTGGAAAAATATTTATACCTTCATATTATCGGAATTTTTGCCCAATGTTTAATTTTAAAGACAGAGATATGTCTGTCACAAAAAGAAGGCCCTTTGTTAAGAAATCAAGGGTTCCTTACATACAGGGATTGATTAGATTGAGCTATTACACCTAGAAACTGTGTTAGTAAATGTATTATACTTTTTATTCATCACATCATAAACACTTCTGTGACATACTCCCAGTGACGCGAAAGGTGTAAAATATAGAGAGGGTGGTTCAGTTTTTGAACAGCTTTTATAAGGTTTATTGAACAATTCCAACCATAGACTTCAAAAAGTATTTAAATGTTGACTTTGCTAAGATGGGAATGGATGTGGAAGAAAAACCCATAGAATTAGGACTTTCTATTATATTGTAGGTATTATTTACATCCAGGGGAATATTAGGCTACAGTTATCTTAAAGATTATCTTGGCTAGTTATGAAGCTTCCTGTTCAATTTTTTTCATCTAACTTTATATTCAGTTTATCACTGTCCTCGCAGATCTTCAGTTTGCCTGTGTCTGGTTTTTAAGACGGCATCTCAAAGTGAGGGCTCTGCTCTAGTGGAGGGACAAACTGAATAAAGAAGCAATTTCATTTATTTTCCCCATGATTTTTGGTTTCATTCACAGCTCAATAATTTCTCAGTATTTTGGTGTTACTGTAACTGAATTGATAATAATCTACAAAGCTTTTTTCAAAGGTCAATCTCTGCTCAGTTGCTGGGACTTTTTATTAGTTAACTGTATACAAACCTTTAGCATGTGTGTGTGCATATGTGTTGGATGAAATATTTGGGCAATACCCATTTGGAGTCACAGAGGCAGCTTTTAAAATTTTCTGAAAATAATGACAAAGATTGGCACCCTTGCAAGTAATAGAATATTTGCTTGTCATGGTTTCTGTGATGTTTGCCTGTCAGAGCCACCTCTATCAATGTTGCTGTGGGCATGGTGAGTTCCAGACAGCAGTACAGGTGTGACCAGCCATCACACAGAACTGTTCAGATGCATAGCAAGGTACTAGGGCTACACGATGTCTCTGCTGAAATGCATTTTAAAAAGTTAAAATGATAATAACCTATAACAAATGGCTGTGGTCTTGAAAAAAAATACTTTTGTGGAACATTGAAACAGGAATGAGGAGCAAGAATTTTAAAAAAATAGATGTTGAAGAATACCTTTTTAAAGTATAGAGTACTGTGTTCAGAGGGCTGAATATTTTGGAATGCCATTTGTCCGAATCATCTATGTCCACTATTTTTTAAAACAAGGTCTGGAGTTCCTGTTGTGGCTCAGCGGAAACCAATCTGACAAGTATCCATGAGGATGCAGGTTCTGTCCCCGGCCTTGCTCAGTGGGTTAAGGCTCCAGCATTGCCATGAGCTGTGATGGAGGTCACAGACACGGTCCGGATTTAGCATTTGTGGCTGTGGTGTAGGCCAGCAGCTGTAGCTCCGATTAGATCCCTAGCCTGGGAACCTCCATATGCTGCACATGCGGCCCTTAAAAAAACAACAACAACAACAAAAAAAAAAAAACCAAGGGCTTATTTTGAGTAAAAACCAAAAAAAAAGATGCAGAAAATAAAATAACTCCCTAAGCATACTTGAAATTCAGAGTAAAGTATAAAAGTAGAAGTGGAGATGGGTGAAGAATACTGTTGGGGTGAAAAAGACAGGATTGAAGCCCAGGACCAGAGGAATGCTGTCTGATAGCTGCTGTACACGTGCTTTCAAATAGCTAGCCTCGTTTCTGCAGGGGACTGTTGCTTAAAATTTCAGAATCCTCACTTATTCCATGAAATGGTCTAATATATGCTCTGTAGTAACCTTTATGAATTACGTATATGTGAGTCTAATGAATGAAGAAATGATTGTACAAGTATCAAATAATTTTTCTTCTGACTAGGAAGTTAAAAAAAGATCCTGAGAAAAGAAGAGATACAGTGTTAGGTGATTAAGAATAAAGGTGTATGTAAGAGGGACAGATGATCACCTAAGGTGGAAAAGAAGATTCTGAAAGGGCCACAGATTCTGAATTGGCCTTGGTGACACATTCACTAAAGTAAGTTATATTCCAAGATAGTGACCTTAATGCTGTAGAACTCCCCACCTCCCTCCCTCCATTTTTCTTTATCTCTTTTCCTCATTGCCCTGAAATACTGTATTATTCAGGTGAAAATTGACTAAGACCCTAGATAAAGTATTAACCTGGAGAGATCCCAAGAAAGTTCAGAGAAAGGTTGAAACAATACAACTCATTTTTGTTCCTTTTGTAACTAGTGACAAATAATGAACAAGACACTGAAGTCATGGTAACAGACTTTGACCAAATAGTTTCTTGAGGATAATAAGGCTCTAGGAAGAATAACTCCAACTTTTTAAAGACTGGGGTGTGTGTGTGTGTGTATACATAAAAACATTAAATGTGTGCTTTGCTTTGGCTTTAATTTTTGTTTTGCTTTATTTGATGGTAGCTCTGGCATGTTTGTTTATTTGGTTAATTTCGTTTTCCGCATTGCCATTAAAATAATATACAAATAAGTTATTTTTTATTCAAATGTGTGTGCCGTGTCCATGATTGATCCAAGACATACATGTAAAGTTTAAATTCAGGTAGCCAAATGATCTGATGTGTAATTGCCAGAATTCTGCTAATGTTGATTAAAAAAACCACAGCTAATGTATCATACATCAAAGTTAGACTAGGTTAGATGGTATATACTTCTGACAAAGAATAAACAGAAGCACTTCTTAAAAATTTGAGATTATATTGGTTACTATGCATATGGTAAATAATAAAATTATTTATTGACTGAATGCTTGAAATCTGGATGCCAGAGAAATGCCTATAGCTTCTGGTAAATTTAGGTTTACAACCATCAGAAGAGCCTGTGAAAAAAATGATTCAAGGTTGCATATAATCAGTAATTAGTTTCCATGTGCAAACACAGCACTTTAAATTCACAAATCTAATTAGCTACTTTATGATTCAGTAATATTTTTTTGCATTTATTAAGCCCATAGGATTCTTTTTTATTAGAAATGAATAGCTATTAAAATAGTACCTATTCAGTGGTTCCCACTTTTCAGGAAATACTTTATGTACAGTTTACATTTTATTGCATATATTAAATCCTGAACTGAAGTTAATATATCCAAAATAAATTTTTTTGTGTGTCAAAACCCAAATACTTTTTATAGCCTAAAAAATCCAATAAACTTTATAGCCAGAATTTCTGAAACTTATAAAACAATTCTTAAATATCCAAAGGACAGATGAGCTAGATAGTCACTATGTTGAACCAAGTGTGTACTGAGTTGAGTCAGCAGTACTACTCAGTTTTGATTTCTGTCTGGCCAGGGTAAAAGCAGAATTGAGTGAAGACTGAATGAGTGTGTATGTGTGCATGCACACACATGTTAATGGGTATTTGGGGGTGTGCTCCTAGAAGGAGAGACGGGGAGAGGCAGATGATGGAGAAGGAGGAAGGGAGGCGAGAAGATGAAAAAGGAGGAGAGGGGACGGAGGGAATGGGGAGAGAAAGTGAGAGAACGAAGACCTGGATGGTTTGTAACAAGTCATTTCACATTTTTAGCTTTCTTTATGTAGGTTTGAGTAGTTAATTCCTAAGGTCCTTACATAAGTAAGGATACTTTGAGCTACAACTAAAACAAAACCCAACTAAAGTGGTTACATCAATAAGTGAGTTGATTTTTTTCTTTCTCATGATTAGAAGCACAGAGAAAGGATGATCCACGACTAATTAACTTGGTGGCTTATAGATATTACCAGGGACCTAAATTCTTCCAGCTGTCCTATCTGCATTTTGAAGGTTTTTAATTTTTTAGGGCAGATCTCCCCTCTCCACCTGATTCTGTATTCCATATTTCCAGGTACTACCTTCTCATACAGTTATCTTCAGAGTTAGATGAAGGGACAGTCTCATATTTCAGGAGGCTAAGAAAGGCTAAGAAACTCTTGAAGCTTTTCAGTAATCTTTCCCTTATTAAGCTCTTCAGTAACCTTTCCCTTATTAAGCAAATTCTAATTTGTATGTACCCAAACTAGTAACAGGTATGGAGGACAGGATTTCCAGGATACCTGACACTATTCGTAGCCACCCACTTGGTAAATGAACAGATGGCCATATGGCCAGAGAGCAGTTGAAAAAAGAGAAACTCTTCCACCCATCCAGAAGGGAGTGACTTTTGGGTTAGCAGTCATGGTTTTAGAGCCAGACTGTTCCAATTTTGAAGAATCAGTGCTTCTATATTTATTTATTCGTTGATAATGATTTTTATTTTTTCAATTATAGCTGGTTTACAGTGTTTTGTCAATTTTCTACTGTACAACGTGGTAACTCAGTTACACATACATGTATACATTCTTTTTCTCACATTATCATGCTCCATCATAAATGACTAGACATAGTTCCCAGTGCTATACTGCAGGATCTCATTGCTAATCCATTCCAAAGGCAATAGTTGGCATCTATTAACACCAAATTCCCAATCCATCCCACTCCCTCCTCTATGGCAACTACAAGTCTGTTCTCCATATCCATGGTTTGCTTTTCTATGGAAAGGTTCGTTTGTGCCATATGTTAGATTCCAGATGTAAGTGATATCATATGGTGTTTATCTTTCTCTTTCTGACTTACTTTACTTAGTATGAGAGTCTCTAGTACTTCTAAATTAATATGAAAATAATTAATACTTTCTTTAGACAAACACCATGACTGTGCTATGTTTTTTCCTTCTTGGTGTCTTTTAGATTTATTTATTTCAATGAATATAAGTGTCTTTAATAACATTGAGTAAAGGTTTGTGTGTGTGTGTGTGTGTGTGAAGGAGAGTGAGAGAGGGATGTAGAGAAGCATATTCCTTATTAAATGCTTGGAGAGAAAGTTATTGACTATTAGTTGATTGCTAGTATCTCTTTGTACTTCCCTAATGCTATTCGGCACAATAGATCCAATGCCTATAGACTTTGAACCTAAAATTTCTATACACCCGTCTGTAAGAGAAAGTTTGACAATAGATTGACAAAGCTTGACAACTTGGAGGAGTAGTGATGGAATGTACTGATAGGACACAAGTTTGGGACATGAAATTTGATGTTCACTTTGTATGTATTGAATTTAAGATGTTTAGTATACAGGATGAAATTTCAAATATTCACTGGATACATGAATCTAGATTTAAGGAGAGATTTCATGTCTAGTAATTTATTTGAGATTAGTTGGCACTTACATAGTATTTCAGATTTGGAGGACTGAAGATTACCCTACTATAGAGAAGAAAAGGAAATCCAGGAATAAGCCCTAGAAGGTTCAACATTTATTTATTTTTGTCTTTTTAGGCCTGCAGACGGTGGTATATGGAGGTTCCCAGGCTAGGGGTCGAATTGGAGCTGTAGTGTCTGGACTACACCACAGCCTTAGCAGTGCCAGATCCGAGGCATGTCTGGAACCTGCACCGCAGCTCATGGCAATACCTGGATCCTTAACCCACTGAGTGAGGCCAGGGAGTGAACCTTTGTCCTCATGGATACTGGTCAGATTTGTTTCCACTGAGCCATGATGGGAACTCCAGAAAAATTCAACATTTGAAATAAGGATAGAGAGTTCTCTTGTGATGCAGCAGATTAGGATTTGGTGTCACTGCAGGGGCATGACCCCTGGCCTGGGAACTTTCACATGCTGCAGGCATGGCCAAATAAATAAATAATTAAATAAAGATGGAGAATCAAAACTGGAAAAAAAAATTATGAAGGAAAAGAGAAATATATTTCGTTGTGTTTTGCCAATAGGGAAGATAAAATGAAAATATATTAAATGACCCTTCCTCAGGGTAATGAGTTAAGTTTATATTTGTTTAACCCTGTATGACTTACAGTTGTGTGTGGTTTAAAAAAACCAACAGATTCTAAATGACCTAAATGTAAAGAAAAGTAAAAATGAAAGGGAAAGTGCTGTTCCATCTACAAGCAGACAGGGATAATCCAGCTGAACCTGTGAAATGTTCCCAACCTGTACATGTAGGCAGAAAAGAAGAATATCAAGTCAACCCTCATACGCTGAAAATGAAGTGATCATTATCATAACAGGGAATACTGAGTTATAATTTGTTTGGATATATGGCTTAAATGAAGGGAAGGTTATTTAGATAAACATCCCATGTTTTCCATTAACTCATTGTCTTACACTTCTGGGGAAACTGTTTTAGGGGACTTCAATTGTAAAAACCCACAGCTGGTATATGCCAGCTGGCAGTCTTTAAAGAGATTCAGAAAAGACTTGAGACAGTCTTTCTTTTTCTTGTTGACATTCATTATTTTATATGTTGGATTTGTATTAAACCTCTAAGTTGCAACTAGAATTCTCTCCAGCATATTCTTCTATACAATTAAGCACTCAGTGGGTGAACTTTCATTAATGGAGTAACTTCAAGGAAAGATTGTAGTTGATGCATCTCAATGTCCTCTCACTCCAGAAGTGCACCCAGCATTTGTTCTGACAGCCATCTTAAAATTTTCACACTTGGGTTCTTAACAACGTTAACAATTTTACTCATGTTCATACTGAGAGATGGCTCACATCCCAGCATTTTGTAATTATTTTACTTTACCTCCTGCATCTTGGGGTCATTTGTGCTGTGTACTCCCAGGCTGCTTAGGAATATTGCAGATCCATTATACTTCATGCTATTGGCCCTCAGAATTTAAGGAGTTGAGTGATAACTAAAATCCCAGCTGCCAGTCGATGAGGCCAAATAAGAGACTGGACAAGTTAGAAGATTCTGAAGGGCAGAAGCACATTTATTTCTCTTCTACTGGTCTGTGGAATGACTGGGGTCATCCAGTGAAATTGTACTGTGCTGCAGTTTCTTCCTCTAAAAGAAGGTTAATAAATGTGCCTTCTCGCTCAAGAAAATAAAATGTGATGGTTAATTAAATAATGGTTGTGAAACTCGCTAAGTGGCCTGGAGAAATTCTTCATGCCACTGAAAGGTATACCAGTAGTCCATTTTCCTTATAATTTAGAAAACTATTTAGAACTATCAAGACACATTTTTTTGTGCTTGGTCATAAATATACTCTTCCCAACTGTGTGTCTCATAAGGGTTATGGTGGAATACTGATGACATAGTAGTTGTGTATTCCTGATGAAATACTTGTTCATTTGGAGTATGTAATGTTTATGCAATTCCTTAAGGCACTAAAATGAATACTTTAGAAAATGTTAAACTTCGAGGTGACTGAAAGGAAACCCATTAAAGACAAATGGCAAATGTGGAGGAGTCATAATATAAAGTGATAGAGTTAATACCTTTAATTGATAAAAAAGCTCTTTACAGATCAGTAAGAAATCTATAAAACATAGAAAAACCAGCTTAGGATATAATTCACATAGAAAGTATAAGAAAAACTGGCACCAAACATGAAGTGGAAAATGTACAAACACGCAAAGGAAAACAATAATCTGATGTATTTTTCTCTCCAGTCATTCCCCTTGACAAAGTTTAAAATGACTAATAGCAAATATTTTGTGTCCATGTGCAGTATACTGAAAACTTTTGTCATTAGGTGTCAAAAAACTGAAAAACGAAGTCCTTGATCCTGAATTCTGTATTTGAAATTTATTCAAGTGAAAAGTTAGATAAATTCACAAAAATAGATGCCAGAGTGTGTATATTACAACATTTTTATTAGTAGCCTTTAATACTGACTTAAATTATGCTAAATTTAAAGAGATGGATGGGTAGGTAGATAAGTTATTAGGTGTAGGACATGTACGTTACACAGCATTGTACACAGACACATGTACGCACGTGTATACAAACACATCTAAGAATTAGTCTGTAAACAATACACTCCACCTTAAAAGAGAAAAAAGTAGGAGTTCTCATTGTGGCTCAGTGGTTAATGAACCTGACTAGTATCTGTGAGAAGACAGGTACCTTCCCTGGCCTTGCTCAGTGGGGTAAAGATCTCCAGTTGCCATGATCTGTGGTGTAGGTCGCAGACATGGCTCGGATCCTGCATTGCTGTAGCAGTGGTGTAGGCTGGCAGCTACAGCTCTGATTCGACCTCTAACCTGGGAACCTCCATATGCCGCGAGTGGGTGTGGCCCTAAAAAGACAAAAGACAGAAAAAAAAAAAGAATAGACTGGCAGTCAATAAATTAAGTCGCTGTTAATGTTAACATCTTGAGCAACACAGGGTACAAGTTAGTGGTTATGACTTTCAAAGTTGGAACAAAGATTTCAGGAAATTGATCGCCTTTTAACCCTCCCTTGAATCAGAACTGTCTTCATATTATGCAATGTCTAAAATGAACGAAACCTGTGAGAAGATTACCTAAAATTTAATGAATAGCTAATCTTACCAGTTGGATAAGGGGAACTATTGATGAATATTCACTGCATGTATTATTTCATATGCACCACTGACCTGTGCCACATTGCAAAGTAGTTATCCCTAGCTTTCCAGTTACAAACCTTTATTTTTCACTTCAGTTATATTTTGTAGCTTTGAAAAACTACTCTCAAGGAAAGTTCTAAAATCCATTAGCAGGAAAATACAAATTGGAACCTGACCCAAGAATTCTTGTACTTCACCTTTAGAATTATCTACAGCAGCATTTTCAGATTTAGGGAGCCTGGGGAGAGGTATTAGGAAATAACCTTCTCTGCCAAAACACACTGGCCTACTGGTGTCCTCCTCCTCCATCTCTGCTCCCTGCAGGTGCCCTGGCACACAGTGATGTCTAGGGAAGTGGCCAGACTCTTTACAGGCCTTGAGCAGAGAGGAGGTTTCAAATTTTCCTATCAGTCTGGGAACAGTAGAAGAGATTTCAGCTTGCCTTCCAAGTCTGGACTGACTGAGGAAACTTGTGAGAGAGGGTTATTTTGTAAAACTGACTTCACCTGTATTTTTTTTCCAAATTTCCTGAGGTCACCAGGGATTTAAGATAGACTAAAATACCCTGCAGTTTGTTAACTGGTTCACGTTTGTGGCAGGACAATAATGCCAACGAGGATTTCTGAAGATCTTAAGTTCCCTCTACTCTTGTAAATTCTTTGCATATGTTAACTCTTAAATCCTCGCATAAAATCTCATGCAACCTTGTGAGAGGTTGGAAGCATTATCAGGAAAATGTTCTTAGAGCTTTGCGACTCTTTCATGGAAAGACCAGAATTTCTGTCCAAGCAAGTTAACCTTAGTGTAAAAATCTGTTTGAGAGGGTAGATACTATTACATTGCAAAACTAATCAAATATTTTATTGCCTTTTAGACTCACAGCTGCTAACATTATCAACATCTTAGATTCCCTAGCCTTACTTTCTTTTTATGTGTAATGTGTATTCCTTTTGAATTGATTTTTATTGAAAAGTTTGACAATGAATAAAATGATGTCTTTAGAAGGAATAAAGAGAAATAGAAATTGTCACTCTTGCACCCCCTTCCTACTCTTCTGATATAGACATTAATAAATGTCTACTCTTACACATCAATTTTCAAGTTCATATGCACACTGAGCGATTCATTTAAAGATATTTGAATAGATAATGTATATTTAGATAAAATATACGTGATGGTGGCTTTGCTTTTTTAAAAAATGGCATCACAGTATACATATTACTCTACCTCATATTTTTCACCAAGATCCACACAGTATGTACATGTGTGTGTGTATAGTGCATAGCTCCACGGCCAAGTCATCTGTCCTAGCATTTTCTGTATTTATTACATTATAAGCTAATGATTTTCTCCTTCTAGATCTCCTATCTTTATATTTAGGCATTTGAAACTCCTTAATTTTATTTTCTCTGATCTTTTTCATTCTTAATGTCTAATTCATTATGTGTATTGATTATGTCTTCATCAGCAAACCTTTCCATAGATTGTTTTAGGTGCTTAAAATATAGAAAGTTATATAGACATGTACCTGCCTTTGTGGAACTTAGTCCTGTTGTTGTCAGATAATATTTCCATCTTATCTTTCAGAACATAAATTCATATTTTAGTGTTGGCTTTCTGATTTTTGGTGTGTGTGTTCAGTCTGTGCATGTGAAAGTCATGTTTTCATTTTCTTTTCTTTTCTTTTTTTTTTCTTTTTAGGGCTGCACCTGAGGCCTATGGAAGTTCGCAGGCAAGGGGTTGAATCTGAGCTGCAGCCACTGGCCTACACCACAGCAACTCGGGATCCAAGCTGCGTCTGTGACCTACATCACAGCTCATCACAATGCCAGATCCTTAACTCACTGATTGAACCCGTGTCCTCATGGATACTAGTTGAGTTAGTTACCACTGAGCCACAAAGTGAACTCTCTTTTTTTTTTTTAATTTTGGAAAGCTTTTTTGCATTGTAATTTTGTGTCACTGGAAGTTTTTATTACAGTTTTTCTAAAAAGTGTTTTTGTTTTTTCCATTCATTATCGTTCCATAAGAGCCGATAATTTTATATTTTCAGCTGGGTCTTCCTCCCTGAGGTTACTGATCCTTCTTCAATTAGTTAATTTATGTTGTTTTTCTTTTCTTTTTTTTAAAATTATTTATTATTATTTTTTTTCCCACTGTATAGCAAGGGGGTCAGGTTACCTTACATGTATACATTACAATTACATTTTTCCCCCAGCCTTTCTTCTGTTGCAACATGAGTATCTAGACAAAGTTCTCAATGCTATTCAGCAGGATCTCCTTGTACATCTATTCTAAGTTGTGTCTCATAAGCCCAAGCTCCCGATCCCTCCCACTCCCTCCCCCTCCCATCAGGCAGCCACAAGTCTCTTCTCCAAGTCCATGATTTTCTTTTCTGTGGAGATGTTCATTTGTGCTGGATATTAGATTCCAGTTATGAGTGATATCATATGGTATTTGTCTTTGTCTTTCTGGCTCATTTCACTCAGGATGAGATTCTCTAGCTCCATCCATGTTGCTGCAAATGGCATTATGTCATTCTTTTTTATGGCTGAGTAGGATTCCATTGTGTATAGATACCACCTCTTCCGAATCCAATCATCTGTCGATGGACATTTGGGTTGTTTCCATGTCTTGGCTATTGTGAATAGTGCTGCAATGAACATGCGGGTGCACGTGTCTCTTTTAAGTAGAGTTTTGTCCGGATAGATGCCCAAGAGTGGGATTGTGGGGTCATATGGAAGTTCTATGTATAGATTTCTAAGGTATCTCCAAACTGTTCTCCATAGTGGCTGTACCAGTTGACATTCCCACCAACAGTGCAGGAGGGTTCCCTTTTCTCCACACCCCCTCCAGCACTTGTTATTTGTGGACTTCTTAATGATGGCCATTCTGACTGGTGTGAGGTGATATCTCATGGTAGTTTTGATTTGCATTTCTCTTATAACCAGCGATGTTGAGCATTTTTTCATGTGTTTGTTGGCCATCTGTATATCTTCTTTGGAGAAATGTCTATTCAGGTCTTTTGCCCATTTTTCCATTGATTGATTGGCTTTTTTGCTGTTGGGTTGTATAAGTTGTTTATATATTCTAGAGATTAAGCCCTTGTCAGTTACATCATTTGAAACTATTTTTCTTTAATTACACTTTATTTTCTGCTCCTTTATTAGCTGTACAAGGCAGACTTATGGGGTCACTTGGATAATGGCAAACCTGTATGAGTGAATGCTGTGGCAATATCTGCTTGCATTAAAACTAGCTTGTAAAGTGTTACCCAGTAGTTGAACTTCAATGAGAAGCTTATTAACTTTCCAGGGGCTTCAGGGTAGAATATATGTCTTTCTTCTCTGATACCATTCTCCTCACTCTTGGCTAATGCCCAGAGGAAGAATCTATTCACTTGTACTCTCCCCTGGAGATCTTGGTTGAAATCATGGTGATTAAAGGATACTCAAGGCTCTGTGCATTGTTCTTTTAACCCCAGAGACAGGTGCATGGCTAGTATTTCAGGTATGTAGGTTCACTGTCTTGCCTTAATTTCATCTTCACATCTTTCTTTATCCCCGCCCCCATCCTGCTCACAAAAACAAAACAAAACATGATCGGAGCTAGCAGAATAATCAGATGTAATTTTAACCACAGTAGTCTGAAATACATGATTTGATTGGTGTTAATAATTTTCATCTAATTGATGCACTGATTATTGTTTAGTATTTTCCCCCATTGTACATATATATAAGATTTTTACTTTTATAATGTATAAGAAAACCATCAGAGAACAAAGTGAGGCTTACTAGCGGATGCCCAGGAGCCACATCTTTAATAACATAATTTGTGAAAGCGTATCTCTGCATATTTGTGAGAGCAGCCTTGCATGTGTGCAGCTTAGGGGGAGATGCCAACCGATACTTCAATGTATTCTTTTTTCACATTAGCACAGATCACAGCCGGCAGAAATGTATTGGCTTTTTAGACTTATTTTTTTCAGGTCCTCACATGGGTAAGATAATAAAATGGGCAGATATTAAAGAACCAGGTTGGGTTATAGAAACTGAAAGCAAAATGTCATTTCATGATGAATGAGAAAATTCGACTGAGACTTCCTTCCTTTAGGGGTTTGTTCTAGGAAGAAGAGAGCACAACTAAATGGTATTGGTTGCTCGAAGGAATATTTTCATGTATAGTAGAAGGCATCATTCTCCTTGCTAGTGTTGCTTGTATTTTCAATAACCATTGTGTTTTATGTTCCTAAGTATTAAAACAAAGTATGCTGAAATTCGCTCTAGACTTCATAGACCAAAATCCCTATTTTCTGCTTTTCTTGTATGTGAGATGCAATCTATATGCCCTTTACTCAAAGAGGGGACTCCTTCTATACATGAGTGAAGAGTTTAAAAATTTTGTAATTCAATCACACCAATTTTAAATAAACTTGTTTATCATATAGATGTATATGATATGTCTTCTATATTTTTTATTTTTATTTTTTTGTCTTGGTTGTCTTTTGAGGGCTGCACCTGTGGCATATGGAGGTTCCCAGGCTAGGGGTCTAATCAGAGCTATAGCTGCTGGCCTACACCACAGCCACAGCAACACCAGATCCTAGCCGTGTCTGTGACCTACACCACAGCTCACAGCAACGCTGGATCCTTAACCCACTGAGTCAGGCCAGGGATCTAACCTTCAACCTCATGGTTCCTAGTTGGATACATTTCCACTGTGCCACAATGGAAACTCCTTTTTTTTTTTTGGTCTTGTACATTCTAATATGAGTTTGCTCTATTTCAAATACTGGTCCATAAATTAATTTATGGTTTTAAGAGCCAGAAAGAAACAATAGGGCTTTTAAAAGTTAAATATGTAAATGAGGCAATATAATCTAGAAAATAAAATCTCTTTCCACAGGGAGTTAATATTTTGTTTCAAACTTGAGTGCTTATGCAAATCAAGGGATGGCAAGTATGAAGAAATGTACCAAATGTTTGGTTCATTCCCTTTGTGTGCACCTGGAGGAACTTGTTTTATATGTAGGTAGTTATTTACTATTTGCAATCGGGGGTAATTACAGGCTTGCTCTGTAGTTCTTCACTAACACCCAGTCCTTGTAAGTGATATCACAAGCAGTTATTCATAACAGCTGGGTTTTAAAATTTGCTCTGAAGTAAAATTAATATGTTAATACAAATGGTTGTTACTTAATTTATAGTCATATTTATATATGTGTGTGTTGTATTTGTGTTTTTATATATTTATATTTTATATTTGATTAACGATCTGAGAGGATGTGAAAATCAGCCACTTCATTCTCAGAGTCTAAGAACACACACACAAACACACCACAGCAAAATAAACTCAAAATATTTAAAATAATATGAAAATCTAAATTGCACTCTGCTTCCTATATTTATCTTCATGCACTTTTGACTGAGCTTTTTGGTTCATCTACCAAATGGAAAAGTGTTTACTCCTATACATGCCCTAAAATAATACAAACTATTTCACACACCATAAAATACGTTTGCAGCAAATGTTTTTCACACCCTCTTGAGAGACTACCTGTCTTTAAACATAGTAATTGAATTACACTCGACTGAACTAATTTTATTTGGACTGATGGGAAAGATCTGACTGGCCTAAAGCTACAAATGAACCACAAATCTTTCCTAATATTTTAACTTTTGATTTAAAAACTGTGCTCTATCAGTTCTATTAGTTTTCCTTCATTTTAGAAACCACATAATCATTTGAGTTTACGACTGCAACAGTTCCCAGCTGTCTTGTAGGAATGCATTAAATGAGAATGTGAAATATAAAAATGAAACATCTCATTCAGTGCTATCAAATAAACCAGTAGCAAAATGAAGCCGTATCACTGTCAAAGGTGTGGAAAACAAAGACTTTCAATGTGAAGAAATTTAATGCAAATCTGGACTACTGTACTTTCAGTCATTTCAACTGAAATGTCATAGATTATAGCACACAATATATTGTCTGTTCTTGTTAAGGACCCCAAAGTTTTACCTTTCTATTTGACAGGTATGCACAGAGATTTAATAGACGTATATAGTATAAAATGATATAAAAATTCAATGTGGCAAAATGTTATATAAATGATTAAATCCATTTGAGAAAATAATGAAGTAAGGTTTTTTGAGATAACATAAAGAAAAGATTAATTGATGGTCACTCAGCTATTTGTTTTTTTTTTTTTGTTTGTTTGTTTGTTTTCTTTTTGTCTTTTCTAGGGCCGCATCTGTGGCATATGGAGGTTCCCAGGCTAGGGGTCTCATTGGAGCTGTAGCTGCCAGCCTATGCCAGAGCCACAGCAATTCAGGATCTGAACCGTATCTGCAGCCTACACCACAGCTCATGGCAATGCCGGATCCTTAACACACTGAGCGTAGGCCAGGGATCAAACTCCCAACCTCACGGGTGGATTTGTTAACCACTGAGCCACGATGGGAACTTCCACTCAGCTATTTGTAATAAACAGTTCTGTACAGAAATCCACATGCAAGATAGATGTTTTAAATGGTTTTACACTTGAGAGATCAACCAAGAATAGCAGAACTTTCAATGGCAATGAATGGTATAAACCATTTTGAGGTCTAGATAAATAGGTAAACATTGATTTGACATAAAGCCTTCCATTTAATTATTATGTGCCATAGAAAAATCTATATTTGATGTAATCTTTCTATATTCAACGTAATCTGACATGTCTAAATTGTGAATCCCATATTTGTATTCATCTATTACATGGATAACCAAAGATTTGATATGGTTTTGTTAGAAATCAGTTTGATAACAGTAATAAGAAAGCAGTACTAACATGCATTTTTATATAGATAATGCAGTTTTAAAGTCATTTTAGGTATGATATCTAAAATTTTTCTCATATGCCTAATCATGACTATTAATGCAATCATCAATTCACAGTGTAACTGAACTAGCTTTTGTGTTATGTATGTGTTCAGAAAAAATAAGACAGAATTAGCACTTAATGATTTCATACTATTGTCAGACACTAGTTATAAACTAAACATGTTCTTAACAAATAATACCTCAAATTCTCATAAGAAACTCCTTTATCCAATCAACATTTATTGAGCATCCACTATATAGCAAGTCATATTCTTGGCACTGATAATCCTTGTTTTGGGTGTAAGCTAGCATGTGTGTGTTCTTCTCAAGCAGACGCTTGGTTTCTTACAGCTCTTTTGTGAGTCCCATTGGTTTTCAAACCAGTTAATGGGAATTCATCACCTTGGTGTCAGACCCATAGGGCTAGGGTGCTCAGTATGTGGATGGAGCAGCTCACTCCCCTGGTGGGCTTTGTGTAATCCCCCTCCTTTTTTTGTGTGTCCCCTCCCAGGGACAGAGGTCCCTACTTGATTATTTCCCTTTCCTTCCAACACTTGAACATTCCTTTACAGCATGGGTTGTGTAAACGGTCTTACTGCCAGTTCGTTGCCATGAGAATTGCTCCACAGGTAGCTATAACTGTGATGTTTTGTTAGGGGAGGTGGGCTCTGCTTCCCCCTACTTCATCATCTTGATTTCCCCTCCAATACCATTCTTCTGATTGAGGCTTAAGTGCTGCATGTTGAATTTTCAGCTTGTGTTAGGCTTCTTATAGTTCCTTTCCAAATACACACCATAAGGAGCATTTGCCAGTTTGGGGATTTCCTGTATCTAACCACACTTTCTAGTTTGATGTAGTTTTCCACCAATGAGTGATCATAGAAGGTGAAATCCACCTCCCCATTCAGAACTCAAACTTAGAGACTTTCTAATGTAAATTCTACTAACACCTCTGGAAATTACGACAGAGATAAATGAGCTGAGTTCCCAAAGACATTGAAGTGAGGGCTAGCGATTTAGTCAGATTTTTATTTCTGCTTGATACAATGTGGGTTTACTATCCTGAAATGTTTCCACCTGGCTCTAGAAAAGGTACTTTTTGTCATGCTGTCCAGCCTCTCTGTAGAGTTAGTTGAAAAATTTGTGTCCATCAACCAACAATATTATGTTCAAACTTAAAACTAACAGTATGCATACAAAATATTTAGTCAATGGTGTATACCATGGAACAAAGGAAGTATAATAAACACAGATGAGATAAAAGCCAAACTCTTCACTTTATTGGCAACTGAGCGTACAGAGCAGTAGCACTGCTTGATGTAGATAATAAATCCTGGATTTTGAGCATAGCCTAAAAGGCTTGAAATACTCAGTGTCTGTCTAACTCCAGGCCTTCACCTCATATCTCCTTTTTAGTTTCAGATCAGTATCGTTCTTATTTACAGTCCTGCTGCCTCACATATTGAGTTTCTTAATTTTTTCCTAGGACATGTCAAGCTTGTTGATACATGAATAATATATATATGTGCTTTCCATTGGCAATATGCAAGCTGTACTAGGTGAGCATAATATGATTGAATCTGTCTGTACTGTAATGCTTTTTTTTTTTTTGCCCACACCCATTAGCAGTATTTTGGTAGACAACAGAATAAGTGTTGCAGTGACAAATTTGATGTAGTTATAATTTTTATTTATAAATAACCTTTTGTGATATTTGTATAATATTATCTAAGTATTAAAATATTTAAGGAGATATTTCAGGGATACGCATTTACCTTTAAGTTTGCTAAGTATACAGAAACGTCTTGGGTGGAAAAAAAAAACAGTTGGGCGTCCTTTGACGCCAGAAAAAGTTTCCTAATATATGTGAAAATTCATTCTTTTCCTTCTTGCAGACACTGTATCATTTGAGTAAGTGATCTTTTGAATCTATCACAAGTATATTTTTACTAATTTGTCTGGATTATTATGTATATTTTCTTTCATTTATAGCTTTCTCATTTTTACATAATCCTTTTAAAAAACTGATCAATTTTTATTTAATTTTAGTTCTATATTTTAAGATTTTTATTTTTTTCATTATGGTTGATGTACAATGTTCTGTCAGTTTCTGCGGTATAGCAAAGTAACCCAGTCACTTTATCTCACATGATCCTCCATCATGTTCCATCACAAGTGGTCACATATAGTTCCCTGTATTATACAGCAGGATCTCATTGCTTAACCTCTCCAATGCTGTCGTTTGCATCTATTAACCCCAAACTCCCAGTCCATCCCACTCCCTCCCCCTCGGCAACCACAGATCTGTTCTTCAAGCTCATGAGTTTCTTTTCTGTGGTACAGTTCATTTGTGCTGCCAGATATGTGATATCATATACTATCTGTCTTTCTTATTCTGACTTATTTCACTTAGTGTGAGAGTCTCTGGTTCCATCCATGTTGCTGCAAATGGTATTATTTTATTCTTTTTTATGACTGAGTAGTATTCCATTGTGTTTATGTACCACATTTTCTTAATCCAATCATCTGTTGATGGACATTTAGGTTGTTTCCATACCTTGGCTATTGTGAATAGTGCTGCAGTGAACATACAGGTGCATGTTTCTTTTTCAAGGAAAGTTTTGTCCAGATATATGCCCAAGAGTGGGATTTCTGGGTCATATGGTAGTTCTATATTGAGCTTTTAGAGGTACCACCATAGTGGTTGTACCAATTTATATTCCCACCAACAGTGTAGGAGGGTACCCTTTGCTCCACACCCTCTCCACCATTTGTTATTTGTTGTCTTGTTAATGATGACCGTTCTGAGTGGTGTGAGGTGGTACCTCACTGTAGTTTTGAGTTGCATTTCTCTAATAATTAGTGATGTTGATCATTTTATTGTGCTTGTTGTCCATCCTTTCTTCTTCTTTGGAGAAATGTCTATTCAGGTCTTTAGCCCATTGATCAATTGGTTGTTGGTTTTTTTTGCTGTTGAGTTGTATAAGTTGTTTGTATATTTTAGAGATTAAGCCCTTGTCAGTTGCATAGTTTGAAACTATTTTCTCCAATTCTGTAGGTTGTCTTTTTGTTTTTGTTATGGTATTCTTTGCTCTGAAAAAGCTTGTCAGCTTGATTAGGTCCCATTGGTTTACTTTTGTTTTTATTTTTGTTGCCTTGGGGGACTGACCCAAGTAAACATTTGTACAGTTGATATCAGAGAATGTTTTGACTGTGCTCTCTTCCTAGGGGTTTGATGGTGTCTTATCTTATATTTAAGTCTTTAAGCCATTTTGAGTTTATTTTTGTGCATGGTGTGATGGTGTGTTCCAGTTTCATTGATTTACACACAGGTTTCCAGTTTTCTTAGCACCGCTTGCTGAAAAATAACTGTCTTTTTCCCATCTTATATTCTTGCCTCCTTGGTTGAGGATTAATTCACCATAGATGTCTGGGTTTATTACTGGGTACTCTGTTTTGTTCCATTGGTCCATCTATCAGTTTTTGTACTAGTACCACACTGTCTTGATTACTGTGGTTTTATCATATTGTCTGAAATCAGGGAGAGTTATGTCTCCTGCTTGGTGTTTTTTCCTCAGGATTGCTTTGGCAGTTCTGGGTGTTTTATGTTCCATGTAAATTTTTGGATTGTTTGTTCAAGTTCTGTGAACAGTATCATGGGTTATTTGATACGGATGCATTGAATCTGTAGATTGCTTTGGGTAGTATGGCCATTTTAATTAATTGGATATTAATTCTTCTGGTCCAGGAGCATGGAATATCTTTCCACTTCTTTGAATCCTCTTTAATTTCCTCAATTAGTACTTCTATAGTTCTCAGCATAGTCTTTCACCTCCTTAGTAGATGTATTCCTAGGTATTTAAACTTTTTGTGTGCTATTTTAAAAGGTATTGTATTTTTATATTTGTTTTCTAATATTTGATAGTATACGGAAGTGCAACCAATTTCTGAATGTTAATCTTGTATCCTGCTACTTTGCTGAATTTGTTGATCAATTTGAGTAGTTTCTACGTGGAGTCCTTAGGGTTTTCTATATATATAGTATCATGTCATCTGCATAGAGTGAAAATTTTACCTCTTCTTTCCTAATTTGGATACCTTAAAAGGTATTCATTTGTTTGTCAGATTGCTGTGGCTTGGACTTCCAATACTCTTTTAAAAAACTGATCAGTTTTTAAATTCTCACTTAAAATTTTTACAAGTTTTTTTCGTTCATTAAATATGTTTAAACTTGAAGCTTTTATGTTTTATTATGATCCTTTAAATTAATTCCATCAGAAAGCCACAGTATAAATTAGTTTTCTGGTTTTTTCCCCCCAAAAAAGTACATGAGGAGACACATGATTATTGTTAGCATGGTGTTTTTTCTCAGAACCAAGCCAAGGGTGACCGACAGTCAAAGTGACAAAAGGAGAGGTCTTTTTCATAGTGTGTTGGTACCCAAAAGGTGAAAACTTAACACTTGAGTAATGAAAGAGGGGATTCTGAGTGCTCAGAGTTGGTTCACTTCAAGTACAGATAGACCGTTTCCTTGCATTTGATAAGAGCAGCTGATATCAGGAGGCTAGTTTAAGACTAGCCTGCATTAGAAGACAGATGATGTGAGAAAACATGCAAGAAGAGTCAAAATCCTCCTGTACATACTGAAGGAGTTTGCTAAGCTTGGCTCAATTTACAGCCCTTTCAGAGAGCATAAGGAATATGTCATGTCATGGATAGAGGGGTCCCTTTTCAGCTGGTCTCTTGAGTTAGCAACACCATGCCAGGCTCCATCATACAGTGGTGTATGGAAGCTGCCTGCCACTATACTCTAATTTGCTCTTCTCAGGAGGTAGGCTTACTTTGTCTCCTTCAAATGCCCTTCAAATACGGCCTTTGGTTGAGAAGCTATCTTTGGAAGGAATTGGGGAAAGGTGATAATCTTCAGTATATTCTAAGCTTTCCATTTTCAAAAAATAATATATGAAATACTTTATATAGCACATTTTGGTCTTCTGAACCAAGCCTGCTAAAAACTGGTCTATATTGCTCCTTTACAAAATCGGAAATAAGTAAGCAAACAACCTCTTTATATGTCCATTAAAGTAGACTTTCAAACACATTCCAATCTAGACCTTCTAAATCTCCTAAAGTCTTCTAGTCTTGTGGGGAATAACTTACTTTTTGAAAGTGGTATGGGTGATTGCTAATAGGTTTATCAGCTCTGGTGAGTGTTAATGATCCTATTTAATTTCTTGCCTGATAGGTGAAAAAATTTTTTTTCTACTCAAAGTATCTCAAAACCTCAGAGACTAGAGTTCTTCCTTCCTCCATCAGTAATGATGACTCCTATATCAGCTGCAAGATTCATTTGACATTTATGCTTAAAGTCTTGAGAAATATTAAAAAAGAACTCTGAAATATTCAGAATGTCATTTGTACCACTCCTGCTTCAATTATAGGCAAACTACAAGGTTAGATTGATCATGATATAAAAATCAATTTAAGGGGGAATACAAGAAAATACATATGGACAAATTAAATAAAAAATACAGAGATATAGAGAGAGGGATTGTTCATAATCAGGAAAGACAATTAGAGTCACTAATGAAAAAGCTGGTTTCCAGCAGAGAGATAGCTTGACATAGAAGAGAATGTGTTAATTAAACTCAGTCAAGAGCAAATACTACACTATCAAATTTTTAAATAGCCTAAAAACCATGAGATTAAAATAATTTGAAAAGTGGAAAGTGTAATTTTTAAAAAAATTGCCAAACTAAAGTGTAGCTTAATAAGATAATGAATAAAATGAGTACAAAACTAATAAATAAAATAATGATAAATCAAATGTTATCAGTTGAGATGAGACTGTTTTAAGGGTGGGCCCTTAATTCAATATGACCCCTATACTTAAGAAACAAGACATAATCACAGAGACAAAAAAGAAAATACGGCTCTGACAATAGAGACTAAAGTGATTCATTTACAAACGTTTACTGAGGATTGCCAGCAAAAAACAGAAGTTAGAGAGGATAGCAAAGATTCTTTCTACAGGTTTTAGAACATGCCTCTACTGAAACTCTGATTTTGAATTTAGCTTCTGGGACTGTGAGACAAAAAACTTCTGTTGTTTTAAGCCACCTCCTTTGTGTCACTTTGTTATGGCAGTCTTAGGAAATGCGTATGTCTTATACAAGTACAAAGAGTAATCAAATAATAATGAATAAAATGCATACAAAGACAGTAAGTGCAAAGAGTGATAAGTAAAATAAGTGGACATTTACAAATTTATTTTCATAGGAGGAAAATGTGTTTTTAGTGTTTCCATTCACATAAATGTTAACTATTACAAACAGAATGATAACAAAGATCTCCCCATATTCTGACAGTTTGTATGAGCTTATTAAATCTAACTTTGATTATATATGAGTATAATATAAATATAAATAAGCTCAATACGGCCACATTAGGAAAATAATATAAAATTTTTAATATTGGAAAGAATATTTATAGATACATTGGTCAAGGTATTAGAAGATATCTTAGATATTAAAATGATTTATCTGAATAGAACTGAGTATGATATGTGACCTTGGGTTTCCCTAAGTTACAGTCATCAGTTAGTTTATTTCATTTGCTCATATTTTAAAGTGTTATCTTGAGAAGGGACTTACCTTGGATCTTCACTGTAATTCCATTAATGTAACTGTAAAAAAAAAAGTCCCCCCAAAAAAACAAAGTAGTAAGAGTTCTAAGAAAGGGTTCGTTTGGTGTTCACCAGGGTACCATAGTTTCAGTGAAATAACTGAATAAATGATAAAGGAATGTGGAACCAAGCCGAGAGAGACAAAATATGAAGGTTTTAAATGCAGCTTAGTGTATATAGGATTTATGAAACAAACCAATCTCTCCTATCTCTAACCACAGACATTCTGGTAAAATTAATAAATGAAGCAAAAAAAAAAAAAGAGGCAGTCTAAATTTATGGAAACAGATGTCAGAGTGGGTAACATTTTAACTTCTGAGACAGAAATGGTGTTGACACTTGAAGCTTATATTCCAGGAAAGCTCTCAATTATATGTTAGTACATTTCAAGATAATTTTAGGCATAGGTGATCATAATTAATCTCTTGATCATGAATTCTGTTATAATTACCCTATACGTTAATAAAATTATTCCAGCAAAAGAAACAAAAATCATAATAGATATGGACTTCAAGAAAAAACAGAACTAACTTCAAATATAATAACAATAAACCATAGAATGAAACTGTGCAGTAGTCTATCAAAATTAGAATGGTAATGGATAGACTTGGAAAGCAGTAAGTCTACATATACATAAAAGGAAAGTCTAGTGAATTGGTTAAGGACTAAGAAAACATTGATAAGAGTGAAAATATTTGAAAATAATTATTACAAATTCCAAGAAAAATTTATAAAAGTAAAAAGTTACAATCCAAAAAATTGATATGATTTTGAAAATGTCATAGATTATACAAATAAAATCAACTTTGTTTTAATATTTGAACCTTTCTAATTGAGACTGGTAAAATTTGGTTTTATATTTTTCAGTAATATTTTCATGATATTAATTTATCAACTTAAAAGACATCTGAGAATTACAAGATAATGAGAATATTATGGGCCCAGATCCTATTAAGAAAAAACGATCTCTGTGCTAAGCCAGTATAATTAATGAGAGTGAAATGAATAAGGCCTTTTTTTTTTTTTGGCTGCCTCATAGCATATGAAGTTCCCAGGCCAGAGGTTAGATCTAAGCTGCAGTTGTGACCTAAGCCACAGCTGCAGCAATGCCAGATCCTTAACCCACTGTGCTGGACTGGGGATTGAACCTTGTGTCCTATTGCTCCCAAGACGCCCCTGATCCTGTTGCACCACAGCCAGAACTCTGAATAAAGCCATTTTAATTGTTCTTTGAGTATGTAAAATGGACATGTATTTTAGGGTGTTAATTTATAATATTGCTGTGTTGGTGTGTATCCTTACACATATCTAGTGTTTGTATACATAGATTGAAAAGGAGAAATATATGATATATATGTACATATCGCTATATGTATACATGTATACATGCATACTTAATGCATATGTGTAATATGTGATAACACAGAGTTATTAAAAAAGATACATAAATATTCATTGCTGTACAACTTTTTTTAAAAGGGTATTCTGAATGTTTTGATTTTGTATATTTACCCCAGAATTTTCAGTAATAATTGTGTATTATTCTTTTAATAAGAAACAAAAACAACCCTCAGAAACATTAATAGTATTTTCCTCTCATTCCTTTTGAAATTAACAAATGATTTTTGATCGTGTCAAGGATTTAGTAAAAGAATTTACATGCTGACTGAAGTGAAATACCATGGATTTCTTGAGGGGATAACACTAAGGGAGTCTATGAGAGCTTTAAAATTTCCTTGAGTGTATTGCTGGTTCTGATAGCTGTAGGTCTATATTCTTAATAGAAGTACCATTCCACAGCTGAGGAGCAAATGAGATGCAGGCTGCCTGGGAAGTTGAGAAGGAAAGCCCCAAGGAAGAAAACTCTCAGATGTTGGAGTTAGACCTTTGGGGTAGGAAAGGAATCATCAATCAGCCTCACCAGAAGACCATAGGAGATGTGAAAAATAATATATCTATAATCACTTCTTGGTGGAATGTAATAAATAGAATTAAAATTGTTTTTTAGTAGAAGGAGACAAACTGAAGATAGGTAGAGACACAAATTTATGTGATATATACATGCATTATATACAGATACAGACTTTTTATAATTATTTTTACTGAACAATACAAAAATATGTAATGTGAAATATATTTTTACCACCAAGACCCCAAAATTAACCAGTATAGATAATTTAGTGAGTGTATTTCTAAAGATATTTCTAGTCTTTGTATAACAAAATATCAAGGAATCATAATAGGAGCCAACATTTTGGCACTTCCTATGTGCCAGACACTATGAAAGGTATTTTACATGTACTATCTCTTGATATTTTTGTAATAACCCTATAGGATAAATACTTGTGTTTTTATGATTTTATAGATGAATGAATTAAACCACAGGGGAGTTAAATAAATTTCCCTGTATTATACAGCTACAAACTTCTTGAATAAGAGTTTGAACCCAAGAATACCCCAGATGACCCATGCTTAAACCATTAGAATAGGTGGTTATTTAATTTGTTCAGTGAACAAATGTTGAACAACACCATGTGCCAGGCACAGTTTTAGAGGATGGGAATACAGCAGTGACTTCTCTGTCTTTTGTGGAATTGTGAATAAGTGGGAAATTCATCAGGCAAATAAAACAACTAAAAATCTTGTATGCTATATCTTGGGAAATACAAATAAGGAAATCAAAGGAAAAGGGAAAACAGAGGAATGGGGTTATAATACACATGAAAGTAACCATAGACGACTTCATTAAGAAAGTAAAAATGTAATAGAGACGTGTAAGAATTGAGTAAGTAAACCAGATGTAATGGGAAAAAAGTGTTCTAGGCAGAACATCAAGTGTCAAAGCTTGAGGAATGACTGTCCCTGGTTTTAGGGATGGCAAGATGGCTAGTTGGCAGCAGAAGGAATAATACAGGACATTGTAGGAGGTGATGCAAGGATGGATGATAATGTTGGTTTCCAAACACCCACCCACAGTATGGAAATGGTCTTTACTGCACATGAGGTGAGAAGTGATCAGATTGTTTGAGTAGAAGTAAGATGCTGTGAATTCCATTTTTTAACAGGGACACACTGATAAATCTGTTTTACTAGCTTTCCAGTTTCCTTGGGGTAATTGGTATAGTGAGGTTTTCTTAAATAAATTGAATGCATGTTTTCCTAGCAAATCATTCTGGGATGAGAGTGCCATGTGTTTTTGCTTTGTAGAGTTTTCTATTATTAGTTATTTTTAAGCCTATTTTTGGTTTTTCAGGGTTTGGGATATAATAGGCTATAGTTACGTTTGTTCCATCTGCGAACTTGAGTGTATCTTATAAGAACATATGCATTTGAATATATTAAATGAAAAAATAAGATTAAAAAATATGACATTCTAATTCCATAATTACTCTTTTCCTTTTTTTTTCTTTTTACATCCAAACCAGTGGCATGTGGAAGTTCTCAGGCTAGCAGTTAAACCAGAGCTGCAGCTGCAGGCCTATTCAGGCCTTCTTTCCCTCTGCATTTTCCTTCTCACTGTGTTGGAAAGATGAGAACCTCAGGTCACCATTAAATCCCTGACAACCATTGTGGAGTTCTGATGTCAGGTCTGAAAACATTTGTCTATCTTTAGCCACTGCTTATTGGTAGACTCCCCAGGAAGCTGTGCTTGAAGATTGTAAATTGTCCTTGGGCCTGTCATACAGTTTATATTCCAGAAACCATGATAGAATGGCTCTTTTCTTTCTCTCTCTTGCTTTTATTTTTATTCTTTCTTAAATTTCCTTCTCTTTATGTAGAGGAAAATGCAAATAACCTGCAATGACAAAGACTCTTTTTTGCTGTGTGTACACCTGTATGCTCAAACTTTTAATTTGGCTTTGCTAACAAAGATGAGGTCTCCCTCATCAAATCACTCACTGGTTCTTTAAAATGCCTTTATAATGAAGGAACAATATAATATTCCCCATGGAATTCATTTTTTTTCCAGTTGTCTGAAATATTTTTGTGTATAACTTAAGGAAAAGAATTTATAGCATAACTGCCCTTCAGTCATTTTGGGGATGTTATTGAGATATAAGTGTAATTTCCAAGTCACTGTGTTTACTTCAAAGAAGGTAGATACACAAGTTCATGATAATCTTTTCATAAGAGATGTTATCTAGGATTTGACAAACAGATTAGATTTCCAAAATGTAGTAAATGTGTATGTGCTGAAGCATTAACTTGTGTGAAATTTAATGTGAATGACTTAATTAATTTTTAGGAGTGTAAATGTTTTATGGGATCAGTCTCCATACACATAGTTTTAAAATTACAAAACTGTATTTCACAACTTTGGATACAAAAATGGAAGTACTTCAGAGAATGTTTAATGGTCCATGGAATTTATTTTAGTTTCTTTATGTACTTAACATCTCATGTTTTCCTAAGGTATGTGTATTATTTTATATATATATATATATATATATATACACACACACACACACACACACATATATACACACTCACACATATACAATATTTCATCTTAGAGGCACATTCTTTTCTTCAGCAAAGCTTGTGTGCTAGATGAATTCCACATTAGGCAGAAATAGCTACTGACCATTTATCTTAAACTGTAATTTATTTAGTTTTATATTTGGTGTCTTTTTTCCATTTAGAAAATTCTAAAATTTTCTTATAGTTTTAAACAACTACAAAAAACAAGGAGAAAGAATATAGAGAAAATTATTCCTGAGCAATTTGATAGTTGTTAACCTAATGCCCATCATACCTGAATATTTCAGATTGTATTTTCTACGGGAAAGGCCATTCTCCTACATAACCATGGTAGGATAGACATAATAAGGAATCTTACACTGACACATTACTGTCATTTAATCTTTGGAACTCATTCCATCGTACCAATTACCTCACTAATGTTCTTCATAGAGGAAAAGCATCCACTTTAGGATCACAGGTTGAATTTAATTGTCATATCTTTTTAATTTCCTTCATTCTGGAACACTTTCTCAGCCTTTTTTTTTTTGACTTTTAGTAACCTAATACTTTTGAAAATTGCAGACTAATTATTTTAAAGAATGTCTCTAAATATGGACTTTTAAAAATATTCCCTATAATTAAATTCGGATTACAGTGTTTTGACAAGAATGCCACAGACGTGTGCTGCATGATCTTCCTTGCATCTTAAGTTGAACAAATTTCCATTTATACCATTATTGATGATAATTCACTTTGATCATTTGATTAAGGTGGTGTCTGCCAGACATCCACACTGAAAAAAAAAATAACTGAAAAGTTATTTGTTCTTTTGTATAAATGTGTTTCAGAGGCCCTTCGAAAATACATAAATACTTTTACTCACCAAAGTTTATTAGTTACTCTTATATACCTATCTGATGAATGAAAAGAAAATCTTCTTGCCAAGATTGAGAGGTTTCTCAGCACTCAGGACTTTCAGTGCTAAACTGGAGTAGTATTGGGCATATGTACAAGGATATAGCTTTACATTGGCAGATGTTTCCATTTAATTGAGCAAATATATAGAAATGAAATAGCTAGGAATTATGCAACTGTAGGCTTAATATTTTAGGATACTTCCAAATATTTTTCCAAAGTAGTTGTACCATTTTAACTTCCTGCCAGTAATGTCTTAAGTTCTAGTACCATCATATTCCCTACAAAATTTAGAACAGATAATTCTTGTAATTATAATCATTCTAATGAATGTATAGTGATTTGGAATTGTGATTTTGATTTATATTCCCCTAATTACAAAGTGTATCAAATACTTTTTCACATTTTTATTGGCTAGCTTTTCTGTCCAAATATTTATGCTTTGAAAAATACATTGTTAGTATTTTGTTGAGGATTTTTGCATCTATGTTCATCAGTGAAATTGGCCTGTAGTTTTCTTTTTTGTGTGTGGTATCTTTGGCTGGTTTTGGAATCAGGGTGATGGTGGCCTCATAGAATGATTTTGGGAGTATCCCTTCCTCTGCAATTTTTTGTAATAGTTTCAGAAGGATAGGTATTAGCTTTTCTCTAAATGTTTGATAGAATTCACTGAGAAGCCATTTGGTCCCGGTCTTTTGTTTGTTGGAAGTTTTTTAATCACAGTTTCAATTTCAGTTCTTGTGATTGCTCCATTCATCTTTTCTATTTTATCTTGGTTTAGTCTTAGAAGATTGTACCTTTCTAAGAATTGGTCCATTTCTTCTACGTTTTCCATTTTATTGGTGTATAGCTGCATATAGTAGTCTCTTAGGATCCTTTGTATTTCTGTGATGTCTGTTGTTACTTCTTTTTCATTTCTGGTTTTATTGATTTGAGTCCTCTCTTTTTTTCTTGGTAAGTCTGGCTAAGGGTTTATCAATTTTGTTGATCTTTTCAAAGAACCAGCTTTTCATTTCATTGATCTTTTCTTTGGTTTTCTTCATTTCTATTTCATTGATTTCTGCTCTGATCTTTATGATTTCTTTCCTTCTACCAACTTTTGGGACTTGTCTGTTGTTCTCTCTCTAGCTGCTTTAGATGTAAAGATAGCTTGTTTATTTGAGCTTTTCCTTGTTTCCTGGGCTTTTATTCCTATAAACTTTCCTCTTAGAACGTCTTTTGCTGCATCCCATAGGTTTTGGCGTGTCATATTTTTGTTGTCACTTGCTTCTATAGATCAGTGAAACATAGAAAGCCCAGAATTAAACCCATGCACCTACAGCCAACTACTCTATGAGAAAGGAGGCAATGGAAAAAAGAGCCCCATCAGTAAGTGGTGCTGGGAAAACTGGATGGCCACATGTAAAAGAATGAAATTAGAACACTCCCTAACACCATACACAAAAATAAACTCAAAATGTATTAAAGACCTAGAAATGAGACCAGAGATTATAAAACTCTAAAAGGAAAACATAGGCCAAACACTCTCTGACATAAATGACAGCAACATCTTCTCAGATCCACCTCTTAGAGTAATGACAACAAAAACAAACATAAACAAATGGGACTTAATCAAACTTAAAAGTTTCTGCACAGCAAAGGAAACCCTAAACAAAATGAAAAGACAACCCACAGAATGGGAGAAAGTCTTCGCAAATGAATCGACTGACAAGGAGCTAATCTCCAAAACTTATAAACACCTTCTGCAGCTCCATACGAAAAAAACAAACAATGCCATCAAAAAATGGGCAGAAGATCTAAAAAGACAATTCTCCAAAGAAGACATATGGATGGCTAAAAAACACAAGATGTTCAACATCACTCATTAGAGAACTGCAAATCAAAACCATTATGAAGTACCACCTTACACCAGACAGAATGGCCATCATCCAAAAGTCTACAAACAATAAGCACTGGAGAGGGTATGGAGAAAAAGGAACCCTAGTACACTGTTGGTGGGATTGTAAATTGGTGCAACCACTCTGGAAAACAGTATGTAGATTCCTCAGAAAACTAAAAATAGAACTACCATTTGATCCAGCAATCCCACTTCTTGGCATCTATCCAGAAAACACCATGACTCGCAAAGACACATGTACTCCAATGTTCATTGCAGCACTATTTTCAGTAGCCAAGACATGGAAACAACCTAAATGCCCATCGACAGAGGAGTGGATCAAGAAGAAGTGGTACATATACACAATGGAATATTACTCAACCATTAAAAGGAACAAAATAATGGCATTTTTAGCAACATGGATGGACCTAGAAATTCTCATGCTAAGTGAAGTCAGCCATACAATGAGACACCAACATCAAATGCTTTCTCTGACATGTGGAATCTGAAAAAAGGACATAAGGAACTTTGCAGAACAGCTACTGACTCACAGACATTGAAAAACTTATGGTTTCCAAAGGAGACAGTTTGGGGGTTCGGGGCATGCACTGGGGGTGTGCAATGGAAATCCTATAAAATTGGGATGTTATGATCATTGTACAACTATAAATGTAATAAATTAATTGAATAATAAAAAAATACATTTTTTTCCTTATAACTGATTAATAAGATTTCTTCATACAGTCTAGCTACAAATACCATGTGTTACATATACGTATTGAAACTGTCTCCTTTTGGCAGCTTGCATTTTTGCTTTCTTTGTTTTGGGGTTTTTTTTTTTTTTTTGCTTTTTATGGCCATACTTGTGGCAAACAGTAGTTCCCAGGCTATAAGTCAAATTTATTGGTGCTATAGCTGCTGGCCTATTGTACAGTCAGAGCAACGCCAGATCTGAGCCTTGCCTGCAACCTACATGACAGCTCATGGCAATGCCAGATCCTTTAACCCACCGAGCAAGGCCAGGGATCAAACCCACATCTTCATGGATACTAGTTGGATTCTTAACCCCCTGAGCCACAATGAGAACTCCTGCATTTTTTTTTAAATGGCATTTTTTAAAGATAAAATGTTTTCTATTTTGATGGACTCTAATTATCCATTTTAAACTTATGACTTGAATTTTGTATTTTATCTAAGAAATTTAGTAACAGAGATGTTCTCATGTTTTCTTAGGAAGCTTTATGATTCTAGCTTTTAAATTTAGGCTCTGTTCCATTTCAGGTTAATTTTTGTATTTATTTTGCTCCTAAATGTATAATTAGATGGTTCCAGTATAATGTTTTACAAAAAAAATTCTTTTTGCCATTGAATTACCTTGACATCTTTGTCGAAAATACTTAAGTGGGTCTATTTCTGGATTCTATTCTGTTCCACTAATCTGTGTACCTGTTTCTTTACCAATAACCATACTGTTTTTATGACTGTGGATTTACATTGTGCTTTAAAATTGGGTAGTGCAATCAGACAGCTGTATATTTTTTTTCAAATCTTTTCTTGGCTCTTTTTTGTCTTTTGCATTTACATTAAACTTTTAGTATCATGTTATTCATTTCTCCAAAAAGATCTATAGTAATTTTGATAGTTATTGTCTTGCATCCATATGATGATTGATTTTCCACCAAGTAAAACAAGATATAGTATATTGAGTCAGCAATACTATGTAGTTTTCAGTGTAGAGATCCTGCATGGCTTTTGTGAATATTTTCCTGGGTATTTTATTTCTTTTTTTATATTGTGAATGAAATGTAAATAATTTTTCGCTTGTCCTCTGCTAATTTAAAAAGCATACGTTTCCTTTTTTACAAACAGAATTTAACTATAGTAACTATTTAAAAATGTATTCTTCTGTAGTTATGTAATCTGCATCATGCCTGTGTCAGTTTTTATGATTTTTCTCATTATACTCATAAGTTATATTCTTTGCCTGATAACTTTTAACAGGATGCCATATAATGTGGATTTTCTTTATGGGTCCTGAATATTTTTTCCTGCTATAAATATTCTTGAGTTTGTTCTGGGATGTTTAATTTACTCGAAAACAACTTGATAATTTTAGGTCTTGTTTTTAAGCTTTTAGGTGGGATCAGTTCATTATTTTTGTCCCATGAAATATGAGGTTTTCTGATCTGGCTGTTGTAAACACTGTTCTTTGTAGTTGGTGAACCAGGATTTGTTTGTCCCCTTGAATCCTTTCAGGTCACTCTTACACCGTTATCTGAAAAATGTCCTTACTTCATATCCTTGAAAAATACTATCATTAGATATAGAACTCTGAATTGACACAGTTGTTTTATTTTTATTTCAGCACTGCAAAGATAATATTCCTCTTTCTACCTCCCTCAAATCTGATGAGTTTAAGTGATCATCCCAGTTATATTTTACATTTGCACAATTTATAATTTTACATTAATGCTTTTTTATTTGTTCTCCCTTTCCTAAAATCTTGCTTTTGTTTACTCTTCTTAACTCTCACTTAAGGGATCCTGCTGTGTAGCACTGGGAACTCTTGTCTAGTCAATCATGATGGAACACGTAACATGAGAGAAAAAAATATATACATGTATGTGTTACTGGGTCACCATGCTGTACAATAGAAAAAAATATAAATGATAAAAATGCTTCCTTCCAAAATTTTATAACTGATATTTGCTATAGGATTAAGTTATTAAAATTTGCATCCCATTAGAGGTGCAAATTTTTATTTAAAAAAATTTTTTTGTCTTTTTGCTGTTTCTTGGGCAGCTCCAGCGGCATATGAAGATTCCCAGGCTAGGGGTCCAATCGGAGCTGTAGCCACCGGCCTACACCAAAGCCACAGCAACGTGGGATCCGAGCCGCGTCTGCAACCTACACCACAGCTCACGGCAACGCCAGATCATTAACCCACTGAGCAAGGGCAGGGATCGAACCCGCAACCTCATGGTTCCTAGTTGAACTCGTTAACCTCTGCGCCACGACAGGAACTCCATAGAGGTGCAAATTTTTAAGAAAGAATATTGATCAAGAGTTCTGTTACACCAAGACTGTCTTTCAAAAGTGAGGAATGATTAAGACATTAACAGATTCTTAAGAAAGCCAGAAAAATTGATTCCAAGCATATCTGCCCATCTGCCCTAAAAGAAATGTGTGTTCTCTTCACATTTCAGACTTTTATTTTGCTTTCTATATAATCCCAGTAATTTTTAGTATTAACAAAATAGAATAGTTTAAGGTATGTCTCCACCTTCCTAGAACATATGCCTCCTTTAGTTTTTAAATGTATTGTTAAAATCAACTATTGATTTTATTATTTCAGATTTGTTATTATTAGAGAACTTTATCAGTATTATATTTGGAGTTTCTAAATGTTTGTGCTTAAATGTGCTCATTTTTATAAAAAATTCGTGTGTGATTGACAAACAAAACTAGTTACCAGCTGTAATGTTTAGGGGATCTATCTAAATATGCATTAGATAAATTTTGTTAACTGGTTTGCTGAAATCTTCTATATATTTTTAAAATTTTAAGTTTTTTAATCTAATGATGAGAGAGTTGTATTACAGTGTCATTATCAGGTTCTGGGTGAATCTGTATTGACATTCTGCTCTTAGCTCTTTATAGATTTCAGACTTTATTATTAGGTTAAATAAACATCTTAATTTCTTTTTAAGATAATGATTTTTTCCATTATAATTGTTTTACAGAGTTCTGTAAGTTTTGTACTGTACAGCATGGTGACCCAGTTACACATACATGTATAGTTTCAGAGAAAGACAAATACCATGTGATATCACTTATATATGTAATCTAATATACAGCACAAATGAACCTTTCCACGGAAAACATCTTAATTTTTTATCTTTAGATTTGAAAATTTATTCCCTTTTCATTATATAGTGTATCATATTATTCCCACTTTTCCCCATTAGTACATTACTCCGTTAATATTTTTACCTAGATAACTTTTTTTCTGAAGGTAGCATTTCTTTTACAAATTCTCTTTTGATTAGTATTGATCTGTGATATATTTATTCATTCTTTTATTGTTGGCTTTTTGAGTCATTTAATTTTAATGTAGCCTTGTACTTTTTCATCATTTGATTTTGTATATTTTAAGTGAATTTAATCCATTTAGAGAGAATTGGTATATTTAAACTGATTTGTACTATGTTCATTGTGTATTCTATTTGTCATATTGTCTTAGCTTTATATTTTCTCATTTTTGTCTTTTCGTTCATGTTACAATGTAATTTTTAAAACTTATTTGTTAATTTTATTTAAATATATTTAACATATAGTATGAAATTAGTTTCAGGTTTACAACATAGTAATTGATATGTTTATAGAATATTCTTCATATAAAGTTATTGTAGAACATTGATCATATTTGCTATGCTGTACGTTACATTCTTGTATCTAGCAGTTTGTACCTTTTAATCCCCTTCACCTATTTTGTCCATCCTCCTACAATATATTTTTCTTTTGATAGATTACTTTTCCTTGCAATGGTTAATTTAACATTCCAACACTGTATATCAGTCACAAAATTATTTAAGTTATTAAGCATATCTGTCTTACAAATAAACAGTGACCTTGGCACACTTAAACTACTCAGTTAAATACCTCCCATCGTCTTTGTTATTGCCTATAGTTTCTTTCTAGGTATTAGTTAAATATAAAATAGTTTATGTAGTCTCTATAGTAAATATTGATTTATATATATTAACATATGTATTTTATTTTACTAGTTTATTTATTGGACTCCATTTATAACAGCCCAGCACTATTTTATTCTGAAGACCCCTGATGCTTTGTCATATATTGAGCAACACAAAGCTTGTCCACCCAAACATGTGAAGGGTTTAGTTCTGGATCTCACTAAATCTGTAAATGGTGTGAACCACCCCCCACTCCATCTCTCCAAACATGTGTGTTCTGATCTGTATTCTGTTATGGCCTCCTCATTTGTTTCTCCCGTTTTTCAGTTTGGCTTTGTGTTCTTAGCATGTTTATCATTCCCCCCTCCACCCCGGTATTCAGCTTTTAATGGATTTTTTTTTCCTGAAATCGTGCCACCATCAAAGGGAATGTAAGCATTGCATTGTTACTGTGCCGCTTTGGACTAGTGCTTTTTCAGTGGCCCGGTAGACCTGGTAGAGCCTAGGATTCTGCACTTCTAACGAGCTCACAGGTGGAGCCCATGCTGCTGGTCCATGAACCACACTTTGAGTAATAAGGTTCTAAATATCTACACTGTTTTCTCATGGTGCTGAAGTGTCATTGCAAGATTGTGCTAATTTTGACCAGATTCCACCAAGAGTTCATTGTAAACTCTTCATTCTTTGAGACTGGTCAAGTTTGCCCCTGCCTTGGAATCAGCCTCTTTAGGAAAGAGAGTGGGCTTTTGTTCAGCTAAATGTTAATTTTGAGGCAATAAATAGCTGTTCTCCTTTATAGCTAAAACCAAATTAGAATAACTAAATGACGTGTCATTTTACATTTGTAAGCTATATATGTAAATTTTCATGGATAAAAACTGGAATTTGAGGTTTGTGGATAAATATATATATACTAATTCATGACCTATAACAAAGTATTTCTTTATTTTACAGTTCACAACTTTATAAATATCTGCAATGTCAGTTAAGCCCTATATCAGGGAAATAGTTTATTTCTATAGATTTACAATAGAAATTTGTATACAAAAACATAACTAATTCTAAGATTTGTGAGACTTTGAGTAATATATTTTTTGTTAACTTGGCAATAATGAAATGAATGTCTTCCAGTCACATAAAAACCCTTAAAAAACCCATTTGTGTTTTAAAGCAAAAGTCACCCTTGTTGTCTTCTTTATGCCAAAGATGATTCTCACTTGTGGATATTTGATATTCTACCCTTTCCTTTAATAACCCAAGGCTGTGCTACCTTTTTATCTGCCTTGTTTATCTGGTGAGATCATAGCAGTGAAATTCTTACTAGATCAACTATATTTTAATTGATGAATGCTAAGCAGAGTGGAAATAGAGGAATGTTGCGACTGCTTACATATCATGTTCTTTGCACCCTGGAGAAATTTCTATCAGTTTGCTAATAAGTGATGAATGTACATCATAAGCATATGCTAAAAACTAAAATATGTTAATTCCTGGATGAGAGTAACAATTGTTAGTATATTCTACTTTCCTATTAGTCCAGTTTTTCCTAAGGAGTAATGCATTGCATAATGAAATGGCCTTGAGGAATTGCACCAATGTCATTTATAGACACAAACAAGTCTTCCTTCAGCATTAGTCATACTGTGACATTGAAAACTCTTTGGCTTATATAAACAGTCATTGTATTCATTAAAGTAAAATTCCATTCCCTTTTGCTCCCTGTTCCATATGTCCCTACTCCACTACCAAGCCAGTGATGCAGCACAAGAATCTTGCCCCAAACACAAATTTGCTTTTTTTGGATGCTTTCTTAGACTGTGTCATGGAACAGCTGGTCAAGTAGAGCTACCTTCTGTGACTGTAATTCTATTGCTTGGGGATATTTTCTTCTATTTTTTTTAAACATAAAAATATTTCCTTTTATATTCCTAGAATAGTCTAGTAGCATTAAATTTGTTACTGTAAAATAAGGAGATAATGAGATTAGAAAAATATTCCTAAAACAGACTAGCAAAATAAATAATTTTATGACAGCATTTAAAATATACTTGCTTTCTCCTCAGATTTGTCAGCTATTATTTTTAAAATACCAAGTTGAAAATTTCACTTTTTAATTTTTTAAAAGAGGATTATTTATTAATACTATATATGCTATTGATTAAGAAGTAGTATATTAGAATTTCAGTATTTGTGCATAAGAAAAAGATTGACAGACTGGAGATGAGGAGTGAAAGAATGACAGATACATTACTTGTGAATAGCTAGGCCCATTTAAATATTTAATAGAGTCTATTTTAGAATTTTTCTAGTGTGTTTCTTGGTATGTTTCTTAGCAAAATATAATTGCTGGTTGGATAATTTTGTTAGAAGTAATTTGGAGTTTGTTTTACATGGACCAAAAAAAGAATTTCTATTACTATCTTGGAAGCTAATTTCTTTGAATCTCACATTTCTGTTGCCTAAATAAAGTATATTTTATTTATGCTAAAATTGTGATTTTCCAAAAGCCAGCAATAAAGTGGAAATTTTGGAGAGCCAAACCCAGAATGAACTCAGATAGCACTAGCCTAAAATAAGTAACATTTCAATTATTATGCCCCCCCCCGAATGTGTATTTTCTTCTCAGAGCTTTAATATTTCAATACGGATGCCATTTTTAGTATTCTGTTTACTATTTACAGTGCTGTAGCAACAGATAATTGCTACAGTTTACATTAAGTAGGCCAACCGCAATAATGGTTACTAGCACTTTAAAGTACAGGGCATTTAACCATGTCTAGGATTTTGTCTTTTTGCAATATTTTTGAAAATGGGGCTGTTTTGAAAAGAGATGCATAATCCATTCTATGCTTGACACAGCTTGCTAAACCTAATTTAGTGGAAAGAGAAGAAAGGAGAATGAAGATAGTGAAAGACCACATCAGCCAAAATTTTGTGAAACTCTGTGATGCCCCTGGAATAAATTGAATTTGGGAAAACTATCTGCAAGCACCCTGAGTAAACAGCCCTTGTTGATTTATGACTACACAGCATAGACATAAAAATAACTGAAATGTCGTTATAGGACATAGATAAATAAGAGTAGGAATTGTTGCACACTGATATTTCTTGGGAAGAATCATGATTAGAGTACTGCGAACAATCCAGCATGTTGAACTATGAAAAATTTAAGTTGAATCCGAAAGCATCAGAGTAGGCAGTACGACGAACACATTTCTCTTGTTTTGAACGTATAGATTTGGGCTACTTCTGTGAAAATTCTTGATTAAAAGAGTTACAAAATATATTTCTGGATGCAATCTACAAAATTACATTTAACTATCAATAAAGTATTTTATAGAAGTTATGCATGAATAAGTATTTCTCTCAGTGAATAATGGTTTTCACCTGGCATAGGTGTGAAAATCATTTAGAAATACAATAATTGAATCCTCAAATTATGAGCTCCTTTATTCTCTTTCCATTTAGTTATTTTGGAGGGAAGAAAAAGCACGTAATTTGAAAAAAAAAAAAAACAGGAAAAAAAATAGGAAAGCATAAAAGATACTACTTTTAAAGAGTGGGAAAGTGGAATAAAACCCATCATGGACAGAATTCCATCTCAAGCCATCAGTCTTTGTAAAATGAGAGTAAAGATAAATATGTCAACTTTTGGAAACAGTTTATAAATTTATTTACTTAAATAAGTGTTTGGATCTTTCCTCTGAAGTCAACAAAATTAATGTCTTCTCTTTCATTCTCGAGCTGTGCTGTCCAGTATGGTAACTGCTGGACATAAGTCATGTTTGAGCACTGTAAATGTGACTGGTTTGAATTGAGATACACTGTAATTGTTAAATACACATCCCATTTCAATGACTTAGCATAAAATATAGAATATCTTATTACCATTTTATATGAATTATGTGGTGAAAGTATATTTTATAAATATTGGTTTAAATAAAATACATTAAAATTAATCTTACTAGTTCCATTTACTTCTATAATATGGTAATAGTAAATTTACAGTTACACACATGGCTAACATTTGTACCTTCAGTTATATTTGTATTGGACAGGGTTGGCATTGTACTAAGATTGTCACATACGAAAGTGGGATCCATACCCTAGATCTTTCCTGATGGAATTAAGTTCCTTTTATATAGACTGTATCACGCAATTATAGACACATGTACATTCACCACTGAGGTGAATTCCTTTTTCAAACCAATTAAAATTTTAACAGGTGACTTTTATGTATCTTTCATGTGAAGAAAGCACCATTTGGCAATTGGGATAGTTAGGGACACAGACCTTCCAGCCATGAAGTGTATGTTGTAGAGGGAGAGACAGAAATCAACTAACATTACACAAATCAACTGAGTTCAGTGCTATGAAGTGTGGGGTTTTATGTTTTCATTGGGAGGGCGGAATATAACTTAGTCAATATATCTCTCCTGTTACCGAGTAAACCACCATGAATATAAGAAATACTACTTTTTTTTATATATAATGGCAGTGATATTATCAGAAATTGTGTGTCTAGCCAGTGAGTTACATTTTGAATGTAATACATCAGCTTTCAGGAGTTTAAAAAACATGAAAGATAATAAAACAAATACTTATAGTAGGCCACTTAGTGTATTTTAATTAATTTTTAAAGTACTTGTGTAGGTAGTATGCTTATCTGGGAAAGATCTCCATCAAGAATGTGATTTTGAGAGAGAAAAATAATCTTTAGTAAGAAAGAACATTATAATGGTAAGCATTTGATTTTTAAAATAGATGCTTGATGAATATTAAATAACGTCATTATTTGTAGCATTTGTTTTACATAAAGTAACTTAGTTATCCAAATAACTTTATACAAATATTTTCTCTTTTTATATGTTTATATGGAATAATTAATATAGTAGTTGTGATATACATTTATTCAAAAACAGATTCAGTATGATTAAGTACTTACCCATAGTTATACAACCAGGGACTACCAGTGGAGTTTACTGTGATTGAGTCAAAAGTCTAAGCCCATGAACAAGGATTGGCTTTCAATAATCTTAACATTGAAAATAAATTTGTTATGGCAAAATTATATCCCAAAGCCTTGGAAATTACCAGACCCTTTGATGTTTTACTGATGCTCTTTCAAGGCATAATCTCATTGTATTGTCTGAGGAAAGTACCTCAAGTAAAATCATTGCAACTGTAATGCATGCGAACCTCAGCTATACAACAAGCTGTGCTGTATTCATGTAACAAGGCACTGTTTTTAAGGCAGAATCTGTACTTAGGATACCTCTTATGTCAAGTTAAACTATTGTATCCAGTGATACCCCTAAATGACTTCTTCATATTGAGCAACTCCCCCAACCCTCACGGGTCACTAACAGCCAATTATTAAAGTATGGATCCCAGAAATTGGAGCGAAATTTTGGTCTTTTTCCCTGGACTCACTTATTTTAGACTGCAGTATAATGTGAAAGAAAAGGCTGCCTCTGTGATGCCTAAAGATCACACACAAATTTTGTTTGTCCCTTTTCCCTTGACTCTTACCCTTTGAAGTAGCCATCTTTGCGCTGTCTACGCTTCTGGGAAAGTGAAAGCTCTCCTACTGCTCTAGATTCTTCAGCTATATAGTGCACCTCTTTTCCAGCTTTCCTTTGGTGCTGTTCTGATTTCTTGGTGCAAATTCTGTCAACAAGAGAAGGTGAGAATTATTAGCTTTGTCGTGGTTGAAGTATATCTCACATAATGTTTTAATATTCTGTTGTCTTTGCACAATGTTTTTGCTTGTCTTCTTTTTCTAAACATACTTTGAGATTAGTCAAGAAGTAGCATTATGGACTAAAACATTGTTTCAGAAAAAAAGTTACCTGTGCCTAGTAATATAAATTATTATATTATAAACCATTCTAGAACATCTAAGAGATTTTCAACTTTATCTTGCTTTGCCTTGATTATACAAATGTAAATATTTGTGGTAAGACATTTAAAGCTCAAGACATGTGATTGTAGATTGAGATGATTAATCCACTAGTAAATACTGTTATCTGACATTTTTACCAAGATCGTTTCAGAATCAAATATTTTGAACTACATGCCTGACTGCATTTGAATATAGTGACCCTGAAATTATTGTACACCAATTAGAAACATGTTCAGTGGTTTAAGTTGGCACGTTGTTGTGTATTATTAACAGTTACTCTTTTTGTTATGTAAATAGTTTAGGTCACTGCCTTATACAATACGTGGATTTCTAAAGGGATAAATAATTTAGTTTCAAGCCAGATGGCTGCCACTATCCAAGTTAATTCCCTGTTCTATATAAAAGTATTGATGTCTTTACATATTCCTTGAGTTCTTTGAGCTTGTCAGCACTTTCTTAAGGAAGCATTTTGGTTAAATCTTAAAGTTAATCTATACCTACAAAAGTACAGAATGTTATTCTCCCTGGGGGGGGGGAAGAGGGGGACAAACAAAAAAACAGACATGAAATTCAGAGTCCAGGGTAGGAGGTAAAAGACTTGTTTCTCTGTCCTGTGTTCATATGGTATTTTCTCATATATCTTTTATCTGTGTTTTTTTTCTTATGTGTGAAACTTATTTCTCTTGTCTTACTCATGAGCTAATTTGACTTAAGTAATAACACTAAGATTTAACATTATAAAAATACTTCCTTGAGGAGTTCTTGTCATGGCTCAGTGATTAATGAATCTGACTAGGAACCATGAGATTGAGGGTTTCGATCCGTGGCCTTGCTCAGTGGGTTAAGGATCCAGTGTTGCCATGAGCTGTGTGTAGGTCTAAGATGCGGCTCGGATCCCGCGTTGCTGTGGCTGTGGTGTAGGCCGGCGGCTGTAGCTCCAATTAGACCCCTAGCCTGGGAACCTCCATGTGCCATGGGAGTGGCCCTAGAAAAAAAGGCAAAAAGACCAAAAAACAAACAAACAAGAATAAACTTCCTTGACAGCTTGGTTAATGCATTCCTCTAATACTAACTTATTCTATCTAGTGCTATGGAGCTGATATTTTGTAATGAGATAAAAATACTCCACTAAAGCTTCCTCAGGTTTCTGTGAAATAAATACCAATGTTTTCAAGAAGATTAATCTATTTTATCACCAGTTAATGTGACTAGTGTACACGAGAAGGAAGGCATCCCGAAACAAAGGTTGCCTAGAGTTACCTGTCATGAATACAATGTAGGATTTTTTGGTATTGATTAAAGCTGAAAATACCCTATAATATGACAGCCATTTCAATTCTAGGAATATAGCTAGCAGAAATGTGCATATATTCATCAAAAGATATAAACAACTATGATTTTAGCAGCACTATTAAAAGTGGCTAAACATTGGAAACTACCCAAATGTCCATTTACAACAGAACTGTGCACATGAATTGTGGTAGAAATTCCACAGTGTGGAATACTGTATGGCAACAAAAGTGAACAAACTAAAACTATGTACAGCAGACCATATGAACCCCAAGCACATCATGTTGCCAGGCATAAATGACACATACTTTAGTATTTCTTTTATGGGATGTTGAAAAACAGACCAAAACCCATTTTGGTGGCAGAAGCGGAATAGTGGAAACCTTGAAGAGGTAGGAGTTAAATGGCTTGACGTAGGCATGAAAAGAGCTTCTGTAGCGCTCAATTCTGTTTATGAGCACAGTGCTTGGTTTATAGGTGTGTTCAGTTTAGGAAAGCTCCCTGAGCTACATATGTATGACGTGGTCCCATTTCATTTTAGATATCCTTCCCCCCTCCCCAAACAAAAGAAAATAATTGATAGGTCAAAACCCAGCAGTAATCATGAGTAGCTTTCACAATTGCAGCCTCTCACAAGATGACTGAATAAGATAGAAATTTGTTAATGATATAAAGATGTAATAAATGTACAATTAGCATTATGACCCACTTTGACCAAATTTATGTCCGTATCTACCTACCTACCTACTGGTAGTGAGAGTTTTTTAGAGAAACAGAACCAATAAGTTAAATTCATACATATATGTTATACACACCCATGTACACATTCACATACATGTCATATATAAACACACAGATACATACACATATATATGTAGATACACACACACATACGCAACATAGATTTATAAGGAATTGCCTCGTGCTATTATGGAATCTAAAAGCCCCTCCAAATGAACTGCTGTCTGCAAGCTGAAGACCAAGAAAGACAGTGGTGTAAGTTCCAAGCTGAGTCTGGAGGCCTGAGAACCACGAGAGCCAATGGTGTAAGTTCTAGTCCAATTTTAAAAGCTTGAGGCCCATAAGTGCTGATGCTGTGAGTCCCAACTTGAGGACAGAAGACCAATGAATCAGCTTAATCGGTCAGGCGGAGAGAACAGATTATTACATGTAATATATATTGTATATATTTTCAAGTATAACATGTTTTAATCTTAATAATTTTTTTCAGACATAACCTTTTATCCACTAGTTCACTATTCAGCAGTGTTAAGTCTGTTACTTCTTTCCCTGCACTGAGTTTCTAATTTTTAATTATCGTTTGTTAAAATCTTATCTATTCTGCTTTTAAAAGGATCACCTTGCTCAATTTTTTATGCAACATTGACCCTTATAATTTCAGTATCTCCTTTGTATTTTAAGCAATGTAAATAAATATCCTTTATTTTTTAAAATTAATGAATTTTATTACTTTTATAGATGTACAACAGTCATCACAACCAAATTTTACAGCATTTCCATCCCAAACCCTCAGTGCATCCCCCCACCCCCTAGCCTGTCTTATTTGGGAACCATAAGTTTTTCAGAGTCTGGTAACTGATAATTATTATTTCTTTTATCTCTTAGCATTCTGACTCATTTATTACTATGTTAATGACTTTTTAAAAATATTATGCATCATATTTTGTTTTTTCCTTTCTTAGTAGGGGTTTCTTGAGGTTGTCGTTTGAAGTTCATTTTTTTCAGTTTATTTTTTTCTGTCAGGCACCTCTAATTTGGTGCAACTACTAATTTGGGACAATAGTGAAATAAAATGTTAACTAGTGTGCTTTGAATATACAGCAGGAAGTATGGTTATAGACCAGATTCAAGTTCTAGTGGGCATATGGTTAAGTAACCAAAGGGATGCTTATTTCATTTTGTCTGTTGTGCTCTAAGTAGACTTTGAGAAAGGCATATATTACTTCTTTCTGTAGGGTGATTTGTTTTTTTCTACAAAGTGTTGTGTTTTGGGGCTCCATGTTTCATGAGGGGTAGAAATGGAGCATCTCTCTAATATGGCCTAATGCGCTGGCAGTACTCAAGCTCTGTCTCTTGTATTGTAAGCCAGATACCAGTTAAAACCCACGATTTATAGATACCTCCAAGGAAAAGGCCAGTGGCAGAGCTCACCTCTTTTTCTGGAGTAAAGCTTTCTTAATGTTTGTGTGATTTATTTTCCTGCTATTATAAACATGGATTTTTTTTTTAGAAATTGCAACATATTTTGTGGAGAAATATTTAGTGTCTTGGATTGGGAGGGTTTCCTATGAAAATACTGTCAGCATTTGCTACAAATTTAAGCAAGCAATCTTTCTAAATTTTAAATCGCTTGATCTTAGGATAAATTACAGACTACTGAGCCTGATGTCTAAGCCAGTTTCTCCTGCTTAACCTAATCACATGGCAACTCATCAGCAAGTTGGCATCAGCAGGTTTGACTTGTGCAGTTGCATTGTTGTATGTATGCCCTAGACTCCCAGTCCTCCATGACTGTGCTTTGATAAATGTTGCATAATAAATAACTCTAAAATGTTGGTAGCTTAAGGAAAATGTATTATTTATGAATGGATCTTCACTTCAGCTTTAGTTTTGGCAGGTGTTTTGGTGCTGAGCTTAGTTTGAACTTAGCCTAACTTTAGGTTTTTAGATCTAAACATACTCTGTTGGTCTTCATTCTGGGTCCTGGGCTGAAGGAAAAATGGCTCCTGAAGTTTGTCTTTTTCCTATGTGGGATCAGAAGTTCAAGAGAGCAGGACAGGAACACACAAAGCTTCTTAAGGACTTGACTCAGCCCTAGCATGCCGTTGTTTCTGTGTGCAGTCAGAAATAGTGTCAAGCTTAATGTCAGTGGGGTGGGAAAGAGTCCTGCCTACAATGAATTATGGCAGGGGAAGGGGTAGTTATATTGTGAGAAAATAATACAATCTAAGAAGTCTCTAAAAAATTATATCATAGCCTTGCAAAACCCATTAAAAACTATATAGAAAAAGGGGATTTTTTTTTTTTTTCTTCTCATGGTTCCTGGGCTAGGGGTTGAATTGGAGCTGCAGATGCCGGCCTCTGCCACAGCTACAGCAATGCAGGATTCAGGCCCCATCTGTGACCCCACCACAGCTTGCAGCAAGGCCTGATCTTTAACTCACTGAGCCAAGGCCAGGGATGGAACCTGCATCTTCATGGACACTATGTTGGGCTCTTAACTCAGAGCTGCAACAGGAACTCTAATAGGGAAATTTTTACTGGAATGTTAGAACTCATCTTACCGTTATGTTACTTATCTTTATTCACAAAGATTGTATTTAACTTAATTGCTTTTATTATATACTTTCGTTTTTCTTTTTCTCAATTTTAAATTGTAAATGTGTCATATACAGTACAATGGCAATTTGCAATGTGTTATTTCATATTACCCTTGATCCAAAACCTTTTTTTTTTTTTTTCTGGAATTCTATACTGTTTGTAAAATATTCATCTCTTATTTTTTGTTTACCCAAAAAAGAAAATTAACTGACCATGACATTTCTTTTTCTTCTTTCTTTTTTTTTTCTTTTGGTCTTTCTTTTTTAGGGCCTCACCTGTGGCATATGGAGGCTAGGGGTCTAATTAGAGCCATGGTTGCCAGCCTATGCCAGGGCCACAGCAATGAGGGATCGAAGGTGTGTCTGCAACCTACACGACACCTCATGGCAACGCCAGATCCTTAACCCAGTGAGTGAAGCCAGGGATCAAGCCTGTATCCTCATGGATGCCAGTCAGGTTCCTTAAACACTGAACCACGACGGGAACTCCATGACCATGAAATTTCTATAGATGCTTCTGTTTTTCTTAGCTTCTGGTAACATGTTTTATTAAATATAATTACTGGGGTCAACCAAAATAACACAACATAGACAAAGAACAAATTCTAGATAATTATTCATTTATTTATTTATTTTTGTCTTTCTGCCTTTTCTTGAGCCACTCCCACGGCATATGGAGGTTCCCAGGCTAGGGGTCGAATCGGAGCTGTAGCCACTGGCCTATGCCAAAGCCACAGCAATGTGGGATCTGAGCCGCGTCTGCGACCCACACCACAGCTCACGCAACACCAGATCCTTAACCCACTCAGGGATCGAACCCACAACCTCATGGTTCCTAGTTGGGTTCGTTAACCACTGCACCACAACGGAAACTCCTAGATATTTATTGAAGCAACCTCTGTGCTAAATAAAGTATAATTAATTGTAACTTGTAGGTACCAGTCTATAATTGCCTCGGAAATATTAGGTTAATATCTGCCAGTTACAGGAAAGTTATTTTCTGTGGACTGAATTTTTCCATTTCCCCCAAATTCATATTTGAAGCCCTAATCTGCAGTGTGAAGGTATTTGGAGGTGGGACGTTTGGGAGGTAATGAGGTGATGTAGGGCAGAGCCCTCATAAATAGGATCAGTGCATTTATAAGAGATGTGAGAGAGATGCTATCTCCATCTGCCTGTAAGGACGTAGCAAGAAGATAGCCATTAGCTGGCCAACCAGGAAAAAGGCTTTTGCCAGAACCTTGACCATACTAGCACCCTCATCTTGGACTTCTTAGACTCCAGGATTGTGAGAATTTTTTGTTTTTTAAGCCATTCAGCCTGTAGTGTTTCGTTGAAGCAGCCTGAACTGACCATGATGTTATGTATAAGAAAGGAACCCTTAAATTTATTATAAGCAAAATAAGTGGTTGGAATTAAGTACATATAAGTCTCATGAGAGTTAATTGATCTGATTCAATATTCAGTCACTTAGTCAATTTGGGCAATTACTATTTTAATCAGTTGTATCATTTGAAGTGATTTGTTTTGCAACTAAAACCACCATTCGACTTGAATAAAATGGGTGAAATAGTCTCTGTATGAATAGAATCTGAGAGACATCTTGTCTTCTTACAGAGAAGCATAGGACTTACTGATCATATGCAGAATAAGTTTTTCACTCTTTAACATGTGTAGCTACTTCTGATGTTCCCTCCAGATCTCTTCATTTTATATGGGAAACACTATTTTCATCATAAAATTATAATTGAAATAGTAAGGTGAAAAATGAAGGCTATCATCTGCAAAGACATTTGAACTATTTTTTAGTGAACATCAGACTGCTTTAAGCTCAGAAAAATGTATCCATGTTTAAGAGGTAATGTTAATTACAAAGACAACTTCAGTAACAGTAACATAATTTCTACATATGATAGTCATCTTAGATTCAGAGGTAGTAAAGTATTGGGACCCTAGCTTTCTGGCAGTTTTATAAAATACATTGCATAACTGACACTTCTTTCACAGAATGGAAGAAACTTTTTTTTTTCTGAACCTTTTTTGTGTTCTTTTAAAGGTGTTCAAGGGAAATGTGAATAAATACTCCTGAGAAATTCTTAAAGTAAATAAAATCAGGACATTTTCTTTTTTTCCCCCCCATTTCTTTCTTAACAGAGATACCAAGGTACACTATTAAAAACATGGAGTTCCCGTCATGGCTCAGTGATTAACGAACCCGACTAGTAACCAGGAGGTTGCGGGTTTGATCTGTAGACTTGCTCAGTGGGTTAAGGATCTGGCACTGCTGTGTGCTGTGGTGTAGGTTGCAGATGTAGTTTAGATCCTGTGTGGCTGTGGCTGTGGTGTAGGTTGGCAGCTGTAGCTCTGGTTCGACCCCTAGCCTGGGAACCTCCATATGCCATGGGTGTGGCCCTAAAAAGCCCAAAAAGAAAAGAAAAAAAAAAGGTGAAATTCTCATGTCCATTTGTTGAAATCATCTAAAATCTATCAGTCAGGGTATGGTGGTCTGATCTTAATGAATTGTGTCTCCTTAGAACTAGTTAAGCTCTTACCATCTATCTAATGTTTATACCTGCTGTCTGCTAATTAAAGATCATCAGAATAGTTACCCCTGCTTTTTAGCCCTGAAACTACTTAAAAAAATTAGAGTCTGTGTATATACTTTTAAATAATAAGTAGTTTTTCATAAATGTCTGAATGGGTATTTCTCAAATGAGGATTTCCCAATAATGCAGTATCTAAGGAAATATCTTTAATAATTACAGATTTTTATCCTAGATTGAGAATCTTAATCATCTTTTTCAATTGCTTGTTGATTAAATACATACTGATTTTTAGCATTGCTGAAATTATTTCTTAAATAATAATGTTCATAGTTACACAAAAGAATCTGTTAGCTGCCTGAATAGCTTAAAGTATAGTTGTAATGACAGAACAAATTAAATATTAGGAATAAGGGGATAATCAAGCATCAGGGTTTTGGAAAGTATCTAATTTAGAAGAATGTATTTCTTTCTTTACAAATTTTTAAAGAGGAGTTCTCTCTGGTGCAGTATGTGAAGGATCCAGCATTGTCACTGCAGTGGCTCGGGTTGCTCTTACGGTGTGGGGTTGTTCCCTGGCATGTGAACTTCGGCATGCCATGGGAGGGGCCAAAGAATTTTTTTTAGGCATGCATTTTTCTCAACATTTAGTGTATTTTCGTCAACATTTAGTTACAAAATAGTCATTGAATGGTGAGTCACCTTTCTCAAGCAATGTAATGCTTTAAACCTCTTTTGAAGGAGTTGTGTTATTCTTGGAAATGAATTTGATTCAAAAGATGGTAAAAAAATCTTTTGTTACTCTAAGCTGCATGGCTCCATTCTGTTTGACATGTTGGAATCTCTTTATTGGTATAACTTACATATAAGTAAAGAAATTGTAAAAATAATCTTGTCAGAGAACAAGTTAACACACACAGCAATTTTTGTGTGTGTGTGTGATTCTTCATCTAAAATGGCAGTACAGGAGTTCCCGTCGTGGCACAGGCCAGTGGCCTGGCGCAGGCCAGTGGCCACAGCTCCGATTCGACCCCTAGCCTGGGAACCTCCATATGCCGCGGGAGCAGCCCAAGAAATAGCAAAAAAAATAAAAATAAATAAAAATAAATAAAATAAAATGGAAGTACAGAGAAGAGCTGAGATAAGCCTTGTAAAAGGCCTTTAGGCTGAAGATGGAACAGAACTTACAGATCAAGGTGACCTCTTGTTTGTCTAAGGAAAGCAAGAGAAGGGCTACAGGGCTAAACAGTATCTTTGGAAGCTCAGAAACCAGGGAGTGAGAATGGAGAGCAAAGGAAGCTCTCCAACAACCACACACGCCAAGAAGGAGGATTGGAAATCAGGAGAAATTTTCCAATTTCTGAAAGCTCATTTCTTAACTGGGAAGCCTAAGCAGATCTTCAGAATCATGCCAGAATTTAGATCCCAGACTCAGCTAAAGGGAAAGTTGTCATCTCATCTTCAAAATACTTACAGCCAGTGTGAAATGATTCTCTGTAAAGTGTAAATAAAGCCCAGAATCAAGTAAACTGACCCTAAATGCTGTTAGTTGATATGAGAATGAGCCTTTATGGGAGTAAACATTGTTTATTTCAATCTTTCTTATTCTTTAATGCAGTAAGTTCAGCTTGTAGTCAATCATAATGGACATACAAATACTAGGAAAATGTGAACTAGTCAGGTGTGGCGATGACCACTAAAAACATACAGATGGCCTTAATGTCAAGATTATCACACTAAATGTAAAATAACTATAATAAAAAAAAACTATAGAAAGGGTAGAGAAATAATAAATTGAGAGATAGGAATTTTAGTCGAGACATGAGACCTCCATAGAAGACAAGTAGAACTGCAAAAAATATGTAAAGAGAAATAAAGAATTCATTTAACGAGCATAACATGACTGGACACAAAAGAGGAAAGAAGAGTTGAAGAGAAAGTATGCAAACAAAAATGGAATAGGGAAAAAAGAAATAGAGCATCCAAGATACATGAGAAAATATCAAGCAGTCTAAATGAAGTAGGTGTACTTGGAGTCTCAAAAGGGCAAAAGTGAGACAGTGGGGAAGAAGTCTTGAGGGATAATGGCCAAGGAAACTTTGCAAAATTGATGAAAGATTTCAACCCGGAGATCCAAGAAGTTTAGTGACTACTCAAAGTATAAACAGATAAATACAAAATATATGTGTTTATCCACACACAGACATGTATGCATGCATTACATCTAACCACTAGAAACTAAAGATAAAATCACATTCTTAAAAGGAGAAATCAGAAGAAAAAGTTTCTGATACATAGGAGAAAAAATATGATATTTAGTAAAGATTGATTTCTCGAGAAATAATGACATTGGAATATTTTTTAATTCTAAAAGAGAAAATAGAACTCAAATTAGAATTCTGAATCTAATGAAATATTCTCTAATTAGAGCATTTACATTTAAAGTGATTCCTGATAGGTATGTACTTATTGTTTCTTTTTTATGTGGTTTCTGATTGTTTTTCTATTCCTTCTCTGCTCTTTTTGTCTCTTCCTTTTTCATTTGGTTATTTTCTTTAGTGTTCTGTTGGAGTTCCTTTTGCTTTGGTTTTGGTATGTCTGTTGTAGGTTTTTGATTTGTGGTTACCATGAGGTTCATATGTATTCAGTTATATTTACTTATTTTATGGTAGTCATTTAAGTTCAAACCCATTCTAAAAGCTCTATATTTTTTACTCCTCCTCTCCCACATTTTATGTTTTTTAGGTTATACATTACATCTTCATGCCTATCCTTTAACTGTTTATTGAAGTTATAGCTGATTTTACAATTTTTGTCTTTTAAATTTTGTACTAGCTTAAGTGGCTGATCTGTTTTCTTTGTATGTATTACTTTCACGAGTGAGACTTTTCCCTTCATACACAGTTTAATATTTTTTTCGTTACTACCTTTCCTTTTTTACTAAAGAGGACCCTTTAACAATTTTGCAAGGTAAATTTAGTGGTGATGAACTATTTTAGTTATTGCTTGTCCAAGAAACTCTGTTTCCCCCCAATTCCAAATGATAGTCTTGCTGGGTGGAGTATTCTATATTGTAGGTTTTCTTTTTCTTTTTTTTTTTAGCATTTAAATATATCATGCCACTTCTGTCTAATCAGCAAAATTTGTCAAAAATTGCCAGTAGTCTTATGGGGGTTCCTTTTTATGTGATGTCCTTTTAGGGCCATGCCAGCAGCATATGGAGGTTCCCAGGCTAGGGGTCTAATCAAAGCTGTTGCGGCCGGCCTACACCAGAGCCACAGCAACACCAGATCCAAACAATAGCTGTGACCTACACCACAGCTCACGGCAGTACCAGATTCTTCACCCACTTAGCGAGACCAGGGATCGAACCCACAAATTCATGGTTCCTAGTCAGATTCATTTCTGCTGTGCCACAATGGGAACTCCACGATTCTTTCTCTTTAATGTTGCCATTTTAATTAGGACATCTCTTGGTGTGGATCTTTTGGGATTCATATTGTTTGGGACTCCTTGTATTTCTTGGACCTGGATATCTGTTTCATCCATTAACGAAGGTTTGAAACATAATTTCATCAAATACAATTCCTGCCTCTTTCTCCGTCTTGTCCTTTTGGGACCTCTGTAGTGCAAATGTCAGAAGTTTCTTAAAGGGAAGTTCCCATTGTGGCTCAACAGAGACAAATGTGACTAGTATCCATGAGGATGCAGGTTCAGTCCTTGGCCTCACGCATTCGGTTAAGGATCCAGTGTTGCCGTGAATGTGGTGTAGGTTGCAGATGGGGCTTGGATCTGGCGTGGCTGTGGCATAGGCCAGTGGCTGCAGCTCTGATTTGACCCCTAGTCTAGGAACTTCCATACTCTGTGTGTGCAGCTCTAAAAGGACAAGAAGTTTCTTAAACTGCTCCCATTTACTACATATATGTATATATGCTCTTCTGATAGGTGATTTCCACCGTTCTGTTTTCCAGGTCGCTTATGTATTCTTCAGTGTCACCCAATCTTGTGTTAATTCCTTCTAGTGTATTTTTCATTTCAGTTATTATATTCGTCAGTTCTTAGTGGTTCTTTTTTATATTTTCTAGTTCTTTGATGAAGTTCTTACTGTGTTCCTCTATTATTTTCCTGAGTTTAGTAAGCATTTTTATTGCTGTTACTATAAACTCTTTATCAGGTAGGTTATTTCTGTGTCATTAGGTTTTTTCTGGGGTTTTATCTTATACTTTTGCTTAGAATCTGCTTATTTATTATCTCATTTTGTTTGATGTTTGCTGCTTTGGTGGAACACAGGGCTAGAGTTAAAAGATCTAGAGCCAGAGCCAGGTGTGAGCTGGGGATTCTCCTAGGCTCAGTGATAATTTTGTCCTGATTGGAGCAGGGCCACAGCCCAAGGAGTTGGAGTTGGCGCCCTGAGGGAATTGTGCTTCTCCCAGTGTGATAGTGGTCCTCACCATGTTTGAAGGCAGCAAATCTGAGCTCTCTCTGCTTCTTCATGGTACACTTGTAGTCTCTGCTTTGGCCAGGGATGTGGTTGCATTTGGGGCTGGAGCCACAGTTTCAAGGTTTGCACTGGCTCAGTCATAGTCTCTGCCTTGATTGGTGTTGAGGCTGGGGCTGGAGGGGCTGCAGCCATAAATCTGAGTTAGCTCAGATTCTCCCCAGGGTGCTCGATGGAGTCTCTATCTTGATTGGGAGTAGTACTGAATCAGGAGGGGCTATGGCAGAGTGTGTGCATACCCAGGGACATATTGCAGTGGTCTTGGCAGGCCAGCCTTTAGCACAAGGAAATTTTCAATCTTCTTCTTTCCTGACTCTGGGACCAAGAAAATCTGTTTCCCTGCTCTTCAAGAGCAGAGTTGGTTTTTAACAGCCCTCCAGTAAGCCTCACTGGTTTTCACATCAGCCAAGGACTCATTTTCCTGGCACCAGAGCCCAGTGCCAAGGTGCCCAGTATGGGGCTTGAGTCCCTCACACCTTAGGGACGTTCCCTGAGCCTGTGATATTCTCAGGATCTTCTGGATCACCCACCACAGGTGTGTGTCCTGACTAGATCACTTCTTTCATCCCAGACTCTGTGTGATTCTTTCATGATAGCCTTGGTTGTAGAAGAGTCATTCAGCTAGTCTTCAGTTCATTTTCAGTGAGAAGTGTTCTATGTGTAGAATTAGTTTTGTTGTGTTCTTGGGGATGCTGATCTCAGGGTCTTTTAACCCTGCTATATCTTCATCTCACCTTTTCCTGTGCATTACTTTTAGCAGTAATTAGGAAGCACACTTGAATTTTTGAATACAGAAAAAATGTAACAGTGTAGTGATGTATCAAGCAATGGGAAAACTTCACACTGCTTGGCCACTGCTTACTTCTTGGAGAGAATGTCAGTAAAAAATTAAAAAATCTGTCTTGAAAATCAGATTTTTTATTTAATATGGTATGAAAATATCACATGATACTGAAAAAATTTTTGAATCAAAAAATAAAATGATAAAGACTATCTCTACTGATTTGTCCTCTAATCAAATATCTGCAAGATATCTGTTCGAATAAAACATTTTTAAAAGGTAAACATTTATATATTACCAAATATATAAGGTTAGTTAACCTTGTAAGTCAGTAAAGATTCTTTTCAACTGATAACTAAGAGGGTGTGGAAAATGAAACTCCCCTGCTTGTTAATTGTACAGCAGTGAGGTTTTCCCAACAGGGTGCCTCTTCTAAGTAGTCCTCTACCATCTGCAACCCAGGCAATAAATTCTGAAGATAGATGTATCAGGACTTTCAAACTGAGGGATGTTATTATTCTTTGCAGTGTTCTGGTATTTGTGTGGTAAGGAAAGGTTGTTTGTCTATAATACCTTAATACCCTGGGACTAATACCTTAGTCCTAAAGCTTGAAATCATAATGAACCAAAAACCTGAGTTCCTAATAAAATTGCAGACCAAGCTATTGTGCTAACAAGTAGCTCAGTGGTTTAAAACTTTGGCTGTCTATTATAATCAGCCTAGGTTAAAAATATAGCCATGCCTGGGCTGCATCCCAGAACAATTTAATTGTAGTCTTAGGAAGTCATGCTAAGGTATTAGTAGTTTTTAAAACCTTACCAGTTGATTTTAATGGCAGCCAGGCTGGAGACTCACTGATAATACTAAATGTTGATGCCTAGGCATATCATCAGAGGAAACAAGTGGGGAGCAGGCAGGTGGGCACAAAAGCTGAATTATCACTAAACCCTGCACACCTGGGAACAATAATCAGACAGTTAAGATTAGCAGTCTAGAAAAAAAATATGGGTTACCTCGAGCTGCAGAGAATGAAAACTGAACAAAGTTACAGTGGCCTGTGATTTTATGTACAAAACTGTTAATGATTTTTCTTTTCTACCCAAAGATTTAGAGCATGAAGAATGTCTAAAAATAGCAGTTCTTATGTACATAAGAATCACCTCGCATACAGATTATAAAAGAGATCCTACTCAAGTGGTTCTTTCTTTGGTAGGGCTCATAATCTGCTTTTTAAATCTGATGTTTTCTGATATAGATGGACTACAGTTCACATTTTGCATAAACAGTGGTCTATGGGATAAAGATGCCCTAGCAGAATAAATTATGTGCTTTAAAAAGGAGGAAATATCAAGGAGTTCCCATGGTGGCTCGGTGGTAACAAACCTGACAAGTATTCATAAGGATGCATGGTCAATCCCTGGCCTCGCTCAGTGGGTTAAGGATCTGGCATTGCCGTAAGCTGCGGTGTAGGTTGTAGATGCAGCTCAGATCTGATGTTGCTCTGGTATAGGCCATCAGCTACAGCTCCAATTCAACTCCTAGCCTGGAAACATGCTGGGATGTGGCTCTAACAAGTGAAGGAAACAATATCAAGAAAATGAAAATGTAACACAGAGAAGAAAGGAAATAAACACTATCATTTGATCATGCCTAGTTTGTTTGGTTTGGTTTGGATTGGTTGGTTAATTTTTGGTAAGGGAAAAACCCAGCATTGTCTTTACTACAGAATAAAGAGTATTCATAGGCAGTGTCACCTGTAGTCAGTAAGAAGATGAACAGAATCATATCCACTTGAGCTACAGCCCTAACACTGTATGTTTTGGTAATGGTTATATGATGTATAGGATTAGCTATGTATTTAGGAAAAATGTTTCCTGTTTATCAGTGAGGAACCATGTATTAATTCTGGCTCCATGTAATTTAATTTGAGTCCTGGCTCAACTGAATGTTAGTTTTGTCTAGTTTCCATGTCACTGGTGATCAAATGTGATTATGTTGAAATTACCTGGAGAATTTTAAAAACCTTGTACTTGGATCTCTTACCTAGGAATAATTGCAAGGGTATAGATTGGTCATTGAGAAGTTTTTAGAGCTCTTCGGGAGATTATTAATATGCAGTAGATTTTGAGAATGACTGTCTTAGGTCAAAGTGGTTTATTAACATTATCATTCAACAAATTGAGAATTATGTGTTAAGAATTGTTTATAAATATATGAATTAGTAAATGAGCCCCAGCTTTTTAATACTGTCAAGTCATTGTAATATGGATAACCTGAATCTTTCTTAGGAAACAAACTGTTGGGATAGTTTAAGATAATAGGGCATACCTTGTTTTACTTGTCTTCACTTTATTGTGCTTCACAGAGAGTGAGGTTTGTTTTTCTTTTTCTTTTCTTTTTTTTTTTTTTTAACAGATTGAAGGTTTTGGCAACCCTGCATCAAGCAGGTTTGTCAATGCCATTTTTTTTTTCAATAACATTTGCTGACTTTGTGTCTCTGTTTCACATTGGGGTAATTATTGCTGTGTTTCAAACTTTTTTTTAATATTATATGTGTTATGGTGACCTGTGATCAGTGATCTTCGTTCTTACCATTGCACTATCTCAGGTTCCATGAACCACACCCATATGAGATAGTGAACTTAATGGGTAAGTGTTGTGTGTTCTGACTGTTCCAACTACCAGCCATTCCCCTGTCTCTTTCTACCCACTTGGTCGGTCCTATTCCCTGAAACATAACAATGTTGAAATTAGGCTAATTCATAACCTTACAGTGACCTCTAAGGTTCAGGTGAAAGGAAGAGTCTCACATTTCTGACTTTAAATCAAAAGCTAAAAATGACTAAGCTAAGAGAGGAACACAGTCTACAGGTGAAATATGCTGAGAGCTAGGCTTCTTGCACCAGTCAGTCATGTTGTGAATACAAAGGCAAGGTTCTTAAAGGGAATTAGAAGTGCTACTCGAGTGAATATATGAGTGATAAGTGAAACAGTTTTCTTCTTAATATAGGGAAAGTTTTATTGGTCTGGATAGAAGATCAGAAAGCCGCAAAATTGCCTCAGGCCAAAGCAAGAGCGAGGTCCTAAGTCCCTTTAATTCACTGAAGGCTGAGGGAGGTGTGAAGCTGTAGAAGAAAAATTTGAAGCTAGTAGGGATCATTTCATGAGGTTTAAGAAAAGAAGCCATCTTTATTACATAAAAGTGCAAGATGGAGCAAAATTGCAGAGGTAGAATCTGCAGCAAATTATCCAGAAGATCTGACTAAGATAATCAATGAAAGTGGTTTAACCAAACAGATTTTCTGTGTAGATAAGAAAGTTTTATATTGGAGGAAGCTAACTAGGACTTTCATAGCTAGAGAGGAGAAGCCAATGGCTGACTTTAAAGGTTTGGAGGACAGATTGACTCTTTTGTTAGGGGATTATACAGATGGTGACTTTCAGTTGAAGCCATTGCTCATTTACCATTCTGAAAATTGTAAGGGCCTTTAAAAATTATGCTCAATCTACCCTCCCTATGCTCTGTAAATGGAACAACAAAGCATGGATGGCAGCACATCAGTTTATACTGTTGGTTACCAACTATTTAAAGTCCTCTTTAGAGTCCTACTGCTCAGAAACAGATGCCTTTCAAAATATTACTGCTCAGAGTTCCCGTTGTGGTACAGCAGAAACGAATACGGCTAGTATCCATGAGGATGCAGGTTTGATCCCTGGCCTTGCTCAGTGGGCCAGGGATCCGGTGTGGCTGTGAACTGTGGTGTAGGTTGCAAACGCAGCTCTGATCCCACATTGCTATGGCTGTGGCGTAGCCCAGCAGCTATAACTCCGATTGGACCCCTCTCTTGGGGAACATCCACAGGCTGTGGGTGTGCCCTAAGAAGCAAAAAAAAAAAAAAAATGCTGCTCATTGGCAATGCATCTGGTCACTCAAGAGCTCTGATGGAGATGTATTAGCAGTCAAGAAAAATAATCTCATTATACAGCATCCATTCTGAAGCCCATGGATCAAGGAATGACTTTTGACTTTGAAGTCTTATTTAAGTAATACATTTCCTAAGGGTATACTCCCATAGATAGTGATCCTTCTGATGTATTGGGGAAAAGTCATTTGGAAACTTAGAAAGGAATCATTATTCTAGATGCCATTAAGAACATTTGTGATTAATGGGAAGAAGTCAAAACATTAACAGGAGTGTGGAAGAAGTTAATTCCTAATCATGTAACTATTTCAAGTAGTGACCTTTAAATACATTGTTATAAATAGGAAGGTAGGGATAATTTTAAATGTGGGGGAAGGACAGAGAAGACAGAGAAAAGTGTCAGTCGTGAATGCCATCAAGACTTTCCTTTTAACCAGGAGACTGATGTCATTTATTTGCATTTGTGTTTCAGTCTTCTACTGAACCAAGATTTTTGTGACCTTCTCAAAACTAGTTTCTTTCATAAATCCAAATCTTATTTCAAAGATTCACTTTATTATTTCTTTTCCTTTTCTTGGTGAGTGAACCAAATCCACAGAACTGCTAATACAACTTTCTGGGGTCTTACAAGAATTTAGTTCAACTCCTGTGATAAAAAAGGAAAAACCCTAGGCAATGCTGTTTATTGATAAAGACAAAGCCAGCCCTCCAAAAAATATAATATAGATGCAAAAATATTTTAAGGATCAAGGTGATTCTCTTATTGTACCAATTTTGTGTGTATAACTTTTCACCAGATTCCTCAGTAAAGCACTGGGGTATAACATGGCTTTTACTTAAAACAATATTTAAATAATTAAAATGGTTGATAGATATTTGAGGTTGTGCTTTTTTTTTTTAATGAAGTTAGCATATTAGAAACTCTATCAGTAGGACATATGTTTTGGGCTTTATTCAAGAAACCAAGATGATTTATTTTAATCATCTATAGTTTCTCATATATTTTCCTCTAACAACCATTATGCTTTAATAGGATTGTCTAGCTGGATGATCTCTGAAGCTTGTTAGATTTAATTTTGCATACATTATATCCTTGCTACACTTAGTAGTCGAGTTCTGTCTCTTGCAAAAGAAAAAAATTTCCTCTGATAGTGAATACACCTATGGTAACTTTGAAATCAATCTAAAATTTGATAAATGACTGATTTTATTTGCAGTATCCATCATCAAAATTTAAAAAGATATAACAGAGATATTTATTGCTACATACATGGTGTCAACTTCACTTGCATACCTTGGGCAAGTTTTATATAGTTCTAATTAATTACTCCTGTCTTATTGTATGTTATGTATTTGTTCAGGGCCTTCATGGCTCAGTTTAAGACCATCTATTCCATGAAGCTTTATCTAACTAAGCTCATCCTATATTTCCTTTGATATTGCTGTGATGACTAACTAACCCTGTCACTGTTCTGATATTTTCCTGAGTGTGTTTTGCACATTTGACATGAACCACACACTATTTAGTTTATAAATTATTTTAGAGTCTAGCTAGCTCTTGATGCCTGTATGAATAGGTACAAATTATTCCTAGATAAGTTAAACGTTCCTTCTTTTTTGTATACCATTCTCTCTGCTCATTTGATTGATGAATGCTCAATAAAGCTTTTCATTTACTTTTTAATTCAACCAAACTTGCGTTGAGGAATTACATTCAATTAAGTTATTTAAGATGAAATGAATGTAGGTTGAACATGTTCAGAATTCATATAGTACTTTACCCAAAGGATAAAGTTGTTACTCTCATAGTTTAAATTTGAATCGTTTGAAATAACACTATACTCATCATCCTCCTTCCAGTGATAAAAACTGTTCTGAAAAAATGTTATTGGAAGAACAGTACACTGAGGTTTACTTTACTGACATAGTTAAAACATTAAAACACTTTAAAAATTTGGAGAGTGGAATAAATAATAATGGAATAAGGGCTAGTTTTTAAGACTGTAGATGAACATATATCGCCCTCCTTCAATCCAACATTATAAACAGGTTTTTGGCATATTATAACAGAAGAACTATTTTTGGAGGCAATTAGTCACTTCCTACTGTAATGCTTTAACAAATCATTAGTAAGCAGAGAAGGTGTGGGTATTGGTGGACTGTTTCATAGAACAGTTTTTTCTAAGACATGGCTCATATTTTACATTTCCTTCAAAGAACAGTATTTGTATTAATAAGGGACTAGTGTGTGTTTTAATATATTAGTGAATTTTCCCCACCTTGTTCAAACTATTTTATCTTTGAAAAACCTTTAAAATAATGAGTTATTTTTTTCCCTTATGATTACTTTGTAAATGAAACTAGAAACTTGACAAAAAGGCTGTTTATGTTTGGCTTTTTTGTTGTTTATTTTATAAAGTTAAAAATAAATCACAGATATTTTATAGCTTGAGATACATCAGCTATCCTTGAAATCACATCCTTGCTGAGCTGAAATCAATTTGAAATTCATTTTTATATGGCTGAAACTTTAATCTTAGTGTCTCTGTGTTTAAAAATATATACTTTCTATTTCATAATATACGTATATATTTCTCTTCACCTAAATAAGGAAGTGTTTAATTTAGAATACTCATTTAAGGGGAGGATTAAATAACAGTGCTCCCACTGGGCAGTTCCTTTTGGACACTATCTCAGTTTGCTGGAGAAGGTTTCAGAAATTTAGAGAAGAAAAATAACCTCTGTTAAACTAGTTCTAAGTAATCGGTTAGAGGCTGTTCTTGGTTGATTGTAAAACCAGGATATGGATGGAAAAATAAAACTTGAGTACATTTTCATATTGACTGTGATGTATTTAAAAGAAGAATATATACAGATTGTTTAATTTCTTGGATGGAGATAATTTTAAGTCTATAGTGATAACATCTTTCTGAATAATATAGTCAGTGTTTATTTCATGATCCAGTGTGATGATAATTTTCAGCTAATAAAAAACTCTTAACAGACTGAATGTTACCCAAATTAGCTAGTAGAAGAGACTGCTGGAGTCTAGTTAAAAATAAAGATCATGCAGAGATAGGCCAATTGTGTGCATTAATGTGCAAGAATGTTGCTAGATACTATCTCTATCCTTGGGCAGCTTAAAATCTACAGAAAGTAAACAATTTAGGTGGATAATTAAATTAAGCTTGGTGGGAAAAGTTGAGAACATGTTGGTGGGAAGAGTTGAGAATATGGTTGGAAAAGCTGAGAGCAATATTATGGGATTCAAGGCATCATCTAAATCATGGGAGGTTTTATGGAGAAGGTAGGATCTTCATAAATCTTGAGAGGTGTATGGGACGTTGTCAATGTCAAGGGGGATAGCTGGGAGGAAGAGCAAAGCAGCGGAAGATGCAGAGAAGCTTGAGAGCTGTTTTGTTATGGTTTTGGATAGTTTAGTAAGACTGAACAGTGTTCTGATTTAGAAAAGTATTGGAAGATAGATGTACGTAGGGAAACAGAGCATCACATGATCAACTCAGGAGTCTTGTTAAGCAGTATAACATTGAAGGGTCTTGAGTAGGAACATTTGGTCAGAGTATTTTGCTTTAAAGACAAATTCATCTTCAGTTTGTTCAACAGATGCAAAGTGATAAAAATGGTATGAAATGAAGGCATTGGTGACTGTGTGATTGTCTAGAAGAGATATCATATAGGGACCTCTTGAAAAGTGGTGAGCATAGGGTTGAGGAGAATTTCTGTATATGAGAAATATTGTGCTTGTGAACAGATTTGGCCCCAGACAGATCCTGTTGAGGATGCCTTTGAGTCTGTAAACTTTGCAGACTGCAAAAATCATGGTATCATGAATGGAAGCTGAGATATCAGAAATATAATTTGTTCAAGAAGGTAAAGAGAATGAATTTTGTTTAAAAGATCCAGTTGGATAAATATTGAGGCCAAAGTACATCTAGAAGTTACATCTTGGAGTTGGAGCAAGGGGGTGGGGAGTTTGAGAATGAAGAAAATTTTTAGAAATCCTCTGTTAATTGTAATAATTATACTTTTTAAAGCCTTGAATCATCCAGAATAAGATAAATGAGATTGGGAAAAAGAAAATAAAAGATTAAGAAATTTTCCACATGGAAAAATTAGACTTAGGACAAAAAAAAGAGGAAGAGAGATAGAAGGATGGGGAGGAATGGAAGGAGAAGAAAGAGGAAGAAGAGTCTTCCATAGGCATCCTTTATTTTTCAGACTGAAATTGGTACACTAGATCAGAATCATCCGGAAGTCTTGTTAGACCACATCCTGATGGGTCCACCACTAATCTGATAAGTAGGTCTTGAATGAGGCCACCTGAATACAGATCTCACATTTTGAGAAACACTGCAATAGAAAGTGACGGAAGATAGAAGAAAATTTTCGAGAAGATAAGATGGTCCAAATGTCAATTATATTTCAATACTCAGTAAGTACTGAGAACTATTGAATTAGTTTTCTCTTTTAGCAAGTTGGATTACCTTAATTATTCAAATGAGTTAGAATATAGTAACTTGGATAAATGATATCGATGGAATTAAAAGAAGTTGCAAGTGTATGGGTATGGCTAGGAGATGAATGCAGTAAAAAGAAATTGATGAAAGGCTGACAGTAAAGAAGGCTTTGGAAGGATACGTAAGAGTTTTTAGGGTCTCCTGTAGATAGATAATGACTTAATGGATTATTTTTCCCATGCTAAGGGAAAAGAATGGAAAGAATGTTATCTTCCTACTGCTGCTAGAAAAATTCCAAAGTAAGTAGCTCAGTGAAAAAGCTGATCTCTACCTATAGATTTTGGCACAGGTCTAAGAGGATTTAGAGTTGATTTACATTGATGTGCTAAATCAATAATTAAAATAGCCCTCTTGTTCTGTTCTTTCATGTAATAATTTAAACCCGAGATTGAAAACTTCCTCATGGTAATTAAAAATTATCACTATTTAGGCATTTTACAGAAAATTAAATTTCTAGTATCTTCAGAAAAATCAGGATATTTTTACTGAAGAGGACCTGATGGAGAGCTTTAATTCATAAAAAAGATTTATGTTGTGTTCAAATTCATCTTTTTCTAATTTCAAGCCACTAGGTTAGCTTTTCCTTCTGAGTAAGCACACATACAATGTAAATCTTTTCTTCTGAATTTCCTTACACATGTGTAAGACAGTTTAATGTTTGTTTTGTTTTTAATTCCATCTACTCTATTTTAGCATGTTTATTTAGTAGTTCGTTGTGATATTTGGCATCCATTCATGTGAACAATGTACTCAGCTTACTGAAGAGTGTTACTTTTCACTGTGGTGTTGAGAGTCAGATGTGTTTCAGACACTGTTCGGTTGTAATCAGTGTTATTGTTTTTTGTCTGAGCATTAAATGAGGGGAGATTTCTCCCAAGTAACAGAATTTTCTTGGGAGAAATCTCCCCTCCCCCAATATCATTAAATATAATTTAGGGGTACTTGCACTAACTCCAGCCACACAGGTGCTTATTTGACCTTGTTACAACCAAATAGCGTAAAATATCTGGCAGTATAGTGATTGGTCCAGGAGAGGCACTTGTTCTGGGCTGATAAGATGCAGCTTAATCCTGGAGCTCTTTGGAAATGCTGAGAGGAGAGATGACAGAGTCTCTCTTTCCATGAATTTGGAGCTGTGTTGATTTAGGTCTGAGCTGCTAGGGGGAAACCATGTGGAGAAAGTCTGCCAGAGAATGAAACCAACACAAAGGAAAGCAGAGTTGAAAGAGACTAGTTAATGATGACATCCTTTGAGTCTTTGAAGCACAAGAGGGCATGGAGGCAGCTTAGCTGCAAGAAATCATATATTCCCTATTTCTACTTAAGCCAATTTTGGTTGAAATTTTTTAATCCTAATTTAAACAGGAATTAGAGGAAGTAGCATGGGGTAATGAATGCATGAGGCATAAAGCTGGAGTCCTGCTTCTAATCCTAGAAGTTTCAGAATGGTAAACTTCCAGTGGAGTTCATTAATACTGCATTTCAACTACTTATTGACTGTCATTACTCAGACCCTCACGGTGGAGCTATTAATAGTACCAGGCCCCTCATCTGAGAATTTGTTAGAAATGCAGAACCTCAGCCTTTCCTTTCCCTATACCTACTGAATCAGAATCCACATTTTAAGCAGATACCCCATGAATTTGTATGCATATTATAATTATTTGAGAAATACTGCTTATAGATCATTGTTAATTCTTGCCTGATACACTTCCCTCTTGGCACCTTCACACTGGTTATTCTTTCTGCCTAGAGTAATTTCCCCACAGGTTCTTGCATAGTTTAACCACTTAAAAATCTTTCTCAAATTTCATCTTTCAGAGTTCCTGTTGTGGCCCATTGGGTTATGAACCCGACTAGTATTCATGAGGATGCAGGTTTGATCCCTGGCCTCAGTCATTGGGTTAAGGATCCAGGGTAGCCACAAGCTGTGCTGTAGGTTGCAGATGCAGCTGGGATCCTGTGTTGCTGTGCTGTGGCATGGGCTGGCAGTTGCAGCTTCCATCTGACCCCTAGCCTGGGAACTTCTGTATGCCTCAGGTTTGGCCCTAAAAAGAAAAAAAAAATTGCATCTTTTCATTGAAAGGTATTTTTTCTACCTCACTAAATGAAAATGGGAACTCATTAAAGCAAAGAGTTTTTGGCTGTTCTCTTTTGTAATGTATCTAATGCAGATGCCTCCTATATAGTGCATAATTAATATTTGTTAAATGAGTTGATCAATTTCTAATACTTATTGTCTACCCTAAGAGCCACCCGAATTGGTACCCACCTACCTCTTGGACATCATCCTATATTACTCTACCAATTTTTTGTTCTGGGGCCAGACACACTGTTTCCATCTTTCTCTTTGAAGTATACCAGGCAGGCCTGTCCTTTGCATGTGCTTTTCTCTACTCCTGCGCTTTCCTTACCCAGATCCTCACCTGTGTTTCTCCTGTTCCTCATATAGGTCACAGATCACATTGCATCTCCTCAGAAATGCCTTCTTGGGGAGACTGCAATTAAAGATAGAATCTCCCCACAGAACCATTCCTCTCTATAATAGCACTGTCTTACAGGGAGTTACTTTTATAGCTATTTAAATGTGTTTTCTTTGCCTAACAGCTTTAAGGAAATACATAATTCACATACCATAAAATTCACCCTTTTAAATAAAATGTGAAATCTGGTGGTTTTTAGTATAGTCACAGAACTGTGCAGTGATCACCATTCATTTTAGAACATTTTCACCACTCTAAACAAATACAAACTTTCACTCTCTCCCTTTCCCTAGCCCCTAGCAAACATTAATCTGCTTTCTTAACATTAAATTTTTGTCCAAATTGTGGCATTTGTTTTTATGAATAAGTAATATCCCGTTTTATGGAACAACCCCACTGTATTTTGTTTCTCCATTAATCAGTTGATAGACATACAGATTGTTTCTACTTTTTTGCTGTTAATTAATACTAAGTCAATTTAAGTATTTTGCTATTAACTAGTATTTTTCAGACCATTATGAACATTTTTGTTTGGGCATAGATTTTTTAATTCTTGCAGGTATATACCTAGGAATAGAATTGCTGGATCATATGATAACTATATGTTTAACAATTTGATAAACTATCAGACAGTTCATCAAGTTCGACAAGCAATATGAGTCCAGTTTCTCCACATTATCAACAGCACTTAACTATTCTTTTAAATTTTACCCCTTCTAGTGTGTGTGTGATGGTTTCTCATTGTAGTTTTCATTTCCCTGATGACTAATGATCCTTACCATCTTTTCATGTGGTTGTTGGCTGTTTGCGTATCTTCTTTGGAGAAATGTCTATTCAAATCTTTGATAATTTTTCACCTGTGGTATTTGTTTTTGAAGTGAGTAGTAATGTTATATATTCTGATCAGATGCACCATTTGAAAATATTTTCCTCATTATGTGCATTGTTATTTGTGTTCTTCATGAAACACAGCAGATTTTACTTTTGATGAAATCCAATTTGTTATTTATTCTTATGCCATTTGTACTTTTGGTGTCATAGCTAAGAAATTGTTTATCTTTGTTTCCGTATAAGGATTTTATAGCTTTAGTTCTAATATTTAAGTTTATGGTCCATTTTAATATTTCTGAATTGTATAAATTAGGGATTCAACTTCATTTTTTTCTTTGCGTGTGAATATTCATACAAATGCCAATATCATTTGTTGACTAGGCTTTCATTTTTCCATTGATTTTTCTTGTTAACCTAGTTAAAGGGTAACACAATAAATAAATGTAAAGATGAATTTCTGGATTCTCATTTCTGTTTAATTTGTTTACATGTCTTTCCTCTTGCATATTGTCTTGGTTTTTGTAGCTTTGTATTACCTTTAAAATTGAAATGTAATAATGCTCCATCTTTGTTCAACTTTATTGTTTTGGCTCCTCTGGATACTTGCATTTGCATATGAATTGTAACATCAGCTTGTTAATTTGCATAAACACACACAGTGCAACTGGGATTTTTATAGGGATTGTGTTAAATCTATAGATCAATTTAAAATTATAGCCGTTTTAACAATATTCACTATTTCAGTCCATGAACATAGGATTTCTTTTCATCCATTTAGGCTTTTTAAAACTTTGTTAATAAATTTTTTCTTTTTAGGGCCGCACCCAAGGCATATGGAAGTCCAGGGGAAGGCTAGGGGTCTAATCAGAGCTGCAGCTGTCAGCCTACACCACAGCCACAGAAACACCTGATCCGAGCCGCATCTGTGACCTACACCACATCTAACAGCAACGCGGGATCCCCTACCCACTGAATGAGGCCACATCCTCATGGATACTAGTCAGATTCATTTCTACTGTGCCTCATGGGATCTCCCCAAATTTCCTTAATTTTGGAAGATTTCTGTCTACAAATTTTGGCTTTTTTCTCTTAATTTATTGATATGTATGTGTATGTATGTACATATTTCTCATTGCCACTATTATAAACTGAGTGTACATTGCTAATATGCAGAAGTTCAAGTGATATTTGTATAAGATCTTGTATCCCAAAACTGATGGATTCACTTATTTATGATAGTTTGTTGTGAATACATAGTCCATGGTGATTTGAGAAAGTCCTTTGTGATTATTTTATTGAGTATTTTTTCTATGTGATATGTGATATATCACTTTTTTTCCTGTCTCCAAAAGTCTCTGTCTTGGGTTTAGAACAGTTTTACTGTGATGGATGTAGTATATTTCTCTTTGGACTTTTCCTACGTAAAGTTTATTGGGCTTGTTGGATATATAGATTAATGCTGTTCTTTAGAATTGCCAAGTTTTCATTATTTCCTCGAATATCCTTTCTATTCTTTTTCCCTTTCTGGAATGCCCACTGCGGTGATGAAGATATACTTGATTATGTCCCATATTTCTGATAGGCTTTGTTCATTTTTCCTCTTTTTTGGTTTGATAAGGACATGGTTTCTAATCTTCAAGCTTAGGTAGTGGAGGTTGACTTTTCCTCAAGTTCACCGATTCATTCTTCAACCAGCTAACATCAGCTTCTGCGACCGCATGAATTCTTTCATTTCAATTACTATATTTTTCCCTCTAGAATATTCATTTGTTTTTCTTTTGTTGATATTCTATGAATAATTCATGTAGTTATATTTAATTCTTTAGATATTGTCTGACTTTAGTTTTTTGAACATACTTATTTCCCTGTATATTGCCATACTTCCCTATTTCTTTGCTAGTATAGTAATTTTTAAAATTTAAATTAAGGAAATGTGGCTGTGATGGAATGGGAGTTTGGGGTTAGTAGATAGAAACTATTGCATTTGGAATGGATAAGCAATGAGATCCTGCTGTATGGCACAGGGAACTATATCTAATCACTTTTGATGGAACATAATGGAGGATAATGTGAGAAAAAATATATAGTTATATGCCTGGATCACTTTGCTGTACAGCAGAAATTGACAGAACATTATAAATCAACTGTAATAGAAAAAATAAAACCTTGAAGAAAATAGGTGGCAACCCTGGAAATCTAATTCTACCCCTCATTCCCAGAGTTTGTTATTGTTTGTTGTTGCTACTATTTGTTGTTGCTGCTGCTGTTGTTAATGACTTTCTAATACTAATTTTTCTGTATTCTTCATTATGTGTGGCATTGAAGTCTGCTCATTTAGCTTAGTGATCTGCTAATAATTGGACAGAAATTTTCTTAAATTCCTTGAACCAATAATTCCTTGACATGTTGTAAAGATACTATGTGTGTCTGTTGAAGCACATTTTTAATTGTTTCACCAAGCAGTTTATAACTCTGCCTAAGCTTTATCTTCCTGCTTACACAGAGGCTTGTAGTTAGCCTGAGATAAGAGATTAGGTCTTTTTAGATCTCTCGTAGGATGGGGAATCTGTGAATATGTTTGTGACCTTCTCAGTTCCCAGGGATTATATTGAAACTTTCAAAAGATCCTATGGACACGTCATTCCCCAGTTTTTCATGTTAAGTTTTGGGGTTTTATTTGGTGTTTGTTTTGTTTTCAACTTAGTTCATCACAACTAGTATCTTACCTTAGGAAGATGCAATAATAAAAAAAAATGCTACTAATTGTTTACTCTAAACATTCTGGGGATATGGTTATTTGCTTAGTATGAGCTCTCAGTCTAATCAAACAGAAGCAAAACCTGGCTCTTCCAGGGAGCTGCCAGAGAGGTTAAATACTGACAATTTTCTGGGGATGGGGCCTTGCGGGAAATCAGACATGTTCTGACCTCCTTGTTGTTGCTAGATGTTATTTTTGTATTTTTTATGCATTTTTCGTATAGATGCTATCTGTTTTTGTGGCTACCTCAGAGTTGGAGACAGGCGGATGATATTTCAAGTTAAAACACAACACAGTTCATTGGTCCTACAGACATTGTCATTTTTTTTTTTTTTAGTAGACACTCATCTGTTACAAACCTTAGGTAGCTTACAGAGTTATAAAGAAATTGATTTTGGCTATTTTTTTGTTGCTTTATGGAGGAGCGGATATTTGCTTTTCTTTCCCCTACCATTCTAGAAATACACCCCTATTTAAATTTATGCTTAAATATAACTAAAAATTTCATTTTCTAGGCCACATTCATTATTTTTAAAATACTCAACAATCACAGGGACTGGTGGCTACCTTACTAAACAGTGAAGATATGGATCATTTTTTATTACCACAGAACCTTTTTATTAGACAAGGCTGTTCAAAAATATCACCCTGTTGCTCATTAAATGATTGTTTGTATAGTAACCTGTTAGTCCTTTCTGGGTAGTTATTTATTATCCTGAACTGCCACATCTACTAGTATCTGGGTTTCTCATTTGACTGGTCAGCGCAACCACATGGCTGTCTTTTCTTTAAGTTGTTTCTGACAAGCAATAGAAATGTAATGGGAAATCTAAAAATTGCTTTGTAGAATAATTTGACTACTCTTAAGCATTCATGTTACCGTAGTCTTGAAAGAAAAGTCAGTTGAAGGCCTTGAATGCAAAAATTCAGCCATGTAAGTTTAATTTTCCAGTTCAAAATGATAGGCAAGCATTATTGGTAAGCTATTGTGTTACATTCAAAGAGAATTTGATGCTACATTAAAGCTTCATAGAATATTCCATGATTCATAGATGTTTTCTTTGTGCCTGGGAAAGGTAAATAGTGTGATATTTACTTCTTGTAAGCTATATTCGAAATCCACTGTACACATTTGGGAGAAATCACAAGGCTCTGTTAAATTTTCAAAGGCTTTTTATATTAATGATCTCATTTTATCTTCATGGCTACTTTGATACTGGTTGGATTTTCACATGCGGGCACTGTCAGGTTAATTACCTGGCCCATGAATGTAGAATTACATATGGGGGGAAGATGTTTTATAGCATATGTTTGCTAGCTTCTAGCCTTTTAAATATAAAATATAGCACTTTGAGTAATTTGCTACATGTTCCTTAGATAACGTCATATTTCCTTGATTGTAAGTTGACATAATCTCAAATATCCACCTTTATTTTAATAACAATTTGTCATATTTTTAGAAACTTATAATCCTTATTCATGTCACTTGCAACATACATCCAAATTTCAGAAACTGTAAATACAAAAAGAATGTGAAAACATAGTCCAAAATGCTAGCAAGTTTCAAATAACTGAAGCCAATAACTAAAAAACATTTTTTTTTCCTGTTCGTGATCAGCATTATGTATTCATGTTGTGCCAGTTGAATTTTCTGGAAAGCAGACAGGAACATTTTTTTAGAAGTTCAAAACTTTTATTGGGTAGTAACACCTACAAAAGAAGCACAACTGGGGAGTTCCCATTGTGGTGCAGCAGAAACAAACCCGACTAATATCCATGAGGATGCTGGTTTGATTTCTGGCCTCACTTAGTGGGTCAGGCAACCAGCGTTGCCATGAGCTGTGGTGTAAGTCGCAGATGTGGCTCAGATCCTGTGTGGCCATGGCTGTGGTGTAGGCCGACAGCTGTAGCTCCCTAGCCTGGGAGCTTCCATGTGCCCAGGTACAGAACTAAAAAGAAAATAGGAAAAGAAGCAGCAGCACAACTGGGTGGGAAGAATCATGTCATTACACAGACATGATGAAATGTCTGCCAACTGGTTGGGGAGCTCAAGAGCAAGAATTACTTGTTAGAGTAGTCTTGCCTTGGGTAGAAATGTCTGGGCTTTTGTGGCACCTCTTCCATCATTAGATAAGGGCTATCCTTGGAAGAGTATAATGTTAGCTCAAAAAATGTGGCCGTCCATGAAGACATGAACAGATGGAGACTGCCTCATAGCTACACTGGTGGGAACTGGACGATGAAAGAGGATCTTGAAAAAGGACCTTAGGAAACGCATTTCCATGTCTGCCATACACCTCTATCACAAAATTAGTATTTTTAAGCACACCTAAAGCATCATACCGTGGAATTTTTATATTCTACATGAATGTAAATATACAAGCAATTCATCACAATATGTACTTCTGTTTTTACAGATAGTAAAAATGATCATTCTTTGGCAGGGGTTTCAGCAAACTCAAAATTAAATAGTTATTTTATATATTACAACTTGATGTTCAATACTTAAATGTTTGAACTTTCTCAACTTTGATCAGAAAATTTATATTTAGTAGACCATATTCCCTAATAAAAGCTGGAAACACAGTGGCAAAAAATTAACATATTTCAGTGAATCTCAGCCATTACTAATTATAAGATACACCATTATGTGCTACTAAAGGAAATGGCCAATTAAGCAATGATTCAGTTGTATCTTATGACATTCATTATAAGAGTAATGAGATTTCAGAGATGTCAAGATGTGAAAAAATATATATTACAGAATCACAGAAGTGTGATTCTTTTGTTATATTTCCATTGGTGGCTTTGTGTCAGAGATAAGCCAGTAATCATTCATTCTTCTTTCTGGAAGAAATTCAGTGATGTATTGGATAGTCTGGCTTCTGTACTATCCCAAACTGCAGACGTTTATTTATCCTATTCTTCTACTACCCTTTCCTTGATGCTTCTCTTATTTTCCTTCTCATTTTGTGAAGTCTTGGCCACTAACTTCTCTGTTACTCAGTCAACATAAGCTAATGTCTCAGTTTACCTTTATAAATAAAGATTTATTTCTCACTCATTCATAAATACATATATGTGTGTATATGTGTTTATGTGTATATATGTGTGTGTGTATATATATATAATATGGCATGAGTGGGGCTGAATTCAGTAAGTCATTTAGAGATGCTGCCATCTTGTGATGGAGACATCTTAACAGGCTTCCAGAGATATTCCGTCTTAGCCAGGAAGACAACTAATACTTTAGTTTACACTCGGTCTTAAAACTAGTCACACGGCTTCACCTAACTGCAAAGGGTCTAAGAGTCATACTATGTAATGCGTCAAGTAAAAGAATTGGAAGTAACATTATTGTAGCTCATTTCCATCTCATCATGATTATTGATGGTGTCTTCCAGAGGCGTTATGCCTCAGAAGATATGGATGACATTGATTCTACACAGCTGGTCTCCTCTCAAAACATTTGACTAATTCGCCCATTTGAAACACACGACTGAAATCTGCTCTTACACAGTTATTTTACTGATCAGTAGTTTCAGTTATTGGTGTATGTCCTACCCTTTCAGAACTATCTCATTTATAGTTTCTTCAGATAACTCAGGAAAGATAAAACATATGTATATATTTTTATATATTAAATATGTATTTATAATTTATAAAGTATGTTTTTAATAGATTCCTCCATTATTAAAATAAGTTATTACAGTTAAAAAAGTATTTTACCATATATTCACAAAACAGTTAAATACTTTAATCTTATCTGTATACACTTCTATTTTTGTCATACTCATAATTACTGATACTGCTTTCACATCTAATCTTACCTAATAATCTCCTTGTTAAAACTGAATCTAGTGTATTTTCATTTCAAAAACACTTAAGCTCTTTCATATCTCTGTCCAATCTCAGCTTGCTAATTGAGGTGGTTACATTTGGTATTGACCAAATCTTGAGTGTAATACTTATGTGACTTAAGTTGTTCAGTACAGAATATACCACTTTGCTCATACTGTGATGTATTATAGGACACTTTCTCTGACATATTCATCCACAGATAATTAAAAATTTGTCTTAACTCAGTGGCTGTAAATGATGTTATCAGTAATCTTGTGACCTATAAATTATGATTGTGGTGAGACGAAATACATTCTGCTGTGATGGTCAAAGTTTTCTTCTGTAGCCATCCATTTCTAAAATATAATTTTGCACTTTTACCTCTTAATGGATAAGTGAGCAAGAAACCTGGCAATATGTTAATGTGCCCTTTCTGCCATACTTACTGCCTTAAACAATGGGCCGAATTCTTATCTTACTGCATTATCTTTTGTGGCCTGGTTGACTGCCTTTAAGAAAATGTGAGCGGTAAATTAAAGATAGGCAGGTAAGTCTCTTTGAACTGGTGGTAAAACTCCTGTAATTCCCTCAACAAAAATATAATAAAGTTTTTAATCCAACTGTGGCAAGCCAGTCATTTCAATTTAAGGATGAAGTAGAAATTGTATTTACCTCTTCACATGTAAGCACCAGTGACAGAAACTCCAACCACTAAAGAAAACAAAACAATTAGAAATAATAAATCTTCATTCATTTACACAAGCAATCTTAAGATGAAACTTTTGAAAGCAGGGTGTCTTTTTGAGTACTTTGTTTTCATGTATGGTGAATGAAGCAATGAATTGATTCCAGGCACATCTACATCATTTTGAATTCCAGATCTGTAGCAACTGCACCTCTAGAACACTTTAGATTAAAAAAAAAGGACATGGGGTGGATCTAAATATAGGCAAAAGTTGGCACAAGTTGTCCAACACAAAGAGGAATGTTGAAAAAGAAGCCTTACAAATTCAACATTCGTGAATGGAGCCAGAAGTTGAGATCACACCACAGCTACACCACAGCTCATGGCAATGCCGGATCGTTAACCCACTGAGCAAGGCCAGGGATCGAACCTGCAACCTCATGGTTCCTAGTCAGATTCGTTAACCGCTGCACCACGACAGGAACTCCTTTTTTTAATTCTAATCTTAATTACGCATAGTAGTCCACGTCTCCTTAGGAAAGGATTTCAAAGGACTTTGTTCATCTTTTTATATACAAAGTAAGGGAAATTTCTCATTCATTTTACCTTCTCTTTGTTTATAGTGTTTCCATGACTCCATAAGCTTTCACTTCATGAAAAAGCATGGAAAAAAAATTCAGACTCCTTAGAATAATACTCAGAGGCCCATAGCTTCCAGTTCTGTACTGCTAAAATTCAGAGCTCCCTTTATCAAGAATCTCATTCTTTCTCCTATAGCCCTGGCATTCAAAGGAAACAATCTCAGCTTTCCCTCTGAGAGGTGCCTCAGATCCCCTAGCCTAGATGACTCTACTTAACAAGTCTGTCTCTATACATTTAGCAGACCTGTAACAGCAACACCACTGTCCACTCAGTCAGCTGGCACCGGAGATGAGAAGATTGTGATTAGATGGTAAAAGTAATTCATCTTAAGATATTTAACTTCATGATAAAGATTCAAGAGCTCTGGCAGTCAGGATCTTCCTTGCTTGCCTCGTGAGTGTTGACTCAGCAAATTACATGTTTTAAGTCTGGAATTCTTGGATCCAAGGGGAGAGTTTTAATTAGATGTTGCTCTGAAACATAAGGAAAGGAAGGGAGGTGTGTTCGAATAGGGAACAAATGACTGCTACCGGCTCTTAATCCTGTGAGATATTATAGTGCATTTCATGCTATAAATGGTAAATAATTTCTGTAGTTAGAAAATACCTTGAATCCTAGTTCCAGATACTGGTCACATGTTTTGTTGTCTAGAGGAAAGCAATGTAGCTTTAATGTGACATCAGTAAGTTTGGGGAGCTATGTTTTTAATGAATACATGAATACTAAATATTTGGAAGGCTATTAACATGAAAATGCATGCTGTATCTCCGTAATAGAAATGTGAAATGCATGAACAAAAAAGTGCTACGAATAAGTTTCTAAACAGAATAATATCACTTGTCAATATCTCAAATCAGCAGTTTTCTATGGAAAGAGATCTGAGTTGTCTTCATTATTTTTAGTGTTTTATTTTTTAAATAATGATTATTATCCTTAGAATATTAACAGTTGCCCATTGTGTAAGAATCAAAAAGGGAAGAGAGTTTTCATTCTTTAAAAAATTATAGTGGAGGAGTTCCCCTCATAGCACAGTGGAAATGAATCTGACTAGGAACCATGAGGTTGCAGGTTCGATCCCTGGCCTTGCTCAATGGGTTAAGGATCTGGCATTGCTGTGGCTATGGTGTAGGCCAGCAGCTATAGCTCCGATTAGACCTCTATCCTGGGAACCTCCATATGCCATGGTGCAACCCTAAAAAGACAAAAAAAAAACCACATTATATATAAAAAAAATGGAATGAGATTTCTCAATTTCTACTTTACTCATCTAAGATGATAAATGCTGGTTATATTACAGATAAATCTGTAGAAGGCTAAGAATGAATCAAATCATAGGGACTAGGGTGGTTATTTTGAGAATGAAAAAAATATCAGCTATCAGAGTTATATTAAAAACCGATAAATATTTGCTTAGGGGAAGAACATGAGGGAGAATTTTAAAAAGATAAGAAATTTGGAGTTCGCATCATGGCTCAGTGGAAAGGAATCTGACTAGCATTCTTGAGAACACAGGATCGATCCCTTTAAGGATCCGGTGTTGCCATGAGCCATGGTGAAGGTGACAGACACAGTGTGGATCCCACATTGCTGTGGTGTAGGCCAGCAGCTACAGCTCTGATTCGACCCGTAGCCTGGGAACCTCCATATGCTGCAGGTGCAGCCCTAAAAAGATAAAAATAAGTAAAACATAAAAAGATAAATGTGTTTTTTGTTTTTGCTTTAAATTGGGATGTAGTTGATTTATTATAATGTATTAGTTTCAGGTGTACATCAGAGTGAATCAGTTATACATATACCTATTCTTTTTTCCCATATAGGTTATTATAGAATACTGAGAGGGTTTCTCTATGCTATACAGTAAGTCCTAAATTATCTGTTTTATACAGTAGTGTGTACATGTTAATCCAGTCCTAGTTTATCCCTCTCTCACCATGGTTTTCCCTTTGGTAACCACAAGTTTGATTTCAAAATCTGTTTGTTTAATAAATAAGTTCTTTTATATCATTTTTATTAGATTCCACATGTAAGTGATATCATGTGATATTTGTCTTTCTCTGACTTACTTCATTTACTATGATAATCTCTAGGTCCATCAATGTTGCTGCAAATGACATTATTTCATTCTTTTTTATGGTTGAGTATTAGTCCATTGTATATATGTACCACATCTTTGTCCATTCGTCTGTTGATGGACATTTGTCTTCCATAAAAGACGAGTTTTGACCCCTACAGCAAAATATCTGAAAAGGCTGACATAGTTTTTTAATTATGAAATAAGCTTCAAGGGGTATTTAATAGTACTTGAACCAAGGTAAAATTAAGAAAGCTGGATAGATTTATTTTTCATTATTTCTTTTATACTTTTTGCTTATTTACAAATAATTGTTTGTTGCCAGCTATGTGGGAAGCTGAGACGAGAGGACTGCTTGAGCCCAGGAGTTCTGGGCTGCTGGGCACTATGCCGATGGGGTGTCTGCACTAAGTTCCGCGTCAGTATGGTGACCTTCCAGGAGCGGAGAACCACCAGGTTGCCTAAGGAGGGGTGAACTGGCCCAGGTCAGAAATGGAGCAGGTCAGAACTCCCATGCTGATCAAAACTTGCTTACTTATAAATATTAAGTATCATGATAATTTTGAACAAATACAATTTTTTATCATTCCTTACATTTTGATTTAGGCCTACCTTTCTATGAATCAAAACACTGAACATGCAAGTATACAAGAAAATTCTACAATGGTAGAATTTGCAAAATACTACCACCAAAGATGTGAAATAGGTGCAATCGAGAAATGAGTCAACATGAAATTAGTCTAGGATGGGCATTAAAAGTTGCGGGTTCCTTGAAAAATTAAAGTCCTCCTCAGGGTTATGAATGCAATTATTAAAACATAGTACAGTTGGACTAACTAAATTGTAGAAGGTGTTTTTGATGCCATGCTTTAAGCTGGTAGCATGGAAGTATGTATATTGTAGTTTCACAAACCCAAATTTCAGAATAGCAAAAGCTTATATGAATCAAATCCCCTTTTAAATTTTAATATAATTTGATTCCCAATTCAGTTTGTTTTCCGTGTTCCAAAATAATTCTGATATGAAAATGTTGAGGTTAAAGGCATGCATTAACATTTGTTGTCAAGTGTATCATTTAGAGATCCAATATTTTTCTCTCCTGAACCTTTCTCTATACCCAGTCAACACATCCCAGATGGTGCCCCATGAGGGTGAGGGAAATAGATCCTGCTTAGTGTCATAATTTTAAAAACCCACATCTATCTATTAATGGTGAGTCAAATACTAAGTTCACAAAAATCCTATGTAGAAGGTGAAAAATTCTTGTTTGAAAAATATTTTTAAAAGTTTGCTCTAAATTGAAAACAAAATGCTAATACTGTAAGGAACAAGAGAACACAGATTATGTTAGTGAAGGCCATAATTAAAGCATATTGGGCAAGAGAAAATGATGACAATGTATAAGTCATTATACCAAGAAAAATCAAAGAAGAAATATCGGCCAAGATAGCGAACCATGTGTATATCTTTTACATTTTTTCTAGGTTGGTGGACAGTTTACCATAATACTGTTTATGAAGATATCTTTAAATCTTCCCAACAAATTTGCTCTTTAAATTGATGAAGTCAATTTGTCCACTAATAACTACACTGCTAAATATCACTTGAACATGGAAACATTTGACAGACACAATTTATTTACTTTGGTGTCCACGGAAGAAATATTAGGATAGTCCCACCATCAAATTTTTAAAACATGTTAATGATTCCTATATAAAGACATAATTAGCTAATACTGGATTTGTGACCACTACAAAGAAAGACCTGTGATATCAGAGATCTGTTGTTTATTTGACAAACTGTTTGACAAAACTAGATGTAGATAAATTACTGGAAATATGTGGCACTTGCCTAAGACATTTGAAAGCATGCCAAGGAGAAACTGTGTATCTGTTAGTAAATTATGCGATATGTTAGTATATCATGTGGCATATCTGGTGGATTGATTGTATGATTTCTATTGAAAAATATTAGACTATCAGACTAATAACCTTCATTCCATGCTTAGAAAATGCTATCACTATGATAAAGTGATAAACCTCAGTTGTAGGAGGTTGAGAGTGGGAACTGAGGATGGAGTATCTATTCAGGAAGGTCATCTGTGATTATACTATCATTCTGTAAGGACTAAAGGAGCAAGGAGAAAAGAGAAAATATAGCTCTGCTTCGTGTGTGTGTGTGTGTGTGTGTGTGTGTGTGTGTATAATATATGTGTTATATATATAAAATGTTTTACAACAAAGTTTCACTTTAAAATTAAAGATTCATGGAACAGTGTAAAGAGTTTAGGAAAAGTACACAGTGTCTGGTATTAGGATGTAATTAAGATGGGAAGCTTAATTATATACTCTGTTGGGGCAGAGTCTATAGGCATCAGAAGTCGAAGTTCTTAAATGCCACACTATAAAGTTGTTGCTGTTTTTAGTGTTACCACACAGTGATGAGGCTTTGAAAATTTTTAATGTTTGGAGTAATATGATTAGACTGGTGTTTTAGAAGGATAAATCTTGCACAATGTAAAGTGTAGACATGTGGCAGAGTCAGGGGCAGGAGTATAGGCAGACTCATCAAGTGGAAGTGGAGAGACTGACAGCTGTTTGAATGTGAAAGAGATGAGAGGAGGGGTCAAGAACACCTTTTTAGTGAGTAGCTGGATGATGGTAATGATCATGAGAGGTTACAAAATCTAGAGATAAAAGGGGTTCTGAGAGTCTTAGATGTGTGTTTACTGAATCTCACAGCAGTAAAGATGATGTGGGATTAAAGGTGATAAACTTGATTTTTTTAAATAAGACATGAATTATGTAATTTTATTGATTTACTGAAGTCATTTGAGTAAGAAAGTTCATTTAAAAAATCTGTAGAGACAAAAACTCAAACCAATTAAATGACAAGAAAATCTGTCTTATATAATAAGTTTGAAGTTAACGATGCTGCAGATTTATACATCAGGCCCCTAGCTCCATTTTGCTGTGATTTTCTTGTGTCAGTTCTTTTTAAAGAGGTTGTTTTATTCTCAGCCTGCTCCCTTCCTGACATACAGCTACTGGTAGCAGCTGAGACATCAGGCTATCTTATTCATATCCAGAATAGAAAGAGTAGGCGTGAAGGAGAGATGTACATCCCAAAGCACAGAATGGGAGTTCGATGATTCAGCTGATGGGCATCTTAGACTACATGCCAGCTCCTGAAGCAATAAAGAGTTGGCAGCAGTTTGTCATGTGTTAATTCTCTTAATAATGAAATAACTGGAGTTAGGATAGAGTTAGCGCTGCCCCACCCAAGTAGAAGACAAATGGTAACTTGAACAAAATCTAATTCTGTTAGGAATAAAGAGGTAATCTACTTGGTAGGCAACTAATAATAATCTAGGTGAGGAATTTCAGGCTTTGTTGAAAGAAATAGCAGTATCTTAGTGAAAGGATATGCAGAAGGGAAGGGATTCCTTAGGCAGTGCTGAAAAGGAAAAGTCAGAAATTATGTAAGAGAGGAGGGAGAAACAAGAGGGGTGCTTTGGAATCTAATGCAGAAAAGTTATTTTATGATAATGAGATGCAAAAATTTTGGAGACTTCGTGGTCTGTAGCTGGGATCATAATTATTCAGTGTTTCAAAATACCTACCAAAGGTATTTATATTTACAGTTTAGATTTTTTACCACAAAATTTTCCACTGTTCCTACAAACCAAGATCACAGTCTCCTTCAAAAATCTCGTGTTTCTAAAACAGCTAATAATTAAAACCATACAAAGCACTTGTTGAAGTATTGATTCTCCATCTCTGGAGATCATGGTTCTGCCTTTCTCTGTAGGACTCAGAAACCTGTAGCTGTAGTGCACCCATAGTTTCAGTTAATTGGTCAAGTTTTGAAAACACTGTCATTACCATGGAAACTTAGCATTTATTGTGTAGTAATCTATAAATATATTTGAGCACATGAAGAGGGTGAAGATGAACACAATATGGACCAAGACAATAAGGTAATACTTTTATAAAATAATATTTCTATACCTGCATAATCTCTTGTCACCTATTTTTGGTGACCTGGAAAAAAGCAAATAGGTTGAAAATATCCAATTCAGTGTGCAATGGTATTTAAAAAGAAAAAAAAAGGGGACACAGATATTTACACTATCAAAAACTTAGTGGAAATAAAAGGCTCTTTTTTTATTTTGTTTTTAGCATTTGTGCAATATCAGGAAGCAGGTGAGCAGGTGCACCTGAAATTGTTTAGATCTAATCAGCCAAAGTATATAGAATGGAGCAGAAAAGCATACAGAGATGTAAGTTAAAAATCAAGAAGGTCATAATAGAAAAGAGAAGGGGACGACTGTTCAATGAGGACAGGGTGAAGAGATTAGGACTCGAGACTGTGCAATAGCGCAACAGAAATGTAGCTGCGTCCTATAATATAAAGGAATTAAGAGACAGTGTCTCAAAACATGAAAGAGGCTAATTTTAACACCCCAAACAGGAAGCAATATATTACACAGCAGGTAGTAAACTCGAGAAAATGATTTCCTCAGGAGAATGGTGTGCATTGAAGTTACAGCTACAGGAAGAAAGGGTTAGATACATTTGAGGGTGAATGATCAACACGGTGAATTCGCAGTGCTAATACAGAGGAAATACCCACATTCCCACCGAAAACTGAGCCCTCCACTTGTCTCAGATTGCATTTCCTTACTCTCTCAGGTCAGTAGAATACAACACTTCTCCTTTCTCATATATCATTATTTTTCCTCTGTGTATTTTACAGCTGGCAGTATGTGACCACATTATTTGGAGTACCTTTTTTAAAACCCACTTTTCTAAAACTTAACTTCCTTTAGAATATTATTTTACATCCCTTAACAGAAAATGTCTTGAGAGAAATTAATAATAAAGAAATAATAAAGTGCAAGGAAACTTCCAGAGGTGATACATATGTTTGTGGCATAGATTGTGGTGATAGTTTCAAGATTGTATGCTTATTTTCAAATTTTTCAAGTTGTATACATTAAATACATCTTTTTATATGTCAATAATACCGCAATAGAGGGGCTTAAAGAGTTGTCATTATTCTCCTTTAATTGTTAATATAAAAATTATAATTAAAGTACAACATACATAGAACTGCATACATCATGAGCATTGCAACTAATAGATTTTCACAAAGTCAAGATAGAAGCGAAATACTTCCAGATTAAGCAAAAACAAAATAAGGCAAAACCCTTTCTCTAACCCCAACAACTCTGATCTTGCACCATCCCTGTCACAACCCACTCAGCTTTTCCTTAAGATAATTTAATATTCCATGATACGCTTTTTTGTTGTTGTTTTAAACATTATATACATGGAATATTAGAACAGTAGAGTTTTTTAAAATTTAGCCATTCTAGAGGTGTGTGATGATATCTCATTATGGTTTTAATTTGTGTCTCTATATGACTAATGAAGTCGAGCAACTTTTCAAAATTTTGGCTAATACAATTGAATTATACAATTCGTAATTGTATTTGAATGTTATTTTATGAAGCACCCAGTTACTGTAAGCCTTTTACTGATATGCGATGGCAGCTTCTTTCTTTCTCTTGATTTATAGGCATTTCTATATATTCTGGATTCAAGCCCTTTGTTAATGGTATGATTTGTATATATCTTCTTTAATCTGTGGCTTCCCTTTGAATGTTTTAATGGAGTCCTTGAAGACATGAAGTTCTTAAATTTAATTAGGCTTATTGACTAAATATTTGTTAACCTCTTTTATAAAAGTTTTTATTATCCAGTGATCATAGAGATATTTGCCTACCTTATCTTCTAGAATCTTTATCATTTTACCTGTCATATATCCATCTATGATATCCCTGGAGTTGATAGTCTTGTGGCTTGTGTGAGGAGGAGTTTAAGTTGTTGTTTCTCTTTATGGCTGCACCTGTAGCATATGGAAGCTCCTGGGACAGGGGTAGAATCAGAGCTGTAGCTGCTGGCTTACACCACAGTCATGGCAACATCAGATCTGAGCCATACCGTGACCCATATTTGTGGCAAAACCAGATCCTCAATACACTGAGCAAGGCCAGGGTACCAAACCTGCATCCTCACAGAGACAACATTGGATCCTTTACCCAATAAGCCACAATGGGAGCTCCTGAAATTTTTTTTAATGGCTTTATACCTCAGTTTATTTTATTGAAATAGCTATCATTCTTCCATTGCTCTATGGGACCAACTTGGTCAGAAAACCGGTGTCCATACATGTATGGGTCTATTTCTCAACTTTCCATGCTGATTATGACTCTGCCTTGTGATGGTCCAACAGTGCTTTAATGCAAACTTCATAAGAAATCTTGATATCTGATAGGAAAAGTTCTCTAGTTTTATTCTTTATCTTCAATATTTTATTGTTTATCCTTGACCCATTGCATTCGCATATATGTTTTAGATTCTAATGCTAATTTCTTTTAAAAATTCTAAAATTGAGTTGAGATGTATTAATCTATAAGTAAATTTGAGAGGACTTGATATCTTTACACAATTAATCTTCAGTACAAGAATAGCAATTATTTAGACCTTAAATTATTCTCAGTAATTTAATATAGTTTTCTTAGAGAGATGTACAACTTTTGTTATATTCTGTCTACAAAATGTATGGTTTTTATCTGGTGTACTTTTAAAACTTATTCCCTGTTTGTTGACAGTAAATGAAAGTATATGATTTTTATATAGTTTATATATTACATATAATGACTTGAGCCTCTTGGAGGCTAAGGTTTTTATGAGCTGACAGTAATAGCAATAGTATATGTCTGTGGGAGGAAAAAGTATCATGGAGATGACAAATTCCATCCACAGAGAAAACAGCTGCTGTTTCATCATTTTCATCATTTTCTGATTCTTCTTTCTAGCGCCTATTTCTTCAGAAGTCAGTTTACTACATTGTGGTAAGAACAATCCTGTGTTTAGCCCATAGCAAACCTTCTTACGGACATTAACGGCAGAAAAAGTTGTTGTCATATGTGATGCTGCGACTGATTAATTCAATCCTTCAGAATAGCTAGTGCTTTCATTAACACATAATAGAGTCTAAATGTCTATGCAAATTGTGAAACAAACAGTTTAGGTTGCAGTGGAACAATATTTACTAATGAAAGATCTCTGACATAGAAGACTCCTGGATATGTAATTCAAAGATGACTGCTGAAAATTACTCTGTGAGATGCATACTTAAAGTACAAATTGTGCTATTGTTTTTTAGGTATGCACGGTATTTCATGCATATATTTTCATGGATTTAAAGACATTAAAATATATAAAATTACACATAAAGTGGGAGAAAAATCTAATTTCAATGAGCAGGGAAAACAGATCTTGCTTTGCAGTCACTGCTGGTGGTATTGTAATAGCCTGAGAAGACCCCTGCCACTCTAGCGAGAAGTGAACTAGGCAGCTATTAAAAATTGAGTGTGGATCCCCTCCAAGATGAAACGGTCTAATTCAGCCTCTGGTGGCATCAACCAAAGAGGAGGCAGACAATTACAAAGGAAAGCAGAAAGGAAAACAAAGAACCATGGAAGAATTAAAATACTTTGGGAATACATATGAAAAAACAATGCCTTTGTCCTAGTTTGAAAATAAAATTATATAATGAAATAGCCTTTTATAGATGTGCAAATATAGTTTTTACCAAATTGCATCAGTTGCTTTCAATCTCTGGTACTTATTTACAATGTGTACATATTTGCCTACTCTGAAGTATGAAAGTATAAGAAAGGTTATGTTTGGATAGAGAGATACATATGGGACTTTATAGAAGGAAGAAGAGAAGTTTGAGTGGAAACAATAGGATTTTGTTAATTTAGTACCATCGTTGTGTATTTATCATGTATCTAGCTCTTGGGTAGTTCTCTCATTTAATCTCTACCCAAATCCTCGTTCTCACATCCGTACACAAGGTGTTAAATAATATGTTAAGATCATGTCCATTAGGTGTTTAAAGTCAGATTCAGCATACATTGTCTTAATTCGTATGTTCTTTTTCACAATACAAAAAAACTTTGCATTGTATTCATGTGCTTTTGATTATATTTACATATTACATATTGGCCTTTTTCCCCTGTTAATTCAATACATTCCTATACTGAATGCTTTATATCATATTTTGTTTCCTCCTTCTTCTTCTCTCAAAAGATATGAGTATATGAATGAGGACCCTATGATATCTAATGCTTTTAACTGATTTAAAGGAACAGATGTAAGGAATGAAATTTGATGGAAGAAAAGTGTTTTTAACATGGGCATATTATATTGATAGTAAAGTCCTTATCTGTTTAGTACTATTTTTCAATGTAAATAAAGGTCACATGTTTAAGATGCAAAAAAATAGAGAATGAAATCTGTCCTTAAGTCACTTTGGGAAATGACACTGTCACTAAGATAAAATATTTCATATGTGAAAAGAGATATAATTTTTAGGATATGCTTTATAGTAGTAATTCTTAGGTTGCCAAAGAAAAGACATGTGGCATTTCCCTTTGATGGTGCTTATTTTCCTATAACTTGCTTCCTTCTGTCAAAACATTTTATTATTTACCTTTACAAATCAATTACAAATGATGTAAAAGAAAATGCCCAAGATGTATTATGAGTGTTGAATACTGAAAAGAATTTCCCTCCACTATTGTTTTCATATCAAATAATAGGGGTCAAAAAACTCTATAAAGTAGTCACTATTAGGGAATTTTATATGAACAGTTTTTATTGCTTGATTCTAAAACTAATCACTTAACAATACTGATGTGTAGTTCTAATCTTTTACTGTCAAAGGAAGTAGTATAAGGTGCCATTGTGGTTGCTTCATGATTAATCTGGTTGGAATCTCACTGAACCATTGCATTTTTTTTTTTTAATATTGAAAAGAAAATAGGAAGAATTTAACCACAGTAGGTCACAATTATTTTTTTGTAAACCCTTTGATAATACCTTTTATGTCTGCACCTGCAGCATGCAGAAGTTCCCTGGCCAGGGGTCAAACCTGCTCCACAGCAGCTGCCTGAGCCACAGCAGTGGCAATGCCAGATTCTTAACCCACTGAGCCACTAAGGAACTCCATTAACCACTTGATATTTTAAAAGACCATGACTTATTATAAGAAATCATATAAAAAAATATTTACTGGATTGTCTTCAGTGTTCTGGATGTAATTAGTGATTGGGAACAGGTCTCAATAGCCAGAGCAATATTTCTTTATTTAGGGCTTCTAATTTCCTCTCTTCTAAAATATCAGCAAAAGTTATAAAGTTTAATAGTCATAATTTCCTGAATGTCTAATGATTACTTCAAGCCTGAGCCTCAATTCCGTGGTGCTAGAGAAACCATTTAATAGCTTAAAAAGTAACTACAGATGTCCAGTTTTCCTGGCACAACTTGCTGAGGAGACTGTCTTTTTCCCACTTTATATTCTTGGCTCCTTTGTCGAAAATTAATTGACCATGGGTGTCTGGGTTTCTTTCTGGGTTCCCTATTGTTCCATTGGTCTGTATATCTGCTTTGGTATCAGTACCACACTGTCTTATTTACTGTAGCTTTGTAATATTGTCTGAAGTCTGGGAGAGTTATGCCTCCTGCTTGGTTTTTGTTCCTCAAGATTGCTTTGGCAATTCTGGGTCTTTTGTGGTTCCATATGAAATTGTGGATTGTTTGTCTTAGTTCTGTAAAAAATGTCATGGGTAAGTCAATACAGATTGGATTGACTCTGTAGATGGCTTTGGGTAGTATGGACATTTTAATGATATTAATTCTTCCAATCCAGGAGCATGTAATATCTTTGCATTTCATTGAATCCTCTTTAATTTCCTTGATTAACATTTTTATAGTTCTCAGCATATAAGTCTTTCACCTCTTTGGACAGGTTTGTTCCTAGGTATTTAACTTTTTGAGTGTGATAATTATATTTTTATATTCATTGTTAGTATACAGAAATGCAACTGATTTCTGAATGTTAATCTTGTATCCTGCTACTTAGCTGAATTCATTGATCAGTTTGAGTATTTTTTGTTTGGAGTCCTTAGGGTTTTCTATATATAGCTTATGTCATCTGCATAAAGTGACAGTTTTAGCTTTTTTTTTCCTTCCTATTTGGATGCATTTTATTTCTTTTGTTTGTCTGATTGCTGTGGCTAGGACTTCCAATACTATTTTGAATAACAGGATGAGAGTGGGCATCCTTGTCTTGTTCCAGATTTTAGTGGGAAGGCTTTCAGCTTTTCTCCATTGAGTAGTATATGTGCTGTGGGTTTCTCATAAATGGTTTTTATTATTTTAAGCTATGCTCCTTCTATACCCACTTTGGTAAGAGTTTTTATCATGAATGGATGTTGGATTTTGTCAAATGCTTTTTCTGCATCTATTGAGATGATGATGTGGTTTTTGACTTTTCTTTTGTTAATGTGGTGCATGGTGTTGATTGATTTGCATATATTGAACCATACTTGTGAACTTGGGGTGAATCCCACTTGGTTGTGCTGTGTGATCCTTTTTATATGGTATTGGATTTTGGTTGGCTAAAATTTTGTTGAGAATTTTTGCGTCTGCATTCATCAAAGATATTGGCCTCTAATTTTCTTTTTTGATAGTATCTTTGTCTAGTTTGGGTATTAGGGTAATGGTGGCTTATAGAATGTCTTTGGGAGTGTTGCTTCTTCTTCAGTCTTTTGGAAAAATTTAGGAAGGATAGGTATAAGTTCTTCTTTGTATTTTTGGTGGTGAAGCCATCTGCTCCTGAACTTTTGTTTGTAGGGAGTGTTTTGTGACATATTTAATTTCATTTCTAGTGATCAGTCTGTTCAATTGATCTATTTATTCTTGATTCAGTTTTGGTGGGCTGTATTTCTCTAGAAAGTTGTCCATTTCTTCTAGGTTCTCAAATTTCTTGACATGTAATTGTTCGTAGTATTTTCTTACAGTTTTTGTACTTCTGCAGTATCCATTGAGATGTCTCCTTTTTCATTTCTTATTTTGAGTTCTTCTTTTTTATGAATCTGGCTAGAGGTTTGCCAATTTTGTTTACCCTTTCAAAGAAACCCAGCTCTTGGTTTTATTGATTTTTTTTTTCCTATTTTAAAATCTCGATCTTGTTGATTTTCTCTCTGATCTTTATTACTTCCTTCCTTCTGCTAAGTTTAGGTTTTGTTCTTTTTATAATTATCTTAGGTAGGAGGTTAAATTGTTGATTTGGGATTTTTCTTCTTTTTTGAGGAAGGCCTGTATTGCTGTGCCTTTCCCTCTAAGCATTGCTCTTGTGGCTCCCCATATATTTTGAATGGTTTTGTTTCATTATCATTTTTGTCAAGGTAGTTTTTTATTTGCATTTTGATTTCCTTATTGACCCATTGGTTTTGTAGTAGCATGTTGTTTAGTCTCCATGTAGTCTGTTCTTTCTCATTTCTTTTCCTGTCATTGGTTTCTAGTTTCATGCCATTGTAGTAACAGAAGATGTTTGAAGTAATTTCTATACTCTTAAATTTGTTGAGGTTAGTTTTGTGCCCCAGTATGTGGTCAGTCCTTAAGACTGTTTCATGTGCAGTAGAAAAGAATATATATTACGTTTTTTTTTTGATGTAATATCCTGAAAATATCAATTAAGTCTAACTTTTCTATTGTGTCATATAAGATCTCTGTTGCCTTACTGATTTTCTATCTAGAGAATCTGTCCATTGATGTGAGTGGGCTGTTAAAGTCTCCTACTATGATTGTATTCCCATCAATTTCTCCTTTTATGTCTGTTATTTGTTGTATATATCTGGGTGCTTCTATATATTACGGGCATATATATTGCTAAGTGTAATATCCTCTTCTTGAAATGATCTTAGGTTAGTTTCTAAGGCAATAGAAATAAAAACAAAAATAAACCAGTGGGACCTAATCAAACTTACATGATATTGCATGGCAAAGGAAATCATAAAAAAATAGACAACCTACAGAGTGGGTGAAAAATGGTTGCAGATTATGCAGCTGACAAGGGCTTAACCTCTAAAATATATAACTAACTCATACAACTTAATAGTAAAAAAAAACACCCATATGAAAAATGGGCAGAATACCTGCATAGGCATTTCTCCAGTGAAGACATATGGATGGGCAATAGGCACACGGAAAAATGCTCAGCATCACTAATCATTAGAGAAATGAAAATCAAAACTGCAATGAGATAACACCTCACACTGGTCAGAATAGCTATAATTAGTAAGTCTGCAAAAAACAAATGGTGGAGAGGGTGTGGAGAAAAGGGACCCCTCCTACACTTTTGGTGGTAATGTAAATTGATACAACCACTATGGAAGACAGTGTGGATGTTCCTCAGAAAACTCAATACAGAACTACCATGTGATCCAACAATCCCACTCCTGGGCATTATCCGTATAAAACTTTCATCAAAAAAGATACAGGCACCCCTGTATTCATTGCAGCACTATTCACAATAGCCAAGATATGGAAACCACATAAATGTCCATTGATAAATGGATGAATTAAGAAGATATGGTACATATACACAATGGAATATGACTCAGCCATAAAAATGAATAAAATAATGCCATTTCCAACAACATGGGTGGAACTAGAGACTCTCATACTAAGTGAAGTCAGTCAGAAAGAAAAAGACAAATGCCATATGGTATCACTTATATCTGGAATCTAATATATGGCACAGATGAACCTATTTACAGATTAGAAATAAGCTCACAGGCATGGAGAACAGACTTGTGGTTGCCAAAGGGAAGGGGGAGGGAGTGGAAGGGACTGGGAGTTTGGGGTGAGTAGTTGTAAACTATTGCATTTGGAGTGGATAAGCAATGAGGTCCTGCTATATCACACAAGGAACTATATATATCCAACCACTTGTGATGGAACAAGATAGAGGATATTGTGAAAAAAAGAATGTATGTATTTGTATGATGGCTTACTTTCCCATATAGCAGAAATCCACAGAACACTGTAAATCAAGTATACCAAAAAATTGAATAAGTAAATACAAAGAGAAAAATGTGATGAGTATCAAAACAACAATAATGAAAAATGTTCAGGATCTGCTGTATAAAGGTTAGTCTAGGTTCTGGAGGTGTATCACTAATGATAAAACAATAATATTTTTCTCTTCTGATCCTCTCTGGAAAATTTTTTATCTTACATAAAATCCCTATGCCTGTCTTTGTTCTTCAGTGGATAGGATGTTATATAATGAAATTCACAGAGTAAAACAAAATCCTAATTTTCTTTTATAAGTTTTTTCCATCCTTTGCATAAGAAACATTTCTCAATAGAACAAGGCAGTATAACTTTCTTATGGTTAGGTTCTTAAGACGTGGAAGCTCAGCATCTTGAGAGCATGTCTGTGTTGAATAAATGTTATATATTTTAAAGACAGTGAATTAACAATGAAGGACAAAAGGGAGGGAGCAGAATGATATGGTTAGAGGCCTACAGCACTTTTTCATAATATAAATCCTTCCTTAAAATGGCAAAATAGCGGAGATTCTGAAATTAATAGTAGCAATGTTTTTTAGTGTGCCTTATGAACATGATATATATACACAATTAGTTTTGCATATGGCCCACTGTTTGGGCTATATTGATCTAATCCAATCCATTTTTCATTAAGAAAAATGAAATGAAATTCAGAGTGCCCAAGTTGCATAGCTAGCCAAGAGTAGAATTTGAGCTGGAATATTTATTTTCCAAATCCTATTTCATGTTATTTCATCTATTTATTTTGTAGACTGGATATGATATAAACTGAAAAACATTAACATGTTGTAAATTAAAGCAGTATAATAATTATATATAGTCTATAATGCATTCACATTTATAAGAATAAAGAGGGGAGCAAAGTAAGAATAACTGTATCGTAATTCCTGATAAATATGGTGGTTTAAAATAGGGGGTGGCAGTGAGATAGCAATTCTTAGCTTTAATCATGTTCAATGTATTGAATGTAGACAGCTGTTATGGGGATAGAGAGGCCATGCTGGTGTTCTAGTTTCTAACTTGGGCAGTAATTATTATAGATTTAGGATATGGGAGAAAGTTTGGTTGCAAACAGTTCATTTTGTATTTGCATGTGAGTATGTATCTGAGTATCAAAGTACATTTGGATATCTAGGTGTGACATTCAGGGAGGGAGATCTAGGTTTGTGGCTTAAATTTGCATTTAATTGGTGTATCAATTGTAGCTGAACACAGAGATGAAGAAGACAAGATAATGACTATCTGAGATACATCAGCTACAGTCATCCCTTCTTGTCCATGAGTGGGGAATGGCACAAGGACCCAAAAAAAACAAAAATCCATTGCATGGATGCTCTAGTGGTTTATGTAAAAATGGCATAATATTTGTGTATAAGCTATATCTATCCTCCCATATACTTTAAATCATCTCCAGAGTACTTATAATAACTAGTACAGTATAAATGCTATGTAAATAGTTGCCAGGCACATGACAAAGTTTTGCTTTTTGGAATTTAGAAAGAAAATGTTTTCAGTCTGCAGTTGGTAGAATTCACAGAACCTGTACACGGAACCTGTACAGACAGAGGGTGAACTGTATACTGCTGAGTGAGATGCAGATCTCAGCAAAAAGGATTGCAAGAACTGAAGGTCAAAAATAAGCAAAGAAATGAAAATGAAAAAAAAAAATCTTGCAAAAGAAGATTGTATTTAACAGGACTTCCAATACTATGTTTAAGAGCAGTGGTGAGAGTCGCCATCCCTGTCTTGTTCCAGATTTTAGTGAGAAGGCTTTCAATTTTTGTCCATTGAGTATTATATTTGCTGTGGGTTTGTCATCAATGGCTTTGATTATGTTAAGGAATGTTCCCTCTATACCTACTTTGATGAGAGTTTTTATCATAGATGGATGTTGGACATTGTCAAATGGTTTTTTTTTTTGCATCTATTGAGATGATCATGTGGTTTTTGACTTTTGTTAATGTGGTATATGATGTTGATTAATTTATATATGTTGAACCATCCTTGTGAACCTGGGATGAATCCCACCTAGTCATGGTGTATGACCTTTTTGATACGTTGTTGCATTCAGTTGGCTAAAATTTTGTTGAGAATTTTTGCATCTGTTTATCAAATATATTGGCCTATATTTTTCTTTTTTGGTGGTATCTTTGTCTGGTTTTGGAATTAGGGTGTTTGTAGCCTCATACAATGTCTTTGGGAGTGTTCTTCCTTCTTCAAACTTTTGAAAAGTTTAAGGAGGATGGGCACCAGTTCCTCTTTGTATGTTTGGTAGAATTTACCTGTGAAGCCATCTGGTCCTGGACTTTTATTTGTAAGGAGTATTTTTATGACATACTCAATTTCATTTCTAGTGATCCATCTGTTCAGTTGATCTATTTCTTCTTGATTCAGTTTTGGCAGGCTATAAGACTCTAGAAAGTTGTCCATTTCTTCCAGATTGTGAAATTTGTTGGCATATAATTGTTCATAGTATTCTCTCATGCTATTTTTTTTTTGTATTTCTGCAGTATCTGTTGTGATTTCTCCTTTTTCATTTCTGATTTTGTTTATTTGGGTTCTTTCTCACCTCTTCTTAGTGAGTCTAGCCAGAGGTTTGTCAATTTTGTTTACCTTTTCAAAGAACCAGCTCTTGGTTTGATTGATTTCTTCTATTGTTTTTTGAATTTCTATTTTATTTATTTACTCTTTGATTTTTATGATTTCCTTCCTCTGCTGACTTTAGGTTTTTTTTGTTTTTGTTTTTGTTCTTTTTGTAATTCATTTAGGTGGTGGGTTGTCAGTTTGAGATTTGCTCCTTTTTTTTATTTTCCCACTGTACAGCAAGGGAGTCAGGTTATCCTTACATGTATACATTACAATTATATTTTCCCCCCACCCTTTCTTCTGTTGCAACATGAGTATCTAGACAAAGTTCTCAATGCTATTCAGCAGGATCTCCTTGTAAATCTATTCTAAGTTGTGTCTGATAAGCCCAAGCTCCCGATCCCTCCCACTCCCTTCCCCTCCCATCAGGCAGCCACAAGTCTCTTCTCCAAGTCCATGATTTTCTTTTCTGAGGAGATGTTCATTTGTGCTGGATATTAGATTCCAGTTATAAAGTGATATCATATGGTATTTGTCTTTGTCTTTCTGGCTCATTTCACTCAGGATGAGATTCTCTAGTTCCATCCATGTTGCTGCAAATGGCATTATGTCATTCTTTTTTATGGCTGAGTAGGATTCCATTGTGTATATATACCACCTCTTCCGAATCCAGTCACCTGTTGATGGATCTTTGGGTTGTTTCCATGTCCTGGCTATTGTGAATAGTGCTGCAATGAGCATGCGGGTGCACGTGTCTCTTTTAAGTAGAGTTTAGTCTGGATAGATGCCCAAGAGTGGGATTGCGGGGTCATGTGGAAGTTCTATGTATAGACTTCTAAGGTATCTCCAAACTGTTCTCCATAGTGGCTGTACCAGTTGACATTCCCACCAACAGTGTAGGAGGGTTCCCTTTTCTCCACAGCCCCTCCAGCACTTGTTATTTGTGGATTTATTAATGATGACCATTGGGACTGGTGTGAGGTGGTATCTCATGGTAGTTTTGATTTGCATTTCTCTTATAACCAGCGATGTTGAGCATTTTTTCATGTGTTTGTTGGCCATCTGTATATCTTCGTTGTAGAACAATCTATTCAGGTCTTTTGCCCATTTTTCCATTGGGTGATTGGCTTTTTTGCTGTTGGGTTGTATAAGTTGTTTGTATATCCTAGAGATTAAGCCCTTGTCGGTTGCATCATTTGAAACTATTTTCTCCCATTCTGTAAGTTGTCTTTTTGTTTTCTTTTGGGTTTCCTTTACTGTGCAAAAGCTTTTCAGTTTGATGAGGTCCCATGGGTTTATTTTTGCTCTAATTTCTATTGCTTTGGGAGACTGACCTGAGAAAATATTCATGATGTTGATGACAGAGAGTGTTTTGCCTATGTTTTCTTCTAGGAGTTTGATGGTGTCCTGTCGTATATTTAAGTCTTTCAGCCATTTTGAGTTTCTTTTTGTGCATGGTGTGAGGGTGTGTTCTAGTTTCATTGCTTTGCATGCAGCTGTCCAGGTTTCCCAGCAATGCTTGCTGAATAGACTTTTTCCCATTTTATGTTCTTGCCTCCCTTGTCAAAGATTAATTGACCATAGGTGTCAGGGTTTATTTTCGGGTTCTCTATTCTGTTCCATTGGTCTGTCTGTCTGTTCTGATACCAGTACCACACTGTTTTGATGACTGTGGCTTTGTAGTATTTCTTGAAGTCTGGGAGAGTTATGCCTCCTGATTGCTTTTTGTTTCTCAGGATTGTCTTGCTCCTCTTTTGAGGAAGGCCTGTATTGCCATGAACTTCCCTCTGATCACTGCTTTTGTGGTGTCCCACAGATTTTGAGTGGTGTGTCTTCATTATCATTTGTGTCAAGATATTTTATAATTTATTTCTTAATTTCCTCATTGACCCATTGGTTTTTTAGTAGCATGTTGTTTAGTCTCCATGTAGTAGGTTTTTTTCTTATTTCATTTCCTGTGGTTGATTTCTAGTTTCATGCCATTGTGGTCAGAAAAGATACTTGAAATAATTTCTATACTTTCAAATTTCCATTTAACAGTTTGCAGCTTGGTGACTGAATAAATGAACAGGGAGTTCCCACTGTGGCACAACGGGTTAAGCACCTGACATAATATCTCTTAAGATGTGGGTTCAATCCTTGACCTGGCTCAGTGGTTTAAGGATCCATCTGGCGTTGCCATAAGCTGTCACTTGAATCTGGCATTGCTGTGACGTATTCTGGCAGCAGCAGTCCAGTTTGACCCCTAACCCAGAAACTTCAATATGCCACAGGTGTGGCCCTAAAAGGAGAAAAAAAATAAATTAATAAAAAAAGAACTGACAAATATGCATTGGTTTAAAGACAAAGATATGTTGGTGAATTTAATGAGAATGTTTTCTGTGAAGTGGTTAAAGAGAAGCAGAATGAGGTAGTTTGAAGTATTAGCATGAGGTAAAGAAGTAGAGAAATGATGAAAGGAATCTTGTTCAAAAAATATGGGCATGGAGATGAAGAAGGAAAAAAGGTGGTAGAAGACTGGTAATATAGAGTTGAGTGGGGCAACCCAGATAATACACCCTCTATGCTTCCTCCTACCTGGAACATAATTGACAAATGGCCCAGTGCTGGGCTTTAAAGTCCATTAAGCATTTACATCGAGGCCATGCCTTTTCTAAGCTTTACTCATCAATGTGAGTGTGTCAGAAGTACTGAAGTAGACCATTTTATGGAGGCTCTGAGCAAGACTGGGACTCCCTGATGACTTAGTTTCCTAAATTGCATAACTTCTATCCAATGTTATCTCCTCTTCTTCATTAAAGATCAAATTGTATCACTGCCTGTCTGGTTCTCTCAGCCTTCCCTGGCTCTTCCTGATTCCCATTCAAATAGGCCTTTCCCCTCATAAAGTCTTTGCAAGCCTACTCTGTTCAGTCTGCATTGATCTGTAGGAATCAAGGGCACCAGTGGGCAGATGCTTGTTTTCTTGCCTCTGGCAAAGATCCTGGTCATCAGTTTCCTTCATGTGTAAAACTGAGGCTTGTGTGGTCAAAAGCCTGGTCTAGGATCTGATGGAAATATGGAGATGGCCATTGTTGACTCTGGGCATGAGGAGGAAAGGAAGGGCAGAGTCCTCCTGGTGAAGAGCCTAATGTTTAGGCTAAAGCAGAAATGTTACTGGTCAGAAGCACTACAGATGCAGAGCTGTGTCTATAGTTTTATTAAATATTTTAACTTAGTAGCATTAATAGCAACAAAATGTACTAAACCATTCAAAGTATATAAATGGAGGCCTTGTCTTATTTGTATGGATTTGGAAGAAAACAGCAAAATATTCTAATTTGAATTAAAAATTGCATAAAAATTTTCAAATAAATGATAGATTTTTGAGGAAATTTTAGAATTTCTTGGTCAGAATGGAAACTAGGGAATCAAAACTTGTGTTGAAAATTCTCTTGCTGTCCGATTATGATGAATCAGCTGCTTTACTATTACTATCCCTAGAAGTGATCCAAGTTTAGAAAGATCAATACAGAAAAACTCCAGACCTAGCCATTTTAAAGCAAATAATTATGTTGGACTTTGTGCTAGGGGCTGTCAGAGTGCAGTATGCATTGTTGAAGCATGTGAATCAGATGCCTGTAGATTCCATGTCCAGAATTAGGAAACCAATGAAAACTAAATGGTGAAAGTAAAGTGTAATTTCATATTATAAATGAGCATTTAAGTCATTAACTCTGAAGTATCTCTTGGTGACAGAAAGTAGTAACTATGCATTTTGGATGAGAGGAAAATTTAAACAAATACTTTACATCCAGCTTTTCATATGAATAATAAATTAGAAATGTATATGAAAGGATGGGTTAACTTCACTGGGAAAGTTTGAGGAGGCATAATGAAAAAGAAAAGTACCCATTTTCAACCATTAATGTCATAAGATATAAGTCTAATTTCTTATTAGCTCTGTTCTTTAAGAGGAGCCCTTGTCCTATTTATGTTGATTTGGGAGAAAACATCAAAATATTCTAACTTGGATTAAACTATATCTGAAGGAGTTCCTGTTGTGGCTCAGGGGCAACAACGCCAACTAGTATCCATGAGGACACAGGTTTAATCCCTGGCCTTGCTCAGTGGGTTAAGGATCAGGTGTTGTGGTAAGCTTAGTGTAGGTCACAGCCGTGGCTAGGATCCTGCTTTGCTGTGGCTGCAGTGTAGGCCTGCAGCTTCAGCTCCAATTTTACCTCTAGCCTGGGACTTCCATATGCTTCAGGTGGGGCCCTAAAAAAAAAAAGTCTTTTAAGTGATCATATTTTCGAGGAAAATTATGAGGAAATCCTCCATATTTTTTGGCAGCGTGTCCTTCATCTCCAAAGTTTTGCAGTGGAGCCAGGAGCTTGAGAGATGACTTGAAGGGATTCAGTAATTACTTAGTTATTGTGGTTTCAACCTTCTCTGACGTCACAGTTGCTTGAGTGTGCTTTTTGTGTAGTTATTTATTGTTTTTGGAAGAGATATTATTAAATGTGAAAGCAAGTAACTGTGGTGTCTTCAACCACGTGGTAGTCCCCTGCTTTCATTTCATTTTATTGTTGATGATATTTTTAGGATGCAGGAGACCTTTTGAACATTTATCTAGCCACTTAGTTTCCAAATGGATAAAATTAGTTCGTCTGTTGTTTCTTATGTCTTGATTATATCATATATAATTAGGAAGTATGGTCAGCATGATTTCTGCCCTTGCAGATATACTTATGGTCTGATGCAAAGTCATATTCTTCAATATAGAAAAAGTTGATTGCTCAAGGGATTGTTATGTACAGAGATAAGCAGTCACAAATTGTTAGGTATAAATTTATAAGTGTACCTATAATAGTTAAAATTGTGAAATCCACTTTTTCTTGAAAATTTAACATTTCACTATTTTAATCATATTCCCTAAAATTTATGGCCCGATTATAATATCTTACAACTAATTTTTAAAAATTTAGACTTTTCATATGGAGCACAAAGCATACATAGATAAATCATCTTGTAATTCATTATAAAAATAGTTTAATAAAATTAATAAATATTGGTGCAATTCTTGGTATTATTATATATTCCCTACTTCTGTTATATATTCCTCACTTTGCTATCTTACAGTGTTTGCAGCTAGATTGTTAGACCTAAAGGTAAAAGTATTTTCTTAGCCCACAGAATTTCACAGTGTCTTAATTTTCAGTTGATTGCTTCTTAAAATAGTACAGGTTTGACCATTATGTAAAGGTGATTTAAAACTAAACTGCTGAACATCAGGCTAAACTTCCCTTTGACAGATGAACTTTAGATGACATGTCTAATTTATTTCAAAGTGTGTATATGTGTGTGTATATACATATATATATATATATATATGTATAATTTTTTTGCTTTTTAGGGCTGCACCTGCAACATATGGAAGTTTCCTGGCTAAGGGTTGAATCAGTGCTACAGCTGCTGGACACAGCCACAGCAATGTGGGATCCGAGCCACGTCTACGACATACACCACAGCTCAGGGCAATGCTGGATCCTTAACTCGCTAAGCGAGGCCAGGGATCAAACCCACGTCCTCATGGATGGGCTTGTTACCACTGAACCACAATGGGAACTTCCCAAAGTATATTTTTAATAGGTTTTAATTGTCTGAATTTCTTGTGTCCCTAAAAAAGTGATATACTTTAAAGTGCTGTGTAACATATAACCTGTTGGACTTTAATTAGGATATATTGACTAAACCCATTACCATTATCAAAAACCCATGTGTCCTATCATTGCCCTATTAGAATTCATAGGACATCTATATATAGTATTCATCTTCTAGGAGAAGGAAATTAGTTCCTGACTCCTCTTGGATATATCTGGCCAATTCATCACCATGACCTATTCCCGAATCTTTTTTATTAGGTCGTTAACTGGGACACTGAGCTTATCACTGCTTCCTATTCATGATATAGTTCCATTATTTCTTAAATTGGCCCACTCATATTTTCCTTTTTTACTTCTTTCCAGCTTATGTAGGTGGTAGGTGTTGGTGGAACTGAATTTCAGAATTGAAATATGGATGTCAAGTTACACAGTAGCAAATATTTAACTAAAAAGACATTGTAATTTCTTGGAAGGCAGATATTAAACCTAATGATTTTTGTACTCTAGGGGAGACAATATGAGAACAATATGTTAACATTATGATTTTTGTTGTTGTTTGATACATCTAGCAAAGAGCTCTAAGAAAGAGATGTCCTGTTTGCAAGCAGAGAAAACAGATAGAGATTCCAGAAATGTGGGTAATTACAGATTACAAAGAAGCAACTGTTTCTTAAGAGAGGAAAGAAAATGAGGAAAATGAGCAATAAATGCTGATTGGAACAGAGTCAAATGATGAGGCAGTGATTAAATAAAGAGCATGGCTCTGAAAACCTCTGAATTTGATCAGAAGTCAGTTTGTTGAGAGTTGCCCTGAAGTTTAGTTTGAGTCAGGACTGCAAGTAGCCATCTGACTGCCACCCACATTTTATCACCTAGAATTCAGTTACCTGGCCTTGGAAACGTGCAGAGAAATTTGCAAAATACAATACAGCGCTGTGACCAAGAGGAATAGAAAATAGGTTTGATGAATACATAGCATTCTCTCTTGCACTATTCTTTCTTAGTTTTTGCCTGTTTCATAAGCTTCCTGAAAGGGACTGTTAGCACTTCCAAATAATATTATGAATTTTTCAAATATTCCCTGCATTTCTTTCAATATTCCAGGTATATATTTTAAAACAGTGGTATTAGGGACATTTAAACTAATTACTGTTATAGTCTCTGCAAATCTTATTTATTTCCAATATGAAGTATTATTTCCCCCTTTTATGCATATTCAATTAAATTTAAAACATAGCTTTCCCTGATTTCTGTTTTATAGAATTTGTTTATTATATATCATTCTATCCTTTCTTTCCCCATCTTTCTCCAAAATTTTTCGTTTATTGAATTCGTTTTATAGAATAGACTTGGATTTTATTTTTATTTTTTATCGCAATCAAGATTTTCTGATTTTAGTGAAACAAAACATTAATACTAGTTATGTTTTGCATTTATTGATGTGTCTGATTTTGTTGCTGTCACTTTATATATTCTATTTAACTTATTTCTTTATTTTTCTTCATTATCTCCAAATTTAGCTTTTTTCCTCTTTCAGGGTTTAGGAAATGCCCAGTGCTTTGCATTTCAGAATTAAATAAAATAATATCTATACTACCTGGTGCCTATTATTTTATTAATACTAGATACTCTGTCACTCTAGCTTGTATTATTTATGGGCCATTTAAAGGCATTTGTGCATGAAAGGGTTCATCTTGCAGGTCTGTTACTCAAATCCTGCACACTCTCAAAAAATGCTTGCCTATATGACTGGCTCTGAGACTTTGGCCCTTACTGTTCAATTTGGCCATATAATTTTGTATTTTTTGTCTTTTTAGGGCCACACCTGCAGCATATGGACGTTCCCAGGCTAGGGGTCGAATCTGAGCTGTAGCCACTGGCCTCCGCCACAGCCACAGCAATGTCAGATCCAAGCTGTGTTTGCAACCTACACCACAGCTTATGGCAGTGCTGCATCCTTAACCCACTGAGTGGGGCCAGGGATTGAACCTTTAACTTCATGGATGCTAGTCAGATACGTTTCCACTGAGCCACGATGGAAACTCCTGACCAGATAATTTTTGCTAACAATGTAATCTGTAGCGAGTGCTTATTTTTGTATGCTGGACATGGGCCATGCTGTACCAATTTCATCAGGTAGTTTATGTTAATGATATAATTTATGGTAAACACCTGTTGTTGCTCTGAGTAGACTAGAGTCTGAGTAGCTGAAGTCAGTCATGCAGGTGCTGTATGCCAACAAGGCTGACCCTGATAAAACCCCTAGACACAAAGCTCAGGTGAGTTTCTGTGGTTGGTAACACTTCATATGTGTTGTTACATACCATTGCTCATAATACTACGTTTGTCCATCAAGTGACTCCAATGAGAGAAGATCTTGGACACATGTGGATGTTACCTGAGATGCCTTTCCCTTTGCTAATTTGAGTATTTTTTTCCTGTAATGCACTGTGACTATGAGTGTAGCAGGTTTTGAGTCTTATGAGTCCTTCTTTTGAATCATGGAGACTGAGGGTGGCCTTGGAGATTGCTGTGCAAGGGTGGCCTTCCATAGCACCTAAATCATTACACAAAAGTCTATCTTCAATCCTAACCTTGGTTTCTTTTTCAGTTTCAGTTTTTCATTCTATTTACATACCTTCTTACTATATGCCTCAACCCTCCATTAGGGTGCCCTGAAATATGGTGATTTCTTTTTTCCTAACCACCATACTTTCCTTCTTCTCTTCATTCTCACACACCATATGCCCTCATCAAACACTCATGCCTTTTTAACTTGAAGCCAATAAAGTTTCTCCTACAAATATGAAATAAAAGGAAAGAAAATCCCTAAATACCTTTGTACACAAACACATCTGATTTTCCTAAAACATCCGTCATTCATTTTCCACCAGAGACATGGCTTCTTTGACTTACAGATCGTCCCCATATTAGACAAATATTTGCTGAACCCTATACTATATGATTACTTTGATCAGGACCTCATGCTAGATAAATCAAGGGTAGGTTTTGACTTCTAGGAGTTTAATATATAGTAGAAACTTAAATAGTGGGAAATGAATGATGAGAGCTATCAATAATGGGAAGGATGTGAAGTGAGCTCCATGGGAAACAGAATAAAGAAACTAATTTCATTCAATGTAATTAAGAGTTTTTGTTGATTTTAAAATCTTTTATGTGTCTCCACTGTTGGTATCTCTCACTTTAATTTGAAATTCTTAGATGACAAAGTCATGCCTGCTTTAATAGGATTGTATTATGCCTAGAAAAATACAGAAATAGTTAATGAATAGCTTAAGGAAAATGGTTATTTTTAGGTGTTTAAAATTTAGTTTTTTAGAGGAATGCTTTTAAAAATCATTGTTAATTTTAAATACTCATGTTACTATACATAGCATTATTGTCTCTTTTTTTTTTGCCTTTTCTAGGGCTGCTCTTGTGACATATGGAGGTTCCCAGGCTAGGGGTCTAATTGGAGCTGTAGCCACCGGCCTATGCCAGAGCCATAGCAACGTGGGATCTGAGCCACGTCTGCAACCTACACCACAGCTCACGGCAACGCCAGATGGTTAACCCACTGAGCAAGGCCAGGGATTGAACCCGAATTCCTACTTGGATTCATTACCCACTGCGCCACAATGGGAACTCCTATACATAGTATAATTAAAGAAATACTCATGCTGTTAACATTGGCTTCAAGGGATGGTCTCAATTTTCAACATTGCTTCTGTGTGTTCATTATTAATTATAATATTAATTAAGATACCAGTAACATCTATAAGTTTATTCTTTAGCAAAACTAAGAAGCAAGCCTTTATGGTGGTCATTAAATATATTTACTTTGTAAAGTGGTAAAGAAACAGTTGGGCAGACTGAACAATTGAGCATATTGAGAACCTTAACACTCAGTACCTTGATTCAGTTTTCCTTGTTTGGTCATTTAAATTTCTACAAAATTACTCTACAAAATTACGTAAAGTTTGTGCCCATTTATATCACTTGGTCAAAATGTAAAGTTTATGCATATTGCTCTGGCTATCCATTGTTCCTAATTGATTATACCTTATGAGTCATACAAAGTGAGTTACACATTCTAAACTATATTTTAAATAATGATGTATTTGTAAACTCCGATACATCTTAGAGAAACCTGAAAATTCATTTATCTATGTACACTTTCAAACTTCAGTTCAGAATGAAAGGTGGAAATAACAAGATTGTAAGGTACTTTATGATATAACTGAGGAAGAGAATATATAGCACTGTAGTATTTCAACTTGCAGAATAAATAAGTAAATCAAAAATCTAATGCCCCCATATATTATATCTAATAGATATGGCTTCACTAATATCCCTGTTGACAAGGTAAAAACAGAGCATTACATAATCAACAAAAAATATAAGCCAAATAATTAGGAAAATTATTTATTTTCTTCAGTTGACTGTTTCAGGTATCACTGAAAGACATTAATCTGAAGAGGTGTAACTTGAAAACTGCCAGTTGTAGGAAATTAAAAATAGACTTTTGTTTACCAGAGATGCTAGCAGCTTTTGTGATATTAAAATATTAACGAAATCTGTTATTTTATTTAGTCTCTATTAAATGTCAAGCATAATTCTAAGTTTTAGGGACTGCCCAAACTATAAACAAAATTATTTGTATCAGAGAGGTCATAGCCTAGGAAAAACAAATACATATTTTTCAGTGTTTGAATTAAAATGAAAGGACAAAATTTTGTCAAATTCATTAAAACAGACTTTTTCTGTCATAAAAAAGAACTGGACTTCATTGGTGAAGAAGACAAAAGAATTGGTAATTAACTTGATTCAAGGGTTGACCTTACCAAAGCATAGTGAACTCTAACACAAAGTGTTCAGAAATGTGTATGGAGTATTGGATACATGTGAGGGCTTTATCAGATAGATATAGAGCCAGAAAAATATGATCCATAGAACATGGAAAACATGGGATAAAAGAACCTGGGGATAGATAATGAGGATGCATTGATCTGGTTAGTTATGTCAGAAGGTTTTACTGTTAGGTGTGAAAGTAAGAGAACCAGAGTGCACTGGCCAAGAGAAAGGGCTTCAGGGACCATTTCAAACATGCCCAAGGTCAGGGGAACTGAAGGGTTAAACAAAACACAAAACAGAAATTCAGTCACAGAGAGCCTAGAACAGAAGGCAGGTGATCAGAGAAAGCTGCCATCTGAGAAGGTGCCTAGACTTTACCCCACATAAAATGTTTTGAATCAGTACCAAGATGTTAACATAATGACATAGTTTTCCTCTGCTCTGCCACCCTACCAGAAAGCAGTGTTGACTAAGAGTATGGAAGTGAAGAGCCAATAGTTAGAGCTCATCAGTTTTGTCCAAATGGAAAGGTTGTCATTTCAGTTAAGTAGTTCACTAACGGTAGTATTGTCCTGTTAACAGTATCAGACCCAAAAGGTGTACCTTGATATTCAGGGAAAAAATTCAGTTGCCTTTTCTCTCTTTGAGTATTATTCCCATGAAAAACTTGCCTAGAGTACTCAGTGTTTCACTAAAATGTGCCTTATTTCGAAAAAATTACTTCTGCTTGGGGTAATGTGAATTTCTATTTTTTTCATTGATGTCTCAAATCTGAAACATTAAGTGATGTGCTTTAGTTACTAGTTTTAAAGCTAGATAGATAAATTTGTGGATGCTATTTTCATAAAATCCATGTAGAGTAACTCACCCTTTGGCATTGACTATTTCTTTCCATTACTTATTATATGTGAGACTTTTTCCAGAAAAGCAAGAAAGTAAGTCAAATTGATTGCTGATGACAAATGACATTTTGCCCAAAATTTTAAAACTAATATTTGAAAGGGAAAGGCATGTGAGATGCTGAAAGATGATAATGTCATGAATTTCTTTTGAATGTGGGGGAGAAGTACTGTTACTTGCCATTACTAATTTAGATAAGCATCTGTATATCCTTTAGTATCTCCACACCTAAATAATGGCCAAGGATGCATGTGTATCCTAAAGGTACTTAACATCCCCAAGGATATACATTTATTTCATTATTATAAGCATCTTGAGATCCAGGTTTGCACCAAGAAAGTGCTGCCACACTTAAGAAAAAACAGAATTTGCCTCTTCATTGTAAGACAATATTTTATTCGAGGGTATGTATTGATTTGCAGATTCATTTATTTGGCTCTCTGGCTGCGGTGGTAATGCAATAGTGATGCTGCATTTTCTGACTACAGAAGTAACTAGCTTAAAACTATTTTAATTTTATTGTTGGCACACCATCTTTAATTTTTATTTAGGTTATCTAATTCTTTCAGCAATAATTTTTAACATTTTGGTAGTTGATTTTTAATTGAGATATAGTTGATATATAATATTATGTTAGTTTCTAGCATACAACATAGTAATCAGCATTTAAATACAGTATGATCACCACCATAAGTCTAGTCAACATCTGTCCCCATGCAAAGTTATTCCATCATTACCATATTCCTTTTGCTGTACATTATATTCCTGTGATTCATTCATTTTATTACTGGAAGTTTGTACCTCTTAATCCCATTCACCTATTTCACCCAACCTCCCATGTACCTGCCTTCTGGCAACCAATGAGTCTGCTTCTGGAAATATGTCTTTTTAAATTAATGTTTTCATTTTCTTCAGGTAAATACTCAGAAGTGGAATTGCTGGATAGTATGGCAGTTCTGATGTTTTGAGGAACCTCCATACTGTTTTCCATAGTGGCTATACCAATTTACATTTCCATCACAGTACATAGCTTGGCTTTTCTCTGCATATTTTCCTACATTTGTTTTATTTGTTGTCTTTTGATGATAGCCATTCTGACGGGTGTGAAGTGATATATCATTGTGTTTCTCATTTTCTTTTCCCTGATGATTAGTGGTATTAAACATCTTTTTTGGGGGTCTCTTGACCAGCTGTATGCCTCACTTAGAAAAATGACTATTTTCTATTCAAGTCCTCTGCCCATTTTTAAATCATATTTTCTTTGTTTCTTCTTTGTTCTTTTGCTATAGTGTTGTGTAAGTTCTTTATATATTTTGGATATTAATCCCTTATTAGACATATCATTTGGAAATATCTCCCATTCTGGTTGCCTTTTTGTTTTGTTGATGGTTTCCTTCACTGTGCAAGAGCTTTTTAGTTTGATATAATCTCATTTTTTTGTTGTTGTTTTTTCTATCTTTTTTCTTTTTTTTTAGACCTGTAGCATATGGAAGTTCCTCGCCCAGGGTTTGAATTTGAGCTGCAGTTGCAGGCCTACACCACAGCCTGCAGCAATGCCACATCCTTAACCCACTGAGGGAGGCCGGGGATAAAACTTTTATCCTCATGGACACTATGATAGGTTCTTAACCTGCTGAGCCACAGTGGGAGCTCCTGTTTTTTGTTTTTTTGTGTCTCTTGCCTGAGAAGACATAGTGAGAAAAATGTTGTGTACACCAACGTCAGAGAGCATACTGCCTATATTTTCTAGGAATTTTATGACCTCAGGTCTTACATTGAAGTTTTTAATCCATTTTGAATTTATTTTTGTATGCAAATAACAGAGTGGTTCAGTTTCATTCTTTTGTATGTAGTGCTCAAGTTTTCTCAATACCATTTACTGAAGAGGCTGCCTTTCTCCCATTATATGTTCTTGTCTCCTTTGTTACACATTAATTGTCATATAAGTGTGGGTTCCATTTGAAGCTGTCTGTTCCATTGTCTTGATCAATATGTCTGTTTTTGTGCTATATCATACTGTTTTGATTACTATAGATTTGTAATATAGTTTTAAATCATGAAAGATATTACCTCCAGCTTTGTTCTTCTTTCTCAAGACTGCTTTGGCTATTTGGTGTCTTTTGTGGTACCATACAAATTTTAGGATTATTTGTCCTAATTCTGTGAAAATACCACTAATATTTTGATAGGGATGGCATTGAATCTATAAATTGGTTTGGGAGGTATGGACATTTTAACATTAATTCTTCTAATCCATGAGTGCATGAAGATATCTTTCCATTTATGCTTGTCTTCATTTTCTTTCATCTGTGTCATATAGTTTTCTGCGTATTTTATTTCCTTGGTTACAATACCTATTCCTATGTATTTCATTTGATACAATTGTAATGAGATTGTTTCCTTAATTTCGCTTTCTGATAGTCTGTTGTGAGAGTATAGGAACACAACAGAATTTTGTGTACTAATTTGGTATCCTACAACTTCTTTGTTTTGTTTTGTTTTAGGGCCACACCTGAGGCACATGGGAGTTCCCAGGTTAGGGGTTGAATTGGAGCTGTAGCTGCTGGCCTATACCACAGCAATGCAGGACCTGAGCTGCATTTGTCACCTATGCCACAGCTCACAGAAATGCCAGATCCTTAACCCAAAGAGTGAAGCCAGGTGTTGAACCCACATTCTCATGAATTCTAGTTGGGTTCATTACTGCTGAGCCACAGTAGGAAATCCTGTAGCCTACAACTCTACTGAATTCATTTATTAGTTCTAATAGGTTTTTTTTAATGGAGTTTTAGAGTTTTCAGTAAAGAGTATCCATGTCATCTGCAAAAACTGACAGTTTTACTTCTTCCTTTCCAATGTGGATTCACTTTCTTTCTTTTGTCTGATTGTTGTGGCTAGGACTTTCAATAGTATATTTAATAAAAGTGGCAAAAGTGAGCATCTTTGTCCTATTCCTGATCTCAGAGGAAATGCTTTCAGCTTTTCACCATTGAGTATGATGGTATCTGTAGATGTGTCATATATGGCCTTTACCATATTGAGCTGTGTTTCCTCCATACCCACTTGGTTGAGTTTTTATCAGAAATAGATGTTGAATTTTGTCAAGAGTCTTTTTTCCATCTTATGAAATGACCATATGATGTTTATTCTTTGTTTTGTTAATGTGGCATAAAACTTTGACTGACTTGCAGATATTGAGCCATCCTTGCATCTCTGGATACAGAAAACTTGATCATGGTACATGATACTTTAAATGTATTGTTGAATTCAGTTTACTAATACTTGAGGATTTTTGCATCTAGATTCATTAGGAATATTGATCTGTAACTTCCCTTTTTTGTTGTATTTTTGCCTGGTTTTGGTATCAGGGTAATGCTGACCTCATAGAACAAATTTGGAAGCAGCCTCGAAAGAGGATATTTTGTGTATAGCATTTGAAAGTATGTTATTAATTTCTTCTAAGGATTTATGTATTTGTTTCATGAAACATTTAAACTTTGTTCTTTTGTCCTAAGACAAATCTATCAAAGTGTACTTAATATTACAAATAAAAAAATAAGTAGTGCAACATATCTTGGAATACTTTTTAATGATAATCCATAAGCATATTAGATATTAAGATTAAGAAAAAGGAAAGATCAAAAGCCAAATGCTAAAGTTTTTAAGGAGCATTGATTAGTAAGAACTAATAAACTAGAATTATATAGCTACATGACAATTGCATATATATAGTGAAGCCACCCCTAAAGTTTTTAACTTTCTGTAAAAGAACCGTAAGAATTCTCTGTGTAATTTTCTAGGTGACCCAATAAGTCATCTAGTTGATTTCCAATTGACCAGAAAATATTGAGTTGATAGTAAAGATCTTCCTTGACTTATGACGGTGTTAAATTCTGATAAGCCCATCACAGTTTGAAAATAAAAAGTGGAAAATGCATTTAATATACCTAACCTATTAAACACCAGAGCTTAGAGCAGCCTACCTTACATGTGCTTAGAAAACTTATGTTAGCCCACAGTTGGGCAAAATCATGTAATGCAAAGCCTATTTTATAATAGAGTATTGAATATCTCATTTAATTTATTGAACACTGTATGGAAAGTTAAAAATAGAATGGCCATAGACATGTAGAACGGTTAGCTGTATCAGTTGTTTACCTCTTGACAGCATAGCTGACTGGGAGTTGTGGCCTGATGCTGCTCTGTGTCATAAGAGAAAATTGTACTGCATATTGCTAGCCCAGGAGAAGATTTAAATTCAAAATTTGAATTTCTCTTTTTACTGCAAAAGTCAAAAAATCCTAAGTCCAGCCACAGAGAATTGAGGACTGTATGTATATAGGAAGCTCTGCATTAGGCTGTGCACATGCAGCAGTGAATCATTTTAATGTAGGCAGAGGAATGAAGAGGCATTTTCAAAATAGTGTGATGGAGTTAAGTACAAGATACTGTGGGAACATAAAGAATGGCTATATGGTCCAGCTTTGGGAGCATGGGAGAGTAAGTGAAATATCAAACTTGAAAAGGAATTATCCAAGGCAAAAAGGACAATGGGAGAGGAGAGATGTGGAGGCATAAACAGAGGTACAGGAGTTGGGAAGGAGCATGCTTGGTGCATTTAAGCACAGCTAGAAGCTTGATATCTGTGAAACTTGGGTATAATACTTAGAGGTGGGATGAGAGGGAGTAACATGAGCATGAAGGGCTTCCATTTAAGATTAATTTAGGGATTTATGTGCAAAGATGTAGTCTTAGGAAAGACTTTTAAGTGGAAATGCAAAGAACCACATTTTGAATGGCTATTCTAGAAGCTAGGTGAAAATGTATTCAGTGTGAGGGAATTTATATCACCTTTTGTCCTTGATATCATCATGCTATTTTCTAACTATTTCATCTTCACCAAAATCTTTGCTTACTAAGTCATAGTGTGTAACTTCTCCCCACTTTCTTTACTGGCATAGAGATGTTCTCATTGGCATATTTGTGTTTGGAAGGTGACGCATAGTGGTAAGGTGGTTAGATATATGCATACCCCTCCCTTCACTTAGCTCATTTCTCATTCCTTGCTGCTAAAACTAATAGAATGGCAGAGTAAATATGGCTCTCTTTGTATCTATTTTTACATGATTATTCAATTAAATCTTATCTGCTCCTCTAGGGGCAATCTTCCCATTTTCGTTTTTAGATTAAGTTATTTTTTTCCACCCATGCCACGGTGCTTGTACTCTGCATTTGCATTGGTATTCATGAGAGACTGGTATCATGAGTTGCTCTAAAACATGACAGGGTGCTAAAGTTTTAATCAAACATTAATTTCTAAATGGCTTTTCCTCCTGGCTTGTGCCTGGATTAATGATAAACAAATACAATTCAAGGTTCTTGCTGAAGAAATACATTTTGGAGTTTAAGAAACACTTTACCGAGTTAACACATACAAAAAGCAATAGAAAAAGTCAAAGGCTCAGTTGAGCAAATGTGAAACCTAGAGGGATAGATTGGGAGCAATTGAAAAAGAAGGAAAACAGATCTATACATGACCTAGAAAAGAGTTGACCAATCTATAACTCATGTAGAACTATAGCCTATCTGACCTATTGCCAATACCTAGAAGTAGGGAGTCAAAACTTCCAGATCAATAGGTTAGGAACTATAATGCAGAGTCACAAGATTCCAACTGAAAACCAACTCAAAACTCCTCGATAACAGGGAACCCAGCCATAGTCAATATGTTGGAATTGGTCCAAGAGATCTATCATTGTGTAATCACATTGCTCTCTCTTCCACCAAAAGGTCCTCTAACTTGTACAATTCTTGCCATCTACAAAAATATCTTCCTTTGCAACAAAGGAGCAGGGAATATATACTGTTTCACCTTGCTTCAACACTGCTCTGAAATTGAACTTTCTTTTTTAGTCTAATCCATTGGATAAACATACACATGAATTCCTTTCCTGGAGCAAATGTCTCCTTGTCTTTTCTCTTTCAGACTCATGTATTACTGACAAAAGCAAGTCATTTTTTTTTCAGGTTTTTGTCCAGTGGTTCCTGTTTTACAAGCTTTACTTCTGTTAACAGTTCTTTTTTTTTAATTTCAACTCTGTTCTAATTATAAGGCTCTTAGAATAGGAACCCTAGAGCCCCTCCTTATTAGCATGCCATCAAATTCCAGTATGTGTGTTAGTAATGTTAGGCATGAACTTCAGCTCTGAAACAAGGTACAACTGTTACTAAAAGTTAAACCGCTTTTGGAGACAATGTTCTCGTGAATTGAAATCTGACCAAAAAAAAAAAAAAGCAAATAAATACTAACAGAACTAACCATTGCAGTTGTTATGAATCCATCATTTCCATGTTAACTATATTTATTAAGCATAGAAAAATTGACTTTTTTGTATAATATGAGCAGTAGGAATTCTCAAGCTGAGTATGCAAACACACATGCGCACACACATGCAAATTAATAGTGTCTGGTCATAAGTTTGAGTTGCACCTGTTGAACAACTTTACTCCAATCAAATCCCTTAGGAAATTTGATGTGTTTTCAGAGGTTGGTTCCAGGTTAAATGCTGTGAAACACAGTTTCAAAAAAAAACTGGTAATAGTTTCCTTTTAAAGCTTGATTATCTTTTCTGTGCTCATACCCCTTTGAACCATCTGATCATTTCTCTTTTAAATTTCTCCTATTATTTCTCGGCCTTTTAAGTAAAGACAAATAAATAAACATACGTTCATAACCTCACTCCTAATACAAAGCATAAACTTCTGATTCTCTTTATTCCATGTTAAATCATTATTTTGGGCCCTGATCATTTTCCATATTCTCCAGTAAGTTACTCCCACTTCCTCTTTATCTTGTATGTGTGTGGGTATGTGTGTGCTCAGTGAGGCTTAGAATTAAAGACTCTATTCTACACAACGCATCCACTCTATCAAGAGCCAAATTCTTATCTTGCTTTGAACCCTCAGGGATCATTGACTTCAAAAGAATATATTATGTTCCAAAGTGGCTCCATACAGCTGTAGAGGAAGGCATAAAATTGGTCCCGAGAGACTAGTTTCTCAATTCAATGTGATGTTATTCTGCTGCATACATAAGTGGATCTGTCTTTCTCACTCGTGCATGAATGTTTGCATGTGTTTGTGATCAAGCATTCTTGGACAAAACAGAATGCCGATATTCTTTCTGTAATTATTCTCAGGCAATAGTGGAGATGGTATTATCAAAATAAAAACTGATTAATATTTTAAACTGAAGGCTCTTTTATGATTTATACTCCCTTTGAAGTACAAATAAGCAGTAAATCTGATGTGTAAAAAAAGCAGATCCACTGTGAATAAATGGCCAGTCCTCCAAGTGCCCTCCAAACCCAAAGGATTCCAGAATATCAGTTACTTGTTTACTTGTAGTAATTATCACAGGGGAGAGGGGATCTCAGATATAAAGTAAAAATTACATTATATAAAAATGAAAGGAAGGAGTTCTTTTGTGGGTTAAGGATCTGGCATTGTCACTGACTTGGTGAGGGTTTGATCCCTGGCCCAGGGTCTTCCGGTGTGGCCAAAACAAAAAAAGAAAAGGGAATGTATTATCACTATGTATGAAAACCTGACCCATTCGTATACATACATGAGGAGACACATAACAGCCTAATGTTTTCAAGGAAATGTGAATTCCTGTAAACCTATGTATTTCTTCTAACCTTTCTCCTGCACAATCTAACTATATTAAATAATTTGGGATTCATATTTTTGATATTTTTTCCAAAGTATATTTTAATCAAAAAGATAAAAGAAGGTTCTGAGGTCAGGTATATTTGGGAAGTTGGGTGATAAAAAATGTTAACCAAATTTATCTGACATACTTTGTAGAGCTTTCACTGTGCTGCATTTTTCTGCAAAAATAGGATATAATCACCACAGACAAAGTGATAAAACCAAAACCAAAGCCACTCTGCTATCCCACCCCTGCCCCAATGTCAAGTTGGCATTTTGCAGGATTTTTTTTTATACATTTATATTTGTTTCTCAGGATTGCTTTGGCAATTCAGGGTTCTTTGTGATTCCATATAAATTTAGGATTGTTCTAGTTCTGTGAAAAATGTCAGGGGTAATTTGATAGGGATTGCATTGACTCTGTAGATTTCTTTGGGTAGTATGGCCATTTTTACAGTATTAATTTTTCCAATCCAGGAACATTGGAATATCTTTCCATTTCTTTACATCTTTAATTTCCTTGATTAATGTTTTATAGTTCTTGGCATATAGGTCCTTTACCTCCTTGGTCAGGTGTATTCCCAGGTATTTGATTTTTTGGGGTGCAATTTTAAAAAGTATTGTGTTTCTACGTATTCCTTTTCTAAAGTTTCATTTTTAGCATACAGAAATGTGGCTGATTTCTGAATGTTAATCTATATCCTACTACTTTGCTGAATTTGTTGTATCAGTTCAAGTAGTTTTTGGGTTGACTAATATCCAGCACAAATAAACATCTCCTTAGGGTTTTTCTATAGCATCATGTCATCTGCATACAGTGACAGTTTTCTCTCTTCTCTTCCTATTTGGATGCCTTTTATTTCTTTTGTCTGATTGCTGTGGCTAGGACTTCCAATACTATGTTGAATAGCAGTTGCGAGAGTCGGCATCCTTGTCTTCTTGCAGAAGTGGAAAGGCTTTCAATTTTTCTCCATTGAGTATTACATTTGCTGTGGGTTTGTCATAAATTGCTTTGATTATGTTAAGGTATGTTCCCTCTATACCCCCTTTGGTAAGAGTTTTTATCATGAATGGATGTTGGATTTTGTCAAATGCTTTTTCTGCATCTGTTGAAATGATCATATGGTTTATTTTTCTTTTGTTAATGTGGTGTATGATGTTGATTGATTTGTGTCTGTTGAAACATCCTTGTGAACCTGAGATGAATCCCACCTGGTCATGGTGTACATTTATATTTAGTAAGGAGTATTTTACTCTTTTCTTTAAAAATTCCCCTTATATATTTTAATCCTTTTATTAATTTCTAAGAAATGAATACCACTGTTTACTGTAAAATACACTCACAATTTTTGATTAACAGTTTGGATTTATACCAGTACATCAACTTAATGTTTTATACAGTGGATATAGTGGAAGGTTTTCTAGTTCTAGACATTAAAACTTTTCTAGAATACTGTCTATAGCTAATGAGGCTAAAAGATGGTAGCCTCAGTTTTAAGTATAATAGCAATATTTACTGGACATAGTGAAAGATACTGATGTTTTTAGTTATGCTTTTACAGTTGCATGTTAATAATCATTACTCATTCTTTTGTTGGCAGTATATACTGGCATCTCATTTAATATTGCTGTTAGGAGGATTATAATCTTATTATCTACTCATGCTGGACATTTATAGTAAATAAAGCCATCATTTTTTGACACAGATGAATTGCCATATAGAAAATAATATATTGCAGTGAGACAAAGACAGTCTTTGGTCTTTTTTTGGCCTTTTGGACTAGGTATTAGCTAAATCTTTTTTTTTTTTTTTGTTAACCCGTGTTTGCAAAAAGAACCAAAGAAACAATGGGATAGCAGAATAAATAAATTTATTTTAGTAGGTCAGATATACTCATAAGTGGGCGATTTCTGCATCTAGTTTATGAGTGTACACTGCATAATTTTCTAGAATCACACATTGTGAGCTTGGAAGCAGTTATGTATTTCTTTTTTGGAAAAATTAATGCAGTATAAAAGAATATATGAAAAATTATTCATATAGCACTTTTCCTACCTTTTGATTCTTATTCACAGGAAAAATTCCATAAGCATTAATATTTGATGGAGGAATTCCTATTGTGGTTCAGCAGTTAACAAACCTGACTAGTATCCATGAGGACACAGGTTCAATGCCTGGCGTTGCTGTAAGCTGTGGTATAGGTCGCAGACATGGCTAAGATCCCACATTGCTCTGGCTGTGGCATAGGTCAGTGACTGCAGCTCCAATTTGACCCCTCACCTCGGAACCTCCATATGCCATGGGTGCAGCCCTAAAAAGACAAAAAACAAAAAAAAAATTGATGGAAAGAAAAGAGCCCTATTTGTTGGAAAATGGTGGAAGATATGAAAAAAGTTACAATCCTTAATCTAGATGTTTCTGTGAATGGTGTGGGCAGATATTTTATATATAAAATATCCAATGCAAATATTTCTCTACATTTACTAAATTATGTTTCATTATTACAGTGTTTCAGATATGTAAACAGTTAAATTATGTGTGTTATCACCTGAAAGAAGACTCACTAGGTTTATCAAAAAAGTAAGACAAATAAAAACAAGCCTGATTTTATTTGCCTCCTTATATACTTCTCTATGGGTATAAATATATAACTGCAATGATATCATTTCAGTCAATACAATAATGATAAAATATTATTAATGAGTACCTAGGAACCCATAAACCAAATAAAAATAGAAATTGGATGTTATTGGCCTCCAGACACAACTTAAGAAGGTGACTTCCAAATATGTGACGCTTTTTCTAGCTATGTATTTTTTTTTTTTTTGGCTGACTTCTAAATATATTTCTTTTAAAAGTTAGCATGTGCTTGAATTTTACATTTGTTTTACATTTTCATCAGGAAAAAAATGGTAGCACATGCAAATACACTTTAAAAGTTGTTGAAAGAAACTTAGAGATTATAGGCAAACTAGCTAAATTAGAAATCTATGAAATTACATTTAAGAAAATCTCTTAGCAGAACATGTCAGATATTGATGTGCTGCAATGAATGTCTGAATATATGATTTGTAGACCATGATGAATATTTTACACTGATATCTTAGGTTGGAATTTTCTGGGAAATTACTGTTATTGTTGCCATTGTAGTAATTCTTTAGTAGTAGTAGTAGCAGTAGTGGGAAAATAAGTAGTAATATCACCATCGTGGCTTTTATTTGGATAAAACTTCTGTGAGAACTCCTTTGAAGTTTGAAGGTTGTCTTTCAGTAGTAAGGCCCGTAACCCAAGTTAAGAGATGCACTAGTTAGGTTATGACTTAGCCATATGCATAATCTCACAATTTAAGATCTATTTTAGCCATACATTCATCATGGCTGTAAAAGTCTACTATTACAAAACATATTAGACAATAAATAGTTCAAAATATAGCAGGATCTTCTCATTAAATGCCCCCTCAAAGGTATCATGAACCTATTTAAAACGAAAATTCTTGTATGATTGCTTAACAGAAGACTTCAATAATACCATAAGAAGTTCTATGTGTATATATTATAGTGATATTCCCATTTTAGAGACTGCTTTGCTTTTCCTTCACACCCCATGGAATATGCCAATAGCTATTTTTCTGTTTTCTCTCTTGATCTGCAAATCTATGTTTAAACTGTCATTAATTTCCATAAACTTACATGTAAAATCACTTAGGATTTTGTTTTAGAAATGTATAACTGACATGTTTTACTTAAAGAGGGTAACTGCTGCCTATAGGGAATACAAGGTGTGCTGTTTTCCCAAAGTTCTCAAGAATATGTTGAAAACAAGAAGGAACACTCTTTTTATGGATATTCGTATTTTCATAATGGTAGTTTCAAGGAAATAAGTCTCAAAACTTATAATCTTTTCTTATGAGAGAAGTTTTCTTCAGAGGACCACTTATGAAAACAACCAAAATAGAGTATTTAAAATAAAATTACATAGATAAAATATTAATTTATAAAAAGTATTACAAGATAATATCTGATGTATTAATAGACATAGATCTGTAAATCATCATTTTACCAATTTCACATTGTTTAAAAAAAACCTTTAGGTAGAATCTCATAAATCTGTAGTCTTTATATGTTTCTTATAAAACAAAATGAGTCAGAGAAGCTTTCCTCCAGGATCCAGAACCTGTAAAGAATTTCATTTACTCAGTATCATAGATAACATGAAGACAGCCTGTTAGGAAAAAATTTATATAAAAGAAAAAAGACTGGGAATAGATTTGAACAACATTTCTCAGCCAAGTAAAAACTGAAATATTGACATTTTATACTTTCTCATTGTTAACATGAAGAAAATACATAGAAGTCCATCCTACAACCTATAATACCACCTCATTGAGCTAGAATCTCAATTCAGTCTCATAAAATCAAGTACTAAACAAATGGACATTTCTTTTCACCTGTGAGATATACACAGAGAAATTTTTGTGTAAAGTTAATCCACATGATCCTACTGGTAGAATCTGGTGAAAAACCAATATCCCTTTGTTAATTAGGGATGGCAACTGCAGTGTTACAAAGGAAACTGCAGTAGGGCTCAGGTTCTTTGTTCTTTGCCTGTGTCAGAGGATCCTGGAAGCATTTCAGGGGATATCTGAACACCTTCAATTGTGTACCCAAAAAGGTGTATAATGGATTTTCCTGGAGAGAAGTATTCATAACTTTTCCCAATGTGTCTGTGTAATCTCAAATTAAGCACCACTTTCTAAATTATATAATCTTATCACATTATGACATCAGTGGTAGGGCTTAACTGCTGCACAAAGTAGAGTGAGGTGATAACAGGATGAAGTAAGTTGATGTCTTGACACTGAAGGATAGAGTTGAACTGGACTTCCTAGACTTCCTTAATAGTGGGTTTATTCTTCTCCATAAAGCCTATCACTCTTGACATGTTATCTTTTGTGTTAGTTTATTGTCTTGACTAGACTCAACCTTCCAAGAGAGGGATACTTTTTAAAAACTTCATTATCTCCAGTATCTAGAAAAATGTTTGATACATGGTAGATATGCAATAAATCCTTGTTTAATGAGTGGAGGTTCTACTCAGGAAAATTTCCTGGTAGGTTAATTCAACGTGGTAATTCATGATTACAAGCAGCTTGCAACAACATGATGTTGTAAAACTTCTTTAAAATAAAAGTATCTTAAAACATAATATAGCCAAAGGATAAAGCCAACAATAACAGCAAAGTAATAAACTAAATTCTGACTATGATATATCTTGGAATTTCTGTGGTAGCTTGTCGTCCTCATGGCCACCATCAATTCCTTCCCTTCCTATATGTGCATACCATTCCACCTTCCTGAGCTGGGGTCTTATTTTTTTTCCACTTCGATGTAACTTGATTAATCAACATAATGGGTGAGGAGTTCCCATCGTGGCGCAGTGGAAACGAATCCAACTAGGAACCATGAAGTTGCGGGTTCGATCCCTGGCCTTGCTCAGTGGGTTAAGGATCCATCGTTGCTGTGAGCTGCGGTGTAGGTCACAGATGTGACTTGGATCTGGCGTTGCTGTGGCTGTGGTGTAGGCTGGCAGCTACATCTCTCATTAGACCCCTAACCTGGGAACCTCCATGTGCTGTGAGTGTGACCCTAAAAGGAAAAACAAACAAAACATAATGAGTGAGAGTGACATCCTGGAACTTCTGAGGCTTGGTTATTAGAAACCTTGCATCTTTCACCTAGACCTTTTGGAGCACTCACTCTAGAGAAAGCAAACTGATGTATAAGAGGCCTACCTACCCTGAGATTAACATATGATGAGAAACACAAGCCACATGGACAGACCCAGGAAGTGCCACGTAAGAGAAAGAGAGACAAGGAGAATTGGGGCACCAGACATTTAAATGAAGAGGTCAGTTTGGAATTGTGTCCTTCAGCCCTGGATGCCCAGCTGACACTGCCTCGGATCAGAGATAAATCACTCAGTTAGGATCTTCCAGAATTCACAGCCCACATATGACAAGCAAAAGAAATAATTCTTTTGAGTCTCAAAGTCTTGAGGTAGTGTTACCCAGAAATAAAGGGGACAGTTTCCAGTACCATTTCTAGATGGCAGAAAAACCAGCACCATGAGCTTTTAACACAGAAGAGAAGAGAACATTTCTTTCAGGTTAAATTATGCAGCATGTGGTGACTATACTGGGATTTTTGACACAGATGTAACTGAAACTATTTTGGTTGAAAGGGTAAACTACACAAAACATGACTGAAATAGTTTGACTGTTGGGTCAGAGAACACGTCCGGGAATTAGGCATTGCTTTGACATGTATTTTTATCTTATTGCCTTGTTTTCCCACATCATTGAGGTATAATAATCATAAAAGAGGCCCATTGCCCTGTATGGACTCTGCTAATGTTTTATGTATGATGTGAAGGTCTTTCCTTGCCTTTAAGCTGGGCTCTGCAGGGATATTTAAATGAATTCTTAATCTTGGTTTTCACCCTCCTTTAAAGCAGAGCTACAAGTGTGTCTCACAGACGGCTGTGCTGAGCAACCAGGTATTTGTCAGGCTGCCACACGAGTCATTTTTTCAATGACAAAGCAGGTGGCTGCCCTGGAGGGGAACATAAAAGGAATCTCAGTAATCATGTCTACTTGAGTTGCCTACACACTGCTGACTCAACAGCTGGCTCTACCCAGAAGAAAACAAGGCAGGAGATAAAATATAAACTCAAAACAAACAAATGAAAAGAAAACATGTAGTAAAACCACTGCTGAAACAATAACCGTTTCTTTTGAGAAGAATGATTTATTGGTGTGCATGCTTTAAATGAAAATGCATAAAACAAATTACAAGCAGAAATCTCTACACTTTTCAGGGCATTGGATCTGGTGTTTTATCAGTGAAACCTGATAGGAAAACTGCATTCACATAATTCTCAACTCCTTTCTTGTTTGGTAAATGGAATATCTAAGCCCAGAGAAGATCTAGAAGTTCTGAATATGATCTTAGGCCAAGAATTGAGTCAGGAATTTCCAGGCCATAGTTACCACAGGCTTTTTGGCCAGCATCATTGGATAAATTTAAGAAATGTAATTTCCGAAAATACCTGAGAGCAGATACTGAGTGGAGACATGTCAGTCTCTTCTTTAATCCAGTGATGGGCAAGCAAAGTGTCTCTAGTAGCACGTTGGGTCTTTTTAACAATCAGCATTGTAAGTGTGCTTCTCAGACAAGACAGTTTTCTTTTTCTTTTTTTCTCTTTGTTTCCCCTTATGGCTGCCCCCACAGCATATGGAAGTTCTTGGTCCAAGGATTGAATCCAAGCTGCAGCTATGACCTATGCAAGATACTTTAACCTACTGCACTGGGCTGGGGATCAAACCCATCCCTCTGCAGCAACCCAAGCCCCTGCAGGTGGATCCTTAACTCCCTGCTCCACAGTGGGGACAAGAGAGTTTTCTATTTATGATGAGAGATGCATTATTTTTTGTTAAAATTGTTTTTTCTTTTTTTTCTTCTTAGAGTGGCACCCACAGCATATGGAAGTTCTCAGTCTAGGGGTCCAATCAGAGCTGTAGCTGCTGGCCTATGCCACAGTCATTGGCCTATAGCACAGCCACAACAACTCCGGATCTGAGCTGTGTCTGCGACCTACACCACAGCTCATGGCAACATTGGATCCTTAACCCACTGAGCAAAGCCAGGGATCAAACCCTCATCTTCATGGTTACTAGTCTGGTTCATTACCACTGAGACACAATGGAAACTGTTCTTTTAAAAAAGAAAAAAGTTGTGAAATTGTATGAAAAGATTGGAATTTCTGGGTAGATAATAAAAAGGAGAAAAGGAACGTAGAACGTGTTTCCTCTCACTCTGATTAAAAGCTTTGAGTCTTATGGTGGAAATGGTTGTATTGCCCTTTCACTGGGGCTAGTTCCTCTTCAACTATAATATCTTCAGAAGGTAGAGTGAATAAATAACTTATTTTCAAATTTATTACTTCTTCTTAGAGTAACAAGCATTAGATTTTGGTAGGAGTTCATCAGGGTTTCTGCATATGATTACTAACAATTTCATTTAAATGTATCTTGCGCTATTCAAATGTGTATATTTAAATTCTTGGCTGTGAACTAGTTTGCTCACATTGTGGGCCAGCTCCTTCCCATGTACTGCATGGCAAGATGATTCCCTCTTTTTGTGGGGGCAAGGGGCAAATGTCTGAACATAGATCTCTGCACTTCTGTGTATATTTTTAAACTTTGTCAAAATGTCATTGATTAGGGACAATTGTAGCTCTGCATTAGGGCTTATTAAAATTCTGTACAGCACATGTTTGCTCATGTAAAAATGTAGAAGTAATACCCATCTACCAAACCCAAACGTGATGCTCAGTTAAATGCCAAGCACAACCCCAGCGCATCTGCTGGGTGCATGCTCTGGTCACAGCCTGAGAGTCAATTGTGCAGTGACAAGTAAATGCATAACATAGCATGTTAAGATATCTCTATATTTTTAGGAGGTCTTAGCAGTTTTGAATTTTGAGTCTTTGTGCTTGAATCTTTATCATGGGAAGTATGTAGTTCCTATGGTATTGTTAATGATCTAACATGAAAGAGAAGTGTCATCTTATTCTTTCAAGATGCTTTATCAGTTTAATTGAAGAGTGCAAACCACAACCGTTAAAAATGCAGTGTCTTAGCCTTGTGAATCAGAATTTTCTCCTTGGTTTACAAGCCCAAAAAAGGTCAATCAGTTATATTATCTTTTCCATCATCTACAAGCCTGGATTTACATTTTTATGTAAAGCATAAGAATGTAGTTTCTCTTGACAAACTCCTTACTATGTAAATGTTGTGCCTTTACATTTATAAACCAGATTTATTCCAATAAAATATCACTTTAAATGTATAAACTATATTTCAACAAAATAACACTTTTGGTATTTAGAAATTCCGCTTTGTAGTGGATATGAGTGAGCTTTCCCCTCCAACCTGGGATAGTTTTTATTTGCAAATAATATATGTGATAAAGGATGTGTATCCAAAATATACAAAGATGTCCTTCAACGCAATAAGACGAAGAAAGCAAGGCAAGGAATAAAATGTAAACTTAAACAAATGAAAAGAAAAAAGTGTAATAAAACCACTGCTGAAACAGTAACCCAATTAAAAAATGGATGAAGTATTTTCTTAGTCATTTGTACAGACACCCACTGTTATCGTGAAGAAGTTATCATAAAAAAAAAAAAATCCTGATGATACCAAGTGTTGGCAACTATATAGAGAAAATTGAATCTTTTTACATTCCTAGTGGGAATGTAAACTGGTACAACCACTTTGGTAAAGATTGTGGCAGTTTCTTAAAAAGTTGAATGTAAATTTAATTCCACAAGAAATCAAAATATTTGTTTACACAAAGTGTTCTATGCAAAGTGCTTATAGCAGCATTATTCAGAATGGCTGAAAACTGGAAACAATCCAAAAATCTATCAACGGGTGATTGGATAAACAAAATGTAGTATATACAATGAAATTCATTTCTGTAACAAAAAGAACAAATTATTGATAACTGTTACAACGTGAATAAATCTCAAAAGCTTTATGCTAAGGCTAAGTGAGAGAAGTCAGGCACAAAAGACTACGTAGTATGTGGTTCTGTTTGTATAAAATATCCAGAAAGGTGAATCCATAGAAATAAGAGTAGATTAGTGCTTGCCTCGAGCTGAGTTAGGAATGGAGATTGACCACAAATGAGTACAAAGAAACTTTGAGTCATAGAATGGTCTGCAGCCACATTGAGGCAATGTTTGCCCCATAAATTCCCTTAAAACCTTGAATTAGAAGTTCCCTTTCTGGCTCAGGGGGTTAAGAACCTGACGTATTGTCCATTAGGATGTAAGTTTGATTCTTGGCCATGCTCAGTGGGTTAAGGGTCCATTGTTGCCGCAAGCTGCAGCCTAGGCTGCAGATGTGGCTTGGATATGGTGTGGCTGTGGCTGTGGCGTAGGCCTGAAGCTGTTACTCTGATTCGACCCCTAGCCTGGGACCTTCCATATGTCGCAGGTGTGGCCATAAAAACAAAACAAAACAAAAACAAAACAAAAAAAATTGTGCATTTACAGTGGATTTATAAAATAGTATATGGGTTATAGTAAAAAAGAAAAATCTGATTAAAGGAAAGCTAACATTCAGTGGTTCTTTAGAAAAAGCAGTGCTTAAGTCTTTTAAAAAGATTGCTGATACTAAAACCAGTTAGAATTTTCTGACTTGCTCATTTCATGTTAAGTTGTATTTATATGAAATTGCTTGTGCTATTTTTTAAAAAGTTTGTAAACCAGCTGTAATGGAAAAAAATCATTATATTAAAAAAAACAAGAATAAAAAACCTCAAAAAAGTTTGGAAACTAAATTAATTATAATGTATTTCTTAGTCTGCATTTTTAAACCTACTAATACTGATCTATACTCAAGTGATGTATTTTTGAAAAATGGAAATATTTTTGTTTTTGAAAAATTAAGCAGATCATTTGGGAAAACTTCTAAAGAGAATTTTCTATGTCTTTGACTTAACTGAAACTTAAAATTGGGTTTTCATTTTTAGTACATTAAAGCAGTAAAACTGCCTGTTTTCAAGTAATGAAAAGTGAAAAAATTTAAGAAATTACATGTATCTTTTTTAACATACCTTTCATTTTTAAAACTTTTATTATTTTTTATTGAAGTATAGTTCATTTACAGAGTGTTAGTTTCAAGTGTACAGCAAAGTGATTCAGTTATATTTATATTTTTTCCCAGAATATTTTATAGGTCCTTACAAAATATTGAGTACAGGTACCTGTGCTATATAATAGGTCCTCAATGGTTATCTGTTTTACATATGTACATACTATGTGTATTAATGTGTGTGTCTATATATATAGAAAGACACACACATATATATGTGCATATATATAACATAAACTCCTAATTTATTCCCCCCCGATAAATGCATTTTTAAAATAAAACTAATACAACTAGTGTTGTCCTAGAATTCTCCAGGATGAGAGTATATGAATTGGACTTGATTATCTAACTGCAGGAACATCAGATCATTAGCTATCCCTTCCAGGCTTCTGGTGACAGTGAATCTCACTTGTGCTGACAAATGTTGTCCTCTTGCTTACCTTGGAGCTTCCTTCCCTGCTTCTCCCTATGATGGCCACACAGGTATTTGCTCATGATGCTGCATAGGCTGCTTTCCTACTTAAGCTCCTTGACCTGGAGTCATGATGTTGTTTTAGCCCATCTCTAAAATTAACCCTGTGTTACTATTGTTTGTTTTTTTTCTTTTCACTGTGCACCTGCAGCATATGGAGGTTCCCAGGCTAGGGGTAGAGTCGGAGCTACAGCAACAGGGTATCTGAGCTGTGTCTGCGACCTACACCTCAGCTCATGGCAGCACTGGATCCTTAACTCACTGAGGAAATCCAGGGATTGGACCTGCAATCTCGTGGATCCTAGTTGCATTCCTTCACCTCTGAGCCATGAAGGGAACTCCCTGTGCTACTATTTTGACACCAGAAATGTTCTGCCCTCTACTTTCCATTCATGACTATGCTGGAATAAGGGAGGCATCTTTTTTTATTATTCAATGAATTTATTACATTTATAGTCATACAATGATCATCACAACCCAATTTTATAGCATTTGCATCCCAAATCCCAGTGCATCCCCCCACACCCCAACCCATCTCCTTTGGAAACCATAAGTTTTTCAAAGTCTGTGAGTCAGTACCTGTTCTGCAAAGTGGTTCACTGTGTCTTTTTTTTCAGATTCCACATGTAAGTAATAGCATTTGATGTTGGTGTCTCATTGACTGACTGACTTCACTTAGCATGATAATTTCTAGGTCCATCCATGTTGCTAAAAATGCCATTATTTCATTCCTTTTAATGGCTGATGTTACTCCATTATGTATATATATGCACCACATCTTGATCGACTCCTCTGTCGATGGGCATTTAGGTTGTTTGCATGTCTTGGCTATTGCAAATAGTGCTGCAGTGAACATTGGAGTACATCTGTCTTTGTGAGCCATGGTTTTCTCTGGATAGATGTCCAGGAGTGGGATTGCTGGATCAAATGGTAATTCTATTTTTACTTTTCTGAGGACTCTCCATACTGTTTTCCACAGTGGTTGCACCAATTTACAATCCTACCAACAGTGTAATATGGTTCCTTTTTCTCCACACCCTTTCCAGCGCTTACTGTTTGAAGACTTTTTGATGACGGCCATTCTGGCTGGTGTAAAGTGGTACTTCATAGTGGTTTTGATTTGCAGTTCTCTAATGATGAGTGATGTTGAACATCTTTTCATGTGTTTTTTGGCCATCTGCATATCTACTTTGGAGAACTGTCTGTCCAGATCTTCTACCCATTTTTTTATGGGGTTGTTTGTTTTTTTGGTATTGAGCTGTAGGAGGTGTCTATAGATTTTGGAGATTAATCCCTTGTTAGCTGATTCATTTGTGAATATTTTCTCCCATTATGTGGATTGTCTTTTTGTTTTGTTGAAGGTTTCCTTTGCTATGTAGAAACTTTTAAGTTTGATTAGGTCCCATTTGTTTATTATTGTTTTTACTGTCATCACTCTAAGAGGTAGATCTGAGAAGATGTTGCTGTGGTTTATGTCAGAGAGTGTTTGGCCTATGTTTTCCCTTAAGAGTTTTATAGTGTCTGGTCTTATACCTAGGTCTTTTCCATTTTGAGTTTATTTTTGTGTATGGCATTAGGGAGTGTTCTAATTTTATTCATTTCCCTGTGGCTGTCCAGTTTTCCCAGCACCACTTATTGAACAAGCTGTCCTTTCTCCATTGTGTATTCTTGCCTCCTTTGTCATAGATGAGTTGGCTGTAGGTGCGTGGGTTTAATTCTGGGCTTTCTATCCTGTTCCACTGATCTGTATTTCTGTTTTTGTGCTAGTACCATAAGGTTTTGATGACTGTTGCTTTGTAGTAGAGCCTGAAGTCAGGGAGCCTGATACCTCCAGCTCGATTTTTCTTTTTCAGGATGTCTTTGGCTATTCTGGGACTTTCATGCTTCCAAACAAACTTTAAAATATTTTTTGTAGTTCTATGAAAAAAATGTCCTTGGTAATTTGACAGGGATTGCATTGAAACTGTAGATTGCCTTGGGTAGTATAGTCACTTTGATAATACTAACTCTTCCAATCAAAGAACATGGTATGTCTTCCCAACTGATTGATTTCTTTCATCAGTGTCTCATAGTTTTCAGAATACAGGTCTTTTGTCTCTTTAGGTAGGTTTACTCCTAGGTATTTTATTATTTTCGATGTGATGGTAAACTAGATTGATTCCCTAATTTCTCTTTCTGATCTTTCATTGTTAGTACACAGTTATGCTATCGATTTCTGTGTACTGATTTTGTATCCTGAGACTTTGCCAAATTCATGGATGAGCTCTAATGGTTTTCTAGTAGAGTCTTTAGGGTTCTCTAGATATAGTATCATGTCATCTGCAGATAGTGATAGTTTTATTTCTTCCTTTCCAATTTGGATACCTTTTATTTCTTTTACTCCTCTGATTGCTGTGGCTAGGACTTCCAAATCTATGCTGAAGAGTAGTGGCGAGAGCAGACATACTTGCCTTGTTCCTGATATCAGCAGGAATTCTTTGAGCTTTTCGTCATTGAGAATGATGTTAGCTGTGCATTTGTCATATATGGCCTTTATTATGTTGAGGTAGGTTCCCACTATGCCCACTTTCTGAAGGGTTTTTATCAGATATGTGTATTAGATTTTGTCATAGGCTTTTTCTGTGTCTATTGAGAGGATCATATGGTTTTTATTCTTCAGTTTGTTAATGTGGTATATCACACTGATGGATTTGTGGATACTGAAGAATGCTTGCATCCCTGGGATAAATCCCACTTGATCATGATGTACAATTCTTTTAATGTATTGTTGGATGCAGTTTGCTAGTATTTTGTTGAGGATTTTTGCATCTATGTTCCTCAGTGAAATTGGCCTGTAGTTTTCTTTTTTTGTGGTATCTTTGTCTGGTTTTGGTAACAGGGTGATGGTGGCCTCATAGAGTGAGTTTGGGAGTATCCTTTCCTCTGCAACTTTTTAGAATAGTTTCAGAAGGATGGGTGTTAGCTCTTCTCAAAATGTTCCATAGAATTCGCCTGTGAAGCCATCTGGTCCTGGACTTGTGTTTGTTGTAAGTTTTTTAATCACAGTTTCAATTTTGGTACTTGTTATTGGTCCATTCATCTTTTCTATTTCATCTTGGTTTAGTTTTGGAAGATTGTACTTTTCTAAGAATTTGTCCATTTCTTCTAGGTTTTCCATTTCATTGGCGTATAGTTGCATATAGTAGTCTCTCATGGGCCTCTGTATTTCTGTGTTGTCTGTTGTTACTTCTCCTTTTTCATTTCTAGTTTTAATGATTTGAGTCTTCTCTTTTTTTTCTTGATAAGTTTGGCTAATGGTTTATCATTTTTTTTTATCTTTTCAAAGAACCAGCTTTTCATTTCATTGATCCTTTCTATGGTTTTCTTCATTTCTATTTCATCGATTTCTGCTCTGATGTTTGTGATTTCATTCCTTCTACTAACTCTGTCTGTTGTTCTCTCTCTAGCTGCATTAGAGGTAAAGTTAGCTTGTTTATTTGAGCTTTTTCTTATTTCCTGAGGTGGGCTCGTATTGCTATAAACTTTCCTCTTAGAACGGCTTTTGCTGAATCCCATAGGTTTTGGAGTGTCATATCTTTGTTGTCATTTGCTTCTAGGTATTTTTTAATTTCCTCTTTGATTTCTTCAGTGATCCATTGCTAGTTTAGTAGCATGTTGTTGAGTCTCCACATGTTTGTGTTTTTTGCAGTTTTTTTCTTGTTGATTTCCAGTCATGTAGTGTTGTGGTCGGAAAAGATGCTTGATATGATTTCAATTTTCTTAAAGTTACCTAGGTTTCATTTGTAGCCCAGGATGTGATCAATCTTAGAGAATGTTCCATGTGCACTTGAGAAGAATGTGTATTCTGTTACTTTTCGATGGAATGTCCTGTAAATATCTATTATGTCCATCTGGTCTAATGCTTCCTTCAGGGCCTTTGTTTCCTTATTGATTTTTCTGTCTGGTTGATCTGTCCATCGCTGTAAGTGGAGTGTTAAAGTGCCCCACTGTGATTGTGTTATTGTCGATTTGTCCTTTGAAGGTTGTTAGCAGTTGCTTTATATATTGTGGTGAACCTAGTTTGGATGCATAGATATTTAAAATTGTTATATCTTCTTCTTGGATTGATCCTTTGATCGTTAGGTAGTGACCTTCTTTTTCCCTTAAAATATTCTTCATCTTAAAGTCTATTTTGTCTGATATGAGTATTGCTACTCCAGCTTTCTTTTGAATCCCATTTGCATGGAATATTTTCTTCCATCCTCTCACTTTCAATTTGTATGTGTCCATAGAAGTGAAGTGGGTCTCTTGAAGACAGCATATATATGGGTGTTGTTTTCGTAACCATTCAGCCAGTCTATGTCTTTTGGTTGGGGCATTTAGTCCATTAACATTTAAAGTAATTATTATTGATATGTATGTTCTTATTGCCATTTTATTAATTGCTTTGGATTTGTTTTCGTTGCTCTTTTTACTTCCCTTCTTCTCTTGTTCTCTCCTCTTGTGGTTTGATGACTATCTTTAGTGTTGTATTTGAGTTGGTTTTTCTAATTTGTTTGCGTATCGATTGTAGATTTTTGGTTTGCAGTTATTCTGAAGTTTTGATATGAGTCTATATATATATTTGAGATTGTTTTAATTTGTTGGTCTCTTAAATGCAAGTGCACTTCCAGTGTCCTGCATTTGTACCCACCTCTTCTCATGATTTCTGATTTTAGTAGTATAATTGTGCATGGATGATTTCGTATATTTACTGTATACATACCTTTACTGGTGAGCCTTGTCATTTGTGGTATTTTTGTTTCCTGTTGCTGCCTTTTCTTTTCTTCCTAGAGAAGTTCCTTTAGTATTAGTTGTAAAGCTGGTTTAGTAGTGCTGAATTCTCTTAGCTTTTGCTTATCTGTTAAGCTTTTGATTTCCCCTTCAAATCTGAATGAGAGCCTTGCTGGGTAAAGCAATCTTGATTGGAGGTTTTTTCCTTTCATCACATTAAGTATATCATGCCACTCCCTTCTGGCCTGCAGAGTTTCTGCTGAACAATCTGCCAATAATTTACTGGGGTTCCCTTGTATGTTATTTGTTTCTTTTCCCTAGTTGCTTTCAGTATTTTCTCTTTGTCTTTAATTTTGGTCAGTTTGATTAACATGTGTCTCGGGTGTTCTTCCTTTGGTTTATTTTATATGGTACTTGTTGCCCTCCCTGGATTTGAGTGAGTGGTTTCTTTCCCATGTTAGGAAAGTTTTCAGCTATTATATCTTTGAATATTTTTCTGTCCCTTTCTCTCTTTCTTCTTCTGGCACCCCTTGAATATGGGTGTTGGTGTGTTGAACAAAAATATGGAAAGCTTCATTAATTTTCACGTCATCCTTGCACAGGGGCCGTGCTAATCTTCTCTATATTGTTGCAATTTTAGTATATGTGCTGCCACAGTGAGCACAGTGATACATCTTCAGTAGTCTTTTATTTTAACCAGTTTTACTAGGTCACAAATCAGGTTTGCCTTCCTTGTTTATTTTTTTATCAGGTATTCAGTATTAGCATACCTAACCCAAAGATAGGCCATACAGATTACTCAGGGCATATTGTTCTCAATATCATATCTTCCCTTATTTGTCATGTTTTTTTTTCCTGAATAATTAACTACCCATAATGAGAGATTGACAGTTTTGAAAAAGTTTATTTTTCTTAATAGTAGACCAAGTGGGTCAGGTAGAGTAACTTTGTATCAAGCTTTTGATTTTGTTCAGGTCTGCTTTGTGCATCCAGGGGTTTCTATGGAACATGCTTCTAATTTAAGATTGTAAGAGAATAGGAGGGAAAACCGAACCAGAAAAGCAATTTAAAAATCTCTCCCTGCACCTTACAAACTGGCCATATTCAACTTGGTGGGGTGGGGAAATATATTTCATCCAGATATGGAAATAATACAAATTTCCAAGACTGAAAGGTAAGAATGTATTACAGGGAGTGACAGTTGGAACAGGAATCTGATCTATCAAATATCCCTTCATTGAGAATCTCTTTGCTCAGAGCCAAGTGTGTGTATCTTGACCTTCTTCCTCCTCCTTTTTCCTAGAGGAGTTTCTACCTATAAAAATACTCCATTGTCAGATTTATCCCATCAGTTAGCTCTTACCACTTCATGTTATACATGTAGTCAGAGAAAATCTTAGTACCATGGAACAATAAATATGCATTCCTAGCTCACATGTTTGCACTTTAAAGGGACAGCTCAGCTTTAGGCATGGAGGCTATGGGACAGTGAGGCTGGCTCTGTATGATATTTCATTCTTGAATCATGAAGGAGGGGAGGTGTCTATCCTCAGTGTAATCTCACGGCAAAGACAGTTACACATAAAGAGAGTCAAAATGCATAAGTAATACCAGCCTGTGCCCATGTGATATCTGCTGCTATCTCACTGAGGTTTGGAATGAAGGGAAGAAGTACATCCAGTGCCCCCCTGAAACCATAGTCAGTCAGCTTAGTCACAATGTGATATTTTCCTCCCATATATCCTGAAGCTGTGTTACCCCCCCACTTTGATTTAATGTCCCACCACTTTATTTTAAAACATTGGTATTTCTAGACTCTATATTTGTTCTACACTGCCCTTAAACTCACCAGATCTTTTCTGTCTTCCTCTTCCTTTGGTTGTACCTATCATGGCACATAGCTCATGCTTTCAAATCTCTGCTCAGTGCTGAAGCTTCCTAAGGTATATTGTGTGATGTGTGCTTTTTCCAGATATTTTATAACTACTACATATAGGTTATAATTTTTATAGCCTCTGGTAAAAGTTTTATTGCCAAAATCCAAAGAACATATTTTAATTTTTTGTTATGACCCATCCTCTCTCCACATATTAAAATCAACATCAGTCAAGGTTGGTCATGAAGATAGAAGCCACTCTGTATATTTTGAATTAAAGCAAAGCTTAATAGAGTGAAGTTGAAATAACCAGAGGTGTGAGAGGCTGCAGCACAGGTTAGAAGATTTGACAGTGAAATGCTCGGGAGGATTCCCTCAAGCTTTCCAGGGAATTGTGTAAATCTTTGTCTTCCTAGGAGTCTAACTTCTGCTCCTTCCAGAGAACGGTGGTTTCTGCTTTTCATCTGCCTTCCAAATCTTACACAGTCTCTTCTTTGGGGCAAGGTAATTAGAAAAATAAACAAGATTCTTGGAAATATAATAATTAGCCTTAAAAGGTGTGGTGCTGAGTTAACCATGAAAATCTAGCATTGTCTTCTTTTCATAAATGGATTAGCAGAGGTTTAACACTTAAGTTCCTCATTCTGAGATCTCTTTGCTCCCTGAATTAAATCACGGTGCTTTGAAGTGTACCCCAAGGATTAGAACATCAACTTGGAATGAAATGGACTTAGAAGAAACTATGGGACGCATATATACACATTTTAAAGAGATTGTTTTCTCTCTTGAGAAGAGTTTAGACAAAGCTATTGCATAAATTGCCTAATGTGAATATATGAGCCCAGTCTTTTAATAGCAGTGAAAAAGTAAAATATATCACCACCACTATACGAAAAATATCTTTGGATTTATTGGATTGATTGATTGATTGATTGTCTTTTTTGCCTTTACTAGGGCCGCTTCCTGCGGCACATGGAGGTTCCCAGGCTAGGGGTCTAATCAGAGCTGTAGCCGCCAGCCTATGCCACAGCCACTGCAACACAGGATCTAAGCCTTGTCTGTGACCTACACCACAGCTCACGGCAACGCTGCATTCTTAACCCACTGAGCAAGGCCAGGGATCGAACCCACAACCTCATGGTTCCTAGTCAGAGTCGTTAACCACTGTGTCATGATGGGAACTCCTCTTTGGGTTTATTTAATTGTCTATCTCCATCTTATTATTCATTTTATTTTCACCCTTTCTATATACTTTGTTTACATATGTGAAAAATATATATATAATTAAGGAACCAAAGGAAAAGTATATATTATTTGAGACAAATATATCATTAATCAGCATAAAGCATATTTGCTTACATAAGGCTAGAGCTATCTATAGATGAGGAAAGTGTGGTGAAATTCCTATAGAATAGTGTATTTCTACAGAGTTTTTGTTGATAGTCTTAGAAATCACAAGTGGTAGATTAGGAGACAAGGGTGAAAATGGAAAATTAGGGACTTAATGCATATACTCTATACTTTTGCTTCTTAATGACAAAGAAAAATGATTGCAGAAATTAAATGTTGATTTACAGTATGGGATAGGAGAAAGAATTTCAAACAAAAAATTACAATATGTGAATTTTGGTTTTATTTTTTTCTTACTGAATTTGTAATTTTGTCAGGTTGATTAATCTACCTCTTATTTTCCTGAAATAAGATAAAAGATTGAGGTTGAATTATGTCTCAGGTAATTGTCAATTCTAGAATCTATGATTATGAAATAATGAACATATATTAAACATATACTTTAAGCCTTAGAATAGTAAAAACGAATCCAAATATGTGTATATGTTTTTTACTGCCTGAAAACTGTTCCCAAACTTAGAGACTCAAAACAATAAAGACCACATTCATTACCTCTCACTATCCTGGGGGTGAACAGGGCAGTTCTTCAAGTCTGGGCTGGTTTGTCTGCAGCCAGATGTTCTAGGATGACTTCTTTGCTTGACTGGTCATAAAAGGCATGTTGGTTTAGGGGACAGGTTGGCTCAGGTGAGATGATTTGCTTCTACTGCAGATGGCCTCTCATTCTCCAGTAGGACAGCCTAGGCTTCAGAATGCAGTATCAAAAGAGTGCTCTTCAAGCATCTGCATCAAGCTTCCGCTTGTATCAAGTTTGCTAATATCCCATTGGCTAAAGGATATCATATAGTCATTCCTCATTCAAGAGATTAAGACATGTATTCCTATTCTCAGTGAAGGAAGGAGTGGCCAAATCACATTGCAAAGGGAATATGAATACATGTATAGGAAGAATTGTTGACTGACTTTGCATGCCCTCTGTATGATTCCTGTTAATCTAAACTAATAAGGTCATGAAATAATAATCCAGATTTTTGCAAACAAAATCACTATCTCTGCTCCCACAAAGACAGTTTGTGTGTTTATATATTTGGATATGTGAACCCAAGAAACTAGAAAATCAGAAAACTCTGTTTCCAAAAGTACTAGTCAATGATTGTTACATGGTATATTATTAAAAGCCTGTGTCAGTCCTGTTTATTTTAAAATATTTAAATCATAGAAATGTGAAAACCTTGCAAATTACCTTCGGGATGGTTTTATGTTTAATTTGCTTGAACAATTTAAAATGATCTTCAGGAGTTCCTGTCATGGCACAGTGGAAATGAATCTGACTGGGAACCATGAGGTTGAAGGTTTGATCCCTGGCCTCACTCAGTGAGTTAAGGATCCAGCGTTGCCTTGAGCAGTGGTGTAGGTCCCAGAGGCAGCTCGGATCTGGTGTTGCTGTGGCTCTGGCATAAACCGGTGGCTACAGCTCTGATTAGACCCCTAGCCTGGAAACCTTCATATGCTGCGGGTGCGGCCCTACAAAAAAGGACAAAAGACAAAAATAAATAAAATGATCTTCAAAGTCATTTGTATTTGTAATTTTCAACACCCCATAAAACTTAATCAAAGCTTTCTTTGGCTTTAGAGCTGGTTGAGCACATTATTTAGACTACTGATTAAATATGCCAATATTTAGCCAAGTATATTTGTTATAAACCTGAATTTTAAACCAGATTAAAAAAGAATGTCACATTCATTCAAGAATAAAAGAGTATACCATCCATTATATGGGATATATAAAATTTAATAATTATTGGACATAAAAAATGGAAAAGGATGTCTGGGAGAGCTCGCAATAAAGTTATATATCCCCAACTGTTTGGATACCATTGTATATATGATTTCTTGCATAATTTCTGAATATTTGAAAGTTATAGAGTAGAAAGAAGAAGAGCTTTGTACCAGTAAACTATAAGTAGATGACAGTTTCATCACATAACAGATGCTTGATCTTTGGCAAGTTACAACTGCTCTAAACTTCATTGTCCTTATATGCAGGCTGTAATACTACCAACAACTCATAAAGCTGTTTTCTGAAAAAAAATAAGCATGTTAAATCTCTTTAAAATTGTACACAAGCACTTACATCATTTCAGCTATATGGCTAATTTTTAAAAGTCCCTAATAATATTAGGCATAATTTTTTATGTATTTACCCTGGGCCAAGCACTGAGCAAAGTCCTTAAAAAATCAGTGTCTTTAATCCTCATCAGGGCCCTATGAAGCAGTTTTTACTGAACCCATTTTATAGTTGAAGAAACAGAGCCAGGGATCAGTTGTAGAACTAGGATTTTATTTCAGACTTTGGCATTTGGCACTTTCATATCTTTGTTCTTCATCTTTTTGTCAGCTTTTCCAGTGTCTAGTCTGAGGGTAAATGGTTAAACATAGTTTTAAAGCACTGTGGCACATATCATTTTAAAAAATAATTCATAAATTACGTTAGTTTCTTGTGTGTGTGTGTGTGTGTGTGTGTGTGTGTGTGTGTGTGTGTGTGCTTCATGTGCAGCATGTGGAGTTTTTGGGACAGGGATTGAATCCATGCCACAGCAGTGATCCATACTGCAATTCCAGATCAATAACCTGCAGAACCACATGGGAATTCCTGTGTTAGCATCTTAAAGTTTCTAAAATAAAATAAATATTCTTCTTTAAATATAATTAAACCTAAAATTCCCAAATTAATTAATTTACACTTTTAGTGCATCCACTTCTGCATGCCAAGTGTGTGCGTGCATGTGTATGTGTGCTTACGTGCATCTTGCTGCAGGGGCAGGCTTCTGTGACAGTTTGTGTATTTAACCTCTTCGACTGATGTTCTAATTATAAAATGCAGATATTTTACTTCCAAATTATTTGCTTCTAGCATAGTATTCCTTTGGTAGGTGCCTACAACTTTAATCACTGCCCAGTACCATCTATAAACATCTGTCCAACTTTTCATTTGGAAATCATTCCTATCAAACTATAACTAAAAATGTTGTTTTCTTTAAAATAATGCTATAAATTAGTCAAGGTATCATGCAATATGTTTTATTCCCATAAAGCAGAACCTTTTCAAAAGCCCATTTTGATACAAAAGTTGATTTTGCTGCAGCTGCTTCATGATTTTAGTGCTGGCAGTGTAACACTGAAACATCGCTGTTTCATCTATCATTTGGGTTTCTGACCTTTGTCAGTAATGCCTTTTAAGTAGCAGTCCTGATATAGTTGAATGGGAGAGAACAGATGAGGGCATATTTGGAGGATTGCGATTGGAAAGCAGTCTGTAGAGCTTGATCAAAGCTGATGGGTAGAGATTGACACAAAAACTTCAAAAGATATAATAAAGTTGTTTTTAGAAACATCAGAACACTCTGAATGGGTTTAATGCTTCTTTCACATCGCGTCACATTAAAACATTTTGATTTTACTGTTACCTTTTTCTCTATGCTTATTAAATTATCACATATTTACAGTCTTGCTATTTGATAAATATTCTTTTGGAAAATTTCTTGGCTATGCTTCTATTACATTATTTCTACTATATAAGGTTTAGAACTTGATAATTTTGTGATGAATAGGATTATACTGTATTTATAAATTAAAGAACCAATATATTTAACAGGGAGTATTCTAATTTTGTTGTATATTTCATATTTAGTGTATTTTATGTAGTATCTAGTCAGTTTTTGCATTTTAATTAGGATTTAAAATTATAATTAGTATTATTATAACTATTAATGATAATTTCTGTTGTAATTTAGTATTTATTGCATGTTTAAGGTTATGTTCATTTGCTGTATTTATTTTGCTGCTTTTTAACGCTTAGGAATTTTTTAAGTAATCATATCTTATGCAAATTATTACATGTTTTTGTTTTTCCTCTTGTTTTCATTATTTTTTGTTATCTTGTTTACCTTGTATCTCTTGTTATCTTCATTTTTTTCCATTTCTTATTACATAACTAGACTTTGTAGTGCAGTGTTGACTAATGATGCAATAGTAAGAATCCATGACATAGTTTACTTGATGGGCAATGCTTCAGTATTAATTATTAATTACTGTAGAATTACACTAGTGTATTAAGGTGTGTGTGTGTTTATATGTAGGTGTATGTGTCTGCTGGCTTATTTCTACCATTTCAGTCAATTTTAGGAGTTTGTTATGTTATCAGGAATGCTTTTATATTTCTTGTGTGTGTACTGGCTATTCAGATTTTTATTTCTTTTCCCTTTTATGTTTTAAAAATATAAAAATACATTAATGTAGTTTTAAAATTATTGCAAAGAATGATAAATAGAATTACTTTAGAAGTGTTTTTATTCTATTTAGGGATAAACCATTTCTAAAGCTGTCATATCTTTTCATTTACTGTAGATTTGCCAATCTAGTCTATTTTATCAGCTTTTTAAAGGAATCCCTTTTAAATTTTGTCTACTAGTTTCAATATTAAAAAACATTAATTTTTGGGGTTCCCAATGTGGCTCAGCAAGTTAAGGATACAACATAGTCCCTGTGAGGATGTAGGTTGTTTTTTGTTTTTTGCTTTGTTTGTTTTTTGCCTTTTTGTCCTTTTAGGGCCGCACCTGCATCATATGGAGAGGTTCCCAGGCTAGAGGTCTGGTCAGAGCTGTAGCTGCCCTCCTATGCCGGAGCCACAGCAACACCAGATCCCAGCCGCGTCTGGGACCTACATCACAGCTCACGGCAACGCCAGATCCCTAACCCACTGAACGAGGCCAGGGATCAAACCTGCAACCTCAAGGTTCCTAGTCGGATTTGTTTCCACTTAACCATGACGGGAACTCCAGGATGCAGGTTTGATCCCTGCCCTTACTCAGCGGGTTAAAGATCCAGTGTTGCCATACGCTGCAGCGTAGGTCATATATACAGTTCTGATCTGGTGTTGCCATGACTGAGTTATAGCCCTCAGCTGCAGCTCCAATTTGACCCATAGCCTGGGAACTCCCGCATGCCACAGGTGCATCTGTAAAAAGAAAAAAAAAAGGTTTTTTTTGTTTCACATGCTTTCTGTCTTATTTTTATTAAATGTTTTGAGTGTGTTTTTAAGAAAATCCCTTCCTGACCTGGATCATAAGTTCATTTATTTTGAATATTTCTTATTTTCTAGTAAATTTATTTACAGCAAACATTTTTGCTTCAAGCCTTTCTGCCCTTTAAACTTAGTGACTTAAAACAACCATTTATTTTAGCTATGTTTTTGTTGGCCAGAAATTTAGTAAGGGCTCAGCACTAGGATCATCTTCTGAAATAGCTTCTGTACTTCATATGACTGACACCTTAGTGTCTCTCTCTTTTCACTTGGCTTCTTATCCTCCACAGTCTCTTTGTGTGTTTGGGTTTCTACCATCATGGTAGTCTAAGGTTGTGAGTCTTGGCCTCCCCAACGGAGAAAGTTCCAAGTAATGGGAAGTAAAAATGTCAGATTGGCACAGCTTCACTTTTATAGTATTGTATTGGTCAGATGAGTCAGATTTTTTTTAATGATTTTTATTTTTTCCATTATTATTGGTTTACAGTGTTGTGTCAGTCTTCTACTGTACAGCAAAGTGACCCAGTCACAAATACATATATATGTTCTTTTTCTCACATTATCCTCCATCATGCTCCATCAAGTGACTAGATATAGTTCCCAGTGCTATACAGCAGGATCTCATTGCTTATCCGTTCCAAAGGCAAATAGTTTGCGTCTGTTAACCCCGGATTCCCAGTCCATCCCACTCCCTCCCCCTCCCTCTTGGCAACCACAACTCTGTTCTCCCAAGTCCATGAGCTGCTTTTCTTTGGAAATGTTTATTTGTGCCATATATTACATTCCAGATATAAGATATATAATATGGTATTTTTCTTTCTTTCTTTTTTTTTATTTTCCCACTGTACAGCAAGGGGGTCAGGTTATCCTTACATGTATACATTACAATTACGTTTTTCCCCCCACCCTTTGTTCTGTTGCAATATGAGGATCTAGACAAAGTTCTCAATGCTATTCAGCAGGATCTCCTTGTAAATCTATTCTAAGTTGTGTCTGATAAGCCCAAGCTCCCGATACCTCCCACTCCCACCCCCTCCCATCAGGCAGCCACAAGTCTCTTCTCCAAGTCCATGATTTTCTTTTCTGAGGAGATTTTTTCATTTGTGCTGGATATTAGATTCCAGTTATGAGTGATATCATATGGGATTTGTTTTTGTCTTCCTGGCTCATTTCACTCAGGATGAGATTCTCTAGCTCCATCCATGTTGCTGCAAATGGCATTATGTCATTCTTTTTTATGGCTGAGTAGGATTCCATTGTGTATATATACCGCCTCTTCCGAATCCAATCCTCTGTCGATGGACATTTGGGTTCTTTCCATGTTCTGGCTATTGTGAATAGTGCTGCAATGAACATGCGGGTGCATGTGTCTCTTTTAAGGAGACTTTTGTCCAGATAGATGCCCAAGAGTGGGATTGCAGGGTCATATGGAAGTTCTATGTATAGACTTCTAAGGTATCTCCAAACTGTTCTCCATAGTGGCTGTACCAGTTTACATTCCCACCAACAGTGCAGGAGGGTTCCCTTTTCTCCACAGCCCCTCCAGCACTTGTTATTTGTGGATTTATTAATAATGGCCATTGGGACTGGTGTGAGGTGATATCTCATGGTAGTTTTGATTTGCATTTCTCATATAATCAGCGATGTTGAGCATTTTCTCATGTGTTTGCTGGCCATCTGTATATCTTCGTTGTAGAACAGTCTATTCAGGTCTTTTGCCCATTTTTCCATTGATTGATTGGCTTTTTTGCTGCTGGGTTGTATAAGTTGTTTATATACAACAAATATTAACAGACATAAAGGGAGATATTGATGAGAATGCAATCATAGTAGGAGACCTTAATACCCCCCTCACATCAATGGACAGATCCTCTAGACAGAAAACCAATAAAGCAACAGACATCCTAAAGGAAACAATAGAAAAGTTAGACTTCATTGATATCTTCAGGACACTACATCCAAAAAAAGAAGAATACACATTCTTCTCAAATGCTCATGGAACATTCTCAAGAATCGACCACATATTGGGACACAAAGCTAACCTAAATAAATTTAGGAGCATAGAAATTATCTCAAGTATCTTCTCTGACCACAATGCCATGAAATTAGAAATCAACCATGGGAAAAGGAAAGAGAAAAAACCTACTGCATGGAGACTAAACAACATGCTACTAAAAAACCAATGGGTCAATGAGGAAATCAAGAAGGAAATTAAAAACTACCTTGAAACAAATGATAATGAAGACACAACTGCTCAAAATCTATGGGATGCTGCGAAAGCAGTGCTCAGAGGGAAATTTATAGCAATACAGGCCTTTCTCAAAAAAGAAGAAAGATCCCAAATGGACAACTTAACCCTCCACCTAAACGAATTAGAAAAAGAAGAACAAAAAAGACCTAAAGTCAGCAGAAGGAAGGAAATTATAAAGATCAAAGAAGAAATCAATAAAATAGAGACTCAAAAAAACAATAGAGAAAATTAATAAAACCAAGAGCTGGTTCTTTGAAAAGGTGAACAAAATCGACAAACCCCTGGCCAGACTCACTAAAAAGAGGAGAGAAAGAACCCAAATAACCAAAATTATAAATGAAAAAGGAGAAATCACAATGGATACAGCAGAAATACAAAAAACCATAAGAGAATACTATGAACAACTCTACGGCAACAAGTTTGACAATCTGGAAGAAATGGACAATTTTCTAGAATCTTACAGCCTGCCAAAACTGAATCAAGTAGAAACAGACCAACTGAACAGACCCATCACTAGAAATGAAATTGAAGAGGTCATACAATCACTCCCTGCAAATAAAAGTTCAGGACCAGATGGCTTCACAGGTGAATTTTATCAAACATATAAAGAGGAACTGGTGCCCATCCTCCTTAAACTCTTTCAAAAGGTTGAAGAAGAAGGAATACTCCCAGAGACACTATCACCCAATATCACTGATGAATATAGATGCAAAAATTCTCAACAAAATCTTAGCCAGCCGAATCCAACAACATACCAAAAAAATTATACACCATGACCAGGTTGGGTTCATCCCAGGTTCACAAGGATGGTTCAACATACGCAAATCAATCAGCATACACCACATTAACCAAAAAAACAGTCAAAAATCATATGATCATCTCAATAGACGCAGAAAAAGCATTTGACAAAGTCCAACATCCATTCATGATCAAGACCCTCGCCAAAGTGAGTATAGAGGGAACATTCCTGAATATAATCAAAACCATTTATGATAAACCCACAGCAAATATAATCCTCAATGGGGAAAAACTGAAAGCTTTCTCACTCAAATCTGGAACAAGACAGGGATGCCCACTCTCACCACTGCTCTTCAACACAGATTTGGAAGTCCTAGCCACAGCAATTAGACAAACAAAAGAAATAAAAGGCATCCATATAGGAAGAGAAGAGATTAAACTGCCACTGTATGCAGATGACATGATACTATACATAGAAAACCCTAAGGACTCAACCCCAAAACTCCTTGAACTGATTAATAAATTCAGCAAAGTAGCAGGATATAAGATTAACATTCAGAAGTCAGTTGCATTTCTGTATACCAGCAATGAAATATTAGAAAAGGAATACAAAAATATAATACCTTTTAAAATTGCACCTCACAACATCAAATACCTCGGAATACACCTGACCAAGGAGGTAAAGGACCTATATGCCGAGAACTATAAAACTTTAATCAAAGAAATCAAGGAAGATGTAAAGAAATGGAAACATATTCCATGTTCCTGGATTGGGAAAATCAATATTGTAAAAATGGCCATACTACCTAAAGCAATCTACAGATTCAATGCAATCCCTATCAGATTACCCAGGACATTTTTCACAGAACTAGAACAAACAATCCAAACATTTATATGGAACCACAAAAGACCCAGAATCGCCAAAGCAATCCTGAGAAACAAAAACCAAGCAGGAGGCATAACTCTCCCAGACTTCAAGAAATACTACAAAGCCACCATCATCAAAACAGTGTGGTACTGGTATCAGAACAGACAGACAGACCAATGGAACAGAATAGAGAACCCGGAAATAAACCCTGACACCTATGGTCAATTAACCTTTGACAAGGGAGGCAAGAACATCAAATGGGAAAAAGAAAGTCTATTCAGCAAGCATTGCTGGGAAACTTGGACAGCTGCATGCAAAGCAATGAAACTAGAACACACCCTCACACCATGCACAAAAATAAACTCAAAATGGTTGAAAGACTTCAATATACGACAGGACACCATCAAACTCCTAGAAGAAAACATAGGCAAAACACTCTCTGACATCAACCTCATGAATATTTTCTCAGGTCAGTCTCCCAAAGCAATAGAAATTAGAGCAAAAATAAACCCATGGGATCTCATCAAACTGAAAAGCTTTTGCACAGCAAAGGAAACCAAAAAGAAAACAAAAAGACAACTTACAGAATGGGAGAAAACAGTTTCAAATGATGCAACCGACAAGGGCTTAATCTCTTGTCTTTTTCTTTCTAATGTCACTTAGGGTAAGAGTCCCTAGTTCCATCCATGTTGCTGCAAATGGCATTATTTTGTTCTTCTTTATGGATGAGTAGTATTCCATTGTGTGTATATACATCTTCTTAATCCATTCATCTGTTGATGCACATTTAGGTTGTTTCTATGTCTTGGCTATTGTGAATAGTGCTGCAATGAACATAATGGGTGCATATGTCTTTTTCAAGGAAAGTTTTGTCCAAATATATGCCCAAAGGAAGGATTGCTGGGTCATATGGTAGTTCTGTGTACAGTTTTCTGAGGTGTCTCCATACTGTTTTCCATAGTGGTCGTACCTACTTACATTCCCACCAGCAGTGCTAGAGGGTTCCATTTTCTCCAAGCCCTCTCCAGCACTTGTTCTTTGGGGACTTAATAATGATGGCCATTCTGACTAGTGTGAGGTGGTACCTCATAGTATACTCAATATCACTGATTATTAGAGAAATACGAATCAGATGAGTCAGATTTGTAAACTCTACCTCTTGTTGGAAGAATGTCAAAGCATTTGTGACTCTCTTTAAATCACTACAACCTCTTCAGCCCCGTAACCTAGCTTCTTATCTTACATTTCTAAGTGATTTATAATTTCAGGTCTTTTTTGTTTTTATAACCCACAAGTTACCTGGAACAGTGTTCTGTGTCTTTTACTTATTGTTCACTTAAATGATGGCCTTTGAACTACCACCTAATACATTTTCTAGGGAATTCCTGTCATGGAACAGTGGAAATGAATCTGACTAGTATCCATGAGGATGCAGGTTCAATCCCTGGCCTCATTCAGTGGGTTAAGGATCTGGCATTGCTATGAGCTGTGGTATGGGTCACAGATGTCAGCTCGGATCCTGCATTGCTGTGTCTGTGGTGTAGGCCAGCAGCGACACTAAAAAAAGCAAGAAAAAATATTTCTAGTCTTTTGGTCAAAATATGGCCAACATAATGTTGATTTTTCTAATTATTGAGATTTTCTTTGTGACCTAATATGTACATTTTTTTAATATTTCTAAAGGAATTTGGTTTTTTAAGCTATTCACATGCTCTGTGATTTTATATATTTCTCTCCATTTTAGCTGTATATTTTATTTATTTTTTTAAATTTTTTTTGTATTTTTGCCATTTCTTGGGCTGCTACCACAGCACATGAAAGTTCCCAGGCTAGGGGTTGAATCCGAACTGTAGCCGCCAGCCTACGCCAGAGCCACAGCAACGCGGGATCCGAGCCACATCTGTAACCTACGCCACAGCTCAGGGCAACGCCGGATCCTTAACCCACTGAGCAAGGCCAGAGATCGAACCCACAAACTCATGGTTCCTAGTTGGATTCATTAACCACTGAGCCTTGACAGGAACTCCCTAGCTATATATTTTAAATTCATCAAGTATGATGTGAAATGTTGCTGATTTACTTTATATTTCTTATAGCTCATGCCTTATATGTACTGAAACTGTATAAAGATATTTAATGGTTAATTTATTCATACTTCTCAACTTACATTATAAATAAATATTTTTGTAAAGTAATATATTATTAATAAATCCATTTTATCTAATGATACTAAAATCTAACCAAATTTATGAGTTTCTTATAGTTTCTATAAAATGCCTGAATTTTCTTGTTGCATAGAATTTAGGCTCCCATACTGAAGAGAATAGACATTCAGATTGGTTTTGAAGTATGAGCACTAGTTTGATAAAAATTAAATATGAAAATGATGAAAACAACGTGCTTTAATTCATGTTCAATTTAGTTTAAAATTCCCTTATATTTTTATTTTATATTCATGTGAATCCATTCTTATATTTTTTATCTAAACTGAAGATTTATAATTTTGAGTCAAATTTTCTTCAGCCTTCTTCTCAGTGATGGATAGAAATGATTAAAACAAATGTCATTTATGTATTTAAGACATATACCATAATATAGAGTCTGGATTTCAGAGTGAAATAAAGATAAGACATCCACTACAAAAAAAGAAAAAGTTTTGTGTTCATTAGAAACTTATTTTCCTGAATACACTCATCTTAATTGGAAAAAAATTGATTTATTGAGATAAGTAGAAAATAAAAGCAAATTGTCAGAATTCTCTTTAATATAGTTATTGTTATGGTTTTTAGAGGAAGTAACTACTCAAATATTTATGTACTGCTTATAAATAGTCTTTTCTCATTAAATATGTTTAATATCATTTCTGCATACATCGATATATAATTAAACACACACACACTAACTGTATAGAGGACTAAAGGAAGTACTAGAAAACATCCTAAAATCTGTAACATCACAGACACATACTTTGCTATTGGAACTGTCTTAGGACGTATTTAAATGAAGTATAAACCTACATGGAACTCATACCTCACTCTTAGTCTATTTGGCTGCTTGAAGCAGTGTAAGAAAAAAAAAGTGAAATAAAGGAAGATGTATGTAACAGAAAGGGAAAAGGAAGGAAAAGAAGGGAAAAGAATGAATTTGAGTCACTGTGCTAAGATTGAAAATTTATAAAAGCTGAGGTTTATATGTGTATTACACATTGGTATATTTTTGTTGCTATATATTTTTCCTTTTATTTATACTTAACAATTAATGATACATTATCTACTTTAAAGGATTATATTTAATCATAGATAGGATGAAATATTTATCTTTCACTGTATATCTCATACCTATTTAAAATTTGGTCCCAGCAACTAAACACAAGGTGGACTCCTGCATTCACTACAGAAGTACAGTGATTACAAATATATTACTGGAATAATTCAGTCTCCAAAGTGTAATTCTTCTAAAGTAAAAAAAAATAAGATCCTGTAGCGAATGTCAAAATAAGGGAAAAGAGATAGATTATTTGCGTATAGAAAATAAGAATACATCTATAACCCTTGTTTGAGTCAGACCTCTCTTAAGGATTATCTGTATATACCCCTCAAGTGAGAAACATAAAAATCCATATTCTGAAGGGAACTGAAGCCTCTAACGTAAATAGCTAGACTTGCTTCAATAATTTTCTTTGTATCTTTTGAACTTGTGCAAGTCAGCACTGGTGCCCCAGCAGTAATCACACAAGGAAAAGTCTCATCTGTTGGTAGTCACCAAGAATTCAAGGAGACATTTTGTATAATCTTAGATTAGGATGGCTTTTTCCCATATACCATATTTCAGAAAATGTCCCAAAAGGCAGCTTAGCAAGAGCCTCCAGCAGCAAGACTATAATGATAGTCAGTAAAGAAAGTCAAGCTGTCAGATAGAATTGTTTTCAAAACCCTCTTTACTTTTTTTTTTTTTTATCTTTTTAGTGCTGCATCCATGGCATATGGAAGTTCCCAGGCTGGGGTCCAATCAGAGCTATGCCACAGCCATAGCAGGGCAGGATCTGAGCCACATCTACAACCTACACTGCAGCTCAAGGCAACCCTGGATCCTTAACTCACTGAGTGAGGGCAGGGATCAAACCTGCATCCTCATGGATCCTAGCTGGGTTCCTTAACAGCTGAGCCACGAAGGGAACTCCTGCTCTTTACTTGTTTGATAGAGAAACTTGGAATGCTTTCTTTTGTATCTTTGGAGAAAAACCTTTTACTTAGTTTCTGGCATTCAGCTGTCAAAGAGATACCTTGGTAAACTTTCTCGCTCTGCTTTCAAATAGAGAGTATAATTTCAGAGAATGCATAATGAAGTTGTATTTTTTTATTGTGAGAATAATTATTTGCTTCAATATGATAAAATTCTAAATCAGGTATCAATATATGTGGTTATACATTCTCAGGTTTTTATACCCTCTTCAGTCTAAATTAATTTAATGGAAACATTGAGTAAAAGCAGTAAATCAGATAAACAAGCCCTGGAAATATTCAGGTTCCTCAATAAACTGAGTTCCTAGCATTTTGGGGGAAAAAACCAAACTGGTAAATAAATAATTACCCATTTTAATTTAATTGCATATAATTATCTATATAATATATAATTGTCCTACTTATGATATATTTACTATAATTTACTTGAAAATTACTAACATCTTCATTAAAGTGTGGAATAGAGTTCTAGTTGATGTTTAATATACTTGGTGGACAAATTTAGAAAATGGAACTATTTACAGCACTTGGTGATGGACAGTGCTTATATTTATATCAAAGGATGACACTGTCACATTATTACATTTATATCCATATGTATGCTTTTATCATGCATTTAGAATTTCTGGTCACTCCCTGATATGTTGTGTTAACCACAGACTTTATGATGTGCTTCAACTGTATTTTGAATGCTAGGGTAAAATACTTTGGCCATAGTGAATGAGTAAGTTCTTAAATGCTATTTGAATGTCAGTGGATTTTATACTCAGGTCTGTAATGTGTCTGTGATGTCAAGACATATGTCATTGCCTACTCTTTCACTGCCCAAAGTACTTCTAGATGTTAGGCTTTTCTTTTTCTTTTGGTTGCACCGCGGCACGTGGAAATTCCTGGAGGAGGAATTAAACCTGAGCCGCTCTAGCACCACCAGATCCTTAACCCGCTGCAGCACAAGGGAGTTCCTAGGCTCTTGATTAATTTCATAATTTTACTGCCCTCTAATGTAGATTTTTCCGTCAATTCCCCTGCTTAAGGTAATTGGGGAAATGATACTTATATTAATTGGAAAGTGTTTAACTACTGTGTTCTCAGATAAAGGAGAATTTTGTTGGAACAACTGAAATTTGTATTTTCATCTCAAGATCATGTGGCTCAAAGGAGAGTGGAATCAATAGAATGAGCATTGGGTAAGTGGGAAGAACGTATAAAAAACAAGAGTTGAAAGTGACACTAAGGAAGGTTCAACTTGAGAGTGTATCAAATATATTTATCCAGTTTGGAGTACAGAAAAATAATCACTTGTATCTTTATGTGAATGTCAGTGAATACATTAACAGGCCTTCAGCACATCTCAGAATTCTGGTGCCTTGCAGTAATGGAGTAATGACATTTTCACAAGGTGCAAGAGTATTCCATTGATTAACATAGATAGTAGATTGTGGCACCTTCAGAGAAATTTACTGCATTGGCAGCTTACAGGTTTTTTTTTTTTTTAATAATCTCTAATTCACAATGGCATTTTAATTGTACAACTTGAGAACATTTAAAGATATGGTTTGAGAGTATGTATGATGTGCCTGTATGGAAAGAGGGAGGCTATGTAAAAACAGTCCAAAGCATGAAAATTACTCAGGGGATACTGCTGCAGTGTTTTGTATGATGTGACTGAGTAGCCACTTAGACAAAGAAAGAATATTCCAGATTAAAGGAGACTGAAGGCTATGAAAGTTAAACATAATTTGTAATACAGAACTGGATTCTGACCCGAATTTTAGTATTCCTATAAACAAAAGGCTGTTAATAATACTGAGTTTTGGTACATTATATCTTAGTATCCTCTCAATGTTAATTTTCCTATTGAAGAAAAAAAGTTGCACAATGTTTAAGTTCTAAGGAAATACACTGGACTATGAAGTAGGAATGGATTCATGATTTAACTTATTCTCAAATGAAAGAAAGAGAATCTAAATGTTAGATATAATCAACAATATGTGAACCTTATGTAGATCAAAACACTACAAATCCAACAATGAAACCAAACTAAAACCTTTTAAAGGACAACTGGAGACGTGCCAACACTGACTGAATATTTAATGATGTTAATGGATTATTGTTATTTTTTTAGGAATCTGGTATTACTTAAAAAGAATTCTTACCTTTCAGAGATAAGCACTGAAGTATTTATAGTTAATTTATACCAGGTCTTTGCTTCCATGTTCCAGGGTATTTAGTGGGTAGGATATCAATGAAATAAGATTGGCCATTTCATACTAATTGTTTAAACTGGTGACGGTTACATAGGAGATTATTTTGCTTTACTCACTACTTCTGTATACATTTTAATTTTCCATAGTAAAAATTTAGAAAGTTTGTTATTAATTCATAAAAGAATACCCTTACTAGGGAAAAGTTACTTTTAAAACATCAAGTAGTATACTAAATAGAGATTTTTAACATAACAGTTAATTTACATGTTGAGAACAGTGACGGCAGTAGTCTGCTTAAAAACCCTTTCTTTGTCCACATCCTTACATACCCTCTTGTTCTTTCCTAAGCTTTTAACATTACACAAGTTGAAGAATATAATTTTCCCCTTTTTCTAACTATGAAATAATTCCTGTGTTTAGCTTTGCTGCACTTACTGAATATTCATGGAGTGGCAGGGGGAGGGGAGAGTGCTAAGACTGTGGCATTCAGTGGGTAAAACTTGATTTTATACAAACCCCTGGATCACTGTTGAATGTGTGGCCTTTTACACCTATGAATGAGGCTCTGTGGTCTATGGTGATTTATAAGGGACAAATTACATTAAAAACATGAGAGAACAAAGAATGATTTATGATTCCTCAAAAGCCACAAGATAGGATTCTCCCAAAATTCATTTCAGGAATTTTTTAAACTGTACAGAGTGGGTTTTTTTTTCATATTTTTAATCTCTGATTGAATTCAAAATGACAAAATTTCATTAGCACTTAGATTAAGGAATACATGGTGATAGCTTCCAAGTTTGCCTGCATGGTTGCTCAGTCACATCATACAAAATACTGCAGCAGTATCCCCTGAGTAATTTTCTGCTTTAGACTGTTTTCTCATTGTGCCTCTCTCTCTTCATATACACATCATCCATTCTCTCAAACCCATATCTTTAAATGTTCTCATGCTGTATAATTAAAATATTATTGTGAATTCAAGATTGAGGTATTAAAAAATACTGACAGATGTTCTTTCAAAGCCAGTTGTAAAATTTATAAAGATGAAAATAGGTGATATCCATGAGTAAGACACCAATGTCAGAATCCAAACCATTACTCCCTAGAAAAAAATTAAATTTTCTTGATATATGGACATGCAGCAAAAAAAATAAAAGAATTTGTGCCAAGCAAATATTTGAAATCTGTAGACCTTCTTTCTGTAATTAATGCAATAGGTCAAAATTAAATAATGCAGAACTATTAAATATACACTAGGTGGTTGATAAAATGCAATTAACAAAAATATTTGGACTTTTTAAAAATTTTTCATTTTTTAATTGTTGATTTATAGTGTTTTGTCAACTTCTGCTATACAGCAAAGTGACCCAATCAGTCATATACACACACACACACACACACACACACACACACATTCTTTTCCTCACATTATCCTCCATCATGTTCCGTCACAAGTGATCAGATATTGACTTAACTCTTAATCTTCAAAACATCATGGCTGGACCCAGCTACTATTTGACCATTTCAGATTTGGGCACATTATAGATGTTTGATAAAAATCTAGATTAATTAAATATAGGATAAAAACATACATTAATTTTAGATAATCTTCAGTTTCTCCAACTAATGGTAGATCTAGTTTTGAGAATTTTGAAGAAAGGCAGAAGGAATAGTCAAAAAGTGCAGTGATTTAAAATTCCTAAAGATACCTTGTGGGGGAATCTTCATTTTTATGAATCTCGGTTGCTTTTCATATTTGAAATCATTTGTCTGATGCTTTTATAAGCTTTTTAAAGTAAATCTGACCTTAGGAAAAAATGCTATAAGATTGGAAAGAAGTGAATAGTTTCCAAGACATCAATAGCTAATGAAAAGATTTTAAAACACATTTAAAATAGCTGTATCCCATTGTGTTTAACTCTCAGATGCTGTGGATGGCAGCTAGATATTCATATAAAAGAATTCAAAGAGAAAACTGTGGCTTGAGTGAATGTCAGCCAGTAACCTGAATGTTGCTAGACTTGCCACATCTAATTCTAACAAAATGACCTTGCAGAGAGTGAGTTGAGTATTGTAGAAATAGGGTCATCAGTATGCTTCATTTGATAATTGCATTATGATATTGTATCCACTAAGAAATCATGATGTCAGGCCACAGGAGGAGAAAAGAGCTTCTGACTCAAGTCCTGGATAACTGCATGCTTAAACAAAGCATCCAGAAATCTGTGTCAGGAATTAGTGTTAGATTCAAAACAAGACAAAAGAAAATTAGAAAAATGCCACTGTGCTCTTACAGTTCTCTTTGCCAGACATGTAAATTGGAGGAATTATTGTTAAAGTATCACTGTCCTTAACTATAACCACCATCCTTGATTCAGCAAAACAGCATTTGTCATGGAATTCCCATTTTCAAATTGGAGGGAAAATGTGTCTTCTTGCTACAGTGGAAGGAGGTGATCATTTCCAGTTGTCTTGCTACGTTCTATATAATAAAAAAATTGCTTGGTGTTAGTAGACTCCAACTGGTTTGAATAATAAAAATAGAGGTATTCATTTAAAAGAGAGCATGTCGTTACCACAAACATATCTCTAAAATACTAAACCGGGTGTTCAAAAACAGAAGCATGATCAGGCAACACAGCTAACCAGTCCTTGAACAGCCTTTGTGGCTGTTATTTCCACTGAATTTTCTGACTTAAAATTAGTTGTTGTCATATGAGCATAATATTCTATTATAAACTAACATTTCTGGAAGTCCAGTTCAACTTTTTGCCCAATATATCACTTAAAGCTGGCACATTATAAACACTAGTTGAGTAAATGAATAACTGAACAGAATGAAACATGAATTGATCTTTCCTTGCATGTAGTATTCATCTTTCCATGTCTGCGTGATTTTATTTGGAAGGAAAAATCAGAGTCATTATCTGGACAAGATACATAAAGTCTTTTTTTTTTTTTTGCTCTTTCTTGGGCCGTTCCCACGGCATATGGAGGTTCCCAGGCTAGGGGTCTAATCGAAGCTGTGGCTGCCGGCCTATGCCAGAGCTACAGCAACACGGGATCCGAGCCGCGTCTGCAACCTACACCACAGCTCAAGGCAACGCCGGATCGTTAACCCACTGAGCAAGCGCAGAGACCGAACCCACGACCTCGTGGGTCCTAGTCGGATTCGTTAACCACTGCGCCACGACAGGAACTCCATAAAGTCTTTTTAATTTGTATAAATGACCTAATCCTATTTTGTTAAAAGGTGTATCAAAAGATAGTATGCACTGCCTTACAAAGTAGAGACTGTGGGGTTGTGTGGGTATAGGCAGGAAGGGAGGTACCATTGCCCTGGACAGTTTCATTGAACTAGACTCACACATGAATTAGAGATGGACAAATAAAAGATGGATCCATATAGGCTTGGAGCAGCTTTGCTCATAGTAGCCAGAAGCCAGAAGCAGCTAGAATGTCCACAAACAGAAGTATGAATAAACCACATTAGTATATCCAAACAGTGCTAACACGACTCATCAGTTAAAGGCAATCATCTTGAAATAACACACAACAGTATATTATTCTGAACAAAATGAGCCACACACTAAAAATTCACATGATATGATTTTATTTGAAGTCTAAAACAGACAGAATGTGTCTATAGTGATGAAAATTAGAACAGTGTTTTCCTGTGGAAAGAGGTGGGAGTGGTCAGAAAGAAACCCAAAGGGACTGGCGATGATGAAATGTTCTTTATCTTTGATTTAGGTGATAGTTATATGGGAATATGTATTTGTTAAAAAAAAAATGAGCACATTGACTTGTATATACCCTTGGCATCTATGCATTTCACTTTATAGAAATAGAAATACAGATTAGAATCACCTAGGAGTCTTGGAACAAAGATTGAATGAATTACTGATATATACATTAATCTAGATGGATCTCAAAAAATATTATATTGAGTGAAAAGAGGCAGGCACAGAAGAGTGAATTGTTTATTATCCTATTTATATAATAGTTTCAAGAACATGGAAAATCCAGTCTGTGGTGTTAGAAATCAGAACACTAGTTTATCCGTGAGAGTGAGGGTACAACTGGCTGGAAAGGGACAGTAGGGAATATTCTGGGAGGATGGATATGTTTTATAACATGGTTGGAATATCAGATTCATGGGTCGATGCATTTGACAAAACTTCTGAAATTGTATATTAGAGTCTGTAATTTTCAATGTACGTAAATTTTACCTTAGAAGTTAATAATGAAGAAATAGAGCTTTGCATTGCAGGAAAATAGGTATGACTGTTAATAGTGGGAAATTGATTTTTTTCTTCCTGTTACTTTCCAGATGTGAAAATATCATATCTCTGAGAGTTTCATCATATAGCCTCCTCATATAGATGAGAACACCCTCTATTAACCAACAGCTCATTTTCTACTCAACTTTGGATTCATAAAAGCTGTAGATAGGATGCCACTAATTCTTGTTTTCATGCAAATAAGCCACATCTACAAAAAATACAGAAGCATAAGAATAGACTTGGCACTCTTTTAGAGTAACCAGCCAAATAAAAATTGGGCCAGAACAGTGTTCTGTTGAAAACAGTTTTAAGAATAAATCCCCACGTTCAGGCCCAGGAATGAACTAAATGAAGGCTAATTTAATAAGAATTTGTTTTTCTAAATTAAGACTATATACTCAAAAATATATTGAAAGATCGTCTGTAATGAAGAATAAACTATAAAATCTTTGTGATCTGAGCTCTGTATCTATAGGATTTATTTTTATTATTCTCCAGCTTTCTTGAGATACTGTGATAGATAGCAATCCAAAAGCTCAGCTTAGGTTCAGTTAGTAACGGGACTGTAGCAAACACTACTTTTGCTGTGTTTTGTGTTTTCCTTTCAATCCTCCAGAGACCAACTGACAACGGATCAAAAAATAAATCAATCAATAAAAAGAAATAATAACAGAAACTTATATATAATATTGAATTTATCCCTATAATGTACAGTGGCTTTGAGAAAGAAAAAATTACCAATTTATAATTGATAAAAATGCAACAGAATGCTTAACTTGAAAATTAAGTACACATTCCCCTTAAAAAATAAAACAGAAATATAAAACAATAAATGAGCAAACAAAAAAGGTCTTCTCTTTATTACTGTGTAAAACCTAGTCCGGTATAATCCTAAACTCAACTATTTTCTAGTCCTGCACCTTCTCCACCAAGCCACTCTTTGCTTGTTAGAGAAAGAGCATGGCAGAAATAAGAGATCCAGAAAGAGAGAAAAGGACAATGTATATGCAGTAGAAATCTGGGCCTGTCCTTCTAACAGAAGGAGACCAAAAAGAACAAGGTTCGGTTACAATCTCTGTTTTTGTTTCTTTGGGGTGATTGCTTCTTGGATCAGTGTATTTTCTTATGTGTATATATGTATTAAAACTGAATTCATACTTATGAATTAAAAACCTCCTTTTCTGTTCAAAAGAAATACCAAAACAGGAAATTGATTTTTCTTAATTATTCATTGAAGAGGCGTAAAATTTTCTGTTGCTAAAAAAATACGCAATAGGATGATGGTTAATAGTTTCATCTCTGGGGTAAAAAGATGAAAGGAGTGCTGTAGAACTCATTTACAAAAAAAAAGAAATTATGATGATAATTTCTCTCTTAGAATAACTGGTTCAGGCAGGGAAACCAGCTTTCCTGGTATCTTTCATCATTACCCAGAAATTGATTAATATGAAAAACACAGCCTATTGTCAGATCATGCATTTAAACAGATATTTAAAACAGCAGATAGCCTGTACTTAGATTATTTCTGTTATGACTACATAGATAACTCATTGTGGTGTTCTGTGCATAGCATGACATGACACTACAAATCCCCACCTCTCTCTCTGGGGAGTTTCTTAACATGAGGGAATGATGGGCTGGAGCGTTTCACCTTAGCCATGAGGTCAGTATACTGCGAGGATGTTTATTTACTTCATTGTTGCTCTTTCTTCAAATATGTTCAAAATTACTGAGCTAAAAAGGGAGAGAGGTAATTTGAAATGTTTACTTGACATCACATAACATAAACCCAGCACTGTCTTATCTGTATTTAGCATGCATTACAAGGCATGCTTTTAAATATTCTTTTATTAATTACATGCAGCTCTCTACTTCCAAATGCTTACTCAAAATAATCTTTCCTACAAGATATTTTTTTCTAGTTTTATTTCTTAATGTCACTGATGGCTTTAATAGAAAACCTCAGATCAACTTCTATCTTCAGTTCTTACAGACCTTGCCGGACATGTAACTTCTCCATGACTTCCTCCAGAAGTCTCACCTGAGAGTTTGTATCATGAAAGGTCTTGATTTTTATCAATGCTTTTGTATCTGTTGAGATGATTATGTGATTTTTGAATCTTTGTTCTCTTAACATGGTATATCACATTAGTTGATATTTGTATGTGAAACTATTCCTGCATCACAGAGATAGGTCCAACTTAGTCGTGTGTATGATCCTTTTCATGTGTTGAATTCAGTTTGTTGAGTTTTTGCCTATATGTTCATCAGAGGTATTGACCTATAGTGTACTTTGTTGTGTCTTTGATTTTGGTATCGGGGTAATGACGGCCTTATAAAATGAATTTGGAAAATTATCTTCATTTTTTTGAAAGCATTTGAGAATGGTTGGTATTAATTTTTTGATGTTCAGAAAAATTCATTACTGAAGTCCTTTGGTCCTAGAATTCTCTGTGTTGGGAGGTTTTTTGTTTTTGTTTTTCTTTTTCTTTTTTCAGGGCCACACCCACAGCATATGGAAGTTCCCAGGCCTAGGGGTTGAATAGGAGACACAGCCACAGTAATGCCAGATCTGAGCCATGTCTGTGGCCTACATCACAGCTCACAGCAACGCTGGATCCTTAACCCACTGAGCAAGGCCAGGGATCGAACCCATAACCTCATAGATCCTAGTCGGGTTCGTTAACCACTGAGACACAGAGGGAACTCCTGTGTTGGGAGGTTTTTGATTATTGATTCAATCTCCTCACTCATTATTGGTCTGTTCAGATTTTCTGTTTCTTCATGATTCAGTTTTGCACATTCTGTTTCTAGAAGTTTTTCCATTTCTTCCAGGTTATCCACTTTGTTGGTGTATAATTGTTCACAGTAGTCTCTTATGATCCTTTTTATTCCTGTGGCAACACTGTCATGTCTTCTCTTTCATTTCTAATTTAATTTGTTTGACTTTTTTTTTAAAGTATTCCAACTAGTGGTTTGTCCATTTTGTTTATCTGTTTAAAAACCACTCAGTTTCACTGAGTTGTTTTCTAATATTTTCTCTACTTTCTATTTCACTTATTTTGCTATAATATGTATTATTTCCTTCTTTCTGCTAGTGTCATGTTCAGTTTGTTCCTCTTTTATTAGATTCTTTAGGTATAAATTTAGATTAAGGACTTTAATAGACATGCCTCCAAAAAAGAAAAAAAAAAGGCACATAAAGAGCCAACAGTGATACGTAGTGATGCACAACATCACAAATCACCAGGAAAATGTGTATCAAACCATAATGAAATACCACCTTCCACCTGTTAAGATGGCTGTTATATTTAAAAGTATATAGTAAATATTGGAAAAGATGTGGAGAAATTGGAACATTGTACACTGTTGGTGTGAGTGCAAAATAGTGCAGCCACGATGGAAAATAGTATGGAGGTTCTTCAAAAATTTAAAAATACAGCTGCCATTTGATCCAGCAGCTCCACTTCTGAGTATTTATCCAAAAACATCATTGAAATCAGATCTTAAGAGATATTAAACATTGAAATAAGATCTTGAGAGATATTAGAACTCCCATGTCCATTATAGCACTATTCACAGTAGTCAAGATGTGAAAACAATCTAAATGTTCATCAGTGGACAAATGGATTAAAAAATGTGGTATATATATGTGTGTGTGTATATATATATATATATATATATATATATACACACACACATTATCTACAGTAGAATATTATTCAGCCTTGACATAAAGAAACATCCTACAGTGGGTGACAACATATATGAACCCTGAGGACTTTATGCTAAGTGAAATAAGCCAGTTACAGAAAGACAAGTGTTGCATGATGCTACTTATATGAGGTATCAAAAATAATCAAACACATAGAAGCAGGAAATAGAATGGTAAATGCCAGAGGGAGGGGAAGTAGAGAGCTGCTAATCAACAGGAACAAAATTTGAGTTATTTAAGATGAATAAGTACTAGAGGTCTACTGTTCAATCTTGTGCTTATAGTAAAAAATACTCTATTGTACACATAAAACGTAAGAGGTAAAGCTCATGTTAAGTGTTTCTTTCACAATAAAATAAAATAAATTTCAGCTGCCCTCTCTGTCTAACCTCATAATGGAGGGCATGAAAAATGGGAGGCCATAGTCAATGCTCTGGTATTAGTGGAAAAAGATCCTGGTAACTTACTTAATTCTTGCTATAGACTCAATTTATCCTCCCATATCTAGCCATCAAAATTAAGATACTTTAAAGGCAGCTGTGCCTTAAAATGCATTGCTACATTTGCTACATATCTACGAATTTCTGAAAAAAAATGTAAAAGAAACTATATAATTGTGTTGTAAAGAAAATAAAAGTTAAATGTTGCGAAGGTAATGATTGTTGAGAATAATTATGCAGTTAATTGCTAAAGTTTACTTCATTTGCCTGATTTTCAATTTATAAGTGAAAGAGTAAATACTCAAAACAATCCTCTAAGTAAACACAAAGGGAATAAAAACTTGGACTGGCTAACAGAACTTACAGAAGGCATACAGACTTTCGTGTCAAAGAATGGTATTTCAAGTTCCCAGCCCAACTGGAGGGATGCCTATGTCTCCTAAGGTTTATAAGCTACACCATTAACTTGCATGAGCTGCACAGTCCTGCAAGGTGGTATGGGACAGGGGTTAGGTTGAGCCATTGATCTGGGAAGGTGACAGGGCTTTTTATGCTGGGTGGGTTGGAGTGTGGTTGAATGGTCTGGGAAAGACAATGACAGCATAGTCACTAGTGCACATTGTATATAAGTCATTAGGATACCTTCAATCTAGGAAAGACAGCAGACCTCCCAGCCTCTTGGTTCCCATACTTTAGCCTTCGACAATGTCTCTACTTGTTTTTAGTATTGTATTACAGAATGTTAAATCTTTATTACATAAAATTAAAACTTTAATGCTATATTTTACTTTATGTAAAATTTCTGTTTTTCCCATTATAGAAATAAAATTAGATAAACCTAGCATGCCCATGTAAACATACGTATCCTCTATTCCATGAAGACTCAAAATATACTTTTCTTTTAAAGCTCAAAAGTTTTATCAACTTATTTTTTTTAAGAAAGGAATTTAAGGTTCCCAAATTGTTGGAATAGTTTGAGAGCAACCTAAACACCACCTTGGAGATTTTAACACCATTGTCATAGCAAGAAATGAAAAAAGGAGTGCTTAGTGAGGAGGGATAGTGGCATCTTGTCAACTTGGAAAGTGCTTTTCCTGAATTACCACGCTTCATGATAGCATTTCCAAATGGGTTTGGGGAAAAAGAGAATCTTCCTCAGAATGTACTTTGATAAATAAGCAAAAGCTGTTTTCAATCAAAATCTTCTCTGAGAAATGTTCTCTTTCTTTCTCTCAAAGAAATTTTTTTTGCACACCTTGCCTCTTTGCATTTTTAGATACAAGAGGGAAAATAGGAGTAAATTGACATACCTAGTTTGAAAAGAAATTGCAAACACGTAGTGACATCTCAAGTTAGATTTTGAAAAAGGAAAATGCAGGTTAATTGTTTACCATGGTCTTCCAAATTAGATACTTTTAATTTGGAGAGTTCTAGAATGAATTTAATATTCTCTTATTAAGTTCAATTCCAATGTGTAAAGATATGAAATATATTTTTCCTGGTCAATGATTAGCTTTCTAAATCTTTTTTTTTAAGTTATGACTCATAAAGTATAGCATTTTGTGGGTAAAATAAAACTGTTAGAAATCTCCATGTTTATAATTTCATGCAACACTTTGTCTACCTTTCAATTCCACTATCCTCTCTTATAATCACTGTAATACTTTTAAATTATCTGCAGACCAAGTTTACCAAAACAAATTCTATAAATGAGTCACCACATTTCTGGATCTGAATCTGAATTTGAATGTCCTTTTTTTCTTCTGCATGATCCAGTGAAATAGTATAAAATTCAAATTGTTTTCAACAAATCAGTAAATAAAGATATATATCTTTACCTAAAGATAATATACCTAAAATTTTATTTAACAAGCTGTCAATTAGATAATAGAAATCAGTAGTGTTTTATAGATGAATGTTGTATTCCAGATACCACTATGATTTGTTTAGAACAGTAAAGTATTGACACCAGAAAAATATCTGCCCAGCCTTAGTAATGAAATATACTCAGAGCTAAATCCTAATGTTTCCTGATGATGGAAAATAGACAACAGTCATCTCTCATACCTCACTTCATACCTCTGATTTGCAGAGCTCCTTTTCTGTAGCAAAAGCTACAAAGCACAACTCAAAGGTTACTGGAGTGGTGGTCTGACAGGCCCACATGTTCTGGTGCGTGTGATGTGCTTGCCCAGTGTGGATTGTAGAGAGGGGTCAGGTGACCAGCCACACGGGGGAAAAAGGGGTAACCTTTATTAAGCCAAACTCTATGTTGGACACTTTACATGTATTATCTCATTTATTCCTGTCTGTAATCTTGCAAAGTAAGTTTAACTCATGAACCTATATCATGTTTTAGTTTCCATAGAATATGGCAGATGGAATGTAAACCCAAGACTGAATTCTTGCCATTAAACCCGTCTCCTTGAAAGTAAAAATATTCTCATCTACAGAAATGGCACCCAAATCCTCTGATGTAACATTGCTGTGAATATGATAATAAATGAGACATGTTCAGTCACTTTATACTGTTGTAGGATGTGTAACCCCTGGGTTAGAAAAAGTGCAGGTCTCAAACTACAAAGGCTCAAATTTATTCCTCATTTATCATTAACTGCATGCACTGATACAGATCAGCTTTTCCTACTTTCCCTTCCTTCATCGTTAGCATTCCCTTCTTGACAGTGGCGTGAGGATCAAATGAGATATAATGGTTAATGGGATTTTGAAACCACGATGTATTATATGCATCTTTATTATGAATAAAGAATTACTTATTGGGGCATTAGTCCCACACTCAAATGCCCATGGCCAAGGTATTAGAAAACTTAAATTTTATTATCTCTGTAATAAATGCTTTAAGCTTGAGGATTAAATATGAAGGAATATCCTTCCCTTCCAAAGAGCAATGTGGTTTCCCTCAACTCTTTGGCAGAACCCTGCTATACTTTATGTGTTGCTTATCTTATATTTTTTGATGGAGATATGTTTGTTGTACAGGAAATATTTCTCTTTCCTCTTGTTTTTATCATAAGAAAAATGGAAGTATAAAAGAATAAAAATTGGCAGCTGATACCTGTCCTTAGAGTTAGGACAACACAGGAATGGCTTTGACACATTGACAACCTAAAAAAAATCACATGTGCAGGAAGAGAGATCCAGCTTGGTCAAATTTCCCAGTGTTTAAAAAGGAATCTCTCATCCCAGAGTTTTTGTAGCTAAATCTAAAAACTAAATGTTAACAATTAGTCATATGTATGTGTGAGTGTGTGTGTATGTGTATGTATATATATGCACACATTTATGTGTGCGTATGTATGTATCTCCTTATATATCTATCATTATTGTGAAGGACAAGCTGGACAATAATGTGAATCCAGTCCAAAGCCTCAGTAATTATCTCCCAGAGAGATGATAGTAACTTTGGTACTCAAGTAAGAAGAGGAAAGAAAGGAAGAAATACATGGATTTGAGATATGTTATTGCAGCAGTAGAACTAATACAGTTGATTGAGTAAATGGAAGAATGAAGGGAGGAAAAAAAGTCTTGAAAAATGACTGTAAAGTTTTTGGCCGAGTGTCTGGATAGATGGTGCTTCATTCTACCAACATGAACAATGTTGAGGTGAAGCTGAGTTAGAGCAGCGAGAATCAACTAGTATTTCTTTTGACAATGTTACATTTAAATATATATTATGTAATTGCAAAGTACAGATACAAGTGTATGTGTGTGTATCTTTGTGTTTCTAATAACTAACAAAAATGTACTGTATTGTCTGTCCCCTAACACCCCACTTGAAAAGAATTTCTGCCCATAATTCTGACGAGGACAGAAATGGGCATTTAATAGCATATAGGCTTGTGACACAGTTTTCAAGGTACTGAGCCTTAATTTAAGATGGTTACAGAGCTGTGAATGGATTTCAGAGGCTTGGTTGTACGTTTAATAACTGTGGGAGTAGGTGTGCTTTTTGGCAGCCTTGGCCAGCAGGAGCTCTGCATGAGAACACGTTCTTCCTATTTGCCAAAGGGAAGACTGTGTTTGAGTAGCCCACTGAGCGGTCTCTCCAGGAGCGAAATCAGAAACCACTGCAGCCAATGAAATCTCCCTGCTTTGACTAAAGGAAGCCTGAAGAGGATATTTAGGCTGGAAAGTGGTGACTTCTAGGTATTTTGTACTAAAAAATACCTTAATACAGGAAATTGCAAGCTGAAAAATGTTGGATCTATTGACAGAAAGAATACTACTGTAGAATTCTTTAAAATAAGTTCAGAAATCTTTGGAAACAGCTACTAATGATCTAGCTGCCCACAGCTCCAAGTAGGTGATTTACAAGGGGACTCTGAACCTGTGGCCGATAGTTGTCTTTGCTTGTCCATTGAAGCCTGTGTGCAGCAGAAACAATGCTGGCTTCTCTTCCCTTCTCCTTTCCGAATATCAACAAGTGTGTGTTTTGGCAAAATCTAAGCTGGAATTCTGGCTGCAAGGGGACTTGAGGAAGGATAGACATGGAGAAAAACACAAGAGTGTAGTGAAAATTATAAATAATATGTGGCGTACTTGTCTGTATGATCAACACCATGTTCAGGGAGTGTGAAACCCTCCCTTTTTTCACAGACAATGTACTTTACTGGGAGACTAGACAATAAAGATGCCAACACATTAATGTAAAATACTATGCCAGGTGGAGGTGAGTGCTATGAACAAAATACAGCAGGATAATGGATGAGAGAATGTTGGGCTGGGAGTGAGGATATACTTCATAAGTTAAGGTGTCAAAATGTTTTTGCTTTGGTGACTGTTATAGACTGAACATGTGTATATCCCCCCAAAATTCAGGCTAACCCCCAATGTGATAGTATTAGGAGGTAGGACCTCTGGGAGGTGATTACGTTATAAGGATGGAGCCTTCATCACAAGGATTAGTAACCTTAGAAAAGGTGCCTCAAAGAGCTCCCTTGCTCACGTCTGCCACGTGAGGACGCAATGAAAATACTAGTAAATGAGCAAAACAAGTTCTTAGCAGACACCGAAACTGCTGGCTTCCAGAAGCTTCCATAACTCTAAGGAATTAATTTCTGTTGTTTATAAGCCTTCCAATCTATGGTACCTTGTTTTAGCAGTCCAAATGGACTAAGACATTTTACAAGTGTAGCAAATATTTCCTCCCACTCTGATATTTTTCTTTGAATTTTATCATGAACCTTTATGTAGATATTGTGGTGATACTAAAAAATCTGTATCAATTTTTAAACATTTTCTTTAAAGAATTTCTATGCCTCATCATCATTTTAAACATTTTCTATGCCTCAACACCATACATATATTCTACTCTTTATATTGTTTGTGAATGGTAAAAAGTAGGGATGGAACTTTTTTTTTTGTCTTTTGTCTTTTTAGGGCCGCACCTGTGGCACATGGAGGTTCCCAGGCTATGGATCTAATCGGAGCTGTAGCCGCTGCCTGTGCCACAGCAATGCCAGATCTGAGCCGCATCTGCAACCTACACCACAGCACATGGCAATGCTGGATCCCTAACCCACTGAGCAAGGCCAGGGATTGAACCCGCAACCTCATGGTTCCTAGTCAGATTCTTTAACAACTGAGCTACGACGGGAACTCCGAGATGGAACTTTTTTAAGAATTGATCTTTTCATTCTGCTTTCTTTTTTTAAGTAGTCCACAATTCCCCACATATTTTAAGTTCCAACTCAGTCATTTTAAATTCTCCTTTGTGCATGCATCTATACTATATTCATTATCAAGCTTTGAGTGAGGAGTGGGAAATGGTGAAAATGAAGAGTAGCCTAAACCTTCTTGGACCATGTTATTATTTGAGGCTATGTGGTGGCATCAGAAATCTTTATTAATAAGTAAGGTCTTTCTTAATGTGTACCCAAGAGGCTTATAGACACTTTGAAAAAAATGTTTTGTTTTTGGGGGGCTGCCCAGTGACATGGAGTTCCTGGGCCAGGGATCAGATCACATCAGAACCTCAGTTGCAACCTACACCGCAGTGCCAGTGCCAGATACTTTAACCCACTGGGCCAGGCTGGGATCAGACCTGGTGCTGCAGAGACACTGCAGATCCTATTGTGCCACAGTGGGAACTCAAAAAATTTTTTGTTTTCCTTGAATAAGAGGCAATTTGATCATTACATCTAAGTATTTATAATTTACTTGTAGTTATACAATATTCCTGATTTATTTTTTACTATTTTTATATTTTATTAGTATGTGGGAGTTATTCTGATAAATTAGTGTATATCATTGCCAGTAATTACTTTCCTCAGCCTTACCTTCCATAGAAACAGAAGATTGTATTTCCTCATATTGAATATGATTTGTTCACTTGATTCAGCAGTAAAAATCATCTTATATAGAAATAGAGTTGAATGTAATTATAACATCTTCTTTAAACTTAAGGTTTAGGGGGAAAATGACATTTCTAGAGACCATCTGTTTCTTTAAAAATGTCTCCTTTAGTTGACAACATAAATTTTGTAATTAATCATACACCTTTTATCCTCTGCACATTGGAAAGTGCTGAACCAAATGAGTAGCCTAAGTTTAAAAACTGTGTTTGATTCATATCTGCATATTCTCTTGATTCACACTCCTATTCTCCAGGACGATCTATCCCTTTGCTATGATTGTTCCGCAATATTGAGTCTATTCTAAGAAAACCGCCTCAAATTTTCTGTGAAATGGATCTGAGTACAGTGATATTTATGACAAATGTAGACAGCTTAGAACACAAACAGCACAACAGTATAAATAACTGTGGCAATAGCAGCAAAGTATATTAATGGTGAGAGAGATAAAATGAAGCCAGGGATGAAGTACATGCCATAAGGTCCTACACACTTGTTAGAATTGGGCCACAAATTTGCTCTGAACTTTCTAGCAATCACTGTCAAGGGAGAAGGATCCTCAGTGACAAGATTCACAGCGCCCAAAGTTATGACAAAGTTTGGAAAGCCTTGTCCCGTTTCCAAGACTTCAGTGAATCTTGTCCCATGAGTCCTCATGAGGCCTCTGCATTGTGACGTATAGAACACAGTCGTCAACAGCATCTCATCAACAGTATCTCTGCAATAAATAAGTCAAAATTCCCTTCTCTGGCAAACAACTGCTGAACAGAGATTCTATGTTGCTAATTTAGAACCCCATATGTTTTAACAGTAAGCTAATAGAAGACAGGATTAGTTCGCTATTGTGAAAGCCGAGGAGTCAAATGAAGATTTGTGCCTGACTGGCAGGCTGCTCTATCTATGTATAATTAAAACTAGATGACATAAATATAAAAATAAGTACAAAGTAATTAATTCCAGTGTTAGGAATAAGCACAACATTCTCTTTAGAGACTAGGCTTAGTGAGTTTACATATACATTGCCTTGCACAGTGGGGGAACAGCCAATATCTCATCACTCCACATACATACAGCAGAGCAGGATGTTTTGTAATAGGGTTTAGATATGATTGAAGTGAACAAGGCACTTAAATTTCTCTGAGTAAAAAAATGGAATTGATAGCACTTAACCTGGAGAGATATTAGTAAAAATAAGTATAATGAGTGCATATGTAGTTTCTGTGGGGTATAGAAACTATAAATCCTCTGCAGTGCATGTATTCTATATAAAGCAGTAATATTGACAAATTATTATGATTGCTAGAGTTCTGTTTAATTACTCAGCTTCTATATTACAATGCATATTTATTGTGCTTTTAAAACTGCAATTTGGGCTTTAATGCTTTTTAATCAAGGCACAGTAAGATATATACTAAAACTACAAAGACATGAACAACCGAAGAACTCACATATCACTATAATACTATTTTAAGAAGCAAGCATATCTTACCGGTACCTTGCCTGAGTAGGCACTCGTATAAATGTCTATTTTGTACAACAGGTATTTAAAACATTTTCTCCAGCTTAAAACAATCTTTGGCATTATTATAGGAAATGAATTGGTGTGAAAGAATAATGTTCTATATTTGAGAGGCAAGTGTGTATAATATCTTTGAACTATGAGCATATCACCAGTAGCACAGCGTACATGTATTTTGAGATGATTTTGTAGACTCTTTTTTGTTTTGACCCAAACAACTCTTTCTTATTACTAATGAAATATATTGGCAAATTCCCTAATTTTTAATTTATAATCTGTTACTAAGGAAATAGAAATTAAAATGGCATCAAGTGAGATAGCATACACTACTATCTTAGGTTGATTAGAACTATATTCTAATCAACTTATGTAATGGAGTGGAAGAATAAAATATAAGTATAGCTCTGCCAGAAAGAAAATACTAGAGGATTTCTGCATTTCATTTCATGAGAATTGCGTCATTTTTCCCTAATTTGCATTTAAGAATCTGTATCCCTTAATGTTATTAATATCCACAGATAGGTATATTTAAGTCTATTTAATGTGAAAGTAATAACAACTGTATTTCAAAAGAAATTCAATATTGTTTTGACAATTTTACTACTTCCAGCACCTACGTTTTATATCATTTGTACTGTTACTTCAAATTTGAGTTTTTTATGGGAGTTCTTTAGTATCATTTTCAATACACTTGGATAATTCTTATATTTTTATGTAATGCAATTTATGAGGGAAGAAAAATACGTTAAAAAATTTCAGTCTGAAACAAAAATAGAGCCCAGCTTTATTTTAGAATACATCCTTTTTTAAATTTTCCTTCTTTACATTTTAATAAATTGAATTTTAAAACAACTTAGACAGTTGGCCCTTTGTATCCATGGGTTCCACATCTGTGGATTCAACCAACCACAGATAGAAAATATTTTAAAAAATTTTTCAGAGAGTTCCAAAAAGCAAAACTTGAATATGCCTCATAACAGCAACTATTTACATAGCATTTCCATTGAATTTACAACTATTTACATAGCATTTCCATTGAATTTACAACTATTTACATAGCATTTCCATTGTATTAGGCGTTATAGGTAATCTAAAAATGATTTACAATGTATGGGAGGATTTGTATAGGTTATATGCAACTATTGTGCCATTTTATAAAAGAGACTTGAGCATCCATAGATTTTGCTATTTGCGGGTCCTGGAACCAGTCCCCCATAGAGACCAGGGGATGACTATCTTATCTCTTCTGTAATTAACATATTTTAATCTGCTTTTAGTCTTCTTTTGATGTGAGGAACTCAACAATAAACCTAATAATTCTTACTCAAAACATAAATTCATAGAGATCTTTGTTTAAACTTAGATAATTTCTAATTATTTTAGTGTAATTTTGACACTAATTTTTATTCCCAAGAAAGGTTCAGACCAACTGAAGTTGTGTAGAGGATTATCAACATTCTGTTGTTGAAGTCAAGAATGGTCACAAAGGATTTATTAATAAGGCATTAAAAAAAATGGATAGGCATTTCTGTTGTTGCTCAGCAGGTTAAGAACCCAGCATAGTCTGTGAGGATGCAGGTTCGATCCCTGGCCTCACTCAGTGGGTTAAGGATTCAACATTGCCACAAGCTATGGTGTAGGCCATGGATGTGGTGGGATCCTGCCTTGCTGTACCCGTAGCATAGGCCGACAGCTGCAGCTCCGTTTCAACCCCTAGCCTGAGAGCTTCCATACTGTACAAATGCAGCTTTAAGAAAAAAGGGGAAAAAATGAAAGATACAGAAAGTTTCTCAATGGTCACTAGGAGAGTGTCAGGAAGGAAGAACATTATGTTTCAGTTTGAGTTTATTAGAAGTAAGTGCTGTTCGAAGAATGTATGCATCCTTTTTTTTTTTTTTTAAGTAGTACTTGGTTTATCTTTAAAATAAAATTATCTCAACTAAATTCTACTCTGTAACTTATTGCCAGACTAAATTTTCTAACATATTTCTTTCAGTTGGCCAAGCCTTGGACAAGAAGCTATAATGTCTCCAAAATAAACATTTTAACAAGTTGTGCTGATATTTGTATTTTATATTTTTATTTAGTGAGATTCCTCACTGCCTACTAGCAAACTTATGTTTTATTTAAGTAATATATTCTGAGTGAATAATATGTTCCAGGAAGATATAAAGAGGCAGAACTTATAAATTTTTATTAACTATAGTTAAGAATATTTATACTATCCTAAGTGCACCGAGAATTTATTTATTTCTTTATTTTTGAGGGAAGTAATCAAATTTGCATTTTAGAGTGATCTTTCTGATTGGGGAAAAATGATTTGGAGAAGGATGAGTCCAGTTAAGATGCTTTTTACTGTATCGTTCATTGTTCATTTCCTGTCATCTACAGTATCCAATTTTCTAAGTGTGTTCCTTGAGATTTAAATTTAATATCCTTGGCTTTGGGATTTCTGTACAATTATTTTTTATAGATTTCAATTCTCTATTGAATTTCTTCATCCTTTCATGTATTTGAGTCATCTTTCAATATGTTTTACTTACTATGTTAATATACTTATTTTAAATTCCTTGTACGCAAACACCTATATCCGGATTATTTATGTCTCATTTTTTTCCCCTCTTCATTATTAGTGAAAATTTTATTTCTTTTTGTAATTTTAGTATTTTTTGACGTTATACATGTATAAATAAAGGGCCATAAAACTGCATGGTACCGTCTTCATCCAGATTAGGCAATCTCTTTCCTCTATTACACAAATTAAGCTATGTCAGGTGTGGATTGCAGTTTAGAAAGTCACATTTTATCTCTAATCATCCCTTTTCCCTGAATATAGTCTTTCTAGAATGTTGGTTGTATGTCTGTTTGGGTATCTTACTTTGCAGCATTAAAAACGTTGAATTGGAGTTCCCATCGTGACTCAGTGGTTAGTGAACCCAACCAGAATCCATGAGGATGCGAGTTTGATCCCTGGCCTCCCTCAGTGGGTCAGGGATCCAACATTGCTGTGAGTTGTGGTGTAGGTCACGGACATGGCTTGGACCCCACATTACTGTGACTGTGGTGTAGGCCAGAGCTGTAGCTCCGATTTGGCCCCTAGCCTGGGGACCTCCATATGCCACAGGTGATGCCCTATTAAAAAAAAAAATCTATTAAAAAAAAAAAAACCTTGAATGATGCAGCACTTTTTCTTGCAGTTTCCCAGCTTAGCTATCCATCCAGCTTCCTATCCAGTGTAGCTTCAAAATATGGCTACTGTCTTAACTGAATAACTTGCTATGTGTTTGGAGTCTCGTCCTTTCTCCCAGCAGATCTTAGTTCTTAAATACTATGAACTCTGGAAAATTTCATCTTGCCTTTGTAAGGTTTTGATGTAACTCAGTGGCCTTCTATACAATCTCAGAAGAAATCAAAGAAATGTTTTTTGGGGCAAACCACCCATGCATTTGATGATTCCCAGTTTCCATAGCTTTTCACTTCAGTTCTTCTCTTTCACAAATAAGTTTGGGATTTTCTCTTTACCCCAGCGGAGAAACTCTCCATAGGCCAAGAGATTATCAGTCTATAGTAAGAATAACACACATCCCCTGGAAGGAAAGGAATGGATGGCAATTGTGAGCATTATTATTTCACCTCAGAAAATTTTTCATCTTTTTGAATTTTTATTTATTTCTTTCCTCACTGATTCTATAGCCCTCTAATGCTTTCTATTGCATGGGATTTTTTAAAAATTTTCAGCCTTTTTCCAAGTTGTTTATAGCTATGTCATTGGCCTGTAGCAACCACTACATACGCCTCAAAGTAGAATACATTAGAGTCTTGGGGTTTTATGGCCAATAGGGAATAGAAGGAAAGCCTTGAGAAGTGACAAGCCAGAACACACACACACACACACCCTCATACATCTTGAGTATTCTCAATATAAAGATGCATTAAAATGTAGGCATAGGGGTTCCTGCTGTGGCACAATGGGATTGTGACATCTCTGTAGTGTTGGGACAGAGGTTTGATACCTGGCCTGGAATAGTTGGTTAGGATCTGGCATTGCTGCAGCTATATCATGGGTTGCCACTGTGGCTTGGATCTGATCTCTGGCCTGGGAACTCCGTGTGCCATGGGGAAGCCAAAAAAGGAAAAAAAATGTAGGCATAAAAGGGGGATGCCAATTTTTACCTTGTCTTATGATTTAGGATGATAAGATGTCTGGCCAAATTTGTAAATTAACACAGATTATATCTGGATTAATGGTGTCTAGGAAGAGAAATTCAGCACCAGCATAAATCATCCTTCTCATTTAGAGGATGGAATGCAAGAAGTCATGGCATGTGAGATATCATATTACCTAAGTTGTCACCAGTGGTGATACAAGATGAAGTACAGATGGAGAACAAGATATCAGGTGATCAAGGAGCTTTAATAATCAGTTGCTCTGATGAAAATGGTGATTACAGAGATGGTGGCATTTTGTGGTCACTTCTTCCAGCACTGGGTAATTAACACAGGGAAAGAAAAAAAGTCACAGTCTAGAATTCCCAACCAGTATTTTAGTTGGAAAAAGACAGTCTTCATTTCACATTTGAAGAAGTTTCTATCTTTTTAAGCTTCAGGTCGGATAAGGTTAAGGAATGAGACCAAAATAGAATTCTACAGAGAGATAAAAATAAATGAAAAATGTTTTATGAACTGCTATGGAGTGATTTATGAAAGATGTTGTAATAGAGTAAGAAAACCATGATAAAACAATGTATATAATATGCCATTATTTACTTAAGTAAAACTAAATACTAATACATATGTTTTCTTATTTTTATAGAAATAAATTATGTACCATAAACTATTCAAATCGATCATGTGTTGTAGATGGAACTATTGATATGAAACTGATAGGAAAGGAAATGAGGCTTCTCTGCCTGTCTTTTGTTTTATGTATTCAAAAGATAAACTTAATAAGGATTAAGCTTTTATTTATTTGGTCTTTTTAGGGCCGCACCGTGGCATATGGAGGTTGCCAGGTTAGGGGTCTAATTGGAGCTATAGCTGCTGGCATACAGATCTGAGCCGCGTCTGCAACCTATACCACAGCTCACAGCAGCGCCAGATCCTCAACATACTGAGCAAGGCCAGAGATCAAACCGGCAACCTCATGGTTCCTAGTCAGATTTGTTTCTGTTGCTCCACGACAGGAACTCCAAGAGTAGGTTTTTAGATGTAATTATCCCAGTGCAGTACAGCTGAGAAGAGAAAGAAGCATAGCAGGATGGGGAAACAAGTTGAGTGGGCAGAGGGCAGATGATAATCCCGACAAGGAGACAAACAAGAGAAGGTCAGAAAGGCGTAGGAGGACATGGGCAGAGTTCTGTGCTAGGAATCTGGCGGGGGGGGAGTGGTATTTTCCATTTCATGCTACAGGGGTGGGGGGTGGGGGGTGGGGGGGAGTGGAAGTAATAAGCACTGGGTGATCCATTGGATTTGGCCAATAGGGGAAATGCTTAGCTAAAAGCTAGAAAGGAACTGATGTGGAAAAAGGGAAGATTGTAAATAGAGAAAGAGCTCAAGATGTCCCTCAAAAGCACCTATTTCTTCACCATGTTGCCCAAGGCTCACTCCAGAATTATTTGATGAGCTGGTTTAATTCAGTTCTTCAATATTAATGCAAGTAAAGGAAGTGAATGTAAAACAAAACAAAACCAAGAAAACAAAAGAGAAAGCAAACAAGAAATCACCAGAGGATTGTTTAAATTAATCTCTTAACAGGGTTTGTTTTAGTTTTTCTTTGTTTCTTGGTGTTCACATCAGAGTCTTTTGCAGGAAAATATGTACAAGGATAGAACAATTCTCCAAAGGCCTCGGCAGCGGAAATCCTTTCAGGATGTTTTAGTCATTTTCCCATGCACGGCGGGTGCTTTGCCTCTGAGCCCGTTGTTTGAAATGTCTGTTGCTCTTCAGGTCACAGAGGAGCAAATCTTTCAAAATGGCCATGCCAGCTTAGCCTGTGGAGAGGGAAGTCAACATACAAAAAGTTCAATTACTGTGAATTTAAAACAGAAAAATGTCTTTCCGAAGTCACAGTTGTGTTCAACTAGAATGTATCCATATCTCAAAAATGGCATTTTTCTGTTTTGAATTTACAATCATTGCTATCCTGCTGCTCTCCCAGGGGCTAAGCCAGTGCTACCAATTGCGTTGCTCCACTCTGCTGTGACCAGAATTGTCAGGGGGACTTCGCACAGGCTTGCCCTAAGTAGAGCCAGATCTGTTGAGAGAAAAAGCTCTTCATTTATGAACCCTAAAATAAAGGCTGCTGAGGAGGATATGAAATAAATAAAATAGAGGATAGAAATATGTATGTTGTGTGTACACACACATGCATATGTAGATGGACATAAAGGGGAGGAAATTAATGATGTTTAAAGCTTTCATAGGAGTGGAAACTATGTTTTTCCCTCCATGGAATCAAGAGTATCTCTCAGTAGAGGAAGCACAATCTAACCCTGAAAACAAAAAGCCATATTCCTATTGGAGCTTAAGTATGGGCCTCATACTTCACGACATTTTGAGGAACAAATGTTTAGTTCCTAATGTCATTGTCCCAAACGAATTTATGTTTCCAGGCGTAATCCTTAGCATTGCCAAAGATCCAACCAGAGTCTCAATTATGGTGCCCAAAAGGAAAAATAAGTACAAAGGAGAAGACTTGATTCAGCCTTGCCTGAATGTCAATCATTCTATTCTAGTTTATATGGTTAGAACTCCTACGTAGATTTTCTCACAAATTGGGCTGCTTTTGAGAAAGAATGTACTGGATGGAACAAATGCTGAAGTAGAAGGATTCTGGGAAGACAAAGATACTCCAAAACTGCCCTAGGTAAACCAGAAAAGGTACTTACCCAATCCGTGGTCTGTTCTGTGTACACAAATACAACTGGGAAAAATCTTAAGACATTAAATTTTTTAAGTATGTTTTACCATATTCAGAGTGGGTCTGTGCTGTGATTCCTCTTCGGGGTTTTCCAGAGTTTCCTAGTTTAATTCTCTGCCTTAGAACTTCCAACAGTTTTGGATCTGTGGGGTCATGTGATCGGAGTGGCAGGTTATCTTGTCCTTCAGATTCAGGCTGTAGAAATTTGTGTTCTAAGCCTCAATCATAATTGTCCTCCCCAGGAATTATCTACAGTGGGCAGAGCAGAACAATCAAATGTAGAGGATGTCACTTTATAATCCGAGTGGTCTCACACAGCACTGTGCCTCCTGCTCTTGAAGGCTCATGTGAAGTGAAGCAAGGTTGCTTCATAGGCATGTCCCTAAATGCTCTGTACCACTGAATCCTTAGAAACTTCACCAGTGGGATAGGTCTTATGTTGTTGGTTTATTGACCATACTCTTGGAAGCATATCTAAAAGTAAGGCTTGTAGTATTTGTACTGCTTATTGGATCCAGCTAACATAATAATTTCACTATAATGGATCAGGAAGATACTATGAGGGATGTCAAGATGACCAAAAGTCTTCTAAATAATATTATACCGGAAAGAGTGAGCAAGGCAATAAAGGTGTAGTATTGTCCTCAGTACATAAATACAAACTACTTCTGATTTTCCTCACTTTAGGGAATGTAACCAACAGCATTTGGCAGGCCTGCCGCTGTACACCAGGTGCCAGCACTAAGATTATTTTTCCTAGGAAAATATTGTATCTAGTACAGCAACTGCAATTGGCATTGCCATCTCATGAAGTTTGTGGAAACCTGCTATCAACTTCTCAAGCACGTTGGACTTTGTACAGGCCAAGCAGGTGATATACATGGGGATGTGACAGGATTCACCATCCCTGCATCTTTCCGATATTTGGTGGCAGTTTGGTACTTTGTATTTCCGCTAGCGAAGCTGTATGATTTTTGATTTATTGTTTTATAGGGGTTGGTGGCACTTCCAGGACTTTTACTTTCCCCTTTCTGCCATAATGACTCACCTTACAAGCCAGGAAACAACACAAGGAATCCATCCATTAATGTCTACTTACCCTATTCAGTCTGAATCGGTAGGATCCACCAAGTGGATCCTATCCTGGAGCAGGAGCTCCATGAGGAGGAGGCACAGTGGGTGAACTCTGATGAGAATGTGGAGCTGCACCTAGTGGATGCAATCTTTGAGACCTTGGTCAGAGATACCAGTGATATTCTGAATCAGATCAGTGAAAAACGGGGATAGGAGGATGCTGCTAGTGTGACATGTTGCAAATAAGTCAAACACTGAGTGCTTGATAAAACAGTCTGAAATAACCACTGTATCCTCTTGAAGCTAGACTTCTTTTTCATTCCAGGTTATGGTAGGAACTGTGGTGTGTACAACCAAGTCACCTCCAGTGAGCCATGCCCTTATGTAATCCCCTCTCTTTGAATGGCAGTGGACCTTGTGACTTGCTTCTAACCCCAGTTGATTATGGCAAAGGTGACAGGATACCAGTGTCGTGGTTATCTCATGCCTTATGGCAAAGGAGAAGAGATTTTACAGATGTGATTAAGGTCCCTAATTTGTTGACTTCAGTTAAGCATAAGAGAGATTGTCCTCAGTGGGCCTGTCCTAACTGGGTGAGTTCTTTACTAGAAAGCACAGACCTTCCTTAAAGTTTGAGACTCTAACAAGAGTGTGTGTGTCTGTCTGTCTTTCTGTGTCTCTCCATTTTGGATTCTACAGCCACCAAGAAATAAATTCTTCCAACAACCTAAGAAAGCTTGAAAGTGAATCCTTCCCCAGTTGAGCATCCTTATGAGAAAGCAACCAAGCAGACCTTGGTTTCAGCCTTGTGAAACACTGAGTAGAAAACTGAGAATCCAGATAATCCTCATACACATGTGTCATCTATAGAGGCTGTGAGATCACAAACAGATATTGGGTATTTTTTTTTAAGCCTGTTAGTGGTAATTTCTTTCATAGCATAGAAAGCATAAGTAAAGACTGTTACTGTGGTCCTAAGAGCAGGATTTCTCAACTTCAGCACTGAGATTTTTGGCCAAATAATTCTTGCCAGGGATTGTCGGGGATTCTCTTGTCATCAGTGTAGGATATATAGAAGAATTTCTGGCCTGTACACAGGCCTGTTTTTAGACATTGCCAAAAGTCCCCTGGGAGACAAAAATCACCCAAATTCAGAGGCACTGCCACAGAGGAAACAAGGGGTTGCAGAGGTTGGTCTATGCATTCTCATGAGGTTGTGCAATAGTCATCAAAATGTAGTCATTTGAAGGGTTGATTTTCTTGGATAAGAGAATGGATTTCCTCCATAGCAACAAGTGTCAGGGAAATTTAAAATTTCAAATATTATCATCTCTCTCATATCTCTCCACGAGTCTCTCTGGCTAGAGAAACTATTTCCTCCTCCACAGCGCTCTTACTTTAGGCTTAGAAGACATTTGGTATTTCCTGTCCCATTAGGCTTTATAGAGAATTTGGGGAAATTAAGAACAATGCTGCCACAATTGACCTCTTTCTTGAATCTTTTTAATGCAAATTTCATGTCAAATTTCACTGCGTTCTGAAAAGATGACACTGATCAGTCAGAAGCAACTGTTTCTCCTACTTCCAAACTTTAACAGACTTTACATGAACTGAGAAGTGGATTATCTGGGAATGACTCAAGGAGCATGCTCTGTGTTACCTGAACAATGAGTCACCTGGAACTTGGGGCCCACTTCTCCAGGAAATCATTTGTACCCAAACGTCTCTTTTCTAGTGTCTAATGACTTCCTTTTCCTTACAGGAGGTGCTGTTCTCGAACCTGACTTCCCATCGGTCCCAACGCGCTCCAGGTAAGAAACTGATGCCTTTCCCAGGCAACAACTCTGAACAGCTGGAACTGCAATCCAGACTGATTGGTACCCAGTAACCTGATTCTCCTACTGCTGAAGATGGTCTTCTAAGAAGGTAAGTGTTGTAGAATACTTTCTTTGACTGTTACAAATGAAATATGCCACTGCACATGCAGCAGTTTCTTTGATCCTTCATCCTTCTCCGTGAGATTAATGAAAGGATTGGGAGTGGAAAAAAAGTGTACTTTCTCTTCTTACGGAACACCTGCCTTGTACATTTCCCCTGATAAAACTCATTCTTCGGTTCATGCCTTGCACTGTAGAATTGGCTTGATGAATGACAGATGGTAACCACAATGGGATCTACTTTGCGCAACACTTAGGTAAATGTCCAAAATAATTCCTGATGCTTTTAAACCAGATAGAAACAAATAAATCTCTCTTTTGTCAGATTAGAAAATATGACTTCAGTTCAACAAGTTTCCCATGTGTATTTTCTCAGTAATCACACTTACAAGCAACCTTTATTATAATTTTTTATTCAAGTGAAAGCTTTCCAGTGATAACATATAAAGTATTTACAAAGGAAAAACATAGTATCCTATACTACTGTGTGCTACTTATACAATGTGTATGTATATATACTACATTATGTCATACATTCCGCTATAAAGATGTTTTATGCATATACCTTAATAGACTAGGGTATGGAGACACCTTTAATTTTCTGGCACATTATTTACAAATCAGAAATATAATTGCCTTTCTACAGTTTCCAGCATTAGCAACTTAAATTGTTCTTTATTGAACAATGGAAAACAAACCTTTAATAAATTAATTGCACAGGTATTACACATTGGAAAACGCAAGTATGGTTTTTACAGTGTCAAATCTATTCTATGCTTCTTTGTATAAATTGCCAGAGGCAGGCTTGAATACCTCATGAAGTCAACCAGTGATTTCAGATGTTATTCATTCCTTGGTACCAATACCAGCAACACTGCTACCATTATATAAATAAATAAATAAATATAATTATCCTAAATTTAATCCTAAATCATATATATATTTTTTTAAATTTTTAACTTAATTGTAGAAGAAAGGTTCTCACAAACTATAGAAACGTTTCGCAAGTTAAGGTATGATTATCTCCATTTCAAGCATAAGTTATAAATAGAGAAAAAAATGAAGAAGGGGTAAATTAGAACCACATACAAAATAATTTAACAATTCCCATCTTACCCCTAAAGCATAAATACTTGAAAATTCCAGTATTAAATTCACTGTTATTTCTATTTCCATCTACCCCAAGTATTTCCCTTGTATCTACCAGGAGTCTTATTATATTGCTTAGGTACAAATGTCATTTTTTCTGGTCCATGAATGAATGAACATCAATGACATTATGTTTACGTCTGTAAAAGTATTTTAGCTATATCCTTTTTTTTTTCTTTTTGTCTTTTCCACCTCTTTTATTTGGGTGCTGACGTTCTTGACTGGTACCAGTCAATCAGAGGACTTTTTCTAGACCAAAGTTTTGGTGCAGGAATATGCATGTGGCTCAAATAGGGTAAATTAAGGATCTCTTGAGATTGATATAAGACATGGGAGAAAGCCTACCTTTTTCATAATGAGAGGGTGAGTTTTAAGGACCAAGGAAGCCTAAGTGGATGAGGAGTTATTTCCAGCTATGGGCCGAGCTCTCACGAGGGCATGAAGGCAAGTAACTGAATGCAGAGGTGAAAAGGTGAGTAAGAGACGTAGGACACCATTTGATAGCTAAGAGAGTCAGCATATTTTATTGTTTACTGTTTTGGTGTTATTGTGGTATTAAAAGTCATTATGAATTGTTTGTGATGTTTGGAACTGAAAGACTTCTGATAACTGTCCTATATAATTTAGTATAAATTTCTTCCCTACAAATCAGAGTTGCAGTTTGGCCTGGTTCATTTTTTAAGAGGTAAAGAGTACAGCAGCTAGGCTCCTGGCAGGAAGCACATTTGGCATTCTCGGTGGGTAAATTGAGAATAATTGTTGAAGAGACTACTCACAGAGATGTGGGGAGGTTCAGAGGGACCAGTAAAACAGGACAAAGCTAAAATAAAAATGGCCTAAACATCACAATGTTATGGCCACGTTTTCTGAGTGTTACGGCTACGTAGTCTCTTTGGTTCTTTGTCTGCCTGCAGCAAAGAAGTGGACCAAGGATGTGTTGGAAAGTATAAGCCAGTTTTCAAAGCAAAAGTGTTGCAGCTCTTTTAGGAAGTGCAAGCAGGTTTGCCAAAGCGAAAGTGTTACAGGAAGTTTATTAAAGCAAAAGTGTACTCTCACAGAGAGAGCGGGCCGCCTGGGCGTAGGGACTGGCTTGTCTTTATGATTGGGTTTCCCTCTTATGTCTGCACTGTGGACCAGAGTGAAGACCTGATTGTTCCTGCCTAGGCCCATTGCGTGCATGCATGTGTGGGGGGTGGGTGCTGAGTGGTGCCTGATTTCTTGCATGGGGCATATTTGATCTGATTGGTCTCGGGCAGGATATCTCATGCTTGGGGGACAATTACTGGGAAGTTCCCCAGGATTGTCCTTACACCTGTGCCTGTGCATACTGCCCCTGTAGAGGCAGGGTGAGGAGTGGGTCACATACCTTTCCTAGTAGGGAGTAGGAAGGAGCAGGTCAGGTTGCTCATGTGGGGGAAGGGGCATTACAATGAGAAGGGCAGGTGATGATAAGGGTCTGGTAAATCTTATCGTGACCAGAGGCTTTGAGTTTAGTCTCCTTGAAGGGGACTTGAAACCCAGCAATAGTATCTTCAAAATTAGTGTATTTTTCACATATACAAGAAATGTGTGTTTGGCCTTTTCCTCTCAGTGGTGAAAATTGTATAGAAAGAATGAAATGATAAACTTTTTAATGCAATGTTGTAGACTCTTCCTAAAATTTCAGTTGTAATATACTGAAATATTTATTTATTTCAATAAATATTTCAATGTATTACAAGAAAATGTACTTACCAAAGCTAGAAAAAAAAAAGGAAAAACAGTCAAGAGGTTAACCAAATTGGGATTTTTCCAACATTAATAATTTTTCTTTTCACAGTGTCTGCCCAGAAAGAATATGTGAATATTTAGAAAGATTTTGTGGAGATATAATACATACTTTAGATAAGTTCCTTAGACAACAAAAGAATTGCCAAATTTTTTTTAAGCCTACTAGAAATCTCTGTTGTAGCTTACATGAAAAAAGAACATTCTAAGTAGATAATATCAATTTATTTTAAGTGTAGAATATACAAATGGTTGAACTATTCAGGACAATATGTTCTTAAAGCAAATTTCAAAAGCCATCTATAAATAAAATGATTTATTTTGTCATAAGTTATATTTACAACTGATACTAGCTTGGGATGGAAATAACCTCAATTGTCCTTAGGTAATTTTTAAGGATATAATCTAGCAACAAGAAAAAACACAATTATATTACCTGTGTTTTCTAAACATGCAGAATATATTAGATTCACATTTTAATCACCTTAGAGGCACAGCTTTTGCATTATTAGGCTACTTGATTGGCTTCGTTTGCTTTATTCCCTTGATCCTCTCAATATAATAGTAACAAAAAACTAATGAATATCCAAAATTTCATTGAGCATATTGGAGCATTGCTGGTTTATAGGTACTAGTATATTAATGTCAAAGTTGATTCTTCCTGCAGCCACGTATATTCCTGTTACACAGTTAATGCTGAGTTCTATGTCAAGATTAGAGTTGGATAATATTAGAGTGAACCCTCGGAGACTGTCTTACTTTAATATTTATTAAACTGAAATTCAGATAGCTTAAAGAACCTGTTTGAGAGCACTGAGCTATAAGAATAAACCCAGAACTGTAAACCAGATATGAATTAGGAGTGTGTTTTTGGATAACTGGTGGAGTCTTAAGAAAAAATGCTTACAGCCATTATAGAGCAAACCACTGGATTCTTATAATTATCAATAGGCTAACAATCATTAGGTTATTGTAGTGTTTCTTATCATCTTACATCACTTGTAGTAGCCTCGATATGCTAGTTTTAAGAGTGTGCCATGCACAGTGTACATCTAGGATTCCCCTAGGACCTATGATAGTGGCTTGTACTTGATAAATTTTGAATGAGAAGCTACCCTTTGCATCAGTGTTAGCCTTCCCCAAGCTAAGTCATGGCTATAACTGTTGGATCCATTTTTATCATAGGACTCTATCACTAAGTCACAGCTATTCAATCTTAAGGTTAAGTCTGCCCAGTATCCTTTTCCCTAAACATGGATACGATTACATGTTGTTAGTAATTTATTTATTTTTTATTTTTTACTGTTTTTTTTTTTTTTTTCCTTTTAGGGCCACACCTGCAGCATATGGAGGTTCCCAGGTTAGGGGTCAAATTGGAGTTTCAGCAGCAGCTTACACCACAACCACAGCAATGCCAGATCCTTAACCCACCAAGCAAGGCCTGGGATCAAACCTGCTTCCTTAACATACTAGTCGGGTTTGTTACCACTAAACATGTGTCCTCATGAATACCAATCAGATTCGTTTCTGCTGAGCCACAACGGAAACTCTGGTAGTAATTTGTTAGAACATCAATTACTAAATACTTTTTTTACCATGATTTCCCAACTGACAGTAGTGAATATATTTTTTAATGCCAAGGAAATATGACTACGTCTATGAGACAAAAAGACCATAGTGGTTACAAAATGATACTGTGTATTTCAAAATGTAAGCTGAAAAGTTTTGATCAAGTTGATGTGGAATTCAAATTGCTAAAAATTCTGAAATGATAGCCTAATGAAACTTTAGCTTTTCTAAAAAGCACTTTGGAAGTTGTTTAGTTCCCCATTAATGTAGTGGTATTTGTCAAGTAGGAAGTTGGGTTGATGGCTTTTCTTTCATGAAAATGGAATATAAATTCAATCATAGTTGTAGAGTAGAGATCCACTTCCTCCTTTTTACTGGATTCTGGGGAGCAGAGAATCTCCTAAAAAAAAATTCAACATGAAACAGTTTTCAGGAAAAGCTTCTCAATCATGATAAGAAAATTGTTGAGCCACCATTTAAACTGTGTAGGATTAAGATGCAACAGCAATAATAGATATGTTAATACACAAAAAATAATTGTTTAATATGTAAACATCTGAAATGTTTCATGAAAAGATAAGACTGAGCTGTTACATGAGGAATAGTTATAATTTGAACTTGGTTTGGTTTAAGACATTCTGCATGCAAAAATATTTCTGATGATCCTTCTAGTATCCCTGGAACAGACATCCAATTTATAGCTGTATTTTTAAAAATTTGTTAAGTAGTTAAATATATTTTCTTTAACAATTAAGTATAGCTTGAAGGATTTTGACTCAAAGCATTTCCTAAGTTCTTAGAGTAGTAGATTAGCTTCTGGACCAATTGTATTTAATGAACTACTCCTGCAGGTATCATTTTTCGGCTCCTTTTTAAAAATAAGAATGATTTTATGTCACTAAGGTAGAATATGATTTTAAGAGCCCATGAAACATGCCCAAGGACATCTACGATGTCATCTATTTCTGTCAAGTGGGGAAATCCACCTAATTGATTTCTATTGCAGCATATTGAAAACTAAAAACTGAGAAAAATGACCAAACTAACTGGCTTCTCTGAGAGAAGCTAATCTAAGACTTTAAACAAGGATTGAATTTACTTAGTGGATTGAAATCTACCCCTCATGACAATACTCAGTAATGAATTGTCAACTCAGAATTTACTCAGCAGTGCTTCCCAACTCCATTGTAGGAGGTGGATAGTTTTGGAAGCAATGCATTTGGCGCTGCCCATAGTGTTTGTAATAAATATGGTGGGCTCAGAAGCAGCTGTGCCTGAGCCTGCCACTGAAACTGGAGAACAAAGCCTTCAATTCAGTCATTCTTAAAAGGCATAGTAACTTTTCATAAAACCCCGAGCCCTCAACATGGTTTCATTTCACATTCTTTTCTGTATGTTCTGTTCTCAGCATGAAGCAGTTCCAAAAGACATTAAAACTGTGAGATGGAGGGAACATTTGTATCCAATAATTACCATTTCCTTCATTTTATATTAATTCAGGATGGTTTCCCTTTTGTTTCTTAAGCTTAAATGTGCTGTATTTTTTTCTGAAACAGTTGGAATATGCTTCTATTCAAGGTGATTTGCAGCTGCTTAGGCAACCTATTCTTTTTTTTCCTTGAATAAATGCTGAAGGGCATTATTTGGGAGTGAGAAGTTTGATGGGGTGGGTGACTTCCAAATATTTTTCTATTCAAGAATGTTGTATATTATTGCAGTGTATTTCCAGAAAATGGTTATTCAGGACTCCACTTTTCACATAACGTTTCCTACAGGGTCACAGTCATATAGTAAAACATATGTACACATATAATACACACAGTGTTCATGAGGAAAATAGAACAAAACCCCCCTTGATTGTAGGTCATATTTCATCATGGTAGTTGTTCACCAAAAATAAGATATGTAATTTAAGATTTAGGCAGTCAACCGACATGCCTGATTATATAGTATAGACCTCTCGCTGTGCCTCTGTGTGAGGTAATTAGGAAAGGATATAAAGCAAAAAGGCACAATCCTTGCTCTTGAGCAGGATACAATCCAATGTGTCAGAAAGAGAAATAAACACAGTCATAACACTGTGAGTTGATTGCTGTAGTGGAGGCACACAGGAGTATAACCAGGGCATTCCAGGATGCAAGTGGATAACTAAACCTTGAAGAATATGTAAGGATTCTTTCATCCAACAAGGAGCAGAGGGATATTAGATAAAGCTACCAATACATGCAAAGTCCTATATGTCAGGAGAGTACGGAGAAAAAGAGAATGAGCTGGGTGGTCAGGCGAAGAGAATGAAATTTATTAAAGGGAAACGAGGGGGGGACCGACCCTTAAGAGCCAGCCCCCTGCACTTCTGGTGGGTGCAGACAGAAAATTGGATCCCCTGAAGGCAGATTAGTTTATCTTGAGCCTGCAGCTGAACTCTGGTGGTCACAGTCTTGAGCAAGCTGGAGGTGTCCCACGGAAAAGTGTTCTCGTCGTCTTGGGAAAGTCGGCACCAGTGGCGAAAACAGGATGTCGCTTGAGCAAAGTGGTCCATCTCCTGGGTCACTGTGACTTCATATTTTGTTTGCGAGGTCAGCACAATGAGCCATTTTAACAATCAGCCCCCATATAGGCCCTAACACTATAGAGAAAAATGAGCATGCAGGTGACAGAAGGACACTCCTGTAGGAGAAATACCAAACAAGTAGATCTCAGAGTAAGAAGTGAGGTCATTAAGCGCTTATTAAAGAATAGGAAAGAAAATTATGGCTGTTTTTTTAAAATAAGAAAACCTATAGTTAGAATTGAACAATGATAAAAACAAGGTGTCAGTTCAGACCACAGAGATAAGTATTTGCATGGTTAAGTAAGGAATTATCTAAACTAGAACCAGAGTAAAAACCCTGTGACAGAGGTAGCTTAAGTCATAAGATATTGTGGCATAAGGTCAAGTAGTCTTCCTTTGCTGGGCTCTTCCCTGGAATCAACCAAGTAAAATGTTATCATTCTGAATAAACACCCACATGTGAACAAAAATTTGCATTCCTAATTGTGTAATATACAAGAGGAGGCTTCCAGATTGTATAAACTTTGGGCCCCAAAATTCTGGACTCTCCTTGCCTAGAAGATAATCCATGAAAGGATTAGAAAAGTAATACCAGAAGTCAGGATAGCAAAGTAACTGACTTAATTTTGGAAACTAAGTAATTCAATTGTAAAGAATTATTGCTATTATCTACATATGATGGACAAAACAGTTATGTTTTCGTTTTCACTTCCAAACATATAAACTGTTTTTTCCTCACCAGTGGGGGTTTATATGCTGCTCTCAACTACCCATCCCAGCCCAACTTGGGGAGAAGTCTGTACTGATCACAAGAACATCTGTTCTCTAATTCCTCAGAGATGTGGTATGCACAGGTTAAAGTGACTTAATGAAGAGGAGCTGAAATGTGGTCCATGACAAAATTACAAAGAATATATAGGAAGGAAGCAAGGTCAATTAATAAAGTTTCTATCCTATTATTTAAAAACTGCTTAAAGAGAGATTATTTTAACTAAAAAATAATGGTTTTGAGAAGGAGAGAAATGGAAATACTAGTGCAGAATAGGCCACACAAGATAATAACAATGAGAAATTCACAGGAAGGAGGACAAGATCAGATGACCCCACAAGGTTCAGGACCCACATGCCAAGGAGTTGTATCAACAATACTAAGCATATTTTTAAGAATATTCTTTGTCTTGGAGTTCCCCTTGTGGCTCAGCAGTCATGAACCTGAGATGTGGGTTCAAACCCTGGCCCCCATCAGTGGGTTAAGGATCCAGTTTGGCTGTGAGCTGCAGTGTAGGTCACAGATGTGACTTAAATCTGGTGTTGCTCTGGCTGTGGTGTAGGCCAGCAGCTGTAGCTCTGATGTGATCCCTAGCCTTGGAATGTCCATATGCTGTGGGTGTGGCCCTGAGGGAAAAAAAAAAAATCTGTCATGAATTTCCTATAATTTTGTTGCTTATTGGATTTAATTGTTAGAATTAACTTATACAAAGCTGAGATAATATTACCTATTGAATCTTGCATGTTAAACAGATGGGGGCTCTTGTCATCTAACAGGTCCTGAGTATAGCATGTATACAGATAAGAGGCATGTATATGTCCATATGTGTGAGCTCAGTTAATTTTCATAAAGTGGGTGCCCCTGTGTAATCAGCACCCATCTCTTAAGAATATTACTAACAGCCCTAAAAGTCTCCCTCTGTTCTGCCCTGGGCACTATTTCTACCTAAAGTAACTATTATCCTAACTGATTTTTTGAATAACTTGACAGATTAGTGTTTTCTGCTTTTGAACCATTCAAAAGCATACATATTGTAGACATATTGTATCTGTTTTATTTGCTTAATTGAATATCAATATGATTTATCCCTGTTGAATATAATAGTGCTTTACTCATTTCATTTCTATATTGGACTCTGTAGTATAAGTAAATATTTAAAAATATATTAATCTTCTCCACTGTGGACTGACATTTGGGTTGTTTTCAATGTGGAGCTAGATGAAAGCTCAGCTATAAATATTCTTATTTATTGATGTTAGTGAATATAACTGACACTTCCAGTGGGCATATAGCTAGTAGTGGGTTGGCTGGGTCATAAAGTAGCCACATACTCAATTTTAGTAAATAATGCCAGACAAAATGCTTGTCAAATTTATACTCTTGGTGGCAGTGTTTGAGAATTCTAGTTGCTTCATATAGCTTTTAATTATTGCCATTTTGGCTGTTTAGTAGTATCTCATTGTTGTGATTTTTATTCCCCTGATGGTTAATGAAGTTTAGCACATGTCCAGATGCTTATTGGTCATTTGGATATTCTCTTTTTTGAAGTGTCTGTCCCTAGATCATTGTCCTCTTGGAATATCTGTTATTATTTTCTTTTTTATCTGAAAGACCTCTGTATTGTGGATCAAAAACTTTTTCAGATAAAAGATAGCAAATGTCTTCTCCCACTTGGAGGCTTTCATTTTGCTCTGTTACAAATACCTTTGATGAACAGATGTTCTTAATTTTAATACAGCATTTATGTTTTTCTGATTTTTTTTTGACCTTCAAACACACTTTTTCGTTTAGGGAAAGGATATGTTATCCTGTATGTATAATATCCGTGAATTCTATTTAGAGATTGACTCTATAAAAATGAAAAAGTAACTCATGGTCAAGAGAAAATCGTTTAGCTTCATATGGCAAAACAAGTGGATAAGTAAACACATTTTTAAAAAATTTAAATTCTTAAATAGCATCATTAGTTTTGTTTACTATAGAAGGAAGAGTATACCTTGGAAACAAACTTTTCTCTTTACCATGTATATCTTGGCATGCTCACTATTATTTCTGTTTGTTTTTATATTGTGTATATCTATGCATATACATATATTGACTGAGAAAAATGCACAACCTAAAAATTGAGAGTTATGTTTTATTCTTTTTAGGACATTAGATGGATTTTTTTTAGGACATTAAGCCCAGGAGACAGGACTCTCAGCTCTGAGGGATAGTTGTGAAGACGTATGGGAGAAGCCAGGATATATGGGAGTTTTGCAACAAAAACCAAGTAGTCAGAACATCCAGAGAAGATTACTAATTAAAGAAAACGAGACAGCTCTATTTAAGGTCTTTAGCAGTTTTCTCTGTATGGGAAGATGCAAAAGTCTGGGTTCATTGAACTCATTCCTTTGATATGCACCTCATCAGTCTGGGGCCAGTGTCCTGTTTTTTTCCCATCCTGAGTTTCCTCAGACTGCACCCATGGGAGTGGCTCCAGTGGCCAACTGCTTGAGGGAGGGCATCCTGTTTTCTGATTCCCTCAGGATGAGTTCCCTCAGGGCTCACCAGCAAGGTTGGCTTTAATAGCTGATGAGTTGATGTCTGCAGTATCCTTAGTTTACTGATATGGCTGGCAGCATTCTTAGTCCACACATATTGTAGTATATTTGTTATTTTTGAGAGCTGTTTCAATTCAATTCTGACTAGGGTTAAAATGGTGGCAAAATCTCTAAGTGAATTTATAGTTATATGTACAGTTGACTAAAACATTGAATTGGTTAATCTGTCATTGTTTAAATATTAACACAGCAAGAATGGGACTTTAAGAAAAGTCAGTTAACTCAACAGTATTTACTTTTTGGTATATTCCTGATGGAAATATTTTTAAAATGAAGGAGATGCAGAAGGATAAAGAAAAAAGGACGAAAAAGAAAAGAAAGGAAGAAAAATGAAATAGCAAACAAACAGGGTGAGAAATAAAATACTGCCTGCTTTATCAGTAAACAAAAGATGTCATAGTCACCTGCATTGCAGCCACCTCCAAGGGGGAGCCCGTAAGCCCTGAGGGAGCTGAGGAAGGACACGAAGAACACCTGCCATCAGACCAACAGCCATCAGACTGCAGCCACTCCCAAGAATAAGCCCTGAGGAAATTCAGGATGTGATAACACAGAACACTGGCCCTAGATAGCTGAGGTGCAAATGAAAGGAATGATTTCAGTGAGCCCAGACCTTGCATCTTCCCAACATAGAAAAGCGCTAACTTCCTTCACTAGAGAGATCCATTTTTCTGTTATTAGCAATAATATTTTGTTCCTGCAACCTGCCCTTTGTTGCAAAACTCCTATATTTCCTAGTTCCGCCCTCACCCCTTCAGAGTGGGTTTTCTCAGGGTTATCTGAGATGCTGCCTTCTGGGCCTAAAGCCTCATTTTTCCCTGAATAAAATTTAACTCTCAACTTTTAGGTTGTACATAAATATATATTTTAGTCGACAGAGGGAAAATATAGTTATCTTGATTTGCAAGAACAGGGAAAACAGTATTTGTACAATTATGATAATCCTCTTTTCATAGTGATATAGTCCTATTATCATAAAACATATATTCTGCCATCTGCTTGAAGAGTAGAAATGTGTACTTGATCCACAGCTGCTGCCATAAATGCAGTTTGTGAGTTGAATGGGACTGGTCGTATTGTTCTCAGATCTAAACATTCACTTCTGGATGATATGCACCACTTTACAGACATGCTGCAGCAATATTAAGTAATTATCTGGCAGAATGTTATCTCCAGGTTTTTCTCCTACCATTCATAATGTTGCTGAAACTTGGCCTCTGTCCACCAGAGCCAAATAAAATGCAGAGACAGAGTTTTGGGTGAAGGAGAAAAGGATAATTTTTATTGCTTTTGCCAGGCAAAGAAAGGTCACAGCAGGCTAATGCCTTAAACACTGTGCCCTCCATTGGGAAGAATTGTGGGGAGTTTTATAGTAAAAAGGAGAAAAACAGGCTTTCAGATAGGAATCAGGATTGGGGCAAACATGCGTTCTTTCTCTGGGGGAGTCTTAAGTCATCAAAGCTGGCGTCACATCTCAACATGATCATGGTGGTGGCCTTCTGGGTTATTGCCTAGAATAACAGTACTTGTAAGAATGGCAAATTGATGAGAGAATAGAACCAACTAGGAAAGTTCTTGAAAAACATGTGCTCATAATCTTTAACCCACAGGCAATTGTGCTCAGGATGCCTAATCTTCAGCTTATGGGTGATTGTATTTAGGGTGCAATTAAGCCTGAGAGAAGGACAAGGAAGGACTCTAAGCTGTTCAGGTTTAAAGTATTTATTTCTAAAAGAAGCATAAGGAATATAACTTTTCTCTTAGGTGTATAAGATGCATACATTATGTGTATCCCTGGAAGGGGAACCAGGATCCTGCCCTAAGGCCGTACTCTTGTTTCCTGACTGTTCCTCCCTTGTCTTTGCATCCCCTTCCTTCCCGGATCAGCACCTGTATGAACCTGCCCTTTGGAACTCATGGAAGGTCATGGAGGTTGAATGAGGCCCATTTCCTAAAAACAAGAAATGGGGGACACCAAAAGACTTTTGTGCCCAGGAGCCCCACAGGGGCCTCTGCTCAGTGCCTTCATGTTCATACCGTCAATAATCAAGACCAATCCCAATAGAATTCTGGCTTTCATCCAATGTGAGAAGTATGCTTGTCTTCTGTTTCATCCTCATAATCTTGGATATTGGAATATCTTAATTAGTTTTGTAGTAATGATCATTTCACAGTGTATATGTATATCAAAACATCAAGTTGTATGCCTTAAATATATATTTTTTCCTATGCTGATGATATCTCAATAGAGCTGTTTAAAAAAAAGAAAAAAATTCATCAGATCCTTGTATTTTCCTTGAAGCAGAAGGACTAAATCATCTAAATCAGAGAGTTATCGTTCTCTGCTTAATGAACTCCAGGAACGGGTCCCCTCAAGCTCTCTCAGTAGAACTTCCAGGGTTTTATTTCTCTTACCATCTAATACAGCTTTTCCTAATATGTAACTGAATTGACTCTGGCTATAGTACTAAACTTCAGAGTTGTAATTACATTTGCATAAAATATCTTATTTTCCTTGTAGCCACCAATTAAGTCAAGTCCATTGTATTTAAAAACTTTTCCTTCCTTTAAGGTAGATGAATCTAAATACTGGGATCTTTATACATAATAATGTGAATTCCACTCGGTCATTTTTTTTTATTTTTATTTTTTTTAGTATTTGTGAATCACCGTCATTATCTTCTGAAATAACCACAATATAAAAATATTCATTTTTTCTAGACTTTCTCTAGAATTCTAGGTTTTCTTTAGAATTTTTAAAAATTCTATTATACCAAGAGTTTAAAAAATGTAATTCTGATAGAAAAAATACTGTGCATGTTCAGTAACCCCTCTGTTATCTCCTACTGTGTGATTTACACTTTGTAGTCATCAGTGCTTAATTAGTCCCTTACCATTGTTTTCATTTTCAGTGGGAGTCAACCTTCACACTTACCTAACTTGACTTTAACTGCAAAACTATAAATTTTGATAAATGGAGTGTATAGGTAAATATCAATGTTTTATTTTGAAAAAATACAATATTTATCTTTGAAAAAAGATATAGCAATGAGTATGCAAAAGTTGAGGAGTCAAAATGCCCTGTGTGCTCTAAAATAAGCCTCAGCAAATTTCACAGCTCTTTGTCAGTGTGAAGGAAAGGTCCAAGTATTCTCCATTCCTGGATTCAAGAGAGCGTACCATAACGCAGGGAGCCCTAGATAAGTTTCTCCATCCCCAGGCTTCTAGACATAACACCATAGGAAAAACTCTACACCTGCACCCTCATCTTCCAATGGACTCAGCTTCCCAGCAACCAAAAAATGCCTATGATGCTAACAAGGGCTTATATCTCTGCACACCCCAAGTAGACAAGAAGTCCCACTATTTATCCCAAATTTTTGGTTCTATTCTATATAAATCTTGGTTGGGAGTGAATAAGTAACCCTTACACCATATCCTATAGTGATTCCCTGCTTTATTTCTATCAATAGCAATTGTCATCCTGACATGTTATAGGTTTTACTTAATTGTTTTGCTTTTCTGTTTTTATTTGAATGTAAGCCATAGAAGGGCAAAGAGTCTGGTTTGTTTTATTCACCGATACATCCCAAACAACTAGTACAGCACCTGACAGTAGGTAAATGAGTTTTAAATGAATATATAAATATAAATGTATTTTAAGTGATCATTTAAATATGTAAAAACATTGAAATTATAAGTCTGAGCCATTAATGTTGTCAGTGCACACTATATATTCACAAATAATCAGGTCTAGGCAGTGCATTATATTGATTTGCTTGTGTTAACGTTACATAGCAAGAGGAGACCAATACAACTATAAAGCCTGTAAGAACTGTTATTATTGCATCTATCAGTCAAAAATAAATACGAATTTGCCTAAATAAATACATGAATGCCAATAAAAGTGATTATCAGAGTAGTTCTGTTATAGGCTTCAAGTCTCCTTCAAGGAGATTAAACCCCAAAGCCTCTGGCCATGTCTCATTGTAATGCCCCTTTCCCCACCTTGACCAGCCTGGGCTGCTCACTCCCTGCTGAAGAAGGAATGTCTCTAGTTCCTCACCAGTCCACCATATAACCTGTTCCCAATGCAAATGAGGCATCCTTCCCGAGACCAGTCGGAAGATTGCGTTGGCTCTCCACTCAGGTCCCATTGTGGGGTAAAAAGACTATTGCAGGGTAAGTCGGGCCCTCTTTTTTTAATGGGTGCATGAAAGAGTCTTCTCTCCCTCTCTGAAAATGTACTTCCACTTTAATAAATTTGTAAAATATCTGTCCTCCCAGCATTTTGTTATGGTGAGAAAAGGACCAAGGAAACTGTTAGGGTATCAGTTCCTTAACTATAGGAAATATATCACCATCCATTAATAATAAATTTTTTTTCCATAGGACAAGCTATCTCATGTCATATTAGTAACACATAGTCCTCCTATTAATATTGCTTGCATTCTGTTTCTTGCTAAGAAAAATCCTGGCTTTATGATAGTCAAGAGTTCTGCTTTTCTTCTGGGAGTGTTTTCATTGTAAAATAACTTCATAACTGGGAACATTTCTGCTTGAGCCATATAGATGGTGATACCATCTCAGAGTCATCTTCTTCCATCTTCAAATTGAAAGAGAAAGAGTTAGGTGGGGGAGATGAGCTGGAGAGAGAGAGTGGGGAGGAGAGAAGGAGAAAGAAGAGAAGGAATAAGAGGAGGAGGGGAGAAAGAAGGAAGAAGGAGGTAGAGGGATTTTGGGTGATGGGAGCCAGATTATAGGAGAGGACAATAGAAACCTGAAAAATGAAATGAGTAAACATTAAGGAATGAGTCATGATAAAAGAGATCCAGCAATTTTTATTCAAATGATAGTGTGCATTTATCATAACAAAAAGGGAAGCCCTGGATTTGATGGACACCAAAAGGATTAAGGCGTGGTGGAAGGTTATGGTTGAAGATAGAAACGAATAGATAAAAAGTGAAGAAAGGTGGAATATAAAGCTGCCTAGATGAACCGTATGCAGAGGACCACATTTTTCACATTAAGGCTTTTTGAAACATTGCTGGATGGTGTAGTGAAAAATGTAAGGTGATCTCATATGTGTTTTATGAAGATTATCTGACAATAAGAAAATGATGGCTAGGAGAATAAAAGTGAATACCAGGAAACCAGTTTTTGAGGTTCTGTAACTTAACCTTGTTATGGTGATGGGGATTAAAAGATATATACTTTTTTTAGATAATATGCTAATTTCCAAAATAATGGTCTTAGCCTGTTACATCATGATTTGATCAGATTGTCAAAGTTTTAGCTTCCATAGACTCAAACTCAAGAATAAACTCTTTCTAAGTAATTGTATTGTAAATTCTTGTATTTCTAAGTTTGACTTTGTAGTCAACTCTCCAACACCAGGGTCTAAAAATATTAATTCTTTCAAGATTACTAATTGCTTTGAGATTACATAGAGAAAACACATTATGTTTATTGTGGGGAATGTGATAAAACTTGCTGAAAGAGAGATAGTTTCTATTTTATCTTGAAAACCGAATCAACTTGGGAAAGCCAAATTACTACATCAGGAAAGCAAACTATCAGTCTAAGTGGAGAAGTTTGGGGTTAGTAGATGCAAACTATTGTATTTGGAGTGGATAAGCAATGAAATTCTGCTCTGTAGCACAGGGGACTATATCTAGTCACTTGTGATTGAACATGATGGAGGATAATGAGAGGAAAAGAATGTATGTGTATATATACCCGGTCATTTTGCTGTACAGCAGGAATTGACAGAATATTGTCTATCAACTGTAATAAAAAAAATCTTTTAAAAAGACGAAGGCAAAAAGGAAAGTATTAAGCATGGAGAGGAAAGTGAAAGCAGCTCCGTGGGGCTAGAAAAAGAAAATCTATGAGCTTTTATACTACTAAGCGTAGGAAGTAGGGTATTTCCAACTATTTTAAAAACCATATTATGCAGTGCCTTCAAATTGAGGTCAACATATTTGAGTGTTAATATTTGTTAATTTCTAGGATGTTAATTTTAATTTTATAAAAGCATTGAAACATTTTTCAAGAGAAAATGTGCAAATGCCACAATATAATCAAGGAAAGTGAATTTGCCCTATTTGACATAAAGGTGGAAGAAATGGGGTTAGAATCACCAGAACTCAATCTGTGATTGAGTATAGCAATGAGGAAATAGGAGAAAAGAAACAGATGAAATGAGTTTTAAGTTTTGAAACAAGTTTTAAGCTACAATTTGGAAGGGCTGATTTTGTGTGCATGGTTGGGGATGTATATGAAGAGAATGAATTTCAGCTGTGTTGTATTTGAAGTTCCTATAGGGGTCTATACTTCAGGATAGATTTCTTAGGACAATTATGTAAAGAAATACTTATTGCCAGCTAGCAGTTGGTGTTGGCAATTTTGTGTGTAGTACTGCTCTTATCTCTTTATAGTTTGTTTCAATTTTCTTATTTTCAATTTCTTCCTGAATAATTAGGTTGAACATTTTTCCATATCTGTCATCTACAGATCTTTTATTTGGTGAAATTGCTATTCAGTTTTTATCCATCTTTAAAATTGAGTAGTTTGTTTTCTTGTATTATTAAAGTCCAACTTGTATTATTAAAGTCCAACTTTTTTGTGGATCTTGCTTTTTCACACATGTATAAGAACTTTTTGCATAACCCAAGGTCAGTGAGGTTTTCTCCTATGTTTTCTTCAAATGTTTAATTATTTCATGTTATACCCTTTGATACATAATTCATTTTGAGTTAATTTTTGTGAAGGTGTAAAGAACAGGTCAGGATTCATTTTCAAGTGTGTGTTCAGTTGCTCGAACATCACTTGCTCAACACTATCCATTTTCCATTGACTTTCCTCTGCCACTTTTCAAAAATCAACTGGTGACATTTGTGTGGGTCTATTTCTAGATTATTTTTACCTGCATTTGTGTTTTTAGCATGCAGATCTTACATGTTTTATTATATTTACATTTGAATATTGCAGTGTTTTGGAGATCTGGTAAATGGTATGATAGATACATTAGCTTCCAATGATTGATTTCCCAATACACAGAAATAAAACTGACTTTCGTATGATGATTTTGCAGTTTGCAACATTCTGAATGTACTTGATTTAAGGATATTTTTCTCTAGATATTTCAGATTTTCTACTTTATTGCGAACAATCATGTTGTCTGCAAATATTGACAGTTTTATTACTTCATTTCCAATGTTTCTAACTTTATTTTTCTTACCCTATCATTGACTGGGATTTCTGGTATAATTCTGGATAGCAGCAATATCTCCAATTTTATGGGGAAAGATTAATGTTAGGTTTTTGTAGATGCCATTTATCAGGCACTTCACTGTGGCAGAGTTTTTAATTTATATTATGTTGAATTTTTTCAATTGCGTTTTGCACAATTGATGTGATTTTGTTTTCCTCTGCTTTACTTTCTTAAAAATGATGAGAGATGATGATTTCTTTTTGAATGGTGATCCATCATCTATTCATTCTTAAGATAAACTCCAATTAGTCATCATGCATTTTCTACTTTTTAACTTGTATACATCACAAATTTTAAACAAAAGAATTAGCCTATGTGTATTTCTCTGTCCTACCATTAGAACAGAAGTGTTTCAAAGCATGAATCCTATATGACTTTTTCCAAAACCATTTTATATACTGTGTTTATAGCCCAAGTGCAGACTTGGTGGTTCACATATTTCTGAGGGAAAGGAAGAATGGATAAACAAAGAAAGAAATAACAAGGAAATTTGTGTTCCGTGACAATATATCAGCTATGTGACTAATATTCTGTTCTCTGAATTGCATGTAAATATCACCTGCCAAATTCCAAGTTTTAAAATGGAGTCAGTTTAAACAATTAATTAAAATTGTGATATCTAATGATATAACAGTAGTGAAATATCACAGATTAAGACATCCAAAAAAAACTGTCTTAGGAAAAATCTCATACATGTTTTCTAAAACAATGCTCAATGTAGTAGCAGTGCAAAATTAGGTAAATAAAGTGAGAACCATAATCTTTCTTTCCTTTCCCAGTTAGAAAAAAGATACAGTGGAATGAATTGAGTAGCTAATAAAACATATTGCATTATTAATTCCTCAGAGATGTATCATATAACATTATTGTGAAAAATCCTATGTCACATCGATGACTCACACAAACAGTACACACATATAATACATACATAGTATAAATGAATATAACTGAAATTTAGACCATACAAATCTTTGTTATTAATCATTAGTTGTTAATTATTGTCAGCATTATGTTATATTACTAGAAATCTGTCTTACTAATCTCAGGTTCATTACTAACACCCTCTTATTTCATGAATATATAAAATGAAAGTGTGGAAATAGTCTGAATTGTGGAAATACTCTGACAATGAAAATATTTACAATCTGATATAATGATCATTTGTACATTGCATCCAATTTTTCATATGCTTTTCATCCTAACTTATTAGCCTTTATCATAAAACAAAAAACCTCCCATCTCTCCTTAGTATAAAATCATATAAATGCTAATGACATTTAATTACACTTTTTTACATATGCTACAGGGTTGAATCAACCTAATGTTCTTAAAACTGAACAGTGGATCTGTATAAATAGGAATTTTGTATGTTTGGGAAAATTCTGTACACTGAGAGGCCAGCTGGATCCATAATGCCAACTTCAAACTGATTTGCTGGGAACTAAAATGCCAGTTAGAATTTTGTGTCATTGGTTACAGGCTCTGTCTGTCTGTAAGTGAAAACATGCAATAAAAGCATTAAATATTTTCTAGCATTTGTACAACAGAATAGACTAATGAATAAAACCTTAAACTGAAAAGTTCATCAAAATTGGAAGGGAATAGAAGTGCCATAAAGTGTTCTGGAACTTTCTTTTTTCTTTTCAGAATTTGGTCTTATCCAGGGTAGCAGGTAACACAGTTGTTTATAGTGGGGGAATAACTGGAATTGACCATCACTGGCGTCTTATGGAATTCCTTTGTGAAGTGTTATAAAGTTCACTTTTAAGAATCCTCTCACTGCAATTTTTAGATGAAAAGTTGTGGGTGACTTTCATTTTTCCACTTGGGACCAGATGGAATGGTATGTACTTTTAAAACCATCTGTCATGCAGTACCTTCATCTTCTTATATCAATTGCAGGAGAATAAGAATGTCTGCCTTTGCAGAGATAAAGTTAACATGACAAGATGTCAACCAGACTCTTTCATATGGTGCTTCCAACATTTTGTCAAGTCACTTTGAGATCTTTTCAGTTAGCTGTCTTATGGGCTTAAGAACGCAGAGAACACAAAGCCTATTTTAGAAGCTGGTAAATGTCATTGCTTTCTTCCAATTTTTTTTAAATTCATCTAATTTTCCAGAAGGTCAACTTGAGCTGAATTTTCTGTCCTTGGAAGTGACATCACATAAATTACACTAATTTAACCATCCCCAACTATAAAGCTTACCATAAAGAATATTTTGTTGATATCAAGTACAGATGTTTTCTCTGAAAAGAAGCTTAGGTAAGAATCCAAGTATTAAAGAGGTAGAGTGTAGCCATCTTTTCATTCTCTACTGAAAACATATAATATAGATTTCCCCAAAGAAAAAAGGCAATATAACTAGAATAATCAAAGGGACTTTAATGAAGGGACAGTTTTATTTGGAAAGATGAGAGCAGGATTATGAGAAAATGTCAAAGGAAACCATCAACAGGTAGCAAGAGCAGAAGTTACCTGGTTACCACTCCTAGTCCTGAAGATACCAAGGAAAGGACAAGCTTCCAGAAGGCAGATGGAGCTAGAGCTGAATTGAAAGGGCCACCTGACCCTGGAAAGGAACCGTGGCCTTTGGGAGAGAAGAACAGCCACTTCCAGCTTAAGCCTATCAGGAAAGGAACTCTTTCTTATTTTAGCTAAAACTACACAGAATCTGCAGGACATGAAGCCTGATTGATGCAGGCCAAAGTAGTCAGCTTCTTGAAAAATATAAAATTGTAAGAAAGGGTAGAGAGTGAATTTTAGTAAAGATTAGAAAATATCAAACACAATCTATTTAGGCATCACATTTCCTTTCTTACCAACTTTATACTGACCAAAATATGGAGTGAGAGGAATTAGTTAACAGCTAGAATACAGAAACATTTTAATCATGTGGAAGTTTGCTGAGACAAGACATCAAAATCTTACCTTGAGGATACTCTTACTATTTTTTAAATGTAACATCAGCATATGTGTTCATTAGGCTTATACTAGATCACAAATATTCTCCTCTACATTTTGATGATACAGGAGACACAAGACGTAATGCCTATCCTCAAGAAGCTTATTATCTGATTGGAGAAAAATAATAAACATCAGAAGTAACTAAGGATAAGTTGTTATTCATTAGAACAAATACCAAATACAGATGTCTTTTTTTTCCTATGCCCTAGACTTTAATTATTATAAATATCAGGAGGAAAATAATATAGCAGTAGAAAAAACCTGCTGAAATATCTGGCTATAACTGAACTTAGACTATATAGAAAAGACATTCCAGAAAAAAAAATTAAGAAAGCATTAAATTATTATATGTAATCAGGAGCTGGAGTAGATTGAATCACATATTTTGAGGAAATTTGGAAAAACACTTTTGTATAAGTTATTTAGGGTCATATATCAAGGGAAAAAAAACAGGTTCATATTTTTTATTGCTGCTTATCTGAAAATATTTATCTCTTGATGGCAAATATAAAAAAAAACACTAATATTAATGGAGAGAGAAGCCAAAAGTAAGGAAAAGTACTATTTCCCTGCACATGTGAGATCTACCAAAAAAAAAAAAACAGAATATATCACCAAACTAATGCAAATATTATTTTGTATAAATTCACTTCATTCCTGGGAGATCTGTATCTGAGCCTATATCAACTATTCAAAGAAATCCTTAAGGAAAATCTGAATTAAGCAATGAATATCCCTGTGACTATCTCACTTGCGTGTCAATCATGAGGTCCCTCTTCTTGATAAATTAGTGAATCAGACATGCTGCATCAGGTAGTGATTATGCATAAATAAGAGTTATTTTCTTGTGTACAGAATGACCCTGAGGCTATGGAAGTTTCCATGTATATATTAACCAGATTTTCAATTAAAGGTATAATCTGCAGATTTTCACAGAAATCTGTAATCCACACAGTTAAGTATAAGATTGGTTTTCATTATTTAATTTTAATCTTCATGGATAAATTATATATAAAATAAAATGAAAATGCTATCATCTAGCATGTTAGACCTCTGAGTTAGAGATGCTATAGCTAGGTACAGAAAAACAAAAAGATATAGAAAGAGGGAAGAGTTGCTGATGTGGTAATTGTCAAATTCTCTGAGTGTTCCATCACTTTTATTTCCCTTTTTTGTCAAAAATTTGAGAAGTTAAAAAAGAGGAATTTCAATCCTACCTTCCCTTGAATTATTGAATTGTGTTTATAATTCCATTGTAATTCATGTATTAAATTTGTAACTATTCCTTTTCACCTTTATGTTTTTAGTTATTTAAGTAAGTATAATAGTCTTTATGGGGGGGAGGTGCAACATATGGAAGAATGGAGAACTGAGACACTAAATGATTATGGAAGTTGATCAAGTGGTGGAGCAAAGCCCTGAATTAAAACAGTGGGGTTCAAGAACATCTGTGTGCTCCATCACTACACTGTGTAAATTGCAACCAAGATTCTAGTTAAGGTTCCGAGCCTTACATTGCCTATGTGTAAATTATAAAATCGGTTTAGACAGTTTCTAAACTATCCTTAATCTCTAATATTAAAATTAAGCTCATATTACGATAGCAAGGTGTCTGTCATAGAGCTGTAGGTCAGTAAGACACTTAGAGATTCATGGGTTGTAATGACAATGATATGAAGTGCCAAACTCCATCCTTTCCACAAGGACTTTTTTTTTTTTTCCCTTTCATTTTGGTGGGATTTAGTACTGATACATGTCTTTCTGAAGACCCACAAGAAATGAACCTCCAATCTGGAAAATGACTGGCAGGAGAAGCTGTTATTGTGTGCTTCAATGATAGCTACTTTTATTAGTTTTTACCACTTTAGCTGAAGCATTTCTGATGAAATAAACCCTCGTGTTTGTGTGTTTGGCTTGATTACTCAATCTATGCATCAGATAAAAAGCAGAGATCATCCAGCAGATCCTTAGGAATAAAATAATACAGTTTAAAAATATTCAGGTGGAACAGAAAGATTTCACCTGAGCATATAGCAAGGTTGCACAGAGTCCAGAGCTGTAAACAAATTCTGATGTCTAATTTTGTTAGGCATAGTTATAGTAATCAGAAGTTACAACAACAGTTACAGCTTTTGTTTTGGAAAAGTAATATTCACGATCAATTGGTGGTATAGTTCTGAAATACTAACTAGGATCATAAGTTTAGAATAAGCTGATAAAACAAAGAGCTATTCAGTCCTTAAATTGTCAGGTACAGGGAAATTGATTAATGCAGATATTTATAGAGGCTGCCAATTACTGTGCATCCTAGTTCCTTGGTGAACGGTATGAAATCTGAAAGACTGTTCAAGAGGTCTGCTTTTGTTTTATTATGTTTTCCTCCCATTTCTTCAGATAAAACTATGTGAAGGAAGGATAATGAATAAAAATTAATGGAGAAATACTTTGAAAAAGAAATCATGGGAGAGATCTCAGGATACATTCAAATATAATAAGGCTTCTAGACTCCGTTTTGTGGTAGAATTTTATGCATTATCTGAAATTCCATTCTTGTGCAAATTGATTGGAATAAGTAACTGAATTCTACCAATACTGTATTTCCCTTCCAGTAGTTTCTCTTACTTTTTGTCTGTCATTTGTTCCTTTTTTGAGGCATTCTTTTTTACAAAATATAAGTAAAAGTTGAACAAAAACATTTCTTTTTTTTTTTCATGCTCAAATGTCTTGCTTTATTTTATTTTATTTTTTTTAATAATTTTTTTTTTTTATTTTCCCACTGTACAGCAAGGGGGTCAGGTTATCCTTACATGTATACATTACAATTACGTTTTTTCCCCCCACCCTTTGTTCTGTTGCAACATGAGTATCTAGACAAAGTTCTCAATGCTACTCAGCAGGATCTCCTTGTAAATCTATTCTAAATTTTGTCTGATAAGCCCAAGCTCCCGATTCCTCCCACTCCCTCCCCTTCCCATCAGGCAGCCACAAGTCTTTTCTCCAAGTCCATGATTTTCTTTTCTGAGGAGATGTTCATTTGTGCTGGATATTAGATTCCAGTTATAAGTGATATCATATGGTATTTGTCTTTGTCTTTCTGGCTCATTTCACTCAGGATGAGATTCTCTAGTTCCATCCATGTTGCTGCAAATGGCATTATGTCATTCTTTTTTATGGCTGAGTAGTATGCCATTGTGTATATATACCACTTCTTCCGAATCCAATCATCTGTCGATGGACATTTGGGTTGTTTCCATGTCCTGGCTATTGTGAAGAGTGCTGCAATGAACATGCAGGTGCACATGTCTCTTTTAAGGAGACTTTTGTAAGGGAACCCTCCTGCACTGTTGGTGGGAATGAAACTGGTACAGCCACTATGGAGAACAGTTTGGAGATACCTTAGAAATCTATACATGAACTTCCATATGACCCCACAATCCCACTCTTGGACATCT